>NC_064641.1:430673040-433173040 GCF_023864345.2 Schistocerca serialis cubense | reverse complement strand
TCTGCAAAATTAGCATAGAGCGTGCAGCCGACTAAGGATACTACAACAGTACTCTTGAAGATTACGATAGAAGGCTGAAAACGTCATGTTCAAACAAAAATAATAATACAAGAATACTCTACAATCATTGACAACGACCAAAAATTCTTACACAATTATACTGAAACTTCTCATAGTTTGTTGTTTCCAAAGGGAGGGAAGGAATATTAAAGTTTTACATACTGTCGACAACGAAGGTATTAGTAATGGAACAAAAACTCGAGTGGTGGAAGAAGAGGAAAGAAGTCGGTCATATCCTACTCAAAATAATCGTTCTCCTTATTAGATTTTTGACACCACAGGTATTTGAAATAGGATGGCTCCACGGTAATATTAACTGCTGTCCTTCAGAGGACAAGTCCAACATTGTTCCACTTCATTACCATTTCCTTCAAGCTAAACAAATGACAAATGATCAATATAACAATACTGTTTGGAGTCGATCAAGAAGATTCATCTAACGACACATCCAGTTTCCATACAAGATCTTGCATTAGTAACAGCAATTGGAGAACCACATCGTAAAATACTTCGAAAACGTATCCAAATAACGATAATTTATCTGGCGATAAGGAACGTTGTCACATGTTCACTTGAGAAAAAAAGCCTCAGAGTACAATTAAATTCTCATTTTGTTTTATACAGCGATAAATTTCGAGGCTTCTAACTTCATCTCGTATGCTTTACCTCTTCATAATAGAGACATGCAATAAACCAGTACTTTATGTACTGTGTATGTGCTACAAATTTATTAATGGCTTTTCGAATTACTAACTAACTTAGCTTAAATTGAAATCAGATTGTTTTTGTTTTGTGGTGGTCTTTAGTCCGAAGACTGGTTTTATGCTGCTCTCCATGCTATTCTATCCCGTGCAACCTCTTTATCTCCGAATAACTACTTTAGCGCACATTCTTCTGAATCTGCTTATTGCATCCATCTCTTGGCCTCTCTCTACGATTTTTATTCCCCATACTGCCCCTCAATACTAAATTGGTGATGCCGTGATGGTTCTGAATGTGTCCTATCAAGCAATCACTTTTTTAGTCAAGTTTTGCTACAGATTCCTTGTCTCTCTTGTTCTGTTCCGTTCTTACTCATTAGTTACGCGATCTACCCATCTAATCTACAGCAATCTTCTTTAACACCGCAAGTGAAAACTTCTATTCTCTTCTTATCTAAACCGTTTATTGTCCGTTTTTCCCTTCCATATTCGGATACACTCCAGATTTTATAACACTTAAATCTAAATTCCATGTTAACAAATTTCCCTGCTTCAGAAACGCTTCTCTTGCCATTAACAGTGTAAATTGTATGTCCTCTCTACTTATTTTGCTCCCCGCACAGCAAAATTAATTTACTACATTCAGTGTCACGTTTCTTAAACTAATTTCCTCAGCATCACCTGATTTACTTCTACTTCATTCCATTATCATTGTATTGCTCTTGTTAATGTTCATCTCATATCCTCCTTTCAAGACGTTGTCAACTTCGTTCAACTACTCTTCCAAGTCCCTTTCTGTCTCTGGCACAATTACAATGTTATCAGCAGACCTCAAAGTTTTATTTCGTCTCACTGAACTGCAATTCGTACTCGAATCTTTTCTTCGCTTTCCTTCACTGCTTGCTCATCGTACAGGTTGAATAAAGTCGGGGTTAGCCTACAACCCTGTGTCACTCACTTCTCAATCATTGCTTCCATTTCATGCTCCTCGACTTTTGTAACTGTCGCCTGGTTTCTGCACAAGTTGTAAATAGCATTTCTCTCCCTGTATTTTTCCCCTGATATCTTCAGAATTTCAAACAGAGCGTTTGAGTCAACATCGTGAAAAGATTTTCCAAAGTCTACAAAAACTATAAATGTAGGTTTACTTTCCTGTAAACTACGTGTTTTCTAATAAAAGTCGTAGAGTCAGTACTGGCTCGCGTGTTGCTATATTACTCCGGAATCCAGACTTTCTCTAAGGCCAGCTTCTACCAATTTTTCCATTATTGTGCTAAGAATTCGTGCTAGTTTATTGCAACCTTTATCCACTAAAATAATAGTTCGGCAATCTTCACATATGTTAGCGCTTGCTTATTTTGGAATTGTAATTATTAGTCTTCTTAAAGACTGAGGATATTTAGCCTGTCTCATACATCTTGTATACCAGATGTATGGGGGGCTCTCCCAATTATGCAGCCTATATAAATTAACTAGCTAAGGTGTAATGAAATGCAGACTCCATTAGAAATGTCAGTCATCTATATATGATTATGACTTACGTACATACTTTAAATTAATGTGAAGGCCGTTAATAAATCTCACGACCAGAAGGCGTAAATAAAATTGTTAGCTCAATATATAATAACAATTTGTCCATTATATTTGGACTGTTGAGCTCCGTGGCCGTGGATAATGATATTTCACTGTAAAAATACAGCAACCAGCCACTTTTTAATGCGTTTTATTTATTCCAATATGCATTTCGGGTTTGCACCCATCTTCAGCTGGCAAATTACATGGATCTTCAGTTACTACAGTAGTGCAATCTCGACAGCAGTTTGGATGCTGCAGCAGGCCTGTGCAAAAGCAACGATTCAAATCATTTACTTCAATTTCGCGAGTTTAAAGTTACGCACTATCAGTTGTTCATTTTACTTACATTCTCCTCTCCTTGTTTTTTTTTTGGCTTTTCTTCTTTTTTGCAACAACACAAACACTTTTTATCACGTAATTTACACAGGCGCACTGCGTTATCAGCCATGTTGTCGACTGACAGTTTTTGTTCACATACAAACGGTTTATCTATGGACAGAGTTATATTTTACGAAAGTTTTGAGGTTCTAAGATAAGCTACTGTTTTCTAAACATTGACTTGGGTGACAGAAGTATTCTAAGTACGATGTATACAATTTTTTTTGCAGTATTGAAGATAATAAACTAACATAACACATTTATACACAGCAGTAATTCATACATTTACAATATAACAAAGATAGAATTAAGATTTTTATGTTTTATATTATTACATGCATTTGTTGGGTTTATATTAGATTATGTTATTTATTGATTGTGCTTAGTAAGTGGTTTGATAAGTAGAGTGTGGAAGTTTTTCAGAAATATTCGGTTTAGCAGCTCTGTTTGGTCGTTAAGTATGTCAGAAGGGGATACATGTTTATGTGAATAAATTTCGATTTCTTCTAGGAGGTTCATTCTTTTTCCTTTGTTGGCTAGGTGGAGAAATTGTAGGTCTTAAATGCAAATGATATACATGAATGCACTGTTATGAACCCTTATGCACCACGTCTACGAGCACAACCCAACACCCATAAAGTTAACTGTCCCTTACATCCAATTGTTAACTCTCGGAGCAGCCCAACTTATAAAATCAGCAAGAAACTGAATGAGATCCTTAGCAACACATTCAAATTTGAAGAGACATACTCAGTAAAGAACAGTTATGAACAAATTAATTGTCTAAAGGAAAATCAGATTCCTGATACTGCTAGGCTTGCATCACAAACCACTAGACAATCATACCAGTCAAAGAAACATTAGAAATAATTAAAAACAATTTACTTAAACATAAAAATTTGGCATTCCCTGAAATATATGAATTCATTGATCTATTAACACTAGTATTTCTTTTAATAACAAAATGTACCAGCAGGAAGAGGGCCTGGCTATGGGTAGCTGCCTCACCAGTTTGCATGCAGATATTTTCATCAATAACTTAGAATGTAAATTTTTTAAAGAAGTCCCCCAGATAGTAAACAAGATAATTTATTACAAAAGGTATGTTGATGGTATAATAATCTTATTTGATGGCACAGCAGAAGAAATTGATAACCTTGCAAAAGAAATGAATAAAATGCATCAGAACATCATCTTCACTGTGGAACACCAAACAGAAGTAGTTTTAAATTTTCTGGATCTCTGCATAAGTAGCTCCAACAACAAACACAAATTTCAAGTATACAGGAAACCAACATACACAGATAACACAATTAATAAATCATCCTGCCACCCGGATAAACATAAGACGGCTTCATACAGAGCAATGCTAAACAGAATGCACAAAATACCACTAGAACCAGCTGACCAAATAGAAGAACTAAACACCATCAAAGCAATCGCTTACAATAATGGTTACAATCCAAAATTAATAGATGAACTAAACTCTAAGATAAATCCCCACATATACAAATACAATAACAAAACAACATTAAAGAATACCACAACACAGCCAAAAGAAAATTTGTAGGAAAGCTGTCATATAAAATAGCAAACCTGTTCCGAGGAACAGATATCAAAATCAGCTACTATACAAATAACAAAATAAGGGACAATGCTATCCATAACATTAAAAATAATACCAAACTGTACAATCAATCAGGAATATACAAACTTAACTGCAACTCATGTCCAAAAACATACATAGACCAAACAGAGAGAAACTTCAGCATACGGTTTCGAGAACACATGGATGCTCTTCGTTTAAAAAACTTAAATAAATCCACATTCGCCCAACATGTAGCAGAAGCAGAACATCAAGTAACAGACATATCCCACAATCTACAAGTTCTCCACCCAGCCAACAAAGGAAAAAGAATGAACCTCCTAGAAGAAATCGAAATTTATTCACATAAACATGCATCCCCTTCTGACATACTTAAAGACCTAACAGAGCTGCTAAACCTTCAGCTATGGCACTAATATGCTCTAAATTGTTAATTCTCCGGTATGACGGTTAAATAAGAAAATATGTGTCAAGGGTCGCGATTGATCCGAAAATGCTTTGGAATGACGCTTCGAGAATGCCGTGATGAGTTCAGTGTTTTCAGCGGAAGTGAAATACGGATGCTTAGTATCTAGCTTCAGGATATGCATGCAAAGATAGCTATCATAAATAATATCTCGAAGGACTAACAATAATTTGTGTTGCAGGCGTTGCACACGCTGGAGAGTTACAATTCCTCTTCATGCGGAATGGCGTCGATGTTGATTATAACCTTGATCCGGATTCAGAAGAGGAACATGTACGCAGAAATATGTTACGGCTTTGGACCAATTTTGGAAAATATGGGTAAGGATGATAAAAATCTCCCAGGCTATTAAAACAACACATAAGTTATATTACTGCATATCGTATTGTTCATCAGCTTACGTAAACAGAGAAACGTAAATGAAAGTGATTTTTTCACAATATCAGTAGTTATTCAGACAGAAGAGTATAGCCAGCCAGAGTGGCCAAGCGGTTCTAGGCACTACAGTGTGGAACCGCGCGAACGCTACGGTCGCAGGTTCGAATCCTGCCTCGGGCATGGATGTGTGTGATGTCCTTAGGTTACTTACGTTTAAGTAGTTCTAGTTCTAGGGGACTGATGACCTCAGAAGTTAAGTCCCATAGTGCTCAGAGCCATTTGAACCATTTGAACAGAAGAGTATTTCTTGTGTTTAGAGAAGACAAAGATGACTACTGTGGTTGTTCCTCTATGTATTACTACTAAACACCTTTAGGCATCACTTTAAATCTTACTTAGAACAATCGCAATCTAATTACTCTTGCCCTTCCCTCCTTTTCGCGACCCTCAGTACCAAAATTTAGGTCTGTATCCGGGCTTCGACCTCAGTCTCTCGTCGTTACAGGCGTCTTTTTCATCCGATCTTGTCAATGATTCAGAAGCTGCAATTGCTTGAAATTCGATACTAACATAGTTATTTCTTAGCTTAATGAAACTTGTCACAATCATCCTCCTGCAGTCAGTGTATATGAATTTTATTCCTTTTATTCACAAATGTCTCAACAACATTTGGTGGATTTATGACAGTTAACCTGTTTCACCACTAGTGAGTCGTCATTAGCTACAGCATGTAAATGACGATTTGACAGACCACTGTTACAGCAATATACTGATTCCGATGACTTATTAGTGTCAAAACAGGTTAATTGTAATAAATTTACGATATGCGCTCAAGACATTTGGCATAAAAGATTGTATTTGTCTACTTTTCACATGCCCTTCCTTCTCTGTTTATCCGTTCCTTATTTTTACAGCTGATGCCTTGTATCATACCCTTAAAAAACTCTTCTTTTGTGAACTTGACATTATAAATATTTAGAATTAATTTGCGTAAAGTACAGCGTTACGTTTCCTAGTTAGCGTTCTATGTGACAAGGCGTTGGTAATCACGATTACTTGCAGATTAAATAAAACCATGTATTCAGCCTACTTTACGTCGAAGGTAATTTTCTCTGCATAACGCATGGGCTCCGATGAACACAAATTTATAGACTGTATGTTTTGCAGATATATTTGTAGAGAGATTTCACGAAACCGAATATTTCCGTCTTGCCCCATTCGACCTTATATTAGACTAGCCACTGCAGCTGTTTCCACAGTAACTTCTGTTGTCTCCTAGTGCGGATTTGATTGGGTTGTTTAGTAAAAAAAGGAAAATTTTGAGATGAGCATTACACTTAGCAATGATGATTCACTACTACATCTGTGGGTAAATTTCAGTAATTTGCACAAGAAAGAGTTTGTCTCAGTATCAACACCTTTGAAACACTTCGGACGTCTTTCCACCACACACTACTGCCACACTCTAAACTAGAAAACACCTTCCAGTTCAAGCTGTTTAGGTTCTTGTATGTAACTCTTCCACTGTCACATAATAAATACCACGCCGACAGCGCTACTGCGTGCGTGTGCCAATGATGTCCCAGCGTCGAAAACAAGATGTTGGACTACTGTGCTCGGTCAGATGTCCACATCATGTAGCTATGGAGGAACACCAAAGCGAGGAGAACTTTAAGTCGTACTGTTACGTCATTATTCTCAGAAAACAAGCACGATTATAATATTCAAAATATGTACTTTTAATGGACCAGAGACACAGTGTTACTGACGTTCACAGATTAAAACAGGAAATAAAGAAAGTTTGCTGACGAAGCAATCTGCACGTACAAAATGAGTTCAGAGGCACTGCTACGAACGTTCTGTATCGAATAAAAAACAACGGACACAAATAAAAACCTAAAATTTTTAAAGAACAAAGAAAAGTAAGCATAAGTACTTTACTGCAGAGAAAATGGACTAAGATACAAAAAAAATCGATTTCGGGTTACCAATCCGTGCTTCACCCAGAAAAAATTCTAATTTTAATCCAAATTTCAACATTCAGTCGTTACGTTTGTATCGTGTAGTTTTAAGTATGTGGCACTTGCCATAACTAATATTACGTTTGAACAATTGATAAGAGTAAAAGTTAAATTACTGCTACAGCGCCATTCTCATCTGCTTTTGCGTAAAAGATTGTTGTTTGGTCTTATTTTAGAATGAAACTAAATAAATATCATCAATTTTCCAACTGACTTTATGATGTAACTATGAATTAGCCGCGGTCTATGAAAAAGTCCTACCTCTAGACAATAATGGTATTCCTTATGTTAGACACAAGGCCTCACTCAAGGCAGGAGAAGTAAGTTTAGCTGCGTTTTAATTTTGTGAAAGTGTTAACATAAGTTTCAGAATCAGGAAAATAAGAGACTAAAATAGAAAATGCTCGCGAAGAGGATATGACTCAAGGTTTTCTTTATGGGAGTGGTAGGGGATTTCCTGCAAGGTTTAGGAGGTAGACGCAACTATTTCAAACTTACTGTGCGAAGTGGTGTTTTCCTGCTGTGAGACATTCTTTAAGATGACCAACGTAAAATTTTTCGGGTCTAAGGCCACAATGACGCTTTCTTCCGCTATTTCCACTCTAACCCAAAAGGAACATTGTTCTGTAATAGTCATCATGGTAGGTATAAACAAAAGCTGTAAATGGTAGATCCGTTGAGTTACAGAAGCAAAAATAGGGATTGAGGTAAACATGGATGTACTATCTTGATATCATATATGAGCAGCTGTCCAAATGAGTAGCTCAAGCTGATACTGAGGGTTGACAAAAATATGGGAACATCAAAAAGACAACACACTACCACGTCCAGTATGTTGCAGGAAACCCATTAGCATTCAATACAGCTTCCAGTCGTCCCGGAGTGGATAAATACTAGTCCTGTTTGTTTTTCTAGGGACTCTTATAGGCTACCATTCTTCCTGCAAAACAGTGGCAGATGCATGTAAGGATGGTTAGGTGGGTAGCGATCGCGCACTCTTCTCTCCACAGCAGACCACAAGTACTCAGTAATATTGAGGTCTGGTGACTGTGGTTGCCAAGGGAGATCCGACACATCATAGTAGTGATCAAAAAGCGCTTCCCGCCCCGTGCGAACTGTGTGAACAGGGACTAAGTCGTCTTAAAACACAGCAGCGTCATCTGGGAGCAAGTATTGTACCGCTGGATGGGACTGATCGGCCAAAATGGTCACATAATCCTTGGCAGTGATCCCACCTTGCCGAGTATCCATGGGACGCATGTAATACCCCAATAAAACTGCTAAAACCATCATTGAACCCCCACCATGTTTCACTCTTGGGACGTAAACTCAGATAGAAGATGGAAACAATGTGCAACATGACTCATATGACCAAATGACTTTCTTTCGTTGCTCCACACTTCAGGTTTTATGGCATCAACACCACAGTTTCTAGGGAATTTCCTTCTCTGATTAGCAGCTTTGGAATTCCAGTTCACTGTGCTATATTGCGTCTTATTGTTCGTCCCTCTCCTCTTTCATGGCCGTCCGTCAGCATCACTCAACAAACACTTCCGTCTACGCTGTAGGTTAGCGGATGTTGTTCTCCTGCTTTCGCTCTATCCGTTATAAATCTTACGTACGGCATTTCTTGACACTCCAAACACGTAAGCTACCTTGGTTACGGAAGAAGCCTCTATGAAAGCACTAGCAATATGCCAACTCTCAAATGAATTTTCTGCTATGTACTGTACTTACAACTACGCAAAACACAGTTCTGACCTCGTTGACGTGTGCAGTGTACTGTGGACGTTGCATAGTTGCCCTTCGTGGTCAAATACAACAGTGCAACGCGCAGGCTTGAATAACATCTGCATTTATGTTCAAGCACGAAGTTCTCTCACTGTTTCCAGATTTTTGTCCAATATCGGTACATCTATATCTGTACTCCTCAAGCCAACATAGGGTGTGTGGCGGAGGGTAATATGTGTGTCTCACTCCCCCCCCCCCCCCGCCCCTCTCTCCAACGGTCACCACTTTTCCAGCTGGGAGTAGTTAGCGGGATGTACGAATGCCTTTATGCTTTCATGTTATGTTGAATCTTTCTAATTTTAACATAGTATTCTCACGTTGGAGATATGCGTAGGAGAACCTCCCTCTAGGAACGTATGTTCTCTAAACTTCAACAGTAAACAACACTGGTGCACAATGCCTTTCTTGCAGATTCTCCATTAGACTCACTTGATCATCTGTGTGACGTTTACGTGTTTACTAAATGAACTTGTAGCAAAAAGCGCTGTCCTTATTTGTGTTTGTATCTCCACAATGGTAAATGAAGCAACCACTTCGGTTTGTGTGGGAGCAAGAACCAGGTGCACAATAACCTGTACATTATCTCTACAGGAACCCTACCCCTGAAGCGGATCCTGTGATCTGGCAGCCTTACGACCTGACCAATCGCAGCTACCTGCTGATGCAGGCCAACTTCACTCTGGAGGAAAACAGACTCGCAGAGCGTATGGATTTCTGGAACCAAAATGTACCACTGCTTCCTTACCCTGGAACATTTTGAGGAAACGAGGACATTAAGAAATGCAGCGAATTGTTGGCATCTGTTCTTATTTTCAACTTACTGACAAACTAAAAACGAGATTTAAATCGATGTAAATAAATATTTATGAAATACATTATGTTGATGAGAACCTGTTACAATATGCAGCATTAACTCGTTTTGTTTCCAAATTCTGTTGTATGCCGTCAAAATAACCATCCTTGCTACCTATTTTGCTTTCTGTATCCTATTAACTTCCTTCACTTAGGAAAGCTCTCGCACATTCTTCAGTGTATGGACCCCGATTCTACAAGTGTTTTTAACAACTGTTTAGTTAACGTTAAGCTGTTTCCAGTTAATTCGTCAAAATAAAAAGAATGTATAAATGTACTGTACATATAGTACATGCAGTATCTCGTCATTGTCCATGAAGCGAATTCCAGAACGTTCATGCAACTCTATTCTCGACTACAGTGGTATTGTGGGCGTTGTCGGTTGGGCTTCGAGAAAGATTCAGGTAAGCCAGACTTAATAGCATAACCCTGAATTTCATATGTAGTGCACAGAAAAATATTTAATGGTACCAAGTGCTACTTTTTCCCACGACCGTACATAACTGAAGGAACAATGGAGTTCGACTGTGCTCCTGTTACCAAGCAGACCCTTTGAGACAAAGAAAGAAAGTAGAGTGAAAACTTACTAGAGGAAACAGCTGTGTGAATGGTCATGGGAAATTGTTGCAGACTGAAGATTGGTTACATCCAGATCCATTTTGCGAGGAATGGGTAAAGTGCAAAATTTTTGACTAAGCAAAGTGATAACACATAGGAAAAGTGAATAGCACATAAAGCTGCTAAAGGTTTATCAGCTGCGGCTAACTTTATTTTCGGACTTCAGCAGGTACATAGCTGCTCAAATTGTAGAGTATTTACTTAGTACACTGTAGTTTTTACCCACGATTTAAACACATGCCGTATTCGTTGTTGCTCAGAATATTACTCCCAACAGTCAATTTCTTTTTCTACACATGAGCATCTGATAATACAAAATGCTCTATCAAAGCTAATACAATACTGTGACGGAACAGCTTTTTCGTATTTTGCGCTGTAAACTGCCGCTACTTCTTTGGTTGATATCTGTGAATATTTTGACAGACAACTTCATTCTTTGTGCTCTGCTGCAGGTACAGATATACTGCTAGTATAAAACATTTCTTGTGCTCTAACAAAGAGCAGTGCAGAGCCAGAAACCCACTTCCTT
Source organism: Schistocerca serialis cubense (assembly GCF_023864345.2). Lineage (NCBI taxonomy): Eukaryota > Metazoa > Arthropoda > Insecta > Orthoptera > Acrididae > Schistocerca > Schistocerca serialis. The sequence goes on along the minus strand of NC_064641.1, from coordinate 433,162,065 downwards.
ACTAATTTAGATGGAGTGGAATTAAGACAGCAGTTAACTTTAAATAGTGAATAATTACCCAAGCATAATACCAGTATCAGCTTTTTACAAACTAAAAATAAATCGTTCAGGATTATTCTCTTTGTGTCTCCTGTCGTTAATATAAATGAACTAATTTGAATATTTCATGGCTTTAGCTAGAAATTTTTTTTCATGGTATAATTTCATATTTGATGTTAAACTACGAAATTTTTGAACTTACGTTACTTGGTACCACGAAGCATTAGTATCATACAATATCTCTGTGTGATAATATTCAGTGACAGACCTTTCATTAATTTTTTTATTATTTCAATTAAAAAATGCTCTTGCTTTTCTTTAGGCAGAAAATATCTTTTCGCTGTACGTTCTGTTATCAGGATAAGTTCAATTCATTCCTGAAATTAAGAGTCGGGACGTCTTAATTTCAGTTTAACGCATCTTTGCTTTATTAGACTTACATATATAAAGGAAGTCAATGATAGTGAATGACCGACAAGTTATAACCCACAATAAAGCAATAAAAATTATAAGCGAAAAAAGGAACTACGACTAGTGCCGTATCACTTAAAATATTTATAAAATTTCCGCCTGTAACTTAGTAAAACTGACTTAATTTTCAGAATTTGACAATCAAAAATATCATTCTTGGAGATGTGCACCATCTGCAACTAAACGAAAAACAGTTTATTATCTGCCATATGAGATTATCTTCTTCTAGTTATAAATCATCTTCAGTGACGTGTAATACAATAAATGAATTATGTAGTAGTTACAATATGTTACCATATTACATTTCGTCAAGTTTTTCTCTTACTTTTCAGATTAGAAACAACTTCTGTAGCACAAATGTAGTGATGTTAAATTATCGTTTGATGTTACTTACGATTTAAAGTGCTTTTAGTCCTTACTGATACACCTGTGTGGTCCTTGAGATGTGTTCATTCGGTCCTTATGCTCCAGGTGGCCGATTTCCTACGTTTTCCAACGCACATTTGTTATGATAACTCACTTACACTTTTTATTTTGCGATCTGTACGTACTGAGCGTAGTGTTGCCAAACATTGCTGTGTGTTTATCTTCCGTCTTTTGTTTGCGTTGAGTGAGTGGTTTAATTTTTTCGTTTGTTTTGTGTGTGTGTGTCGGTATTTGTGAGAGCGTGTTTTCATTTCTTGTTAACTAATAAGTGGATATTTGTGTGTGTGTGTGTGTGTGTCTCAGAGAGAGAGAGAGAGAGAGAGAGAGAGCCTGAAAGGAAGGAAGGGAGATCGAGGTCATTACAGACAGAGCACAATCTCAGATTGTGACTAGGACTGGGAAGCAAATTGGCCATGCCCTTTCAAAGAAACTATCCCAGTCTTAACGCTGGTTTGAATCGTTGTCCTCCCAAATGCAAGTCCAGTCTGTTTGTTATTGTTTTTGTGGCTAACATGGTCAGGGAATTATTACTTACATTTATGAGGTCATTAATTACTTTATTATTCATTGTATGTGTGGTTTTATGGGAAAGTTCTCTTGTAATGGCAGAAGCTTTTCGTTGTGTTCTTCAATCTAATACTTTTCATATTTTGTTCCATGTTGGATGGTTCATGTCCGTGTTTTAGCATGTGTTCGGCGAATGTGGAATGGCCACTTTCATACTTCCACCTTCTCATAGGTTCTTTATACCTGGTTTTTAAATTTATGCCTGTCATCGCCAGATATACTGATTCACATACTTTTCATTCTAACTGGTATGTACCTGCTTCTTGGTTTGTCTGTTGCTGTTTGTAAATGTGATCTGAGTGTGTTTCTTGTTCTCTAAGCAATGGGTGATGCATGTTTCTTTAATATATTTCATGTCGTGTGTGTTAATTTGTGTTTGTATGTTAAAGTGTACCATTTTTTTCAGTTAGTCATGTCGTGTGTTATTGCTTTATGCTTTTGCGTGTGCTGTAGGATCTGTGGAGTTCTTTGGTGCTTGTGTTCTGTGTTCAGATGTTCAAATGTGTGTGAAATCTTATGGGACTTAGCTGCTACGGTCATGAGTCCCTAAGCTTACACACTACCTAACCTAAATTATCCTAAGAACAAACACACACACCCATGCCCGAGGGAGGACTCGAACCTCCGCCGGGACCAGCCGCACAGTCCATGACTGCAGCGCCTGAGACCGCTCGGCTAATCCCGCGCGGCCTGGTGTTCTGTGCTTGTATTTATTTTTCTTAGTTGAATTTTTGGTTGAGTCTTTGTACTGTATGGGTGTTGCAACCATTGTTTCTGGCTACAAGATGGATTGTTTGTAAATCTTTTTCGTTGTTTGATTTGCTGAGTGCGACATTATTTAGTCTATGTAACATGTGTCATAGGGCTGCCAATTTTGATTTTGTGGGTGGTTAGATGAAGCACATATCATTGCATCTGTGGGTGTTGGCTTCCTGAAGATGTCAAAAGTTTGCATATTGCTGTCTCTCTTACTTGATATATCCAAGAAATGTATTTGCTTTTATGGTACTTTTCCACAGTGAGCTGAATGTTTTTATGTATATTATTTATGGATGTATGGTATTTATCTATTTTCTCGATTGGTTAATCTCCCATACAGATTATGCCATTATATTAGCCACAAAACCAATAAAAAATAGAAATATGTTGCATAACCAAAGTATATAATTAATGTATCTACCTCCCCCCTTGAAGCTGGTTGTCTGTCTGTGTCTCTCTCCTTCCACTCTGTCTCTCTCTCTCTCTCTTTCTCCCTAACATACACATACACACCCAAATATCCACTAGTTAATTAAAAAATAAAAATAAAAATCTCCCACAAGGAATGACACATAAGAAAATACACATACACACACACAACAAATTAAAAAATCAAATCACTCACACAACACAAGCAAGAGACGGAAGATAAAAACACAGTAACAGTTGGCTACCCTACACTCTGTAAACACACATACACAGATCGCAAAATGAAAAATGAAAGAAAGGTGCTATAATAAATTTGCGTGGAAAAATGGTGGAAATAGGCCAGGTGCAGGCTAAATGAACACATATCAGGGACCACACAAATGGACTAAATGGCTCTGAGCACTATGGGACTCAACTGCTGAGATCATTAGTCCCCTAGAACTTAGAACTAGTTAAACCTAAGTAACCTAAGGACATCACACACATCCATGCCCGAGGCAGGATTCGAAATTGCGACCGTAGCGGTCTCATGGTTCCAGACTGCAGCGCCAGAACCGCGCGGCCACTTCGGCCGGCACAAATGGACTACCACTGACTTACAACACTGGTAATCGTAACACCAAACGATAATTTAACATCACAATATTTGTGCTACAAAAGTTGTTTGTAATCTGAAATACAAGTGAAAAACATGAAAAAATGTAACATAGTAACCTACTGTAACTACTATATAATACCTTTGTTATATTTATAAAAAGAAACATGCATTACAGGTCACTGAAGATGCTTCACAAATAAAAGAAGCGATATGCGTAAGCCATATAAACTGCCTTCCATTTAGTTGTGAATACAGAACACACCTCCATGACTTCTTAAGCAACTAAGGAACGAAGGAAAACGAAAAAATGACGATAACGCAGCCATGTCAGGCATTTCCCGCCAAGTTATACAACAGTTTCAAGGATATCCATCTCAGACTCCACAAGACCATTCAACACATCAGATTTAATTAGACTTGCAAAATGAATAACGCAATTGCAAGTTAAATTAATGTAATTGACAGAAACAGCTCTTTAGTAGCACCATGAACGAAATTATTTACACGGCAGACTTGGTTAATACTACTAAATTCATGCTTAATAGAATGTTGGATGATATACACATCGAGTTATCTGTATTTATTAGCAACAAAACAATGATGATCAACATAATACATAACACTGAACAAATCACACCAATAACACTGGAATATACGCTGAACAAATGCAAGCAGAACATCAGAACCCTCTCTACGAAAAACAATCAGAAACAAAAACTCAACAAAGTACAACACACACACCACCACAAATTTCACCTGTAACCAATAAACCTCAGAGAAACAGAATTATTAGAGAAAGGAACACATACATTAGAGAACGGGCTCAACCACATCAGCACAAAACTAGATAACCACTACATAGAAAATCTGATTATAAAAACAGAAATTATCCTGGCAGAGGAAGAGAAACAAAATAATAACACTGTAATTAGTGGGCTAACAGAATAAGTGAAGAAAGAATTGAAAATTATAATCACCATGGAAAAGAAAGAGCAAAACAGGAAATTTCAAACACGAAACAACACCACCAACCAATTAAAAGAAAAACTACAATCTGACAACATTATAGTCACAACAGATGATAAAGGGAACAGAACAGCACTGGTCAATAAAGAACGATATACAGGGTGGTCCATTGATCGTGACCGGGCCAAATATTCACGAAATAAGCGTCAAACGAAAAAAACTACAAAGAACGAAACTTGTCTAGCTCGGAGGGAGAAACCACATGGCGCTATGGTTGGTCCACTAGATGGCGCTGCCGTAGGTCAAACGAATATCAACTGCGTTTTTTAAAATAGGAACCCACATTTTTATTACATATTCGTGTAGTACCTAAAGAAATATGAAAGACTGAGTTGGACCACTTTTTTCGCTTTGTGATAGATGGCGCTGTAATAATCACAAACATATGGCACACAATTTTAGACGCACAGTTGGTAACAGGTAGGTTTTTTAAATTAAAATACAGCACGTAGGTACGTTCGACCATTTTATTTCGGTTGTTCCAATGTTGATACATGTACCTTTGTGAACTTATCATTTCTGAGAACGCATGCTGTTACAGCGTGATTACCTGTAAATAAAATGTTCTAACGTACCTACGTTCTGTATTTTAACTTAAAAAACCTACCTGTTACCAACTGTCCGTCTAAAATTGTGAGCCATACGTTTGTGACTATTACAGCGCCATCTATCACAAAGCGAAAAAAGTGGTCGAATTAGAACATTCATATTTCCTTACGTACTACACGAATATGTAATAAAAAATAGGAGTTCCTATTTTAAAAAAAGGAGTTGATATCCGTTTGACCCATGGCAGTGCCATCTAGCCGGCCAACCATAGCGCCATCTAGTTTCCCCCTTCAAGTTAGACGAGTTTCGTTCTTTGTAGCTTTTTCGTTTGATGATTATTTCGTGAGATATTTGGCCCAGTCACTATCAAAGGACCACCCTGAATATGGGGAAAATTAAATAACTTATCCCCTGTGAAAACATCATGAATCTGAAATATAATCCCACAGCACATTTACAGACATTCAAAAGAAACTATCTCAGAGATATCAAACGCATACTCACACACAAACAAAAACGACACATCGCACAGAAGAACCCAAAATCACCAACTCAGGTGCAAACCTGTGATTCACAAGCTCCATTTTCCATTGAGGCCTGCTATTAATTTCATGAATGTACCATCATACTATGGGGCAAAACATACGAAGAAAATCATAATGCATCACTGTGAAATGAAGAGCAGTAGAAAAATGGAAGCTACAAATGAACTCATAACACAATTGAATACTTACACATTCTGCAAACAACATCACTCATATCTTTGGTCGTAGAGAATGCGTACATCTAGGTACCCACTAAAGACACAATAATTTTATAGATGAAAGCCTAGTGACATACAACAAACTTCCCATAGACAATATCGTTGAAATAACCAAAACCCTTAGAACAATCGCGTACCAAAATTGCTTCCAGTCTGAAAAAGAATTCTGCTTACAAAAAGATGTGCTTCCAATGGGATCCACAATGACAGGATAACTGCCAAACATATTTATCAGTCACAAGAAAACGCAATCGTCAATAAAGTCACCATAAAGGAAGGATACAAAGTTGTTTACTCGTACAGGTATGTTGATGACGTACTCTGAATGCAACATGAACCGACTCAGAAAACAGAAGAGCACCAATCAGGCATGAAATGGAAAATGAGCGTTTGGCGTCATTGGAAGAGAGGCCCCTTATAGGGCAGATCCGGCCGCCTTGGTGCAGAACTTATTACATTCGACGTCACATTGGGCGACCTGCGCGCCAAATGGCAATGAAATGATGATGAAGAGAACACTACGCCTAGTCCCTCAGCGGAAAAAATCCCCGACACAGACGGAACTCGAACCCGGGCCTGTAGGACGCAGTCCGTCACTCTGAGCACTGAGCTATAGGGGCGGGCACCAATCAGACATGAACAGTATACACGAAATATCCAATTCATCACAGAAAAAGAAACACAAATGCAAGTACATTTCTTGGATATAAACATAAAGAGAGACAATAATGAGCATACATTTCATATCTTCAGAAAGTCAACAGTCACAGATGCAAATACGTATGCTTCACCCTACCACCAAAAAATATCAAAATTAGCAGCTCTACGACAAATGTTACACAGACTGCATAATATCCCACTCAGCAGTGAAAACTATTGAAAAGAATTACAAACAATACATCTCATAGCCAGAAACAATGGTTACAATGCCCATTTAACACAAATACTCGACCAAAAAATCAAAACACTACTAAATAAAAATTAAAACAAACATAGAAAACAAGCACCAAAGAACACCACAGACCCTACAACACACAAAGAGGCACAAAGCAATAACACTCATGACATCACTAACAAGGAAAAAGGTACACTTTAGCATAGAAACAAAAATCAACACACAGGACACCAAATATATTAAGGACACAGGGATTACACATTGCTTACAGAACATGAAACACACGCCAGTGATATCGACTAACAACAACAGATAAGCCAGATAAATACCAAGGAGCAGGTATATACTGATTAGAATAAAAATAATGTGAATCAGTATATCTGGGGATGACAGCCATGAATTGCAAAACAAGGTATGAAGAACATATGAAAGCTGGAAGTATGAAAAGAGCCATTCTACCTTTGCCAAACACCTTTTAAAACATAACATGAATCATCAAACATGGAACAAGACACGAAAATTATTAGAGTGAACTGTGACAGCAAAAGGTCCTGCCATTACGCGAAAACTTTTACATAAAAAGAGTCATTGCAATGAAAAAGAAAATAATTAATGACCAAATCAAAGTACGTAATAATTCCCTGATCATGTTAGCCACAGAAACAATAACGAACAGAACTCTGAAACATAATCATACAGTTAATGAATGAATCTCCCTCCCTCTGTTCTCCTTATCTCTCTCTCTCTCTCTCTCTCTCTCTCACACACACACACACACACACACACACACATATATATATATATATATATATATATATATATATATATATATATATATATATGGAAATATCGAACCACACATCCAACACAAACAAAAGACAGAAAGACAGAAGGTAAACACAGTCACAGTTAGCAACACTGCACTCTGTAAACAAGTCCAAACACTTGGACTAATGTGTAATAACAACAATGGAAATCATATGTAACACCAAACGAAAATTTAACGTCACGATACTGATTCTACGAAAGTTGTTACCAATCGGAAAAACAAGAGAAAAACATAACAAAATGTAACATAGTAACGCATTGTTACACATTATTATACGTATATAAAGAAATATGTATTAACGTCCATTACAGACGCTTCACAAATAAATGAACGACACGCATAAGGCAGATAACAAACTGACTTCCTTATAGTTCCATAGACAGAACACACATCCATGAATTTTGAAGCAACTCAGGACAACAGGAAATGAAAAAATTACGAATGTGTCTGCTTCAAGAAAAATTATTTATTGAAAGTCTGTCTTAGGCGGTAACGTTAGAAGGGAACTGAGGCCCAATTATGTCTCATTCAATTCACAACTGCTTTTGTAAAAAGTCAAGAATGGTAATAATAGTGTTAACTGCTACTTACTTCAAAACTGAAAAAGAAGCTCGGCCCACAGTTAACACGGAGGCATCCTTTTGGTATTTTAGATGATCGTGAAAAGAAATGAAAATTTCTTTCAGAATAATTGCATTGATCGGACTTTGTGACAAACACAGGTCAGCTTGTTCTATTGAATGTAATAAGCAAATAGCAACTACATACAAACTGGAGTTTAAAATGATAATGAACGAAACGAAAAGTTACCGTATTTAACCATTTCACTTTCACTGGACAAAACTAACTTTTGTTTCGATTTGTAATGAAAAGATTCTTTTGGATGTATCCTCGTCACTGCAGATCAGTTTCATTAGAACTATCTGACATTTCTTCTGCGAACACTCAAAGATCCCGAGGTTGTTAGCCATGTGGCATCACTCTGTAGTAGGCCGCAGCAGTCTTAAAAAGGTTATGCAGGCTAAACACTTGCATAATTTTGCAACTGGTCACTGCAACAAATCTGGCGCAGTGTTCTGCAGTGCAGTGGTCTACTGTGGCCTTGGTCAGGTTAGCTCCTTGCTGCAGCATAAAGCAAATTTTCGCAGCAGCTGTCTGAGGGGAACTGAGCTCTGTCACATCAAACCCATCCAAGGCAAGTATCTGTACCCCCAGTTCAGTCAGTAGTTTCATTCCGTTGGTGCCGTGCAATCGACCGGCGCAGTCTCCACATCAGCCATCAATCGCGTGTGCTGACCAGCAGCTACAGCATCATCCTGTAATACGTCAACTAGGTGAATCAGCTTGTCTACGAGCCCTTTGCTGGTTTTGATGATTTCGGGCCACGCTGATGTCTCTCATTGGGTGACATCGGCCGACACTCCAGCCAGGCTTCGGAAACCATGGATTCGATGCGGAATGTCTGAATGTTGCTGCCAGCCATAGAAACCGAACACAGTGCTCCAGATGTTTCAGTCTGATGAATGGTTTGAACCAACACCCTTCACCACTCACGTATCCCTTGGGTATGATGTAAGGTCTTTCGGATATGTATATGAACAAAATATTCTCCGGTTTTCAGCTGCGTCAAGTGGTTATACATCTATGAGATTTTGGTGGAATGCTCTTCTGATATTTTCGAGTGGGAACTGATTGTTCTAATTCGTGTGGTGCTACCGGTTTCCAGACAATTGCGCATAAAGCAGTGATTCTGTCCTGCATTTCCCGCATCTTCATCTCATTTCTTTTTTTTTTTTTCTTTTTTTTTTTTTTATTCATCAGTCTCCTGAGTGGTTTGATGCAGCCTACCACGAATTCCTCTTGTATGCCAACCTCTTCGTCTCAAAGTAGCCCTTGCAAAATTCGTTCTCAATTATTTACTGGATGAATTCCAGTCTCTATCCTCCTCTTCTGTTTTCGCTCTCTAAAGCTCTTTTATTACCATGGAAGTCATCTACCGATATTTTAACAGATGTTCTAACACCTTGTCGCTTCTCGCCGTCAGTGTTTTCCACATATTCCTTTCCTCTCCCATTCTGCACAGAGCCTCCTCATTCCTCACCTTGTCAGTGCAACTAATTTTCAACAATCGACTGTAGCACATCTCAGGTGCTTCGATTCTCTTGTATTCCGGTTTACCCATGGTCCACGTTTCGTTACCATACAATACTAGGCTTCAGAAATATATTATCACAAATTTCTTCCTCAAATTACGACCTATGTTTGATACTTGTAGACGTATCTTGGCCAGGAATGTCATTTTTGACAGTGCTAGTCTGATTTTGACATCCTCCTTCCGACATTTGTTATTTTGCTGCCTAGGTTGCAGAATTTCGTAACTTCATCTACTTCGTGACCATCAAGCCTGATGTTAAGTTCCTCGCTGTACTCATTTCTGATACTCCTCATTACTTTCGTCGTTCTTCGATTTACTCCCAAGCCATATTTTGTACTCATTAGACTGTTCAATGCATTCAGCAGAACACGTAATTCTTCTTCACTTTCTCACTGGATAGCAGTGTCATCAGCGAATCATATCATTGATATCGTTTCACCTTGATTTATAATTCCAATCCTGAACCAATCATATATTTCTATCATTCCTTCTTCGATGTATAGATTGAACAGTAGTGGCGAAAGACTACATCCCTCTCACAGCCTTCTTAATTCGAGCACTTCGTTCTTCGTCGTCCGTTCTTATTTTATTCCCTCTTGTCTCTTATACGTATGGTATATTACCCGTCTCTCCCTGTAGCTTACCCCTATTTTTCTCAGAATTTCTTACATCTTATACCATTTTACATTCTAGAACGGTTTTCCCAGGTTTATCTTTCTTTAGTCTTGATTCCGTCATCAATCGCAATGTAATAATTGCCTCTCTGGTGCCTTTACCTTTCCGAAATCCAAGCTGATCGTCATCTAACAAATTCTCCATTTTCTTCTCCATTTTTCTGTGTATTGTTCTTGCCAGGAGCTTGGACACATGAACCGTTTGCTGATTGTGCAATAAATTGCCCACTTTTCAGCTCTTGCTGTCTTCGGAATTGTGTGGATAATATGATTCCGAAAGTCAGATGGTATGTTGCCAGCCTAAATAGTCGTTTTGTTGCCACTTCCACCAATGATTTTAGAAATTTTGATGGAATGTTATCTGTTTCTTCTGACTTGTATGATCTTAAGTCCTCCAAAGCTCTCTTAAATTTTGCCTCTAAGACTAAATCCCCTATTGCTTCCAAATAGACTCCTGTTTCCAGAATGAGATTTTCACTCTGCAGCGGAGTCTCGGTCGGGCACACAGTTTTAATCTACCAGGAAGTTTCATATCAGCGCACACTCCACTGCAGAGTGAAAATCTCATTCTGGAAACATCCCCCAGGCTGTGGCTAAGCCATGTCTCCGCAGTATCCTTTCTTTCAGGAGTGCTAGTTCTGCAAGGTTCGCAGGAGAGCTTCTGTAAAGTTTGGAAGGTAGGAGACGAAATACTGGCAGAAGTAAAGCTGTGAGTACCGGGCGTGAGTCGTGCTTCGGTAGCTCAGATGGTAGAGCACTTTTCCGCGAAAGGCAAAGATCCCGAGTTCGAGTCTCGGTCGGGCACACAGTTTTAATCTACCAAGAAGTTTCATATCAGCGCACACTCCGCTGCAGAGTGAAAATCTCATTCTGGAAACATCCCCCAGGCTGTGGCTAAGCCATGTCTCCGCAGTATCCTTTCTTTCAGGAGTGCTAGTTCTGCAAGTTTCGCAGGAGAGCTTCTGTAAAATTTGGAAGGTAGGAGACGAGATACTGGCAGAAGTAAAGCTGTGAGTACCGGGCGTGAGTCGTGCTTCGGAAGCTCATATGGTAGAGCACTTGCTCGCGAAAGGCAAAGGTCCCGAGTTCGAGTCTCGGTCGGGCACACAGTTTTAATCTGCCAGGAAATTTCAGATTCCTGTTTCTTCCTCTATCACATCAGATAAATCTTGATGTTAACACCCTTGCTTTCAATTTCGCAGAAGGTTATTTTGACTTTTCTATCTACTGAGTCAGTCCATCCGACAATAATTTATTTTTCGATTTCTTCGCATTTGTCATCCAGTCATTTCATCTTAGCTCCCCTGCAGTTTCTATTTATTTCATTCCTTAGGAACTTGTATTTCTGTATTCCTGAATTTCCCTGAACGATTTTGCACTTCCTGCTTTCATCGATCAACTGTGTTACTCCTCCTATCCATGGTTTCTTCGAATTACCTTCTTGTACCTATGTGTTTCTTTCCCACGTCTGTGATTGCCCTTCTTAGAGATGTCCATTACTCTTCAACTGTACGGCCTACTGAGTTATCCCTTTTTGCTGTATCTAAAGCGTTGGAGAACTTCAGGCGCATCACGTCTTTCCTTACTACTTCCGTATTCCACTTCATTCCGTATTGATTCTTCCTAACTGATCTCTTGAATTTCGGGCTACTCTTCATAGCTACTATATTGTGATCTAAGTCTATATCCGCTCCTGTGTATGCTTTAATATCCAGTGTCTTATTTCGGAATCTCTGTGTGACCATGATGTAATCTAACTGAAATCTTCCCGTATCTGTCGGCCTTTTTTGAGTATACCTGCTGCTCTTGTGATTCTTGAACAGAGTATTCCCTATTACAGGCAGAAATATATACAGAACTCGATTATTCTTTCTCCTCTCGCATTCCTTGTGCCAAGCCTATACTCTCCTGTAACCTTTTGCTCTACTGATTCCCCTACAGCTGAATTTCTGTTCCCTGTGACTATTAGATGTTGATCTCCCTTTTCGTATTGTAATACCCTTTCAATATCCTCAAAATCTTTATCTCTTCATCTCCATAGCTTATTTAATGAGGGATTCCACTCTTCGCTGATAACACTGATGTTAGGGAATGAAATTGACATCCATGTTCTGTTACTTGATCAACCGCGGTTTTCTCTGGATATCAATGTAGGAGGCAGCACTCACCTTCAGTGCAGCTTTGTCCTGCCAGTCACACTTCCTATCCGTCATAATTCTGTCCGCAGCCACGTGGTATTTTGTTAACACTGGCACGTTGGGGCCTACATTATCTCTCACAGGCCACATGAGCTGCCATATTCTTACTGAAGGCCTGAAGATTAACGTGTTGTAATACTCCTTCCGAAGTCGATTAGCTTCGGTCGCAGAAAACCATACAGTGGATAATTCAAAGTTTTTACAATCCGCTACCGAAGCAATGTGCTTGGGGATAACCTATGAATACTCCCACTAATCTCTAAACAAAACTATTCAAATACAGTTAGATAGTTGCATTACCACATACAGAAGAATATCCTACAGAACCTCGTACACTCGAAGAAAAGTCACGTACTTTGCTTGTTTATTCCGGCATTGCACACTGCTTGATAAAATAAATGAAATACCCAGCAGTGGACGAGGAATCGAAATTAAATATCACTGGCTGAGAGAACGTGTGATTTAATGCAGTGATTACAGAATCGACTGAAACTTACGAGGATTCATGCGCTGATTAAACCTATCCTGAGGAAAGCTGGTCCGCAACTGCTGTATCTGGGCCTTGATATCGTAGAAACTCTTACCTGGATGGAATCGACGTCCAAACTGGCCCCACACATGTTGCGTTGGATACAGATCTGCGGATCTTGCTGGCTACCTCAGCATCACACAGACAGCTCATTGAGAGAGGTAACACGTGAGGATGAGTACTGTACTACTGAATAATGAGGTCGCAGGATGTCCGTAACGTAGCGCTGAGCCATCAGATTTAATCACTGGTGCGGAAGACGTTTCTGGAGTTGAAAACTTTCCACATGAACAGAAACCACCTACAAAATGGTTTCAGTAAGAATGGCTGCAACTAACAAAGAAATATCCCAAAGTATGTAAGCATTCTTCATATAATCAACGAAAGAAATCGAAAAGTGGCAAATGAAGGGAGTTATTACAAATGGCAAGTAAAACTACTCTGACACTCTCCTAGGTACTCTATAAAGTTCTGGCATCATTTCTGTTCCTCCGAACAAAAAGTACCGGAATCAAATTATTTTACAAAACAGATACAGTGAATTACTCGTCTCGTATTATTGTGCCTTTCATTATCACGGTCAGTGAGGCATTCTATCCTTAGCATGTACTTAAGTATGTCGAAAAAATTCGTCTTTCATGTAATGATACATTGGTTCACGCGGAAAAAGTTCTCCTCGGTGCTGATAGAAGATGAGGCGAACAGTCTGAGCGAAACGACTATGACGTGCAGAAACATCTGTCTCGAGAAAACACAATTGCGTTCCAGCAACAGCTGAACGTCTACGCAGCACAATAGCCATTCAGACGGTGACGCCGGCTGGTATCAAAACATCTCATCAATGTGAATAGAGGGGCACGAACGGCGGAAACACACACACCCACACGCACACAAAATGTGTTGTACTTGAAACATATACGCTGATGTTCATTTCTGGAGAGCAGAGGAGGTGTTGAAGAGTTTGCAACATGAGGCCCGTGCTGTTAATTGTAATAACCAGTCTGTTGCTCTGTGCAGCGACCTTCATCAAGGTTGGTTTTCTCACATTTAGTCCATGCTCGCATTTACATTTATGAATAGTTGTAAGAGTTATAACATCCCTGTGTCCTAAACCTTTGGGTCGATCCTAAAGTCAATTCTTGTGATTACCAACGTAGGCTAGCAATGCTACACAGTTAATGGCATGCGTGAATCTGTAGCAAGTACACTTATATTTAGCCAAACAATGTCTACTTTACGCAGTCACATTATGTCTTTCTTGCAGTGGGTTTAGTAGTTAGGTATGTGACTGGAGATAAGTTTTATTTTGGAGCCCTTGAATGACATTAGGTCCAAGACAACTTGAAGCATTTACCTTCAGTATCGAAAGATTACATCCTCGTCGAAAGTCGAAAGAGAGAATGTTTATAGCCACACCACCACGTTTGAGATATTTGATGGAGGAGTTTATTTATAGTGTAAATTGACTTTGTGAAGTTACCGACTCCGACACACAAAGATATCCGCTTGAAGATGTTGGCAGTGTTTGCGTACTGGCATCATGGTGCAGAATCCAGCTAGTCAAGAAAAGTGAAAGCTCTCTGCTGTGCTTTACGTGCTGTTGGTTTTCTGGTTTTCCCTTATTAGAAATTACGAAAACTGAAACACTTTCCGTTAGCAGTGAATGACAGTAGCGTTTCATGTTCATGACCCAGTAACAGGAACGTGAGCAATGCCATACTGCGAGGGTCATATAAACTGATGACGCAAAGTCAGGAGATGAGTTGTCCCGCTTAAATATTTGCCATATGCGACGTCGGAATGGTGCGGCCAGATACGGCTTATAGTGGTAGTGAGACATGACATCTGAGCAGTGTGTTACGGAGAGATGGAAAGAGAATACGACAACACATCCCAATTAAACGGTATCGTAACCGGAGTAAAACGCGTAGGTCATAGCATATCGGAGTTACGCGCAGAAACGGATTTCAGAGGATAGCATTGTCTAGGGTGAATCTTCAGTATCGTAGCGACAATGTTTTCACACGCCGCCCGCAACTATTTGACGAACCGACGCCAGAGCGTCTCTGCAGTGCCCTAACGGGGCGTTCGACAGTCTATTGCGAGTCAGATCGAAGCCGATTTGAATGTGAGACGACAGGAACCCGTTTAGTAGCACTACATGGACACAAATGCACTGCACAGGCTTCAACAGCCGATGATCGTAGGTATTGGCCTCCCACGGATTTTGACGACAGATTTTGACAAAACGCAGAAAATTTTCCTTTATAGAAGACACACAGTTAATATTACAGCGTAATGGCTCATGTAATTAATGGAAGGAACCGTTGGCCTACGAGAGCAATTAGTATCACACTTGAGGTATTAACTTTTAATTTGCTCAGGAGTACCATGGAAACTAGGTAGTAATTAGCCTGTTAACATGACATGATTTACAAATTCTCGGGATCCTCATATAGTAGCTAAATCACAGTAGATTTAGCCTTTTAAATGGCACTAATTTTTCATTTATGGGCCCAATAATTTACATGAGGAAGATAGTTTTGCTGAATGAAATGTTATACCCAAAAAGATCTCTCAGTATCCAGATAAGTGTTTGTCCCACCTGGCTCCACTTCTTTCGATCGTGGGCTATACGACGACGGAGATTTACAGCCTTCAGATCGTAGAGCAAAGGGTCGGTCCATCGCTGTTTTGATTGTTCATTGAGTCTGTTTTCTATGGCTTCCGCTGTGTATGCTGCCTTTGCTATTCTAACTGCATCAGTCTGCCTGCATCACATGTCCCAAACATCACAGATGGCTTTTTCGCATTTTCTTCTGGATAGGTGCCCTCCAAAACATTTCTTGATAGTGTCGTTGGAAACGTGGTACAATCAAGTGATTCCACCTGTCCACCTATGCATTTTATTCTCCATGACGTCCCCCCCCCCCCCCCCCGCTTCATATCTATCGCAGCTGGTGCACACTCAGTGCCGTAGAGAGGAAGAAGACGGATGATTGTCCGGTAAATCATTGACTTCCGGTAGTCCTTAATTCGAAGATCGTGTGTGGCCTCTGCTGTAGTTCACTACCTCATCCAGACTGTCTGCGTCCTTGACCTCACCTGTAAGTTGGTTATCGCTGGTGATTGTAGACCCGACGTACGTAAACAGTTACTGATGTTGCTGAGCAACAGTCATACAATATTTTTTAAAGGAACACACCACCATTTGACTGTTTTATTGTTTACTTAAATACAACCCAGGTTTCGGTCTTTTATGCCATTATCAAGCATTTGATATTATGCCTTTAACATATGTTGTAGGACACTTTATGATTTTCTTCTGCGTCAACACTGATGGTCGCAACTTGTCGTTGCCATATACTTGGTTTTCGTTGAGCTGCAGACCATATTGTATAAGTCGGTCGTTCCATTCTTGTGCTTTTCACTGTAGATCAAACTTGTTCCACGCAGATAAAATGACATACCCAGCATAGAGAATTGGGCATGGTAATACGAATGATGTTGCAGTGTCCACCACAAAAATGAACAGCAACGGTGATGAGGCCGACCCCTGGTGGATTCCTATTATCATGCGAATGCTTTCGCAGCCACTTGGATATACCTCGATTCAACATACAGAGGCCGTACCCAGTTAACAAGGTACTCTGGGAAGCTCTGTTCTCTAAGCGGTAACCACATAAGGCCATGCGGTACCCGCTCGAAGGTCTTGCCAGGTTCTAGAAAAGCGAGATACAGTTGCTGGTTCTTTTCACATTATTTTTCTATCAGCAGCCATGCAACAAGGACTGCGTCAATTGTGCTAATGTTTTTCACCAATCTGGTGTGGTTTCTCGTGACTTGAGCTGTCTCGAGAATTCGTTCAAATATCTTCATCACGTGGCTCAGTAGTCTGGTCGGGCGGTAACCAAAACACAGAGCAGGGCGTTCTTTTATTTTTAAGATTGCTAGAGTGATGTTCACAGCCAATCTGTTGGACTCTGCCTTCTCCAATGGTCTAGCTGAAAGGATCTGTTAGCCAACATGCCACATTAATTTCTCCGAATAAGACAAATGTTATCAAATAAAAGTACAACAACCAAGATTCCAACGCACGTGGCAATGTAGCGCCAAAGGTGGTCATCAACAGAATGTAGAGAAAAACTGCAATAAAGTCGCTTTCAGACGTACTACACTCACACTAATAACGAAAATACTATGCTCAACAAGAACACACTATAAATTTGAAATAATAGTGGAGAACTTCAGGTATGTTATAAGATTTCGGTTGGAGAGGATCCATGTTCAGAACATTATCTCAAAGTGTTCGTGCAATACTGCAGATTGAATGTTAGTTATAAGAAAGACATTGCTTATTACTTGCAATTTTGAAACAACGTTTTAATTCAGTGAAGTGACGAAAGTCGTGTGATACCTCTTAATATTGTGTCGCACCTTCTTTTGCCTAATGTAGTGTAGTAACTCGGCGTGGCACGAGCTCGCCACGTCGTTGGATCGTGTCGACCCCTTCATCATCAACTACAGCCTGAAGATGCTGCATTGAAGCGCCGAAACTGGTAGACACAAAATAAGTAAAATCATAAGGACGGCCGAGGGCGTTTCATTTTCTCACAAGTCGTTGAAAGTCTTCTGCTGCAGAAATGTAGCCATGCTGTCTCCTGAGTCACGCATAATCCAGTGACAAGGCGCAATGCTATACATAAAAATTTCATTTTTGTTTGAGATCATGAAGTCCATGGGTCGGCCGCTGTGACCGAACGGTTCTACGCGCTTCAGTCCAGAACCACGAGGCTGCTACGGTCGCTGGTTCGAATCTTGCCTCGGGCATGGATGTGTGTGATGTCCCTAGGTTAGTTAGGTTCACATAGTTCTAAGTCTAGGGAACTGATGACCTCAGATGTTAAGTCTCATAGTGCTTAGAGCCGTTTGAACCATTGTGAAGTCCATGAATGGCTGAAAATTGTTTACAAGTACCTGAATATAACCATTTACAGTCAATGATCAACTGGATCAGGGGATCCAGTGTATGACATGTAAACACAGCGTACTCTATTGCGGAGCAATCACCATTGCCTTGTTGACAACTTGTGACCATTGCTTAGTGGGGGTCCGCTAATACCCTCGAATCCTACCATCAACGCTTACCTACTGAAATCGGGACTCATCTGACCAGGCCACGGTTTCCCAGCAATCTCGGGTGCAACCGTTGTGGTCACGAACCGAGGAGATTCGCTGAGGGCTATGTCGTGCTGAGAGGCACTCGCATCGGTCGTCAGCTGTCATAGCCCATTAACGTAAAATTTCCCGGCACTGCCCTATCAGTACGTTCATCGTAAGTTCCATATTGATATCTGCGATTATTTCAGAGGTATTGCTTGTCTCTTAGCACTGACAACTCTACGCAGACTCCAGTGTTCTCGGTTATTAAGTGAATGTCGTCGGCCACTGCGTTGCCCGTGGTGAGAGGTAATGCCTGAAATTTGGTATTGTCGGCGATTTATCAACACTGTGGACTCGGAATATTGTATTACCTAACGATATCTGATATGGAAAGGCCCTTGCAACTTGCCCCGACGACCTTTCCACCTTCAAAGTCCATTATTTCCCGTCATGTAGTCAGAATTACGTGGAAAACCTTTTCACATGAATCACTTGGGTGCAAATAAGAGCTCCGATAATGCAATGCCCTGTTATACATTGTGTACGCAATACTGCCGGCATCATATCTGTATCCCATGACTTTCGTCACCTCAGTGTAAACTCGAAGCATGAATATTCTGTCCAAAAGATTAAACGTGATTGGGACAGTTGCTGTAATCTTCGCACTTTTATGAAATAAAATATTACCGCTTGATAGCATTCAGATCCCAGTTGAAATATTCCGAGTGCTGTAACTCTATTGGATCTTCCTGTCACGCAGTATACAAGGAGCTCAACCCATTACTGGTGAGGCTTGTTCCACCGTCACATGACAGCGCTCCTCACGGTATCCAATGTGTGAGGAAAGTTCGTATGTCGACACACTGCTGGTGTCCGTTGGTTCTCGCCCATCGGTTCTTATGCGAGCATGTACTGCTGGCGTTCCACTCGGTTTACTCCTGCCTCCAGTAGGATGGTGTTTACAATTTTGCCAGTAACTGGGAAGTTCGGACGCCAAATGCAAGCCTTATTTCAGTCGACGAGACATTCGACGACTTGCGTGCCGGTGATGAGGATGAAACGTTGTGAGGGCAACACAAAAGTCAGTCCACGAGCGGAGAAAATTTCCAACCTAGTCGGGAATCGAACCAAAGTCCGCTGCTCGTGAGGCAAGCACGTTACCACTCAGCCAAGCAGGCGGACACTGAAATAAACATATCATCTGATAGGTTAATGAAGATGTAGCAAGTTGTTAACTCAACGTAAGTTCTTATATTAAGAATCATTTACAACTACAGCCCCCGATGCGTACATTAGAATATCTGGAAGCAGAAGAGCAAGTGCGAACAGCCAGGCTTCTCCTAGCAGCTCTTTAAAAAAACTTGAAGGGTTCGCAAGTACAGTGCCGGAAAAAAATTGTACACCTGAAAGAACGACGTCAATTATGATCCCATGATAGCATATGTCACCTGTGGGGTAGTAGATGTGCTGATAATAGTTTCAGCTTCGTCCGCCAACAGATAGCGTAGTGGCATAGCTACCAGAGAATCATCTGTCTACCCTTGAATAGGGAATGCTCACAGCCACAGGGCACGGTGTAGCGCAGACGTGTGAAGTAAACAGGCAACATGCAACAGAGACGCACTCGTGCTTCCTACAGCCAACTGAGTGGGTTCAAAAGAACTGTGGCCTTCTGAGTGGCGGGGTGGTACTTTCGGAGAATTGCTTCACAAGAGCGACGTGCTGCGTTAGTTATGCAACGGTGCTGGTATCAGCGGTCACATTGAATTTCTCACACTCGTAGACGAGGTTCCGGACGTCCAGACAGCACAAACGACTGCAAGGACGATCTTATTGTAAGGGCAGGAGCGGCAGATCGTACAGCTGCCACAGGACAGATAAGAGAGATTGGGAGCCCAGACGTAACAACGTAAATTGTTGGGAACCAGTTATTAGCAATGAGACTACGAACACACACATCCCTAGTACCTCTTGCACTCAAGCCAGGGCATCGACGTGCACGGTACGACTGGTGCCATCAGAGGATCACTTGAAAGATGGAATGACGCGCTGTGGTCTTCAATGCTGTGGTCGTATGCGCGGATGAACGTAGACCTGTTAAGCCCCCCACCTCAGACCTTATGGTCTGGTGCGCGATAAGCTACAACTCTCGTTCACTTTTGATGTTTTTGGACGGGACGCTAATTAGCACTCGGTACGCGGAATGTTGTTAGACACCTTGTTTTGTCATTCTTCCAGCAGGAAGGTGATGTGTTGTTCCAGCAGGATAATGCTCGCCCACACACTACCCGCGAAACTAAACGTGATCTGCAGGACGAGCAACAGCTACGTTGTCCAGCACAACCTTCTGACTCTTTTCCAGTCGAGCATGGGTGGGATATGCTGGGAAGAGAAGTGACTCGTGCGACTTGTCATCCAATAACTCTTACAGCATTACTTGAACAGATCTAGCAGGTGTGGCATAACGTATCCCAGACTGCATTAGCCGTCTGTTCGTTCTAGTGGATGCCAGTGTGTCCGGATTGCCACCTGTGAAGTCTACACCACGTACATGTATGGATGTTGCAGCATGGGCCAATGCCTGTCACCTCAGAACCGCTTGTGCTGTTAACCTGTAAACGTTATCATTTTGTTGCAACAATAAATCTTGAGTGAACTGGAGACCTCTAAAAGGATGTGCTAATTTTTTTCCGGAAGTGGATGAACATCGATTCTCTGGTTGCAAGCCTTTACACAAAATGTTATAGAAAAATATCTCCTTTGGAAAGGTGTGTTACATATTGAGGTTTAGGAAAATTTCGTCTTTTGCAGCTGAATGTGTTACTTGTTTCTCGTCAACAGGATTCCCCTATTCATCCAAAGGATCATACGTCTTCTATAAAAATAATTATACACGTCATTGCAGCTATTTTAAATTATCTCACTACTTCCAGCTCTATGGTTCTGATTTATCACTTACTTTTTCTATCCCTTCTATGTACGCATGTGTTCTTCCGCAGGTACTAGTTGCACACAGTGCAGGTTTCCAGTTGCCTACTGCATACTGAACGTGGACTTACTCGGATATTGTAAGGCTGACGGAAGGATCAAGGGAACACTTATGATCCTGGAGTGACCCACAACTCCTCAGTCCCCCTCCCACAGCTCCCTTCCTTATACCGTGTACGGAAAAACGACGCTATCCAAAACAGTCGCCTAGGCAACTATGGCGGGCTACGGGCCACAGATGACTGGAGTCAACGTCAGCTGCGAAGATGTGTATGGACGAATAGCTGTGTAACTGTTGCGCAACGATCCGCAAAGATCAACGAAGGGCCACCAACAGTGTTCCCTCAAAGACCGTTCAGCGAACGTTCGGCGACGAAGGCTGGAGTTTGCACGCCAGTGCCGAACTGGCGTCCACAGAGTGGCGACACGTGGATTTTTCGGATGAATCACGTTTTGTGCTCTGTCGGACGGATGGCCATAGATGTGAAGGGTGTGAACGTCTGAAAGCAAACACGCTGCAAAAATTCTCGCAAGGGTCGAGGGTGGTGGAGGGAGCGTTATGGTCTGGGGAATATTTTCGTGGCATTTCCTGAGTGATACTGTCATTGTGAAAGGCACAGGTATCAACACAATTATGCATCGATCCTTAAGGGTCCACCCTTATATGCAGTTTTTTTTTCCTCGGCACAAAGACATCTACCAGGAAGACAATGCAAGTCACACAGCTATCATTGTATGTACAAGATTCGAAGGGCACGAGGATGAGTGTACTGTACTTCCCTGGTCAGCAAACTCCTTGGATTTAAAAGCAATCGAGAATCTGTGGAACCACCAAGAACGGGCTGCTCGCGCCATGGCTCCCCATCCGACAAACCTAACGGATCTGACCACGTCACTGGAGCTGGCATGGCTCCCTATGCCTGTCGGTACCTTCCAGAACCTCACCGACTCTTACTGCGCATAAATTATTCGCATTAACTGTTCGCATTAATATAACTGGACAGGGTATATTAAGTTACGTGTCGTGGTCTTCTACCGAACTTACGTAACAATATGACCAAACGCTTGTGAGAAGTAGCTAGTCCAGAGTCATTTACAGATACCGTACTTGCACGGCATCTGTTCAAAAATTTCCTGTTTCTGCCATATTTGTTCTCTGATACAAAAGTTAAATAATGAAAGCCATAATATATATTCTAAATTAATTCGAAAGCGATTTTCTCTTTCAGGAGACACTACTAGACTTCTGAAGGTAAAAAAAAAAAAAATTACTATCCTCATGCTATTTCATTTCATTATGTGTGTACCTGTCACATATATGCTCACATTAATTTCTGCACATGTTTCTCAGGTACCATGCAGTTGCTTTTTAGTTTATTCGAATCAGAATTTGGTAGTTTTACGTCTAAGCTTGTAGATTATATTATTTAATTCTCTAGTCGACAAGGTCCCATAATTCTGACGATCATATAAGCTCAGTGCACCGTTATCAGACCTTTTCTGAAAGATACCTCATTTCTATTTGTGTAATTATATATCCAGAATACATTATTACATACGTATACTGATATGTCATGAATGATAATGAGCTGCTAGTCGAGCCACAAAGTATCATTTAAATCTACTAATAAAGTGCGCGTAAATTTACTCTGCATTAATAACAGGTAATAACACTGTAAGAACAACAGTGAGTTAGATGAGTATAGATTATTGTAACTATTTCAACTCAGAATTCCCTCACTTGATTGTTTTATGGAAGGACCATTACAAATTTTTTAATACTGAAGAGCATATGACATGCTGCGACGAATAATTAGTACCAATCTACGCTATATTACCACAGATATCTCATTAGTTACCTCTGAACTGAACTGTACAACATGCCCAGAGCGGCCGAATTTGTTATGTGATTTAAAGTAGCATTGATGTTAGTTATTTGGAAGAAACATTCTCAACTATTGTTGTCAGTGTAAACACATACAAATTCGTTGCGTATGAACTCGTCATTCACATTTCTTGCAGGGAGAGGACGTGCTGGTGACCATAGAGCAGGGTACTCTCCAAGGAACTGTTCTTACCAGCGTCTATAACACGTCTTACACAGCCTTCCTGGGCATCCCGTACGCTGAGCCCCCAGTTGGAGATCTCCGCTTCCAGGTAAGGGTCTCCGTTGAGTAGAAATACATAAAACACTGAAGAACTGAAGACGGGACTGAAAATTTGACTGTACTGTGAAGGTGGGAAAAACAGAATGGAAGCAGAAACGAAGGTTTAATATCGAATTACACAGTCTGTGTGCATAATTACTATCTGACCACTAAATGCACACGGTTGCTGTAAACAAGAGATGTGTTACTTTTACTGTAATTTCGTACAGTTCTATGTATGAAATAGGGTCTAAATGTGAGCATCACCAGTACTAAATATGTGGTAACTGGTTGAATAACTATAGTGGCAGTGTTCGATGAAGGGCTGAAACACGTAGTAGCCACTGACAAATGTAAATAACAAGAAAATTAGAATGGGTGTGAAACGGTACAGATGAATTAAATAAATAATAAACTAGGGAAAGACGACTATAATAAACGAAATTTTCTAGATTGAGCACATACTGATATTAAAACATGAACATATGAAGCAAAACTTAGAAATATTATTAGACACGACACGTGATTTAGAAGCTTCTGCACAGAACTGAAAACTAAATCCAAAATCGCTACATCCATATACAGATT
Organism: Schistocerca serialis cubense; assembly: GCF_023864345.2. Classification (NCBI taxonomy): domain Eukaryota; kingdom Metazoa; phylum Arthropoda; class Insecta; order Orthoptera; family Acrididae; genus Schistocerca; species Schistocerca serialis. Next base: position 433,138,272 of record NC_064641.1, on the reverse strand, counting down.
TCTGGATACATTCGGCAATGACATCAAGAGAAATGAAAAAAATTAAGTAAGCAGAAACTGAATGAACGTTTAAAAATCATTTCTCTGGTTAACTGTATTCTTCAAGCATGTGTAACATCCTGCTGTCCTAATTGTTTCGTTTACAGTAATTTTGTCTTTGATTACTTTCCAAGGATGTCTCTCATAGCGTAAATGATAGGCAATTGGAGTTCTTTCAAGTCCTTGGATCGCTCTTCTACATGTGGTTCCAAAAGTTCAAGGCCTAATTCAGTGCAATAGAGGCAGTTACAATGATACGGGGGTATCAAAAGGACGCTAGAAGAAAGGTTACAGTGGTGTGTAATGGAATACAAGTCAAATGAAAGAAGAGAGAAAGAGGTGATCACCTACTACTTTCAGTCAGAGGATTCGGTTTTTAACCTTAGGAACCACAACGTATATTAGGTTACGTGGAACACCAACCATGGTCAAAATTTGCCCGTGTTACAGTAGCCAATATGTCTTGTAATAACTGTTTAAAATTCTTATGTTTGCAACGTCAGGTCATTTTAAAAGTGCTCAGTGACATTACACTAAAAAAAATTTGGGAACTTATAGCGTGCCCAAAATGAATAAACTGATATACTATTTTCCCCTGGTGCAATATATCAAGGGAATAGGTAAAAATTTAGATAATGAATATCTGTATAAACTAGAAACATAAGGCCCATACTTGAATATACAGGCTGTTTTAATCTGCATACATTATTTCATTTAATAACTGAATAACATATTCTTGTCCTTGAGGGAATATTTAAAATACAGAAATAAGAATGATTACTTAAATATAGGATAGATGTATTGAAAACTTTCAAGAAACACTTTTCATTCGGAGACAATACTGTTGTGTACAGATAACACTATCCAGCTGCACACAAAATAGTTAATATTGAACAACATTGAAGCAGATGACGACCACAGCTTCCACACATTAACTTGGGTTCTATTATGTGATTTCCGCTTCTCTGGTTAATTTTATTCCTCAAACATATGTAACATCTTGCTTTGCTAATTATTTCATTTAGAGTAATTTTATCTTTGCTTACTTTGCAAGGATGTCTCTCATAGCGTAAATGATAGGCTACTGGAGTTTTGTGAAGTCCTTGGACCCCTCTTCTACACATCTTTTTAAAAGTTCAAGGACTAATTCATGCAGATACAGTGTTTTGGCATTTGGTTTTCCTTCATTCCACTTAGGCACAGTGTGCAAGCGTTTGTTATAGCTATATCAAGCAGCCTATGGAAAACTGATAGTGGCCATCTCCTCGTAGCATTTTTATAGAGTATGTCCTAGCTATTTGTTTTATGGCAACCACATCTCCTTTAGTGGAAGTGTAATTTACGTTTATGTGGGTTTTCATTTTTGGCTCATCAGCTTCTACGACTGCAGCATGTTGTGTAAACAACATCAACAGAATTTTCTTCAGTGTTTCCTTTACGGTGTGAGAGGCTACTGTTACTGGAGGCTTCTTTGTCAGTGGATCTGTGAATGCAAACTGGAGGGACATAGCTCTCTGAATGCTGTCGCCTTACGCTGTCGCGGTGTGTGTCTCCTGATGGATTCGAGTGTCCCGACCAAGGTAAGTTAGTAATCCACAAAAGTGTAGAAACCGTCAGTTGTGGTGTAACCTCTATTCTTTATCGGATGCACCAGTCGCCACACAGTCTGAAATAGACATCATCCAAAAGCAGGTCTACGGTTTTTTCGAGCATAAATTTCCGTTTCTATTGTGTAGGCGTTCAACTGTACTATCAACAATTTTAACAAGTATGCCATATTTCCCAGGTTTGTGTTTTAGGAAGACTTTAAATGGACAACGACTTCTGAAAAAACACAGCATTTTATCAGCTGTATTGTGAGGTCCGCTTCCGAAGTATTGTGGGAATTTTAAGTTCGGTTGCTCAAACACTTCACGCGGAGGTAGGAGTGTGTCACAAGTCTTTCTGCCTTGGTGTTCTTATCATCAAAACGAAGAATTTTCGAATGTTGGTAAGCTCGCCATACACAGAGTTAGTCAATATACGGCTCTTCTCAATACTTCTTCCTTAAATCGGGTAATAAAATATTGGTGTCATCGTAGACTCCTATGTTAATTAAAATTACCATCAAAGCATATATTTCAGAATCGGTAGTAGGTGATACATTTTTTTCGTTTAGCTTCTTCATTTATTTGCTCAAAAACTTTCCTAACAATTTTCGATGTGAATAACGTCATCAATGATCAGGAATAGTTAGTCCCTGACGTTCACGGACTATGTTGGCAGAATCCCTTTTATATTGCCTTGGAACCTCTGCAAGACAAACTCAATCAGAATTTGCATCTAATTTATTTCGAACATTTCCTACGTGGTTTGGTTCCTCATTGTCCTCTGTTTCTTCTTCATTTGAAACCTCTTCAACTTGTCTGAGATCCGATTCCAAGTCATTGAGCTCTGATAATTCATCCTTCATTAAAAGGTCAACAAGAATCTCTGCCTCGTTGGAGCCTCTGTAACTCATTACAGAAAATCTACCTTACAAGAAACGCGTTCGCTCTACTGTGACAAACTCCTAATAATAATGCTTTCTTTGTAAACGAAAATTAATCTCAACGATTAGATTCTCAACAATGCATCGTAAAACCCGTAGTAAAGGCTGCCACATGAAGTTTAGATTCAGTTAGGATATTACGGTCACAGGTAGTAGGGAAAATGGCAAAATATGCTTGTAAGCATAAAAATTCTGTTTATTGTTTACAATTTTTAAAATTTCAACCAGATAAATGTATAGTACAGTACTTTATAAGGCGAAAGACCAACAGGAATATGGCCACTAACATGGCAGCATAACTGTTCCAATTTTTCTAATAAAAGGAAAATGTACGGGCTGTTCTCGAGCAATAGAGGGGAACGGAAAAAGTGAATCAGAAACGTCAGTAAACATAGATTCCGGTAAAAACAGTAAAATTTGTTCTACCAGGAAGAAATATAAATGGGAAGTTTGTGTGATAGATCCACGTAGCTCTTCCGCTTAAGGAAGCGCTCGGTTCGAAATATTTAGACCCGTTTGGTGAGCAAACAGTGTGAGGGAGGTGGGAGCTGCACCTTCTGCACTGCTCCACTACCAGCGGCTGTCAGGAGCAGCAGGACTTCCTTACTTGTATTCATCAACAACTTTCAAAACAGAGCAAATCCCACAATACCTATGACTGGAGAGTCCACGGCGCTCGGTCTGCCACACCCGGGTATTATGTCGACGACTAGGACACGTGTAGCTGATTGTCTTCAGTACAAAAAAATGAATACTTTACTTGGTAACAAAGACGGTCGATACAAAAACCATTGAAAATTTTCCGTGGCAAGAGAAACGAGAAGCTATCACTCACGTCTTGTGACGTTAGTATCGTTCGTTTACTTTATCATTCAGCTTTAGGCCGTAGCGTGTCCACACATACTACAACACTTTCTAACTTCGTGAACTTTCCATACGAAATAACTTGTTAGGCCGGTTTACAAGTGACGTTGATATGTTTTGTTACGATAGTAAATTTCCCTTTCATTAGAATTAATACGTAATACTCTTTTTATTGCGTATATTGTTATGATATATTTGCCTCCCTTTTCAATATTAGTACTGGCCTGTCTGATTGTGAAAATGTTACCTGGATTTTCAAAGAGTGACCCGATCCTTTTTAGGCACGACCGGAATACGTGCGCTTCAATACATTCCCGGAAATTCTCACAGTCTGATAGTTAATTTCCGAGTGATAGAGGTAAAAATACGACGACATGTGAGAACAGCATGGTCTACACCTCACAATCTATTCACTGTAATTCTCAGCCGGCCGGGGTGGCCGAGAAGTTCTATGCGCTTCAGTCTGGAACCGCGCGACCACTACGGTCGCAGGTTCGAATCCTGCCTCGGGCATGGATGTTGTGATGTCCTCAGGTTAGTTAGGTTTAAGTAATTTTAAGTTCTAGAGGACTGATGACCTCAGATGTTAAGTCCCATAGTGCTCAGAGCCATTTGAACCATTTTTTATAATTCTGAAAAGAGAATGGAAGGTCGTAGTCTAATTTAGGCATACAGTAACGTTAATCGATGTATTATTATGCTTTACGTATGTAGAGCAAAATCAAACATTGATCTAATTAGTCATCACAATTTTCACTGAACGTGAGTAGACAGAAGTAACTATAAGTGACTTCACTAAAACACTACAAATTCTATAAGGCAGTTGTGAACAGACATTTGAAACTCTAACTACGCCTCCATGGCAACTTGCACTTATAGAAAAACATTACTTTTGCCGAAAATACTGTTCCTAACGGCATTTTCTACTTAAATTTGCAACATAATCACAACAACGCTGATATAAAATGGGTACTAATAGACTTGAGAAACAGCACTAAAGAAGAATAAATATATGACACTAATTTAATCACAGTTATGAAAATAATAACTCCTGAAAAATAAAACTTCCGTCATTCACTGAAAATTGTATTAACGAATCTTTTGATTACCAAGCAGTTCATGGTATTAATTTAAACTACTGATTGCCACTCTGAGTATATGATTTTAATCTTTGTTGCCTTTATGACACTGATGCACTAACAGGATATGATAAAGAAGCTTGTCGCAGGTGAAATGAAAGAATCATACAGTAGAAAAAAACCTATAATATTTTGTGCATTCTGTTCAACCAAAGCATCTACTGATCCAGATCCATACTTGTACAAATTCTGCTAATTCGATCCCTGGAGATAGTGCGAACCGGTGTCATAGTTTAGTTCTTGGTTCCCTCAGCAGATTTACCCTCTCCTATCGATTCACCATGCAGGAAAATGATATCGAGCTTAGCCTGTCACTTTTCCAGGATACCAACACGTAAATTAAAACCATAGTTTCATACTGTTCTTTCGTAGTCCTTACGGCAGGCTAACCAGTTCATGCTGCCACTCTAGCATTTACCTCACTGGAACTGTTGGTAATTGGTTGGCACAAACCTCGCCCAGTCCACGTTTTGCGTTAGAATTGCAATAACTGTCCATCTCAGAGTTTTCCCCTTGCTTTTCCAATCTAAGTTTGCGTATGTTTTTTATTATCGACCATCGCTATACATCGACCAACCAATCGAATTCCCAAAAAATTATTTACAGCTTTGCCAAAAGAGGTCTGTTAAAACGGTTGCTGTGAAATGAAAATACCAGTTACAAAAGTTAGAAACAAAGTCGAAAAATTACACACTGTGCGTGTAACTCATGCTTGACAATGAACAGCAGTACGATACCCATCACGGGCTTATATTGCGTGTAGGCTGAAAAATATGGGTGCAATGTGCAGATAAACTGCAGTTCAACGCAACATACTTTTACTTATTGTCAAACACCACTCACTTATCTGTGTTGTGCTGCCTACAGCCGCCGCTTGCAGCAAGTGGGTGGGATGGAGTCCGAGATGCCACCCAGTACGGCAGCGACTGCGTGCAGGCGACTGGCAGCGGCTCGGAGGACTGCCTCTACCTGAACGTGTACGTGCCTGGAGTGCCAGGGGAGGGTGCAGGGCTGCCCGTGATCGTGTGGGTGCACGGCGGAGCTTTTGTCAACGGCAGCGGATCCAACGTCACCAGCGGTCCAGATTTCCTCGTCTCTTATGGCGTCATCCTCGTAACCATCAACTATCGGCTGGGCCCACTTGGTAAGAACGCGTCCTCGGTCATTTGATATTACAGGAGGGTCAACTTACGTTGTCTTGCAGAAGTGGTACAAAGAGAAAGCTTAGTGAAAATGAGAGCAAGTCATTTTGCTTCGTTTGTCTAGCTGAAGTGAGTCTGGTGACTAATCCACGGGAATATGGGAATTCAGCGCTAATCATCCTTTGCCTGCTGCCAATATTTCGGCTGAAAACCGTCCAGATATCTTCGGAACGAGTCAGACAGACTGATGGTAAAGAGCTTCCTCCTACCTGATACAACGTTAGAGCAAGATAAGATAACGGAGGAAGTACGACAGAGATGTGTAACACGTTGAAGCTTTTCTGAAAGACATTGTTTCACAAATTCTGGTCAACAGGATAAACTACCTCTCTCTGTTAAATACTGCCAGTATCAAATTCTGCATTCTCTCAAGATTAAAACAATCGTCACGAAAAGCTGCATCATTCGTAGCTAGCGTAGGATTCCAATCGTCAATTCGTCTAGAGTTACACGTACGAATACGAATTGCTATTCCTAAACCAGTGAACCAATATTATAGATATATGCATAGTTCGACGCAAGCGTTTACGCTGTTCAAATTCGTACTTTCGAGTTAATTCTCATTTTAACAGGTTATTGGCTAATGATTATGAAAGGTAGTTTCAATCAGTCCGCCTCCAATATCATCAAGTATCTTTCTCTGCCTTGCTCCACGCCAGGCTGGGAACCTAAATTGTGTGTATTTATTCTCATCTTAATTACAATGGATAATCAGCCCAAAATGTACCCCAGCAGCAGCCTGGGAAGACATTTGAATGTAATCTTTGATTCCAGCTCTTGTGGTGACAGTCTGCACGACTGGTGTTTTTAAATCCAAGCGTTGGGTCGCCGACTTTAAAAATTTCAGCCAAAGAGCAGAGCGGAAAATTTTAGGCCTAAATCACAGGATGTTACCTCTCCCCTCTTCTCACTGGGGGAGACACCTGCTCTTTCAGGCAAACTGATCTTGGTGACTGGTGAGTGCGCTCCTAAAATGTCCGTTCGCTCTTTGTAGACAGGGCTGAGGCATTTTAGATTTTTGATAGAACTTACCAGGTGGCGGACGAGACGACTCACAACAGTCGGTCGCTTCTCTGTGAACGAAGAAAGTATGACGGGCTAAGTATGTACACATGTGAACAGTGATTTATGATTGGGAGTTTTTTCGATTTTGGGTTAGGATTCACTATAACGATTAAACTCCATCTTTAGGAGCGGGGTGGAATTCTCGTGAATGATGATCTCAGTGAATTTTTAAGTAAATTCAGATAGAACTGAACTGGGTCCTTAATCGGGGACGATTCACTTTATGTAACATATGGCCTGTTAACATCCCTGATTGTGTTCACTGTGAGTAACCAGTTGGCTTTGATGATTATTTTATCAATGGAAAAATTGCTTTCGATTACTCGACGAGTTTGAATCTTTGTGTGTGAGCACCTGTGCGTCCATGTTGCGCTTCGTTAATGCAATCAATCAGCGCTGACTAATAAAATTAGATATATCATTATAGTTTGATCGTATGAAACCGTAGGATTAGTCTTTCTATATGTGCTCCATGTAAATGCAGTTTCATCAGTACGTTCCTACTCTTAAATAAATTTTCATAATGCAGCTACTTAGTTCGTTAAATTTCTCTAGAACGTGCACATGCGCATGGTTACCCTCATACTGTAATATGTAACGTCATGTGCGCCAAGGGATGTTAAGTTCTTTTTCCCTAAGAAATTTATTCCATTTGACTATTGGTCATTTATTTTACAGTTTTCAAAATCATGATTTCGGGTTTATGGCCTTTCTCAAGTGCATGTTGAACTGAAAATTAATAAAGCATATATATATAAGTACCTTACAGTGCAGGGCATAGGGAAAAGAAGTTATTGAAAACGTTACTTACTTGACGAAATATGTCTCACTTGTCTGTGACATGTCATCGTCTAAAAACCATATTTCTGGTTTTATGGACCAGTCATATTACAGGATAACATACGACTAAACAGTGGCATAGACCGTATCAAAGCGGTACTACTATATGACCCACACATTGTAATTTTCCATACTCAACAGTTTAAATATGACCATTTTAGACGCAGAATACAGTTTTGATCTCAAAAGAATCGCGTGGTTACAGTATAAAATCGTAATTGACTCATTCGTGAAGACTTATATAAAAGATGTCACATCCGTATGACAACTTGCATAACCCACGTTAAAAGACGGGAAAGCCACAAAATCAGAAACTAGAAGATCTGGGGTCAGAGCTGCCCAATGGCATTCTGTCCACATTGCTCAAATACGAAGCCCCCACAATACAATACGACTTGAGGGCGAGTGGGAGGTGTTGAGGTGGCTGAGGGATGGAACAGATTGTGCATTTAAAACGATTCCATTTGTACTGTGTGTATGGGATATTACAGTATACCCGTGTAAGAGGCTGTTATCAACGTGTATTACAAGGACATGTAAAGCGTTTAGCTAAATAAATAATCACTTTCCTTTCCCTGGTAATACCTCTGGTAATGTAAAGATCATGTGGCTCACGTCACTTCGGGGGTGGCGCCCGTAACACTCAGACACTGTTTTAACTTACGTTGACGCCAGTTGATGAATAGAAGTGACGAATGCACGTCACAGGAATATATTGGCTCTTAGAAACGCCATAATTCATGTTATTGGCTTTTCACTGTGCACAATGCAAGCCATATTATGTCTCTTACATATGTACTCAGAACCCAGCACAGTTGGTGTCAGGTCAGAAACATATTGGTTTGAAGATGATGTTTCACTGACAGGTCGGACATATTTCAACGTATGATTAATATTTTCAAATGCATAACAAATTATTGCTCTTGTGTCCTGTATGATATGTATGCTTTATTAGTTTTCAGTTCAGCACGCGCTTTAGAATGGCTATAAATTTGAAATCATAATTGCGTAAAATAAATGATCATTTAACAGTCAAATGAAGGAGACGTCTTTCACAAAATCCTACGAAGGAAAGCTTATTAAAGTGTAAGCCCTGATCGTTTTTGGCGCTTACTAATTAAATTTCCTTTGTGAAGTTTCCCCTTTGGGATGGAAACTAAGCTGGTAGTCGATTAACATTCATAGAACTTGAGACGATGGGGCACTCAAGGCCGGTGTATATTATTAAGTACGGTATTTCAGCAACACACAGCTGTCAGCTGCCCAGAGTTTTTGGCATACGGAGAAAGGCAGTCCCACCACAAATCACAAAACAGTGGCGTATGATGCTCTAGTTAGAACTCGGACTTCTATACTTACAGGCAAAATTGGTTCAAAATGGTTCAAATGGCTCTGAGCACTATGGGACTTAACATCTGTGGTCATCAGTCCCCTAGAACTTAGAACTACTTAAACCTAACTAACCTAAGTACATCACACACATCCATGCCCGAGGCAGGATTCGAACCTGCGGCAGTACCGATCACGCGGTTCCAGACTGAAGCGCCTAGAACCGCACGGCTACACCGGCCGGCGTACAGGCAAAATTGTTCAGCTCAAACTACTTTTAATTATTCAAAATTTAGTCCTAAAGTTGCGACCTTTAATTTAATTAAAATTAATTTATTTTTTATAGCTGCTACATATGTTGTAAATCAAGTTTGGCTGTTTTCATACCTATTTTTAAGAGAAGTTTTATTTCCGATGGTTTCCGTGGTTTGGTTAACAACTTGCATTTCATTGGTTCATTATCAAAAAAGTTACTAATTCCTTATTAATTAATGTTATACACCAAAAGCTCTATTTACTTAGTGTTGTTTTATCCTAATCTTAATAACGTATTGCATCGAATTTTGATTTTCAATATACATGGAAGTCATGGATAACTAATTAGTGAATAAACTTCAATTTGAGATGTATTTTCTGGCTACGAGTTGCTCTCGTCTTCTGCAGTCGAATGCCTAGTTGCATGAAGAGCTCAACGTCTCTCTCACATAGTGTGACGACACCCCGCTGTGCTGTTCATTGTTCACAAGCTTTCTAAATTCCATGTATGATTGAGTGGAGTCATAACTGATTTATCGAGTAGCTCTGGTACAGCAGTGACGTCACGTCTTATAACTCTCGCACAGGAAATCACACTTGCGCTGCTGAAGTCCTGCTTGTGGTAGCTATCGTTCCACGTCCTGGTCCAGCTAGGCAGCGAGTTAGGACTCCTAATGTCAAATCGTACACTGTTTCGGAAATGTGTTCCTACAATTACATCCCTTTGAGTGGTTCGGAATTTTGTCCAGTTATATTTTTCTATGTAGCAGAATTATTTCACTAGCTCTACAAGTGTTCCTTTTACGTTCGGTAGATAAGAATTATTTTTTTCCACTATTGATCGTAGTTTTTTGCTAGTTTTTATTCTTGGTAATCAAGCCAAGTTACGTAGCTCGTCAACGTCCCGCAACGGCTATCCATCATTCTTCTACACTTTCCGCTATTTACTATGTCATAATCGAATTTTTTAATGGTCTCTTTGCAATTTATTTTTATGAATTTTTCTTTAATTTTTATAATAGCATTTTCGAAATACTAGTAGGAAACACTGTCGAGCAACTACAATATTGTGCAGCTCCATTCTTGGTATAAACGTTTGTTCTTAATCTTCTAGGTTCGTTTATTCACTGTCTTGCTCATCATATCACATGGGAACACAAGACACAGTTGAAGACCTACAACTGCAACAGGCGAACGATGTGATACGAAGGGAAGAACATACGATAGCAATACAGAAGGATTTGACTCAAATTTTCTAGACCAAGACAACTGTTGACTTGGCTATGAAGTATTATAAGTTAATCTGTCCTACTGAAATATTTTATTATAATGTGTATTTTTACGTCGAAAATGCTGTTTCATATCGTAACTAGTCCTGAATGAAGGGTCGCGCGGGGTAGTCACGCGGTCTCAGGCGTCTTGTCACGGTCCGGGCGGCTGCCCCCGTCGGAGGTTCGAGTCCTCCCTCGGGCGTGGGTGTCCTTAGCGGAAGTTAGTTTAAGATAAATTAAATAGTGTGTAAGCTTAGAGACCGATGACCCCAGTAGATTGTTCCCGTAAGTCCTTACCACAGCTCTCCAATTTCCTGAATGAAGCACGAGCACTAAAAGCAGGTCATGGTAAAAACATGAATTTATTCGGTTCTGCCTGACAAGGCTTGATCCTTGTTTCCGACCCCTGTCTGTTAGAATCTTTCTACGACTACTACACCTGCGTGATGCATATGGTTGTGAATAGAACAACGCTATATATAGATACATTGGGTACTCCGCGGTGGTATGTCAACTAAACAAGCAACTCCATTCACGGTATGTTCATGGGCATGTCCACACAAAATAGTTCATCCCTGCCATTTTGTCTCTTCGCCGAACCATCTTCCTGCCAGATTCCATACACACCATTCCACTAGTATGATTTACTTCAGCGGTGGAGGGGAACATGAATCTCCTGTTACCAGTTTTACACCGACTACAACGCTACAAAATGAGTGCATGCTATTTTTCGGGAGTTGGCCAACTTTTTGACCGGTGAGGTTATATACTAACTATTTCTTTAGAAATAAGATCAAAGTATTCCTCGAATCCCTTGCTGTCCCCTGTTTTCCATATTTAGGACGCTATATGGGAAAACGGTACCACTACTGTTTGTCTAAATAGTATTTTGGGTGGATGGGGGGGGTTTATAAATCGGACGCTCCAGGTTAATGAGTTGCATGCAAACAGGCATCACGAAAAATATGCATTCCAGGTCCATAGGATTGGTTATCTCCGACTTCTGCAAACTCCTCCTCCTCTTTACTATAGCTTGTATTTCTAGGCTATTTACAGCTCTGTCAGCAGCCCTAAGACGTTCCTTGTCGAAAGCAAGCATCATTCGTACCATGTTGATACCTTTCTTCATTCCCATATTTCTATATGTTTTGCGCCTTACAATGCTGCTACCACTGAAAGTAGTAACAGCAGCATAACACCAAACTGAAGTGTTTCTATTCCAACAAACACAGCCTTGGGTATCCTCCACCATGTAACACTATTGGGGTTTCGAATCTTTACATGAACACACTTTTTCAACAGTTCAGGTGCTGCTAAGTCTCTGAAAAATGGTTTCATCACCTCAATTACCGCATCAGGCAGACTATGTTTATGAGTGTATACTTCACCAGCTGGCAAACCCTTGTTGTACTTACAACCAACTGTTTTCTCCTTTTGAACACAAGTAATGATAGAGACCTTCATCGGTTGAAAAAGTACGAAAAAAAGAGCGTTAACAGGCTTCTACATTCCGTCGACACTGCGTGTGTTTTTCCTAATAGTTGTTCTGTAATAGTTCTGTATTTTATTAGTTACACTGACAGTTAACCTTTCCTTCCCATCCAACCCTTTACCATCACTGAGTGTCTTTTTTTTTTTTTTTTTTTTTTTGTACAAAGCTCTTTGTCACCAAAGTCGTGATGCCATTCGTTTCTGTACGTGTCCAATGCACTCAAATTTTTGCACTGCCACATTATCACCATAGGGCTTCCGATCTCGAATATGTCTGTATGTCTGAAACTTCTAGAATCACCGTCACCAAGGTAATTCACACATCACACTTTATCACACGCAACAGAACGTTGAAGTATACTAGCAACACCAGCCATTTCCGTTCCTCCATTACTGCCACTGCAGTTAGCTATGCAATTATTTTCATGTTTACCTTTATTTTTCTGTGGACACCTACAATATTTAGATATTACTGCTGCATCTAAACTTTCCCTTTATATATACTGGTGGCAAATACTACGCCGTGAAGAGATGTGTGTCCCCGTTTATGCCAGGTAGCATCGAATGCTGCAGTCAAGTCTCTATTACAGCCGTTTTCTATTACTGCCTCTTCCACAGCTTCCTTCATAGATTCTATACAGACATCTTCTACATTAGACCCTATCAATCTATTATAGTTCCCAAACAATGTGCGGGGATTTGGAAGATTCATCATGGCACAGAAAACCGCATCTACGGTAGCAACCTTACTAATTGTATGCAAGGCATAAAAAATCTAATATTGTGTTCATAGATTTGCTACAATTTTCTTCAGTTGGAGATACTGCAACACTATCCCAAAAGCTGTCATGTATGAACATTTCTCCCACTTCAGTTCCATTTCACTGGCTGGTCCTATGTGATTTGTTATAGACTGTTCCAGATCGACTTCACTACACTAAATACATCTTATACAATTAGTAAACATTCCTTTAAGAACTGATATATCAGATATTTCATTCACATCCGATTCGCCCATAAGACATTCATACTTTTCACTAACTGAACCAAGCCTCCTCTGCGAAGCACTTTTTTTTCACTTTCATTGCAGACCAGCAAATTTAGGTTCACACAGTTGGTTATCGTCTTTATTGTTGACGCTAATAATGCCTACCTTTGACTTTCCAACATTTCTCCTTTTCTTAAAAGTCTTCACAAGATTTCTAGTCGCTTTACGTTAACGCATGATTATCCTTCAATAAAACAGAGATTTCAATGAACACAATTCACTACGAATATTTTCAGGATTACACATGAGTAAATAAACATAAAACACACGACAATCCGCCCAGTCCGGAACCGTGCGACTGCTACGGTCGCAGGTTCGAATCCTGCCTCGGGCATGGATGTGTGTGATGTCCTTAGGTTAGTTCGGTTTAGGTAGTTCTAAGTTCTAGGGGACTGATGACCACGGCAATTGAGTCCCATAGTGCTCAGAGCCATTTGAACCATTTGAACATGACAATCGAACGAGCGAGGTGTATCAATCTATCACAGGTTAGCCACAATACTTATTTTGTAACACTTATTTTCTACCACATAGCTAAAATGTACATAAGGATCATATAGATTCATGACTGCAACGTTTGACAGCAGTTTAACAGTGCGACAGTGGGTCACGCACATGCAGAATATTTTTCAAAAACACTTTTAAAATAGGTGTAGTTTGCTGAACCGAATAAATGATATATAAACTGAAAGGAGAAAGTCTGTAGATTTTTAAAATGCAAAAAAGTAAAAATTGGACATTTCATGATTTTGAACCTTTCCGCAGCCCCTTAACATTCAGTCTACTCTTCATCGGTACTAAATTCTGATCTGAGTCTATACCTGCTCCTGGGTACGCCTTACAATTCAGTATCTGATTTCAGAATCTCTGGCCGACCATGATGCAGTCTGACTGAAAGCTTATAGTAACTCCCGGTCCTTATAGTAACTCCCGGTCTTTTCAAAGTATAACTTTCCGTTTTGTGATTCTTGTACCGAATATTCTCTATTGGTCTTTCTCCTCTCTCGTTACTACTACCAAATCCATTTTGTCCCGTAACCCTTTCTTCTACTCTTTCCCATACAACCGCATTCCAACCCTCCATGGCTATGAGATTTTCCTCTCATTTTATGTACCGAATTACCCTTTCGATATCCTCCTAGATTTTGTCCATCCCTTAATCCTGTGCTGCTTGCGATGTAGCATTTTTACCTGAACTATTGTTGTCGCTGTTGTTTTCCTATATATTAAGAACAATATCATTACTGAACTTCTAGTAGTAACTCATACTCTGCACTACCTTCTAATTCATAACGAATCCTATCTTCTCGTTGTACCATTACCTGCAGCTGTTGATATTACGCTTTACTGTTTGATCACAAATCCTTTTCTTCTTGAGATGATTGGAAAAGAGCACAGGTAGTCCCAGTCTTCAAGAAGGGTCGTCGAGCAGATGCACAAAACTATAGACCTATATCTCTGACGTCGATCTGTTGTAGAATTTTAGAACATGTTTTTTGCTCGTGTATCATGTCGTTTTTGGAAACCCAGATTCTACTATGTAGGAATCAACATGGATTCCGGAAACAGCGATCGTGTGAGACCCAACTCGCTTTATTTGTTCATGAGACCCAGAAAATATTAGATACAGGCTCCCAGGTAGATGCTATTTTTCTTGACTTCCGGAAGGCGTTCGATACAGTTCCGCACTGTCGCCTGATAAACGAAGTAAGAGCCTACGGAATATCAGACCAGCCGTGTGGGTGGATTGAAGACAGCATGTTGTTCTCAATGGAGAGACGTCTACAGACGTTAAAGTAACCTCTGGCGTGCCACAGGGGAGTGTTATGGGACCATTGCTTTTCACAATATATATAAATGACCTAGTAGATAGTGTCGGAAGTTCCATGCGGCTTTTCGCGGATGATGCTGTAGTATACAGAGAAGTTGCAGCATTAGAAAATTGTAGCGAAATGCAGGAAGATTTGCAGCGGATAGGCACTTGGTGCAGGGATTGGCAACTGACCCTTAACATAGACAAATGTAATGTATTGCGAATACATAGAAAGAAGGATCCTTTATTGTATGATTATATGATAGCGGAACAAACACTGGTAGCAGTTACGTCTGTACAATATCTGGGAGTATGCGTGCGGAACGATTTGAAGTGGAATGATCATATAAAATTAATTGTTGGTAAGGCGGGTACCAGGTTGAGATTCATTGGGAGAGTCCTTAGAAAATGTAGTCCATCAACAAAGGAGGTGGCTTACAAAACACTCGTTCGACCTATACTTGAGTATTACTCATCAGTGTGGGATCCGTACCAGATCGGGTTGACGGAGGAGATAGAGAAGATCCAAAGAAGAGTGGCGCGTTTCGTCATCGGGTTATTTGGTAACCGTGATAGCGTTACGGAGATGTTTAGCAAACTCAAGTGGCAGACTCTGCAAGAGAGGCGCTCTGCATCGCGGTGTAGCTTGCTCGCCAGGTTTCGAGAGGGTGCGTTTCTGGATGAGGTATCGAATATATTGCTTCCCCCTACTTATACCTCCCGAGGAGATCACGAATGTAAAATTAGAGAGATTAGAGCGCGCACGGAGGCTTTCAGACAGTCGTTCTTCCCGCGAACCATACGCGACTGGAACAGGAAAGGGAGGTAATGACAGTGGCACGTTAAGTGCCCTCCGCCACACACCGTTGGGGAGCTTGCGGAGTATAGATGTAGATGTAGATGTAGATTTTAGTTGTGACTATTAAATGAAACAAGCATTACAACGGGTTCAATTTTTTCAGTAAAAAAGAATTGTTAAACAAGTGTTGCCTGCAGCAACATTATATCACAAAAACATAGATAAATAAATGGCCACCTGTGGCAACATTAAATCCTTGGAATATCTGACATGCTTACAATCAGGCATGAAGAAGTGGATGTTGTAGGGCTAATAGAAACAGATAGTACTAGAGGAGGAAATACGGGCCAAGTATGGACGAAGTTAAAATCAAACTGTTGAATACCATAGAAATGCAAGCCTTCCAAATCAAGCTTGAAGTAACCAGATTACGAAACCTTACACCTCATCTCGCACCTGCGGCGTGATCTTACCATAATATTGCAAGTGGTCGCGGAGGTGGCTGCAGCATCTATCATTGGTGGAACCAACGACCCTTGTCAGTTTCTAAGAACCCAGTGCATCACCTCAGTTGACTCCACGGTGGCTACCAGCATTTATGTCGGTGGTGGAGACTCGGCACCTTGAGCTTCATCTGACTTCCAATCTAATGACAACTAAAAGAAAACCTCGCTTTGCCACATCTTTCGTCCCTCACTGAATTGTAATTTGCTTACCTGCGGATCTTCTACGTATCTATGAATCGAAGTGCTCCTTACAGGTGTTTTCATCACCTGCTGATTAGCCAATGACTTGTATCCTACTACTATCTACCGTACAAGCCGCAACACTCTGTTTCTGCGGCAAATGAAATTTTCTGGTATTTTTTTCTGATCTGTAATTTATTTATGTCAGCTAATACTGGCATGTTTCACATCGAATGAACATTGATTTTTGCAAAGTAAAAGCGTCCATTGTTCTCTCACGCTTTTGATAGCCCAGAGCTGAGCACCTGCAACCATCTTTGACTTACTTATCGCTAGTTTTTTGTGCTTTTCTGGGGAAACGCCCAGCTTTCTTCATTTTCAGCGCAAAGGTGATTGTCCACTAAAGTGGCGAGTCTCCTCATTCTATTTCCTGGCCGTAAAATGTTACTGCCAAGCGTTTTCTCTATGGGACATAGTATTTGTGGCCTGATTTCACACTGTGGTTATGTTCAGTAAAAATTGTTCTTTCCCCCTCATGGGCTTCCGAGAATCTGTCGCTGTCTGTGGTACTCTGTTACAGCTTCTAATGGGTTCACGTTCCTTCTGACCACTCAGACTGCTCCCGACACTTTCCCACAGCTTCAATGCATACAGATACGCGTATATTAAGAGTAGGAGAATCAAAAGACTACATTAGCCATTTACTGAAAATCGTTGCTACTGTGGCGTATTTTTTGTCGACGTAAATGAAGTGTTTCGCTACTGATTGGCATAAATTGTGAGACTGCTTCCGAAAGAACTCTCCACAGTGTCACTGAAGATACCACATCGACTTCTCCTGGCGTCGTCTTTGTCTTCCACACTACGCCCCTCGCAGCTCGTCGCTGAAATGTTACTTGCTATAATAACTAAATTTAATTGGATTTCCCTTATTACTCTTTGGCATTGTTGAGCGATTGCAGTCTGAGTAGATGTCGAAAAACTTAAAATCTGATATGTCTTACTCGGAGACATGAAGAATTAAGATCCAATGTTTATTTCGCTTTCCGGAACATCTCACAATAAACTATTCACAGACAACATCTGTATATACCCTTATAAGGCCTTTATTTTGTTTAGGTGTTTGAAATGGTTTTCGGATATCGTAGCAGAGACAGTTGTCTACGACCTGCAGGGTTCCTGAGCACGGGGGACTCTGCGGCCCTGGGGAACGCCGGCCTGAAGGACCAGCGGCTGGCCCTGGAGTGGGTGCAGAGGAACATCGCCAGCTTCGGGGGAGACCCGCAGCGCGTGACGCTGCAGGGGCAGAGCGCGGGCGCCGGCGCCGCCTCCCTGCACCTCGTCGCGTCGCCGGGTCAGTGGCGCCGCCTGCAGACGCTCACATCACACCTCACGCGCCCTTTGCGTCTCCACAGGCGCTGCTTCTAATAACGGGTCTATTACGTATTTTATAGGGACATCGCTTTTTGACAGGAATCACATGTCAAGTACATTACGAAAATATATGTTTTGGCAGAGTCCTCATGCACTGGATTCATTACAATAACTGAAATATTTCCTAGCTGTTTATTCAGCAGAAAAATATTGTCTAAAATTTCAGTCAAATGCAAAAATCTTTCATTTTGTCTTCCCTGGCTGTGAAATATCTTGTTCATCACAGATAAGTTGACTAATATTACCATTCTCGCTGACCAGCTTTTAAGTGCTTCTATCAAGTACAGGGTAGTTATAATTAAACTTTCGGTACTTCAGAGGGCTCCCACGATAAAATAGTGATCGTAGGACAACGTAAATACGTGGGAACCTTTGTAAGAACGTAGGGAAGACGTATAACTAGTAAATCTTTGAATGGAAAGGAATGGTAATATTTGTCAATTCTGTACCACTTTTACGTTAGAGGTTACAAACGTTCCTCATTTTGACGACTATATGCATCCACGACAGCCTGGAACCACGCTAGAAATACCATTTCACAATTATTCGTAGCGCTCTTAGGTCTTTTGATGATAATCTGGCTTCAACAGCATGTAGTATTACTAAGCGGACTTACAACATCGGAACGGGCAAATCCGTATTCACTGGCATTTGTCATTTTGGTGTAGGTCTGTTTTCACAAGCGATCATCGAGAGCGGCACCTTCGCCTCCTCCATGACTATAGAACGGAACCCTCGCTACCACGCCTTCAAGCTGGGCGCCGTCCTCGGCTTCGAGACGGAGGACTCCCAGCAGCTGGTGGACTTCCTGCGGTCCGTGAACGCCACCGACCTGCTGGTGGACAAGTCGCTACTTAGCACAGACGAGGTCAGCTACCAGACTGTGAACTTCTTCTGCTCTGGAAACTATTTCCAAATAGTTCAGCACATTTTAATGCTTGCTTTATCAATTAGGAGGACCGATGGAGACGACAATATATACATTATTAATGATTTCTGTTTTATATTGACAGCAACATGGCATAACGCTAATAAAACAGGATTTACAAAGAAACTTTATCACGGCCATGAAAAATTGCATTGGTAATATTGTACTAAATCATCAGTATGACTACTTATTAGCGTAAGAGTTGTAAAACCATAACCTAGTACATATAAAGACAGGTACGTAGTTTCGGGCAACGCTGTTTAATGCACACATAAACCTTATACCAAAAACTGGACGTATAAGGCAAATCGTACGATTCGTTAACCACGTACAATATAATTATCCTTTGTTATAAAACTTTTTGGAAACGCGGTAATACGTACTATTGGCAGATAGCATGCATGTAAACTAGATATGGTACACAGTTAAGTGCAATAATTACAGTCTTCCAGAGTAGCGTGAGGTTACATAGAATAGGTAAAATCACCAGTGTGGTTGTCACCGAGCGGTTCTAGGCGCTTCAGTCCGGAACCGCGCTGGTGCTATGGTCGCAGGTTCCAATCCTGCCTCGGGCATGGATGTGTGTAATGTCCTTAAGTTAGTTAGATTCGAGTTGTTCTAAGTTTAGGGGACTGATGAACTCAAATGTTAAGTCCCATAGTGCTCAGAGCCATTTGAACCAGCACTAGCGTGTAAAAACAGCATTACATGAGAGGTGCTGGTTCATAATTTCAGAAATGAGTACAAGATCATCGAAATTAAGTTTTGAACCTCATCCAAACAGTATTTTATTTTTATTTTCATTTATTTATTTAGCCTGTTCTATTAAGCCGCTTTAACATTGAACCAGCGTTTCACACATAACAGTACTTTTTTCATATGAAAGTTACTTAAGAAATACCCCTTTTAATATGACAAATAGCATTAAAATGATGTGACTGTCTATAATAATAAAGTGAGTAAATAATTTTGACTATGGACTATCAAAGTTAATGCTGACAGTACTTGTGCTACTGCTGCTGATACTCCTAATAGTGATAACAGTAATATTAATAAATGTGCTGAAATGACATTAATGACAATAATGATAGTGGCAGAGAACGTCTTCCTCGAAAGTTTGAGAGCGATCTGTGACAGAGAGCTACGTTCCAGGCTTAAAGTGAATGTCACAGTACAGTGAGCTACAGTTTTTGGGCCGAAGGCTCTGGAACCCGTAGGTATGGGTGAAGCGGGAGGGCAAGAAAGACTAAATTTTTATTTATCTAGTGAGATACTACCACGCAGGAGTGGGAGAAGAATACGGAAAATCGAGAGAAATGCATGTTTAAATATAAATGCGGATCCTAGACAAGCCTGCAGGTTGCGTTGTTGTATTTGACCACGAGCGGTACCTGTTCAATGTCCTCAGCATGCTGCTAACGTCAGTCGGGGTCAGAACACTGTTCTGTATAGTTGTGAGTGCGTTATGCCGAAACTAAATGAGGTGGTATATGGGCAAATTGTTCCTGCTCGAATGGTGAGTGCTTCCGTAACCAAGAGAGGTGAAGTGTTTGGCAGAGGCATTGAGAGCTGGTATCTCAGGATGGGGCAGGATAAGGTTACGATTGTGGACGGGGCCGTAATCAGTTACTCTCGGTTGCACAACAAATATGTAAACTTCATTTAAAGAAATTCAAATTTTAAAACAATCTGTTAAAAAAACACAATTGACTGTATGATGGCTGAAGGCCCTATCACAAAAAAATTCCACAATTTAGTGCCGAAGGCCACCAACAATAACCTCAAACAACAAACGGCTCAAGGCCTGAATTAGAAGTCAGAAGAACAATTACAAATAGCGCATATGAAGATAAACACTTCGTTTTAGAACAAACTGTAACTCGGCTGAAGGCCTTATTATGAAAGAAGTGGAATTATTACTCGGCTGAAGACCACAAACAATTTCAAATAACAAATGGCTGGAGGCTTGAATTAGAAGTCAGAAGAAAAATTCCTAATAGCACACATTTCGACAAATACTTTGCTTTTGAAACAAGTTTTCTTATAAAAAAACTTATTGTAACACGGCTGAAGGCCTTATTATGAAAGAAGTGAAATTATTGCTTGGATGAAGGCCACACACAACGTCAAATCACAAACGGCTGAAGGCCTGAATTACAAGTCAGAACAACAATTCCAAATAGCATTTTTAAAATAAATACCTTGCTTTTAGAACAAGTTTGGTTAAAAATAGTTACTGTAACGCGGCTGAAGGCCTTATCACGAAAGAAATTAAATTGTTGCTCGGATGAAGGCCACACCAACAATAATTATAACATTACAAATATCCTTAAAACAAGCATTATAAACTAAGGAATCAGGCCAGGTGGTTCACAGCAAGTGTTCCAAGGGTCGGCCTGGGAAGGTAACTCAAACCGAACATAAGGTGAGACTCGCAGCCAAGAATTGTACTCACGTAACAGGCTGGCAACTGAAACTAGGGGCAGCTTAAGCGCCGACCTACCGACTAACCAATCTGCCTAACGTCCGATCACCGGTCCAACGATGGAATATTTTTAGGCAAGGGCGAAGAGATAGACAGCACTACGTCTTCAGAAAACACACAAGGCCGAAGGAAACACTAGAACCAAGGTAGGCCTCCCCCCCCTCCCACCCCCCCCCCCCATCCCCCCC
Source organism: Schistocerca serialis cubense (assembly GCF_023864345.2). NCBI lineage: Eukaryota > Metazoa > Arthropoda > Insecta > Orthoptera > Acrididae > Schistocerca > Schistocerca serialis. Next base: position 433,116,866 of record NC_064641.1, on the reverse strand, counting down.
AAAAAATGTGAACAGTCGAACTACACGCCGTGTCGGACAGCATCAACACGACGAGGGAAGGTACACTGCCGGAAAGTAGGCTAACCTACAGGACAGGTACCTGGGGTGTTAGCGGCCACAAGGCACAAAATACCGCTGGTTGCACTTTACTAATAAGAACAATACTAAATTCAAAGATGAATAACAAATAGAGGAAGACGGCTGCAATACTTCACCGCCTCGAAACACTTCACTCGTTGCCGCCAGGCTCAGCGGCCCTGGGATCAATAACCCGCCGACCAAAAGGCGAGATCTCAGAATTGTCGAGGTTGCATTAGCAGTTAACTCTTCACTTAACTTAAACATCCTGGGTATGGAGTGCAACGAATTCGTCACCCTCGCAGCTACTCCTCCTGCTCGCTGCTGCGCCCCCAACCGACCTGACGCCCGTTCGCCTCTCCCCATCTCCAAATCCAGCACGCAGGCAGCATTAACATAACTGCTCATTCAAAAGCACAAGATACACACGGATCCGGGAAAACAATTCCATCAACAACTCACAATACTAAAACCAGTCACTGTGAAGCAACACGGATGAATTATAAGTCGGCACAAACACAGAGAAGGCAGAAGCGGTCGGAAGACCAAATGCACGTCGACCGCTGCGACGGCCGACCGAACGACCAACCATCAGTCGCCCCCACTTAAGTGAAAAATCCCAGTATAAATCGTCGACTGACAATTACTATCATGAGGTCACTTCGACTGGTAGACACACACACAAAAGTGAAAGTTGCACTACTCGAATGTCACGGTCCAATCAACTAAAACTCGCTGAATCCGATCCTTGGCGTGATCGTACACTCTCGCAACCACATCGTTCCGTCGGTCAGTGCACGTGTGTCGCCAGCGGTCGGGAGAGTACTGGCTGTCCAGAGCTCACTGCTGCTCCGTCCCAACTCCCCTAGCTCGACGCATGACGACCCGGAAATACTAGAGGCCGCTCCCAACATCGTATTACAATACGCGCTATTGATAATCTGCTGCTGCTGCTGCCACTCACGCAGAGACCTGGCGAGCAAACATAGTGGCGCTAGTTAACACAATAAGAAAACGAGACGCCTCTATCGCTATTACAAGATGCCAAGCTATGAACGACATCAACGCGAGCCGCACACGGCTCACGCAATGTAACAATAACTTTAAGACGCACCCTATCAAATATTTATGCAGCATACAGCAAGAGCGGAAGAATATCGTCCGCTAAGTCACAACGCGAACGAAAGTGTGTGTTGAGTGATTGTGACAGACTGTCATTGAAGTCTATTGTAACGAAAAATAACAGCTGAAAAAGTCAGTGCAGAACTGACTGTCGCACTCGCGAACCCTGTGAGCACCAAAACAAGACGAAGAGATCTCCAAAAGCAGGGAATTGCAGAGTGAGCTGGAATTTAAAAACGACTCATCATTCATACAAATGCCGGTAACAGGGGTACTTGGTGTTGAAGCCATAAAATTTGGACAATAGAGCAACTGGAAAACGGCATTTGATAGAATGGGTCTTGTTTCACACCTCTAGCCGAGTTTAAGTCCTAAGAGTGAAACACGGAGGGAGTTCGAGGATGATTTGTGTAGCCTTATCGTGGTATTCCATGGGACATGCAATATCACATTATTACTGCGAAGGATTGTGTGACCATTTTGGCTGATCGGGTCAGTCCCAAGGTGAAACGTTTGTTTTCCAATGGTGGCATTGTTTTCAAAGATACTATGGCAACAGTTCACACAGTCTGCATTGTGCGGGACTTATTTTGTGAGCACGAGAATGATCTCCTCCAGTCTCCAGATCTGTGTGTTATTGGGCCACTGTGGTTTACTTTGAAGAGAAGCGTAAGTGACCGCTATCCACCTCCATCATTGTTATCTAAACGTGCCACTATCTTGTAGGAAGAATGGTATAAGATTGCCCTGAACGATACAAGACGTGTATTGAAATTCGACGTGTTTCCTACATCCACAGCGATCATTCTGGCACTATTTTGCGGGAAGAATAATATAAGATTCCATTTAAACTCATGCAAGATCTATATTTATCCATTCTGCAACGACTGGAAGCTACTTTGGATACCAACAGTCACGGCATTTCGTGCTTAAGTTCTGGAAGAGTGCTCATCCAAGCACTTTCATTCTGTTGCCATACCTTCCCACTCTTGAAAATCACAGGTGAAAAGCGCCTTTGCTTCAATGATTGCCATCCAAACTCGTGTATCATATCCATGACACTCTCTCCGTTATGTCGCCATAATAAAAAATGAGTTGCCTTTCTTTGAATTTTTTAGATCTCCACTGTCAATCCTACGTGGTAAGAATGACGTACCTCCCCGCAGTACCCTAGGAGAGAATGGACAAGCTTAGAGTAAGTGGTGTCTTTTTCTACACCGTATTAGGCATGGCATTGTGTTGTGTTTTGGTGTTCCCATATTTTTGTCCACCCCTTGAAATTCGGCGTCACGCGCACAAGACAAGAGTGACACTCACACCGCCAATTGTATATGAGATTTTCGCAAAAGGTCGACAGGTATGGCTTAAATGCGGTGCCTGCGTCGAACGGAGGGAGGGGGGGGGGGGAGGGGGTTGCCCTGTTTAAAGTCTGATAGACAGCAAAAGAGAAGCTGCCGAGTTACAAACAATTGGTAATAGTTTAAAAAATGTTTGTTCGATGCTTTATTGACAAATCAGGAACGCAGACAAATACTAGAAGAAAATCCTGGGATAGTGCAACTGACTAGGGAACCAACAACCAGCGCTGGGAAGTGTCACAACGTGGAGAACAGTCAGATGGATCAATCAGGCAGTGTGAAGTCAGATATGCAGTGAGAGAGGAAACGGGCAGGAGAAGAGAGACAGTGAGCTTTCTTCTCAGTCCTCAGAACCCTGCATAAAGTATGACGTCTATCATCACACTGTGACATTCTCATCGTTGTTCCCTGTCGAGCTCTGTGTTTCCATGCTGAATCTTTAAGCACCCCCCTGCAGTTCCCTCTCGACTCTCTTACTTCAGCCTGCAAATTTTATGAAGACACCGCGCCGCGGAGATAACACCGTAGGGGATTGGGCTGTTTTGGGGAAGGAGACCAAACATACAGGTCATCGGCCTCATCATATTATGGAAGGATGGGGAAGAAAGTCGGCCGTGCCCGTTTCAAAGAAACGATCCCAGCATTTGCCTGAAGAGATTTAGGGAAATCTCGGGAAACCTAAATCTGGATGGCCGGACGCGGGATTGAACCGTCGTCCTCCCGAGTGCGAGTCCACTGCGCCACCTCGCTCAGTCATAACCACCGTAGACAAAGACACTGAACGGAAGTAGGGTAATACCACGTCTGCCTATTGGGATATGCTGTATCCTAGGGATAGGTCAGCCAGTGCGGAAAAAGGAACGATTTACGCAGTCTAGAACGTCGCCGCCGAGTCACAGAACTCAGAAAGAAGTCAACCGCAGCCACACACATAACGAAGGGTGATCGACATTTCACTTCGATGTCGCATTTTCCGCATACACCTTCATGTAAAACTGAGTGTCCAGTGATAGGATGAAATAATCCATCCCCCCTGCCCCCTCTCCCCAAGCCCCTCCTGCTTATATATACACTTGTATTTTTCATCCAATAATATACGTCATGTGTAGGTTTCTTTATAGTGTCATCTGATTTTCATGTATTAACTTTTCCAAACTTGTTGACTTCATTACATTTTTGGCGCCCAGTGCGGGGTGACCTCATCTGGAGATCAGTTTCTATCAATCAAATTCAGTTTCACTACGTATTCGGTCCTCAAGTGGAGCTACCACATGGTGCAGTGACATTAATGTGAACATCGTTTATTTTGACGTCAACGTGCATTAACAACTCACAGAGGTAAGATGGCAGCATTTGCTGCGTAGGGTATATAAAGCGTGCCACTGGGGGCCGCAGATAACAGTAATGCAGTAAATGAGCTATTTATCTGACGTCAAAAACGGGTCATGAGCGGAAGCATTTCCCAAACGGCTAAGTCGTAAACAGTTTGGGTACCAGCTAGTTAAAGTATACCGTAAGTGACAAAACGGCACTATCCAGACCGGCGGCGAGGTAAACGTGGCACACGATGGGCCACAATTGACAGGGCAGGACGACCCGGCTACGGAGACGGGTACAGCCGAATAGAAGTGAAACCGTTGAGCAACTGGTCGCCCATATGAACCAAGCGGCTATAAACGGTATCTCCTCAACACTCGTTCAGCACATGTTGCTGCGCATGGGGCCCTGCAGCTTGTATCTGATCCGTGCACCCATGCTGAGAACAGTCCATCGACTATGAGGGCTGGAATTCGCACACAGTGCCGCAGCCAGAAGTCCAGTGAGTGGCGACTGGTGTCCTTTAAAGTATCTTCGTACCGCGGATGGATCTAAGAGACATTGAAACACTACAGTTTATTAACAAAACAAAAGTGAACGATAAAGTCCTTGCTCGAATATCCACATAACTTCATACAACAGAAATGTCTCTCCTGTGACGTTGTTTATGGTGTGCCTAGACCACGAACGGAAAGTGGTGGGAGGAAGATCTGGGAAGTTACGGGGCTGGTAATGCCGGCGGATGATGGCTGACGTACTGCTGGGGAAGACCACGACGAATTGGCCGATAATATCGGTTTATGGCTGTTGATGTACCGCTAGTGAAGACCACGATGAACTGGGCTCGGTCTACCAGCTTAATGCGCTGATCTGAGACTGCTAGTACTTCAAACTAGAAGCGCTGGAACGGAATTCTTGATGCGTCCAGAAGGGAACTGCTAGTATTGCCGACTTGGAGTGTATGGCGCATGTGACTTAGAACAGTTCGGCGGTGGCACGTGACCTGGCGTAGCAAAATAGAGCACTGCCGAAAATGCTCTCTGCGAGTTTGGAACCCACGGACGCTGTGGAGACGATGTGTAACTCCGTGGGAGACAGAAAAATATCTCGCGGTGCTGAGAGCCGTTTACACAAGTCTTCCTCGCTGGGTGGCTGCCCGAACGGACTGTCTGGTGCGCTGAGGAATCGACTATCAGACAGATTCAACAGCCCTTTGACGCGAATCATGTTTTGTGCTCCATCGGACAAATGATAGTTGATGTGTTCGACGTAATAGTCTTAAAGCAAACACCGTGCACGCATTATGGTATGTGGGATGCTTTCAAGGCATTCTCTTTCTGATCTGATCTGGAAGGCACAATGGGTGAACATTAGTTTGAGCTATCCTTGGGGGCCATGTCCAGTTTATTTTTCCTCGGCACAGGGACATGTACCAGCGGGAGAATGGGAACGTCTCACACAGCTCGCAGTGAAAGTGCGTAGTTCAAAGAACATTGAGATTAGCTTGCGGTACTGTTGCCAGCAAACTTCTCAGAGTTAAACCAAGTGGAGTATCTGTGGGACAACCACGTTCGTGCTGTTCGCGTAATGAATCCTCAATCGAGGGAACCAGCACAGCTGGCGGCGGCACTGGAGTCAGCACGGCTGCACAGCCCTGTCGGTGCCTCCCAAAGCAGCACTGGCTCTCTTGCTGGACGTCGGACGTCTCGCAGCGGTCTGCCAGTCAAAAGGAAGTTACGAGGCTTTTGAAAGGTGGTTACATTACTGTGACTGGACTAAATTTTCTGCGGCACACTACTGAGATTGTGAAGTTTGAACAGGCGGCAGACTTGATGCTAATGCAGAGCATATGTGTCTAGATAGAGAAATAAATTTTTATCAAAAGCTAGTTTTCCCATGATGCCTGTTTGACTGAATTTACCCAGAACACATTGTTTCCATTTCTCCGGGAGAAAGTCCCTCTCGATCCTAAGAGTTTCCGTATAACTGTATATAATAAAGCACATAGCATGCAATTAAGCTAACATGAAAGAATGAAGTAAATTTGAAAACGAAAAATAAAAAAAAGATAATCTAATTAAACGGGAGTCACTCATTAGCCGACAATACGTTTTATCATAATAAACCAAAGTAAAATGTGTTTTACTCATGTTTGGCTTTTACTTTTCGCCTAAGCACGCAGGATCTGCCCTTTTCTGGAAAAAGGAATGGAGTGGACAAGAGAGCAAGCGTTCAGCATCTGAATTAACGCCCTTCACCATGCCACCCGCGTGGTTAGTGTGACCTCTTTCTTAAGAATGTGCCTTCAGCACTTCACGGTACGCAGTACAAACGTCACTGTCGTGATCACTCAGGAATCACAGATCCATGAGGTTCCACGAGAGGTTCTCGCGGCAGCCAATCAGAAGACCGACATTCCAGAAAATTATAAGGGACCACCCTCTTTTTGACATCACGTTCTAAAGCAGCTCCTGCGGTTTCCACTTTACAGTATTGGCTACACTATCAACTCCTAAAATGTGATTTCTTCATCACAGTTAATGTTGACATTAACAAGTTTTTGCAGTGAAACGAGCCGCTTCCACTGGTGGCTCAAATGGCTCTGAGTACTATGGGACTTAACATCTGAGGTCATCAGTCCCCTAGAACTTAGAACTACTTGAAGCTAACTAACCTAAGGACATCACACACATCCATGTGCTAGGCGGGATTCGAACCTGCGGCCTTAGCAGTGGCCCAGTTCCGGCCTGAAGCGCCTAGAAGCGCTCGGCCACAGCGGCCGGCCGCTTCCACTGGTGAAATGCAAGTTAAGAATAACTTTAGAATTCTGCCTTCTCCATTAAAAAATATAACTTCAATATTTTCTTCAAAACTTGTTTCCAAAATATTTTCATTTCTAGTGATTTCCCTTAAAAATAAGAAATCCTGCGGTGTTGTGTCGATAAAATTGTAAAATGTGCATGTCCCAAATTTATTCTATTTTAAATACACATTCCAATGAAACATAGTACTTTTATTACACGAAGAGGAATCAGGTACCGAATTACTGTATCGCGGGACATCAACACATTATCAAGTACCCATCAGAGAACTGAGAGTTTTTCAGTTTCAAACAACAACAGTTTCTTTCTGGTCCCGCGAACTGGTGACACAAGCCGATCCACGAAGTACAATGGGAGATCTCGTCCTGGATGGTTTTCGGATCCCTCGGTATTTTTATAGGAGTATCCTTATCGAAAGTGTTTTCTTACGTTTCTAATTATATTTTAGAAGAATAAATGTCTTTAAAGAGTACTCCATATTGTTTCTGTAGCTGTGAATTGAGAAATGCATCGGCTACACAGAAAGTATAAAACAGTAAACAGAAAAAGACTGACAAAAGCTTTTTAAAGAACGTCGAATAGTTTCATTAACACAGTGATCCTAACACTCTCAGCCAGAAAAGTAGCACGACTGATTTAATTACTATTAAAAACAGTCTTGATCACGATTTATTTAACAAGGTGACCGGTTTCGACCACTACTGTGGTCATCTTCAGACCATTGAGTAGGAACCCCTTTCTGTTGGAGAATCACAATAAATCGTGATCAAGACTGTTTTTAATAGTAATTATTTACAAGACATTGATCACTGCTGTTACCGAAATGCGTTCAAAAGTAATACGACTGATTTGTTGTCGTTATGAGACAGAACAGCAACACTTTCACTAAAACTGCTTCATTAAAACTGAAACAGACATTAGATTTAATGTAACAATATAAACTAATTTCTTTCATTATGCCAAACAGAAGTGCTGTGAAAGTAGTATTTGTTGCAGGAGAAACTGTACATTTCATTCCTAATTTGGGCACCGACGATAGAACCGCAAGTTAATGGCAGCCTTCTGTCTGAGTCACCGATAACTGCCTTGAAGGAGGGTCGTTTCAGCCATGTGCCCATTATGATAGGTGGAACCTCAGCTGAAAACGGTGAGTGGTGACTAATGGGGAAGCGTATTATTGGGAGACATTTCTGTATTTCACCGATACAAGACTATTTATTAGTTCCTTTTTTGTCGTATTACTGTTTAGAGATGTAACGTTTCTCTTTGCAGCTCATACTAATTTTGCAAATGGAAGCCCATTACATTTGTGTCGATTTCTTTGTAGGTTTAAAGTATAATATACCACTGTTATGTAGTAGAAGTGGCATCGATCCAAAATTATCACTTTTTCACATTAGCGGTTAACATAGGTTCCAACGTTTAATGTTGCAGGTCATATTGATTCTTACATTGCTCCCGTGACAGGATGAAATTTTCGCAAAATGGAGTTTATTAATGATTTCAGGAAAGTGAATAAACTTTTTTTTGCCTTACTTATTTACAATAGTAACAAATCTGTAAAGATGTCGTGTGTCTATCCGTCTTTTTGAACACGCTTCTCCAAAACTGCTACGGGAATTTTGATGGTGTTTTCGCAGCTAACTTCAGCATAGCTTTTGCACGGCATAGGCTTTATTAAATCAAAATCTGATCTCGAAAAAACGTGTCTTACTTAAATGTAAGTTTTTTCCATATTAATGTTATAAAAGAGGAAGTAGTTCTATCCGTTACGTTTTCATGGCTAAGGTACTGAACCGATTTCGATGAAATTTCGTATGGAGATAGCTTGAAACGTGAGTAAAATAGGCGGTTTTATACATGTATTACAAGTTACTTACTAATTTGAGGAATATTTTGTGAGAATGCTTTTATCGATTGATAAGTGCTATGTGCTTATAATTAAAAGCAACGAACATAATGATTACACCTTTTTCGGTGTGTTTAATCTATACTTCTACGCTATTTGTTGCTCAATGTACACGTGGTACAAAGCAATGCTATCTCATTAGCACACTGCATTGATGCGCGCTCCTGCCCATGCTCCTATGTACACACCGCTTGGCCTCGACTCTGCACACCCTCACACACTGTGCAATGGGACAAGTTGGAAGGGGAGAGCGTGCGTCGCGCAACCAAACTATGCTTACCTGAACAGGTAGACACGTGAGGGCAACTGATATTACGCGTACCGTACCTTACTTACTCACCATCACTCGTCACAAAAAAAAAAACTACTGATATGCTAGAGGCCGACCAGTGTGGCCGAGCGGTTCTAGGCGCTTCAGTCTGGAACCGCACGACCGCTACGGTCGCAGGTTCAGATCCTGCCTCGGGCATGGATGTGTGTGATGTCCTTAGGTTAGTCAGGTTTAAGTAGTTCTAAGTTCTAGGGGACTGGTGACCTCAGAGGTTAAGTCCCATAGTGCTCAGAGCCATTTGATATGCTAGAGCAGACACAGGCAGCAGACAATTCTCCAGTATTCTTTCTATGCAGCTGTGAAATTTACGTTCATAGTTGTTTTTCTGTTTCCTCTATTTAGAAACTTGATCCAGCCAATAAAATTTATGGCTGGTGAACTCATTAGACAGGCAACGGTCTATAGAACTTCATGCTTCTTCTCAGTTGTAGCAATGGCAACTTAATATTGGTGATTGTACACCGCCCTCTAGTATAACAGTTGTTACATTCACTGATTTGATACAATGCATTCTATATCTGGGATGAGCAGGTAAATTGCTTTGGCCCAACTACGAAACTATAACAAACTCTACTTTCAACGAGCTCCACCACCTAATGAAAATTTTGAAAATACAGGGAAATTATTGGAAAATTGTGTTAAGGTGTTATTGGACCAAACTGATGAGGTCATCGGTCCGTAAGCTTACCCACTACTTAATCTAACTTAAACTAAATTACGCTAAGGACAACACACACACCCATGCCTTCTGTGAATTCAAATTCTTCCCCTAGATAGTATTCAGTATATTGAATCACAGTGTAGATTGAACGAGTAACATGCTTGGAACCTCATAGAGAAGCAGCCTACAAGATGGATGATATATTGCCGCAAAAGCCTGCTCTCTTCACGACGGCGGCTCTTCTGAGGCCATTGAGAGTGTGGGGAAGGTTGCAGAGACAACACACTTCTACATTCATGCGATTACAAACACGCTAAATCGGACTCATATCAGTGGCTGCTCACGAGTTTGACAGTGTGTGTTCCCTTCTTGAAAGGCTGAATGGCTGGGTACGAGACTGAAAGATCTGACCAGTTATCGGACAGCCCTCATATTAGATCGATAACGAGGAAATCATTGAATTGCATACCTGAGACGTACCTAGTGTCCGGTATCTGACCCCCTCCACACTCTGGTATTAAGATTACGGCGACGTTTGAATACCTCATTCGTCAGTAAAATGTACCCAACGCCTCCGAAATGAGTCCGTTTCCTCATGTTCCCTTGAAAATCTTCAATTTTGCCTCAGGGCTAGAGTGGAGAACGTGGAGTTGCAATTTGACTCCTATAGTAAGCCTAAAGACCACGTAGATTACAAGGAGGCGGAAATGTACTGTCTGGGCGGAAATATGCAAAACGGTAGTGCTCAGATACGATCCTTTTTTCTCGGGATAAATGTAATCCATTGATTTATAGCATCTGGTGTAGCTGGTCGCAGGCTACAGCAACTAGACCGATCTTCTACGTATTGTGTCTCATGACGGGGTATGGATGAGCAAGTGACGTCATTACCGTGTACGCCAATGACATGTGACTTGTATTCTAGTTTACCTTTACTACACAGGTTGCTGCACGCATCGATATCCTGCGGTCAAAGCAGTAAAGATCTAAGATTAAGAAACGCCATTATGCTAGCCTTCGAGGTGGAGGAAAATATTTTCTGAGCAATTTATGTTGGTTGCAGAGCAGATGAATGCTTATCCCGACTCGACTCTGTGACACGACGTGTTATATCCGTCTGGATGCAGCATTTAGTTTGGACGCAGTGAAGGTCGGTGATGCTGAGGGCACACCTCTGACGGGTGGCTGAGGGCATGTTTGTCAGAGCCGTGTGGTCGGGCCTGCACGTGCTCCTATCGGATTTACATGCTCCAGACGTAATTTCAGATCTGTCCGGAAGTGAACACAAATTGTAGATTCATACTGTTCACGTTTTCACACGTGCAGTGCAAACTGTTTGGATGCAGAAAAGCACCATATGTCATGGTATAGAGAAAGTAGAGTCACTTCCGTTGATATGCAGATAAGCTGAAGAGATAATGTATGTGGGAAGACATAGGGCTCAGCTGATTCGCTTCGACGAAATCCACTAAAGATTAGTAATTTTTACGGTTTTTATCACGCAAAGGAAATAAAGCTATCAATTCATTGCGCTCTTGATGTTTCATAATGTAACTGATTAATCTATGAAATACTTTCTAACTGAAATTTTTACTGGAATCATCATATTATTTTATCCAGGAGAGCTACATTAAATGCAAAGCAGAATGTGTTGCAGATGTAGTAACACACCACCTATGACCTTTAGCCTGTAACATTTATATAGTCAGTTGTCGCTCTTAATTAATAGTTTATGAATGTCAATAATTTTGTCCGTAATTCTACATTTGCTAGAGCTACATTTATTATGATTGTGGCAGTTTAAAGAGTAGAAAAGTCCCTGTAGGTTACGTAGTGATGCCACACATGTCTTTACTGCAACTAGTGGAGGCACGGACATCATTTCCTGTTTTGATTACTGCAGCTAAAATTTGCAGTTTTTCTTAAATTAAGTTGTGGGCTAACTACTGCACGTGGAATTAAGTATAAGACGTGTTTTGTTTAGATTTTAGTTCCCATCTGAAGGATCATTCACATTTTTAATTCCATTTGTAAATAAAAGTTCCAAACGAGGCTGGTGATGCCGTGCTGCTATTAAGTTAACGTAGAGGCTTCAATTTCATGGGAAGGAGTGTGTCGAGGGCTTAAAGAAGCAGCAGCTATCTTTCTCTGTCGTATTATTCAGCACCGCTTGGTTAAGTCTGACTGGTGATCCGCTAGTATGCTTTTCGGTGGTAGAAGTTTTTGTGTCTTCAGTTGCGAGGCACTAAAATATTTTGTATCAGTTCATTATGACTTAGAGACATTCTGCAGTGGCTAGAACACTATTTTATTTCTGCCGGTTGTTCACCAGAACCTGTATTTTTGCGAGTAAAGCGAAATTGCAATGAGTCCTAGTTTTAACTCACATGGCCAGTGAGGATTTCGATTATTTTTCGCCACTGATGAGCGCTTCAGGTTATAGCATAGTGTGTCGATTGGATTACCACTTATTTGTGTTCGTATCACAGGGTTTACTTTGATTGAGTCTGGCTGTCGCCACCGCCTGTGTTGTCCAGCCATTTTATTTATGTAGTGAGTTTGCCAGTTACTGTATTGCGGGTTCAAGCTGAATTTCAGTTTATTCAATCTATTATTAACATAGAGTTTATCATCAGCCCACGAAAACTTATGTGATGTTCACAGCGATAAACTTTATTTTTTGTTAATCGTTTGCAGCTGGGGTACATTATTTATGTCTGCAGCACCAACCATCAAACTAACGTTATTTTAAATTTGATTAGTACATCAGTGACAATTTTATTATTTTATCATTGTTTAAAGTGACAGTAACAGGAGTAAGGACAATCGTCCCCTAAAACGAGTTAATATCAAGTAATACACCGCCACTACAACTGTAATTCTCATATAGTCAGTGGTTATTATCTAGTACTGTGGCTGATTAGTTGCGTTCAAGGAGAGTGTTTGACTTCGTAATTTACCTGGTGACGTCGAATTGGAGACGACAAGTGTAGTTGTGTAATGTGTCACAGGGTTTCCAACGTATGTAACCATAGCTGGTGCTATCTCAACTGGAGCATCTCAAGACATAATCATTGTTTCTGTTCTGTCCCAAGCGAATTTTATCGTAGTGTATCCTTCTACTTCTGTTCTGCGTCTCATAAATACTGCTAATTCTGTAATGAAAATATTAAATATCCACTTTTTCACAATTAAGGGAACAAAACAAAACTCTAAGCACAGTGGATGATGATGATTATTTTCCCACTTCATAGGTATCAACATACTCAGCCGGCCGGATGTCATCAGCAACCTAAACGAAGTGTTTGAGGAAGTTGTCGGCCCATGTCTTCACCTGCCAACATCCATGCAACAAGCGGAAGCAGCTCTCAAGCTCAGAGAATTCTACTTCGGAAATAACACTATTTCACTGGACGATCCGGAGCCTCTAGTCCATGTGAGTAGGATCCAAACGTCATCCCCTTTTTCTTTTTTTATTCATCACTTTTAATGATTTGATGACCCCGCCGCCCACCCGCTCTCCCCTGTTCCGCCACGGATTCCTTCCCTTCCTTGTGCCAACCTTTTATCTGAGAGAAGCATTCGCAACTTACGTCTTCAATTTGTTATTTGTTGTATTCTGATTTCTGTCAGCCTGCTGTAATACCTTACAAGTTTCGAAATACTTTTTGCTGATTGTGTTCCACAGCTTTCATAAATCGTGGAACTCACATTTTGTAACATGTGATGCTACTGTATAATTAATTTTCAACTGTACGACCGGTGTTAAAGACCATTTTACAATAAAACATTTTGTTAATAGCATTGACATTTGTTTTGAGATACATATATATTGTATATACCTGACGTTATTCCACTCTGGGGGCACCCTGAATTAATTTCAAAATAGAAGTGACAAGTTTCAAAGTTTCATGATCGCTTACGCGCACACACACACACACACACACACACACACACACACACACACATATATATATATATGTATATATATATATATATATATATATATATATATATATATATATATATATATATATATATATAATTTCACCGGAAGTTGTTTCGACTTTTCTTTACGCTGAATCAGTCCTTCCGACAATTATTTGTGTTTTGATTTCTTCACAGTTTTCTTGCAGCGACTTCTTCAACTTAGCTTCCATGAACTTCCTATTTATTTATTCCTATGTGACTTATATTTTTGTACTCCTAAATTTACTTGAACGTATTTCCTTCTCTCGTCGAAGAATTCAAGTATTTCTTCTTTTACCCAAGGTTTCTCGCAGTTACCTTCCTGGTATCTGTGTGTGTATGCCCAACTTCTGTCACTGATCTCTTTAGAGGTCACCATTTTTTTTCAAGTAAACCACATATTGTGTTACTCATTATCGTAGTGTCTATAGCCTCAGAGAACTTCAAACGCGTCTCATTATTCCTCAGTATTTCAGTATCACATTTCTTTGGGCACTGATTCCTCCAGGTTAAGCCCTTAAACTTCATCCCACTCGTCATCATTACTTATATGTGATCCGGCTGCATCTGTGTACGCCTTAAAATCCAAATTTCTGATTTCTAAATCTGTGTCTTGTTGTGACATAAGTCTTTCCACGTCTTCCTGACTTTTACAAGTATGCGTCTTACTCGTGTCATTTTGAATAGTATATTCGTATTCGCTATTACTAAATAACATTTGTTACAGAACTCAATTAGTCTCTCTCGTCTCTAAGCCCTACTATTGTATTTTGTAGGTCTTTCTTCTACTCCTACCTCAACAACATTCCAATGCAACGATGTTATTAAATTTTCGTCTCCGTTCACATTCTAAATTGTCTGTTCAACGTCCTTATATTTTTTCTCTATCTCTTCATCTTCTGCACGAGCAGTCGGCATGTATACTTCGACTACTGGTTTTGGCTGAATTGTCAACCATGTTTTCGACCTTTGGCCATTTTCAGATACCTCAAAGTTAAGCGTGATCAGACTTCTATAAGTGAAATCATCGTCGAAATATATAAATTTCGTTACGTAATGCCGGTATCACAGTATGTGAAATGCCAGAACTTTCATTTAAACTCTCATACATGACTGTGCTCCTAGGCTACGGAAAACCTGTTGGCTTTGGATTTTGTTTGTTTTCGATACTGATGAGAAGTGAACCTGGCACTGAACAGTTTCCAGTAATTCTACTTTCCTATTCATATCGAATCCCACTCCGGTTACGCTACGCTGAGGTCAAAAAGGTAAAAATTGGTGTTAGTATTGCGTACAAAAGTTATAGGAAGGTAGTGCACTGGCGGAGTGGTTATTTGTATGAAGGTGATTCTTGTGAAAATGTTGCTGACTTGATTATGCCAGCACGACGGAAATTAACAGACTTTGTTAGTTGCAGCTGGATGCATGGGATGTTCCATTTCGGAAATCAGTATTCCGACATCCACAGTGTTAAGAGCGTGTCGAGAATATCAAATTTCAGGCATTACCTCTCACCAGGGACAACGCAGTGGCCGACGGCATTCACTTAACGACCGAGAGTGGCAGCGTTTACGTATAGTTGTCAGTGCTAACACACAACCAAGACTGCGAGAAGTACCCGCAGAATTAATCGTGGGGCGTACAAGGACCGTTTCCCTTAGGACAGTGCTGCGAAATTTGGCGTTAATGGCCTATGGCTGAAGATGATCGACGCGAGTGTCTTTGCTAACAGCATGACATCGCCTGCAGCGCCTTCATTGGCCTCGTGAACATATCTGTTGGACCCTAGACGACTGTAGTACAGTTTCCCGGCCAAATGAACCCCTATTTCAGTTGGTAAGAGCTGATCTTGGTTTCGTGATGGCGCAGACCCCCCTTAGCTATGGACCCAATTTCTCAACAAGGGATTCTGCGAGATTGTGGTGGCTCGATAATGGTGTGGGGCTGTGTTTACATGGAATGGACTGGGTCCTTTGGTCCAACTGAAACGTTCACTGAACGGAAGTGTGTTCGGCTTCTTGGAGACCATTTGAAGCCATTCATTAACTTCATGTTCTCAAACAACTTTGGAGTTTATATGGATAACAATGCACCATTCACCGAACCGCATTTGTTTGCGATTGGTTTCAAGAACACTGTGGACAATTGGTGTTAACTATTTGACCGTCAAGATCGCCCGACATGAAGCTTGTCGATCGTTTATGAGAAGCAATCGAGAGGTCAATTCATGTACGAAATCCTACACTGGGAACACTTTCGGAATCATTGCTGTAGAAGCAACACACCTTGGTATTTCTGCAGGGCATTTCCGTCGACTCGTTGAGCCCATGTGACGTCGGATTATTACATATGCCGGGCAAAGGGAGGGCCAACATTACATTACGAGCTATCTCATGACTTTTGTCACCTCAGTGTATTTTCTGCTGCTATTGGTATTCCCTCCTCCCACACGCCCCTTCCCCGTCACTCGTTTTATGGTCGTCTGACCGGAAAACCTGATCATTCTTCCATTTATCTTCACTGACCGTACTATCTATTTTGAGTCTTTGCATTTCCATTTTTAGGTTTTCTAGTTTCCCTATCACGCTCAAATTTGTAACTTTCCCTTTTCCAACAACTTTATATTTTACCCTTTCATTGGTTGTTCAGTTTTTTTCTCGTGTTTATCTTGGCTCTACGCTAACAGAGAGCTGTGTTGTCGTCTAATCCGGAATCTCTTACAATTGAGAGATTATACTAACACTTTTATAATGATGAGCAACATGTCCTGTGGATACACGTTATCTCTTTACATTCATGGTTTCCATTGCCTTCTATAGCTTCGTGTCGTTGATGCTATTGTTTCTTTCGCGTTTAAGTGCTTGTTTATCATTCCAAGAACAATAGGCTCCTTGAAAGAAAGAAATTTACAGCTTAAAAATAAATTCCGTCTAGAGTATTCACAGCATTTTTACCTTGTCAATGCACGTTCTAAGGCGTCAGTTTCATAATCATGCTTTTCTGATGTTATGTAAGAACATTCACTGCGATATTATCACTTCAGTAACACTTATCCCTGAATTTGATGGCTTTTTTGGTATGGCATACCAATAAAGCAAATACTCATCTTGGAAAAACGGTTTTCGGTTTTAATCTCACGTTTCTAGCTGGTTACCACCGCAGTGAAGATCGTTAAAGAACAGTAAAAAGTCTTAGTGTTGTAGCTATGATTTCGAAAAGTATATTCGTGTAATAAAAATGCTGTACGTACAGTAGGCAGTATTCAAAATGTTGTGTGTATCGAAATTGTGGATGATAAGTTCGTCATTGTTTCTTGTGTTTTTTTTCTTGAAAAATTCTCAGTTCATTCACTGTCATAAGAAATTCGTTAACGTATGCAGTGACATTGTTTTGTATCTCAAAGTATATGTTTGCCTTCTTACGCTTCCACATAGAAGCAAATCACTTTCTTCTGTTAATTAATGCAAGTTATCATACGTCATCTGCTTCTTCATGTACATGCGTTACTCACAAACCACCATGCAGTGCTTGGTGGAGAGTACCGCGTACCAGGCTAGTGCTAACTTTTTCTGGTCCACTCGAAACTGGAGCGAGAGGAAAATACTGTGTGTAAGCATTTGTTAACTGTCTTCTCGTTCCTACCCTGATGTGTATGTTCGTGGCAGTAGGATCGTTCTCCCGTCTGTCGGAAATACTGGTTCTATAAATTTTATCAATAGCGTTTCGCTGAAAGGAAGTCTTCTCCCCTCCAAGAATTCTCATTTGAGTTCATGTAGCCTTCCTGTAATACCCCATTACTGATCAAAACTATCGGTAACAAATCTAAAAGTACGCCTCTGAATTTCTTCGATGTCTACCTTTCATCCAATCTGGTGTGGATCGGAAACACTCGAACAGAACTCAAGAACGTGTCAGACAAGTGTTTTGTTAGCTGTCTCCTATGCAGACGAACTACCATTTCCTAGAATTCTCGCAATAAACCGGAGTCTGCCATTCACCTTCCCTATAATTATCCTTTGCGCTGGTTTTGTTTCCCTTTGAATTGTTACGGCTAGACATTTAATCGATGTGTCTGTGTCAAGCAGGACACCATTAATATTGTGTTCTAACATTATACGATTATTTTTCCTAGATCACACTTAGAGGAAGCTGCCATTCATCATATTAAATAAAGGCGACATAGTCACGTAAGCTAGAGCGTTATCAGCTAACAGTTGCAGATAGAAGATCACCTTATACTTCGGATAGTTTATTTGAACAGAGAACTAGTGTGATCCTATCACAGTTCCATGTGGCACGCCTGACAAAGCCTTTGTATGCGATTGTCACTTAAAACGAATTCGAGCCACTCCACATATCCGAGAACTTCATCTGTGTGCACGGATCTTCGTTAACAGTCTACAGTGGGGAACAATTATACCACTTTCCGGAAATCTAGCAATATGAAATCTGTCTTCGCCGGGCGTATGAAAGTATTACCTCTAGGTAAACTCGTCTTCGCGTTAGAATTCCCGATCAGTCGTAAAGTCAGAATATGAGCGTTTGCGACTGATGCAACCATCACACTGTGCCGTTCTGGACGAGCTACTAGTACAAGTAACTTGCCGCTGGCCTCTTTTGAATTGTTCTGAACGTTCAAGTGTGTATCCGTACCATGTGACTGACTGTTATGAGTGATTGTACAGTGTGGTTTTGTATTTGTAGAATTACGGATGAAAGGAAGTGAGAGGGTGAGACTCGATGCCTCGTCCTCAGGGATAGCCCTAAAGGGCCGCCGAACTAAGTGTCCCCATCCAACGGACGGATCTTCATGGAAAGTACCACATGCCCTCACGACTTTCCACTGTATAGATGAATGGAATTTAATACCGAATATTGGTGCAAAGTCACGAATTTGACGTGACTGCATTTTCCCCACATTCCTTCTAATGCAAGACGTGATTTTTTTTTTCAGTGACCATAATACGAGCTGACTCCTTGCGAGTTGAGCATCACGGAAACAGAGTGCGTTAGGGCAAAAATTCATCCTTGCGTATCTAGACAAAGTGCTAATCATGAGAATGTGATGTTGTTGACTGTTCCACATACATCTAGTCATCCTAAAACATTTATTTCTCCGGCGGAATGTGTGGATCTGCACAAGAAAATAAAAGTGTATGCTAAGGTAAATCCTATCATGTGTAATTTTTTTCTTTACGTTTTGCTGTCTTACAGCTGACACAGGACGTCAGCTTCTTCGATGCAACTGATGCGGTAGTAAGAACTATCGTCGAAACAGCAGACATTCCTGTGTACTACTACGAGTTCGACTACCGCGGAGACAGTATCCCGACGAATGAGTGGGGTGAGTACGGCACCTTCATCTCACGCTGTGACATTGGTAACTAATACGACAAAACAGCAAGTAAATAAATCAAGACTTTTATAAGTGACATCAAGGCGTCCGCTTTTACTGTGCTATTTTATTTATGCAGATTTGCAGTTTAGGTTTTTGTGTCATAGTCAAGTGATGCTGCAACATACACAACCAAACTGCACAGATGTTCTCACTGCGTAAACACAACAAGAGCTTTATACAATAAACAGAGAAACATAAGAATTTTCAAAATATCCACGGGTGTACCGCCGGTCTACAGTGTCCAACGGGCACAATTTTTCTGCTATCATACATGTCGCCATCATCAGTTGAACTGACGGATTGAGCTCCTGTGAACGTGCCGGTACGGAGATTCGTACGCTATGGCTGCTCAGGGGGAACTGGCTTCGGTCGCGGCGGCGGCCGATTTAAATACCCTCCGCCCGCGGCGCACTCCCTCCGCCGTCCGCACCCCGCGCCACGGTCACGCGGTGGAACAGATTGCGACGGCGTCTGAGATGACGTCGGTGTGACGGCTCTGACCGCCGTGGTCGTCACAACTATACGTTTGCTCGATTTACTCTTGATTAACCTAATCGCTGGTTCCCAAGCCTTGCTAAGATTATAGCCACAGTCATGGTTTATGAGGTCGTCATTGGTGCGAATTTCGATGGCCTCTCTAACAACGCTGTCCCAGTATCTCGACGTCTGTACTAGAATCCTCGTGCGTTCATACTCCGTAGCGTGATTTTCTGACAAACAATATTCAGCGACCGCCGACTTGCTCGGATACATCAGTCGAGTGTGCCTCTGGTGTTCACGGCATCGATCCTCGACGGCACGCATATTGGTCAGACGATGCGTACCGCCGCCGCGACCAAAGCCAGTTCCCCCTGAGCAGCCATAGCGTACGGATCTCCGTACCGGCACGTTTACAGGAGCTCAGTCCGTCAGTTCACCTGATGATGGCGACATGTATGATGACCGAAATATTGTGCCCGTTGGACACTGTAGACCGGCAGTACACCCGTGGATATTTTGATTATCAAATACGCCGGGAGAAACTCAAGAATCATAAGAATTTTCGTTGCATGGAGATTCATATTTATAGTTAAACTGTAGTCACCTTTATTCCAGAAAAATTTAGCCTTCCTAAAATCTCTCTTTCTCTGTTGAAATGTGTTCATTTTGACAAGCAATAAAAATAGTAGCATCTTGTCACACTGCACGGGCGTAGTTAATGAGGCGCCCAGAGAAAATATTTTAGCCACTGAGACGTGTATTTACAATCTCCCAAAATATGTACGACGAACAATGTACTCGCCCAGCACGGAAGTAAATGAAACTGAACGTACAACTCTGTGTACTCATACATTTCTTTATTTCTGACCATTCCAGTCGAACTTTTAGTGTTATACTTTTCTACATTACAAGAATCTAAGAAAATTAATTTAGTTACAAGTGTTGCAAGACTTAAATAATAAAATATCACGAGTTGGTATTTTTTGTGATCTTTACAACATTCTTCTAAAGCACCATTTCTCAAAAGCTTCGATTACAATTTTCCTTGGTTTTGCTACAATCCAGGACCCATTGGCATAAAGTGTTGTGCTCCAAACGTACGTTCTCAGATATTTCTTCCTCACATTAAGGCCTGTGTTTAAAACTAGTAGATTTCTTTTGGCTGGGAATTTCCTCTTCGTGTGTACTGTTGTGCTCCAAATGTACATCCTCAGATATTTCTTCCTCACATTAAGGCCTGTGTTTAATACTAGTAGATTTCTTTTGGCTGGGAATTTCCTCTTCGTGAGTACTGTTCTAGGGGTATTATGTCCTTTTCACTTCATCCATCACGTGTTATTTGTCTTCCAGGGTAGCAGAATTTCTTAACTTCGTTTACGTCTTGGTCATAATTGTGATGTTAAACCTCTCGCTTATCTAATTTCTGCCACTCCTAATTACTTTCCTCTTTCTTCAGTTTACCTCAGTCTATATATAGTACTCATTAGAATGTTCATTCCATTTAACGATCTTGCAAATCGTCACTTTCACTGAGGATAGTTATGTCATCAGTGGCAGGCCCATATGATACCAAGGGTATTTCGAATACGGTGCAGAATTTTCGCTGGGAAGCACTTACACATCTTCCATACAATTCAGACCTCTTCCCATGCGAATCCGATACTTTTGGAGCTCTCAAGGAAGACATAATGGCCGTCGATCTGCTCCTGAAAAAGAGACGGGACTGGGTAAAACCATGGTTCCGTGGACAACATAAACATTTGTAAATGAAGGAACTGACAGTCTTGTGTTACCGTGGGATAAATGCAGTAACTGTAATGATGATTACGTTTGAACTAATAAAGGGAATACTTGCAATTTTCCCATCCGACTAATTTTCATTTAACTGTGCTTTATAAATTATCTGAGTCCACATCTGCTCCTCGGTACGCCTTACAATCCAATATCGAATTTAGGAATCTCTTAAACGAAATGAAATGATCGTATGGTAATATTGAGCTGGAGACCTCGCTAGCGGCTGTTCGACCTCCTTGTCAATAACTTTTTATTTGACGCCAGTTTGGTGACTTGCGTGTCGATGATGATGAAATGATAATGAGAACGACACAACACCCAGTCCCCGACTGGGTAAAATCTGACCTGTGCTGGAATCAAATCCAAGCCTTCTGCATGACAGCTGAGTGCGCTGAGCACTCAGCTACGGAGCAGACGGACAGAACTGTCTGACCACAACGTAATCCAACTAGGATATTCTCGTGTCTCCAGATATTTTTCCATGTACACCTCCTAGTCTTGTGATTTTGAACAATGTGTTTTCCGAGTACTAAACTTTGAGGTTCGCCGATGACATTGTAATTCTGTCAGAGACAGCAAAGGACTTGGAAGAGCAGTTGAACGGAATGGACAGTGTCTTGAAAGGAGGATATAAGATGAACATCAACAAAAGCAAAACGAGGATAATGGAATGTAGTCAAATTAAATCGGGTGATGCTGAGGGGATTAGATTAGGAAATGAGACACTTAAAGTAGTAAAGGAGTTTTGCTATTTAGGGAGTAAAATAACTGATGATGGTCGAAGTAGAGAGGATATAAAATGTAGACTGGCAATGGCAAGGAAATCGTTTCTGAAGAAGAGAAATTTGTTAACATCGAGTATAGATTTAAGTGTCAGGAAGTCGTTTCTGAAAGTATTTGTATGGAGTGTAGCCATGTATGGAAGTGAAACATGGACGATAACCAGTTTGGACAAGAAGAGAATAGAAGCTTTCGAAATGTGGTGCTACAGAAGAATGCTGAAGATAAGGTGGGTAGATCACGTAACTAATGAGGAGGTATTGATAGGATTGGGGAGAAGAGAAGTTTGTGGCACAACTTGACAAGAAGAAGGGATCGGTTGGTAGGACATGTTTTGAGGCATCAAGGGATCACAAATTTAGCATTGGAGGGCAGCGTGGAGGGTAAAAATCGTAGAGGGAGACCAAGAGATGAATACACTAAGCAGATTCAGAAGGATGTAGGTTGCATTAGGTACTGGGAGATGAAGAAGCTTGCACAGGATAGAGTAGCATGGAGAGCTGCATCAAACCAGTCTCAGGACTGAAGACCACAACAACAACAACAACAACAGCTGAAATTTACTGCCGTATCACTGGTAGGTATTTTAACGATTGCAGCACCCATCTTGCAACAAAGTTATCGCACGCAGTTTACCGTACTCTTGCAACTAATGATTAATCTGCTCCATACAATGTTGACGTATTATCGTCCAATACCGTATCGCGCAGTTTCTGAACGTTCATGCCCTTCACGTCGAACATATTCGAAGAAAATATCGCTGCTTGTCAATTCAGTTACACAGTTCAAACCCATTTGAAGTGAAGAGCCAAATTAGGAACTCTAATCGGCTTTCGTCGAATTTATATCGGCAGTAAACAGTCCAAACCTCTCTACTTCTTAGTGTCTAACCACATTCTCAATCACGCTCTCTCTGTCTACATACTCTGCTCTTTCTCTATCCATCACACCTTTAACAACTTCATCGCCATCCTTATGAGGTTAGTGCATTTTACCTCGCATTCTTCCCAGGCAGTAAGTAATCATCGATCCAGGAGCTTAGAGAAGAGATGCGTATGTAATATGTACACATCAAAAAAGTTTTGCATCACCCCGTTTCCCAGAACTCCTGAAGATAGATGTTGACTGTGAATATTGTATCACATACACTGTCCCTGTGACTGTTCATAGATGTCACTAAACCCGCCCGATGATCTACGTAACCATGCATGAGCAGCGCCTATTAGACGGAGGGGGTCCGTCAGCCGATCAGTTCCAGTCATTCCACCACGAAGGAGGTACACGAATTTCTAAAAGAGAAATGTCCAGGCGTCTCGCAGTGAACCAAAACGATGTTGTTCGGACATGGAGGAAATACAGAGAGACATGACTCGTTCAGGCCGCCCAAGGGCTACTACTGCGGTGAATGACCGCTTCCTATGGATTATGGCTAGGAGGATCCCTGACAGCAACGTCACCATGTTGAATAATGCTTTTCGTGCAGCCACAGTACGACGTGTTACGACTCAGACCGTGCGCAGTAGGCTGCATGATGTGCAACTTCACTCCTGACGTCCAGGGTAAGGTCCATCTTTGCAAAACGATACCATGCAGCGCGGTGCAGAAGGGCCCAACAACATGCCGAATGGACCTTTCAGGATTGGCACCACGTTCTCTTCGCCGATGAGTTTCGCATATGCCTTTAACCAGACAATCGTTGGAGACGTGTTTGGAGGCAATCCGGTCAGGCTGAACGCCTTAGACACACTGTACAGCGAGTGCAGCAAGGTGGAGGTCCCCTTACGTTTTGGGGTGGCATTATGTGGGGCCAACGTACGCCGCTGGTGGTCATCGAACGCACCGCAAAGGCTGTAGGACACGTGAATGCCATCCTCCGACCGATAGTACAACCACATCGGCAGCATACTGGCCAGGCATTCGTCTTTCTTGACGACAATTCGCGCACCCATCGTGCACATCTTGTGAATGTCTTCCTTCAGGATAACGACATCGCTCGTCTCGAGTGGCCAGCATGTTCTCCAGACATGAACTCTATCGAACATGCCTGGGATAGATTGAGAAGGGCTGTTTATGGACGATGTGACCCACCAACCACTCTGAGGGATCTACGCCGAATTGCCGTTGAGGAGTGGGACAATCTGGACCAACAGTGCCTTGATGAACTTGTGGATAATATGCCACGACGAATACAGGCATGCATCAATGTAAGAGAACGTGCTACTTGGTATTAGAGGTACCGGTGGGTAGAGCAGTCTGGATCAACACCTATGAAGGTCTCGTTGTATGGTGGTACGACATGCAATGTGTGGTTTTCATGAGCAATAAAAGGGCGGAAAAGATGTTTATGTTGATCTCTATTCCAATTTTTTGTACAGGTTCCGGAACTCTCGGAACCGAGGTGATGCCAAATTTTTTTATGTGTGTATGTGTCTGTCTGCTGATTTACACTATACGACGCTATACGACTCTAGAGATGAAGTAGAACTGTCAGTGGTATTCAGAAATGTGGCTCGATCTTAGGTTCCGAAACACGTTGACAAAATTATTAGATCCACTCAAGGTTAGTTCTCGTGACCTGGTTGACTCATTGGACAGCGCAAATAGACAAAAACTGCTCTTGCTATTTTTAAAGGTATTTCTAGTCACCCAAGTACGGAAAATATATACCAAAAAGTCACTTTAGAAAATTTTTACGATATGGCTTATCCACAGTACCACCCCTAATGGTATTGGGAAACCTTACCCACACTATAGTTTTATACAGTAATAAGTCATCTATTGAACACATTTGATTGAAGTTGCTTCAAGTGTTTCTGAACTATATGTTAATATCACCCCCTTTTCACTCCCACCCTATAAGATGTAGGTGGTTGTTAACCCCGTACTGCTTCTGTCCAGGTAGTAATTAACTTGTAAACCTCGATTCTAGAAATTCTCGAACTTTCCTATAGGGAATAGCTTGAAAATTTACAAAAGAGTTACTGTGTTAAATGTTTGACGTCAAGCAAGTTAGCGAGAAAAATTTAGGGAAGGTCTGGAATTAAGCCTAAAATTTGTAAGGAGTCGCTAAGCGCTCTCATTATCAAACACTGGATGATTATAGTCTCTGTTATTTCCGTTTCAAGAAAACCGATTTTTTTACGTATCTCAATATTTATGGCATCCTATCTCCTGAACTATCTGACGTATAATGATATAATTTTCGAGATGCGTTTTGTGTTGTGTGTGGATACTGCTTACGAAATACGAGCATCCTGCGAATACAATTAGCAATAAAAAATTAATAAATTAAAACTTCATGTATGGTGCGGCAGTTTTTCATGCTTTTCAGTTTTTATGACAGTATATTTCCTGAGCTATGGGGCTTACAATGGTATAATTTTGCACCTACATTCAGCGGTGTATGTGCATACTCTATGCAACATGTGTTACAAATAGAGTTAGGAAAGAAGTAGGAAATTAAACTGTTATACCTGATGCGGGAATTTTACTGCATGTGCAGTGAAAATGAAGGCAATAATTTTCATTCTCTTTCATCACTTTGTCCGCAAGGCAATGATTCGTAAACGTTTGAAATTATGTGTAACATTTGTTGCAGTCGCTTACTACTCTCACTCTCAAATACTGTTTTAATATAGCCTGGGTATATGCATTCTGTCAGTTAATCTTCTTTATCACCCCCATCCCACGCTTTTGATAAGTAGGTGATTATCAACCCCACAGTGCACCTATACAGATAGCAAGAAATATGTGTACCAGAAAATGGTTCAAATGGCTCTGAGCACTATGGGACTTAACTTCTGAGGTCATCAGTCCCCTAGAACTTAGAACTACTTAAACCTAACTAACCTAAGGACATCACACACATCCATGCCCGAGGCAGGATTCGAACCTGCGACCGTAGCGGTCGCGCTGTTGCAGACTGTAGCGCCTAGAACCGCTCGGCCATCCCGGCCAGCTATGTGTAGCGGTTTTGGTTGAAATTGACCCAACGTAGATGCATACGTACATTCGCACAGACATTCATTTTGATAGTATATGTATTGTTCCAGGTGTCAATCACGGTGGAGAACTGAGACTTCTGTTTTTGCGTAATGATACCAAGTATAACTTGGATCCCACCTCTGAAGAAGACGAGGTGCGAAGGACCCTGCTGCGGCTCTGGACCAACTTCGCCAATTATGGGTATGTTGATTGAGATATACACAATGAACAATAGCGCAACTTGAGTAACTGAGGGTAAAAGGGCGCTTTTGATGCAAGCAAAACAGTTCGCAACAAGAATGAGTGGTGATTCGGTGGTTAAGAAGACAAAATGACTTACGTACTTGCACTTCGGAGTACGCAGTGCTCTTCAGAATGTAGTCTTCTCTCCCACAAGACACATCAGCTTATGGTAAGAGCAGTCTGTAGGTTTCAGTTCATCAAATTTCAGTAAACGTATTTTATATTGTTGCAAGAGAGTAGCATATGGCTTGTTCATCACAGATACATTTTTCTGTGGTGGGACAAAATTGGTACGGAAAGCTTACTGTTCTGTCTGTCAAGCTGAGAACCATGTTTCTCGGGTGTGGCTGCAAGATACGTGAGACAACAACCATAATATTTCTGTCGAGTATCGAATGGGTTTAAAGTCGCTTCGCTACATGGAATATTAACTTGGTATGATCCTCCAGCCCCCCTTCCTTCCCTGCCGCTTTATAAATTAGGACCAACGATTAAATCGGGACCTACGTAGTAATCATCAAAATGTCGCCTAATGTAAACGCGTAGGTGGCTGATGACGGCTTGGAAGACATTCGCAGATTGCTTTAGTACCAAAAATGATCTTTATTTCTAAAGATACCGTGAATTACTCAACAAAACATGAACAATAACAGTATAAGTTCAGGAACAATGAATGATTAGGACAAGGTTACATGGCAACCTGTGGCCTCTCTTACATCATAATTCTGTAGGCACCCTCATGTGATGAGGGAAATAAGGAGATCGTTATGTATCAGAAGGGAAAATTGCTGATGTCTCGCTTATCTAGCAGACACACTCGAGAAGCCTGCTTCTTTGCTGGCTACCAACCACTATGTCAAATGCTGATCACAAAGCGAAGAATGATTACGGAGTGGCGGGAAAGACTATCCAGTGGTACATTTATTGAACCAACTGTCTTATACGACATAACAATAACCCCCAAACGCCTCCCTGAATTGACTCAATCAAGTGAGTAAAAACGAAAATGCGAATTCAATACCGACGCCCGATGAAACAGCAGGACTTGGTGTACTCGTGAATGAACACTTACCGCAGCAGCCAGCAGCCGCACCGTAACCGCGTCGGCACTGTCCGTCACCGCTCTCCGCTCGCTGCAGCCTCGAGGTACTCTGCCACTCCCTCCTCAGAGGATGACACGGACGAGTCAGGACATCCCACGGTTCAAGGGAATGGGAGAAAGTCAGCTGTATCAAATTTGAAAGTTACCAATATTAATGTTTCCCACTTTACTATCCTCGGCAAAGTTGCTCTCTAGTCTGCAATCCCAATTCTTCTGCAATTATAATTATGGTAAAAATCGTCAGATATTAAGACGTTCAGTCACACCAAAGATTACAGCTCTCCGTCCCGCTGTCTCTCATCACTTATCTGTCCCCGTCTCTCCCCGTAGGTAGAATGGTGGAAGACGGAACATGGATTTGAAACACTCCAATGATGGGCCGTGTGAGTTTTTCTGTTTCTTTTACGCCCTGCACTTCTCTCTCATATCCAGAACTGGCTCTCTCTAGCGAATAGAGGCGGCAAATTTTCTTTATAACGTTGAACATACCAATGACCTTCTCCTCGATGGTTCCGCACTGTGTAATCTCACTCATCAAAAGGCCTCTTTCTCTCACTTCCAAAGTAACCTCTTTCAGACGGTAGGGAGAGATTTCTGTTAAAGCTTGCCGTATTCCTGGTTCAAAGCGCGTCTTTGTCACGCTCGAAGTATTACAAAGTGGCGGGGTGGGAGAAGTTTTTTGCCGCGCGGGATTAGCCGAGAGGTCTAGCCGCTACAGTCATGGACTGTGCGGTTCGTCCTAGCGGAGGTTCGAGTCCTCCCTTGGGCATGCGTGTGTGTGTTTGTCCTTTTTAGGTTAAGTGGTGTCTAAGCTTAGGAACTGATGACCTTAGCAGTTAAGTCCCATAAGATTTCACACACATTTGAACATTTGAGAAGTTTTTTGTTTCAGTTTGAACACCCAAACCGACGTTTCCACATTCGCTGTATTATTCTTCCTCTGTGAATATGAAGCGTTATATCTTAACTACCAATACCATAATCTAATCAGTGTCAGAAATAAGGGAAAAATAGCAGAGATAAAATGTGTACATGTCTCATCTTCCTTCCATAAGGCTTTAATGCTGCCTCCCTAACTTACTTGTAAACTATCATATCTCTATATGATGGCACGAGCTTGAAGCACAAGATTTCGTCAGTCTGGGGCAATGATTCCCAACCTGCAGGTAATTGCATCCTGAGCGGTATAATGCAATTTTTGGAGGTATTATCGCTGTCTCGTAAGACTATAATGCTGATTACGTAAGTTACCAATAACTACTCTTTTTCAAGTAGTAGACATGACACAATGTGGTAGAGGTTACAGACTGTGAAACTAATGTATGAATATCTTCCTCACATAGTCCACCAACAACATACATTCTCACTATGTATGACGTATATTTCACAGTAAAATTGAAACATATATATCAGATTTGCTTCAATATGCCTTCTCCGAGTTGTAGGTGCTTTCCGCAGTAGACCGGAAATTGCGGCGTTATTCACTTTGTTTCAGCACACGAACTAATTGACGGTAGCTATGAAATGACTTCGACAGTGATGTAGGGCCTACACATGTCTATTATTGTTTTTTGTTATTGTAATTAGTGGCAGTTCTCAGACATAATATTGGCAGTCCTAAGTGCTCCAAATTCTGCCAATCCGAAAATCAAGTTATTTACAAAATATAAGTACAGACATTTAAAGCTAGTTGAACTTCAATGAGGATCCAGAGGGTGGGTGAAGCAAATGTTATTAGGGAGAGGAATGAAGCAGAGGAAGCGTGTTTTGAAACAAGTGTCTGCTCTCAATGTGGATAGAAGGCTTTCTTCTTTCTCGGTATGAGTTATGAGCTGCACTCGCGATACACTGAAAATTGCTTCATCATTCTATAAAAAATGTAACTGGAAACAGTCTGTACAATAAGTCTCGTTCACTCAATCTGTCGTAGTTTACTGATATCACTATAAAACGAAATGTAATGTACCTTCGTCAGTATAAAAATTCTCAACATGTAGATAGTGGACAGGGGAAGAAGAGGGAGGGGAGTACCAGCTAATATCTGATTGCATTCTGGGTATTGGTCTGAGAAACGTTGTGTAACATTTGATCTATATGAAAGGGACTACGGACATCTTTGAATATGCTTGTGAGAGTAGAAGACGAGTGCGATTTCTAACAAAAACTAAACATATTAATACTCATATTTTATTCAATTAAACTATTCATCTCAAAGTAGTTCAGGGTCCAAGCAGGTGCACTGTTGAATTCGTGCAGCTGTAATGATTGTGTGGAGAAAAGAATCAAAAGGCAACAAACGAGAAATTTTGAGAAATTTGTTTTAAGTTCCTTTGGGACCATACTACTGAGGTCACCGGTCCCTAGGCTTACACACTACTTAATCTAACTTAAAGTAACTTACACTAAGGACAACACACATACCCATGCCCGAGGGAGGACTTGAATCTCCGACGGAGGTAGCCGCGCGAACTGTGGCAAGGCGCCTCGGACAGCGTGGTTACTCCACGTGGCTAACAAAACAAAACAAGATCGAATATACGCTTAACATCTTTTGCATAAAATTGTGGTTAAATAATAACTTCATATGTGTTTCCTCAGCAATCCCACACCGGAAGGGGATCCAGTGACGTGGGAGCCTTATAACCCGAGGAACCGCAGCTATCTTCTGATGCGAGCCAACTTCAGTCTTGAGGAAAACTTCCTGGGCGAACGCATGGACTTCTGGAACACGAACATACCTCTGATGCCATACCCGGGCACCTACTAGAGGCAGGCTACAATCAGGACATATCTCACTTTTTTTTTAGAAGTTCTGCACGATGTCAAAATTCTGCACATACGACGAAGTTGCTGTAATTTGTTGCTTATATCTATAAACTACTATATGAGCGCAAAAAATATGCACTGTTTCATTATTTGGGCACAGTTTATTATTTCATGTTAACACTGTGTTGACATAATTAAATTAACAGGTTGCTTTTTTCTTGGTGATTACTACAATCGCATATTTCTGCGAACTTTGGTGATTACTAATCATAAAAGTTGTGCGTACGTAAAAATGTTATCGTCTTCTTCGGAACCGTAGGAATTCTCACTGTAAGCTAAGACCTTAGGATTCAGAACAGGTCACCGAACTTGTTGCTATACGCCAACCTCGGTTTTCCGCTAGTCCTCTAGATGTTTTGATCTGTGGTTCGGCCCCGAAACTTACTATTCGTGGGTCATCTCCAGGACACGTACAGCCATGTTTGAATACAGCCATACATTTCACAGCTACATAAAGTTCGAATGTAAACACCAATGCAGTAACAGTTTTAATGAAATAAAGGTAGCCCATACAGTGGTCAGTGTTTCCTATGTTGTGCTCAGTATTTCATTATTAATATGCTTGTCCGTGAGTGAGTATGTACGTGAGAGATGTGTGTGTGTGTGTGTGTGTTTAGAGAGAGAGAGAAAGATTTGACTACTGTATACTTGTTTATAAAACCCCGATAACTTAATCATATTCGTAACGACGTATCTTGTTTCACAAAACGACCTCCTCGCGCAGGCCGTGCAGTTCCAAGGGCTCTTTGCCGGCTGCCGTGTCATCCTCTGAATTGCGGCGTCACGTGGATGCCATTTGGAGACGCATGTGGTCAGCACACCGCTCTCCCGGCTGTTCTGCTGACTTTCCAGACCGATGACCTTCTACTGTTCTGTCAAGCAGCTCCTCAGTTCGCGTCACGAGGCTGGGTGCACCCTGTACCAGTTCTCCGACCAAGGAAAAATCTTTAGCAGTATCGGAAATCGAACCTGGGTCCTCAACATTTTGTCATCTACGCTGACGATTCAGTTATGGAGGCTGATAGATGTTTCACAAGCCCCTTACGTAATTGATATTCGTTGTGGAAATGTATCGGCTAATGAATATTTCCGTCCTATTGTTTTTGAGATAAAATATCTAGATAACGGCATTACTAAAGAGTTCAGGAAAACGGATCGTACTTGACTGTTTTTTAAAAAAGTTAGTAGTGTCGTGAGCATTTTCCGCCCTAGTTCCCTCGCAAATGTTGAAAGATAGGAAACACTGAACACCGAAGACATGTCCAAAACGACTATCCCTCTCGAGCTTCAGGAAATCGGTGACATGAGTAGTAAAACGATACAAATCCCATGAAATATATGATGGATACAGAGGAGTATCAGACGTTTCTGATTTATTGCGAAAACTATCCACGTGAAATGTTTCGAGCTTAATTGTGTTGCCGTATTACTTTCGGTACAAGAGCACAATGTCTTTGTATGGATCTTTGAGATTTTGAGGGTAATTTAGTGTAATGCATCCTCCATTGTACATAAGCGCGTCCCTTTGACGGCTCAATGAAATCACTTCTGGTACGAACATTGGTAATGTGAAAAACTGTCTTCTTTCCATGCTGTTAAAAGAGGATCAAATTAGGAGGAAATATAAACAAAGAAACTTCTGGTTACACTGTTCTTATAGTATGACACACGTACGCTTCTCTTGTCGGTATAGTGATCCAGTTTGTCCAAAAATTGTCTTAATGACGTGTGTTTAAATTGAAAACACATCAGACTTACAAAAATTTGCAGTTTCAAGATAATGATCTACCGCAAAGGAAAGCTAACTGTAGTATTCCTTGACTGATATACGTAGCCCATGTATCAGAGTAGTGTTTTTATGCAATGACACTAATATGAGCATTACATAACAGAAATAATATAATTTCTCATCCGTTCCGTTAAAAGTACGCCATCGGCTATAATCACCCACACATATGGATATTGTCCATGAACACTGTATGTTTATTTATTTCCTTGAGCTTCGTGCACGTAGCGTGCAGCCATCGCATTGTGAGATACTTGCTAGGTCATTCAGAGTAGTGTAAGAACAACAAGAATACACAATAGCTTCTAGAAGTAACAATAAAAAAGCAAATAACGGTAAAAATACGCTAATTTGTTCTGCAGTGACATTGTGGTTACCTTCTGGCTACGAAACGGCCAGCAAAATGTAAATACGACGCAATAGACAGATACGGTAGTGCAGCCTGTCGGAAAGCCCATATAATACAGAATATATCTGTGGAATAGACAAAAGATATTATTTGTGGAGAATATTATCTATTAACAAGCTAATAACAGTTTTTTTTATGCAACTGAATTTTTTGGCGCGGGAGGGATGTTGAGAGCTCGGTATTTGGAGTGGATGTGCCAGACCAAGAAAATATTTTTGCCAAAGAAACAAAATATACATTTTTTGTAAGCCTCTGCGCCCTTAAAACAACAAAAGTGCACAGATGTATAGCCGTTAGGCATAGCAATAAATACAAGCAATTAACCACAAGCCAAAGCGAATTTATAGCACAGTGTGTTATGCAGGCATTCGCCCATTAGGAGCTGGCCTCTGCCATCAACATTGGATGCGTACTACACCTGGCGAACTTGACAGTGTCATTCAGTAAGCTGACAGCACACGGTGAATACAAAATTTGAAGGCAGATCCTATTAAACATGGTAGTGAAAAAAGAGGTTTACTTCAACAACAAAATCAAAACGTATTTATAAAAGTCAGGTGATAACAACATTTAAGAACCATTTCACAAGCAATAACAATCATTGCTGCCAATACGAATATAATAATTGAAATGACAAAAAATTAGCATGGATGTACATTATCAGACCCAGCGGCAAAGAGTTGCAACCTTGAAGCTGTAGTGGAAAAACAAATAGATCTAGGCTCTGCTGACACTGAAGAAGACAATGTAACTTGACAACTTAAATAAATTTAGTTGTAATTAGTGTCATGAACACAAGCCATTCACTGAGTGTCGAACATCGAACAGCCGAAAATTAATGTTTTAAGAGGCTTCTCACCAAATTAAGTTTATTCGGTAGTCTGCAGGGGGTTTAGAGGACGAAGTCGCCAACATCTACAATGGTGAACAAACCTAACAGACGGAAGTAAATTTCGCGTGATGTGATTCTGGCAAGTAACCCAGCAAGACGAAATTTCGAATTTACCTGGAAATACTTCCTACAGTATAGCGTAGAAGGAAACTGACAAAAATAATCAATAAGACTAACAAAAATGCCCTATTGATTCAAAACAATAATTATAGTAAGCTCTTTGAAAACGCACGCCGGGCCACTCTCCGAATATCCTCCAGTTCCAAGAACTCCTCCAGTTGCTCTGTTCAATGCGGTCACGCCTTGTCGTCCATAACAATAAGGTCAAGGTCGAAAAGACGCAAATGGGAAGGAGTCCAGTGTCACAATAACATTGACTGGAGAGCGCACAGTGTACGGACATTTGGAATGATGGAAAAACGTAATGAACCAGAGAACAATGTCGAGCATGATCGTTTCGGTAGTCCAGGTGCTATCGCGTTACACAGTATAGCCACTAGTCAATGTTATTGTGACACTGTACTTCTTACAAATGAGAGCCTGTCTTCTCAGAGTGCATTCGCCCTGAATACACTTTATCGATGACCACGTGCGTTTGCACAGCGGCGGAGGTCTTGGAACGAGAGGATAATCGGCGAAGTGACTGGCCTGCCCATTTCCCCTACTTAAATCCTATAGACAACGTGTAGCATGTATTAGGGAGATGTACTGAAGCATGTCCTTACTTACCAGTGGCCGTAAAGCAGTTGCTAACTGCACTGTTGTAAAAATGGAACACTCTGCGAGGAAAAATTCAATCCAGCCCTGTGCCGAGCAAAGAAACGAGCTGTACGACATGCATTGCTAGTGGGAGAACACTGACCGCTCTGGGACGAAAATCGCTGATTTCAGCATCAGAAATCCCAGAATCTTCTCTTTGCCCCCTACTTCCCGGAATTCTCTTCCTCCTCCCCTTTTTTACCCCATGATTACGCGACGTCATTGTGTTTCCAGCCAATTGTGGTGTGCAGCACTAATGTTCCAGCCAATGGCAGCAACAGTCAACAGAGATGAAGAAGAGTATATTATCCACCCATTTCTAATATTATTATAATTATTATTATTATTATTACTATTGTTACGGATGACTAAATTCAGAAGTTCCTCGACAGGCTAATCCCTCATCAGCAAGAAGTCAACCTGACCTCACCGACCTACTGTGCACATCCACATTTGGGACTCAAGTATCACCTAAGTGCTAGCACAATACCACTATTCACCAATATGTACTGTCTGACTGCAAGTGGACTTAAATGTGCTCAAGTAGGTCTGGAATCCTACAGTGCCTTTGATATGGTGATCAGAATAGAGAATGTTAAGCATCTTGGCACTAGAGTGCATAATGCATACTGTGAATGTGACTGACAGTGCTGTATGATAGGAGTTCACAGAAAGATGATGACTGAATGCAACCAATCACATGCTCTTATTAAAATCAGCATTTCAATGGATGATGAGACAAATTTTGATACGTATGGCGAGGCAGTGCTTGAGCTAAAATCTGAGCTTGGGGTTACATAGATTAAATATTCAAGTATGTTGTACTAAAAGAACGTGTACCATGCTTAGCTGATTGTGGCAGACAGATCAGGTCACTGGCATCCATATACACTTACAGCAAATAAAATCACAGTACAAAGAAGGCGTTGCCTGACATAAACTAAGGTTGATTGGCTTGTTTCTACATCTGAAAATTGAAGGCCATCCAAATTTCACATCAGTCAGATAGGTGTGGCGCAAAATAGCACCACTATGAGGATGCAAATCAGCTGTGATTGAACTGCATGCTGTAATCGTCGTGTGTAATAATTCTGTGAGACTGGACGTGGTAAATTGAATTGAGTCAAGAATGCCTCTAAGGCGACAAAGGCACTTATCAACACTTCACTGAGTTTCAACGAGCTCGTATAATAGGGTTATGAGAAACTGGATGTTCCTTCTGTGGTATTTCAGAAAGACTAAGCAGGACTGCAGCCACTATACATGATTGCTGGCAGCGGTGGTCAAGAGAATGTTCAGTCGCAAGACGACTGAGATCTAAGTGGCCACATGGCACTATCGAGAAGGACAATGATCGTCCTTAGCATATGACTCTGTCGCTCTATACTGTTTTGCACCAACAATTTCAGCAGCAGTTGTAAGCAAAGTGACCCAAAGAACTGTTAAAAACTGATTACTTCAAGGAGAGCTCCGAGCCAGACACTCTGTAACTTGCATTCCACTGACCCCAAACAACAGCCATTTTCGTCTTCAGTGGTGCCAAGCGAGAGTTCATTACAGGGCAGGGTGGAGGTCTGTTGTGTTTTCTCATGAAATCGGGCTCTGCCTTGGTGCCAATGATGAACGACTGTTGGTTCAAAGGAAGCCAGTTGAGGGCCTGCAACCTACGCATCTGCAGCATAGAAACAGTGCTCCTAACCGTGGTCAAGGGTGCCGTTTCATATGACAGCAGGACCACCCTCGTGGTTATTACACGCAGTCTGACTGCGTGTTTGTACGTCAGTCTGGTAATTTGATCTACTGTAATGTCATTCATGAACAGCATTTCAAGGGGTGTTTTCCAATGGGATAACTCTCATCCACATACCACTGTTATAGCTCAATATGCTGTACAGAGTGTCGACATGAGTAGCTATAAAATGTAGGTTCTAGCACACTTGGCTTTGTCTTGGCTCACGCCAGGACCGATAAAAGTTACCTAGAACATACACTTCATAGCTCCTATGGCTCACAATTTGAAGTCTAACTCACATAATTTTATTTAAAAAACTTCAATTTTATATCAAATTACTTAGAAAATTAATGAAAACTATTTTTTCCTTATTTCATTCACTTATTTTAAATAATTATTTTTGTCATGCCAAAGGTGAATGTAAGAAGAAACATTAACTTTTTTTTTAAAAGATGCACATAAAAACAATTTAATTTTCTCACAAGGAATAATTGATATTAAAATTTACTGGCTCTCCAGTTCAGTGTATTTCATTATTTAACCAGACAGTTAGGTTCAGCTGAAATAAAAAATCTCATTGCCAAAAGTCCAAAAACCTTCAATGCCACTTGAAGGAAACCCACAGGGCTTTTTCTTGATGTTACCCTCTCTGTTTCATTTTACCCTCTCGTTTGTTTCGAAGTCCATTTTGAAGTCCTGGTAGCTCTCCTTGCATCTGGTCCCATCGTTTTTAATTGAAAAGAGGAGGCTGAACAGGAGCAGCTTGATGATTAATGATCTCCATTGCTTGGGTGACCAGCTCACTCCTGGCCTGGGGCATTCCAGGAGCAAATGTATATGACCACAGTTTGTATATATAGTTTGAATCTGAATGACAAAGTTCATTGTAAAAATGCTACTTCATGATTTAATTTTGAGTGTAAATAATTTGTTTTCTTCATATTTTCGTATTTTATTTTATTATCTATAATCCTAATGGAATATCCTATGCAAACAGACTTCTGAATAATCTTTCTCACACATTTTGAAAAATGGTAAGGGATTGTTAAATACACTAATGAACTAACTTCCGTTTGAAATGCATATTGCTCATTATACTCACTGTGGTCCTGGGACCAAATTAGATGACATATTAGTGTAGAGGTGTTCCACAAGTAAATAAATTAGATGAAGCAAGCAAACGACAAGGTATCGCCTACTGTGGTCATTAAAATTTAGAATCTAGATGTGAAGCTGATACAGAACTTCAGTTAGTTGCAAAAAACGAATGCATTCAAGTGATGCTTCATTAGGAGAAAATATAGTCGCAACTGCGGTTAGAGAAATAAGGTACAGAAAAAGGAAAATTAGGGATGTGTTTAGATGTTGATGAAAATGATTGGGTATTCTAAAATTATTAATCCCTATAAATATTTTATCTTTATAAGTGAATAACTATAGCATTGATGGTACTTTGTTACCGGGTGGCAAGACTAAACCAAAATCAATCAAAATTAACTAAACAGTGAACAGTTACATAGTAATTATCAACTATTAACTGAGGCTTGAGAGAGATAGAGAGAAAATAACTGGTGGATATTTACTTATTACATTAGGTATTGCAGTTCTGAAAAAGCTTATCGACTATCCAACAAACAAGCAAGAAGGGTTTGCATGAACAAAACATGAAGGTGGATTTTTAACATTACTATTAGCTGCATTTCCATATCTAGCAAACAACTGTTTCACTCGCTGATGGTTTAGCAGCAACCGTAAATAAAGTACAAAACTATAAAATAGCTAATAAAGAAGTAGAATATAATAAAAGAACATGTTTTGAAATAGGCTGGAGCATAAAGATCACACAATTAATTGCGAAATAACTTTAGAAAACATAAATAATGAATTATAACCAAAAATTGTTTCAAAAATAGAAATTTTAATTAAACAATTTCATAAAGGTTTAGATAAGATTTTAAAGCATCTAAAGGGTATATTTATTTTGGAGCTAGAAGAAAAATACATATAAATGATCCAGTGAATGCTTATAATGCAGTTACAGAATAGTAATTAGAAAATGCCTTAAACAATCTTGTTACAAAACCCAAATACACATGTATTCTAACACAACTCAGTAATTATGTCACTATTAAACAACTCACTTGAAAAAATAATCAACTTAATAAAAATGATCTAATTACTTTAAAAAAGAGAAAAAATAGAAAAAGGTTTAACAGATTATTTCTCCAAGGCAGATTTAACATCATACATTAGTTGGCTAAGTAATCTTCACAGAAGAATGTGTGATGAACATAAAGTAAAATTTTATCTTGTTAGAGATGATGAAATATTAAAATATACATTTGAATATGATGTAAAAATTAAGAGAATCCTTTTATATAGAGGGAATATAGATGGTGATTTATCAACTACTGATTTTAAAATAGAAATAAAAAGACATAATAATGATGAACAGCAAATTTTATATTCATCTCAGTTGAGTAATCCATTACTTGAAATGAAACTGAAAGTTAAAGTATTTATAACTATAAAACAATCAGTAAAAACTGAACATGTTTCAGGTGAATTACTCATTTTCGTATCAAATGATGAAGATAGACTGGAACAATAATTTATATCGTATTAAATTTTTCTCCTATGTAGCTGGTGAATCACATTTACTGTTTGAAGTGAAAAAAGTAGTGACACACACATTCCTCACAGAGTAACAACAAGAAATGGAAGATAAAGAATCAAAGGTCGTTGTACAGTATGTAAAACTGAAAAGAGTAAATTCGTTAAAATATTTAAGAAGTTTTAATTAACTACATAAACCAATGACAAAAACTTTAAAAGATGAAATGTAATTTCTCTTGGTAATTATGCTTTATGGGAATCAAATATAGTAGAAATGGTTTTAGGTAATTTGAAAGAAATATCAAAAATAAATAAATGATGTAAGTATTTATTAACTGTTATAGACTTTCCTACAAATTTTCTTGAGCCACTCCAGCTAAGGACTAAACTGGTAAGGATGTAGTTGATTCTTTTGAAAAAAATATTTAGACACAGAAATCTAAAGGAATTACAAATGGATAACGGCAAAAAATTGAATAACAAAGGTTTTCAAGAATTGGTGAAAATATAACATTTATGATTATTCAACATTTACAGAATTAAAAGCGTCTGTTGTTCAAAGATTTAATAGAACACTTAAAGGAAAGATGTTTAATAAATTTGACTTACAAAGAAATTATAAACTGACTGAGCTATTTTCGAAATTGTTTGATGAATATAAAAACGCAAAACATTCATCTACAAATATGAAACCAATGGAACTTAATGAGAAGAATTATAAACCAACAACTATTGTATCTGACGAGAAAGCGAAATTTAAAACATGAGGTAAAGTTAGTTTCATTAAACTTGGTGAAGAACAAAAACTTTTATGAGTATCAGGCATAGAAAACAAAGTGTCCTGATTCATATCTTGTTGATTAAGTTTTGAAAAAGAAAGGAAAAATAGTGTATATAAAATGGATAGTATTGATATTTCACTTAGTAGTTGGAGAAATGAAGATAAAACTGTTTTAAAGATAAAACTGTTATATACATATCAAACAAAAATTTCATACAAAAATATATCAATTGGCTCAATAATATTTTCTATGTCCTGATTACAATAAAAAAATTCATGAATCAATTAACTGAAGAAAATGTGAATCATTTATACAAACTTAATGGGCAAGAAATATGTATTGATTAGAAATACTTTATAAAACAACTGTAAGTTACTTACTGTCATGCTTAAAATTTATTCCCTAAATTTGGATTAATTCCTTTATAATATTCTTTCACTCTTTCCATATACTTCTTTTAGGATTAATTTTGTATCCATTTGACTCAAGAAGATTTTGTAGTATTTTTCTGACTGTATTACTTCAGGAAGATAGTTTCACTCTAGTCGTGTCATCTAAAACAATTTTATGAATCACCTTGTTGTTTACATTAATAGTGAGTTCTAGAGAAACTTTTAATGGTTGCATTTCTTGAGGAGGTAGTAATAGGTTGTTACTTGTCTTATGTGTAACTTCAAAATCATTTAATTTTGGTTCATTCAACAAAAGTCACTTTTTCTGTAAATAAAAATATGTAAGTTATATTCTATCTCACTGAAGTTCTGGTTGTACAATTCGTTCTCTTCTTTTTCTTCTACATGAATTGAAAGCTGATTTAAAGAATTCTTCAATTGTAAGGTAATTAACACACTCTCTGATGTAGTAGTATTCGATTTGGTTACCTGAATGTTCACCAGTATTGTACGTAGACAATATAGGTTTGATTAATTTGACAGTTGTCCACCAACTTTATAGAAAAGATTTTTATGGTTTTGCTTTGTAGTGACTACATATACAATATTGTTCTTTTTTATTTTAAAATTTTTCTATTTATTTGTTTTAACTTCCTATTTTTACATTTTTCATCCTCTAATTTTACAGCAAATACTTGTTTTTGTTCTTCTATTTGTAACAGATGTTGTATATTTTAAAAAATCTAATAGAATCTTCCCCAAATTAATGTAATGATTTCTAATTTAATTGTTAATCTTGTTTATTTGACTCATTATTAGTTTTTTAAATTTTTAACAGATATAAAATACAGCTATTTTGTGTAAGTTATTTGTTTGTTATCACTGTGATAAATTTCAGTATGTACAATATGATGATTATTTAAAGATTGTTAACTTATTTTTAATAATGCAATAATTCAAAAAGTGATCAGGTTTAAAATATCATTTGCAATTAATTCATTTTTCTCTTCAAATAAAGGAAACCAAATATCTTCAAACCAACTTCATAAATTTAATGGATAATCTTCCTTCTGGGTAAATTCAAATATATTCATTATAGATAATTATCAATTAGAAGAACTTTCAGTAGCTGCCATTTATTAAAAATTATTTTTGCCAAGATTTTTAATTTTTAATATATAAAATTATGTCATTTTCTTTTAAAAATTCATATGTAAAAGATAAGGTATCGCTTTCTTTAAGGAACTGAAAATGATTCTTCATATTTTGTTTCATATTTGTTGAGGGTAAATCTTTATCCCAAAGAATTCTCTACAGAAAATACAAAATATCATTAGTAATCAATATAGAATGTGGTTGCATGTTCAGAGGGTTTAACTGTTGGTTAAACCACTGTTCAACATATTTTTATGTATATTTCCTTGTTTGCCTTCATTCTATAGGTATTTGTATTCTATAGCAATAAATCATCATATTTTATTTCAGTGTATTCAACATTTCAGTTTTTAGAGATTCTTTTAAAAGTACTTTTGTTCACCAAATTTCTAGTCTCCATCTTCCCTGATACTGAAATGTCATAGTAAATAAGTTTAAAATTTTCATAGGAATAATTAGATTCCTGTGTAAAAAAATTTTTTTTGACAGTTTTAATATGTTCGGGGGATACACTCAGATTCCCTGAAATTCCTTGATGAAAAAAGTTTGAATTGTCCTTAGTAATCAAAACATCTTTCTGTAGACAAGTTCTATAATGTCTTTTGTGACTATGAACTTCTATACAATCTTAGGAAGGCTAATATTTGCCTCCTGAAAACATATACTGTATTATTCCAGGTAGCTAAGGTTTTGTCCCCATGATAAACTTCATTAAGAAATTATAAAATTTCATTAGCAATCAAAACATTTTTTTCAGAAAGGTTTCATAATGTATTTTATTTCTTGGTATAATTGCAGATGGAAATATTTATTGCCCACAATATTATACAGAAAAGATAAAATATCGGTACTAATCAGTATAAACTCTTTTCATTTGTTTTAAAATTTTCATGTGGAATATATGTCCCATCTGGAAGTCCATACAGAAAGGTTGAAATATCATTTGAAATCAATATATTTTACACAACATTCCAGAGTTCTATGATCTGATCCCCAAAAATTTTAAAAACACATTATTAAATTTCATATTGGAATCGTAGACAAGGGGTTTCTATACAATTGTAGATGGCTAAAAATTTACATACCCTTTTTTACAAATCCAATAAAATGTATTTATTAATAAATGGTAAGGTTATGTAATATAGAAGTCTACAAATTAAAGGCTACAGCAAAACAATTAGGACTTAAAGGTTATCCAAAACTGAGAAAACAATAATTTCTTGATCTCATTAATAATCTTAATAATAATGACAAAGAGAATAACAACAACAAAGTGCCACATTATACTATAAAGGTATTGAACATTGAAGCAAAGGAATTAGGAATTAAAGGATATTCTAAACTTAGAAAACCACAATTCATCTTATAGACGAAAATATTAACAACGAAATGATTGACAACAACAATGAAGTGAGAAATTATACTGTAATAGGAATTGAAAACTAAAGCAAAGGAATTGGATATTGAAGGGTATTATAATGTAGAAGAGGAAAAACTTATACAATGGTTAGTTACGATTTTGTTTCGAGGAATTATATACTCTATATTGTAATTTGTCTGCCAAGTTGCTGCGAGATGCCGTGGAGGAGGAGAGGCGAGACTACCTGGAGCGAGCCCTCGAGAAGAGGCTCGCTGCAGTCATTCTGCAAGCACAAAGCTGGAGGCTGGGCCAACTTCCTAAGCTCGTTCAAGGATGGACACGATACGAAGGGCCCGTCTGACAGCGAGAAGTGCGCCGAGAGCTGATGGACACCTGCAGAACGCCAAGAATATAGAGCAAAAGCATCTGAGTTCTTCTGGCCGAGCGGCAGTCATTTTTTCTGCCATAGAAAGCAGGCAGTTGCCGAAAATTCCAGGACTCCACAGTACAGGGAGGAGCGTGCAAAAAGCGCATGGAATTGGCGCAGCGAGGCGTGCGGACAAAGCAAGCATTCTTAAGAAGATTTTTTCCTCAACAGTGAGGATATTCTTTATAAATCACGGACGTCGACAGTGTTTTAGAAGGAGCTCAAACATGAGTTTGTCCATGGCTCACGCAGAGAGAGCACTTATAAAGAAGTGTTGTGTAGCTGCTCTCCCAGCAGCCTCGGAATGCAAGAAAACACCTTAAGAAAGTGAAATCGTGAGAAAGATGTCAATTCACGAGGCACACACTAGCCCACGGCAGATAAAAAATTTTCAAACTGTACGGAGAGGTGTGGCGATGGAACGACGATCTGGCATTGAGCTGCATTGAAAATATTATCGTCCGTCAATTGCAAGGCCGAAAGCAAGCATATTTCGCAAACGAGTTGAGCTCATCGGGAGAAGTAAAAAAAAAAATTATAATAAAAGCTAGAAGATACGGGCGCTTTGCCACTCATCACGAACATCTGCCTTCCGACACCGTCATAGCACAGCTTCGTCCACGCAGCTGCCAATGGGCAGACAACGCGGAGATCGTATCTTGGCCCTGCCACAGAGCCGCCGCTGCTGATGACGGCAGCCAACCCGTGCAGCACAGCTCCGGCACGACATGCTGCACTAACGCAGGGCCTACCGCCGACAGCAGTATACAACAAACAATAATGAAGAATGGTGAGACGATATGTTCCCTCTCCTTCCCCTCAATAACTGAGTCGTGTCCATGCCCAGTCAAATCGGACCTTATATTTGTAATTTGGTTTTGTCTTGTGTAAACAGCACGAAGTAAATACATCTCTTCCATGGTTTGATCGTATATGCAGTCTTTTATATTCATACATGAACAACTTAATGTCGTACCATTTGTGTTTCATTTTATTTAATTATTGATACTGTCGCAGAAGAAAGCTGAGTAGCACAGTTACCGTGGTGAAGTCGTTATGGTACTAAAATGTTGCATGGAGGGTCTTCACTTCAAATCTAATCTCAACCGTAAAATATTAATTTTTATACTCCGTTGGAGTACATTCTAGAAGTACCCACAAATGACAGGAATCATTGTACTGGGATGTTCTGTAGCTGTATATATACCGCATGTGTTCTGGCCAGAGGAAGTTCTCTCTACTCTCTTGTACGTGCAAGTGCTGAATAAACCTTTGTAAAGTGAAGTTAGTGTTCGTCATTCATCGAATTACACCTTCTTCTACGTGACATTATTCTAGTGGAGGCGCTCGGTACTGGAACTTGTGATGGCGCACATTAACGACGACTCA
Source organism: Schistocerca serialis cubense (assembly GCF_023864345.2). Classification (NCBI taxonomy): domain Eukaryota; kingdom Metazoa; phylum Arthropoda; class Insecta; order Orthoptera; family Acrididae; genus Schistocerca; species Schistocerca serialis. Next base: position 433,072,993 of record NC_064641.1, on the reverse strand, counting down.
GTGGCTCCCATAGATAGAGCTGCCGGTTACGTGGCGAGAAACCCGAGTTGGGGCCATATTCAACAGATCGCAATCTATCGGAGACAGACGAAGAAAAGAACGTTACGATGACAGCAACTGTGTGCCACCACATGAGACATCTTTCCGGGTTCTCCGGTGACGACAGCCAAGATCCGAACAAGTGGCTAAAGCTATATGAGTGTATAGCCAAATTTAACAAATAGGATGACAACGTTTGACTAAAGTATTTATCTACTTGGAGGGCACAGCCAAGCAATGGTATGAGAACAACGAGGAGAAGTTCACAAGCTGGGAAGTATTCCAGGCGGAACTGCGCAAGTATTTCGGCGATACACAACGACAGAAGTGAAAGGTTGAAGATAAATTTAAGTGCAGGGCACAGCGTCGAGGAAAAACGACAGCATCCTACATTCAAGACGTCTTGGAGCTATGTAAAATAGTGGATCCTAGAATGAAGGAACAAGATAAGGTTGCACATCTCATGAAGGGTGTTGCTGAGGACATGTATCAAGCCCTACTCCTGAAGGAGGTTTCGACAGCAAACGACTTCATAAAATGCTGTCAGTATATCGAGACAATGCATAAAAAAAATTACACGCAGAAAGTTTGAACGGCTTCCAAACATCGTATCGATGTCTGTGATGGAGGAAGAAACTGATTTCACAAGCGTTCTTCATCAGGTACTGATAGAGGAAGTTCAGAAGGCACTTGGATTGCAAGGCGAGCAAAAAACCGAAACGCTTCGTCATAAGGGAGGAAGTGGAACAGACATTGAACCCAGTCTCTTGCCCTTCATTTCCCTTTAAAACCGTAAAAAAGTCGAGACCCAAGCGAAATTACGTTCCTAAAACGCCGCGTGAGGAACCTGTTTAGGCACGAAGGATAACTGATGTCTGGAGGACCCAGGATAACCAACCAGTATGTTTCAACTGCGGACGACCGGGACGTATGGTGTGCTATTGTTGAGAAAAGTGGCGGATTTTTGATGACACTCGCTCCAGAAGACAGCAGACCGATCTTAGCCGACGCCAACTTCGGGACGACGAAGATTAACAAGAAGATGTGGGTGCAGGACGACGTAGGTCACCGTCGCTGCAAGCTAGCCGCTGAAGAAGACGCTCCCCAACACGCCGTTCAAGGTCTCCATCGCCGCAACCTGGAAAACTAAAGGGTGCGACCTTCCTTGGAGGGGAGGCCGCCGAAGAGAACTACACACATATGCCAGTGGGTATAGCATTGGTGCTGTTCTGCTGCAAACTTGGAATGGAAAAGAGCCTATGCTTCTAGGATACTTACAAAAGCCGAGAGAAACTACTCAACTACAGAAAGAGATTGTCTTGCTGTGCTCTGGGCCATGTACAAATTTCGACAGTATCTCTATGGAAGGCCACTCACAGTTGTTACGGACCATCATTCACTTTGTTCGTTGAGAAGTCTTACGGATCCAACAGGACGACTCTTCAGGTGGACACCACGTCTTCAAGAGTAAGACGTTACCATAGTGTAGAAAAGTGGAAGAAAACACCAAGAAACCCTGTTCAAGACCATCAAGACTTTGATAAAGGTAGCGACTGTCTCGTTGCACTCCAGGATCTCTCTGCTGAGCAGAAAGACGCCAAGATATCTCAAATTATGCTTGCGTTAAATCTGTCAGAGGATGTGAAAGGACAATTTAAGGTAGTTAATGGATTACTTTGCAAGAAAAACTTCCGTTTGGAATGAGGTGGCTACCAGTGATTCCTAAACACATGGGCTTAGATGTTCCACAGAAACCATGACACACCTGTGGCCGGACATTAGTGAGTTATTAAGATATACGATAGGATCGGCAAGAGATTTTTCTGGCCAGGGTTATTTAGGAGTGTCCGTCAGTAAGTGTCGCACTGTCGAGAGTGCCGGATGAGAAAGGCAGTTCTTCAGAAACCACTTGGCTGACTCACACCAATTCCACCATCCGAAACACCTTTCCACGTGTTGGGATTGACCTCCTCGGACGAATTCCAACGTCTGCTAGTGGCAATAGATGGGTTATTGTTTGCACTGAATATCTGACACTCTATGCCATTACAAAAGCCGTGAAAACAGCCGAAGTATTCGAGGAAGCCAAATTAATCGTGAAAGACATTTTATTAAAACATGGTGCACCAAGGTCGTTAATTACGGATTGAGGGAAACTTCTTCAATCCAATCTTGTGACAGTGATAAACCATCAGTGCAACATTACTCATCACATGACTACTGCCTACCATCTGGAAACTAACATGTTTACTGAACGCCTTAATAAGACCTTGGCCGACATGCTTTCAATGTTCGTCAGTACTGAGCAGAGCAACTGAGATGAGGTGCTACCTTTCATGACGTTTGTCTACAACACGGCCAAACAAGACACCATGGGATTTAGGCTATTTTTCCTGGTGCATGGGCGTGAGGCGACTACAACGATGGACATTGCGTTTACGTTACATCCTGATGACGTGGATAACGACTACATCGGCCAGGTGTTAACAAGAGCTGAGGAAGCTCGGCAGTTAGCTCGACTCGGCAGCCTGCTGGCTCAAGAAAACGATCGCCGAAGGTACGACACGAGCCACCGCCCTGTTGTTTACCAGCATGGTAACCTCATCTGGATCTTCACATCTGTTCGGAAGGTTGGTCTCTCTGAGAAGCTCCTCAGGTGCTACTTTGAACCTTATAAGTTTGTAAAACAGTTGTCTGATTTTACTTATGAAGCTGAAGATTTCGACCCCGACACAAGGCGACGAAAGGTCAGAGATATGGTCCACATCCTTCAAATGAAGCCCTTTGAGAATCCTGCAACACAGGGTAAATTCGAAGCGGAAAGGTGACGAAGATTGTAGTGGCGGAGGAAGTTCTAAGAAGATCACTACTAGGGTGAACATCAGTCGTTGGCAGTCCGACAAGAAATAACCACCAAGAAATAAGTAGGTTTGTCATCATGATCATTTAACCAGAAAATTTATAAATACATTATGAACAACTCTAAATTACAGTTAAAATATCTTAGTTTTGTACCAGTTTATTTATATAATTTATCTGGATATGGTTCACATCTTTCTGCAAAAGAACTTGGTTATGATAAAAAAAGTACATTTGATACCAAATAATGAAGACATATATATTAGATTTGCTTATAGGAGAGGGAGAAAGTTTGAAAATGAGGTTTAAGGATGCATTTAAATCTATGGTTTCTTCACTTTGCAAACATCCATCAAATTTGAAAAAAGAATCAAATGAAAAGCATCAGAAAATTTTTCTGAAGAGAATTATTCGATTTTTTGGTCAGGAAATGTGTATATCTATATGATGACATAGATTCTTGGAAAAAATTTGAAGGCACAAAATTACCAGTAGAAGGAGAATTTTATAATAAACTGAAAGACTGTGAAATAAGAGTTGAAGATTAGAAAGAGGCAAGACTATTTGGAAAAATTTAATTACAAAAATCTTGGTGAAGTTATGATCTGTACTTTAAAACTGATTGAAAATTTTAGAAAAAGTTACATAAAATATATGATCTTGATCCATTTTGGTTTTTTACATGATTATGATATGATTTTAATAGTTGAAAAGAGAGTAAGAGGGGGAATAACACAGCATTGTAAAGGATTTGTTAAAGCAAATCATTAATGTATGAAAGATTTCGATGTTAAAAAGACATTAAATTATTTATCATATTTAGAGGCAAAGATTGTCTATGGTTAGTATATGAATCAATATTTACCATAGAGTGGATTTGAATGGGATGAACCAAATAATCTTGATTGTACAAAAGTAAGTGAGTTAAGAGATACTGCTAAAATTCGATACATTTTTCAATAGATTTAGAATACCCATAAGAAGTAAATGATTTACATAAATATTTACCATTAGCTCCTAAAAATTTAACTCTTGCAGGAACTACAGAAAGCAAATTGCTGACTATTCTGAATCAGGAGCATAATTATGTAGTTCACTATAGAAAACTTAAAGATTATTTGTGTCTTTGAATGAAATTAACAAAAATACATAGATTAGTTGCAGAAGTACATAGATTTAGAGAGAGAAAAGGAAACTAGAGCCAAAAACGATTTTGAAAATGATTTCTATAAATTGTTGAATATATCAGTGCAGGAAAGACGATGGAAAAGGTATGAAACAGACTGGATTAAAAATTAGTGTCAAATGGAGATAAATGTGATAAAATTATAGCTAAACAAAACTTGTAAAGGAAAAACTATATTTAATGAAAATTTTGTTGTACTCATATGAATAAAACAAAAATTGTGTTTAATAAACCCAGCTATCTTAGCAGGAGTGTATTGATCTATATAAAGAATCTATGTATGATTTTCGCTATAGAATAATGAAACTAAAATATTGAGTAAATATTGATTTGTGTTGTAAAGATATGGACAGTTACTTTTACTAGTTAGTTTACATTTTCTAGTTTTAGTTTACATTTACTAGTTACTAGTGGAAAGTAGTGAAGTGTGGTGGCAGGAGGAACAAGACTTCTGGTCAGGTAAATACAGGGTTATAAATACAAAATCAAATAGGGGTATAGTAGGAGTAGGTTTAATAACGATTAGGAAAATAGGAATGCAGATAAGCAACTACAAACAGCATAGTGAATGCATTATTGTGACCAAGATAGATATGAAACCCATGCCTACTACAGTCGTACAAGTTTATATGCCTGCTAGCTCCGCAAATGACGAAGAGATTGATAAAATGCATGATGAGATAAAATAAATTATTCAGATACTGAAGGGAGAAGAAAAGTTAATAGTCATGGGTGACTGGAACTCGATATTAGGAAAAGGAAGAGAAGGAAATGTAGTAGGTGAATATGGAATGGGAGTAAGAAATGAAAGAGGAAGCCACCTGGTAGAATTTTTGCAACAGAGCATAACTTAATCATAGCTAACGCTTGGTTCAAGAATCATGAAAGAAGGTTGTATACATGGAAGAAGCTTGGAGATACTGGAAGGTCTCAGATAGATTATGTAATTGTGTGACAGAAATTAAGGAACCAGGATTTAAATTGTAAGACCTTTCCAGGGGCAGATGTGTACTCTGACCACAATCTATTGGTTATAAGCTGTAAATTAAAACTGAAGAAACGGAGAAAAGGTGGGAATTTGAGGAGATGGGACCTGGATAAACTGAAAGAACTAGAGGTTGTAGAAAGCTTCAGGGAGAGCATTAGGGAACGATAGACAAGAATGGGGGAAAGAAATACAGTAGAAGAAGAATGGGTAGGTTTGAGAGATGAAACAGTGAAGGTAGCAGAGGATCAAGTAGGTAAAAAGACGAGTGCTAGTAGAAATCCTTGGGTAACAGAAGAGATACTGAATGTAATTGATGATAGGAGAAAATACAAAAATTCAGTAAATGAAGCAGGCAAAAAGGAATACAAACGTCTCCTAAATGAGATCGGCAGGGAGTGCAAAATGGATAAGCAAGGAGCGCTAGAGGATATATGTAAGGATGTAGATGTGCATATCACTAGGGGTAAGATAGATACTCCCTACAGGAAAATTAAAGAGACGTTTGGAGAAAAGAGAAATGGAAGAGAATGTAGATGAAGACGAAATAGGAGATATGATACTCTGTGAAGAGTATCACAGAACACTCAAAGACCCAGGAGTAGACAACATTCCATTAAAACTACTGACAGCCTTGGGGGAGCCAGGCCTAACAAAACACTAGCATGTAGTGAGCAAGATATATGAGACAGGAGAAATACCCTCAGACTTCAAGAAGAATATTACAATTCCAATCATAAAGAAAGCAGGTGTTGACAGATGTGAAAATTACCAAACTATCAGTTTATTAAGCCACAGCCAAAAAATTCTAAAACCAATTTTTTACAGACGAATGGAATAACTAGTAGAAGCCGACCTCGGGGAAGATCAGTTTGGATTCCTTAGAAATGTTGGAACATGTGAGGCAATACTGACCCTACGACTTATCTTAGAAGCTAGATTAAGGAAGGGAAAACCTACGTTTCTAGCATTTGTATACCTAGAGAAAGCTTTTGACAATGTTGACTGGAATACTCTCTTTCAAATTCTGAAGGTGGCAGGGGTAAAATACAGGGAGCGAAAGGCTATTTACAATTTGCACAGAAACCAGATGGCAGTTATAAGAGTCGAGGGGCATGAAAGGGAAGCAGTGGTTGGGACAGGAGGGACAAAATGTTGTAGCCTATCTCCAATGTCATTCAATCAAGCAGTAAAGGAAAGAAAAGAAGAATTCGGAGTAGGAGTTAACTCCATGGAGAAGAAATAAAAACTTTGAGGTTTGCCGATGACATTCTAATTCTTTCAGAGAGAACAAAGTACCTGGAAGAGCAGCTGAACGGAATGGCCAGTGTCTTGAAAGGAGGATGTAAAATGAACATCAATGAAAGCAAAACGAGGATAATGGAATGTAGTCCAATTAAATCATGTGATGCAGCGGAAATTAGATTAGAAAATGAGACGCTTTAAGTTGTAAATGAATTTTGCTACTTGGTGAGACCTATGATTTATGATGGTCGAAGTAGAGATGATTTAAAATGTAGACTAGCAATGGCAAGGCAAGTGTTTCTGAAGAAGAGGAATTTGTTAACATCGAGTCCAGATTTGGGTGTCAGGAACTCGTTTCTGAAAGTATTTGTTTGGAGTGTAGCCATGTATGGAAGTGAAACAAGGACGACAAATAGTTTAGACAAGAAGAGAATAGAAGCTTTCGAAATGTGGTGCTAGAGAAGAATTCCAAAGATTAGATGGGTAGACCACATAACTCATTAAGAGGTATTGAATTGAATTGGAGATGAGGGAAATTTGTGGGATAACTTGACTAGAAGAATGGATCGGTTGGTAGAACATATTCTGGGGCATCAAGAAATCACCAGTTTAATATTTGAGGGCAGTATGGAGGCTGAAAGTCGTAGAGGGAGACCAAGAGATTAATACACTAAACAGATTCAAAAGGATGTAGGTAGCAGTAGGTACTTGGAGATGAAGAAGCTTGCATAGGATAGAGTAATATAGAGAGCTGCATCAAACCAGTCTCTGGACTGAAGACCACAACAACAACAACATTTACTAGTTATTGTCCTGAAAACAATATTTATCGTGTTCCACAGGTAAACAATAAACTTTTAGGTCAAAATGAAAGATGAAAGCAAAAAAAAAAAAAATGGAAGAATTTTGTAGTTTGAGACAAAAAGCTTATGCTTATAAAGTTGGTGTCAAAATAGGAAAAATCTAAAGGAATTAAGAAATGTATTGCTAAAAATAGAATAGGCTTAGAAGATATAAAGACTGCTTGTTTAACATTAGACAACAGTACTTAAAAATTAATATGGTTTGAAGTGAAAATATATGCAGTTGAAATAAACAAGCAGTTTAGGAAATTAAATCAGATGAATTACGGTTCAGGCATTACTGATTATAAAAAAGTGTTAGTAATTTTTTTTTATAAACGGAGTCTCTAATCAAGAAGGTCAACAACACAAGTGCCTCAAAAGAGATTAAAAAATTAAGCAAGTGAGAGATAAATATTTTATAGAATGTTATTAGATGTGAATATTTAAATACTAGATATGAGGAAAAATTTGTACTGATCTTATTAATGAGACTGAGATAATTTTACCAGATAGATATTCTGAATTAGTTACTGTGTGGGATTTTCAGTTAATTGAAATGAACAGATGAAACTGAAATATAAGAAAAGAACAAATTAAAAAACAGAAATAATGAATTTCATGATCTGAAATAAATTGTGTGAAAATTTTTTTACAAATTTTAAGTTTTCCGATTATATTTTATAATCCTTAAATGGACAATATCAAACAGCTGAAGGTATGTGGTGACTGATTAGAGATAAAGAATATTAATGAATTTCACAAAGATGGATACTGCTAGATTTGTAAAGAATGAATTTAGTTTACTCAAGCAATTATTAAAAAATTTTAAAAATCAATAGACCATAAAAATCTTATGGCTGCTCAAGAAGAAACGATTCGAAAAATCTTGGATAAGGAATAGAACGGTTTCTGTTTACTGACTTACATTCACCTTTATAATAAAAATATGCTGAACTATTGAACCCTTTAAAATTTTAATATGAATTATTCTTTGTAAGAATAAATTATTTTTTCTTATGTGCACCTTCTATAAGAAAAATATTAAATTCCTTTTTTACGTTCGACTTTGTATGAAAGGAATTTATTTTATAATAAGTAATTGTGATAAGAAAAAGATTTATGTTTACTAATTTTCTAAGTAATTTAATATAAAATGGACGTTTTTTGAATGGAATTTTTTGAGTTAGACCCAAAAATGTGAACAATAGTAATTATAAAGTATATTTTCTAGGTAGTTTGGGTCGTTCCTGGCGTGTTCCAGGTCTGAGGCAAGTGAACTAGAACCTACACTTTATAGCTACTGACATGTTGGCTTGGCCTGCTCGATCATCATATCTGATTCCAGTTGGGCACATCTGAGACATCATTGAATGATAAGTCAAGCGTCCTTTAGAAACTGTATTAACTGTACTTATATTGACTGACTACAGCATCCACCATCCTAACTGACATCAGGCACCTGTAAAATGCAATGCGTGCACGTTACATCCCTGTACTTAACATTCTGGCTGTTTCAGCTGTTATTAATGTATGTGTGGTTCTTATTAGCAATAGCTTATTACACACTTGCATTATCCTCTGATCAAGCAATGTTATTCAATTAAAATACCTAGACAATTGCATTCCCCAAATTTCGTTTTCCTAGATTTATCATCTTTTTTTTTGGTGTTGCGACTTCGTTTCCATCAGTATATTAGATCTGTATGCATGGACATCACCTGTTCCTCATAGGTGAGTGCTACATGCCTCTGCTGGTATTTCTTTATGTTGTAAATTATTGTAAAATATTATTTATGAACTCTTACTGATGCTAGTAATTTATATGCTGTAAGTTGAGAAAAACATTTTCCTAACTGACAGTTTGCCTGATGTACCCTAGCAACAGTCGGTGGTCTCTTCCAATTTTTATTTTCAGAATATGTGTTATGCATTCTTTTGGATAAAAATAGCTATTTCTAAAACACTGCAAAGTGATTTCCACAAATCATTTCCTGATGAAATTGTTCTATACGCTGTAACGATGAAAATGTTGTAGCGAGCAAACAAATGCAGTTGGTACCACGTATCCAGCGACACCTAGCGGTTTAGTCTAGATGGTTTCCAATTTGTGCCTTGGTAGCAGTTTTCAATTGTCTTGTGATTGAGAACGCTGATGAACTACAGTATATCTACTGAACGATTTTACACAATTGTCATAACACTGCTAAGCTAGAAAACCAAAGTCTACTGATTATACAATGTCTCTAATAGATGGTAAAATGTAACATATTTTCATTACTTTTGATGCCGGTTAAGTGTTGTATTTTATTCTCTTTGAGAATGACGGAATGTTGAACTCGTAAAGTGAGTTTGGAAACAAGAAAAATTGTAGACAAGACACGAGAAAGCTTAGAGGAAATGTGCCTATTATGAGATAGTTCCCTAATATGAGATACCCTAACTGTACTCATGTTAGGGGTTTCACTTTGGTGGAGAGTTTCTCAAACACGTCTATTGCGTGCCAGACGACGAAACAGTGAGTAGGACGCCATAGTTGAGCCGGACACAGGATGTAGAAGTTGATACAAAATTTCTTGTGTTTGGAGTTTTTGCGGCATCGGTGTTAAGACAATATTTCAGCTTAAAGGGGAGGGGATATTACTGCACTGTTTCATTGTTGTTATTTGTGACTGTATTACCTATAATTATTGACAATTAGGTTTATTTTCCAACCAACGTTGTTAGCAAGTGCGCGATTCTTTGTGTAAGATAGCGAAATTTCTAATATGCGATATTATAGGGATCCAAATATGCGACCGCGTCGTGTATTACGATACCTATCGCATATTGGGAGAACTCGTTCTCTCACAATTTGTTATATGTAATATACGCAATACTATCAAGAGGTAAGAATATTTTTTCATTCATTGTTGTAAAATTTTGGCAACTGCGTTTATTTTAATTCGATTAAATTACCATAAACAGCAATTACTTTGACTAGTCTTATGATCAGAAATAGGGATGTTTTCTGGAACTTTCATTCAAGGCAGTATTTTGCTCAGAAGTTGATCAATATTACTCCAAATTCAGAGTACTCCGTTCACAGTACTTATAAAAAATATTCAACAAATAATATCATAGAAGCTGAAGTCCTTCAAGAAGTATGTCTGATTATTGTATTTATTCCTTGTAGATGCCATTGGCACCTAAAAGGAAAACGTGGGATAAAGACGCCATCGTTCGTGCCATTACATGTGTGAGAAATGGCGAGATGGGGTACTTACAAGACTCAAAAGTTTTTGCTGTACCAAAACGTAGTTTGGAAAGGTATTTGAAGGATAAAACTCGTACACCCGAGAAGCTGGTTGGTGTTAATCTTGGCAGAAGGCCTGTTCTCTCACCTCAACTGGAAGATGAACTAGTGAAATACTGCCTTGCAATAAAAGAGCGATTTTATGCTCTTAAATGTAAGGACATACGAAGCATGGCATTCCAGTTAGCTGTCAGAAAGAGGCTGAAGAATCCCTTTAATTCAGAAAGGGCTTTAGCAGAAAAGAAATGGCTCTGAGCTTTCCTTGAGAGACAGCCCATTTTATCAATGAGAACTCCTCAGGGTCTTGCAGCAGCAAGAGTGAAAGCTTTCACTCCAGAAAATGTGGGGTGATTTTTTGATATTTACGAATCTGTACTATCTAAAGTCAACAAAACCCGTATAGAGTCTTCAATGTTGACGAAACTGGGGTGACGTGTGTGCAGCACAAACACAGTAAGGTTATTGCTATGAAAGGGAAGAGACAAGTTGCTGCCTTGACTTCAGCAGAAAGGGGAAATCTCGTCGCAGTTGTAACGTGTATGAACGCAGCTGTCACTTATGTTCCACCACTAATCGTCTTCCCAAGGAAGAATATGAAGCAGGAACTGATGGACGGTGCACCTGCAGGATCATTATCAGCTTGTCATCCAAGTGGCTGGATACAAACTCACATTTTTACTCAGTGGTTTGATCATTTTGTGAGTCATGTAACGTCATCTTCAAATGACTCCGTCATTTTGATGTTAGATAAAGCACGTGAAAACAATGTTCATAATGCATGTTTGCCACCTCACTCATCACCGAGCTAGGTGGTGCAGTGCCTTGCACACTGGACTCGCATTCGGGAGAACGACGATTCAATCCCTCGTCTGACCATCCTGATTTAGGTTTTCCGTGATTTTCCTAAATCGCTCCAGGCAAATGCCGGGATGGTTCCTTTGAAAGGGCACGGCTGACTTTCTTCCCCATCCTTCCGTACATCAATGACACCGATGACCTCCCTGTCTGGTCTCCTCCCCCAAAACAACGCAACCCAACCCACCTCACTCAACGCATAAAATGCAGCCACTTGACGTCGGATTTATGGGGCCTTTGAAAACCTACTACCCCTAAGAGATAGAAACGTGGTTGGCAAGTAACCCAGGTCGTGTTATCACCCCATTATTAATAGCCAGGTTATTTGAGGCAGCTTACAACCGAGCAGCAACAATGGAAGCATCTGTGAATGCCTTCAGAAAAACAGGTCTCATCCCATGCAACAGAAACATCTTTAGGTAACATGAATTTTCAATTCATCGCCATACTGACGCTCTTCAAGAAAGAGATGCCGAAAACGAAAATGAAACTACTGATGGTGATGGTCAGGCTGTCAGCCCGGCAGACATCAGACCTCTCCCACATATCGCAAAACCATCGCATTTTTGCTCTGCTGCGTTACAAACTTCAACTCGTTATATGAAGCAATTGCAAGAATCCAAACAAAAATAATCAGAGGCTGAAGCTAAGAAAGCAGCCAGAAAGTAATTTGGGGAGAAGAGTGGAATACCTTCAAATCGTAGACCTAAAGCAGAAGAATCGTCTAGTGATTCGGCATCCGATGTCAATCTTCATGACAGTGGGGATTCAGACAGCAGTGATGACGATGACGCAGAGTGTCTGTTCTGTAGTGGGCGCTTTTCTGAAGACGAACACGGGGAGAAATGGGCGCAGTGCATGAAATGTTATCACTGGACTCATGAAGATTGCGGTGTCACAGAAGACAATTTTGTCGTAAATATAAACCTGAATACTGTGAAATGAGTGAAGGATAACAGAAATGAATGAACATGTAAAAATTGTTTATTCATATGTCATTATTCTGTAATAAAATAATTAAATCAGAATATTATTACTGTCTCATATTAGGAAACCTTGATCTCATTTCTACGAAATGCCTTGTTTGTGAAGATTTAATAACTACTCTTTAAGATTGTTTATTATTGCAAATACGATAATTGTATGACAATATTAAATAATGCAAGATATAATTATCATCACAAAAAATGCAATTACACTTACTTTTAGGTCTTTCAAATGCGTTTACAAAAGTGTGTCTCATATTAGGCACCTTTCTTCTATAGAATTAAGAAAAATTCCCCACTTGGAGGTTGGCATGCGATTCCTCATTCGGATTCAAAACAAAATTATATCCAGCGAAATCATATCACTTGCATTTTCAAACCCCATGTATGAATACCTGGAGCTGGCAACACTGTCATACCATGCAGCGGAGCACAGCTACCGTACCAGCCGTCCTAGTTCGCTGACTACACTGCTGAGACGTTAAACATACAACATAGACTTCTGGTTCAAATCTTCCTCAGGTTCTTTTTTGTTTTTTAGACGTGCGTTCCCTAGTTCACATCGTTCATAAGCAACACATAATTTTGTCACACGACAATAGCTTGTCACGTGACGGTGGGATCCATTAAACAGCATGTGTGTACTAACTGCGGTGTTCACAACCTTAACTTATCGTGTCAAGTTCATGTAGGACGGCTTTGCGATGGAGTACACAAACGATAAAAATGTCGATACGCTTTTGGTGCTAGGTACATCCGATAATTAAGCTGTTGCTGTTCCTCGTGCGTATCCTGCACTGTATACTCAAAAACACCACACAGTTATGAATGTTTTACATCGTCTGGAGCAAGGCCTTCGGCAAACAGGTAACCTTTGTTAACAAGATCGTCCAAGCACTACATGAACTCCACATGAAATCGTTCACCTGTTACCTCGGCGAAGTAGCTTTGATATTGCATGGCAGTTCCAGGTACCACACAGTCTGGTTGTTGAGGTCTTGTATTATGAAGAACTGCATCCACATCATTACACGTTAACTCGAAACCAGAAGCCAGAAGACCTCATTCGGAAAATGCAGTTTTGTGTATGGCTTTTGAACCAAGAGGAAGATACGTACATTTTATATGGACTGACAAATCTAGCCTCACTTGTGTGGGTGATTTCAACCTGTACAACAGCCATTATTGATCGGAACACAACCTACATGTCACCTGTGAACGTAGCTTTCAGGCATCCTTTGGCGTTAACCTGTTGGTTAGAATAGTTGGAGAGCTTTTGGACACTTCCAGGCAAGTTGAATGCGTGCTTGTAGTGTACACGTCTTTCCAGTACTTTGCCTGACGCATTAGAAAATTTGATGTTCAGCGACAGCTATGGTTTCAATATTTGGTGCACTGCCACACCCGTGTATGAATGTGTGTAAATCTTTAAATGAAGCGTTTCCAGGAAAATGTTTTGGTCATATAGGTCCAATGTTCTGGGTACCACATTCCCCAGGCTTTAATCCAGTAGATTTTTATTTGTGGGGACTCTTAAAAGAACAGGATGCAGGTGTATTACGTAGGGTCCTGAAAAGTATGATCCATCGAGTGGCGAGGCGTTTGCAATTGCAAGATGACCGTTTCGCATATCTTCTCTAAAGTGAATGTTGCTCTAACGTTTAAGTACTGGCTCTGTGAAAAAAACCTGGACGTGAAATGTGCAGAATGAAATTATTGTGAGTAGAGTAATAAGCAAACTAGTGTAGCCTACTTATTGTATTTTTGTGCCTCAATGGATACAGACGAATGATGTTCCTGTACAAATATTATGACCTAATGTTGAAACAAATCTAACAGCAACAGCAAGAAATACATGTGATACCACTTTGTGGAGATATAAACTGGATACGATTTGATACTTTAACTGAAAACGGGTGTTGGGGGCAAATGCGACTAGAACATTGGTAAGTATGCATGTCGTTAACCAAGGCAGTGCATAGTCTCACTGAGCTGATGGGACAGCTCCAGCAAGGCGCGGAATTCATGCTACCTGTTCTTGGCCACATTGCACGCCGTTATAGCGTTGTCAGAGCCTCGTCTTTTAAATTGCATTTCTGTTAAACCTACTGGTGGGTGTAGATGTTAGTAGATAATTTTATTTTTAATTGGGATGAAGAATCACTGCCGACTGCCAAGTGTGGCACTTTTCGTTCGCCCTGTGTATCGTCAGCTTACTACTAACAATTACTTTAATAACGACGCAGTGTCATGCTATACTGTTCAGTAGTCCAGGTAATCATGATGTAGAACGCTGCTGCTGTGAACACCTCCACATCACCCACTGCGCTGCGTTCTGACTGTTGTGACGATTCACGCATTAGTAGTTCAGACAACACTGCAGGTCCTACGTACAGCAATAAACACATAATAATGATAATAATAATAATAAGTTATGGACCAATTCAAATAAACAGGTGTTTCCAACACCACTCACAATTGCTTTTTATGTGCTGATAGACTGGACAGAAATTTTTAAAAGAGGTTTGGGAGACTAAATATAGCAATTCATCTTATTGCCATTCTGTTGCATTGTCATGATTTGTGAACAATATCTCTCTTTGTATTCACATGCTCCTCCTTTATCATACCTTTCCGATCTTCATGCTGGAAGCTGTACATGCATTTCTCTGATGAGTTTTTACAACAATTAGCCTTGTTAAAGTCTTCTTTGCTCAATGCAAGCATTTTGTCAACTGAGCCTATGAAACCTGGACGTACATACAGACGATGGAGAAATGAGAGGGCTCTTATAATCGAATCATAAAAATTGATAAACTGCTTGAGGCAGAGCTTGCACGCCAGTGGTCGAAACATCAGTGCCCCTTGGCCCCACAGTGACTGGTTGACAGCGTGATGGCGTCGACCCACGCATATAATGCCAATGGCCACAGCGGGAGAGAAAAGGTGGAAGGGGATAGAATTCCACGGAATAGGAGAGGGCAAAGAAATTTTGGGAATATTAATACTGACATTAGCGACTCCAAGAATCCTGATTTTAACATCAGCGATTTTCTCACTGGAACGTACACTGCTACAGTACTACTGCAGTTCATGGTCATCAGACACATTATTAAGAACGGAGTCGTACGTATTTAAAGTTCAGGAGACCATCATGAATCTTTCTGACTTCAGTGTAATTATTGTCTTTGAATAAGTCTTATTTCAACATATCTCACTACCTATTTCTTTCAGTTACCTTCTGTACTACACTGATGCGGTTCTTCCTATTAATGGTAAAAGTTTCACCGAGCTATCTTACTTGGAAGTGTCACATCATGCGGAATTTACTTTCGTCCGTCTAATGGAATGTTATAATACTTATTACCTTAGTAACAACGCGAAGAAACTTTGGAGGGAAGACTGCTATCATTCGCAACTGATACACATCTCGGCCAGTACAGTAGCAAATTCAGTAGCGAACTGATTTTCCATTTTGCTTAGTCTCCTACTCAAAGTTACTTACTCATCGTAATACCATTCACATACACACTCTTCCTGAAGATGGGTTACCTGAACAACTTACGGAATATCTGGCACCTACCCTCTAGAGGTAACTGGAGAAGTTTCCATGACAGATCCTTATCATGGACATTAGATACCCTTTACCACATCTGCGTTTGGGAAGACCCATTTGACCAAAGTGTTTCTCTTGCGGAAGGATGCATGACTGTTCTGCTCGACGATAAGAACAACAGAGGACACTACCCACGTGTAGTTCGTCAACAATGGTCTTACATTTAATATCATGTTATCATCTTATTTGTATAGTTGTCATGAATAAATTGCTGATGTCTGATCGTTCTGTTTCCAGGAAGAAATGGATGTTGCACGACGTGGGTAGGTGAGAAAAACAGATTCCGAAATGTGGGACCGTTCATTGATTTAGACACTGAGCATGCTTTCTTTTTAAGAATGTTGTTGTTGTTGTTGTTGTGGTCTTCAGTCCTGAGACTGGTTTGATGCCGCTCTCCATGCTTCTCTATCCCGTGCAAGCTTCTTCATCACCCAGTACCTACCGCAACCTACATCCTTCTGAATCTGCTTAGTGTATTCATCACTTGGTCTCCCTCTACGACTTTTACCCTTCACGCTGCCCTCCAATACTAAATTGTTGATCCCTTGATGCCTCAGAACATGTCCTACCAACCAATCCCCTCTTCTAGTCAAGTTGTGCCACAAACTTCTCCCCAATCCTATTCAACACCTCATCATTAGTTATGTGATCTACCCATCTAATCTTCAGCATTCTTCTGTAGCACCACATTTCAAAATCTTCTATTCTCTTCTTGTCCAAAGTATTTATCGTCCATGTTTCACTTCCATACATAGCTACACTCCACACAAATACTTTCAGAAACGACTTCCTGACACTTAAAACTATACTCCATGTTAACAAATTTCTCTTCTTCAGAAATGCTTTTCTTGCGATTGCCAGTCTACATTTCATATCCTCTCTACTTCGACCATCATCAGTTATTTTGCTCCCCAAATAGCAAAACTCCTTTACTACTTTAACTGTCTCATTTCCTAATCTACTTCCCTCAGCATCACCCGACTTAATTCGACTACATTCCATTATCCTCGTTTTGCTTTTGTTGATGTTCATCTTATATCCTCCTTTCAACACACTGTCCATTCTGTTCAACTGCTCTTCCAAGTCCTTTGCTGTCTCAGACAGAATTACAATGTCATCGGCGAACCTCAAAGTTTTTATTTCTTCTCCATGGACTTTAATACCTACTCCGAATTTTTCTTTTGGTTCCTTCACTGCTTGCTCAATATACACATTGAATAACATCGGGGAGAGACTACAACCCTGTCTCACTCCCTTCCCAACCACTGCTTCCCTTTCGTATCCCTCGACTCTTATAACTGCCGTATGGTTTCTGTACAAATTGTAAATAGCCTTTCGTTTCCTGTATTTTACCCCTGCCACCCTCAGAATTTGAAAGAGAGTATTCCAGTCAACATTGTCAAAAGCTGTCTCTAAGTATACAAATGCTAGAAACGTAGGTTTGCCCTTCCTTAATCTCGCTTCTAAGATAAGTCGTAGGGTCAGTATTGCCTCACGTGTTCCAACATTTCTACGGAATCCAAACTGATCTTCTCCGAGGTCGGCTTCTACTAGTTTTTCCATTCGTCTGGAAAGAATTCACGTTAGTATTTTGCAGCTGTGACTTATTAAACTGATAGTTCGGTAGTTTTTACATATGTCAACACCTGCTTTCTTTGGGATTTGGAATTATTATATTCTTCTTGAAGTCTGAGGGTATTTCGTATGTTTCATACATCTTGCTCACCAGATGGTAGAGTTTTGTCAGGACTGGATCTCCCAAGGCCGTCAGTAGTTCTAATGGAATGTTGTCTACTCTGGGGGCCTTGTTTCGACTCAGGTCTTTCAGTACTCTGTGAAACTCTTCACGCAGTACCGCATCTCCCTTTTCATCTTTATCTACATCCTCTTCCATTTCCATAATATTGTCCTCAAGTACATCGCCCTTGTATAGACCCTCTATATACTCCTTCCACCTTTCTACTTTCCCTTCTTTGCTTAGAAGTGGATTTCCATCTGAGCTCTTGACGTTCATGCAAGTGGTTCTCCTTTCTCCAAACGTCTCTTTAATTTTCCTGTAGGCAGTATCTATCTTACCCCTAGTGATACTCGCTTCTACATCCTTACATTTGTCCTCTAGCCATCCCTGCTTAGCCATTTTGCACTTCCTGTCGATCTCATTTTTGAGACGTTTGTATTCCTTTTTGCCTGCTTCATTTACTGCATTTTTATATTTTCTCCTTTCATCAATTAAATTCAATATATGTTCTGTTACCCAGGGATTCCTACTAGTCCTCGTCTTTTTACCTACTTCATCCTCTGCTGCCTTCACTACTTCATCCCTCAGAGCTACCCATTCTTCTTCTACTGTATTTCTTTCCCCCATTCCTGTCAATTGTTCCCTTATACTCTCCCTGAAAATCTGTACAACCTCTGGTTTAGTCAGTTTATCCAGGTCCCATCCCCTTAAATTCCCACCTTTTTGCAGTTTCTTAAGTTTTAATCTACAGATCATAACCAATAGATTGTGGTCAGAGTCCACATCTGCTCCTGGAAGTGTCTTACAATTTAAAACCTGGTTCCTAAATATCTGTCTTACCATTATACAATCTATCTGATACCTTTTAGTATCTCCAGGCTTCTTCCATGTATACAACCTTCTTTTATGGTTCTTGAACCAAGTGTTAGCTATGATTAACTTACGCTCTGTGCAAAATTCTACCAGGCGGCTTCCTCTTTCATTTCTTAGCCCCAATCCATATTCAGCTACTACATTTCCTTCTCTCCCTTTTCCTACTACCGAATTCCAGTCACCCATGACTATTAAATTTTCGTCTCCCTTCACAATCTGAATAATTTCTTTTATTTCATCATACATTTCTTCAATTTCTTCGTCATCTGCAGAGCTAGTTGGCATATACACTTGTACTACTGTGGTAGGCATGGCCTTCGTATCTATCTTTGCCACAATAATGCGTTCATTATGTTGTTTGTAGTAGCTTACCCGCATTCCTATTTTCCTATTCATTATTAAACCTACTCCTGCATTACCCCTATTTCCCCTATTTGATTTTGTGTTTATAACCTTGTAGTCACCTGACCAGAAGTCTTGTTCCTCTTTCCACCGAACTTCACCAGTTCCCACTATATATAACTTTAACCTATCCATTTCCCTTTTTAAATTTTCTAACCTACCTGCCCGATTAAGGGATCTGACATTCCACGCTCCGATCCGTAGAACGCCAGTTTTCTTTTTCCTGAAAACGGTATCCTCTTGAGTAGTCCCCGCCCGGAGATCCGAATGGGGGACTATTTTACCTCCGGAATATTTTACCCAAGAGAACGCCATCGTCATTTAACCATACAGTAAAGCAGCATGCCCTCGAGAAAAATCACGGCAGTAGTTTCCCCTATCTTTCAGCCTTTCGCAGTACCAGCCCAGCAAGGCCGTTTTGGTTAGTGTTACAAGGCCAGATCAGTCAATCATCCAGACTGTTGCCCTTGCAACTACTGAAAAGGCTTCTGCCCCTCTTCAGGAACCATACATTTGTCTGGCCTCTCAAAAGATACCCCTCCGTTGTGGTTGCACCTACAGTACGGCTATCTGTATCGCTGAGGCACGCAAGCCTCCCCACCAACGGTAAGGTCCATGGTTCGTAGGTAACTAGTTAACAGGACACCTCTCGTTTCGAAAAAGAAAGAATAGATTTCCGAAGGTTCTACTGTAGTTCCGTTGATTTCTGAGAAATCAGGCGTTCCACTGTTTGAACTCTCCTTAACACACACATAGTACCCAGAAACTGGCGTCGGTTAATAAGAACCTTTGCTGCTGCTTGCAAGAGCAGTACATTGAAGTCGTCGCTTTGATTCAAATTTCAGTGCAGCGATACCGTAATTTGTCCAATTAGTTAGTGGTAAATAGACCTCTACGATACACCCTCGTATAGTAATCTAAATTAAGCATCATCAGAGATCGATATAAATTGAGTACCGTGGTGAAATGTGTGCACAACTAAATATGGGCCGATGCATGATAAACGTTTATCACTTGTTGTAGCCTCATAAGTCTGCTGTGGGTATATCACATCACTCGTGAATTGTACATTAGTCCAGGAACCGACGGAGACGCACTAGAACTTATGCAGTCTGATAGTTCGTTTGTAGAAAATAAACGAATATATGTTGACAAGTAAACACCACTCTCCATGATATTCTAGGTGATATTCCCCCTACATTGTCACTATCAAGCTGTATAGCATCATGCTATAGTCTGCGACTAATTACCTGGAGCACCGGCAGAAGTGGCCGAGCGGTTCTAGGCGCTACAGTCTGGAACCGCGCGACCACAACGGTCGCAGGTTCGAATCCTGCCTCGGGCATGGATGTGTGTGACGTCCTTAGGTTAGTTAGGTTTAAGTAGTTTTAAGTTCTAGGGGAGTGATGACCTCAGAAATTAAGTCCCATAGTGCTCAGAGCCATTTGAGCCAATAACCTGGAAACGTGACCACTGTGTGTGTACATGTATTTTCTACTCGTTATAGTAGTTCAAAAGTTGCTTGTAAGTAAGTTTCAATAGCCTCACTATGTGTACTATGTAATACGATGTAGAGAACCGCTCCTTGAGGGAATCATGGTACTGCATGTGAGTCGATTATCTCGTTGCTAAGTCAAGGTATTTTCAACAGACCTGAAGGTGCTCGTAGACTGTGAAGTATTTTACTGTTTGCCTCAGTGCAGTGCTCTGTGTAGATTCTCAGGCAGCAGCTAGCATATTTACACTTTTTCTTTTGTTAAAGTGTTCACTCCCACCCAAGTAGCACTCAAATCACCAGGGCTCGTCCCTATCTCCTTTTGCTTTAAGTTTGTATGGTTTTATTTTAGAAATTTACTTGGTGCCACTTACAGCACTAAATTCATGTACTTTACCCTCTTGTGTGTGGATTCTCAGTTATTCTCTGTTTGTTCTGGATGCATTCTTTCATGTTATTATACACTTCAGCATAAAAAGAAATGCGTGAAGAAATTTGCTTAGTGTATGTGTACACAAGGATATTGGGGTTACTGCTAGAAGCTCTGATGGCCACAGTCAACAGACATCATTCTAGTGGCCTGTAACGACGTTGGGAGACATGGGGCAGAAGTTGTGTCACTAACGGTGGTTCTGAAATCCTCAGGGAACCCCTGATACACTTGCTCCTTTCTGTGTCAACGATCTGACAGATTCGTCCGCGTCGACTGACCGGAACGGGTTGGCTCGCTTGTCTCTGAGTAGAATTCGGATTGGGATATTGATTGTTCTGCTGTCCTCTTGAGTCTGAACAAAAAAAAATGGTTCAAATGGCTCTGAGCACTATGGGACTCAACTGCTGAGGTCATTAGTCCCCTAGAACTTAGAACTAGTTAAACCTAACTAACCTAAGGACATCACTCACATCCATGCCCGAGGCAGGATTCGAACCTGCGACCGTAGCGGTCTCGCGGTTCCAGACTGCAGCGCCAGAACCACGCGGCCACTTCGGCCGGCGAGTCTGAACAGCAGATATGCATTGCTGCCCAGTGATATCAAATATCAGCCAGCAATGGATGTTGTTGGACCTATGTCCATTCTCCAGCAAAGTCCTCACAGTCATTGGGAATGGGAGTGTTGGTTAATTCTCATTTAATGTCAGGCAGGCAATGATTCTTCTCAGGGAAATTCCACGCATGTTGGGAAGGAAGGGTACGCAATGATAAATCATGTTGCGAATAACGCCTACCATGGGGCTATAAGCTGATCGCCTGTTTCTTTTCGTGGTTGAATGAACTGGTGAAGACATCTATCATCACACGCCAGTTGAAACAACGTTAAACTATTTCCTCTATCGTGCTTAGAACGTAGGGCTGCCGAGTGGAACGTTTAAAGCAGGTGCTCAACCAGTTCTGCGACGATCTCGGAGACGCATTTGTTGACCTTCGAAATGGAGTGGAGTACTATAGAGGCCGCCTTAAAAGATCTGATGTGCATTAGCCACAGGGAGTGCTCTTTTAGTAGTGTCCATGTGGCGCTTACATTGCCTCACTAAGCCAGACAGTGAACTACGTTCTATAACTGTAGAAATTTTAATCACAAAGAAAACATTCACTCTCGCAACTCATAAAGATATAATGTTGAAGTTATTTTTATTAATTACCGGTAGGGGTTTGGAACGTTAGGTGTCAAAATTGATTTAACTATAGCTAATGATGTCCATATAATACTACGAAAAGAAAGCTGGCTGAAATAAAAGATGGAAATGAATTTTAAAACATCTCAAGCACAGCTAGACGCCAATGGTGGCCGCTAATTGACTGCTATAAAATTTCGTTGATCTTTAGTGACAATCATTATCAAATTAGCTCTCCTCCTGATTGGTCCGTGCCGACAGGAAAATAATATGGGATTTGTGGCATCTTGATGTAAAGACTTTGTTTGTTTTTCGAAAACAGTTTCTTGGAAGACTCGCATCATTTGCGATTTCCTTTTTTCTGTAGCAAATGAAATATATAATTGTTAGATTTTTAAATGTTATTATAAATCGATTTTTTGGTTGTGTTAAATAACAAACCTACTACGTTTTGTATTTCCATACGTCGTTATTTAAGGTACCTATTTTGCGCTTCTCATTTGTAACGAGAGTGCCTATCATCAGTGAATTAAAATTATGACTTTATATTAAGTTTACGCTCAGAAACTGTATAAATATGGCAGTAATGCGAAGGTTTGGAAAATAATGACAGTATATTCTTTGCCAAATAAAGATGGTCTCGTATTTACTATCCGGCTCTATTAACGTATCTGTTAGCCTGATGCTCATCTACTTGCCATATGAAACGTGTGGACCATAGCCGGAGCGCTACATGCTCATGTGGGGAATATGGGTCCCCTGAGCAAGCAGCATTCCATTACAACACCCTCATAAGTGTAAGACCCGTAACAGAATACAGTGACATCAAGGAAATGTTGCGAGAACCGGACAAATGGTGTGCGCTGAGCAGAGTCGCTGATAAGGTTACAAGGACATTGCATGACACCTATAGAGCAGAAAATCAATACGGAAAACATCGTACAGGCATATAACAACCACGACAACAGGATCCATGGGAGGACACAAACTCAGAAACCGCCACTGATGTAGATGCAGACACAGAAAATTACAAAAACAAAGCAACAACATCAGACATAGGCTCATAACATAAACATATTACACATAAAATACATAAATAACGTAATTATAAGTAAAGCAGATATGGCAAGTGACTAGGCCATGTATGCAGACTTCACTTTAAATATGGTAACTAAATAATGTAGAGGAGAACGACTAAGGTAAATTATGAGGCAACCATTACATCTAAGTAATATGCCAAACGAACAGGAGGGGCACGAAGTTTAAAGTTCCTAGACTCCCCTCCCGCTAATGGCAATGGTTAAGAGAACAGCGCCATGCACACCAACATACAGTATAACAGAATACACACGACAGGTACAATTAAATCTAGATTAGCAACACGAGTAGCACAACTGGTACGTGCTAGAAGTAATAACTATTAATACCTCTTAGACAGTAGAAACAATACACGTAGTCACTCATGCTGTATATTATTTAGAAATACAAGAAAACATAATTTTGTATACTACTTCAGAAGGAACAGGTTCCATGTTTCAGCTGATGCTCCTTTACCTGGAATAGCAACAACACGAACCATAAATTTGACGTTACATTTCGTTTTGACAGTAAAACAGAATCTGCAGATGGTCCATTTCCTACCTTTCTATTATTTTCTTCGATGTTAGTAACGTTTATTATTTTAACAACTTGTATCCTACAATTTCATTGCTCAAAACAAATTTTGTTAGCACTGTGGAACAGTGTAACTATTATTACAGGTAAAATTGTAAAATGTTCGACTTGCTTTTCAACATATTACACAGTAGATTTTTAAACATGTAATGAATGGAATGAAAGGAAACGTACCACTAACTAATTTTTGGAACAATTGCACACTCATCATCAGATGGAGATGTTACAGGAACGTTACTTTCAGGACCACTGCAGCTGCAGCTAGGGTCGTGTTGCAGCTGGAAACGACGGAAATTTTGGCGAACGTTATGGAAATATATACAAAAGAAAATGATAGTTTTGGGTTACCTACATTACACTTAAACGAGGCATGTTCATAGCTTTCTATTACTATATAGTGTTTGATTATTGTGAGACCAAGCGTCCCTAAATACAATGTGTGTGTGTGTGTGTGTGTGTGTGTGTGTGTGTGTGTGCTAGCTAATTGTATATTATCGTACTTAATTTGTTTTTGGTATCTCGAGAGAGCGCAATTTAAATATTCGAAGACATTTCGTTAAGTTGTCTCTAAATGTCCCTTATTTCAGGCGGCACCACGACCCTAGGGTCTAGTTGCACACAGTGCGGAAAAAACATTTATATGATGTTGAGCCTACTGGGGTTCCAAAACTAGTTACTGGCTGCATATCATACCTCCATAAAACACCAAATAAATCAGAGTTTCAGTTCCCCATCCACTTATGAAAGGAAAGATTATTATGATGTGGTGCCTGAAAACGAACATCTCGGGAACGGCGAAGTTTCTCTGCTGTTCGCGTGAAGCTTGTCGATTGTTAGTGTGCGAGTGAGTAACTATGGAAACGAGTTAAAGGACGCGGAAGCAGTAGGTGGAAATGTGTGGGCCGTCGACACCACGGCACAGAAAGTGGAGTTTGGAGGCTTACCCACTCTGTATTGCACAACACGCGGATATCTGTGACAGATATGACTTCAGAATACGTCGATGGTGCTGGCACATTTGTACTGAGCACAGCATTTCGTACCTCTTTCTGAATATGGGGCTCCGTTACAGATGTCTATTATGGGATAAATTCTAGTGTCAGATACCACCCGTCGGCTTTGACCAATGATGTCATACGTGAGGCAAAGATTCTGCAATGGACAATCGATGAATGGAACGGATCATATTCTTAAACTCAAGAAAGTAACCTGCCATAAAATAATACATTTAATGCGACTATTATTTACGCGCAAATTTCATTTCAACAAGTTGAGGACGACTGAAATAAATAAGAACACGAGAGCAATTACGAGTACATATGTTATATTTTACACATGAAATGCTAAAACGATCTAAATAATGAACCGTCGAATAGCTAGAATCGGTAACTAGAAGCAACCTATGTAGGTCATTTCTAGTTATCGATTCCAATATTACTGTTTGTTGCACAAAAATCTTATAACATATCAGAAATGTGCTTAAAAATGATCTTGTTAGTGAACTACAGAATACGACTAGACTTTCAAAAAACGAAAATGTTTACACACATTACTACACACTGTAACACCTCCGTTTATTTATCCCGACCTGATCTGATCGAATAGCAGCCCAATATTTATTATTAATATGACCATGTACCTAATGGGGCTGGTAATCGGAATTGACTGCCACGAAAGTTGTTACTTTCCAGTTCATCCTGTTCAATACTGTAATAATGAAATGACTGGTAACAAGGAAAACACCAACACAGTTTCACTAATTACGAACCTATATTCGTTTCAAAAACACAAAAAAATGGGAGACAGCCACTGCCTTCGTCATACATATCTAATTACGGCTAATCTCAGCACAGGCTTCTTCATTTTCCATTATCGTCACACGCTAATCCATCACTGCATCCAACACTGCAATCCAACACTGCAATCCAAGGTGATGCCGGCGCGGTAGACGCGAAACCAAATATCGGCCCTAGAAATGTCACTGATCACTTTCGTAATAATACTTCTTCACTTTCCCGGTATTATTCTAGTACAAAGGGGTCTAGCCACGGCGATGGCGACTCCCTTCTCCGTTAAAGCCTTGCATTTCAACAAAGACCTCCACACACCTCTACCCGCAACATGGCACTCACTCAGCTCCACACTCGCTCTCGCAACACGACACAATCGATTGTTCGCCCTATCGACCTGTGCCGAGTGCAAATTTATAGTAAGGGCCTACGGACCCCATACATCCCCGCCCTCGAAAACTTCTTTGGAGCCTCTGGCGTAAAAGAATCGACAAGGAAATTAGATATAATTACATCTGAACAAAACACACAGTGTAAATAATTAATGAAATTACAATTCACCAAATAATCCCTCGACTCCGGTAGTGGGCTGCCTCCACAATAATACTCTACAAAAGGTTATTACATCTCACCAACATGGCATTGTCCAAATCACAATTTTCCATCAAGCAGCAATAATCCTCTATAGTCCACATTGAATGTAACACACAACATACAAGCAAAAATTATTACGTGAACACATGACATATGAGTTATTATATTACAAATAATATCCTATTGGCTCTGATAGCACACTGCCCCTACAGAAACATCATACAACATCAAACTGTCTTAATTAATATGGCATGGTAAATATTTTTACAAACTTATCTTACATTCAATTACCAAAAATCTTCACTTTCAAAGGTTTGTACGAGTCATTAACTACATATTTGTTATAACTTGCTACAGCAAAGACAAGAAAACAAACTAGTTGAATGCCAGCTACCCCTATGGTGTGCTGTCCTTTCAGTGGGGTTCCTGCCGTCCATACTACTATCACTCTAACTACAACTCACTTGGCCAACACACATGAAGGTTAAGAAAGAAATTCACAACTTATTCATCTGAGTCTTTAACAAAAGCGAAATTGAAAATGAGGACAACATAAACCATTTATGTCGTGACTTATGCAATTATTTTACAATTCCTCATACGTCTACAAACCCAATAATTTTAAATGCTCCATTATACCACTAAATATGTCTTACATAATTATTTGCATCGCTATAACTAATGTGGTCACCCAATGAAAATTTTTAAACTAGTGATCATTTCATTTTGCCAAACATTACTGCCATATGTGAATTGTTATCAAGAAAGCTTAGATGAGAGGTACAATATTTCCTGTTATACTGACATTAATCCAAATCTTCTATACGGATATTTATTACTCATTACACAGCGCCAGAATTCTGCTTCTAAAGCTTGATGTAAGTACAACCATACTTGACTTTGATAGCTAATTGGATACATGAATTACTCATTACTCATGAGTAAGCATACTTCAGATAAACATGTATACCTACAAATAACTTGCAAACAGATGTTGCTCATGTGCTAAATGACATACTTCAATACTTCAAACATCTCATACTCCATACATTTCATTACACATGACTCCCTCAACTTAACAGCAACTTCAACTGCAAATAAATATATATCTTCAACCCACATCAATCCTCAATATACTTCAATACTTCAAACATCTTAACATCAATACACTTCATTACATATAACTCCCTCAACTTAACAGCAACTTCAACTGCAAATAAATATACATCTTCAAACTACAACAACCATCCATATTCACTGCAATAACTACATAAAAATACTACTCCAGGCTCCTTGGCCTCTCCATTCATAATATTTCACATCATTTATTCGAACAACTTTCTCCTCATGTATTTGTTTCTTTATATGTTCATCTACTTATAAGCTGATACATTACTTCAATCCTCTTACAATTCCTTGACCTTTTCATGCCTCATAAAACAACTCTATAAGATTACACAAACTGTTGTTTGACCAATTAGCTTCCCACGACATTTTATAAACATTAGCTTTCTTATCTGGTTCTCATTTTATTACTTCTGGCACTAATAATTTTGCAATATACTGACACTAAACTGAGCTTTCAACTTATTGATTCTTTGACACCTCACACACTACATCAACAGTAACTACTTATCCTTATTTTAAGTCAACTATAAATTTACTACATGGTTCCTGACTGAATTACTTGGATGACCACTACCAATCCTAAATACTGCACACTAACTTTCTTAACCTACGGATAGAGATAGATGGTAAAGGAGTGAAACTTGAAATAAGAAATAAAGTATCACCCAGTTGGGAGTGTACCAGTCGCCACTTGGTATACCAGCAAAAGAGTTGCTAGCTCCCTACACCTTACTTTCTTCAATTCGTACCTCTTGATCCCTTTGTCTATCATCTCTTCTCTCATAATTCCTGTCATTATCATCATCATCTCTCCCATGATTGTGGTGAAACTGTTGACCATTGCCATTGTTCCTACGTCCATTACCCCCACCTCTACCTCTGTAATTTGGTGGGCCATTAAATTGACTTTGATGGTAATTATTTCCACCTTGGTTCTGATCACGCATCTGATTGTTTTCCTGTGCACGAATAGTTTCTAATTGCTCCAATATTTCCATTAAGATATCTTCATCTTTAATCAGGCTTCCAGATAAGTTTTCTTGCATCCTATGACTTAACCTCCTTTTAATTGCCGATATCATTATGTAGTCATTCAATGGCTGCTCCAATGTTTCATTCAACTCCCATAGATTCTCAGCAAATTCTCTCAAGGTACCTTTGCAGGTATTAAGGGACTTTTGATGCAGTAAATCTTCAAGTGTTGAACACTGGTGACTTTTGGACCAGTATTTCTTTAAAAACTCTTCCTCAAATTGATTATAACTAGTAATCCCTTCCTTCTTCCTGACTCCCCAAGTGAAGGCCTCACCTTCCATCCTATCTATTGCAAACTGAATCTTGTCTGCGTCTTTGAAATGTGCTGGGAAAACTCTTTTTAACCATTTCATAAATATCATAGGGTGCAACCCTCCCTTCGTTTTAAACTTCTGCCCTGTATTATTCTGGATGTACCGATTATCACTGCTCATCAAGGTAACAGCCCTACCTTCCCCAACGGTTAAAGTGGCATTGCTAATTCGTTTATCGATTTCTTCTGTCTTGCTCTCCAATTGTTGCACTCCCTGTTGTAATTGCCTGACCTCCATTGCTACCCTCTTGTTATCCCCTTCTCGTTGTATGGCTATAGCATTTTTCAGATTGACAGCCAGTTGGTTTTGCTTATCTCCTATCCCCTTAACCACATCATTGCATTGTTTCTGCATCTGCGTCACCTCGGCGATTCGATGATCGCAATTTTTTTCCACTTCGGTGATCCTTTCTCCCAATTCGGCTTTAGTTTCTTCAATATTGTCTTCTATCTTTTTTGTTTTACTTTCCTTCCATCTTCTCCACGTCTCCGTGGACTTGGTGTATGCTTTTCTGCAGCTTACTCTCTCTCTCATTGATGTCCATCTTCAGTCGTTCTTGTAACTCATGCAGTTCCTTCTTCAGATTATATTCTATCTTCATTTGCGATGTTTTGATCTCTTGTGCTAGAGTTTCCTTAAATGATTTTTCTATGCTTCCTTTGGTTTCTTGTAAATCTTCCTTTAATGATTTGAGGAACATTTCTTCCCTTTCTCTAGTTTCTTGTAAACCTTTTTCTAATGATTTGCGGAATAGTTCTTCCCTTTCTCTAGCTTCTTGTAAACCTTCCTTTATTGTTGCTTTGGTTTCCTTTAGCAAGTCTGCCAACATCGACCGTATATCCACACCCTCTGAAACTGGCTTATCTCTCGTTGTTTGTCCCAGTGTCTCAGGGTAACTAGTTGAATGTGCTAATGGGCTTTCTAATGACAATCCATAATCACTGAATCCTGAATCATCTCTGTCTTCCTGTCCTATCCCTTTCCTTTCAACGACTGCCTCACAAACCTGCTTATCTTCACTAGACATGTTTGGTTTATTTCTAATGCACAGGCAAGTAATATAAAATAACCTCTAGCAACCCAAAACACTCCTAATTACCGCTAAACTAATCAAACAGTAACTGTAGTATCTTCAGTTAATCCCAAAATTGATACAATATGTATGAGTACTGAACGTAACGACTCTCAAAACCTAATGATTTCAAATATCAATTTTCACATACACAGTTTATGTAAAATGTTTTAAATAAGACAAATCACACCATTCATTGAAGCTATAAATGTAAAATCTCCAAAAACAATGAGAATATCTCTATAATCACCATTTAGACAGCGCAGTATGCATAAATAAGTATGCTATATTTCAGAGTCTGTTTCGCAAACTTTTCGGAAATTACTGTAATTGGGCGCTTGTCCTAAGATAAGACACAGTTTAAAACTGTTTATTTATCGTGAAGACAGTATAGTGCAATTTAATGTTATGCTAACCAGTTGTCTTCACTCACCAACTAACGTTACCACGAGTCACGATGTTTTGACATTTGAAGTGGGCGTGGCGCTGTACTGCCGCTGGAGCCGCGTGAAGTCGCGCTAAAAATCTGTGGTGAGTCATCGTAGTTCTCAGTCGGCCATTCCGTGGCGCTGCAGGCGGGCGTAGTTTGTAGTTCGGACGCTAGATGCCGGGTTGGCGCTCGGCGTCTCGAAGTCGCGCTGATCGCTGTCCAGTTTAGTGCGTCTGCGTCTGACCTTCTCCTTGCACAGGTAGTTGGAATGACGTGTGAAATCACCTCGCAGATCGAAGCTCTTTGGCACAGCTGCTACATGGGTCTGCGTGATGTCATTCAACAATTGTGTCGCCATATAAATTGTCGCCTGCATAACAGTTTATGGGTCCACATGAAGTTGCTCGATTTTCATTATTCAAAAAGCAATTTCAGTCATAACATTATTACTAAACACTTCTTTAAAAGATTCCATAACGAATTCTTAGCTCGTTTTGTTGTGGTAATGTTCACACATGTCTTTCTTTAGTGTTCACTTTTCACAGTTTTTCGTGCAGATCTACGCATTTCCACATTATAACACAGTTTATCGACACTATTACTCTTATCTAATATGGCGAGAAAAACAGTTTATTCACAATCGTAAGTTGTTATTACTTCGTATTGTTCAAGATGCACTGTTTCTTGTCGCGATCTTAAAGTTTATACTCTGTCTTCATCCAAAATTGAAAGATATTTTCTCGCGTTAAGCAAAATAAAATTACCTATTGTTCTTACTATTCGTCCGAAGATTGCACTTGTCCTTTCACGGTAAGCCAAGGTGTAACAACTCCGTTTATTTATCCCGACCTGATCTGATCGAATAGCAGCCCAATATTTATTATTAATATGACCATGTACCTAATGGGGCTGGTAATCGGAATTGACTGCCATGGAAGTTGTTACTTTCCAGTTCGTCCTGTTCAATACTGTAATAATGAAATGTCTGGTAACAAGAAAAACACCAACACAGTTTCACTAATTACGATCCTATATTCGTCTCAAAAACACAAAAAAATGGGAGACAGCCACTGCCTTCGTCATACATATCTAATTACGGCTAATCTCAGCACAGGCTTCTTCATTTTCCATTATCGTCACACGCTAATCCATCACTGCATCCAACACTGCAATCCAACACTGCAATCCAAGGTGATGCCGGCGCGGTAGATGCGAAACCAAATATCGGCCCTAGAAATGTCACTGATCACTTTCATAATAATACTTCTTCACCTTCCCGGTATTATTCTAGTACAAAGGGGTCTAGCCACGGCGATGGCGACTCCCTTCTCCGTTAAAGCCTTGCATTTCAACAAAGACCTCCACACACCTCTACCCGCAACATGGCACTCACTCAACTCCACACTCGCTCTCGCAACACGACACAATCGATTGTTCGCCCTATCGACCTGTGCCAAGTGCAAATTTATAGCAAGGGCCTATGGACCCCTTACAACATGCAAAGCAATAAAACGCAAAAACGACCAAACTTTGCAGCCGATAACTATACTACACGAAAGTCACACCTGCTACAGTAGCTCAAAGTGACAGTAAAATCGATACACCAGGAGTGACAGTAAAAATAAGAGAAGTCTAGCAGAAACATGAAAGAGGAAAACATAAAAATGGCTACATAAAAAGAAACTTACCGCATGTGAACTTCCAAAGGAGTCAAATATCGAGCCAGACAAGAACGAAATAAGGACATAACAAGAAATAATAATGTTATAAGGTCAAATTGTAATGGAAGAAGGAAAATCCAGAATAACTAATGAAAAAAATAATAAGAAACACAAACTGACAGGCACGAATGAGGTACCACCCAAATCAGTTCTTCCCTACCACCTGCCGTCAATCGGACGCAGAATTTTAAAATAATAAAAAAAATGAAACCACGAGTCAATCACATAAACCCTCCGATAAAGTCACAGCAATACACCTCGGCCCACCATTGTAACCAGAAAATATTAAAACGACACAAAAACCTCACTCCAGAGAAACCAAAAAGGTATCACTCGCACAATACAGTAACATAAAGAAAACGCAACGTTAAACAAGAAGAAAGTATCAGACCCACCAACACCTAACTAACGAAATGAGACTTGTTCATTTTGCTGGCTACTTTCATAAATGCAGGAAATAAAGAATAACCTTTAGGAATACTTTTCCTCCAACGTTTGGTATTCATCTAAATGGCCCTCGATAGTATTAGCACAAGCCCCCAACTTATAATGTTTAAGGTGAATATTGTGATTCATGACCAAATGATGATAACCCCTTGTACAAAGCAAACCCATTCGACGTGACTACAGAACCTTCTTCCACATATTCTTCTATTAAAGACGTCAAGACTTCCTTTGTCCGATTTGGTACAACCCTAAATACAACATCAGCACAGTCTACTCCAGAAGCTACTACTCCAAAAACACAAAGTCCAAAACCTCGAGCCGCCTAATGATTGCCAAAAATTTATAGTTAATTTACGAATACTCATTTTCTGAAGCAAAATTTTCGCAGTAAGAACAACTGACTCATCCATAACGAACAGCGTGAGATCAGGACCTTATAAATCACGACTACTTATAAATCGCGACTACTTTCATTAACAAAAGATGCCTAAAACAAGTTACGAGATGAAAACAAAACAATCTAAATCGAATTTTTAATACACGTGCGTAACGAGGAAATCCAGAGAAATTATTTAACGTTCATCGACAGCAATCTGCGGCACAAACAAAATAACATCACACATTACGTCATTAGTCAATGCCGACGGGTGGTATCGGACACTAGAACTGACCCCTCTTATGTGTTTCAGTTTTGATGAGTTGACATCATGTTTCAGTTGCACTTGTCTCATTAGGTAAGTAACGTTGTTCAATTGAAACCCTAATTTGTAAATAAGAATCTACAATACAAACATTCTTGAAATGAAATGTTATTACAAACACCTCCCTACAGACCCATTATCTCTACATTCTCGTATAAAAAGCATCATAGCTCATTCCAAACCGCTTAGTATAGAAACTTGAAATTAGGAGAAGCTGTGGTCATTATACTGTAGGCGTACTTTAAGAAGGCACTTTCCGAAAGTCCAACCTGGGGTGAAAAAGGAGATGAGATTTTTTATGAAACTTTTTTATTACGAAAGCATTTTTAAAACTAAAGCTATGAAAATCTGTATTTGGCTTCTCTGTTACAAGTAAACATATGTATGTCACTGTTTCTGTAAATTCAACCCCTAAGGAGGTGAAAAAGGGTGTGAATCGTTTTAGGAAAATATTTAATTGTGAAAGCATTTATAAAGCTAAATCTTTGAAAATTAGTGTTTGGCTCCTCGGTTAGCGATGAAAAAATACGCTTTTAACAGTTTTTTGGAAATTTTGCTCCTAAGAAGGTGAAACAGGATCAGCCTGATTCAATGACTCATCATTGCTCAGCCCAAACCGCTGAGGATAAGAACTTGAAGGTTGGACATTGTGTTGATCTTACAACTTAGGCATCGTTTAAGAATGGATTGGCCGAAATTCCACTCCTAAGGGGGTGTAATGGGGATGAAAGGCGTTTTGAAAGTGTATTGCTGCCAAGGGAGTTTTGAAACTAGAACTGTGAAAACTGTTATTTGATTTCTCAGTCAGACAATAAAACGTAGGTGTTAGTGCATTTTTGAAAATTCAGCCACTAAGGGGTAAAGTAGAGGGTGTAAGTTTTTTTGATAATAGATAATTACTAAAGACCTACCAAGGGATTTTTAAGGCTACATGTATAACCACTGGCCTTTGACTTCTCCATTAGAAATAAAAAGAAATGCTTGAGTGTTTCTGTAAATTCAATCGCTAAGGGAATGCAATAGGGGATGAAGTTTTTAAGAAAATGTTTCATTTCGTGAAAAAATTATAACGATAAATTTATGAAAACTGGTATATCTGTTGTTTCACGTCTCAGTTAGATACAAAGAAATATTTGTTAAGGGATGAAAGTTGCTCTGGAAATATATACACAGGAATGCAGAAGGCATGAGTAAAGAAAACTTTGGACTCCAGCTACCAGAATGGCTTATGGCTTTAATGGGCTTCATTAGCTTGTATAGCTTAGATGATGTTGCAATTTGGGAATAACATAAAAATTCGATTAAAAAAAAAGAAAAAAAAGAAGAAGAAGCTCTGCAGGCTATACAGTCTACACGAGCGAAGCAGCGTATGCTAAGATAGTCGTTCTATAATATTGCGTAAGTAATATGTTAATCATAAAATGACTTTCGATGTCATGTACAGTGAGGGTTGTTTCAGGACTGAACTAGATAAGACCGCCACGTATGTCATCTTTTTCATTTACATTGATTACTGGTACATACGACTAGAACGCAAATAATGTGAGGATACATCATGATATATGGGACCACATATTGTAAGTACCAAACCAAAGCTGGTAAACCATAAGATGCCATCTAAAGTTCAGTTACACGGTCGTCATAGAAAATAGGCATCCATATTGGAGTATGTGTTCCATAAAGATACAGCCACTGTTTCTGCATCAGTTTGAGAATTTTCATACGTAACATTTAGTTATAGCTATCTTTACTTGAATAAAGTAACATTATTAGTCAAAGAAACGTAACGTATTTGAGACTCCGAAAAGTTATTATCCCTCCTGAATTAACATATTACTGAATTAGTGAACATTAAGATCAGATAGAAGCGCTTTCTGATTCCCACACAGCCAGTGTTGGCTGTTGAGTAAGAGCACACGAGCACTTGAACATGCTATCATTCGACATCTTGCGGATTTATTGGTTATTTTTCCTTGTATGCTGTTAAACGTAACATTGATGATGCAATCTGAAAGATACAGCACTTGAATCTATCATGCTACTGCTGCTGTACACTCCATGAATTTTGGCAACAGCGTGGTGAGCACACCTCCAGTTGTGCACGTTTTAAGGAGCTTTCGTGCATGCACAACTCACGTGATGTAACTGCCTTATGGACCAAATATAAACAGATTTGATAAACGATGTGCACAGTTCACAACGTGCACTGCTAGCCCTTGCCACGCAACTAGAAGTTTCCATCAGTGCCACCAGGTGGTAGCACAGTACAGCAGACTTTTATCCCTATTCGCTCAGCACAAATCCTGCTAGACTATATCATGCTCCCCAGATGTGTTAATTCACTCACTACATGCTGTGGTAAAAACAGATCGAACGCCAGTATATGTTAAAGTTGTTTTGACAGTAAACCTATTTTGTGAGTTTCTGAATGAGTTATAGAATATTATATTATGAATTTTATCATATAGTAATCCATCAGAGGCGCTGAGAATCATAAGCGAATAAAGAACGTAACTGTCGATTGTGAAACTGCAGCATTTATTCATGGTTTTGAAATATTTTGATCTTATGGTGAGTCAGGTTTAAGTGTGCTGTAGGCCCACACTGCATATATGAAAATTAACGAACCGCTGTATCACTGGCTCTTCTGATATTCACTTCAATGTGGAATCGACAGCACTGTGCTTTAGACCATTATGAATATCACAGCCTCATTTGTGTTCTAGTCAAGGAACTATGTTGGTAGACATTACTACTTGAGTTTAATCATTTTCACAAATGGCACTTTGTGTTTGGTGTTTGTTGTTCCCTGTGCGGGACGTGGCTTTCGTGTGCAGTGTGAACATGAACTGTCTGTTTTAA
Organism: Schistocerca serialis cubense; assembly: GCF_023864345.2. NCBI lineage: Eukaryota > Metazoa > Arthropoda > Insecta > Orthoptera > Acrididae > Schistocerca > Schistocerca serialis. The sequence continues at coordinate 433,037,195 of NC_064641.1, read as the reverse complement.
ATGCTAAGAGAAAAGTAAAGCTGTGAAGATGGGTCGTAAGTTGTGTTTAGGTAGTTCAGTTGGTTGAGCACATGCCCATGAAAGACCAAGGTCCCGCGTTCGAGGCATGGTCCGAAACGCAGCTATAACCTGCCACGAAGATTCATATCAGTGCACACTCTGCTGAAGACTATCAATCTTATTTTGGGGACTGGGGCCTCCGAGAACAGATCCTTAGATTTAGAGAGTGACATTGTGAAATAAGCCTGAATATAAGTGTAGTTAGCAAGGAAGTGTAGAGTTAGCACACGTTGCGGTTGTGTACACTGAGCATAAGAATATCTGATTTTCATCCAGAAGTAAATTCGTGAACTAATACATGTATTAAATATCTTGTACGTTTGTCCGAAAAAATTAAAAAGCTCGAAAACTCCTACTTACAGCAAAATGCGACCTGGAGAGTTACGAAAGCTTACACATTATTTCGTTATTGCCATACACTGAATTATGTGCAAAACAACAAAACTCCTCGAAAACTATTCCTTCATTTGTCAGATAAGTCAGGCATATTATTATTATTATTAATGTTGTTACATAATTGGAAGTGACTGTAGTTCTATAAATTTGTTGTTAAGCGTTACTGTTGTACCGCAGATGCTACTAGTTCTACGCTCTCAAATTTATCTGAATCAAAACGTTTGTGGCACACAGAATGTATACTCACGAACCGCCACTGCAACCACCGTCAGTCTGAAAAGTACGAGGCTGATTTCATTCGTGAGATTTACGCGATGTCAGCACAGTAATTAAGGTGGCAGCTTGAACAAACAGCTGTAAGCAACAGATGTGCAGGCACTATTAAATACTGGATGTGTGGCAGAAGTGTGTCAGTGTTGTTGTGTCACAAATTACAATGGAGCAACTTCTTTAAATCAGTGCTTAAGACATCTCAAAAAGGATTTGAAGAAGTTGAAAGTGTGGGCAAAATCTGTCCCAATCAAAAACAGCGACGTTTTCTCGACTTGATTGAAACAGAAAACGTGGACAATTACTTTTTGGGAAAGAAACCACGGGCGACAAAAATTGATGGTTTGAATAAGAACCTACCACAGAATGGTACAGGACATAAAGAACATGAAGGCTCAATGCTTCGATGATATAGAAGGCATTCATTGTAGTATGACTAATGATTGAAATAACATCCAAGAGAAGCACATTCGTGACAGCTTCACAAGGTCGTATGAATGTTCTGTACGTTTTAATCAAGTGTGGGGAGAAAGGGGCGAAGCTATGTAGTTCGCAATTTTCAGGATAAATTTTTAGGGTAAATCTGAAACACCATGAAACCACAGAGATGGAGAAGATACATATAAAGGACTGTATGATAGCGTCATTGTCCTGTAAAGCTAACATGGAAAAAGTAGGAGTAAAAGCTGGACAATAGTCAAAAATATTGAAACATATAGTTTTTGTGTATGTCACTATCTAGAAGCATGTGCTTGTCAGAACTGTTACTGCAGATTACGTATCTGGTAACTTTCAGCCATTTTTGAGAAATGAATATACATTCTTATACTGCCTGTCAGACATGAATAAATTGCATGTTTTGGAGCTTTCAGTGTAGATTTCTTAAGGTATATGGACCGGTAAAATGGAATCATTATTTGTGTCTTTCAGTATAATTTCAGTAGTCAAATTTTCAGCTGATGTGCAGAAATGGACACTGCTCTGGTTGAAAAAAACTGACGTGAACCCAGTTTTTAAAGGATGTCTGATTATGCCACATAATTAATGGTGGTGATATAGCATCTTCCAGGCCCATAAACATCATAAGAGTACAGTAAAAGAGGTGGTAGGTACAGAAAGAGATCTTAAAGCTAAATTCAGAATATTCGATGGTACATTTGTGTCAGTATTTTGAGTTACTTTCCTAGAATGTTATCTAGTGATTTTATTAAAGAACAAGTGAAGTATAGGTAAGTAAGGAAATTAAAATCTCATTTTAGAGGAGGTGGGAAATTTATATAAAAGCCAGGACAAGTAAAAGTCAGATATCACTCACATACAATAGAAATACTTCAATATTGTAAGGAATATCATTACAAGTAAAGAAGAAATTAAGTCCTGACAAAAATTAATAGTGCACATAATATGATTTAAACTATATCAGATAATATCAAATGGGAGACAGGACAGCTAGTCAGTCTACAAGTTACAATATTAATTTAAGTAGATGACGATTTTGTGGGTGATAACTTATGAATGGTGAGTACTTTTAAGAGTCACTTTCTACATGTAGCAGAAAAAATAGGATTAAATAGTTAAGTTGAAGAAGCAAGAGAATACATTTAAAAACGGAATCCCACAAAAGTAAAGCAAATAGGAGCAGCAACTACAACATTATGGAAAATCTTAGAATTTGGATAATTCTAAAAGCATCAGCTAATGTGGTGTTGATGCAATTTCAGATGGAATAGTGAAAATTTGTTTTAAATTAATAAGTAATGTCCATAGTAACACATGTAACACATCATTGATACAAGAAGGTTTTTTCAGACAGGTTAAAATATACAATGTCTTCATATTAAAGGTGATACAAAACGCTTAAACAGTCGCCATATAGTTTCATTTTCCCAAAGTATTCAAAACGTAATATACTCAAGAGTAGCCTCACACTTAAGTGCAGACAGTTTACTTAGAATATCACAGTTTGGATTCCAGAAAGGTTGCTGGACTTATATTGCTATTTATATAATCGCTCACCAAGTATTACAAATCTTAAGTAATAAAACATCGACAACTGCATTTCTGTGATTTTTCCAAGATGTTTGATAGTTTTGATCATGTTTTGCTCTTAGAAAACTCAAATTTTATTAAACTGATGGCTTCAAACCACACTGTATGGAATAATGCTTAACAAACACAATACAAAAAGCTGCTCAGAATCATTCAGTAATGAAAAGTAAGAAAACTGTAGTGACGAGAAAAACACAAAGAAATTTCCACAGGGTTCAATAATGGGTCCATTCATATTCCTTATGTGCATCATTGACTTCCCACTGCACTGTCAACAATCAGAATTGGTACTTTTTCCAAACAATAATAGTTTTATTACGAATCCCATTAGCAAGTAAGAAACAGAAGACATGGTTAACGATGTTTTATCAAAGAACTATTACATGGTTCTCTAAAAATTGTGGGGCAAAACGCTACGTTAAGTCCCATAGAACAAATAGTCATGCTGACAACTGTTGCAGGGCATGAACAAGATTAAGTAAGTAGGGCAGAATGCTCCATATTTTTGAGTGTACATATTGGTAAAAACTTGAACTGTAAGAAACATATTTCCTGCTCTTTTATAACTGCCAGAACTAATCGACATCCAGAGATATTTCTCATATGTTCAGTCAGTAATGTTGTATGGAACAGCTCTTTGGTGTAACTCACCACTTAGAAAGAAAGTATGGATTGCACAAAACTGAGTGATAAGAAGAATATGTGCTGTTCAATCATAGTCATCATGCAGGTACCTCTTCAAGAAGTTAGGCATTTCAAATATACTGTGACAGTGCATGTGTTTCCTAATGAAATTCATCATAAATAACCCATCACTATTTCAGAAGAACTGTGATGTCCATACCTACATCAGTAGAGTAACTAATTACCTAAACTCATTTTAAGGCCCTTGGTTGTTCAGGCATGACTTAAATACGCAATAAGTAAAATTCTTGATAATTTGACATAAAATGCCTGACAAGTTTTAAATCTAACATAAAATCATTCTTCCCGACCACCACCTTCTATTGTGTTTACGAATTTCTATTTAAAATCTGGTAGATTTTATAAAAGAATAGAAATCCCTTGTTTTTAGGTGTAGTTGCATGAATAGGACTAAAAGATAATGTGGTCATTAATGTTAACATTTATCTTGTGTCCGTATCCTGTAAACTGACTCTTTCCGCTTCTTTTCAATAAAACAATTGTTCAAAGGATCTAGGCAACATGTAACTAACTATATATATCTACTTACTGAATTAAGGTTTCCTACAAACTAAAAGTGTTGAAAATCTTTATACACTATATTGCCAATAAAATTTAATAGAGTTAGTGAGTTTGTTATGTAGATATTTAGTAAGTAATCAACTCCTACTCTCAGAGCTCCTTACCTTCCTACGAGTGGCTGCAGTATTTAGGAAGGGATTGGGTGACACGTTACTAATCTGAGGTGCAAGTGGTAAAAATTAAGAACAACCTATGAGAATCTGTCTGCACCCCAAGGTCTCATGGTAGCATTCTCGCTTCCAGGTTCGATTCCCGGCGCAGTGTGGGATTTTCATCTGCCCCAAGATGAGAGGGTGTTATTGTGTAGTCTTCATCATCATCATTCATCCCCATTACGGTTGGAGGAAGACAACGGCAAACCACCTCCATTAGGTCCTTGCCTTGTACTTCGGTGTGGGTCTCCTGCATCGTTCTCCTATGCTCTGTCAAGAAGCATGGGACTCAATTTCTTATTCCTATATGAGAATATGCCTTTAAAAGATTATGTATTAACTGTACACATTCGTATAAATTCTTGACATCTGAGTAGTGTTTTGGAGTAGTTGTAATTCTGTAGCTAAGTTGTTGTGGTGAAATTATCACTGGAGCACCAATCTGTACTTTATAAGTTGAATACTTTAGAATGTTCTATAAGCAAATCCAGATAACTTTAATACTTAACTAAGTTTATTGCGTAATTTATTGCAACAGTACAAAAACTAAATATCTATTCATGGAGACGTGATTACCATGTCTTTGTCTTAATTAGTTTCTCACCAGTGAAGGTAGGCGCTGAGCTCAAATGAGTCAATAGATCGCATAGCTGTGGACGAACTGAGCGTGTGAAGCATATCAGGGGGAAGATCTGAAGTTGACAAATTCCGTTTCTAACTGAAAAAAATTGTTGACAGGAGTAGGCTAATCATGAGACATTTAAGAAACGAATTGACGAGGTTGAAGTACTTGAAATGAAAAGATTATTAGAGGTGATCTTATAGATTAAAATCTATATCTGTCGTTCCTTTTTTCAGTCGTAATTGCCCTCTTGAACTGTTATCTGTACGCTGGGGCTGCTGAGTTAACACACAACACTCAAAATAATCTAATCAAGAGACGCCTTTGGCCAACATCCTCACAGCATTAGTTGCGCTACGGAGGTTTACAGGTGTCGCTCCCACACTGTAGGTAGTTAGCTACAAGCAGAACTGTCTGTCCGTCGTAGCAAACGCAGCCACCATGATATTTCCCAGCTTATCTGTGGGGTCGTTACTACTTCTCATCTTTGCAGTGTTGGCTAAGGTAAAGGCCGCCTTTCCTCCACACCTTCCATAATTAATGGAAATATTTAAAACAGTGTATGTCCTATTTAGACGTTAAACCTAGATGTTAAACCTAGGTTTTATTGAGAGGATTGATAAATTCACTCCATCTACTTGAAATAACATTTGATCAAATTTTAAGTATGTGTTTCTGTTCGTGATGTACACTGTTTTCAACGAAATATTAAAAATCGCGATCTGTACTCTCCTAAACTCATGACCTGTTCAGGAAAAATGATTCGTCAATCTATAACGGTCTACCTTAAGGTGTATTTTTTCTGAATAGTTCGACGTATTACAGTCATGATGCGGAGAATTCTTAACATGAAAGTACCAATAGTCGCAAAAATGAAATTAGCCAAAAAGTGCATTATTTAATTACTACTCTATGGATATTGTAGTGTTTGTTTCAGTGTTGTGGTCCCGCTTCGTGGTAAGACGTTTGTACTTTCGCTTCATTTGTTGTAGATAAATGTAGTCATGATGTAATTGATTGAAAATAATGATTGTCACATTTACGTAAACAGTAGTAGTACTATCCTTAACAAGTTTCGGTACTTAAAACGTCTTTCATCTAACCAATTAACGAAACTTTCAGGCAATGTGAGAGTACGACGTCAGCCTCAGGATAAGAATCGTTTACAATATTACTTCCTGGTCAATACCGATAATTCGATTTTCGGCTAGATCTGTTGAACATTGTAAGTGTTTCATGACGATCACCGATACCTTAGGCACTGTCAACAATCTTTACTGTATAACCATACCAAGTTACCAGTTGTTTACTCTTCCGAGGAATATATCAATAATGACGATCTGTACATTGCCTTTGTCATCTGTCTTGTTAGGGAAGAGACCGAGTGCAGAGATAAGCGCGCTGGACTCGTCTTCGGGAGGACGACGGTACAAACCTACATTCTGCCATTCAGATTTTAGTTTTCGTTATTTCCTTAAATCGTTCCAGGCACAATCCGAGCTTGTCTTCGGTCTCCAATGACCTCCATGTCGATGGGAGGGTTAATCGAACATTACTTCCTTTTTGTTAATGAATATTGATTTTAACGAGTTAATGTGACCTAGAAAGTGATGGTTTCAGCTGTCAGATCTTCTCGAGAGGAGCAGAAGTATTGCTTTCTGAGAAATACGAAGTTCGGATTCTGGACTCACTAATGTCCTTGTTTCCACCGCCAGAAGAGACTTTGAACCCTTTATAGGCCACCAGATGGTTGAAAAAAATGCCTAAATGAGTGTGACACAAATTATGACAATCCAGTGGTAATGTGTGTGCGGATCTCCAAACCTATCAGATAAAACTGAAACAATAAAAAGACAATTTGTAAGGATTTACGTTGTTCGTTGGCGCCAAGTCAAAGTAAAACTGTCTTGCTCTACAATCTTTTGTCACGAGCACTTGATATTTAAGTTGACAGGACCGTCGAGTTTACTCTTGCGAATGAATCATGCAAATTTTTTAATGAAAATATTTCGCGAAACTTAACGTAACCTGTATTACCAGTACTTTATACCGTAACACGAGTCCAGATGCAGGGCAACTGTCTAACGTCTTCTTGGAAAACAAAATTGTTTTCAATATTTCACGTTATTTTTGACAGGGTTCCAGAAATTAGAGAGTTGCCATAATTTACTCCTTATGAGATATAATTTTACGCAAAAAGCTTAACACAATAACACAACTAGCACAGATAGGAGCTGTGTGTTTGCCTTGAGATAGCACTACGGATGTCCACGTTAGAGATGGGCAAAACTGTTCTTTTCAGAGATCGGATCAGAACTGTTCATTCCCTGAAATGAACTAACTCTTTTTCATAACTCACCACTCATTCACAATAGAAAATAAATGGGAGGCACATTGCCCTTTAAACTTGGTTTACTCCAGTACTATACCTGTATTTTGATGTTATTTGATCCTATTTTGAAGTAACACAGATAATGAGTAAGAATTTTGTATTGTTTATTGAAATTTCCACAATATGACAAAGTTTTTGATTACTGATTTATTTTGCACTATCGTGGTTTTGGCTTTGTAGCCATTATCATGGTCAAAGGTGAAATAGTCATAAAATATCTGACATGTCTGAATGATTGTAATATTGTGACAACAATCATTAACACATGTCAGATATGTAATAAATATTTCACCTTTGCACATGACAATGGCTACAAAGCTAAAATAGCATGCTGATAACGACACTTTTGAGTTCCCCACAAAACAAACCTCCACATCTAAACAGTGATAGTGTGAAATGAAGTAATATTGAAACTTAATCAAATGGTTGCATTTTCATTCATAAAGTACAGTATGACTGCAGTCCGCAATGAAGGAAAAATCACTGATAGGTTTATATTACATCCTGAGTCACTTTGAGATAGAAAAGTTATACATTTCATCTGGTGGAAAAATAAAAATATTACAATAAAATTCTAAGTATTTTTATCAGGTAGGAAAATTTTGAAAATAAGACTGATTCATATTATCTAAACAAAATGTGATTGCATAAAAAGTAACATACAAAAACTGTAATATATTTTAGTAAGCACAGTCAACACACACAATGAGTATATGTTATAGGAAAAACTAATCAATGTTCTGGTTTATAAATAAAATTTGTTCAATTTTACTCGAAGTGAGTCTGTTCCTTCTGTCGTTGCATATTTGTCCTGCTTTTGAGAAGATACGCTCTCAGGGAACTGATGTAGCTGGGATGCGTAATATTTGCAGTAGTAGTTCATACAGTGTTGGGTACAGCAACCTTCTAGTGCTCCACCAGTTTAATGGATCACTGTTTCTACACAAATATGCCTCAGACAAATATTTGTCGAGTTTGACAATTGCCGCACATCACTGGTCATGACTTCCTTGGAGCTGATTTATTGTTTTATCGAAGTCCTCCCAAATTGAAGAACTCTCGCCTGTTACGGTGGCAACTGGTTCAGGTCGTTGATGTGTTTCTTCTTGTTGAGCTAGGAGTGATTTCATTTTTGCTATGACACTCGTGTAGCACTCATGGAATGTCGACTCATCAGCAAATCCTTGTTTTTTGAACTGGGAATCCAATATAGTTGCTTGTGCAACCACTTCATTGCTGAAGACGACCCCAAATTGCTCTGACAAGCCTTTCAGCTAATTATTTATTAATACATGTGTTTCTTCAGGATATTTTTCATTTTTGTCTTTAAAAGACTGTAGTTGCCATGCCATTAATCTTGGCAAGATCTTCATTTTTGACAGTGAGACTGTTTTCTCTGAGGACATCTCTCTGGTTACCTCACCTAAAACTTTCAAAATTCTTATACATTGTTGAATTATGTCCCAGTCAGTGTCTTTCAAGTTTAAAGTAATCGACTTTCCACCCAAATTAGATAGGCAAGAAATGATGGGATCTTTATTCAATAGAAATCTTTCTAACATGTCGTAAGTAGAATTCCATCTCATGGCACGTCTTGTTTCAGTTTCAATTTATCTTTTTTCAAATTTTTTTGCACTTCAGCAAATTTGTTTAATGCAAAAGAACACTTCTTGAAGTAGATTAGTGTCTTTTTCACCTCATCAACAATTTTCTTTATTGACTTGTGTATCGCGTGTTGCACAATGAGATTTAATGTATGTGCAAAACATGGGACATGTGGGAGTTTCAGAAGCATGACAGCTGCTTTCATGTTTGATGCATTGTCTGTGATCACTGCAGTGACTTTAAAATTGATATTATATTTTGCAATAACAGCCTTTACCCAATTCGAAATATTTTCTGCGGTGTGTCTTTCTTCGAACTGTGAGCACTCTAGAAGGTATGACTTCAGCTGACTGTTCACATCTATGAAATGTGCCGTGACTGCATAGAAACTTATGTTATTTATACTTGTCCATCTGTCAGATGTAAGGCAAACTGCCTTTGCAGCGGCCAAATCATTTTTAATTTTTTCAAATAACTCATGATACAATCTGGGCATTAAAGAGTTTGATAATGTTTTCCGATTCGGTAAATTATAATTTGGGAAAAGCATAGAGATAAATTTTTTAAACTCTGCATCTTTAACTACAGAGAAAGGTTGGTACTCTTTGCAAATCATTTTCAAAAGTTGTGTATCTAATGCCATACTTTTGTTTAATGTGATTGGCTTCATAATATTAACAAATCTACTTATGGGTTGTTGCAAATGATAAACAGCTGGAGTTGAGGGGGTCACAAAAGAAGGTAAATCAGGACTTGGTCCAGAACCAGATGACTGATGGGCTGGATACAGCTTGAGACTCAGTTTGGCTTTCTGGGAGAATACCTTCATTTTAGGTGGAAGTAGATTCGCAAGAAATGATTTCTTGAATTTCTGCATCCATTGATGGTGATCTTGATGGACTTCCTGACCCACACCGTTCTGCAGGTATTGTTAGATGCTTCGATTTTAGATGTCTCTTCAGGTTTGAATTGGAACCAGAGGAAATGGAAATTATCTGTTGGCAGTAACGGCATTTTCCTTTTTTTCCATTTTGGTAAAATGGTACCATATGTCGCTCCAAATTCTTCTAGGCGAAGGCGATGTAGCTGACATACTGTCCTCCAGTACTGAAAAGTACATTGGAAATAAAAGTATTTACTCTTCTGATAGACCTCTTCAATAGTAAAAACGTAAAATGACAACAAATGCACATGCATTAATAACTGTAAGCGAAAATTATGGTGGGGCTACGAAGTTTTAAGGAATTTCAGGGCTATCTGCAATTTTGGGCCCACCCCTATTTTTTGTTTAATGTAATTTCGACTACACTTTCTATGACTTTAGTGATTATACAGTTTTGATCAAAACGATAGCATGAGGTTTTTGTGAATCAATTTACAGACAGGCCAACAGTATATTAAGTAGTGGCATACCTGCTACTTTGCATGGGCTTAGGGATTGGTAAAAAAACACATTTTAATTCAGTGATTACTTTGTATGGAGTGTAAAGTGTGAAGACCCAGTTGTAAGAATACAACCTGGACTAGATTTCATAAAATCCCAATAAATCTTTTTTTATGTCAACACGATGGTGGTTTTGCCCTAGCTAGATCACAAGTTGGCCTTGCCATGTTAAATGTACGCATTTATAGTAAAAATAAGGACAAAAATACCTAAAAAATACACTTAAACAAGGAAAATATGCATTTAAAATGGATGAACCCGTATCTAAAACTAGTGCAAAATAGAACTGAAAAACAGGAATCTAACAATGTATTAGGTGCGACTTAAAATTACAGTAATATTAAACCAAATCTGATTTGGTTTTAGTTGACCCCATTATAAAAAAAAAATTACCATCTATTTTTTCCACATCTTTCAGAAAGGCTTTTCTTACGTATGCCAAAGTAGATTTCACAGTAGGAAAAGTGCCCTCTGCGTCATATTACTGATACTGAAAACATTAGGGCTATTTATGCAAACCTGCCCAAGATGAACAGTGTAAATTCCCAACTGCATGTTAATGTGAAGGGTTGAGGGCTGTCACCACGGACTATCTGTGCATCTCAGCCTACGCAGGGCACTTTTATAGTATTATAGGCAAAAGGCATACCCCTCCGGCGGGAGACATCAAACGTTTCTGGTGCGGGTATTACGGCACAAGCAGCGGCAGCCTGCGAGAGATGGAAATCTGCATAGTTGTCGGTTGACGTGGAGAAGGATTGCACCGGTATTCATCAAAGCTGTGTGGTTGAAGGGAAAGTAGAGCTATCGGTGAAGGTGCTCTCGACAGCGCTAGTGTGAATGCAGTCATTCTATTAACATTCTTAAATCTGAAGACTTTTTTTTTTCATTTAGCAGGAAACCTCACTTCATTACGTAAGGCCAAATTTTCATAGGGATCATGGTTGATCCCCTCAAACTGTATCCTCTACAAACCTCTGAATGCAGAGTGTTTCGAAACTGTCCTTTCAAGATTAGAATTGGCGTCAGAGCGTACAATTAATGATGGTGACGCTAACATAATTTTTCAGTATCTCCACTGTGAAATTCAAGCATAAGCTTTCTCTTCAAATATGACGCTACTTGCCTACTTCCACTTGGACCTATCCATAATGCAGCAAACAGTAACAGTTTCATACATATATTTGAAACGAAATCTCCAAACAGCGTAATTTATACATCTCAAACATTAAAATTTGGAATTCTGCTCCTGACAATTTTGGAGATGTTGGCCCTACTCGCTAAAATATCCAAGAAAGAAACCGCAATTCACCTCAGAGACTTTAATTGCATCATTGTATATGGTCTTGCTGCAGGGCCACAAGAGAGACTTTAGGAGACTACTTCCATCTTGTTACCGGACATAAAATACAAACTTGGATTTACTAAGAAAGTAACTCGACTACAAGATAAATATGGCCCACTGGAGATGGAAACCTTAAGGGAAAACCTATGCCTTGGCTAACGGATGAATTATAACAGCAGATGAATCTCACGCTACAAATCGAACTTACAAATAGATTACAAGCAAAAAGGACAAGAGTCAATCAACCTGAGAGAAAAGACAACTCAGGCAAGCTAATACACGAATCTACAAGACAAACGTTGATTAAGTGAAGGCAAAGTAAAAGCTACAGCTGATCGGTAGTCCTAAACGAATAATTCACAGAGGTAAATAACATTAGTTGTGAAAAATTCTTTCTTAAGCTGGAAACACTATCGATAAATCGATCATTTATATCAGGTGAACATCTTCTGTACAGGATGGCATCACAGTCCAAACAATCAAGTTCATTATTGACACAATACTACGCTATAACTACTGCTCGTTACTTCCTTAGACCTAAAGGCTCTTGCCTGGACAACGCAGCAGAAATACTCGTTTCCATTAGAGTATGATCCTTTCTACTAAAAGTGGCCTAAGATAATAATGCCTAGTACATGCATAAAGAAGACATATGTTATAATATATTTGTTAAGTAGCTGTGATGTACTAAGTTTTATAGTTCCCTGACCTGGCCAATCTACTATCCGATTTTTTATTATGGACACTTGAGTATACGCTTTAATTACGAACGAAACTATGAATGTATTGCAAAATGTGTACAACAATATTTTCCTTGTTTTATACTGCGTAAGGCTGTATGCAGCAGTTTGGTCTTAAAGTCAAATTTATATACATTTTTCATATTGTAATACAGATTTTGCGATTTTAGGCGTCTTCAGAAGGAAACATTCCCTTTAAAAATATACAGCTCGCGATGTATTTGTTCCAGGTTAATGAAATTTTAATATGTTATAGCCAAATATATTGTTAATGGAAATCTCAAGTTTAAACATTTTCCGATCACCCAAAAGAAGTTCTTTATTTTCGTAAACTAAATTTTTCTCATCACAGGATAAATATATAACTGCAAGCGTGGGTTTGTTTTGAAGGTCTCTTTCATGGTTGTAAGAAGCTGCAACCACTGTGACCATACAGTGGGATACGGATTTTATACAGAGTGATATTGGATAACGATAGTGAGCGTGTTTGACCGTGAGTTTAATAGTGCGTGCGGTAGGGAAGTCAGTTGCTACGTTGCCGCGCTCAGGCGTAACAGTGACAGCGCGGAAGGTATTAACGCCTGTGAGCTTGCTTTGTCTGTGGCTGTCTTTCCCAGCCGCCGGGGGTAGGAAACGGTACGTGACAACGCTGCGCTCCGCTGGACACTGCTAACTGCACGGTCAAACACGCACACAACCACTATCAAATATCACTCTGTATAAAATCCATGCCCCATGCAATGGTTACAGCTTCTTACTACCACGAAAGAGACCTTCAAAACGAACCCACGATTTCTGTTATATATTTATCCTGTGATAAAAAAAAGTTGTTGTTGTTGTGGTCTTCAGTCCTGAGACTGGTTTGATGCAGCTCTGCATGCTACTCTATCCTGTGCAAGCTTCTTCATCTCCCAGTACCTACTGCAGCCTACATCCTTCTGAATCTGCTTAGTGTATTCATCTCTTGGTGTCCCTCTACGATTTTTACCCTCCACGCTGCCCTCCAATACTAAATTGGTGATCCCTTGATGCCTCAGAACATGTCCTACCAACCGATCCCGTCTTCTGGTCAAGTTGTGCCACAAGCTCCTCTTCTCCCCAATCCTATTCAGTACTTCCTCATTAGTTATGTGATCTACCCATCTAATCTTCTGCATTCTTCTGTGGCACCACATTTCAAAAGCTTCTATTTTCTTCTTGTCCAAACTATTTATCGTCCATGTTTCACTTCCATAAAGGCTACACTCCATACAAATACTTTCAGAAATGACTTCCTGAAACTTAAAACTATACTCGATGTTAACAAATTTCTCTTCTTCAGAAACGCTTTCCTTGCCATTGCCAGTCTACATTTTATATCCTCTCTACTTCGTCCACCATCAGTTACTTTGCTCCCCAAATTGCAAAACTCCTTTACTGCTTTAAGTGTCTCATTTCCTAATCTAATTCCCTCAGCATCACCCGACTTATTTCGACTACATTCCATTATCCTCGTTTTGCCTTTGTTGATGTTCATGTTATGTCCTCCTTTCAAGACACTGTCCATTCCATTCAACTGCTCTTCCAAGTCCTTTGCTGTCTCTTACAGAATTACAATGTCATCGGCGAACCTCAAAGTTTTTATTTCTTCTCCATGGGTTTTAATACCTACTCCGAATTTTTCTTTTGTTTCCTTTACTGCTTGCTCAATATACAGTTTGAACAACATCGGGGAGAGGCTACAACCCTGTCTTACTCCCTTCCCAACCACTGCTTCCCTTTACTTTACGAAAATAATAACAACTTTTTTTTGGTGATCGGAAAATGTTGTAACTTGAGATTTACATTAGCAATATATTTGGCTACAATGTATTAAAATTTCATTAACCTCGTACAAATACATCACAAGGCATATATTTTTAAAGTGAACGTTTCCTTCCGAAGACAACTAAAATCGCAAAATCCGTACTACAATATGAAAAAAATATATAAATTTGACTGTAAGACCAAAGTGCTGCATATAGCCTTACGCAGAATAAAACAAGGAAAATATTGGGGCATCACACTTTGCAATATGTTTATTGGTTTGCTCGAAATTAAAGCGTAAATTCGGGTGTCCATAATAAAAAATCCTATAGTAAGAGGAGTTGTCAGGAACCTAATCTGATCAATTTAAACAAATAAAAATAAAATAAAAACAAATGTAATATACATACCGGTATTACTATGAAGAACCATACCCAGTAGAGACGAACTCCGATGCAGAGGCGCTGAGTCAAGCAGGTCGAGCCGCGAGCTGTATAACTGCATGAGTTAAGACCGCAGAGACCAGAGTGACTCCTGAGTTGCTTTGCTCAACGCTCTGGCTAGAGTCGAGAACGGTGGGGTGAGTGTTGAGCGGGCGAGTTCCGAGGGTGGGGGGAGCGGTGAACGGCCACCAGTCACCCGCTCCGAGACAAATCGTCTGTTCTCTTGCGAGCAGGTTGTTGCAAGTAGTTCTTATGTTCTCGGCTAGGAAGCTCTCTGTCCTGTTGCTCGCGTCAACTGCCCAGAGGGCAGGGTGTGCGACTGAAACGATCGCCGATGGAGTGCGATGCTAAGTTAAGGTGCGCCAGACACTGCACGCGGCAGAGGAAGCACAGAGATGGCACGGCATATGTGAAACACAAAATCCAATGGAGCTCTGCACAATGCAGGCAGCCAAGGCAGATGCAGGGCAGAGGCCGGCGCTGGCTGTGTTGTATGGCGTGCAGTGCGCTCTGACCAGCAGAGTCCCCACTGATCTGCACCGACTCTCTCTCTCTCTCTCTCTCTCTCTCTCTCTCTCTCTGCTGTGGGAAACGTTTGGAGCTACCGTTCTTTTTTCTGAATCACTGATTGTTCACTCCTTTGAAAGATTAAACTCTATGAATCAGTTCACGAGTGGATCCCCCATCTCTATTTGATGTTGGTCTTTGTATAATAATGACCCTCTCACTGAGTTATTCACAGCAGTTCACTCTTTGCCTCATGTCTGTATTCATAATGAGTCCTCACCTGTTATACCATTTTCTGCTGCCGTTGATATTATCCCATATTCGTCTGACTGCAAATCCTTAGTTTCGTCCTATTTCAGTTCATTGATCCCCACCACACCTACATTAAGCCTACCCATATCTCTTTCCAGGTATTTTTACTTTGTTAATATTTTCTGACTTGTGATATTCCATGCTCTGTCTAGTAATCTGTTATCCTGGCGTTGGTTAGTCCATCTTTTTCTCATGGTCACCTCCCCATTGGCAGTTCCCTCCCAGAGATCCTAAATATTCGTCTAATCCGGAATCTTTGGCCAATTGAGAGATCATCAAGACAATTTTTTTCAGTTACATACCTCATGTCCTGTGGGAACACGCTATGTGCCTTCAATGCATTGCTTTCCATTGTAATCTGCATTCTCATGCCCATGATCATTGTCCATTCTTCAGCCTTTTAATGGTAGTGTCCCACCCTAAAGGCAAGAGAGTGCCTTGAAGCTCTATCCACTTCTCCGACCTCATTGAAAAGGCGACTGGCAGAACAAGGTTGACTTCTGACGCCGGAATTCTTCGACCGGCATTGCCGGTGATTTTTACTGAAAACTTGAGCAGTGTCTGGGTTAGAACTCGAGACGCAAAACGTGCCCATTACTAGTCAAAGACACTATGCATAGACCACGGGTGTTATGGCAAAGAAGTACTCTCAACCTCGGGTCTCGGAGGGATGACTGCCTCAATTTGAACTTATGTATAAAATATGTTGGAAGCTGCTAAGTACTGTCACTCTCAAATGCTGTATTGATATATTCCAGTTATTTGCGTGCTATCTGAAAGAATCACATGCGAGAAAGTCAAATACAGAAGTACTAAGGAATGCCGGCCGCGGTGGTCTAGCGGTTCAGGCGCTCAGTCCAGAACCGCGCGACTGCTACGGTCGCAGGTTCGAATCCTGCCTCGGGCATGGGTGTGTGTGATGTCCTTAGGTTAGTTAGGTTTAAGTAGTTCTAAGTTCTAGGGGACTGATGACCAGAGATGTTAAGTCCCATAGTGCTCAGAGCCATTTGAACCATTTTTACTAAGGAATGACGACACATGTTTGAAGTTCGCTTCAGTTAAGTTTCAGTTAAGTTTCTGCTTTTTACACCAGCTGGTGAGCATCTTTGGCCGATTTTAGGTGATCTTATGTATCTTCCGGGTGAGTTTGTAGGTAATCGCGAAGTCCTGCGTTTGCAAGATCTTTTCCTGTGTGGTCAGTAACGACCTTAACGAAAGGCAGGAAAACATTCGACTTTGCTGGCGCTTGAGCATCACTACGATTTCTGCGCAGTGGTCTTAACCCTTTTCTTACCTCAGCGAACGAATAACCATACTTGAGCAATTCACTTGTGAGACGTTTTAATTTTGAGTCAAGCAGCTCTGGTTCTCAGTTTTTCCTAACGTCCACTATGGTTTCACTCAGTGAAGTTTTACAACAGCGGAACCGGATTTTGCTTCCCGATATTGCAAACTTTTGCCTCACAATCATGTATTTCAAGTGGAGCGATGAGTTCTGTGAACAGACCGATGATGTCGCTATGGGCAGCTCCTTATTCACACTTATCGAGAAATTCTTTATGACAAAATTCGAGGAGCAGGCATTTGAAACTGCGAAAAAAGAATCGAATATCTGGTTCCGATATGTGGCTGCATGACAGGGAGGAACTGTGGCGTTTTCAAAAACATCTCAACATTATCAATGCGAAGACTCATTTTACCATGGAGAAAGAGGCAGGCGGAAGATTAAATTTCGTTGATGTTCTTGTTTTCACGAAATAAGTTGGTAGCTTGGGTCACACGATTTACCGAAAACAAAAGCACAGAGCGTTACCTGTCGAAACACCAACACGAGAAAAGCGACGCACCATAAAAACATTTGGCGGATAGAGCAAGGAAAATCTGCAAACCAGAGCTGCTTGACGCAGGATTAAAACATCTAACAATTACAACGCTCAAGAATGGTTATTCGTTCTCTAAGGCAAATAGAGTGTTATGACCATCTTGTAGAAATCATAGTTATACTCAAGCAACGGTGAAATCAAAAGTTTTCCTGCCTTTTATTAAGGGCGTTTCTAACAGCATAGGAAAAATCTTTTAGAACCGGAGGTGAGGTGTACTTCGGTACTACAAAAAGAATGGTCATAAAGCGACTAGAAGAGCTCAAGGGCAGTAGTAGAAGAGGTGAGATTTACAGATCACCTGTTGATGGAAAGGAAGAGGGGGATGGAAAGAGAAGAGGGTGAAACTGAATGACATCTGAATTCCGGTGCTGAAGAATATGTGTACCAGTCTTCCACTTTGGGGTGATAGCTACAGCGGACGACGGCAGTGACAAAGGCCAATTGCGCTCTGGTATTCAAACAAGGGACGTCATGCCACTGCGCGGAACCACGCGGAAGCGGAATTTAGCTACGGTCAGTAGCGAGACACAGTGTGAATCAGACATTGAAAGAAGCTGTGGTCTCTCCTGAAAACCTCCTCCACAGATGGAGACGGAACGCTTGGCTTTAAAGTGAAATCCATTCGATCACATCATAGCGTGGGACATTTATTAACTGTGACAATTCCGCCCATGAAAGCTTACGTCTTCAATTAGGTCAACACCACCTTCCATTATTATTGTGAAGAATTTTCCAAAAATTTTCCAAAATAATATTAGAAAACTCTTAAAAAATTTTGAAAACAAGCGAATGTTCTCCAAGACCACATTAGCTGCATACAGGTTCCTTTATTAGGCAACGTAACCGGCTTCACGTCATTATGAGGGCGTCTCCAGATGAAAGACTTTTCACTTGATAAAGCTAGAGAGAATGTACGATGTCTCAACGTTCAATATGTAAACCGATTAATTGCGTAACTTCTCAAAAGGTTAATCATCGAATGTGGAAAATCGGAATTTATTGCTGTAAGGTCTTCAGAGATTAAAAGTTAGGTGGAAAAAAAGAGAACAGCAAGAAAAGGTGTGAGGGATCCCTGTAAAACATCACCAATATTTAATGGCTCTGAGCACTATGGAACTTAACATCTGAGGTCATCAGTCCCCTAGAACTTAGAACTACTTAAACCTAACTAACCTAAGGACATCACACACATCCATGCCCGAGGCAGGATTCGAACCTGCGACCGTAGCGGTCGCGCGGTTCCAGACTGTAGAGACTAGAACCGCTCGGCCACCCCGGCCGGCACCAATATTTATTCAATAACAAAATTTGGCTCTGTGTGCAGGAAAGAAAGCAGTATAGAAACACGTGATAACGAGATAAAGAAAAGCTTCGAAATAGGCTCGTAACGACTGAACTGTGTTTTTATTTTTATTGAGAGTGTACTTCCTTTATGATACAACACACTGCCATCATTTGGACTCCATAAAGTAGGATAAGACCTTGTAAGAGGTTCACCATCCTGCTGGAGCTACCGCAATTTCGATGTATTGCTCACAAGCAACCTGCGACAGATAATATCTTTGCTGCAATAGAGTCGCAGGTCAGAGCAGTCTCGGCGGGAGTTGCAGTCGCTCACTGCAACAGTGCTGCTGTATTCTGTCGCTGGTGCAGCGCAGTTCGTAGCCATGTATTGTAAGGTAAATTTTATTATTTTTATTGGCATTTTACTTAAATTTAAATAAATGACTGGATCGGGCCTGTTAATGACTTAAGGCAAAATTATTCCTTTTTTTGTTGGCTGGTAAAAATTATATTTTGAATATCATTTACATTATTGCTACAGATCTACAATCCATTATATGAAAAATTGAATATTACAAATCTGGGTCAACTGGTGCTGATGAATCACAAAAGGGCTGACACAAATTCATATTAACATCTCAGACAAGTGACTTAACTACGCACATGCCAATAAAAATAATATAATTTACCTTACAATACATGGCCTTGAACTGCGCTGCACCAGCGACAGCCTACAACTGCACTGTAGCAGCGAGCGACTGCAACAAGTGAAGAGACTGCTCTGACCTGCGACAATATTTCAGCAAAGATATTTTCTGTCGCAGGCAGCGCGTGAGCAATACAACGAAATTACATTTGCTAGGGGTTCACCACCCTGCTGGAGCAAATGTAATTTCGATATATTGCTCACGCGCTGCGGCGACAGAAAATATCTTTGCTGCAATACAGTTGCAGGTCAGAGAAGTGAGCAATACATCGAAATTACATTTCCTCCAACAGGGTGGTGAACCCCTTACAACCTTTAAACTGCTTCGACGTAGGCCACAGCCTCAGTATCGCTGATGTACAATAAAGCATAGCTTTAAGTTGAGATCACTCCTTTAAGGTGCCAAGGCTGTGTTATGATAGAGTCAGGGTCTAACAACTTGACTATTTGTAAACGTAGTCCTAAAATGCAGACCATATTGAAAGAGGAGCACATTTACCACATACAGGATCACTGTGAGGTGGTTAAAACCATAAATAATGTAGGTCGCCTATAAACTGTCAATTTCCTCCTCTACAGTGCTCCTGTCACAACAGTCCTCTGTAATGAATACCACACAATATGGACTTTCAGTAGCCTGATGCAGGACTCTATCACTGCATGACAGATTAAAAATTTCATAGTACTTCACCACGGTCTCGTCTTAGTATCGGTGATGTACATGAACTACGGTTTTATTGACCTTGTGGAGATGTTGTTTGTGCCAATTCGACTCCTGTTCTAAATGTGGACTACATTTTACGACTACATTTAGTAGGGAGTTAATTTTTAGACCTTCAGTTTATTATAACACAGCTTTGGTACTTCACCGGAGCATGAATTCTGACACTTTTAGCTTTCACCTTACGGAGTATAAACTGCAATTACAGCTATTCAGTGATAAACCATTTAAGAAGTTACGCAGTTATTCGATTTACGACTTGAACGTTGGGACAGCATACAATCTCTTTAACCTAATGAAGTGAAAAGTTATCATCACCTGAAAATCAGTTTATAATGGTGTGAAACCCGTTGTGTTCCCTAATCAAGATACCATATTCTATAGCTAATGCGGCACTAAAGAATTTTCATTCGTTAAAAAATAATAATATTAAGATTAATTTGGAGAATGATCGGTAATTTCTTTACCATAACAATGTATAATCTAAACTGTTGTTGCCTTACTAAAAAATCGTATGTTCCTTCCACTGTCCCCAGGGAGATATCTAGTGGCTGCACTAGTACATCACATCAGTTTGTACGCAAACGTTTAACTTTAGATTACATTAGCCTTAAACAGGTTGTCTGCCTGAGCATTTACGAAAATGTTACACATAAGCCTTTATCGGTTAATAATTTCAGTGGACCCAAACTGTAAAAAATATTTCGTAAATGGAATGTATCCAATAGTATTCGGAGGTTGAGAGTAAAGTGGAGAAAAGGAGAACAGGAAGAAAAGAAGTGAGGAATCCCTGTAAAAGGACACCAACATTTAACCACTAACAAAATTTTGCTCTGTGTATAGTAAAGAAAGCATTACAGTAGCACACATGATAACTGGATAAAAGAAACCATCGAATTAGGCTCATTATGACTCAATCGGTTTTTCACTTTTGTTGATAGCGTAGTCCCTTTGTGATACTTAAAGCGCAATGCCACACTGACGTCATTTAACCCCTGTTAAATATGACAATGCTTTTAAACCTCTTCAACACAAATAACAGTCTCAGAATCCTTGATGTACAATAAAGCATAGCCCGAAAGCGTCGGGAAACATTCCGAGGAAATGCAGCTCATCATCTTTGGCCAGTACAACGTCGACCAAACCTAAGGTACAACACGACCGATACCTGAGCTTAATTTTATGACGAAACCCATTAATATGTGTAAAGTTTCGCTGCCAGCAACTGTGTATCGGAGACTGAAAAGCAAGTGACCGCTCAAATGTTTTGGTGTTTGGGGAAGTATCGCCGTTCAGAGATATCGAGATAAAGCACAAGAAACAAATGTGCAACCCTTTCAGATGCATTTGGACCAATCATCTTCATGGACTATAATGTTAATTCGCATCGAGCTGCTGTGATGGATGAATTCACCGTGGGTGAAGATATCCACCACAGTGGTTAGGGAGGTTGAATTTAAGCGTTACACGGCAAATCAGAGATGTAATCGCAACACATTCACCTGCAAATATGACCTCTTTTTGGGACCTATACGAAATTGTTTTACAGGGATGAGATCGACAGTCGACAAAGCTCTTGAATCGTCTCAAATGGCTCTGAGCACTATGGGACTTTATATCTACGGTCATCAGTCCCCTAGAACTTACAACTACTTAAACCTAACTAACCTAAGGACAGCACACAACACCCAGTCACCACGAGGCAGAGAAAATCCCTGACCCCGCCGGGAATCGAAGCCGGGAACCCGGGCGTGGGAAGCGAGAACGCTACCGCACGACCACGAGCTGCGGACTTGAATCGTCTCATAAAGAGGATGTACGTTTGGAAAATAGCTTTACATTTCTGTGAAATACGATTATTAAGTTTCAGAAGACCATATTAAATTAAGTCTTGATGTCGCTCTCATAGACGAGATGCTTTACCAACAGTCATTTTCTTCTTCTACAACCACATGTACAACCGATTCTGTAAGTGTACTCTACTTTCCTGATCATGCATAAGACTTCTGCACTAGTGTACGTAGAGGACAACCAGGCACAGAAAGGTGCGTTTCTAGTTCATAAGGAAATGCTAATGACCGCTAGGGAAACAAATCTGGCAAATGAACTGCCATTTGCTGCGTAAATTTAGGGATGGGTAAACCTTGCCAATGCAAAGAGCAGAAATTTGCAGAAATAATTATATAGGAAGAATGTTTAGGAGGAGGAAGGCACTCAGGTATTGTTAATTAAATTATAAGACTTATATTAATTGACGTTTTGTGTTGAACTGAATAATAATGCATTTACTTATTTCATTAGGGAGAAGAAATCTTGGTGACCGTAGAGCAAGGTACACTGCTTGGACAAACAGCCACAAGCCTCTACAACACAACATATACAGCTTTCTTAGGAATACCGTATGCTGAGCCCCCTCTTGGGGTACTGCGATTCCAGGTGAGCTCTGAATTATGAATAGCAGTATTACTCGATGCCAGTGATAATCTGGCATATAAGCGGCACAAACGAGGATATCACTGAAACAGCCGAAAGGTAAGTCAATGATGCGTACAAAATTTTTTGAAACACTAATGAAAGTAACCAACAGAAACACAGGTTTTTCCATTAATTAGTTTGTGATAAAGTTTAACTTTAGAATTCCAGTTCGACCATATTCAGCAGCATACTGACGTATCACTTCCAAACCACTTTGTTCATGTAGTGCAAACTGAAATTAACCAGTTGACAAGTACTGTCAAAGAAGAACTTGTCTTGCTAAAGAACAATTTCGTACTAGAAATACATAGCACATAATTCATGTCCATGGTTCTATTTCTACAGTGACGTTCATCGAGCTCTTGGTGTTTTAGCACTATTAAAAACACCACTAAATTAGTGTACAGCGTGTTGAGAGCTAAAACAATAACAATAATTCATTTACTAAGCTGCATTCCGTGAGAGACGAATATATAAATGTTGTTTCACTACAATGCAGAACAGGTAAACAATTAATATATGGTAGTATGTCTCTGTTGACGGTAGTCAGCCCCCTGTTATTATTGGAAATAAATTCGCTCAATGCAAATAATTTGGCTTCGCTTTTGTTAGGTACAAACGTACTACCTATTGGTGACATATGATAATTTGTGCCGGACCCGGATTCCAACTGGGATTTCCCGCATATCGTGAGTTATTCGCATTCGGCGTATTTATATCGAAGTATAATAATCAATACAAGCTAATTGCGGTTTGCGAAAGCTCTTTGGTGCAAACTGTACTTTGCTTTAAGACTCTTCCATGAATCTCGTAGAAATAGCACAAACACTGGCCAAATACAATACTGAAGCTGGAAATAAATCTTTCTGTCTCAAATTTTATTGAATATCGAGGCAAATGCGGTAACTATGACACAAAGACTCCAATGTAAAAGCTTTGCACAAATCGTAATATGCAACACTGGCAACATATGAGCGGGCCCATAAGTTTCGACTAAGTTGTAAAAGTTTAGTAGTGCAGCCCTTACACATCTTCCGTACAGCACCGATCTCTCCCATGTTTTTGGAGCCGAGAAGAAAGACATTCGTTTAGCCGTCGGTTGCTTCGGACGAAGAGTTGCAATCCTGGGTACAATCATGGTTCCACAGACCACCACTAACATATATTTACCCATGAAGGCTTTGACTGTGTTGTCTCACTGTGGGAAAAATGTATTAAAATTTATGGTGACTACTTTGGAAACAATAAACGGTTTCCATAATGAAATTTTCACTCTGCAGCGGAGTGTGCGCTAACATAAAGCATTCGGTTCGGCACACATTCTTAATCTGCCAGGAAGTTTCAATAAACGGTTTACTCAGTTTTTTCCACCTGTCTCGTTTTAATTTGACTGCCACTTATAAGAAATGTGTATTAGGGAAGTGCCCACGGATTTCAGCTTCTTTCGTACAGTATGAACATAAAGAGTGTGAACAACAGTATCTGTCGTAGAGACATTCGTACAGTAATTCCTGCGAATGTTCGTCTGTAAAAAGAACATGAAATCCTTATACGTTACAGAAGTGCTGTTTCTTGTTCAAGTGTACTGCTGAGTGTAGGCCTAGTTGCAGGAACTTAAAGTATTGAAGAGTGTAGCATCAAGTTTTCACACTATGAAATAACATGTTTGATGGAATTTGTAAACAGGGCAACATTATGAAATAGGGTAAGCCGAACGAGGCTGCCCTGTTTTAAGCAGACTGGTCTGCTATTTGGAAGTATGGAGGCTCCAGTCTTCCTACGACAGTCCCGACTTCCCTCGTAGTACTGCAGGCCAATGCCGGGATGGTTCCTACTATAAGGTCACTACTCTGTCCAGATCTTGTCAGAATATATGTGAGCCGGCCGAAGTGGCCGTGCGGTTAAAGGCGCTGCAGTCTGGAACCGCAAGACCGCTACGGTCGCAGGTTCGAATCCTGCCTCGGGCATGGATGTTCGTGATGTCCTTAGGTTAGTTAGGTTTAACTAGTTCTAAGTTCTAGGGGACTAATGACCTCAGCAGTTGAGTCCCATAGTGCTCAGAGCCATTTGAACCATTTTGAATATATGTGAATATCTCTCCATAATATTTAGTTTTTTTTTGGAGGAGGAAGGGGAGATTGTATTACCATGTCATGACCAATGTCATAGTATAAGCCATGGAAAGATGAATGAAAGTACTGCTGCGGTTAATATTACTCAGACTGGCTGTGTTGTTCCAGGCTCCACAGCGTCCACCTAGTTGGGAGGGTATTCGGAATGCCACCCAGTACGGCAGCGACTGTGTGCAATCTAGCGGCGGCTCGGAGGACTGCCTCTACCTGAACGTGTACGTGCCGGGCGTCCCGCAAGAGGGTGCAGGGCTGCCCGTGCTCTTCTGGGTGCATGGCGGAGGATTTTCCGCCGGCAGCGGCTCTGACCAGGAGCACGGACCTGACTTTCTCGTCTCCTACGGCGTCATCCTGGTCACCATCAACTACCGACTTGGCCCACTCGGTAATACGACCATTCTCCCCACTGAACAGGCGACGTAACGAAACGTACACCCTTCTGCACCTAACACGCTGTTTTTTCTTTTCTTTCTCTTTTTTGAGTCATCAGTCTTCTGACTGATTACATGAAGTCTGCCTCGAATTCCTCTCCTGTGCCGACGTCCCCATCCGTGAGTAGCGCATCCTCAATTATTTGCTGGATGTAATACAATCTCGGTCTTACTCTACAGTTTTTGCCTTCTACAGTTCCCTCTAGTACCATGGATGTCATTCACTGATGTCTTAACAGATGTCCTATCATCCTGCCCCTTCTCCTTGTCAGTGTTTTCCACGTATTCCCTTCCTCTCCGATTCTGTGCAAAACCTCCTCATTGCTTACCTTATCAGACCACCTAATTTTCAACATTCGTCTCTAGCGCCACACCTTAAATGCTTCGATTCTCCTCTGTACGGGTTTTCCCAAAGTTCATTTTTCACTACCATACAATTCTGTGCTGCAAACGTACAGTCTCAGAAATTTCTTCCTTAAATGTATTTGATACTGCTAGACTACTCGTGACCAGGAATGCCCCTTTTGCAAGTGCTAGTCTGCTTTCTGTGTCTTCATTGCTACGTCCATCGGTGGTTATTTTGCTTCACAGCCATCAGCCCTAATGTTAAGTTTCTCGCAGTTCTCATTTCTGCTACTTCTCATTACTTCGTCTTTCTTCGATTTACTCTCAGTCCATTTTCCGTATTCATTAGACTGTTCATTCCATTCAGCAGATCCTGTAATTCTTCCTCACTTTCACTGAGGATAGCAATGTAATTAGCGAATCGTATCATTGATATCCTTTAGCCTGGAATTTTATTTCCCTCCTGAACCTTTCTTTTGTTTCCATCACTGCTTCTTTGATGTAGAGATTGAACGATAGGGGCGAAAGATTAATTCCTGTCTTACACCCTTTTTAATCCGAGCACTTCGTTCTTGGTCGTTCACTCTTATTATTCCCTCTCGGCTCTTGAAAATGTTGTATGCTGCCCGTCTCTCGCTACTTTTCTCAGAATTTCGAACATCTTGGACCATTCTGTGTCGTCGAACGCTTTTCCCGGTCGACAAATTCTATGAACGTGTGTTGATTTTTCTTTAATTTGGCTTCTATTATCATCCGCAACGTCATAACTACCTCTATGGTGCCTTTACCTTTCCTAAAGCCAGATTGATCATCATCTAACACATCTTCATTTTTCTTTTCCATTCTTATGTATATTATTCTTGTAAGTAACTTAGATAAATGAGCTGTTAAGCTAATTCTATGATATATCTCGCACTTGTCGGCTCTTGCAGTCTTCCGAATTGTGTGGATGATATTTTTCCGCCGGCCGCGGTGGTCTAGCGGTTCTAGGCGCTCAGTCCGGAACCGCGCGACTGCTACGTTCGCAGGTTCGAATCCTGCCTCGGGCATGGATGTGTGTGATGTGCTTAGGCTGGTTAGGTTTAAGTAGTTCTAAGTTCTAGGGGACTGATGACCACAGATCTTAAGTCCCATAGTGCTCAGAGCCATTTGAACCATTTGATATTTTTCCGAAAGTCAGATGGTATGTCGCCAGTCTCACATTCTACACATCAACGTGAATAGTCGTTTTGTTGGTAGTTCCTCCTATAATTTTAGAAATTCTGATGGTATGTTATCTATCCCGCCTTATTTAATTTTAAGTCCTCCAAAGCTCTCTTAAATTCTGATTCTAATACTGGATCCCCTGATCCCCTATCTGTTTTATATCGATTCCCGTTTCTTCTTCTGCCACATCTGACAATTCTTTCCTCTCATACAAGCCTTCATGTACTCTTCCCACCTATCCGCCCTCTCCTGTGCATTTAACTGGGGAATTCCTTTGGCACTCTCGATGTTACCACTCTCGCTATATCTTGAGTCAGGTCTTCCGATAACCAATTCTTTCTCGATTTCTTTACATTTTTCATGCAGCCATTCCGTCCAGCCCCTGCAACTCCTATTTATTTCATTCTTTAGCGACTGGTATTTGTGTATTCCAGAATTTCTCTGAACACTGTTGTACTTTCTTCTTTGATCGCTCAAGTATTTCTCTGTTATCCACAGCTTCATAGTCGACACCTTTTTATTTCAGACTTCCGTGATTATCCTTCCTAGTGATGTCCATTAATCTTAAACTGTAGTGCCTATTAGGATATTCTTTATTGATCTATAGCCTCAGAGTACTTTAAGTATATCTCGTCATTCCTTAGTACTTCCGTATCCCGCTTCTTTGCGCATTGATTCTTCCTGACTAATCTCTTAAACTATAGCCTACTCTTCATCAGTACGACATTGTGGTTTGAGTCCATACACGCTTCGGACTTCTCTTTAAAATCCATTATCTGATTCATGAATCTCTGTATGACCGGCCTCCTCTTGTGATTCTTAAACAGAGTATTCGCTGTTATTAGCTGAAATTTATTTCAGAACTCAGTTAGTCTTTTTTCCTCTCTCATTCCTTGTGTCAAGCGTATGTTCTCTTGTAACCTTTTCCTCTACTCCTTCGCCTAAAATTGCATTCCAGTGCCCCTTTAAGTACTGCATTATGTAGTCAACTTGCTCTATGTAATTGTCGTTACAATAGATTGACTGGTGTATTGTACCACCTTCTGTAATTTATAGTTAATCAGCATCGGCATTTCAGCTTCACTCCTTGAAAGTTTGATAGTGACCTGCTTCTTTATTTTTAAATTTTCCGAAACTTCTGAATGTGGACAGGTAAACCACAGCTGAATTTACAGCCATATATGAAGAGAAAAGAGGGCACCATTAGGGCATAACATTCTGTCCATGGCGAAGTCAGCAGAGCTGTGTCTCAAGTTGAAATTGGAGACCTCCTGGAGGGAAATTGGAGATGCGTCTTTTTCGAAGGTGTCTTCCTGGTTTTTAACTTAAGCAATTAAAAGAAATCGCGGAAAGTTTAAATCCGGATTTAAGAGAGAACCGAACCGCAGTTCTCTCGAATGCGACTCCAGTGTCTTACAATCTAAGGTGTATGAGAGGTCAGGTTTCCTGTACAGAAATTGGCTCATCGATATCATCTGGCGGAAACTCTATGTTTAGTGTTCCCAGGGTTGCAAAATATGATGCTAGGCATATGTTTGCTTGTGCATACATCTACCTGTTAAATAAACAGTGATATAATTGTATAAAATTCATTTGCACACACATAGACACACACACACATACACACACACACACACACGCACACACACACACACACACACACAAGATTAGAAGTACTAAAATCATTTTTGTATAAGTTCTAAAAATTTGGGAGAAAGGGAAGTTCAGTAGTTAAGCTCTAAAGTACTGGAGAAATTAATGTGGGCGATTGATCATTGAACTGAAAACATCTAACATAAAAGGTTAAGCAAGATATTTCATAAAGTTTTAAAAGCTTTATTGCACTTCTCTCACAGTCAGCTAACACGACGGACCTCCACCTGAACCAGCGTCTTCACTCTCGTGATAATGTGAAATGAACTCGGTTAAAATGTGGCGTACAGTGATTTGCACGCCAAGGCAGTGACAAACTGAGAGAACTTCTCGCCGGAGTATGATTTCATTTTTCAGTGGGGACTGTCCTATTCGGAGGAGGAGCACAGTGACCGACAAGGAGTCCCCTGCAGCTGGGTGGTGTGCTTCCCCGACTGCGTTTTGTTATTCCTCACTGCCAGCTACTCCTCCTTGCACCTTCGCAAGGTTCACTGATTCAGGAGTGAGAAATGCAGGGGAATAGTGGACTGCGTCACGTTCTGGTGTCTGCAGATCCCTATGGCAGTTTGGTCTGCCTCTTCGGCTCCACATACTGCCGTGTGACGTGGTAACCAGTAGAGTAACGCATTCTCAACAAGAAGAATTGTCCCTCTTACCTTTTGCATTTTGTTCGCTGCATACATTTGGTGCTATGCTAACAGGGCGCCCACTATTTTGAAGAATTGTCATCAGTCTGCAGCTCGTGGCCTAGTGGCTAGCGTTGCTGCTTTCGTATACGGCGTCCCGGGTTCAATTCCCGGCCGGGTTGGGCATTTTCTCTGCCCGGGGCTGGCTGTTTGTGTTATCCACTTCATTTCATTATCATGATCATCATTCGTGGACGTGGCTATATTGAAATGTGTAAAAATGTCTTTTTGCGAGCGCTGATGACCGCGCAATTGAGCGCCCCACAAGCCAAACATCATCATCATCTTCATTATATATTGTTATCAGGATCGAAGATACTTCTGCACTAAATATATGTATTCCTCTGGAAGGCATACCCTGATGTTATGTTCCTGGAACATTACCGACAGCCAAGGAAGCTCTCCTTACTTCAAACCACCAATGTGCTATATAAAAATCGTGATGCCTTTTCGAAACTGCTGTAAAGTAAAGGCTTCAGAATCAATATTTAAGAACACTCCCTCTTCAGATTTACCACACCTGCTACGTCGGAATCTTTCAGGGAGCGTCGTGTTTAAAGGAATCTAAACGATATGCATTTACATGAACTGGCACCATGTTCAAAAGTATCCAAACGACCAAAATTTTGTGGCATGTTCAGATATATCCAGTGATCTGAAATTTGGGTAAATTAATTCCAAGCATTAAATTCACGAATATATTAGTTAGAACGGCGAATTTCGGATGCAACTGGGAAGCATTCGCCAGCTGTCCAACAAAAGCGTCAACAACGTGTGTATCTTGTCTGTCGTGCAGGTTTTCTGAGCACCGAAGACTCCGTGGTGCCTGGCAATGCTGGGCTCAAGGACCAGCGGCAGGCCCTGCTGTGGGTGCAGCAGAACATCGACAGGTTCGGCGGGGACCCGCAATTGGTAACACTGCAGGGGCAGAGTGCTGGCGGCGTCGCCGTGTCCTACCACCTCGTGGCGAACGCGTCGGCAGGTGAGGGACCGCGACTGTAGCTCGCAGACAGCCTGATAAGATTAAGAAATGGATTTGTGTACAAGTTCAAGGCGAGATATCTGTACTCGATATCAGTAAATTTATGTTTGTTACTTACTGTTCACTGTTTGCAACTGTGCTATTTTAGGTGTTAACTACTGAATCGGAAAAATTTTCAATAGGGCACTCATCCACCGGTCGTCTAATGTGTGAATTTAGCTGTTGAGAACTAAACTTTAGTAACCAATTACGAAAGTTTCACAAACTCTCCACTACGTTACTATCGTCCTTTCGGTGCTGCTGATGAGATAAGATTATTGATACATGGAAGAACCCTGGAGATACTAAAAGGTATCAGATAGATTATATAATGGTAAGACAGAGATTTAGGAAGCAGGTTTTAAATTGTAAGACATTTCGAGGGGCAGATGTGGACTCTGACAACAATCTATTGGTTATAAACTGTAGATTAAAACTGAAGAAACTGGAAGAAGGTAGGAATTTAAGGAGATGGGACCTGGATAAACTGAAAGAGTCAGAGGTTGAACAGAGTTTCAGGGAGAGCATAAGGGAACAATTGACAGAAATGGGGGAAAGAAATACAGTAGAAGAAGAATGGGTAGCTTTGAGGGATGAAATAGTAAGGCAGCAGAGGACCAAATAGGTAAAAAGACGAGGGCTAGTAGAAACCCTTGGTTAATAGAAGAAATATTGAATTTAATTGATGAAAGGAGAAAATATAAAAATGCAGTAAATGAAGCAAGCGAAAAGGAATACAAACGTCTCAAAAATGAGATCGACAGGAAGTGCAAAATGGCTAAGCACGGATGGCTAGAGGACAAATGTAAGGATGTAGAGGCTTATCTCACGCGGGGTAAGACAGATACTCTCTACAGGAGAATTAAAGAGACCTTTGGAGAAAGGAGAACCACTTGCATGAATATCAAGAGCTTTGATGGAAACTAAGCAAAGAAGGGAAAGCAGAAAGGTGGAAGGAGTATATAGAAGGTCTATAGAAGGACGATGTACTTGAAGACAATATTATGCGAATGGAAGAGGATGTAGAGGAATATGAAATGGGAGATATGATATTGCGTGAAGAGTTTGACAAAGCACTGAAAGACCTGAGTCGAAACAAGGCCCCGGGAGTAGACAACATTCCATTAGAACTACTGACAGCCTTGGGAGAGCCAGTCCTGACAAAACTCTACCATCTGGTGAGGAAGATGTATGAGACAGGCGAAATACCCTCAGACTTCAAGAAGAATATAATAATTCCAACCCCAAAGAAAGCAGGTGTTGACAGATGTGAAAATTACCGAACTATCAGTTTAATAAATCACAGCTGCAAAATATTAACGCGAATTCTTTACAGACGAATGGAAAAACTGGTAGAAGCCGACCTCGGGGAAGATCAGTTTGGATTCCGTAGAAATGTTGGAACACGTGAGGCAATACTGACCCTACGACGTATCTTAGAAACGAGATTAAGGAAAGGCAAACCTACGTTTCTAGCATTTGTAGGCTTAGAGAAAGCTTTTGACAATGTTGACTGGAATACTCTCTTTCAAATTCTGAAAGCGGCAGGGGTAAAATACAGAGAGCGAAAGGCTATTTACAATTTGTACAGAAACCAGACGGCAGTTATAAGAGCCAACGGGTATGAAAGTGAAGCAGTGGTTGGGAAGGGAGTGAGACAGGGTTGTAGCCTAACCCCGATGTTATTCAATCTGTATATTGAGCAAGCAATAAAGGAAACAAAAGAAAAGTTCGGAGTAGGTACTAAAATCCATGGAGAAGAAGTAAAAATTTTGAGGTTCGCTGATGACATTGTAATTCTGTCAGAGACAGTAAAGGAATTGGAAGTGCAATTGAACGGAATGGACAGTGGCTTGAAAGGAGGGTATAAGATGAACATCAACAAAAGCAAAACGAGGATAATGGAATGTAGTCGAATTAAGTCAGGTGATGGTGAGGGAATTAGATTAGGAAATGAGACAGTTAAAGTAGTAAAGAATTTTTGCTACTTGGGGAGCAAAATAACTGATGATGGTCGAAGTAGAGAGGATATAAAATATAGACTGCCAGTGGCAAGGAAAGCGTTTCTGAAGAAGAAAAATTTCTTAACATCCAGTATATATTTAAGTGTCAGGAAGTCGTTTCTGAAAGTATTTGTATGGAGTGTAGCCATGTATGGAAGTGAAACGTGGACGATAAATAGCTTAGACAAGAAGAGAATAGAAGCTTTCGAAATGCGGTGCTACAGAAGAATGCTGAAGATTAGATGGGTAGATCACATAACTAATGAGGAGGTATTGAATACAATTGGGGAGAAGAGGAGCTTGTGGCACAACTTGACTAGAAGACAGGATCGGTTGGTAGGACATGTTCTGAGACATCGAGGGATCACCAATTTAGTATTGGAGGTAAGCTTGGAGGGTAAAGATTCAGAAGGATGTAGGCTGCAGTAGGTACTGGGAAATGAAGAAGCTTGCACAGGATAGAGTGGCATGGAGAGCTGCATCAAACCAGTCTCAGGACTGAAGACCACAACAACAACAACAACAACAACATGGCTATTTACGAATCTGATGGTACTTCGCCTGTCCTGAAAAAAAAAAGAAAATAAATAAAAAGGTGGTTAAGCGTTCTTGTTCCCAGTCGTGATGCTTTCGCAGATGTTGTTAAAAAGTCAATCAACAAGGTTTTGTTTCATTGTCCGTAGTTAAAAAGTGCGCAATGCCTATTTTAAACTTTATTGATTAAGCTTGTGTCTTGTTTTTAGTATAAAATATTTGTGAAGTTTTATGTACTTCGTGAAAGATATTTTTAGACCTATTGTTACTATCTATTAACGTATATTAGTTACACAACAAGCCTAAAAAGTTGTATTTTTCTAAATTTCAGTAGCATGAAAAGCAAACTTCTATTCCTAGGATTAGCAGCTACCGCCAATCAATATGGACTTCACTAAATCTGTAAATGAGCACAACCTATTCTGTTCTTCAGATAAGTAGTTCATTTTATTCGCAGAATTAATGAGTCTATTTTTTGTGTTATAGGTCTACCGATATTTTTTCTGTTTATATTTTTTTAATTTTTAGATCTGATGATGGCTGTAAACCAGGTAACCGATTATCAGTTTTAATGAAATTTTTTGTGTCGGAGATAGTGAAGTTTATAATCTGATGCGATACATAGGTCACTGAAGTCCTTCACAGGTCCAAACGTCCATAATTCCTCTTTTATGTCTAACTTGGATTTCGGTCATCTTGGCTCATTAATTCTGTAGCAGGTGCATTTTATGGCTTAGAAATGATTATTTAAGTTTTAATGCTATTTAATAGCTTAGAAAGTAGCACTAAAAGATTTCTAAACTCTGTCCATTGAAACAAAAGAAAGTATATTTGAAGAAAATTTTAACAGCCAAGGTTCCATTCAGTGCTATTTATTCCTGATTACCGGTTTCAACTGTTAAAATTTTCATCTCTTGATCTCCAAACAAGTTGTTGTTATATGTCCTGTTCCATTATGACTATGTCACACATGCGATGTTGACATTACCAGTGAATAGCATGTAGCACATTCCACACAGGTGTATTACAAATAAAAACAGGTTTGTCATAAGTAGAACAATGCAGTTAAAAAGCACCTTAGCAGCATTGTTCTTATTTCTGACAATCCTGTTTTATACTGTCCATAATAATGTCAACATGGCGTTTGTAATACAGTAATAATGAAGGAAGACGTATTACAATAAGTTTTCTGAAGTTCAGAACATGACATTCTTAATTGTTAAAAAGGTCATCAGGAATAAACAATAATGAAAGTGAACCTGGCTATTAAAACTTTCTTTAAAGCAAATTCAGATCTCTAGTACCACTCTCTAATTATGAGAAATTACTATCAAAGAAATATTTGAAAAATCTTTATGTTACAGTTACTTGGCGATTCACTTCTATATTTTACAGTGACGAAAGAGACAGCATTGTGTTCATATTTAGACACAGATATTATCATTTTCCATTGAAATATTTGTTAGTTCCTGTACATTTGATGTCTTCACATTAATTTGAATGCGCGCAAACGACAATCATTGTGAGTGATACCTGACTGCGCATCAACAACTTACAATGTTCTGTAAAATCACTTGCGTTCTGAGATAAAAACACTCGTTAACTCTCTTAAACAACTGAACAATAGTGCTTATCTGTGGTTGTTTTACATTTTTAGGTTCCGCAAACCATATGTGTCCTTCTACGAATTGCTTCTCGTGTAATGAGCAGTTTGCATCCTAATTGTCTGGAAGAGTGTGTATAACGAACTGAGAGACAATTTGTGAATATGCTACCAGTTGAGCGAAGGACAAGAGAACTGCCGTTCCGACGTTGTGGAGCACGGGCTTTCCATGACAAACTGCTTCCAGTACGTGCATTAACTGCCACACAATAGTTGACAGCACTGCTACACTCTTCGACAAATATTTCCTGTCTGAAACTATAATTGGATATCTAGAATATTGCTTGATTCCAGAACTTGAAAGGGTGAATTATAGAAATAGGTGTTGAAACCAGTTTCTTTGTGTAAATTTAAGGGAATAGGGACGCAGTTTCTTGACAGCCAATAGAAAACGATTAAAAAAGTAATTTTAACCAAAACACTAGTTTCGTGCTTTATTCCTAATCTCTTTCCATAAGTCTTCCTTCAGATTCTCTCCGTGTATTTTACATCAGTAACAAACCATGCCAGTCCGTTTGAAGATTTCTTATTTTACTAAAACATTAGGAAGACAGACACAGTGTAACTGAATAAAACAGCAACAGAAATTTATTAAACCAATCTGCCGTTTGGTGCAAAATTTGCTGTCTTCTGCGTCCAGTGAGCTGGCATACCGATCAGTATTGTTTTGTATCTAGGAGAGCTGAGTTACGTTTTTAATCATCTCAGTTAACAGTTTTAGATGGCCGGCAGAATATTAATATCAGCAGAAATGGTACCATAGCCTTCTGAGTTCTCACTATAGCGAGACCTCAACGACAGGATGTCGATTCCACATATAATTACCGCTTCTGGGTATCGCAAGATATCTGTGCGTCTACCCTACGCTGTATGAGCAGGCAGTGCACGAGGAGAAATCTGCCCTCGAGTGTGATATTTTCTCTCTCGCTGCAGGCCTCTTCTCGAGGGTCATCGACGAGAGCGGCACTCTGGTGGCCTCGATCTCTGGGACGAGGGACGCCCGCTACCACGCCTTCAGGCTGGGCGCCGCGCTGGGGTTGGAGACGGAGGACTCCCAGGAGCTCGTGGATTACCTGCGCTCTGTCAACGCCTCTGACTTACTGGTGGACGACGCACTTCTCACAACGGACGAGGTACGTGTATGCCACAATCTGTTATACGCACGCTAAAGGCCTATTCCCATTTCAAGCCAAGTACTAGGTGCAAATAATGAAATAAAAGCAACCTTGATTCCTGGACAGTTATGTGTGTGATTTCTCATTTCTTCTAAGTTTACTAGTTCATTATTTTAATCGTAGCTAGAATGAAAGAAGAAAGATTAGGGTTTAATGTCCCGTCTACATCGAGGTCAGTAGAGGTGGAGCACAATCTCAGATTGTTTTAAAGCAACCATCCCGGCATCTACCTGGACCGATTTACGGAATTCACTGGAAACCAAAATCAGGATAGTGCGACTCTGATTAGAGCCGTCATCCACCTGGCTGCGAGCCCAGCCTGCTAAGCCGGCCGGAGTGGCCGTGCGGTTCTGGGCGCTACAGTCTGGAGCCGAGCGACCGCTACGGTCGCAGGTTCGAATCCTGCCTCGGGCATCGATGTGTGTGATGTCCTTCGGTTAGTTAGGTTTAATTAGTTCTAAGTTCTCGGCGACTGATGACCTCAGAAGTTAAGTCGCATAGTGCTCAGAGCCATTTGAACCATCTGAACCAGCCTGCTAACCACTGCGTCACCTCGCTCGGGGTACTGATTGCTGCTATTTTATCGACAACTGAGCTATATATTTCAGAATAAAATTTTCTCGTCAATTACTCAGTTAGGGAATTTATTTCGTTTTACCGAATTTAACAAATTCATTAATCTGTCATATTCAAAGGATTAGTATTGATTTAAGTGATGTCTCGTCGTCTTCACAGAAGTATATTGCCATGATATTTCGTATAGTTTACATATTTTATGTGATAATTATGGACACCAATGATAATTTTCAGTAAATGAATCACATTTATGTACATTGTGAAGAACTGTTAGCAATGATGTGTTTACAATTATCATTTACAATATGTACATTTTTTACGTCATGGCACCGTGTTCTATGAAGAAGATATTGCCGTCTGCTAATATTAAAGTTCTGGAGATCAAATTAATCTATCGAAACGGGTAAAACTAAATAAACTTCCTGATTACGCAACTAATGACTGAATATTATTATGAAATTTATTACTTCATTTTCTTGCTTGCATTTTACTTCTTCGTGTTTTCTTTTCGACCTTATTTTGCAGATGTTTCTGTTTGACCCAAAACCATTTCAGCTTCTTACTGTGATTCTTCTTACGTTCATCTGCCCGTGTTCTCTCAAATGTAACACTTGCGTTTAGCTTCAAAGTTATACTTCTCGAATAAAGTTTTGAATGCACCTTTGTCCTGTAGAATCTTGTTTCTAGTGCCAATTTCTGGAAGATCTCGCTTAATTTCATGTAACGAATTGTTTTTAATTTTCATTTAGAGGGCATTGCAGAAAATCATTATTGAAAATGTAAAAGTATTTTTATCGTACCGATAAGAAATAGAAAATCAACATTTTTAAATGAACTGAATAAGGTACACTTACCAAGTAGCGCACATCACTCCCTTCAATCCTGATAACGATGTCGAAGGATCACGGAGTAGATTTCACGACAGACGGGAAGTGTCCAGGAGACATCGTGATCCATCCGTCCGAGAGATCGTGGGAATTGTTCGGATGCGTATCCTGGTCATGTACACCTAGTTTGGTGGTATCATATATTAGGTCGATAATAGAGGCGAGTATGCAAATCAAGATCATTTAGTTTTTAACTTAAAAAACTGTAAACTGTCAAAAAAATCCCTCTAAAGAACATAACGTATACTTTATAAAATTGTTTACTTTGTATATTTTATTTAAAAAACAGAATAATAGCTTTTTAAAAAATTTCAATAGTAATTTGCAACTTTTTAAAGTTGATTTAAACGTACTTCTAATACAAATAAAAACTGCACTAAAATATTTGAGAAGACAATCAGTGAACGAACGTCACAGCATCAAATGTTCGAAGAGTGTGTGTGCATTTCCGATCCACGAAACCGAACATTGCGTTTAACGAACAAGTCTTACCGTCTGAGCTAGCAAAGTACGTCTCACGACACCCCCTTAGAAATTCAGATCTATCAGCACCTCTCTGGTTCTGCTTTCCATATTTCCCAGGAGCTCTAATGCCTCCTTTGACGGACTATCACTCATGGAAGGCAAGGTACTAGCCATAGATACAGTCTAAGGGATTACCACCAGAGTGAATCTTTCACTCACCAATGGAAAGTACGTTTATATGAAACTCATTGGCGGATTAAAAGTGTGTACCAGACTGTGCCACGAACGCAGAACCTCGGCTTTCACGGGTAAAAATCGTGCCAACTTAGCTATGCAGGCACGAACCACTAACTCCCATCGTAGTTCACTTCTGTCAGTACTTCCCTTCTACTAAAGGATGTCGGTTCGTCCCCTCCCCCCTCCCCCCCTTCCTCACGCGGTACTGAGTTTTAAGCTGGCAGGAAGTTTTGAAAGAGAGTGAAAACTACATCCTGGAAAGAATCCTCTAAACTGCGGCTAGCTGATTTCGTCTGTTGCCGTTCGCGTACAACGAAAGTAGTGTATATCCACTCGTTGATCGTGTAAAGCGTGCGTATTGTCACTCCACGGTGCTGCATGTGTTATCATATGACGGGAATCAAATGAAAACCGAAAACCCGCCACAGCAGGGCCACTGAATGATGCTATTCAAAAGTAATTACCACCTACGAAGACATTTATCCTACTGGAAGACGAAACGATTAATTGGCGTTGCGTAGAACGCGATCGGCCGCTGATGACATCACTACCGTAACCACTCTTGACTTCCTCGTCCGATTGAAACCGACGTCCACGCGCGTCTTTCTTCAGGTCGGTGAAGATGTGAACACAATGAAAGATCCGGGTTATACGGAGAATGTTGCAGTGTTTCCCATCGACAACTTAGAAGTGAGCCACCCATCGATTGGTAGTCGGGGGCGGGAGTTATCCTACAACAAGAATCATTCGCCCGACGGCATTCCTGGACGTTTTGACTTGATGCCGTGATACAATCTCTCAGAAGTTTCTTCAAAGAGTTGCACTTTGATTTTGGTTCCACGCTCGAGAAACTCGAAGAGCAAAGGGTCCCTGAAGTCGACGCGGAGGTTATCACGACCTTACCGGAACTTGGTGAACAGCTCAGGATTTCTTTCGCGAGGAAGATATCGGACGTTTCTACTGTTGTCTTTGCTGTTTGTCTTACGATTGTCGGAATGTTGTCGGACGAAATCATCGCGTTTGCATTAAAGCCTATATCAAACCAGTCTTTAGACTGAAAACCACCACAACAACATCTACATCTACATCTAATTGGTTACTCTGCTGTTCACAATAAAGTGCCTGGCAGAGCATACGATGATCCACCTCCATGCTGTCTCTCTACCGTACCACTCTCGAACGGCAAGCGGGAAAAAGGAGCACTTAAATTTTTTCGTGTGAGCCCTGATTTCTCTTATTTTATCATGATGATCATTTCTCCCTATGTAGATGGGTGCCATCAGAATGTTTTCGTAATCGGAGGAGAAAACTGGTGATTGAAATCATGAGAAGATCCCGTCGCAACGAAAAACACCTTTACTTTAATGATTGCCACTCCTATTCACGTACCATGTCTGTGGCACTATCTCCCCTACTTTGCGATAATACAAAAGGAGCTGCCCTTCTTTGCACTTTTTCGATGTCGTCCGTCAGTCCCGTCTGATGCGGATCAGACACCGCACAGCAATCCTCCAGAATAGGGCGGACAAGCGTGGTGTAAACAGTATCTTTAGTAGACTTGTTGCCCCTTCTAAGTGATCTGTCATTGAGTCGCAGTCTTTGGTTGGCTCTACCCGCAACATTATCTATGTGATCGTTCCAGTTCCAATTTAGGGTATTTGTAATTGTAATTCCTAAGTATTTACTCGAATTTACAGCCTTCAGATTTGTGTGACTTATCGCGTAATCGAAATTTAGCGGATATTTTTTAGTACTTTTCCTTATTCAGGGTCCATTGCCACTTTTCGCACCATACAGATATCTTATCTAAACCATTTTGCAATTCGTTTTGGTCATCTGATGACTTTAAAAGACGGTAAATGACAGCATCATCTGCGAACAATCTAAGGCGGCTACTTGGATTGTCTCCTATGTCGTTAATATAGATCAGGAACAAAAGAGAGCTTATTACATTTCCTTGGGGAACGCCGGATATTATTTCTTTTTTACTCGATGACTTTCCGTCTATTACTGCGAACTGTGACCTTTTTGACAGGAAATCACGAATCACACGAATCACAATTACAACATTTCTTTACAAATGACTGAAATCTAAACTGATGACTGATAGATTTAAACAGCGTGTGCCCCTCCCTCCATTTTATTAGACAAAACACAACACTATAGTAAACAACCGAAATAGCTATGTTTGACGATGCTTCGCTGAATCGCATCATTATATACCATAACTGATTTCCTTAGTTCAAAGGTAAATGACGGAAACATGAATTGCGGGTGAAGACTGTCGACACTTCTTTTTTGTATAAAAGAGTCAGTAAGGGTTTGGCCACTAGTTTTTTACGAGTACTCACTCTTCATAATAAGAAACAGATGAAATTTCCAGTGAAATTGCAGCTCATCCATGGTGGACAGCTAATAGAATTATGAAAAAGAAGCACAAGACGTATGTACAGAGTCGCACAAGTATGTTGTATGTGAGTAGCCTTTACTAGTTCGTGTGTTATCGTAAATACAAACCTGGGAATGTGAACTGACCACTTGAATGTGATACTGAGCTCAAAGCCACATCACTTACATGAAACAGAGAAGAATCATCTGTGTGTGAAAGCCGGTATCATTCATAAGAAAATAAATAAGCAAATAAATAATTTCACATTCAGAAGTCTTGCTCAGTACGAACTGGTTAAAAAAAAGTAACTGATAAGAAAAAACCTGTAACGTCAACTTGTATAAGAATGTAACCTTAAACACGCGAAAATTTCTGCACTGACATGTGGCTTTGGTAAAATAGTGAAACTGACAGAACCAACATTGCACAAAGGAAACGAAACAATCACGTATTATGAATCTCACCTGCGAAATGAGGTACTGGCAGAAACAGCAACACAGCAAGACTCCGCAATAGCTCAAAAATACTGCTACCTAAAGTTGGTCCAGTAAATTGGGTTCATAATCTTGACACAGAATGCCAATGAAACAAATAACACAACATTTAATTCCTGTAACTTCAGTTAGGAAGGAACTAATCAAGGGAAACAATTATAGACCCTAATATGAAAATTAATTTAATCTAATAACTTCCGTGCTACAGTATATTAACTCGGAATATCAGTCAGTAGAATAATTATCAAAATAACTCGACTGTGACGAGGGTGGAGTGGACCAAAAATACAAGTCTACAAAAATAAAAACAATCGTTTCACCACATCATATAATACTATGTGCTTCATTTCGAAACCTTTTTACGTCCGTATGCCATGCAACCATTGTCATGGATCATAATTGCTCCTCGTAATAAATCTGCAACTCACATAGTTCCAAAAGTGCGCCCATGCATTGCACTGTACTCCCAAAGATAACCCCGCCTGCTGCACACCGCAGCTATCCACTACCGACTGTCAAATATTCTACAACTCCACAGAGCAGCCATCGCAGACACAGATACTATTGCATAACAACTGTTTTTCGGAACGTAGTTCTTCAAAATATCATTTGCCTTTACAAATATTAGCCACATCCTATAACATCATTAAAAAATAACCATCGTAGAATATCATCAGACACTATTACGTTAAAAAATTGTGAAAATAACGCCACTTACATTTTGCTTCAGCACTTGTCAAACTTCAGGAATCTTCCCACTTAGGTACATGTCACCTTTCTTTTCGTTATTGTTATTTCATACCCGTAGCCGTTATGGGGGGATATGGTCTGCCAGCGGTACAATCTCTCGCTATTCTCCGTAGAGTAGTTACAAAATTTACTGAAGAAACGACGAAGCTTATACGTGGACGCAAAAATGTACAACATTTTTAGATGCAATATAGCGGTGATTACAAATATAAGGAGTGGTTTACTTAATTTAAAGTTTTAAAAGGAAAATAGAAAGTCTAACAGGTGAAGATAAAAAGACAAAAGTGGACAGCTAAAAAGGAAAAAGAAAATAGGAACATTCGTTAAA
This sequence comes from Schistocerca serialis cubense, assembly GCF_023864345.2. Lineage (NCBI taxonomy): Eukaryota > Metazoa > Arthropoda > Insecta > Orthoptera > Acrididae > Schistocerca > Schistocerca serialis. Next base: position 432,995,766 of record NC_064641.1, on the reverse strand, counting down.
ATGAAGCACTGCACTTTCACGAAAATCCTTAAGGACCTACGCTAGGTGGAGAAGAGTTTAAACATTTGGATGATTGTCGCCATAAATATAGAAGCCGCTGGATGGTATCTGATCTATAGAGAGAGGCGGTGGGCGGTAAGGTGGGTATAGGGAAAGACGGAATGAAGGACGAATCTGGTGTGTAGGTAGGACCGTGGAATCCGGACAGGAAGGGAGGGAGTAGAATGAAGAGGGAGACAGAGGGGGAGCCCTCATGTGGAGTGGCGATAGGGGGAAAGCCTATGGTTGTCGTCAAAATGTGAAGAGAGTGTAGAGGATCCACATGGAGGAAGGTGCACATTTTATCGCCGGAGCTTAGTTTTTTCAGTGTAGGGAAACAGTATCGTCAAAAAACGAAGCTCTGTACATCGTGAAATGAAGTAAATTACGTAAACTGTTATCACTGTTAAGATCCTTCACACAAATAGGTATATCTTCTGTGCACTTGTCAGAGATGATAGAATTCAGCGGTAACAAGTATGTTTCGTGTCATGACACCATTTTACACCTCGTGAAAACTATGTGATAGTATAGTTATAAGGTACAAGGGAACAGGATTGAAAGATTTATTTATAAAAGAATGGTGTGTAAATACGTATGTTATCTGCCCCAAGAACCCTACATTGTCTTGTGTACTCGTGCAGAACATGGAAACAGTCATCTTACATATCAATTTCTTTGCAACTACATTGCAACAAATGAAAAAAAAAATACTGAATGCACAATATGCTTCTCCGTGTTACAGCCTATAGTGAAGTGCTGCAAAACAAGGAAGTACATAAGAGGCTGCCACCCCGTACATACAGGATGCGTCTTTTTACTAAGCTTTAACATGAGAAATTTACTACAATTACGTAAAAATTGTGTTCTTGTAGTAATACAATTTCAGGGTGCTTAAAAAGTTATCGAGAAAAAAGTGTAGAGGAATTGCACCATATTATGATGCGCTGTTACAATAGATTGTATAAGACAAGACACACTCTGAAGATAAAACGAAATTACAAATATAAAATGTATTGGCGTGCACTTGATCCTCCCTCATTATCATGTACCAAAGTTGCAGTTGAATATAAACTGTCAAGAACCCTTATGTAACTTATTACACAGCATTATCTGACATCCAACATGTGCTGAAGTAAAATGTATGTAATGTTATTTTCATAATTTTTGTAATGTACTACTGTCTGATGGCTTGTTCGTGCGGTTCTGTATATACAGCCTGTGCTTTGTATATTTTTTAGCTCTTGAAGTGTCACTTGATACTGACCGGAAGGCAGAAATTGCAATTGTGAAGTAAAACAATTAATTTTCTACAGTCAACAGCAAACATGACGCGTTTCAAAAAATTCTGCATGTCCATGACAAGTTAATCACAATAATAACTATCCGATATAACGCCTTTAAAATGTTCCTCTGTCCTAGAGTATTAGTCTACAGTCTCCATGTCGGGCAGATACCATTTGTCACCACCATAAGTGAGTAAAGGTAATGACAACTTAATTTCAATCGTAAATTATAGGTTATCCCATCAAAAATTCCTCGTTTGCCATGGAGAAGTTAGGCTACTCTTTCTCAGAATTTTTATCTTGAACATTTGTTAAGAAAAAAAGGAATAATCACTTGACGCGTTTGTGTTTACGTGATAGCATTTACCCTGGGAACCCGTTTAATATGAAAACAAGACATAAAATGCGTGCAGTCAGTATTGGTGATATAATATGAAAGATTTAGTAACGTAAATAACGATTTTGAACATCAATTTAGAACACCATAGAGGGGCAGAGGAATCGTGAACAGAAGACAGGATATTTGCACGGAAACACTAGCAAAACTTTTCACTGTCTGATAAGAAAATAATATTTTGTAATATAAAAGTCCATATCTTTTTAGAAGTAACTTCTCATCAGTTCTCTTTCTAGTTTATTAAGTAGTCTTACAACTTTTATAATGAATACAGCTTAAAATTTAAGAATTAAAAATAAATCTAAACTCTGGTAAAACTTGCAACCTTACGTTTTTGTCCATGATGTATTTATTGAATCCTTCGCAGCGGCCCACTTTTTAAGTCAGTTCTGATATTTTTCAGATAGTCCTCTTATATTCCAAACATTATGTCTGTTCTACTACTAAAATGAAAGACATCACATTTTCTGTAACTTATTGCATGTTTTTATATGCAATGATTTGAAGCATTACGAGATCGGGAATACTTGATTGAAATTTACTTGTGTTCTACGTGCTTATTTATTTGTCTCGCTTGCGTATATTAAGGGAAAAGGAGAGACGGTAATGTGTGGTTACAGGAATTTTATGTCTCTTGACGATCTGCTGATGCATAATTTATTGTGCTGTTAGTGGTAGTGTTTTTTGTCCTAAACTGTCAGTTAGCTGCTTGCACTTTTGTCAATTTGACCTGATTGGCAAGGTTCGTTTTTTGGTTGAACCTTTTTTTGTGCAGAAGATTTCTCTTGGTTTCCAGTTACGTTTCTGATACTAACTGTTTTGAGAACATTCATGTTGCTTTTATGTATGTTAGAATGTAGGAGTGGTTGTGAAAGTGGTCTGCGAATGTTGTGTTGTGACGTATATCAAAGTTGGTTGTTTTTGTTATGGTTCTTGTGCTTTGGATAAGTATTTGTCTTGGGGCACTCGTATTAATTACGGAACTTTCTGAAACTGTGAATATTTGTTGTGAGAACTGATTTTTTTGTTTCATTTTATATCTTCTTGGTACGCCATTAGAGAATAAGCCAAAGTCGGTCCTTTACTATTCTCATCCAGTTTCGCCACTGAAATTTGCTGTTTTATATGATTTTGAGAAGGTTATTCATTTTTTTCCGCAGACCTCGTGTGCATCATCCTTTGTATCGTTGATCTCTCACTTCATGAATAAAGCGACATTTTTAGCATGCATGTTGTTGATATAGTGTTAAAAAAAAATTGATTTCTATGTGTTTCAAATGTCCTTTGTCACCATGCTCCTCCTCTGTTGTAAGTAGATGTTAATCGCTCTGTAGCTGTTCTGTTTTTGTTCCTGTTTTTCCTAACTGACAGATAATGCGACCCCCATGTGTGTAGAAACAGGTCCTTGTTATTTACGATTAGGCAAGTGTTTCAGGAGATATCAAGAGATAATCTTATAGGCATGTTGTTGGTTGTATCAGTCGGTTGCAACACACACATAGGCTAGGAGCAATGAGGGTATTTGTCGCCCAGAGATTATTTTGCTGCACAGAAGCTGTTAGCGTCTGTAGCACCATATGGTATGAATAATTACGGTTAATAGCAGTTTGAGTGATTGGAGAATGAGCGTGTCGGTCCGAAGCCGTCACCCACTATAGATGAATTTTACACAATGCAACAAGGACGTATGAAATAAAAAATTACCCAGTTTCATTAGATAATATGATAGAGTATTTCGTATAAAAAATTCCGCATATGACATCGGGAGTTTTTATTGGTTACAGAGACACAGCTGATACAAAATAATCCAAACAAATATTCACAGAAGGTGTTAAGCAAAGGCAGAGGATCAACTTCAACCCTGATTTTTACAAACAGTGCCACCTACCACTTCAGTGAACTTTCGAATTCCCTTGACAACAGCACGTGTACCTATTCTGACGTTGTGTTGACGTTCTTGTATGAGAACAGCAACATTCATTACCGGAACCTTCAAATCGTCTCATGTGATTCCTTTTTTTTTTTTTTTTTTCTCTGCAGGCTTCGCCTTTCATCCATCACTAAAGGTAAAAATTGAAAGGATTAAGGCCAGGAAACGCTATCATTTCTGCTGATCCATCTTCCGGAGAATGTTATGTTTAGATGACATGACACCTGAGAACTAGAATGTGCAAGAGGCCCATTAATGCTGCATTAATATAACCATCCTTGTAGCCAAATAATGCTTGAAGCTCGTTGTTTATAGGTCCTCTAACTTTGACTTCAGAATATTTCTGCTCCAGTTAGAGAGGGTTCTTGATTAACTTGGTAGAAAGTACCAGAAATTAGTTATATGTGGTGACTTCAGTATTAATTTTGTATATGATTATGCAAAAAAAGAATATTGGTAGATTTCCTAATATCATATGATCTGATGCAGACTGTATTTATTTCCAACTAGGGTGCAAAGGAACGATAGCACAGCCATAGACAATATTTTTATACATTCTTCATTACTACATGGGCATTCTGTTCGTAAAAGGGTGAAGAGCCTTTCAGACCATGATGTACAAATTTTAACACTAAAGGCCTTTTGTATTCAAACAAATGTCACATATAATTACAAACTATGTAGGAAAGTTAATCCAAAAGCAATAGAGAGTTTTTTTAGATGTCGACAAAGAGCAAGAGTGGCAGTATGTTTATAGTGCCGATAACATGGATGACAAATGTAGTGCTTTCCTTAACACATTTCTCATGCTCTTTAAGAGTTGCTTCCCATTAGCCCGTTCTAAACGGAGTACTAGCAATAGAAGGCAGCCTGGGTTGCTGATTAGTGGGATAAAGATATCGTGTAGAAAAAAGCGGGAATTATATCACAATATTAGAAGTAGCCACAATCTAGCTACAGTAGGCCATTACAAACAGTACTGTGACGTGCTTAAAATGTTATTAGGAAGGCAAAGATTATGTGGTACGCAAATAGGATAGTTAATTCACAGGATAAAATTAAAACAATATGGTCAGTTCTGAAGGAAGTGTCTGGTAAGCAGCACAAGCTCGGCGGTGTAAAGTCAGTTCGTAGAAAAAATATTTCTGTTACTGATAAATCGGATATTTGTGCAGTATTTAGCAATCACTTTCTGAGTATTGCTGGTGAATTAAATAAAAATTTAGTTTCTACAGGGAATCATATAACTTTCTTGGCAAATGCCTTTCCGAGATTGATGTCTGAAATACTCCTCTATGGTAAAGATACGGGCGAGATTGAGTCAAAAATTAAGCCACTGAAGACTAAGGATTCTCATGGTTATGCTGGAGTGCCCAGCAGAATATTGAAGTATTGTGCTGCACATGTTAGTCCTGCATTCAGCCATATTTGTAATTTTTCCTATAGGAATGATCAGTTTCCTGTACGGTTTAAGTACTCAGTAGTAAAGCCGCTTTATAAAAATGGAGAAAAGAATAATACAGACAGTTTTAGACCTATTTCTATGCCATCAGTGGTTGCTAAAGGTTATTGAAAAGGCTGTGTATGTAAGGATAATCGATCATTTTATATCACACAATCTGCTATCAAATGTAAGTTCAGCTTTAGAAGTCGTTTAACAATTGAAAATGCTATATTCTCCTTTCTCTATGAGGATACTGGATGGATTAAACAAAAGGTTTCAAACGCTAGGCATATTTTTTGAATTAACTAAGGCGTTTGATCGTGCTGATCACAAAATATTATTCACAGTTTTGAAAATGGCTGTAATGTTATATCTGAGTGGGGTACTGTCAAGTTGGGAGTGCCCCAGGGATCGGTGTTGGTGCCACCCATGTTCCTTATTTATATAAATGATATACACTATAGTATTATGGAAAAACCTAAAATATTTCTGTTTGCTGATGACGCTAGCCTGGCAGTTAAGGATGTTGTGTGCAAAATTGGCTGGGTTTCCAACAGCGCGGTTCATGACATATGTTTGTGGCTTGTAGAAAATAAACTAACGCGAAATCACAGTAGGACTCAGTTTTACAGTTTCTAAAACACAATTCAACAAAATCTGGCGTTTTAATTTCACATGGGCATGTGATTTGTGAAACTGAACAGTTCAAATTTCTAGGTGTTCAGATAGGTAGTAAACTGTCTTGAAAAGCCCACGTTCAGGATCATGTTCACAGACTTAATGCTGCCATTTTTATTATTCGAACGGTATCTGAAGTGAGTGATCGTTCGACACGAAACATAGTCTACTTCACTTATTTTCATACGCTTATGACGTATGGTATTATATTTTGGGGTAATTCTTCCCACTGGAAAAGAATATTTTTTGGCTCAGAAACGGGTGGTTCGGGCAATAAGTGGTGTGTTCACGAACCTCTTGTCGACCTCTGTTCACGAGTCTGGGTGTTTCGACATTGGCCTCTCAATGTATATACATATTCCTTTCTGTCATTTCTTGTTAACAATATTAGCTTAGTCCCGAGAATAAACAGTTTTCACTCAGTTAATACTTGGCAGAAATCAAACCTGCAATTGGATCGGACTTGTGCAGAAAGGTGTGGAGTGTACTGCTGCATCCATTTTCAATACGCTACCACTAGAATTAAAAAATCTTAGCAGTAACACAAGCGCTTTCAAATCGAAACTGAACAGTTTCCTCATGGATCACTCCTTCAATTCTGTCGAGGAGTTCCCTGAAAAATTAAGCTCATTCCTGTTGTATTGTTGATTGCGTTTACTTAAACCTATGGCTTGACATTTTCGGGTTGATAAAAGTTTTATTTTTATCTGTTATTACTTTTATGTTGTAATTTCATGTACTGACACGTTCCATGACCTTGGAGATTTGCTCCTCAATTTGGTCCTACGGAACTCGACTTGAAAATAAATAGTCTAGATAATGACGCCGTAACCTACAGCGGTAACACAACAGCCCCAGTCCATTGACTATCAGACCACTCCACAGAGGAGCTTTCTTGGAGTTTCTGTTGTCAAAGACATTTGAGTTTTCTCAGTTTACCGTTATGTCTTATTGATACTGTTACGAGTAAATTGCCTTGATCAGTAAACAGTATCTGAAATTAGGCAGCCAAAAATACAAATCGTCCCTCTTCGCTTTCCTCTGCTGTTAATGTTAAGGACAGAAGTCGTGATGACGTAATGTACTCCATATTGTGTAAGTGTAACTACGATGCGCTTAGAAATTCTGCGTTTTCTTGTTGCAGGACTGTATTCTACCTCATGAGTAAGTATCCTATTTCATCCTCACTCTGTTCATTCGCACGTTCAGATGAGGCATGGCTACTGAGCAGTGCCCCAGTCTCTCACAGTTCAGTGAAAACACAGAACTAACACTCTTGTACCTGAAACTTCGTGGCAGATTAAAACTGCGTGCCCGACCGAGACTCGAACTCGGGACCTTTGCCTTTCGCGGGCAAGTGCTCTACCATCTGAGCTACCGAAGCACGACTCACGCCCGGTTATCACAGCTTTACTTCTGCCAGTATCTCGTATCCCACCTTCCAAACTTTGCAGAAGCTCTCCGGCGAACCTTGCAGAACTAGCACTCCTGAAAGAAAGGATACTGCGGTGACATGGCTTAGCCACAGCCTGGGGGATGTTTCCAGAATGAGATTTTCACTCTGCAGCGGAGTGTGCGCTGATATGAAACTTCCTGGCAGATTAAAACTGTGTGCCCGACCGAGACTGGAAACTCGGGACCTTTACCTTCGCAGGAGAGCTTCTGTAAAGTTTGGAAGGTAGGAGACGAGTACTGGTACAAGTAAAGCTGTGAGGACGGGGAGTGGGTCGTGCTTGGGTGGCTCAGATGGCGCAGTCAGCCGGCGGCTGCGCTGGAGGTCGGACGTGCCGTGCTGTGCGCTGCGCTGCGTTAGCTCCGCGTGGTAAGCCTCTGCTCTTGCTGCAGCGCGTCGTTGTCTATAGTGTTTTTGTAGCATTGGAAACGCATTAAGAGATGTCTCAACCACAACGAAAAGACACACTTAAATTTACGTTTGATCGCAACTTTGCTCGACCGAAATCATTTGATGTGGAACAGTGGTTAGAAGTTGATGTTAACATAGGAATTGATGATATTGTCGGTATCCATTTTTCGATTATGAACAGTGTGGTTTTTGCCAAACTTGCCAGTTCGGAGTTGTGTGAAAGAATAGTTCAATCCTGTGGTGGCGTCATGAAATTTAAACATTCTGACGGCAATGTTGGGGAGGTTATCGTTGCACATGCCGGTCTAGGTATTCGAACCGTACGCGTCTTTGAAATTCCCTTCGAAATAACATGTGACCAGATCAATGCTGTTATTTCTCCATACGGTAAAGTTTTGAGTAATATTGCCGAACGGTGGTCTGCTGCACACAAATTCCCTGTTTTTAATGGTGTGCGCCAATTAAAAGTCGAATTGCAGAAACACATTCCGTCATTTATAAACGTCTGCGGTTGTATGGCTGTTGTGATGTACGATGATCAACCGAAAACATGTGCTGTTTGCAACTTACCAGGCCACGTTCGTGCTGAATGTCTTCAAAGGCGGGTGGCGCAACTGCCTGCCGGCGATGCCTCTAGACCCTCTGCTATGTCAACACTGCCCCTGTCATACGTAGCCGTGACGCGCGGTCTTGTAGGTGGTACTGCGCCCCCCGAAGTTACTACGAGTAACGACCCACAAGCGACCGACACACCGACCGACTCAAGTGTAACATCTGTAGAACACCAACCCCCCTCGGAAGAAGTAGCTGCTCCTGCCTTTGTCACTGTGGAACCGCACAATGAGGCAATGGATACGGACGCGGCCTCGGTCGCCTCGAGTCGTGCTCCTCTGCATCCTGACACTTCTTTAGATGTCGAAAGCCTACCAGGTGCAAGGGAAACAGACTTGGCTTCTAGTGGTGCTACTCCGCATCCTGAAGCTTCTTCAGCAACTGACCTTCGCCTCTCGGGAGCTATGAAAACAGACCTGGCAACGGCCACTTCTAGTAGTGCGACTTGGCCACCTGAGGCTTCTTCAGGTATTGACCAAAGTCCACAAAGAGGCGCCTCTCCCAAGAAATCTAAAAAACGGAGAATCGCGCGCCAAGGTGCAGAACAGACTGCACCACAGTTGCGTGAACGGGCGAAGCAAATAGGGGGCAAAATACGTCAGTCTGCATCTGAGAACTTGACATGTAATCAGCAGTCAGCTAAATAAGACCCCTTGGTCCTGGGCAATGTGTCCGGTTCTGTCGGTTTGCATATAGATGGCGTAGCATTTTCTCGACCCGACGATAAAGGTCACCAGAATCAACCTGACCATAGTGAAACACTGAATGACGAGCAAATGGGAGATCGGTTGACTTCGTGGGCCGACGATGTCGAAGAAACTACCGCGGAGGAAACAATTATGGACACCACAGGGACCGTTACAGTCGCCACGATCGCCACCAAACAAGATGACATCATTATGAATGTCAACTCCGCGGCAGATACTGCCCCAGACAAAGAGAAGCCGACTGATCCCTTCCCGAGCCATGAATATTTCTAAACTGAACAGCGTACTGACTTGTGTCCGTATGTCTATCAGATCAGATTTCTTGATGTTTTTTCGATGTGATTTGTTGTTCGAGGTTTTCCTAAAGATACTCCCGTTTTGGCGAACGTAGTTCCGTTGCAGGCCTATAAGATCGCCACGCTGAATATCAACAAAATATGGAGCGTCTTTAATTTACAAACTTTAAAAGATTTCCTATTTGCCTCTGATGTGGACATATTGTTGTTACAAGAAGTAGCAAACATCAAACTTGACTTCATACAGGGGTATAATGCTATAGTCAATCCTGCAATCGGATGTGACTTGGGTACTGCATTTATTTTCAAAGAGGGCATCATAATTAAAGACATAGAAAAACTGCCTAACGGCAGAGGTACTGCCGGCACCTTCCAGACCGCGAGGATCATTAATGTCTATGCCCCATCTGGTTCTACCAATCGTCGCCAAAGAGCAAATTTTTTAAGGAAGGAATTGTTCCATTGTTTGGTGTACGCTGCAACAATACCATCCTTTGAGGCGACTTTAACAGTGTCATTCATGCCAAAGACCAAACTCCGAACTTTAACAAATCGCCAGAACTGGAACGGATCGTAACCGACCTCCGTTTAACTGATTCGTGGGAGCACAAGCACGGAGCTGCACCCGGCTTTACTCACCTCACTAATCATTCAGCAAGCCGGTTAGATCGGATATACGTCTCACCCAATCTGAAACACCGCATTCTGCAATCTGAAGCTCGGCCAACCGTTTTTTCAGACCACGCTGCATATATCTGCACATTAAATATGGAACGACAACGAACATGTCGATATAAAGGGCTGTGGAAACTTAATGTTTCACACTTAAAAGACCCTGCCTGTCGCTAAGCCTTTCTCACAACGTGGAGAGCCTGCGAGACCAAACTCGCCTCCTACACCTCGACCATGGATTGGTGGCTTAAATGCGCCAAACCTGGGATCCGTCGATGTTTCATCAACTGCTCCCGGGAGAAGAGCTTTTGGCACAAAAGAACAATAGAATTTTACTTTCACTGTCTCCGAGAAATCTACCTGCAAGGTGCATCAGCTATTGGGAACCATGAACGAATTAAAAAAGTCCAGGCAAAAATACTGACGTTACGGCGACAACAGCTTGAAGGTTACCAAATAAGGTCAAGAGCAGAGACTACAGCACAAAAAAAAGCTACTTCGGTCTATCACGTGATTCGTGAAACTAACAGAGGATTCCGAAAAATACTGACGGAGCTTAAAACTGAGAATGGAACCACCTTGACAATGCATAACGAAATAAAAGCAGCAATCCTTACCCATTTCGACAACTTGTTTTCAGCTAAGGTAGTAGACGAACAAGCACAGGATGATTTACTGGCCAACCTGCAAGGAAGAGTTAGTACCGCGTCCGCGGACGCTCTAATTGCGGAGGCAACCGAAGACGATGTAGAGTATGCTGTTTATCAAAGTGCAAAAAATAAATCCCCTGGAGCCGACGGAATACCAGCAGAGTTTTATCAAGTCTTTTGGGGCCATATCAAACATAGAATTATAGGCATCTGTAATGAACTTCTGACACTCAGTCAGGAGATACTAAAAGATTTTCGAGAAGGGATCATAGTATTAACCACAAAATACTCGGCTGGCAAGAAAATTGGAAACTTGAGATCAATCACACTGCTGAACAGTGATTATAAAAATTTTACGCGGCTCTTAGCCCACAGACTTAAACATGTAATGACCAGTGTTACCGGACCATATCAGTCTAGTGTGGGCAAGGGTAGAAAAATTCAACAGACACTGTCCAACTACCGCGACATAATTTCCATAGCGGAAGTGTGCCGACTACAATGTGGCATCGTGTCGTTAGATTTTGATAGAGCCTTCGACAGGATCAGCTACTCTTACCTCCTGAAAACGATGGATGCAATGGGCTTTCCCCCGAGATTCGTTGACGTCATACGGCGTTTGGTAACGAATAGTTCCTCAAGGATAAACATCAATGGACAGCCTAGCCGGCCAATAGAGATCGCAAGTTCCGTCAGGCAAGGTTGTCCGTTGTCCATGCCACTTTTTGCCTTGGCCATAGAACCCTTACTTGCTACCTTGACTCAACGGTTACAAGGATTACAAACACGAGGAAACAAAATAATTTGTCAAGTTTATGCGGATAATGTTGGATTTCTTGTTATGACTATGACAGAAATCGAGACGGCGATGTTAATAATTGATAAATACGAAAAAGCGTCGGCCGCAAAGTTGAACAAAACCAAGTCCGGCATATTGAGTATCGCACGTGGCATTGGCATGCGCACACAAGGTCAGTTACGTGAGCTCACAGCCTTCAAGTGTCTAGGCGTTGATTTCCGAAAAATTATACGTCAAACTATTGCGACCAACTATAGACAAGTATTCACTACCATACGCGCTAGTGTACGGACACACAGTATTAGGCAACTAAATGAAATTCAACGAGTGTCTCTCTCGAACGTCTCCATTACTTCCAAAGTCAGTTATACCGCACAGGTTCTGCCAATGCCCGCCGTCATCGCCAAACAAATTATGTCGGCAATAGACTATTTTGTGAGCCGTGGTCACATATTTAAAATCCAATATGACACTCTGACACTCGCCACTAAAAACAGAGGCTTAAACTTAACGGATGTTACAAAAAAGTTCCATGCTCTGTACATCTGCAATACGTTTCGGCAATGGAGACAATCAATCAGTTGTCTCGCTGCACACTTGCTGACCGAAATAGCTCTAGATGACCTCTCACCACCTATTAATGTGCAGCATATACCGAGCGCACTTTACCATTTGCTATGGTTTTTAATAGAATATAGCTATCTGTTGCTGTTGTTGTGGTCTTCAGTCCTGAGACTGGTTTGATGCAGCTTGAAACGTCCCCTTTTGAACAATTGTCTAAGACTGTGCTTTAACTGACACACAATTTAGCGCAACGCAATCTGACTTTCAATAATCCCTACAAAAGAATGGGCCCTGACTAAGATTAAACTATACCTTTCACAAATCACTTACCGCACAAAAATCTTCGCTACTCAAGCTACTGCAATACAGCGAGCGCCACTACTGCCAGCTAAATAAAAGATTCAAACTATGGAAGGCACTAACTACTGATAGGGATAGTTAGCAAATGAAAGATATTAATAGAGAACAAACAATGCATTTACCTCAATTGTCATAATATATATAGCAGTTCATGACAAATTTCAAAACTCCGCCATCTCTCTCCCCACATCCACCACTGCTGGCGGCTCACCTCCAACTGCGCAATGCTACGCGCTGTTCACATCCAGCTGCCGCTGCCCAACACTACAATGGCAGACAACAATGCAAACTAGCCACAGACTGCACACAGCACAGCCAGTGATTTTCATACAGAGCGCTACGTAACGTTGCCAATAAGAAAACATAAACAGCCTACTTACATAGCCCCCATGCTCCCCACAAAAAATTTTACAAATTGTTTTGGGCAGTGGCCAATAATTATTTGATAAAATTTTTCATAATTACAGTAAGAAAGATATCAAATGCACACACTTATTAATACAATGTTGGTCAAAAGCTAAAATTTTCTCACAGTCCATAAAAACAGTGCTGATCGGTCATCACAGTAAAATAGCACTGTTTTTCTCAAAGTCTGAGCAGTAAAAGAAAATGCGCACAGAAGTAGTGGATTTCCATGCTGTCTTGAAGAAGTAGTGTTGTCCTTCCAATGGAAAGACAGTGCTGACTCTTGACATGCAGACAGGTAATGCGCCACAACAGAGCAAGCCCACAGCAGAGTCAGTCGAAGTTTTGAGGAATATTGGTAGGTAGGTCATCACAGAGTAGACCCACTGTAGTCCTGGTAGAGATTACAGTATTGGTGGGCCACCAGGGGTGCAGACCCACTGCAGTCCTTGTAGAATTAATGGTATTGGTGGGACATCAAAGATGCAGACCCACGGTAGTCCATGTAGCGACGGGCAGCAGCCACTTGTTGCGACTGTGCAGGTGCACAATCACCATCGAAGAGTCTTGCGGAGAATATAGCAAGTCCATAAACCACCACTTGTCCACTCACAAAAAATTTGTTTGAAATGTCCTTAGAACCAGCAATGCTGTTATCCAGTCCCTTGCTGAATTATTACCACACGTGCAAACACTAACAGTCCCTACTTCTCACATATTGTCCATATACTATGACCAACAGAAATGTGTGCAGTGAAATGTAACTCACAAGGTACTTAATTTGATGAACTGGTGTCAATCACAATTTTATAACATGAGAATACAATTACAAAGGTACAGAAAACATCATTAAAGAACATAACAATACAGATAACATTTGTAGTAACAAACTTTACAGAAGAATCGAAATAACATATACATCAGTGTTACAGGAATTATGACATAAGTACATACGTAAAAGGTCTGAATAACTTTCGAAACATTAACTTCACACGTGAGCATTAAAACAAAACAGAATAAATAATGTCTAAACCTCTTTACAAAGAAAATAACATATTATAAATGCAAATTATATTTGAGGATAACAGTATTCCTCATCATAGTGAATGTAGCTTAGTACTAGAACAGAAAAAAATTTCTATGAAACAGTACACAGAGACAGGAAGAAAAGAAATACACAAGGGTACACAAACACATAGAATAATAATATGAAAGGAAAGGACAGGGTTTGTTTTACTGCAGTATTTTGCAAACAAAACTTTCTTTACTTCTTGGAGATCTCCCTTCATTCATCATTATTCCCAAAAAGTCCTATCTATACGTGCTTTCTGTATTCTATTCATATTTCTTTCAAAATAATTATTTCTCAGTGTACAATACTCATTTTGGCCCAAATCTTTTTCATATAACTTCTCAATGCATTTTTTCCCTATTGTCCATAATCAGTTTCTTATATAGTCTACCCCCTCTTGAGCTAACTTAAATCTACTGAGCTCAGATGCTAAACTAAGGGACGAGGCAATGCAGCAGTACAAAACAATTAACACAAACAGCAATGACAAAAAAAATACAAAAGGCGAAGCAAGGAGCATAAATTACAACTAATATAAGGCAATGAGCAGCAAACAAGAAAAATAAATCTGTAGTAAAACTGGCTTAGCAGAATAACACAAATTAAAATTCAGTAGCACTATGCCTGGCAAACAGCAGAAGCAAAAACAATAAATTAAATCTAAACATGACAATGCTCAAGCAGAAAAATATTACAGTAAAGACAACAATGCAGATAAGGGAAATGTATAATCACATCTTAATGTCTATGTAATTAAAGTGGTGCACCACAAGAAGTTATTCTACCAAAAAAATTACCAAGTAGTTGAAAAGAAAATTCCGTATGCAATTCCTGTGAAGGGAAATGTCTTTTTATGCTCCTTCGTTTTTTTTTTTTTTTGATTAGATCATAAAATTATTTACTGGATCTGTAGACATAAAATGTTTATATTAGTACATCTATTAAATTTTATTTTAACCAATGCTACAGTGCAGCTAAAAACTAGATATTAAAGAAAATGAAAATATGTACAAGGAAGGCATGAAACATCATCCATTAGCCATATGGCATTTCATAAGGTAGTGAAAAATCTCTCAACTATAAAGACAGTAGTCATAATCAGGTGTATAGACATAAAATATTTCTCGTCATTTCATTAGGCATTTCAGTAAATCATAAATTAAGAGCTCCACAGTGTAATCATATTGTTCAAGTTTGAGCGTGTCGTATTTGGGATGCTTTCTACAAAGGAATGTCAATAGCGAGGATAAGGGCCTCCTTTTTTTTTTTCTTTTCTACCTCTGCCTCTGAAAGGCACTCACTAATGACTTGTTCTCCCGGCGTCTGACACAGCTGGGTGCCCACGACGCATTACGTGCAGGTGGTCACTTAACTTTCTTTTGGAAATATTTACGACAGCATTTTCTGCTACAGTGACAGTCTCATATACAAAATTTCATGGGTCGAGAATTTGCGTTGCAAATGCGTAGAAACAAAATCTTATCAATATAACAGTGTCATCTACCTCAAACGTACTTTAAAATCATGCTCCCTTACCAAAGACATCATTCAAAGCTCTCATAGTATCACAATGGTTCCAAAAAAATATGAACAGTTCACAAAGTACAGCAAAATACAAGTTCATAAGTGTGAAGTTACCCAACTGTGTAATTGCGTAAACACGTGTCACTGATGTAGTAAAGAAAATGTTTATCTCTCAGTTAAATAATCAGATAGCTGTGTAATTTGTGTGTTAGAGAAATATGGTACCGATGTGTAAAGTTGTATAAGCAAATACCATATTAGCTAGGACTCCTTGTGCTTGCCAAACACATGGTACACAAAGTAGGCATGTACCCCCCTGAGGATTAATGTAATTATACCCTCAGGTGTTACAGATTACAACAATGGAATGAAATGTATCACGGAAAACCTTTGTATCATTGTACTTCAAATATCTTTAAAAATAAATGTTTTAAGTGCGAAATTAATCACTCAAATACGTGTCCTGTAGCGCTAAATGTGCGTCTTGCTGTAAGATAATCTCTGTGGAAGTGTCGTAGTTATCGTCCTCCGAAAGCTAAGTTCTGCAGAAGTCAATGTACTTACCTCATGATAAACAAAAGTGAAATGCTTTGAGTATAGATATCTTAGTTATTACGCTTATTGCTGTGATGAAGAAAGTACTGTGCTGTAACGTATTGTTGTGCTACAGAAAAGGCTGTCTCCTTGTAGCTATACCACAAAAGTTACTACTAAAACATGTTTAGCTTTCCAGAAGAATTCAGAAAAACTGTGCAGATATAAAACAGATACACTGCAAAAGCAACAATGTAAATTGTGTCACACATTAGTAGCATCGTGATATAGTCGTGTAGCTCTCAAATAAACTAACCACTGTGTCATCCGGTATCTCTCAGAAAGCACTTTGAATCCATAATGTATTTTCAAGTAAACCAAAATGTTGCATTAAAATTTCATTAGCAGTACCAGTACATGTTCGAAGTATGTAAGCCTGACAGTCGTTACGTAATCGTGCAACTAACGAGCAAGAATGTACAAATAACAACATTGTGTCGTCTGTTCACTATAACAATGCATTCGTAATTTCTGTTTAAATAAGTTCTCTTGGTTCTTGAGTGGCTATTTAACTTCAAACATTGTTGCATGTTAACAGTTTCTAAGTCTGACGATGTGTACTAGTAACGTGAAGTGAAAAATTTTATAGCAAAGACTAAGTTAAAAAACAGATTATCTCTCAATAAGCGGTTTTACATGTGAAATGTGGTGCAATCTTTTACTCTACATAGTACTCAGAGTTTCAACTTGAACGCAATTATCATGCGGTATACGTCGGTAAAGAATACTGGAATTTTTCTCAAGGTTAGCGTCTATGTTATTTTTCTCTGAGCCAGCCGGCGCACGCGGCTGCCTGCGGTGCGAGTCATTGTCTGTCTCTCTGTTGGCGCACGTCGTTATTGGGATTAGGAGACCTAACTTCTACAAATTCACCTTGCCGAGAAGGCCCTGCCCTGTTTAAATCCCACCAGTTCTGATGCAATTCAGGTCTGTCGTTACGATCATATCGTCTGTCGTCATGTCGGTAGATTCCATAGTTACTTTCGTGTCGGTCACGTGGTGGAGAACTTCTCCCTGAATCGTAACTGCACGTTGGTCCGTTGCGTCTAAAGTTATACTGTCTCCCTTGATAATATTTATTTTGGTTGCCATATTGTCTGTTTCTCTGATTGTCTCTGTGATAGTCATTACTGCGGAGAGGTGATCTTTCCCTGTAATTATTACTATTCTGCCAACGGTTGTCATACAGGTGGTGTCTGTTTTGGTCACGATTTGTGTTGTGAGAATAGCCTTGTCGTGTCCAGTTATTATTTCTTTCATCGCGGAATTGCGACGGATGTGACCTGTAATTGTTGTGCTTCTGTTTTCGCGTTCCACGATTGTCAGTGTCAATTTCTAATTCTTGTAAGAGTCCCTGAAAAGCTTCAATGTCGTCTTTGCAACGTCCTGCCAAAATAATGTGTCGTAAATGTTCAGGTAATTTGATTAAGCAAATGCGGATGAGTTCTGAGGGGCTGTATGGGTTTGACAGGTACTGATTCTTGTGCAACATGTCTTCAAAATATTTCACAAGACTGGAGAACTCAGATTGTTCGAAATGTTTCCTCATTATAATGCTATGTTTTACTCGGTCTTGTGTAGCTTGAGACCAATATGCTGAGAGGAAGGCATGATAAAATTCTCCTTCACTGTGACAATCGTGAATGACCGATCGCATTCTTACAGCTGGTTCATTCTTCAAGTAGCCACACATAAATTGTAACCTGTGCTCCAATGACCAGTTGGGAGGAAAACAATGAGAGAATTGATGGAGCCATGCTTGTGGATGAATGTCGTTGCCAGAATTCTTAAATGTTTTGAATTTATGTGTAGTAATGAACAGCTTATAGTCAAAATCATCATGTCGGCGAGTCGCATGTCGGTCATTGTTACGTCGTTTCGGCGGTTCCATCTCAAAATTCGGTGTGCCTTGCCGAATTTCTTTCATAATTTCCGAAATGTCCTGTGTTATTATTTTGTGGCTTCTCCGTATTTCTAAGTTCCTCTTCCCGTGTTGGAGCGCGAGTGTCCTCTGAAATATGAAATTTTGGTATTACTTGTGCCAACTGATCTTGTACTTCCCGGATTTCTCTTTTGTATTGCGTATTAATTTGATTCTGATTTTGTTTGAATTTCTTAATTTGTTCATACTCTTCTGTGTCAGTGATGGCTATAGGTCTTGTGTCATTCAGATCATCATCTACCTTTGTATATAAGTTAGTGAAATGATCCGAAAGTTCGGCTACTTTCTCCGATAGTGTACTTATTTCCTCAGTGTGTTTTTCTGAACCAAGTTTCAGAGTATCTACTGTGTCCTTTAAGTTTTCTTGACCTTTTGCAAGTTGCATAACCGAATCGGTAGATGCAACTGAGTCAATTTTAGCTTGCAGGGTCTCATGATTTTGATGAACAATAGTTTGCAGTTCTTTTATGGCTGCTTCGTGATTCTGTAATGCATTTTCATGCCGCGAAAAAATAGGTTGAAAATGCTCACAAATTTGTGTTTTTACGTCATTACAGACTTTTTGACATTTCGATTCAATGTTATGTAACTCAGTAGTTAAATCTTGAAGTGTTTGTTCATGTGTGGTGTCTAACTTTTGAAGATTTTGTTCCATTGTGTCTAACTTTTTAAGATTTTGTTCCACTGTGTCTAACTTTTGAAGATTTTGTCCCACTTGTTTCTGATTTTGTTCAAGCGTTGTGTCTAACTTTTGTAGCCTTTGTCCCATTTGTTACATTAACTGTAATAACAATGCACTGGTGTCTGAAACATGCTCCTCAGTCCCTTTCGGCAGTGAAGTTGCACCGGCAACATTTACATTTTGACAAGCAGAAAATGTGTCTCGACTTATTTGCGAAAACGGTGAGGACTCAAAACCTGAATCTACAGTATTTGCAAAATTGTGTCCTGTCATTTCGGATTCCTGAGGCGAGCTGTTGCCGACCGATCGATCGATAATGCTTCCCTGTTCACTACCTGTTTCACTGCCTACGCCATTGTTTGCCGCCCGCTCCATTTCCCTATGCACAATTATCAAATTACTACTTTGAACATTACTTAATTCATTACACGGTGGCGCTAACACACTGCTTTCGTCTTCGCTGTCATTTCTCAGTTTACTTTGGAGCCTAGTATTACGTTTTTCACACGCCATGATTGTCACAATATTTCACAAAACAACACAGAAAAGCACAATTTGAAGAGCAAAATAAGATAACACATTAACATAGCACTGAAAATAATATCCAGTTAATTGCAGCTGCGAAATACTAGGTGCAAATCTACATGCATGCCACAACTGTGTACAACAATGAAAAACTACAACTACAAAGGAAATTCTCTCTATAATTACGCACTAGCAATAAACAAAAGCTACATTAATTACACAAACTACAATAAAAAAAATCAGAAGATTCCAGTGAGGTATCCTCAGCTAAGGGTCGACATATGAAACATCTCCTTTTGAACAATTGTCTAAGACTGTGCTTTAACTGACACACAATATTTTGTTAGCGCAACGCAATCTGACTTTCAATAATCCCTACAAAAGAATGGGCCCTGACTAACATTAAACTATACCTTTCACAAATCACTTACCGCACAAAAATCTTCGCTACTCAAGCTACTGCAATACAGCGAGCGCCACTACTGCCAGCTAAATAAAAGATTCAAACTATGGAAGGCACTAACTACTGATAGGGATAGTTAGCAAATGAAAGATATTAATAGAGAACAAACAATGCATTTACCTCAATAGTCATAATATATACAGCAGTTCATGACAAATTTCAAAACTCCGCCATCTCTCTCCCCACATCCACCACTGCTGGCGGCTCACCTCCAACTGCGCAATGCTACGCGCTGTTCACATCCAGCTGCCGCTGCCCAACACTACAATGGCAGACAACAATGCAAACTAGCCACAGACTGCACACAGCACAGCCAGTGATTTTCATACAGAGCCGTACGTAACGTTGCCAATAAGAAAACATAAACAGCCTACTTACAAGCTCTCCATGCTACTCTATCCAAAGAAGAGCGGCGCGTTTCGTCACAGGGTTATTTGGTAACCGTGATAGTGTTACGGAGATGTTTAATAAACTCAAGTGGCAGACTCTGCAAGAGAGGCGCTCTGCATCGCGGTGTAGCTTGCTCGCCAGGTTTCGAGATGGTGCGTTTCTGGATGAGGTATCGAATATATTGCTTCCCCCTACTTACACCTCCCGAGGAGATCACGAATGTAAAATTAGAGAGATTAGAGCGCGCACGGAGGCTTTGAGACAGTCGTTCTTCCCGCGAACCATACGCGACTGGAACAGGAAAGGGAGGTAATGACAGTGGCACGTAAAGTGCCCTCCGCCACACACCGTTGGGTGGCTTGCGGAGTATAAATGTAGATGTAGATGTATCCTGTGCAAGCCTCTTCATCACTCAGTACCTACTGCAACCTACATCCTTCTGAATCTGCTTAGTGTATTCATCTCTTGGTCTCCCTCTACGATTTTTACCCTCCACGCTGCCCTCCAATACTAAATTGGTGATCCCTTGATGCCTCAGAACATGTCCTACCAACCGATCCCTTCTTCTGAACTACAACTACAACTACAACTACAACTACAACTTCTCCCCAATCCTATTCAATACTTCCTCATTTGTTATGTGGTCTACCCATCTAATCTTCAGCATTCTTCTGTAGCACCACATTTCGAAAGCTTCTATTCTCTTCTTGTCCAAACTATTTATCGTCCTAGTTTCACTTCCATACATGGCTACACTCCATACAAATACTTTTAGAAATGACTTCCTGACACTTAAATCTATACTCGATGTTAACAAATTTCTCTTCTTCAGAAACGCTTTCCTTGCCATTGCCAGTCTACATTTTATATCCTCTCTACTTCGACCATCATCAGTTATTTTGCTCCCCAAATAGCAAAACTCCTTTACTACTTTAAGTGTCTCATTTCCTAATCTAATTCCCTCAGCATCACCCGACTTAATTCGACTACATTCCATTATCCTCGTTTTGCCTTTGTTGATGTTCATCTTATATCCTCCTTTCAAGACACTGTCCATTCCATTCAACTGCTCTTCCAAGTCCTTTGCTGTCTCTGACAGAATTACAATGTCATCGGCGTACCTCAAAGTTCTTATTTCTTCTCCATGGATTTTAATACCTACTCCGAATTTTTCTTTTGTTTCCTTTACTGCTTGCTCAATATACAGATTGAATAACATCGGGGAGAGACTACAACCCTTTCTTACTCCCTTCCCAACCACAGCTTCCCTTTCATGTCCCTCGACTCTTATAACTGCCATCTGGTTTCTGTACAAATTGTAAATAGCCTGCCGCTCCCTGTATTTTGCCCCTGTCACCTTTAGAGTTTGAAAGAGAGTATTCCAGTCAACATTGTCAAAAGCTTTCTCTAAGTCTACAAATGCTAGAAACGTAGGTTTGCCTTTCCTCAATCTTTCTTCTAAGATAAGTCATAAGGTCAGTATTGCCTCATGTGTTCCAGTGTTTCTACGGAATCCAAACTGATCTTTCCCGAGGTCGGCTTATACTAGTTTCTCCATTCGTCTGTAAAGAATTCGTGTTAGTATTTTGCAGCTGTGGCTTATTAAACTAATTGTTGTGTAATTTCCACATCTGTCAACACCTGCTTTCTTTGGGATTGGAATTATTATATTTTTCTTGAAGTCTGAGGGTATTTCGCCTGTTTCATACATCTTGCTCACCAGATGGTAGAGTTTTGTCAGGACTGTCTCTCCCAAGGCCGTCAGTAGTTCCAATGGAATGTTGTTTACTCCCGGGGCCTTGTTTCGACTCATGTCTTTCAGAGCTCTGTCAAACTCTTCACACAGTATCGTATATCCCATTTCATCTTCATCTACATCCTCTTCCATTTCCATAATACTGTCCTCAAGTACATCGCCCTTGTGTAGACCCTCTATATACTCCTTCCACCTTTCTGCTTTCCCTTCTTTGCTTAGAACTGGGTTTCCATCTGAGCTCCTGATATTCATACAAGTCGTTCTCTTATCTCCAAAGGTCTCTTTAATTTTCCTGTAGGCAGTATCTATCTTACCCCCAGTGAGATAAGTCTCTACATCCTTACATTTGTCCGCTAGCCATCCCTGCTTAGCCATTTTGCACTTCCTGTCGATCTCATTTTTGAGACGTTTGTATTCCTTTTTGCCTGCTTCATTTACTGCATTTTTATATTTTCTCCTTTCATCAATTAAATTCAATATTTCTTCTGTTACCCAAGGATTTCTACTAGTCCTCGTCTTTTTACCTACTTGATCCTCTGCTGCTTTCACTACTTCATCCCTCAAAGCTACCCATTCTTCTTCTACTGTATTTCTTTCCCCCATTCCTGTCAATTGTTCCCTTATGCTCTCCCTGAAACTCTGTACAACCTCTGGTTCTTTCAGTTTATCCAGGTCCCATCTCCTTCCATTCCCACCTTTTTGCAGTTTCTTCAGTTTTAATCTACAGGTCATAACCAATAGATTGTGGTCAGAGTCCACATCTGCCCCTCGAAATGTCTTACAATTTAAAACCTGGTTCCTAAATCTCTGACTTACCATTATATAATCTATCTGATACCTTTTAGTATCTCCAGGGTTCTTCCATGTATACAACCTTCTTTCATGGTTCTTAAACCAAGTGTTAGCTATGATTATGTTGTGCTCTGTGCAAAATTCTACCAGGCGGCTTCCTCTTTCATTTCTTACCCCCAATCCATATTCACCTACTACGTTTCCTTCTCTCCCTTTTCCTACACTCGAATTCCAGTCACCCATGACTATTAAACTTTCTTCTCCCTTCACTATCTGAATAATTTCTTTTATTTCATCATACATTTCTTCAATTTCTTCGTCATCTGCAGAGCTAGTTGGCATATAGACTTGTACTACTGTAGTAGGTGTGGGCTTCGTATCTATCTTGGCCACAATAATGCATTCACTATGCTGTTTGTAGTAGCTTACCCGCATTCCTATTTTCCTATTCATTATTAAACCTACTCCTGCATTACCCCTATTTGATTTTGTGTTTATAACCCTGTAGTCACCTGACCAGAAGTCTTGTTCCTCCTGCCACCTAACTTCACTGATTCCCACTATATCTAACTTTAACCTATCCATTTCCCTTTTTAAATTTTCTAACCTACCTGCCCGATTAAGGGATCTGACATTCCACGCTCCGATCCGTAGAACGCCAGTTTTCTTTCTCCGGATAACGACATCCTATTGAGTAGTCCCCGCCCGGAGATCCGAATTGGAGACTATTTTACCTCTGGAATATTTTACCCAAGAAGACGCCATCATCATTTAATCATACAGTAAAGCGGCATGCCCTCGGGAAAAATTACGGCTGTAGTTTCCCCTTGCTTTCAGCCGTTCGCAGTACCAGCACAGCAAGGCCGTTTTGGTTATTGTTACAAGGCCAGATCAGCCAATCATCCAGACTGTTGTCCTTGCAACTACTGAAAAGGCTGCTGCCCCTCTTCAGGAACCACACGTTTGTCTGGCGTCTCAACAGATACCCTGCCGTTGTGGTTGCACCTACGGTACGGCTATCTGTATCGCTCAGGCACGCAAGCCTCCCCACCAACAGCAAGGTCCATGGTTCATGGGGGGGGGGGGGGGGGCGGGGGGGGTATAGCTATCTACATTCGCGAATTCCGGAAAACGATATGAACAACGTAAATGAAATATACAGCAAATTGATGGAAGAGAAGAAGAAAAACAAAATAGAAGACAAATACCCATGTTATAACTGGAAAGCGATATGGAACAATATTCATAACCGTACCATAGCTACTGATCTGAAAGCAACATGGTACTTCGCTATAAACAGGAAATTTGCAACTTACTCTACACTTCATACGATCGACCTCTCAGACTCGTCACTTTGTGAAACGTGTAATTTAATTGATAACGAAGAACATCTGTTCGTGTGTGACAGGGTTCAAGATATATGGCTGTATGTACGACGAAAGTTGGCGGCTACCCTCCGAACGTCACCTAACGCAATAACACCTGCGGACTTTTTGGCACCGGATGATGTACCCTTTCCTACCACGAAAAGAAACGCAGTCAACTGGCTGAAAGCAGCAACAGTGCATTACCTCTTCACGAAAGAAGAGAAAAGCAAAGAGGATTTTTGGATCTATCTGCTAACTGAGCCTACGGTCGCAGGTTGGAATCCTGTCTCGGACATGGATGTGTGTGATGTCCTTAGGTTAGTTAGGTTTAAGTAGTTCTAAGTTATAGGGGACTGATGACCACAGCAGTTGAGTCCCATAGTGCTCAGAGCCACTTTTTTGCTAACAGAGCATCACAAGTTACTGCAAACTAGTAAATATAAAGAAAATTATGCTAAATTTTTAATCAAGACCTTAACGTAACAGAAGCAACAAGAAATATTTCGGACTAAGAGGAAACAAAGCAAGAGCTGGTCAATATACTGCCTTAATTTACAATCACAGTGATGAAGATAGTTTGTTTTAGTTTTCACTGACATTGATATTGTTTGAGGTTTACATTTATTAAACATTTTGATATAGCCAGTATAAATAGCTACTTCACACCGAGGATGGTTTTATTTTCTTATCAGTGAGGAGCGGAAGATTGGAATTTTCTTTTACAATTCATTATCGCAGGAGGCCTATTTGGTTCAAGAATACAAAAGAAAGTGAAGACGAAGAAAACTGTTTCTGTTTCGTACATGGTGAAGACAGCATTCATTTTCACATTGTCATTAAACCCGAAGAAGTGGTAATTTATTTTTTCGGAGATAACGAGATTAAAGTCGCCTCATCATTTTATGGTTTTGTACATGGCGTGAAAGGCCTACGTCGACGAAGGCGAATTATGGCGAGCGCAAGAATGGCCTAAAAAGAAAAAAAAAGAAAAAGAAAAAGATGGTAGAGTACTTGCCCGTGAAAGGCAAAGGTCCCGAGTTCGAGTCTCGGTCGGGCACACAGTTTTAATCTGTCAGGAAGTTTATATCAGCGCACACTCCGCTGTAGAGTGAAAATCTCATTCTGGACTCTTGTATCTGTTACTCTGTGGTTAGGATATCGTCTACCGTATTCTCTACAGCCGCCAGTGGCAGCGTTTCCATCACAAAATCCATACACAAACAAATAATTAGTATACTTAGCATTTGTGAATGCATGCAGCATTTTTAAAAAAATCAGTTATCTAATCTCAAGCATATACTCATTATCCTAACGTCATAATGAAACACAATCGATATATAGACTCGTAAGAGTTCGAGTACCAATAAGCGAAATTAGAATTTTATTAATACCTTCAGCTGCTAACGGGTGTTGATATATATCAACGGGGACAGGTGAAAATGTGTGCCCCGACCGGGACTCGAACGCGAGATCTCCTCCTTGCATGGCAGACACTCTATCCATCTGAGCCACCGAGGGCATGCCTCCCGCGAAACCCACGTTCTCACCTTGTATGTCCACACACTACATTCGTAGTGTCCCACCCCAACACACTCATTACTCGTGGAAGACATTCTTACCAAGTCCCATAAGAGTTCGGGGAATATGTGTGCATACGCTCAGAAGAAGAAGGTCATGGCCGGTGTTGCCAGCACTGTATACTTATATGGATATGATGTCTGTTCTTTCGGACATGCCCGAAAGAACAGACACCATATCCATATAAGTACAGTAATCGAAATGGAAACTTCTATCTTTCGAACAAATAAAACTAGATGATATGTTATACGGTATGTTTTATTCGAATTAGTCTATACTACCACCTCTGAAATTATTTACTAAGCTTCTTCAAAGACCCTTTATCATAACAAAAATACCTGATAATGCTGAGGTCAGTGGCTGCATTGGTGCCATAGATGGTACTACCACCACTGAGAATAACATTAGTTCATCGTAAGTTTTAGAAGCGGTATTGTTCCATGTGTTTCAATATTTTCTTCAGTTTTCCTGATAGGGGTATCATAAGCGGGTTTCCCCAGCAAGGAAAGTTTCGCGCTATGTGGAATATTTACGTTTTACTTTCTCAGCTGCGTTAAGTTGGTGACATTTCGGTCTTGTGTATGTGTGAGGGGATATATTGTGTGTTTCTTTGTATAACCTGAGTTATGAGCTGGGTGCCTGCGTAGTTATAGGACCTGACAGTGACATACAGTTGTTTATCTGTGGTTGACAAGTGAGTGAGCGACTTCTACACGAGGTGGACAAAAATAGGGAAATGCGAAAAACGCACCACATCGACGTGCCCATCACGCTGTCGGAGACCCTTTAGCATTCGTAACAACGTCCAGTCGTCTCGGAATGGATAAATATAGGCCGTGTATGACTTAGGTAATCTTATAACATTGTTCTGGAAAATAGTGGCGAGTTCAGGTGACGATGATGGAAGTGGATAGGGATCACGCACCCTGCTCTCCAAAGTAGATCACAAAGAATCAGTAGTACTAAGATCTGATGACTGTGTGGTGACTGTGGTGGCCAGGGTAGATGCGACAGTTGAGTCTTGTGCTCACAAAACCGCATCTTGACGATGCGACCTGTGTGAACAGATGTCCTGTCTTTCTGGTGCACAGCATCAGCGTGGGAGAACAAATATCGTACAGTGAGATGGACTTGAGCAGCCTAAAGGATCACATAAACTTTCGCTGTAATGCCACTTTGCACAGTGGCAATGGGGCCCAAAAAATACCGCGATATGCTTGCCCAAATCGTCACTGAACCTCCACCATTTCCAATGTTGGGACCTAAATTCGGCGAAATATTGAAAACAGTGTGAAAGAAGACTTATTCTGCTAAATGACCTTCCTCAATTGCTCCATGACTGAGTTTCTATGGCTTCGACAAAATGTTTTCCTGGTGAGTAATTTTGAATTTCCAGCTCGCCATGCAATTCTCTGCATCTGTAGCTCCTTTTGTGTTATCTTGGTGCTGACAGGACTCGCGACTGCGACATTCATTTCCTTAGTAACTTTCGAAAGTATGGTCCCCTTATTTTCCGTCACAATCCTCTTCAATGACCGCCTGTCACAATCACTCAGCATACAGTGTCGTCCTCGTAGTGACTTATCGGATGGTGCTTTTCCGCTTTTCCTGTATACGGTATAAATCATCGGGTACCTCGGTGACGGAAACAGCCAACACAAGAGCACGTACAATTTGCCCACACTCTAATTCGAAACTAGTAGCGAATTGTGGAAAATAAATGACAGCTGAAGATTTCACCACGAATTATAACGAATCCACTTAGCTCTGACACAATGCACTCACAACTACGTGCCACACTGTTCTGACAACGACTGACTCTTCCAACGTGCTGAGGGTACTGCGCAGTTGCTGTTCGTGGTCAAATACAACAGTGTATCCTGCAGGCTTGATAAGCCTCTGAATTTATGTTCATGCACACATTTCTGACGGTGTTACCATACTTTTGTCCAATCCCTGTATGTGTGAAGTTGTGTTTCCCTCTACCATTTATTGTACGTTAGACCACATCCTGCTGGTTAGGGAGTGCAAAAACACTTTTATTTATCTGATCGAACGGTCCACGGCTAAATTGCCGCTTCATAACGTCCAACGGGCACAATATTTCAGTGATCAGACGTACAGACATCGACAGGTATGCTGATGATTTGAACTTCTGAGGGCTCGTGGCCGACCTATATCCCTCTCTCCCGCGAGCTGTTCCCTCCGCGGTCCGAACCGGCTAGTGTCGATATCTGTGGTGTCGCTGACGTAGGTGCTCTGTCCACCCTGGTCACCAGATGATTTTGTTTGCTGAGAGTCTTCTTAATTAAACTCAGCGCTGGTTCGCAGGCCTTGCTAAAGTTAGAGCCACAATCACGGTTGATGAAATTGTCTCTCGACCGATCTGCTATCGCCTCTATAACGATGTTGTCCCAGTATTAGGATGTCTGTGCCAAGATCCTGGTACGTTCGTGCTCCATCGCGTGATTCTGAGAGAAACAGTGCCTTGCGACCGCTGACGTCGAAATTCACCAGCCGACTGTACCTCTGGGGATCCCGGCAACGATCCTCGACCGTGCCCATTGTCTGTCCGATATATGTCTTCCGACAATGACACGGAGTCAGGTACACTCCGGCCTTTCGCAAACCGAATCGTCTTTGACGCTTTCCAATAATGCTCTCGTTCTATTGGGCGGACAAAATGGAACTTTTACTCGGTGCTTTTTCAATATGTGTCCGATATTTCCCGATAGTGCGCCAATGTACGATACAAAGGTAGTGGCTGCCTCTTTCTCCGTGACTTCTTCTGTCTCCACAGGTTGTATTGTTGTGGTGGGTCTGAGAACGCGCCTAATCTGCTGTTCTGGGTATCCCTTTCTTTCCAAAATACAGTTATGATATGTTCCAGCTCATGGGGCAAACTCTCTGGAATTGAGATGGTCTGCGAAACTCTCAGTTTCTAGACCCCATTTCTCTGCTAAGGGTGGTTACACATAAAAACTGATTAGTGTGCGTTTTCTTCCGACAAACACTATGGCCCAGGATTCTAAGACCTGTTCTCTTGCCCATGGAAAAATGGAAATGAGAGTACGACATTGTGGGCAGGGAGTCTCCCATTCGGCCGCCGAGGGCAAGTACTCACCGCATTCGAAGCCACATTGGGCGACTTGCACGTCGGAAATGGGGATGAAATGATAATGAGGGCAACACTACACTGCGTTCTTGACCGGAGAAAAATCTCCAGCTCCAGACGGGAATCGAACCCGGGCCCCTTGGCGTGGCATTCCGCCGCTCTGACCACTGAGCTAACGGGGGCGGACTCTCTTGCCCATGACGTCCAGGTAATCAGCCTTCTGCTTCGGTCTTCATAGTGAATTTAATGTTGGGATGCATGGAGTTAATACCTGTTAGGAAGCCAAAGAGTTTGTCTCGTCCATGGGTCCATATGACGAATGTGTCATTCACATAACGGAAAAAACACATCTGTTTCCATCTGGATGACACGAGGAACTCCTCTTCGAAGTACTCCATACACAAATTCATCTGTTTTAGGCTAGAAACTCTCAGTTTTGTGATATAAAATTTCCAGTCCGTTAGCGTCAACTGAAGTTTTTCGTTCATTGTTCATGTTGGTGCAATGCGCTCCTAATTTTAAATTTCCTGCCAGATTAAAACCATGGGCCGCATCATTATTTGAAACTGGGACCTTCACCCTATCCTGTATCGGCTGAGCTACAGTATACAAGCACGTCTCACGACCTGGCTTGACTGTTTTACTTATGACAGTAGCTCGTGACACTAGCACTCCCGGTGGAAATGTTATTGTGGGAACAACGGCTTTGCCATAGACTAGGAGATTGCTTCCGGAATGAAATTTCACTCTTTAGCGAAGTGTTCGATGATCTGAAACTTCTGCGGAATTTCCAGTACCAAGTTCGAGTCCTGGTCGAAAACAGCTCGAAGAGAAGTCCCTGGTGTCATCCAAATGGAAACAGGTGTGTTTTTCCGTTATGTGGGTGACACTTTCGTGATCTGAGCCCATGGAAGAGACAAACTCCCAGAAAGTTCCAAATCAGCGCACACTTCGTTGCAGAGTGTTAACTTTATTGTGACCTTCAAAAATCGTCTTCCAGTGTTTCAATGTATCCTAATTTCAATTTATTTGTCTGCTAATTTCTTGTTTTACATATACTATAACTTCTTTCGGTACGTTGTTAAGCATATTAACTAGTTAACTTCGTGTCTACAGAGATCCTTTCTTTTTTATACTGTGCCACAACTTTATTTGAGTTATATAGGGTTCATTGTAAATTTCATTTATTTGTATCATACCTCGGAAGTGAAGCAGCTTCTTCTGTGCTAAATTTTTGCGTTCGAGAAATTACATGACCCTTATATGGTGTGTCTGTTGTTGGGTTAAGCAGCAGAAATAAAATTCAGCTTATAATTACCATCTCTTTATAACAAATCACAACGTAATTGTATCCTTAGTTCTGTTCTAATCGCTCGACGCTATGCTGAGAAATGTAGTAATTTTTGCTCTGTTTGCAGGAGAAGTTGTATATGTCAAACATCGTATGGTCGCCCAACATAGAACCTCCAACACAGAGCGCGTTCCTGACGGAATCTCCCATTTCAATTTTGAACGAGGGCCGTTTTCTGAAATTGCCCCTCATGATCGGTGTCACTTCCGCTGAACTCGGTGAGTGTGAAATGATTATGCGTTCGCACAAATGGAGGATATACAGAAAATTTTGAGCTTTTTACTTCCTGAAGCAACGCCTATTAGATCGTACTCTCTGTGTCTTAAGGTTTCAGCATCCTCAGCCAATCAGCGGTGATCACCAACTTGAACGAGCAGTTTGAGCAAGTTGTGGGTCCCTGTCTTCACCTACCGACAACCGAAGAGCAGGCGGAAGCTGCCTTGAGGATTAGAAATTTTTATTTCGGCAACGAAAGCATTTCTCCAGAAAACCCGGAGCCATTAGTGCAGGTAAGTCAATACCTGTTTTCTTTGTTCCTACTGTGTGATAACTGTAACACGGTGACAATAATATTAACGATTTTGCTGTCGAACATCCAACCCTTTAAGAGAAGCTAAACGTCTTTCCCAAGATCGCTAATAACAACCACATTCTCGATAACCGGTTTCGGTAATAAATGTTACCATCTTCAGATCTCAATAGACAGGTTATTGCATATTTCTTAACGTGTCTGTTGAGATCTGAACATCGCAGTGCCGATTACCGAAACCGGTTATCGAGAACGACGGTTGTTATTAGCGATTTAGGAAAAGAAGTTTAGCTTCTATAATCTGTTATCACAGCTCGCCCCTTGCCGCTCAAAATGAGTAAACTAAAAGAAAACCCGAGAGGTTGGTTCTCTTTCTAAGTGCTATAATAATTACAAAACATGTACAAGATAGTTATAACCTTTCGCTACTTGAGCGAGCGTATATGTAAATTATTTACCTTACGGGTGCCCATCTTTGTAGGAATGATATTCATACTCTATGCTGTAGAATTTGCATTGTCGGTAGCGATAGTGGATTGACTCTCCGTTAGACGCCGACATTGATACGGCGACGTAGGGTTGAAACACGAGCATCAGTGCGCTTTACAGCAGTAGGCAGTCAACAAAGGTGAGCAGCGCTTAGCTCACAAAGCTGTTTTATCAAAACAACGGCGATAGCGCAGCTGCTCCTCGTAAGTATCGGCGCATTAAAGGAATACAGAGTAGCTCTCTTCCTGCGCCGGTGTTGAAGAACATGATTCGGAAGTTCGAGTAATTGGTGATTTGAGAATTGTTCATGAGAAAGGCGACTGATAACTGCACCACAAATTGTTGATGAAGATTGCCATGACTGAGAATTCTGGACGCAATGTGCGATCTTCAAGTAGTACACGTGATGTGTCACGACAGCTGAACTTTCCACGGTCCACGGTTGCTTCGGGAAACAGTAGAGCAGTCTCTAGTGCGGCTCCAGGCTCTCGTGGACGGAGATG
The DNA here is from genome assembly GCF_023864345.2 of Schistocerca serialis cubense. Lineage (NCBI taxonomy): Eukaryota > Metazoa > Arthropoda > Insecta > Orthoptera > Acrididae > Schistocerca > Schistocerca serialis. Next base: position 432,964,391 of record NC_064641.1, on the reverse strand, counting down.
GTCGTCACTTTGAACAACCTTTGTAACCTGCAGCGCAAACGTGATATATATATATATATATATATATATATATATATATATATATATATATATATATATACACTCCTGGAAATTGAAATAAGAACACCGTGAATTCATTGTCCCAGGAAGGGGAAACTTTATTGACACATTCCTGGGGTCAGATACATCACATGATCACACTGACAGAACCACAGGCACATAGACACAGGCAACAGAGCATGCACAATGTCGGCACTAGTACAGTGTATATCCACCTTTCGCAGCAATGCAGGCTGCTATTCTCCCATGGAGACGATCGTAGAAATGCTGGATGTAGTCCTGTGGAACGGCTTGCCATGCCATTTCCACCTGGCGCCTCAGTTGGACCAGCGTTCGTGCTGGACGTGCAGACCGCGTGAGACGACGCTTCATCCAGTCCCAAACATGCTCAATGGGGGACAGATCCGGAGATCTTGCTGGCCAGGGTAGTTGACTTACACCTTCTAGAGCACGTTGGGTGGCACGGGATACATGCGGACGTGCATTGTCCTGTTGGAACAGCTAGTTCCCTTGCCGGTCTAGGAATGGTAGAACGATGGGTTCGATGACGGTTTGGATGTACCGTGCACTATTCAGTGTCCCCTCGACGATCACCAGTGGTGTACGGCCAGTGTAGGAGATAGCTCCCCACACCATGATGCCGGGTGTTGGCCCTGTGTGCCTCGGTCGCATGCAGTCCTGATTGTGGCGCTCACCTGCACGGCGCCAAACACGCATACGACCATCATTGGCACCAAGGCAGAAGCGACTCTCATCGCTGAAGACGACACGTCTCCATTCGTCCCTCCATTCACGCCTGTCGCGACACCACTGGAGGCGGGCTGCACGATGTTGGGGCGTGAGAGGAAGACGGACTAACGGCGTGCGGGACCGTAGCCCAGCTTCATGGAGACGGTTGCGAATGTTCCTCGCCGATACCCCAGGAGCAACAGTGTCCCTAATTTGCTGGGAAGTGGCGGTGCGGTCCCCTACGGCACTGCGTAGGATCCTACGATCTTGGCGTGCATCCGTGCGTCGCTGCGGTCCGGTCCCAGGTCGACGGGCACGTGCACCTTCCGCCGACCACTGGCGACAACATCGATGTACTGTGGAGACCTCACGCCCCACGTGTTGAGCAATTCGGCGGTACGTCCACCCGGCCTCCCGCATGCCCACTATACGCCCTCGCTCAAAGTCCGTCAACTGCACATACGGTTCACGTCCACGCTGTCGCGGCATGCTACCAGTGTTAAAGACTGCGATGGAGCTCCGTATGCCACGGCAAACTGGCTGACACAGACGGCGGCGGTGCACAAATGCTGCGCAGCTAGCGCCATTCGACGGCCAACACCGCGGTTCCTGGTGTGTCCGCTGTGCCGTGCGTGTGATCATTGCTTGTACAGCCCTCTCGCAGTGTCAGGAGCAAGTATGGTGGGTCTGACACACCGGTGTCAATGTGTTCTTTTTTCCATTTCCAGGAGTATATATATATATATATATATATATATATATATATATATATATATATATATATGGAAGCCTCTCAGTATGTACACTAGCTATTTGTCACATGGAGTGCTGGAGTGCTGACAAACATAACGTAAAGTTTGAATGCGTAATATGAATGATTTTTTACCTGACTTATGTCACCCATTTTTTTCAGGCACCATGCAGTATCACACTATCACAGCAAGGTAACTGGTAACTGGTGGCTCTGCTCCAGAAATTTCAAGCTGAACATCATAATCATCTTTCTCAGCATTTCTGTGTTATTAGACTGAACTTTAGCTACATGTCGGGAACCGCAACTATTTAGTACAGTCACATGGCACTATCACATTACAGTCTCCAAAGGAAGTTCACCACAGATTTTTCCACATCAGTTACAGTAACCAGTCATTCAGTATGTAAGAGTGATGTAGGGCTCTGTTGCTAGCTCATGCCTTTAACCCCGCCTTTACAGATTTTTGAGTCCCATTTTTTTTTTTTTTTTCCTCTAAAGCTCGAATCCCTCAACGCAGCTGCTCAGGTTTTAGTTTTGTCATCAATTGCCTGCACTGCCACTACCATTGTGCCTCAATTATCACTCAGATTAGAAGGGTTGTTACTGAAAATACCAGCGACATGAAGTGGACCTGAACCTAGAGTTATGGTCTGGGGTACGATTTCGTATGGCAGAAGGAGCAGCACTCTCGTGGTTATCCCACGCACATGGCTGCAAATTTATACCTCAGTCTTGTGATTCAACAAGTTGTGCTTAGAGCTCGAACCGAAAGATTTAGGAGTTCCTTTTTCCCACGCACCATTCGAGAGTGGCATGGTAGAGAAGTAGTACGAAAATGGTTCGATGAATCCTCTGCCAGGCACTTAAGTGTGAATTGCAGAGTAATCATGTTGATGTATATGTAGACATTCACGAACAGCATTCAGGGATGTTTTCCAACAGTATAACGCTCGGCCACACAGCGATATCGTAACCCAAGATGCTCTACTAAGTGTCAGCATGTTGCCTTGGCCTACTCGATCTTCTGGTCTGTCACCAATCGAGCACGTGTCGGCATAATCGGACGATAAGTGCAGCCCCCTCCACGAACAGCATTAACCGTCCCTGAATTGATCGACCAACTGCCTCAGGCATGGAACTCCATTCCCCAAGCTTACACCCAGAACTTGCGCAACACAACGTATGCACGTGTGCATGCTTGCATTTAACATTCTGTCGGTTACACAGGTTACTAATGTGCCAGCATTTCGTATTTGCAATGGATTATCTCTCGCTTACATTAATCTATGTTGCAACGTTAATCACTTAAATGTTTCCCAAAATTTTATTACTCTACGTTAATTATTTTTTGGTGGTGCGATTTTTTCCCGTCAGTGTATATAGTAAACTTCAAATTGCCCATTTACTCTCTGCCAGAGAACCAAACAACTTAGTCTTGCTAGATAATTTAAATATACAAAACGATAAAGCAACAGGTATATTTTTTGTCGAATATTGTTATAAACGCAAGATTGTTTTAAGTTGGTAGCAATTGCGAAATGCAACAGATGTTGCATACAATTGATCCTTCTACATCTGCATCTACATCTACACGACTACTTTGCAATTCACATTTAAGTGCTTCTAATTGGTTTACTTACTTATTATTTCTTAAACTTAGCACCATTTGGAAAACATTTGTTTACAATTTCGTAACAAGATTGTGTTACTGAAACAGCTAAACGAAGACATCACCTTCTTCGAGCCGACCGATTCCCTCGTCAGAAAACTGACCCAGCTGACTGACGTGCCAGTATATTACTACAAATTCGACTATCCTGGGCCTAACGTCCCTACAAATGAATGGGGTAAGTGACTGACACTTGGCATGATATCTTACTGATCACGTTTAAATTATGTGTCTATTCAAAGAATATGGGTCTTCATTTCGTCCGTAGTTCCAAACTGGTAAATAGGTAACATAAATATTTGTGACTCTAGCTAAAACATCTATTTTTCCATGAAGTCACACGTACCCATAGTTGTAAGTCACTTGTTTGTGCTTCATGTCCAAGAAAGTGAGGTTGTTTAGCGAAAAGACTTTTACCCATTTAAGAAGGAATCTAACCATCACGTTGTCAGATTTAATTTGAGGCGGGAAATGTTTTGTTTCAATTTTGTTGTACTCGGAGACAGAGACTTCAACTTTTTCTCTCTGTTGAGACAGCTTTTAACGTGTTGCAGTGCTTAAGACTCTGGAATTGTATTCGCGAGCTGTTGAAATTCCCTCTGGGACATTTTCTTGAATCGGTTAAGGCGAATTCCGGGTTCGATCCTCGGAAGAGGACACATCCGATTTCTTCCTCATCCTCGTGTCATCTATGGTTTTGCAACGTCTATGCTCTAACATTCCTTCTTTCGTTCTTCCATTTATCTTCCTTTACTTCCCACTTTGTAGAAAAATCATATAATTATCACCTAACGTCAGTAGTAATTTCGAGCAACCCAAGGGAACTAATGGGTTGTGAGATATCTGGCTTACTGATTTGCTGTCTCTTTAGGAAAAATTTTTATCTGCGAGGAGATTTCTATGTAATGTAAAGGTCGCTCACTCTCGCCATGGAAGCCCCTACTATTTTGCCAGCTTCAAGGATGAGGAATGTGTGTGGGTCGCTTTTACTTCTTTTTTTCCTCTTTTGGGTCATTACTCTTCTGGTTGGTTTGATGCGGCACGATTTCCTCTACCTCAGAGATGCAATTGAAACCTGAATCCTCAGTATTTTGCTGGATGTATTCAAGCCTCTCTTCCACTACAGTTTTTACTCTCTACAGCTCGCCCTAGTTCGATGGAAGTTATTCCCCGATGTCTTAACAGATGCCCTGTCATTCTGAACCCTTTTCATGTCAGAGTTTCCCATATATTCACTTCCTCTGCGATTCTGCAAACAACCACCCCATTCCTTACCTTATCGGTCCGCCTCATTTTCAACACTGGTCTGTAACACCACACCTCAAACGCTTCATTGCTCTTTAGTTCCGGTTTTCCGACAGTCCATATTTCTTACCTCACAGTGCTATGCCCTAAACGTACATTCTCAGAATTTTTTTCCCTAAATTAAGGCCTTTGTTTGATACAAATAGACTTCTCTTGGCCAGGTATATCCTTTCTGCCGGTGCTAATCTGCTTTTGAAGTGTCCTCTTTGCTCCGTCAATCATGGGTTATTTCGCTGCCTAGGTAGCAAAATTTCTTAACTTCATCTACTTCGTGATCATCTATCATAATGACAAATTTTACGCTGTTCTCAGTTCTGCTACTTCTCATTACTTTCACCTTCATCGATTTACTCTCAGTCCACATCCTGTACGCATTACGCTGTACATTCCATTCAGCAGATCCTGTAATTCTTCTTCATTTTCACTGAGGATAGCACTGTCTCCAGCGAATCTTATCATTGATATCCTTCCACCCTGAATTTTAATTCCAGTCTTGAACATTTCTTCTATTTCCAGCATTGCTTCTTCAATGTATAGATTGAACAGTAGGGACGAGAGATCACATCCCTATTTTCTCTCTCTCTCTCTCTATTCGTTTAGTCGGTTCCGACTCTTCGTGACCCCATGAACCAAATCACGCCACTTTTTCCTGTCTTGCACTTTCTCCCGTAGACCTTCCAGGTTGGAACACATTGCTTCTGTGATGCCATCGATCCATCTCATACTCTGACGTCCTCTTCTTCTAGTTCCTTCAATCTTCCCCAGCATTAATGTTTTTTCCAGCGAGGCATGCCTTCGCATTGTGTGTCCAAAGTAGGCCAGCTTTTGTTTTAAGATTAGACCTTCCAGGGAGAAATCTGGTTTAATTTGCTCCAATATTGATCTGTTGGTTCTCTTTGCAGTCCATGGAACTCTAAGAAGTTTCCTCCAACACCACAATTCGAAGGAGTCAATTCTTCGCCGTTCAGCCTTTCTAATGGTCCAGGTCTCACATCCATACATCACAACTGGGAAGACCATAGCCCTCACAATACGGATCTTTGTTGCTAGTGTTATATCTCTGGACCTTATAACCTTGTCAAGGTTTGACATCGCCTGTCTACCGAGCAACAGGCGTCTCCGGATTTCATGGCTGCAGTCACCGTCAGCAGAGATCTGGGAACCGAGATAACTGAATGTGGTCACTACCTCCATGGTTTCTCCTGCTATATCCCACGAATTGGTAGGTGTAGTTGCCATAATTTTCGTTTTCTTCACATTCAGCGTAAGACCAGCCTTTACACTTTCGTCTTTCACCTTCAGTAAGAGTGTTCTCAATTCTTCTTCACTTTCTGCCAACAGGATCGTATCATCCGCGTACCTGAGGTTGTTTACATTTATTCCAGCTATTTTAATTCCTGTTTCTCCTTCATCTAGCCTCGCATTCCTCATGACATGTTCTGCATACAGATTGAATAAGTACGGTGACAGTATGCAGCCTTGCCGGACCCCTTTCTGAATCTTTATCCATTTCGTTGTTCCATATATAGTTCTCACCGTGGCTTCTTAGTCAAGGTATAAACTCCGTATCAGATGAATGAGGTGATCTGGTACACCCATGTTTTTCAGTACGTTCCATAATTTGTTGTGATCGACGCAGTCAAAGGCTTTGGCGTAGTCAATAAAACAGAGGTACACATCTTTCTGGAATTCTCTCGCTTTTTCCATAATCCACCGAATGTTAGCAATTTGATCTATAGTTCCTCTTCCTTTCCTAAATCCAGCTTGTTCTTCTGGCAGCTCTCGATCTAAATATTGACGAAGTCTATTTTGTAAGATTTTCAACATAGCTTTGCTAGCATGTGAAATAAGCGCGATTGTTCGGTAATCTGAGCATTCTTTAGCACTTTTCTACTTTGGAATGGGGATGAATACTGATCTTTTCCAGTCTTCTGGCCACTGCTGCGTGATCCATATTTTTTGTCATATTGAGTGCAGCACTTTCACTGCATCCTTTCCAGTGACTTTAAACAATTCTGCTGGTATTTCATCATGTCCACTAGTTTTGTTATCAGCCATATTTTCAAGGGCCCTCTGGATTTCGCTCTCCAAAATATCTGGCTCTAGATCTAAATTAACATTAACATCAGCAGTAGGAGCCCTGTCATGATGCAGTTCTTTCTTGTATAGGTCTTCTACATATTCTGCCCATCTTTCCTTAAAATCCTCTGCTTCACTCAGATCTTTCCCGTTTCTATCTTTTATCATTCCAATTTTTGCCTGGAATTTTCCTTTAATTTCTCTAATTTTCTTATAAAGATCTCTTGTCTTCCCCATTACGTTACTATCTTCAACTTCCTTGCACTGTTCATTAAAGAATATATTTTTATCTCTTCTAGCTAATTTCTGAAGATCTTTATTTAATTCAAACATAGCTGATCTATCTCCCTTGATTTTTGCTTTCCTTCGTTCTTCTGCAACTTGCAGTGCCTCAACTGATAGCCATCTAGCCTTCTTACTGTTCCTTTTCTTGCGAATGTGTTTCTCTGCGGCCTCCTTGACAGTTTTAGCTACTTCTGTCCACATCTCTTGCGAGCTTTTGTCCTCCAGCTGTAATACATTAAATCTGTTTTGTACCTCTACAGCATAGTCGGAGGGTATAGAGTTAAGGCCGTATCGGCAAGTTGGGTTACTTTTTGCTACATTCTGAAGTTTCAGCCGAAATTTTGCAATCAGGAGCTCATGATCTGATCCGCAGTCAGCCCCAGGTCTTGTTGTAGCTGACTGAACCGCGCTCTTCCACCTCTGATTACAAAGTATGTAATCAATTTGGTTCCGGTGTTGGCCATCTGGCGAAGTCCAGGTATATAGGCGTCGTTTTGTTAGTTGAAACAGTGTATTAGCAATTATCAATGAATTTTCTTGGCAGAATTCTAGGAGTTTCTGTCTAGCTTCATTTGTTGTAGCAAGACCATATTTCCCTGTTATACCTTCTACAGCTTCATTTCCCACTTTTGCATTCCAATCTCCAACTATGTAGACGATATCCTTTTTTGGTGTTGACAGTAGTAATTCTTGTAAATCTCCATAGAACTGGTCAATAATTTCCTTTTCAGCATCGGTTGTTGGAGCATAAACTTGAATTACTGTGATGTTGAGGGGCTGACCTTGAAGTCTGATGGACATCATTCTATCATTTTTATATTTGCATCCCATCACAGCTTTTCTCACTTTATCACTAACTATGAAGGCTACTCCATTACTTCTGTTGTTATCGTGCCCAGAATAATACACCATATGGCCATCCGAAGCAAATTCTCCCATGCCAGTCCACCGCATTTCAAAAAAATGGCTCTGAGCACTATGGGACTTAACATCTATGGTCATCAGTCCCCTAGAACTTAGAACTACTTAAACCTAACTAACCTAAGGACATCACACAACACCCAGCCATCACGAGGCAGAGTAAATCCCTGACCCCGCCGGGAATCGAACCACCGCATTTCACTTATTCCCAATATGTCGATGTTAATTTTCTCCATTTCTCTTTTCACTATGTCTAGTTTTCCTTGATACATGGATCTTACATTCCATGTTCCTATGCAGTGCTTCTCTTTGCACCATCTGACTCTTCGTGAAGCTCCTCTCAACCTGGTTCCCCCCGGAGATCCGATCGGGGAACTTGAAACTCCGGAACATTTTGAGCTGAGCGAAGCCATGGGGTTTTCTTGGGATAGTTCAGTGGTGGTTTCCCGTTGCCTTCCACTGTCCTCCAACTCCTATCTGCTCACCGACTCAGTTTCCCGCTGGGGTTGGTTACCCAACCTTCCGCTGAGTTGCTCGGCTTAATAGGGGCACCACGTGTAGGTAGGAAGTTGGAGAATTGAGGTGGCAGAGGCTGTGAGAACTCTCTTGCTGAGTTCTTGTAATCGCGTATCACCCCCATTTTATGCCAGAGTCTCATGATGTCTGCAGAGACCCCCCCAGGTCATTTCCTATTTTTTCCCTATTTTTTCCCTATTTTACACCTCTTTTAATCCGAGGACAACGTTCTTGGTCTTCGACTCTTATAATTCCCTTTTAGTTCTACAGCTTATTCAGGTTTTCCCGAAAGTTTCGTACATCTTACACCATTTGACATTTTCATACGCTTCTTCCAGGTCGACACATCCTATGAACGTGTGTTGACTATTATTTAGTCTTGTTCCATTATCAACGTCAACGTCAGAACTGCCTCTCTAATCGTCATCTAACACGTCCTCAATTTTCTTTTCCTTTCTTCTGAATGTTAATCTTTTCAGCAACTTGGATACATGACATGTTAAGCTGATTGTGAAATAATACCCGTACTCACCTGCTCTTTAAGTCTTCAGAATTGTGTGTGTGATATTTTTACGAAAGTCAGATGGTGTTTAGCTGGACTCATACGTGCTACATACTAAGGTGAGTAGTCGTTTTGTTACCACTTCCCGCTACGATTTTAAATATTCTGATGGAATACTATCTGAAACTTCTACCTCATTTGATGTAAAGACCTCCGAAGCTCCATTAAATTCTGATTTTAATAGTGGATCCCATACTGCTTCAATATCGACTCCTGTTTCTTCTTCTATCACATCAGACACGTCTTCCCCCTCGCAGATGTTTTCAGTGTACTCTTTCCACGTATCCGCTTTCTCCTCTCCATTTAACAGCAAAATTCCTATTGCACTCTCAATGCTACAACCCTTGCTTTTAATTCCTCCGCAGGTTGTTCAGACTTTCCTACATGCGGAAACAGTCCTTCCGACCATCATTCCGTTTTCGATATCTTCACGTTTTTCGTGCAGCCATTTCGCCTTATCTTACCTGGACTTCTTATTTATTTCATTCTTAAGTGAATTGTATTTCTGTATTCCTGAGTTACCCGGAACACTTTTGTACCTCCTCAATTCCTCGATCAACTGAAGTACTTTTTGTAATGCCAATGACTTCTACCCAGTTCCCTTCTTCGTACTTACATTTTCTGTTGTAACCTGTTGTAACCGCGACCGTAATGGTCACGGGGTGGCCGAGAAAGCGCGGCGGGACCAAACGGAGAGCGGCCCGCGAACAAACAAACGGAAAGGAGGGACAGGAAACAACGAGGGACGATCGAGAGAGACCTTAACGACGACAACACGCAAGATGCAACGGAGTGACAGACACAACCAAACGAATCCAAGACGTCCACTAGTAATGAAAACAAAGAACGGTAAACACGCTATCTGTTGTCGAGGCGATATGCCAAGCCTCACGCAACGATTAGACTCGCTGGCTGAGCGAGAGGCAGGCGCTCTATGGGGGGCGCCGCTATTGGCCGGTGGAACCACGTGTTCCACCGTGGTGCCCTCACACTGAATGCGGGCCGGGAGGCGCGCGCCGCCACAGCTTACGGCGCCATGGTGCAGAGACCTCTAGGGGGTCTTCGACGTCCATGACGACTGGCGCGGATTCAAATTCAGCGGCGCGCGGTACCAGATTTTCTTTCCAGTTTCTGTGATTGCCCTTCTTGGGAATGTCCATTGCTGTCTACATGCTGAGTTATTCTTTATAGCAATATCTATATCTTAAGGTAACTTAAAGCATATCTGTTCATTCCTTAGTACTTCTGTGTCCCACTTTTTTGTATATTGATTCTTCTTGACTAGCCCCTTGAACTACAGCCTACTCCTCATCACTCCTAAATTGTGATTTGAGTCTATATCTGCTCTCCAGTACACCTGACAATCCGGTATCTTACTCCGGAATCTTTGCCTTACCATGATGAAATCTAACTGAAATCTTCCCGTATCTCGCGGCCTTTTCTAGGTATGCCTCCTCCTCTTGTGATTCTTGAACAGAGTATTCGCTATTATTCGCTAATATTTATTGCAGAACTTAAATAGTCTGTCTCTTTTCATTCGTAGTACCAATCCCATATTCTCCTGTAACCCTTTCTTTTACTCCCTCCCCTGCAACCGCATTCCATCCCCCTATGACTAATAGACTTTCCTCTCCCTTGATTTAGTACATTAACCGTTCAGTACCGTCATATACGTTTATACTGCTTCATCTTCAGTTTGCGACGTCGGCATTTATACCTGAACTATTATTGTAGGCGTTGATTTGCTGTCAGATCTAGTGAGAGCAACCCTATTGCTGAACTGTTCACAGACATACACTCTATCCGACCTTCCTATTCACAACTGACTCTACTCCAGTTATTCCATTTTCTGCTGCTGTTGACATTACCCTGCACTGATCCGACGAGAAATCCTTGTCTTCCTTGCATTTCACTTCAGTGCCCACACTACATCTCTGTAAACAACGGCCGGAAAGCTCTGGCAGTCGTTAAATTTCTCGGCGACAGAAACCCGCTCCTTGGTCGCGTAGCCAAGCGAGAACCACTGTGTGAAAGTTCTCATCGTTGTAAAATCTCTTTCGGCCCCAGACATTCATTCACGGATATGGCTTGGTGAAAGGTCTGGATTTCCCGAGTAGCGTCACCCAAGCCAGTGCGTCGTTGGTCAAATTGTTGGCACGATGGCCCTATGGCCGGACGCAACATTGGATTTGATCCATATTCTGCCAAAATTTCACAGACAAATTTTGTGCTATTCTGCACAAGAATCGTACTGCCAGCGTACTTCAATTTGGAGGTCTTTTCAGTTGCCGCGTCATTCCCATGACACACTGTGAAGCAGCTCCTATCCGTACCACAGCAAAATGGCGTCCGCAAGAAACCAGGAACCTGTACTCTCTTCTGCCAGAGCGCCACTCTTGTTGGACAATGGTATTGGCGTGTGACGTGTTGTGCAACATTTCTTGATACCCCAACGAATAGTTTCTATTTTTAGTTTTATTGAAAAGGAAAAAAAAGACCGATGTTGTCTTTGCTTAAGGGCACAAAGTTTACGTTGTACTAGTTTCGTTTATCGATATTACAAATGTAAAAGCCGAATTTGCGAAAATTCTAACGCATGTTGAAATCAAAAGTTGTGGAAAGTACTTCAGATTGTAAATGTCTGGGATTTTAATATATGTGAGGCTTGTTGCTGCAACACGTAATTCATAATACCGTAACTATGAAGCATTAATCAGTCGGCAAAGCAGTCATTGACTCTGTACTTTACCAAAGACTGCGCCCTCACTGATAACTTTGACTGACACGTAAACAAGATCTTTCAGATTTTTTTATTGTCAAAGCATGTAGTCGTATCTGCAGGATATTCTTCTATAGCACTTTAACATATTAATGCCCGTAAAACAAAAATGTCAGGAAATTAAATTTTTTATGAGTGGCTATGTCATGTTGTACACTCATACTGTTTTAGGAAAGACGTTATGAATTAAGTCCAAAAAGTTGCTTATATTTTGAGATGTTTATTTAATCACGACAGGCCTGTTTCAGCACTATTGCAATCATCAGGCGAGCTGAACGTAATGGTTTTATTATATACTATTTTATAGGACAGATGGTAGCCTACTTGTCATATATGACATTGACAACGATACATTTATGGAATTCTTAACTTACCTATAACGTCGCTGGTTAGTCACTCAAACGTTTTTCTTACGTCTTTTAAAGTTATTTTATTACCTAGCTTTCATAGGCTGTATTTGTTGGAAGTTATAGCCTGAATTTTATTTGTTGTGTGTGACAATTTTTTGTTTGACGTTTAACCAACGATGTTATAAGATTACATCAAAATGGTTACTTATCGATTTCCCTTGGTTACCGTGTTGTTTATTTTTATCTGTTAATGTGTTATTGGTTTGACTTAGCTTATGTCTTTGGTTGTTTATCCGTTTTCATGATCGATGATTCGAATAAAATTTTCTATATACTGTTTGTGTTTTAGATCTAATTGCTCGTTGATTATTTGTTGTGGATATTTGTGTGCATGTGTGTAGATTTCGACCTCTTCCAGAATATTGAGTAAGCGACCTTAATGTGCTACATGCAAAATTTTCATTACTTTTTCTACATTGTCTGTGTTATGTTGTTCTATCTGTAGGTGTTGAAAGAAGGACGATGGGTTGCGTTCATTGTTTCTAGTGCGCTCCCTGCATCTGATATTAAAGTTCCGGCCTGTTTGACCTATATAGAACTTATCACAATCTTTACAATGAATTTTGTATATATCTGTTTTAGCAAAGTTAAGAGTATAGTGAACCTAACTTTTCAGGCGTCATACATGGCGGAGAACTGCCGTCTCTCTTTGTGCGGAAGGATACTGAGTATAATTTGGATCCTGAGTCCGAGGAGGACCGAGTACGGAGAAACGTGTTACGTCTCTGGACCAACTTTGCAAAATACGGGTACGTGTCTATGAAATAAGTGTAAGGTAAAGACTGTTGTACACTGTCGCACTTGTATTACATTCCCGGGATCGTAAAACGTTAATTCTGTTCTTGCACAATGTTCATGTCTGGAGTTGGTGTTTTAATTTTTCCGTGGTTTGCCGCAGCCACACAAGAACGGTGATCATTCACTCAGTAACGACGGGCTTCTTTCCAACACCTTTCCTACTAAATAATACTAAATTTCAAAACATTTTACTCTTTAATCGCATTACTCGCGGGAGGATTTAATGAATAGATTTTGTGTTATGAAGTTAATTATTCTGATTTTGTTTTACAGTTTTATTTTTTATTGTAAAACTGCTGTGTATGTGAGCTCACTTTAAAATACCCGGAAGTTCACTTGTAGATCGTCACATGACAGTCTACCATTGACGGGAATCATGGTATTGATGTAGTGTGTGTGTGTGTGCCAGTGGATTACGTGTAATCAGTGCAGCAAGAGAAGACAGAACGACGGAAAGGAGCCGTCTTATCTGATTGGGCTATGAAAATACCGTCAATGAAGTTGTCTGATGTCTCGGTGTCTGCAACTAACGATGCACCAATGGCAGATTTGTAAACCGTAGTGAGAATAATCGTCCCAAGATATAACTGGCAACGAGAGGAGTCGAGTGTCACGCCTTGTCAGTGACAAGTAGTTTCCAACTCTGTGGTGCCGTCAGTGAATGGAGATCGATCTCAACCAGTTACCGAGCGCATATTGCGAAGGGGGCGGGCAGGAATGGACAGTGAGAGTCGGTACCACGCAAAAGGCCATCGCTCATACTAGCACGTAAAGCTACACGTCACCAGCTCGCCAAACAACACAGGAACTGCACAGAAGCTGTACAGTAGCTGGCTTCAGGCGTGTAGCGTGGCCTGCTGTATCTTTTTGAAAGATGCTTGCCGTCAAGTGCACCAGCGGCCCAGTGAGACGTTAAAGGCGCAATACGCGAGGGTGCACTTCAGGCCAGAGGTGGTTCTGTGATATTCTGGTACAGCGTTTCGTTCATCGACTTGAGCCCATTCATTCAGGTTGCTGTCTATACGCACCGGAATGTTTTTTTCAATCATTCTCGAGGATCGAGTTTCATGATGAATACGCTGTGGTCACTTCCGATTTCCAAAACAACAACAGGAGTGTTCACAGGGCTACACTCATAGTTCCTTTTCTGACTAGCACCCAGGTACTCTATTGCATCTCCAATGATACCCTGAATTATCGGTCCTTAGATCGAGCGGAAATATTCGGGACTACTTCGATCAGCGGGCGAAACGCAACATATTTAAGAGAAATATCTTGAGACAAATTCTTGGGCCATTGGAAAAGAATGGTGTCCCTAGAAGGAGATTCAGTTATGAATTACATATTCGTTGTCATGAACCACGCGTGAGGACATAAAACTGAAAAGCCTGAATTGGCTTGGTCATGTAGAGAGCTAATGACACAATGGTTAAGGAGATGTTAATGCAATGCCTGAAGGAACTACAATGGTTGCAAGTCTTGCGTCGCCCGAAGAATAAGGTCCTAGCAAGGCTGGTACCTCACGACCAGATCACAAAGTAAACGCTATCGTTGCCTGACGCGGCAACGAACGAGAAACGTCGCCATAAACACGCCCTCCAGAGGTTTCATACGCCACCGCTGCTGGAAGATTACTTACGTCACAGGGTAGTGCGGCTCAGCCGCAGACTGAAATCATAGTTTACGAAGACGACAGCATAGTCTTTCTTCATACAGAAAAGCGCTAGTTATATTAGAAGTCAGGACTGTAACGAAATTTGTAGTCAGTAGTACAATGAGTTGAGTTTATCTTTCCCAAATGTATGAAATATTTACACATTCCTGTGGACATGGATTGTTTCCAAGTTACGTATTTCAGATTATTCGGAGTTTAATAAAGTGATCTAATAATTTTCGAGAGTTGCAGTATTCACTCGACCTCCTCCAGAAGTAACTGGCCTTGCTAGGACCCACTATATAGCCCAAGCGAATGTTTCCAGTGGACTGTGTTCGGCACCACAGGCGACTAAAATTAAAGTTGCAGAAAAGTATCAGAGAGGACTAAGAAATAACGCAATTCGGATTTGGAGAGGAAATAATTGAATAGTCTTCTACAGAATACCAGGGCTCACAAATGGATGCAGTAACACTGATGATAATGATCATGACAGAAATCAAGATCCTCGAAGTCTAATGGTAGTGCTAGATCAAATTGTCAGTGAATGGCTTCAACTGGATATGGCGTAGACTAAGGGACTTGAGGAATTCCAACCTCGCGGAATTCAGGCCATTAGCTGGAGGAGTTATTACCGTTATGTCACCAGCGGCTAGCTAATTCTTATTTGCCCTGACGTGCCATTTAGTTTTTCTGTATTTCTGGTGGTTTCCTGTAATTCGTATTCTGTACGGAAAACTTGTGGCTGCTAGCTGCCATTGCACAACACCTGAAATATTTTTACAGAAAGTACACTGTACAGTCTCATTATGTACGGTAACCACCAACCAAATGCCTGAATAACCACCTTTTGCAGAGCGAATATGCAGGAAAAGAATTGAGGTTCTGGAAGGTACCGACAGGGATATGGAGCCGTGACGACTCCAATGCTGTGGCCACCTGCTCTGGATTTATCAGTTGAGGATCCATGGCACTACCAGCTCAGTCGGGTAATCCCACATGTACTCTACTGGATCTAATTCAGGGGAGTTTAATGGCCAGGGGATAAACTGCACTTCGAACCACGCACGTACAATGAAAGCTGTGAGACATGTTAAATTGTCCTGCTGGTAGACGCCATCGTGCCGAGAAGGAACAAACTGCATGTAGTGGGTGGAAATGGTCCCCAAGGATAGATGCATACTTTGGCTGGACCACGAGGCCTTCCAGAATGACGTGATCACCCAGGGAGCACCACAAAAACGTTCACCAGACCATAACACTCCCTCCTCCGGCCTTGAGCCTTCTGACGAATGATGCAACCTGTTTGCTTTCGGACGTTTAACGCGGTACATCCCAACAGCCATCTGTTCGACGCAGCATTAAACTTGAATCACCTGAAAAGGGCCCCTGTCAGCACTCGGGGACGTCCAGTTGCGGTATAATCCACCAAATTCCAACATTCGACGCCGATGTACAGTGGTCAGCAATGGTATATGAATCACGCACCTGCTGCGGAGAGTTATAGACAGCAACGTTCGCTGAACAGTCGTTGAGGAGACACTATTGGTAGCCTCTTGGTTCATCTGGACGGTCAGTTGCTCAACATTGCA
Source organism: Schistocerca serialis cubense (assembly GCF_023864345.2). NCBI lineage: Eukaryota > Metazoa > Arthropoda > Insecta > Orthoptera > Acrididae > Schistocerca > Schistocerca serialis. The sequence continues at coordinate 432,948,278 of NC_064641.1, read as the reverse complement.
CGTCAGTTAGCCCGTAACCCATCTCCGCAGCTTCCGTTCACTTTTGTCATCTATGGCCCGTGGTACACCACAACTGCCTCGGTGCCCGGTTTGGCTAGCGTAGTTTTATTATACACGATACACTCTAACCACGGCAGCACATGAACAATTTACAAACCTAGCCGTTCTGGAAATCCTTCCACCCTAGACCCGCAATCCAATGATCACGCCCTTTTGGACGGCAGATAAATCACTCTATGGCAACGACTGCACTCTTATCAGCGTCCCGCCGACACACTTTTTATGCCCTCTATTGCTAGTGCTGCCACCTGCCGTCTGCCAGTGGTTATAGCACGTCGACATAGATACATCTGGTCGTCATATTAACGTGACTGATCCGTGTATGTTTCTGTAACAAACGCTATTGGCACAAGTGTAAATAAATTTAACACTACAACATCAATTTCGCAGAAACAGCAGGAAATATTTAATGTAAAACCTACCGTCAGTTTGGTGTGTAAGAAGTAAAGACCGGAGTTATTAGACTCAAGGTAAGCGTCGAGGAAGCACAGCATGTCACTCAATGTTATGTCTGTACTTCTCCAGGAACCCTACGACCGAGGCGGATCCCGTGCTCTGGGAGCCATATGACCTGACCAGCCGCAGCTACCTGCTGATGCAAGCCAACTTCTCGCTTGCCCACAACAAGGACAGCGAACGGATGGATTTCTGGAACCAGAATGTGCCGCTGTTGCCGTACCCTGGCACATACTAGTGGGAGAGGTGTTCAACTACAGGAAACAGAAAGTTACACAATGTATCGAACAAACCATGTAACGTACTACGCAGTTCGAAATGTCCAAGAGTATATCTTTGGCTTCAATTCGCTGGACACGTTCGATATTATTTTCAGTTTTCATTGCTTCCAAAAATGTTTGAAGGTATCATGCAGTGGAATATCACTAATGTTATAAACAAACGCATCAATTAATTCCACGGTCCACTGTAATGAATATATAGACGTATCGATACCTACTTTCATCATATATATGTTACCTGTAATTGTCCATTACAAAGTGAGAAGCGATTTTCACAGCGGAAATACTAAGCTGTCCGCGAAAGTACGTACATGAAGTAAGAAGACGGAAACGGAAATAAACTACATTTTAACCTTCAAATATAGCTATTTTGCTAACTTCACGATAGCGGACTACAATGATCTTCGTCACTGTTGGCCAACGAATGCCTGAAATACCTTTGCAGCAGTGGTTCCCCACCTATCTGAGACCGTTACCCCTAAGCCCTAACTGTAATGATACATTCACTGGTACCTCCCTCCCTCCTCCCATCATTTTAACATTAGCGCCTAGCTATAGGATGGAAAACAATTTTCTTTGGACAATTTCCCTAGGCGTTTTATTAACCTGCGAAGTAATCTGGCTGTGAGGCACTTAGTACTGCTTGCTTATAACACCATTTCCTTTCTTTTTTTTTTCACCAATAATAATTATGATACTGTCCAGGCCCCACAGCCATGTACTTGTAGTAGCAATCACATTTTACTGTTGTGTTTTCCTGTCGTTTATCTGTTACGAAGTGAATAATGAAACAGTTTGTGATCCTCTGCCGGCCGAAGTGGCCGTGCGGTTAAAGGCGCTGCAGTCTGGAACCGCAAGACCGCTACGGTCGCAGGTTCGAATCCTGCCTCGGGCATGGATGTTTGTGATGTCATTGGGTTAGTTAGGTTTAAGTAGTTCTAAGTTCTAGGGGACTAGCGACCTCAGCAGTTGAGTCCCATAGTGCTCAGAGCCATTTGAACCATTTGTGATCCTCTCCGGGAACTACCTAAAACCAGAATAAAGCATTTCATGAGATATTTAAGCGTTTACTTGCATCGTATGTATGTCTCAGTTTTAATGTGGCCGATGAGCGGTACAAAGTATGTACATAGTGGGTGAACTTTGTGAGGAAGATGTTGTACGTACTTACAGTCTTATGGAAAGTGACACTAGTAATTATCTTTTAAAAGTAATTTAGCCTGGTGACTGAAACACAGGGGAACACTTTTGTTTTTACCACTCAGAAAATTACATTCTACCACTTAAGAGGGTAATTACCCCGAGTTGGGTACCGCTGGTCCACAGAATCTTGTAAGATTAATATTTGCCGACATCACCCTTCACATCGAGTATTTTCTAAAACAGTTAATGTAAATAATAAGGGTTTAAATTCATTCCCTGCATTTATTGTCCCTGTTTAACGTATCGCAGCATTTCATGCAGAAAGTTTTCAGGTTTTGTTTTGGTCTATTCAAATTAACGTGGAAAAAGTCGTCGATTATATCTAAAAAATATCTGCAAGACAAATGTATTTCTCATTAAGGTTAAACCGATATCTGGTACAGTGATAACGTGTTCTTGCAGATGAGACAGAAGAGATTAGCGCTAGTGAACACAGATCCCCTTGAAACATCTCAGGCACAAGTAATAGTGTTGACATATTTGACTGTGCTACAAAATTTATTTACGAGCCTTTGGGGACAATTTTCAGATCAAAAATTTTCGTCGATCAAGAGTAACCGCTTGGAAAGAAGACCGATATGTGGCCTTGACTGCACGATGCAGTATAGCTACGTCACCAAAGCATTCTTGTACAGCATACGAAACACGAAATTCGATTTCTCGACAAGCTATGTGTATGAAGCTAAGAACACTTGGTTTGTACGTTAACTGCACCAAAATGTGGAAGGACGAGAAGAGATTTTAACGTCTCCTAGACAGGTAAGTTATCAGAGGCGTATCACAAACTTACGCGAGCAGTGATGCGGAATAAAATCAGTCGTTTTCACTTCAGAAGAATGGTCATTGCATTATCTTAAATAATTTAGACATACCAGGGGAACCTATATCAGGAAGGTAAGACAGACGCAGGGACACGTTTACAAAGGAATCGGACTGGTTCCTGGATCTATACAAGAACTTCGTCATCACAGATGAATCGCGCGTCAGCTGGAAGTACGGTTTTCTCTTCCGGCAATCTAGAAGGTTATGTCTCCGGACCCGGAATAGGTATCCTGTATTGCGAGATATTTTTCCGCTGTAGGAGGACTGGAACTGGAGGCACTCAGATTCCCGATGCCACCCCAGGATCTGATTGAATGAGATGTATCTGAGAAGCTGATAAGGGCTGGAGCGCTGTGTTGACACCATACCCTCCATACTGCGTCCAAATGACGCCATTGGCAGACGATACATGGTGGGTCGTCAGTATTGAATGGAGGTAATTTCATAAATACAACCGATTTCACAACAGGAGTTTATTTTCAGGAGCAATTGTATGACAGGCATCTTCGTTGGAACTTACATCGATGTTGTTTGCATGGAGTAGTAGCTTATCTCTGTTAACCTCTTAGTCATGACGTGGTAACATCTGGTGATCTCACGACCTAACAGGATATTTACGCTTCTTCGTGTGGGATTGGGGTTTTCTGCTTCATTTCCTGTATTTTTTTGTGCAAGGGATGATGAACATTCGCGGCTCTAGAGAACATGAGTCCCAGTGCAGTTTACACAAACGGTGGTGACAAACATTGTGTTCCAGGTACATATGACGCTTTCCCACATTCTGACAATAATGACGACGATTATTATCTTGGTTTGTGGGGCGCTCAATAGTGTGGTTATCAGTGGCCGTACCAATTCCCAATACTGACACTATCCAGTCTCGCCAGTTGCCTGAATGACGATGAAATGATGAGGACAACACAAACACCCAGTCCCCGGGGGGAGATAAATACCGATCCATTCGGAATCGAACCTGAGACCACGTGAGCCCACATTCAGCAGAAGTATCTCCTGACGTTGTCAACTTATAGTGGTGACCATTTAGTGCTAGAATCTGAAATACAGTAGTGGGCGGTACTGGTACGCAAGGTCGAAAATGAGCACAAGTTCGCCGAAATTGAGTTTTGACGCACATCTAAACAGTGCTTTGTATTTATTTGCATTAATTTTAAAACCTGATCTGATTAGGGCCATCTGGTCCACTTTAATATTAGACCAGGATTTCACACATAGAGTACTTCTTCACATCAAAGTTACTTAAGAAATAACAATGTTAATGTGACTAATACCATCAAAATTACTTGAGCGTCTATAATAATAAAGTGCATAAATACTTTTGGCTATGAACCCATAAAGTTAATTCTGGCAGTACTTTTACTGCCACTGCTGATGCACCTAATAGTGAAAACAGTAATATTAATAATATTGAAATAACAGCAATAATGATAGTGGCAGAGAGTACCTTCTCGGAAGTTTGAGCGCGATCTGTCACAGAGGGTGAGGTTTCAGCTTTAAAGTGAATGTCACAGTAGAGTGAGGTACAGTGTTTAAGCTGAAGGCTCTGGAATTCGTACGTACGGGGTGAGAAGGATTTACATTTTTATTTATTTAATACGATATACTTACGCAGGGGAGCGACAAAAATACGGAAACAGTGAGAGAAATACATGCTTAAATATTAATGCAGATCCTAGACAAGCCCGCAGGTTGCGCTGTTGTATTTAACCACGAACGGCAGCTTCCCATTATCCTCAGTATGTTGCTAATGTGAGTCGTGTTCAGAACAGTGTTCTGCGTAATTTTGAGTGCATTATGTTGGAGCTAAATGAAATCGAAAGTGGGCAAATTATTCGTGCTCGTATAAAAAAAAAAGGTTCAAATGGCTCTGAGCACTATGGGACTTAACATCTGAAGTCATCAGTCCCCTAGAACTTAGAACTACTTAAACCTAACTACCCTAAGGACATCACACACATCCATACCCGAGGCAGGATTCGAACCTGCGACCGTAGCGGTCGCGCGGTTCCAGACTGTAGCGCCTAGATCCGCTCGGCCACCCTGGCCGGCGTGGTCGTATAGTGAGTGCTTCCGTAAGCAACAGAGACGAAGTGTTTGGCTGTGAGACTGGAATAACAGTTTCAAGACGCACCGCATCGAAGATCTATACCACACACACCAAAAGCGGAGAAACATGGTCCACTAGGTCACAGCGTGGACGACAGTGTGTGTTGAGTGATTGTGAGATACTATCACAGAAGACAATTATGGCGACAAATAAGAGGACAACAGCTTCAAAAATCAGCATATAATGGAATGTCGCAGTCGCGAACCACGTCAGCACTAAAGCAAAGCGAGAGGATCTCCATGAACAGGGAGTTGCAGTGTAAGCTGGAATTTCAAAACCATTCACCAGTGAAGGATATGCCCGCAACAGCGGTACGTGCTGTGAAGGCCGTAAAATTTGGACAATAGAGCAATTGAACAAAGACCCTTTGATCGAATTAGTTTTGTTTCACACTTCTGGACAAGTTTACGTCGAAAGAGTGAAACATAGCAGGAGTGGAGCGATGGTTTGTGTAACCATATCGTGGTACACCATGGGACCCTTCGTTACTCAGTAAGCATAATGTGACCATTTTGGTTGATCAGGCGAGTCCCATGGTAGAATGTTTGTTTCCCAGTGGTGGCGCAGTATTCCAAGACGGGAGGTCCACTGCAGAGACAACCTGCATCGTCCAGAACTGGTTTTGTGAGCACGAGAATGATAGCATCTGCCCTGGATACCAGTTCCAAATCTTTATATTACTGAGCCTTTTTGGTCTACTTTGGAGAGTGGCTGCGTGATCGCTATCCTCCTCCGTCATTGTTACCGAAACATGTCACCATCTTGCAGGAAGAATGGCGGAAAATTGCCTTAAAAACAGTACAAGACCTGTATTTATCCATCCTGTGATGATTGGTACCTGTTTTGAATGTCAATCGGTTTCCTACATCTACAGACACTACCTGATTTGCGGGAAGAATGATAAAAGATTCCCTTGAAAATCATACAAGAGCTGTACTCATTCATTCTGAAACCACTGGAATCTCTTTTTAACGCCAACGTGCTCAGCTTTTCACATTTAAGTGCTGGCAGAGGGTTCATCGAGGCACTTTCAATATTTTTGTATACGTCTCCAGTCTTGAAAAGCGTAGAAACGAACACTTAATCTTTCCATGTAAGCTGTGATTAATCTTATTTTATTAAAATGTTCAGTTCTCTCTGCGTAGGTGGATGTCAAAAAATTCTTTCGCATTCGCATGAGAACGTTGGAGACCGAAATTTCGTGAAAAGATCTCGCTGCAACGCAAAACGCCTTAGTTTTAATGATTGCCACCCCAACTCGCGTATCGTATCCGTGACGCTCTCTCCCCTATTTGGTGATAATACAAAACAAGCTGCCTTTCTTTGAACTTTTTAGACGTCCCCTGCCAATCCTTTCTCGTAAGATTCACATATCGCACAGAAATCATGGATGTGTGTGGGCTGAGCTCGCACTGTCGAAACGTCAGTGCCCACGGCCGCAAAGCAATTGACTGATGGCATGATGACGTTGATGCACACACAAAATGCCATTGGCCACAGGGATGGTGAAGGGAGGACAGATCTGGGGAAGGGGGGTGGAATTCCGGGAAATAGGGGAGCGCGAGGGAGTTCCAGGAATGCAGACGCTGATATCAATTCTTCTCTGACCAGAAAATACTCTGTTACCCTATTATTGCTCTCCATCGTGATCTCACACCGTATTAAGTACCACGTCTCAACTTTGTAATGCCCAGGAGAGCATCAGGAATTGCGATGACTTCAGTGTAATTATTGCCTTTCAATAAAAGTCGCATTTCTTTGAGTTACATTTTGTACTGTACTACAGCAGTTCTTTCTATTTATGGTCTAGATTTCATCTAGCTGTTTTACTTGGCAGTGTCACATCATGTGAAAGTTACTGTTGTCCTTACGTTTTGCTCACCAGTGAAGTTCCTGAAGTGCAGCTGAGCTCAGTCTGTCACGACCTGGACCTTTCAGACTACAGCATATCTCATTAAATGCAGTAAACTGAGTTCGTCCCCCCTATTGGTTAGTGGGAAATGCCGGGCGCACCACTGCACCTCGGCGTGCGGCTGTCTGCCTCAGTCAGCTGCAGCACGAAGATTCCAAGACATTCAATAAGGAACACACTGAAAGCAAGCCTGGAGGTCTCCCCTTGTGAACCAGGCAGGTACAGGCATCACGTGCCCTCTAGTGGAGCACTATGATATTCGTGGCTAAGTAATAACGCAAAGATGTGTTAAGGGAAAATTCTATCTATGCAAGCAAATAAAAGGCTCCACGCTGTAGCAGCGAAATTAGTGGAGCATTCGTGTTTTAGTTTGCTTAGTCCCCTGCTAAAAGTTACTGGCTGGTCGCTTCTTTGGCAATTCAGAGAACGTGTCCTTTCGGCACACGCTATCTGATTGTTCGCTGAACTCATGATCGGCAGCAGCTCATTGTTTAACGCGCCCGTCGCAGTGACCCAAGCGCCACGTGAGCTCCAGCACAGCCTATCCATGGTAATGTCGCTCCAGACTATGAAGTCGGTGTTGTGTATGCCCTCCAGTCCGGAAACTAGACACGACGGTTTCAGCTCCAACGCTCAACCCGAAGAACACCAGAACCGCATCTCGCACCTGGACGAAGTTTTCGGCCAGTGAAACTGAGGGTAAGGGCACCAATGCAGGACTCGGCATCAACTTCCGTTGTGCATTGCAGTTCGGCGGTCCTCACACATCAATTAATGGTTATAGGGATTTTCTGTGATTTCTCCATTGCATACGCATCGCGCTCGCTGTATTCACTTCGCTGGACTGTAGCGTTTACTCTTATCACAGCCCTGCCATTTTTTTCACTATTATCAGGCCTTACTATTTTTGTATCACTTCACACGTGAGAGTATTTTACTCGTCAATCGCGTTTCACATCACATACATATATACACAAATGGTTCTCCTTCAAGAATAAAGTTTCAAATAAAATTGACAATACTACATACATTTTACATAGACACAGACATTGACAATAATAAACTTGACAAATAAGTTTACAATTCACATTTCATATATGGACTCCATGACATGCACTATCTTACGCACTAATATGTAAATCAGAAGGAATCTTACATTTTTCTGAATATTTATATGTTATTTTCTTGTCTTCCAAGACAGACCTGCGCATTTTTACCTTCACGACTACACATACAAAATACGTTCCAGGATCGCTCACTACATGGAAAAAAGACAATTAGTTATGGTCTGCTTCAGAGGTCAAGCTACTTCTAGGATTGCTACTTCTAGTGTGTCGTTAGTGTGCTTATTCTATCCTTGGCATTTTATAAATCTTCATGCTATGTCTAATATTTAACAAGTGCTCGTTTGTGAGCGACTATGGGGAATGTTTTATCCCTTGACAATCGTGACTTCATCACTGCTGGTTAATCGTCGTAATACTTCACATTCATCTACACATATTTCAAGCCCTATTTTTGCCTGTTTGGTACTACGACATACATATGTTTACATTCGTAACGTGTGACCGGTAATTTTACTGTATTTTTATCATGTGTAATTCCACTAATAATTCATTCCCGCTACAGAAGAAGGTGCTTATGCTAAATGTACTACTTTCGCTTCTGCGTGTGTCAAGAACTCAGTGTAGAAAATGTTGTTTTACTGCATTTTGTGTTCATCTCTCGTACGAATTGTATATCATGGTTGGTTCGTTTGTGGGATTAAAGGGACCAGACTGCGACGGTCATCGGTCCCTAATTGTATATAATGTTTTCATTTATATTCACCTTATAGTTGCTCAAGCTGTAACAGTTAGTCGCTAAGGAAGTATTTTCGTTCTAAGTTATTTTTCATTCTGATGTATATGTAGCCAATTACTGTTTGGTGTACGTTAAATGTACCGTGTTCCTTTGTCACTATTGACCTCACTGTTTCTTCTTTACTCTTCACTGCTTCTTCGAGATGTTCGTTCTCACAATTACTTACCGTAAATATTTCATCATACTTTGCTTTCCACACTCATACAATCATTCATTCTGACACTTAAAACTACATAATTTATTCTTTTTTACGTGACCTTCGTTGCCCTTTCCTAGGTATCCCTGTAATACCCACCTTCATATTCTTCGTTGTATAACCATATAATTATTCATTAAAAATTATCCACATAAAAATAATCAGCATTGGTGGCCGAAGACTTCCGGCATAAGAAGTCAGTCTCATTCTGCCAACGGCCTTGTCAAAGAGGGCGGAGGAGCGGATAGAGGTTCAGGGCACTCTCTTGTCCTAGGGGTGGGAAATTGCCCCTAAAGGCGGAAGAATCAGCAATGATCAACGACATGAGGATGCAGAAGGCAATGGAAACCACTGCATTAAAGACACGTAACGTGTATCCACAGGACATGTGGCCTGTAATTGAAGAAGTGTCATGATGATCTCTCCATTGGCAAAAGATTCCGGAATAGTCCCCCATTCGGATCTCCGGGAGGGGACTGCCAAGGGGGAGTTTACCATGAGAAAAAGATTGAATAATCAACGAAAGGATAACGTTCTACGAGTCGGGGCATGGAATGTCAGAAGCTTGAACGTGGTAGGGAAACTAGAAAATCTGAAAAGGGAAATGCAAAGGCTCAATCGAGATATAGTAGGGGTCAGTGAAGTGAAGTGGAAGGAAGACAAGGATTTCTGGTCAGATGAGTATCAGGTAATATCAACAGCAGCAGAAAATGGCATAACAGGTGTAGGATTCGTTATGAATTGGAAGGTAGGGCAGAGGGTGTGTTACTGTGAACAGTTCAGTGACCGGGTTGTTCTAATCAGAATCGACAGCAGACCAACACCGACAACGATAGTTCAGGTATACATGCCGACGTCGCAAGCTGAAGATGAACAGATAGAGAAAGTGTATGAGGATATTGAAAGGGTAATACAGTATGTAAAGGGGGACGAAAATCTAATAATCATGGGTGACTGGAATGCAGTTGTAGGGGAAGGAGTAGAAGAAAAGGTTACAGGAGAATATGGGCTTGAGACCAGGAATGAAAGAGGAGAAAGACTAATTGAGTTCTGTAACATGTTTCAGCTAGTAATAGCGAATACCCTGTTCAAGAATCACAAGAGGAGGAGGTATACTTGGAAAAGGCCGGGTGATACGGGAAGATTTCAATTAGATCACATCATGGTCAGACAGAGATTCCAAAATCAGATACTGGATTGTAAGGCGTACCCAGGAGCAGATATAGACTCAGATCACAATATAGTAGTGATGAGTAGGCTGAAGTTCAAGACATTAGTCAGGAAGAATCAATACGCAAAGAAGTGGGATACGGAAGTACTAAGGAATGACGAGATACGCTTGAAGTTCTCTAACGCTATAGATACAGCAATAAGGAATAGCGCAGTAGGCAGTACAGTTGAAGAGGAATGGACATCCCTAAAAAGGGCCATCACGGAAGTTGGGAAGGAAAACATAGGTACAAAGAAGGTAGCTGCGAAGAAACCATGGGTAACAGAAGAAATACTTCAGTTGATTGATGAAAGGAGGAAGTACAAACATGTTCCGGGAAAATCAGGAATACAGCAATACAAGTCGCTGAGGAATGTAATAAACAGGAAGTGCAGGGAAGCTAAGACGAAATGGCTGCAGGAAAAATGTGAAGACATCGAAAAAGATATGATTGTCGGACGGACAGACTCAGAATACAGGAAAGTCAAAACAACCTTTGCTGACATTAAAAGCAACGGTGGCAACATTAAGAGTGCAACGGGAATTCCACTGTTAAATGCAGAGGAGAGAGCAGATAGGTGGAAAGAATACATTGAAAGCCTCTATGAGGGTGAAGATTTGTGTGATGTGATAGAAGAAGAAACAGGAGTCGATTTAGAAGAGATAGGGGATCCAGTATTAGAATCGGAATTTATAAGAGCTTTGGAGGACTTACGGTCAAATAAGGCAGAAGAAATTGATAACATTCCATCAGAATTTCTAAAATCATTGGGGGAAGTGGCAACAAAACGACTATTCACGTTGGTGTGTAGAATATAAGAGTCTGGCGACATACCATCTGACTTTCGGAAAAGCATCATCCACACAATTCCGAAGACGTCAAGAGCTGAAAAGTGCGAGAATTATCGCACAATCAGCTTAACAGCTCATGCATCGAAGCTGCTTACAAGAATAATATACAGAAGAATGGAAAAGAAAATTGAGAATGCACTAGGTGACGATCAGTTTGGCTTTAGGAAAAGTAAAGGGACGAGAGAGGCAATTCTGACGTTACGGCTAATAATGGAAGCAAGACAAAAGAAAAATCAGGACACTTTCATAGGATTTGCGACCTGGAAAAAACGTTCGACAATATAAAATGGTGCAAGCTGTTCGAGATTATGAAAAAAGTAGGGGTAAGCTATAGGGAGAGACGGGTCATATACAATATGTACAACAACCAAGAGGGAATAATAAGAGTGGACGATCAAGAACGAAGTGCCCGTATTAAGAAGGGTGTAAGACAAGGCTGTAGCCTTTCGCCCCTACTCTTCAATCTGTACATCGAGGAAGCAATGATGGAAATAAAAGAAAGGTTCAGGAGTGGAACTAAAATACAAGGTGAAAAGATATCAATGATACGATTCGCTGATGACATTGCTATCCTGAGTGAAAGTGAAGAAGAATTAAATGATCTGCTGAACGGAATGAACAGTCTAATGAGTACACAGTATGGTTTGAGAGTAAATCGGGGAAAGACGAAGGTAATGAGAAAAAGTAGAAATGAGAACAGCGAGAAACTTAACATCAGGATTGATGGTAACGAAGTCAGTGAAGTTAAGGAATTCTGCTACCTAGGCAGTAAAATTACCAATGACGGACGGAGCAAGGAGGACATCAAAAGCAGACTCGCTATGGCAAAAAAGGCATTTCTGGCCAAGAGAAGTCTACTAATATCAAATACCGGCCTTAATATGAGGAAGAAATTTCTGAGGATGTACGTCTGGAGTACAGCATTGTATGGTAGTGAAACATGGACTGTGGGAAAACCGGAACAGAAGAGAATCGAAGCATTTGAGATGTGGTGCTATAGACGAATATTGAAAATTAGGTGGACTGATAATGTAAGGAATGAGGAGGTTCTACGCAGAATCGGAGAGGAAAGGAATATGTGGAAAACACTGATAAGGAGAAGGGACAGGATGATAGGACATCTGCTAAGACATGAGGGAATGACTTCCATGGTACTAGAGGGAGCTGTAGAGGGCAAAAACTGTAGAGGAAGACAGAGATTGAAATACGTCAAGCAAATAATTGAGGACGTAGGTTGCAAGTGCTACTCTGAGATGAAGAGGTTAGCACAGGATAGGAATTCGTGGCGGGCCGCATCAAACCAGTCAGTAGACTGATGACCAAAAACAAAATGTCCTTGCATCCTCATGCTGTTGATCATTGCTGATTCTTTCGTCTTTAGGGGCAGTTTCCCCCCCTGTGGCGAGAGAATGCCCTCCACTCCTGTCTGCTGCTCCACCCTCTCTGACAAACCCATTGGCAGAATAAGTGTGGCTCCTTATGCAAGAAACCTTCGGCCACCATTGATGATGACTTTTATTCAAAATTTAAGCTGTGACAAGGTTCCAACCAGGGACCGAGGACGGTTTGATTACTAATCAAAGACGCTACCCCTGGGCCCCTAGACGAAGGGTTAGTGTACGGTTCTGGATGAAATGTAAGTGCGTGAGGAGTGTATTTAGTGTGTGGGTGCAGTAAGAAATTTGGTTGCTGCTACAAGCAGTGTTGGCCAAAAGGAGCAGGCTTCACACTTTTGGGCTGAAACGACGTTGGGACACATGCAGCGAATGATTGCCTATCGACGTTGGAGGGCTTCAAACGATACATATCGAAGATGCGATAGTAAGTCAATTATGGAAGACTCGTGGCGCACATTATGATAAATTATTTGTGATCTTCATTTTTATCGGTTCTGCGTTGTTTCTTCAGTTCGAGTACATTACATTCCCACCGTAATTGTTTGTGATTTCATTGGGAAATCGACACAGTTTCTCTTCATAGCAAGTGTAATGTGTGCTGCTTCTCAAGTTTCTTCTGCGGATTGCGTCACATGGAAAACTCTAATTCCATGCATATCCAGTATAGACAAATGTTTGACTTTATGCCGGAAATATGGACTTCTGCCGGACGGTCGTTGCAATTTCATTGCAGACTTTGCGGAAAGTGAACCAGCATCAGGAAAAGTAAGTGGTTCGAGTCCTCTAAATTATCGTTTCAGACGAGCGTAATTCTTGTGTCGTGCTGGATTCGAGATTATACGTTGGAAGCCACAGCATCAGAAACTAAGTTATCGGCAAATACCGTATGTGACTACTTCGAGTTTTGCCGAGAAGTGTGCTACATGATAGTGACAAATGACAGTGAGCCAATTGGCGGACCGAATAAGATAGTAAATGTAGACGAGTCTCATATTGCTAGACGAAAGAATCAGAGAGGACGACCTTCCAAAAGTGAACTAGATCATGTCTGGGTTTTTGGTGGGATAGAGTCACGCAAGTGTTTCGTTGTGAGGGTATTGTCCCGAGACAAGTTGACTTTAGTGGGTCTCATAATCGATTTCATACTGGCTGGAACAAAAGTCATCGCTGACGGGTTTCAGTCGTACCAGACTCTCAAAGCTGAAGGGTTCGAGCACGAATTCGTGAACCACTCTGTGGAGTTTGTCTCTTCAGATAAGGCTAGTGCCCATACCCAGAATATAGAACGGCTGTGGAAGTCCGTCAAGTCTACCATAAAAAGAGAAGGGCGTCCAGGCCAGAGGGACGAACTGTATTTGTTCCAGTACCTGTACTTTCACAACTTGCGTTTGCAGGGGAAAGTCGAAGCATGCGACACTCTGGCGATATTTCTGTGAGATATTGGCAGAGTTTACCCTGGGTACGGGAAAAAAGGAATTGTCCCTGCAGCTTATACATCACGCGGACTGTCACAAGACGATAACACCGACGACGAGTAAGGTAAGTCGCCTCCTTTCAATTTACAAGTGCTTCTCTATCATTTTTCTTTTTTCATTCTGTAGATACACCTTCAAACATACCCGTAACTCGCACCACAAGACTTCCATAATCGATTTACTATCGCATCTTCGATATGTATCGTTTTGAGCCCTCCAGCTTCGATAGGCAATCATCCTAGGAAATTACCACTGTGGCAGTACCAATGTCTGTGGAATCCTCGGGAAACGCTGATATACCTGTACCTTTCGATATTAGTGGCCTGGCAGATTCGTCCTCACCCTTTGACGATAAATGGTTGGTTCGTGTATCTTTGAGCAGAAACTGAATTTGCGTATTAGTTGATCTGCTCTCCTGTTGTACCTTAACAACAGGTGTGAAGTACTGCTCAGTGATAGTACGAGTATGTATCAGCCATCAAAGGACGCTGTTGAACCTACACTCATTTTCCAGAAAAGTCCGGACAAACTCTGAGGAGTGTGTTGGTTGTTGGTCGTTGTAAGTTAGGCGGGCAATTATCCTCTCAGGGAGATTCCGTGCTTGTCGGGAAGGTAGGCCATGTAAATGATGAATCACTTGGCGAATGCCGTCTGTCACGTGGGTTCAGAGTTCGTGTTCTGTTTCTTTACACTTCTGAAGGAATTTGTGAAGATAGCTAACATCTCACAGGTGTTGAAAGAATGTCACACTACTTTCAGCATCTTGCACAGAACCTAGGGCAACTGACGAGAAGGCTTAAACTAGAAGCGCAGCGTACTCTGCGATGGTCTTGGATACGGATTTCGTGACCTTTGAAATACAGTGGAGAACTATAGAGGTCTCCTTTAAAGGTCACAGGAGTACTATACGCAGGAAATGGCTACTGGTGCAACAATCAGTGTGGCGTTTACATAGCCTCAGAAGCCACATGATGGATTATGTTCTGTGATTGAGGAAATATTAATAAAAAAGAGTAACATTCACTGTTCCAGGACATAAAGATACAATGTTAAAGTGCTCTTCATTATTTTGATGCAGTAAGTGTCCATAGTAGGGGGTCAAACTAGTTTTGGGATGCCATGAGGAATTCTTCAAAGTCCCGACTGAACGATCTGGCACTGCATTCTTGTCTGATGTGTTAGATGGTCTGCTTAGGCGCGCCGCAGTCACATGCTAGCGATGACAACCGTCCCCATTTGAAGAGTGATTCAGCACATCTTCCATGCCCAGTTCTTAGTTCAGAGTTGACCAGATCTTGCGGGGCTGATCAAACCCAGGAACTACCTCAGTAATACAGAGCATTAGGTGGCCAGTTGTTGGGGCATTTTGGAGCCATTCTCTTCTCCAAGAGTCGATGTCAGCCCCAGTGAGGCTGTCGATAGCAAGAGGAGGATGTCTTGAACGAAGCCTCTTGATACTCGATGTGTACCGGTAGTTCAGAGTTTGCTTGGATCTTGTTGTATTCCCTGACCAAGGCTGCTTCTCGTCGTATTTCTGGGGGTGGTATATGACTCGGGACAGGTAGCCACAAGTTAGATGTAGACCTAACGGTTCCTGAAATAATACGCATGGTGTTGTTAAGTTCCACATCGATTTTGTTCACGTGATTACTGCTAAGCCATACTGGTCCATGGTACTCCACCGCGGAGTATTCCAGGCTCAGCTCAGACGTCCTCAGAGTCGTTACCGTTGATCCCCGGGTGGTTGCGCAGAGTTTATGGATGAGGTTATTTCTTGTTCTCATCTTGGTAGCTGCTTTTGTAAGGTGTGATTTAAATGACAAGGTTCTGTCTAAAGTGACCCCTAGGTACCTTGGGTCCTTGTTGTGGTTGAGGCTTGTGTCGTCAAGGTATACTTCCAGAGATCTGTCAGCTTCTCTGTTATTGAAGTGGAAGCAAGTTACAACTGTCTTCGTGGTGTTAGGCCTAAGCCTCCATTTACGGAAGTATGCTGGCAGGGCAGATAGATGGAAACACTTCGTACGTTCCTCAAAAATTGCTTTCGGGGAAGACTAGAATTATGCGTGTGTCTTTCTGTATTTTACAGCATATGAAATATCTGTTTGTTACGTAATGAAACATGTTCTTTTTATAACGTTATTTAAACTGGTTTCTTGCTTGCGTTAAGTAAAACAACGTGAACGTTATTCATTTCCTACACGTCAGTATTCAAGTGACCTGTTGTACATCTCCTGTTTGCAACAAGAGATCTTATTATTAATCAATTAAAATTATTATTAAAAAGTTTACTATCAAAAATTATGAAAATGTATATCTTACATTGACGATCTTATTTCGGCAGACTGTAACAGTCTTTGACACTTGAGTGATGCTATACATGGAAATAAAGTTCCAAAAAGAATGTCTCTTATACCTAGGTCTTCCGGTCATTATTCTGTCGCAAAGAATAACGTTGATAAATACTGTTTTGTGGACAAGCATCAAGATGCTGGCATGGACTGATGAACAAAAACACTATGGCCACTGCATACCACGAGACAGGATGCCACCTGGTTGTGTTGTGGCCACGTGATGCGGTAAGGAAGGAACTTACGTGGAGCAGAGACGAAAGGAGAATCATTATAGGAGCCACAAGAGCCGGAAACTGGGGAAATCCCATGGCATATACAACTTTGGCAAAAAGAACATTAGCGGTTTATGTAGTTGCGATATGCAATTAGTCGCTTTTTGAATCTGTAGACATACGTGATTAACGGCTGGCGCCTTGACACATGACAACATAACAGGGTTGGAGGACGACGGACAAAGGCCGTCGCGTTTTCTCCTTCTACCCCAATATGCGGTAACGACTGAATCTGAAGCATGCGAATCCCGACAATGGAACTGTTCATTCCTTGGCCGGCTACAGCTTGTACCCAGCATATCTGATCCGCTTGGGTTTTAGATAGAGTGCTACATGGACATTTGTGGCATATGGGTCTCCTGAATATGTAGAATTACATTACAACACGCCTACACACGTACGACCTGCAACAGAATACAGTGATATCAAAGATATGTTACGAGACTCAGACAAATGGTTTGCTCTAGGGAACATCATTCATAAGATTTCAAGAACGTTGCATGATGACTACAGACCAAGAAATTCGTATGACATGTCGAACAGGCAGACAACAAACACGACAAGAAGATCCTTGGGAGAACACAAACTCGACCACAGACACAAAGCTGATGAAGACACAGACATAGCAACGTTAGACATACTCATAACATAAGGAGTACCTTAAAAAGGTAAATAAAAACTAGTAAGAAAAGCACACTTATCAAGTGATTCGTTCATGTTTGTAAACTGCACTTTAAATATGATAACTAAATAATGTACAGGAAAATGATAATGAAAATAATGAGGCAATCTTTATTTCTATCTAATATGCCATAAGGGGAGGCGGGGCTCAAATTTTAAGTTCCGAGGCTTCCCTTCAGCCTATGGCAATAGTTAAGGGAAACAGCATAATACACACAAACTTGCAACATAACAGCATACGTACAACGTCCAGAACTAAGTCTACATATATCAACAAAAGTAGTGCAATGAGTATGACTCACATGTAATAACTAGGACTAGTTCTCAGACAGTAGAAACAAATACGCACAATCATGAAGCATTTCTTTTAGTAATGCAAGAAGACACCATTTAACATGCTATTTCAGAAGGTGCGGAATAAATGTTTCCGCCAAGGCCCTACCACCTGAAATAGGAACAACACGAACCTTAATGTTTATCTTACATATCAATTTAACAGTACATTAAAATCTGAAGACAGTCCCTTTCCTGCCTTTCTTCCAAGTCAATAACATTTATTATTTTAACATTCCGTTTTCTGAACTAATTTAATTTTCTTTTAACTTGTTTCTAGTACTAATGCTTTCATTGCTCAAACAAATTTTGGTAGTAATGCGGAACAATGTTGCTACTATTACAGATAAAATTGTAAAACGCACGATTTCCTTTTTAAAATATAAGGGGCAGGTCTTTCAATATTGAAAGAATGTAATAAAACGAAATACAATATTAGTTTTCGAGTACCTGCAGAGACATCATCGCCGGGCGCTGTGGCCGAGCGGTTCTAGGCCCTTCCGTCTGGAACCCCGAGTCTGCTACGGTCGCAGGTCCGAATCCTGCCTGGGGCATGGATCTGTGTGATGTCCTCTGGTTAGTTAGGTTTAAGTAGTTCTAAGTCTATACTTAGAACATCTGATGACCTCTGATGTTAAGTCCCATAGTGTTTGGAGCCATTTTCTTAGAGCCATTATCAGATAGGGACGTTGCAGGAATATTTTTTTCTGGGACTTTTACGGCTAGAGGCTAATGTCGTTTTGTTCGTTGAAGTAACGGAAATTTTGATATGCGTTTCGAAAATACACTGATTGGAAAAAAAAAACAGAACACCCAGAAGGCGTTTTGCGACATGAACGAAAGTTGGTAGGCGTGTTTATACAGCTGAAAGAAGATGTCTATTCAGTTATGACACCTGTTGCATAGGAGTGGCGGTAGTAGCGTCATATAAGGCCGGAAATCACATTTGCTTTAAACACACGCTGATAGCGAGCGTTAGCTGCCTTTGAGACTGGCGTGGTGAGTTGATGTGGTCAAGAATGGCTTTACAGCGAGAAAGCACCTCACTGGCTTTGAAAGAGTGTATTAATAGGGCTTCAAGAAGCTGGATGTTCCTTCTGTGATACTGCAGAAGGACCTGGCAGCAATGTAACCATAGTATGTGAGTGCTGGCAGCGGTGATCACAAGGATGTACAGTCGAAAGAAGACCGGGCTTCGGACGGCCACGTGACACTAGCACGAGAGAAGAGATGTTCGGCGTATGACTCTGGGGCTTCGTACTGCATCTGCAACAGCAAATTAAGCACCAGGACAACTCAGAGCCAGTTTCCCTACAACGTGCTTTCCACTGATCCCAAAACACCGCCATTTGTGACTTCGTTAGTGTCAAGCGGGAACTAATAGAAGGACGCGGTACGTTGTTGTGTTTTCTGATGAAAGCTGGTTCTACTCCGGCGCCAATTACGGTCGTGTGTGGGTTAAGAGGAGGCCAATTGAGTGCCTGCAACCAACCTGTCTGCATGCTAGACGTACTGGACCTGCGACTGGAATTATGGTCTGGGGTGCGGCTTCGTATGATAGCAGGTGTGGTACCCGCCGCAACCCTGACTGCAAATTTCTACGACTGTCTGTGATTTGACCTGTTATGTTGCCATTCATGAACAGCACGCTAAGGAGTGTTTTCCAACAGGATAATGCTCGCCCACATACCACTGTTGTAACCCCAAATTCTCTACAATGTGTGGACATGTTACCTTGACCTGCTCGAATACCAGATCTGTCCCCAATCGAGTACATGTGGGACATATCAGACGACGACTCCAGCGTCATCCACAAACAGAGTTAACTGTCCGTGTATTGATCGACCAAGAGCCACAGGTATGGAACTCCATCCCACAAACTGACATCCGACATCTCTGTAACAAAATGCATTTACGTTTGCATGTTTGCGTTAACATTCAAATGTCTATTAATGATCAGCATCTCACATTTACAATGTCTTATCTCGCGGTTACATGTACTTATGATGTTGCAATGTTAATCACTTAAATATCTTACCTAGACAATATATTCCAGAAATTTCATTAGTTACATCAATAATTTTTATGCATTTTTTGCGTCATTTTATATACGAAACGAAAAGATCTTTCTGGGGGCCTTACAGTGCCCTTACTTGGACATGTACATACTTTTCGACTAAGCAATTTTTTTGTTTACTGTGAAACGAAGTGTACCTAAATACTGTTTGTGTGTGTGTGTGTGTGTGTGTGTGTGTGTGTGTGTGTGTGTGTGCGCGCGCTGGCTAAAATGGGCATTATCGTAATAAACTTGTAATCGGTATCCCGAGACAGTGCAGTTCAAGTATCCGAAAATATAAAAACCTTTAGGTTTTGTAAATATTTCGTTAACTTAACTTTAAATTTCGGTTAGTTCCGGCAGCTTTACCATCCTAATTGTACGTTGTGCAGATAATGATGTTCCTAAAGACATTTATCAGATGTTGAGCATATTGTGCCTCGAAAACTAGCTAATGGTACAATAAATCGTCTTAAATTCAAAGAGCTGCCGGTTTCCATCTACATAAACCACCAAATTTAATCACAGTTACTACTCCCAATCCACAAAGGATATGATGAAAGGGAAGACAGTTACGACGTGGCGCCTGGAAACGAGCATCTCGAGAAGAGCGAACCTGGTCTACTCTTGGTGTTCGACTATCGTGAGTACTACGGTTGAAAGATGGGAAACAGTACTCGCCACTGTGTGATGTGTCCACACCACGTCACAGAACGTGGGGCTCATAAGTTTACCCGCACTGTTTCGCAGGACACGCGGTGATCTGTGGTAGGTGTCACTACAAAATACAAAGGTGGTGCAAGCACAATTGTTTCGGAGCACGTCGTTTAGCGCACACTGGGGAACATGGGGCTCCGCCACCAGTGACCCTTATGTTTTCCATGTTGCACTCCTGACACAGCCAATTTCAACTGGACTTATCTCAGTAGGTGAGTAATGTTGGTCACTTGAAACTTGCACCTTTATATAAGAATCCACATTACGAAAAATTTCTTGAAATCCTATTTTATCACAAAGACTTTATTACAGAGCAAATATTAATGACAAAATGACTTTACAGTTAAGACAAATGCTATGACCAAAGAAATTCGTAATATCAAAAAAATAATTAATGTGGAGTAACGACATTTTTGGACCACATTTGTCGAGGAAACATATTTAAATGCCTAACACTGCAGGAATACAGGTTAGTGTAAGAGCGAGATACGCCCCTGCAAATGTGCAATGCTGGTAGATTATTAATCGGTGGTCCCGACATTTTGTTGAATGAAAGTATGCAAACGTGCATGCACTGTGTTGATCAGGTGCCGGCTGTCGGTTTTGGGGTTGGAGTTCCTTGCCTGTCCTTAGAGACAATAACAGGAGATAGTAACGATGTCAATTGCGGAATTATTAAGTGGATCTCTGAAACCGGACCTTCCTGAATTTGGAGAAAAGACGCTATATTCTGTTCTGTAGATAAAATAGAATTATGCCAACTCTTGATTTATGTAAGACATGAACAAGATTCAGTAAGTAGGGTACAACGATCCACATTTTTGACTGTACATGTTGATAAAAACATATTCCTGAGCTCAAACAATGAAATTCAGCTCACTTTGCTCTTGTCTAATTGATAGTTTTGGAAACAAGCGAATCAAAATCCTGACAAAATGGTTCAAATGGCTCTGAGCACTATGGGACTTAACTACTGTGGTCATCAGTCCCCTAGAACTTAGAACTACTTAAACCTAACTAACCTAAGGACATCACACACATCCATTCCCGAGGCGGGATTCGAACCTGCGACCGTAGCGGTTGCGTGGTACCAGACTGTAGCGCCTAGAACCGCTCGGCCACTCCGGCCGGCAAATCCTGACATATTTTGCATACTTCCACTCAATAACGTTTTATGGAATAGTTTTCTCGGCCGGCAAATCCTGACATATTTTGCATACTTCCACTCAATAACGTTTTATGGAATAGTTTTCTGATGTAACTCCACACTTAGGAAGAAAGTATTGATTGGTCAGAACCGAATAGTTTTCTTGTGTAACTCACCACTTAGAAAGAAAGTACTGATTGCACAACTCCGAACTGTAAGAATAAGATGTGGTGTTAAACAATGTAGATTCCACTTCAAGGAGTTAGGGATATAAGCTGTACCATTACAGTACATGCCTTTGCTCATGAAATTCGTCATAAATAAGCAGGCACTATATAAGAAGAGCACTGATGTCCATACCTTTAACAGTAGATTAAATAATGGCATTTATTACCTAACATTAAAGCTGTCAGTGGATCAGAAATAAATTCAGTATGCTAAAATTTTTGTTCATTTGCCCTACAACTTAAATGTCTGACAAGCAGCAAAACAAGTTTTAAATACAACCTAAAATCATTTCTCCTGGCCATCTACTTCTATTCCGAGGACGAATTTATATTTAAAAACTGGTACACTGTAGGAAAGAGCATAATACACTTGTTTTCAAGTGTAGCTCTATGAGTGGGGCTAAAAATTTGATGATCATTATAGTTAACATTATTCTTGTATACATATCCAGTAAACTGACTCGTTCCGCATCATTTCTCTAAAATAATCGTTCAAATGATCTACGCAACATTAACTATCTAACTCTAATTACTAAATTAAGGTTTCCAGCGAACTACAAGTCATGAAAATCATAACGGCCTACGGTGCCAATAAAATTTAATAGAATTAGAGAGCTTGTCCTCTAGACATATATTAAAATAATCTACTCCAACTCTTAGACCTGCTTCCATTCCTAAGAGTGTCGCAACGTTTAGGAAGGGACAAGGTGACAAGTAACTAATTAGGGCTGTAAGTGGTAAAAATTCGGAACAATCTGTGAGGACCTGCCTTCAGTATATTATATGATAACTGTACATAGTCTTACAGGTTCTTCACATCCGAATAGTGTTTCGGAGCTATTACAATTATGTATCTACTGTGTTTTGGCGGAATTATCATTGGAGTCCCCAATCAGCATCACTCGAATACTTTAGAAAGCGCTATAAGCAAATCCATTTCACGGATTACGTCAATTCTTATCTTAGTTCACTGCGTGTCGTATAGAAACATAAAAAATACTTACTATTAATATTATGGCGACATGATTATGATCTCCTCGTCTTTGTGTGTTTTTCACCTGTGAGCTTGGCCGTGAGCTCAAATGAGGCAGGACACCACAGAACTGTTGAGAAACAGAGCGAATCAAGCACATTAGGGGAAAATCTGATGTTACAAAGACCCATTTCCCGTAACGGAAAAAAATTGACAGTAGTAGGCTGATCATGAAAATCTTAAGAAAAAAATGGACGAGTTGAAGTACATCAAAATAGGAGAAGATTATTAGAGATGACCTTCTAGATTAAAGTTTGTATCTGTCATTCCCTTTTCCTCTCGTAATTGCACTCTCGAACTGTTAGGTATCTGCCAGAGCTGCTGAGTTAACATACGACACTCAAAATAATCTAATCAAGAGAGGCCTTTGAGCAACTTAATGACAATATCAGGTGCGCTATGGAGGTTTAGAGGCGTCAGTCCGGCACTGTAGGTAGTTAGCTTCAAGCGGTACTGTCTATCCGTCGTAGCTAACGCAGCCGCTATGAACTTTCCCAGCTCACCACTCGTGTCATTACTGCTTACCATCTTTGCAGCCTTGGTCAAGGTAAAGGCCACTTTTCCACCATATTCATTCACGCCTTACAGGTGTTACACTGAACTACACGGCGCTCGAGAACTTTATCTACTTTAAATAGCCTTTGATGAAATTTTAAGCATGCGCTATTGTTCATGATGCGCATAGATGTTAAAAATCTGAATCAGTAGATTTTTTAAGTCATAAGGTATTTAGAAAAAATTACTCTGTAGTGTGTATTGTTCAATTTTGGGCTATATTTCCTAGAAAACTCTGCGACGTTTTACTGTTATGACGAGCGTTATTAATATAGAAGGAGCAATTACAGCAACAATGAAATGAGTCGTAATGCATATCGTCAATTACTGATATATGGGTCTTACATAATTTATTGCTGTATCGTGGTTCTTATTTGCGACGAGAAGTTAGTGCTTTCGTTTGATTTCTTGTAGATAAATGCAGTCATGAAATAATTGATTGAAAATAATGAGTGTATCACACCTACATAAGCAATAGTACTATCCATGAGATACTGAAAACGCCGTTTGTTTCAGGAGCCAACGAAATATTCTGGCAATATGAGTCATCCCCAAAACAAGAATTGGTAATCTCGATAATTCTATTTTGGTTACACTTTCCGAGCACTGAAGATCTTTGTGACTTTCACTGACATCACATCACCTTCCATTATCGGAACGATCAGTGATATTGGTGTATAGCATCAGCACATCCTTAGTTTATGACCAAACTAAGTTCCCAGTGGTTTAATCCTCGGGGATTGTTATCTTTATCATCTATCTTGTTAGAGAAGATTATTTTATCAAGTTGAAATGATCTAGAAAGTGATGGTTTCAGCTGCCGGAACTCACCAAGATTGTCTCAAAACCAATAAATGCCTAACTGACAGCGACGCGCACTATAAACTCTATGGCAAAAGACTGAAATCGGTAGATGTTGTGTACATGTACAGACAAACGAATGATTACCATTTCAGAAAAATAATGGATGATTTATTTAAGCTTCACAATCTCAGCGAGTCAGTAATGCGTTGGTCCTCCTCTGGCCATTATGCAAGATATTATTTGGCTTGGCACTGACTGATAGTTGCTGATGTCCTCCTGAGGGATATCGAGCCAAATTCTGTCCAAAATCCAGAGCTGACTGGAGAGCCTTGCCCTTAATTCACCAAACGTTCTCAATTCGGGAGAGATCCGGAACCTTGCTGACCGTGGTAGGGTTTGGCAGTGAGTATAGAATGGTCAAAATGTGTTAAATGTAGTGAAACTGACAGAGCACGGATAGTGTCGGTTCTTCATCATCTGTCTGATTAACTTTGTCATTCGACGTAGTGTAGAATAGAGACAATGCTGAGACGCGGTATGTCTTGATACATTTCCCATTAATGATAGCTCTCATCTGAACACCATGTAGGTAGTTTGGTACCATTCAACGGTCATTTGTCTTCGCATAATAATGCTTTCTAGAGAAGTCAATAGCTAGCTGACAACCAAAAGTTGTACGAAATGAAAATTAACGTTAGGAGAGCAATGATGATGATGTTGTTTGGTTTGTGGGCCTCGCAACAGCCCGGTCATCAGCGCCCATACAAAGTCATAATCTTTTCACAGTCCAATCGAGCCACTTTCACGAATGATGATGATGATAACTACACAAACGCCCAGCCCCGGGGCAGAGAAAATTCCCAATCCGGCAGGGAATCGAACCCGGGACCCCGTGATCCCGAGGCAGCAAAGCTAGCCTGTTGTTGCTTTTGTGGGGGGGGGGGGGGGGGGGAGGGAATCAGGTCATGGGCTGGCGGAGGCAGGGTGGACAGTGTTCGCCACCCGAGGCCTGGTCACAGTGTCTCCACCCTCCTTTTTCTGGGGATGTGATCCAAGGTATGAAAGGGATTTTTTATTTACTTATTTTTAATTATTTGTTTAGTATTTTTTAATTTTTATATGAGGTGTTTTTTGTGGCTATTGATTTTCATTATCTTTCATAGGCGGTAAGCACAACATACAGAACCTAAAGGTGCCATTCAACACATCCAAACGTATAAACGGCTGCTAACGCCGTCTAGACTCAAAGAGTTCACTACAAAAAGAAAGAAAAGAAAACGGTGGCTATGCAGCGGTCCTTTTGACCTGTATCTTGGTCGGCTTCTCGCTAAGTTAGAAACGATATATGGTCCCCTGAATACATCAGGCATGAATGTTAGTTCCTGAATGTTGAGCTGTCTCTTCATTTCACTTCTCATACCCGGAACACTCCAACTATCTGGAGATTCCGTGAATAACGAACCCAAGTAATTGGAAAAAAATGTTCTATGTTTCACGTGTAGCCGCAAGATATCATGTGGCTCTGGCAGTATGTACCAGAAGTCTATGATGTACCTGTCATCGGTGAGACACAAATAATACGTCGCCATCACCTTTATCCAGTTTACAGCGTTTGTCCTGGCGGTAAGAAAGTCTACTTAGTCCGGGAACAGTAGGTCGTCGGCTTTGGTAGCCGTGTGCGGCGTGCGCAGTAAAAGGGCCAGCACTTTCCTCGTTAGAAGTCAACAGTCGATTTCCGTGCAACAAACTAAACGGTGCTCGTAGGAGTCGACGACCGGCAGTGAGAGCTTATCGGCGTGTCGACCAGATGGACAGAGTACAGTCGTTGACGTTTCGGGAATCTGCCGTTCACCACTATATACCACAACGCACGTACCTATGTAGGGAGAGAGGGAAGATGCTGCTCTCCATATTCTCCGCCACTGCATCGCCGGGTACTTCCGTTCGGCCACACTCCAAGATTGTTGCTGGTGGAAGCTTCGATATGGCTTTCGTTGTGGGCAGCCTGGTCTCCGGCAAACTGTCCTGAAAGTAACTGTAATCGACGAAGTAGTCCAGAATGTGTGCGAGCGGTGCCACTATGTGGCCAACATCGACTGGTGGACGGAGTGAATGTGGAGCCCATTTCGTTGATCACCGCGCCCATTGAGGGGACGTGCTCTGTTCTCCAACAGCGTTGCGTCGTACTAAGAAAGAGCGCACGCGCCCTGTTCCTCACGTTTACGCGTACAATGCCTCCTCCTTTCCGTGGCAGCCCGAGGTATCAAAGCGGATTTTGAAGAGGAGCTCATCACTTATGAAATGTCCGAAGGTCGACTGTAGTACTGACACGATCGTGGTGGACAATGGCAGTATATGTACCAAGTGATTTATTTTCGGTGCCAAATAGACGTTGGCACAACATGCGTGCTGGAACATATCTATGGCGCGCATAGCATGTTGTGGTATTAATGCGCGAACTGTCGCAGTAGCCGACGATAATTATCCGCTGTTGTACGTCGTATGTCTCTATGGACTACCACTCCCAACCTTGGGCATTCCTGTCCCTGGTGGCAGCCCTATGCCCACGACTATACATCGGTCTTTCGTAGGTTGATGACACTACCCGCCACCGCTCCATATTGCTGAAACCATTCCACCGCCTCCTGAGTTTCGTCTCCTGACTAGATCAAAAGAACGACGTCGTCGGCGTATTAGCGGCATTGTAAATATGCGGTCCGTAGTTGGACGTCTTCAAGTCGTTGTCGGAGGCTGCGTAGTGCAGGTTCAAGAGTGACTGCAAATAAGATAGCCGAAAGAGGGCAACCTTGCCGCACTGAGGATTGGATCGTGAAATTTTCTGAGCTAACACCGTTCACCAAGACTCTCGAGTTGGCGCCATTAATCAAGATCGTGTCCACAAACATGAGGGGGATTCCCCCTCGTTCCATGACCCCTCGAAGGAACACGTGGTCCACTCGGTCGAAAGCGTAAATGACATAAACTGGTGTACATTTACACTAATGTTGGCAAATTGGTCTCACTCAGTTTGTTTGCGAATGTCCTTATTATTTGTTGTCTGTTCATCAGAGCGAAGAATTATCTGATCTAGGCCTATTTGTTAGATCGTAGATAGACAAGTTGTTAGCCTTGGGATGTGTCAGCCTCTGTACTATCTGATATTTATCCTTTTTCTCTAATCTACTAAGTTTCAAGGACAGTTCCAGTTTATATTGTTAGTTGTACCTCCCACCGATCACATTAACTGTTTCACTGCTTAAATGCGATCATATTGAATGCTTCACTGTTTAAACGCTCGCTAAATTTTTAATTCTGTGATTACAAAAACTGGAACTAGTGAAGAAAAGCTGAAACTATTATGTTAACAGCGAACTAAATAATGGGAAAGAAAATGTTGGCAACCATTTCGTCGCCTGCGAACACTTACAGAAGATGATGACGATTATATTTCTCTCTAACGACATTGAGAGATATCTGCTCGAAAATGATGCATAAACACCCTTAATCATAATGTTAGAACACGATTTACCTGATATTCAAATATTCGAAGACAGTACAGTTCAGAAATTCCCAGGTTTTACACCGAAATAAATTGCAGTTGTAGCCCATACTTCCGAGATTTGCTTAACACATTAACTATGTAATTGGAGGTCCATAAATTTTGTGTAGTAGATACTTTACTAAGTTATTGTAAGTAATTTTTCTCATCTCCGCAATTGTATGACGTTAGTTCGTAAGGAAATAGGCACCTTTAGATTATATTAGCATGAAATAGACTGTCTGTCTGTGTAATTATTTAACAAAATGTTACGTATAAGGCTTCATCGATTAATAATTTCAGTGAACTAAAATCTAACATGGAATATGCTCGCCGGCCGGTGTGGCCGTGCGGTTCTAGGAGCTTCAGTCTGGGACCGCGTGACAGCTACAGTCGCAGGTTCGAATCCTGCCTCGGGCATGGATGTGTGTGATGTCCTTAGGTTAGTTAGGTTTAAGTAGTTCTAAGTTCTAGGGGACTGATGACCACAGATGTTAAGTCCCATAGTGCTCAGAGCCATTTAAACCATTTGGAATATGCTCGCTAGACTTCAGAGGTTAATAATAATGTTGAGAAAATGAGAACGGGAAGGAAAGATATGAGGAATGAATGTAAAAGGTCAGCAGTATTTTCCCACCAAGAAAATTGTTCTCTGTGTATAGGAAGGAAAAGCTCCCACCATCAAAAGACATGTGATAATGGTATAAAGAAAAGCCTCGAATTGGGATCATAATGGTTGAATTGTGTTTGCACTTTTCTTCAGAGTATAGACCCTTCGTAATAATTACAAAAATGGTTCAAATGGCTATGAGCACTATGGGACTTAACTGCTGAATTCATCAGTCCCCTAGAGCTTAGAACTACGTAATCCTAGCTAACTCAAGGAAAACACACACATGCCCAAGGCAGGATTCGAACCTGAGACCGTAGCGGTCGCGCGGTTCCAGACTGAAGCGCCTAGAACCGCTCGGTCACACTGTCTGGCTGTAATTATTACAGCGCTACGCTACAAAGACATGATTTAGAGCCTATTAAAAAGGATAAAACCTTAAAACTTCTTTGCATTGGCAGCTTTGGACTAACAATTTACCAGGAGAGGCACTCAGCTATTACCAGTGAAATTATTAGTTGCATAGCAAGTCTGACATTTTGTCGTGAACTAAACAATAAGCTCTTTCTTACTTATTTAGGGAGAAGAAGTCTTGGTGACCGTGGAGCAGGGTACACTGCTCGGGCAAACAGCCACAAGCCTCTACAACACAACATACACAGCCTTCTTGGGAATCCCGTATGCCGAGCCCCCTCTTGGGATACTGCGATTTCAGGTGAGCTCTGAAATATGAATGGCAATATCGCACCACGCCAGTTATAACTGGACATCTCAG
Organism: Schistocerca serialis cubense; assembly: GCF_023864345.2. Taxonomy (NCBI): domain Eukaryota; kingdom Metazoa; phylum Arthropoda; class Insecta; order Orthoptera; family Acrididae; genus Schistocerca; species Schistocerca serialis. The sequence goes on along the minus strand of NC_064641.1, from coordinate 432,919,327 downwards.
AAAAATCCGAAATATCAGTGGCATACACAACAACATAACAGGAACGGCCGAAAGTTAAGTGAATAAAATGTTGAAAAATTTTGGAAAACTAATAAAAGTGATCAATGAAACAACAGTTTTTCCGTTAATTATTTGTGTCGCAGTTTAAATATGGAATTTCAGTTACTGTTCAGGTACACTCAGCAACACACTTACGTATCACTTACAGAGCACTGTAGTCTCGTTTTTAGATTAGGCTACTGGAATGAAATATCTGTCTTTTAACAACCTCTAGCAAACTTTTTAACTTTCACATTTCGTGATATCGTGGTGTCGTAGTGCTAAAGAAAACGACCATTGAATTACTGTACACCAAGGTGTGAGCCAAAATCATGATAATTCATTCATTAAATTACATTCCTTGCGATGCGAATATTTAAATTCTCTTTCAGTACAATGAAGAATAGTTAAATAATTAATACATGCCAGTTGCAATTTGCTGAAGCTTGTTGACTTTAAAAGTGTCCTATGAATTTCATAGAAATAGCATAGATACTGGCCAACATACAATACTGATGCTGGGAATTGCTTTTACTCTTTCAAATTTTGTTAAATATCTAGCCAAATATGGTAACTATGACAGAGCTAACGTATCATAAACGAAGAATTCATTGCAAAACTTTGCACGAATCATAATGTAAAAAGGGTTTTGTTACTCGATTAGTCACTGCAGCTTTATTATCGGTTTAGGATACAAAGCCTGTTGAAGTCACAGCGAACATCGAGTGAAAATGGAAGGATTATGTATTCCATTATCGGGAATGCTTGAAACAAATGTTGAAAAATGCAAGTTGTGAGCACACCTAATATTCCTGTCTTGCAAAAAAGTAGTTAGGATACAAGGAGAAGTCAGTAAGAACGAGATTGATGGGAAAAAAGTAAATCATGTTTATTTCTTCAAAATTAATTGCCCTAAGTATTAACAGATTTATCACAGTGTGAGACAAGGTGGTGAAAGCCTTCATGGAAAAATGTGTGCGGTTGCGTATGGAACCCAGGCGTGCACCTTTTCGTCCGAAACAAAGCGACGGCCAGGTATTAAAAAACGTGGAACTCACATGGGCCCAATCGGGCTATGCGAAGGATGTGGAACGGCTTTCTACGGACACTTCGGCAGCGTACTCGGCACAGCTATGACAACACGTGCGCGGGCCCACATCCGTCGCCCACGCTGCGAAGATCGCTGGGAGGCCCTTACATATCCTCCATATAGTCCCACTATTTCCATATTTTTGGAGCCTTGAAGAAAGACATTCGTGGCCGTCGATTTGTTTCGGACGAAACGGGTGCGCGCATGGATATAGTCAAGTTTCCGTAGACAACCGAGAAGATTTTTCGGTGATTGAAATTGTTTTTCTCGCAGTGGGATGAAAATATTGTAAGTCGCGGCAGTTACTTTTGAAATAATAAGCTATTTACGTACTTTTCCGTGTCTCTCATTTTCGTTTGACTGTCCCTTACAAGAACTGGGTATTAGGGAAGAACCTACGGAATTCAGCCACTTTTGCATTGTATCAACGTGAAGACAGAATGTAATACAAGAATAACAGCACCTGGCCTAGAGACATACATAAAGACACTCCTCCAGATGTTCCTCGGTCAACAAAAGTTAAATCTTAATACGTTGGAAAAGGAAGTAGTTTCTTGTTCAAGTATTTTGCTTAGTACAGGCATAGATGTAGGAGGGTACAAAATTGCGTGGACAGCGTCGTCAGGCATTTGTGGTATGAAATAACGTGTTTGCAAGAATGTGTAAAAAGGACAATTTTTTTCACTAGGTATAAACAGAACGAGGCTGCACTATTTTAAGCATTGTGTACGGAAGGATGGAGGCTACAATTTCTGTACGGTAGTAATGATTTCGATTTGCCATGGTTTCCCTGCAGTACCACTGGGAAATGCTGGATGATTCTTACCGTAAGGTCAAACCTGCCATTGCGTTCAAGCCTTGTCGAAGTAGACCTAAAAGTACGTAAATACTTGTACATACGATTTATATTTATATTGGTCTGGGATTGTAATACCGAGGCACGTTCAGTGTAAGCCATGGAAAGATAAATGAAAGTACTGCTGCGGTTAATATTACTCAGACTGGCTGTGTTGTTCCAGGCCCCACAGCCTCCACCTAGTTGGGAGGGTATTCGGAATGCCACCCAGTACGGAAGCGACTGTGTGCAGTCTAGCGGCGGCTCGGAGGACTGCCTCTACCTGAACGTGTACGTGCCGGGCGTGCCGCAAGAGGGCGCAGGGCTGCCCGTGCTCTTCTGGGTGCATGGCGGAGGATTTTCCGCCGGCAGCGGCTCTGACCAGGAGCACGGACCTGACTTTCTCGTCTCCTACGGCGTCATCCTGGTCACCATCAACTACCGACTAGGCCCACTGGGTAATATGACCATTCTCCCCACTGAACAGGCGACGTAACGAAACAAACAACTTATGACCTTTAAAATGCCAGTGGGTATAATGCAGCGCGGCATTCGTCCTTCATAAGGTAGGGAGTAAATTTCTCGGCTTGGCACAAATTGTGACTGCTATAAACAAAATGTAGTTTTTCGTTACGTTATTGTTACGCTATAATATAAAGGTCAACTTCTGTGGAATAGTTCAGCTCATACGATAAAGTAATTTCTTTGAAATATATTGGATACAATACTGCAACCTCTCCAGTGATTTACGGCTGATTATCAACTAAATTTGAGCCACGCTTGGTGAAGGACTGATTGCAATCTGCTCCTTCATTTTCAGATTTTCCAAAACATCTAAACGAGAGCAGGGAAACCACAGCTTAAAACGGAACCATAGATGAAGAAAGAAGAAGGCAACATTAGTGTTTAAAGTCCCGTCGATAACGAGGATAGCAGGGACGAATCATAAGTTCAAGCTGGCGAAAGTACCACCTTGGCATTTGATTTACGCGACTAAAGTAAACGGTGGAAAACTGAAATCAGCACAGCCAGATGAAGATTTGAACCACCGTCCTCTGGAATGCGAATCCAAAGACTCGCCATTGCCCCAGTGCGCTCGGTGCAATCAATCGCAGACGTATATATTCTGAAATTAGGCTATGTAGTGTTGGACATAGGAGATTAGAACGTGTGAAGTAGTTGTCGTCAGGGACAGATAAGAACAACAATATGATATATTTAAAATTAAAATTATCTATGACGTAAGATGAGCGAAAGGGATGGTTGCAGGACCTGCTGGAAGCTGACAAAAGGTAGATGCTAATAAAATGAATATTTGTTACTGTGTGTGATATACACATGAACCAATTCAAAATAGAAATGAAACGTCAATCGAAGGTGTACGGCAAGTCAGTTTAGCTGTACCGAAGATGATATAATCGATATCATCTGGCAGGAAAGCTATGTTCAATGTTCCTAGAGGGGAAAAATATGATGATGGGAAGCATTTCTTTGAGCGTACGACATCTGCCTGCTTGCCTTCGGTAGAAAAGTAATTGTGAGATTGCTGTTGTTAAGAATGATACGATTCAAACAGTATTACAGCTCCATAAAATCCATGTCAAATTACACTGACACACAGACACACACATACACATACACACACATACACACACACACACACACACACACACACACACACACACACACACACACACACATAAAGAAGTTCAATCGTAAAATCCAAAATACTGGAAGGAATTACTGTGGATAATTGATCACTGGACTAAAAAAGGATGATATAGTCACGTGGAAACACACTAAAATGGCTCAAATGGCTCTGAGCATTATGCGACTTAACTTCTGAGGTCATCAGTCACCTAGAACTTGGAACTAATTAAACCTAACTAACCTACGGACGTCACGCACATCCATGCCCGAAGCAGGATTCGAACCTGCGATCGTAGCGGTTTTCTCGGCTGCAGACTGTAGCGCCTAGAACCGCACGGCCACTCAGGCCGGCAAACACACTAAAATCTACAGCATAAAACTTTCATATGGAGACTACACAAAATCTTAAAAGCCTTACCCCACTTTCTCTCGACGTCTTTACTCTCGTCCAAATATGAAACGAATTCGGTTAAAATGTGGCGTTCAGTGATTTTCGCGGCACAAGAATCACAAACTGAGTGCGCGTCTCACCGGCGTGTAATTTCGCTTTTCAGTGGACAGTGTCCTATCCAGAGGAGGACCGAAGTGATCGATAAGAGGTATACTGCAGCTAGGTGGCCGACTTCCGAGACTGCAGTTTATTTCTTCTTCACTGCCAGCTACTCATCATTCCACCTTTGCATTGTTCTCTGACTAAGCAATCAGGCGACAACGCCCAGGGGAATGGCGCATTGTGTCATGCTGTGGTTCTACAAACCTCCATGGCTATTTCGTTAGCTTCTTTGGCACCCCAAATTCGTGGGCTTTGAAGACCAGCGGAATAAGCACTTCTCAAGAAGAAGAAGAAGAAGAAAGAGGAGGAGGAGGACGAGGAGAAGAATATGAGGAAGAACTATGCCCTTCATATTTTGCGTCATTTTCTCTCCTGCATACGATGTGTGATCAAAAAGTGACAGGAATTTTTGTTTTTCTAAAAGAAGTTTTATTCATTTATCAACAACCCTTTTGAAGATAACCACTGCAGATATAACAACTTGTGCCAGTTTTTTTTTCTAATTTTGCTAGCTCTTTAGGGAGCCCATTTGGAACTCACTTTTCGTTATGGTGTTCAACGCCTTCCTCGGTTCTGTTTTTATCTCATAAAAGGTGGAAAAACGACGTCTTTTCATGGTTTTCTTCAGCCTCGAGAATAACAAGAAGTTGTTCTGTGGATGTCCGCGAATACAGTGGCTGAGGCAAGAACAGGGTTTTCTTGTTTACCCAAAAAAATCACGAACTAGCATTGAGGTGTGAGGGGAAGCATTATTTTGATGCGATTTCCACTTGTGGTTTTGCCACAATTCTGATCGTTTTCTTCGGATTGCCTCACGCAAATGGCGCATAATTTCTACGAAATGTTTGTTATTGACCGCAAAATTATAATCGAAGAACTCATGATGCCCTATCTCATTGTAATCGACGAAAACAGCGAGAAGAATCTTCACATGTGACCGAACTCGCAAATTTCTTTCGGTCTTGACTCCGCAGGTAGTTTCCGTTGCGACGACTGGCCCTTGCTGTCGATGTTATACCCATATACCCAAGTTTCGTCACGTGTTATCAACTTCTTTGGAATTTCTGGACTGTTGTCCACCTCATTCAGCAATTCTTGAGCGATGTCTACGCGATGTCGTTTTTCACCGAAACTCAACATTTTTGGAACAAACTTTGGTGCTACATGTTTCATACCTAAGACATCTAAGAAAATTATTTGGCATGAGCAAAGCATATGCCAACATCATCAACAGCCTCTCTGAAGGTGATCCGGCGATTTTAGAGAAATATTTTCATTATTTCTTCCACTTTACTGTCAATAATTGACATGCTAGGGCGGTCATCGTCTACGTCTTTTTGGTCCTCTTTGAAAAATTTGTACCATTCTTAAACTCTTGCCTTATAGACAAAGGCCACAGTCAATATTTCGAATGCAGTGCTCCACTTTATTACATTTATCAAGAAAAATTTAATGAAAATTATATTATCTATTTTTATCGAAAGAAAACACGTAGAAACCTTTCTATTGTAACTAGTAAATTAAATATTCAAAACAGCTGAAAATTCAAATATACATCAAGAGCACTTGTACTAACAACATAAAAAAATTGAAAATCGGGTATATTTAAAAAATTCCCATTACGTTTTGCACAAACCTCGTACGTTAGGTACAATGCTTATTAGGCGCCAACGGATTCGAAGTAGATGAAAAAGTTTTTTGCTTCGAAAGCACCTCACCTGCCGTAATGTATTTCTTTGGAAGAACAATCCTGAAGCTATGACCTGGATATGTGGCTGAACACCCAAGGGAGACCCCTTGCTTCGAACCTCCAGTGTTGGCTATATTAAATTTGTGACGGTTTTGAAAAATGTTGTAAAATATCGACGTAAAAATTAATTCTAAAGCGCATTCTCCCTAAAAAATGACCGTATCTAAAATGTGAGAGTCTTTCAAGGATCAATGTGTTCAAAAGTTCCCAAACGATCTGAATTTGCGTTAACTGGTCCTATGTTTAAAGTATCCGAACGAACTAAATTTTGAAAAAAGTTCTAAAGGATCCAACGATTTGAATTTTGGGTTAACTGACGCCGTGTTCGAGAGCTAATACCAAATCTTCACGAACATATAAGTTAGAAGCCTAAATTTTGGATGAAATTGAGAAATATTCACCAGCTATCCAACAACAGAGTCAAAACCACGTGTATCTTGTCTGTCGTGCAGGTTTTCTGAGCACTGAGGACTCCGTGGTGCCTGGCAATGCTGGGCTCAAGGACCAGCGGCAGGCCCTGCTGTGGGTGCAGCAGCACATCGCTAGGTTCGGCGGGGACCCGCAGTTGGTAACACTGCAGGGGCAGAGTGCTGGCGGCGTCGCCGTATCCTACCACCTCGTGGCGAACACGTCGGCAGGTGAGGGACCGCGACTGTAGCTCGCACACAGCCTGGACTCGTCCACAGATTCAGTAACAGATATATGTACTTGTTTTCAATATCTTTATTATGTTACTTGCAAATCATTGTTTCCAGTTGAAGTGTTTTCGGTCTGTAGGCGCCCCGATGGTCCCGGTAGCCGACAGTGTACTGGAGGCCGAGCGGAGACCTCTCAAGTTGTCAGGATGCTAGGAAATGGCTGTGGACGCGTCAGAAACGCCAAAGAAACATTATTAATTCATGACACCTTTATTCCTGCCGAGTACAATGTGGCCCACATAACACAGGCTGGCTCTCGGCATAGGCAACGAAACTTTGACAATATTCCATGTTTCCAACTCTTTACTATCCCGCGACACTACAGATCTGTTAACTTTTCAATTGGAAAAGTTAATTCAACAAGGAACTCATCCATCCGTCGTGTAGTGTGTGAATTTACCTATTTGGAATCAAACAAAATAATCAATTCATATCTCTCACTCTCCACGGTAACCACCTACTCTATGCGCTGGTGCGTTTGGACTATGGAATGTGGAATTTAAACAACGCACCGCAGATTGTGTTTATGATATGGAAAGGTTACATATAGACACGTAAAAAATGTTTAGCATCACCAGGTTCCCAGAACTCCTGAAGATAGTCATTGACTGTGGATATTGTATCACAGACACATTCCCTTTGACTGTTCAGAGATGTCACTAGACCCATCCAAAGATGTAAACAACCATGCGTCAGAAACGTCTATTAGACGGACGGGGCCCGACAGCCGATCAGTTCCAGTCATTGTACCAGGACGGGGTTACACGGCTCATGTTGTCTGTAGTTAACTATGCCTAGACTGTCAATACCGCGGTTCTATCGCGTCCGCATTGCTACTTTGTGCCAGGAAGCGCTCCCAACAAAGAACGTGTCCAGGCGTCACGGAGTGAACCAAAGCGATGTTATTCGGACATGGAGGAGATACAGAGAAACAGGAACTATCGATGACATACTTCACTCAGGCCGCCCAAGGGCTATTACTGCAGTGGACGGCCGATACCTCCGGATTATGGCTCGGAGGAACCCTGACAGCAACGCCACCATGTTGAATAATACCTTTAGCGCAGCCACAGGACTGTGTGCAATAGGCTGCATGCTCCGCAAATTCGCTCCCGACGTCCATCTTTGCAACCACGACACCATGCAGCGCGGTACAGACGCGCCCAACAACATGCCGAATGGACCTCTCAGGATTAGCATCACGTTCTCTTCACCGATGAGGGTCGCATATGCCTTCAACCAGACAATCGTCGGAGACGTTTTTGGAGGCAACCTGGTCGGGCTGAACGCCTTAGACACACCATCCAGCGAATGCAGCGAGGTGGAGGTTCCCTGCTCTTTTGGGGGTGGCATTATGTGGTGCCAACGTACGCTGCTGGTGGTCATGGAAAGCGGCGCTGTACGATACGTGAATGCCATCCTCCGACTGATAATGCAACCTTATCGGTAGCATATTGGCAGAGCATTCGTCTTCATGGACGACAATTCGCGGCCACATCATCCACATCTCGTGAATGACTTCCTTCAGGATAACGACATCGCTCGGCTAGTGGCCAGCTTGTTTTCCAGATATGAACCCTATCGAACATGCCTGGGATGGACGACGCGACCCATTAGCCTCTCTGAGGGATCTACGCCGAATCACCGTTGAGGAGTGGGACAATCTGCCCCAACAGTGCCTTGATGAACTTGGTGATAATATGCCACGACGATTACAGGCACGCATCACCGCCAGAGGACGTGCTACTGGGTATTAGAGGTACCAGCGCGTGCAGCAGTCTAGACCACCACACCTGAAGGTCTCGCTGTATGGTGATACAACATGCAATATGTGGTTTTCATGCGCAATAAAAAGGGCAGATATGATCTTTATGTTGATCTCTATTCCAATTTTCTGCACAGGTTACAGAAGTCTCGGAAACGAGGTCATGCAAAACTTTTGTTGAGCGTATATATTTGGGAAACTGTAGTCAGTTTATCTTGGGAAAAAAAGAAAACAAAACGCTCAAGTGCCCTTCTTTACATAGATGTTGAAAATAGTCAAGTAACATGATCTCCTGTTGCACTGTCCATACTTAAAATGCGCACAACTATGTTTTTAAATCTTGTTCAGTATGGCGCTATCTTGTTTCTTGTGTATGGACTCTGTTAACTTTTATGTTCTTCATGAAAACAGCAAATGAACCAGCATTACGTTTAAGTCATATTTTTAGATTAAGTTTTACGGTCTATGAATGCATACTAGTTGCACAATAAGTCTAAAAATTTCTGTTTGGTGAATTCCAATAGAATCCATATCATAATTTGGTCTCTAAAATGAGAAGCTACTACCGAGCATTGTAAACATGCACTGCCTACTCTTGTTCTTCTCTGTACTAAGCGGCTGCGTGTCGATGCTTTCATTTTGTTAGTTCATTTTATTTACACAATTGATAAGTCCATGTTTTGTTTCATATGTCTACTAATATGTTTCTGTTCTTGTTTTTCAGTTTTAAATGTGAAGAAAATTTGTAAATCAGAAAACAGATTTTATTATCTATTTCGATATATAGGTCACCAAAGTCCTTCACAGGTCCAAACAGCCTTACGTCCTCTTTTATGCCTAGCGTGGACTTGGATCATCTTGGCTCACCAGTTCTGTAGCTGCTACATTTGATTGCTTAGTAATTATTATTTATGTGTTAATGAGATTCAGTAGCTAAGAAGACGTCACTAAAAGATTTCTAACCTTTGTTCATTGAAACTAAAAAACATATTTGAAGAAAGTTTTAATAACCAAGATCCCATTCAATATTATTTCTTCCTAATGACTGGTTTCAACAATTAAGACTGTTATCTTCCGATCCTCAACAAACTTGGTCTGCTACGTCTTGTTCCTCTATGACTGTGTAACACACACACACACACACACACAGTGTCGACATTAGTGTGGATAGATAGTATGTAGCACGTTTCACACAGGTTTGTTAAAATAAAATCAGGTTTATCACAAATAAAAAATGCCGTTAAAAAGCACTTATTGTTCATATTTGCGATAAACTTATTTTAAACTGTCAACTACAATATCGACATGGCGTTTGTCATACAGGTATAATGGAGCAATGCATATTGCAACAGGTTTTTTGAAGATCAGAAAATGACAGTCTTAACTGTAGAAACTCGTCGTCAGGAATAAACAATAATGATTGCGATACTGGCTATTAAAACGTTCCTTAAAGTAAATGTAGATCTCTCGTACCATTCTCTGATTAAGATTAATTCCGTAGAAAAATAGTAGAGATGTTTATGTTACAGTTACTTGGAGATTCACTTCCATATTTCACAATGACGAAAGAGACAGCATTCGTGCATATTTAGAGGTACATATATTTTCATTTTCCATTAGGTACTGGCTATTTCCTGTACATTTGATGGTTCCTCATTACTTTAAGTGCGTTCCAACGAATATCATTGTGAATGATACCCAACTGCACATCTAAAGTCGAACAGTCTTCTGTAATATCACATGCAAACTGAAAAGAAAGAGAAAAATTCCGTTCACATTCGCTCCATTTCCTTTCGATCAGTAACTAAGCTGGCCAGTTCCTGATGACGATTTCTTATCCAGCAGAAACATTAAGAAGACGAAGTGAACCTGAATAAAATAGCAAGAGATATTGATTGAACCAATGTGCCGTTTCGTACAAAATTTGCTGTCTTCTGCGTCCAGATCAGTATTGTTTTGTATATAGGAGAGCTGAGTTACGTTTTCAACTGTCGCAATTAAAAGCTTTAGATGACCTGCAGAATATTAATATCATCAGAAATGGTACCATAGCCTTCTGAGTTATCACTATAGCGAGACCTCAACGACAGGATGTCGATTCCACATATAATTACCGCTTCTGGGTATCGCAAGATATCTGTGCGTCTACCCTACGCCGTAAGAGCAGGCAGTGCACGAGGAGAAATCTGCCCTCGAGTGTGATATTTTCTCTCTCGCTGCAGGCCTCTTCTCGAGGGTCATCGACGAGAGCGGCACTCTGGTGGCCTCGATCTCTGGGACGAGGGACGCCCGCTACCACGCCTTCAGGCTGGGCGCCGCGCTGGGGCTGGAGACGGAGGACTCCCAGGAGCTCGTAGATTACCTGCGCTCTGTCAACGCCTCAGACTTACTGGTGGACGACGCACTTCTCACAACGGACGAGGTACGTGTATGCCACAATCTGTTATACGCACGATTTACACCTATTCCCATTTCAGGCCAAGTATTAGGTGTAAATAATGAAATAAAAAGAACCTTGATGCCTGGACAGTTATGTGTTTGATATCTCGTTTCTTCTAAGTGTATTAGTTCATGATTTTATTCGTAGCTGAAATGAACGAAGAAAGATTAGGGTTTAGCGTTCCATCTACATTGAAGTCACTAGAGGCGGAGCACAAGCTCAAATTATTTCAGAGGAACTGAAACGTCCCCTTAGAACAATTATACACGACTGTCCTTAAACTGACACACAATATTTTGTTAGCGCAACGCAATCTGACTTTCAAAATTCCCTACAAAAGAATGGCCCTGACTAACATTAAACTATACCTTTCACAAATCACTTACCTCACAAAAATCTTCGCTTTTCAAGCTACTGCAATACAGCGAGCGCCACTACTGCCAGCTAAATAAAAGATTCAAACTATGGAAGGCACTAACTACTGATAGGGATAGTTAGCAAATTAAAGATATTAATAGAGAACAAACAATGTATTTACCTTGATATCATCATATATAAATATAGCAGTTCATGACAAATTTCAAAACTCCGCCATCTCTCTCCCCACATCCACCACTGCTGGCGGCTCACCTCCAACTGAGCAACGCTACACGCTGTTCACAGCCAGCTGCCTAACACTACAATGGCGAGTATTACAACAATGCAAAGCAGCTACAGACTGCACACAGCACAGCCAGTGATTTTCATACAGAGTTGGCGTTACCAATAAAAAAACCTAAACAGCCTACTTACATAGCCCCCATGCTCCCCACAAAAAATTTTACAAATTGGTTTGGGCAGTGGCCAATACAGATTTGAAAAATTTTTTCATAATTACAATAACAAAGAAATCAAATGCACACACTTATTGATACAATGTTGGTCAAAAGCTAAAATTTTCTCACAGTCCATAAAGATAGTCCTGATCATTCATTATAACAGTAATTACAGGTTTTTTTTCACAAAGTCTCATTAGTAAAAGAAATTGCACACAGAAGTAGTGGATTTCCATGCAGTCTTGAAGAAGTAGTGTCCTTCCATCGGAAAGACAGTGCTGACTCTTGACATGCTGACAGGTAGTGGGCCACAACAGAGCAAACCCACAGCGCAGTCAGTCGAAGTTTTGAAGAGTATTGGTGGGTAGGTCATCACAGAGCAGATCCACTGTAGTCCTGGTAGAGATTACGGTATTGTTGGGCCACCAGAGGTGCAGACCCACTGCAGTCCTTGTAGAAATAATCGTATTGGTGAGTCAGCAAAGGTGTAGACCCACTGTAATCCTTGTAGAAATAATGGTATTGGTGGGTCATCAAAGATGCAGACCCACTGTAGTCCTTGTAGAGACAGCCAGCAGCCATCTGTTGTGACTGTGCAGGTGCACAATCACCATTGAAGAGTCTTGTCGATAATATAGCAAGTCCATAACCACCACTTGTGCACTCACAAAGTTTTTGGAATTGTCCTTAGAACCAGCAATGCTGTTATCCAGTCCCTTGCTGAATTATTAACACACGTGCAAACACTAACAGTCCCTACTTCTCACATATTATCCATATACTATGACCAACAGAAACGTGTGCAGTGAAATGTAACTTACAAGTATTATAATAAGATGAACTTGTGTCAATTACAATTTTATAACATGAGAATACAATTACAAAGGTACAAAATACATCACTAAAAACATAATAATACAGATAACATTTGTAGTAATAGGGGCTTTACAAAAGAATAGAAATAAACATATACATCAGTATTACAGGAATTATGACATGAGTACATAGATAAAAGATCAGAATAACTTTCGAAACATCAACTTCACACATGAGCATTAACACAAAACAGAGTAAATAATGTCTAAACATCTTTACAAAGTAAATAACACATTATTAATGCCAATTGTATTTGAGGATAACAGTATTCCTCATCGTAGTGAATGTAACTTAGTATTAGAAGAGAAAAAAGTTCTATGAAACAGTACACAGAGACAGGAAGAAAACAAATACACAAGGGTACACAAACATATAGTGGGATAACACCAGTAGGAAAGGACAGGGTTCGTTTTCAGTGTAACATGTGGTACTGCAGTCCAACCCAAAACTTCATATATCTTTCCTCTTATTTCATCCTTTGTTTCCAACAAAAAAATTCTATCTAAGCATGCTTTCTGTATTTATATGTTCACACATTTCTTACCTCAACATTTATTTCCAAGAAAATCCTACCTAAACCTGTTTTCTGTACTTTTTTTCGTATAGCCTCTCAGTGCATTTCTTCAAATTCATCGCAACTCATTCTCTTATAGGCTACTCCCTCTTAAGCTAACTTAAATCTACTGAGCTCAGATGCTAAACTAAGGGATGAGGCAATGCAGCAGCACAAAACAATTAACACAAACAGCAATGACAAAAAAATGGAAATTTGCAAAGCAAGCTACAGTAAATCTAAATTACCAAGCAATGCAACATTACAACTAATATGAGCCAATGTGCAGCAACAAGAAAAATAAATGAGTAGTAAAACTGGCTTAGCAGAGTAACACAAAGTTAAATTCAGTAACACTATGGCTGGCAAACAGCAGCTTATATCTAAACATGACATAGCTCAAGCAGGAAAAATAGTACATTAAAGATAACAATGCAGATAAGGGAAATCTATAATCACATCTTAATGTCTAAGTAATTAAAGTGGTGCACCACAACAACTTATTGTAAAAAAAATATTACCATGTACTTGAAAAGAAAATTTTGTGTTACTGTTACTAGTTCCTTCTTATTGTTCTTTCCTTTCCAAGTGCTCCTTTTTTAAAGAATGTGGATCATAAAATTATTATTTAATAGATCTGTTGACAGAAAGTGTTCACATTAGCAAATGCATTTAATTTTATTTTATGAAACCAATGCTGCACCACAGCTGGAAAACAGATGTCAAATGAAATAAGCAATTACGCAAACCAAAGCATAAAAATATCATTCAATAGTCATGTGGCATTTCGTAAGTCAGTAGCTCTCAACTCTCGTAGAAAGACACTTGTCATTATAATGGCCCCCCCTTTTTTTTTCTACCTGTGCCCCTGAAAGGCTAATGGCTTTTGTTTTCGGGCGGCTGTCGCCCAGGTGGGTGCCCGCGACGCATTACGTGCAGGTGGTCACTTAACTTTCTTATGGAAATATTTACGACAGCAGTTTCCGCTACAGTGACAGTCTCACATAAAAATATTTCACAGGTCAAGAATTAGCGTTGCAAATCTGTAGAAACAAAACCCTATAAATATAACAGTGTCCAAAAAATTTTCGCACATTTCATAACTCTTAAAGTACGATTTTGGTTTCCAACAACCTTTTTCACAAATCAGAGTCCCTAATCACTACTCATTATTCCTTACCTTATTCGTCGACACTTCTTCAGTATTTCATCATAAGAAATACGTAGCATAATCAAACTCCTCATATACGGTATCATGATCTTATTAATCATAAACATACCTCAACAGTATAATACACATCGTCGTCGTAATAATATCATCATAACACCTCAGTCAAATCTCAAAAACGTCGTAGCTTTCTGCAATAATTTCAAAACCTAAAAAAAATTCTCTGCTCATTTCAATAGTGTCATCTACCTCAAACGTACTTTAAAATCATGCTCCCTTACCAAATACATCATTCAAAGCTCTCATAGTATCACAATGATTCCGAAAAAATATGAACAGTTTACAAAGTACAGACAAAATACAGTTTCATAAGTGTGAAGTTACCCAACTGTGTATTGCGTAAACATGTGTCACTGATGTAGTAAAAAAATGTTTATCTCTCAGTTAAATGATCAGATAGCTGTGTAATTTGTGTGTTAGAGAAATATGGTACCGATGTGTAAAGTTGTATAAGCAAATACCATATTAGCTAGGGTTCCTTGTGGTTGCCACACACATGGTACACAAAGTAAGCATGTACCCCTCTGAGGATTAATGTAATTATACCCTCAGGTGTTACAGATTACAGCAATGGAATGAAATGTATCACGGAAAACTTTCTTTGTAATTCTAAAATCTTTAAAAGTAAATGTTTTAAGTACAAAATTAATCACCGAAATGCGTGTCCTGTAGCGCTAAATGTGCATCTTGTTGTAAGATAATCTCTGTGGAAGTGTCGTAGTTATTTTCCTCCGAAAGCTAAGTTCTGCAGAAGCCAATGTACTTACCTCATGATAAACAAAAGTGAAATGCTTTGCGTAGAGATATCTTAGTTATTACGCTTATTGTTGTGATGATGAAAGTACTGTGCTGTAACGTATTGTTGTGCTATGGAAAAGGCTATCTCCTTGTAGCTATACCACAAAAGTTACTAATAAAGCATGTTTTGATTTCCAGAAGAATTCAGAAAAACTGTGCAGATATAAAACAGATACACCGCAAAAGCAACATTGTAAATTGTCACTCATTAGTAGCGTCGTGATAAAACTGTGTAGTTGTCACTTAAACTAACCACTGTTTCGTCTGGTATCTCACAGAAAGTACATTAAACCCAGAATGTATTTTCAAGTAAATCAAAATGTTGCATTAAAATCTCATTAGCAGTACCAGTATGTGTCCTAAGTATGTAAGCATGGTAGTCGTTACGTAATCGTGCAACTAACAAGCAAGAATGTACAAATACAACATTGTGTCGTCTGTACACTATAACAATGCATTCGTAATTTCTGTTTTAAAATGTTCCCTAGGTTCTAGACTGGATATTTAACTTCAAACATTGTTGCATGTTAACAGTTTCTTAAAGCTGACAAAGCATACTAGAAATGTGAAGTGAAAAGTTTTATGGCAAAGACAAAGTTAAAAAGCAGCTTATCTTTCAATAAACTGTTTTACATGTGAAATGTGGTGTAAACCTTTACTCTTCCTAGTACGCAGAGTTTCAACTTCAACGCAATTATCATGTGGTATACGTCGGATTCTGTAAGGTCCATTGTAAACTAGAAAGAATTTGTGACTCAAGTGTTTCTTCTTATGTGACAATGAATGAGCTTTAATGAGAACCTTCTGACCAATATACAATTTCTTTGCATTTGCTTTACCGTGTAGTTTTCTCCTTTTGTCTGCTGCAGATTTTATATTTTTAAGAGCCAAATCAATTATGTCTTTGTGTCGAAGTTTACGTGTATTCGGGAAAGGTACAAGCTCTCTGATTCTGTTCGGTGGTTCTTCATTCTTCAGTACAAGAATAGGTGGTAAAGCAGTGGAATCATGAGGCATTTGATTCAGCACATTTTGAAATAAGTGTAAATATCTGTCCCAATGTTGATGCTTTCTGTGACAATAAAGTCTGCAAAGCTTATTGATTTCTTTCATAATCCTTTCAGACGGGTTGCAATGTGGTGAGTACAATGAAATAAAAACAGGTTTGATTTTATGATTCCGAAGCGTGCGTGACCAAACAGCAGATCTAAATTGCAGTCCGTTATTTGAAATGACTTTAGCAACGTGGCCAACTTCACGTAAGAAATTTTTAACAAAGGCGTTGGATACAGATCGTCCAGTGGCTTTACGTAACGGAGTGAAAGAAACAAATTTTGAAGTAAGTTCAACAGCGACTAGAACGTACGAAAATCCATTGGATGTTCTGACAAGGGGTCCCAAGAGATCAACAGCAGCAAATTCTTTTAATTTAGAAGGAATAATAGGAAACAACGGAGCACGATGTGAGATAGTAGATGGTTTCGCCTTTTGACAAAGTTTACAAATAGACAAGACTCTTCGAATTCGCTTTTCCACATTGTTAAAATAACAAGTCGTTCGAAGAATATGATAACATTTTCGTGGACCAAAATGTGCGTAGCTGAAATGAATGTACCAAATGAGCTTATGAACAAAATCGTCTGGAATGCAAAGTACCCATAGCTTGTCATCAACAGTGCAGCGTTTGAAGAGTATGTTGTTTCTAACCAGGTAATAACGCCGAATCTGAGTGTATGTCTTTTCATGCCATTTACTTTTGATGTCTTTCCAAATCGGATCTTTATCTTGTTCATGAGCAATGTCCTTTAAAGATGTGGTGATGAAGTTTTCAAAGGCGACTTTCTGAATGTAAAGAATACTGAAATTTTTCTCGAGGTTGCCTTCTGTGTTACTTTTCTCAAGCCCAGCCGGTGCGCGTGACAGCGCGTCCGCAACAATGTTCTCGTTGCCGGGAATGTAGACTATTGTAAAGTGGAATTCCTGCAGAAACAATGCCCAACGTTTTAACCTGTCATGATTTAATTTTGAAGACATAAGAAATTGTAATGCACGATGATCACTGTATACTTTTACGTGCTTACCAGAAAGAAAGAAACGGAACTTGTTAAATGCCCAAACGATAGCTAAAGCTTCTAATTCAGTAACGGAATAATTTTTTTCAGATTTTGTTAGCACTCGGCTAGCAAAAGCAATGGTTTTCTGAATGGTAGTGTCATTTTCTATGGCTTCTTGAAATAAATGGGCACCAAGACCGACTTTAGAAAAATCCGTTCTAAGGCAGAAATCTTGTGACAGATCTGGATGAGCTAAGATTGGCGCGTGAAGTAACGCTTCTTTCAAAGAATTGAATTCCAATTGTGCTTGTTCGTCCCAGTTCCAAATAGTATTTTTTCCAGTGAGAGAACAAAGTTTTGGTGTAACAAGAATTTGCATATTCAGAAAACGACGGTAAAAATTTACGAGACCTAGAAAGCTGCGGACTTGTCTTTTTGTGGATGGAACTGGAATGGCTCTGATTGCTTCTAACTTTTCAGGATCCGGCTGAATCCCTTCAGAAGAAATAATATGTCCCAAAAACTTCACCTTTGTCCTACCGAATTCAGACTTTTCCAAGTTAACTGTAATTCCAGATTCTGCAAAAATACGTAACAAACTGTTGAGGATGCGATTATGTTGTTCCCATGAAGCTTCTGCTATCAGAATATCGTCCACATATAAGGTGATGTGACGTTTTAAGAACTCAGGTAATATGGAATTTAACCCACGAATGAATGCTGCCGAAGAAATGTTCAAACCAAAAGGAAGTTTCCGAAACTGATAACAAACGCCGAAACAAAGGAAAGCTGTGTATTTTCTACATTCTGGATGAAATTCGATCTGATAAAAGCTGGATCTGAGATCAATGGAAGACAACACTTTTACACCATTAAAATTTTGAAGAAGTTCTTCCATCGTCTGCGGCCTGTCTGTTTCAGGAATGATGATAGTATTGATTTGTCTCGAATCTAAAACAAGCCTGATCGATCCATTTTTCTTCTCAACAACATGTAATGGGTTGTTGTATGAGCTTACTGCAGGCTCAATAATGCCCTCATTAAGCATAGATTGTATTTCTGTTCTAACACGGTCCCTATAATGCGCCGGAATTACGTATGGTCTAACACAAAATTTAGTATGCTCACGAACACGAAATTGGTATTGAAATCCCTTGATTGTTTCTGTTTTGTGAGTAAAAACTGTGGAATGTGCTTGTAAAATCTCATAAAGGTCCTGCCTATCAGTGTCATTACAATTCTCAATTGTTTGAATTTTATTCTGAATTAACTCATTAATTTCAAATATGCCGTCGATGTCATCCCTGTCAGTACTTGCAGAGTGATTGTTAGTGTCTAGTTCCGTAGAAAATTCCGAACTGTTGTCTAACAGAACGTAAAGCCGATTAATTTCCTCATCATGGTTTGAGAGCCAGTCTTCAAATTTCAAAGCTATTGACTTACCTTCTTTCTCTAAACTTATTTCAGCATCGTGAAAGTTTAAGATTGCTTTGAATTCATTCAAAAAGTCTACTCCCAATATAATTTCCGTCGACAATAATGGAACAATAAGAAAGTTCGTAGAGAAGCTGTGGCTTTGACAAAATAATTCTAAGTTGGTTTGTTGGCGTACATCTACACTTTTTCCAAAGATTGCACCTTGTAATTTAATCTTACGTAACGGAAGTGTGGGGCAGTCGTTCGATTTGTTGCATTTGCTAAAGGCTGTTTCACTAATTACTGAGATGGGACTGACAGAGTCAAGTACTGCCGTAAATTTTACGTCATTTACAGTAATGTGAATCACAGGATATGCAATGTTGTTAAGTTTTACGTCGTGTTCCTGAAGTAAGATGTCCCTAATGTCTTCCATTTTTACGTAATTACTAGCTACGGCAGCTGCGTCATCAGTTTCATAAGTACGTTTTGTGGCAGCCAGCGGTGTGAGTCATTGCCTATGGTCTCTTTGTTGGCGCACATCGTTATTGGGGTTTGGAGACCTAACTTCTACAAATTCACCGTGACGAGAAGGCCCTGCTCTGTTTGAATCCCGCCAGTTCTGATGCAATTCAGGTCTGTCGTTACGATCACATCGTCTGTCGTCATGTCGGTAGTTCCTGTAGTTTCTTTCTTGGCGGTTAAGTGGTGGAGAATTTCTCCCTGAATCGTAACTGCGCGCTGGACCGTTGCGTCTAACGTTATTCTGTCTCCCGTAATAATAATTATTTTGGTTCCCATATTGTCTGTTTCTCTGATTGTCTCTGTGATAGTCACTACCGCGGAGAGGTGATCTTTCCCTGTAATTATTACTACTCTGCCAACGGTTGTCGTACGGGTGGTGTCTATTTTGGTCACGATTTGCGTTGTAAGAATAGACCTGTTGCGTCCAGTTATTGTTTCTGTCGTCACGGAATTGTGACGGATGTGACCTGTAGTGATTGTTTTCCTGTTCCCGCGTTCCCCGATTGTCAGTGTCAATTTCCAGTTCTTGTAAGAGTCCCTGAAATGCTTCAATGTCGTCTTTGCAACGTCCTGCCAAAATAATATGTCGTAAATGTTCAGGCAGTTTGATTAAGCAAATGCGGATGAGTTCTGAGGGGCTGTATGGGTTTGAAAGATACTGATTCTTATGCAACATGTCTTCAAAATATTTCATAAGACTGGAAAATTCAGATTGTTCGAAATGTTTCATCATTATGATGCTATGTTTTACTCGATCTTGTGTGGCTTGAGACCAATATGCTGAGAGGAAGGCATGGTAAAACTCTCCTTCACTGTGGCAATCGTGAATTACCGATCGCATTCTTACAGCTGGTTCATTCTCCAAGTAGCCACACATAAATTCTAATCTGTGTTCTAACGACCAGTTGGGAGGAAAACAATGCGAGAATTGATGGAGCCATGCTTGTGGATGAATGTCGTTGCCAGAATTCTTAAATGTTTTGAATTTACGTGTAGTGATGAACAGCTTATAGTCAAAATCATCATGTCGCCGAGTCGCATATCGGTCATTGTTAGGTCGTGTCGGCCGTTTCATCTCAAAATTCGGTGCACATTGCCAATTTCTTTCATAACTTCCGAAATGCCCTGTGTTATTATTTTGTGGCTCTTCCGTATTTCTGTGTCCCTCTTCCCATATTGGGGCGCGAGTATCCTCTGAAATACGTAATTCTTGTATTACCTGTGTCAGCTGATCTTGTACTTCCCGGATTTCTCTTTTGTACTGTGTATTGATTTGATTTTGATTCTGTTTGAATTTTCTAATTTGTTCATACTCTTCTGTGTCAGTGAAGGCTACAGGTCTTGTGTCATTCAGATCATCATCTACCTTTGTAGATAAGTTAGTGACCTGATCCGAAAGTTTGGCTACTTTCTCCGATAGTGAACACATTTCCTCAGTGTGTTTTTCTGAACCAAGTTTCAGTATGTAAGTAGGCTGTTTAGGTTTTTTTTTTTGGTAACGCCAACTCTGTATGAAAATCACTGGCTGTGCTGTATGCAGTCTGTGGCTGCTTTGCATTGTTGTAATACTCGCCATTGTAGTGTTAGGCAGCTGGCTGTGAACAGCGCGTAGCGTTGCTCAGTTGGAGGTGAGCCGCCAGCAGTGGTGGATGTGGGGAGAGAGATGGCGGAGTTTTGAAATTTGTCATGAACTGCTATATTTATATATGATGATATCAAGGTAAATACATTGTTTGTTCTCTATTAATATCTTTAATTTGCTAACTATCCCTATCAGTAGTTAGTGCCTTCCATAGTTTGAATCTTTTATTTAGCTGGCAGTAGTGGCGCTCGCTGTATTGCAGTAGCTTGAACAGCGAAGATTTTTGTGAGGTAAGTGATTTGTGAAAGGTATAGTTTAATGTTAGTCAGGGCCATTCTTTTGTAGGGAGTTTTGAAAGTCAGATTGCGTTGCGCTAACAAAATATTGTGTGTCAGTTTAAGGACAGTCGTGTATAATTGTTCTAAGGGGACGTTTCAGAACCATTTATCTGGAGTGGTTTAGGGAACTCACGGAAATTAACCCGAATGCGACTCCAGCCTGCTAATCACTGTGCCACCTCGCTCGGTTTACTGGTGGCTGCTATTTAACCGACAGTTGAGGTATTATTTCAGAATAAAATTCAGTCATCAGTTACTCAATTGTGGAATCTATTTCGCTTTACCAGGTTCAACAGATTAATTAATCTGTCATCTTCAACAGATTAATATTGGTTTAATGTATGTCAAGTGGTTTTCACAGAATTATAATGTCATGACATGCCGTAAAGTTTACATCATTTGTCATAATTATAAAAACTGATTGATAATTTCCAGTAAGCGAATCACTTTATGTACATAGAGAAAATGTGCTAGCAGCAATGTGTCTCCAATTATCACATATAATATGTACATTTCTGACGTGCCATGGCATTATTCAGTGAAGAAGATACTGCCGCCTACTAAACCAATATTAAGCTTTTGGAGATCAATCTAATCCTCTGAAACGGGCAAATCTAAATAAATTTCCTCATTACCCAACTAATGGCTGAATATTATTCTGAAATTTATTCCTTCATTTTCTTTGCTTGCATTTTACTTCTTCGTGTTTTCTTTTCGACCTTATTTTGCAGATGTTTCTGTTTGACCCAAAACCACTTCAGCTTCTAACTTTGCTTCTTCTTATGTTCATCTGCCCGTGTTCTCTTACATGTAACACTTGATTTAGCTTCAAAGTTATGCTTGTCGAATAAAGTTTTGAATGCAGCTCTGTCCTGCAGAGTCTTGCTTGTAATTCCAATTTCTGGAAGATCTTACTTAAATTCTAATTCTAATTTCACTGACAGAACAAGGAAGAAAATCCTTATTGAAAATGTAAACCTGTTTTCCTCATACCAATGTAAATCTGTTTTTATCATACCGACAAGAAACAGAAAAGCAACATTTTTAGATGATGCACGTGCACTCATTAACAACTGAATTTGGGACACTTACCGAGTGTACACCACTCCCTTCAATCCTGATAACGACGGCGAAGGATCAAGGAGCAGATTTCACGACACACGGAAAGCATTCAAGAGACATCGTGATCAATCCCTTCGTGAGACTGTGGTGATTGTTTGGATGTGTATCCTAATCGTGTACGTCTCGATCGGTGGTATCATACATTAGATCAATAATACAGGAGAGTATCCAAATCAAGACGGTCATTTAGTTTTAACTTAAAAATACTGTAAAATGTCAAGTTATCTTTTAAAGCACGTAATGAATACTATATACAGTCACCGGTTCTAAAATATCTGCATTGGATAAGATTAATAATCCTTGTTTCCGTTATTGTTATTTCATACCCCTCGCTCTATATGGGCGTGGTGTGGGCTGCCAGCGGTAAAATATCTTGCTCTTCAGCCTAGAGCGTTTGCAAAAATTAATAAAGAAATGACGAAATGTGTGTATGGATGAAAAAATTACAAAATATTTACATGCAATGTAGAGGTGATTGCAAATATAAAGAGTGGTTTTCATTATTTAAAGTTTTAAAAGGAAAATAAAAAATCTGACAGGTGGACATACAAAAGAGGAAAACGGACAAATTATAATTTAAAAATTAAAATGAGTGACAACTTTCGTAAAAATTAAGCACTACACTGTCACTAAAGAGCTGAAAGGCCTACGCTAGGGGAAGAATTCGGGGGCAGATTAAACACTTGGATGATGGTGCGTATAAGTTCAGAAGCCTCTGGATGGTATCCGTTGACAGGTAGTAAGATGGATACGGAGAGAGACGAAATGAAGAATGAGTCGTGGGTGGGCGAGGCCCTGGAGTCAGAACAGGAAAGGAGGTAGTGAAATGAAGAAGGAAACAGGGGGGAAACCCTGACATGAATGGAGATAGGGGGAATGCTATAGCTGAAAGGACGGATAAATATCGAAGCGGACTTCATTATCCTGGAAAGGGAGTCGGTTGAAGTTGCGTTCGGACAGGGTATGGAGAGTGGACTGTGGGACGTGTTTGTAAGGTCGCGACAGCATGCCAGGTTGGTGATAAGAGTGGAGAAAGTGCGTTTATTACAATCTAGTTTGCCGGTACTGTAAGAGGTGCAGAGGTGTTCGATGTGGGGAAGGAAGGATGTGAATGTGAAGAGAGGATAGAGGATCCATGTGGAGGAAGGTACACATGTCGTCAGAGCTTAGTCTTTTCAGTAAAGGACCATTTTACATCTCGTGACAGCTATGTGATAGTATAGCCTTAAGAGGCAAGAAAACAGAATTGAAAGATTTACTTATAACAGAATGATATGAAAATACGTATGTTATCTGTCCCAAGGGCCTTACATTGTTTTGGGTGCTCATGTAGAACATGGCAACAGCAATCTTACATATCAGTTTGTTTGCATCTTCAATGAAATATTAAAGAAAAATACTGAGAGCACAATTTGCTTGTCCGGGAACGGCCTACAGTATAGTGCAAGAAAATAAGAAAAAACATAAGAAGGCACCAGCGTGTACATACAGGATATGTCTCATTGCTAAGCTCTGATATGAGAAATTAAATTAAATTATGTGAAAGCTTATGTATGTGTAGTAATACTATTCCTAGGTGCTTAAAACGTTATCGAGAAATATATGAAAATCAATTACGCTTTGTTATGATGCGCTACTAAAGTAGACGGTACAAGACGAAAGGCACTCTGAAGATAGAATGAAATACAGGAGATAAAAAGAAATTAAAAATGTAAAATGCATGGGAGTGTACTTGTATCCCCTCGTTATCACGTATCAAAATTGCAATCGAATAGAAACCGGCGAGAACCCTTACACAATTTTGTACACAGCTTTTAAATGCCTGACAAGTGCTGAAGTAAAATGTACGTAATGTTATTTTCATAATTTTTGTAACGTACTACTGTCTGATGGCTTGTTTGTGCGGCTCTGTACATACACCCTTTGCTTAATATTGTGTATATTTTTTAGCTTTTGCAGTGGCACTAGATAATGATCGATAGGTTGGAATTGCAATCATGAATTGAAGTAACTTATTTTCTATAATCAATGACAAACGTGTTGTCTTTCAATAAATAAATTAATTAATTAATTAAATTAAATTAAATTAAATTAATCTTCATGAGTTAGAAGCACGTCCATTGAACGTAATCACTATAATAACAGTCCGATATAATACTTTTAAACTGTACCGCTGTCCTCGAGTATTAGTCTACAGACTACACGACGGGCAGATACCGTTTGTCACCACGATAAGTGAGTGTAGGTCATTAAAAATTGATTGCAATCGTAAATCATAGGTTAGTCCTTTAAAAAATCCCTTGATTACATTGGCGATGTAAAGCTACCAGTTTCCCAAACCTTTTATCTTGAACACTTGATTTGTGAAGTACAAAAGGAGTAAACACTTGCGCATTTGTGATTACGTAAGGCATTCATCCTGGCACACCGCTTACTATGGAAATAGGACGTAAATTTTGTGCAGTCATTAACTGTAATGTAAGATGAAGGATTTAGTAACATAGAGAACGAGTTAAAATGCCAGTTTGAACACCATAGAGAGGTAGAATAGTCGTGAACGCAAGACAAGGTAACGAATGACAATATTTGCGTGGGAAACACTAGCAAAACTTTTCGCGGTCTTTTAAGAAAATAATATTCTGTATACAACAGTCCATGTTTTTTTCTACATCTATGTTATTACATAGTCTTACTGTTATTGATAATGGATAGAACTTACGGAATACAAAATAAATGTAACTTCTGACAAAAACTTGTGCTCATACATTCTTGTCGTTGATGTGTCTGTTGAAATCTTCCAAACGGTACACTTTTTAAGTGAGTTCTGATATTTTGCAGATATATTTCTTAAATTGCAATCATTGTATCTCTTCTACTATTTTTGTAACTTACTGCATGTACTTATATAAAACGATTTGAAGTGTTACCAAATCGGGAATGCTTGATTTAATTTTACTTTTGTCCCACATGCTTATTCATTTATTGTGCTCTGTTGTATATTAATGGAAAAGGAGAGACATGTACTGTGTTGTTATAGGAATTTTAGGTGTCCTGACGATCTGCTGATATTCAGTCGTTCTTTCAGTATTAGAAGGTGGTTTGGGTAGGCAGTGTTGTGTTGTATATCAGGGTTTGTTATTTTTATTATGATTCTTGTTTGTTTGGTTAAGTGTTTGTCTTTGGTCACTCGTATTAATTATGAAATTTTGTTTTCTGAAACTGCGATTATTTGTTGTTGTGAGAAGTGATTTTTTTTCTTTCACTTCACATATTCTTGCTGCGTCATTAGAGAATACGTCAACCTTTGATCTTTACTACTCTTATCTAGTTTCATCACGGGCATTTACTGTTGTATGGAATTTTGCGACCACGTATACATCATCTCTTGTATTGTTGGTCTCTGGCTCTGAGAATAAAGCGCCTTTCCTGTTTGCTTGCTGTTGATGTAGTGTAAAGAAAAATTGATTTTTATGTCTTGGAAATGTTTTTGTCGACGTGTTCTTTCTCTGTTGTAAGTAGTGTTAATGGCTACAGCTCTGATCTCTTTTTGTTTCTAGTTCCAGTTTGTGTTTCAGACAGATATTGCGATGCCCATGTGTGTATCGACAGGTCGTTGTTATTTAGGATTATGTCAGTGTTTTTTTTAGGTTCTAAATACTTTTTCTTTCAGTGGGAATAGTAACTATTTCAAGATGTAGTTGGTTGTGTCAGTTGGTTGTAACAGACAGACAGGGTGGGATTCATGAGGGTAATTGTTGCCCAGTGTATATTCTACTGTATAGAAGCTGTTTGTGTCTTTGGAAGCATGCTGTATGAATGATAACGGTTAATAGCACGGTGTGTATTTTGAGAACAGACATGTCAGTCCGATACCGGTAAACATTAGAGCTGAATTTTATGTCAGTGCAAGTGAGACGGCCGAAATAAAAAAAAATTGTCCAGTTTGCCCAGATAATATTATGGACGAAATCATATAAAAATGCACATAAAACGTCGTCATTTTTTTATTGGTTAAGAGACACAGCTGTTAGAATATAACCCAAACAAATACACACAGGTGGCTTTAAGCAAAGGCAGGTGATGAAGTTCGACATTGATTTTTACGAACACTGCCACCTGCGACTGCAGCGAACTTCCGATTTCTTTGGACAATATCACTTGTCTTCCTTCTGCGGTTATCTTGACGTTGTTGTATGAGAGCAGCAACATTCATAATATAAATGATCAGTTCTTCTCATGTGATTACTCTTTTCTCTGATGACCTCGCCTTTCACCCATCCCTACAGATAAGAAATCTAAAGAGGTGAGGCCAGGAAACGTCATCATTACTGCCGATCCATCTTCCGGGGAATGTTAGATGATCTGACACCTGACGACTAGAATGTACAAAGGGGCCCGTCATGCTGCAATAACATAACCATCGCTGTAGCCCAAGGAACGTCTTCCAATAGAGCTGAAAGCACGTTTTCAAAAAAGCCTGGATAGCGGCGCCTTCTAACTCACAGTGATAACACAACAGCCCAATCAACTAATTGTCCATCACACCATTCCACATATTTACGGAGGAGTGTTCCTGTAAATTTCTCTCCTCAAAGACATTTGAGTTTTATCAGATTACTATTCTGTGTTATTGACACCTACATGAGTAAATTACCTTCCCCAGTGAAGAGTATCAGTAGGACTACTCGGCGACTTGCAATTAGGCAACCATAAACTACAAACTGTCTGTCTTTGACTCCTTCTGCTGTGAGTGATGCCATGCAGACGTAATGACGCCATGTTCTTGTATGCCTAACGTCGATACGTGCAGAAATTCTATGTGCTCTTGTTGCAGGACTATGTTCTACCAAAGAAGTAGTGTATCCTACTTCTTCCACACCCAGTTCATTCGTTCGTTCAGATAGGCATTTCTGCTGGGCACTGCCCCACTCTCTCGCAGTTTCCTTTAGTGAAAACACAGAGTAAACACTCTTGAACCTGTCACTCCGTGGTTAGGATATCGTCTACCATATTCTCTACAAGTAACATTGGCAGCATTTCCACACACAAACACCATGTCAGCATCCATGTCGTTGTTGTTGTGATCTTCAGTCCTGAGACTACGTGCTACTCCATCCTGTGCAAGCTTCTTCATCTCCCAGTACTTACTGCAACCTACATCCTTCTGAATCTGCTTAGTGAATTCATCTCTTGGTCTCCCTCTACGATTTTTACCCTCCACGCTGCCCTCCAGTACTAAATTGGTGATCCCTGGATGCCTCAGAACATGTCCTACCAACCAATCCCTTCTTCTAGTCAAGTTGTGCCACAAACTTCTCTTTTCCCCAATCCTATTCAATACCTCCTCATTAGTTATGTGATCTACCAATATAATCTTCAGCATTCCTCTGTAGCACCACATTTTGAAAACTTCTATTCTCTTCGTGTCCAAACTATTTATCGCCCATGTTTCACTTCCATACATGGCTACACTCCATACAAATACTTCCAGAAACGACTTCCTGACACTTAAATCTATACTCTATGTTAACAAATTTCTCTTCTTCAGAAACGTTTTCCTTGCCATTGCCAGTCTACATTTTACATTCTCTCTACTTCGACCATCATCAGTTATTTTGCTCCCCAAATAGCAAAACTCGTTTACTACTTTAAGTGTCTCATTCCCTAATCTAATTCCCTCAGCATCACCCGACTTAATTCGACTACATTCCATTATCCTCGTTTTGCTTTTGTTGATGTTCATCTTATATCCTCCTTTCAAGACACTATCCATTCCATTCAACTGCTCTTCCAAGTCCTTTGCTGTCTCTGACAGAATTACAATGTCATCGGCGAACCTCAAAGTTTTTATTTCTTCTCCATGGATTTTAATACCTACTCTGAATTTTTCTTTTGTTTCCTTTACTGCTTGCTCAATATACAGATTGAATAACATCGGGGAAAGGCAACAACCCTGTCTTACTCCCATCCCAACCACTGCTTCCCTTTCATGTCCCCCAACTCTTATAACTGCCATCTGGTTTCTGTACAAATTGTAAATAGCCTTTCGCTCCCTGTGTTTTACCCTTGCCACCTTTAGAATTTGAAAGAGAGTATTCCAATCAACAGAAATATGGAATCACCGAAAACACGATACATCACCATGACTAACACGGTTTAGGCAACCGATAGCCATTCAAAACAGCTTCCAGATGTCTCGGAATGGGTAATGTACTTACGTCTGTGTGCTTCTCAAGGTAATCCTATACCATGTTTCCTGGAAAATAGTCGCAAATTCAGGTAACGAAGATGGAGGTGGATAGCGACCACGCATTCTTCTCTTCAAGGCAGATCACAAAGGATCAGTAGTACTAAGATGTGGTGACTGAGGTGACCAGCGAGGTGAGACAACTGATCCTCGTGCTCACAAAACCAGACCTTGAAGATGCGAGCTGTGTGAACGTAGGCCCTCTTGTTTTGGTATACAACATCGGCATAGGAGAACAAACATTGTGCAATGGGATGAATCCGATCAGCCTAAACGGTGAATTAAATTTAGACAGTAATCCAACCTTGCAGAATAGCAATGGGGCCCAACAAATACCACGATATGACTGCCCAAATCATCATCGAACCCCTGCCTTTTTTCGCCCTTGGGACGTAAGCTCGGCCGCAAATTGGGGACAGTATGAAAGAAGACTCATCCTACCAAGTGACCTTCCTCCATTGCTCCGTAATCCAGTTTTTATGCCTTCAGCACTACGTTTTCCGGTTAAATGCAACAGAATCGCTGGTGTGTGGTTTTTGGAATTACCAGCTCACCTCGCAGTTCCTTGCTGATGGAACGCCCTTCGTTCTGTTTTGGTGTTGGTAAGGGTCGCTTGTACGGCATTCAGTCGCCCAGTGACTTTTGCAACTATCATCCCCTGTTTTTCACCAGAATCGTCTAACATGACTGTCTGTCACGATCATTCAACACACACTATCATCAGCGATTTGACATAGCGGATGACTTTTTTTCTCTTTCCCTGTATACGGCAGAAATTTTCGATATCGTGCCTCCTGAAACACCAAACACTTCGGATACCTTGGTTACGGAAGCACCGACCATACAAGCATCAACGGCTGGCCCACACTCTAATTCACTTAGATCCTACATAATGTGCTCACATCTGCACAGTACACTGTTCTGACCAAGACTGCAGCCGCTGGTGAAGTATCAGTGCAGCAGTAGTGCAGTAGCGAGTCGCATATTTAGCTTTCATATTTGTTTTGTAGTTTGATTCTTAATTTCTTTCCGAGTGTTTGTGTGCTTGTATATTTAATTACGTAAAATCGGATTCTCGTATCTGACAGGAGTAATATTGCTTATTGATAGCCATAGAGTATAAACTCGCGGAGTCGTTAGATATTAGCAGTAGGATGGATAGGGTGTGTGCGTGCTGTGTGCGGGCGCAGGAGGAGCTGGCCGCGGTTCGGAGCAGCTGTGCGTGCCGTTGGCCTCGGTCAGCCGCTTTCAGCTTGCGACCTCGAGGTGCAGCGACGGTGGAGGGTCTGGCGCGTCGCTTGAGACACCCCAGGTGTCGCTTGCTGCGTCCGCTAACTCAGCCGCCGAAGCACCTTCTATTGTAGCCGGCGCGTTTGGGCCGCCCTCACCTCAGGGTGAGTGGCGGACTGCAACGCGTTTCCGTCGCTGGAGGCGGAGGGCTAATGTGGAGGCTGGCCGGCTGGCCTCGCCCGTTCATTCTGTCAGTGGGCAGGTGGCCGCTCCTTCAGCAGGGCCCGAGCAGGCACACGGGGGCAAAGGCTTGCTGGTTATTGGGAGCTCCCACGTTAGGCGGGTTATGGAGCCCTTTAGGGAAACAGCGTACAGGGCCGGAAAGAAATCCAACGTGCACTCGGTTTGTCTGCCGGGGGGCCTCATCCAAGATGTGGAGGCTGCCTTGCCTGCGGCTATCGAGTGTACAGGGTGCAATAGTCTGCAAGTAGTTGCTCACGTCGGCACCAATGATGCCTGTCGCTTGGGTACTGAGGTGATCCTCAGTTCGTACAGGCGTCTGGCGGATTTGGTGAAGACCGCTGGCCTCTCACGCGGGGTGCAAGCAGAGCTCTCTATTTGCAGCATCGTTCCCATAGTGGATCGGGAGCCTTTGGTTTGGAGCCGAGGGTCTCAACCAGAGGCTTCGTCTGTGACGGTCTCGGCTGCAGATTTCTAGACTTGCGCTATTGAGTGGGGAATTGTGGTACGCCCCTAGATAGGTCAGGGATACACTACACAAAGGAAGCGGCTACTCGGGTAGCAGAGTACTTGTGGCGTGCATACGGGGGTTTTTTAGGCTAGGTAGTAGTGCGAGGTGTTCTGATGAACACTCACCAGTCGACGTGCAGCCAGGGAAATCAGGACTCGCTCAGTGTAAAGACACTTCAGCTATCAAGATATTAGCAGTAAATTTTCAGAGTGTTCGGAATAAAGTTCCTGAATTTACTATCCTCCAGGAAGCGTGTGGCGCGCAAGTTATTCTCGGGACTGAGACCTGGCTGACCCCTGAGATAGGAAGTTCTGAAATATTTAGTGAGGGTTGAAACGTGTATCGGAAGGACAGATTAGACACCGTAGGGGGTGGTGTCTTCATTGCAGTTGACAAAAATATTGTGTCCACTGAGGTCGAAGTAGAGTGTGATTGTGAATTTATCCGGACACGTTTAACAGGGCTAGGGGAAATAAAGTTAATTGTGGGGTGTTATTACCGGCCACCAGATTCCACCGTGACAGTTCTAGAATCATTCAAAGGGAGTATACATTTTGTATCTCAGAAGTACCCGGATCATGCTATATTAGTCGGAGGCGACTTCAACCTACCTATTATAGGCTGGGATGTCTATGGATTCATTACAGGTGGAACAGACAAGCTGTCTTGTGAATTACTTTTGAACACATTATCCGAAAACTGTCTTGAGCAGCTAAATCGACAGCCAACGCATAATGGAAATATTTTAGATCTGGTAGCCACGAACAGACCAGACCTCATCGACGGTGTCAGAGTTGAGACAGGGATTAGTGATCATGAAGTTGTCATTAAGTCTATAGTTACGAAAGTTAAAAAGTCGGTCAAGAAGGCTAGGAGAGTATTCTTACTAGAAAGAGCAGATAAGCAGTTGTTAGCATCCCACGTAGTAAATGAATCGACTTTATTTACTTCCGGTACGATGGACGTGGAAGAATTATAGGCAAATTTTAAACACGTTCTAAATCACGCATTGGACAAGTATGTGCCGAAAAAGTGGGTTACGGACGGAAAAGACCCACCGTGGTTTAACAGCACAATTCGGAGAATGCTCAGGAACCAAAGGCAGTTGCACTCGCGGTACAAGAAAGATCGGTAGAATGAGAACAGGCGAAAGTTAGTAGAGATTCGTGCTGCTGTAAAAAGAGCGATGCGCGAAGCATTCAACCACTACCACCGTCATACCTTAGCAAAAGATCTTGCTGAAAACCCAAGGAAATTCTGGTCTTTACGTAAAATCGGTAAGCGGGTCGAAGGCTTCCATCCAGTCACTCACTGATCAGTCTGGCCTGGCAATGGAAGACAGCAAAACGAAAGCTGAAATTTTAAATTTAGCATTTGAGAAATCTTTCACTCACGAGGATCGTACAAACATGCCGCCGTTTGAGTCTTGTGCAGATTCCCGTATGGAGAACATAGTGATAGACAACCCTGGGGTTGTGAAGCAGCTGAATGGGTTGAAGATGAATAAATCGCCGGGTCCTGATGGGATCCCAATTCGGTTTTACAGAGAGTACTCCACTGCATTGGCTCCTTACTTAGCTTGCATTTATCGCGAATCTCTTGCCCAACGTAAAGTCCCGAGCGACTGGAAAAAAGCGCAGGTGACGCCTGTATATGAGAAGGGTAGAAGGACGGATCCTCAATATTACAGACCAATATCCTTAACATCGGTTTGTTGCAGGATTCTCGAACATATTCTCAGTTCGAATATAATGAATTTCCTTGAGAGAGAGATGTTGCTGTCCATGCATCAGCACGGCTTTAGAAAGCATCGCTCCTGCGAAACCCAACTCGCCCTTTTTTCACATGATATCTTGCGAGCCATGGATGAAGGGTATCAGACGGATGTCAGATTCCTTGACTTCTGGAAAGCGTTTGACTCGGTGCCCCACTGCAGACTCCTAAGGTACGAGCATATGGGATTGGTTCCCAAGTATGTGAGTGGCTCGAAGACTTCTTAAGTAATAGAAGCCAGTACGTTGTCCTCGATGGTGAGTGTTCATCGGAGGTGAGGGTATCATCTGGAGTGCCCCAGGGAAGTGTGCTAGGTCCACTGTTGTTTTCTATCTACGTAAATGATCTTTTGGATAGGGTGGATAGCAATGTGCGGCTGTTTGCTGATGATGCTGTGGTTTACGGGAAGGTATCGTCGTTGAGTGACTGTAGGAGGATACAAGATGACTTGGACAGGATTTGTGATTGGTGTAAAGAATGGCAGTTAACTCTAAATATAGATAAATGTAAATTAATGCAGATGAATAGGAAAAAGAATCCTGTAATGTTTGAATACTCCAATAGTAGTGTAGCGCTTGACACAGTCACGTCGATTAAATATTTGGGCGTAACATTGCAGAGCGATATGAAGTGGGAGAAGCATGTAATGGCAGTTGTGGGGAAGGCGGATAGTCGTCTTCGGTTCATTGGTAGAATTTTGGGAAGATGTGATTGATCTGTAAAGGAGATCGCTCATAAAACTCTAGTACGACCTATTCTTGAGTACTGCTCGAGCGTTTGGGATCCCTATCAGGTCGGATTGAGGGAGGACATAGAAGCAATTCAGAGGCGGGCTGCTAGATTTGTTACTGGTAGGTTTGATCATCACGCGAATGTTACGGAAATGTTCAGGAGTTCAGGTGGGAGTCTCTAGAGGAAAGGAGGCGTTCTTTTCGTGAATCGCTACTGAGGAAATTTAGAGAACCAGCGTTTGAGGCTGACTGCAGTACAATTTTACTGCCTCCAACTTACATTTCGCGGAAAGACCCCAAAGATAAGATAAGAGAGATTAGGGCTCGTACAGAGGCATATAGGCAGTCATTTTTCCCTCGTTCTGTTTGGGAGTGGTACAGGGAGCGAAGATGCTAGTTGTGGTACGAGGTACCCTCCGCTACGCACCGTATGATGGATTGCGGAGTATGTATGTAGATGTAGATGTAGATACTAGACAGGTGTTTTATGGTCAAATGCAATAACGTGTTCTGCAGGCTTAACTAATTTCTCTACTTTTAAACACGAGTTTCTCTCGGTACTGTGGTCCAGTCCCTGTACGTGTAAAGTTATGGTCTCTTCTACACCTGTTTTAAGCAATTAATTCTGTTTCGCGACGCAAACTTCTCTGTCATTCAGCATCCACTGTCGTTTTCTCGTTCACTATCGTTTGCAGTTGTAATGCGGCCATAATTCGAAACTTTGTCACATTAAAACCATGGGTACCATCCGTACTTGAATCCGAGACAAGTGCCATTTATGGCCAAGGGCTCTATAGAGCCGCTCTTACAGTTTTACTACCACAAGTACATTGTGGGACTAGCCCTACTCTTAGAAAGGTTACTGTGGAGAAACGGCTAACCACAGTCTGCGGTATTGTTTGCAGAATGAATTTTCACTCTTTAGCGGAGTGTTCGCTGATTTGAAACTTTTGTGAACTGTCCAGTCCTGGTTGGAGTCCTGCTCCAGCACAGTTTTAATCTGGCAGAGAACTTCAAATCAGCGTACACTCAGCTGTAGAGTAAACATTCATTCTCACCCTTACAAATTTTTCTGCAGTTTTTCTAGGTTTTTTCAAGTTATTTGTCTTTTAGTTTTATGTTTTACTTATAGATTTATGTTTGATATTTCTTTGTTGACAAGCTGAATTGATTAACCAAGTGTTTACAGAGGTCCCTTCTTTCTTGTATTGCACGACAATTTTATCTGAATATTACTAACGTATCATTGTATATTTAATTTATTTTACCTGTGATACCGTACTACAGATGAGAAGTTCCTTATGTGGTAAGTTTTTTCGTTCCAGGAACTAAATAACCAATGTATATCACGTCGTTTGGTGGGTTAAGAAGCAGAGATGCAAATCGGTTTATGACAAAGATCCCTTCATAAAAATTCACAACATAATGATATCCTTAATGCAATTTCAGTCACTTGATGTTATGCTGAGAAAAAGAGTAACATAGATCTTTGGATTTATTTGCAGGAGAAGCTGTATATGTCAACCATCGTATGGACTCCAAATATAGAACCACCGACAGAGAGCGCTTTCCTGACGGAATCTCCCATTTCAATTTTGAACGAAGGCCGTTTTGCGAAAGTGCCTCTCATGATCGGTGTCACTTCTGCTGAACTTGGTGAGTGTGAAATGATTATGCATTAGTATAAATGGAGCACATGCCCAAAATTTACTCCCTGAAGTGAGCGCTTACTGAATCTAACTCTTCTTTCTTCAGGTTTCAGCATCCTCAGCCAGTCAGAGGTGATCACCAACCTGAACGAAAAATTTGAGCAAGTCGTGGGCCCCTGTCTTCACCTACCGACAACCGAAGAGCAGACAGAAGCTGCCTTGAGAATTAAAAATTTTTATTTTGTCAACGAAACTATCTCTGCAGAAAATCCAGAGCCATTAGTGCAGGTGAGTCAATACTTAAGTAATCTTTTTCTACTGTGCGATAGCTGTAACAAAAGGATGACACGAAAATTAACGATCTGGTTGTAAAAAAACCTGAGAGGTTGGTTGTCTTTTTAAATGCTACTATACGGGTACCCACCTTTATAGGAATGATGTTCAGACCGTGTGCTGCGCCATTTGCGCTGTTAGTAGTGTTACTGTCGTGACTCTCTGTCAGTCGCCGGTACGGGTACGGCGACGCAGGATTGAAATACAAGCATCAGCGTCCATTACAAGCGCAGACCTTTAACATGAGTCTGAGCAAGGTCAACAGGGCTTTAATCGTAAAGCTGTTCGCAACAGCGCTGCTGCTCTTAGCGAGTATCAAGCACTAAGTTTGAGGCATTAAAGGAATGCAAAGGGGTGCTTTTTGTGCACCACAGCTGACGAACATGATCGCAAAATTCGAATAACTGGCTACCTGGGAATTGTTCATGAGAGAGGCCGACGGACAATTGCGCCACAAATTGATGAAAAGTTACTGCTGCCAGGGCTGAGAATGGTAAACGCAATGTGCGATCTTCAAGCAGCTGAACTTTCCACGCTCCACCATTCCCGGGCAGCAGTAGAGCAAAGTCTAGTGCGGTTCCAGGTTGTAATTGATGCAGATGGTCGTCACACTGAGCAGCGTGTGTAGCCTTAAACGTAGACGCGGTGAAACACGCACCCAGTAAGAAAGAATAAAAGGGTGAGGGGATGTGGAGGGTCGGGGAGGAAGGGGGGGGGGGCAGAAGTTGTGTGGTACTTCATCTTGTGGCTGTTATACTTGGAAACAGTGGTCACAGAGTTGGAAGCACTGAGCTCTACAGGAGCAATACAATAAAAGACGTAGATTATTAAAACATTTGTTTCTTAAATAAGACAAGGCACCAAGATGGCTAATTGCAGTGAACGGCACAAACAGAGCTCTTGCTTTAGGAAGAACAGTTTCAATTAAATGGGTTTCACGAGTATCTTTCACTGCAATAAGTTCTAGACAATTTTTCTTTTCGAAAAATTGAAGGCTTCTAATTCCAAAGAGTCGTGTCAGTGTTAACTGCATGTACCCTTGTTAATTATTTTGTTACAATTCGGGATCACAAAGTTCATGACTGACCAGTGATACAGTTAATTAATTGATAGAAAACCTCATAGCCTTGAGTACGCAACTGTGACTCTCAATAAAACAGTTAGGTTAAATACTTAAAGCAAGTAACACAGCCTCAAGCAAGCTTCCATCATTAACTACCAGCTAATACGCAAATATACTTTGACCGACGGTAGTCGTAACTTACCATGCGAAGAACAATTAGTTTAAAAACTTAAAAGCAAAATAACACATCACTAACAAAGTGACCATTACTGCCCAGCAGCAAATTTACTTACTATACGAGACGTGATTTACTAAAAGAACCCCAAAGAACAACTGGCGATATGAGTATATGAAGAAGCACATATTTCATAAGCACAGACGGCCGTAACTGACGAGTAAAAGAAACAATTCGATTAAATATTTAAAACAAATAGCACTGCATCAAAGAAGAACCGATTATTGCCCAGCAGCTAACTTACTGACGCAATGACAGGTGTTATACGGAGAGAACGCCCAAGAACAACTGATAATATGAGTTATGAATAATCAAATACTGTTCAAACACCAGCGGGCCTAACTGACCAGTATAAGAACAATTAAATCCAATCTTACAAGAAATGTAACCTAGTATGAGCCAAGCGGTATACATACGTGGCACGCCAAACTTTCAGTAAGCTTACAAACAGTGAAAGCCGATGTTTTAGGCCCCATTTTCCAGTTGCAGATGGCTCCCCATGCTGTAGGTAATTCACAGAGAGCATAGAAAAAAAGATTCTGCGTAATTTACATTGCTCATCTGCCACAAGCCAACCTTAACGAACGCCACTGTGTACACAACTGCGTGTAACATAGACACTCCGAGTCACATCAGTATCTTCCAAAATTTCGATACTAACTCACACGTGGGAAAACAGAGCACACGCTCGTCTTCGAGGGAACTCCCCTTCACAACCCAAAGCAGATGTAAGTCTTAAACACGGAGCAAGGTTACGACGATCTTGGAGACAGTCAAAGAACTTCTTTGTAAAGTTCGGGAATGCTCACTCTAGTTCCACAGGCAAGGAGTATTCCAAACCAGAGATCAGACCTTATCACAACGCGGTGCGACAACCAAAAGCCCCACGCCGACAGACTTCCTCGTCTGCAGCATAGGTCTTCCGCTGACAGCGGCCACCCATCTCTCCTCGCGCTGTCCTCCTACGACCGTGTACACAACACCAATTTCCGAAGCTAGCCACCCGCAGCGTGCCCGAGGTTCACTACAGCCGCCTACCTCTGTCCATCACGTCTGACTTCAGACTTTATACTTACTGTTTGCGAGTCGTACCCTTTTTCCTGGAGCCACGTATCAATATATTTGCTTGTCTCAATCAACACCGGGCAGAATCGATGGGCACTCACCACATGGTACGCAGTTAACAAGTGTTACCCTCTACTGTGGAAACAGAAATGTTTCCGTTCAACGATTTATTCGTTATTTCTCTTCCGCTTGTTCTTATAAATGTTTCCACAAAGTTTCATTGTCCTACGATCACCCATTTATAATCATCCTGTACTACTAAAATGATAATTGAGACATACGAGGGCATGCGGACGAATACCTTTGATGTAGGTTTTGTGGTCGCCAAAGGACTGAAACACGCTACAATGCGCTTCGAACCAATCAACGGATGGATGTCCATATTAAGATTAAGGGGAAAATTTTTCAGTATAACAATTATAGACGTACCTGCACCCACAGAGGAGGCAAATGAACGACAGAGGGATGAGCTTTACAGCAAGGTAGAGCAGTTGTATGATCAGGCTCCCAAACATGGTGTTAAGATCTTAATAGGAGACTTGAATGCAAAAATAGGAAAAGAAGAAGCATTTCAAATAACTATAGGAAGACATAACCTCCATGAAATATTGATATTTAAATGACAATGGAGTTAGGGTTGTAGATTTTGCTGTAAGTAAGACATGACTGTCAGAATTACATGTTTTCCACGCAAAAAGATACACAAAGAAACACGAATGTCACCAGATGGACAAACTATATTGATTGACCGGAGGCACGGATCAGACGTAATGGATGTTAGGAGCCAACGTGGACTGCAGTTCAGACCATCACAGAGTGAGAATTAAGTGCAGGCAAAGGATCTAACTATTGGTAAACATTAAGGTCACAAATAGAAGAGTCTTCACATTAAGAAATTAAAGTCAGAAGAAATACGGAGAGCATATCAGACGAAAATAGAAGAGGAGATTAAGAACGATACCAACACATCAAATGAACATATAGAAATAATGAGGAAAAAAATGTAAGACTGCAATCCTCGAGGCAGCTGGGGAGGTTTTAGGACTTATACGGACTCTAACGAAGGCAGGTTGGTTTGATGAAGAACGTATGAGAAGAATTGAGGAGCGTAACATAACACGAATGAAATTATTTCAAAGAAGAACTACAGAAAATCTGGATGACTAGAATAAGAAGTGCCGTGTAGCTAAGAGGGTTTGCAGAAAGAAGAAAAGAGCACTAGAAAAGAAAAAAATGGAAGAAATTGAATAGGTAGTAGAAGAGAAATGTACCAAAAGATTAAAGAAGGAAAGGCTGGGTTTCAGGCCAGAACAAATATATGTAGAAATAAAGAAGGGGATTTGATAGGGGAAGTAATAAAATACTCGACGGATGGGTAAAATACTTCGAAGAGTTACTGAACCCAGAAGTAGAAAGATTAGAACAAGGAGAACTGTTGGAAATAACTTATTATGGACCAGAGGTCTTAACACCAGAACCCACACTGGAGGAAGTGATATAAGCCATTAAGGCTTTAGAAAATAATAGGACACCTGGAGAAGATCAGATCCAGGCTGAACTTCTCAAATATGGTGGAAAGCAATACATAAAGTAATACTGAACATATGGCAGGAGGAGAGCATGCCAATGGAGTGAAAAACGACTATTATGTGACTTATATATAAAAAAGGAGATAAGTTAAACCGCCAGAATCACCGAGGAATATCCCTGCTAAGTACTACATATGCTAACTAGGAGGCTTACTCCCTATGTGGAAGAGAGAATTGGAGACTATCAGAGTGGCTTTAGAAGAAATAGACCGACAACTGATCAAATATTCACATTACTCATACTACTTAAAAAATAAACATACATCAGCTTTATAACGATTTTAAACAAGCCTATGGTAGCATCTCAAGAGTGACATTGCGGAATGTGATGGAAGAGGCAAAGCTCGTTAAACTTTCTATGATGACCCTCAGTAAAACCAACTTTAAAGCAAAAATACAGAGCGAATTCCCCAGAGAAGAAGGGACTGAGACAATGTGACAATATCTCCTCACTGCTATTCAACCTCTGCCTGGAAAAAGTCATAAGTCAGATAGAGATAAATAGAGGGGGAACCATTTGTAATCGTTCACAGCTGTACCTAAAATACGCAGATGATCTCGCATTACTCGGGCGAAACACCGTTATGCTGGCTGATGCCTATCAACAACTGGAGAGAGGTGCAAGGGAACTTGGCCTGTTAGTCAATGTCGAAAAGACCAAATATATGGCAAAGACCAACCAGCGAAACCTACCAAATCTCAGGATAGCCTACAAGAAGTTTGAAAGGGTGAGAGACTTCAAGTACCTCGGATCGACTATCACAGAAACAAATTACGTCAGCAGCGAGGTGAAAGGTAGAATAGCAGCAGGCAACAGATGCTACTTTGCCCCACTTCCCATGCTTAGGAGCTCACTTCAATCACGAAAACATAAAATCCTCATTTACAAAACAATTGTAGGGCCAGTTGTTATGTGTGGTGCCGAGACATGGACCATGACTACAAATGAGGAATGGATCCTTAGCATTTGGAGAGAAAGTTTCTGCGTAAAATATGCGGCCCAATATACGATCAAGAAGGTTCACGCATCCGTACGAATGCAGAATTAGAACAACTTTTTGATAAACCTGAATTGTCAGTATCATTAAAATAAGAAGACTGCGATGGGCAGGACACGTGGTCAGCATGGAGGAAGATAGAAGATGTAAGAAGATTTTTGATGGCAAGGCTCGAGGCAAACGGCGGAAGGGACGTCCCAGAAAAAAATGGGTGGACGGAATTGAAGAAGGCATGAAAAAGGTTGGGTGCCAGAGAATGGAAAGTCCTGGACAGGATAGAATAGCAGGATATTGTGATGCAGGCCAAGGCCTTCCGAGGGCTGTAAATCCTAGTAGTACTAAGTGGTAGTAGTAGCAGTAGGGAATGGTAGTCACGTGGTTTTCATTTTCATTTACGCTGTTTCAGCACGAAAGGATCATGAAACATGTCGATGTTGTTTGTTCTCCTCCACATTCGCACTCTTCAGTATGACATATTCCCCAGCTTTTTTCAGTTTCAGCACTTCGTTGACAGGGAACCAGCAAATTCGTTTTCAAACCTGGTACACTGAGTTCGATTTTGAGCTGGTAAGAGGCACATGTGGATTGTGGAATTCATTCTTCAGACATTTATAAAGCATGTGTTGCCACTTTGATGTTTATTATAAAAATCAGGCACTGCCAGTGCAGCTTCGCTGGGTAACGCCTGAAAATGAACCTGTAAGGTTTGAAACTAGTCGCCTAATGTAAATACTGCAACTGTTGGCAAAATGATCAATAAACACATTAAGATACTTTCCAGCGATAGTTACCTCGGCGGAGACCATATCTGCAGCAGTTTACGTCTTGGCTGTCTAGAAAACGTTCCACCTCGAAAATCATCTCGTTGTTCTTCTCGAAATACGTGGCTCGCAGTGGCTCCTTGATCCGGAGAAAGAGGAAGACGTTACATGGTGCGGTACTAGTTGAATATAGGGTTTAACGCAAAATTTGATAGCCCAAAGCTGCTGTGTGTGTGTGATCGTGGTCTGTGCAGAAAGAGGTGAAGCGTTATTGTGGAACGGAAGCAAATCTATAACAACGTCATGCGACGCTTCGTCATGTCAGTCTCCTGGGACCTATCGGGAGAAGTCAGTATTAAATTTCTGTGACGGTACGCCCCTTACGAGCGTAATCTGTTAGCGGCACACTGTGGCAACAAAAAAACTTCAGCATCGTCTGGCTCGATGACGGTTAGGTCTTCAGCTATCTCGGCGGTGCTGAACCCGCATTTTCCCACAGCTGCGACAGTCCTTCTGTCACCTCGGTTCCCTGGTCTGTTTGAACCGGTGCAGCGGTCACAGAACCCATCAGACGGCGACCTGTGTCACGTGCAAAATGACACGGAAGATGCTGAAATTTGCCATTTTGCCCACTATCGCCTTGATTGTGATGTCCCAGGCGTCAACCGCCAGAGCCCTCACCTCTCTAGCGATCTTCTCAAAGGGACGCATTACCACTTCGTCATTCAGTCTTGTTTGGTCACACTTCGTTTCCTTAATGCAGTCATCATTAATTCATTCATTCATCTGTGAGTTTTGAAACAGAACTCTGTTACAACTAACATCCATTCAACGTTCAGTTATTGCAGCATCAAGGACTAATTTTCATCTAAAAACATACGTAAAGCTCAGACAGTATCAGAACAATCTGCACAGCTGTTGCATACTTGAAGTCCACATTAGATTTTCTATTTCTGATGGAAGCTCAGAATGCGTACACTGGCTTTTTGTCACATGAAGTGCTGAGAAGCATAATGTAAAATGTGATGTAATGTGAATGACTTTTTACCGGGTCAAGCTCTCTCAATTTTTTCACGCACCATTATAATATTACAGCTTGCTTGATGAGTAACCTAGGTAATTGTTGACTGCTCCTGACGTTTGAAGCTAAATTAATATCTACAGAAGATGATTATCATATTTCTCAGCATTTCAGTGTTATTACACTGTACATTAATAAGAAGTCAGGAACTTTAGATATTAATTATAATCGTATGTTGACCTTCACACTGCAACCTCTAAAGAGAGTTCACCACAAAGTATGCCACCTTAGATACAACAACCAGTTGTTCTGTATGTAACATTTACTTAGTACCCTGTGGCTAGTCCATACTTTAAAATGTACTTAAGACGGATTCAGACTTGCCTCGGAGCTTTATGTGCCCCATCCTTTTGTTCCCTGGGAGCTCCAATCTCCTACTACAAATGCACAGTTTGTAACTTTGTCATCAACTGCCTGGACTGGCACAAAAATGTTCAACTATTATCATGCGATTTAAAATAATTAATACTGGAAATACTAGTGAGATGCACATTCCCTAAAGATCAAAATAATGTTAGCCTGAAAATAAAAAAGAATCAGCAGTGCTTGGCAGTTGCTGTGGTTTCACGTAGTCAAAGATGGTACTGTTACAGCTGCATGGATGACAATTAAGCCAGTAAACGATGAATCCCATTGATCAATACTTAGAAGAAAAGCTAAAGCATCATAAATGTCATCAACGGCAGTAAATTTCGGATCATCGAAGTTTCTGTGTTACAAACAGTAGTTACAACAACACGTATTCTTGGCAACTGGTCTCATCGGAGGCAGCTAAGTCACCTTACCAATGGTGTATTATAATACTGCATTATTGCTGTACACTTCCAACAGTCCAACATCGACTTTTTCACCCTTGTTCTCCTACAAATTCACAAAACGAATTACTGTACAGCACTCTACTTTGTACATGGACTGTACCGCTTTTTATTGGGTCCTCTACGCTGTGGTACGGCACAGTAACACGGAGATTTCAGAGTGTACCAAGTTTATAGACTCGTACCTCGAAACAAACTGAAAATTAATTATGTAACTTCCTTTTTTCTACGATATAGTAATTGTAACTTTACGATTACCCCTTATGTGAAGTATACTACTGGCCATTAAAATTGCCACACCAAGAAGATATGCGGATGATAAATGGGTATTCATTGGACAAATATATTATACTAGCACTGACATGTGATTACATTTTCACGCAATTTGGGTGCATAGATCCTTAGAAATCAGTACCCAGAACAACTACCTCTGGCCATAATAACGGCCTTGATACGCCTGGGCATTGAGTCAAGCACAGCTTGGATCGCGTGTACAGGTACAGCTGCTCATGCAGCTTCAACACGATACCACAGTTCATCAAGAGTAGTGACTGGCGTATTGTGACAAGCCACTTGCTCAGCCACCATTGACCAGACGTTTTCAATTAGTGAGAGATCTGGAGAATGTGCTGGCCAGTTCAGCAGTCGAACATTTTCTGTATCCAGAAAGGCCCGTACAGGACCTGCAACATGCGGTCGTGCATTATCCTACTGAAATGTAGGGTTTCGCAGGGATCGAATGAGGGGTAAAGCCACGGGTCGTAACAAATCTGAAATGTAACGTCCACTGTTCAAAGTGCCGTCAATGCGAACAAGATGTGACCGAGACGTGTAACCAATGGACCCCATACCATCACGCCGAGTGATACGCCAATATGGCGATGACGAATACACGCTTCCAATGTGCGTTCACCGCGATGTCGCCAAACGCGGATGCGACCATCATGATGCTGTAAACAGAACTTGGATTCATCCGAAAAAATGACGTTTTGCCATTCGTGCACCCAGGTTCGTCGTTGAGTACATCATCGCAGGCGCTCCTGTCTGTGATTCTGCGTCAAGGGTAACCGCAGCCATGATCTCCAATAGTCTATGCCGCTGCAAACGTCGTCGAACTGTTCGTGCAGATGATTGCTGTTTTGCAAACGTCCCCATCTGTTGACTCAGGGATCGAGACGTGGCTGTACGACCCGTTACAGCCATGCGGATACGATGCCTGTCATCTCGACTGCTAGTGATACGAGGCCGTTGGGATCCAGCACGGCTTTCCGTATCACTCACCTGAACCCACCGATTCCATATTCTGCTAACAGTCATTGGATCTCGACCAACGCGAGCAGCAATGTCGCGATACGATAAACCGCAATAGCGATAGGCTACTATCCGACCTTTATGAAAGTCGGAAACGTGATGGTACGCATTTCTAGTGCTTACACGAGGCATCACAACAACGTTTCACCAGGCAACGCCGGTCAACTGGTGTTTGTGTATGAGAAATCGGTTGGCAACTTTCCTCATGTCAGCACGTTGTAGGTGTTGCCATCAAAAATGGTTCAAATGGCTCTGAGCACTATGGGACTCAACTGCTGTGGTCATAAGTCCCCTAGAACTTAGAACTACTTAAACCTAACTAACCTAAGGACAGCACACAACACCCAGCCATCACGAGGCAGAGAAAATCCCTGACCCCGCCGGGAATCGAACCCGGGAACCCGGGCGTGGGAAGCGAGAACGCTACCGCACGACCACGAGATGCGTGTTGCCATCGGCGCCAACCTTGTGTGAATCCTCTGAAACGCTAATCATTTGCATATCACA
The DNA here is from genome assembly GCF_023864345.2 of Schistocerca serialis cubense. Classification (NCBI taxonomy): domain Eukaryota; kingdom Metazoa; phylum Arthropoda; class Insecta; order Orthoptera; family Acrididae; genus Schistocerca; species Schistocerca serialis. The sequence goes on along the minus strand of NC_064641.1, from coordinate 432,875,061 downwards.
GAATCGTCTTCCTGTCGGTTAAATTTCGCGTCTGTAGCACGTCATCTTCGTGGTGTAGCAATTTTAATGGCCAATAGTGTAATTACGAAGCGACTGAACATACTAATAAGGTAACCCCGTCATATATAGAAAAAACGTCAGGAAGTAGCTTTATTTACATAAATTCAAATCGTTACCTCAGTGACAGCAGCTACCCAAGTCAATGGTTTCATTAACGGAAAGTCCTAAAGTGACAGTGACGAGCTGCCGTGCAATATTGACCAAAAGAAAGAGACGAACAACGAATACGGTCACCTGGACGTTTGAGCAGTAGTTAGCAAACAGTTTTACATATTGACAACAAGGGACAGAATGTCACTGTGGTGCGACTGTAAGTTCTACGACACAGAATATTAGCGTTCAATGTGACTATTAAGATACCTAGTAGGTTTCATATGTGATCCCGCCTACAGTGCGCTAACAACGCACTACCGTTACACCAGCTCTGACAAGTTCATTACTAACTGTAATGGTATCTCGGAATTGGTCCCCCTAGTTACAGCCACGGTATCCAAATCGCGCACATCAGCGATAGTTATTTCTGAAGCGAGTTAATACTCTTTGCTGCACTGGATTTCTTGTTCACCTTAGTGTATATTGTATGCATTAATCTTCCAACTGAACCATTCGCCGCTGTGAAAATGACTCATAGTACTGACAAGCTTTACTCCGTCTATGAACTCTCCAGAAGCTGTCCTGCAAGAGAAGATAGAGAGGAAAATGAGTACGAAGGAAGACTTGTGGTATTAGTAGGTTGCTGCTGTCAGTCAGTTTGCAGTTGGTGTGAAGATGGATCAACTGAAAGAGTACACTTTACGTGTCATACGCGCCGTAGATAGAATCCAGATAAAAAAAAGTTAAACATCGATCTAATGAACTGAGATATTAGTCGTAGTGACTACATTGATCCAAAGAGACAGCTTACTGTCAAGCGTGAAACAAAAACGAAAGACATAAGTGGAAATCCATCCATTTACAAAATACAGGTAAATGCGCAACAAAAAAGTAAAATATAGGTTACACACATTTGTGTGATGGGAGAGATCTGTCAATTTAACGGACAGAAATTTCTTCTGAAACCAAGATCGCTAAATATTATTTACTCCAGAACGACCGGTTTCGTAAGCAACTTGGTGTCATCTTCTGATCTACAAACATAAAAAAGGATAAGTGATAGTACAAGTCGAATTTTAACATATGCCAAAAGAACAGTTTTACAGAAACAGTAGTATATAATAAAATAAATTTCATACCTTCGGAAATTTAAAGTGCATACATATGAATCACAAAGCGATAACACATTACACTCGCAATGAGCAGTAAGCACATTGGCTTTTCAGTAATAGGAAGATCAAAATATAAAATACAACAGTTTTCACGGGTTTTCCGCTGGATGACGTACGAATTCCACGATATTTTCTCGGAGCAACTCTCCGACAGCTTCAGGTGGTCCAATCACGCTGGTGGCTAGGTACGACGGACGGTATCGCCACGTCGACTCCCCTGTATGTAGAACACGCGCGCGAGGAATGCGCAGGGGTGGAGATGACGTATGCCCAGTTATTTGCCAATGGATGGCGCCACACTCCAACGCCCTCTGCCACAAATTACAGAGGCTCCCTCCTGCGCGTGCGCTGTACACTATTTTTACTATGAGTGCGGCCAGATCTTACTCACTAAAAAACCGAAATAGACCAACGTTACGACGAACCTGTTATCGAAAAAACTGGATTTTCTCGTCGTGATTTAATAGTAGCCAATGTAAGCTTCCAGACTGTGCTCAGTTGAATCCTGCATCCCCATTGATGAGATTATCAGCTGAACGAATATGTATTGATTATTTAATGATGCAATCCCAGAAAGATGATGCCGGGGAAAAAAACTTCAGTCTTTTCGTAAATCGTGCTATCTCCTGTATTCAGACAGTGTTCTGCAATTGCCGACTTCTCCGGTTGGCGTAGGAGTGTACGATACTGATGTTCATCACAGCGTTCTTGTACTGTGCGACATACCTGCGATACATATGCCGCCCCACAAAGGTAGGGAATTCTATACAAACCACTTTTAGTCACGCCAAGATCATCCTTAACCAAACCCAACAGGTTTCTGCTTTTCGCAGATGGCTGAGCGACACACCATATGCCACATCTTCCGTGGACTCTTCGGATTCTTGACGCATGGCACCAAATTACGGCAGAAAGGCCAAAGTGGTGAGCGTCTCCCTATCTTTACTCTGCTCCATAGAGTGAACTCGCTTGAGTCTGAATGCCTTACGTATCTGTCACTCAGAATAACCGTCCGCATCTCGTGGTCTCGCGGTCGCGGTCTCGCTTCCTAATCACGAGTTCCCGGGTTCGATTATCGGTCGGGTCTGGGGTTTTCACCTGTCTTGAGATGACTGAGAGTTTGTGTTATCCTCATCATTTCATCATCATTTATGAAAGTGGCGAGGTTGGATTCAGCAACGGTTGGGAATTTGTACGGACGCTGATAACCACGCAGTTGAAACGCCCCACAAACAAACCATCATCATCAGAGTAACCGTTTTGTCGGAGCACTGTCTTCAAATGTTGTATCTCAGTCGACAGGCTTTCAAGATCCGATACCACATGCACTCTATTAACTGAATGCGCATGATCCACCATCGCATTGAGCCGGGTGATGGCAGCTTGTGGCCTGCAAATACTGATTTGTATGCGTTGGCTTGCGGTAGACCATGTGTCCCAAGGTTCCATCTGCTTTCCTTCGTAGCAAAACATCAAGAAAAGTAAAAGTACCATCTTTCGTGACTTCCGTTGCGAAATTTATATGCGGATGGGGCGAATTTAAATGTTGAAGAAACCTAGGCAAAGTATCAAGCCCATGTGGCCACACCAAAAATATATCTCCGACACACCGCCGAAAAAAAAGAGGGTTTGAGAGTGACTGACTGTAATAATTTTTCTCCAGTCCTCCATAAAATAATTGCCCATCACAAAGAGACAGAGAGCTACCCATGGCGACACCGTCCACTTGTTCAGAATATTGGTCATGGAAAAAGAAGTTATGAACATCAGCGTCACACACGCCTACGCCAACCGGAGAAGTCGGCAATTGCAGAACACTATCTGAATACGGTACAGGCCATGATTTACGAAAAGACGAAAGTTTTATTCTCACCGTCATCTTTCTGGGACTTCTTGGCGCGCGTGTTCTATATACAGGGGCGTCAATGTGGCGATATCGTCCGTCGTACCTAGCCAACAGCATGATTGGACCACCTGAAACTGTCGGAGAGCGACTCCGAGAAAATACGAATATTATGGAATTTGTACAACGTTATCCGGCGGCAAACCCGTCGATACTGTTTACAACATAGCGCTAAATTATTCGCTGTAATAAGGCTGTTTTGTGGCTTTGGTCTTAGTACCACTGTATCCACGTAGACATTATTGTATACTTGCGTTTTCTATTTAAATGTAACTAATTTGTGATATGGCAGTGTACTTCTAGAATTTTCCATATATTTACTGTTCGCACACCTGTTCTTTAAATGTATCTAATTATCACCCGGTGTCTGCGATTCCGCAGCCTGTAGTTTTTAAAATTAACTTTTTTTTAATAATTTTGTATGCGCATTTACATCTGCCATTAACTGTCAATTGCAAGATTATAATCTTCGATCTTTTGTTTCACGAATGTTCGTCTAAATAACTTTCTTTTAAATTTACAGACGATATTGTAAATTCTTTGCATTAAGCGACCTTGTAATTATTGGTGCTATAGGTCGCACTTTTAATTACAACATTGTGACAATGACAGTCAACAGTATGACAATAGCCATGTTAAGTAAAACAGAACGAGCTAAATAGGAGCTCACAAACACAGTCACTTATCATTTGATGAGCCTTTCAACCCTAACAACCCTACTTCGCACTCGTATTTGTGGTGTTGATACAATAATACTAACTTCACTGTGATTATTATCGTTCTGGACAGTTCCCCGCAAAATCACGAAATTTATTTGAAACGTATAAGGCTATTACCTATTCTAATAATTCAAGTGTAATTATCAACATTAATCTTTTAGCTATTTTTGATCGGAATAATGCTCCTCTAAGTACTCAGTAAAACAATCTCTTACCCAAATCACCAATGAAGTCTCTTGAATTATTCACGTTTCCTATGTTGTTCTCCCGGTTACCATTAATCTTCTGTTTCAAATCAAATACTGTTTCACGTGATCAACTCAAAATTCTGCCTCCACTCGAGTAAATTACATAATGAGTACATGAAAACTCACTCAAGTTAGAAGTAAGGAATAAAAAAAAGGCGCTTATTGTCAATACCAAAGTGCCCAGTTACTGTCTACCTGGTTCCTAGAGAACATATGTTAAATTTATAAAACTATAAAGCAGATGTTACACTTTTTTGTCGAATACTCGTCTAAACACGAGATTGTTTCAGGATGGTTGAAATTGCAGAACCAAGAGACGTTACATGCAACTGATTTTTCACTTCTACACGTTTTACTTACTAACTATTTCGTTAACGTAGCAGCATTTTTTAAATATTTGAGTACCATTTCGTAACAAGATTGCCTTATTGCATCAGCTGAACGAAGACATCACCTTCTTCGAGCCGACTGATTCCTTGGTCAGAAAACTGACCCAGTTAGCTGACGTACCAGTGTATTACTACGAATTCGACTATCATGGGCCTAACGTTCCTACAAATGAATGGGGTAAGTGGTTGACTACATACATGTTTTCAGCGATAATTTAACGCATGGCATTATATCTTAATGTTGACACTTAAATTATTTTTCTGTTCATAAAATATGCCTTTTTATTTTATCCATAGTAACATGTTGTTGAAGCAATAAAAGTGTTTGTGAATGTAGATTAAACATCTTCTTCAGAATGGAGCCACACGTACCCATAGCTACGCGTCACTTCTGTGTACTACATGTCCAAGTTGGTGACGTGGTTTAACGAAAAGACATTTATCCATTTACGAGAGTAGGTAGCCCCACACGTTATCAGATTTTGTCTGAGGCAGAAAATGTTTTGCTTACAAATTGCTGTACTCTGACACAGAGACTGTAGCTTCTTTCAGTCATCGTTTAATGTGGTGGAGTGCTTAAGCCTCTGGAATCGTGATTCGATGAGTTTAAAATCCTTCTCGGACAAGCAGGAGTACCATATTTCTCCTGAATCGATTACAACGAATTACATTTCGATCCTCGGAAGAGGACAGGTCCGACTTCTTCGCCATTCTTGTGACATCCATGGTTTTGGACCGTCTATAATCCGACATTACTTCTTTCTTTCGTCTATTTTTCTTCTATTAATTTCCACTTTCTGCAAAAATTAGATCCACGTCTGACGTCAGCAACAGTTTCGAGCAAACTAAGGGAACTAACGCTAAGTAGGGCTTACGAAACGTAAGACTTACTGATTTGCTGTCTCTTTTAGGAAAAATGTCCATCCACGAGGAAACTTCTCAAAGTAATGTAAGGGTCATCCACTTGCGGGCTGGAAGCCCCTTGTGTTTTGTTAGGGTGATAACCGAGGAGCATTTCTGGCGTCACTAGACGCAATAAAACAGAATTAAATATTACTTCACTTATTCCTCTGCGTACAACTCGTTGCCGCATCTTTGTCGGAATTTGGTGCCTTGGCACTTCGCTGCATCAGCCCTGTGCTCAGGTCAGTGACTTTTAGTAAACGGGCTGCCGCCCGTGGTGCGGAAGGCAGGCCCCGTCGGAGGCTTATGGCGGAGGCGACGGTGGCCACAGCGCGAGTACGTGGTGTATCACATGCCGCTCTTGCAATAGGTTGTTCTTTCTAGGTCACTGCCCAACTTCTTCCATCAATTGGACTGCTATGTCTGATGCTGTGAGATCGTGATGAATGCTGATCCTAACCGCAGGTTCGGTAGGCCGTCTACCCCAAGCGACGCTAGAGTTGGAGCAGTTTGTTCCCCGGGCTGGCGAGACGATACTAGGCCCCTGGACCATCCATCAGCGGCAGCTGGTACTCGACGATGACTTCTATCATCCGTCGTAATGGATCAGTGGTCATCTTGTAACGTGGCAAGAGTATGACCGACATAGGAACAATCTCATTCACAAGGTGTCACAACACAATAATCCGAGAATCGATGGCGAAAGATGTGAACGCCATCGATCCTACTGATCGATTGCCTCTACCACAGCGAGTTGGAGTATTTTTGGTGTTAAGGAGACGTTTATCGTTATAACCGAATCGGTTCCGCTTTTTACGAGTTTTCAGCGATCTATCTTCCTGCTACATTAGCTTTATTTTATTTTACTTTTTTTCGGTCATCAGTCTTCTTACTGGATTAATGCGGCCCGTCACGAATTCCTCTCCTGTGACAACCGCTTCATCTCAGAGTTGCACTTGCAACCTACGTTCTCAATTATTTGTTGGATGTATTTCAATCTCTGTCTCCCTCTACAGTTTTTGCCCTCTCTAATACCATAGAACTAATTCCATGACATATTAAAAGGTGTCCTATCATCTTGTCCCTTCTCCTTGGCCGGCCAGAGTGGCCGTGCGTTTCTAGGCGCTTCAGTCTGGAACCGCGTGACCGCTACGGTCGCAGGTTCGAGTCCTGCCTCGGGCATGGATATGTGTGATGTCCTTAGGTTAGTTAGGTTTAAGTAGTTCTAAGTTCTAGGGGACTGATGACCACAGCAGTTAAGTCCCATAGTGCTCAGAGCCATTTGAACCATTTGAACCTTCTCCTTGTCAGTGTTTTCCACTTATTTCTTCCTTCTTCGATTCTGTGCGATATCTCTTCATTCCTTACCTTATTAGTCCACTTAATTTTCAACATTAGCCTGTTGCGCCACATCTCAAATGCTTAGATCCTCTTCTGCGTCGATTTTTTCCACAGTCACTACTCAACTACCATACATTGCTGTACTCCAAACGTACATTCTCAGAAATTTCATCCTCAGATTAAGGCCTATGTTTGACACTAGTAGACTTCTGTTGGCCAGGAATGCCCTTTTTGCCCGTGCTAATATGCTTATGACGTCCTTCTAGCTCCGTCCATCATTCGTTATTTTGCTGCCTAGGTAGCAGAATTACTTAAGTTTATCTACTTCGTAACAATCAATCCTGATGTTAAGTTTCTTGCTGTCCTCATTTCTGCTACTTGTCATTACTTTCGTCTTTCTTCGATTTACTTTCAATCAATATTCTGTACTCATTAGACTGTTCATTCCATTCAGCAGATCATTAATTCTGCCTTGCTTTCATTCAGGACAGTAATTTCATCAGCGAGTCGTATCATTCATATACTTTCACTTTGAATTTTAATTCATCTCCTGAACATTTCTTTTATTTCTATCATTGGTTCATCAATGTACAAGTTGAGCAGTAGGGGGGAATGACTACATCCCCATCAACCCATTTTAATATGAGCACTTGGTCGTAACTGTTATTATTCCCTCGTGGCTTTTGTACGTATTGTTTACTAGCCGTGTCTTTCTACAGTTTACGCCTATTTTTCTCAGAATTTCGAAAATCTTGCACCATTTTACATCGTCGAACGATTTTTCCAGGTCGACAAATCCTATGAACGTGTCTTGATATTTTGTAATTTTGCTGCCTCTCTAGTGCTTTTACCTTTTCTAAAGCCAAACTGATCGTCATTTAGCACATCCTCAATTTTCTTTTTGATTCTACTGTATATGATTCTTATCAGAAAATTGGATGCATGGGCTGTTAAGCTGATTGAGTGATAATTCTCGCACTTGTCAGCTTTTGCAATCTTCGGAATTGTGTGGATGATATATTTCCGAAAGTCAGATGGTATGTCGTCAGACTCATACACAATACACACCAACGTAACTTTGTTTCCCTTTTACCCAACGATTTTAGAAATTCTGATGGAATGTTATCTATTCCTTCTGCCTTATTTAATCTTAAGTCTTCCGGAGCTCTCTTAAACTGTGATTCTAATACTGGGTCTCCTATGTCTTCCAAATCGACTCCTGCTTCTTCCTCTATCACATCAGACAAATCTTCCCCCTCATAGATGACTTTGGTGTATTCTTTCCACTTATCCGCTCTCTCTCCTACATTTAACAGTGGGATTCCGGTTGCACTCTTATTGTTACCACCCTTGCTTTTATGGGCACCGAAGGTTGATCTGACCTTTCTGTCTGCTGAGTCAGTCCTTTCGACAATCTTTTCTTTTTTGATTTCTTCACATTTTTCATGGAGCCATTTTGCCTTAGCTTCCCTTCACTTCCTATTAATTTCATTTTTCAGCGACTTGTATTTCTGTGTTCCCGAATGTCCCTGAACATTTTGTACTTCCTTTTTTCATCGATGATATGAGGTATTTCTTATGTTACCCACGGTTTCCTCGCAGTTACCTTCCTTGTACCGGTATTTTTCTTTCCAAATTCTGTGACTGCTCTTTTTAGAGATGTCCATTCCTCTTCAACTGTACTGCCTACTGAGCTGTTCCTTATTGCTGTATCTACAGCGCTAGAGAACTTCAAGCGAGTCTTATTACCCCTTTGTACTTCCGTATCCCACTTTTTTGGGTATTGATTCTTCCTGACTATCTTGAACTTCAGTCTACTCTTCATCACTACTACTTTGTGATATGAGTCTATATCTGCTCCTGGGTACACCTTTCAATCCAGTATCTGATTTCTGCATATCTGTGTGACCCTGATGTAATCTAACTGTAATCTTCCTATGTCACCCGTCTTTTTCAAGTATGTCTCCTCCTGTTGTGATTCTTGGGCAGATTATTTGCTAGCTGAAATTTATTACAGAACACAATTAGTCTCCGTTCTGTCTCATTTCTTGTCCCTTGCCCATATTCTCCTGAAACCTTTTCTTCTACTCCTTCCCCTACAGCTGCATACCAGTTTCCCGTGACTATTAGATTTTCTTCTCCCTTTATGTACTGTATTACCTTTTCAATGTCCTTATACAGTTTCTCTATCGCTTCGTCTTCATCTTGCGACGTCGGCATGTGTATATGAAGTATCGTTGTCGTGTTGGTTTGCTGTCGATTTTGACAAGAACAACTCTATCATTGAACACTTCACTGCAACACACTCTTTGCCCTACCTTTCTATTCATAACAAGTCCTACTCCGTTAGACGATTTTCTGCTGTAGCTGATATTACCGTATACTTATCAGACTACAAATTGTTGTCCCTTTCCATTTCACTATAGTGTATATAGATTGAGCCTTTGTATTTCCTTTTTCTGATTTCCTAGCTTCCCTGCCGCAATCATGCTTCTGAAGTTCAAAGCCTCGACTCTTATAACATCATCATTTCGTTGACTACTCAAACTTTTTCTCATGGTTGCCTCCCCCTTGGCAGCCCCTCCCGGAGATTCGAACGGGGGACTGTTCCGGAATCTTGTGCGACTGCAGAGATCATCACGATATTTTTTTTAACTACAAACCGCATGTCCTTTGGGAAAATGACATGTGTCTTTAATGCAGTGGTTTCCATTGCCTTCTGCATCCTCACGACCTTGACCATTGCTGATCCTTCGTCTTTAGCGGCAGTTTCCCACCTCAGGGTCAGGAGAGTGCCCTGAGCCTCTATGCGCTCCTCCGCTATTTGGAAAAGGCCGTTGGCAGAATGAGAGTTACTTCTTATGCCGGACGTCTGCGGCCGCCAATGCTGATTATTAATCGAAGTTTAAGTGTAGATTGGTTTCGAACCCGTGACTGAGGACGTTTTGATTACTAATCAAAGACGCTTCACCTCTTTATTTCTGGGTTGCAACTGCTTTGTCAAACCACTGATATGCATTACTGTGTCCTCCTTAGCGATGTTACGAGAATAACGCAGGCACATTGGCCAGCACTCCTCCAACCACTTTCCTCTGAGCTTGCGCAGAGTCACCCATAGAGGCGTTGATGCCGCACAGCAATGACCCACTAACTGTGTCGAAATGTTTACACCTATCGGCTGCCTCGTATTGATATTTCTGTGTGGTTGAGCAGTGCTGTTCTATTCGAACGTAGTGGTTTTCACTCTGCTATTTATATGACTCTCCTATTCCCTTACTTTCTTGATCCGTTACCGTAAGGTACACATTATTACAGAGGTCAACTAACTTTTATTAAATGCTGTACTACGATTCAAAGTGTCTCGGATGTATGTCACCATTTTTCAACATACGCGCTGTAAGAAACGCCAGGGACGTTCTGACAATCGTTGAATTCCTCGACGGTAGAAATCCCCTCCTTGGTCTCAGAGCCAAGTGAGAATCGCTGAACGTTCTCATCGTTGCAAAATCTCTTTCCGCTACATGTATTCATTCAGCATGGGGAAAAGATGGAAACCGCATGGCGCGAGATCAGGATTGCCCTATCAGCATGTCGCATGTCAGTGTGCCCTTGGTCAAATTGTTCTCATCATGGCCCCATGGCTGGGCGCGACACTGCATTTGGTCCATGTTCTGAAAGAAATTAACTAAGAAATTGAGAGCTATTTAAATTTTCTGTTAGCATGAATCGTACTGCCAGCGCACTTCAACTTTGGAGTTTGTTTCCAGTTGCTGCGCCATTTTAATCACAGACTGTGAAGCACTTGTTATCGGCATCACAGCAGAACGATGTCCGCAAGAACAATGTGCTCTCTAGTTGCACAGTGGTATTAGCACGGGAAGACATATGTAACAGTTTCTGAAACCCCTTCGAATAACTTGTTTGTTCAGTCTTAGCGAAATGGAAATCTTTGCACAACGGCATGTAATTTATGAAGTACTAATTATCGAGATTACAAATGTGAAAGCTAAAATAATGAAAGCACTTCATCTTTCAAAAGTCTGGTGTTTTAATATACGTGGTACTTTACTTCTTGCTGTAACATGTAATTCATAATAGTTTAATTATGACGAATTAATCAGTCAGCTAAGCAGTCCTTGACATCATACTTTACTCTGTTCTAGGCTCTGTGCTTAACCAAAGATCGTGCCCCCGTTGATAACATTCACCACCACTTAAATGAGGAGTTATTTCAGAATTTTTTGCTGTTGAAACATGTAACCGTATTTGCATAATATTCATCCACAGTGCTTTAATATAATAGTGTCAGTAAAAGGCAGAACCGGAACACAGATTTTTTTTTATAAGTGGCTACGCGTCATGTTGCATGCTCATATTGTTTTAGCAAAGTTCAGAGTGTGATCAACATAACTTTTCAGGCGTCATACATAGCGGAGAATTGCCGTCTCTTTTTGTGCGGAAGGATACTGAGTATAATTTGGATCCAGAGTCCGAGGAGGACCGAGTACGCAGAAATGTTTTGCGCCTTTGGACCAACTTTGCAAAATTCGGGTATGTGTCCATAAAATAAGCATAAGCTAAGAAATATTATCTTATTCTCGCACTACTATTACTTTCTTGAGATTGTTGATGTTATGTCTGTTCTAAAACAATATTAACGTCTGGAATTTCCGGTTTAAGCTTTCTATTGTTTGCCCAAACCGCTTCAGACAAAGCTGTCATCATTCACTCAATCTTTCTCCCTAAAGTAATCATAAGTTTCAAAAGTGCCAAAGTTTAAAGACGTTAATCCCAGAAGACTATAATGCACTGTCCAGTCACATTAATGTGACCACCTTTCAAAACCCACAATAAGCCCGGTTTGCAGCGTGGACCGATCCGAGACGAGCCGGATCGTACTCATTAAGATTCTGGAAAGTAGCGAGAAAGATATAGAGCCATTTGGACTCCAGTGCCATGGCCAGCTGCGCTGTAGAACTCGGTTGAGGACCTTTGGCACGGGGACAGCCCGATCGAGGTGGTCCTACTGATTATCAATTCGGTTTAAATCCAGGGAGTTTTGTGACCTAATCCTGCTGCTCTTTGAATCACACACGTCCACTTCAAGCTGTATGACACATTTGTAGTTTCCATGGCACCGAGGAAAAATTCACTGCACGGGGAGGGGGGGGGGGGGGGGGAGGGGGGGGTCTTCAAGGCTAGATGCATATTTGTGTTGATCTATCAGCATGACAAAGTCACCAAGGAAAACGCTCGAAAACATTAAAAAAGACCGTAACGCTCACTCCTCCGGCCTGGACCCTTCTGAGTGGTTGGTTCCAGTCTGTTGGAGCATAAGATGTTACTCGTCTGAAAATGCCGCTACTCGCCACTCACTGGACGTCTAGTTGCGGTACGGGCGTGTAAATTCTATCCATCATGCCGATGACCAGTAGTCAGTGTAAGTTCTATCCTTTGGCGCCGATGAAAAGTAGTCAGCATTGGTGCATGAACAGGGACCTACCATGGAGGCCCATACGCAGCAGTGGTCTAGTGGCTAGCATTGCTACCTCTGGATCACGGGGTCCCGGGTTCGATTCTTGGCCGGGTTGGGGATTTTATCTGCCTGGGGTCTGGCTGTTTGTGTTGCCCTCAATATTTCATCATCATTCGTGACAGTGGCTATATTCTGATCATGTAAAAAAACTTGACTGCGTAAAACTTGGGATTTTGTACGGGCGCTGATAACCGCGCAGTTGAGCGCCTCACAAACCAAACATCATCCATACGCAGCAACGTTCGCTAAATACTCGTTGAGGAGACACTGTTGGTAGCCTCTTGCATCATCTGGGCTGTCAGTGGCTCAATAGTTGCACGTCTGTTGACCAATATACATCTCTGAAGTTATCTTCAGCCCTGTCATCTACGGCCAGTGGTGTACAAGAATAGCCTCAACGCAAAATTTTGGATAGCATCATTTCGCCATGCACGGCATACTTGTAGCACGGCGGCACGCGAACTATTTACAAACTTAGCCGTTTTGGAAATATTTTCACCATTGACCCGAAAGCCAATGCTCATGACCTTCTGGACTGACATGGCGCCTCAAACTGCGCAGCCACTGCGCGCGGCTCACTGTAACACTATCGGCACAAGTGTGAACGAATTAAAACTACAACATCGATTTCGTAGAAATAACAGGAAATATTTAACGTAGAACACGACTTTCCCTTGGTGTGTAAGAAGTGAAGACAGGAAATATTAGACCCAATGAAAGCTTTGAAAAAGCATAAGAAACCAGCGTGCGGCTGACACTCCTGTTTTGTACTCTTCCAGGAACGACTGACACTTCTGTTCGCACTCTTCCAGGAACCCTACGCCCGAGGCGGATCCCGTGGTCTGGGAGCCGTATGACCTGACCAGCCGCAGCTACCTGCTGATGCAGGCCAACTTCACGCTCGCCCACAATAAGGACAGCGAACGCATGGACTTCTGGAACCAAAATGTGCCGCTTCTGCCGTACCCTGGCACATACTAGTGGGAGATGTGTTCAACAACTACAGGCCACACGGCGTTACGCAGTGCACCATAAAACATACTGTGATGCGTTTGATAATACTCCCATTAGTCATTCTTTCCAAAAATTTCTGTAGATATCACACAGCTGAATTTCATTTTCATCATTGCTCTGTTATGTACCTGTAATGCTACTTTGTACACTCTAACGTATCGTTGAGAATGCAGATACGATCCTGTCCTTGAAAGTATATACACGAAATGAAAATGTGGATGCAAAAATATACTCAATTTCAACCTGCATGTATACTTCTTTTTGTTACCATCAAGACAACAGGGTGCAAGGTTCTTCGTCGTTGTTGCCTAACGACTGCCTTAAATTCCTCTACAACATCGTCGAAGTTTGATGTCTGTCTACCGCATCACCAATCACACGATCTATTTTCTAACCATATTGGCTTTGAACATTTTAATGAACGTGAAAAATGTCGTCGAATGTGTGTAAACAATCAAAGACGAATTAATTTCTCATTAAAGTTAAACTGTACCCCATACACCGAGAACGTGATTGTATAGCTTGGAGGAGCGAGTACAACGCTTTAGGACACAGGGCGCCTTGAAACATTTCAGTCACAAGTCACGGTGTTTTCAGCTTTAATTGTGCTGCGGACAGTTTTCAGATCGAAAATCTTCGTCTATCAAGAGCAACTTGGAAAACAAGATAAATATCTGGCACTGACTGCACTTTGTATGTCAACACGGCTGTCGCATTCTCGACAAACTGTTTGCAGGGAAGTTAGAGGAGTTGGTTTGTGTGTTAAACACATAACAATGGTGAAGAAAGGAGACGAGACGTATCGTCATGTAAACAGGGAAGTCATTAGAGGCAGATAACAAGTTCGGGTCGGAAAATAATGAGGAATAAAATCGGTCGTATTCAATTCAGAAGAATGGTCGTGGCATTACTTTAAGCAATTTAGAGGTAAGAGGGAAAGTTAAATCAGGATGGTCAGACGGGGATTTGGATATTCCTCCTCCCGCCAACGATTGTCCCACTGGCAGCAGTGCAGATGTAGACACGTTTACCAACGAGACTCGATGGTTAATACATACATATAAGGACGTAATTATCACAGATAAATACGCCTTAGGGTGCTGTATAATTATCTCTTTGGAACGTGTAGGAGACTGTGTCTCTGGACCTATAAAAAGTTCACTGTACTGCCAGAGATTTTTCCTTTGTAGGTAGATTGTATCGGGGTGAGTTCAGACTCATCGTGCCAATTGAAGAGCTGCTTGACTCAGATGTAGCCGCTCCAAGGTGTGAAAATCTGACAAAGACCAAAATAGCGGTGTGTTGACACCATGCCCTCTATACTGCATCCGAATAACGTCATTGGCAGACGATACACGGTGGACGGTCGGTACTGAATGGAGATACACTGAAGAGCCAAAGAAACTGGCATACCATCCTAGGGCCCCCGCGAGCCCGCATAAGTACCGCAACACAACGTGGTATGGACTCGATTAATGTCTGAAGTAGTGCTGGAGGGAACTGAAACCATAAATCCTACTGGAATGTCTACAAACCGTAAGAGACCGAGGGGGTGAAGATCTCTTCCGAGCAGCAAGTTCAAGGCATCCCAGATATGCTCAGTAATGTTGATATCTGGGGAGTTTGGTGGCCAGCGGAAGTGTTTAAACTCCGAAGAGTGTTCCAGGAGCAATTCTAGATGTGTAGAGTGTCGGAATTGCCTAAGCCCGCCGGAAAGCACAATGGGCATGAATATATGCTGTTCATCAGAAACGATGCCTACTTGCGTGTCACCTGTCAGAGTCGCGTTTATCCGTATCAGGGGTCCCATATCAGCCCAAGTGCGCACGCCCCAACCCATTACAGAGCCTCCACTAGCTTGAACGGTCACCTGCTACATGGAGGGTCCATGGATTCATGAGGTTGTCTCCATATCCGTACACGTCCATCAGCTCGATACAATTTGAAACGAGACTCGTCCGAGCAGGAAACTTATTTCCAGTCATCAACAGTCCAATCTCGATGTTGACGGGCCTAGGCGAGGCCTAAAGCTTTGTCTCGTGCAGTCATTAACGGAACACGAGTTGGCCTTCGGCTCAGAAAACCCATATCGCTGATGTTTCGCTGAATGGTTCACATACTTGTACTTGTTCATAGCCCAGCACTGAAATCTTCAGCAGTTTGCGGAAGTGTTGCAGTTTTGTCACACTGAACGATTCTCTTCAGTCAACGGTCCCGTTCATGCAGGATCTTTTTGGAGCCGCAGCGATGTCGGAGATTTAATATTTTACCGGATTCGTGATATTCGTGGTACACTCGCGAAATGGTCGAACGGGAAAATCCCCACTTCATCGCCAACTGGAAGATGCTGTGTTCTATCGTCCGTGTGCCAACTGTAACACCACGTTCGAACTCACTTAAATCTTGATAACCTGCCATTGTAGCAGCAGTAACTGATCTAACAACGGCGCCAGACACTTGTCTTACATAGGCATTGCCGACCGCAGCGCTGTATTCTGCCTGTTTACATACCTCTGTATTTGAATAAGCATGCCTATACCAGTTTCTTTGGTGCTTCAGTGTAATTTCATATATACGACCAACTTCACCAAAAGACTTCATTTTCTCGTGTACTTGCATAATGGACATCTTTGATGGAACTTCCAGTTTTGTTTGAATGGTAAAGTATTAAATTTTTAGTCATGATAGCAAATAGGTGATATTATTTGTTTGTAACGGTGATCTCATATACGAACAAGCTTTTTACTCTTCGTCGGATGGGACTGCGCTTTTGAGCTTGTTTATCTGTGTATTATCTTGAATGAATGATGAACATTCGCAACTGTAGACAGAATGAGTCTGAGTGGTAACGAATGCGGTTTCCCACATTTAGCAGAAGTAGCTTTTTTACGCTGACCCTATAGTGCTGGCATCTGAAACCCCATAGTGTGTCTTGCACAAAGTCTCGCATGTTTTCGTGTGTTCTGCTAAGACTGCTGAATGAAGGAGCGTACAAATGCGGCAATTTTCTTTCCCAGTCACTCGCATTATTCTGTTTACTCTGCAAAGAAGACGTTCTCTTTCTATTTCCGCTTTCGCTGAAGCATGCAAAAAGCTTACATTTATCGAGGACGCCGCACTCGCCAGTACGCAGTTCGGAACCTCGTATTGCGCTACTCGTATTCAACCTATTTCACATTGCCGTGGGGCGGTCTACACTGAACACGAACAGGGACGCTTGTGACTAATCCACTGCTACGGACAAGCTAAGCAATACACCTCTCCCTCCATCCTACGGTCACCTGCCCCCCTCCCCCCTCACTATCCCCATCCGTCCAAGGACGTTTTCTGTAATAGGAAAAGTAGGCGAACTCGACGACGTGTTTGCAACACGTAGCACTTCTGTCTCATCGGCATGATTCACAGCAGCAATATTAAACCAGTAGGTGGGTGCTAGTGGAGCTTCCAGGCTATGGCGGACTGAGCCCAAGACTCCCATGAAGTTCCTACAACGGCTACAGTCATGGGTTTATCTACTGGTGAAAGTGGTGCTTGTGATGGTATCAAGACAGACTTCATTTCCTTTAAGCTATTTCAGTTCCTGTGAACAAAGAAGCACTGAAAGCAGTGATGTAGATAGTGTAGAGATAAGTAAACATTATCAATCCTCAAACCAAGAACGATGGACACCAGCTACTGCAGAAAGTGGTGCGAAATTTTTGTTGTGTTAAATGTTCATGAAATATTACGTTAGCGTTTTCTTACACATATGATACGGAAAAAATTGTTTACAAACAGTCATCCACTGAAATTTTCTGTATACCAGCAGCTTTGCCAATCCAATAATGTTATGTTTCCTGAATCTGTATTGCAAGTTCCTGTAGTTATACTCAGCAGAACACTGCAGAGATAATGGGAGATCCACTAATTACGTGAGATCAAAGTGGGGGCGATAGGGGGCGGGGGTCCGGCAAAATCTCATCAAATCTCATTTGTAAGGGGGATCAATGAAAATTTCACGTCAACTCTGAATTCAGAGAATATAAACTATTATAACCAATAACATTTTGTTTTACGAAATTGTTTCAGAACGTATACAATTTTAAGTGTCCACCAGTCTTTATGACTTGTATCTACTAAATTTAATGCCTTACACATGCGCATGCCTGGGATTCCCCGACTTGGAACACGTGCCCAACCAGTGTCAGATTACATGCTGTGAGTTTACTGCTCAGCCGGTCGACATCACTGCCTATCAGTCAGTGAATAAATCGTGATATCCTGCAGTGCATATCAAACCGATTTTATTGTGAGGAACATGAATTTGTGTCAAAACTTCCACAATGCATGTCTTAAGAGTCATGCCGACAGGTCGAAACAAACCCGCGAACAAGAAGTTCATCGTTTGTGGAAGGAAGCTAAACTGGAAGTTCACTAACACGAATTCTCTTACTGGTAGACTGAATACTATGTAATCATACGATTCAAAGAAAGGTACATATAACGCTGTCTTTTATCTGCAAAGTAAGTAAATTATCAATGACGTTTAATCTTAATGTACAAAAGAAATATCCTGACTGACTCATCATCTTTCAGACCAAACCGCTTAGAACGTAAATTTGAAATATGGAGAGGATGTTGATATTACACTGCAGGCATCTTTAAAAATGAATTTTTCGTAATTACACGCCTGAGGAGGCGAAACGGGTGATGTAAACTTTTAGAAAGTAAGTCGCTAGTTGGGTAATTTTGAAGCTATAACTACGAAAACGGGTACATCATTCTCGGCCGGGAATACAAAAAAAAAAAAAAAAAAAAAAAAAGTGCTTGTTGGCAATTTTGTAGTTTCATCCCGAAAGGGGTGAAATAGTGGATGAACTTTTTTTTTTAGAGGTAATCGTTATTAAAGAAGTTCTAAAGCATTTCAAAACTACTTCTGTGAAAATTTGTATTTGACTTCTCAGATAGAAATCGAAAGAGATTTAGTGTTTTTAGAAATTCAATCCCTAACAGGGTGAAATAGGGGAGGAAATGCTTTATGAAAATATTTCATTAAGAAAGCATTTTTGAAGCTAAATCTATGAAAATTTGTGTTTTTGGAAATTCAACCCCTAAGGCGGTGAAATAAGGAATGAAAATTGTTGTGAAAATATTTCGTTGTATGAAAACATAGAGTGTGTTGATGTTATAGTGCGGGCTTCCTTAAGAAGGTTATTTTTCTAAATTCATCTTTAAGCGAGTGAAATAGATGGTGCAAGCTTCTTTTTTGAAAACTATCAGTAATATGACAATTTTGAAGCTATAACTACGAAAATTATTATTTGGTTCTTGGTCAGAAATAAAAACGTAACTCTTCAGCTTGTTTGGAAATTCAACACTTAAGGGAGTGAATTAGTGGATTAAAGCTTTTTTTAAATAAATCATTATTAAAGAACTCTAAAGGAATTTGGAAGCCACGTAAACGCAAACTGGTATTTGACTTTTCAGTTAGAAACAAAAACTACATGTCTCAATGTTTTTGAAAATTCATCTCCTAAGGGGATGATATAAGGGATGAAAAGTCTTATGAAAATATTTCATAATGAAAGCAGGGTCGCTTTTCGGTTAGTAGTACATTCAGAAACGACTGTGCTCCTATGGTCGTAATTGTAGTGAAAAGTTTAGGTGTTGGAATTTGTGAACTAAGTCAAACAAAGCTATTTAACAGTCATCAGGACAAATCGCCTGTGTTAAAATTGCGTGGGAAAAGGAACAGATCCAGAATGCATTAATTTTACAGTAGACCTAATGTACAGTATATTTTGTACTGTGATGAGCATGATTGGGCATGAAAGAATGGTGGTGGTGACAGGCCGTCAGACTCAGTGCAAACAGTGTTAACAGTTACAAAGAACTTTATTGATCTTCGTAGGATTTCTGATCAGATGAGCATAGGGTAATATCAAAAGCAGAAAAAAATGGCGTAACAGGAGAAGGATTCGTTATGAACAGGAAGATATGGCAGAGAGAGAGAGAGAGAGTTACTCTAAACAGCTCAGTGATAGCGTTGTTCTCATCAGGATCCACAGAAAAACCAACACTGACAACAGTAGTTCAGGTGCGTATGTCGACGTCTCAAGCCCAAGCCAAAGAGATAGAGCAAGTTAGTATAGGAGGATATTGAATGGGTAATACAGTACATATAGGGATATGAAAACCAAATAGTGATGGTAGATTAAAACGTGGTTGTAGATGAAGGAGTAGAAGTAGTAGGAGAATATAGGCTTCTTAGTAGGAATGAGAGAGGGGAAAGTCTAACTGAGTTCTCTAACAAATTTCAGCTGTTAATAGCGAACACTCTGCTCAAGAATCACAAGAGGAAAAGGCTGGGAGTTACAGAGAGATATCAAGAGATTACACCAGTAGTAGGGCCAAGCAGACGTCACTCTACCCTCCATCGTTGCCAGATGTATTCAAGATGGCAAATCCAAGATGGCAGCAATAGATATGGCGACGTCGCAATGACCTTATGGTGGGATGTTCAAATTTTAGCAGAAAGATAGGTCAATTGGGCTACCTCCACTCCCCTCCCCTCCCTCCTCCTCACCCCACCCACAGAAAATGGTGAGAAGTTCAAATTCCATCAGGAAATGCAACACAACATGGCTACCTCTACAAATCTAAGAAAATGGTGGGAGAAAATGGTACTTTGGCTACCTCCACTAGCCTAAGTCATCTGACCACCACTTCTTCCTAGGAATTGGTGGGAAAAGGACTCAGCCTACACTGGATAGGATGGGCATATATCTTTATTTAAACAGTCCTTATTTAAAGAATTAGAGGCTGTGCCTTCATCCACTGAGTTCACAACAAGGTCCTGAGTCAAACTGACCTAGTACACAGTACCACCACCAGAGGGCGCCATCGAACCTCCTGTGACATAATCCAAGATGGCGGTCTGGAGAGGGAAAAAATGGCCAGAAAAGTACTGAGTCTGTGCTGGATAGGATGGACATAAGTCTTTAATGGCAGGCAGTCGTTATTTAAACAGAGGCAGTACCTCCATTCAGTGTGTCCACCATGAGATTCAGAGTCCAACTGACACAGTACACAGTACTGCCACCAGAGGATGCTGTTATCCCTCCTTTGACATAATGCAATATGGCGGTATGGAGGGGGAAAAATGGCGGGAATACACTTCAGCCTGCGCTGTGGTGCTGAAGAGAGGAAGAAGTGTACTTTATTTAATATTGGAACCATTTACTTAGGATCGAATTTCACGTAGTTTATTTATTATACTGATACGAAACACTCTCCCTGACATGCATAGGGCGACAGAAAATCATCTGCAAACCTGCAAACTACTCATAAATAATGCAGTACACTAATGTTCAGACACGTAAACAACTCGTAAATTACCGGAATAACGCATGTTAAACGCTCTGCAGACATGCTCACTAATTCTAAACTGTGCAAATAATGCACTACACAGCACACAGGCAAGCAAACAACTCGTAAATTATCGAAATAATTCAGTACACAGCCTACAGAGCTGCAAACTTCTTGTAAATCACTGAAATAATGCAGTATACTGCATACCGACCTGTAAACTACTCGTAGACCACCAAAAAAATGCAGTACACTGATGTACAGACACGTAAGCAACTCGCAAATTACCGAAATAGTGCAGTACACAATATACAGACCTGCAGACTACTCGTAAATCACCGAAATAATGCAGTACACTGAACGCTCTGCAGACAAGCTCACTACCTGTGAATTGTCCAAATAATCCATAACTCAGCCAACAGATCTGCTCACAATATAATGCAACAGACAAGCAAAAAATTCGTAAAAAAGGCTCCAATGTGCACACGCACCACACTCTGCCTCCTGTCCACTGGACTGCACATGGTGGTACCGCACACGCTCTCTGCAGTGAGGATGCACCGGCAGCCCCCATGAAGTGGCAAGACAGCTGTCAGCTGCTGAGCCATGCTCAGGTGTCCGTTTGGGTACTGCAAGAACAGGGCCGTGGCATCATTTTCATACTTGACACCTGAGAAATTCCCCACAAAATACATGTTCACCTAGGCACCATTGCTGACATGATGATGCATAACTGCAGTGCTGGTCCAGCACCAAGATACATGTTTGCATAGCAGCTAAAAGGTTCACAGTGTTATACTGTTATCGCAGGTCACGCTACAGAAATATGTTCGATTGATTTCCCCCCTTGCGATCTTAATGATACATGTGAGACCTGTCCAGCACACAAGTGCGAAACCTGTGGATACTGACTTCACAGGTCATGCTATAGAAATCTCTCCCCCACAATCCTAATGAGACATATGAGCTGCATCTAGCTGTGCACACATGTTTACCTGCCCAGTGTAGCAGATGGATCGCCATGAAACGTTCGACCTGCTGTAAACATTTGTCTCGCAGACTTTTAATGTTTTCACCACTAAAAGCCTTCATCATATCTGTACATGCTCACATAAGCACCAATAATCATAAAAGCATTCTTGTTGTTTGGAAAGAGAGCACTGTCTAAGCACAGAAGGGAGGAGGGGGAAATCGTAATAATTATGCAAACAGAATTCGAAGCACTGTCCTACAGGAGAGAAAAATGGAGCGAATTTTCGGTATCCTACAGCTACTGGTCTGGAGATGTCCTAATACCGTACCAGCAGATGAGTGACAGCAATCCTGACTGAGATGGATGGTCTACTTCAATTTGTCTTTGAACACTCGGTTTCTCAGAATTTTCCATAGATTTCTTGCCTTCATCCTGTTCAAATCAATTTGTAGGCAATCCTATGCCCCAGCACATAGGATGTCTTGTGAATGAATGGAGCATAATTGATTCTTATTGCATTTATGTGCAGAATTAATGATGCCACATGTGTGGAAGCACTGTCTGCCTTTATCTTTTCTTTCTGCAGACCAGACTTTCAGTGGCAAAAACTATTTTGCGCAGGTCACCATACTGCACTGACAATTAAACCCTGCAAAGTGACCTACAGATTGTCGAATACGGAAAGACTCTTACTCAATTACACTCCTCTGCCACTGAGGACAGGAACTTGAATGTTAAAGCGTGAAACCGATCTCCAACTTAGCAATATATCACCATGTAATGTGTCGATGTAGTAAACACACAATGTGTCTCCTGCACCACCCAAAATCTCTCCTGATACATCGTTCATGTAGCTATCAGCCACCAGAAACTTACACATAAACCATGAAGACAGACAGCATAAGGACATGCACTATAGGTATACTCCTCGCTGTACTAGATATTTCCCACAAGGTTGGGTTATTCACTCCCAATACATGACCAGAGCGCCCTCAGTGGAACAAAGTCACTCACAGAACTGTTGTGCAAAGACTGGCTCGTTTCCCATAGCCATAAACACATTACTGTTTCTGGTTCAGACATGCTTGCTTGCTTTTCTACACCCATCTCCAGACTCTGGAATTACAAGAACATATGTAATTTCGCATGGTTTGCCAGAATGTCATACCATTTTTGCGATGCTTCTTGATATCACGCACGTAGTAATATTGCTTGCATAGCAGTATTGCTCTCACATCATAATTCCGAAGATATAGACTTGAAATTATTTCCTAGAAAGTCGAAATTTTAGCGAGGTGGAGCATGCTGTAAACCACTGAGTAACTAGAAACTTACCCCATCTGTGGAGAACTTTATGTGAAAAGTCGAAGAAAAAATAGAGGAAACTGATATTTACACTTGTGAATACTGATGTTGATGATGTAACATATTGCAATTCATCCCTGTAATTTACAAAGTCAGCTAAAGTGTTCCTCATGTCTAGAGAACCAGCAAATGTGTCATCCACCTGTCTTTCACTTGCAAGATGCACACACCACAATCGATGTTCCCTCAACTAAATAAAAGTGCGTGCTGAAGTACTCAACCAGACAGTTTACATGGGGGGGGGGGGGGAATAATGGTCCAGCACAAACACATGTACATACTGAATCTTCTCAAATTCCCATGCAATCACGATAGCTGCCCAACACATACTAAGTATTAGTTTGCTATTTGGCCATTTAGAGCACGACACGGTTAAGTCAGCTACATGCCTACACCCCCAACAGGCCTCTCCATTTGGACAGACTCTGCCATTAATGGGTAACGTGAATCATTCTCGCCACAGGCCACCACCACCACACCACACACCCCTAGACAGAATTATCCTGGGAAATCGGTCGCAAACATATTTGATCACTATACTTACAATTAAATGTTACGATTGCAGCCTCAATTGAACAACATATGACAACAAGAAAATTATCAGAAATACCCTCTTCTGACGGCTGTGGCTCTGGAAATAGAAATATCTCTACCATTCTTATGACCTGGCATACTCTTCCCTTTGCTATCACAGTATTCCACGTCAGATCCATACCTTCCTTACGACTGGACATAAGTCATTTCCTTTGCACATGCCAGAACAGAAACACATACTTTATAAGACTGATGCTCAAGGTGAGCCTATCACGCATCCTCTACTACTAACTATAATACTTCGCCAATAAATGATTGCTGACGATACGAAATATTACTGAGAGGAAATCAGCCGTGGAGATCTCATAAGCTTTCTTGCGAGTGGTACCACTGTGTCTTAGAGAGGCATAATCGTCTTACAAACCACCAGAAGTTAAAAAACCCAATCGCAACAATTACTGTATGTTACTGTCACAAGCGGTCTTGGTTCTACAGGTGCACACAATTAACCCTGTTAAAACTGGCTTTATAAATGAAGGTATGGCATTACCTGCAAACGACATGTTTTTTTTTTTCTAGACAAATACCTCGACACCGAATATAGACAGTGATCATCGGAGTATATATTATCAGACCAGCAGTGTGGTTAAACATCGCCAATGGTGCACCCTCATAATAAAATTACCTTATTTTGAAAGTGATTTGGCTGAGTTTGGCATTAAACCAGTATCTGCAACTCCCTCATGCCACCGCTAGATATTTCTCCAGTATTTTTAATGCATTCTGTCTAGATGCCGTGTCAGAGGTTCTGCAATATATCCACTGAGTTATAGGCCATGGCTGACTGAGAAGGATCACAAACGGTAGTAAATGGTGTGCTGATTGAGGTCGTAATAAATGCACACTAGCTTATCAGATCTCTAATGCTACACTTTCGGTACAAATGCTGTCTTTGATTTGGAATCAAGTCTTTCCATTCAACCAGATACCTGCATTGTATCTGATGGAGAAGTCCTTTAATGATATATTTCTTGCTTCTTGTATCTCAAAATTAGTCACCTTTCTCGAACCTCTCCGCTGCAGTAAGATTCCATAATGGTTTTAGTTAGTCGTTATGCATCTTGCAACTGTCCCTCACACTCGGCGCTACCGTCCCTACAGCTTTGCACATGTGATCGTTTCAATGTAAGTCAGAACTGAGTAGAAGTCGAAGAAAGCTATATTTACAAGCTTCTACAACCCATGTAGAAACAGGCAAAGCTGAGTTACTTCAACAGGGCTGTGTTTTGACCATTCAATGCAAACGGGAACTGGGAAAAACATGAGGACTTGGCTACTGCACTGTGGTGCATCCCCAAACTACATGCAAGTACTACAGATCCGTGCCCCTCAAGGTCCATTTACGTCTATCACCCGCAACATGTTATTTTTGTTATTCTGTACCCTCCAACGGAGAAAAATTACTAACTGTAAAAGCTCCACTAAATTCACCCCATAGAGAACTCGATAAGACTTTTACCGCATCTCTCTCCTCCTATATATCAAAAACAAATACCGCATATGTGCCGGCATAGAGCACATGTGATGATCATATTAAATATACAGGTATTGATCAACTGCACAGACCAGTTTAAAGTTTCATCATATGGATTGTAGGAGGATGATCGAATCCCTCAGACTATACTGTAAGTCACAAGAGACGCTCCCTTTGACCCTGTGTCATTGTTTGAAACATTGTCTTTTCTGCTGTAACACGCTTTGTACTCTGCTATATATTTTGTTTTTTTCGCCGTGACTTCGAAGTCTGTCAGGTTCTAAACTGATATTAACACGTTCTGATCCATTTTCCCTTGCAGAAAACTAGACGTCACATAGTGTAAATGATGTTGTTACTGTTGCTACCATACCACACCACACACAATGGATGATTTTAAATAAAAGACAGTTGCAATGTAAGGAAGCTGGAAGAGTTTGGCAGTGTTGTGGAGAGTTTCCAAACTGCAGTCCGAAGGTGACTGACGACCTCTACATTTAAACTCATCTGTCACAGTGACGGAATAGCTGATGGCTCTGCATTCCATTTTGACTGATTCCTTATATTGCAGTCATGTACGCAACCACTGTTTCTCTACTTTGCGAGTATCATTGCAAATGTAGATAGATGACTGTGAAGTATGTCCATTCATTGTTAATTCTCGAACACATACATCATCAAAGTATACCAGACAGCACTCTACATATTTCTAATACCTCGAGCATAGTGCTTAATTTACGATCTATCTGTATGCGGATACATCATCAAAGTATACCAGACAGAACTCTACATATTTCTAACACCTCGAGCATAGTGTTTAATTTACGATCTATCTCTATGCGGATGGGTGTCACAGAGCATTCTTGCAGTCTTAGGATAAAATTAGGGACCTGAAGGGCCCGTCGCACTGTCTTTGACCAGCACTCCCTGCAGCACCGTTACTGTTTTAGTCTGCAGCTGACCTGATGTAGGCGTTAAATTCTACGTCTCGTGAATGAATGGAGCTTGGTGAGTCCTCGCCCATCCAAATGCACAAAATTTCTCCAGACGCGCCCATGTCGAGGAGGTTAGTACCACTTATTGATGTATAATTACAGATTTGAAAGTGTTGTGATGTAATAGCAGATGGTTAAGAAAACAAAAAATGGGTGATTTTTATGCACGATGGAGCTCCAGATGGACAGAGTTCAAAGAATTTTATGTAAATCAGCTATGCACTCAATTTCAATCTATTGTTCTAGAGTTTGGGATCAGTACCAGGAGGGTATTGGTAAGAGAGAACGTAAACACACGCATTCCCAAGGCTACACAGTTCCACACTTAAAACAGGCTATAATGTTAGATCGATTCAGTTCCTGACCTATCAGTCATGTGGAATATAGTGCTGTTAATATTCCAATGTAAGATATATATCTACAGTGCGTGACGTACATCCTTTTTGCAGTTTTCTCTATGGTAAACTATGGTAAAAGCTGTAAAACGAAGAAACTACGTCCTTAAAACATTGGTTCAGTGTAATATGTGCACAATGTAGCTCTCCAGAGATATATAGCGTCCACTGTTCACATCCTATTGCGGTTCGGAAATTATACTACGCTCGCCCATCAGTCCTATATAACATGATAGTAGCAGAGAATAACTCTTACAAGGAAACAGATAAATGCATAGCAGCGACGTCCGACATATCAAATTACACGTTATGCCGCCACTAGCTCTGAAAACACCTGACATCTGTCAATATGATATGTACATGGGGACTGCAGTGTCTAACAAACACCTATCGCTAACTTAGAATCATCTTAGTTATGAAACTGAAGTCTCGATGTTATACCCAAGATGCGACAAGGGAATGGAGTACATCGCATAGATCTAAGTTTGTTTAGAGGATGTGTCGAAACCAGATTATCACATTTATTCACACATGATATGGAAGTCCTCTGCTGACAGAGAGGTTTGCTGTTAACGATCGCCAGTAAACAGTCCTCTAAGTCAAATATGGAACATGTTGTTGTATATGAGTCGAATGCGGGCTATGTCACATGACTGATGCATCCTAACAGATCAGCAGAAAAAATGGTCAAATTACCTGTGCCAACATTTCCCTCCTTCTCTAGAATGCGTCATCAGCTGCCATTAAATTGTACCTATTTACAGCCCCATCTCAATCGATCACCCCATCCACTCTCTGTTATCCTATAACGCAGATGTACGTAAGTTTAGAGGCAGATGGTTCTCTATTTTCCTTGAAAGTGTCAGATACAGTAGTCAACTCGCGTGTATCACTGTTACCTCAGTAGACATACAGTAGAATGCTGCCACTGTGGCAAAAAAGTACCTGTTTCCTTGGTTCCCTTCACTTCCATGTCAATGTTTTCTCGGATTCCTCTTGCTGTCACTTCCTTTCCCCATGTACAAGAACTGCTCTGCGCCACCTAGAAAACATGCAATTACTTCCTCAATTTCCCCGCATTTCAGCGTATTTTCCCTCAATTTACACATATTTTCTATCATTTTTCGCCATTCTATTGATTTTTAAATCACTTCTACCTATCCAATCATGACATAACCTCTCGTTCCATGTTCTAAACTGCTTGTAAATGTAGTACATCTGCCAACACCTGGTGCAAATTCACTATTTTTCTAATCAGGAAGCGTAGTATAGCACTGAAATCGATTATATCCAGTCGCCTCCACCTACATACTCCAAATTTGCAGTGCGTTTGCTCTGTTTTCTGAAAAAAAACGCCATTCGGAGGTAGCCCAAGTGCCCTTTTTCCTGACATCTTCTTAGGTTACTAGAGGTAGCCGTGGTGTGTAGATTTTCCCGATGGAATTTGAACTTCCCACCATTTTCTGGGAGTGGGGAGGGGAGGGCAGGGGGGAGGGGTGGGCATAGGTTAGTGGAGGTGCCAAACTGACCTATCTTCTGACGAAAATTTGAACTTCCCACCATGTCGTCATTGCAATATTGCCATATCTATCGCCGCCATCTCAGATCCGCAATCTTGAATAAATCGGGAAACAATGGAGAGTCGTTGATTCCTGCTTTGCCCTACTACTTACATCATTATCAGGCAGAGATTTCGAAATCAGGTACTGGATTTTAAGGTGTACTCAGGATCAGATGACTCAGATCACAATTTAGCAGTGATGAACCGTAACTGAAACTAATGAGACTAATCAGGAGCAATCAGTGCACAAAGAAGTGGGATAAGGAAGTACTACAGAATAAGGAGATATGCTTGAAGTTTTCTGAGGCTATGGATGTTGCAATGAGGAATAGTTCAGTTGAAGAGGAATGGACAGTCATAAAAACAGCAATCACAGAAGATGGCGAAGTAAAATATCTACGAAGAAGGTAGCTGCGAAGAAATCACGGATAACGGAAGAAATTCATCTTTGATCGATGGAGGAAGGGACTACAGAAATGTTGGAGGAAAATCAGGAAGATAAAAATACGACTCACTTAGCAATGAGATAAACAGGAAGTCCAGGAAACTAAGCCAAAATTTCTGTATGAAAAATGGGAAGAAATAGAAAAACAAAGGATTGTTGGAAGGACTGACTCAGCATATAGAAAAGTCAAAACAACCTTTGAGGAAATTAAAGGCAAGGGTGGTAACGTTAAGAGTGCAACGGGGATTACATTGCTAAATGCAGAGGAGAGATCGTATAGCTGTAAAGAGTACATTGAAGGCCTTTATGAGGTGGAAGATTTGTCTGATGACGCAACGAAGATGACGCGAAGAAAATGACGCGAAGAAAATGACAGGAAGAAGATGACGCGAAGAAGATGACGTGAACAAAAAGAATCACGAGGCAATATAGAAGAGGTAGGGATCAATTATTAGAATCAGAATTTTAAAGAGCGCTATAAGACTTAAGATCGAATAAGGCATATGGGTTAGACAACATCCGATCAGAATTTCTCAAATCAATGGGGGAACTGGCAACAAAACGAACATTCATGTTGGTGTTTAGAATGTATCAGTCTGGCGAAGTACTTTCCGGCTTTCGGGAAAATCATCATCCACACAATTACAAAGATTGCAAGAGAAGTGAGAAAATTATTGTACAATAAGCTTAACAGCTTATGGATCCCAGGTGTTGACAAGAATAATATATCGAATGGCAAAGAAAACTGACGATGTGCTGTATGTCAATCAGTTTGGCCTTAGGAGGCATAGAGGTACGAGAAGAAATTCTGACGTTGCGGTTGATAATGGAAGCAAGACTGAAGAAAAATTAGGACACGTTCAGAGGATTTCTCGACCTGGAAAAGCATAGGACAAAGTCAAAAGGTGCTAAATTGTAGAAATTCAGAGAAATATAGGGGTAAGGTATAGTGAAAGAAGAGTAATACATAACATGTACAAGAAGCAAGGGGAAAAACGAAGATTGGGAAACCACGAACGAAGTGTTAAGATAAGAAAGAGTTTAAGTTTAGGACGCAGTATTTTGTTCCAACTGTTCAACCTTCACTTCGAAAAAGCTATGTCATAAACGAAAAGAAAGGTTCAAGAGTGGAATTAAAATTCGAGGTGAAAGGATATTAATGACGCTATCCGCTGATGACTTTGCTATCCTGACTGGAACTAAAGAAGAATTACATGATCTGCTGAGTGGGATGAACAATCTAATGAGTACGGAAATCGGATCGAGAGTAAATAGAAAAAAGACGAAAGTAGTGAGAAGTAACAGAAATGAGAACAGCGATAAATTTAGCTTTAGGATTGATGGTCGTGAAGTAGATGAAGTTCAGGAAGTCTCCTACCTAGGTAGCAAAATAACCAATGAGTGACGGAACAAAGAAGACATCAAAAGCTGAGTAATACTGGCAAAAATGGTATTCCTTGGCAAAACATACTTTGAGGAAGAAATCTCTGAGACTGTACGTTTGGTAGTTGTGGGAAAATTGGCAAAGAAGAGAATCGAAGCAGCTGAGATGTGGTGGTACTGACGAATGTTGAAAATTAGCTCGTGTAACAAGGTAGGAATGAAGAGGTTCTCCAGATAATCGACGAGGAAAGGAATATGTGGATAATACTGACAAGAAGAAGAGAAAAGATGGTAGGACATCTGTTAAGACATGAGGGAGTGCCTTCCATGGTACTGGGAAATCTGTAGAGGACAAAAACTGTAGATGAAATCAGAAATGGGAATACATCCAGCAAATAGTTGAGGACGTAGGTTGGAAATGCTATTCTGAAATGAAGAGACTGGCACAAAAGATGTATCCTAGGCGGGCCATATCAAACCATTCCGAAGCTACTAACTCAAAAAATCTTAGAGTGGTGAGGGAGTAACGACTCACCTCACTGACTCTGGCTGTGGCCGTTGAGTGGGCGGCGGCTTCCACCTGGTGATGCTCCGCTGGTGCCTCACACTTCTTAGGCCACCATCCTCCGAAGGCCGTGGCTGTGGCCGTTGAGTGGGCGGCGGCTTCCACCTGGTGATGCTCCGCTGGTGCCTCACACTTCTTAGGCCACCATCCTCCGAAGGCCGTGGGCACTGACGTCAGTGGCAAGTCGTGTTGCGCTGCAGTGGCGCACCAGTCTGGGAGGCGATCCCTCAGCTCCGCACCCGGCCCTAGTAGCACCGTGTGGAGTCTGCAGCGTGCTCCTTGGCCAGGCGTCGTGAAGGCGCGGCAACCCCTCACCCCGCTTGCGTCACCGCAAGAGATCACAAAGACGGCAGTATGCAGAGTGCGACTTGCTGCCCGCGGACAGTTGTCGGCTGGCGTTAGGAGTTTTGCCGTCGAGTCCCGCTAGGTACTCAATGGTAGAGTCGGTAGGTGCTGACAGTAGGTCAGCAGAGCTCAAAAACTAAGTCCCGTGAATGACTTAGTCCAGACAGCAGGTACAGATGGTCTCGAACCGTTGGCTACAGCAGCGTTCTCGTGTCACTGTGAAACTGCTGCCTTCTGTAACGTCCTTCGGATCTTAGATCTTGGCTAACACTCAGCGGTAGAGCAATGAGATTGTTATTTCTTATGTATCGGTATCGACGTTACAAAAAGAACATTGATGAAGTGAACTCGCGACTTGTGCGAGATATTTACTTCGCCAAACGTCGTAATTAAATAGTTTATAATCGATGGTTTATCAGTTGCTATTTAAATATTAATGATAAGTTAAAATTAGTTCCAGTGACGCCAAATTCCCTACAGACTGGTTGTAATCTCAAATATATAATCAGTCGTAACAGTGTTCTTAATTCCTAACGTCACGGAGTTTCTATATAAGCGCCGAGCGCCTCAGTCAAATAATATCGCCGCACGTTATTTCTATAAATAATATTGTAAAACTTGAATGATAAATGCGTGAATTGACACGATATTCTGGTTTATTACACAATATTAGTCACTTCGTAACAGAGCCGTGAGGAAGAAGCTTTCCGAGGTGTTGGGGGGAATTACAAATTATATGGTTCGTAACTATCGGCAAGTTCCATTGTCCATTAGTTATTACGAATGAAATTGTCTATCTGTGTTCACTTCCTAAACAGTGTGAACTTCAGGTTATTTAATTAAAAGTCACTTCTGTCTAATATATGCAAGTCCTCTATCTGAATTCTAAATAACGTAATATTTGAAGTCAAAGTATGGTTTCACTGCGTCATAGTAGATGGTAATAATCAATTCTGAAAACAAAACAATCTAACCGCGCCTGCACATACGAGCATTCAAAAGTATGACCTGCTTCGGCTAACTCTCGTAACGTAGTGACGATGGATTGAATTATCCTTAGCCATTACTCACGACGAGTACTGACACGGAGTACTCTTTGGGAACGTTGGTTCTACTTTACGAATTTTAATTACAATGATTTTGCGATTTACTATGATTTTCAATTTTGAGTTTGATTTTACTCGAAGCCTATCTTCCTTTCGTATGTTAATAAACTATTAAGTATTAGATTTTTCATTCAATTACTGGTTAATATCCAAATAATAGTGTTAACTGGAAATTTGTTTGCTTGTTCATGTTTCATGGAATTTGGGACTGGTTTTGGAGAAATCTTTGGGAATTTTGGAGCTAATTTTTGATTTTCATTTCTCGTCCGAGGAAGTGGCATTACACTTCCGGCGATGGCAAGTAATCCGTTCCGTAAAGTACAGACTCATTTATATACCTCCGGCGCCCATCCTTTCACTAAAACCTGGTGCCTACTCTCGTTTCCAGAATACGAAACTTGCCATGGTATGATGACACCACACTATTGGCTTCACGGTTACGGTTGATCAGCGTCGTTTACCGCTGAGCTCGGCTATCCTCGCTGTGCAGCTCCCTGGCCCGGATGTTACTGTAACCCGTGTGTCGCCACACTTGCGGCTTCCGACCCGCAGCGGTTAATGCAACACTGGTGTTTCCATGGTGCTTTTCTATATTGTTGTTGTTGTGGTCTTCAGTCCTGAGACTGGTTTGATGCAGCTCTCCATGCTACCCTATCCTGTGCAAGCTTCTTCATCTCCCAGTACTTACTGCAACCCACATCCTTCTGAATCTGCGTAGTGTATTCATCTCTTGGTCTCCCTCTACGATTTTTACCCTCCACGCTGCCCTACAATGCTAAATTTGTGATCCCTTGATGCCTCAGAACATGTCCTACTAACCGGTCCCTTCTTTTTGTCAAGTTGTGCCACATACTCTTCTTCTCCCCAATTCTATTCAATACTTCATCATTAGTTTTGTGGTCTACCCACCTAATGTTCAGCATTCTTCTGTAGCACCAAATTTCGAAAGTTTCTATTCTCTTCTTGTCCACACTATTTATCTTCCATGTTTCACTTCCATACATGGCTACACTCCATACTAATACTTTCAGAGACGACTTCCTGACACTTAAATCTATACTCGACATTAACAAATTTCTCTTCTTCAGAAACGCTTTCCTTGCCATTGCCAGTCTACATTTTATATCTTCTCTACTTCGACCATCATCAGTTATTTTGCTCCACAAATGGCAAAATTCAAAGTTTTTATTTCTTCTCCATGGATTTTAATACCTAATCCGAAATTTTCTTTTGTTTCCTTTACTGCTTGCTCAATATACAGATTGAATAACATTGGGGAGAGGCTACAACCCTGTCTCACCCCCTTCCCAACCCCTGCTTCCCTTTCATGCCCCTCAACTCTTATAACTGCCATCTGGTTTCCGTACAAATTGCAAATAGCCCTTTGCTCCCTGTATTTTACCCCTGCCACCTTCAGAATTTGAAAGAGAGTATTCCAGTCAACATTGTCAAAGCTTTCTCTAAGTCTACAAATGCTAGAAACGTAGGTTTGCCTTTCCTTAATCTTCTTCTAAGATAAGTCGTAAGGTCAGTATTGCCTCACGTGTTCCAATATTTCTACGGAATCCAAACTGATCTTCCCCGAGGTCGGCTTCTACTAGTTTTTCCATT
Organism: Schistocerca serialis cubense; assembly: GCF_023864345.2. Taxonomy (NCBI): domain Eukaryota; kingdom Metazoa; phylum Arthropoda; class Insecta; order Orthoptera; family Acrididae; genus Schistocerca; species Schistocerca serialis. The sequence goes on along the minus strand of NC_064641.1, from coordinate 432,841,524 downwards.
CGTCTGTAAAGAATACGCGTTAGTATTTTGCAGCTGTGACTTATTAAGCAGATAGTTCGGTAGTTTTCACATCTGTTAACACCTGCTATCTTTGGGATAGGAGTTATTATATTCTTCTTGAAGTCTGAGGGTATTTCGCCTGTCTCATACATCTTGCTCACCAGATGGTAGAGTTTTGTCAGGACTGGCTCTCCCAAGGCCATCAGTAGTTCTAATGGAATATTGTCAACTCCTGGGGCCTTGTTTCGACTCAGGTCTTTCAGTGCTCTGTCAAACTCTTCATTCAGTATCGTATCTCCCATTTCATCGTCATCTACATCCTCTTCCATTTCCATAATATTGTCCTCAAGTTCATCGCCCTTGTATAGGCCCTCTATATACTCCTTCCACCTTTCTGCTTTCCCTTCTCTGCTTAGAACTGGGTTTCCATCTGAGCTCTTGATATTCATACAATTAGTTCTCTTTTCTCCAAAGGTCCCTTTAATTTTCCTGAAGGCAGTATCTATCTTACCCCTAGTGAGATAAGCCCCTACATCCTTACATTTGTCCTCTAGCCATCCCTGCTTAGCCATTTTGCACTTCCTGTCGATCTCATTTTTGAGACGTCTGTATTCCTTTTTGCCTGCTTCATTTACCGCATTTTTATATTTTCTCCTTTCGTCAATTGAGTTCAATATTCCTTCTGTTACCCAAGGAGTTCTACTAGCCCTCGTCTTTTTACCTATTTGACCCTCTGCTGCCTTCACTATTTCATCCCTCAGAGCCACCCATTCTTCTTCTACTGTACTTCTTTCCCCCATTCCTGTCAATTGTTCCCTTACGCTCTCCCTGAAACTCTGTACAACCTCTGGGTCTTTCAGTTTATCCAGGTCCCTTCTCCTTAAATTCCCACCTTTTTGCAGTTTCTTCAGTTTTAATCTACAGTTCATAACCAGTAGATTGCGGTCAGAGACCACATTTGCCCCTGGAAATGTCTTACATTTTAAAACCTGGTTCCTAAATCTCTGTCTTACAATTATATAATCTATCTGATACCTTCTAGTATCTCCAGGATTCTTCCATGTATACAACCTTCTTTCATGATTCTTGAACCAAGTGTTAGCTATGGTTAAGTTATGCTCTGTGCAAAACTCTACCAGGCGGCTTCCTCTTTCATTCCTTAGCCCCAATCCATATTCACCTACTATGTTTCCTTCTCTCCATTTTCCTACTGACGAATTCCAGTCACCCATGACTATTAAATTTTCGTCTCCCTTCACTACCTGAATGATTTCTTTTATCTCATCACACATTTCTTCAATTTCTTCATCATCTGCAGAGCTAGTTGGCATATAAACTTGTACTACTGTAGTAGGGGTGGGCTTCGTGTCTATCTTGGACACAATAATGCGTTCACTGTGCTGTTTGTAGTAGCTTACCCGCACTCCTATTTTTTATTCATTATTACTACTCCTGCATTACCCCTATTTAATTTTGTGTTTATAGCCCTGTATTCACTTGACCAAAAGTCTTGTTCCTCCTGCCACAGAACTTCACTAATTCACACTATATCTAACTTTAACCTATCCATTTCCCTTTTTAAATTTTCTAATCTACCTGCCTGGTTAAGGGATCTGACATTCCACGCCCGGAGATCCGAATGGGGGATTATTTTACCTCCGGAATATTTTACCCAAGAGGACGCCATCATCATTTACCCATACAGTAAAGCTGCATGCCCTCGGGAAAAATTATGGCCGTAGTTCTATGTTAAAGATTAATAATGTCTCGAGGAAAGACTGGGTTGCAGAATTATAGCATATAAAATAATTTTTTGTAATTTTTTTGGAAGTTTGTGGTAGTTCCTATGGGACAATACTGCTGATGTCATCGGTCTCTAGGCTTACACACTAATTAATCTAACTGAACTAATTTTCGCTAAGGAAAACACACACACCCATTCCCGAGGGCGGACTAGAACCTCCAACGTGTGGAGCCGCGAGAACCGTGGTAAGGCGCCTGAGACCAGGTGGCTACACCGCGCGGCTTTTTGTAATTACTACAAAAATTAATCGTTTTGATGATAAAATAGGCAGCTCGTTTAAATGCGTTCCATGTACGGGAATATCCGTTTGTGATGACTTAATTCAGTACAATATGTACCATATACAGGGTGTCTCAGCTATCTTGTCCACCCAAAATATCTCTGCAACAATGACAGCTATTGGAAAACGACTTTCACCGGTATCAATGCAGGGCTGGGGCCCATGAATTCATGTATTTGGAAACATTCTAAAACGATAGCATACGCGTTTTTCAACACAAACTTACGTTTTTTTAAATGGACCTCCTATATTTTTTCTTCATCAATCCATAGCATGACAAAGCACATACGTAATGGCGTTGATTGCATCTCAATATTCCCATTACATCCCGAGATATTAAGACGCGAAGTTGACGCTTGAAACACCCGACATGCGCTGCTAGCGCACGTCCTGAGGCTCAGGCGCGAACCCTATGTTGTCCGTAATCGCGATGTGATTGACATGCGTAATCACACTTCCATACTTATCAAGAGGTCCGACGAATAATACGGTCTACTGCCATCCTGCACTAACGTCGTACATTGCAGCAGGTATTTATCCCATAGGCTAGGGGTGGTGCGGTTCTGTAACATATCTGTGTACCGCAACGTTAGTCACAAAGTTAACTTCGCTTATCGTTAATCCGTTACTAAAAAGGTAATGCTGTTCAACGCTAAAACTTTACTTTACTGTAGATCTAGCGCAAGTGACAGTTAATCATTCACTCGTAATAGTAAAATTCATGTTGATGGTTTTAGTGAAACGAGCAAGTGAACTAAAAGTTTTACCGTTGTTTAGGTAAAAATGTTTTGATTAGGGAAGTTCAGGTAGGACATAGAAGATGAATGTAAACATGTTTACCCAATTAGTTTTATTATCACATAATTATCAATGTTATTTTTATCTAATGCGTTAAATGACAAATTGTTGCAAAGAAATGTTTCTTAACATTACTGGGTAAAATGGCCCTTTGTAGAAACTTCCACTGTGATACCAGCACTACATACTAAACATAGCGTTCACATCTCATGATCAAAGTGATGCCCATTGGCTTGCATACATAGGGTCACTCTGAGGATGAAGGATGCCCTACTTCGTGCTATTGTTTCCTCTTTGATCGCTGTACAAGCATCAATAATGCGTTGCTTCATGTCCTCTGGTGTTGTTGGTTCATGTTGGTAAACAGCATCCTTCACTGCTCCCCAAAGAAAATAATCCAGCGGTGTAAGGTCCGGAGATCGGGCAGGCCACCTAACTGGGCCACCTCGTCCAATCCATCTACCAGGGAACTTACGGTTCAGAAGTCGTCGTGCTCGTAAGGCGTTATGTGCAGGGCATCCGTCATACTGATACCCCAAGACCATTCTCTGGTTCAGAGGTAAGGTGTCCAAGAGAACAAGAATGTTGTGTCGTATAAATCTGGAGTATTGTCTGCCATTTTTGATGCCATTTATAAAGAAAGGTCCGATAATGGTATCTCCTGACGGAGCCATTTTGGATTGTCTGCGGACCAATACTGCACATTCCTCATATTGACAATTCCTTTGTTGGAGAATGATAACTCGTCGGTAAAGAGAACATCTGCAAAAATATTTGGATTAGTCAGAAGTTTTTGCTGAGCCCACCGACAAAATGTTACTCTATTGCGGAAGTCATTTCCATGAAGATCCTGGTGTAAATGAACATGGTAAGGATGAAATTTATGACGTTTAAGAATACGCTGTGCACTTGATTTCGACACACCAACTTCACGTTCAATTTGACGTGTGCTGATTTGAGGATTCACAGCTATGGTAGCGAGCACAGTAACTTCAGCACGTTCATCTGTACGTGTTCTAGGACGATGTCGAGGTCTTATATTTAAGCTTCCCGTTTCACGTAGACGAGATGTGAGACGACCAAACATCCGGAGCGAAGGCGATGGCTTGTCAGGGAATCGTCTTCTGTATAGTCGTTCTGCCTGAACAGCATTTCGTCCACCTACAACAGGGTACAGTACAGGTATGTAGAGTAGGGTAGAAAACAGACATATTAACTTAATAATCATAATGTTCGCTAACAGTGCTATCAACAAACAACCGATCTCATAACGTATTTCCCGTCAACGTACATTCTCTATAGATCAGCAGCATTTCTACCATATCTTCATGTGTGTACATTATACTGTACAGTATAAGTTCCACAACACAACGTATATTGACAATGTGTACTACCTCCGTGCCGTCACTAGATTACTCTGATGCACGACTACACTGGCAAGCGGTGTACTGCACGCCAAAGCAATAACAAATGGGATGCTCGGAGGGTGGTGGAGTACAGGAGTTTGCATGGGTCGCAAATCATATACAAGGCGAAGTGGTAACTGTGGCAGTAGTGGGAACTACGTTGGACACTTGACTAGGTAGAGCCAAGCCCTGCGCGACAGGCACAATGGGTCATATAACGCATTAGATAAACCTTATTTTGGGTGTGCAGGATAAATAAGACACCCTGACGGGTGTACACCGATCGGTACTGGTTCATATTGTGTACGTAGATACGTAAAACGTGCAAGAGGGAATCCATTATGTGCTTATGAGAGTTGGTGGCAGCAGACCGTATTATTCGTTTCGGACCTCTTGATAAGTATTGAGGTGTGATTACACATGTCAATCACATCGCGATTACGGGCAGCATGGGTTCACGCCTGAATATGGGAATATTGCGATGCAATCAACGCCATTGTGTATGTGCTTTGTCATGCTACGGATTGCTGAAGAAAAAATATAGGCGGTCCATTTAAAAAACATAAGTTTGTGTTAAAAAACACATGTACTTTCGTTTTAGAATGTTTCCAAATATGTACATTCATGGGCCGCAGCCCTACATTGATGCCGGTGAAAGTCGTTTTCCAATAGCTGTTATTGTTCCAGAGATATTTTGGGTGGACAAGATAGCTGGGATTTGTCTCTTTCTTTATTTAACTCTCTATACGAAATTAAATTAAACGCGTTGGAACACTTTCATTACACATAGACTGGCAGACATGTAAAGGTCCACCAACTCGTTTATAGTGAGGAGATTTACACATGAGTAATAGGTGTAACAACATACAGATTCGATTGAAAAACAAAGTGTAGTCCATGCAGTCTACGTGAACGAAGCAGCAGGCTAAGCAAGACTGGTATGTTTTGCGTAATAGTTTCCGTTTCATACCATGTATGATTCAGTTGCCACACAGACAAAACAACAATTCAGTATGAATTCATCCTGGGAGTTGTGATGGAAGATAGGACCTTTCCATTGTATTTATTGTTCAGTGAAGAGGATACATTCCATTTACGTTAAAAGTGGACCACCACATCAAAAGAAAATTCGAAACGCAACTTCCACATATCATAGTGCGCCACGAGAGATACTCTACAAAGCTTCGGGTTTTTAGCGCATTTTGCCGTGAACACAGTTAGGAAACTTCTTTTTTGTGCACAAAATAGTTTGCAGGAATCACGAGCCTCGATCTGGCTTCTCCCAAAATTGCGATAACGTTCATTCTTTTGAAACTGAATACTTGGTATTCTTATTTGTAGTGTGAAAGTCATCCCAAATTATTATCTTCCTTCATATAGAAGTCATACTCCGAGGGAAATTGACTATTTATAAGAAGAGCTATATAAAACGACCCATACATAACGATCTTTATAAAATGAGAGAGTCACTAATACTCCCCATAGTTGATTACGGTGATGCTATTCTCCAAGGTTTTTCGTAAGAGGGTTCATGTGGGCACGAACTGGCACAGAATGGCTCTTACAGTACAATTATGACATACGCCATTTCGACCATATCATACCTGCATACGAGCAGCGAGCATTGTTACGCTCCTTAAAGAGTAGAGACTTTGAAACCTTGTGTTTGCACTATCGTCTTCTCGGTCGTTGCACCGCCTCTTGCTTATCTTCAACGCTTACACTATTACCTGAGTAGCTCACCTGAAACACTCATTCACAACAAAGTAAAACTCTCTCTGTGCCGTTGCGTAGCACTGCAATTTTGCCTAATTGTTTTGTGTTCCAGGAGCCCGACCTTGGAACATTCTTCCTCAAAGTATCTAAAAAATTGAACCAAATTTAAATTTCAGAATACAGTTAACGGTCCTTCTTCTATCACAATAGTTATCTCTGCTACATAGAAGTCTCTTCCATATGATAGCCTATAGCTCACCTTCTTCAGCTCCCCCCGCCCTCAACTTAGCCGTTCCCCTCGCGGATATATCACTAGAATATCAGTTCTTTATGGACCCAGCACAACTGTGAATAACTACTCCGCGGGGTCTTTTTGTTCGTCTGTCTCTGTCTGCCTGTCAGTCCGATTACTTCGCAGGTTTGGCATGTTTCAGATTTTTTTTTTAGTGACATGTTCAAAATATCGTTTAACACACTTTCTAAATAAAACAAATTTTTATTAAAATTGTTTACTCAGTGTTTAAAACTTTACGTTGTAATGTATTTTTTCTCGACTACGGGGAAGCGACGGAGCGTTTATAGTATGATTTTAGCACTCAATGTATGTTTGCATGTGGCTATGTCCATCTGTGTTGATCAAGTGTGAAAATCGCGCCTGCTGGAGACAATTGAGGAGTGCGCGCTCACGGACGTCTCATGCCTCCTCCTTATCTGAGCCTCCAAGTTGTGAACAAACCATGCGAGTACCTGAGGAACACGATGAGAAGTCGTTTGCACCGTTCCTTCTTCGAAAATCTCTTATGGATTATCTACATCTACATCTATACTCTGTAAACTAGTGCGAGGCGCATGGTGAAAGGTGCATTCCATTGTACAAGTTATTAGGGTTTCTTCCACATCCATTCACATATGGAGTGCGGAAAGAATGGTTGTTCGAATGCCTCAGAAATTATTCTAAATTTATCCTCACAATCCCTTTGTGAGCGATACGTAGGGTACTGTAGTATATTTTTGGAGTCATCATTTGAAGCCGGTTCTTGAAACTTTGACAGTAGACTTTCTCGGATAGTTTACGTCTGTCTTTAAGAGTCTTTCAGTTCAGTTCCATCAGTATCTCTGTGGCACTCTCCCACCGATCAACAAACCTGTGTCCATTCGTGCCGCTCTTCTCTAAAAATGCTCAAATGTGTGTGAAATATTATGGGACTTAACTGCTAAGGTCATCAGTCCCTGAGCTTACACACTACATAACCTAAATTATTCTAAGGACAAACACACACACCCACGCCCGAGGGAGGACTCGAACCTCCGTCGGGATCAGCCGCAAAGTCCATGACTGCAGCGCCTTTGACAGCTCGGATAATCCCGCGCGGCCGCTCTTCTCTGTATACGTTAAATACCTCCTGTTAGTACTATTTGGTATGGGTCACACATTTCAGCAATGTTCTAGAACCGGTCACACAAGTGATTTTTAAGCAGTTTCCTTTGTAGACTGATTCCACTTCCCCAGTATTCTCCCAATTCTCCCAATACACCGAAGTCTACCACCTACTTTGACCACGACTGAGCCTATGTGATCCTTTGATTTCAAAGTGCTGCACGCAGGTATTTCTATAAGTTGGCTTACCCCAGCGCTAACTCACTGGTGTTACAGTCATACGATAAAACGTTTTTTCGTTGTATGAATAGCACAGTTTTACATTTCTGAACATTTAAAGCACGTTCACAATCTTTGCACCACTTTGAAATATTATCAAGACCTGACTGAATATTTATGGAACTTCTTTCCGATAGTATTTCATTGTAGATGACTGCATCTTCTGCAAAATCTGAGGTCACTATTAATATTGCCTGGAAGGTGATTAGTATGCGTGATCAGCAAGGGTACTAATAAAATTGCAGGCAATATTAATAGTGACCTCAGACGTTTGCAGAAGATGCAGTTATCTATGCGTGTTCAGCAAGGGGACGGCCGTTTGGACGAGCGGTTCTAGGCGCTTCAGTCTGGAACCGCGCGACCGCTACGGTCGCAGGTTCGAATCCTGCCTCGGGCATGGTTGTGTGTGATGTCCTTAGGTTCGTTAGGTTTAAGTAGTTCTAAATTCTAAGGGACTGATCACCTCAGATGTTAAGTCCCATAGTGCTCAGAGAAATTTGAACCATTTGAATCATCAGCAAGGGTCCCAAGCCACTTCTGTGATTCACACCTGAAGTAACTTCTACATCTGACGATCACTCTCCATCCAAGATAACATGCTGCGTCCTCCCTACCAAGATGTTCTCATTCCAGTCACAAATTTCACTTGATACCCCATATGATCGTACTTTTGACAATAAGCGTAGGTGCGGTACTAAGTCAAATGATTTTTGGAAATCAAGAAATACTGCATCTCTCTGACTTCCTTGATCCAAAACTTTCAGTACTTTGTTTGAGATAAGTGCGAGTTGGATTTCACATGACTGATGTTTTCGAAATCCGTGTTCGTTGGCGCTGAGAAGGTCATTCTGTTCAAGACACCTCATTACATTTCAGCTCAGGATATGTTCCAAGATTCTACAACGAACAGACGTTTGGTATATTCGACGGTAGTTTTGCGGATCACTTCTACTCCCCTTGTTGTAGTGTGCTTTTTTCCAAGGTTTTTGTTCGAGGAACCTACGATAGATTACAGTTAGAAGACGGGCTAACTCAACTGCAGACTCATTATAGAATCTGATAGGGATTCCTCCGGGCCCTGCACGTTTGTTCAGTTTTAACTATTTCGCCTGTTTCTCAGCACCGCTGACGGTAATACTTCTTTTATTCCCCTTTCCAGTGTGTCAGGCTTGGGACTGGTTTGATCCGGACCACCACAAATTCCTCACCTGTGCTAACCTCTTAATCTCAGAGTAGCATTTGCAACCTACATCCTCAATTATTTGCTGAATATATTCCAATCTCTGTCTTCCTCTACAGTTTATGCCCTCTACAGCTCCCTCTAGTACCATGGAAGTCATTCCCTCACATGTCCTATCATATTTCTCCTTATCAGTGTTTTCCACATATTCCTTTCCTCTCCGATTCTGCGTAGAACTTCCTTATTCCTTACCTTATCGGTTCACCTACTTTTCAGCATTCGTCTGTAACACCGCATCTCAAATGCTTCAATTCTCTTCTGTTCCGGTTTTCCGACAGTCCATCTTTCACTACCATACAATGCTGTACTCCAGACGCACATTTTCGGAAATTTCTTCCTGAAATTAAGGTCGATATTTGTTACTAGTAGACTTCTCTTTGCCCAGAATGCCCTTTTTGCCATTGCTAGTCTGCTTTTGATGTCCTCCTTGCTCATTCCGTCATTGGTTATTTTACTGCCTAGGTAGCAGAATTCCTGAAATTCATTTACTTCGTGACCATCAACCCTGATGGTAAGTTTCTTGCTGTTTTCTTTTCTACTACTTCTCATCGTCTTTCTCGATTTGCTCTCAATCCAAATTCTGTACCATTAGACTGTTCATTCTGTTGAGCAGATCATGTAGTTGTTCTTCACTTTCACTCAGGATTGCAATGTCATCAGCAAATTGTATCACCGATATCCTTTCACCTTGAATTTTAATTCCACTCCTGAATCTTTCTTTTATTTCCATCCTTGCTTCCTCGAGCTACAGATTGAACAGTGGGAGAGAAAGTATACATCTTTGTTTTACACCCTTTTTAATACAGACACTACGTTCTTGGTTGTCCACTCTTATTATTCCCTCTTGGCTGTTGTACATATTGTATATAACTCGTATCTCCCTATAGCTTACCCCTACTTTTATCAGAATTTCGAATATCTTGCACCACTTTACATTGTCGAAGGTTTTTTCCACGTCGACAGATCCCTTGAACGTGTCTTTATTTTTCTTTAGTCTTGCTTCCATTATTAACAACAACGTTATAATTACCTGTCTCGTGCCTTTACCTTTCCTAAAGCCAAACTGATCCACATGTAGCGCATCCTCAATTTTCCTTTCCATACTTCTGTATATTATTCTTGTAAGCAGCTTCGATGCGTGAGCTGTTAAGCTGATTGTGCGATAATTCTCACAATTGTCAGCTCTTGCCGTCTTCGGAATTGCGTGGATGATGCTTTTCCAAAAGTCAGATGGTATGTCGCCAGACTCATACATTCTACACCTCAACGTGAATAGTCGTTACGTTGCCACTTCCCCCTATGATTTTAGAAAGTCTGATGGAATAACATTTATTCCTTCTGGCTTATTTCATCTTAAGTCCTCCAAAGCTCTTGTAAATTCTGATTCCAATACTGTATCTCCTATCTCTTCTAAATCGACTCCTGTTTCTTGTTCTATAACATTAGACAAGTCTTCCCCCTCACAGAGGCTTTCAATGTATTATTTCCACCTATCCGCTCTCTCCTCTGTATTAAACAGTGGAACTCCCGTTGCACTCTTAATGTTAATTTCGGCGTAGCTTCCCTGCACTTTTTATTTATTTCATTCCTCAGCGACTTGTTTTTCTCTGTTCCTGAGTTTCCTGGAAAATTTTTGTACGTCTTCCTTTTATCGATCTATTGAAGTATTTATATTGTTACCCATGGTTTCTGCGCATATACCTTCTTTGTACCAATGATCTCCTTCCCAACTTCTGTGATTGTCCTTTTCAGTGATGTCCATTCCTCGTCAACTGCACTGTGTACTGAGGTACTCCTAATTGCTGTATCTATAGCCTTAGGGAACTTCAACCGTATCTCGTCATTCCTTATTAATTCCCTATCCCACTTCTTTGCGTATTGATAGTTCCTAACTAATGCCTTAGAAACTTCAGGCTACTCTTCATCAGTACTATTTTGTGGTCTGAGTCTATGACTGTTCCTTGGTATGCCTTACAACCCAGTATCTGACTTCGGAATCTCTGTCTGACCATGACCTAATGTAACTGAAATCTTCCCGTATCACGCGACCGCCGGCCAACGTGGCCGAGCGGTTCTAGGCGCTACAATCTGCAGAAGATGCAGTTATCTATGCGTGTTCAGCAAGGGGCCGGTCGTTTGGACGAGCGGTTCTAGGCGCTTCAGTCTGGAACCGCGCGATCGCTACGTTCGCAGGTTCGAATCCTGCCTCGGGCATAGATGTGTGTGATGTCCTTAGGTTAGTTAGGTTTAAGCAGTTCTAAGTTCTAGGTGACTTATGACCTCAGATGTCTAGTCCCATAGTGCTCAGAGACATTTGAACCCTCACGCGGCCTTTTTCCAAGCATACCTCCTCCTCTTGTGATTCTTGAACAGAGTATTCGCTATTAATACTTGAAACTTGTTATAGGACTCAATTAGTCTTTCTCCTCTTTCATTCCTTGTCTCAAGCCCATATTCTCTTGTAATCTTTTCTTCTACTCCTTCACCTACAACTGCATTTTCACATCCCTTTAAATACTGTATTACAGTTTTAAAATCCTCATACACTTTCTCTATCTCTTTATCTTCTGCCACGAGGGGTAGCCCAGCGGTCTATGGCGTCTTGTCACGGTCCGTGCGGCGTCCCCGTCGGAGGTTCGAGTCCTCCCTCGGGCGTGGGTGTGTGTTGCCCATAGCCTAAGTTAGTTTAAGTTAGATTAAGTAGTGTGTCCCATAAGACCTTACCACAGTTTGGTCCCATAAGACCTTACCACAAATTTCCAATTTTCTTCGTCTTCTGCTTGCGATGTCGGCATGGATACCTGAACTATCGTTGTCGGTGTTGGTTTGCTGTCGATTCTAGTAAGAACAATCTTATCACTGAACTGTTCACAGTAACACATTCTCTGCCCTACCCTCCTATTCATAACGAATCCTTCTCCCGTTATATGATTTTCTGCTGCTGTTGATATTATCCCACACTCATCTGACCAGAAATCCTTGTCCACTTCACTTCACTGACCCCTACTATATCTAGATGGAGCCATTGCATTTCCTTTTTCAGACTTTCTAGTTTCCCTACCACGTTCAGTCTTCTTAATTCCACGCCCCGACTCGTAGAACGTTGATTGTTGAATCTTTTTCTCGTGGCAACCCCCCCCCCCCCACTTCGAATTGGCACTCCCCTCCCGGAGATTCGAATGGGGAACTATTCCGGAATCTTTTGTCAATGGAGAGATCATCATGACACCTCTTCAGTTACGGGCCACATGTCCTGTGAATACACGTTACGTGTCTTTAATGCAGTGGTTTCCATTGCCTTCTGCATCCTCATGCATCATTGCTGATTCTTCCGCCTTTAGGGGCAGTTTCCCACCTGTAGGACAAGAGAGTGCCTTGAATCTCTGTGCGCTTCTCTGCCTTCTTTGACAAGGCCGTTGGCAGAATGAGGAGTTACTTTTTATGTGAGAAGTCTTCTGCCACCAATGCTGATTATTAATTAAAGTTTAAGGAGCGGCGGGATTCGAACCCGGGACCGAAGACGTTTTGATAATGAATCAAAGATGCTACTCCCTAGAACACGGGAGGATTAAATTCGGGCATTTCTGCTGGGTTGTCGTTTGTAAAGGAACGAGCATGCGGGCTATTTGCAAATGCCGTACTTTTGATACTGCCCATCTCTTTTGATGAATGATCATACTGTCCATAAAAGATGTTGCAAGCCTCACGACATCTACCTTACTTCACGTGTTGAAACACAAGTCGGCGATGTGTCTGAGGTCAGGGTTCGGCCAAAGTGTGTGGCCACCTGGCGGGCCGATGAGCTGCTGAGCTCCACAGACGATAGGCTGGCGCAGCCGCCTGAAGAGTATTTATCTAACTACTGTCTTCCTGTACTACCAAAACAAGTGGCAGTCTCGTATCCAATCACTACAAAAGAAGAAACACATGAATGTACATGCGATGAGTGAAGAATGGAGAACCCACTACCACTCACCAAATATCACTGATGTTGGAGGGTGTATCCAAAACGAAAAAAAAGGACGTCCGTTCAAACTACTCATTGTAGGAAATGTTACACTTGCTTAAATCTGCTTAACATGGAACATTATACGTGAATTAATCAACGATTCACTGAGTTTCAGTAGCTAAGATACAAAAGTTATTCGTACCTATATTGAAACACTAGGGTCGATAGACTAATTACTAATGAAGTGAAACGTTCCCATCTTCCGTGCCTCCCACCTTCCGTAACGAAGCGCAATGTGACACTGTTGGCTGCGGCCAGAATCCCCGTACAACCTGCTACGCTCATCAGAAAAATTAAGGGACGATACCGCTCCGCAAATTTAAATGGAAACGCTTACTATCGGACTCGGAGTAATTGTCTGTTCTATTACAGTGTCAAATGAAGGTAAGTTAGGGTCACCAGTCTCGCCGTAACCCGCAAGATAGGGTTAAACTTCTCACCATTCCAACGCCAATAACCGAAAGGCCCTTTAGTAGTCCAACCATTTTCACGAAGGTTCCAAGATCCGATTACCATGCTGGAATATGAACAGCGCCAACAGTTTATACCATCTCTTACTGCTCACTAGCAACACGCGCAGGTAGTTCAAAAAGTTTTGCACATTAGTCTCTAATTTTTTTATATTTTTTCCAGGAGGAGAACGAATTTTTTTGTTTGTAATAGTCACAACAACAAAACAGGAATACATTTCAATGTGAACAGGGAAAGAATTACAAACAACCATCACTCAGAAAACTACACGTAAACAAATGAAATTTATTGACATAAAATAACCCTAGCTTAGTGTGTCACTTCTATCCTACACAATGTACAGTTACTCAACAGGCTCACGCTGTGCTGTAAGGTAATTCTTTTTACCATCCAGGGCTTTCAACCAATCAGAATCATTACCAGAATGTAGGCCTTTTCATTGGCCGTTTTCTGCTCCTGAAAATAAGGCTTTGGTATGCTGGTGCTTCCCGACCTGGATTTTTACGACCTTTTCTGCAGCAGACGACGGGAAACAACAGTCATCTTGGGAAATCAAAAAACTTTAAGGGAACCATGGAAACTCATTTATGAAGATTATAGAATGACCGGCCCATTATTATCAGTTCGACAAAAAGTTCCTTACAATTGCAAGAGGAAATTGGCTGTGACGGCCACAAAAGCGAACAGGAGCATCCAGGGAATAATGTGTAACACGAGTTGAAATAGGCAGTGTGTTCTGAGCTGGTTTTCACATACTCTATCTTGTCATATTAATGTCCCTCTAAAAATCCTGCAAAAATAACTTTCGTAGCGTGAACTGCTTCGAGACGTGCAGGAAGAGGCTACCTAGGTTTCCTAGTTGAAGATCCACGGCACGTACAGCCCGATCTAGGTGGCTCCAAATATTTTCCATTGGTTTAAGAACGCGGAGTTTGGTGACCAGGTGAACACGATATACCCATCTTGGTGCTCTTTAAAGCACGAACGTACAGGGCGGCCTGCATGAGACGTTGCACTGTCGTGCCATAGTGCCAACGAAAAACAAGCAGTATCAAGGTGTGTGCATGTTCCAGAATAACAGAATGCGCACTTCTGTTGATCTATCGTACCGTCCATAATGACAAAATCACCCACAGAATGCCACAAAAACATTCTCCAGGCCATAACGGTCCCCCGACCAACCTTAACCCTTCTGAAGATAAATTCAGTGTGTTTGCCTTCGACGTTTCACGCCGTACATGCCACAGCTATCGGTCCGATAGAGCATAAAACGTGATGCAAATGAGAAAGTCACCTGTCCGCACTTATTGGACGCTCAGTTGCTGTACTGGCATGCAAAGTCCAGCCTTTATCGCCGATTAACAGCAGTCAGCACGAGTGCATGAACCGGCGCTTGCTCAGCAACGTTCGCTGAACGGTCGTTGAGGAGGCACTCTTGGTAGCTGCTTGTTTCATATTGGCGATCAACAGTTGCACGCCTATTCGTTCGTACACATGTCCGCAGCTGTCTTTCTCCACTGTCATTTATGGTCCGTGGTGCTTAACAGTTGCCTCGTCGCCGGTTTTGGATAGCGCTGTTTTGCCATGCACACGAATGGATTACAGAGTCAGCCGCTTCTGAAATGATTCAGTGGTTCGCCCTACAACCAGTAATCATGCTCTTTGGGACATCAGAAAAATTGCACCGTTTCCACGTAGCGACAACGACTGCCATGCTTCCCGCGTGTGCCCGACAAGCCCTCACTTGCTAGTGCTGCTACTTGCCTTCTGTGAGTGTTTATTCCACGTTTAAGTCGAACATAGGCGATGGTCATAGCGGACAGTATAGCGTATGTTGATTTCATCGCCCGTGAGAAACATTAGGGTTTAGCACCCAGTGACAACGACGTAGAGCCCAAGCGCGAGTTGGGGAAAGATGAGAAAGGAAATCAGCAGTACTCTTTGCAAAACATCCATACCGCCATTTCCCTTGAGAGGTTTGAGACAATCAAGAAATATATAGATCTGTTTGTCTGGGCAG
Organism: Schistocerca serialis cubense; assembly: GCF_023864345.2. Lineage (NCBI taxonomy): Eukaryota > Metazoa > Arthropoda > Insecta > Orthoptera > Acrididae > Schistocerca > Schistocerca serialis. The sequence goes on along the minus strand of NC_064641.1, from coordinate 432,826,123 downwards.
GTACTTAAACCGAACAGGAGATAAAAGTCTTAACCGCTTCGTCACCTCTCTAATAGCAATCTAATTTCATTTCCCGGTAGTAAGACTCCTTAATCAGAGCACAGTAATCTGTTACATCTTCTGTGGCAACACACGGCAATTAAAGCAATCTTATCGGACACTTTGCCGATGTCCTTGGGTTACAAACCGACTTGTATTGATTCAATTCGGCGAGTAGCCTACTGTGATTGTATTGCTTTGCTTGGAACCTGCGCTACAGCCACCGCGATGCAGTTTGATTGGTCACTAATCATAGCGTTGTTGCTGCTCGCTTTCGCCACAGTCATCCAGGTAATGGTTTTCTCTTACCCATATTCATTGTAGGTCATTGTGAAAAAAATCGAAGATCAAGAGCGAAATACGGCCTTGATCATTTTCAAATCTCGAGTGGTACCTCCCTAATTTTAAATATCTTTTTATTATGTAATGAAAAGTCTGCCGTATTTAATGATATGTGTTTGTTTCACTTGGTCAATATTAAGAGCCAACTTATAATATGTTCAGTTCCTACAAGTATTTTTTCTGATAAATGAGCATCTCATTTACTTCAGACAAATCTATCAATAACCAGAAGGTTTGTTTGAACGACATTTTCAAATTAATAAATTATTTCTTGAAGAGAAGAGAAAATGTCACAATAAACCTCTGGACAGCCTTTGAATCAACCATGGCTCTTTGTATTGGTAAACTGGCACTTATTTGTACTGTGACCTCTAGAAGGTATTCCATGATGTTTATGTTACTGAAGAGACTATTTTAATATATCACAATGAGTTGCAACTAAAGACCTTTTGTGACCGAATTATTACCGTATAAAACTTTAACAGATAAACTATAATAAAGGAATTGAAAATTGGCGGATTGATTATTTAATCAAAGCAGAGATTAAGTTTATTCTCTGCTCCTCGCTCCCTATAAGACACAAGTAGAAAGTACAAGGGCGTGCTGAAGAGTAATGCTTTTTAAGTTTCACTCTAAAAACTCTTCGAACATTTTTAATAAAATAAACGTCATTAATAGTCAACATCTTTATTCTTCATGTCTACATTTCTTTTTTGGTCATCAGTCTTCCGACTGGTTTGATGTGCCCCGCCATGAATTCCTCTCCTACGAAAACCTCTTCATCTCAGATTAGCACTTGCAACCTACGTCCTCAATTATTTGCTGGATGTATTGCAATCTCTATCTTCCTCTACAGTTTTTGCCCTCTACAGCCCCCGCTAATACCGTGGAAGTCAATCCCTCATGTCTTAACAGATGTCCTATCATCCTGTCCCTTTTCCTTATCAGTGTTTTCTTCATATTCCTTTACTCTCCGATTCTATGCAGAAACGTCTCATTCCTTACTTCATCAGCCCACCTAGTTTCCAACATTCGTCTGTAGCATCACACCTCAAATGCTTCAGTTCTGTTACTGTTTTCCCATAGTCCATGTTTCACTACCATACAACGCTGTACTCCAGACGTACATTCTAAGAAATTCCTTCCTCTAATTATGCCCTATGTTGGATGCTACTAGACTTCTTTTGGCCAGGAATGCCCTTTTGGCCATTGCTAGTCGGCTTTTGATGTGCTCCTTGCTCCGTCCGTGATTGGTTATTTTACTGCCTACGTGACCAACAATCCTGATGTTAAGTTTCTCGCTGTTCTTATTTCTTCTACTTACCACTACCTTCGTCTTTCTTCGGTTTACTCTCAATCCATATTCTGAACTCATTAGATTGTTTATTTCATTCAGTAGATCATGTGAATTATTATGGGTGGAGGTTATACTCAACAACCGAGCTAGGTTAATAATTGGCTCCTTTTACCGACCTCCTGACTCAGCAGCATTAGTGGCAAAACAACTGAGAGAAAATCTGGACTACATTTCACATAAATTTCCTCAGCATGTTATAGTCCTAGGTGGAGATTTCAATTTACCAGATAAAGACTGGGACACTCAGATGTTTAGGACGGGTGGTAGGGACAGAGCATCGAGTGACACTATACTGAGTGCACTATCCGAGATTTACTTCGAGCAATTACACAGAGAACCGACTCGTGGAGATAACATCTTGGACCTACTGATAACTACCAGACCCGAAATTTTCGACTCTGTAAGCGCAGAACAGGGAATCAGTGATCATAAGGTCGTTGCAGCATCCCTGAATATGGAAGTAAATAGGAATATAAAAAAAAGGGAGGAAGGTTTATCTGTTTATCAAGAGTAATAGGAGACAGATTTCAGACTACCTAACAGACAAAAACGAAAATTTCTGTTCCGACACTGTAAATGTTGAGTGTTTATGGAAAAAGTTCAAAGCAATCGTAAAATGCGTTTCAGATAGATAAGTGCCGAGTAAAACTGTGAGGGACGGGCAAAACGCACCGTGGTTCAACATCAAAGTTAGGAAACTACTGCGAAAGCAAAGAGCACTTCACTGGCAATATAAACGCAGCCAAAACCTCTCAGACAAACAGAAGCTAAACGATGTCAAAGTTAGCGTAAGGAGGGCTATGCGTGAAGCGTTCAGTGAATTCGAAAGTAAAATACTATGTACCGACTTAACAGAAAATCCTAGGAAGTTCTGGTCTTACGTTACATCAGTAAGTGGATCGAAACAGCATATCCAGACACTCTGGGACGATAATGGCTTTGAAACAGAGGCGACACGCGTAAAGCTGAAATACTAAACACCTTTTTCCAAAGCTGTTTCACAGAGGAAGACCGGACGGCAATTCCTTCTCTAAATCCTCGTACGAACTAAAAAATGGCTGATGGCTGACATCGAAATAAGTGTCCAAGGAATAGAAAAGCAACTGAAACCACTCAACAGAGGAAAGTCCACTGGACCTAATGGGATACCAATTCGATTCTACACAGAGTACGCGAAAGCACTTGCCCACCTTCTAACAGCCGTGTACCGCAAGTCCCTAGAGGAACGGAAGGTTCCAAATGATTGGAAAAGGGCACAGGTAGTTCCAGTTTTCAAGAAAGGTCGTCGAGCAGCTGCGCAAAACCATAGACCTATATCTCTGACATCGATCTGTTGTAGAATTTTAGAACGTGTTTTCTGCACGCGTATCATGTCGTTTCTGGAAACCCAGAACCTACTCTGTAGGAATCAACATGGATTCCGGAAACAGCGATCGTGTGAGACCCAACTCGCTTTATTTGTTCATGAGACCCAGAAAATATTATATTCAGGCTCCCAGGTAGATGCCATTTTCCTTGACTTTCGGAAGGCGTTCGGTACAGTTTCCGCACTGTCGCCTGGTAAACAAAGTAAGAGCATACGGAATATCAGACCAGCTGTGTGGCTGGATTGAGGACTTTTTAGCAAACATAACACAGCATGTTTTTCTTAATGAAGAGATGTCTACAGATGTTAAATTAACCTCTGGCGTGCCACAGAAGAGTGTTATGGGACCATTGCTTTTCACAATATATATAAATGACCTAGTAGATAGTGTCGGAAGTTCCATGCGGCTTTTAGCGGGTGATGATATAGTATACAGAGAAAAATGCAGCGAAATGCAGGAAGATCTGCAGCCGATACGCACTTGGTGCAATGAGTGGCAACTGACCCTTAACATAGACAAATTTAATGTATTGTGAATACATAGAAAGAAGAATCTTTTATTGTATGATTATATGATAGCGGAAGAAACACTGGTACCAGTTACTTCTGTAAAATATCTGGGATTATGCGTACGGAACGATTTGAAGTGGAATGGGAATGATCATATAAAATCAACCGTTGGTAAGGTGGATACAAGGTTGAGATTCATTGGGAGAGTCCTTAGAAAATGTAGTCCATCAACAAAGGAGGTGGCTTGCAAAACAATGGTTCGACCTATACTTGAGTATTGCTCATCAGTGTGAGATCCGTACCAGGTCGGGTTGACAAGAGATAGAGAACATCCAAGGAAGAGCGGCGCGTTTTGTCATAGGGTCATTTGGTAAGCGTGATAACGTTACGGAGATGTTTGGCAAACTCAAGTGGCAGACTCTGCAAGAGAGGCGCTCTGCATCGCGGTGTAGCTTGCTGTCCAGGTTTCGAGAGTGTGCGTTGCTGGATGAGGTATCGAATATATTGCTTCCCCCTACTTATACCTCTCGAGGAGATCACGAATGTAAAATTAGAGAGATTCGAGCGCGCACGGATGCTTTCCGACAGTCGTTCTTCCCGCGAACCATACGCGACTGGAACAGGAAAGGGAGGTAATGACAGTGGCACGTTAAGTGCCCTCCGCCACACACCGTTGGGTGGCTTGCGGAGTATAAATGTAGATGTAGATGTAGAATGCGTGAATGTGGGTCCCTGGACCTCTTCTTCCCGGCTGTTGGCACCTGCTGATACAACTTACGTTTTAAATACACATAGAGAAATCCAGTGGCTTCAAATCCGGCGACACAGAGGTCCATTCAATGCAGCCACCTCTGCTGATACACCGACCAGAGTAAACAGGCTCTAATATATCCCGTACTTCAATCGCGTAACGCGCTAGGCAGCCGTCATGCTGAAACCACGTAGTTCTCGAATGTCCACAGCAACATCCTGCGGTAGTAATGGTAGTTCCTGTTCCAAAAACTTTCAATATTTGCTTCAATTTAACGTGTCGCCGATAAAATACCAATTAGTTTGTTACTCATGATGCCTAACTATACGTCAACCGACAAAGCACGCTAACGATCAAGTTGCGCCGGCCTGTGTGGCCGTGCGGTTCTAGACGCTTCAGTCTGGAACCGAGTGACCGCTACGGTCGCAGGTTCCGATCCTGCCTCGGGCATGAATGTGCGTGATGTCGTTAGGTTAGTTCGGTTTAAGTAGTTCTAAGTTCTAGGGGACTGATGACCACAGATGTTAATTCCATAGTTCTCAGAGCCATTTGAACCATTTAATCAAGTTGCCGTAACCAGTGAGGATTGTCTATACTTGAGAAATGCGTATTATACCGGTTAACACTAGCATGTTTTGTGAATGTTGACTCATCCGAAAATAGTACCTCGTTTGTATTTTTTGACGTGCCCATTCAGGAAACACTACCAGATTATGGAAGACGGCGGCATGAAGTTCTAGATGTTGTGATACATGGTATGGATGATACTTATGGCAATGCAGTATTGTAACAGTACCATTACCTATGGGGATACCAGAATTGCGGTGTAAATGCCCGGCGCTTATCCGTGGGTTGCGGTGAACTATCTTTAGTAGAGCCATTTCATTAACTTCTCCTCTAACACTATTGCTTTTGGCGGTCCGTACGCTGCCATCATACATAAAGGCGTTCACAACCTCGTAAAAGAACGAACACGAGTGAGATTTCTTTGCAAAACACTCGACATACAAGACAACAACAGCCACAACATTTCTCCTACGCCGGCCGCTGTGGCCGAGCTGATTTAGACGCTTCAGTACGGAAATGCGCTGCTGCTACGGTCGTAGGTTCGAATCCTGACTCGGGCATGGATGTGTGTGATGTCCTTAGGTTAGTTTAGGTTTAAGCTGTCCTAGGTCTAGGGGACTGATGACCTCAGCTGTTAAGTCCCATAGTGCTTAGAGCCATTTGAACCATTTGAATTTCTCCTACATTGTACTTTTTTTATTCTCTGGTTGCAACATTCATCGTCTACTTGCCTTCTGCAAATCATAGCTAGGTGTGCTGTCAATAAGCACTGCGCAACTACGGTATTTTTAGAGACGCTACCTCTTCTACGCCTACATCTACATCTACATCCATACTCCGCAAGCCACCTGACGGTGTGTGGCAAAGGGTACTTTCAATACCTCTATTGGTTCTCTCTTCTATTCTAGTCTCGTATTGTTCATGGAAAGAAAGACTGTCGGTATGCCTCTTTGTGGGCTCTAATCTCTCTGATTTTATCCTCATGGTCTCTTCGCGAGATATACGTAGGAGGGAGCAGTATACTGCTTGACTTCTCGGTGAAGATATGTTCTCGAAACTTCAACAAAAGCCCGTATCTAGCTACTGAGCGTCTCTCCTGCACGATACATGAACTCCAGTCGCAGTGGTTCAAATGGCTCTGAGCACTATGGGACTTAACATCTATGGTCATCAGTCCCCTAGAACGTAGAACTACTTAAACCGAACTAACCTAAGGACATCACACAACACCCAGTCATCACGAGGCAGAAAAAATCCCTGACCGCGCCGGGAATCGAACCCGGGAACCCGGGCGTGGGAAGCGAGAACGCTACCGCACGACCAGTCGCAGTGCACTGCGTGTCATGATCGTCGTAGTTCGCTACACGGCCGCGGTGGCGCTTGCAGCGATCCTCTGTTCTATGTGGAGGAGGAATACAACGTTGCGACTGGGGTTTCGAATTACAAGTTATGGAATACTGGCCCGTTCCTATCCTCGCATGGTGGAGGTGAGGTCCCATGTGCCATTGGATATTCAAGGGCCTCGAGTAGCATGTCGGAAATTACGATTGTGTACCCGTTTCTATTCCTCCGGTTACAGCGACTTCTGTTGCGAACTGAAGAAAATGCTTCAGACATAACGTATTGCAAATCTTGCCGTAGATCGTAATCTGCAATAAAAACGGCGGTTTCCATTGAAGATTTCAAATTTGCTCCCCACCACCCATGCACAGGGTGCAATGGTGTGTTAAGTGTGTATCGTTGGATGGCCACCTCCGAGACAGATAAATTGGAATCATAACTGTTTTCGATCCGATGTGTAGTTTTCGAGATATTTCAATGTCCTCATTTAAAAGTAGCACCTGGTATAAACTTAATGGTATTGAGATCTATTATACAAGCAACGTTAGAATCACATAAGCATCGACATCAACTACCGACCTGAATGATTTACTAAATGCAGGATGGTTTATAGATCGATAGTAAGTGACCACTTTAGTGCATGTATCCCAATCAAAATGTTTATGAGGTTCTTTGTTGATTAGGAATGATAAACAGGAACTGTTTTTGGTTCGAAGGTTTATGGATAATATACATTAATAACGTGATTCTTGAGTTTCTCCCGGCGTATTTGATAGTCAAAATATCCACGGGTGTGCTGCCGGTCTATAGTGTCCAACGGGCGCAATATTTCGGCGATCATACATGTCGCCATCATCAGGTGAACTGACGGACTGAGCTCCTGTGAACGTGCCGGCACGGAGATCCGTACGCTATGGCTGCTCAGAGGGAACTGGGTTCGGTCGCGGCGGCGGCCGATTTAAATACCCTCCGCCCGCGGTGCGCTCCCTCCGCCGTCCGCGCCCCGCGCCACGGCCGCGTGGTTGAACAGATTGCGACGGCGTCTGAGATGACGTCGGAGTGATGGCGTGAAGGAAAACGAAAATATTTTGCTGGGTGAATTAGAGTGTAAGTGTCTCACATATTTGTATTAGATGAAGAGCATTTGATACTTTTACGTGTGTTGTATGCAGGTGCTCAGTTACCAGTAACCTTCCGTTCATAGGAACTTTACAAGCGTGAAAAAGTGAATCTGACAACGTAAACTAAGCAATTCTATGGTGTACATAAATTCTGAGCTTTTTCCCGTAGGTAACTAATAGCTTGACTCGAGCAATAACAATGTCAGTCTATTTTATGGCATGTACCCAAAGTTCTGCTCTTCTTAGTATGAAGGCGATGAATTTGGGTCAAATGGCTCTGAGCACTATGGGACTCAACTGCTGTGGTCATAAGTCCCCTAGAACTTAGAACTAATTAAACCTAACTAACCTAAGGACATCACACACATCCATGCCCGAGGCAGGATTCGAACCTGCGACCGTAGCAGCCCCGCGGTTCCCGACTGCGCGCCTAGAACCACTAGACCACCGCGGCCGGCCGCGATGAATTTGGATGCATGCTCAGTCCACAGAAGTTTAAAGAATTATAGTCCATAGCGATGATAGACCGTTCAGTAGAAAAGAGGCAGTGAAAACTGGAACTGCAATTACAGATATTTAAACTGAATTATCAAAAAACGTCTCTCCACGCACCGCAGCATATGCATTGTAACTGCTTGACTGTCTCATAAACAACTCATATCTCAGACGAATCGTTCAGTGTATAGTACAAATGTAGAGGTATTGCGCACGCGTACGCATTTTTACGAGAGTGCCTCTGAGTTGAAACACCATATTGGATGCGCAGCAATTTCAAAATAAGTTTGGCCACTTTGTGTTTAAGGATGTTGCGTTCGTTGCATTATCTAACAATGGATGAGCTATGCTATTTCATGTCATGCTATTTAACAATCGTTGTTTCACCCATACCGTTTAGTGTAGTACAATTTGCTAGGAGCCAATGAGCCACTGTATGATTGACTCAATTTTGCCATGGGAAGGACTGGGATACTGAGCGAACTTCTCTTGAAAATAATATGACATCGCGCCGAAACTATCATCACACAGTCGAAAGGCCGTGAAAATGTTTTGTACGTGGGTGAAATCTTTAAAAGCGCATAAATCCGAAATCTCAAAGGGTAAAACTGTTCATCAACTGAAGACCCATTCAGCCGGCCGGCGTGGCCGAGCGGTTCTAGACGCTACAGTCTGGAACCGCGCGACCGCTACGGTCGTAGGTTAGAATCCTGCCTCGGGCATGGATGTGTGTGATATCCTTAGGTAAGTTAGGTTTAAGTAGTTCTAATTTCTAGGGGACTGATGACCTCAGATGTTATGTCCTATAGTGCTCAGAGGCATTTGAACCATTTTTTGAAGACCGAGTCAAATGTTTGTGTGTTTCAAATAATCGACAAATACTTTTACATTGGATTACGAATAAATGATATCGTATTTTAAGACTGAGCATTTACTTATTCAGCTCCCCTACACCTATTTTTACGCGGAGACAGTACTCGTCCTGCTGTGTAGATCTGCTCCATGAGCCATCATGGCCACCACAACCAATGCACAGGCACCATGTCAGGATCAGGAAAAGGCATGCTTCATATGTGGTGCATCAGACATTAAAAAGTGATGCATGACACGTGCTAGCAGCTTTCCATCGCCATACTAGTGGCTCCACATAAAAAGCATGATGTATTGGCGTAATATAACATATGATGATTATGCATTGCTTTCTCAATTCCGTTCACATGCTCAACCAAGTCAGGGTGGTGAGATACTGTATGATTTCAACAAGACATCTGTTTGGTGCAAATACTACCAAATGACTGTAAGTAGTGAATAGTGTGAGATCATCCGCATTAGTACTAAACGGAATCGGTTAAATTTCGCTTACAAATAACGCAAATATATAGGCTTTCAGTTCAACTAAATACCTACAATATATCTATTATCAACAACTTAAATTGGAAACGAGCTCATAGATAATGTTGTGGGGAAGGCGAATAAAAGACTGTGTTATATTGCCAGAATACCTGGAAGATGCAATGGATCTACTAAAGAAACTGCCTACTCAACGCTTGCCCTCCCCGGCTAGAGCAGTGTTGTCTTTTATGGGATACTTACCAGAGGCCGCCAAAAACGTTCAAAAAAAGGACACTAGTCTTGTATTATTACGAGAGAGTATTATGGATATGGGGTGAGGGCTGGGATGGCAATCGTTAAAACTTGGGGGTTTTTCGTCGTGGAGAGAATTTTTTACGAAGTTTCAGTCATCAGCTTTATCCCCCGAAAACGAAATTATTTTGTTGACACCCATGTAGAAAGGGCGAAATCAGAGCTTAAAAGGATATATTTAAGTGTTCGTTTTTCCCGCGCGGTGTTTGAGAATAGAACGGTAGACAAAGAGTCTGAAGGTTGTTCGATGAACCCTCTGCAAGCCACTGAAGTATGAATTATAGAGTATTCATGTTTATGTAGATGTAACTGTAGAATTTATTAATTCCTATTCTATAGAAGGTGAGTGCTGACACGTGTGAATATTATCAAACCAGCAGTTTAATAAATAATGGTTGCAAAATATTGACACGAATAATTTATAAATGAATGGAAAAGTCGGTGGATTCTGACCACAGGAAAGGCCAGTTTGGGTTCCGGAGAAATACTGGAGCACGCGAAGCAATACTGATACTAGCAACTAGCTTAAAAGGTAGGTTAAAGAAAGGAAAACCAATCTTTATAGCATTTGTACATTCAGGGAAAGCTTTTGACGCTGTTTTCTAGAATACTATTTTTTTATAATCTGAAGGTGCCAGGGATAAAGTACAGGGAGTGAACAGTTGTCCACAACGTATTCAGAAAGCTGGCTGCCGTTGTAAGAACCTAAGGGCGTGAAAGGCTGTAGGGGTTGAGGAGGGAAAGACTAGGAGTTTTATGCTCTTTTCTATGGTATTCAGTCTGTCCACTGATTAGGAAGTAAAAGAAGCTAAGGAGAAATTTAACCAAGGAATTAAAGTTCATGAGGAAGAAATAAAAACTTTACGGATTCCCGACGACATTGCAATTCTGTGAGGTATGGCAAAGGACTAGGAAGAGCAGTTGAACGGGTGGGAAAGTTTCTTGAAAAATATTAGTGGAACATAGTAGAGTTCAATCAGGAGACGATGTGGAAATTAGATTACGAAATGATACACAAAATAGAATTCTGCTATTTCGCTAGCAAAATAACTGACGATGGTTAAAGTCGAGAGATACAAAATACAGACAGGCAACAGCACAAAAAGAATTTCTGGAAACCAGAAATTTACTAGCGTCTAAAATCAATTTATATGTTACAAACACTTTTTTGTACGGAAATGAAACATGGGCGATAAGTAGTTCACACAAGAAGAAAACAGTATCTTCTGAAATGCGATGCTACAGAAGAGTACTCCAGTTTAGGTGTGTAGTACGAGTAACTAATGACGCGGTAATGAATCGAATTGGGGTTAGAAAGAAAAGTATGGTACAACTCGACTAAAAGAAGGGGTGAGAGGATAGGACATATCCAGAGGCATCAAGGAATTAACAGTTTGGTAATCGAAGTAAGTGTGAGGGATAAAATTGTAGAGGAATACAAGGTTTGAATACAGTAATCAGATGGATGTAGGTTTCGTTGATTATGCAGAGATGAAGAGGTTTGCTCAGGATAGATTAGCGTACAGAGTTACATCAAACCTTTCTTTAGATTGAAGAACACAATAAGAACAAGTTCTGACGATTTATTAAAGTACAAAACACGTGCTACATTCTGTAACTGTAGTCAAATCCAGAGCCGCCGTTCTGTGTGCACTTGCTATTTGTCAGTTTCCATTACACGCTCCGCGTTTCTTCAGACTGACATTGGGCACCTCCATGATTGTAAAAGGTTTTCCTTCCGCGTACGCAGTTCCAACGTCTTCCACAAGGGGTTGCTGATGTGTGTTGGGCGTATCTGTTCGGTCTAAACGACTCCAATGACTGTTAGTGCACACTAAGGACCGTGTGAAAATATATACTGTTTGTTAACTATCTTCATCGTTCGCGAAACAATTTGCCACACAACCAATCTGAACATAATTTTGAAGCAACAAGTTTCAAAATGCTCTTATGTCAGTTTCATCTCCAACGTAAATCTGAAGAACAGTTGCATTCTTCCTAACAAATAATTCTGTGGCCACATTTTTGAGTACACTAAATCACGTAAGGTTATGTTCGCCAACAAAAATTGAACCTATTTCAGGCGGAGGACGTGCTGGTGACTGTGCAGCAGGGCACTCTAAGAGGGACCACGGCCACGAGCCTCTACAACACGTCCTACACGGCCTTCCTGGGCATCCCGTATGCTCAGCCTCCAATTGGAGAGCTGCGGTTCCAGGTGAGTACCCACTGTGTGAACGACACCGTAACTTTTATTCCACAAAGTAACAAATTATGTCTACCGAAGATGTCTTTCCTAGGTTGCAGTAGAACAAATAGTGAACCCTCTTTGAGATTAAAGAGTCGGTATTGGTCTTTGATGCAGCTATTTCCGTTTCAAGAACATCACCCATCATCTGACGCATCTAAGTACGCCGCACCTTTCGGTTGACGTTCACACCTCTCTCAGGCATATTCTGAAACGACTCTCACGTGATTTTACCACGTCGGTCCGAGACGTACACTGTGTGGAAAAAAAGGTGAACACTCAGAAGGGGAGGAGGAACGACATGAACCTTCACTGTTTTAAAGAAGTCCAATTATCAAACAACCTCGTAATATGAGCCCAGTTAGCAGATTGGTGTTGCAGCCGATGTAACCTGGATGCACACACCGAATCGGATGGGAAGAGTGTCTTAAAGCTGTTGCGCCCACTCCTGAGGCAAGCCGCTCCGCAACTGTTGTAATAGTCCTTGATAACCTGGGTACTGGGTCTAGGACGGAGTTGTTGTCTGAGCTCGACCCACACATTTTCCGTTGCGGACAGATCTGGGGGCCTCGCTGGCCTCAGGAGCACCACAACATGACGCAGACAGTTCATAGCGGCCCGTAGCATGTCTGGGCACGTACTGTACTGACAAAAAATTGTACCAATATTCTGTCGCATGAAAGAAAAAACACGAATACGCACGATGTCCATGAGCCACCATAGTGCCGTCAGTGTTCACTCAATCATTAGCAGCCGCGAACTAAAGCCATTCCCTATGGCTCCCCGTATCCTGATGCCAGCAGTAACGCCACTGTTCCCCTCTAAGACGCTAGAAGATGATGATCTCTCACCTGACCGCCACCGTACTCGCTGATGATGGTTATTTGGGGTAGTGCAGAACCGTGATTCGCTGCTGCAGGAAACGTGACACCATTATTCAGCAGTTCATGCTTCCATGTCATGCTACCACTCCGAACAGTACCGTTGGTATTGTGCTGTTGACGGTAGCCTAAGCTTTGGGCAGTAAGTCCCTAGACCGACTGCTGTCGGCCAAGGATGTGAGATGACACAAAAAGTTGCAGGATGTTCCTGGATGGCAGGCGCCGGTGTTATAGGGTTACGATGTGCTCGATGATCAGACGTGGCTGACCAGAATCTTGACAACGTGTTTGTCTCCTCTAACATTCCCATGCAGTCCAATGTCGCGCAACTGACACATCTGAATAGCCTACAAATTTTGATACACCTCGATTTACCAGCTGGCCAAATGGAGACGCCGGTTAAGCTTCTCTGAAACTCTTTTTGGTGTTGATAACGCTGTCTCAAACCACTATCCTTCACAGTGTTAATACCTGACGCTGTCCAGGTTCCTTATAAACGCCATCAGCCCTAATTGCAACACTGAACACGAATAAAACTGTTGCACTCTGTAGCCATTCTACCCGTCAAAGAGAATTGCAATGACAATAATTTATACACCAGGTACGTCAACAAAGTTATTTGGAAATCTAGCCACGTCATCTGGATGCTTCACCTTTTTGTTTGTCAGATTACAATGCTGCTGCAGGACTGGTCGAACGGATCACATTTCTTATTCCGCTAGGTCGGCTGTCGTATCCCGATACGCCATCATCCAGGCGAACGGCTGCTCGAATTATGGACTGCCATTACGATCACCTGACGATTGGGACGGTCCTATAGTATGGGGAGACATTCACTTGGGCTTTCATGGAACCTGGGGCAGTAATCAAAGGCAGAATGATATTTGTGGATTACGTGTAGATTACTGCAGACCATCTGCATCCATCATTAATGAAATCTTCTCTGACAGTGATGTCATCTTCTAGCCGAGCGGTCTAGGGCACTGCAGTCTTGGACTGTCCGGCTGGTCCCGGCGGAGTTTAGAGTCCTCCTTCGGGCATGGGTGTGTGTGTTTGTCCTTAGGATGATTTAAGTTAAGCAGTGTGTAAGCTTAGGGACTGATGACCTTAGTAGTTAAGCCCCATAAGATTTCACACACATTTGAACATTTTTTGATCTCAGAATCGTGTCACTGTAGTTTGAGGAACATAGTGAATCCATGTTGATGACAAGGCTACTAAATTCACCTGATCTGAACGTAATGGAAAACATCTGGGACGCTGTCTGGCGCCAGCTTCACACCTTCATACCACTGGCCACTAGTATACCGTAATTTCGTGACATGTGCGTTCACGTATCTGGTGCCACATACCTCGGGATTAATCACATCGATGCCACGCAGAGCCGGTACTGTATTGCGTTTCACACCTGGCCCAGCACGTTATTAAGCAGGTGGTCATTATGTTTTGGCTCGTCTAGTTCGTCATAGTGAACGCCAGAGGCAGTGTCTGGTATACGGATAGAGAAGGTCTCACTCTAGCCAGGAAGTGATGGTTCACCGTTCCTGTAAGACTAAATGGATTTTGGTCTAGGCATACTAACTTGATTTTATAAACGAGTAAATTCCCTAGGATGGCCGCTGATTTCTAGCACATGTTCACACCCAATTTTGCAATGCCTTGGTAGTAAGTTCTCTCCTGTAGAATACAATGAGCAACAGAAGCCGGAAGAGACAAATGAGAACCCCTCAGTTCAGTTACTGAGGCTCAATGGCTGTACGGGCAAAATTAATAAAAATACATATATGTTCTCGGAACCGTTCGGAGCTTGCGGAATCGAGACATCAGCTTGGTGTGGAGTAGACAAGTCGTGTCATTCTACGACAGAGGTGATGTTTCGGTGTGTGTCTCTAAAGATCCCGTAATTCTTCTTCACATTCACTGAGGATAGCAGTGTTATCAATGAATCTTAACATTGATATCCTTTGATCTTGAATTGTAATTCCACCATTGAACCTTTGTTTTGTTCCGGTCATTGCTTCTTCACCGTACAGATTGTACAGTAGAGGCGAAAGGTTACATCCCTGTCATCCCTATCTTATACCGCTTATAATCAGAAAACTTCGTTCCTGGTTTTCCACTCTTTTGTTCCCTCCTGACTCTTATTCATATTGTATATTATCTGTTTTTCTTTATAGCTCACCCCTAATTTTCTCAGAATTCCGAACGGCTTGCTCCATTTGACAGTGTCCAACGCTTTTCCTAGGCCGACTAATCCTATGAACATGTCTCGATTTCTCTTTAATCTCGCTTCCATTATTTACCGCTACGTCAGAAATGCGTGCCTGGTACCTTTGCCTTTCCTAATGCTAAACTGATAGTCACCTAACGCATCCTCAATTTTCTGTTTCGTTCTTCTGTATATTACTTCTCTCAGCAATTTGGATGCATGAGCTTTAAGCTGCTTGTGCGATAATTCTCGCACTTGTCTGCTCTTGCAGTCGTCGGAGTTGTATCGATGATACTTTTCCGAAAGTTTAATGGTATATCGTCAGACTCATACACTCTACATGCCAATGTGAATATTCATTCTGGTGTCTCCTCCCCCAAGGATTTTATAAATTCTGATGGAATGTTATCTTTTCCTTCTTCCTTTATCGATCAAAAGTCTTTATAATACATTTTAAATTGTGATTCTAATGCAGGCTTCCCTACCTCTCCTATATCGACTCCCGTTTCTTCTTCTACCACGTCATCATACAAGCCTTCCCCTCATAGAGGCCTTCAGTGTACTCTTTCCATCTGTCCACAGTCTCCTGTGAACTTAACAGTGGAATTCTCATTGCGCTCTTAATGTTTCCACCCTTGCTTTTAATTTCACCGAAAGTTGTTTTGATTTCTCTGTATGCTGGCTCAGTTCTTCAGACAATCATTTATCTTTAGATTTCTTCACATTTTCCGTGTACCCATTTCACCTTAGTTTCCCTGCATTTCTTATTTCATTCTTAAGTAGCTTCCGTTTTTGTGTTCCTGAATTTTCTTGAACGTCTTTTTACTCCCTCCTTTCACAGATCAGCTGTAGTATTTGTTTTGTTATCCATGGATTATTCACATTTATCTTTTTATAGATGTGGGTGCATTCCTTTTCAACTGAACTGCCTACTGAGCTATTCCCTATCGCAAAATCTATATCCTCGGAGAACTTCAAGCGTACCTTGTCATTCCTTAGTACTTACATGTCCCACTTCTTTGTTCATTGATTCTTCCTGACTAGTCTTTTAAGCTTCATTCTACTCTTCATCACTACTAAATGGTGATCTGAGTCTATGTTTGCTCCTGGTTACGCTTTACAATCCAGTACCTGATCTCGAAATTTCTGTCTGACCATGGTGTAATCCAACTGAAATCTTCCCGCCCTTCCTGCCTCTTCCAAGTATATCTCCTCCTCTTCTGATTCTTGTTCGCTGTTAATAGCCGAAATTTACTGCCGACTATAAATAGTGTTTCTCCTCTCACATTCCCAGTTCGAAGTCCATATTCGCTCGTAATCCTTTCTTCTACGCCTGCAACCGATTAGATTTTCATCTGGTTTCCTACCGAATTACCCGTTCAGTATCCTCATACGCTTTCTCTGTATCTTCATTTTCGGTTTGCAACATCCGCATATATACCTAACTATCGTTATTGGTGTTGGTTTGCTGTTGATTCTGATGAGAACAGTAACTCACTATTTGTCCTACCACCCTATTCATAACGAACCCAGCTCCCATTATGCCATTTGCTGTTGCTGTTGATATTACCCCAATTGACCACAAATTTTCGTCTTCTTCCCGCTTCTATTCATTGACCCCACTATATCTAGATTGACGCTTAGCATTTACCGTTTCAGATTTTCTAGCTTCCCAACCACGGTCAAACTTCTGACGTCCCATGCCCTGGTTCCTAGAACATTGTCCTTTCGTTGGTTCTCCGGTCTTTTTCTCATAGCTACCTCCAATTGGCAGTCAACTCCCCACTGTGACTAAGGAACCTATAAAATAAGTATGTCAAAATATCTGCTAAAAACGGATAGCTACTTCAATTTCAGAAAAGCTTAGAGTCCAAAAGTCACTTTATTGAGATATAGCTACTCATCTGAACCATGAGAGCTGAAAAACACCGAGTAGATGCTTAGTTCGCCATATAACGGCATGGACAAGCAAAAGCAAAGGAAGGACGTAGATGGCGTCGTGGATCATATATAAACATAAATGTAGACGAGAACCGACAATACCAGACAGTCTGTCCCTCAGCTCCGATGAAGCTTTTCTGGAGGTTTGCTTTGAATGACGAGCGTTTTCTGTTCATCTCCAATTGGAAAAATTTTTCTGCTACTCAAGGCTCTTTTCCAGTTACCAATGAGAATCGAGTTCTGTAACAGAATGTCCTATCATTTAGCGAAGGGAATGAAAACACGAAGCAAAAGGAAAAAGAGGTATTACTCCAGTCTAGGCAGCGAGATCACAAAAGACTACTGCACAGAGCACTTGAAGAACAAACAGAAATTAGCAGACTTAATACTATAATAACCTGACACTGTCAGTGTTGTAGAAAGCGATATTTAAGTATAGTGTTGTAGTTTTCTTTTGGAAGTCTGGAAATTAATGTCACCTGGGTAGCTCCTGGCGACACTGTCGACAGACAAGATTGCTGCTTATATTGCGTCATTTTACCACGATTATGCATCTTTCATGCCACACAGTAAAACGTTGCACAGCATAAATATATTGCGCAACAATATTAAAGGCTCACTTTTTCGATGCACAAGTTTGAAATTTGGCTCAAACGTGCCTACAACCTACCTGTAACGTAACCCTCGGATTCGGCGACTCTTGAAAAGGCAATGTGTTGACATATTCGGGAAAGTAGTCCACAGCCCAGAAGTTCGTGAGGGTCACAATGAGGATTATTGATATCAAATTGGCACCAAATTTTAGGATAATTCTGTCCAACGCGACAGTGGACTTCTCACACGGCCGGTTGGAGTGGCCGAGCGGTTCTAGGCGCTTCAATCTGGAACCGTGGGACCGCTACGGTCGCAGGTTCGAATCCTGCCTCGGGCATGGATGTGTGTGATGTCCTTAGGTTAGTTAGGTTTAAGTAGTTCTAAGTTCTAGGGGGCTGATCACCTCAGATGTTAAGTCCCATAGTGCTAAGAGCCATTTGAACCATTTTTTGCACACGACGAGGAAGTCGTTACACCCCCTCTCACCCAAACTTCACCCCTTCTTTCGACTCCTCTCCGATAGACGTCAGAATCGCTGAAGCTCTAGCGCCTGAAGGAGTCAAACTGCACCTAAATGGTGCCGAAGGGGTTATGAAACTCTCAGGTGCTAGAGCAACCGCGAAGTGAATGTGTGTCTAAGTACCTGACAATTACATTTGTAATTTGTTCAAAAAGCTGCACGGGTGCCACGAATGATGTGCCTCTGATTGGGGGACTCTTTGCCGTCTAATTCAAGCTCATGTTAATGTTGCAGCTGCCCCTACCCCTCTCCGCCCCCCCCCCCCCTTGATATGGCGCAAAAGGGTGCGATAAAGGAAGGACGGAAAAACATAAAAACGCTTTTAAGCTTAGGATCACGTTCAAACGCAATAGAATAAGATCGAACCTTGTGGTTCCAACCAATATATCGGGCCATAAACTGCTGCTGCGCTACACTCCACGGACGTCAGATGACTTTTAATTGGCCTAAAACCCCATGATGTCCTTAGCGTTGGGTTGAAACGCCCGCGGGTTCGCAGAAGTGTCTAGAACGTCGATCTGTGGCTCATCGCACTGCGAACAGTCAGTGTTGACCACGAAATGTGCAGCAATCATAGCCCCAAAGGAGGGCGTGGTTTCATTGACGTCCTTTATCCCACCCCTGAGGCCTTTTCATGCTGATTCTGAGCCACCCATAACAAAATCGAGTGATTTCAATACTGGATGTCGCGATTCTGACCTACATTGCAGAGGCGTCAAAAGAAAGGGTGAAATGTGAGTAAGAGGGGCTGTGTCGACCTCCCTATAATGTGACACGTTCACAGAGACGTTGGGCAGAACTGTGCTAGTATTTAGTGTCAACATGACATCAGTAACCTACTGTACAGCTCACATGAACTGAGCTGTTGCCTCTCTCTTGCTTGAATCGACACCTTCGTGTTCGAAGTGTCTCCCAGCCTGAGAGTGAAGTCGCGAGCCTCCGTGCCTTTGCATCGTTACAGAGAATGCTTGTAGACATCTTTGAGCTAAATTTCAAACGTGTCGCAATGTCCATTTACAACAGAAAACATTTGCTGAGTTTCCAAAAAGTGATCCTTTAATTACATTCTTGCGCAGTGATATTGTAACCAAAATTTTTGAGTTTCGAATTATGAAGATGACGGTGATACAGGGACTCGAATTACTAACCCATGTAGACACTGGTTTATATATATTAAGTTATCTGAAGACGACCATTTAACTTTTCGAAGCTAGTAACCGCTCTATCCCTCCTTGCAATCTACGCAAATTAAAAGTTTTCCAAAAGAAGACTACAGCACTAAACAATCTGCCTAAATCAGAATCAGCAACGAAGCCAGAGATCTGAAATTATTCTTGGCTCTGTCCGATGCACTGGGGATGACTCTAACATTCGCCGAATTTAAGAATCGTCTGTAAGAAGATTATTTCCCGGTTCCATTACTTCAGAGTCAAAGCACGCGGAACATACTGGGAGTCTTGGAGACTGAGATCATTCCGACATCACGCCCCTGCTGTTTCAGGCTCCTCAACCACCACGTAACTGGGAAGGCACCCGTGATGCCACGGAGTACGGCAGCGACTGCGTGCAGAACACGGGCACCGGTTCGGAGGACTGCCTCTACCTGAACGTGTTCGTGCCTGGAGTTCCAGAGGAGGGCGCAGGGCTGCCCGTCATGTTCTGGGTGCACGGCGGGGGCTTCTATACCGGCAGCGGCTCAGACGACGAACACGGCCCAGACTTCCTCGTTTCCTATGGCGTCATACTGGTCACCATCAACTATCGCCTAGGACCGATAGGTATGTCTGTTGCACTTCCATCAGAGTGATACGACTAACTTCTCTTCTTGATTCTGAAACAGTTGCTGCTTTTTATGGAGCTACTGGAATTTTCTCTCCATACATCCATAACTCTTCCTTTTTCCATTTTAAATTCCGCCTCTCTGTAGATTTAAACGATTCTTTCTTCTTCTCTTCTTCATCGTCATTACCCTCTCTACTTCAAGTCACATTAATTTGATTTTAATGGTTAATTGCTTTGCAGTTTAATCCTGCTAGAGGTGCTCGCACGGTCGATCTTTATGTTTCAACGATTATCTGTACTGTTTCGCTAATCTATGTACCTTGGTCATACCAGTTAATATATGAAAATCAAACTGTCAAATGTTCAAGGAAAACTGGGAGTAGTTGCCCTTGACTGGAAACATTAGCAAATGGCTCAAAAGACTGTCGAACATACAGAGGCCAATGAATGACACTGTGCCACGTTTTTAGCAGTAAATGCGTTCTTGCACTGACGGGCCGCAATCTGTAGTTCTCGCATTATCCCCGATATATACAGGCTGCATCGAAAAATAAAATGCGAGAAACGCTTAGTAAATTGTGTAGGATGGCAAACATTATATTTTGCAGAGGGAACTCTTATCCGGAAATGCGTTATTCCGGGGGTGTAGGGGTTAGAAGTTTGATGTTACTGGCGTCAAAACTTCTTCACACTGTAATTCGTATTCCCACGTATTAGGAAACCCATTAGCTATCAGTGTAAATTAGACACACGGACGACATCTGTAGATGTCACGATTAGCAGAAAGATCAACTTTAGTGCAGAGCCCATTTCAACAAACTCACAAATTCATCGTTTTTGCTATGTGGGGCTTCAGATTTGTATAACGGTTCGCATTTGTTGATAGATAAGTGTTTCCCTTTTAGTTATGAATCTGCCATAGAATTACATTGTGCAATACGCAAATTACATGATAGTTTGGCCCATTTCGTTTGTTCGGTGGCTAGGTGCAAGTCCTTCTACACTTCCGGGAAACAAATTAGTGCACCTGGAGAGGTGCAAAATCGCTATGTTAATACAGTTAGCGGATTACTTGTTTGGGCAATATGTATTGCCATCATTAGATGGTAGTTACACCATGCAATGATTAAACCACTCTGTCACATTAGGCTTACGAAATATGCATAAGAAAGGGGAGACATTACCATGAAATGTATTTGTCAACTTTACTCGAAAGCCGTGGTTGCTGCAGAAGACATGTACTTAATTCAAAGACTTACTTAATCGTTTAATCAGTAACTGTTGTTTTTTAGTTAATGTTCGTATTAAATAACGAGTTAAAGAATAATGAAGCATTATGAAAAGCCATAGATAATTTCTGTGCTGAGAAATTTAATCACAAGTAACTATTCCTGAAAAAAATATAATAAAACTAAAATAAAAGAACGGCTGTCGCAATGTGTCATTTGAATATTTTTTGAAAATAATGTTTAAAAAGAAGTTTAGCATAGCCCATATGTACGTAGAAATGGTATTAATCGGTATCCACAGCATAAAAATGAAAATACAAGGCATCTTGTGTCTATTTTATGTGTAGATAGTAAAAATGAATACTAGTGACAAAACCCAATATCCAAGGTTACTAGAACTGAAGTTATAGAAGCATTGCATCGAATAAGTACTATCTGTTGATGTTACTATCTAGTTAACTGATATCACATCGTTACATCATGGGAGATTTTTGCATTCCTGAAAAGTCCATGTGAAGTACACTACAGACAACTGTCAGCAGACTGGAAAAGTCCTTGTCAGGGAATATAAGGCAAATTGTTTGAAGTTCATATGTCAAGCTGACGTCCAAGTATCAGGTGGCAAGGAATGAAGAACATTTTAAAAGAAGGGTGGCAACTCGCTGAATAGTAATGTATTCTTTCCTGTTCTTGAGCAGGTAAGAAATTGTCAGGTCCGTCTCAAAAAGAAGAACATCCTACGATCTTCGATTGCTCAATTTCCATACTCGAAACTGATGATAATGAGAAATTGGACGCATCAGATATTGTAAAAGAGTTATCGTCTCCCAGCCGATTCAAGAACTAACAAAGAGAAGGGTTTATATTGAGCATATTAGGAAAAAATTGAGAGCAATGGAAATTTTGCTGCACTTTCTGAAACTATCGACAAATGAGATGTCGGTCTAAGAGACAAATGTCGAAAATTTTAGAATTTCCACCATATTGGATTCATCATTTTCATCTTTACAATGTTATTATAACAAATTCGCAGGTAGCATGGTCAAAAATTGCGATACCAATTTTCATTGAATGAAATTCTTTTCCTCTCGTTTTTTATTCGTCACTTTCAATTAATTGAATTCATTATCACATTCTTTATTAGCAAGACAGGAAACGCACTCTTCTCTTCTTTCTTCTATCTTTCGCTTCTCTTGAAGCTCATCGAGGTTTCAAATTTCGGTCATGCTTTCGTAATTCTGAGCCATTGCGCTCAGGTGAGGAAATATGTATAAGCGTTAGAATACTGTATTTCCACAGGGAAACTGCCTTTCCGAATTTATTTCTGACGGACAGTCATCACTATTTACGTATATATAGTGAAGTACTGAATAAAAGTGTTTGAGATGTTATTCGGATTGGCTGTTAGCATTTAACGAGACCGGTAGTAATATCCCAATAAACTGATGAGTAAGGAGCCGCTTGCTTAAATATCAGCCCTGTTCCTTCAGGTTTTGTGAGTACGGGAGACGCTGTCGCACCTGGCAACGCAGGACTCAAGGACCAGCAGCTGGCGCTGACCTGGGTCCAGAACAACATAGCCAACTTCGGCGGCGACCCTCAGCAAGTGACTCTCCAAGGACAGAGTGCTGGAGGCGTGTCCGTCTCACTCCACTTCGTGTCGCCCATGTCCGCAGGTGAGCACCGTCCGGCACCACACTGCTGCTTCCGGTCAGTCTTTCGTTCTACAGACATAAGACTTCGAACAAGCACAAAAGGAATATTTTAAGAGCGGATATGGTGGTGGTGTGAATGGCTCAAAAACTGAATGGGATACATTTTGAATGTATTCCTCTACAACTCAGTATTATAAGGAAGTAATAACACACTTCTTCACAATAAGATTGGACCATGACTGTATACGATACACTTACTTCATTCCTTAATGAAATTTGTAACAAATAAAATAGCAGTTTTCCAAACTCACAGTTCACGTCATGGAGTCAGTATTACAAGAATAATCTTCTTAATGAAGTCACATAATTTCATCAAGAAAGACATCCATTATTCACAAACACATGTTTTCAAAAACTTGCCAGAGCCATTACAAGCTCAATTAGCAATATAGTTCAGTTTAAGAATATCAGAGTAAAATACAGTGAGAAACAGCACTTTTCGTGTGGTCGAGTATTGCGTTTCGCAGTTACTGGAGCTTCCTTTTCGAGATGGTCCAGTCTCATTAATGTGACGACCTAGCAAAAGCCTGAATAACTACCTTTTGCAAGTAAGTCAGAAAATTTAAATGCTTTTGTTAAAATTAGAGAAAATCGAAATTTGTGAAATTCGGTGACGGGAGGAACAGGACTTCTCTTCAGATCAGTGCAGTGTTATAAATACAGAAACAAAAAAAGAGTAATGGAGGAATAGACCGAACAATGAGTAAGAAAATAGGGATGTCGGTTGGCAACCCCCCCCTCCCCCCCCCCCCCCCATACACACACATACACACACAAGCACGGAAGAACAAGTTTATATGCCAACTGTCTCCACTGATGATGAAGAGATTGAAGAAATGTATGATGAGATAATGAGAAATAATTCAGATAGTAAAGGAAGACGAAAAATTTATTGTGATATGGGAGTAGCATTCGATAGTAAGGAAAAGAAAGAGAAGGAAAAGTAGTAGGTGAATATGGGTTGGGGCAAAGGGATAAAATAGCAAGCTACATGGTAGAATTTTGCACTGAACATAATTTAATCATCCTTTTCTCTTGGCTTAAGAAACCATGAAAGAAGAGACATGGAGACACAGAAAGTTCTCATACTGATTGTATACTGGTAAGACATTGATTTTGGAACAATATTTTAGACTGTAAGACTAATATCAGATGTGGATTCTGACCACAATTAAATGGTAATGAACTATAGATTAAATCTGTGCAAGTTAAAAAAGGCAGGAAACTAAGAAGATATCATGTGGACAAGTTGTAAGGACCATTCGTTGTTGAGAATCTCAATAGAAGAAGGAATGGATTGACTACAACAGGGGAAAGGAATACAGGAGTAGACTAACGGGTACGTTTCAGAGATGAAATGGCGAAGGAAGCAGAGGATTAAATAGGCAAAAAAGACAAGGTCCAGTAGAAATATCCAGTCATCACACGAGAAATTGAATTTCATAGATGAAATGAAACAATATGAAATGCAGTAAATAAAGCAGGCGAAAGTGAATACCAACGTCTAAGAAACGAGACTGACAGCGAGTGCAAATGTCGAAGCAGGAATGACTAGGGAATGAATGTGAAGATACAGAAGCATACATCACTAGAGGAAAGGTAGATACCTCCTATGGGAAAATTAAAGAGATCTTTGGAGATAGGGGAGGCCCCCGTACGAATATCAAGGATTTAGATGGAAAACCAGTACTAAGCAAAGAAGGGAGAGCTGAATGGTCTGTACAAGGGAAACGAACTTGAAGGCAAATTATAGAAAGTGAAGAGGAAGTGCATGAAGATGAGATTAGAGATATAATACGGCGAGGAGTATCTGACAGAGAGCACCGAAGACCTAAATTGCAACAAGGTCCCTGAAGTAGAAAGCATTCAGATATTCTCGAGAGAGCCAGCCGTGACAATACTACTGAACCTAGTGTGAAAGATGTGCAAGATAGAGAAATGAAGGAATAGGCACGAAGCAATATTGACTTTCCAGCATCTCTCAGGAATTAAGTTAAGAATAGGCAAACCTACATGTATAGCGTTTGTAGAGTTAGAGAAAGCTGTTGACATTGTTGAATGGAGTACACTCTTTGAAAGTCTGAAGCTGTTGACAGTGTTGAATGGAGTACACTCTTTGAAAGTCTGAGGGAAATAGGGACGAAATATAAGGTGAAAAAGGCTACGTACAACCTGTGCAGAAACGGGACAGCAGTTTCGAGTGGCACGAGAGGGAAGCAGTGATTGAAAAGGAAGGGACAAAGTGTCGTGGCCTATCCCATACATTTTTCAATCTGTACACTGAGAAAACACTAAAGAGAACCAAATAAAAATTTGGAGAAAGAATTGAAGTTCACGGAGAATAAATAAAATATTTGAGGTTTGTCGATGACATTGTGATTCTGTCACAAACTGCGGAGGACCATTTGAGTGGAATGGACAATGCCTTGAAATGAGTATGTAAGATGAAGATCAGCTAAAGCAAAACAAGGGTAGTGGAATGTAATCGATTTAAACAGGCGATGCTGGGGAAATTAGATTAGGGAAAGAGACACTAAAGGTAGCAGAGGAGTTTTGCTATTTTTCAGTAAAATAACTAATGATAGCCGAAGTACAGAGGATATAAAATGTAGATTACCAATGGAAAAAAAAGCATTTCTGAAGAAGAGAAATGTCTTAAGATCGAACATAAATTTAAGTGTCTGGAAGTATTTTCTATAGGTATTTGTTTGAAGAGCAGTCTTATATGGAAGTAAGACGTGGGCGGTAAGCAGTTCAGACAAAAAGAAAATAGACGTTTCGAAATGTGGTGCTACAGAAGAACACTGAAGCATAGGTAGAGAGAAAAGCATTTTGTGGACGCATTCTGAGACATCAAGAGATCACCAATTTAGTGTTAGAGGGAATTGTGATGGATAAAAATTGTGGATGGATACTAAGAGATGAATACAGTAAGCAGGTCGCACTTAGTAGTATCTGAAGGAAAGACAGCGGGTAAAACAAAAGTAATAGCTGGCGTTCACCAAGGAAGTGTTATAGGACCTCTGCGGTTCCTGACTTACTTTAACGATTTAGGGGACAATATGAGCAGCCTTCTTAGAGTGTTTGCAGATGATGCTGTCATTTTCTGTCTTGTAAAGCTATTAGATGATCAAAACCAATTACAAACCGTTTTACACATTATACCCGTTTAGTGCGAAAAGTGTCAATTGACTGTAAACAGTAAAAAGTGAAAACTCATTCAAATGAGTAGTAAAAGACTCACTACGTCTTCTACGGGCCATTCTGAAGCCGCTTATGCAAAAAAACCGCACGAAAGAACAATTCCAGTGCGTTCAAAGGGCCGTATGATCACCCGTTATATGGCGCTTGCTGGCGACGCTACTGGTGTCCATAATGTGCACCTGCACTGAATCCTAATCCTGTGCACCCCTTGTCGGCGCCAGGACATGCTCCTATTTCCACCTAACTTTCATACTTCCTTGAAGGTGTTGCACTTTGGGTGACCAGCAGTGTAAAAGTCAGAGATCTCACGGTAGGATTCAAGTGTTCGTTCCTCCCGCACGCTTTTCTAGAGTGGAACGGTAGAGAGATAGCTTTATTCGAAGAACCCTCTGCCAGGAATTTAAATGTTAGGTGGTGAGTAATCACGTAGTAGTAGTAGTAGTAGTAGTAGAGGGTTTTTTGGGTGCACGACTGCAAGGTCTTCAGCGCCCGCTCAATAACAAAGGGAGACAGGAGTCAAGAAAATACTCAGAACATAAAACACAGGTAACAAGCTTTGAAAAATATGTGCCTACCCACACCGAAGCGTGGGACGAAGCAGGGTGCCAGCAGTAAAACATGGACAACACAGGAAGAAAGTGGTAGAGGGAGCTAAAACAATGTAGCAGATGGAAGTGGCTGGCTAACCGCAAGGAAAAAAGGAAGGAGTCAGCCACTCTGCAATACACTAAAACCTTCAGCCTAAAAGTTAAGGCCAGAGTCGAGACACATCACAAAACTTTAAAACCCTAGACACACACGTCTCATCGTTGGCTAAAACACAAGGCAGATCCCCATCAACTTGTGCTTCTGCCCTTGCATCACGGTATAAAATGCAGTCTGTTAAAATGTGCCGGACAGAGATGTGCACGCCACAAGCAACACAAAACGGAGGATCCTCCCGCCGTAATAAAATGCTATGTGTGAGAGGACAGTGCCCGATCCGAGGACGTGTGAGGGCCACCTCTTCCCGCCTGAGCAACCGGCAGGAGGAACGCCACGGCCGAGTTGTGGACTTCACCAACTGCAGTTTATTGGTCGTCACCGCCAGCCATTCTTCCTCCCACAACTCCATGCACTTCCTGTGGAGTGAAGAGATGACAGACTGCAAGGGAATAGGACACTGGACCACATCCTGCTCTCTGCAGGCCTCGTTGGCAGCCCGATCGGCCTGTTGATTGCCCCGTATTCCTACATGACCAGGCACCCAGCAGAAGGATACCTCCTTACCCCGCCGTTGGAGCACGTACAGTTGGTCATATATCAACTGGACCATCTCCACAGTTGGGAACAGATTCTGCAGTGATTGTAAGGCACTAAGAGAATCGGAGCAGAGAAGAAATCGATCGCCACGAACACGATTCATCTGCTCCAATGCCTTCAGGATCGCGTGGAGCTCAGCTGCGAAAACAGTATATTTATCAGGGAGGCGAAGCCGGTTAACATGATCAGGGAACACCACAGAACAGCCAAGGAAATTCTCCTGTTTGGAGCCATCAGTAATCACGTAGACGTAGATGTAGATATGTAGGGTGATGTAGCAGTTACCTTCGCCAACGTAGGCTTGTTTTTACTATCAAACCGTCATTAACTGCGAGTCACTTTTCGTATTATTTTTTCTTTCTCCTCCCGCATGCTTCTTCTGCCAGCTGACTGAATCACCTTACAACATTTCAATAATTCCGACACCTCTCGTTAACTCTAAGAGCAAAATGAGGTTGTATCGTAGATCCTTCCATTCGTGGGCCACTGTAGTGCCTGTACCAACATACTCGCTTACGTTAACAGCACCAACTATCTGAACAATAAATTCACCCTATCAACAGATCCTACCGAATATAGTCCACTTACGCAATATTTACGTCAGTGCTGCAGTATACCATTCATTTATCCTAGACTAATTCCCAACAGCCTGATCCAGCTCTGACCACCGTCGCCCATACTTCCCAACATCCAACAACCAAATTTACTCCGCAGGTATAGTACCTAGTTCCTACACTGTCCTATTATGCACCCTTCATCACAGTGTACTTCCCTTCTAGGCTTACCACATTTCTCCTGAGCGTATCATCACACATACACTATGTGATCAAGAGTATCCGGACACCCGCAAAGACATACGTTTTTAATATTAGGCGCATTGTGCTGCCTCCTACTGCTAGGTACTCCATATCAGCTACCTCAGTAGTCATTAAACATCGTGATAGAACAGGGCGCTCCGCAGAACACACGGACTTCGAACGTGGTCAGGTGATTTTTGTGTCACTTGTGTCATCCGTCTGTACGCGAAATTTCTACACTCCAAACATCGCTAGGTCGACTGTTTCCGATGTGATAGTGAAGTGGAAACGTGAAGGGACACGTACAGCACAAAAGCGTACAGGCTGACCTCGTCTATTGACTCAAAGAGACCGCCGACATTTGAAGAGGGTCGTAATGTGTAATAGGCAGACATCTATTCACACCGTCAAACAGGATTCCACACTGCCTCAGGATCCACTGTAAGTACTATGACCGTTAGGCGGGAGGTGAGAAAACTTGGATTTCAGCGTCGAGCGGCTGCTCATAAGCCACACATAACGCCGGTAAATGCCAAACAACGCTTCGCTTGGAGTAAGGAGCGTAAACACTGGACGATTGAAAAGTGGAAAAAGTTGTGTGGAGTGACAAATCATGGTACACAATGTGGCGATCCGATGGCAAGGTCTGCGTATGGCGAATGCCCGATGAACATCATCTGCCAGCGTGTGTACTCCCAACAGCAAAATTTGGAGACGGTGTTGTTATGGTGTGGTCGTGTTTTTCATGGAGGGGGCTTGCAACCCTTGTTGTTTTTAGTGGCACTATCACAGCACAGGCCTACACTGTTTTGAGCACCTTATTGCTTCCACTGTTCAAGAGCAATTCGGGGATGGCGATTGCATCTTTCGAGCACTTTTTCATAATACACGGCCTGTGGCGTTGTGGTTACACGACAGTAACATCCCTGTAATGGACTGGTCTGCATAGAGTCCTGACTTGAATCCTATAGAACACCCTTGGGATGTTTTGGAACGGCGATTTCGTGCCAGGCCTCACTAGCCGACATCGATACCTCTCCTCAGTGCAGCACTCCGTGAAGAATGGGCTGCCATTTCCCACGCAACCTTCCAGCACCTGATAGAACGTAAGCCTGCGAGAGTGGAAGCTGTCATCAAGGCTAAGGATGGGCCACCACCATATTGAATTCCGGCATTACCGATGGAGGGCCCCACGAGCTTGTAAGTCATTTTCAGCCAGGTATCTCGATACTTTTGATCACATAGGTAACAATAACCATCGCTCAGTAGCCAAATGCAGCTGCATCCTTCATTGCAGTAGCCATATAATCGACTCCTATATTTCATAAATACCTGCAATAAATATAAATATTTTATAAAACTCATGTCCTAAATTCTACTAGCCTGATGAGCATAAATGTGGTCGTACCTGACTGCCCCTTATTCCACATAAGAGGAAGGGAATAGAAAGGTCAACAGTGAAAACAGATCCACTTTTGTTCACATGCATACTGCTTGCGTCCACAGGCTTGTTCTCACGACTCATCATTGAGAGCGGCAACTTCATCGCCCGGCCTCCACTGCCGGCGGCAGTGGCGCGGCAGCATGCGTTCCGCCTGGGCGCCCTCCTCGGCTTTGACACGGACGACTCGGAGCAGCTCATCACCTTCCTGCGGTCCGTGAACGCTACAGACCTACTGGTGGACAATTCACTCATCCTGACAGAGGAGGTGCGTGAAATCTCGCATTGTAATGGTTCACAAGATTTGGTTTGTAGCTTTTCATAAACATCTAGATTTTGGAAAATTATCTGCCTTTATACCTTACCGCTTGTTTAAAGCCCTATTCCCAGTACAGACAGCTGAGAATGTACACTAAACAAAGGCGTTCTGCCAAGCCCGTGTACCAGGATCTTGTGTTTTCCCAAAGATTACTTGATAGTACGCAAATAAAAGAATGCTTAGAATCTTCTCACGTCCTGCTTTAAAACCATAGTGCTCATCCACCCTTTCTCATAGGATGCTGTCAGCATAAATATAAAACAATGAAAGGTGGCATACTGCAGCCCTGACGTAGGTCCTTTCTCACATTTACTGCTTTACTCACTTCTTTGTTGGTTTCTTTGATTATTTTTATACGATTGTACAGACTATTAAGAACTTTAAGTAACTGTCTGGGGTAGCTCGTTTTACCAGCCCCTCATATCCATCATTCCTCAGAACCCCCTTCTCTTCATGGTGTGTAAACACGAGACGCGTTTCCGGTTTGAATTCTCTATGTTTTTCAGTAAGTTTATTCACTACAAATATTTTATCAACACGTGAGTTGCCTGGCCTATATACTCATATTGTTCCTCAAGCAGTAACATCTTTATAATCGCTGTTGTTCTTTCATTTATTGATTTTGTATAGATTTTGTAGCCGGTTGTCATAATATCGAATTCTTAAAAACTGAGATAACTATCATTATCGTCCAGTCTGCAGTATTTGTTGTTGTTCTCAACACAAATCGTACAAATGAAGCAACGGATGTTCCACCATGCTCAGAAGTTTCTCATTTATCTTATCTATCTAGACAGCTTTCCTATTCCTATTCGTTTACAGACTTTATTTTAATTCTTCCTTTGATATTAAGCTAACACTTAAATTTTCTTGTGAAAAATCTCTCACTAGTTATGTTTCGTCATGTCATTACTTTTTATACTACTTAATACGATCCTTTTCTTTATAATTTTCAGTCTAACGACGTCTCATTTCGTTTTGCTTAGGTCTTTAATCATCCTAAATGCTACTAATTGATGTCCTTTTTCCTGTTAAGGGTATTCGTTATTTTCAGCTGAATAAAATTTGCCAAATCTCACAGCTCTCCTAATTTGTCGGTCTCACAAGGTACCCCAAAGTTTTTAACTACGTTTGGTATTGGTATATTGCCAACTACAGCATTTAAATGTCCTCTCGTAATAAGGCAGTCATTATTGTTCAGTTCATACAGCTGTTTCTCAATAGTCTCATAGAATATTCCAGATTGTTCGTTCCTTCCACTGGTGTGTGTACTGAAAAGAACTCCAGTTTAAATATAGATGTCTCTCTCCATTCATTAATGTAATTGTAGGACACCAATTTTTCCTTGGATTTAGTATCTGTCAGAAGTGCCACAAACGCCTGTTCTATAGTCTACATATACACCCTGCTGTGTATTATAAGATTCCTAGATTTTAAGTCCCGTTAAACTTCTTTTTTCTTTCTGTTATGGCAGCAATATTTATTCTCCTTTGTCCTAGTATTTGTATTAACTCATTACCTTTTCTTCTAGCAAGTACATTCCAGGTACTGAAATTCAATTTGTTATTAAACATAATATTTTTCCTCATATACACATGTGATCAAAAGGATCCGGACACCTGGCTGAAAATGACTGACAAGTTCGTGGCGCCCTCCATCGGTAGTTATCGAATTCAGTATGGTGCTGGCCCACCCTTTGCCTTGATGACAGCTTCCACTCTTGCAGGCATACGTTCAGTCACGTGCTGGAAGGATTTTTGGGGAATGGCAGCCCGTTCTACACGGAGTGCTGCACTGAGGAGAGGTATCGATGTCGGACGGTGTGGCCTGGCACGAAGTCGGCGTTCCAAAACATCCCAAAGGTGCCCTATAGGATTCAGGTCAGGACTCTTTGCAAGCCAGCCCATTACAGGGATATTATCGTCGTGTACCCACTCCACCACAGACCGTGTATTATGAACAGGTGCTCGAGCGTGCTGAAACATGCAATCGCCATCCCCGAACTGCTATTCAGCAGTGGAAACGAGAAGGTGCTTAAAACATAAATCTAGGCCTGTGCTGTGATAGTGCCACGCAAAACAACAAGGCGTGCAAACACCCTCCACGAAAAACACGACTACACCATAACAACATCGCCTCCGAATTTTACTATTGGCACTACACACGCGGGCAGATGACGTTCGTCGGGCATTCGCCATACCCTCACCGTGCCATCCGATCGCCACATTGTGTGCCGTGATTCGTCACATCACACAACCTTTCTCCACTGTTCAATCGTCCAATATTTACGCTCTTTACACCAAGCGAAGCGTGTTTTGGCATTTACCAGCGTTATGTGTGGCTTATGGGCAGCCGCTCGACGCTGAAATCCAAGTTCTCTCACCTCCTGCCTAACGGTCATAGTACCTGCAGTGGATCCTGAGGTAGTTTGGAATTCCTGTGTGATGGTGTGTATTGATGTCTGCCTATTACTCATTACGACCCTCTTCAAATGCCGGCGGTCTCTGTCAGTCAATAGACGAGGACGGCCTGTACGCTTTGGTGCTGTACGTATTTCATTACGTTTCCACTTCACTATCACATCGGAAACAGTCGACCTAGGGATGTTTAGGAGTGCGGAAATCTCGCGTACAGACGGATGACACAAGTGACACAAAATCACCTGGCCACGTTCGAAGTCCGTGTGTTCTGCGGAGCGGCCCATTCTGTTCTATCACGATGTTTAATGACTACTGAGATCGCTGATATGGAGTACCTGGCAGTATGTGGCAGCACAATGCACCTTACATGAAAAACGTATGTGTTTGGGGGTGTCCGGATCCTTTCCATCATATAATCCGGTTGTCATTAAATTGTGCGTCTGCGGTTTCTGTTTCGAAGCTATTCCGTTGATTCTTCAGAAGACTCTCCACTTCCCTCTAGAAGAGGTTACTAGCCTAACTTCCTAGAGTAGCCCGGTGCTGGGTCTGCCATCTACAGGTCTCCTGACCCGTTTTTCTGTCAGGGTTTTCTTTCTTAGCCGAAAGTCTTATTTAAAACACCGAGAACTCGCCCTTCAGTCTCTTCCGTCTGCTGCACAACTTATAAGCAAGTGCAGTGCCTGCGGGCAACGCAGTTTACATGATCTTAGACGTGGGTGTAGGATTTGCTGCTACAGCTGTCTAGAAACGTAGTAGAGGCGGTACCCAGGGTTTTTATCTACGACCATAACAGCCTTTGTGCAGGAATTCTCATGGTATAATACGAATTTTGAGTTCCAAAATCCAGGGCCCTAAGGATGTGTCCATACGATAACCGCGACTCAGCATTCTATGACATTATTTTGAGCTACAAAGATGTTATTTTCAGAAAATGTGCTAATTCATTAGCCCATGTGCAAATGTAAAAGAAAGCCGATAGCAATTCATTTCGATTTATCCAAGACTTTTGCAAAAATTGTTCAATGTAGTAGTTCCGAAAGTTTGTGTCTATGCCCTAGGTAGCTCCATATTTCCTTAGCTTTAAGTTTCACATATGAAGTATACAAATTATACGCTGGAAAGTATTAACTTTAGGGACACTTAGAGACAGTGTTATTTGCATAAATACATGGAACAGTGGAATTAATTTAATAATGTAATTACTTTCTTCTTTTGGGCATTGTATGCCACAATATTGTAACTGAAAATTAATGTTTGGAATTTTCGGTGTTATCAGAAAGATATATTTACCACGTGGGATGTATTTAGCTCCCTTAGGGAACCCATTATTGTCGGAGAGAATTTTTGAGTCAAAACAGCTTTCGCCTAAAACCAAGCGTGACAATTCCTTCCATTTGTTTCTGTGGTTGTAGTGATTGCCATTCCTTTTAAAATACCATTGATTAGTTCTATGATGGTAAATCAGCTGTGTATGGTTGGGATAAGAAGTGAAGCACTGCGTTCAAGATGGGGATAAGTCCATAAGCAATCATTTTGAAAAAATAACAAAAAATATATAATTTGTATAGTTTTGCAATAAGCTTAATTCGGGCGTTGGGTGTGATACCGTACATCTTTAGAAGCAAATTTTCGAATCTGCTTCATAAAAATGACTATAAAACCTACCAACAAATCCCCTTTTTACACTGAACATGAACGCCATATTTTGAATAATTACGCAATATAAAAATTACCTATACATTTAATCTCTTTATACACTGGTACACTCAAGTAAAGATAATTGAAGAAATTTAGATTCATTGCTAATGGATGTTACAGGCAAATTTAAAATAACTCCTTGTCCCATGCTACTCTTTCTGAATCTTCCGGTGTGTTTTGTTGTCCTTTGCCAGAAAATCGCTCAGTAATGATCCTGAAATAATTCTGATAATGTAAAAGTATCAATGCACTCATTTTACCAACATCATTGGCCTTGGCAGATTTTATTGGTACTAGGACAAAGTAGGCTGGGGGCACGCCTGACATAGCAAGATGCCTACCAGTTTTTACAAGTGAAAAATCGTATGTAACTAGGCCACGGCAATGAGGAAATACTGAACCATATTTTGGTGCTGCTAAGAACTCAAATATTTTAAGAAGTTACAGCTCATATATTTCTTTCTACTGTAACAGTTTCTTTGTTAGTTCTATTGCATAGGAGTCTTGATCACATACCATCTATGAATGGCGAAGTGAAAAGATGTATGGCGTAGTACAGAAAACCTAGTGTTGAGCACGAAAAGTGTACCAGAAATGAACAACCACACGATTCCTATTTTGACTCGTACATGCATCTGAAAAAAACATACCGTTTCCTTACAGTAATAGTTACGTGTTTTTCAATAATACTCATTAGCAGAAAGAAAAACAACTTCGTTTGCGTCATTCCTAACTGTTTTCTCATCATACACGTACGTGAATGTATTATCATCAGAGAACCTGTGTACCCCAAGAAAAACAAACCCAATGTTGCCTCTAATAGAACATCTCCACAACAGGTATATGTGGAACCGGAATCTTCTGTACAGAAATGATTACTTTCGTTATAGGAACAGAAAGCTGGCTAAAGCCGGAGATAAATTCTGCCGAAATATTTACAGAGGCGTTACTTTCTAGTCCCCTTTGACTAATTCCTCACGTTTTTTCTTCGAATCAAAAAATGAATTGTCTCTTAACTTTTAATGATTAAGTTCCCTTTCCTCATGGCGTACATCAGGTGTCTGAAGAACTGGGAATGCATAAACCCTTTGCAATTAATGAAATAGCGCATGCATATGTACAATTACGAAGCTTTGTCTTAAAGTATTTTTAGTATGATAAACAGTGAAATATTTACATATGCATTTTACTTCCGCCTGCTGTCTGTGAGCTGTTGTTCCACATTGACGTCGAACATAGTCGGTGGCTACATTAATGTGACTGGACCATGTATGAAGATACTGTACGGCGAGTGCACAAATCCATCATTTTGCTACAAGATAACAATTCCTAATTGCTGAATGCACGACTTAATTTTTAAGGGAAGTTAGCATGTAACGTAAAAGTATGTTTCTGTTCTAGGAGCAAAGTCGCATCATATCTCAGCTGTGGGCTCCGAACATAGAGTCAGATTTGGAGGGCGCCTTCATTCCAGAGTCTCCAATTCAGGCTCTCATCGAAGGGCGATTCACCCTGATGCCTGTCATGACAGGGACTACTTCTGCAGAGATCGGTTAGTATCCATTAAGTAGCAACACTTATTTTGTAGTGTTCAGACGACAGAATCACTAACGCAAGACACTCATCAGTACTTTGGATGTTGATGGAGACGGTAGTATCGTTTCGGAAGTACTGATTTCTATCATGATAGTAGCGCTGTACTTAGTGATGTTTAGTACCTCTAGAATTCTATGTGCTCTCCAAACAAACACAGATATTATTGTACAATTATTGGCCTGTTGAAAATTCCTTACCCATGCAACGTCGGATATTGGTGTCGTCGTAGTTTAACAGCACACGGAGGTTACGTAACTGGTTTCCATTACACTATGACCCACTAATGACATCATGTTTACATGATCATGTCGCTGAATTAATAACGTCAATTATACTGATCAATAACTGCAGAGCTTCATTTACAGTGTTGTACTTGCTGCTGCTGTCAGTAGATACGAATACAAATTACACTCTATTTCCGAATAATTAGTTTCCGTGCCTCTCATTCTCAAACCCTTAGCCCATGAGATAGGTAAATTATTACGTACTTCTGGAAATAAGCTTCTTTTGGGATGTTACATCCAAAATTTTGTTACATAAACCTGAAATAGGCAAGGAAAACGTACAATTAATACAAACAAAGCTATCTGACTTGTGACAGAAACCATTAGCTAGTTTTTGACTGCAACACCTGTGACAAATTGATGGGTCATGTCATCAGATCGAAGTGTGAAGCGCGGTGAGACTAACTCCGACTAACTGGCAGTTTTGTGAGGAAGTGTAGCTCATCTACGTCCCTTCCTTGCTACACTAAATCTGACTTGGACGTGAAGGCCTTTAATACTTGTCAGTGCTACAAAATCTTCTACGGTTGTCACCGCTCCAATAAGCGGTTCGACATGGTTAGAAACCTGTGAAGATTTTGATAATTCTTTTCTGAATTTCTCACCGTGTAGGAACGGTTCGAACAATTATGAAGTATAATGCATATTTAAAATGCTTTCGTTCAAGAGGGGAGTATATTTCAGGAGGAAAGATAAATCCCAAATATCTGAAGTTCGAATGATTATAAGATGCACCTTATTCACCGTTTTGACATTATTTGAGTTTCAGTTACTAGCATAATTACGGTAAATCCTGGGTGAAGGACGTTTAGAGTATACTGAAGATGGCGTACGTAGAAAAATATTTTGTATGCCTCCAGCAACTGCACCCCCCAGAGATGGAATCCGTTCACAGGACAATACATTTGAAAACGTTCATTAACTTAATAGAAAATTACGTCTAAAAATAATGCTTCGCTGCTGGATCACCTTTAATCTAGATTACCTTTAATATCCCTCTAGTACTGTAATAACGAAAAAAAAGGGAAATATGAGAATTCTGGAAACGGAAATTATGGCCATCAAATCAAAAACAAAAAGACGCAGAATGTGTTCTGAAGACCTGCAACATTCGGTTTTGGTCAGTATTTCTCCATCAACGCCTCTTACTCTCCGAGATACAGAAAGCATTAGGGTTCTGAAATGGCTGAAAGCAGCATATTATCACTAACAATAAACTTAAAAGTAATCTTAAATGAATGTAAGGAATGGCGAGACTTGTTTAGAAAAAATAATAGATCTGTGCACCAACATTATCATTTACTAATGAGGAGGTGGGTGTCTCTGAAAAGTAGGTAAAACTGGTAAACGACAATATGCTCCTTTACGAGATGATAATGACGGATTTTAATGAGTATGCTTGGCACAGGGTAGCTTGGGTAGATACAATAGCAGAAATGACAAAAATGTGAACGTTAGAGTATTTGAGGGTTTGTCCTCAGTACTTCCTTCCAGAATGCAAAACTACCCAAAATCATAAGGATGGCGCAACACTGCAATGCGTAATTAGGAATCATACAAGTGGAAATGGTTAACCCTTGCCTTCCTACAAGCTTCAAATTTACTGGAGAACGTAACATGAAACACTTCGCAGTTTGATAATTTTCACATTGAAGAATTATTTCCGGAAGTCAAAGAAGCAATAACTAAACTATGTCCGTCTGAGAACTGGACTGCCGAGCGTTCTATTCGTCATCTGATAATTATCAACGTAGCCACTGACTCAGAAGTAAACAAACAAGAAATAACTTAGTAATGACTAAATGCAGCTAAATGATAAATTGATTACGTTTTCTCAGAGTGTAAAGAAACTGTATGTCCAGATATTAAATTATTTTAACTTACGACAAGCCATTAAGATTTTGAGTAAATTTGTATACAACAGTCGAAGGAAACGGTATTAGTAGACAGAAAATCAGAAAGCGGAATTTGTGAAGTTATTTAAGGAAAAGCAGGTATAAAAGATACAATTGAGATAACTCTACAGAGTTAGAAAATGAAAATTATACAGACATCGACAAAAATGAAATTATTTAGGAAACATAAAAATACATTGCTGATCAGGAGAAGTAAAAACAAAATAAATTCAGAAATGGAGTATGACCAAAGAGAAGAAAGAGTTGTTGGCAAACATTTATAAAGACATAATCGAGTACGGGGAATTAAACAAAACTATTAGGAAATGTTTTGAGTGGTAAGGAGAATGTACGGTGACAAGCTGACAAGACAAACAACTGAAAATAATAAATCACGACGAAGAAGACGTTGATATTTACACTGAGTTACAATCACTTAAAATGGCATATCCCAATTAACAGCTGAGAGAAAATGATAAAAGTATACGAAGATTTATTTAAATGTGGTGTGTCAGGAGGTGAAAAAGTACCAACGTTGGCCAATAAAGAAAGTGGTGGTACTGGCGAAGCATTGTCAAATCATGTACATAATGTACTTCACCTTATGATGCAATGGATGCGCCTGGAGATGATGTTTTAATATACACTGATGAGCTAAAACATTATATTTGTCCTTCTTTGGAGCCCAAAAAAATGGGCGTCGTAATTATTTGCATGACCTTGGAAGCAATTGGCACCAGATATATACGCACAGGTCACTCAGTTCCCGTAAATTACGGGACGGTGATTTATGCGCATGGAGCTGGCGCCCGACCGCCTCCCAGATGTGTTCTACTGCGTTGAAACGAGGCAAATTTGATGGTCACGAAATCAACATTACTTCTCTATCATGCACTGCACGACTCTGGCTTTGTGACGGAGGGAGTTATCCTGTTGGAAGAACCCATTGAAACTGGGGAAGGTATCGTACAGGGTGTTCCACAAATAAATGTAAAGGGATGGTCCAGCGGGTTATAACAGTCTCCTTTCATAAAGTAACCCATGTCCGCATCAGTCAGCATTCACCGCAAAGCGTCATTTAACAGCGTCGAATGCCGCCGGGAAGGTAGGCTTACAATCCGCCATCCGGGTCGACATGGTAGGAGGTCGGTATTACAAAGTTTTCCGTTTTTTGCGACATCAAGGTAAAGGAGAGTAGTGTTTGACGTTTCATGACTCATTTGTAAATGAGTCATGAAACGGCTCGAAATTTTGCTGTCCTGCTCGAAATCTCACATGCAACGACGCCTGAATGATTGTCGCACCCTTTCAAACATCCCAGGTAAAGTGGGCACTGCGTCGCAGCCTGTTGTAACTCGTGCTATCAGCTCTTAATCCATTTGGACAGTTGTTTTGTAAACAGTAGTATTCAGACGTCCCTAGACGAAATGGTCAACTGGCGTGAAGTCGAGGGAACGTACAGGCTTTGCCACTGGCCAACCGTGTCGTATCCAGTTTCCATCAAACGTCTCCTCCAAATGATTTTGCACCGCTTGAGCGAAGTGCTCAGATGCACCATCATGGTGGTAAGGCATCCTCTGTTGGGCACTGAGTGAGACATGTTCCAATTACCAAGGCAGTTTATGTATTTTTGCAGGTGGGGATATTCGGCTGCCAAATAATTGTTAAAATTCGTAGTGAAATCTTCAGCTGTGATTTATTTTGCACAATTCGCTACTAGTTTCGATCAGCGACCATTATCAAGTTCAACTGGCAAAAAGGCAGGCTAAAATTATTGTACGAGTTTCCTGCCGTTTATGCCAGCTAAGCTTGATAATGGTCATTGACCTAGACTAGTAGCAAATTGTAAAAAATAAATCACAGCTGAAGGATTCATCACGAATTTTAAGAAATATTAAGGCAGCGTTTCTCTTAGGAAAATGAAGTATCTGAGTTCAGTCGTCAGGGAAGCATCTAAGGACCAATCACATCATCGCCTACGAAACTGGCCCAAACGTTGATGGCGAAGCACTCTTAGTGATCATAAAGTCAACGCGGACTTTCCCGTGCCCGCTCCTGCTGTTGTGGCTGATGAACACACATTCGCTTGTAAGGGCTCCCTCTTCCGCAAAAATTACAGTGTTTGGTACACACAAAAACAAATATCATTGGGATGCAGAAAATATTCTGGGCTAAGGGCAGACCATCCTCACTCCACACACGC
The DNA here is from genome assembly GCF_023864345.2 of Schistocerca serialis cubense. Lineage (NCBI taxonomy): Eukaryota > Metazoa > Arthropoda > Insecta > Orthoptera > Acrididae > Schistocerca > Schistocerca serialis. The sequence goes on along the minus strand of NC_064641.1, from coordinate 432,786,312 downwards.
CAGACCATGGATTGGCTTACACTCAATTCTCGAGCAACACTCCATGAACTTGCTGAGTACGTGATATGCAGCGGTGCTGACGCTTCTCCATCAAACTCTAGTTATCGCACTGTGTATTGACAACCGAGTCCACTTAGCCATAGCACCTGTTGGGTCTATCAGATAATAAATGCATTGGGTTTCAACGAAGGCATTAAATACACACACGCCATTACAATTTCTTGTCAGGAGTGAACTCACCTCAAGTGCACTTGTCTCTTTTAGGCACCTGTAGATGGTCGTGATTGTGCTTGGTGCTGGCACTCGACGGTACGGAAATAGCTAAACATACAACCATTGATCAGAGAGAGCATTTCCATCCCCGCCCCGTAAGCACAGTACATATCTGCCCTTTATTCACAAGAAAAGCGCTCCATTTCTCGTCTGATGCTCACAACACCGAACACAAGACCGTCCCCGACTCTTGACACACTGACGCAGGGTGAACCAGACCCTGCAGTGTGCGCGAGTGGCACGCTGGTGTCACATCGTAACAAACAGACATTTGCACTGCCAAAGGCAAATCGTACGCGTTCCAGCAAATGCTCGAAGCAACTCCGTGGTATTCTCCCTCAAAGAATGTCTGCTACCACTTTGACTTGGATGATGGGTTAGATGCCTAACTTCCCGGCGGTTCGCGGCGCCGAAAACGACGGCTAGCGCGGTAGGATGCGGACATGGGCTGTTTTGTGGGAGTTTCTTCTTACGAGCCACTCTGCCAGGGCTCCCAGTTTTTACATTCATTTTAGAAACACCATGTGTATGAGGGGAGCGCAAAACTGTTCACAGTTATCATTAAGACCACTTGGAAGCTCATGTGAATGTCCCCCATAGCATAGAACTACACTGACCTGGCTGAAGGCGTGTCAGGACACAGTGATATCTGATGTAACATGAAACGTGAGTCATCCGACCAGGCCACATGTTTCCTTTGACCACAATGGTCACATGCCAACGTCCAGATCTCATGGTCTTCTAGTTAGCGTTAATGACTCTCCATCGCGGGGTCGCGGGTTCGATTTCCGACGGGGCAGAGATTTTCTTCATTCGGGGACTAACATATTTCATTTCATCCTTATCGGCACGTAATACACCGAAGTGTCAACAAACTGAATCACGCGCACCTGGTTGCCGAACAACTCTCTGGCAATGAAGCCATACGATCATTTCATTTCTTTCCGTTCTCTCAACAATCGTAAGTGACAGTGTCTTGTGGCCCGTTGTGATACACGCAGCGGTCGTCTGCTGCACAGTCTCACTCTCACCTGTGTGCGCTGAACAGCGTGTTCTGAAACTCTTGCGCCTGCAGCAGAACTGTGCTGTTGTCAGATCGTCTCCTATTCTGCTATACAAAGGGGACGAACCACCGACTTTCACCTACTGTGATGACGCGTGGACGTCAAAGACCTTGTCTTCCATTCATGGATTCACAGCCTATCAACCAAAATCTACAAGTGCTCACGGCGAGCAGCCAAACAGTTTCGCAGTTTCCGAGGTTTCCTAGGTGACGGGTGATAGCCCTTTGTCAAAATTTCTTATCCCGTTTGTACCAAGCATCGTCGCTAGAATGAGTCAACATGTCTCTGTTGCGCTTATACAGAGCGGTTAGAAACACTCTGAAAAGCCTGTAACAGTGTTGCAGGACAGGTTGTGCTGAGAAATAACTGTTAAGCAAAAAATTCGAGACCTTACGCCATTCCCGCGCTTGTGCCGCTACACAGTCTAATTTAAGCACGCCACCAGATGCAATTAGTGTAGATGATAGCGCAAGAGACTGCTCAGCCTTTGGTTCTGATTCGGTCCTTACCGCCGTCCCATGTCTAACTTTTTGTATCTGTCTCTTGTTGTCGGATTTAGGAAACCGAACGTAGCCCAAGTTTGCGACACGGTCTCTGGCGGGCCGCTTGAATTTACACGAATAACGATCTGATTGGCTAACTTCAACACTAATTATCTTGAAAACGGCGCAAATAACCGAATATTTTTCTCACTTATTGTTTCACAGCCAACCTTCCCTGCAACACCCTCACAAGGTTTTCACACTGATTCTGATCACCCCATATCCTTTGCTTCTGTGTCAAGTGTCCGTAGAGCCATTACGAGCCATCCATTCTAGCGGTGAGTTGTGATGATAATGATTTGCTCCATCATTGTGTTTCAGCGCGAGGTAGATGAAAATAAGAGAAACTTGAAGATTACTACAGACTGATCATACAATGTAGGCTTTGACGGCAGGTACTGTCTTCACTAGAAACTTACTGGCTGATAGACCGTGGTCGATGTATAAAATCTCCCCTGACGTTTCGTCTCTGACTGCGGGAGACATCCTCCGAGGTAAAGCGGCGAACTGCAAAGAGAACTCGAGGAAGCACCGATTATATACGCAGCACAGAGGGCACCACTGTCCATCACGTGGCGTCGGCTATGAGACTGTCTCTGAAAATGCCAACTTCCTCGATATAAAGTAATCGATCGTCAAGCTTCCGGTAAAAAAAAAATGGAAATGTCGTGTGGCTAGGGCCTCCCGTCGGGTAGACCGTTCGCCTGGTGCAGATCTTTCGATTTGACGCCACTTCGGCGACCTGCGCGTCGATGGGCATGAAATGATGATGATTAGTTATAACGCTGACATCCAAACTTTATCCAGTTTAACACCTTCCTCTTTCATGTAAAAATTATTACGGTGTTCATCAATCTCGGTGGCCTTTCTATTCATGCGCGCATAATAAAGCGAAGTTTTAGATGAGACGCTCGTCTCGCTGAATTTTACCTTCTGCTTCGGCCGATTTATCCATGCGACCCAGGTGGCAATTCCTCTTATTTTCAGATGGTTCAGATGGCTCTCAGCACTATGGTACTTAACATCTGAGACTTAGAACTACTTAAACCTAACTAATCTAAGGACATCACACACATCCATGCCCGACACAGAATTCGAACCTGCGACCGTAGCAGCAGCGTGGTTCCGGACTAAAGCGCCTAGAACCACTCCACCACAGCGGCCGGCTCCTCTTATGTTCAACAAGACGGGTGTTAATACTTCTGTTTGTGGTACCGATATAGAGAGAGGAACAAGTAGGTATAAAGACGAGGGCTAGTAGAAATCCTTGGGTAACAGAAGATCTATCGAATTTTATCAATGAAAGGTGAAAACGTAAAAATGCAGTAAATGAAGCAGGAAAAAAGGAATACAAACATTAAAAAAAATGGTTCAAATGGTTCTGAGCACTATGCGACTTAACTTCTGAGGTCATTAGTCGCCTAGAACTTAGAACTAATTAAACCTAACTAACCTAAGGACATCACACACATCCATGCCCGAGGCAGGATTCGAACCTGCGACCGTAGCGGTCGCTCGGCTCCAGACTGCAGCGCCCAGAACCGCACGGCCACTCCGGCTGGCACAAACATTTAAAAAGTGAGATCGACAGGAAGTGCAAAATGGCTAAGCAGGGATGGCTAGAAGACAAATTTAAGGATGTAGAGGCATATCGAACCGGCTGGTGTGGCCGAGCGGTTCTAGGCGCTTCAGTCTGGTACCACGCGACGGCTACGGCCGCAGGTTCGAATCCTTTCTCGGGCATAGATGTGTGTGGCGTTCTTAGGTTAGTTAGGTTTAAGAAATTCTAAGTACTAGGGGACGCATGACCTCAGATGTTAAGTACCATAGTGCTCAGAACCATTTGAACCATTTGAGAGGCATATCTCACTAGGGGTAAGATGAATACTGCCTACAGAAAAATTAAAGAGACCTTTGGAGAAAAGAGAACCTCTTGTTTAAATATCAAGAGCGCAGATGGAAACCCAGTTCTAAGCAAAAAGGGGAAAGCAGAAATGTGGAAGGAGTATATAGAGGGTCTATACAAGGGCAAGGTACTTGAGGACAATATTATGAAAACGGAAGACGATGTAGATGAAGACGAAATGGGAGATATGAGACTTCGTGAAGAGTTTGACAGAGTACTGAAAGACCTGAGTCGAAACAAGGTCCTGGGAGTAGACAACATTCCATTAGAAGTACTGACAGCCTTGGGAGAGCCAGCCCCGAAAAAACTCTACCATCTGGTGAGGAACATGTATGAGACAGGGGAAATACCCTCAGATTTTAAGAAGATCATAATAATTCTAATTCCAAAGTAAGCAGATGCTGAGAGGTGTGAAAATTACCAGACTATCAGTTCAATAAGTTACGGCTGCAAAATACTGACACAAATTCTTTACAGATGGATGGAAAAACTGGTTAAAGCCGACCTTGGGGAAGATCAGTGTGGACTCTGTAAAAATGTTGGAACACGTTATGCAATACTGACCCTACGACTTATCTTAGAAGATAGATTAAGGAAAGGCAAACATACGTTTCCAGCATTTGTAGACTTAGATAAAAAGCTTTTGACAATGTTGACTGGAATACTACTTCAAATTCTAATGGTGGCAGGAGTCAAATACAGGGAGCGAAAGGCTATTTACAGTTTGTACAGAAACCAGGTGGCAGGTATAATAAGCGAGGGGCGTGAAAGGGAATCAGTGGTTGGGAAAGGAATGAGACAGGGTTGTAGCCTATCCCCGATGTTATTCAATCTGTATATTGAGCAAGCAGTAAAGGAAACAAAAGAAAATTTCGGAGTAGGAATTAAAATCCATGGAGAAGAAATAAATACTTTGAGGTTTGTCGACGACATTGTAATTCTGTCAGAGACAGCAAAGGACCAGGAAGAACAGTCGAACGGATGGACAGCGTCTTGAAAGGAGGATATAAAACGAACATCAAGAAAAGCAAAACCAGGGTAATGGAATGTACTCGAATTAAGTCGGGCGATGCTGAGGGAATTAGTTTAGGAAATGAGACACTTAAAGTAGTAAAGGAGTTTTGCTATTTGGGGAGCAATATAACTAATGATGGTCGAAGTAGAGAGGATATAAAATGTAGAGTGGCAATGGCAAGGAAAGTATTTCTGAAGAAGAGAAGTTTGTTAACATCGAGTATAGATTTAAATGTCGGGAAGTCGTTTCTGAAAGTATTTGTGTGGAGTGTAGACATGTGTGGAAGTGAAATATGGACGATAAATAGTCTAGAAAAGAAGAGAATAGAAGTTATCGAAATGTGGTGCTGCAGAAGAATGCTGAAGATTACATGGGTAGACCACATGACTAATGAGGAGGTATTGAATAGAATTGGGGAGAAGAGAAATTTGTGGCAGAACTTGACTAGAAGCAGGGATCGGTTGGCAGGACATGTTCTGAGGCGTCAAGGGATCACCAATTTAGTTTTGGAGGGCAGCCGGGAGGGTAAAACTCGTAGAGGGACACCAAGAGATGAATACACTAAGCAGATTCAGAAGTATGTAGGTTGCAGCAGATACTGGGAGATATAGCAGCTTGCACCGGATAGAGTAGCATGGAGAGCTGCATCAAACCAGTCTCTGGACTGAAGACCACAACAACACAACACCGTTGGGTATATTTTGTTCGTCGATGCTCCTGATTCTCTGCCTAGAGTGAAGGGCTCGATCTATTTCGTTGCTAGAATAGCCCTTCTTCACGAAAGTCGGTCGTAGATGTTCAATGCCATTTTACAGATGAACAACTTCACAAATTTTGTACACCATGTTTACTAAGGTTTTATTACATCTATTTTTTGTCTGGGGTTGTAAATTGAATCTGAATGCAGTTAACGATGAGTATGTGTGGTCTTTCTATATACCTTACGGCCCAACGTTCCGTCCCGTCATTTAATCACAGACACATCCAGAAAATTCAATTGTCCATTACTCTCCGCCTCCAGAGTAAATTAGATTTTCAGGTTAATGCTGTTGAGATGTGTCAGGAAGGCATACAGATCCTCTGTTCAGTGTGTTCATACTACGAAAGTGTCATCGACATACCGATACCATCTGGATGGTCTCTTACTGGCAGTCTGCAGCACCCGTTGTTCAAAAGTCTCCACACACAGCAGGATTAAGAGGACTGCCTATAGCCACCCCGTCAATCTGTTCATAAAAGTCGGTTTTGTATTGATTGTAGGTTGTTGTGACGCAGTGTCTGAGCAATGCCACAGTATCGGTTGGAGAAATATCCGCTACGTGTGAGGTATTTTGGTTTACCGAAATCATGGCAAATAACGACACAATATCAAAACTAACGAGGATATCATCCGGGCCCACACTAATTTCCTTTAACTTGTTAATGAACTTAGCTGAATTTTGATTATGACTGTCAATCCTACCAACATGAGGTTGCAGCAATGAGAAAGATGTTTAACCAACTCGAGGGTGGGACCACCAACAGCGCTGACAATTGGCCTCAAAGAAATCTCAGGTTTATGCACTTTGGGTAACTATAGAGTCTAGGTTGGTACGCTTCTGTTTCATAAAGCAGTTTCTTATCATTGGAGCAGAATGATGACACTTTCACCTGACGGTTGGTCATTTCTAAAATCTTCATAGTCGGATGCTTTTGAAGTTTTTGTAACTGGAGGGAACCAAAATATCATTGATCTTCTCATGATAGGTTTCACTCTTCAATATGACGGTGGCATTCCCCTTATCTGCAGTAAGAACAGTAATGTTTTCGTCTACGTTGATATCTCTCAGGGCCTTCCTTTATGCCTGCAACAGATTTCTGGTAGGTGGCTTCCATGTACGTAGAACCGCAGCTGTTTCCATCCTAATTGCTCAGCGGGCTGCTGATTTGTCAGAATTTCAAATTCCTGTACCAGCCAAGGGAGGCAATTGTGCTGTGACCCCCCCCCCCCCCCTAAAAATACCCACGGAGGATATTGTAGCAAATACTAAGGCAGGTATCTGTCAGCTTCCACAGCAGTCCGCTAATGTAATTAGGATGAAAACAACTAGGTAAAGCTATCTCATACATAGCGGATATTTTCCCAACCGATACTGTGGCATTATTCCTACACTGCGTCACAACAACCTACTTCAGTACAATAGCAACTTTTATGAACAGATTGACGGGGTGGCTATAGGCAGTCCTCTTAATCCTGCTGTGTGTGGAGACTTTTGATCAACGGGTGCTGCAGACGGCCATTAAGAGACCAGCCAGATGGTATCGCTACGTCGGTGACACGTTCGTAGTATGGACACACTGAGCAGAGGATCTGGATGCCCTCCTCACACATCAATCAGCATTAAGCCGAAAATCCAATTTTCTATGAAGACGGAGAGTAATGGACAACTGAATTTTATGGATGTGTCTGTGATTAAATGACGGGACGGAACGTTGAGCCATAATGTATATAGATAGGTCACACATACGGACCGTTATCTGCATAAAAATACGAACCACCACTCTACGCAAGAAAGAGATGTAATAAAAACTTTGGTAGGCAGGGTGTACGAAATTGGTGAACCTGTTTATTTCAAAGATGATACTGAACATCTACGGTGAACTATCGTGAAGAATGGCTATTCTAGCAACGAGATAGATCGAGAACGTCGCTCTAGGCAGAGAATCAGAAGCAACGGCGAACAACAGCCGCCCAACGGCAAGGTTTTTCTTTCGTTCATCAATAAGGTCACAGATCGCATTGGGGAAGCGTTAAGCCAGTATGGCGTGGGAACTATTTTCAGACCCACCACGAAATTAAAAGAATATTTAAGATCCGCAAAAGATGCACGACATCCTGAGGTTACAACGGGGGTATAGAAAATTCCTTCTTGTTGTGGACAGGTTTATATTGGTACCACGAAGAGAAGTGTTAACACCCGTCTTGTTGAACATAAGAGGAATTGCCACCTGGGTCGCATGGATAAATCGGCCGAAGCAGAACATGTTTACCAGGCAGGTAAAATTCAGCGAGACGAGCGTCTCATCTAAAACATCGCTTTATTATGTGCGCATGAATAGAAAGGCCACCGAGATTGATAAACACCGTAATAATTTTAACAGGAAAGAGGAAGGTGTAAAACTGGATAAAACTGGGATGTCAGCGTTGCACCGGAAGCTTGACGATCGATTTCTTCATATCGAGAACGTTGGCATTATCAGAGACAACCTCATAGCCGACGCCACGTGATGGACAGTGGCGCCCTCTGTACTGCGTATATAATCGGCGCTTCCTCGAGTTCTCTTCGCAGTTCGCCGCTTTACCTCGGAGGATGTCTCCCGCAGTCGGAGACGTAACGTTGAGGGAGAGTTTTAAACATCGACCACGTTCTATCAGCCCAGCAGTTTTAAGTGTTACTACAGATTGTTTGCGAAGGGATACAGTTTCTCAAAACTACGCTGCAAATGTCCTCTATCACAGGATGTGAATGACTGAAGAATCTAATATATGAAGAGGGAAAGAGGAGTCATTTTCAGTAACGTATGTCAAATTATGGCAGATGTAGGTCACTCGTTTAATTTTAGTCTAATAAGAGGTACAGCCAAATTTAAGAGTATACCATTCCTTTGTACGACCAGTTGTTACATGTGGGTCAGGAAGGCGGACGATGACAGAGACACGTATTAACAACTTAAGGGCATTAAAGAGAAACATCCTTTGAAAAATGTTATGGGCCTGTGAGAGAGGCAGAGGTCTAGAGACTAGGATACAACAACGAGCTGGCACATCTTATTCAGGCGAAAAATACAGTACAATTTATTACATGTAGAATAATACGCTGGTTAGGACATATGAAGAGCACGGCAGGCGAGTGGTGGCCCAAACGATAACGAAATACAGATTGTATTCCACCAGATTGAAATGACGACAAAGACGTCAAACATGTCCTTAAAAATATGGAGCCGAGGATGGAAGAGAATAACAGATACGCAAGGACTCAGATTGTTGAGAAGGGCTAGGTCCATCAAGGGCTGTAGTGTCAAAGAAGAAGAAGAAAAAAATTAATTTTAGTGAAGTAGTGGAACACCTCGTCTTTCAGCGAGCGATAACTTTGCACATCAGTCATCAGTGCCACCGAAGCCCTTTAATGTCAAATCTATTGTAGAGCTGGTTTAGTCTGGTGTTCTTTAATACAACTGTCTCGTAGCCACTGATGGAAAGTTGGAAATCTGTGGTAAGTTCCTATGGGACCAGACTGCTGAGGTCATTGGTCACTAGGCTTACACACTACTTAACCTTACTTAAACTAACTTACGCTAAGGACAACACTCACACCCATGACAGAGGGAGGATTCCAACCTCCTACGGGGGAGCAGCGCGAACAGTGGAAAGGCGCCTGAGACCGCTCGACTTCCCCGAGCGGTGCCACTGACGATATATCTATCCAGAATGGAACCATATTCTTATTTTTTCCTTCTATAAATTAGTTTTTATGTTTATGTGTTTCACTTTTCCATAGGATTTTCAATACTAGAAGACCCAACTCTTATTGCTGGTCTCAGTGATGAGTTCGAGGATACAGTTGGCCCCTGCCTTCATTTGCCGACGGTGGAACAACAGTCAAATGCGGCCGATAAGTTGAGAGACTTCTACTTTGGCAACGGCACCATTTCCTTGAATGATTCGGATAATCTGGTCAACGTGAGTACTCAATTAGTAATTAGTATCACCTTATGTCCTGAGAAACTTATAGACAGTTGCTTATTAAACGTTGTGTTGTATCTCACACAGAGTGTAACGAAAAGGTGTGACCAAACTTTCAGGAAACATTCCTCACGCACAGAGGAATAAAATATGTTACCAACTTTTGGTTCTTATATTCATAGCTAGTGTTTGTTGCTTCAATTTGAACGAAGGTAATGTTAACATGAAACTCACTTCAATGACTGTCTTAATATGCGTCTAACTTCCTTTCTTGTGCTGACATGTGAATAAATTCTCTGATCGTGTCGACATGTGGTTAACATCATTGCTCTACTAACGTCAAGCACATAGCTGCATCTGTTTACTGTTAATCAAGAACGTTGTTTCCAGTGGAGTGCAGTAGAAATGTACTCAGATCCGTGGTTGGCAGATGCCTGTTTGCTGTGCGAATTATCAGATGGTGATGACTGTGGAGCTCAACGTTTTTTTTACCTGAAGAGATATCCAAAACAATGGTGCTCAGAGAGGAGGACGCTTGCAGCAATTTACAATTGTTACAGGGGGCAAGGAATGTTTAAGCCATCTACTCGCGACTGGAGGAGGCCAAGAAGGAAGAGGATACCACATTTGGGTAGGAACTTATTCTTACACTTGACGACAACCCTAGTACAATCATTTGCAACTAGTAATGTTGACCACGTAACTGCCAGGAGAGTGGCCTGCTGTATTCGTGCCAAGTACAGAGTTTGCAGGCCCTACCAGCAGCTGATTTTCCCGCAGCGCTACACTTCAACCAATCGTTCATTCAACTATGTGTCCAGTCGCACGTCAGTGCAAATGTGCTTTTCACGGATGAGATTTAGTTTCCGCGTGAACATTACACTCAGAACGTATGGGCTGTCGAGCGTCCTCATGAAATTGTGCAGCAACGTTTTGGCTGCCATTGTTGGTGACTATTTCTTAGGCTCAACGGAGAAACTTAAACACAGTTTCTTAAAGAATACTCTATATGTTCTGCTAAGACATGTGCCTTTATGAGTGAGACAAAACATATACTTCACGCCCAATGGAGCTCCTCCTGACTTCAGTGTTAATGTTCGCACGCTTCTAAATAACAGTTTCCGCGACAAACGGGTGAGTAGAGGTGGGCCAATTCCTTGGGCTACATGCACCTCGAACCTAAACATACAAGACGTTTATTTGTGACGGCTTTCGAAAGCTGTTGCGTACTGAAGCCCAGTGCAAGATGTTCAGAGTCTTGGTACTTGTATTGTGGAAGATTGTGAAACAACCGATTCTCTAGGGGTACATCGAAGCATCAGAAATTCAGTGCATATGCGGGTTGATGAATGTATGCTTGCTAACGGTGAGCATTTTGAATATTTCAAACTGTGCTGATACGTTCTTGTCCTGTGTGTTTTCCATGGTTATTGCTTTAGAGAGTAGTGAAAACTGAACTCTAATATGAAAATAAAGCATTCACGTTCCCACGACAGTATAACACATTTTTCTCCTCTTAGTGTGAGGAATGTTTCCTGAAAGTTTGGCCATAGCATTTTGTTACATCCTGTATGGATAGTGACGTATTTGCTAAGACGTCGTGAAAATTTACTTTCACGTTGCATCCCATTCTTTGAAGTTGAGAGTTTAAAAACAACAAGATACACTGCAAGGTACGTGTACATCTTGGACGTACGAATGGCTGGACGCACAAAAATACATGAGAGCTGTCTAAGAGCTGTAACTAGACAAAAGTTCTACATGTCAGTATTACAGGAAACATTACCAACAGGTTAAGGGTTTGGTCACACACAATGAGTAAAGAAGTAATTACTATAATATTGTGACATTTATTTGATTACAATATGAAATACAGTAATATGAGTTATGCTGTAATTTCCTCAATAGAATAAGGAACTCTCAGTTTTACTGATTCACTCCTAAATTAAAAATAATATACTTCACAAACAATTTCATTATATTATTTGTAAATATTTTCGTGCGTTTGTAGAATAACTGACCACTTACTCTGTCTAATCAATGTGGGCCTGTGAAGCATCTTGCTTCTCGTGATTTTCCACTTTCCCAAGCTTTTCCATTTGACGAGTAACCTTATTTCGGAGGCGTGGATTGTTAATTATCCTCTCCATTAGAGAAAAATACTTCTTTTATCAGACCTTCCTTCCATGTAGTTGTGATGTTGCTGTGAAAAGATACTTATTCATACTCCATCCATTACGTTCTTCCATAAGACAACGTACCATTTTTATGACTGTCCCTTTCTGATATATGTACATGCCTTCTGGTCAAATGAATCAACTCCTGATTTACACTCTTTATAGAATAAAATTTTCTTATTTGGTTTTTATGTTCTTCGGCTACAGTGGTGCTGTGGTGTAGCGTACTTACTATAGCAATATCGCCGAAGCCTTCAGTTGGAGTAGAATTTTCTATTTTTTTTGTTACACTACCCCTTGATAGACCGGGTGCAATTTTCATGATACTATGTACACGTATTCTACTCATCTGTGGCAGTGATTTACTCTAATGAGTTCCATCATGACGTATAAGGAAATTAGAAATCCTGTCTTCTGTATCATATAATTCTTCACAGTTTGTTTCCCTTGGGTTCATTATTCTGGCATCGGTGTCCGAAACTCTGCGGTCTCCTTGATCAAAGAGAGTTTGATCATCAAGTCATTCTGTAATTCATACCGCAGAAGATGGACTCTCAATACCCTAGTACAACGAGCTGTCACTGGACAATCACTTTAAACTTTCATAGTTATGTCATCATTGTCTTAACACAGTTCCATTGGTAAGTGTTTTTTATCAGTTCTTCGCGGTTAATGAGTGTTCCCTTAATGTCCCAATTTTTTCCTGTTTGTGACAGACCAGAGTTGGCAAAAAAGGTTTTATCCACCCGACGCAGACGTATGTCCTGACTGCACTCCTCTTTTAATGTGGACTGCATTTCAGCACTACGTTCAATAAGGTTTCGACTTATTAGTCCTCTAGTCTGTTATATTACAGATTTGGTGAGCGACATCTTTCACTACACGGCGTCCACTACCACTGTTTCTGCCCTATACATTTTAACTTCCAATGATACGCTCTAGTTCCCCATGTCTCTTACTGGGGCATGAGTGTCCATTAGCTCTGTTTCTGTCCTACAGGCCTTATCTGCAGTGAATTGTCCTTATTCCGTAGGTATTTTATTGGGGCATCAGTTTTGTGGCTTTTGACATTCAACTAAGATGTGTAAATTCAAAGTTTAGCCTTTCGTTTATCAACCTTTGAAGAGACTAAGAAATTAATCGGTTTACAGCTTGAGCGTTAAGACATCGTGCATTCTCTCTAGCCTTATGAAGCGAGAAATTGTGAGTAAATACCTGTTCCTTTTGCTCGCTGTTACGTGATTTGTATTAATAGAATTTTGTAAAACACACTTTTCGTATTCAATACAGGTTATCGCCCGAAGATCTGACTACAGTGATATGAATCGGGTTGTGTTGCCTAATAAAGGAACATATATACAGCTAATACGACCTTGAAGAAATGTAATTCATGTTCAATAAAATAATATTTAAGACTATTTTGGAGAATTTTAGAAATTTTTTTACACTAACACCTCAGCATTCTTGATACAAAATTTCGATGACTTGTGCTGATTTCAGTTGATAGTTTTTCCTCTTACAGATAGTATGGAAAACGTGTTCTAAGTAAAGAATAATGGTTATTCTGTTTGTGAAAGGAAACTGAGAATTAGACTTATCTTCATACGAGTACACGGTTATAGCTTTCACAGTAGAAAGAGTTTAATGCTTCCAAACTGACAACTGTTATCAGTAATCTAGCTGTTTTAACCCACCATTAAGATAAAGGATAAATAAACTGCTGGAAGATGGCTGGTTCACTAGGGAGTTTAAAAGAACTTTGTCATGCACCAGACATGTAGGATTATAAAGCTCATAACACAAAATATTTAATTCGATTTTCAACGAATCATGTGTCTTTCCGAAGAAAATCAATTGTATTTCCAAGGATTGCACCGGACACCAACAACATTAAAGGAATGTTAATGAATTTATTGAGAAAATGAAAGGTTTCTGGCTCTAAAAGAAGTGTTTCATGCATCGAAGTTTAACACCACATAGGAGAAGCAGCCACATGAGACGTTATGGTTGTGAAATTGCTCTCAGAATTTGAGGTGACATGCATATTATACACGTAAATAAAATTTGAGCTCTAGCAAAGTGAGAAACTTAACACAGAATTTAAACTGTAGGAGATGGTATTTGTGATCGTGTTATTGGAAAGTTCAACTATAGACATGGTTTCCATCCATGGCGTTAGATGTCTTGTTGCTTGCACTTAGCTTTGATTATAAAAGCGGTTCAAAACCGGTGAGTTTCCTGCCTCTCCACAGGGGATGAAACCCTTGATCCATTGCGCTGCTAAAGCATCCATCTCATTGACTTTAGGACAAAAGAAAATGTTTAATGACGAATGTTGCAACGCTATTTTGAATTGCACCTCGGCAGTCCAAGACCATCAGAAGCTTTTGGATAGCGTGGACAAAGGCTAGGCGAACAATTAAAGTAGGGTTTCAGAAATTGATAAGTGGTTCCACTCTGGCAGTAAGTGTACTCAGTGTAATAAATTAATCAGAAAGATTTCTTGAAGTATGGACAGAACTGCAGTAGGAGCTACAACAGAGAAATTGTGTCCTTATCTTTGAAAGGCGTAAGGCATACCCTACGTTAGCTGGAAATTCCAAGGACGTTTCTACATTTTATTGTGATTTTATTGGCCTTGCCAATCATTGCGTACAGGGGGGAGGGGGGGAGAGGAGAGACCATGGGCAGGTGTGCAAATCTTCTCTTTGTGCTACTGAATAATATACGACAGTGCACAACATGTATATCATGCAACAAATAGTGAGGAACTATGGATTAAACAAACAGATGATTGTATGAGCACTGTATTCATTACTTTGAATCGTTTCACATAGCATATATCAGCCAACAAAATTATTTTCACAATAGCAATAAACATAAAAAGTCACAGAGTAAACAGCTTTCAACTAATCTGCGTAATAGTACAACAATCTTCTACTATACACTTCGTACAGTAGCCTACGTGCTTCCTCAGATTCCAATCTATCTCAGTACAAAATTCCAGGGAAATCGGTTCAGATGGTTAGTCGTTAAAATATAACAGAACGAGTTAGCTTCGAGTTTATAATATTAGTATGAATACCACTTTCAATAACAATATCTTTTCTTCCGTGATCCGATTCTGGTTCCGATTCTTCGTGCCCCAAGCTATTCTGAAGTTACCTGCGAAAACCCCAAGAAAATATATCTAGTAATTTAGGAGAAATTTGTTCAAACCTTCAGACGTGACAGTTTTACAGATTTATTATTAGTATAAATATAGAGCTCTATACACTCACATAGTTCTATTCGGAAACATTTTGGCTCTTAAAACAGTATTTATTTTACTTTTTTCTTTGGTTATTTGAATAGGAATGATGATGACCTTATGGCATTACTGGTTGGGAGACACCGTCTGCAATTATTCGGCCGCCTAATGCAACTCTTTCAACTTTGCGACGCTTCGAAGACTTGAGCGTCTTTTTCGTGAGGATGAGATGAAATGGTTAGTACAAGACAAAGATCCAGTCCCCGAGTGAAGATAATGTCAGGCCAGACTGGAAACTGAGCGCGGGACCCAGTGATCTGAAGGCAACGATGCTAACCACTGGACCAAGAGCTGCGGACATTTTCATAGTATTGCTTTCACTGCTTAACGTCTTGTGGAATTATCGTGTTATGTGCAAAAGTTTTCGATTTTATGCTCGTCTTCCAGTATTATAACTTCAAATATACTGTCCAGTCACATTCAAGTGACCATACGTCAAAAGCCTGAACGATCACCTTTTGTAGCGTGGACGTCTGGGGGACGTTGAGAAAGAGTCAGTGAGATTTGAGATTCTGGAAGAAACTTACAGTGATGTGGAGCCATGCCGACCCCAATGGCTTTCTGTCGTTTCTCGTCCTACACGGCAACAGCAGTCTGAACGATGCAGCATAAAACGTGAATCATCTGAAAAGGACACCTGTCGGCATTCAGTGGACGTCCAGTTGAAGTATTGTCGGGAAAATCCCAAACGTCGTCGCTAACGGACAGCAGTCAGCATAGGTGCATGAACCAGGCACTTGTTTATGATAAAGCCATTTTGCCACGAACTATATACTTTAACCATAGAGGCATGCGAACAGTTTTCACTCGACACGGCTTGTATTGTATACCATCCACTGCTAGTGCTGCTACATGACGCTGCCAGTGTGTGTGGTTATTGCACGTTGACACTGAACATAGAAGTGATCACATTAATATGCATGGACTGTGTGTCTCTTCAAAGAATGGAGAAATGTGCAGAGAATATTGGTTTTATTTTTTACTGAAGTGAAACTATGGTCGCTAGTTTTTAAACATTTTCCTCATGTTTCCTTTGGTTTTAAGAATTCCACGCGGTTCCTGACCATAGCATGTGACGAAATTCTTAGTTATCTGATCTGAAGGCTAAGTTAATGTAAGCACATGATATTTCAAAGTACCCCAATGACAATACTTGTAGGACAGATTTAACTTGTTAGCTGCAAACTCATAGAAATTTAATTTGTTCTTGCCTCGCTTACAACTGTACAGTATATGTGTCAGCCAGACACATCTGTAGAAGGTACATGCCAATCGTGAGGGCATTAGGATGGCTTCTGGGGCTTACAGATGATATGTCTTATCCAGTTTCCGGGCAGAGTCGGAAAATTCGCTTTTACTCTTCAGCCTGCAGCTTCTTTTGATGCGAAACAGTTACAGATGCCACTCCATAGATCAGTCGAATACTTATTTTTCACTTACCCATCTGGGTATGCTGCATCTGTATCAATGACACCAGAAAGTAGTTAGGCTAAGTGCGATTAGGGCAAGCAGCTTTTGATAGATTCATGCGGCAGGCATAAGTGTTCTATGTCAGGATATGAGTGGATCACGACCTTGATTACTGGGAAGGCCCTGTACATTTATATACCTGATGGTGTGTGTGAAGTCGTGTTTCCCAAAGTAGTATTCGTAAAACAAAATTTAATTGTTTTTAATCAGTGACAAAGGATCTGAGGTAATATGCAAAGACGGGTCTAAAATGGGTACAACTATAGCTAGCTCTACTATATATGGCAGAGGTTGCTTTGCACCATTAGTAGTTATTATCTTTCACGTTTCATCTGCAAATGTAGCGAAGAAGAGCTGATTGCCTCCGTGCGTCTGTACCAGTCATAATCTTTATTTTATCCTTTTGTCCTTAACGTCCTTATGCAAGATGAACGTTGGAGGTAGAAGAGGATTTTTTTTAAAATTTGTGGTAAGAGAAGAGCCTATGGGACCAAACGGCTGAAGTCATCGTTCCCTAAGCTTACACACTGCTTAATCTAACTTAAACTAACTTACGCTAAGGACAACACATACACCCATGCCCAATAGAGAGACTCGAACCTCCGACTAGGGGAGCGCTGCGACCCGTGACAAGGCTCCCCAGACCACGCGGCTACCTCGCGTGGCATAGTAGAGTTGTTCTATAGTTTGCAGCAATGCTGGTTATGCCTTTTCCCGACGACAATCGTTCATCGCAGCCCATTCCTACTCAGTGAATTATTTTGCTCAATGTGGGATCTTCGGCAGTTTCAGAGATCACTATAGCTCGAAATAGTGGAAAGGGCCGTTAGTAGAGCTAGTATCTTCTCTGCGGAAACACACTACACTTTAATCTGCCAGGAAGTTTCATATCAGCGCACACTCCGCTGCAGAGTGAAAATCTCATTCTGGACACTTTAATGTGTTTAATATTAGAGATGTAAGAACTACGATGTTCTCCATTTCACATGTTTCGTTTCGGGCGAGGTGCCTGTCTATTGCAATGGACTTGCTGGTGCTGCATGAAACAAGGCAAATGGCTAACTTCAGATTTTTTTAGTGTCTGACAATCTGTTCACAACCTGTAGAGCGCTCGTATTTAGCTTAGAAGTGGCTCTAACGGATCTGAAAAGTGTACAGCTCTCGACAGAATGTAGTAATAAGTTTTTTCCATATATCTCTAAAATAATTTTGAAGTCGTATCAGGAGGCTTCATTTATGGTTGTAAGTTTTAGAAATTAGACCAAATAGTCTCGCATGAAATAATATACACTCCTGGAAATGGAAAAAAGAACACATTGACACCGGTGTGTCAGACCCACCATACTTGCTCCGGACACTGCGAGAGGGCTGTACAAGCAATGATCACACGCACGGCACAGCGGACACACCAGGAACCGCGGTGTTGGCCGTCGAATGGCGCTAGCTGCGCAGCATTTGTGCACCGCCGCCGTCAGTGTCAGCCAGTTTGCCGTGGCATACGGAGCTCCATCGCAGTCTTTAACACTGGTAGCATGCCGCGACAGCGTGGACGTGAACCGTATGTGCAGTTGACGGACTTTGAGCGAGGACGTATAGTGGGCATGCGGGAGGCCAGGTGGACGTACCGCCGAATTGCTCAACACGTGGGGCGTGAGGTCTCCACATTACATCGATGTTGTCGCCAGTGGTCGGCGGAAGGTGCACGTGCCCGTCGACCTGGGACCGGACCGCAGCGACGCACGGATGCACGCCAAGACCGTAGGATCCTACGCAGTGCCGTAGGGGACCGCACCGCCACTTCCCAGCAAATTAGGGACACTGTTGCTCCTGGGGTATCGGCGAGGACCATTCGCAACCGTCTCCATGAAGCTGGGCTACGGTCCCGCACACCGTTAGGCCGTCTTCCGCTCACGCCCCAACATCGTGCAGCCCGCCTCCAGTGGTGTCGCGACAGGCGTGAATGGAGGGACGAATGGAGACGTGTCGTCTTCAGCGATGAGAGTCGCTTCTGCCTTGGTGCCAATGATGGTCGTATGCGTGTTTGGCGCCGTGCAGGTGAGCGCCACAATCAGGACTGCATACGACCGAGGCACACAGGGCCAACACCCAGCATCATGGTGTGGGGAGCGATCTCCTACACTGGCCGTACACCACTGGTGATCGTCGAGGGGACACTGAATAGTGCACGGTACATCCAAACCGTCATCGAACCCATCGTTCTACCATTCCTAGACCGGCAAGGGAACTTGCTGTTCCAACAGGACAATGCACGTCCGCATGTATCCCGTGCCACCCAACGTGCTCTAGAAGGTGTAAGTCAACTACCCTGGCCAGCAAGATCTCCGGATCTGTCCCCCATTGAGCATGTTTGGGACTGGATAAAGCGTCGTCTCACGCGGTCTGCACGTCCAGCACGAACGCTGGTCCAACTGAGGCGCCAGGTGGAAATGGCATGGCAAGCCGTTCCACAGGACTACATCCAGCATCTCTACGATCGTCTCCATGGGAGAATAGCAGCCTGCATTGCTGCGAAAGGTGGATATACACTGTACTAGTGCCGACATTGTGCATGCTCTGTTGCCTGTGTCTATGTACCTGTGGTTCTGTCAGTGTGATCATGTGATGTATCTGACCCCAGGAATGTGTCAATAAAGTTTCCCCTTCCTGGGACAATGAATTCACGGTGTTCTTTTTTCCATTTCCAGGAGTGTAGATGACTGACACACGCGGGAATTGGATTAAGACTTACGTAACTCTAATTAAAGCTTAAAAAAAAAGGTTGGGCCTCTGACAGTGCTGAAAAGAAGCCCTTGATAATGGAAGGGGCCGAAAGGGATACGAGACAGTGATAGACTGAGTATTAAAATTGGCACGTAATCTTAATTTCCGTTGTGCTTGCTAATCACTCTGAGCGATAATGTAGATTGTCTGCGTTAGATTAGACAGCTAACCTGTCTTATCTTAGATGTTTTAATTCAGCGTTGGCACGTAAGAAGTGAGGTATTCGAAGGCCCTAAGCAAAGTTTCGAGGAGCCTACTGTGACATCATATGTGCTGCGAAACTCTTGACTTACTCTAAATCGAAGTATCACGACAATGTGACCAGTGGTGGTGTAAGAGGCGCTCACAGAATTACTTATACACAGTCAGAACTAGTTCTACATCTACATCTACATTGATACTCCGCAAGCCACCCAACGGTGTGTGGCGGAGGGCACTTTACGTGCCACTGTCATTACCTCCCTTTCCTGTTCCAGTCGCGCATGGTTCGCGGTAAGAACGACTGTCTGAAAGCCTCCGTGCGCGCTCTAATCTCTCTAATTTTACATTCGTGATCTCCTCGGGAAGTATAAGTAGGGGGAAGCAATATATTCGATACCTCATCCAGAAACACACCCTCTCGAAACCTGGCGAGCAAGCTACACCGCGATGCAGAGCGCCTCTCTTGCAGAGTCTGCCACTTGAGTTTATTAAACATCTCCGTAACGCTATCACGGTTACCAAATAACCCAGTGACGAAACGCGCCGCTCTTCTTTGGATCTTCTCTATCTCCTCCGTCATCCCGACCTGGTACGGATCCCACACTGATGAGCAATACTCAAGTATAGGTCGAACGAGTGTTTTGTAAGCCACCTCCTTTGTTGATGGACTACATTTTCTAAGCACTCTCCCAATGAATCTCAACCTGGTACCCGCCTTACCAACAATTAGTTTTATATGATAATTCCACTTCAAATCGTTCCGTACGCATACTCCCAGATATTTTACAGAAGTAACTGCTACCAGTGTTTGTTCCGCTATCATATAATCATACAATAAAGGATCCTTCTTTCTATGTATTCGCAATACATTACATTTGTCTATGTTAAGGGTCAGTTGCCACTCCCTGCACCAAGTGCCTATCCGCTGCAGATCTTCCTGTATTTCGCTACAATTTTCTAATGCAGCAACTTCTCTGTATACTACAGCATCATCCGCGAAAAGCCGCATGGAACTTCCGACACTGTCTACTAAGTCATTTATATATATTGTGAAAAGCAATGGTCCCATAACACTCCCCTGTGGCACGCCAGAGGTTACTTTAACGTCTGTAGACGTCTCTCCATTGATAACAACATGCTGTGTTCTGTTTGCTAAAAACTCTTCAATCCAGCCACACAGCTGGTCTGATATTCCGTAGGCTCTTACTTTGTTTATCAGGCGACAGTGCGGAACTGTATCGAACGCCTTCCGGAAGTCAAGAAAAATAGCATCTACCTGGGAGCCTGTATCTAATATTTTCTGGGTCTCATGAACAAATAAGGCGAGTTGGGTCTCACACGATCGCTGTTTCCGGAATCCATGTTGATTCCTACATAGTAGATTCTGGGTTTCCAGAAATGACATGATACGCGAGCAAAAAACATGTTCTAAAATTCTACAAGAGATCGACGTAAGAGATATAGGTCTATAGTTTTGCGCATCTGCTCGACGACCCTTCTTGAAGACTGGGACTATCTGTGCTCTTTTCCAATCATTTGGAACCCTCCGTTCCTCTAGAGACTTGCGGTACACGGCTGTTAGAAGGGGGGCAAGTTCTTTCGCGTACTCTGTGTAGAATCGAATTGGTATCCCGTCAGGTCCAGTGGACTTTCCTCTATTGAGTGATTCCAGTTGCTTTTCTATTCCTTGGACACTTATTTCGATGTCAGCCATTTTTTCGTTTGTGCGAGGATTTAGAGAAGGAACTGCCTCACTGGGAATCGGAGATGCGACCTGCATAATTTGAAAAGACTATTGCATGTTTTGAATAATCTGATCTCAATAAGAGTCTTATCCGACCTTTAAATCGCTAGTATCGTTCTGCCGTGTGAACGACAGTATGTTTCCTCCAGTTCGTGCTGTATAGAACAACAAACAAGTAATCTATCGTATATGACTTTTTTCAACAGATTTTATGTTGTTTGGCCACAAACATTTCCAAGTGCAAATATCTCTCACGATATTTCAACCGTTGTCTTTACTGGATGCCGATTTTATGTAGTTAGTGCACATTTGATATTGGACAGTTGTATGTATACACATTCAGGTTTGGTTATTTATTTATTTATTCTTCATAATTATAGCCTATTGTCTGAAAAGCTGAAATAGGCCACAGAAGCCACATTTCCTTGGATAGTAATAATTTATGTATTAACTATTTATTTAGTTATTATCTCTCCATCTGCAGAGTACGTAATATAGCTTGGATGGAAGCATGCTGGCTTGCGGTTGACTGTCTCTTGATGCCTTCCTTGGCCTTCACGGATACTGCGGCTATAGTTTCGTTCAAGATTCGCCAGGTCGACTCACTCCTTAGTGCTGCTTTGGGATTCAACAATGTTAAAACATTACATCCATTATCCGCCGCATCTTCATAGAGCGCGCAGCGCACAATGTGCGTTCCGGTGTGCCCACACCTGCGCAGGCGCAGTTATCATTCACCCGTCTTCTGATTTTGTATCGATACGTAGCATAAGGGCCATGGCTAGTCACATAATGTATCAATCTACTCGTCGCGTTAACAAATCTCATTTATAACCCCTCGCTGATGCTTGTGCATATAGTGTCCTACTCATTTTGCCACAGTTGGATCTTTCATTGTCTTTTCCGAACTGGCCTCAGTTCCAGGCACATTTTGTTCTTCCATTTGATTGCCTTTCTTTAACCAGTAAAAGATTCCCTTTCCATAATTTCCAATTTCAGTAGATCTTCCTAGAATTATTAACCAAGCATCATTCGGGGTAGTGCAAGAGGCACCCGTTAATCTTAGTAGCGCTCCTCATTCTACTCTTCTCACTAACAAGGATGGCTTCAGTAGCTTGATCTTGTAATGTTTTGCATAATATTTTTTCAAATATCTTACCGAGAACGTACGAAAGACAAATTATTCTGTAGAATTTGGGTATCATTGGATCCTTGCCCTTTACTAATTACTTGAACTTCAGGGTTCTCCAAAGGTGCTGGGACCCTTCCCTGCAAGGGACACTCGTTGTACAGTTCACACAAGAAACTACCCTATTGTTCACATAGGGCTTGTATTACTTCGCCATGGCTCCCGTCTGCTCCTGGAATTTTTTTCTTTTTCAGTCTTAAAACTATATGCCTAATTTCTTCTTGTTCCAAGCGGTACACAAGTTTATTGTCCACATTATCAAGCCTTCCCATAACATTTTTCGTAACCCGTGCTGAACATCTGTCTCCACTTCTTCTTCATCGCCAGAAAGTAGTTTTCCATTGCCTGGACAGCTGACTATTCCAAACTTTCTGTTACTGTCCCATCATTCATTCTGACCTTCGATAATACTATTGGTGTTCGTATTTTCTCGCACACTATTTTTTATGGTACACTCCAAGGATGGATTTCCGAGTTAGCCTCCTCGAATTGCTTTCATTGTCCTATTTTTGTTTCCCAAAACTCTCCCTTAAAGCTTTGTTTACCATACCTTTATTTATGAAACGTGCGGACTCTTTCTTCTTGGGTCGTGCTGCTCTGGTACACCTTCCTGGCTCTTCTCGTTTCACGTCTTAATTTCTGCTACCTCTCGATCCAGATGCAAGTTATTCCTGACCTCTGCTGACAAGTATTGATACCTCCATTGCTCTATGTATAGCCACTGGCATTTCTTGCGCCTTAAAATTTGCATTATCACCCAGCGATAGACTTCCTGGACACTGAAACACTCTTCTTAGTTCTTCCCAGTCAGCATCCTTGATTGGGCCTTATGCGCACGTTTTCTGTGGCGTCTTGGATTTCCATTCCAGTGATGGTAAAGTGTACGATACTGTGTTCACTCGATGTCACTGCACTCTCAAACATGTAACCCTTGATACGACGCGCTGCTGCCGTATTTGCTAATGTGACGTCAGTATATGACCTTGCTTCGATCCTCGATACATAGGTTTCCGGATTGTGAGGCGCATTCAATACTTGTAGCTTGAGTTCGATAATGGCTTATTCACGTTGTCTTCCACGGCCATCAGTCATGCAGAAATGTCGCACTACTGACTTCACATTTGTGTCAGTGGGGAACACGACAGTCTTAGCAGATATTCGTCGATCTCAAAACCAAACTGAAAATACATTAAACTGGGATGCAGCCCTCTCTTCCGGTTTTTTTACATTGCGCGTTCTGAACAGTACTGTGATATTTTTGTCAGTGTTATGGCCTTGTGTAACGCTATTATTGCTACCATAAGACGTTTCCCTTTTGTGACTATCTAGGCATTTATCAGCGTGGAGGTGATCATTCCTGCCCTTGTATACGGTCTCATGGCTTTAAGCAGTCCTCTCTTGATCACCATTAGGGATGATGGGTATATATTCGACAATCTTGCCCTGCTCCCCTGTAATCCCGTGCTATATTACCATGCGTCATCACAGGGTGCTTGTACAACGTCTCTAATGAGAATGATTCATGTCCACTGGCAGAAACTGCGTCAACAACGTCTCTAGTTATCCACAACTGTTGGCAGATTGTTCACTCTGAGATGGATTCTATCTACGAAATCAGATACGGAAAAAGTAGTATACTCTTTTTTTTTACCTTTATATGTCTTAACGCTATAGTAAGCGTCATCGGCTCTTCCAGTCTAGTGAGATGCATAACGTTCTCTATGCTTTCATAAATCTGTCGCGGATCTGTTCTGGTTTGTGTTTTATTGTTTATTTCCTTGTAGTATGAGTTTGTTTCCTGTACGAACTGCACTGAGTCTCGTACCGTTTTTGTTGCAGATTCACGTCCTACATCGGCGGATCTTCTTTTACTTGAGTAGACAGTGTATTCCTCAGGATGTGTGTTGTTGCATTCTACGTACAACTGCCCGGTTTATGTCACCAAAACCTTATCGCCTGTATCATTCGTCACACCTACATCTGCCTCTGTTTTTGCTTCTCTGCTATGCTACGTAGTTCTGACGTTTCGGCAAAAACGTCTTTGCTACTTTTTCGTAAGCGCATGATGCTCTGCTTCGGTCTGTGTCGCACGTTCTTTTCTGTGCTACTTACTGCTCACTTTTTGTCAGAAATTCCTCGCTCTTTCGGGGTTCCTCCTCCACCTCGATGGTGATTTATGTTTCTTACATAGACGGCACTTGATGATGTCATTAGAGTCCTCATTTCTCTCTAGTGTTACGACAGGAGTACCGATAATCCGTTCTTAAAATCTGCCTTGTTAGGAGGGTTTGATAATGTGACAATCATCTATGTTCCCTGTGCACATTATCCTCTGTATTTACATGGCATGCACACTGCTGCTTATTTGATTTTATTACAATCTTGTCCGGTATGACCTTCTTCGCCACAATGTCAAAAATTGCTACTTGTTTATCACTATATTTTGCCGAATGACCAAGATCTTGAAAAGGAACGCACCGTCTCGCTTCTAGATACCTTCACTGAAACCGAATGAAACTCAAGATATACTTTTTGTCTTTTCATGAGAGCTGTTCTAATCTCAGGGCACACATAAAGTACTTGACGGACCACTTTTCTTCCCCTTGGTCCCGACCTGGAACACACGTCTCACACTTCAAAGCCGCTTTCGAAGCATTTCTTAATTTTTCAAGGTTCTCCATGTATATTGTGTCTTTGCATCAGTTTCAAATCAGTGTCTCTTGCACCTTTTTGTTGTTCATTACATTTCCCGTGACACTTTGCGTAGCAGATTCCATGATGACTACATTATTGCTTTGCTTTATCTTCCTTGTGCAAATTTTCTCCTTGGCGGGTTTTATTAAAGTCATTATGTCTTGATGCACTACCTTTGCCTCTTCATTTGTTCTTGACTTTACGAGCAGATATTTCTTGCATTGTTTGCGCTGCCGCTATTTTAGTTGCAGCAGTTGTTTCGGTTACATCTCTAGTAGGTCACGCCTTGAGCTCCGCATATGCGTTTGTTTTCTAGTTTTTGTGAATTTTCTCTATAACTTTCGTTTCCTTTTTGTAGTTGTTCCAACCTTCCAATTAATAACGGCTGCCCTATTGCCCATTGAGATGTTTTCTCATTTAATGTCGTTTCCATTTCACTTGCTCTTGTCTGTATCACCTTTTTCCCAAAACATTAATCTTCAATAAATATCATCAAATCTTCAAGCTTCTGTTGTATATTCACCGTTAATCTAGTCCTTCAACTTTTCCCTTCGGCATCAGCTTTGGTTGCCAGTTCTTATCAAAACGTAAATGAAGGAAGACAAGATAAATTAAACATACCGTTGCAACTTTCAGACAATTGGGGATCAGGAAGTCATTGTTGGGTTGTTCAAAAAATCATATCGCCAGTTGTTTAACCTGATCTAAGGAAAATGTGTTCTAGTAAATAAATTATTCTCCGGAACATTCAATACATTATTTCGACACTACCACGATACTATTTTTTTTCATTTTCTCACTCGTTCAGATGGTGTTGTAAGATCTTTCTACTGCCAGCGTTATACTCATGAAGCTGTAACGTATTTAAATGATTTTCCCGTTGTTGCAGTTTAACAACGATATTGGAACCTTCGAGCCCACTGATTCGTTGATAAGAAAATTGAACAGTATCTCCAACGTGACTATTTATTATTACACCTTCGACTACGCAGGAGTGAACGTGCCTACTTCACCGTGGGGTAAGCTCTACATTAATTTGTATTCTATTGCACAAACACAGACTCGTAAAATAGAAAAGGCTTTAAGATAAAACTTCCTTGTAATTTAACGTGTTACTAGTTAAAAGTTAAGCAAATATAAAGTAAATGAGATCCACAGCAGCTTTTCTACATGTTGACAGAGAAATTATTTTTAATCAGACTATATGTTTTTAGGAACTTTGATCACTCAGCCGAAATACTTTTACGGACAGTTTTCACAAGTCATTTCACAGACAAAAGTCAAAAGTTTTGCGCCCCGTCAAGGAGGACGTCATTAGCTACGCAGCATAAGCGAGTCTGGGGACAGGCGGCGAAGGAAAACGGTTTTTAAGGAACCATTCCAGCCCTATTATTAATCTCAATCTGGATGTCCATAGTGAGATCTCAATCGGCGTCCTGTCAGATACGAATCTAGTGTCTTACCATGGTGCCACCTCGTTCGGCAATTGTAAAATTGAGATTGTGATAAAACAGGTCACTGTTACCATCAAAAGGGGGGCATTTCAGACCTGTCTGATTATTTTAAGGCGCCGTACAGCTGCTGATAGTACATCTCTTTATCATTTCTGTGATTTTCGGATAAAGGACATGTCGCGAGGTGGAGGGTGTAGTATACGGCCTGATATATCTTGTAACGGACACTACCGGATATTTTATAAGTAAATTCGTCTTTGATGTCTAATGCTTTTCTTGTGTCCGCCTGCTTGGCTGGGTGATAACATGCTTGACTCCCGTGCAAGCGGGCCCGGGTTCGATTCCCTGCCGGGTTGGAGATATTCTCCGCTCGTGGACTGGGTGTTATATTGTCTTCATCATCATTTCATCATCATCATCACAGGTGCACGGATCGCCCAGTGTGGCGGGCAATGAAATAAGACCTGCACTTAGCGGCCGAAGTTCGCCGAATAGGGGCCTCCCGGCCAAGAATGCCATACGCTCATTTTCATTTTGTTCCTTCCTAGTGGCCTCAGATACTGACTTTGGACACATCTCTGGTGGTCTCAGGTGGAGTAAGCGAACCCAATATGCCGGCTCCCTAACTCAGATTAAGACGTTCATTTCCTGAAGAGTATTTAAGATTAGCTCCAATCCGTAACGGTGCAGTACAGTAACAATAAAGTTCTTCTTTTAATCTTGGCCGAACAGCAGAAATAGCGCGGTTAGCTACAAATCACCTGGAAAAATTAAGTTACCAGTACAGAAAGCATGAGTGGGGACCTAGATTTAGAACCTGACTGCCTTAAAAATGGTTCGGCCGCTCCGGATGCACCTTACAAAACAAGATGTTAGAACAGAGAATAAATGTCTGTGTTGGCCTCACGTAGCGATTTAAAAACTGCACACTGCACAAAGTTGCTGAAAACAAATAACCTCATTTTCATATTAATTTAATCTATAAAATCTCAGCTTGCGAATTGCAATATTTTTTAAAGTTTTGTTCCGACGGCTGCCAGGTAATAAAGAGTAACTCAGTCCTATAATCAAGTAGTCACGCGGCAGAGCTTCCTACATTATTTCAAACACTGCTGCCGGTTGCTTTTGCGACACCGCCGATGAGCGAAGCACGAATACCCACTAACGCCGCAACGTAGTATAACGTCTTGTAACTTGGAGCACTTGCGTGCTGCGAAAACTCACACGTTTGCAAATATGACAGCTCCTATCAGCTCGTACCCAGTGGGGAGCTCTGGAGCGAGCCACGAAAAGCCAAAGGGATGAGTAATGTGGAACAAATTCGCCCCCCCCTCCAATAAGCCTACTCCTGAAGAGTAGCAATAAATGTATTAACATTCGAGCCTACAGGCTCAAGGTATTCAGTGGTGCAGTCATTTAGTCTGCATCTTCAACTGGAGAGAATGAGTGTCTGTGTTCAAGGGAAACCATACTAATATTTAGGATGATGGAAGTCTGCTCGCTGCATGTCCGCTGACAACTTGTCAAGTTGTGGCCAGAAGCACTGCTGCACATGGAACCTTTTCCGGTGAGAAAAGCCGATGTGTGGCCAACCTCTGCCCTTGGCCAACGGACTGCAACCTTTCTGCAGTCGAACTGAGGGTGGTGCGTCCTCGCGGCCTCCTAGCCATCTAGACGTCATCGGCTACCGTACCTGTCGACCGCTGGTGCGTGACCGGTGCCGTTGCTGCTCGGCATCTAACATACAGTGTCGGCTATCGCAACCAGCACACTACATGCCACAGGTAAGCCTGTGGGTGCATAGCCGGTCAAGATCCGGAGGTTGTGAGCGGGCTGCACTCGTTTCTCCACCTGCTCGTGTACCACACGGCTGCTAAATCCGTCCACGACCATGGGTAGCGGACGTCAAGAGCGCCATCGACATAGCGCCGGCATGCGTGCTGGATGGCCTGGAGAATGGCCGTCGCGGTGTACATTGATGCTGGGAACAAACACACGTTTATGCTACTTCTGTTTCACTGCGCGGCCGAATAACTTCCTAACAGCCTTAAAAAAATACTGATAGTAAACGTGAAATCCGTGATGCAATAACAGATCGGTGTGTCTGGAATGAATACATAACAACACCTCACTACTACAGTCTTATATTTGTCCGTCTTTTCTTGCAAACAACCCTTAGTTTTCAATGCTGTCCCTCTTAGACTCACATTCATATCAGTTTCACAAGTACTGGGTTCCCTGGACCATGAAGCTGGATATCAGCTCAGACGTTCTTTCAAGTACACATGTAATAACTTTTTTCACAATTATTAATAAATGAATTCTTGCCTCTTGCCTTCCCTCTTCCATCACTCAATGACAATCTGAGATTCATTATCCTAGGTTTTCATTTGAAATTTAATACTTTACCACAGAATAAAAAAATTATATGTGAATGGATCATTATCGCGTCAAGATTGCTGCACTGCCGGCTTAAAACAGAATGCTGAAATATCTACAGACAAAAGTGGGTATTAATTCCTCTATCAATAGAAAGCTGCATCGTCATATGTCAGGGAAAAGATGTAGCCAAAAATTCTACAAAATTGTCCTCCTGATTACGGAAAGGGTCGATGACTTGTATTGAGATACACGTACACCAGTCTCATGTGGCAATAAAACGCACCAGAACGAAAATGTAGTTTCAAATTTCGCGTTTAAAAAACGTTTCATGCAGGAAGATCGTGCAGCGATACCATCAACAGCACAAACTCCCGTGTGGAGGACACAGAAATGGCCATCTCTAGCGCTGAAAAGCAACCTAAAGAGCTGAACAAATTTAATTCAAGTCAAGATGAAATCCAAATTCGGTTTCAGAGAGAGTACTCCTCCACACTGCCCTTATACTCAGCCTGCATTTATTGTGAATCTCTGACCCAGCAGAAAGTCCCAAGCGACTGGAAAATGGCGCAGTGATTCCCGCACGCAGGGGTATAAACGATAACTATTTACAACGTACCATAGTAGTGTAGTGGAAGTCGAGACTCACAGTATAATGCAAGACACATGCGGACTGTGGAAATGCCTCAAAGTGGCCTAGAATAGCCACCTAAGCTACAGCGCACGTGCGCAGAAAGGGTTTTCCAGAATCCTTTTGCTTTCCTTCGTCACCGGCTTGGTTAGTTATTTCGATAACATCATTAATTTAAACTTTTTCGTGAGGGAAATGAATGAAAAAAAATGTTTCAGTACACGTTATGTAACAATTAATTAGTGTAAAATTCGATTTAAAATTAACCTGTGTAAGCCTGGTGGTTTGTGCTGTTAAAATTCACGATAATTTTTAAATGAAATTTAAACAAACAACAGTTTTACAATTTTGTAAATGCAAAAACAAGTGGTTTTAATATTCAAGGACGAATTTAGCCAAAATCTCGGGCGATGCTCATGTGGCGTAGCTTGGATGTTTCCTGGCTTCATAGACCACATGTACCCCACATCAATTTGTTCGTTTCTACAGCATCTACTCCAGAGTCACAAACGTACATTTCGTTTAAGGACCACGAAGACAAGAGAAATCGGGGTTCGTTCGAAAGCATATAGACTGTCTTTTCTCTCGCTCCTTTTGCGATTGGAATGTAGTGGAGAATGAGGGGAAACCACAAATGTCAATAATTACCTGCCAGTATCCTTGCTTACAGCATTTTCAAAAATCTTTGAGAAGGTAATGTACTCAAGAGTGGTTAGCCATCTCAACAGTAATGGGATACTTAGTAAATCACAGTTCGGATATCAGAAATGCTGCTCCCTGAGATGGCAATATACAATTTCACTGTCCACATGTTAGAGTCTTTAAATAGTAAAATGTCACCATTATGAATATTCTGAGACTTATCCAAAGCATTTGACTGTGTGAACCATGACATTATGTTAGAGAAATTACAATTCTATGGTCTAAATGGAACAGCATATGCGTGGTTTAAGTCATATCTACAGAACAGGAAGCAAAAAGTCTCTGTATATGCTTCAAGTGATTCAAAGGAGTTTGCCACTTCATCTAATGGGGTGAAATTACATTAGGTGTTCCACAAGGTTCGATCATGGGTCCTCTCCTGTTCTTGATATATGCGAATGACCTCCCTTCTTATGTGAAACAAGATGCTGAACTGACACTGTTTGCTGATGATACAAGCATAAATATTAATCCAGTAATAGAAAGTCCGATAGAAAATGGTACAAATAAGGTCTTTGGAAAAGTTATTAGTTGGTTTGCTGCGAGTGGGCTTGCTCTGAACTTTGAAAAAACACAGTACATCCAATTTCCTGCTGCAAAAAGTATAATTCCTTCAATAAACATAACACATCAAAAGAAGTCAGTAGCCAGGGTACAGCATACTAAGTTTTTGGGTGTACATATAGATGAGAATCTTAATTGAAAAATTCATATTTTGGACCTCCTAAAGTGACTAGGTTCAACAACTTTTGCAATCAGAACAATTACCAATTCTGAGGATGTAGAAATTAGTAAGCTAACATACTTTGCATACTTCCACTCTCTGATGTCATATGGAATAACATTCTGCGGCAACTCAACACTTAGGCGAAAGGTATACACTGCTCGAAAGAAAGCAGTTAGAATAATGTGTGGGGTTCATAGTCGCACATCTTGTAGGCATTTGTTTAAAAGGTTAGGAATTCTTACAACTGCTTCACAGTACATTTACTCAGTAACGAAATTTTTTCTCAACAACATGGACCAGTTTGAAATCAACAGCGACATTCATGATTACAATACCAAAAAAAGGAAGACCTACACTATCCTTTACTAAACCTATCTTTGGCACAGAAAGGGGTAAAATATGCTGCTATAAAAGTTTTTGATAAATTACCAGATGAAATAAAATGTATGGCAGACAGCACTAATAGTTTCAAAAACAAATTGAAATCATACCTCCGTGACAACTCCTTCTATACCATAGATGAATTCTTGAATATGACTAAATAAATCTGGACATATAATATATGCATTTTGTGCCATTTTAGATATATAATATATAGAGAGATAATAGAAATATACATTGTAAACAAAAAAATTGTTTCCTGTGTGCATTTCTTGGCATTTGACATGTTCCACATCATAACGATTTTTCCGTGCTGTTGATCAATGGAAAACGTAACTAAGTAACTAATTAACAGTGGTGCAAGGTAAACTCCGCGACACACTATATATGTGTACTCATGTAGGTAACTGCCATGGATTTCTATCGGTTGAGAAAACAAGCCTCTGACTTAGTCTTTCTGCTGCTGTTGACTGTACCGTTCACGTGCAAAAATTAAATGAACTGTTTTTGTTTCGGAATAATTTAATTTATAGTGCATTTTTCAGTTTTCCTGGCTATACTATATCGCGCTAAAACCCATGGATTACTATTCTGGACCTGTGAGAAGGATTTAAAACGGAAAATCTTTGCCATTTTCAAACTCATGTAGGTAACTGCCATGGATTTCTATCGGTTGAGAAAACAAGCCTCTGACTTAGTCTTTCTGCTGCTGTTGACTGTACCGTTCACGTGCAAAAATTAAATGAACTGTTTTTGTTTCGGAATAATTTAATTTATAGTGCATTTTTCAGTTTTCCTGGCTATACTATATCGCGCTAAAACCCATGGATTACTATTCTGGACCTGTGAGAAGGATTTAAAACGGAAAATCTTTGCCATTTTCAAAGTGAATCTGTTAGCTCACATAAGAAATCCTGATCCCTACCTTATAATAGAGGTTTCAGAACATATTGAATTAGAAGCTGAAATTGTCGTCGATCAAAGAATGGTCAGAAAACCACAGAGCTTTACTTCTTGGTGATCATAAGGTCATGCCTTCCTCAGTCTTGGACCAACTTAACCAGCGAGTTGTAAGAGATAAGACATGTATCTCTGACGTCCAATCACTGTGTAGCTTCAGTTTTCCACATAATATAGAAATGAGATGAATTGACGCATAAACCCTAAGAACGACTGAGAACTGCACCGGAAACAATCGATTTGTCGTCTGATACTTGCAGAATCAGCCTGCGAGTAACAGTCTTGTTGAACTGTTTATTAAAAAAGCAGTTATGAATATAAATCCCTTAAAAAATGCTCAGTTTGCAATGTATGAATATAAATCCCTCCAAAAATGCTCAGTTCGCAATGTAATGAGTATGGTGTGATACGGCTAATCCAGATAACTATTAGGAGAGTACCAATAATGACCACGAAACTTGGGGCCCAGTTTGTAGGTATGCTGCAATGCGCTAAATGGGTAAGCATAAGAACAGAATTCGTATAAAAATTTACGTCTGTACTCCTCATGTCACAGTACAGTGACTGGTGTGTGACCTTAACTTTTATTTGTCGCTAAAGAACTTCTTTATAGTCACATCTTTGAGTTCCATGTAATCATCTATCTAGAGTTTGTTAGTGGAACTAGACCAAGACCAAATCTTAAATGTAACAATGTCTGCAAAAGAGTATTATGTAAAACCTGTACTTTGATATTCTCATCTTCATTAGTCTCTCTACGAGATTAATGAAAACAACCATTTTTGCAGGCGTCGTACATGGCGGAGAACTGCCGTCTCTCTTTGTGCGGAAGGATACTGAGTATAATTTGGATCCTGAGTCCGAGGAGGACCGAGTACGGAGAAACGTGTTACGTCTCTGGACCAACTTTGCAAAATACGGGTACGTGTCTATGAAATAAATGTAGACTAAGGAGTAATCTTTAATTCTGCTCCTTTTTTCTGTGTTTAATATTGTTCGCGTGTTTCTGCCGCTTTCGCGTGAATGTTATGTTCAATCTTGGTTGTTGTAATAAATATACCTCTGGCGTTTGTAGTTCGTTTTCCCATGATTTCTTTGAATTATTCACACAACAGCAGTTACCTCCTACTGTAATCATTTCATTTTTCTTTTGAGACGATGACTCTTTTACAATGCCCTATATGCCTATGAGGCTTTGCGTTTCAATTTCTTGACTGCAGATGAACATCAGAAATAAAAAAAATCTTGCATAGTTCGTTTTACTTCTGTTAATATCCTTTTAACCACATACAATTATTAGGTACAGGCTCCTGTGTAATGGAGGTTAGTCTGCATTCTCAATGCAGTTCAGTAGAATGCACCTAGTCTCCAATCGTCAACGGGAACTGCGGCGTTTGTACACTGTTCGGACTGCCACCACGCCTGGTAAGGTAACGTAACATTAAGCACACGTCATGTGTATAGTGTCCTTTGACGGCAAAAATTTAAAAATTTTCCGACAAGAGCACGGGAAGCTGATCGCCTAACTGCAGTACATCACAGCGACTACTTCCAAACATACTGTCACTATATCAAGTACAGAACAATGAATAGAGGCATCGTAGAGATTTGCCGCCACCAATTATGGTTCGTAGGTGTGGCGATTTTCAAAGAACGAGGTGCTGCGGCAAAGTTGGTACCTAGGACGAAAACACAAGTAAACATAGTCGCCGCCAGAAGCAACGAGGAATGAGAGACGATGGCGTAGACACGCCCAGAAGAGTTTCCACACGCTACGACATCAGCTCGCTTACTAACGGCAGAGCGAAGTGCCGCTCAGCCCAGTCAACAATCATCACCGAATATGACAGCATCGTCTTTCTACCGAGCCATCAGTGCAACAATTGTGTTAGACGGTACTCTGCATAAATTTTCAATTGTACACTGTGAGAAGAGACTACTATCATACTCTGTATCAAGTGATACAGATGTTCTGTGACAGTAGTAAATACTCACGACATTGCTGTGCACATGGATGGTAACAAAGCAAATTTTTTTTTATTTTGTTCAATTCGAAAAAAAAGTGATCTAACATTTTGTATGTTGCACTATCAAATCGGCAGTAAAGCTAAAAGCCCACCACTGTACTGACGAGTGTTGTTTCGTCTAGTACAAGAGTAGGTATTCTGAAGAGAATCAGACAGAGCTTCGTGGTGTTTTTAAAAGACAAGTAGAATGACTGGGTCGAATGAACAGTACGTAACCATGTCCACACGACAAATAATGTCTTGTGTAACAGAGATAGAACAGAACTTGGATCAATAGCGTCGAGTTCTCTCAGTCGGAGAGTTCAGGATTTTGCTGACATCTGATAAACACCCTAGAGGAGTGAGGAGACGTGTAATCCCCGGCACATCAGTAAGGTGGCTCACTATTAATCTGGTTCGCAATTACGATGTCAGCCGCCTATCAAAGCGAGGGAAACCTGGGAGCTGTGTCCTATGGAGACATATCATTCAGCC
This sequence comes from Schistocerca serialis cubense, assembly GCF_023864345.2. Lineage (NCBI taxonomy): Eukaryota > Metazoa > Arthropoda > Insecta > Orthoptera > Acrididae > Schistocerca > Schistocerca serialis. Next base: position 432,751,488 of record NC_064641.1, on the reverse strand, counting down.
AGAAATTCATTTAAGGCGATGTATATCAGCTCGCCATGTCCATCTCGTTAACATTTTTCTCCAGGGAACCTGAACATACTGAACGTAATACCATACTGTATCTTCTGACGTGAATCCGATTGAGAAAACTTGGAAAAACTTAAGACTTGCAGGAATTCGCGCAAGAACCTTCTTCGCGTAATGGATGACCTCGGTAGAGCCGCAACCGAAAGAGAGGGACAGGCATCAAAAGTCACATCTCGACCACCTAAGCATATCCCAAGAACGTTTTGAGACCTGATTATAAAAAGAAAAAAAAACATAGAAAAGTTATAATAGTGGGTTTAATGCTTCAGGTGTTCTTCAACCCCCCTCCCACCGCCACCACATGAGGAAAACGCTCAGAACGTTCATATAACCAAGTGAAACTGCCAGAAAAGCCCTTCTTGGGGATGTCACATTGGCTTCGAGGTCGGTTATGTCTTTAACACGTTAACATTTCTTGTGAATTTCTGACTATCGGTTTGTTATAGTTTCCTATTGATAACACCAGTTCTCGTAAAGCATGATGATTTTTTACAGAAACGAACTGTCGGCGTTTTGTATTTCAACCCAGTCGTGGGAGGCATCCACGCGTCGTTGGTTTTGTACGGGGACAACGTGTGTGCGAAAATCTTTGCATACACTTTTATCCTCTTCAAAATATCCTGGAGAATTCTTGAACGCTTGATTTAGATATGTTTCCCCATTGAGACTGGTGACATAACAATGCTGACACACTACGACCCCAAATACACAGCCGGCCGCTGTGGCCGAGGGGTCCTAGGCGCTTCAATCCGGAACCACGCTGCTGCTACTGTCGCAGGCTCGAATCCTGCCTCGGGCATGGATGTGTGTGATGTCCTTAGGTTAGTTAGGTTTAAGTAGTTCTAAGTTCTAGGGGACTGATGAGCTCAGATGTTAAGTCCCACAGTGCTTAGAGCCATTTGAACCATTTTGAACCTAATCCACAACTTCATACCGCCTACTCATAAATGACTACTATAAACCATCTCTTACTTTCCTTATTTGAAGCTGGATCGTAGTTATCTGCGATTACGTCACGTATACATCTACTTCTACATGATTACTCTGCAAATCACACTTCACAATAATTCTCTATTACTCCAATCTCGAAATACACGCGTAAAAATGGTGAACACAATTATCTTTCTGTGAGAGCTCCGATTTTCCTTATTACATTATCATGATCGGTTTTCCCTATGCAGGTTGGCGTCAGAATCACAAGAGGAGGAGGTATACTTGGAAAAGGCCGGATGATACGGGAAAATCTCAGTTACATTACATCATGGTGACACAGAGATTTCGAAATCAGGTACAGGATTGTAAGGCGTACCCAGGAGCAGATATAGACTCAGATCACAATGTAGTACTGATGAAGAGTAGACTGAGATTTAAGACATTAGTCAGAAAGAATCTATACGCAAAGAAGTGTGATACGGAAGTACTAAGAAATGACGATACGCTTAAAGTTCTCTACGGCTGTAAATACAGCAGTAAGGAATAGCTCTGTAGGCAGTACCGTTGAAGAGGGATGGACATCTCTAAAAAGAGTCATCACAGAAGTCAGAAAGGAAAAACGTACGTACAAAGAAGGTAACTGCTAAGAAACCATCGGTAACAGAAGAATTACTCCACTTGATCGATGAAAGGAGGAAGAACAGATATGTTCCGGGGGACTCAGGAATACAGAAATACAAGTCGCTGAGGAATAAAATAAATACGAAGTGCAGGGAAGCTAAGAAGAAATGGCTGCGTGATAAATGTGAAGCAATCGAAAAAGGAACGATTGTCGGAAAGAAAGACTCAGCATACAGGAAAGTCAAAACAACCTTCGGTGACACTAAACACGCGGATGTTAATATTAATAGTGCAACGGAAATTCCACTGCTAAATGTGGAGAAGAGAGCGAATAGGTGGAAAAAGTACATTGAATGCCTCTATAAGGCGGAAGATTTGTCTGATGTGATAGAACAAGAAACAGGAGTCAATTTAGAAGAGATAGGGGTTCCAGTACTAGAATCAGAATTTAAAGAGCTTTGGAGGATTTGAGATCAAATAAGGCAGAAGGGATAGATAACATTCCGTAAGAGTTTCTAAAATCATTGGGGGAAGTGGCAACTAAACGAATATTCTCTTTGGTCTGTAGAATGTATGAGTCTGGCGACATACCATCTGATTCTCGGAAAAATATTCACACAATTCCGAAGCTGACAAGTGCGAGAAATATCGGACAATCAACTTAACAGCTCATGCATCCAAGTTGCTGACAAGAATAATATACAGAAGAATGGAAAAGATAATTGAACATGTGTTAGGTGACGATCAGTTTGGCTTTAGAAATCGTAAAGGTGGGGGAGATACAATTCTGACGTCGCGGTTGATAACGGAAGCAAGACTAAAGAAAAATCAAGACAGGTTCATAGGATTTGTCGATCTGGAAAAAGCTTTGAAGGGTGTAAAATGGTGCAAGATGTTCGAAATTCTGAGAAAAATAGGGGTAAGTTTTAGGGAGAGACGGGTAATATACAATATATACAAGAGCCATGATGGATTAACAAGAGTAGGCCACAAAGAAGGAAGTGCTCGGATTAAAGCGGGTTTAAGACAGGTATGTAATCTTTCCCCCCTACTGTTCAATCTGTACATCGGTACATCGAAGAAGCAATGATGGAAATAAAAGAAAGGTTCAGGAGTGGAATTAAAATTCAAGGTGAAAGGATATCAATGAAGCGATTCACTGACAACATTGCTATACTGAGTGAAAGTGAAAAATAATCGCATGGTCTGCTTAACGGAATTAACAATCTAATGAGTACAGAATATGGATTGAGTGTAAAATTTAAGAAAGACGAAAGTAATGAGAAGTACTAGAAATGAGAACAGTGAGAAAAGTAACATCAGGATTGATGGTCATGAAGTAGATAAAGTTAAGGAATTCAGCTGCCTAGGTAGTAAAATAGACACGGATGGAGCAAGGAGGATATCAAAAGCAAACTAGCAAATGGCAAAAAGTACATTCCTGGCCAGGAGAATTCTGCAAGTATCAACCATAGGCCTTAATTTGAGGAAGAAATATCTGAGAACGTCCGTGTGGAGTACAGCATTGTGTGGTAGTGAAAGATGGACTGTGGGCAAACCGGAACAGAAGAGAATCGAAGCATTTGAGATGTGGTGCTACAGACAAATATTGGAAATTAGGTGGACTGATAAGGTAAGGAATGAGGACGTTCTGCACAGAATCGGAGAGGAAAGGAATATGTGGAAAACATTGAACGGAAGTGACAGTATGATAGGACATCTGTTAAGACATGAGGGTTGACTTCCATGGTACTAGAGGGAGCTGTAGAGGGCTAAAACTGCAGAGGAAGACAGAGATTGGAATACATCCAGCCAATAATTGAGGGCGTAGGTTGCAAATGCTATTCTGTGATGAAGGGGCTAGCACAGAAGAGGAATTCATGGAGGGCCACATCAAACCAGCCAGAAGACTGATGACCCTCCCCCCCCCCCCCCCCAAAAAAAAGGGGGGGGGTTTGGCGTCAACAAAATGTTTCCGCATTCTCTGGAGAAAGCTGGTGATGGAAAGTTTGTGAGAAGATTCCGCCACAACGAAAAACGCCTTTGTTTTAATGATATCCACCAAAATCCTGTATCATGTCTGTGACACTCTCTCGCCCATATAATAATGCAAAATGTGCTGCTCTTCTTTGAACATTAATCTTATCTGGTAGGGATCCCAGTTCGCGCAGCAGTACTCCAAAAGACGACGGATAATAGTAGTGCAAGCAGTTTCTTTAAAAATCTGTACGTTTCTGCCAATAAAACGGTCTTTGGTTTGCTTTCCCTACAAAATTTTCTCTGTTTTCTTTCCAGTTCCGCTTGTTCGTAATTGTAGTTCCTAAGTGTTTAGTTGAATTTACTGCCTTTAGATTTTACTGATTTATCGTGTAACTTAAGTTTAACAGATTCTTTTGAGAACTAATGTGGTTGACCACACGCTTTTCATCATTTAGGAACAATTGCCAATATATAAACAGTACAGATATCTTTTCGAAATCGATTTGCAATTTGTTTTGATCTTCTGGTGAGTTTACTGGACGATAAACGACATCATCATTTGGAAACAACCTAAGACGGCTGCTCAGTTGCCTCCTATATCGTTTAGGTAGGTAAGGAACAGCAGACGGCCTATAACAATAACTTGCTGAACGCCAGATGTCACTTCTGTTTTACTCGATGATTTTCCGCCAATTACTGCGAACTTTGACCTCTCTGGCAGGAAATCACGAATCCAGAAACATAACCTAAACGATATTCCTTAAACTTGAGATTACACTACAAGCCACTTGGGTGGTACAGTGTCAAACGCCTTCTGGAAATCTAGAAATACGGGATCAGTTTTAAATCCCTTGCCGATAGCTCTCTACACTTCGTGCGAGTAAATGCCTAGTTGTGTTTCACAAGAATGTTTTTTTTTTTCTAAATCAGTGTTCACTATGTGTTAGTAGACCGTTCGCTTCTAGGTAATTTATAACGCTCTAACACAATACCTGTTCCAAAAGAAATCCTGTTGCATATGACTTGAATGATACGGGCCTGAAATTTAGCGGATTACTTCTGCCACCTTTCTTGAATATTGGTGTGTCCTGAGTAACCTTCCAGTCTTTCGGTGTGGATCTTCCGTCTAACGAGCAGTTGTGTATGATTGTTAAGTATGGAGCTTTGTATGAGCATACTCTGAAAGGAACCTAACTAGTATGCAGTCTAGATTGGAAGGCCACCTTTTGTTACGTGATTTAAGTTGCTTCACTACTCCGAGGTTGTCTACTTTTAAGTTTACCATGGTGGCAGCTGCTCTTAATTCGAATTCCGGAATGTTTACTTGTTTGGTGAAGGAATTTCGGAAGGTTGTGTTTAGTAACTCTGCTTTAGTAGTATTGCTGTCGATAGTATTTTCATTTCTATCGGGCAGAGAAGGCACTGATTGAGTCTTTCCACTAGCATACTTTACATACTACCAGAATCTCATTTCATTTTCTGCCAGGTTTCGTGATAAAGTTTCTTTGTGGAAACTATTAATTTCTATAAATTTCGAACTTATGTAACAGATCGCCAATATTGGAGATTTTGGGTTTGTCTAAATTTGTCATGCTTTTCTCGTTTCTTCTGCAACAGTGTCCTGACCCGTTTTTAGAACAAAAATATAGAGGGTGAAGTCACCAGTAACTAAATGAGTCGTGAACGTGTTCGAAATGAAAGTCTTGTTTGAACCTTTCAGCAGTTGTGTTATCTGAATTGGGAGGTCGGTGAAAGAACCCATTATTATTTTATTCTGGGTGCCAAGAATGACCTCTGCCCGAACTAACTCATAGAAACCATGTCCTTCAATTTTGCTACAAGACAAATTACTTCTAACGGCAACAAACACGCCACCACCAAATGTGTTTAGCCTGTCCTTTCTGAACACCGTTAGGTATTTCGCAAAAATTTCGGCTGAACTTATCTCCGGCTTTAGCCAGCTTTTGCTGCCTGTTAGGATTTGAGCATTTGTGATTTCTGTTAGCGTTTGAAGCCCTAGTACTTTCCCAGCACAGCTACGACAATTTACAACTGTTATACCGAAGGTTCCTGTATCTACGTTCATCCTGTGTTCGGCCTGCAACCTTGGAGACTGAAGCGCTTTTGGTGTTTTCCCGAGAATCTCTAACCTAAAAAACCGCCCACTGCACACCACAGAGACACAGCTACCGGTGTAACCGTCTCCTGCGTATAGTTGACACCTGACTTATTCAGGGGAATCAGGGGAATACGAAAACCAACTATCTTTTGGCGCAAGTCGATGAATCTGCAGTCTACACGGTCGCAGAACCGTCTGAGTATCTGATTTAGGCCCTACACTCTGTTCTGTACCAGAGGTCGGCAATCGATCCTGTCGACTATGCTACAAACAGTGAGCACTGCTTTCATCTCTGAAGCAAGACCGGCAGCCTTCACAACTTTTGCTAGCTTCTCGAAACTGGAGAGAACATCTTCCGATCCAAAGCGACACACATCATTGGTACCAACATGAGCCCCAATCTGCAATTGGCTGCATCCTGTGCTCTTCATGGCATCCGGAAGGACCCGTTCCATGTCTGGAATGACTCCACTCGCTATACACAAGAAGCACACATTGACTTTCTCCCCCTCTTTGGCAGCCAAGTCCCTAAGTGGCCCGATAATGCGCCTAGTATTGGAGATGCCGATTACAAACAACCCCACCTTAGGTGACTACCCGGATCTTGCTGGTTGAGAGGTTTCCTCTGGAACAGGACAAGCGACTGCGTCTGGCTGACGGCAGTGTCAGCCACGTACGGCACCCAGAACCCTTTTGTCAGACTAACGGGGAGGCCTTACGTGCAGCCCACTGGGATGTATTTCTCCACCTGCAACGTCCCGAGGCAAACCCCCATCGACCATACGTGAGGGGCCAACCTCAGTGCGAGCAGTTACTGGGCTGGCCACCGGTGCTGACCGATCGGCGAACTGAGAAGTGGTGGGCGTCCGTTGGATCTCCGCAGCCGGCCCACAATAGTGACACCCGTCCACTGCAGCTTCAAGCTGTGAGCTGTGTAACCGAAACCGTCACAGCCTGGAGCGGAGAGCGAAGTGTCGCCAGCTCGGCTCGCGTCCGCACACAACTGTCACAGACCCTGTCCGAACTAAAGACCGTGGAAAACTGCACTACACAGCCAAACAAAGGTCAGTCGACACGAGATGCGGAAATCCACTGTAGGCACAGAAGAAAACTCAAGAACTGTGACTAAAAAATTAGATTAATTAAATTAGTACAACCAAAGCACTCAGGTGAGAGTAAATATTTCGCGGCTGATTAGGAACTTGTAATACGTCACAAAATCGGTTTACTTTCCAATACAAAAGAAAATGCGAGAACTGTGTCTATTAAATATTAAATTAGCACGCAAAAACTCGAGAAACTAAACTGCGAATGCACAATTCGCTCCTGGTTAGGAACTCGTAAAATTTCACAACCTCTGTTACTTCCCCGTTGCTGCTAGTGTCTTAGACGGCTGTTGCTGCCTGACCCGACAGGAATAAAATCAGTCTCAGAACGTTTTGGACGGAAGTGAATTACAGTACATGAGCAACAAGGGTGACTTGTTTTCTTCCTCCACTCGTGTGTCCCTCAGAAGACCACCGATCATTCAGTTGACCCCGTGCATTATCAGCGCGTGGCTCTAGGATACAGCACGCGGCCGCGGCTCCTGTTGCCGAATGCGTGTAGACCGGGGAAGTGTTCAGTGCGGTTTCAGGTTAGGCTTTTTAGTTAATAGCTATTCGCTTGACGGGTCTTGTCCCGATAGAACATCCCTCCAATGTGTTGCAAGTACTTCTCGGTTTTTAACGCTACCCTGTCCGCCCCCGGTAGCTGCGTGGTCGGCGCGAAAGACTGTCAATCCTAAGGACCCGGGTTCGATTCACAGCTTGGTCGGAGATTTTCTCCGCTCAGGGACTGGGCATTGTGTTGTTCTAATCCTCATCATTTCATCCCCATCGACGCGCAAGTCGCCGAAGTGGCGTCAGATCGAAAGACTTGCACCAGGCGAACGGTCTACCCAACGGAAGCCCTAGTCACAAGACGCTTTTTAACGCAAGCCTCAAATTAGGTCTTAAGAGTTTTTCATTATTTTTCACATTATCAATGAATCACTACAGTATAATCTGTTTAGGACCCATTCACCATACTGGATTAGAATTCTGCTGTGTTGTTCCATGACATTCCGCGTTTTAACGGTGGTTTGGTCTGACGGACAAGGAATGTTGTGTACAAAGTTCTGAGCTTACTATATCTAATGTTTTAGTTATGTGAGTAGAAATATTTTAATATTCTTATGTAAAAGTTTCTAATAGTTTTTCAAAAAATTTTAAATCTTAAAACACTTTTTCAAAATTATCATATCAATAGAAATCTCAGGGTTGTTGTCCTTCTGGAATTATTGTTATATAGACGTTAACCTGAAGACGTGGCTTTTAGTGCCACGAAACTTGTAATGATCTAAAGATAAAGGAGTAAATATAGCTGAAGCGGCTGATTAATACCCAAGATGATTACTCGCAACTGTGATTGCCCTATTCACAAGGTTGTCTGTTAAAAACATTAACTGTAATAACTGAAATTTTTGTAGAGAATATTGGGTTTGGAAATAAATGGAACACATGAGCTTCAATAGAAACTGGTGTGGAAAGAACGTTAAACTGGAGAAAATTAATCTGGAACATTCTGCCTATCGTGCCTACGAAACATCTTCTGTATCAGATAAATACATGATGAACAACGTAATTTCGTGTCAGTTTTTAATGAAAATGCTTGTGATTTCCTGCAAGGTATTTGCGATATGGATGTTTTACGAGTACTGAAATAAACAGATTCTCAGATGAAAATATGTCTGCAGAAATTATTTTACTTAATACAACGTAAATTTGAATGCTGGAAGTACGAATTAAGATCAAAGCTACGATTCTGTAGAAATAGCAAGCTGTTTTCAGTTTATAGGACTGTGCAGAAGCAGAGTGTAAAATGTTGACAGCGAACTGTTAATGGACTCACTGTTGACATTAATTAAGGATAAAAAAAGTGCGTCTGTCATTCTTGTGGTTTCCTCTTCCAGAAATCCCACTCCAGAGGCGGACCCTGTGGTGTGGGAGCCGTACGACCTGAGCAGCCGCAGCTACCTGCTGATGCAGGCCAACTTCTCGCTCGCACACGACAGGCTTGGCGAGCGCATGGACTTCTGGAACGAGAACGTACCACTGTTACCGTACCCTGGCACCTACTAGTGAGAAACGTTTTCAACAGCACTGGCTCACACGACGCTGCACAAGATACAAAACAAGTTGTATAATATAATGCGTAGTTCGCCACAACCAAGATTTGTGCATTATCTGGTATATTTTATAATAAACTCAGTTCTTCATATTCAGTCGCTTGACAAATAGCAGTAGCAAATGGTAGGTTGAAATCCACTGGTAGTGGCTTAATATTAATTAATTCCACGCATCACTGCAAATGAATATTTGGAAGTTAATGCTCTTGTTGCTAAACCCATACATGTGTACTTTTTATCCTCCATCAAACACTGCTCTATGGAAAATACGTACTTGCCCTTAGACAAATATACAGACGTATGTGACTCTGCGAGTTCGTAGTGGTTCTTCTTCCATTAAACTGATTTTAACAAAATATAAATGTTTGTGGAGTTGTAATAAGTTAAAAAAATGTAGAAGTATGTATGATGTTTTCTATGTAGCACTGGCATACCGAAATAAAATACAAAGTGATACGACATATTTTTACTATCGTATTAATGTTAAACATCCTTTCCTATCCCCAGACGCTCGCAACACAGTAGACATTCAAGACCGATGAACTCTCATTATTCCTCTTTCGGCCGTGAAATGATGCAAAAGAATGCTACTTTTGCCCAAAACTAACGACAAAAGGATAAACAGAAACAAGCCTAAGCTTTATATAATCGTAATACATTGCTGAAAACCTCACAAAAACTGTTACGATTGTAACTTCAGTCTACATAGCTCCATATTGGGTGCAGTAGTAGTAATGACACTCGTTAATAAGTCAAAATTTCACTGCCAGAGATTATTGAATTGACGCTCGGATTTCCTCTTGTTAGCACAACGGCATTCTAGTGCTATATTTATCTTCATTGTTGTGCAATCAGAAAGTTAAATTGTAGTAAAGGACCTTTTGCTTTGGTGATGATCTGAAGAAAAAGAGAGAGAGAGACAAAAAATTGACATGACCTTCTGGAAAATATTGGTCTGCAGTGTCACAGTATCTGTGGATTCGAAGGTCAGAGCAGTTGGTTCTATGCTAGACGGCCAGCAGCGTACTTGTATGTCCAGTTGATAAATATGCAGAGAAGTCTCGGTGATTATGGAAACAGTAGCGTCGAGATTCATTCCCGGATGAATGGATGAAATGCTGTTACACAGATCAAGACGCCTTCCATTTCCAGAATCATTACTTTCGCTTACTATTCTTGTGCAAAAATGAAACCGCGTCTCCAGCTGTGGGCTTGGAATCGAACACCCACTACCCTACTCTCTGCGGTGACCATGTGTGAAGCACAGAATTCATTTCCTACTAAAGGTGTGACTCTATCTTGTCTTCACCATCACAGTAATGACAGATTAACGACGGAACAGGGAAGCACAAAATTACCTAAATAAGGCTGCAGAGTGAATTAAATATGTATATTTTGATAACGACTCAAAAACATATTAACAAGGAACCCCCACGACTGAACAAGATAAAGGCACTGAAATTGGATGTAAAACCGCCGGGTTACGAGTAAGTTATTACTGTAGTGTTAGACAACACTGGGTCATTCAAGAAAAACTACACACATAAGTAATCAGACGACGCTTGCATAATGAATAATTATTTGAGGGCGAATGGGAGCGTTACTGAGGGTGGCAGTAGAACGTGGAACATTATCGTAGCAATGGCGCGGAGGATTCAGAGATCCCGGTGCGATCGTAATTACGAGCTGGTATCGTAATTCTGGAAAATCTGACTGTCGTAACTATAGTCCGGTTAAAATTACTTTGCGACTGACGAATTGCAGTTGCCGAAGGGTAGTGTTGCCACCGTGCAGTTAGCTACGCTTTACAAAGCGCTGTTCGTACCTACAAATAAGGCACCACAGCGAGTACCTGGCACTCGGGGAAGAACTATGACTGCATGGCGGCAGGCTCCTACCACTCGTCTCGTCGAAACGTCAGCCAGAAAGTAATCCTTAATCGGAGTACAGAGAGCAACAAGATCATAATTGTTTCTCCGAATAACCGGCATTCCACTATCGACCTCATAGTGGCTGTAGCATTGAGTTAAAATGTCTCACTATGTTGTTGTTGTTGTGGTCTTCAGTCCTGAGACTGGTTTGATGCAGCTCTGAATCCTACTCTACCCTGTGCAAGCTCCTTCATCTCCCAGTACCTACTGCAACCTATATCTTTCTGAATCTGCTTAGTGTATTCATCTCTTGGTCTACATCTATGATTTTTACCCTTCACGCTGCCCTCCAATGCTAAATTTGTGATCCCTTAATGCCTCAGGACATGTCCTACCAACCGATCCCTTCTTCTAGTCAAGTTGTGCCACAAACTTCTCTTCTCCCCAATCCTATTCATCACCTCCTCATTAGTTATGTGATCTACCCACCTAATCTTCAACATTCTTCTGTAGCACCACATTTCGAAACCTTCTATTCTCTTCCTGTCCAAACTGATTATTGTCCATGTTTCACTTCCATACACGGCTACACTCCATACAAATACTTTCAGAAACGACTTCCTGATACTTAAATCAATACTCGATGTTAACAAATTTCTCTTCATCAGAAACGCTTTCCTTGCCATTGCCAGTCTACATTTTATATTCTCTCTACTTCGACCATCATCAGTTATTTTGCTCCCCAAATAGCAAAACTCCTTTCCTACTTTAAGTGTCTCATTTCCTAATCTAATTCCCTCAGCATCACCCGACTTAATTCGACTACATTCCATTATCCTCGTTTTGCTTTTGTTGGTGTTCATCTTATATCCTCCTTTCAAGACACTATCCATCCCGTTCAACTGCTCTTCCAAGTCCTTTGCTGTCTCTGACAGACTTACAATGTCATCGGCGAACCTCAAAGTTTTTATTTCTTCTCCCTGGATTTTAATACCTACTCCGAATTTTTCTTTTGTTTCCTTTACTGCTTGCTCAATATACAGATTGAATAACATTGGGGAGAGGCTACAACCCTGTCTCACTCCCTTCCCAACCACTGCTTCCCTTTCATGCCCCTCGACTCTTATAACTGCCATCTGCTTTCTGTACAAATTGTAAATAGCCTTTCGCTCTCTGTATTTTATTCCTGCCACCTTCAGAATTTGAAAGAGAGTATTCCAGTTAACATTGTCAAAAGCTTTCTCTAAGTCTAGAAATGCTAGAAACGTAGGTTTGCCTTTCCTTAATCTTTCTTCTAAGATAAGTCGTAAGGTCCGTATTGCCTCACGTGTACCAACATTTCTACGGAATCCAAACTGATCTTCCTCGAGGTCAGCTTCTACCAGTTTTTCCATTCGTCTGTAAAGAATTCGCGTTAGTATTTTGCAGCTGTGACTTATTAAACTGATAGTTCGGTAATTTTCACATCTGTCAATACCTGCTTTCTTTGGGATTGAAATTATTGTATTCTTCATGAAGTCTGAGGGTATTTCGCCTGTCTCATACATCTTGCTCACCAGATGGTAGAGTTTTGTCAGGATTGGCTCTCCCAAGGCCGTCAGTAGTTCTAATGGAATGTTGTCTACTCCCGTGGCCTTGTTTCAATTCAGGTCTTTCAGTGCTCTGTCAAACTCTTCACGCAGTATCGTATCTCCCATTTCATCTTCATCTACATCCTCTATTTCCATAATATTGTCCTCAAGTACATCGCCCTTGTATAGACCCTCTATATTCTACTTCCATCTTTCTGCTTTCCCTTCTTTGCCTAGAACTGGGTTTCAATCTGAGCTCTTGATATTCATACAAGTGGCTCTCTTTTCTCCAAATGTCTCTTTAATTTTCCTGTAGGCCGTATCTATCTTACCCCAAGTGAGTTAAGTGTCACCATAAGGGGCTTAAAGGTAGCAAGCACCATGTGGTGTGGAGACCACTAGCAAAGGAAAAGTAAATAGACGCCAGGAAAGCTCAGTTCCCAGTGAAGCAGAGCTCTTGCTGTGGAGATCATTTAAAAATTCTGGTTTTGAATACAACGGAAAATTACACAGAGGGCTCTACAGTTCATTGCTAATGTAACTGTGTTCATTTGCACCATTTTGAACAGGTTGCATAGTTGCTTCACGTTGTCAGACTGCTAACGGGCAGAATCGCATCTTAGGCACCGCTATAGTATATTCATGCACGAAGAACCGTTCGAACATAGGGCAACCAATTCCATTACAACGGAAAAAATTACTGAGGTCTGCAATAACTGCAATGGCGACAAAAAAAAATAACTATGGACAATACGCTTTACCATTGGTATCTGTTTGGTATACTTAGAAAGCCTCACAATGCACATTGAATCTCGAATCAAATTATGGCCGAAATTAATCGTTGTAATTGATAGCTTCAGAGACTTGTTAATCTCAAAATTAGTGCCGTTCTTACGTGGAGAATGTAGCATCACTGTCTGAAAAAAAAGCATTAGCTAATACAAGTACAAGTACGTGCTACAAAAAGTGAACTGTTTGAGAATGTGGAACTCATTAGCAAGGAGGCATTATTTCGTGTGCCGCAGTGGCGGCATTCGGTGAGGTGGTTGTACGGCGGTACTCAGTGCAGACAGCGAGACGTGGGTGCTTTGCGGGTACAGAAAATCGTAGTTATTTATTTATATTTTCATTTCCCTTAGAAATAAAGAGACCTGCAGTTGCTGAAACTGAAGATTAGTTATATGAAAAAGTCAAGTAGGGTATTACATCCGTACTGTGTGCAATATGATTGCTTGATCAGTGCAGTATGCGTGAAGTTACTACATGAAGAATTATGCAATAAACATTCGATAACCAGATTTTCTCTGGGAAAGTGGCGAAATCACTATTTTGTCTACATTTTATGTTGGATAAGACTTAATATTAGTCCTGTTTTTTATTAATTTACCTGTTGACATCAACCTAAAATCAACTGATAACTATATATTCTGTTTTGCGACATACTACAAATACACGGCGAAAAACGTCAGAATAACAGACTTTTAACGTCGCTAACAGCGTCAGATCAAGCTAAATATATCACTACGTACACGATAATGAATGTATTTAAGACGCTATAAACTCATGACGGTCAATCGAAGGTCTTAGTTAATTGCGGTTCAAAGAAACAGCCATGAGCTGCATATACAGTTAGTAGTACACAGCAAAACAGAATACCAGAGTCATTCAGTATCGTCTGTCCAGGCTGCAGACAACACTGCTATGGACGCAGAGAGTGCGTGCTGGCCGCTGGTTTCAATTACTGAGAAGAATTAAGGAGCTTCATCGAAGGTTTCGAATGACAGGCGTATGGCCTGTTTTACACAACTCCAAAGGCTATACTTAGGCGAACACAGTAGCAACGAATAACAGAAGTACGAACTAATAAGCTTAAAATGTAAGTGCAAGATAATGAAACTAACATGACAAAGACACAGAGAGAACAAAGCAAGAAAACTGGATTATGTGATGTGTATTACTTGGAAAATGAAAGAACCTGTTTACACCATGTAACGATAGAAGGAAAAAGGAAACATTCGTAACCCGTATGAGACATCGGAGAAGAACATAGCCGGTACTAACGAACAATGACAGTTTTTAATGCCTGTTGTGTATGAAATGACAGGTGTTGAAGAATGAGTGAGCACTTTAGCACTAGCATGTTATGTCATGGATTAAATTATTTGGAACTTATCCACAAAATAGTGCTGTTCACTACAGATAAATCGAATCAGATTTCCCCGTTTAAACAATGTGGCCCTGTATTCGGAAGAATGAATGACCTAATCCCTGTCTGGCAAACCTGACCTTCCTTTCTTCGTTGTTTTCCTAAACGGTTAGGTGATTCCTCCTCAGAGTCATGGACAGCCCATCTTTGGCGAACTAGACCTTAAGTGTGTAAATCGTTTTCAATAGTAAGTATGTTTCTTGTTCATAAAATGTAGTAACATGATATATCCACCACCTATATAAAAGTGATCTACAGATGAGCGAAGTTATAACTACTTCTGCTACAACTTTCGTGGCAGTGACGAGAAACTGACGTACACAAGGAGCTAGTGTGCCACAGAAGGTGGTCATCAAAATTTGGTGAAGGAATGTTTCCTAGAATATATCCTTGAGGACTACACAGGAAAATACAGGTTCGTCCAAAGGCGTGAAACAAGCTTTACAAAAGAAATAGATGGGAGACATAATTCAAAGTCATGTCGTTGTCAAGACGATTTCGACTATCGCCATCAACGCGGATATGAATGTTCTCCCAAAAATTGAACGGCTATGGTTGAAGTATCAGCCGCTGTCCTATCACCGCTCATTAAGGGTCCAGAGCACAGAACCCGTCGCGTCTCCTAGGGAACTGTGGTCGTCCGTTCATCAAAAGTGAGGATTTGGGATGAAAAAGTGACATAAAAGTATGCTTTGGAACGCATGGAGAAATTTCAATCAAATTTGGTGTATACGTGACTATTATTTGCACAAAATGCCGTGCGTGTATGGTGCCCTTACTACCATTAGGAATGTGGATGACGATGAGAATGCGTGACATGTGGAAACGTCCGTGAACGGCGTGTCCGTATTTCTTTCCTGAAATTAGTAAAGATTTGAACCAGTCTCTAATTTGTGTTATCCAAGGCAATGACAACACCGTGATCAAGAGCACTGCAGTGAGTAAGCAATTTGACGTGTGTAAGGGGGCAAAGATTATGCCACATGCTATAATTTACACCTAGCCTAAAATAGCAGAGAATCACTCAGTTGCCAGAGACAGTACCTTTTTCAAACGACCGTCATTTCCTGGCAGAATTAGAAGTTCCTCCAGAATTCAGATCAAACTGCAGAGCGAAATTCGCTAGAGTTACGGGTAAAGTAAGTGTACAAATACGTGTGAAATACGTTAAATGTATGTGAAATTTATATATGTGTGTAATATATATGGCATATGCATACGTGGACGATACCGTGGCCGGAAAGTTAGTCTAAAATAAAAAAAATTAATGATTTGTTTTTTCATCTTCTGTTTGTTCCTCAGCCATTCATGCGATTATGACGAAACTTTAGTAACTTGATGGGCCCAAGCCCACGAAATACCTTCCTCATACAGGAATTTGGATGAGACTGAAAAAGGTGTAACGCAGAAGTAAGTGAAAAGCGGCTAATGTAGAAGTATAGCTCAGCAGCGTCAAGAGTAGTTTCAAATTTTGTATATACGTGGCTCATTATGTGCATAATAATTCTGATAAACATGTCGGAGGAGTAATACACGTAAACCACCTCTAGCGGTGGAGGGGTGAGTGTAAAGACATTTAAAGTTATGGTCACAAAGGCTGGTCCAAACTGTGTGGTTACCAGATTTGCCCACCTTCCGCACTGCTCACAGCCTCCTATTGGTCATGGAAGCTGGTCCAGATTGTAAGGTTGCCTGATTTATTCAGGCACACTAACCATCTGACCAACTCGTGTGCTGTAAATAACTTTCAAAGGATCATGAAGTGCCAGAAACAGAGAACAGCCCCCATCCCCAATAAGAAAGATTGATTTTATGTTTTAAAACGAGAGTCAACAATTTCCACTGTCAGAAATGAAAACAAGTATTAAGTTAAATTACCCAAACCTAAATAATCTATCCCAAGTTTATAATGTCATGAAATTAAAAAATGAAAAATGACCCAATTGCTTCATGTTTTTAAAACGAATGTCTAAATGAAGAATATATTATGTTACAAAGACATCAAATTATACTGTCAGCAGTTATTTATGATTTATATGCACAATTACGGTTGTATTATCTCCACACTTGACATTCATTCAATGAAAAAACGGCTGTAATTTCAATATCATATTGCCTATACACAGATCTCATATAACTTAAAACAATTACTGTTGCATTACCGTTACAGTGGAATATGGATCCAGAGTAAAAAGTTCTGCAATTCCATTACCACACAGCCTACACACAAACCTTGCATAGCATTAAGTACACTCCTGCCACTGAGCAACAGACTATGTAAATAGCAGCATTACATTAGAAATCAACACTGCAGTGGAAATCATATTTCATAGGTTTACCTTAGCTTGGGCAGCTAAGGTAAACCTACGTATTAACTGCAAATTCATGTCCAGATCAATTCGAGACATGTTTCTGGGAGGATGTAGTATCCTTCCCAGATCATAATCTGAAGCATATTTTCAAAAGTAGGCCTCTCCGCAATCCACAATGCCTCTATTGTAGCGACTGCCAGTGGAATTTTCTGTTTGACATTTCCTTAACGCACACATGTCACTCTGCAGTGCATCTTGTCCGTGTTATATATTAATTCAATCTTGTGCTGTTAAAGGTTAGGGAAAATACATTTGCGACAGTGATAAACACATATTTCATGTAATGGTCTCAAAGATATGATAAAAATAAGAACTCATGCGTAAGTCTTTCCCCTCACAGACAAATGACTACTTAAAGACTAAGCCAGTCAGTCAGAACAATTTATCTTTAGTGCTAACATCCGAAAACGTGTGAAGTTCTTCAAAAATGGGAATGACTCTTAAATTACATATCGATGTACATCATTGTGCCGAATCTGTGATACTCAAGAAGAGAATATTACTGGTGGCATTGATAAATGTTGAATACTACACACAAATGTGAATTCCATCCAGTAATCTATTACATTTTCCTAAACGAATTGTAGTTCTTTAAGTCAATGAACGCTTGCACTGCTACTTCCAGAGGTTTTCGTTTGTGACGAACACTTGTTCTAGCTGCTTTGATCTGCTACATACGCATCTATACATGAGGTATGAACATCTTATTTTTCCACAAGATTTTTTAATCATTTCTTGTTAATATTGGTGTGGTTCCTTCAACAAGGTGCTTAAGTCTTTCTCTGGCCAAGGTGGCAGATAGCCATGATAGGAAGGTCTGCTGTTAAATTCAAAGTAGATTGCTTACGATATCTAAGGATCATCAGCAGACTGCGTTTAATAACAAACTACTTCTACAGTGGATTCTTCCAGGTTTCCAGAGCTATACGACATCATATGTTTTAAACAATCTAAAGAAACAGTACATCAGACAAGTATAATGTTAAATAAAGTGAGATGTGAGGAACTTTAGAAGAACTAAAAATTTAGAGTAGTTGCAGGAATACATGAGATAATATAATATGTTTGTCTCTTCTTTATCCTCAGTCAGACCACATTCAGTATTCCATTATTGATATATGATTCAAGTCTCAAGAATGATATTGTACACAGGTGTTACATATTTTACTGTTATAACCAATGGCTGCAGTAAACTGTCGGCATTCAACAGTTCATAATTGATTATATTTTTAAAAAAAGCGACTATCATCAACACACCTCTCGCCAGCCAATGCGTCAAAAGCTATCTCCTAGACTGAAACAAATAAATAAAAGGCTTAAGCGTTTTTGGTGTAAACAGAGAATATCTTTTAGGAGTTTGATACTGTTTTTAGCATTAGTGCATTACCCAAAGCTCCTCTTAACATAGTTGCAGCACCGCTACATCCAAAAGCACACAGTAACATAGTGGCCAGTATGAGTTTCATGACATTGTATTAGACTGTCCTTACAATGAACTACATACACCATGAAATTATTCTGCTGGAAGTATAGTGCATACACACAGCGAATTTTCATTACTATTCCTATGTAAATGCAGTGGCACTGCATAACTTTATGAAGATAAACCTCAAAAACTGGGTATTATCGATAAGCGGGGTATCAGTGCATTTAGTTCTGAAGTTGGCAGTATCTTATTGATCTACTAACACCACGAACAGAGTAGAACACTGTATCATCCTCATATTTCTCCCGCAATAAATGTCAGGAAAGAAGCAAAGGAATATAGTGCATAGTGCTGACAGATGATTTTAGTCAAACCCGTTTTCCAATGTAATAGATGGGGCAGGGAAGATTCCTTTATGAGTTTGATACAGAATTTACAGTACGGTATTT
Organism: Schistocerca serialis cubense; assembly: GCF_023864345.2. Classification (NCBI taxonomy): domain Eukaryota; kingdom Metazoa; phylum Arthropoda; class Insecta; order Orthoptera; family Acrididae; genus Schistocerca; species Schistocerca serialis. The sequence goes on along the minus strand of NC_064641.1, from coordinate 432,732,666 downwards.
CCTACAGTTAATCTATACATGCCTTCAATGGTTTACACTCAGTACAGCACAGTATTGGTAAGAGGAGTGTAATGAATGTATGTATTGGACTGCCATTACAGTGAACTTAATCTTGTAGAGGAAATATTGCGGTAAAGGAAATTGCTATTGGTGTCCACGTCTCACAGAACGGATTGGCAGTCAGGAACTGGAATTTTTAACCAATAAACAGATTTTAATAATACTTAGAAAGTGTAATTTTTGTACAAACATACACTTATTGAATGGAACAATGCCTATTGATATTAACAAAAAAAAGGGTAAATTATACTGTCAGTTGTGTTCGTTGCACGGTCCTGATGAGAGTCATTTACGAGATGTCGTATTTTGAAAAATTCCCACACTGACTGTTGTACAATACATGTGGTAGCACACACTAAAGAAGAATGCAAGTGCATGAAAGAGTTATGTAGATTCTGACTAGTAACGAGACATGTGAGCATTACAGGTTGTGTTCAAAATGACCACCAGCAGCAGGAACATGCTTGCAGTCTGCACATGTGTTAACATTTCTGCTAAGGTGTTCGAGCAGGCTGCAGTAATACGTCTTTGCGTATCACTGGCTATAGCTGCCGTGTACTTGTGTGTCTTTCAGCTTCCCCACAGAAAAAGTATACAGCTGTCAAATCCGGGGAATGGGCTGGCCAAGGTATAAGTCCTTTACGTCCAGACCAACGATTTGGAAACTATTCGTGAAAACATGCTATAGTACTTCGTGCACTATGGGCTTGACAACAATCATTTTGGTACCACAGGTTCCTCCTAGTCTGCAGAGGAACTTCTTATAGCACCCATGGAAGATGGTTTATTAGGAGGCTGCAAATATTGTGTGAGTTCAGTATTCCATGTATGAAAAACGGGCCTGTGAGCTGATAGTTTACCGTCCCAGACCACACGTTTACACTCCATGGACGCTGGGGTTCTACCTCACGAAGCTAATGGAAATCGTCAGCAGACTAATAGGTTTCCGTGGTTTATCAGGCCATGATTGGTAAATACCGCATCATCACTAAACAACATACGAGATACATCTGGAGTAAACTGTCCATGTCCCCACACACAGAAGTTAAAACCATTCTCATGACTGCTTCCATGGAGCTTTCCACGGAGAGAGATGAGACATGGATGGCCCATGTCGATGGAGAATATGTATGAGGCTTCTCTGACTCATATTACTTCCTTGTGGGATTTCACAGGAGTTAACATGTGGGTTAACTGCAACAGCAGCGAAAACATTATATCCCGCATGTCCTGTCATCTTTTGTTTCCTTCTGTTACACTGTCCAGGTGTTTACAGTGTCACTCTCACGTCACTGGTAGAAGAGGTTGATAAAAAATTGCCGAGATGGTTGTTTCTGTTGGCATATCTTGCCTCATACACCATACAAGAGTGAACTGCATTCTTCCAACACTCTCCACAAACCACAAGCATGGTGACATGTTGCATTGGTAAATCCCAACGTCCACTCACGACCTACTGCTTGGACTATCATACACGTACGGCCCATATGGTCGCAATGCACTCAGGGATGACGAAAGCATACTGTAACCAAACACAACTATATTGTACCTAGCAAATACACGGGTTGAATGGCACAAACGAAAGTCAATATAGACAATTTTCCAAATTCGATATCTCGGAAACGTCTCGCACTAGAATCCTGCAACAAATACCATTGACATTCTAATTTACTTTGGTTTTAGTCTTTTGATGTCGATAGTCACTGTTTCGCTTGAAAAAGTGTTTGTTTGCACAAAAATACACTTTATCAGTATTATTATAAAATGTTTATAGGTTAACAATAAAAGCCACTGACAATTAATCCATTTTGTGAAAACCGCGCATAAATAGCACTTTCCATTCATGAAGTATTTGTGTTGCAGTTTTAGGTGATTCACCCTTTATACGCCAGCAGACTAACAGAGTGCAATGTTGGACCTTTACCACAAATGTCTTGCACTCCAGATGCCCACCCTGATGTTCACTATAGTGACCTGCAAATATCCTCCACCTCAATATACATAGCCGGCCGTGGTGGCCGAGCGGTTCTAGGTGCTCAGTCCGGAACCGTGCGACTGCTGCGGTCGCAGGTTCGAATCCTGCCTCGGGCATGGATGTATGTTATTTCCTTAGGTTAGTTAGGTTTAAGTAGTTCTAAGTTCTAGGGGACTGATGACCACAGATGTTAAGTCCCATAGTGCTCAGAGCCATTTTTCAATATACATAAATGCAGGCATAGACATCAAACTGTTAGATATATTTAAATCGTTTCTAACAACCGTCAGTCATATTTGCTTTGATATGCTGTTTGCACATTATCCTTATGCTCATGTCCCACATCACCCCACAGTGAATGCTCATTTGTTATTGTTTATTGGATCAGTCTACACTGAAATCTCATTGCTGTGTGGTAGGATATTATAAAATGTTCAACTGCAGTTTGGACTCTGAAAGATTTTAGATAAGGTTTGGATATTAAATGTAGTTTACCCTGTACTTTGGTGTATTAAAGTAAAATTGTTAACGAAATAACCACACTGTTGTGAAATTGCAACAATATACACCAACCCATAACATGTTTCACCCATAGTGTAACAAATATCCCCAAATCTGTAACAAATTGCCGTAAACTGCAACAAAATGTCCCCAACTGTAACAAAGTGAATTGAGTCTGTAATATTATATCTATAAAACTGTAACAAATTGTCTGAAAATTGAAGGAAATGACCAAAAAACTGCAACTAACGGTCACACAGACTGTAAAAAACTGCCCCTGAAATGAAATAAATTTCTCCCATGTTCTAGGAAAAACTTTAATAATTTGTTCCTTCTTTTGGCATAAATAGCAGCAAACCGCCTCAAAATTGCAATACGTCGACTGCAAAACATGCAAAATTACCTCCAAAACTACAATAAAATACCCAATCTGTCAGCAAACTCTACAACAAAATATCTTGCTTGAAAATGAAATTATCACAAAGTGCATCTCAGTATACAAAAGTGTTCTATAGCTTTACATAGAGAACTCTCATAACTAGCTATTGTTAATATCTTTAACGCCAATGTGTAGATCCCAAATGTTGACAGTTTTGCTGTATTTCCATATTATGTGTGTTAAGGACTTCTCAAGAACACTGGAAATGTATAATAACAAGAATAGCATGCACACCACTATCAGAAACATGTCTATAATCGTTTATGAAAGGGTGAGGTATGGAAAACTCTTTACATTGTATTACAAACTCTAATGGCATCCTTCCTCATTAGGTCTGCAGTAGAGTTTGTAAGTGTGTCCATCCATTTTGGGTCCAGGGCAGCGTATGGTGGATCTCTCATGATGAAGCAAAACGTTCACGAAATAGCGCAACTGGGGTACAAACTTAAAAATAGAAAATATCAGCTGCTCGGCCACTATTTTCAATGGTTGCATATATCTTAGTTCCTTAGATATATAAGAGGCTTCAGTTCACTGATATTCTGTGTTATTAGTTTACAATAAAGTGAAAGTATGCGTCGCCTTCATTAGCTGGTCATAGAGTGAGATTTTGTAAGAATCAATAGTCATAAATATGTGTTTAAGATAGCTAAATAACCTTGCAGTGCACTCAACTTCCAGAACATCATACGGAAAAGGAAATCCCATGGGATTGCATTTAAGCTCTGATGATTTAACAACTTAAAAGTACTTGTTTTTACAGTTATCTGTGTATCGTACAGTGCATGTGTCATCTTGTTGAATGAATTTTCCAATACCACTTGAAATTTTCCAGAAAAGCTCAGGAAACTGCAGGTTTTACTATGTCCTGCATCTACATCTTCTACTAAATTAAACTGTTGTAGATCACCAGCACAAAAATAATCACAAGGACTGCTACTGATCCAATATCATATTGCAAGGAATAGGAACAAAAATCTTGCCTTTACAGATCTATACATAATGCAAAAGACGGTACCAAAGACATCAGGATAACTTGGATTTTGCAACTGATACAGACAGTTGCTGCTACTTAAACTGCCCACCTTGTTTGAAACGGCTAGTCAGTCTGTGCCTTGCACTGCACAAGAGGCGATAGCCACAATTCCAGCAGGAAAATGATATTATTCTTAGGTGCTACACTGTGTGGTGACATCACACGAATGGTAATATGCTGAACTAATAACGGTTCTCCTCACAGTCAAACTGCTGAAGTTGCACCAAGCCATACTCTTCCACAGTCCCAGACTAACAGACACTTGGGCGAGACAACACCAGAGATGTAAGGCGAACACTTGTCCCAGCCACAGCCAGTGGAAGTAACATGACACATCAGCAACACCTGAGAACATCCAATGCTTCCCAGAAGCATAGGAAGAAGTGGGAGAGTAAGAACACCTGGTTTAACAATATTACATCTACAACTCACACATTTATGTCTGCATTTGTCGTTATTATTATCGCATGTAACGGTTCGACCTCTTCTTCTTTGTTCGGAAGTACAATCGAAACCTGCAGCAATGGTGCCTTCCAGCTCATAGTGACCTGGAATAGTGGTGGCCTGCAGTTTGTCAAGACCTGCAGCAGCACAACAGCCCATATTATGGGGACTTGCAGCAGCGACAGGGACCTCCACCAAGCAGTCCGCAGCCGAATGGTCAGCTTGTAGGAACAGGACAGAGATCTTCTATTGCCCGAGCCACTCATCAATGAAGACACCAAACATTTGAGAATTGGTATAACGGTCCACATGTCACAGAAGTACATCAGAGGCTTACAATTTCATCAGCCTTAACCTGCTGATCTTTATTAGTAGTGGACCCATCATGGCACCATCGACAGAACCACAGGACATTCCAGTGATACTACAAGGTCAGATTGTGAACGTAGTCGAAGATGAGATACCAACTGCTCCCAGTGCCCTAGTGCTACTGTTCATTTATATGTGTAATTTATCTGTTCGTGAGTTAAAGCATCTGAATGTAGATATAGAAGCAGATGGTGACTGGTGTATGGTGATGGAGGTTGAGAAATAGTGAAGGGTATTAGGGTGCCGGTACAGTTTTCTGAGATGTAATGTGGGGAGTGTGGGGTTTAGTCTTTCAGAATGGGGGAAATATGTTGTGCATATGTTGCGCTTGCAGGAAACAGTTATTTGGGTAATATAGTACTGCTGTGAATAACTAAATGGATTTGATGTGAAATTTTTAAAGAACTAAACTGTATAACAAAGACTTGAAATGTTCCTACCATTTATATATATTTATGTCCCAGAAAAGTCAATTAATATATTTGATACCATACGCCTTTGTTCTCGTTATTTACAAGACAACCTAACCCTGTTGCATTGTGTGTATGCGAATGTGTGTGTGTGTGTGTGTGTGTGTGTGTGTGTGTGTGTGTGTGTGTGTGTGTGGTGTGAATGTCTGTACCCGTTTATATATATATACATACAAAAGTTGTGCGAGACGTACAAACCCGAGATGTTTTGAAGATGAGTGCAGATGAGGAGAAGAATAAGAAAGGAGTGCCGTTGAAGATGGTGAATAACAGTTACCAGTGGGAAATTCTGGTATACTGATCCAGACTGGAGATAATGAGGTAGGTTCGACAAAGTGAGAATCCAAGTTCTGCAATATTGACACTGTAAATGAAAATACTAAATAGTAAATTAGTGGAATAGAGAAAGGAACCGACTAGCAGTGATTTTTGACGTTCTGTCCAGTGTGTTGTATGCAGCCTTACTGCCCATTCGGAATGTGTTGGCATGAGACAGCATCAAAGCCTTTAAAATCACCCTCAACACACACCAGAAACTGCACATCACATCTCTCACTTTTGGTTAATTTTACTGGTGTTTGTAAAAGAAAAATGTGCTATAATAGTTAATACTGACTTGTGTGTTGCTTTGGATAAGTTGGTATAGTACAATTCCAGCATCTGTAGTAGTAGATTCAAATGAGGTAAACAGTAGTACACATGATAAATGTAAATTATAGTAGGCCCCCAAATAACTAAAGGATTCTCAGCTAGCTGTACCACAGAAACCCAAACAATTTGACATAGATGACAGTCAAGCTTTCAAACTAACACCAATTTCCACTGTGGACATACCTTGGTTCGATGGGAATTTAATATTGACGCAGACACAATGTTAATTTCCATCTGTCTTTCCTATAAACAGAATATGATCTAATGTCTGGGCTGGCGCTGCATTTTTAAGTGATTTCTCACATAAGTGTTCTCCGTTGTACACATGATATCTATTCCAGAATATTCTTATCGACTATATACTTTTAGTGTCCAGGCCTACTACCCATCAAGTTTGAAGTCACTGCTATGAATTTCTAGGGTGTTATTACATCTGACACTGGAACATAGTAAACCACAAAGCAGGAGGAATGGAATTCTCCATGATGTCATCCTGCAGGTAATATCATGCATAGTTCTAAGTTTAGAACCCATAATGTCTTCAGTGCAATGGAATCAGATGCATGTAACATATATTCCAGACAACTGTCATCGGTATTTAAGTGCAACGATGCCATGCAGGGTACTCCCATCATTTACAAACATTCCATTAAAAACAGAGCCTTCCACATCATATACAACTAATATGGATTTTTGGAAGGTATCTCTATGTTTACAGCATTTAGACAGGATCGAATTCGAACAGTCCATTTACATAGTTATAAATGAGAATTTAAAAACCAAGGTTGTTTCTAGTGGAGAAAGATGTAAACGTTTCTCCCAAATGTTAATAGGCGCACATATCCATTCTTATAAAAAATTATAGAAATTTATCCGAATCTATAAGCTAGTAATCGTTTATAGGACATTGCAATAGTAACGGCTGATGGTCCATTTCAACGTGCATCACTTGAACTTTAAAAGGATTTCTTTTATGTTCCCGCTGCACCCATACCAATTTCTCACTATGTAATATGGAACAATGTCTCTAGAGAGTATGAACGTCCCTCTATGAAGTAATTATTCATGATATCTTTTTTCATCCAACATATAGTTGATACATTAAGAAAAGAAGTAGCTTCAATTGTCAATTAAGAATACATCTGCTGTGTGATGCTTTATACTAAGGTAATGTGACACATGCCCATATGCAGCACTCAGATTGTCTTTTCCTGCTTGCAACACACCCACTATATAATCTAGTCTCTACTAGCTTAGTGGGATATACATGTCGCAAAACACTTGTTACCAGGTCATATGGTAATCTGTAGTAGTACTCTACGGAGGGACGAAATAATGTTTTTTAGCCCCATGGAACACTGAATACGCTGGCAGAGATTTGGTATTGCACTTATTTATGGTCGTCATTCCCTTGTACTGCTGGTGTTTGTTCGTATTCGCAACTCCGAATAGATTTCATATCCGAAAGAACGCTGGATCATTCTTCTTAACAATACACTCACTGTGATATGGTATTTATTTGGCTATACCGTGCAGAGAATTTCAATTAAAATGTCCACATCTGTACAGGAGTTACATAATGTGTGTACGAGTACAGGATGTGAAGCAGGAACGACGACATGGGGAAAATGGGGATAGCTGTGAGTCGTAGATAGCGAAAGCAGTAAAGGTAACCAGTTGCGTAAAGTCAGAAATCCGGGTTCGAGTCCCAGCCCGGCGCAAATTTCCACTGTCGTCATTCCCTTATAAATCTGATGGTTGTTCACATTTGCAACTGCGAATATATTTCGCGTCATTCGTCTTCAATTATATTAGGCTAGTGCATAATTTCGTAGCGCTTTTGTTTTGCATGTTGGTATTCCGGGTGCTAAAGGTTTATTTATCGATTATCCTCTTTCATTTGCAGCGCATTGTTGGTATTTGAGTTTAAATATTGTTATTTTGCCATTTGGAGATAGTGAATAGAGGTGTGGACGCTGGTAATCGGAGTATTACGTGAATGAATCGGAACATTTGAGACATATTTTTCTGTTTTAGTTCAGCAGAATCAGTGAATAATTCGATCCAGAAGAATGGAGATGTCGGAGGGTCATCAGCTACGGCATGCAGTGATAATTCAATAGCACCGGATGGCACAGTAGGCAGACTAAATGCACACTACGCTAAAGAGATAGGTAATTCTATCATTTACGTGAGAATAAAAGGAATAACTACAATATGCCACAATAAGGTCGTCTAATCCAGAGAAATGTCCCATATGTTTAAAGAAATATTTTTGGAGCACGATAAAAGAGGCACCTTAATGGTATCCATGGAAAATTTTTCAAAGAGAATCAGCAGGTTCACATAAAATAGGCATCCTTCCCTTATAATCAAATAGTGGAGCGACCTTTAAAGTTATAAGCAAGGTGAGTTTAAAATATTTCACGTAGTTTCAAACAATACGACACTATCGCAACAAGAGATGTTTTCAAAAAAAATATCGAACGAAACTGTTTCACTGAAAACACACGACCCTCATACAACAGGGGTTTTCCCTATAATTTGATAAGATCAGATATGAATGTGGCCAGGCACGTTATGTTATCGAATGATTCTCGTAGTTCTCAGGAAGTGTTAAAATTGGAACCGAATACCTCATTTTTACCTGTGTAAATAGGCTGTTTAGGTTTTTATATTGGCAACGCCACGTAGCGCTCTGTATGAAAATCACTGGCTGTGCTGTGTGCAGTCTGTGGGTGGTTGGCATTGTTGTGATATTCGCTATTGTAGTGTTGGGAAGTTCGATGTGAACAGCGCGTAGCGTTGCGAAGTTGTAGGTGAGCCGCCAGCAGTGGTGGATGTGGGGAGAGAGATGGCGGAGTTTTGAGAGCAGATGATCTGGACGTGTGTCCATCAGAAACAGTAAATTTGTAACACTGGATGTCATGAACTGATATATATATTATAACTTTTGAATACTATTAAGGTAAATACATTGTTTGTTCTCTATCAAAATCTTTCATTTGCTAATTATGCCTAGCAGTAGTTAGTGACTTCAGTAGTTAGACTCTTCTATTTAGCTGGCCGTTTTGGCTCTCACTGTATTGCAGTAGTTCGAGGAAGGAAGATTTTTGTAAGGTAAGTGATTCATGACAGGTATTGGTTATTGTCAGTCAAGGCCATTCTTTTGTAGGGATTATTGAAAGTCGGATTCCGTTGTGCTAAAAATATTGTGTGTCAGTTTATTGACGATCTGTATAAGTAAAGAGAGAAATGTCCGTGCACGTTCAGTTTTGCTCAGCTGTTGGAAAATCAAATAACGTAAGGGGTTGATCAGCACGGTAATTGACTAATTTTTCTAAGGGGACGTTTCATATGTCGACCCTTAGCCGAGGAAATCTCACTGGAATCATCTGATTTTTTCTTGTAGTTTGTGTAATTAGTGTAGCTATTGTTTACTGCTAGCACGTAATTGTACAGAGAATCTTCTTTGTAGTTGTAGTTTTTCATTGTTTACAGTAAAACAGATGTGGCATGCACGTAGATTTGCACCAAGTATTTCGCAGTTGTGCTTGCAATTAATTAGATATTATTTTCAATGCTATGTTAATGTGTTTTCTTATTTTGCTCTTCAAATTGTGCTTTTCTGTGTTATCGTGTGAAATATTGGGACAATAATGGCGTGTGAAAAACGTAATACTAGTCTCCAAAGTAAACTGAGAAATGACAGTGAAGACAAAAGCAGTGTGTTAGCGCCACCGTGTAAAGAATTACCTGATGTTCAACATAGTATTTGGTAATTGTGCATAGGGGAATGGATCAGGCAATAAATAATCGTGTAGACAGTGAAACAGCTAGTGAAGGTAGTATTGTCGATCGGTCGGTTGGCAACAGCTTACCACAAGGATCTGAAACGACAGGACACAATTTTGCAAATACCGTAAATTCGGGTTTTGAGTCATTACCCATTTCTCAATCACGTCAAGACACATTTTCTGCTTTTCAAAATTCGAATATTGGCTTTTCAAATGCACTGCCGAGTAGCACTGGGGAACATGTTTCAGACACCAGTGCATTGTTATTACAATTAATGTAACAAATGGGACAAAAGCTTCAAAAGTTAGACACAATCGCAAAAAATCTTCACAAGTTAGACACAACAATGGAACAAAATAAGAGACAAACACAGCAACAGCTTCAAAAGTTAGACTTAATGAAACAAAGGCTTGAACAAACACGTGAAGGTTTAACTGCTGAGTTACTTAAAATCGAATCGAAATGTCAAAAAGTCTGTAATGACGTAAAAACACAAATTTGTGAGAATTTTCAACCTATTATTTCGCGTCACGAAAATGCATTGCAGAATCACGAAGCAGCCATAAAAGAACTGTAAACTATTGTTCATGAAAATAACGAGACCTTGCGGGCTCAGATTGACTCAGTTGCATCTACCGATTCGGTTACACAACTTGAAAAAACTCAGGAAAACTTAAAGGACACAGTAGATACTAGTAGGGGGACAACCTTTGTGCCAGTGCCCGTTGCATTGTTGCCAAATTTATTCAAGATGGCGGCGATGACGTCATCCAAGATGGCGGCTTTTGGCGGGAAAATAGGAGAATTGTGCTACGTCCACTAACCTAACCTCAACACAAAATGGCGGGAATTTTGAATTTTGGCTATGTCCACTAACCCAGGCCTCCAGAAGAAAAAATGGTGGGAAGTTTGAATTCCAACAGGGTAATGCATGCAAAGACCGTACATGTCTTTTTAATATTATTGATTATCATTCATTAACATTCATTATTATTTATTATCATTCATTATCGTTTACTATCATTTATTATTATTTATTATCATTTATTATTATTTATTATTATTGACCTGCCTCCACTAGAAAACTCCCTCCAAATTCAAATTCCAACATGACAATCACTGCTAAACCTTACTTTGGTTTATTATTATTCATTATTATTTATTAACATTCATTATCATTCATTGTCATTTATTATCATTCATTATCATTTATTATCATTTATTATTATAGGCCTACCTCCACCAGAAAATTGCGCCAAATTCAAATTCCAACACGATATTTTCTCGAAAACTGTACTTCTATTAAATATTATTATTTATTATTTATTCAAGATGTCCGATTTTCTCGGTGAGAAAGCCATTTTCCTTACATCCACAACAAAATCTATCACAAGTTCAAATCCCAACACCATAATTGATCACATGTACGAGGTTTCTCTGTCACTTATCTTTTTTCATTGGTAGCCTATCATAATCACATCAAATAATAAACTGCACTTATTGTAATGTAATTTACGTCCTTTGATTTTGCAGGGGGGAAGGAACAGAAAACTATATTTCAAGCTGTACGGTCATCACTTGTTCTCCAAACAGTCATTACACACAACTTTGATATCGCAGTGCAGTCACCACAACGTCCGCACTCCAACTGAATTAGTTCAAATCCTCGCCACCCGCTGGCCAGCGCACGGAGACACTGCCTACACCTGTCACGTGAGACGGCCGACCACTAGCACAGGGGGCGAGCCCAGGATCGCTCCCACGTCGTAAACATGTTTTCGCTGGACACGCTGGAACTTGCCGAGTTTGACATCACAGTGGCCCCTTGTCCGCTCACCATGTGTATTCGTCGCCTCCGTATGTTTCCCGCACAAAATTGTCTACCTCGGAGCTGTATCACACAAGGGTCGGCCGTTTCCCTGCAATACTTTCGGCGCCAAAGTTTTTTGTCCTTGGCACATTCAGACCTGTCAATGCAGACCGCCCACTGTCCACCACGTGTCCCTGTGCGAGCGAGAACGCAGTGCTACAATTTTGGCGGCAAAGTTTGCTCGGCAGTGCAATCCCCCATGACTATATGACAGCACGTTTGGACCGCACTAGATCGCCTGCTATTTGACTCGCTCTCGCGCGCGTGAAATAATGGTACAATCGTTCCGCTGCCGCCCCGCTTACGTCACACACCCTCCGTACACGCGACGGACATAGCCTTCTCTAAATACCTGGAAAATGACTCTTTATTTCAGACATTATGGTCATACAGGTGTGTTCCAACTGACTTCTCCATGCTCACACAGCGAAACACCAGAGCGCAGCTGACGTACGCGCGGCCGGCTGAGCCCGCTCCATCGACAGCTCCCTGGCCAGCTGACGTCAAGCAACCAGCAGTGCCTGCACACCCCCACGGCCAGCGCGGCAGGTGGGTGGCGAGCGGCGCCTCAGGGTCCCGCCACAAACGGTCAGCCGCGCTCACCTCAGAGTCCGACTACGTAAACATATTTCCGTGCCCGCGAGCACTTTATGCTGGACAGGCTGGAACCTGTAGACTGTGTGCCGGACAAAAGATACGTTTGGCGCCGGAGTTTGACCGACAGTGGAATCCACCATGACCGTATAACTCACCACCCCGCTATATTAATATTTGCATTTACAATTTCGTATACATATGCAAACATGTTCAACTCCCTAATTTCAACTACTTTTCGAGGACCTGACCACCACCTCCTCCTTCTAGGAACTAGCGCCAAGTTTGAAATTCGCCACTAAACAAAGCTCACTTGCATTTCCGCCACCAACCTAAGAAAATTGTTTCATACTAAGCCACCAGCACTCAACCTCTTCCTACAGGTTTCTGGTAAACGGACTCACCCTGCACTAGGTCCATTGATGGAGGAACGAATTTACTTTATTTAGGAACGGAGTATATGTATCACACCGACATGTGCCACATCATATAGACCTGCAAAACACTCCTACATAACTCATTTATAATGTTCTAGAACAAGCTTGCTAATTGTAAACAGTTAAAAATAACTCATAGCATAGCCTACAGACATGCGAACTGCTTGTAAATAATGCAAAACATTTACCTCCAAATGGCCAAACAACTGCTAATTTTCGGAAATAAGTTCAGTGCATGGGCTGATGGAAGGAGGAACAAGTGTGCTTTTATTTATTTGCGACATATCTTTTTGAAATTTTTACTTCTCGTAGGTTTCGATATGTAAGGCTGACATAAGGCAGTTTCTGGATTCCAGTAGTGCACTACACATGGCAACACAACCACACCCATCAAGATATTCTGTAACCTCCCCATAAAATAAAATAAATATTATGGATAATGATTCTGATTTAGTGTAACCTCAAAACAAAATTCTTTCACAGTGTAACCTCCCCACAAAAATCATTTACATTTAATCTCCCTACAAAATTCTTTCTGATTTAATCTAAGCTCAAAATTCATTCACATTTAGCGTAACTCAAAAACAGAAAAATTCCTAAACCTCTCAACACTAAAAATTATAATTATGTCGTTCACATTCAGTGTAAAGTCCCAATAAAAAAAATAAATTCGGTAACCTGGTAACAAAACAATGTAACTAACCTCTCAATTAAATTGTCACTCACTTATGACTTTTCAATAATTCACTGTGAATTTAACCTGGTAAATTTTGGACGACAGCAGTGCTGCGTCATGGCCCTGAAAGATCATTCTGAATAAAAAAAGGAAAAATTCTTACCTCAATGAAGTCGCCGGATATATCTGCTCTTACAATAAATTTTTCCGGCACAGATCTGTGCAATGCTGGCCGACCTACCTGTCATTTATGAAAGGGAGCAACTAATTTTTCTATTGCAATAATCGGGATGCTCATGGATGGGAGAAATTAGTAAATTCTTTAAATTGAAATGAATGGTTGTTAAAAGTTACATTTTATGAGGAAGATTATTATTACGAGAGGTTTAAAACATTTACATGCGACTGGAGATAACATTTGCGCGAGGCTGCTTTTTACCTTATACAATAATACTCAGGCTCCAGCGTCGCTGCACCGCGACCGGCCCAGGGAACACGATACACCATACCATACCAGAGCAGACTCCAGACTACCAACAACTTACTGCTACAGCTACGCAAGTCCTACTGCAGTCAACACTGCTCTCTGGTCAGAGACCTTGCATATTGCAGGCAGCGCATGAGCAATGCATCGACATTGCATCTGCTCGGACCTCTTACAATTCATTCCAATCCAGACCTGCAACTCCTCTACACATAAATTTGTCCAGTTATTTGTCTACTCACTCACATTCTGACCAGATTGCCGTTATTGCGCAAAAACAGCTCAGACTGCGCTGTGCTGCTCGGGGAAGTAAGGAAGGGGTGCACTCTATTTAATTGGAGCCCTTTTATTTAGTTGTGGAGTATATTTGTCACAAAACACCCACACTAATCCGACTGTGGTCATCTGACACAGGCCGCAAACACGTAAACAACTCCTAATTTCACCACGCAATAGCAAACAGCAGTATACAGTATCAGTAGACGAGCTCTGTACTCTTAAACTGTCCAAATGAAGCACCACACATTGCACAGACACGCTCGCAAAATAGTCCAACAGACGCGCCCAAACACCACCAGGTGCCAAACCGACCAAAAGTCTCTGCTCGGCCTCCCCCAAACATGACCTCAACGCAGTCGCATTCGCACCGATCACCGGAGAAATTGATATCACCTATGCATCTTAGATTACGCTCCAAGGCAGGCCATGCATGCATGCGGTTGGGGGGGGGGGGGGGGGGAGGGGGTTCCAGAGTCTCCAGCCAAGTTCAGCTTCCTAGCGCTCGACACAGCCGACACATGTGAAAGCTGCATTGTTCTTCTCATGTACACCACCAGCGTCTCTGGTCTGGACCTGCCTTCACATCTGTTGTCAGAATAGCTCATAGCTCGTTGACACACTCGATTAACGCAGGTGGGAAAACATTTAATACTCGCATGCAACCGAGATGGGGACGGAAAACCAATCACACTGATCTGCGCTGCAGGCGCGTGTAATCATTGAGAACACTCTATATATTTTTTTCGAACAACTTATTTAACCATACATTATATGTATCACACTATCACAAAACACCAATCCCAGATGTGCCCTGGGCCATGTTGTACAGCCCACAGACACACACCCAATCATAATTTCAGTACACACTATAGCAAACTGCTACTAAATAATACATCACACAGATGTGTAGATACGCTCAGTACTCGTAAACTGTCCTAATAACGCATAGCAGAGCCTGCATATCCGCTCGCAAAATAACTGAGCAGACGTGTGCAGGTACCCCCACTCTGCACCCTGACCACAGGATCGTGAAGTCACCCATCCGTCTGATTTCAGACCTCGCACAGCCCCTGCTCGGCTTCCGCAAGCGTGAGTTGGCGCGGTCAACGCGCTCGTCAGCTGTCAAAGCACACACATACGTCCGTCCAGGACCGCGATCCCGAGGCGCGACCACCCAATGTGGGTGAAAGTCAACTTTATATCAACGTAGCATAATTCCAAAGCGCAGCCTCCATACGTGAGACACTTCATAGCAGCAAATGTCTTTACCTCCTATGACACTGTAGCATACTGCACATTGCTCCTCACACGACATTTCACGGCCCTTTATCTAAACATAACTACACATCCCTGCTCTCGCCTCGTCGCATGACCTGCCATCTAAAAATCTTCTCAATATTATTCAAACTTTACAACATTTTTTTAATAATAAGGTCTAATTTACACCAGCGACTGCACCTAACCTCACACCCATCCCACCATCAACATACGTCCTCAACCCTAGTTTGACACTCATATATCACCCCACAAACCATGCCCATCAATCAATTTACCATTCTCATCCCCTCTTTTCGAATTACAAACGTAACCTCTATCTAAACACCAATCAACTCATTTTTCTCGCACTTTCAACAGTATAATTAGTTTTACACATACTCAGAAATACCGAACGCAATTCAAGAGTCAAACTTTTATACAGAGGATCAAGCACATACGACACTCACACCAATATTCAAAGCCTGGTCCATATTTACCACCTCCACCTTCAATTAAATATTATTACCATTGCAGCAACATTCTGCCGGCGTTCTATTTGTACCTATTTTTCAGCTCTTAACTGTTGTCACTAGCAGTCGAATATCACTATCTATAGATTACATAAATTTCCACATAAAAAAAAAATCTTACCCCGCCATTTAGAGACTCCTATATCCAAACACATACCATCATTCAACTATCACATGCCCTTATCTAATAACTCATCCATCAGGTCTGGAGCAAGGTCATCCCTTTCTTTCTTTCTTTCTTTCTTTCAGCAACAGACAGCTATTTTCTACAGTGGTAGCTAATCTGCGCCATCAACTTTACATCACCATTCACGAAAAATATCTTCAAATACGTAAACACACTTACTCAATTACACAGCGGTCCCGCTGAGTACATGACCTTCAATATTACTGTTCCTAATCCAATAACCACCGAAACAAGTACTAAATGCTCAAACTAATCCCATAGCGCCTTCAAAGCGAATGTCCAAGCGCCGCCGGCGTCATGTCAAAGCCACATAGCTGTCCATCTAAACAGCCGTCCACTCAGCCCCAGGACCAGAATGCTGAAGTGGGCTCTCCCTATACCTGCTCTCCAGCTGTTGTCTAACGACATACAGTGCACAAATGGATTCCTGAATAGCGCATATCTCTATCTCCCCCTTGCATCTCCAACAGGGCATGTAAACAGTGTCTCCCCCAGCCAGCGAACCTGACATCATTCACCCTTCACTTACAATTTCCACTCGCATATATAAAACCATATTCACTCCAGCCAAAACTCAATAATAAAAAAGCATTTTCCCTTTCTAAGCATAGATGAGTATGCATTTATCTTCACCCATCTGATCTCTGCAATTTAAGTTGGAGAACGACATATCTATTCCCTTCTGCAACCTGTCTATAAACAGAACAATCTCAGTTACTACAACAGGACCTTGTTTTGACCATTCGCCGGAAATGCATGCAATGTTGTACGCCTCAAACTAGGTACAAGTA
The DNA here is from genome assembly GCF_023864345.2 of Schistocerca serialis cubense. Taxonomy (NCBI): domain Eukaryota; kingdom Metazoa; phylum Arthropoda; class Insecta; order Orthoptera; family Acrididae; genus Schistocerca; species Schistocerca serialis. Next base: position 432,715,818 of record NC_064641.1, on the reverse strand, counting down.
CAACATCTCCTCAACACCCTATCATCTTTATCATCTACCATCAAACAGTGAAAAAGTCAGGAAGGAACCAAAGTGATCCACCTTCAAGGCGGATAAACGGAATTCACTATACTCCCCCCCGAATAACTCAGAGGGCAACCATCCAAGAAATCCTAACAGCTCGCCAAATCCAACACCTCAAACTACAGATGCCTATATGAAAGAGATCATATTAAATATACACACACGCTGCAGAGATCCCTCTAAAGTTTGATCACCAATACTCTAAGCGAATGAGAAGCTGCCTCTGGCCCTTGTTCAAACAGTGTTTTCTAACACGCTTTTGCACACTGCCGAGCGTTTCGTCTTTCTGCCACATCTTTGAAGTCACTGTCTGATTCTAAACAGACATTAACACGGACTGATGCGTGGCCTCTCACAGGAAACTATACCTTGCACCTTATAAATCATATTCTTACAGTCGATAGCATAACACTGAATGATTTTAAATAAAGCACATCCACAACACAAGGAAACTAGAAGAGCCTGCTGGCGTTGTAGCGACTTCCCTCGAAAGTGATTGACCACCTCTGCATTTAAACTCATATGTCGCAGTGACTAAATAATTTATAACTCTGCATTCCACTTCTAGTGATTGGTCATTGTTGCACACAAGTACAGGATCACCGTTTTCGGTGCTAGCAACCCTGGAAGTTGCGGTCCATCAATCAATATTTCTCCCCCAACTCAAGCAAGCATTGTCAGTCAATCATTATGTCGTACCCAATGTACAGATGCGATGGATAAGACACCACCGATCTACTTTAATATGATTCATCACAGCTGATATCGCGAAAAATTTTACAGTAAGTCCAACACTGGGCAGTCATGTGACAGCTTGTTTTCTTAATTCCAGCATCATAGCTAAACCATACATCCTCTACTTTGCAAGTATCATTGCGACTATTCATAGATGACTGCTCAGCATTTCCATTCTCACTTAATTCTCGAACACATAAAGATGATCAAATTATACCATACAATGCTATACATATTTCTAGGACCTTGCACATAGTACTCGATCAATCTCTCTGCGTATGGTGGTCACAGAGCTATCTAGTCCTCTTACGTTAAAAGACAATCCTCACCTTGGCATTGACCTACCTGCACCGCAACATGGCTACCCAATTATTCCCCAATCGAGCAGACGAATACAGCTACACTCCACCTCTCTTGACTGAATAGAGCTTTCCTAGTCCTAACCCATCCAAGTGCACCACATTTCTCGAAATGTAACCAAGCCTTGGAGCTTAGCACACCATATCGACCTATAGTAACAGATCTCAAAGTGCCTTAATTGAATAGCATACAGTTAAGAAGAACAAGAATGGAGCGATATTTATACACAACGTAGCTCGATAGATTTTTAAGCAAATAATCCGACCTATCATGTGTAAAGTATTGTTCTAGAGTCCATGATCAGTGCATTGAGGGTACCGGTAGGAGAGAGAGAGAGAGAGAGAGAGAGAGAGAGAGAGAAAGAGAGAGTGACAGAACATAAACACAGACACACTCCTAAGACTAGAACGTTGAGCACTTAAAAACGGGCAATAACCTTAGATTACTTACTTTTCCGTCCTGTCAGACATACATCCTTCTTCCCGTGTACAACATTGTGTGCATTTCCGGCGAATGGTCAAAACAAGGTCCTGTTGTAGTAACTGAGATCGTTCTGTTTATAGACAGGTTGCAGAAGATAATAGATATGTCTTTCTCTGACTTAAATTGACAGATGGGTGAAGATAAATGCATACTCATCTATGCATAGAAAGGAAGAATGCTTTTTTCTTATTAAGTGAGTTTTGGCAGGAGTGAATATGGTTTTATATATGCGACTGGAAATTGTAAACGAAAGGTGAATGAAGTCGGGTTCGCTGGCTGGGGGAGGCACTGTTTACATGTCCTGTTGGAGATGCAAGGGGTAAATAGAGATATGCGCTATTCAGGAATCCATTTGTGCACTGTATGTCGTTAGACAACAGCTGGAGAGCAGGTATAGGGAAAGCCCACTTCAGCATTCTGGTCCTGGGGCTGAGTGGACGGCTGTTTAGATGGACAGCTACATGGCTTTGACATGTCACCGGCGGCGCTCGGACACTCGCTTTGAAGGCGCTGTGGGATTACTTTGAGCACTTAGTACTTGTTTCGGTGGTTATTGGATTAAGAACTGTAATATTGAAGGTCATGTACTCAGCGGGACCGCTGTGTAATTAAGTGTGTTTACGTATTTGAAGATATGTTTCGTGAATGGGAGGTGTAAATTAGACCTTATTTTAAATAAAAAATGTTGTAAAGTTTGAATAATTTTGAGAAGGTTTTTAGATGGCTTGTCACACGACGAGGCAAGAGCAGGGATGTGTAGTTATATTTAGTTAAAGGGCCGTGTAATGTCGTGTGAGGAGCAATGCGCAGTATGCTACAGTGTCATAGGAGGTAAAGACATTTGCTGCTATGATGTGCCTCGCGTGTGGAGGCTGCACTTTGGAATTATGCTATGTTGATATAAAGCTGACTTTCACACGCATTGGTGGTCGCGCCTCGGGATCGCGGTCCTGGACGGACGTATGTGTGTGCTTTGACCGCTGACGAGCGCGTTGACCACGTCTCGCGTCCGTCGACCGTCGTAATTTAATACATTATTATTTTTATTATTATTTGATTGTTGCCGACTTACGTTGTCGGCCTTAATAAAAATGATATTTCATTTAATTTTGATTTACGATTAAATGCTTTCCTGAAGTTCTCCTTTTTAACAATATTAATCTCAAATTATTTGTTACGTTAATGAATGTTAGACTCGCAGAATCTTTTAAAACATGAGCATATAAGTTGAACAATGTAATAAACTTTTCATATTAATTTCCTCGGCTAGTCAGTTCACTTTAAAGCAAGAAATCTGTAGTTATTAATTACAATTACGGCCCACACACGCGCGAGAGTATTTTTCTTACCTCCGTTAACCATTGTATTGTAGTCGGAGTCCTGGCTCTGGCTGTCGGCTATGGTACTGAAAATAAGAATCTTAAAGCTACGTATCTCTGCAACTTCGTGCGGCTGTGGAGAAAAATTAATATTATGTCAATAGCGGGCGAGTATTTCGCTTCCGCTCATTTTTCATAAGTTAATATCGCCACGTAATGGCGTCGCTGGTTGCATCGGTCGCTGCGATTGTTGAACTGTAAATTACTTGAATGCAGGTTAATTCACAGAAGGCGGACATGAAATCGGGATCACCTCTTACAAATTAATAGTGCACAATAATATTAAATGAATATATTATATGCTTAACTCATACAAATATGCTTACATTTGCCAGCACTCGCAAGATGTCCGTCTATACACAATCAAGACAAGAGAAGAAGTGAAGACGACTAAAAAATTAACAAAAGAGCGTATCTTGTCATCTCTTTAGATCATTTTGTTATAAATTATTCCTTTGCAATCGAAACCTACTCAAAGAAATTATTTTTTTACGGCTACATGATAAAAATATATTATTCAATTTTTAAATGTCTCTTCTTTATAAGTACTGTTTTTTAAGTCTTTTCGTAATACAGCACTGGGGACGCTATATTGCCCTCCGAAATGTTTATGTCATAATAAATGTTCGTGTTTTTTGACATAAATAGTTCCTCTTTCATGTCCACAGTGTCCACACGCAGATTTTTCTTTCACAGTCTGCATATGTCACATCATATGTTTAAACCGTTGTAATTACTGAGGTGTGTTGCACAGAAAGTGTAATACAGATGAAGTTATCTACATAACAATATAATATACAGTTGGTTACGTATACAGTCATGTACAAAAGGACATAGAGTACAATTAGTTTCATTTTGGCTGCTTCTTTTTAGTGCTGCAACTTTTGCCGTGTTCAAAGGTATACAAGCACGAGTTAGTCCGGAATATTTGAAGTCCCAGGGGTGTCAACTGTTCGCTACCCATTTGGCGCGGCCGTAGGGAAACCCTGGGGGAAACCTCGGCGGAGCGACAGACTAACAGCTTTGGTCACTGTCACTTAATTGTTTCTGGGATGTCATTGGAGTACAGGATGTGCATACATTACAAATGTTTTTTGGTTGCACTATGCAAAGAAATGAGGTCATTATCACAATTGATTGCTGTGTCGTTGATGATCTACGCCGCGACGTTTAGCTCGCGACGGCGTCGGTTGGTGTGTTCGGTGCTCGGCGTTCGCGGCAGCTGCGGAGAAGTCAACGCTCGCTCGACGCCGGCGTGTCTCTCGCCGTCGCGGAACGTCAGAATCAGCTGATCGGCTGCACGGTTGGCGATGCGCTTCTGTCTCGCCCGGGCGTGGCGGAGTGGGATGATATTCGCCCCCCGCGCTTGTTGGCAGGAGTCAGCTCTGCAAAGCATCTCCGACGTAGTACATGAAACATACACACAACCAACGTAATATTTGTTTCCCGCTGCAGATGGTTACGCTAGTGGGAAAGAAGCATTTATTAGTGCGGCAGTTGTTAAGTTTTCGCCAGTTTCCGAGTGTCAACCCAGCACTGTCCCACAGAATACATGACATGGATCTTCCCCCGTGAATGCAGTTTTGATGGAATACTGTTTCCATTACACGTCAGCTTTTGTCTTGACAAAATTATTTATGTTTTCGCCGCACTCGCAGGCACTGGTGAGTGTCCCAATACGAGTTTAGCACAAACATTCGCCGTTTCTGCGGTCGCTGTTTTGCAACAGTCCACGCATCGCTTTCCAATCTCGCGTTGTTGTACTCTCTGAAATTACAGTTTGTCCCAAAAATATTGACTCTGGGTTCACTTCACGTTAATCGTTCACATTTATAAGTAAATTCACAGTTTTTCGTGCGTAATATTGGCGTTTGGTGTCTTCACCGCTGTTGAACGTTCAATACTAGCACTTCACTGTCCGTATCACAGTTTCACCTTCACAGATTCTCACACTGCTTAAAGTAACTGTTTCGATTAGTTCACAAACACTAATGTATTTCATTCAGTATGAACTGGAATTTGGCTCGTGCTGGATTTTACCAGTCTCTCGCACTAATTATCTCTTTTCATTTTCCACTTAGAGTAGTACTTGCCTTCAGATTTTTTTGACTGTACAATTGTACTTCCGTCTCATCTGTAAGTCCCCACGTCATGTCTGCCCACTCATTGCGTACTTGCAGTCCAGAGCCAGGCTCGACTTTACAAAACTTTGCCTCTCGCATTACTGTACACATTTTATAATCTAGGCCTAGCGTGCAAGTTCCTAGATTAGTATTAGAATTGTGACTTTTGTTTACACGATAAATTCGTGCAAATCTCTGCCTTAGCAGATGGCAATATATTTTAACAGTGCTTAGCGGTAGTCGCGTTTACTGATGTGCTTTGTACCTTGACCACAACACATGAGGTACCTTGGGTGATGTACATCCTGCGCTCATGGTGTTTAGTAAATTATGATTGAGCATATCTCAAAATCGGTATAGACATAAATACATGGAACAACATATACTCTATAATATTGAATTTCATAACTTGCATTACTACTACAGTTCAAAAACATTCATGACACACTAATGAAAAATTCTTTCATCATTACATGCTGTTGAATTTTTTTAAAATGTTTTTTAACGCATTTTTAAACATGAAAATTGTAAAATATTCTTAAGCCTACGTTCATTTTTTTTCTTTCAAAATGCAATTGCTTAAAAATACTGTTATTCCTTAACATCTACAAAATTGAATCGCACTAATCCTGTGTGCCTCATTGTCTTTAAATGTTACACTAAAATCTGAACATTTACTCACCAAAAAAATACACTATAAAGTTAATCTACTACTCATATAATATGTAAACGTTGCTCTACTGAGCCAACTTCTTTAAGTCTTTGTATGAATTTTTCTTGTTTCCTTCGTAAATGCCGCCTTCTTTGACCACGGGATGGTGTAGTTTGCGTGACAGAAAGTATCGTGAGGTACCACTTCGATGTTATAGGTGTAGCCCTCGATAACACCGGGTTTTTCCGAAAACACATTCACATAATCTGTAAGTAGCTGAGTCAATTCGTTTTGTTGTGCTTCAGTCAAATGTTCTGGCTCCCTGACTTTCACGGCTATCAGTTTCCTTTTTTCCTCTTTGTCCTCAGTAATAAATTCTTTATAACATGCTTGTCTTGTACTTAAGTCAGAGTATAAATTCATTACCTGTATTCCTTCGAATCTCGACTGAAAGCTCCGGCAATATTTACCGTGCACTTCCCGTGTCCTCAACAACGGCAAAATTACCCGTCTACCCTCATTCATAAGGCTTACTTCCCCGCACAAGAGGTCGATTTTTGCGTCCCTCTGGCGTAAAAATTCCATCCCCAGGATGCAAGCAACACCTAATCCTTTAACTGCTCGGAACGAGCTTTTCATTGCTTCATTTCCTGCCGTAAACTCGACTTGCACCTGGTGCTTTATGATATGAGAATGTGCACCTATTGCACCTGTCACACGACAATTCTTCACTGGAAATACTGGTATTTTATTATTTTGACTCAAGTACTTGTAAAAATTTGCACTCATGACATTAGTTGACGCACCGGTATCGACTATTATCTGTATTGGTGCTCCGTACATATCTGCTTGCAATATAGCCTGCACAACACTTTTGTCGGTTCAGTTACATTTCTGCGGTATGTCTACATACCATTTGGTACTAAGTTACTACCGTTACTGTGGCTGCTATTGTAATCGGCTCTTTGTTGATTACAGCCTGCATGGTTCCACTTGTTTTCGGTTTTCATATCTTCGATCAATAAGTCAACAGAATCCACTTTTTCCATGAATTGTTCTATATCGTATTCTGGCACATTGATGAAATATCTTTTAATTTCACTGGGCAACTTCATTTTTATTAATCTGATTATGTCACGATCGGACATTGGCTCGTCCCAGTACCTGGTTTTGTTTATACACTTCTCGAAATATTTGCGTAACGTTCCCATCTTAGGATTGTACATTTCTGGACTGTACAACTCCTTTCGTAGTCTTTCTTGGACGCTATCGGACCAGAATTTTTGCAAGAAAGCACCTTCAAACTTTTGCATCGTTAGACATTTTTTGGACACGTCGGTCGCCCACAGTGCCGCGTCACCGTGAATAAAGGAGACCACGAACTGTATTCTTTGTCTTTCCGTCCATGTCCTGGGAAACACATTCCTGAAGCTCTTAATAAATACAACAGGGTGGAAATTTCGTTTCTCGCTATTGAAGGGTTGGAATGTCCTGTGTTTTATTACATTGTCCTCTTTCTTGCACATCTGATTGCTACAATCTGGGACATTCATTACTTCGTGATGTGCGCTGCACGGTATCGCAAGTTGTTCGTGCTCATAATTCACATTACGTTGCGGTTGCGCACTCGCACCCTGCATACAGTCTGCGTTATTATAGTAATCAGTACGCGGAGCTGGATTCATTATCTGTCCGCCACTGCTTACATTGCTTTCCAACGCAGACAGTCTCCGCGCGACCTCGTGTTGCCAATTTGGCAACTCCGCTGTCACACGGGATTTGATCTGTGTTAACTCAGCACGTAGTGCGGCAGTGCTAGCGTCAATATTTACATTCGCGGCAGCAGTCGCTTGTTCTACAGCTGTTTTTACGTCGCTTTCAATCTTTGCAGATATCTCGCGATCCTTTATTTCTAGCCATTCATTTAATTCTTTTTCTACTTTTTGAGCTTGCACTTCCAAATATGAGTCAATACTTTTCCGTGCATCTATCTCCACATTATCCACGCGGTTGGTTAAAGCCTGGACATTGTCTTCAAGCCTAGCCTGCGATATCTGTAATTTTTGCATTTCGCCGGCTAAGCTTTGTACAAGATTGGGGATTTCTTTGCAAGCGTCCCGCATCTCGGCAAGTTCGCTTTGGCTACTATCTAGCTTCGCTTCACTGCGCTGCTCTTGCTCAATGAGCTTTTGCGTTAGTTTTTTCTGCTGCTCATGTAGCATCTGAGCCAGTTTCTCGTCTCTTTGTTTTTCCCTCTGTTCTGACATTCTTTCTTTTTCCCTTTCTTTCGGTTCTCTTTGTTGCTCTTGCTCATGCAGCATCTGAGCCAGTTTTTCGTCTCTTTCCCTATCTCTTTCTTCTAAGCTGCGCAGAAATTCAGCAAAAGGGTCTGCAATCGGTGAGCATACTGGTGCCCCGCTTAATCTAGCACTCGATTGGCCCCCCTGCCCAGGCAGTGGAGTCGTTACTCTATTCCCATTCTGCTGTGGAGCGTCATCCACCGACCACAGATCCTCGCCCCCCACTCCGGAAATTATGTTCTCCGAGGCGGTGGCTTGGGATTCGTTTACGTATTGAAATTGACCCTCACTTTCCATATTAACAAAATTTTGTTCGTCTGGTACGGATGCTTTAGCTTGTCCTATCTTACGCAAAATACATTCACTTTAAGCCACTGACAAATCTTTAACACTGATACACACACGAATAATTAACCCCTCCAAAGATAAACGCATAAATACTCAAATGCACACAATTTAAATTGCACTTTACTTACTATTTTTTTTCTCCGAAGGTATCTCATGTGCATATGGGTTCGATATTCCGCACAGAGCTAGACAGGATGCTTGCACAATAGGCCTTACCTTTGTTTTTCTTTCTCGTAATCCTTTTTCTTTTCTACACTTTTTCTTCTCCAGCTCTCCTCAGGGTGTGGTTTTGTTATTGTACATGTAAAGGAATTCATATAGGCATTAATATTTTACAACAATTACACACATACATAATTACATTCATTACAATAGAGTCAGATTTACTAAATTTCGTATTTTCTTTGATCGGGCACCAAAGTTGCGGCGCCAATCTCGCGTCCGTTGGCCGTCGTAATTTAATACATTATTATTGTTATTATTATTTTTTGATGGCTGCCGACTTACGTGGTGGGCCTTAATAAAAATGATATTTCATTTAATTTTGATTTACGATTAAATGCTTTCCTGAAGTTCTCCTGTTTAACAATATTAATCTCAAATTATTTGTTACGTTAATGAATGTTAGACTCGCTGAATCTTTTAAAACATGAGCATATAAGTTGAACAATGTAATAAACTTTTCATATTAATTTCCTCGGCTAGTCAGTTCACTTTAAAGCAAGAAATCTTTAGTTATTAATTACAATTGCGGTTCACACACACGCGAGAGTATTTTTCTTACCTCCGTTAACCATTGTATTGTAGTCGGAGTCCTGGCTCTGGCTCTCGGCTATGGTACTGAAAATAAGAATCTTAAAGCTACGTATCTCTGCAACTTCGTGCGGCTGTGGAGAAAAATTAATATTATGTTAGTAGCGGGCGAGTATTTCGCTTCCGCTCATTTTTCATAAGTTAATATCGCCACGTAATGGCGTCGCTGGTTGCATCGGCAGCTGCGATTGTTGAACTGTAAATTACTTGAATGCAGGTTAATTCACGGAAGGCGGACAGGAAATCGGGATCACCTCTTACAAATTAAAAGTGCACAATAATATTAAATGAATATATTATATGCTTAACTCATACAAATATGCTTACATTTGCCAACACTCGCAAGATGTCCGTCTATACACAATCAAGACCAGAGAAGAAGTGAAGGCGACTAAAAAATTAACAAAAGAGCGTATCTTGTCATCTCTTTAGATCATTTTGTTATAAATTATTTCTTTGCAGTCGAAACCTACCCAAAGAAATTATTATTTTACGGCTACATGATAAAAATATATTATTCAATTTTTAAATGTCTCTTCTTCATAAATACTGTTTTTAAGTCTTTTCGTAATATAGCAGTGGGGACGCTATACGCGCCAACTCACGCTTGCGGAAGCCGAGCAGGGGCTGTGCGAGGTCTGAAATCAGACGAATGGGTGACTTCACGATCCTGTGGGCAGGGTGTAGAGTGTGGGTACCTGCGCACGCCTGCTCAGTTATTTTGCGAGCGGATCTGCAGGCTCTGCTATACGTTATTAGGATAGTTTGCGAGTACTGAGCGTATCTACACATCTCCGTGATGTATTATTTAGTAGCAGTTTGCTATAGTGTGTACTGAAATTATGATTGGGTGTGTGTCTGTGGGCTGTGCAACATGGTCCAGGGCACATCTGGGATTGGTGTTTTGTGATAGTGTGATACATATAATGTATGGTTAAATAAGTTGTTCGAAAAAAATATATAGAGTGTTCTCAATGATTACACGCGCCTGCAGCGCAGATCAGTGTGATTGGTTTTCCGTCCCCATCTCGGTTGCATGCGAGTATTAAATGTTTTCCCACCTGCGTTAATCGAGTGTGTCAACGAGCTATGAGCTATTCTGACAACAGATGTGAAGGCAGGTCCAGACCAGAGACGCTGGTGGTATACATGAGAAGAACAATGCAGCTTTCACATGTGTCGGCTGTGTCGAGCGCTAGGAAGCTGAACTTGGCTGGAGACTCTGGAACCCCCTTCCCTGCCGACCACACGCACACGCGGCCTGCCTTGGAGTGTAATCTAAGACGCATAGGCGATATCAATTTCTCCGGTGATAGGTGCGATTGCGACTGTGTTGAGGTCATGTTTGGGGGAGGCCGAGCTGAGACTTTTGGTCGGTTTGGCAGCTGGTGGTGTTTGGGCGCGACTGTTGCACTATTTTGCGAGCATGTCTGTGCAATGTGTGATGCTTCATTTGGACAGTTTAAGAGTGCAGAGCTCGTCTGCTGATATTGTGTACTGCATTATTTAAGAGCTGTTTGCTATTGCGTGGTGAAATTAGGAGTTGTTTACGCGTTTGCGGTCTGTGTCAGATGACCACAGTCGGATAAGTGTGGGTGTTTTGTGACAAATATACTCCACAACTAAATAAAAGGGCTCCAAATAAATAGAGTGCAGCCCTTCCTTACTTCCTCGAGCAGCACAACGCAGTCTGAGCTGTTTTTGCGCAATAACATCAATCTGGTCAGAATGTGAGTGAGTGGAGCAAGAACTGGACAAATTTATGTGTAGAGGAGTTACAGGTGTGGATTGGAATGAATATCTCGATGGGTGTGTTGCCAAGTGTAGTGCACTACTGGAGTGTAGAAACTAGCTTATGTCAGCCTTACATATAGAAACCTGTTGTTGTGGTCTTCAGTCCTGAGACTGGTTTGATGCAGCTCTCCATGCTACTCTACCCTGTGCAAGCTTCTTCATTTCCCAGTACCTACTGCAACCTACATCCTTCTGAATCTGCTTAGTGTATTCATCTCTTGGTCTCCCTCTACGATTTTTATCCTCCACGCTGCCCCCCAATACTAAATTGGTGATCCCTTGATGCCTCACAACATGTCCTACCAAGCGATCCCTTCTTCTAGTCAAGTTGTGCCAAACTTCTCTTCTCCCCAATCTTATTCAATACTACCTCATTAGTTATGTGATCTACCGATCTAATCTTCAGCATTCTTCTGTAGCACTACATTTCGAAAGCTTATATTCTCTTTTAGTCCAAACAATTTATTGTCCATGTTTCGCTTCCATACATGGCTACACTCCATACAAATACTTTCAGAAATGACTTCCTGACACTTTAATCAATCCTCGATGTTAACAAATTTCTCTTCTTCAGAAACGCTTTCCTTGCGATTGCCAGTCTACATTTTATATCCTGTCTACTTCGACCATCATCAGTTATTTTGCTCCCCAAATAGCAAAACTCCTTTACTACTTTAAGTGTCATTTCCTAATTTAATTCCTTCAGCATCACTCGAATTAAATCGTCTACATTCCATTATCCTCGTTTTGCTTTTGTTGATGTTCATCTTATATCCTCCTTTCAAGACACTATCCATTCCGTTCAACTTCTCTTCCAAGTCCTTTGCTGTCTCTGACAGAATTACGATGTCATCGGCGAACCTCAAAGTTTTTATTTCTTCTCCCTGGATTTTAATACCCACTCCGAATTTTTCTTTTGTTTCCTTCACTGCTTGCTTACTATACAGATTGAATAACATCGGGGAGAGGCTACAACCCTGTCTACTCCCTTCTCAACCACTGCTTCCCTTTCATGTCCCTCGACTCTTATAACTGCCATCTGGTTTCTGGACAAATTGTAAGTAGCCTTTCTCTCCCTGTATTTTACCCCTGCCACCTTCAGAATTTGAAAGAGAGTATTCCAGTCAACATTGTCAAAAGCTTTCTCTAAGTCTACAAATGCTAGAAACGTAGGTTTGCCCTTCCTTAATCTAACTTCTAAGATAAGTCGTAGAGTCAGTATTGCCTCACGTATTCCAACATTTCTACGGAATCCAAACTGATCTTCCCCGAGGTCGGCTTCTACTAGCTTTTCCATTCGTCTGTAAAGAATTCGCGTTAGTATTTTGTAGCTGTGACTTCTTAAACTCATAGTTCGGTAATATTCACATCTGTCAACACCTGCTTTCTTTGGGATTGGAATTATTATATTCTTCTTGAAGTTTGAGGGTATTTCGCCTGTTTCATACGTCTTGCTCACCAGATGGTAGGGTTTTGTCAGGACTGGCTCCTCCAAGGCCGTCAGTAGTTCCAATGGAATGTTGTCTACTTACGGGGCCTTGTTTCTTGTACTTCAGCGCTCTGTCAAACTCTTCACGCAGTATCGTATCTCCCATTTCATCGTCATCTACATCCTCTTCCATTTCCATAATATTGTCCTCAAGTACATCACCCTTGTATAGACCCTCCATATACTCCTCTCACCTTTCTGCTTTGCCTTCTTTGCTTAGAACTGGGTTTCCATCTGAGCTCTTAATGTACATACAAGTGGTTCTCTTATCTCCAATGGTCTCTTTAATTTTCTTGTAGGCAGTATCTATCTTACCCCTAGTGAGGTAAGCCTCTACATCCTTACATTTGTCCTCTAGCCATCCCTGCTTAGCCATTTTGCACTTCCTGTCGATCTCATTTTTGAGACGTTTGTATTCATTTTTGCCTGCTTCATTTACTGCATTTTTATATTTTCTCCTTTCATCAATTAAATTCAATATTTCTTCTGTTACCTAAGGATTTCTACTAGCCCTCGTCTTTTTACCTTCTTGATCCTCTGCTGCCTTCACTACTTCATCCCTCAAAGCTACCCAGTCTTCTTCTACTGTATTTCTTTCCCCCATTCCAGTCAATTGTCCCCTTATGCTCTCCCTGAAACTCTGTACAACCTCTGGTTCTTTCAGTTTATCCAGGTCCCATCTCCTTAAATTCCCACCTTTTTGTAGTTTCTTCAGTTTAAATCTACAGGTCATAAGCAATAGATTGTGGTCAGAGTCCACATCTGCCCCTGGAAATGTCTTACAATTTAAAACCTGGTTCCTAAATCTTCGTCTTACGATTATATAATCTATCTGAAACCTTTTAGTATGTTCAGGGTTCTTCCATGTATACAGCCTTCTTTTATGATTCTTGAACCAAGTGTTAGCTATGATTAAGTTGGGCTCTGTGCAAAATTCTACCAGGCGGCTTCCTCTTTCATTTCTTACCCCCAATCCATATTCACCTACTACGTTTCCTTCTCTCCCTTTTCCTACTGACGAATTCCAGTCACCCATGACTATTAAATTTTCGTCTCCCTTCACAACCTGAATAATTTCTTTTTTTTCATCATACATTTCTTCAATTTCTTCATCATCTGCAGAACTTGTTGGCATGTAAACTTGTACTACTGTAGTAGGCATGGGCTTTGTGTCTATCTTGGCCACAATAATGCGTTCACTATGCTGTTTGTAGTAGCTAATCCGCACTACTATTTTTTATTCATTATTAAACCTACTCCTGCATTACCCCTATTTGATTTTGTGTTTATAGCCCTGTAGTTACCTGACCAGAAGTCTTGTTCCTCCTGCCACCGAACTTCACTAATTCCCACTATATCTAACTTGGCACAAGTAATACAAGAATTACATATTTCAGAGGAGACTCGCGCTCAAACACGGGAAGAGGGACTTAGATATACGGAAAAGCCACAAAATAATAACACAGGGCATTTCGGAAGTTATGAAAGAAATTGGCAAGGTGCACCGAATTCTGAGATGGAACGGTCGACACGACGTAACAATGACCGGTATCCGACTCGCCGACACGATGACTTTGACTATAAGCTGTTCATTACTACATGTAAACTCAAAACATTTTAGAATTCTGGCAACGACATTCATCCACAAGTTTGGCTTCATCAATTCTCTCATTCTTTTCCTCCCAACTGGTCATTGGAGAACAGATTACAATTTATGTGTGGCTACTTAGAGAATGAACCAGCTGTGAGAATGCGATCGATCATTCACAATTGTCACAGTGAAGGAGAATTTTATCATGCCTTCCTCTCAGCATATTGATCTCAAGCTACACAAGACCAAGAAACACATAGCATCATAATGATGAAACATTTCGAACAATCTGAATTTTCCAGTCTTGTGAAATATTTTGAAATATTGCACAAGAATCAGTACCTGTCAAACCCATACAGCCCCTCAGAACTCATCCGCATTTGCTAAATCAAACTGCCTGAACGTTTACGACATATTATTTAGACAGGACGTTGCAAAGACGACATTGAAGCTTTTCAGGTACTCTTACAAGAATTGGAAATTGACACTGACAATCGCGGGACGCGAAAACAGGAACACAACAATTACAGGTCACGTCCGTCACAATTCCACGATGAAAGAAATAATAACTGGACACGGCAAAACTATTCTGACAACGCAGTTCGTGAACAAAACAGACACCACCCGTATGACAACCGTTGGCAGAGTAGTAATAATTACAGGGAAAGATCACCTCTCTGCATTAATGACTATGACAGAGACAATCAGAGAAACAGACAATATGGGAACCAAAATAATTATTATCAAGGGAGACACAATAACTTCAGACACAACGGTCCACCGCGCAGTTACGATTCCGGTAGAAATTCTCCACCACATGAGCGAGAAACAAGAAACTATGGAAACTACCGACATAACGACAGACCTGAATTTCATAAGAACTGGAGGGATTCAAACAGGGCAGGACCCTCTCGGCAAGGTGAATTTGTAGAAGTTAGGTCTCCTAATCTCAATAACGATGTGCGCCAACAGAGAGAGAGTAGGCAATGAC
The DNA here is from genome assembly GCF_023864345.2 of Schistocerca serialis cubense. NCBI lineage: Eukaryota > Metazoa > Arthropoda > Insecta > Orthoptera > Acrididae > Schistocerca > Schistocerca serialis. The sequence goes on along the minus strand of NC_064641.1, from coordinate 432,700,697 downwards.
TCACACTGCTGGCAGCCACAAAACGTGCTTATGAAGCTGACGACGTAGCTGCCGTGGCTAGGAAGACATTAGGGACGTCTTACTCCAGGAACACGACGTAAAACATAACAACATTGCATATCCTGTAATTCACATGACGTAAAATTTACGGCAGTACTTGACTCTGGCTGTCCCATTTCAGTAATTCGTGAAACAGCCTTTAGCAAATGCAACAAATCGAATGATTGCCCCACACTTCCTTTACGTAAGATTAGATTACAAGGTGCAATCGTTGGAAAAAGTGTACATGTACGTCAACAAACCAACTTAGAATTCTTTTGTCAAAGCCACCCCTTCTCTATGAACTTTCTTATTGTTCCATTATTGTCGACGGAAATTATATTGGGAGTAGACTTTTTGAATGAATACAAAGCAATCTTGAACTTTCGCGATGCTGAAATAAGTTTACAGAAAGAAGGCAAGTCAATAGCTTTGAAATTTGAAGATTGGCTCTCAAACCATGAAGAGGACATTAATCTGCTTTACCTTCTGTTAGACAACAATTCGGAATTTTCGACGGAACTAGACAGTAACAATCACTCTGTAAGTACTGACAGGGATGGTATCGACGGCGTATTTGATACTAATGAGTTAATTCATAATAAAATTCAAACAATTGATAATTGTAATGATAATGATAGGCAGGACCTTTTTGAGATTTTACAAGCACATTCCACAGTTTTTAATCACAAAACAGGAACAATCAAGGGATTTCAATACCAATTTCGTGGTCGTGATCACACTAAATTTTGTGTTAGACCATACGTAAGTCCAGCACATTATAGGGACTGTGTTAGAACAGAAATACAATCTATGCTTGACAAGGGCATTATTGAGCCTGCAGTAAGCTCATACAACAATCCATTACATGTCCTAGGAAGAAAAATGCATCGATCAGGCTTGTCTTAGATTCGAGACAAAACAATACTATCATCATTCCTAAAACAGATAGGCCGCAAAATTTGAATGGTGTGAAAGTGTTGTCTTCCATTGATCTCAGATCCAGCTTTTATCAGACCGAACTTCATCCAGAATGTAGAAAATACACAGCTTCTCTTTGTTTCTGCGTTTGTTATCCATTTCGGAAACCTCCTTTTGGTTTGAACATTTCTTCTGCAGTATTCACTCGTGGGCTAAATTCCATATTACCTGAGTTCTTAAAACGTCACATCCCCTTATTTGTGGTCGATATTCTGATAGCAGAAGCCTCATGGGAACAACATAATCGCATCCTCAACAGCGCGTTACATATTTTTGCAGAATCTGGAATTACAGTTAACTTGGAAAAATCTGAATTCGGTAGGACAAAGGTGAAGTTTTTGGGACATATTATTTCTTCTGAAGGCATTCAATCGGATCCTGAAAAGTTAGAAGCAATCAGTCATTCCAGTTCCATCCACGAAAAAACAAGTCCGCAGTTTTCTAGGTCTCGTAAATTTTTACCGTCGTTTTCTTAATATGCAAATTCTAGTTACACCAAAACTTTGTTCTCTCACTGGAAAAAATACTATTTGGGACTGGGACGAACAAGTACAGTTGAAATTCAATTCTTTGAAAGAAGCGCTACTTAACGCGCCAATACTAGCTCATCCAGATCTGTCACAAGATTTCTGCCTTAGCACAAATTGTTCTAAAGTCGGTCTTGGTGCCCATTTATTTCAAGAAGCCATAGAAAATGACACTACTATTCAGAAAACCATCGCTTTTGCTAGCCGAGTGCTAACAAAATCTGAAAAAAAATATTCCGTTACCGAATTAGAAGCTTTAGCTATCGTTTGGGCGTTTAACAAATTCCGTTTCTTTGTTTCTGGTAAGCACGTAAAAGTATACAGTGATCATCGTGCATTACAATTTCTTATGTCTTCAAAATTACATCATGACATCTACATCCATACTCCACAAGCCGCCTAACGGTGTGTGGCGGAGGGTACCTTGAGTACCTCTATCGGTTCTCCCTTCTATTCCAGTGTCGTATTGTTCGTGGAAAGAAGGATTTTCGGTATGCTTCTGTGTGGGCTATAATCTCTCTGATTTTATCCTCATGGCTTCTTCGCGAGATATACGTAGGAGGGAGCAATATACTGCTTGACTCTTCGGTGAAGGTATGTTCTCGAAACTTCAACAAAAGGCCGTACCGAGCTACTGAGCGTCTCTCCTGCAGAGTCTTCCACTGGAGTTTATCTATCATATCCGTAACGCTTTCGCGATTACTAAATGATCCTGTAACGAAGCGCGCTGTTCTCCGTTGGATCTTCTCTATCTCTTTTATCAACCCTATCTGGTACGGATCCCACACTGCTGAGCAGTATTCAAGCAGTGGGCGAACAAGCGTACTGTAACCTACTTCCTTTGTTCTCGGATTGCATTTCCTTAGAATTCTTCCAATGAATCTCAGTCTGGCATCTGCTTTACCAACGATCAACTTTATATGATCATTCCATTTTAAATCACTCCTAATGCGTACTCCAGATAATTTATGGAATTAAATGCTTCCAGTTGCTGACCTGCTATTTTGTAGCTAAATGATAAGGGATCTATCTTTCTAAGTATTCGCAGCTCCTTACCCTTGTTAAAACGTTGGGCATTGTTTCTGCAAGAATTCCACTTTACAATAGTCTACATTCCCGGCAAGGAGAACACTGTTGGGGACACACTGTCACGTGCACCTGCCGGGCTTGAGAAAAGTAACACAGAAGGCAACCTCGAGAAAAATTTCAGTGTTCGTTACATTCAGAAAGTCGCCTTTGAAAACTTTATCACCACATCTTTAAAGGACATTGCTCATGAGCAAGATAAAGATCCGATTTGGAAAGATATCAAAAGTAAATGGTATGAAAAGACGCACACACAGATTCGGCATTATTATCTGGTTAGAAACAACATACTCTTCAAACGCTGCACTGTTGATGACAAGCTATTGGTACTTCGCATTCCTGACGATTCTGATACTAAGCTCAGTTGGTACATTCAGCTACGTACATTTTGGTCCAAGAAAATGTTATATTCTTCGGACGACTTGTTATTTTAAAAATATGGAAAAGAGAATTCGAAGAGTCTTGTCTATTTGCAAACTTCGTCAAAAAGCTAAACCATCTACCATCTCACATCGTGCTCCGTTGTTTCCTATCATTCCTTCTAAATTAAAAGAATTTGCTGCTGTTGATCTCTTGGGACCCCTTGTCAGGCCATCGAATGGATTTTCGTACTTTCTAGTCGCTGTTGAACTTACTTCAAAATTTGTTTCTTTCACACCGTTACGTAAAGCCCCTGGACGGTCTGTATCCAACGCCTTTGTTAAAAATTTCTTACGTGAAGTTGGACACGTTAGTAAAGTCATTTCAGATAACGGTCCTGAATTCAGATCTGCTGTTTGGTCACGCATGCTTCGGAATCATAAAATCAAACCTGTTTTTATTTCATTGTACCCACCACACTGTAACCCGTCAGAACGGATTATGAAAAAAATCAATAACCTTTGCAGACTTTATTGTCACAGAAAGCATCAGCATTGGGACAGATATTTCCACTTATTTCAAAACGTGCTGAATGAAATGCCTCATGACTCCACTGCCTTACCACCTATTCTTGTACTGAGGAATGAAGAACCACCAAACAGAATCAGAGAGCTTGTGTCTTTTTCGAATATACGTAAACTTCGACACAAAGACAACTGATTTGACTATTAAAAATATAAATTGTGCAGCAAACAAAAGGAGAAAACTACACAGTAAAGCAAATGCAAAGAAATTATATATTGGTCAAAAAGTTCTCATTAAAGCTCATTCATTGTCACATAAGAAGAAACACTTGAGTCACAAATTCTTACTGATTTACAGTGGACCTTACAAAATGGCTCTGAGCACTATGGGACTTAACATCTGTGGTCATCAGTGCCCGAGAACTTAGAACTACTTAAACCTAACTAACCTAAAGACATCACACACATCTATGCCTGAGGCAGGATTCGAACCTGCGACCGTAGCAGTCACGCGGTTTCAGACTGAAGTCCCTACAACCGCACAGCCACACCGGCCGGCTGGACCTTACAGAATCCGTCTTATACCCCATGATAATTGCGTTGAAGCTGAAACTCTGCATACTAGGAAGAGTAAAAGATTGCACCACATTTCACATGTAAAACCGTTTATTGAGAGATAATCTGCTTTTTAACTAAGTCTTTGCTATAAAATTTTTCACTCCACATTACTAGTACGCTTTGACACACTTAGAAACTGTTAACATGCAACAATGTTTTGAAGTTAACTATCCAGTCTAGAACCTAGGGAACATATTTAGTCAGTAATTACAAATGCATTGTTATAGTGAACAGACGACACAGTGTTATTGTGTGTGTACATTCTTGCTTGTTAGTTGCACGATTACGTAACGACTATAAGGCTTATATACTTAGAACATATACCGGTACTGCCAATGAGATTTTAATGCAACGTTTTGGAAAATACAATCTGGATTTAAAGTACTTTCTGAGACATACCAGATAACACAGTGGTTAGTTTATTTGACTGCTACACGATTATATCACGATGCTACTAGTGAGTGACACAATTTATATTACTGCTTTGGCGCTGTATCTGTTTCATATCTGCACAGTTTTTCTGAATTCTTCTGGAAAGTAAAACATGTTTTAGTAATAACTTTGTGGTATAGCTACAATGAGACAGCCTTTTCCTTAGCACAACAATACTTTACAGTACAGTACCTTCTTGATAATGGCAATAAGCGTAATAACTACGAGATCTATACGCAAAGCATTTCTCTTTTGTTTATGAAGAGGTGAGTACATTGACTTCTGCAGAACTTTGCTTATGGAGGACGATAACTACGACATTTCCACAGAATTATCTTACAGCAAGACCCACATTTAGCACTACAGGACAAGCATTTGAGTGATTAATTTTTTACTTAAAACATTTATTTATAAAGATTTTTGAATTACGAAGATACAAAGGTTTTCCTTGATACATTTCATTCCACTGCTGTAATCTATAACACCTGAGGATGTAATTACTTTAATACTCAGGGGGTACACGCTTACTTTGTGTGCCATGTGTTTGGCAAGCACAAGGAGCCTTAGCTAATATGGTATTTGCTTCAAAATGGCTCTGAGCACTATGGGACTCAACTGCTGTGGTCATCAGTCTATGGTATTTGCTTACACACCTTTACGCATCGGTACCATATTTCTCTAACACATAATTACACAGCTATCTGATCATTTAACTGAGAGAGACCAACTTCTTTTTTATTACTACATCAGCGACACTTGTTTAAGCAATTACCCAGTTAGATAATTTCACACTTATGTAAATGTATTTTGTCTGTACTTTGTGAACTGTTCATATTTTTTTCCGAACCATTGTGATACTATGAGAGCTTTGAATGATGTATTTGGTATGGGATCATGATTTTTAAAGTACGTTTGAGGTAGATGACACTACTGAAATGAGCAGAGAATTTTTTTTAGGTTTTGAAATTATTGCAGAAAGCTACGACATTTTTGACTTTTGATGAGGTTTTATGATGTTATTATTACGATGACGATGGGTATTATGCTGTTGAGGTATGTTAATGATCAATACGCTGATGCTGCGGTATATGAGGAATATGATCACGTGTTTATATGTATATGAATAATGAATAGAAGTTAGGGACTCTGGTTTGTGAAAAAGGATATTGGAAACCAAGAATCGTACTTTAAGGGCTATGACTTGTGTATCCATGCATGAATGTATCACAACACTGCTGTTCATAAGATTTCGTTTCTACGCATTTCTACTGTAATTTTTCGATCTGTGAAATTTTTTTATAGGAGACTATCATTGTAGCACAAACTGCTCTCGTAAATATTTCGGTAAGAAAGCTAGGTGACCTTGACGTCATGCGTCATGGGCGCCCAGCTGTGCCAGCTGCCTGGAGAAAAAGCCATTAGGTGGAGAAGAAAGAGGCCATTAACCTTGCTATTGACGTTCCTTTGTAGAAAGCATCGCAAATATGACACGCTATTACTTAAAAAAATATGATTATACTGTGGAGCACGTACTTTGTGCTACTTACCGAAATACTTATGAATTGATGGGAAATATTCTTACATCTGCACGCCTGATTATGACAAGTGTCTTTCTACGAGAGTTGAGACAATTTCTACTGACTTAATAAATGCCACATGGCTATTGAATGATGTTTTTATGCTTTGCTTTACATAGTTGTTTATTTCGTTTGGTATCTGGTTTCCAGCTGCGTTGCAGCATTGGTTTTATAAAATAAAATTAAATGCAATTGCTAATGTGAACACTTTCTGTCAACAGATCTATTAAATAATTATTTAACGATCCACATTCTTCGGGAAAGGAGCACTTGGAAAGGAAATAACTATGAGAAGGGACTAATAACAGTAACTGCATACATAATTTTCTTTTCAACTACTTGGTAATTTTTTTGATAGAATAAGTTGTTGTGGTGCACCACTTTAATGACATAGACACTAATATGTGAATAGATGATTCCCTTATCTGCATTGTTGTCTTTAGTGTACTATTTTTTCTACTTGAGTTGTGTCATATTTAGGTATCAGTTACTGAATTTGCTGCTGTTTTTTGCCAGGCATAGTGCTACTGAATTTCACTTTGCATTACTCTGTTAAGCCAGTTTTACTACTGATTTATTTTTCTTGTTGCTGCACATTGGCTCATATTAGTTGTAATGTTGCATTTGCTTTGCTAATTTACATTTATTGCTACTAGCTTTGACAATTTGCATTTTTTTGTCACTGTTGTTTATGTTAATAGTTTTGTGTTGCTGCCTTGCCTTGTGCCTTAGTTTATACATCTGAGCTCAGTAGATTTAAGTTAGCTTAAGAGGGCATAGGCTATATAAGAGAATGAGTTGTGATGAATTGGAAGAAATGCATTGAGAAGTTATACGAAAAAAGTTTATTTTTTTTAAAAAAAAGCTTGCTGTACAATGAAGAATAATTATTTTGGAAGAGGATATGAATAGATTACAGAAAACAGGTATAGAGAGGACTTTTGGGAATAATGATGAACGAAGGGAGATCTCCAAGAAGTAAAGAATGTTTTGTTTGCAAAATACTGCAGTAGAAGAAACCCTGTCCTTTCCTTTTGTGTTATTCCGCTCTGTGTTTGTGTACCCTTGTGTATTTGTGTTCTTCCTGTCTTCATGTATTTATCTGACAGGAGTTATGTTGTATAATTTTTCTAATAATGTGTTATTTACTTTGTAAAGATGTTTAGACATTATTTATTCTGTTCTCTTTTAATGCTCATGTGTGAAATTAATGTTTCGAAAACTATTCTCATTATTTTATTAATTTATTTACGTCATAATTCCTGTAACACTGATATACAAGTTTATTTCTATTCTTTTGTAAAGCCCATATTACTACAAATGTTATCTGTACTACTATCTTCCTTAATGATGTATTTTGTACCTTTGTAATTGTATTCTTATGTTGTAAATTTATAATTGTATAGATACCAGTTCTTCAAATTAAGTTTCATTTCACTGCACACGTTCTTGTTGATGATAGTACGAGGGCTATTCGGAAAGTAAGGTCCGATAGGTCGGGAAATGGAAACCACGGTAAAAATCTAAAATGTTTTATTTGCAACAGTTAGATACACCTTGCAGCTACTTATCTCCATAGTCGCCGATCCGACTTAGACGTGTATCGTAGCGTTGTACCAACTTTCCAATACCCTCGCTATAGAAGGCAGCCGCCAGTGCTTTCCGCCAATTCTCTACGCTGGCCTACGGCTCGTTGTCTTGTGCCAAAATGTTGTCTTCATAGCCAGCGGTTCATGTGAGCAGAGATGAAACTCAGAGGAAGACAATTACGGGCTGTATTGTGGGTAGTCAAACATTTCCAATTGAAAACGATGCAGGAGCATCTTCATTGCCCCTGCAGAATGCGGCGGAGAATGGTCTTGAAGAAGAAACAGCACGACAGTTATGTAATGTTAGCTGCATAGCTTCAGGCGAAATTTCTCACCAGGCCCTCGTACTTGGCGGCAGACACTATTTTCTAGACATCTTTACGCACTCACTGCGAGCTCAGAAATGGGACGAGCGACGTGATGGTAACTGGGGTTATACTAGAGACACTACCCAACACATCTGTGCAAAGCTTTATCGGATTGTCATAGTCGTTTCCATTTCGCGACTGATCGGACCTTACTTTCCGAATAGCCCTCGTATATGCACAATATGTGCGAAGTTGGGACTGTTAGTATTTGCACATGTGTTAATAATTCAGCAAGGGACTGGTTAACAGCATTGCTGGTTCTAAGGACAATTCCAAAAACATTGTAAGTGCACAAGTGGGAACTTTGTGAGTGCACAAGTGGTGGTTTATGGACTTGCTATACTGTCCGCAAGACTCTTCGATGGTGATTGTGCACCTTCACAGTCGCAGCAGATGGCTGCTGGCAATCTCTACAAGGACTGCAGTGGGTCTGTACCTTTGATAGCCCACCAATACCATACTCTCTACCAGGACTACTGTGGGTCTGCTCTGTGATGACCTACCTACCAATATTCTTTAACTTCGACTTATTCTGCTGTGGGTTAGCTCTGTTGTGGATCATTACCTGTCTACATGTCAAGAGTCAGCATTATCTTTCTGTTGGAAGGACAACACTACTTTTTCAAGACTGCATGGAAATCCGCTACTTCCGTGTACATTTTCTTTTACTACTCAGACTTTGTGCATAAAATTGTAATTAATACTGTGATGAATGATCAGGAATGTCTTTATGGACTGTTAGAAAATTTTAGCTTTTGACCAACATTGTATCGATAAGTGTATGCATTTGATATACACTCCTGGAAATTGAAATAAGAACACCGTGAATTCATTGTCCCAGGAAGGGGAAACTTTATTGACACATTCCTGGGGTCAGATATATCACATGATCACACTGACAGAACCACAGGCACATAGACACAGGCAACAGAGCATTCACAATGTCGGCACTAGTACAGTGTATATCCACCTTTCGCAGCAATGCAGGCTGCTATTCTCCCATGGAGATGATCGTAGAGATGCTGGATGTAGTCCTGTGGAACGGCTTGCCATGCCATTTCCACCTGGCGCCTCAGTTGGACCAGCGTTCGTGCTGGACGTGCAGACCGCGTGAGACGACGCTTCATCCAGTCCCAAACATGCTCAGTGGGGGACAGATCCGGAGATCTTGCTGGCCAGGGTAGTTGACTTACACCTTCTAGAGCACGTTGGGTGGCACGGGATACATGCGGACGCGCATGGTCCTGTTGGAACAGCAAGTTCCCTTGCCGGTCTAGGAATGGTAGAACGATGGGTTCGATGACGGTTTGGATGTACCGTGCACTATTCAGAGTCCCCTCGACGATCACCAGTGGTGTACGGCCAGTGTAGGAGATCGCTCCCCACACCATGACGCCGGGTGTTGGCCCTGTGTGCCTCGGTCGTATGCAGTCCTGATTGTGGCGCTCACCTGCACGGCGCCAAACACGCATACGACCATCATTGGCACCAAGGCAGAAGCGACTCTCATCGCTGAAGACGACACGTCTCCATTCGTCCCTCCATTCACGCCTGTCGCGACACCACTGGAGGCGGGCTGCACGATGTTGGGGCGTGAGCGGAAGACGGCCTAATGGTGTGCGGGACCGTAGCCCAGCTTCATGGAGACGGTTGCGAATGGTCCTCGCCGATACCCCAGGAGCAACAGTGGCACTAATTTGCTGGGAAGTGGCGGTGCGGTCCCCTACGGCACTGCGTAGGATCCTACGGTCTTGGCGTGCATCCGTGCGTCGCTGCGGTCCGGTCCCAGGTCGACGGGCACGTGCACCTTCCACCGACTACTGGCGACAACATCGATGTACTGTGGAGACCTCACGCCCCACGTGTTGAGCAATTCGGCGGTACGTCCACCCGGCCTCCCGCATGCCCACTATACGCCCTCGCTCAAAGTCCGTCAACTGCACATATGGTTCACGTCCACGCTGTCGCGGCATGCTACCAGTGTTAAAGACTGCGATGGAGCTCCGTATGCCACGGCAAACTGGCTGACACTGACGGCGGCGGTGCACAAATGCTGCGCAGCTAGCGCCATTCGACGGCCAACACCGCGGTTCCTGGTGTGTCCGCTGTGCCGTGCGTGTGATCATTGCTTGTACAGCCCTCTCGCAGTGTCCTGAGCAAGTATGGTGGGTCTGACACACCGGTGTCAAAGTGTTCTTTTTTCCATTTCCAGGAGTGTATTTCTTAGCGTTAATATAAAATTTTTTTAACAAATATGTATTGGCCAGTGCCCAAAACAATTTGTAGAATTTTTTGTGGGGAGCATGGGGGCTATGTAAGCAGGCTGTTTAGGTTTTTATATTGGTAACGCCACGTAGCACTCTGTATGAAAATCACTGGCTGTGCTGTGTGCAGTCTATGGCTGGTTGGCATAGTTGTAATATTCGCTATTGTAGAGTTGGGCAGTTCGATGTGAACAGCCCACAGCTTTGCGCAGTTGTAGGTGAGCCGCCAGCAGTGGTGGATGTGGGGAGAGAGATGGTGGAGTTTTGAGAGCGGATGATCTGGACGTGTGTCCATCAGAAACAGTAAATTTGTAACACTGGATGTCATGAACTGATATATATATATATATATATATATATATATATATATATATATATATATTACAGCTTTTGAACACTATTAAGGTAAATACATTGTTTGTTCTCTATCAAAATCTTTCATTTGCCAATTATGCCTATCAGTAGTTAGTGACTTCAGTAGTTAGAATCTTTTATTTAGCTGGCCGTATTGGCGCTCGCTGTATTGCAGTAGTTCGAGTAATGAAGATTTTTGTGAGGCAAGTGATTAATGACGGGTATTGGTTATTGTTAGTCAGGGCCATTCTTTTGTAGGGATTATTGAAAGTCAGATTGTGTTGTGCTAAAAATATTGTGTGTCAGTTTATTGATGATCTGTATAAGTAAAGAGAGAAATGTCTGTGGTTGTTCAGTTTTGTTCAGCTGTTTGAAAATCAAATAACGTAAGTGGTTTATCAGCACAGTACTTCACTAATTTTCCTAAGGGGCGTTTCAACTGTAGTGTTTTACATCAAGATAAACCATTTTGCCACAACACTGTCAACCATTCCAAGTATATCTCTAAAAATTTCCTCTTGTTAGTGTTCGTAAAACAATTACACAAATTGAGGAAATTCACATTCTATTAGAAATTTCTTGTGAAATAAGCATTCAAGAATTTTGGAAGCAAGCCTGCTCTGTGAACTTGCAGTTTTAACTTGTTCTCTGTGACGAACATTGTATGGCCATATGGCAGATGTGTGTGGACAGAAACTAACTCCTCGTCGACTTAGACGTCATCAAGGTCGGCGCAGTTACCAAAAGGATTTGAAACGTGGTAACAACCGAGGTTTTTAATGAAACCACACCTGTGGCTTAAAGAATACCCTGCACTCTATTACAGTATAGGATGATCGAAAAAAGGTTATTCCGAAGGAAACAGTTACCTACAGAGAAATGGTAGCGTAATTATAATTTCGCAAATAAATATTGGTTGTACAAAACAAAAAATAGTGTGACGTGCGGATACGTCACTTGTTTAAACAAAGAACACAAAGCAGAGATATAGGAAGAAATATCTATACTAATATTTTATTTCGCAGCGATTTTTGTAAAAAGCTACTTTTAAAACATGCAAAACTACTTATGTGAAATATTGAACAAAAGTTTCGTAATGTCGAGGTGCTAATCCAGTATTCAGAATCTCATGTAACTCTCGTCAGTAGGTTCCGGGGAACGCCTCCAACGGCACGTTATCGTTCCAGAAGTCCATGCGCTCACCAAGCCTGTTGTGTGCGAGCGTGAAGTTGGCCTGCATCAGGAGGTAGCTGCGATTGGTCAGGTTATAGGGCTCCCACACCACAGGATCCGCCTCGGGGGTTGGATTCCTGGGAAAACGTTCGAATGAAACCGTAATTACATTTAATTTTGATATGTTACCTACAGTTCAATTAACACATCGCTTAAGCGATTTTTCTTACTATTTTACAGTAGCTGTTAAGGAGCGACCACATAGGAGAGAGAGACGAAAGAGGAGAAGCATAGACTTGTAGGCAGTGGTCTTGAGTTAGGGATTATGTGAACGATTATTAGTTTTCCTTACATGTTTTTGGTACATGTCGCGCAATAGTGTAATACAAGACTTAATCTCATAGTTATGTCCATACGGCAGCCTAAAGTAGCTGCATAGTGTAACATACATTTATATAACTTTGAATAATGTACCATCATACTAGTCTTCCTTCAGTTATCACTATTCTTAAGCAAAGTGTAGGATGTATCGGAACTACAACCACAGATAAATAGTTGATGAACTGCAGAATATGATATAGTATAAGACGACACTAATGGAACTATGGGCATACCGGCCCATTGATCTGGGAGCCCATTCCCCGCCCTTCATGGTCAAGTACACACTCTCTCCTCTCCTTCGCCCCTCCCGTTAATGTTGGTTGGTGAACTTGCATGAAGTGTGTTTATTTAGGACCTCCTATTTATCATTCACTTTATTGCCCTTACGAAAACAACTTATTACTCAACTAATTTCTGATCAAACATTGTCCCCAATTTGAGTGCCAAAATCAAACATGGCGGTCCAAGATGGCAGGAAGGTAAAGAGTCACCAACATGATGGATGTGTAAGAGTTCATATTAGCCGACCCTCGACGTCACCCCATGACATCACAGTGGACATAATCCAGTGTAAGACGACGTTAAATTAAGTAAAAATCTTACTGAGATAGCTTATTTGACATTTTTAAAACAGCTACATATTTCATGATAGTTGCTGATTACGCCAAAAACTGTTGATTATAACGGAAACCGCTTGCAAAATTCAATTTTCTGGTTTTTAATTTTTGACTGAGGCGCAATTCACGTTTGACGCGTTTTTTTAGGTTGTATACTGTACACGTGAAATGTTGGAAACAAGCAGGAACAGCTAGTGTTTGAGAGCCGTCGTGCCGTCAGCCTGTGGAAGCTCTGTGGCAGTGAATTATTTGTTTAAACAATTAGGGACGTTCTTGAGTCCCTACAGAGATGTGTGTAGCAATAATACGTTACTAAAATACAATGTAAGAGTTCTTATATTTTTCGTGTGGTTGCGCTGTATCACAAGGATTATCAAGGATCTACTTGTTTTACGCAGTTACATATTACGTGGTCTATTTATTTAAATATTTAGGAAAGTTTGCAGCTCGTCACAGGACATGTGTGTGGCAGTATTTAAATACAAACTCACTGGAGGTGGCATGCTCAGACTTTCAATACATCGCTGATTGAACGGGCCAGCACCTTCTGCCGGCTTCCACAGTGGACCTCACGTTATGTGTGCTGCCACTTGTTTGTGGCACCCACACCACGCCAGAGCTGGAACCGTCTTTTCTCCCAACCACAGCCCCACACCACGCCTGTTGTGAGTGAAGTGCAAGGGACATATATTTTGACTCCAGTACGCAAAGGAATATCAAGGAGAGCATGGGCCAGCACAGCTAAGAGATCCTGAATATTATTAGTACATTTCTCGACAAAAATTTCTTGTAGAAATTCAGTTTAACTATTCATCACTAAGGCTGAAAGTCAATTTACGTTTTACTCCTTTATCGAGTCATACACTTCCATGTATGGAATGTGCGAAATATGCAGGAACAGCTAATGTTCGTGAGCCATCGACTCTACTGCATGAGGGAGCTATGAGATACTGGACCGATCACAGGCAGTCGCACACTCCAATGAGTAGGCCTCCATCCCGTTCTACGAGTCGCCTTTTCTTGTTACAGTGTGCATGCACATAAAATGGACGGGTGTTATGGCTAAACTTCATTTAAACACAGCATGGTCTACAGCAGAAGTTTTCTGAATATCAGAGGCAACTGCATCAGTTGTACATCGGTTTTAAATAAGCATGTGACAGCCTAGATCGGAATAGACCCTCCAAAGTATGAAAGGTTTTAGAATCCCAATAAAATCATTGAGGCTGATGGGAGTGAGAATAAAAGTGACAGTCTGTAAGGACAGAATAGAACAAAAGTTGACAACAGAGTTCCATGTAGGGAGGGCAGGAAGATGTGATCTCTGCACTACTCTTTAAGTTAGCACTAGAGAAGGTAATGCGCAAAGACCGATTAATCCTGGGAGTATATTATTTAACCCATGGGTCCACGTGGTTTCGTACGCTAATGGTGTAGCATTAAGTATGAGGAATGACAGAAACCTGAAGGATAATTATGGTCTATTAGAAGGAGCATCACGGAAGTTAGGACTGGAAGTGAACACAGGCAAAAAAAGTATCTGATGATGGGACGTAAGGAGGAGAGACTACAACAAAAATAAACGGTAAAGAATTTCAAAGAATGGAAGAGTAAATACGTGGGTTCGACACTAACCGAAGATAACAGGACAGCTGTAAAAATGGAAAACAGGTTCCTTTCAGAATACATTGAAGTCCAGAAATAAAATAATTGAAATATAACTGACTATGTTAAGACCTACAGTAACGTAACTTATGGATCTAAAGGCTATGAAAGAAAATTTCAGGTTACTGAGATGGGGTAGGAAGACTTTGTCTGATATACACTCCTGGAAATTGAAATAAGAACACCGTGAATTCATTGTCCCAGGAAGGGGAAACTTTATTGACACATTCCTGGGGTCAGATACATCACATGATCACACTGACAGAACCACAGGCACATAGACACAGGCAACAGAGCATGCACAATGTCGGCACTAGTACAGTGTATATCCACCTTTCGCAGCAATGCAGGCTGCTATTCTCCCATGGAGACGATCGTAGAGATGCTGGATGTAGTCCTGTGGAACGGCTTGCCATGCCATTTCCACCTGGCGCCTCAGTTGGACCAGCGTTCGTGCTGGACGTGCAGACCGCGTGAGACGACGCTTCATCCAGTCCCAAACATACTCAATGGGGGACAGATCCGGAGATCTTGCTGGCCAGGGTAGTTGACTTACACCTTCTAGAGCACGTTGGGTGGCACGGGATACATGCGGACGTGCATTGTCCTGTTGGAACAGCAA
Organism: Schistocerca serialis cubense; assembly: GCF_023864345.2. Lineage (NCBI taxonomy): Eukaryota > Metazoa > Arthropoda > Insecta > Orthoptera > Acrididae > Schistocerca > Schistocerca serialis. The sequence continues at coordinate 432,685,520 of NC_064641.1, read as the reverse complement.
GTTCCCTTGCCGGTCTAGGAATGGTAGAACGATGGGTTCGATGACGGTTTGGATGTACCGTGCACTATTCAGTGTCCCCTCGACGATCACCAGTGGTGTACGGCCAGTGTAGGAGATCGCTCCCCACACCATGATGCCGGGTGTTGGCCCTGTGTGCCTCGGTCGTATGCAGTCCTGATTGTGGCGCTCACCTGCACGGCGCCAAACACGCATACGACCATCATTGGCACCAAGGCAGAAGCGACTCTCATCGCTGAAGACGACACGTCTCCATTCGTCCCTCCATTCACGCCTGTCGCGACACCACTGGAGGCGGGCTGCACGATGTTGGGGCGTGAGCGGAAGACGGCCTAATGGTGTGCGGGACCGTAGCCCAGCTTCATGGAGACGGTTGCGAATGGTCCTCGCCGATACCCCAGGAGCAACAGTGTCCCTAATTTGCTGGGAAGTGGCGGTGCGGTCCCCTACGGCACTGCGTAGGATCCTACGGTCTTGGCGTGCATCCGTGCGTCGCTGCGGTCCGGTCCCAGGTTGACGGGCACGTGCACCTTCCGCCGACCACTGGCGACAACATCGATGTACTGTGGAGACCTCACGCCCCACGTGTTGAGCAATTCGTCGGTACGTCCACCCGGCCTCCCGCATGCACACTACACGCCCTCGCTCAAAGTCCGTCAACTGCACATACGGTTCACGTCCACGCTGTCGCGGCATGCTACCAGTGTTAAAGACTGCGATGGAGCTCCGTATGCCACGGCAAACTGGCTGACACTGACGGCGGCGGTGCACAAATGCTGCGCAGCTAGCGCCATTCGACGGCCAACACCGCGGTTCCTGGTGTGTCCGCTGTGCCGTGCGTGTGATCATTGCTTGTACAGCCCTCTCGCAGTGTCCGGAGCAAGTATGGTGGGTCTGACACACCGGTGTCAATGTGTTCTTTTTTCCATTTCCAGGAGTGTATTTAGGACAGTGAGAGAGAAAGAAAGCAGGGCAGATAAATATTGCATTGAAAATAAAGCAAGGAAGAATATTATCAGATAGTCATGTACAGAGAAGACCCAGAAAAAGATGGATTAAATTTATGGAAGAAGAACTCAAAGCAATAAGAGGAAATGGAAAAGGAAAGGAATGGACACAGAAAAATGAAGTCAGGTGCAACGGAAGACCTGGTTTTATCAGTATTTAAACATCCAGGATCATTTGTAATAAATTGCAGGGCATCCATAAAGCAGTATTTAATTATAAACACAGTGCACGTGACGGGCTCGGTCACGCAATACATTCTGACCACGCAAGACAACGCATGCCGCACTCCTCTGCAGTGCTACGCTCAGTATGGCTGTGGCTATCCTTTTGCAGCAACCACACCACGCCAGTGACACAGGTCACCTTAACTTCCAACCTCACACCACACCCAGCGCTAGGGGCGTATTTTTGCCTACAAACACGAATGAACAGTCTCAGAGACCATGCACCGGCACAGCCAATAGTTGCTGATTACGCCAAAAACTGTTGATTATAACGGAAACCGCTTGCAAAATTCAATTTTCTGGTTTTTAATTTTTGACTGAGGTGCATTTCACGTTTGACGCGTTTTTTTAGGTTGTATACTGTACACGTGAAATGTTGGAAACAAGCATGAACAGCTAGTGTTTGAGAGCCATCGTGCCGTAAGCCTGTGGAAGCTCTGTGGCAGTGAATCCATCGCAGGCAGTTATACTGAACAAAGTTTGCACTGCTGTGCACTCCTGCAAGTCGCCCTTCCTTCTTCAAGCATGCTCATAATGAAGGTGGGTTTTATGTACACATTTTATTTCAATACAGAATGGTTTATAGCAGAAATTTTGTATCCCACTGTTGTACACAAGTTTTTCTACACAATTTGTTTAAAGTAATTTGTTAGCCTTACTTGCACGTGTTCAATAAGCTGCTCTTTCTCCGGTAGTAGTTAATATTATTCCTTCACGGCAATTCCTTTCAACCATATGCCTCAGCTTTCATATTTTCACTTTGATCCCCTCCAGATCTAGTATTAGTTTTTGTAGACATAAGCATTAACTGTACCTAGAGGAATAATAACTTTAATAGATAATGGTTCAAGTCTGTTTGACATAGTATTTCTTTTTCTTTCCTAAGACCTGTGGAATAATATTGTTTGCTTCACAGATCCAAACACACAGTCCGTTCCATGGTTATAAATCGTACTTCTAGTCTGGCAATACCACGTTCTTTTGACAGTAAAAGTTTCTCACTGCTGCATATATGGTGACCTTACAAAATCTGTAAAATGGTTACCAGCAACTTTGTTCACTCCTGAACTTGTGTTTTGACATATCTGAGAGGGATTGCGAAAAGGAGTATCTTGCCAATATTGGATTTTGAGTTATTTTCATTTTTAAATTCAGCAATAATTTATGAACATCTCTTTAAAAATAGATTTCTATTTCTAAATTTGGGTAAGTTATGAAACAGCGTAACTTTGGAATGGAAAAGAGGTGTTTTGAGATAATACATTTTAAAGTTTAATTTTATTACAACTATTTAGTTGGGCATATTTGAAAAACAAATACAGCGTATATCCTACTCTTAAAATGCCTTTTGCCAAATGGTACATAATTTTTTTATTTAAATTTGCATGTTGTGTGGCTAATCCCTTCAGACCTATATTACACTTTATTGTATATAAATTTAAAACCACATAAATTGGCCCTACACTGAGAAAAATTAGTGAATCCTCTGCCCTTTTATTCTGGCAAAGTGTTGTACTTTTATTCTGTGATATGACAAATTGCCATTTAACAACATCTGAAAGGGTTTTTCACTCTAACATAAAAAGTGAACACTTGCCTTCTTTGAGATTATTGTAAGCAGAAAATGTTCTTCTTTTATATAGTACTACTCTGGGCTCCTTAAAATGCCTTTAACATGTAGGAGATGCCATTTTGTGAAGCGTTGCATACCAGGTGCGAGATTTCGAAAAGGTGTCTTTCGTCAGGCCTATGTTATTTCCCCATGACGACAAGAGAACCATTTGCAGAAGACTGGCATCCATTGCTTTTGATGATATTATTGCCTCCTTTGTAATCGATACAGTCATATACAAAATAAAAAAGTATTATAAAACACAAAAAACGAAAATGGGTATTTTAGGTATTACCGAAAGTTTTTGTGTGTACTGAAAATTTCGATACTCCTACAAGAGCTCCTTTCACGCTTTCTGTCAGCTCTGTTAAACACCTTTATTCTACCACAGGATCTTGTCCATGTTAATCAGTATATTCCGACTGTCTTATCGTTGCTTCCAGTCAAATTCCTTTTTCCTTGGTAGTCTCCTCTCACACCAAACTCGTCGTTTGATGTTAGGTAGTCACGCATTCCCATTTCCGTACAGAGCTCTGCAAAATCATGCATTATATCCACGTCCATGAGATAACAGTCGTGTATACGATGATGTAGCAAACTGTAGGCAGTTGATCCATTTGACATCCATTTTAATATCAGACAGTATCAGTCTGTGTTACACCTACATGATTTGTGTATTTCTTCGAAATTGTTCTAACACATCTATTCGAATATGCATCTTTCTGTCATGTTCCCCTGTGGAAAAGTGGTACTTTTTTCCTTTACACCTTGTCTTGCAGAAATGATCTTGAAGAATTTATCAAGTAGATAAGTGTAATTTTTTCTTTAACATTACAAACTTGCACTTCTTTCGTTGTTCTTGACATCCCACATGATAACAGACGTTAACCACCACAATGTTGTCTCTAAACAGTACCGCAATGTATATGTAAATTTTTCTTTTCAGGGAGAATGCTATTTTTGGAATAATTCACGTTACCAATGTTAATAAAATGTTGTCCAGAGTCTTCAGTAACAACCACAAACCAAACTGTTCATCGGTTGGCCTCATCTGCATCCCTAATAGCTGAGAGATGTTTAGCACTTTGGAGCCAAATATGATGACACTGTCTGGTACCACAGAACACTGATGTGTCTTGTTATTTACTACGAGGATCCAACATGCTGACGCTTCTGGTCATGTGACCAAGTTAACAGTTCCAGTTACACGCCCTACATTTAAAAGGCAGTCGAATGCCGCACTCCTGTTTCATGCAATTAAAAAGTCATAGCATTGTGTATGTATAGACAAAATTTACCGAAAAGCAATTACTTTTAAAACATGTCATCACCTTTTAACGTCTCCGTTAATAAAAATACAGTTCGCCCACGTTAGCTGAGTGGTCAGCGCTGCGGAATGCCCGCCAGGTAGCCCGAGTTCGATTCTCGGCTGGGGCAGGAGATTTTCTCCGCTCGGGAACTGGGTGCTCTGCTGTCCTCATAATCATTTCTTCCCCATTTCCGACGGGCTAGTCACCCAATGTGGCGTCGAATGCAATAAGTACTTGCCCTCGGCGGCCGACCTTCCCCGAATGGGGGAGTCCCGGCCCACAATGCCGTACGCTCATTTCGATTGCCAATAAATATACAGTCCTAAGGGTAACAGTATGCATACAAAACACATGGAATTTGCTTATCATAATACGTACAGATCTCTAATCATGAACAAAGGAATCTAATTGATGTTTGATCCAAGCAAAGGTGTGTTATCACCATATCTAAATTATCTGCATCATTTTGCTAAAACCAACTGGTCTTATTTCTTCTAAAATCATATCAAAGTCTTTCATTCATTAAAGTGAGCCCCCAAGCAAGGATACCATTTGACATTATCACCTGGTTGTCATTACCTTGTTTTTCTTAAGTTATTCTAGACATTTTAATCGGTGGGATGTAATGTTCACTTGGGAGAGACATCTCACAGTATTAAGACATTGAGGCTGCTCCTTTACCGACTGCACACCGCTAAATTTCCTCCATGGGAAAGTGTTTCGGTGTGAAGAGCAACACCATGCATACAAAAAATTCCCAAAAGTTGCTCGTCGTGATGCACACTTATGATTACAGCTCCAAGATGCTGATCACAATCATCGAAAACGTTGTAACAAGATAAGTGTTTTTCAGCATGTACCACTTCACTGTGCAAGAGAACAGTTTGGCTGCCAAAAAATACTAAAAATGGAGGGGGGCGGGGTGATTGTGTTTCAATACATATACACCGAGAAATATCCAGTCAGTGTAAGCGTTGTGGGGTGGAGAGTAATAGCATGTGTGTGAAAGATGTGCAGGTTGCTTATCATTATATGCAACTACTCCTACCGATCTCTGAACAAAAATTTATTGGATCTTGTTTCATAATAAACTTCTCCATATTATTATTTTTGAAAATACATTATATTTCGAGTATAAATGCCCATGACACTTCAGTGGTAAATAACTTCTTCTTTAGTAGTAAAAAATACATATGGATCACACATAGGCACTATCGATGAAATGTCACTTGTTTGGATATGGCTAACCTGCAAAGCAGCAGCACCAATATAATTATCCTGTGGATAAAGTCTGAAACTTTGTGAGGCTGGTTGCAGATGAGGAGATGGGAATGTGAGTAGAGCGTAGCGAATTGCAGGCAGATTTGCAGAGGATAGATGGTTGCTACAGAAACTGGAAGTTGGCGCTGAGTTTATGTATGTGTGATGTATTGTACCTACATAGGGCAAAATATCCAGTCCTGTATGGTTACCCGATTGATGAAGAATCACTACAACCCAAAATAATCGCGGAATGCCTGGAAATAACCATCCAGTACAACATAAAGTGGAACGATTACATTAAAATAAATGTACAGATAAGCAGACGCTAGGCTCAGATGTATTGGTGGTATCTTAATGGAGTGTAATTCATCCACAAAAGAAGTGGCTTAAAAATACTCCTTCTATAGATTTTAAGAATATTATCAGGTCACATCAATGGAAGAGTTAGACTAGTTCTAAGAACATGATCGTTTAGATGGCGAAGCGACATTAGGGCGTTACAGAGACGCTAAACGAACTGCAGTGGACGCTGTACAAGAGCGGTGCATCACGGAAATGTTTTCTGACGAAAATCCAAGAGAATATTTTCCAGGAAGAATTTGTAAACATATTACTTCCTCCTAAATAAATCTCGTGAAATAACCACAGCGAGAAAATTAGAGGTAATATGGTGGTTTATCACAATCGTTCTTTCCACAAATCATCCACTAATGAAGCGGGGACCAGAAGTACTCTCCACTACATATCACAAGGTAGCATACGGGTGTTACACGTCTGATCATTGGTATGGTTTTCGTATATACAGTAGCATTGCCTGGGAAAATCTTTATGACGCGTACAATGTTATCTATTGTAAACAGCGCTGGGAGCGCACACGTGGATTGAGTAACGCCTGAAACGTAAATTAGACACGTCCTTGCCTAGGAAACTATCTGTCCTATATCGTAAAGATTCCGTACCACGCGGCAGTACACTAAAAGAGGGCTAACAGGCGTAATGTAGGCAATATCTTTTGGTATATTTACTATACTTTCTAAGTTTCCTGACAGTAACACACAGTATTCAGCTTTCCCTTCGCTGTGACCTAAACACTGTTGTAGAGAGCAGTCGCGTTACTTCACACTTTCTGTGTATGTGCAGGTGTTATTCATAACGTGAAACATGCTAAGTAATGCACAGTTATTACTAATTTAAAAGAGGGAATTTTTTGCATTATGCTCCATTGGCACAGTAATACACATTTAATGGAACAGAAGAAATCTATGTCACGTATCTGACCCATTTTGCTTCCTCACAGTCAGTGTCAGCTCGTGGATGCTATAAAGATTATAATACTATGACAGCTGACAAGTCTTTCTGAGTCTGTGCATAAGCAACGAGCTGAAATTTACACTGTGTGACTACTAGTTGAGATAAACACAACAAAATAAGTTTTGCATTACCCCGATTCCCAGAACACCTAAGACAGACTTTGACTGTCTATATTTTATCACAGACACATTCCCTTTGACTGTTCAGAGATGTCACTAGACCGGCCCAAAGATGTAAACAACCAGGCACGAGCACCGCCTATTAGGCGGAGGGGGTCCGACAGCCGATCAGTTCCAGTCATTCCACCAGGAACGAGGTACATGGCTCGTGTTGCTTTTAACATTAACATTTAGGTGGGTACTCTACAAATCACATTCAAGTGCCTGGCAGAGGGTTCATCTCTATTATTCCAATCTCGTATGGTGCCTTGAAAGAACGAACACCTATATCTTTCCGTACGAGCTCTGGTTTCCCTTATTTTATAGTGGTGATCGTTTCTCCCTATGTAGATCGGTGTCAACAAAATATTTTCGAATTCGGAAGAGACAGTCGGTGATTAAAATTTCGTGAGAAGATTCCGTCTCAACGACAAATGCCTTTCTTTTAATGAAGTCCAGCCCAGATCCTGTATCATTTCAGTGACACTCTCTACCATATTTAGCGACAATACAAAAAGTGCTGAACTTTTTCGATGTATTCCGTGAGTTCTATCTGGTAAGTATCTCACACAGCGCAGCACTAATATAAATGAGGACGGATAAGCGTAGTGTAGGCAGTCTCCTTAGTATCTCTGTTACGTTTTCTAAATGTCCTGCCAATAAAACACAGTCTGTGTCTAGCGTTCCCCAAACATATTCTGTGTGTTCCTCCCAATTTAAGTTGTTGGTAGTTGTAATTCCTAGGTATTTTGTTGAATTTAAGGCCTTTATATTTGTCTGTAGTTCAACCATGCCTAGACGGTCAACACCGCGGTTCGATCGCGTCCGCTTTGTTACTTTGTGCCAGAAAGGGCTCTCAACAATGGAAGGGTTCAGGCGTCTCAGAATCAACCGAAGTAATGTTGTTCGGACTTGGAGGAGATACAGAGAGACAAAAACTGTCGATGACATGACTCGCTCAGGCCGCCCAAGGGCGCTACTACTGCAGTGGATGACCTCTACCTACAGATTATGGCTCGGAGGAACCCTAACAGCAACGCCACCATGTTGAATAATGTTTTTCGTGCAGCCACAGGACGTAGTGTTACAGCTCAGTCTGTGAGCAATAGGCTGCATGATGCACAACTTCACTCCCAACGTCGATGACGAGGTCCATCTGTCCGCAGCTCGTGGTCATGCGGTAGCGTTCTCGCTTCCCACGCCCGGGTTCCCGGGTTCGATTCCCGGCGGGGTCAGGGATTTTCTCTGCCTCGTGATGACTGGGTGTTGTGTGATGTCCTTAGGTTACTTAGGCTTAAGTAGTTCTAAGTTCTAGGGGACTGATGACCGTAGATGTTAAGTCCCATAGTGCTCAGAGCCATTTGAACCATTTGAGGTCCATCTTTGCAACCACGACACCATGCAGCGCGGTACAGATGGGCCCAACAACATGCCGAATGGACCGCTTAGGATTGGCATCCCGTTCTCTTCACCGATGAGTGTCGCATATGCCTTCAACCAGTGAATCGTCGGAGACGTGTTTGGAGGCAGAACGGTCAGGATGAACGTCTTAGACACACGTTTCAGAGAATGCAGCAAGGTGGAGGGTCCCTGCTGTTTTAGGGTGTCATTATGTGGGGCCGACGTACGCCGCTGGTGGCCATGGAAGGCGTCGGAACGGCAGTACGATACGTGAATGCCATCCTCCGACCGATAGTGCAACCATATCGGCAACATATTGGCGAGACATTCGCCTTCATGGACGACAATTCATGCCCCCATAGTGCACATCTTGTGAATGACTTCCTTCACGATACCGACATCGCTCGACTAGGACATGCTACCGGGTATTAGTGGTACCGGTGTGCACAGCAATCTGGACCACCACCTCTGAAGGTCCCACGGTATGGTCGTACAACACGCAATATGTGGTTTTCATGAGCAATAAAAAGGGCGGAAGCGATGTTTATGTTGATCTCTATTCCTGTTTTCTGTACAGGATCCGGTGCTCTCGTAACCGCGGTGATGGAAAACTTTTTTTCGTGTATGTATTTAATCTTGTCCGTTAACTACTGTGCAGTGTATGGTATTTAAACAAAATGTGGAAGTAAGCAGCTATCTGGTCTATGTGTACACACACTACAGCGAGAAAAGGCGACTCCCAGAACGGCGCTGTGCTGTACGCATCCCAGCACAGAACTGCTTGTGATCAGCCCATCGCCTCTTAGTTCCCCCATGCTGATGGCTCGCAAACATTAGCTGTTTCTGCGTATTTCCCACATTCTACATGCGCCAGCTAGTGATATCGACACTTTTATATGTTGTCTCACAGTTTTCATGATCATATAATGAAATGCAAGTGCCTAGTCTTCTCACTTCTTTAGGATTCCTGCTAACTGATTTCAAACCTAGTGAAATATTGAAAAAATGACAGACTTTTGCTCTTTGGGTGAGGAGGAGGGAAGTTAAAATTCTCGTTCACCCTTACAGATCTTTTTCCCTTGAATCGCTGATTCACTAGAGACCAACATTGTAGTGGTTCTTTTAGGAAATGCGTGGACGATTCCTTGTTCCATGTTTCTCAAATCGGAGTTGGTGCTTCGCATCTAACGTCGACATATCACTAAAACATTTATCTTCCCTCCTATTTTCTTTGCGGAGCTCTGCGTATGGAACTGCTTCAATAAATTGTTATTGTGTTTAATATATTCATGATGTCTAACGGATTGTCTCTATGATACTTAAGTATTTAATAAACTTTAACATGACTATGCAGTTTCACTCCCATGAATGAAAACATATGTTGATATTTTACTACTGTAACTATTTTCTTTCCAATTCCAAGGCAGTGTGTCGCTAAATCTCAGAGCCCGAGTGCGGATGCTGTTAATAGTTTTTAATAGGAGGTGGAATATATGGCACGTCTATTGAAGTCGCTACTCCGGTTACACCATGCTGACGCTTACGTACGGGAGATCCAATGACGCTGTTCACAGAGAATAGCACGGTGCACAGCTGACAGAACATATTTAACGAATTTATCGCAACTGTTCTTCTTTTTCTAGTTTTTAAGGTAACTGCTAATGACATATATTTCCCTCACAGGTCTGCGCGTATAACTGCTCAAAGCAAGCAAATGAAAAGCAGAGAGTCCAACAAGCTTTCGTCTTGAAATGTATTTGTGCGACACAAAAGATTAGGCGGTCGCACTCAAATTCAGGTTCCAACACGCATTTCTGTATGTACTACCAAGTAATCTCTGCAGCAGCTAAGTAAGGGAATCTCTTGCCGAAGGAATGTGAAAAGCAAAACCCACTTCGTTAGCATAGTGAAAAATTTCAGTTTGTAGTCATCTTCTGTAGAATTTCACATAAATTAGGCACTCTCGTAATTTCTAATTAGCGATTTCAAGAAAAAACAGAATAAAATTTTTGCCGGTAAATTTTGGTACATTACACACTGATAGTGATATCCTGAGGAGGACTACTAAAGTAAAACATCGGTGCCTTCCATATCTCATCTTTGTAATGTGGAAGACCGAAAATGTGATTTTATTTCTATAAGTTGTAATAGTTGTTTGATAAATATAGCATTATCATTACATAAGAACGACAAATACTACAGATTACTGAAACAATATAAAACCCTTCAATAATTATTTACATACAGACACCACATATTTGGACTTAGCTATGGAGATCCCCTGATCTCCTCTGTTAATCAAACTTTTGTACCAATCCTATTTAGTAAGAAGAAGTATTCATACCCGTATTTTACGAAGTTGGTCCATAGACGCAGCATGTTCCTCCGCACTTGATCCTCTTCAGATTGTGGGTCCAAGTTGTAATTGAGGTCGTTATTATAATGGAGGAAGAGGAATCCTTGCTCTCCACCGTGTTCAACGCCTGAAACAGAGACGTGTACCGATCACAGATAACTGGTCGGAGCACAACATGATGGGTTGCACCTGTACCTTAAGTAATTACATAGAATGCAACAATAGTGTAAGAATGACGTCCCTCATTAATTTGGGAAAGGTAGGTTGATACTGAACCAAGAAATCTCTTTCTCAAGGAAAAAAATCTTAATTAATCTAGAGTCTTGTAACACTTCGCTGTACACCATTAATAAGAATCTACAAAGCAGTCACCTAGCCTTTGAGAAAAACAGTAGCAGAGTTTATAGTGCGAGCGCACTGCCCGCCGCCAAATTTGTGGCAAGTTCCCATGGGACGAAACTACTGAGGCTATCTGTCCAAAGGCTTAATATAACTTAAACTAAGTTACGCTAAGGACAACACACACACCCATGCCCGAGGAAGGGCTTGAACCTCCGACGGAGGGAACCGCGCGAACCGTGGCAGTTGGGTAAGGAGTGCAGCTCAAGATTACTTTCTTTTAGCAAAGCTGCGCAGTCAAATCATCGAGGCGAGCCAACCTACGTCCTTGTGAATCTGCACATCACACACATTTCATTTGCGACATTCCTCTGGTCGAAACCCAGAAGAATCTAATATACATTTATTACAAGGATATGAACATCAATGTATTCTTCTATAAAACTGGTACCAATGAGAGTCTTTCGGTCATCCATTTCTTAGCGTTACTTTGCACAGCACAGGGCTAATCATTTTAAAATACGGGACGATACCACTGTGCCGTGATTATCGCGGCACGGTTGTAGTCCTGTCCGGAACTACAGGTGGCGCCAAAGCTGCAAGAAGTTTTCACTCTGAGAGCAAAAGGGCACTGGAATCATCAGGGCAGGCCGCAGTTAGCGCCACCGGTGTCCACTTAAGAATGACTGGAGCCAACACGTGGGGTCTTGCTGAAATGAGCTGAACGAGTGGCTCACCTGGCCAGCGGCATAAGAGATACACTTGGCGGCTGGCGGCTTTGAAGGCGGACGAAACATGGATCTCATTTTAGCGTATTTAAGAGACTTGCAAAACTGCAAAGCGAGGTGCTCCGAGAACGTTTGAGGAAAAATAAAAACACTGCAGAGCCCTCTCTTTGTTAGCCCATTGGCTGTCTAGTTGGCCAGTGTGCACAGGAGCATTACGGTCACTTTTGATCCTGGCACTACGAGAGTTTTTTTTCCTGAAGTGTCCCGGCAGCGCTTATGCATTGACTTGAATTGTGTGCTCTCTACTTCAGTCCCAAAGTAGAACACTTTTGTGCTTTATTGACGTTACAATGAATTGACTGTCTGTGTCATACGGTAGAGCATGCATAATGTTCATCTATCTTAAAAGGTGAAACTTTGCAGTGTATTGGTAGTGAGTGCACTACTGATTTCCTGTTGAAGCTTCTAAATACGCTAATTCCATTTCGTTTTACATATGTTTCCCGCACTGTTAAAGGGTGTCAGTAGGTATCAGGAGGAGACTGAAACCCAGGAGCAGGTAACAAGCAGCTTGGCCAGCGGTGAAGAGGCTAAACCGTATCTGTTGAAGGACTCGACTGTGTATGGCAAGGCACTCTATTACCGCCCTAAGATTACAGTCCACGCTGAGCTTATCATGACGCTTTTGGCCAACTGTCATCAGTTACTCTAAAAGGTATACAATACTTGTGTCAATATTTCTGAGGAGCTTACTTTTAAGGGTGTGGATTTCAGCATAAGAACGATGATACGGACCTGTAGAATATGTTCTATTAGTAAACCTTCGCAGGACACCAAGCAATATGTGATGATTTCGCAGCTAGCAGACAAATGTGGTGGTTGTCTCACTCAAGTTTCGGAAACCAATAAGTGTGGATATTTTTCGAGGGTTTCTTGGCTGTTTCCCACCTGTGTAGCCACGACAAAGGCGTCGTTCGGTTATGTAAAATGATTATTTGATGTCAGTGGACTTTACGAAATTTTGATATCGGATGCCGCTACCATTTTCAGTACCATTCAAGCAGTTTTGTTTTGTATTACAGGTAAGGTACTCTGTCACCACTGGTTGTTATCCGAACCCCTCATTCGCAGAGAGGGTCAATGGGAACCCTTGCAGTGCGATTATTGCTTAACAACATCAAAATCATGGGATGACACATTGGGGTTCAAATGGCTCTGAGCACTATGGGACTCAACTGCTGAGGTCATAAGTCCCCTAGAACTTAGAACTACTCAAACCTAACTAACCTAAGGACAACACACACATCCATGCCCGAGGCAGGATTCGAACCTGCGACCGTAGCGGTCGCGCGGTTCCAGACTGTAGCGCCAGAACCGCTCGGCCACCAGCGGCCGGCATACATTGGAGTTGTTGACGTATGCCTTCAACACTGATAAAACGTTTTACACTCATGATCCTATTCATTAATATTTATTATTGACGACCGTTTTCAGTTGCTGATACTGCCATCTGCAGATCTTCAATTTTTTTTCGTAAATCGTGTTCAATTTATAGACAGTAAATTTTGAAGATCGTAAGATGACACTTCCAGCTATTGAAACCGCTCGTCGATAATAAATATTAATTAATGCGATCTTGGCTATAAAATGTTTCATCAAGTTAAATATAGATCGCTCTTTCCATTTTGTCATCATAAGAAACTTCACCCTTCATCATTCCCAAAAATGAGTAACGTAAGGACACACCAAGGGGGCTTCGGTCTTCTGTACGGTCGAATGCACTAGTGTGATTTAAGGTGTATTTACATATAACTACCTAATAAAAGAAATATTTATTTGAATTTCACGCTACGCGTACACCCTGCTCTTATTGCATCATTATTATCCCCAGCAGCATTTCTTGTGTATAAGTCTTTGAGACTATTTATTTCCAATAGGTATAATTAATGTCGTAAATGCCGACAGTTGATAGTACACGGTACTAGAAACAAGAAAGTGTAGTAAATGTGGGCTCAACAATGCAAACGTGAAGAGCTGTTCAATTGAACATACGTCTTTCGCAGTCGTGAAGATGAACAGCTACTCATAGCCTTATAGGTATACACTTCAGATCCCAGATTAAATGGACCTTTTTTTCTTTTATTGGTCTAAACTAGTACTGGTGGTTGAGCAGATTTGTTTCCCAGTATGGAAGAGGAAGAAGTGCCAATACCTCTTGAAGGTTTAGAACCCTTGCTTACCGGACGTTTGTGCTCTTATTTCATTTAATTTCAACTGCATGCTTTTACGCCATTAATTATGACGCATCTTGTATTTTATTATGGTTTCATAATACCAGACACGTTTCTATTATCCTATCTCGTTGTTTCTTAGATATATATCCATTATGTGATCAAAAGTATCCGGGCCCCTGGCTGAAAACGACTTACAATTTCGTGGCATCCTCCATCGGTAATGCTGGAATTCAGTATGGTGCTGACCCACCGTTAGCCTTCATGACAGCTTCCACTCTTGCAGGCATACGTTACATCAGGTGCAGAAAAGTTTCTTGGGGAAAGGCAACCCAATCTTCACGGAGTTCTGCACTTAGGAAAGTGCGATCCAAAAAATCCCAAAGGTATTCTATAGGGTTCAGGTCAGGATTCTGTGCAGGCCAGTCCTTTACAGGGATGTTATTATCGCCCGCCACAGGCCGTGCATTATGAACTGGTGCTCGATCATGTTGAAAGATGCAATCGCCATCCCCGAATTGCTCTTCAACAGTGGGAAGCAAGAAGGTGCTTAAAACATCAATGTAGGCCTGTGCTGTGATAGTGCCACGCAAAAAAAAAAAAAAAAAAAAAAAAAAAAAAAAAAAAAAAAAAAAAAGGTAAAAGACCCCTCCATGAAAAACAAGACCACGCCATAACACCACCGCCTCCGAATTTTACTCTGGCAGATAACGTACACAGGGCAATCGCCATATTCACACGCTGCCGTCGGATCGCCACAGTGTGTACCGTGATTCATCACTCCACACAATGTTTTTTCCATTGTTCAGTCACCCAATGTTTACGCTCTTTACACCAAGCGATGCATCATTTGGCATTTACCGGCGTGATGTGTGGCCTATGAGCACCCGCTCGACCATGAATCCAAGTTTTCTCACCTCCCGCCTAACTGTCATAGTACTTGCAGTGGATCGTGATGCTGTTTAGAATTCCTAAGTGATGTTCTGGATAGATGTCTACCTATTATACATTACGACCCTCTTCAACTGCCGGCGGTCTCTGTCAGTCAACAGACGATGTCGGGCTGCACGCTTTTGTGCTGTACGTGTCCCTTCACGTTTCCACTTCACTATCAGATCGGAAACACTTGACATAGGGATGTTTAGCGTTGTGAAAATCTCGCTTATAGACGTATGACGCAAATGAGACCCAATCACCTGACCATGTTCGAAGTCCGTGAGTTCCGCGGAACACCCCACTCTTTTTTCTCAAGATTTCTAATCACTACTGAGGTCACTGAAATGGAGTAATTGGCAGTAGGTGAAGGCAAAATGCACCTAATATGAAAAAGTATGTTTTTGGGGGTGTCCGCATACTTTTGATCACATAGTATATATAAAATATTTTGCATCACCTCGGTTCCGAGAGTTCGGGAACCTGCACAGGAAATTGGAACAGAGATCAACATAAACATTATTTCCGCCTTTTTTATTGCTTATGAAATCCACGCATTGCATGTCGTATGACCACACACCGAGACCTTCAGAGGTGCTGGTCCAGATTGCTGTACACACTGTTACCTCTAATAGCCAATAGCACGTCCTCTTGCACTCATGCATGCCTGTTTTCTTCGTGGCATATTGGCCACAAGTTCATCAAGGTACTGTTGGTCCAGATTGTCCCACTCCTCAACGGCAATTCGTCGTATATTCCTCAGAGAGGCTGGTTGATCACGTCATCCATGAACAGCCCTTTTCGATCTATCCCAGGCATGTTCGATAGGGTTAATGTCTGAAGAACATGCTGGCCACTCGAGTTGAGAGATGTCGTTATCCTGAAGGAAGTCATTCACAAGATGTGCACGATGGGTACGCCAATTGTCGTCAGTAAGACGAATGCCTCGTGAATATGCTGCCAATATGGTTGCACTATCGGTCTAAGGATGGCGTTCACATATTGTGCAGCCATTGCTGCGGTTTCCATGACCACCAACAGCTTACGTCATCCCCACATAGTGACACCCCAAAACACCAGGGGACCTTCACCTTGCTGTATTCTCTGAAACCTGTGTCTAAGACGTTCATCCTGACCGGGCTGCCTCCAAATACGTCTCCGACGATTCACTGGTTGAAGGCATATGCGACACTCATCGGTGACGAGAACGTGACGCTAATCCTGAGCGGCCCATTCGGCTTGTTGTTGGGCTCATCTGTATCTCGCTGCATGGTTGTAAAGATGGATCTCACCATGGACGTCGGGAGTGGAGCTGTGCATCATGCAGCCTGTTGCTTACTGTTTGTTCCTAACACGACGTCCTGTGGCTGCGCAAAAAGCATTATTCAACATGGTGGCGTTGATGTCAGGGTTCCGCCTAGCCATAATCCTTAGGTAGCGGTCATCCACTGCAGTAGTAGCCCTTGGGCGACCTGAGCGAGTCGTGTCACCGACAGTTCCTCTCTCTCTCTCTGTATCTCCGAACAACATCGCTTTGGTTCACACCAAGATGCCTGGACGTTTCACTTGTTGAGAGCCCTTCCTGGCACAAAGTAACAATGCGGACGCGATCGTACAGCGGTATTGACAGTCTAGGTATGATTGAACTACAGACAACACGAGCCATGTACCTCTCTCCCGGTGAAATGACTGGAACTAATCGGCTGCCACACCCCCTCCATCTAATAGGCGCTTCTCATGAGTGGTTGTTTACATCTTTGGGCGGGTTTAGCGACATCTCTGAACAGTCAAAGGGACTGTCTCAATGTTACAGTATCCGCAGTCAACGTCTGTCTTCAGGAGTTCTGGGAACCCGACCGATACAAAACTTTGATATAAAGGTCAACTTTATTGCCTGTAATACAGCATACAGTCACCTACAATCCTTATTTTACAATCGTTATTGCCTACTTTGGCCCAAAGTTGAGCTTCTTCTTTCTTCCAGTACACAAAAAAAGGGCCTATCTTGAACCAAAGTACCATACGGGACCTTAACTAGCAGTCCTGTACTGTCTGTTATAGTCCAGATGTTCCAATCAAGATTATATGTATCAGGGAAAATTTCAAGGCCACCATAATGTGCATGGTTCCCCCATATAGAAGCAAGGTGAACCAGGTACTGCTTCCAATCACAGCACAAACATCACAAATGAACTGCACTCCAAGTTCACAAAAGTCTTTTTGGACCACCAATAAGCTGCTGCTTATTGAATTGGCCAGCAAGGTCAATGACTACTGCATTCAAGCACTTGCACACATGCACACTGCACCGCCAACGGCGACGATAATAACGTCGGATATGCATTGCACCGGTATGTTTACACACAGTGTATGGGGGAATCATGCAAATTATGGTGGCCTTGAAGCTTTCCCTGATGCAAATATTCAGGTCTGGAAGACTTGGAGTGCATCAGAGACATCAGGACTACTATCTAAGGTTCCGTATGGCACTTTGGTTACAGACAAGCCTTTTGTTTTGTTAACAGAGGAAAGAAGAAGCTCAACTCTGACGAGTATATGTATATTATTTATTATTATTTTCGATTATTCCCTTTGAACAGAGCGATTGAACTGGAGTAGTTCTGGTTTCTTCTTCTTTCTTCGTTCTCCCAAATTCTCTTCATAATTTCACTGTGTTCTCTCTTTCTTTCTTCTGGCCATCTTCCCCCCCCTCACCCCCACCCCCGTTGTTCTTCATGTGTTCTTGTTTACATAAATACCATAAGCTGTTATCCGTGCGTCACAAGTGTAGTACTAATTCTGGCAAGGTTATTCCTTATTTCATATTAAGAACATCCTAACCTTAATAACGTGAACTAGCGGAAATTTCCCAAACTAAACTTAGAAACAACTGAGGGCAATACTGTAATAAGGATCAGATTTTTTTTTTGTCCAGAGTGTCTGACACGATCTAAATGGAGACACAGGACATCCTTAATTATAGGGAATAATTTTGACGTAATTTCAACACCAGATATATTTATTTCACGCAGTTTCGGTTTCGGCCCCCAAAGCCATTGTCAAGTGTGATTATCTCAAGTGTCATGAGTGACGAAGGCTGAGATAATGCCCTTCGGGACCGAAACAAGTGATGTGCAAAATAAAATTGCAATTGGTGTCGAATTTTTTTTCACTTACCCCATTCGTTTGTAGGTACGTTCTCTCCGCGGTAGTCGAACTCGTAGTAGTAGACTGGTAGATCGGTAACTTCCACTATTTTCCTGACGAGTGCATCAGTGGGATTGAAGAAATCTATGTCCACCTTAAGCTGTAAGAAAATGAGATATATGTGTTACTGCCGAGTGTACAGAACATTCTTGACTTACTTTCCAAATACATTCAAAATTTGCAGATCTTGCAGTAGCCGTGTTAGCGAAAAAATTACTGGATATCAGTTCTACCAGTTATGCAAATAACTGATTTTTACATACTGGTATTACCTCCAACTTGTTTCAGCACATCTTTGACAGCGCGAGTGGGAATTCCTTATTTAATTTTGTAAAATACTAATTTGTTTTAAGTAATAGTTGTTCCATCGGAATTAGACTAACAAACGGTTTTTCTCTGTTTCTGTCATTACCTTCATTTTTCTACATTATTATGTTATGTAAGACGCTTTGTGCATAGTTGGATATTGGTAGCTTGTCATCTGCATCTGAGTATTGTTACTGTGAGTTTTGATGATGCTCTAAGACGTGCCCATAAGACCTTGCGCAACAAGACCGAAAAACGCAACACACAATGATCGCACACAAGACACAATATGTATCGTGCAATGTACCGAAATTATTATTTTATATGTCTCTATTATCTGACGGTTTGTAGCATTAAGGCATAGCAATTTAGTTGTATGTAGTATTAAAATGAATATTTGGAAAGAAAGTGCGAAGATGCAGGTACAAAAATATGCCAGTAGGAAACGGGCGATCGACATCTTAATTAGTTTTAGTGTCAGACAGACACAGAATATCGTTAAACATTACAATAATTGTCAATTACTGATTAATTATTTCAGGTTAACAATTTCATCGAATTTAATGATTATTAATAGCATTACATCATACATATACCACTACAAATTCTTTCTCGTAGACATATCAGCATAATGGGGATAAAAATGGCAGAAAGGTATTTTATAGTTTCTCTTACGTCGCGATCGAACAAAGTACGACAAGAATCAAGGTGTGCTTGCAGAGCATCAATGGATTCTTGCATTACTGAGAGCACAGGCTACTATGGTCGCAGATAATAATATTCTAAACTTCATATTAAAACATAGCAAGAACCAATACACAAAACAAAATGGCACATACTCACCTACAATAATAAAGTAGTTTACAAAATAGGCAATATGTTAAGGAAACAGCGACATCAAATAGGACACAGCACAAAGAACACAGCATAGAAAAGCTTGGGAACACAGAAAATATCCACAGACAGATCCAACGGATCAGACGTATATCAACTTATATGTAACTCTTATCATTCATTATACAGAGTGAAAACATGCAGCAAGTTTAAAACCAAATATTCAGAAAGTCTCACAGCTCTATTAGGCACCAGCTCTAATAGCACATTTGGGGACCACTGATTAACCCATAATCATAACTCAACTGCAACAGAAAGTGATTTAAAAATGCTAAAATCCTACCATATCGATATCATAAATTTGCTCTTTCAGAATCCATTAGCAGAAGGAAGACAGATTATGAACAACAACACTACACTATGCCATTACAGACTACGTATGCCATCAAAAGGAACTCTACCAAAAAGTTAAAACACACAGACACACACACACACACACACACACACACACACACACACACACAGGAAGAGCAATTACAAGTAAATGTTAAGGTCTGGTGCTAAACGGATATAACAAATGAACATCAACAGGGCTGGGCACACAACAGCTTTATTAATAACGTGTTTTGTAAACCGAATGAGATAATTGCTAATGAGGTTCCGCAAATACCTACGACGTATGTGTTTGTGATTCAAGAACAAATGAGACTGCAGAGGAAAAAAGATATTTTGAAAGCAGTCTTTAAATAATCACAAAATATAGTCACGAGATACTTTTTCACAACAGAACTGTGTTTGGAAATAAAGCCATTCGCTAACAAAATGCACAGTAACATAATTTAGTTGCAGGTGACAAGTTACCGATGCCCAGTAATGTACAGTGGGTCCTACATAACCCAATAATAGAAAAATTAAGGTAATGACAACAAGAGACAAGAAAAGATTTTAGACATAATGTCATTAGGATAATTGTTACTTGAAACGTGTTTACGTATCACAGGAATGAATACGGACTATCCAGTGGCTTTGGGGCATAGGTTCTGAAACATGTTTGGGTTTATGCATAAAAAGTAGTTGTTTGCGTAAGAAGTGAACGTCATAGGAGGTAAATTCGAAATACAAGCTACGGACTTGAATTCTGCACGTGGGTATGATCTTATGTGGAAACATATACAAACAGCCATGGCTGAATCAATTATTTTATAAGTTATTGTGTTTCATGTCACTATCAGGTGAACAGCGACTGTCGTAAAATGTGCTTATTTAACATGAGCTGACACTTGCAAGTAAACGACATGCACATATAAATTTTTAAAGTTATTACTTGGAGCAGATGGCACGAAATCAGATCCGCCTCATATCATGTGCCACAAGGGGCCTGTAATTGTGACATAAAATCAAGCAGGAATAATGGAACAATGCGAAAATATTTTTTTAACTCCCGCCTACATAGGAAGAGACGACTGTCATAACAAACAAGAGAAATTACACCTCTCACGGAAAGATTTAGGTTTCTCTTTTCCCGTGTGCTACTCGGGAGTGGATCGATCGGGGAATACTCTGAAAGTGGTTCTCTGTACCCCTGCCCCGTAATTGAGCGTGAATTGCGGAGTAGTCATGTAAATGCATATCTAGACGTAGCTGCTGATATAGTGTTGATGGTTGTTTACTTTTAACACATTTTCCACTGCTGTTTCTCTGTCTGCGTGTCTTCTCTACTCTGTTTGTGACAGACTTCATGTCTAATTGTCTTTAACATGCAACGTTCTGATCAGTTAACTGTTGTTTATGGCTATTTATAGCGAGATGGCCAAGTAGCAGAGTCATTTCGTAGAAAATGTGTCCCCAAATCTCACAGTCGTACGGACTCAGAAAGACGGCGACTTGACGATGTTATGTTCCATCTTCGGGTAAATGACTTCAATATCTATTTTTTTTATAGAAACGATTATTACTGATATGATAACATTTCTGAGCTGGGGATGCGAGCCCTGCTTCCGGTGCTTAGTGGCAGTATTGCTCGGTATGGCTACAAAACTTCAACATGCCATAGGGTTGAAAATCTATGGTGCCTTCCTATTAGCTGATATAGAAAGAATAGGTGAGCCAGTGATGCATTCATAGTCTGACACAGCACTCAATGATCTGAAAGCAAGAAGTCACCATAAGCTGATGATACACTTTTGCAGCTACTCAAGTCTGTGGTAGTTGAAGGAAAGGTTATTTGTATTGATGTTGAAGTATCTATGAAAAGTGTGAATTAAGCATCGGATACGGTACAAACCATTACCATCGCATTACAGAGAGAAGTAAGTATGAAAAACTGTGAAAAATTTGTTTACTAAGCAGTGCGTCATTCTCACTGCGCGCCTCTATCCAGCTATAATAACGTCAACGATATGGAGGACAGACAGCTACAAATAAACTTAATCAGAGGTGTTTCGTAAGGAAGTAGACGCTCGTAACCATGCTCGTAACGTAGTATTACTAATACCACTTGTTGCTTAGGAAGGAAGACGGAAGCTCATGGTCTAATATACAGTCCACGATGAGGTTATTAGAGATGGAGGACGAGCTATGAAAGCATATTTTTCTAAAAAAAATGGAAAATATGACTCCCTTGGTCTACTCAATAACACCGTACTCTAAAAACATATAATACCAGAGATTTGTTGCTACTTTCTAAGGTGCTGCTTACACGGCTTTTCACTTATCTTTTATATAGGAAAGTGTCGGAATCCCCCTTTTGGCTGAACAAGGTCACTTACTATTTTAAACATATTTACCTTGGTTGGAAACATAATGTGTTGTTCATATAAATTATTCTCTGAATAATTAATGAGTTATTTATATAAATGTATTCTATTTGGTAGCAGTATATGAAACACATAGTTAAATGTAATTAATTAAACGTAACTGTAAGTTAGCATTTTCACAGGAGGCCGTTTTGAATAGGTTTGCAACCCCAGTGTTCAATGACTAAACGATTTGAGCTTCATGTTGGCTCTTTCATTAATCATTCCCGCATTAGAGAAAGAATCTATCCTTATATCAGAAGAAGTTCGAGCGCATTAATTTTTTTCTTTGCGCTTTCGCTGTCAAAAGGTCATGGAAAAGTAGTAAGAGATACCCAACGATGGGAGATAGGTAAATGAAAGTGTTTAACATCAAAGTAATTACGTTTTCTTGCAGCAATCACTCAGATTATGAGAAATAATCCCATGGCTATTAAAATGTGCTCTCAGCCGCGGCATAATATGTACGCTAAACTTTTCGATTACTCGCATCTTAACATACCACATGACTGGAGGATCTTTCCTTTGTGTACTTACCACTCAGTTGAAGGTTCATTTCAAAGTTCGGAATGGGAAAGAACGTATAAGAAACTTAAAAATGCCTATTCAGACGAATCATCCCGCCATTTACCTTCAATGATTTCGCAAATTCAAGGAAAATCTTAACCTTCGTTATCAGACTGGAATTTGAGCAACAGTTCTCCAGAACACAAGTCCACATTCTTCCCATTGCACAAGTCATAACCAAAACACAAGTTTCATAACATTTTTTGGATTGAATATTTAATTATCACAGTATTTACTTACCTGGACCAAAGGCTCAGGATTATCTAGGCTGATAGTTTCGTTGCCAAAATAGAAATTCCTAACTGTAAGTGCTGCTTGCGTCTGTTCATTCGTCGTCTGTAGATGAAGACATGGCCCCACCACAGCTTCAAAATTTTCGTTGAGGTTGGCAACAACGTCTGTTTCATTCAGAATATTGGCCCCTAGATGAAACAACGTGTTATTAATGACTCATCGAAAAATTAAAATGTGCAGTAGTACTAGTAATCCATATCTATCTTTACTTACTTTCTGAGCCGGTCTCACCGACTTTATTGTTCACTTATCATGATGAAATCGTGAAGTGTTACTGTTTTATAAAATTTCGTCACTCAGCAATGAGTACGATGTACACTGACTTCCTAAACCAGTTAATTATTTCTTAAGAATAAATTTGTCAAAAGCTGTAACATCTATCTCACGACCCACAACACCAAACGACTCTTAACATTCGCATACACTATATGAAAGTCGTAAATATCTATTGTGAATATGATCCATGGCTTAAAGCGATCGTGGAGTTACTGAGAGACTTCATCTTCGATGCCTTAGCTGTGATTCATACGTTTATACCATGTAAAATCCTAGTTTCGAACTTTATATTCATATCAACAATCTGTAATAGAAATACAAGTGACTTTTGCTTGCATCGCCGAGAGTGACGGTATTCACTACAAAATTTGAAACACGTCTAATAAAATATAAAAATATAATATACATAGAATGAGACGAAGACGGTTTTGTCAAATAAATAAAAACATACAAATAAAGATGGTTACATACGGTTGCACCTAAGTACAGACGAAGTTTTATAAAACTCTGTATTGACACATTATTCTTTCAAGAATAGTTTACACCCCTAAACATATGATTATAATTTACAATACTGTTACAGCATATATCACAAAACATTCAGCTCTTATCTGTACTTAGAAGTCTATATAACAGACCTCTGTTGACCGACATAAATGTTCCTCCTTTGCAGCCAGCAACGTAATAACTTGCATCGAAATTCAGTTTTCTTATATAATGAATATGGATCAACGACATGCACTATACCGATGGGGTCATACTCGATAACTGTTTACAACGTGCCACAGTGTTGCAGTCGAGATGACAAATTTGGTATGTTATACTTACGTTCTATCAGACCGGGAAACAAGCTGAAACTGGCCTACACAAGCCTACACGACTGTCGTGCGAAATGTTTCAATATCCTTTCGTCTTAGTCGGATATTTCGTTAACCTTGTGCATTTAAACTTTCCCTTGGGCATAATGAAAGAAAAAAAACTTTTGTAAACATTATGCTAGAACTACTTACGTTTACAATTCGATAAAAACTTAATACTTACAACAACAGTATTTACATAGTTAGAACGCCAGATAAAAAATTGATTTAATTGTTAATTTTGTGTTATTAACATTTACTACATTTTGAAGTAAAATTTACACAGCCGTCAATTTTACGTTTCGAACGTTCAAGAACAGGAAGCTTTTAGTATTCAGGGATGATTTTAGGCAAACTGTCGCACGGCGCGTATGTGATGTAGCTTAGGTGGCTTTTGTTGGTCTGCTTCAGGTTGTTTCCCAGGTTGACAAGCCACAAATGTGACATATCTGTTCCTCCATCTCGACTTCATCTATTATTCTTTTCGACATATCTACACCATTGTCTTACGTTGCAAGCTGTTGTTGTCAACACACTGTACACTACCTACACAGCTGGTCAACATAATAAGACACAGCAAATCACTGGACCTATTCATCATCACCAAACAGAAAAAAATGGTTCAAATGGCTCTGCGCACTATGGGACTTAACTTCTAAGGTCATCAGTCCCCTAGAACTTAGAACTACTTAAACCTAACTAACCTATGGACATCACACACATCCATGCCCGAGGCAGGATTCGAACCTGCGACCGTAACGGTCGCGCGGTTCCAGACTGTAGCGTCTAGAACCGCTCGGCCACTTCGGCCGGCACCAAAAAGAAAAAGAAACCATTATAGTATCAGAGACCTTTAATTGGTTTCTAAATTCAGACACAATGTTAATACTGTAAGGCAACACTTTTTTCTGCATTTCACTTTTTTCTGCGTTTCTTCTTTTTATACACTAATGAAGAATAACATTTCTTTTCCTAGGCTAGGTAGAATCTAAGGGCGCGAAAAACAATGCCTGTTGATTTTGTTTTTAGTTTCAACAGAATCGCTTCTGAATACCGTTGAGAAAAACGATAACAGTGCCATTTATCTGTGAGTTGAAGAACTCTTGAAAATGACAGTGATGTCATTACCTGTGAATGAGGTGGAGTGCACGCATAGGCCAACTAGAGGCGTAATATTCACCACCAGTTCAATTCTGCTGGCTCAAAGTAATGAAAAATTACTACTATGTGTCATTTATGGTGATGTGACATATGCGTTTTATTATTTGATGGACATATACTTATAAGGACATCAGACACTAATATAATCTTAAGATTCGTCTGTTTTCATATGAGAGGAGAGATAATTTTAAGAAAAGAAAACTGCTTACACGTTTGAAGGACTGCAGCTTAAAATTTCCTATGTATAAGCTGCGTCTTTAAAAGTAAACCCCATAAATAAAATACCTTTAGGTCCGGACATACCCCAGAGTACTTAAGATACCATGGAGATCGAGAATAACAAATGAAGTTTTTAAATAACTTTCCAGAGACTGAGAAATAGTCAATTAGCTAGGAAGAGAGAGGTTGCGCATTTAGGATATATCAAGCGAAACGAAAGATAGCAATCTCGTGCCGATAATGGTAGGCAGAAGAGGAAATGGAAGAAAAAGGGCGGCTCGGCTGAAACAAAATAGGCAGTAGGAGAAATTAACAGCAATTCAGTAGCTGAGGCACCTGAGAAGCTGCGGAAATACACTAATAGGCCAAAACATTATGACCACTGTCTACCGCAAGGTTGTATGCTGCCTGGTGACGTTGAGGCCAGGTAACATGGTAAGAGAAGCATAGGAGTGGAACAGAGACGGATAGGGAATCATTCTAGGAACGATAAGTTGAGCAAAAGGGGAAATCCGACGACTTAAGCTACTTTGACAAAAGCCAGGGTGTTGTGGCCCGGCCGGCTGTTGTGGCCGAGCGGTTCTAGGCGCTTCAGTCGGGAACCGCGCTGCTGCTTCGGTCGCAGGTTCGAATCCTGCATCGGGAATCGATGTGTGCGCTGTCCTTAGGTTAGTTAGATTTAAGTAGCTCTAAGTCTATGGGACTGATGATCTGAGATGTTAAGCCCCATAATGCCTGGGAGCGGGAATCTCGGAAACGAAACTCGTAGGATGTTTGCGTGCTGCTGTCATGAGCACCTATTGGGAAGTGGTTGAAGAATGCTAAAATCACGAATAAGCGACAAGAAGTTTGACGTCCATACCTCATCACAGAACACAGCATCGGAAGGTTGCCCGCTCTCTAAAACAGGATAGACTGCGATCTGTGGCAGATCTGACGACAGAGGTTAGTGCTGGCGCAGCCACATGTATTTTGGAGCACACAATTCTGTGTACAGCGTTGAGGATAATGTTCCGCAGCAGCAGGCTCTTAAGCGTTCCCACGTTGACACAACAACATCGTCAATTATGATTATAATGGACACGGGATCACCGAGTTTGGACCGCGGATCAATGGGATAGCGAAAGTTGATCGGATGAATCCGGTTTATTGTTAATCCAGGTCGATGGTCGTGTCCACATACGCCGCCATCCAGGCGAAACACATAGGGGGGCCCGGACGCAGGCTGGTGGGAGCAGTATGTTATGGGCGGCATTCATCTGTGCTTCCATGGGACCTGCTGTAGTAATCGAACACACCATAACAGCAGACTACGTGATTATTATTAGGGAACACCTGTAACCACTTCCCTCAACGGCGACGGCATCTTTCAGCAGGAGAACTGTCGGTGCCACAGGGTCGGAATCGTGCTCCAGTGATTTGAGGAGTGTGATAGTGAACTGGCGTTGGTGCCTTGGCCAACAAATTCGGCTTGTTTGAATCAGATGGAACCAAACTGGGTCCGCGCCCACAAACCTACAGCCAGTAAATTACGGGAAGGTTGTGACCTGTGTGTAGGCATCTGTTGCCACAAACCTCTGGAAACCCATCAAGTACTTGTCGAATTCATACCACGCAGAATCACTGCTGAATTGCGCTCCAGAAGTGGTCCAACGCGTTTTTAAGTAGGTGGTATAGTGTCTTGGCGCATCAGTGCATGATCCCAAATACCCTTTATTTGATAAGCATTATATTAAAAAGAAGAATGAAGCAATTCTGATAATAGGAATACAGCGTAGAACCATTTTTTAAACGGTGACTTTAGTAGCTTGACAGCCCGTCGCATTACACCATGGTTTGTCGTAGTCGAGACACGCTCGTTACGTACACTTACCGTTCTCAATAGATGTAACGCCGATCATGATGGGCACTCTGTTGAAAGTGCCTGCACTCACAGTCCGAATTGGAGACTCTCGTACGAAAGCACCTTCGATATCCGGTTCGATAGTAGGTGCCCAAACGTTGTAAGAGAAGTACAGTTTTTCCTGAAAGACAAACGAAAACACTGCATTAAATTTCCATTTTCAGTGCAAAGGTTTCTAAGCGTGTTACTCGAAGCACGTAACGTAAATCGATTTGCTCTAATTTATTTTTACAACATTGTAAGTAGGTAACTGATTGTGTAACTATAAATTCGATATTTCTACACACATTTACTCGCTCTCGACAAGAATTTAATTTGTAATGCTACAGGTATCCAGACAATTTGTACTCTGTCTGCACAATTATGGTCTGATATTGTCCATCATAACTCCGTTTCACCTTCGGCGCCATCAATGTAATTGTATAATGCAACTTTCGTTCATCGAGAAACCCCACAGGAAGGAAATAACCAGAGAGATACACGTAAGAGATACTGTCTGTGTGCACTGTCAGTTTGTGTAAGATAATATACAAAGTAAGGAAAATAATAAATTAGAGTACAATATTAATGGATTACTTCTCAAGCGCATCACAATACTCGAATATTTAGGTGTCGTTTAAAAATTGATACGAAAGTAACGGACGCATAGATGCCGTGGTAGGGAAGGTGATCCAAGACTTAGTAATAGTAGCAGTTTTATTCATCCATGGATTATTTATACAAGTATGCAGACATTGTCATAACATAATAGTTCAAGAACACACGACTAAAACATTGGCACGCACATAAAGACTTTTACGCACTTACTGGCCTAATTTGACTGGGACGAGACAGATTGTTGCCCATGGCTTTGTAACAAGAACCATGGCGGAATTAGTCTCAAATACATATAGGCAAACCACATAAAAATCTAGACCACATTAGCCCCATGGAGACTGGAGCCCCCGTCCAGATTTCAGTGCCAAGCATTTCATAACAACGCAGCTTCATTCACTTCGTTTCTATGTGCCGTTTGAGAACAAGCTATTTGATACTGTGAAACGCTAGTTCTACACTGTAAACTCATCTCTCACTGGCAGTGACTCCATTCACTACAGACTCTGTCAGATGACATCAGGATCTCATCGTTTATGTTTTGTGTACAGCAACTTCTCATTTGATTGACTGAAAAATTGAATCAGAACTCTCCATAAAGAGTGAGAAGTTGACCTCGCAAAGAGCATAACGTGATGTTATCATACATTACAGAGGTTTTTTACTAATATATTCCAGAAAATAAAAAAGTAGAATGAAACATTGCAGCACTAAAGTATAGTGTCAAGTTACAGAGATGTTTTATTCTTGTTGTTTACCAGCTGCCCCCGACCCTCCTTGATGTAATTCAGTCTGGTTAAGTGGAAAGGAAAGAAAAGAGAACACGTACGTTTCTAATATGCATGGCAATTAAATATGCGTCCTAAACTCCCTCTTCCCCCTCTCCCCCTCCCCCTACCAGCTCCGTTCATTCGACCCCTATGTCCATCACCTCCTCTCCCTTCCTCTGTAAGTGTCTTCCTCCCCATCTCCTCTAGTCCCCTCTCTCCCCCAAAATTTCTGGCCATCATCTCCTCCACCTTTCTATGTCCATCTTCCCCATCCATCCGCTCGTGCCCTCCCCCTGTCCATCTGCACTTTTCCCTCTCTTTGACCTTGAGTCTCACTTATTGATCTTCCAAATTCAGATTCTGTAGCAGTATTCTAATTATAATCCAATATACCATAAATAGAATCTTCCTGATGGTTAACAATGTTTTGTTGTTGCATACTACATATATTTATATATTGCATCTACTAAAAATATATAGACTACGCCTGTCTGTATGTTCATTAGAGTATTGTGTAAAAATTATCATGTGTATTTATATACCTATATATTTGAATGCAACTTTGTGTGGAAACATCAAGGGAATTGGTGAAGAACTTTCGGATATTTGTTTTCAACAGTGGAACATAAAGTTTTTGCTAACAACATATCTGCTTTACGAAGTGTATTAATATGGCATATGATGCTCTAATAGGTATATAGAAACGCGCTCGTATTTAAATCCAACAGTCTGTCAAAATTTCAAAGCAATCGGTGTCTAACTTTCGGAGGCATACTATTTGGAACCACCGAACATTTAAATTTTCATTCACATAAATTTGCGTTACTTTTTTGGGGAGTTCGAGTTAGTATTCACACCAAGACTGCTGACATTCTTAAAAATATCCGGAATCCGATACATCGATATTTATAAGAATGTTTTTATTGAATGTCGATATATCGGGGAAATATATCGTTACATCGAAGAAAAAATATAGATTTACCGTCCTATAAAAATATCGGCTGCACTTGTAAATATAATGCCCATTTTAGAGTTGTATATTTAAGTATTGATTCATTGTTATATATTCCGTACATCAACAAGCCAGCAGCCTACCGATCCCCCTTAGAACACGAACTGAAAGGAAAACAATGCACTTTCATGCTTGGCGATAACCACTTTGCTAACAATGGTAACTGCATGTAAGTGCCGCGATAAAAGTTGTCCGTCGTCCAGTTTCGACCCATATGGGATTTGTCCAGTGTACTTTATGACGATTTCCCTGTTTTTCAATTCTGCCAACCCCAACGACCTAGCAGTTGTAGTTTCAAAATTGCGTGGTGAAGTTAAACGTTGCAGTTTCAGTTGGTAGCGCCGAGCGCCGATTACATCAACATTTCCCCCCACACGTCACCAACCAGCAAGACCAGTCTTGTTATTTAGATTTTTGTTCATTTTGAAGAACGCTGATGAGAGGAAATAACACCCTAGTTCCGTTAATTTTTTTTTAACGCTACTTCCTCACATCGGGAATCTTGTTGTTCCATTTACACCGCCACCTTCCCTTTTCCCTCGGCCCCCAAGTGCAATCGGACCACTTCTTTGTGTCACCTATACTTGCTGGTGCTGCACACAGCCAAAGAGAAAGATTAGACGTGATGCAAGCGCAAAAAGTAGTATGACTTTTTCACATGGTGAAACTAAAAATTATTTTCTATTACTGTTTCAAATGAACAATTCGAAATATTTACCGAAAATTGCGGAAAAAATAAAAATAAAAGAATTGGCGCTTGATATTGCCATTTCGATATTGACATATAGACATATCCTGCAAAAATGTATCTACGACATACATACAGATTCTTATCGAAAAAATATCGATATGTAATATTCTTGAAGTAAGAGTGGTGAGACAATAAAGAAGACAACGGCCTAGGTTGAAGCATTTGGAAGACATCTAGAAGAGGAAGCGTGTGAGAATTACATGGAACTGAAACGAACAGCCAATAGTAGACGAGAGTAGTTGCAGCGTAGGGGTATTACGTTTCGAATATGTGTATGCTACTGTTTTCACCAAACCCAACACATTGTTACGTAAGTAAATCTTCGCTGTAAAAAATATATTGTTGAACAGGTACTTCTTTACCACTCATTTAAATTTTATTTTATTGATCTCTTCAGCCTTCTTGCGCGAATTATTGTACAAAAGCTGTTTTTGAGTTCAGATTTATTCTTCCTTGTTAAATGTAAATGAGGTCAGTACCTGGTACCATGGATATGTACTCACTGTTCCTGCAGTGATCATCAAAGGTTTTTTTATGTGTATTAAGAACTGGGAAAATTACTCACATGTGTAACTGAAATACCCAATGTTTTTAAGAATTTTTTGCAGTTGGCCAGATTACTGCATTGCCTGTATTTTGAAAACTGTATTCACATTTTACGCATTTGTTCTCGGGAACAGAATTCCATAGCTAAAAAATCAGTACCGTTACTCATCCGAACAGCAACTAGACAACACTGGCTATTACTCACTGATGACAGTACCCTATAGCCATAATCTGCTAACAACATTCTATTTCCAAATATCTGTGTGTATTTGTAATGTTCTATCTCAAATATACGGTTCACCGCTTTCAGTTCGTTTTGGATAAAGTACACTTTAATAGAAAAAATTCAGTGCTTGTAATGATAATAGATAGTCACTGGAATACGACAGAGTAAAGAGAGTTGTAGAGGCTGGGACTGGTGCGTCATCCCATCAGTGAATGCGAAACATGCCACACGAGAGGGTGCGCTAGTCAGACAGACGGAATTCGTTCGCGGGCTGCGGTGTTAACAGGAGATTTGCACAGCGAGGTAGATTCGAAAACGGCAGATTATGCTTGTGTGCATTTGCGAGAAGTGAGTTAATTTAGCAGCATGGGAGATTCTCGCAAGCCTGATATTCATGACTTGCAGGGGGTAGGGACGGAAACCGAGACAAGAGCTTATGCTACAACACAATATTAATAAGTTGTCGCTAGCTTCGGATATAGAGCTGTTCTACATTATTGTTGTCGCCGACCAATATTTCCACAAGATTACAACATTTGACGACGCCGGCATCCCAAGACTGTACGATTGACGCTTAGAGTGATCATCAATTTAAACTGCAAATCCCAGTGATTATTTTGAAAAATAGTTGTTATTGTGTAATTTAGTATCTTGTAACGGTGTGGAATCTGTGTGGAAACTACATTATAGAACTATAATGCTGTTACCTAGGATAATGGTTCAAATGGCTCAGAGTACTATGGGACCCAACATCTGTGGTCATCAGTCCCGTAGAACTTAGAACTACTTAAACCTAACTAACCCAAGCGCATCACACACAACCATGCCCGAGGCAGGATTCGAACCTGCGACAAAGCGGTCACGCGGTTCCAGAGTGAAGAGCCTAGAACCGTACGGCCACAACTGCCGGCGTGTTACCTAGGATAGAACCCTAATTTTAAGATTTCTATTCGCATGAACTAGAATCACGAATACGTAGTAGAATTTAACAGAAATGCACCAAGTATTGTTTCTTTAATAACTTCACAAGGAAATCTAAATTAACTAACAGCCAGTTTGCGCAATCACCGCCGTTCAGGTTAGTATTGTTGTTCAACGCTAGCAGTGGCAATGTATACTAACAATAGGGAGGGAGGGAAGAGGACGAATCCATGAACACCGCAAACAAATAAAAAATTACAAATTTCGGTAACTGTTGTTCACTTTCAACAACACCAAGAAAATATTTGTATGACATTCGCTGTGAAAAGTCGCATCCACTGCTACTGCCTTCATTTTTGGATGAAGTTTAAATGAACAAATTTAAATGAACTATAGAATATGGTACATAATTTAATTAAAAGTAATATATATTTCTTTTAAAAAGATAATTACAAAATGTGGGTATTCCTTGGGTTAAAGTAGGCCTACTTACATTATTTGTATACCGTTACTTAACAGATTTAGATAACGAAATAAATTGGCTTTTGCTTCTACATTACTGTGTGTTGATCATTTGGGGTGCCTTATTTCAGCTTTGTTTCAACAGTTCATATTTCATAGTTTCAGTGGTGTGAACTTCTATTTTCCTTTTCTCAATAATACATTTAAAAATAAATTTATGAAGGTAAGTGTTAGTGTAGTGGAAATCTGTATGCTGTTGTTTTCAAGGTCATTTCAGTATTACAGTAATCAAAGTATGTTTTATCATATTAAGAATATTCTAACAAAACTATTCGGCAGGGTAATTCAGGCTTGTTTATTCAGTAATTCCTGGATATATTTGCATCAGCAGAGAAAATACAGAACTATGTAAACGAGTTATATATGAAGTTGTAGATCACGTACTACACTGCTCTTATCATCTGACTTTGCAAGACGTTTGTTCAGTTCAACAGCTACAGTACTATTCCTAAATCACCCATGTTCATCTGAAGAAACTGAAAGAATCACCTAGCGCTAATGTCTGTTTTTGAGAAAGATCGTTAATAAATGGTTCAAATGGCTCTGACCACGATGGGACTCAACTGCTGTGGTCATCAGTCCCCTAGAACTTACAACTACTTAAACCTAACTAACCTAAGGACATCACACACATCCATGCCCGAGGCAGGATTCGAACCTGCGTCCGTAGAGGCCGCGCGGTTCCAGACTGTAGCGCCTAGAACCGCTTGGCCACTCAGGCCGGCGATCAGTAACAATTGAAACCCTTTAACCCATTAATAAATCCATGTCAGATATACTATAACAGTTAAATCAGTTGTTATTGCCATTCTCGGCAGCGAATTGAATGTGTTTTCTGATATAGACAGTGGAGTATTAAAACGTGGTAGCTTTTGCATTTGAAGTCCCTAGGTATCTATAAGATCACATAGTCAAGTGTTTTAACTGATTGGGTTATGGTGGCCCTGCATGGTCATATCACTCCAACTGAGAATCACTATTTATTCCTACGAATTTTGTGTTTGTCATCCACTCTGTAGAGGTACCAACTACATTTAACAGTTTTATCCTGACCTGAAAGTCGTGGCATTTGTTTTCTTGTAGTTCAGCGTAAGTTTACTGAAAGATGGGAAATGTTAAACTTTATTGAGTTTTTATCTGATTTTGGAACAAGTATTTCGCTTGTTTTCTCAGCGATTGTAATATTAATGTCATGAGCGAAGAGATTTTATTCCTCATGAATAACACTATTGGGTTATGTCATTTATGCGTACCAGGAAGAGTGTTGATCCTATTATGCTATACCGAAAAACTCACACGTGTTTGTATTTTGCTCGTACAGGCGTTTCACTAAGAGTTCAGCCGTTTTCCAGTTTTGTGTAGTCTCTGTTCCATGTAACCGGCCTGCCTGGCATTATTGAAACCAGTAATTAAGTACACCTCCTTCTGGTAATGATTCTACTCTAGTTAGTCGAATATCATGATTAAGACTATAAGAAGCCACAGAATGGGCTAAGAGTGTGTTTGTGGCGCACTAATTCCCGTCATGGCCATCAGGTACCACATCTGTAAGTTCTTATGTAGCTGATTATGTATAGCTAACACTTGTGGAATCCCTGCTGCGATCCTCTTAGACGGTTGTAATTATTGAAGTAATTCATTAACTAGTATTCCATATACGATTGTATTACTTTTGAAAATGCTGACAGCAGGAAAATGGGCTAGAAATTTTCTAGCTCTTCTACATTATCTTCCTTAATTAGAAGCACCACGCTTACATGTTTTAAATAGTTTTGAAAATTCTCTGATTTGAATAACTAAAATATGAATTTAGTGTGTTTCTTAAGATTGCATACTACTCTGAAGCACACATACTGATATTTCATATGAAGTTTTGAACAATTTTACTGACTTCTTGTAATGTGCTTGGTAATACGTTCATTGTACTTAGTGCAAAATTTTACAGGTGTTTTATTTGTTGTAATTTCACTGTAGTACCTGAAAAATGACGTTTAACATAGTTCGCTAGTTGATGTGGGTCATTTATTACTTCATCCTCTCTCTTTTGTTTGTATGTTATTGCGATTTTGTTTTTCGCTCTCTGTTCAGTAACGTCCAGAATGCTCTGCTTTTATGCCAGTAATGGGAAGGTTGTTTGTGAGGGTACTACTGGTGGAGTCTATGACACCTGTGTTTATCTACATCTACATCTACATTTATACTCCGCAAGCCACCCAACGGTGTGTGGCGGAGGGCACTTTACGTGCCACTGTCATTACCTCCCTTTCCTGTTCCAGTCGCGTATGGTTCGCGGGAAGAACGACTGTCTGAAAGCCTCCGTGCGCGCTCTAATCTCTCTAATTTTACATTCGTGATCTCCTCGGGAGTTATAAGTAGGGGGAAGCAATATATTCGATACCTCATCCAGAAACGCACCCTCTCGCAACCTGGCGAGCAAGCTACACCGCGATGCAGAGCGCCTCTCTTGCAGAGTCTGCCACTTGAGTTTATTAAACATCTCCGTAACGCTATCACGGTTACCAAATAACCCTGTGACGAAACGCGCCGCTCATCTTTGGATCTTCTCTATCTCCTCCGTCAAGCCGATCTGGTACGGATCCCACACTGATGAGCAATACTCAAGTATGGGTCGAACGAGTGTTTTGCAACCCACCTCCTTTGTTGATGGACTACATTTTCTAAGCACTCTCCCAATGAATCTCAACCTGGTACCCAAGCATAAAATTATATTAACTGTTGTTGTTGAGACTTTATCTACACTTCTGGAAATGGAAAAAAGAACACATTGACACCGGTGTGTCAGACCCACCATACTTGCTCCGGACACTGCGAGAGGGCTGTACAAGCAATGATCACACTCATGGCACAGCGGACACACCAGGAACCGCGGTGTTGGCCGTCGAATGGCGCTAGCTGCGCAGCATTTGTGCACCGCCGCCGTCAGTGTCAGCCAGTTTGCCGTGGCATACGGAGCTCCATCGCAGTCTTTAACACTGGTAGCATGCCGCGACAGCGTGGACGTGAACCGTATGTGAAGTTGACGGACTTTGAGCGAGGGCGTATAGTGGGCATGCGGGAGGCCGGGTGGACGTACCGCCGAATTGCTCAACACGTGGGGCGTGAGGTCTCCACAGTACATCGATGTTGTCGCCAGTGGTCGGCGGAAGGTGCACGTGCCCGTCGACCTGGGACCGGACCGCAGCGACGCACGGATGCACACCAAGACCGTAGGATCCTACGCAGTGCCGTAGGGGACCGCACCGCCACTTCCCAGCAAATTAGGGACACTGTTGCTCCTGGGGTATCGGCGAGGACCATTCGCAACCGTCTCCATGAAGCTGGGCTACGGTCCCGCACACCGTTAGACCGTCTTCCGCTCACGCCCCAACATCGTGCAGCCCGCCTCCAGTGGTGTCGCGACAGGCGTGAATGGAGGGACGAATGGAGACGTGTCGTCTTCAGCGATGAGAGTCGCTTCTGCCTTGGTGCCAATGATGGTCGTATGCGTGTTTGGCGCCGTGCAGGTGAGCGCCACAATCAGGACTGCATACGACCGAGGCACACAGGGCCAACACCCGGCATCATGGTGTGGGGAGCAATCTCCTACACTGGCCGTACACCACTGGTGATCGTCGAGGGGACACTGAATAGTGCACGGTACATCCAAACCGTCATCGAACCCATCGTTCTACCATTCCTAGACCGGCAAGGGAACTTGCTGTTCCAACAGGACAATGCACGTCCGCATGTATCCCGTGCCACCCAACGTGCTCTAGAAGGTGTAAGTCAACTACCCTGGCCAGCAAGATTTCCGGATCTGTCCCCCACTGAGCATGTTTGGGACTGGATGAAGCGTCGTCTCACGCGGTCTGCACGTCCAGCACGAACGCTGGTCCAACTGAGGCGCCAGGTGGAAATGGCATGGCAAGCCGTTCCACAGGACTACATCCAGCATCTCTACGATCGTCTCCATGGGAGAATAGCAGCCTGCATTGCTGCGAAAGGTGGATATACACTGTACTAGTGCCGACATTGTGCATGCTCTGTTGCCTGTGTCTATGTGCCTGTGGTTCTGTCAGTGTGATCATGTGATGTATCTGACCCCAGGAATGTGTCAATAAAGTTTCCCCTTCCTGGGACAATGAATTCACGGTGTTCTTATTTCAATTTCCAGGAGTGTATAACTGTTAATTTGTCGAAAGTAATCCCGACCGATCACCGTAGCAACATGTGCAAAAGCAACTGCCATCGGTGGCATTTCCAACCACAGCTCTATTAAAGCGTGACCGAGCATTAAGTCAGAAAAGATCGACAAAATGTAAATTGGAGCCACAAGTGAACGACGCTATCGTGTACAGGTTACCACCCAATTCTCAAGGCACAACACTGTCCAAGATGATGGCTGAATTGTGGTACATATGTGCTGCTCCCAGGCCTACTGATGCTCTTCTCCTTTTAACTCTGACAATGCTTGATACCCCCCGGGTTGGAGTGACAGCATAACGTCACTTTCTCTTTCTCCTTGCCTTCTTACCAACAGCCAGTTCCAAATCAACCTCGTTTCTTCTGCCTTGCATTTTCCAGCTGTTCCAGGAAGATATATTTCCTACAAGATTGAAGACGAAGATACCCTCTAACTAACCTGTAACAGATCCCAAATTTCTCACTCAGTATCAAAGTAATTTAAGAAAGAGGAGTAAGTAAATAGTGAAAGACTGTACATAAGTTTTTCATGCACATGAGTTGAGTTACATCTAAACAAAAATTGTGCTGTTGCAGCTTTTTGGGCTGATTTAGAGGTTCAAATGACGGAAGAAAAAGTAATTAGTTGATTTTTATTGAGAAAATATGCTTCAGCAAGATTGTTTAGTTAGATTTTTAGACGTTTATAATTCGAAACATTTAGGCCCTCACAAAAGTGTAGCAGGGATGCTCATGAAACTTAAATGGGAACCTTTGGAAACTACAATATCCGCACTTTTACTTGGTGGCCCATCGCGTCATATTACTTGATGACTGATGCATACTTCGTCACAAAAGTGTTCGCAATCCTCGGATTTCCTTTGACCGTGAAATGTGCAGCGATCTAATAATATTGTCATTTAAATGCTTGCAGAGCGCTTGCTGATACTACTCATCCTTTTTTTCTTTTTTTGAAACCAAGGTGAAGGTTTCGGCGCCTGATGTAGTCTCATTCTTCGTACGCTGCTGGTGCCGGTATTACGTTTCCTCCAACTTCGTGAAATCTTCTGACACAAGAACAGAGCAGGGCTCACCTCATCCGTCATTAAGAGCGACTGGTCCACTAGAAGGTCAGTGGCGTTGACAGATCGTAAGAACTCCACCAGCTGCTGCGAGTTTTCCGCCTCGTAGCCGAGGACGGAACCCAGTGCGAAGGCGTGGTGGCGGGCATCGCGCACCAGCGACATGCGGGCGACGAAGGTGCCGCTCTGGTCCACCAGCTGTGAGAAGAGACCTGCAGCAGGCGTACACACACACACACACACGTCAGCCACTCAATACATGCATACCTAAACGTCGTAGTCAGCATTTGTCGGGTAGTCTGTGGTATGATCAGCATTACTTAATTCGTTTCTATTTGGTTTTCCTTGCCTTACAAGGCCTTACAGTTATCTGCTTACGATTTTTGTTACCTTAGTTGTATTAAGCACAATAAAATCTTTATTACTTTCCACTGTTTGGAATTCCAAAGAACATTAAATGGAATGCCTAAATAGTCTCAGTCGTAGGTAAAACCAGTAACAGATTCGAAAGGATTCTGGGAAGACGTAAATCAGATTAGAGGGGGAACTGCTTACAAAATACTCGTGTGATCAGTCCATAATATTTGACAAGTGTATGGGACCGAGCGAAGTGGCGGAGTGGTTAGCAAACTGCACTCACTTTCTGGGGGATGACGGTTCAATCCCGCGACCGGCCATCCTGATTTAGGTTTCCGTGCTTTCCCTAAATCTCTACAAGCAAATTCCGGAATGGTTCCTTTGAAAGGGCACGGCCGACTTCATTCCCCGTCCTCTCCTAATCCGATGAGACCGATGACCTCGCTGTTTGGTCTCTTCCCCCACACAACCCACTCAAGTGTATGAGACCCATGCTAAAAAAGACTCACAGGGTTTTTATGCTGCACCTACACACAGTAATTACAATTTGAGACTGCTGTCAAATACAGAACTTTTAATTAAAAACCTGTTTATAATGTTCTGTATACCATAATAACAACCTTAATGTCGTTTTTTGTAAGGAAGCATTGGTTACAGAATGAGAAGCCATTTCCATTAAATACCTACGGTTTCTTAGAAGAAAAGGACGTACAAACAAACAATTATAGTGTGACTGTTTGACTAATGCTGTCAACAAATGAAAACTTGTGCTTAGTGAACAGTGATTTCGTGTGTACGGCTCGTATATCCTTACATGCCATAGATTTACGTGACATTATTTCCTTTTTATTTGATTATAGCTTATTCTTTCACTGTATTCAGGCTGACTATTGATGATAGGTACGCGACAGTACGTCGAATAATATCCTCCTTTTGAAAGAGTGCAGGAAGGTACATTGCTGACTGCCAAACGGAAACAGTATTACAGCTTCAAACATTTGCGGTACTTCCTTGTGAACCACGTTGCTGTTCACTCGTGGAAAAGCTTTATTCTCACATACTGATCCATGGGTCGTTTAATATTTGAATAGGACGTGAGAAATTAACTCCTGAGTTGCAAAACGAAGTTGCAGATTCGCGCTGCGAACAGGCGCGCATTCGAGGATTTCAGTGCGAAGTGTCTCAGCTGTGCCACTTAGTACACATTCTCTCTGACTTTTTCGTGAATCTTTATGGGGTGCTGTATAGTAAACAAATTAACAGGAATGATCATTGTATCGTAATACAGAATAAAACAGGCACTACCATATCGTAAATATTCGCCCACAGGAATGTATATAATGGATTTACGAGTACAGGTTGTAGACACATGATTGATATATGGAACTTTGGGTCTGGGTGTGAGTCGTGCTTGGACAGCCTACTGGTTCGCAGTTCGCCATCGGCAGCGAAGCGGTGCGGATGGAGCTCTTTACAAACTCGCTGCAGCGTGTGCCTCACGGTTGGTTGCTTTCACAGCGATATTCGGGCGTGTTAGGACAACGACGGAACTGCCAACTCCTGTCGTAAAACCACATTGAAGTTCATCTTGTGAAACGAATATGCCTGACCAAAATCAGTGAGTATACTCCGTGAAGACATGATCGGAATACGTCTGTCCACCGTTAGTAGCATGGCTTGTATCAAACTAAGAAACGACGCAACATGCGACGAAATCTTAGCATGGACGAAAGACGGCCACAGATCCCAGAATTTGGACAGCCACATCATCTCAATAAGTGCTGAAAACGCCGGCCTGGGATTATGCATGATTTGTATCTTCGAACTTCCGTTCTAAATGCCGACAGAAGATGTGATAGTGTCGCAGCGCTCGTTTGGAACAGTACTTGCTTCTCCTCTTTCAGCTGTGACATCCCTTTCACACACCTACGTGTTAGCATTAACCTCATGCCCTCCAAACACCTGCACAAGATCTTTCACAACCTGCAGAGACTGGGAAGGACGATGCTGACCACCTACAACAGAGACTGGCCCTCTCCCCTTGATCCTAGTGCCGGATGAAGATATTGACAAACGTCAAAGTTATATTGATCTTCATGCCATGGTTGTGTCTACAGCCTCCTAAACATCGTGACTGTATCCTATCGTCCGACTCGGAACCACATCCCCACAAACGGAGGTCACCAAAACGATCCAAGAAGAAGGATGACGTCGATGACGGAGTCGGACTCGTGTTTCCAGGATGAATACGTCAGACGCCCACCAGAAGATTCCCAGGAGGAGGTCTGATGTGCAGTTGCCAATGTCCATCCCCATCACGAACAGGACTATTCACCAAGTGACTCCAGAACACAGCAACGCCCTGTAGACACCCAGTTTGATCGATTCTTATGCCACCAGCATACACTCACTAATGAAAATGACTCATTTTGCATCATCGCTAGTCGGATCTGATTGCCCCGTTTCGTGCGTGGAGGACGTTGTTCCTGAACCCTCACCAGACGAAGAAGAGCCACAGTCCACCCTGGTCAACAGGGCATGATCAGTAGATAGACAATGCTTAAGACTGTACGACATTTCATTCTAACCGATATGAGAATGCATGGCAAGGTGTTGCCGAAGCTGGCATGCTGAATTGCTACCATCAGTTTAAATATAATCGGTTCCTACCTTATACTTCAATTGCTATGGGACACGTTATGAGCATCAAACATTTACATTGCGCTATTGTGCTGTTCCAAGAGATACAGACGGAGAATTGGTCCGATTTTTGGGTTATGGTGTGTACATCAACCCAGCCACCAACCAAGGTTGTGGAACAGTCGTTATCAGGCGTGAAGGTGTTGCAGAAGAAGATGTCACTTTATTTCAGCAAGCATGAGAGCTGGCACTAACAGTACTTGGAATCACGCTAGTGAATGTCTATGCGCCATCCAGCACACACTAACGACGAGAGCCCTCAAGTTTTATTCTAAAACAATTACGCTGCTTTTTCTGAGACGATATTACATAACTATCGGCGGGTGTTCTCGAGAGGGAAGACCAATACCCGAATTTCACCACCTATCTCAAACTTCATTACTTGGTGCATCGACTAAATCTCATACGATACTGGGAAGTTGTGTCCGTCCCGATAGCTGAGTGATCAGCGTGACGGATTGCTGTCCTACTGGCCTGGGTTCGATTCTTGCTTGGTCAGAGATTTCCTTCGCTCAGGGACTGGGTGTTCTATTGTCTTCGTCATCATTTCATCCCCATCCGTCGCGCAGGTCGCCTAGTGTGGCGTCGAATGTAGTAAGGCCTGCACCAAGGGGGTTGGACCTGCCCCACAAGGAGCCTCCCGGTCAATGACGCCAAATGCTCATTTCCATTTTCTGGGAAGTGGTACGCGGCGATCGCTTGAGATATACGTAATTCATGAACTGCTCAGTTGGTCGTTTGGATCTCATCTGACTTCCCTGGTAGCTTCGGACGTCCGGAACGTGGAAAGGTGGCTCTCGAAATTCTCAAATCATGGTTCTTAGGTGTACATGATCAACCTCCGACGTCAAACAATATGGTGCAGTTGGGGTCAGTGGAAACTTAACATTACCTACTTACAGGAACTGGAATTTCGACGATTGGTCACGATGACATGGAAATCCTGCGAAAGACGCTACCTACTTACAGGAACTGGAATTTCGACGATTGGTCACGATGACATGGAAATCCTGCGAAAGACGCATCACACAGTACATGTCCAAAATTCTGTGGTAATACAATGTGTAAATCCAGCCCTACTCTGCACATTGGTCCGGTGTGGAAAGAAATAAATGCACTGGCGCAGAGACATGACAGAATTTTACTAGATAATCCTCCAGGACCTTATCGAGCACCATATTTCCCCATAAAGTCAGGTCGAGGTTCAATGTATCAAGTTTAAAATTTTGGCCCATACTCAGTGCAGACTTCAAGGTGTAGTTGCCCGAGTGTGGTGCAAAGACAGCATCAATGGAGAAACGCCCTCAATGCATGATGTCGTTGCAAATCTCATACACCACCGGTAAGTGCTGATCTGGTTTTTGCATTTACCTGTTGGTCAGTGGTTGGTATCACAGGCGAATATCGCAACAACCTTCGAAGGTCACTGTCGTCACTTCTGTCGTGAGGACTACCATAACGTTGAGGCACTTGCAGAAATACTACAGACAGACCATCATAACCTTGATGGCCAGACAGCAGACTCTCTTTTAACAAACTTCTCCACTGAAGACATCACTGATAGGCTCACCAAAAGGGCTCTCAGCCGATCGATAGGACCAGATGGTTTGCTGTTTTAACTTTATAGGACCTTCGAGGACTGCGATAGAGGTAAATTCACCAGGAACTGCTGCCCACTATGACGTCGCCATCTCCAGAATTTCTGGTTAGCCTTATTATTCCGATACCTAAACATCAGGAGAGACTCAACCTGACAGCTATCGGCCAAAAACTTTACTCAACTCAGATTTTAAGATCTTTATGCATCTTCTCTCGATGCATCACAGACGAGTCGTATACCATATCGCTGAAGTTCTACGGCGGAGATCCTACTATACTATACTATCAACGCTATGTGATTATGAAGACGTCATAACCATTGCAGCAGTCTGTCGATTGCAGGGATCCATGACTGTCATCGACTTCGATCAGGCATTTGATCGTGTGAACCACACTTTCCTCGCAAAAACGATGGAACGTATGGCTTTCCCACTTGGCTTGATTCTGATGGTCAGTGGACAGATGACAACATCGATGTCGATAGCACTGTTAGTCAGACAGTGTTATCTCCTTTCAGTGACCATGTACGCCATCAAACTAGAATCACTTTTCTACAGCCTGCAACGTGGTTATCAGGAATCATTCTGTGAGGACACACATTCAAATACCATGCCTATGGCCGATCGGAGTGGCCGAGCGGTTCTAGGCACTACAGTCTCGAACCGTGCGACCGCTACCGTCGCAGGTTAGAATCCTTCCTCGGGCATGGATGTGTGTGATGTCCTTAGGTTAGTTAGGTTTAAGTAGTTCTAAGTACTAGGGGACGGATGACCTCAAATCTTAAGTCCCATAGTGCTCAGAGCCCTTTGACCATGCCTATACAGATGACCTCACCAGTAATTGAACTAGGTAGTTTCTGGGTCAACTTACATTCTACAGTCTGGAACCGCTCGACCGCTACGGTCACAGATTCGAATCCTGCCTCGGGCATGGATGTGTGTGATGACCTCAGATGTTAAGTCCTATAGTGCTCAGAGCTATTTGAAACATATGAACCAGCTTACATTGCTGACACATGTATCCAAGATGGCGGATGTAAGAGAGCGGACATAGATGCGGCAATGTCGCACTGACGTCGTGACAGGGTTCAAATGGCTCTAAGCACTATGGGACTTAACATCTAAGGTCATCAGCCCCTAGACTTAGAATTACTTAAACCTGACTAACCTAAGGACATCACACACATCCATACCCAAGGCAGG
This sequence comes from Schistocerca serialis cubense, assembly GCF_023864345.2. Taxonomy (NCBI): domain Eukaryota; kingdom Metazoa; phylum Arthropoda; class Insecta; order Orthoptera; family Acrididae; genus Schistocerca; species Schistocerca serialis. The sequence goes on along the minus strand of NC_064641.1, from coordinate 432,641,745 downwards.
ATTGGAAAGTGCGATCGTAGCGGCCTAGAACCGCTCGGCCACAACGGCCGGCACGTAACAGGGAATTCAAATTTTGGCAGGAAATAGGACAAATAGGGTGCCTCTACTAAACTAACTTCTTTCACCCCTCTCCCATTCCTATGCTGTTACCCAACCCTCATCACGGTTAGTCTCTTTCCAGCTGCCAAAGACGAAAGTTAAGTTAGTGTACCTCATTTATTTTTGGTGAAAAACTAAAGATCGCTCCAAATTACACATCTATAGGCATTGAGCTACAAGAGTGCCTAAAATCATAATAAAATTGAAGATGTCACACAACTGGTGTTACCCTGCTGGAAAAAAATTCACAATACCCTGCTCCACTGGACAAATGGCGAGAAAGAGACTCATCTAAAGTGGTAAGTGAAACAACCCCCTGAACTAATATATGAATAAAAATTATAGTGTTAAAAAACTAGAACTGCAGTGATGTTAAAAAATCGGACTACACATACCTGCCACTGATGATAAAATATGATTACGCAGAGAGTAACATCACTTCGATTATAAACAACTGCCGTATGCTGCTGCGGGATAGTATACCAACAGGAAAAAGCTTGTTAAATTACTGGGTATTACCACTGAGGAGGTTAAAGACTGTAACACACAACACTCATAATCACGTATTTCACGCACAGCGTGCCGCAGCATGAAGTCCCGGGATGCTGGTCGGGAGGAGCGGGGAGAGGGGGTTGATGCGTTGTGGTGGGGTGGGGTGGTTCGCTCGGCGCTCTGACCACAACTGCAGCTTGTAGCAAGGCTGTCACACATGCTGCCGAATGTCGCGAAACCTATAGCCGCCGGCGGAATTATAGCTGTTGCCCGCAGCGAGTCATGCAGGTTCATTACACGTGGCTATTGTTTGACGAGACAACTACCTCTACATAAGCTGGCTTCGTGAACAATTGAGGAACCCTCAACGGACAGTGGTCACTCCCCAAACTGACGAACAAAGGCTGGACTGGTTCACCTGGCATAAAGGCGTCCGCAAACAATACTCTTTTTGGTCTGGCCAGCTTGCTGCCGTGATTTTCTGTAACTACCTGCTATCATCTCCAGATTCTGGGATTAGAAGAATATTTACTTTCGGAGCTCTGTCAGTGAGAAATTGCTTCGCCAATCGCGAGTTAATTTACCGATCTCGAAACTGATGTCAGCTGCAATATCCGATTTCACGCTCCAAAATGACGAAATTTGTGACAGTTTTATGCTGAAATCATCGAGGAGAATATAAAAACTTTCAGAATCTCGAAACTGATGTCAGCTGCAATATCCGATTTCACGCTCCAAAATGACGAAATTTGTGACAGTTTTATGCTGAAATCATCGAGGAGAATATAAAAACTTTCAGAATTTCTCGTATTTTCAAATCGTTTGCCAGAATATCATACAATTTACACGACTGTTCTCGATATTAACCACACAGCAGTATGCTACTGATTGCTTTTATAGTACAACACGGAAGATGTATAGTGGAATTTATATCTCTGGAGACTCTGAACTTTGGCGAGATCATTATGTGGCACATGCTGCGAACCATTAATACGGAGAAACTTACCTCGTGTGTGAAGATTTTTACACGAAAACTCGAAAATAAAGGAAAGTGATAGTTCAACTCGTATTTTTTAAAGAATACCGATGACAGTGACGTAACAGATTCCAGATCATCGTTGTACATGACAAAGTCAACTAAGGATTTAATACTCATAATAACACTATTTCTCTTGTCTTGAATACCATTAAATGCGTCTTCCACCGATGTTTCACCATCTAGATGCAAAAAACACATCAAAATCGATGTTCTCGCAGCCAAATAAATAAGGGAAATCTAGAATGGCAATATACCTCTCAGTCGAACAAGAGGCTTCTCGAAGTCACTGACTTGCTGGACCAACGATACAAAGGGAGAGAAAGAGACTTTTAACGACCTGTCTCACTACACCCCCGATAAAAATATGCGACATCACTGATCACACCTCCTCACGAGTAGAACAAGAGGCTTCTGTTTCTGGTCTGCAGAAATCAGTCACAGATAAATAAAATGCACAAGTAACGACACTTCCAGCAAGCCGTTAAACGTTTTTATTGGAAAGACTGGTCGTCCTGGAACCAAAACCGAAATATTTGACTGTTCATCAAGGATTAATAAGTGAACAGTCAATTGCTGTGTGATTTCAAACTTTATGGATGTACAGGATCTGTCTGAAAGTGGTACTCGGGTAAGTAAAATCGGTCCCATGTAGGAAATCATTCGGCTGGGCAAAGCTCTTTGATGCTTCTCACTACAGATACCTCTATTCCTCCATCATACCTGTATCCACCGGCAACTTTTAGCACTGAAATATGGTCTCCAGTGCGTATTCCCGTTCGTCATATTTAGAGCTGTGCGTTAAATGAGTGCTATTTCGTGTTGAAGTTTTCCAGAATAATTTCTCTGCATCCCTTCAGCTAGTGTGTTAGACTGGCCGAAGTCACCTTATGGTGCTTCTCACGGGCTATCCCATCTTTCACAGTCCTTCAGCTAGTGTGTTATACCGGTAAAAGCTACTCTTCGGCACTTCTCATTGCTCATACCTGCACACCTATACAGTGATGGCATGTCGGATCCTAACAGTCGTCGATGTCCATGTGCTGACAACAGCTCTTTACGTACATACAACCACTTTTTAATGCGGACTCACCGCCGGAGAGCTGTCGAAGGACGTCACCCAGGGGTTAGGCAGCTGGCGGCGTGGCACGCAGTTCATCAACCACATTTCACCACGGAAATGAGTGCCGCATCATACATCGTCGTTACTGGTAAATACCCGACGAAATTCAAACTCCATACCATCATCCTGGCAGCCGTTCCCACTGCCTGAGTTGCTATGTGGACGACACAACGAACACCGTTTCTTCTGCGATGCTGCAGCGGGCGTATAGATCCCTCTCAAGCACAAACTGGATTTTTATCCCTGGGTACCAGAAATGGGCCCTAGAACGTAACTGATTTTTTTGAGATCTTTGCTAACAATACTACATAATGAGACATGTCAGATACCAGTCACATTTGCTGACTACTTAGGGAGCATACTTTTCGAACCATCGCGCAATTGGAACCTCCACAGTGAGCGGGTTTGACAGGTGCAGCTCTGTTCTCATGATCACCAAAGGCTCGACGTTGCTTTCTGAAGGCATGTCCCCAAACGGTGTCTTCAAAACGAGCGGTCGCCGATTCGTTTTTGGATTACGAGAGCATCTTTGAGTTATTTTTTTCTGTTTCAGATGTTAAATAAATGAGTTTTATGTTATCCCTTTTACGCTGTATACCTAAAAAATACACAAAATTGTTTCCTTCGCTACCTGTGTTCTGTAATTTCTTGTCAATGGATAAAAGTTAATTTGGGGGAAAGTGGTGTTTGAAGTAAGAACTATGATTATTATGTTCATGTTTATAAATTTGTTTTGTTATCAACATTCCAAACTAAATCTTTGTATTTTCTAATGACGGAAACCATTCTTGTAAAATTTATTTATAAGTGCAATAAAGAGCGGTAAAAAGAAAAAGAAAATATGCAGCACTGTGGTTTAACAAAGAAAGAAAGGAAAAAAAGGCGATGAGGTGACTGTTTGCGATAATCAGGAAATCCTGGTTCGAGTTCCGGTCCGGTACAAATTTAATTGTCGTCCTTCCCTCGTATAGCTGATGATTGTCGATATTCGCAACTGCGATTACATTTCTTGTATGAATGTAGTTGGTTCGGTGAGCCTTTGTGTCATTTTGAATGTCGTGTCGCACCAATTAACTTCATGAAAGAAACGAAACTCAAAGCAGTAGGTGGTAGCTTGTCGTCTGCATTAAAATTGGCGAAGTCGATTCTACAGAGGGGTTCAACAATTAATGCAATACTTTTTTCTGAAAACAGGTGGGTTTTATCCAAGATCCAATACACCATATTATTTCCCACTCTCTTTGCTACAAAACCCTATTTTTCAACATAATCTCCTTTCAATGCGATGAACTTACACCACATTACTGGGAGGACCCGTATTCCCGCACCATACCACTGTGTTGGTCGAACTCGGAGCGAATGTCTTGCTGCATCAATAACCACCCCATCATTCACGTATTGCTTCCCGTGGAGTGCATTCTTCGTTGGGTCAAACAGATGGAGGTATGAAGGTGCGAGACCCGGGATATGGGGTCGATGAGGAACAGTCGAATTGAATGTTTGTGAGCTCTTCTCGCATGCACATACTTGTGCGAGGTCTTTCGTTGTTATGGAGAAGTTCATTTGCTTTTTTTATCGCAACGAACACACTGAAGTCGTTTCTTCAATTTCTGGGGCCGGCACGCCAAAGATTGGGCAGCTTTGCGTGACCATGTTGCGATGATGAGAGAGGGCTTGCGAAACGACTCACTGTGCTTTTGTTCATTGCCAGGTCGTATTAGACATTCTGCAAGAGCCTAAGCGTGTCTGCGATGCTCTGATTTTCCACACCTCAGCTACAGACGCCATGTGGGTGGCTATGTACAGAACCGCCAGTTATTGGAACGTCATGAAATTACCGTAGTCGAGGCGGGAATATTCCGCAAAATGCCACAACAACCTCGGCATTTTTTCAACCAAAGCAGGTGGAGAAAAAATGTGTTGCAATACTTGTGGAGCGCCTCTCAAATCTACACGACAACTAAGGAACACTTCCGTATCAACTGGACAAAAAATAATATGCATTTAAAAGGTAGTATTGGGAAAGGAAATGATATGTTTATCATCCAATGCCAGTGCTCAAGTAGCAGCTTCAACACAGCTAAGCTGATGAATTTCATGTACGAGATATTGGAAAGTCCACGTTTTAACTTTCTACCCACTTCATAGTTAACGAAATTTTTAGAAGGAAAGCGTCTCCAATGAAAACGTTATGGCAGCTGCAAACCTTAGAGACTGACACTAAAAGGCTGGGATCTATTCACTTGAAAAATTATGAGCCAGAGTGAACTGACCCTTTCATTGCATTTAAAATGTTCAATTAACGGTCGCAAACTTTATCAGGACTATCAGAATCTATGTATTTTGGGGCAAAGAAATTATATACAGGCGAACAAGGGAAGGTGAAAGGCTGAGAGCATGTGCCTGTTCCGAATCCCGTGTACCTGTTTCTATCTTGGATATAGCTGACAGCATTTTTGGTGGTGGTGGTTGTTAGTGTTTAACGTCCCGTCGACAACGATGTCGTTAGAGACGGAGCGCAAGCTCGGGTTAGGGAAGGATTGGCAAGGAAATCGGCCGTGCCCTTTCAAAGGAACCATCCCGGCATTTGCCTGAAACGATTTAGGGAAATCACGGAAAACCTAGATCAGGATGGCCGGAGACGGGATTGAACCGTCGTCCTCCCGAATGCGAGTCCAGTGTGCTAACCACTGCGCCACCTCGCTCGGTCAGCATTTTTGCATCGACACTTAGTAGGTAATATGTTGCCTTTCGTTACACTTAATTACTATGAAGAAATACTTGCTGTTAACGTCACTGTTAGTTACACAACAATTCAGCCTCCCAAAGAATATGGTACCGTCGAACGATTTTGTATCCTTGCACTAGGAGACGACGAAGTCCGAAAATCGGCGCATATTTACTTGACAAACACCACAGCCTGTTACTGTCCAGTTGGTAAGGTTCACTTTGCCTTGTACAAACCTGCAGTCAAAGGTGACGTGAGATGCAGGGAGACAGCGTCGCCGCCAGCGCTGCGTCCGTCCAGCGTCACACGTTGAGGATCACCGCCGAAGCGCGCAATGTTGCTCTGCACCCAGGAGAGCGCCAGCAGCTGGTCTTTAAGTCCCGCGTTGCCAGGGATCACCACGTCCCTAGTACTCAGGAAACCTGAAATCAAACTGACATCTTAACAGCGCTATCGTGTCTGGACCTCACACGACTGGTAGATAACGGGTGATGCAATAAAGGCAACATCTGCGAATTTCATCACTCAAAAATGTTTCATCAAACTTAAATGTTTACTGGTAAGTGGAGTGGTCCATCTTCTAACAAAAGCCTCTACAGTGCGAGTAAAACTGCTTGATGGTGGACAGATGACGCATGTTGTAGCCCTGGATTTATGCCCACGTCCTGACCGAACCACAATTTCCTGATGGGCAATGTACCGAGAATACGTCAGTCAACAACAGCCGCAGGAACTCACTTTGTTCACAGTGATTAAAGCTAAACTTAACCACTTGTCGGAATGTGTGTGGAAATCCGTTAAGTTGGAAAAAAATGGAAGAACATTTTTGTCTACCGTTATGCATTTAGCAGTTTGTAGGGAAGCAGCCTACTCACGCCGTATAAAATTCACATCAGTCTTTCCATTGTGTGCCAGCCAGTCCGCTGTAACTAGCTCTGACATCATAAATGTTTCACAATACTTTAAAAATCAAGTAAATAACCTGAAACGTTTCTAGCATGTCTGGAGTAATACTAAATCAATATGTGTTACTCTATCAGTTCAATAACTTTAACCATTTTCGAAATTTGGATGTTTTTCTGTAAAAATCATTGGCGCAAAAGAAAAGAGCTAGAAACTTAAAATTTATATTTAGATTCCTTTTTCATAATAATTTAGTAGAAACAGTATTCTGGATCTCACAAATTAAAATTTATGTTGAAATTCATGATTTTCTGGTTTTTGTCTTAATAATTAAGGAAGCAAGATAGATTAAGTAGGCGAATAAATAAAGCTAGGATGTTTAAATTTAAGTAGAACGGAGATCCGCTATAATCATAAAGATATGAGAAGTTTCAACTGAATAACTATAAAACTATAGCGATAGCGTATCTCCAAAGGGCAAGTTCAGAGCTCGTCTACTGCGTGTAGTGTAATTAAAGTAATTCTCTCGTCTAAAATATTTGACTTAGCCACGTCAGACTTTTATTGTGATTACTTACCTGTGTGCTGATTGCACATTGAAATTGAGAGCTTCATCGGCCATCAGCAAAGGAACCAATGATTTATTCAATAACTTAAAATGGTGCATTACTAGCCCAGCGGCTAGTCGGGAGAGCCGATTTGATCAGGCGTTCCCTTAGCCGTCCGCACCGCGGCTTTATACACTCCTGGAAATGGAAAAAAGAACACATTGACACCGGTGTGTCAGACCCACCATACTTGCTCCGGACACTGCGAGAGGGCTGTACAAGCAATGATCACACGCACGGCACAGCGGACACACCAGGAACCGCGGTGTTGGCCGTCGAATGGCGCTAGCTGCGCAGCATTTGTGCACCGCCGCCGTCAGTGTCAGCCAGTTTGCCGTGGCATACGGAGCTCCATCGCAGTCTTTAACACTGGTAGCATGCCGCGACAGCGTGGACGTGAACCGTATGTGCAGTTGACGGACTTTGAGCGAGGGCGTATAGTGGGCATGCGGGAGGCCGGGTGGATGTACCGCCGAATTGCTCAACACGTGGGGCGTGAGGTCTCCACAGTACATCGATGTTGTTGCCAGTGGTCGGCGGAAGGTGCACGTGCCCGTCGACCTGGGACCGGACCGCAGCGACGCACGGATGCACGCCAAGACCGTAGGATCCTACGCAGTGCCGTAGGGGACCGCACCGCTACTTCCCAGCAAATTAGGGACACTGTTGCTCCTGGGGTATCGGCGAGGACCATTCGCAACTTTCTCCATGAAGCTGGGCTACGGTCCCGCACACCGTTACGCCGTCTTCCGCTCACGCCCCAACATCGTGCAGCCCGCCTCCAGTGGTGTCGCGACAGGCGTGAATGGAGGGACGAATGGAGACGTGTCGTCTTCAGCGATGAGAGTCGCTTCTGCCTTGGTGCCAATGATGGTCGTATGCATGTTTGGCGCCGTGCAGGTGAGCGCCACAATCAGGACTGCATACGACCGAGGCACACAGGGCCAACACCCGGCATCATGGTGTGGGGAGCGATCTCCTACACTAGCCGTACACCACTGGTAATCGTCGAGGGGACACTGAATAGTGCATGGTACATCCAAACCGTCATCGAACCCATCGTTCTACCATTCCTAGACCGGCAAGGGAACTTGCTGTTCCAACAGGACAATGCACGTCCGCATGTATCCCGTGCCACCCAACGTGCTCTAGAAGGTGTAAGTCAACTACCCTGGCCAGCAAGATCTCCGGATCTGTCCCCTATTGAGCATGTTTGGGACTGGATGAAGCGTCGCCTCACGCAGTCTGCACGTCCAGCACGAACGCTGGTCCAACTGAGGCGCCAGGTGGAAATGGCATGGCAAGCCGTTCCACAGGACTACATCCAGCATCTCTACGATAGTCTCCATGGGAGAATAGCAGCCTGCATTGCTGCGAAAGGTGGATATACACTGTACTAGTGCCGACATTGTGCATGCTCTGTTGCCTGTGTCTATGTGCCTGTGGTTCTGTCAGTGTGATCATGTGATGTATCTGACCCCAGGAATGTGTCAATAAAGTTTCCCCTTCCTGGGACAATGAATTCACGGTGTTCTTATTTCAATTTCCAGGAGTGTATATAAGAACGCTGCGTGAGAGGGAAAGGTCCCAGTTCTCTCCAGACGCTGATTAGCATATCATCTGTGCCGGGAGTCGCGTCGCATCGGTATCATTGCTATAAACAGCCTCGGATGCCGAAATAAGTTACTCGGGATACGCGTAACCATGAAATCGTTTTCGAGTGAAATGTTAATTCTGGGATGACTAATGATCTATCCTCAGTTTGCATATGTCGTATTTTCACGTGCCGCCACGGGACAGACTTTCTACTATTGTTTAGCGTGGCGTTTGATGAACATTATCATCAAATTATGGCGAGCATTCACTTAAACCTTTAATTTGAACAGTTATAGTTGCATCAGCGCATTAGACTCTGAACTGCTCTGGTAGTTGGATTGTGTGGATTCCTTTTTTTTCTGTGACTTTCAGAATATAGTGAACCTTTTATAGAGAATGTTTTTTGATTATGAATCCCAGACAATCTCCTTATTCCTCAGAGCTATAAGCTGTAGCTATAAGTGTATTTCTCAGATGAAGTGGGCACTAGGAATTCTAATTACTGGCTTCACATTTTGCTAATCACTTTCTGGTTGCCAATATTGTAGTTAGAGAGCCAGTGTTGAGAATGGCAAACAACAGCAAAAAATAAATAATAGGAACATTCTACATTTTATAATAACAATTATTCCACCCATGCCCCACATACGTTGCTAATCGGCCGTGAAATGCATCTTTCTACATTACATTCTACATTATATATAACAATAATTTCCACCCGCCGCCCCACATATGGTGCATCGGCCGGGAAAGAAACTGAGTAAAAGTGAAAGTGATTTTTAAATATTCGGATTCGGGAGTGAAATGTGACACGCAACTGAGTAATAGAACAGTGATAGTGTTACGTGTGCATGTGGACGACGCAATTGGATTAACAACGCATCTGGGTTGACGGAGCTGGCACTGAATCTAGCGGCGCTGCTGGCATCGCGAGAAGCCAGTTTCGCCTCACCGCAGTCGTCCGCCGGATCAACCGGAGCCGCGCCTGCAGTTGCGGGCCACGCAAACACACAGCAGCCGCCGAAGTGCCGTCTGCAGTTCAACGTGCCGCGTCGCATCAGTAGTCCCGGTACGCTGCGCCGGCAATGCCATACGTCGTGCGGAAGGAACTAAGTGAAAAGCTGTTAAAATTTTTACTAACCTGCACTAAAAGACTGTCGGCGATGGAACTGCCGGAAGGAACCGAGGTTAAACTTAAATCATAACCTATGTCTGGTGAGGGAACTGTAAATCCCGACAACCGTTCAAGTGTAAATATGCATGAAAATAGTAATGTTAAAGTGAAATGTGAAGCATTGTCTCCTGACAGTAGTGTGAAAAGGGACAATGATTCAATAATAGAGACCCCTGTAGCAAAGCAGAAATCAGAAATCGTTAATTTATTGGATGATAGTTTGTCTGATGAGTTAAAAACGAAACAGTCATCAGAGGATAAGTTAGATATGACAGAACAATCAGATGTTTCATTCCTTTTTGATGATTCTGGTATTGGAGCTAGTTTTTCGTCACCTGAGTGTGATAAAAAAAACAGCTAGTGAGCAACCCAAAGACACTGGGGCTATTGATTTAAATGCTATATTACAAGCAATTGTTGCCAGTAATGCAAAATTGTCAGCCACTAATGCTAGAATGACAGCTGAATTAATGTCTGAAATAACTGAGGTCAAAAGCAGTAATGCTGAATTAAATTATGAGATTGTGGCCAGCCAAACTAATTTTAATAAACGATTAGAAGTAATGGACAATACCTTCAAGGCTGGTAGCAATAAGTTGAAAGAGGATCTGGACAGTTTGAATTATAAAATTGATTACAATCATGAGGATATTAAGAAAAAGGTTGCTCAACAATTTTCTGAAATGTATAAAACAGTAAAATCCGAAGTTGCTGAGGTTCGCAAAGACTTCCAAATGGAAGTTGCGAAGCTGGAGCACAAGTTAACAGAAAAGATCGAGGCGGAATCTGAACTGTGCTCAGATAGGTTTAAGGATGTTAATATAAAAGTAAACATATGTCAAGCAGAAATAGATGCAATCAAAACTGATACTACTCATATTGTGCAAAGAGTAGATAATGTTGAAATGAGACTAGAAAATATTAGTACTAACATTCCTGACATTGAGAGTAAAGTAGCTTCAGTAACTTCTGGTAATGGTAGTATGCAACAAATTGTAGCTGCAAACGCCGCTTTTAGCGCATGTCGGCAGTTCTTGCGGTTCGATCCAGATAAAAATATCCACCCGCTAGATTTCTGGAACGATTTTGAAGATGTGATTCCATCAACTTGGTCTGAACGAGAGAAAATCTCTTTTATTAGAAGCCGTTTAGCAGGTGACGCCATGGGTTGGTCATCTGATGTTATGTTGAAGTGTATAACATTAGCGGAATTTAAAACAGCTTTCATTAATGAGTATTTGTCTAGCAATAAGCAAAATGAAGTGTTGAGAGAATTTTGGAGTGGAAAACGCTTCAATGTAGGCAAGGAATCTATTAAAGAGTTTGCCAGGTCATTGATCTCACGTTTGTCACATTTGGCCGAAAAGCTAAAACCTGAAATGATAATACTAGCTCTTGAAGCCAAACTGCCATGGTATTGGCAAACTAGAATTATATCTGCCCCTAGAGACAATATGGATCGTTTCATTGAATATTTGGAACGTGTAGAGCGTGTTGCTGCCAATGAGGAGCAAGCACGTAATAACAAAAATGCTAATAACACTAGTAGTAATTTTAAGAACGAGCAGAATGGCAGTGTAAACATCAGAACAGTAGGTGTTCGTCATCCTAAGAGAGGTAGGAATTGGAGAAATAATTGTCAGAACCAACAATGGCATCCAAATGATAGTAATTTTGTTCCGAACAAAATTATGCAGGTAAACAACAGTGCGGAAAGCAATGCTGTGCCAGTTAACTATAATGGAGATAAAGGAAGCAGTATTAGGCCGAGGCAGGAAAACTAGTCCCCGTCTATGAGGACACTGGCGCTCACCAGGTGGTTATTTTTCCTAAGCCAGTAATTACAGTAATTGGTAAGACAGATCAGAATACTCAGACTGAATATGTGGATGAGAGGTTGGTAGCATCTAAGGATACAGCAGAAATATTAGATCACTCACAGTATTTGATAGATACCGTGAGAGACGCTTTCTAAGTGGGAAGAGAAAAGGCGCAGCAGTATAACGGTAGGGAAGAGCTACAAAATACTGAATTGTCAGGTGAAGAAGCAGAAGAAATTCATGCTTATATTTACGATGAGGATGATGTGCTCTTATCTAAAGTGCCTGTGCAGGATGTTGATACTGTACTAATGATTTAGGACAGGAGGTAAGTGAGAATGCCTGTTGGGGGTCGATGAACCAGGTAGCTGCGACCAGTTGTCACTTGAGAAGGAACCCGACGATAATAATGAAAGTGGTTTAGCTGTAACTAGTGTTATGCCCTGTCTGCAGGCGCAGAATCGCTCAGGCTACAGTAATTTGGGTCATGTTCAGCAAACTAAATGTAATGAAGTCGTGCGGTGTTTCGATTTGAAATTAATAGACCGACTGGAAAAGGCAGCTGAAAATGTAATTCAGGAAACCCCTACACACTTTGACCTAAGTGTAATGAAGACAGATGTCGATCACTTTAGTTGGAGACAAATCCAAAAGGAACTATTGGATGAGTTTGAGGAATAACCCGTACAAACTGGAATAAGCCACCCTGTAATAATAGTGAATATATTGGGTATCAATGTACGTTGTCTCTTAGACAGTGGAAGTGAGGTGAGTGCGATATCTCAGTCCTTCTTTGATGCATTACCTGGTAAAGGCAAGCTTACAGTAATGAGGTTATCAGGACTAAGAATAATTGGTGCTATTGGCAAGGTGTCAAAAACGGTAAAGCAAGAAGCTTTGCTGCCCTTTGATATTAATGGTAATATAATTGATCATCCATGCTTAATTGTACACAATCTCAGTATTGAGGTTTTAATTGGCATAGATTTCTTGTCGAAATATCAGAGTGTTGTTGACTTTGAAAGAAGCCAGTTAAAAATGGTCTTGCCGATAACCGGAGTAATTACGGTACCTTTTATTGATAAACATGTAGTAACTAATGATGAAACTTGGGAGCTGCCTATACGAGTTCTGAAAAATAGGAGATATTGGGACGAAGGTGTTAGTCTTAGTAAAAGTAAGCTAAACACAGAAGAAGAAAAAGCAATTATTTTGGACAAAATTGAAGCTAAATTGCAGGAAATCGATAAAATTTTAGATAATTAGAAGGAAGAACTGAGACAGGTTTTAAAAAGGCATAATAAGGTATTTTCAAATCGACCTGGCGTGGTCAAAGGTTATGAATGTCAATTAAAGGTGAAACCTGGCCAAGTGTTTTTCAGGAAGCCATACCAAATACATGTAGCTAGGAAGGAGGCGGTTCGAAAGGAGATACAGAGAATGCTAGAGTGGGGTGTGATTGAAAAAGCGGTCAGTGAGTACAATAATCCTCTTACTGTTGTACCAAAAAGAGACGGAAGTGTCAGATTGATCTTGGACGCTCGCTGGTTGAATGAAATAGTGGTTAGGGAAAGTGGTAGACCGCAGAACATGGACGAGTTATTGCAAAAGTTCCTGGGAGTAAAATTCTTAACTTCTATGGAATTCACGTGTGGATATTGGAATTTGCCACTGGCGGAGAGTTCAAGGAAGTACACAGCTTTCTTGTACGAAGGGGTTTGTTACCAATACCGTGTGGTGTCTTTCGGACTTAATATCTCTGTTTGTGCCTTCGCACGTGTGATGTGCCATGTTTTACGACCAGTCTTAATTAATAAATAACAGTCTACGTAGATGATCTGTTAATAGCAACTCCTACCTGGGAAGAACACATAGTTTTATTAGAGGAAGTGTTAGAGGCTATTGAGAGAGGTGGCATGAAACTAAAGATTGAAAAGACAGAGTGCGTTAAAGAGGAAGTACGTTTCTTGGGATATATGATAAGTGGAAAAGGTATTCTGCCTGACCCAGGCAAGCTAGCAGTCATTGAAAAATTTGAGGCTCCCAGAAACAAGAAGCAGTTGAGATCGATGTTCGGTCTTTTCGGCTTCTATAGGCGTTTTGTTAGTGATCAGGCTTTTAATGCGCCCTGTCTTCACCTCCTCCTGAAAAAGAATACCCCTTGGGTTTGGACAGTAGAATGTCAACAGGCGTTCGAGGTGCTTAAACAATCTTTAATTAATAGTCGTATTTTACATCATCCTGATTTTGAAAAATCATTCTGTATGTCTGTTGATGCTAGTGGCTATGGTATAGCTATGGAGGTATTCCAAGTAGAAATAGAGAACGAACAAGAAGTGCACAAGACTATAGCTTTCGCAAGTCGATTTTTACAGGCAGCAGAGAGAAATTATGGCATCTCAGAACTGGAAGCATTGGCAATTGTATTTGGGGTACAGAAGTTTGAGCAGTGTCTATTAGGTCACAAAATAATTGTTTACATTGACCATAAGGGTTGACCTTTTTAAAGACCTGTGAGTTGAGGAATGCTCGTTTGGTAAGATGGTCATTGTATCTCCAGCAGTTTGACCTTGAGGTTAGATATAATCAAGGGAAAGACAAGCTGGTAGCTGATGGATTATCTAGAAGTGCGGAGCTCTGTGATGACGCGGGAATTACAGCAACAGACCTAAGTGAAGTACTAAAGTTTGCGTTGCACGAAGTAAAGGAAGAAAGGGCATTAAAGAGAGTGATTAAGAACTTGAGACGTGAGCAGAGTGTAGATGACCAGCTGAAATTAGTGAAGAGCTATTTAGGAAATGCGAACTATCCTAAGGTTTCGCAATACTATTGTCTGCGTAAAGGTATTCTGTTTAGGAGGGTCCGCAGCTCGTGGTCGTGCGGTAGCGTTCTCGCTTCCCACGCCCGGGTTCCCGGGTTCGATTCCCGGCGGGGTCAGGGATTTTCTCTGCCTCGTGATGACTGGGTGTTCTGTGATGTCCTTAGATTAGTTAGGTTTAAGTAGTTCTAAGTTCTAGGGGACTGATGACCATCGATGTTAAGTCCCATAGTGCTCAGAGCCATTTGAACCATTTTGTTTAGGAGGAAAAAGGTAGGTGTTTCTGACTGGAAGCTGTGCTTTCCCTCGCAACATGTAGACTTACTAATCGACTATGTACACCTGAGGTACGGGCACTACGGTGCAAAGAAGTGCATTGCAAAATAAAAAGAGAAGGTTGTTGAAAGGTCTCTGTTGGATTCCTTTCATGTTTAATTTCTTAAATCTGTTGTCATTTATGGAGTAAATTCCTCTCCTAAATTTACTGTGGCGTTTCTGACTATCTGGGAGGAGTGAGACCTGAGTTTCTCCTGGCGTATACAACTTTCAAATGACTTCCGGGAATTCAGCCAGGTAACACTTTCAGCGACCGCCGATATTTCGGCGGGAGAACACCCCGCCATTTTCAAGGCAAACTGCAACGGACTGGCGACGTACATGCAAATTTAATACCTCGGTTCTCGGACCCAAGCAGGAAAGATAACACACACACACTGAACACTAGTGCCACCAAAGATGGCCAAAGTCAGAGCTATCGATAGTGAGACTATGAATTCGCAGGTGAGGTAGCATTGAGTCTGTCCCTCTGTTTCTTGACAAGGGAGAGAGCCGGATTCCAAACAGAGTTTAAACAGAAACCTCCATCCCTGTTAACAAGGTTGCTCGCTAATTTAATCTCAACTGCCTCCCGAATCACACTGTCCCAATAGCTGGACGTGCATGCCAATATCTCGGTGTTATTATATAACATGGAGTGACCAGTATCCAAGCAATGTTCGGCAATAGCAGATCTATTTGGCTGCTGTAATCGTGTGTGCCGTTTATGCTCAGTACATCTGTCCTCCACGGTCCTGATAGTTTGACCAATATATGCCATGCCGCAGCTACAAGGGACACGATATACACCCGCCTTACGCAGTCCAAGATCATCCTTAACGGAACTCAAAAGTGCTCTAATTTTAGATGGAGGTCGGAAAACACATTTCACATCGTATTTCCGTAAAATACGACCGATCTTATTGGACGTGTTTCCTACGTAAGGCAAGAAGGCAGTAGACTTAGGTGTTGACTCAGAATTATCATCAATCACCTGATGTACAGTTGGTCGATAGGGCAACGCACGTTCAATCTGTCTATCACTGTAACCATTTTGACGAAATGTAACTTCAAGATGGGACAGCTCAGCTGGCAAAGTCTCAGCGTCAGAAACGATATGTGCCCTGTGTACCAAGGTACGAAGTACCCCTTCACGCTGAGCCGAATGGTGACAACTATTAGCTTGTAAGTACAAGTCGGTGTGAGTACGTTTCCTGTACACTGCATGTCCCAATGATCCATCATCCTTCCTCCTAACCAACACGTCGAGAAAGGGAAGGCAACCATCCTTTTCCACCTCCATCGTAAAACGAATGTTCGGGTGGATCGAGTTCAGATGTTCTAGAAAGACATTCCAATTCTCCCTACCGTGAGGCCAAACGACGAAGGTATCGTCAACGTATCTATAGAAACAGGCGGGTTTTAAAGGCGCCGACTCCAATGCACGTTCCTCGAAGTCTTCCATAAACAAATTTGCGATCACAGGAGACAACGGACTACCCATCGCAACTCCATCTGTCTGCTCGTAATACTGGTCATTAAATAAAAAGTAAGTGGATGTCAACACATGCCTAAAAAGATTAGTTAAATCAGCACCAAACCTGGCTTCAATTAACCACAACGAATCAGACAGAGGAACACGAGTGAAGAGAGAGACCACATCGAAACTCACTAAAATATCAGAGTCATTCAGCCTCAGTCCCTCCAAACGACGTAAAAAATCAGCTGAGTTCCTGATATGATGTTCACACCGTCCTACTTGTGGACTCAACAGAGATGCAAGATGCTTGGATACACGATATGTAGGCATGTGTTGACATCCACTTACTTTTTATTTAATGACCAGTGTTACGAGCAGACAGATGGAGTTGCGATGGGTAGTCCGTTGTCTCCTGTGATCGCAAATTTGTTTATGGAAGACTTCGAGGAACGTGCATTGGAGTCGGCGCCTTTAAAACCCGCCTGTTTCTATAGATACGTTGACGATACCTTCGTTGTTTGGCCTCACGGTAGGGAGAATTGGAATGTCTTTCTAGAACATCTGAACTCGATCCACCCGAACATTCGTTTTACGATGGAGGTGGAAAAGGATGGTTGCCTTCCCTTTCTCGACGTGTTGGTTAGGAGGAAGGATGATGGATCATTGGGACATGCAGTGTACAGGAAACGTACTCACACCGACTTGTACTTACAAGCTAATAGTTGTCACCATTCGGCTCAGCGTGAAGGGGTACTTCGTACCTTGGTACACAGGGCACATATCGTTGCTGACGCTGAGACTTTGCCAGCTGAGCTGTCCCATCTTGAAGTTACATTTCGTCAAAATGGTTACAGTGATAGACAGATTGAACGTGCGTTGCGCTATCGACCAACTGTACATCAGGTGATTGATGATAATTCTGAGTCAACACCTAAGTCTACTGCCTTCTTGCCTTACGTAGGAAACACGTCCAATAAGATCGGTCGTATTTTACGGAAATACGATGTGAAATGTGTTTTCCGACCTCCATCTAAAATTAGAGCACTTTTGAGTTCCGTTAAGGATGATCTTGGACTGCGTAAGGCGGGTGTATATCGTGTCCCTTGTAGCTGCGGCATGGCATATATTGGTCAAACTATCAGGACCGTGGAGGACAGATGTACTGAGCATAAACGGCACACACGATTACAGCAGCCAAATAGATCTGCTATTGCCGAACATTGCTTGGATACTGGTCACTCCATGTTATATAATAACACCGAGATATTGGCATGCACGTCCAGCTATTGGGACAGTGTGATTCGGGAGGCAGTTGAGATTAAATTAGCGAGGAACCTTGTTAACAGGGATGGAGGTTTCTGTTTAAACTCTGTTTGGAATCCGGCTCTCTCCCTTGTCAAGAAACAGAGGGACAGACTCAATGCTACCTCACCTGCGAATTCATAGTCTCACTATCGATAGCTCTGACTTTGGCCATCTTTGGTGGCACTAGTGTTCAGTGTGTGTGTGTTATCTTTCCTGCTTGGGTCCGAGAACCGAGGTATTAAATTTGCATGTACGTCGCCTGTCCGTTGCAGTTTGCCTTGAAAATGGCGGGGTGTTCTCCCGCCGAAATATCGGCGGTCGCTGAAAGTGTTACCTGGCTGAAATCCCGGAAGTTATTTGAAAATATCTGGGAGGAGATTGAGTAGTGGAACGTGTTACTTTTACACATAAACAAGAACGATGTGTCACACTACTACACTTTAAAACACAGTTTATATGTAATTCATGTCACACAGTCTCATACGGAACCTACATCCGCTTTCTTTTATATACTGTATATGATAAGATACTGTCATCCCCCTTCCCTTCTGTGTGAGAGTATGAATGAGCAAATGTATTTGTAGTTGCATGCTTGAGGGTAGCAGACAAGGCTGTCTGCTAGAGAACAGTAGGGCCAACGTCGGAACAGGTAGCTACGCTTTCTTAAAGCAGAGAGGTTTCTATCCTTAGTATGGTTCTGTCCGTCCGTTGTCCTGTTGGTATAGGAAGCTGCCCCTCTGGCCCCTTCCGTTTGTCTTTGTGAGCCACCCTCAGGAAGCACGCTCGGTAGTAGCGCAGTTGGTGTGGGACCGTGGCGAGTGTCTGAAGTGGTAAGATCTCCGGCTAAGCACGTGTCTGCTAAGTCCGTAGGACAATGGATTTCTTAAGTTCAGCCTAACTGAAAACTTAATACCTTGATTTCAGATTTAGCTCTAAAATATCTAATGCTATCTTAAATTGCAGCGGAGTGTAATTCTCGTGTGAAGTTCAGATTATTTTGCGGTAGTTGCTTTGTCATTACTTTGTGAGTAAAGTGGAACCACGTGTTGATCAGTAACTCTAATTAAGTTCATCAATCTTAAATGTGAATGCTTGTGTGATTATAACGTCTCGTCTTGACAATATTTTACAATATAGCAACTTTTCTTTATGCTTTTCTTTATGTTCAATCCACGTGGAGTGTACTTTGCGAGACCAGTACCACGTGCTTATATAACTGTTTGACCCATCAGGTTAATAGTAAGACGTTAGTAACCAGTTCAAGGTTTTTCTTTTGTCAATTGCTTTTCGATCGAATTTATTTTAGTTATCAAAATTACTGTGGAGTTATACGCTTTCTGTAAACCAAGTTGACCACGTGGAGCATGTGGTGTAATCATCAAAGTAGCCTTCAGCTACTCTTTTTGGGAAGATTTCACAAAGAGTTAATATGAATTTAGTATACCAGTGTGTGGTAATTACATGACGGACAGGATTGTGTTACGAACGTAATTTCTTTGGGTGAAAACTGAATCTGTTGGTTGTGGTTAATTTCTTCTTGCTTATGTTTCAACGTTCTTTGGGTGTTGTTTTGTGAATGCAGTGTTGTAGGCAGTCTCCCAATCTTGGCTCCACATTTGATGTGTTCCGTAAGATTAAAATCTCACATTTTTACAATCCTTAAACAGGGCACCAGCTCAGTCACAACTCACGTATAATATGCTGAAATTTCAATGAACAATCTTAAAATAAATTTCCAAATATAAACTGATTTCTTTCTTTTTATTTAAATTCTCTTTTTTATATATAGATATATTACCGGTTGTTGTATGACTGTAAAAGATTATAATCAATGTTAGTCTGATTGGTAATGTGGTAAACCTAGACTAGTTACCTGGTGAAACAGTTGCGCAGTAATGCACGGTTAACTTCTCCCCAGACAGCTCACAGCTTTTAACCCGGTTTTATTGTCAGTCAGTACCGCTTTCATCATAGCAAAATTAAAGTAGCAACGTTACATTGTGTTTGACAACATGTACCGCCGTGTTGCCAAGCGTCTAGCATCTTGTGTAGTGTGCCAGAAAGTCCGTGCTGCTAACACCAGAATACAAGGGGATATGCATTCAGTAGAGCCAACTGAAACCCTAGAATTACTGGCTTGTGATTTGTTTGGCCCTCTTCCTGCTTCGAGAGGTGGGTGCACCCATGTTTTTTTTGTTGTGGATGGATTTAGTAAATATGTTAAGCTATACCCAATTAAGAGAGCAAATGCAAAAACGTTGGTAGAAAAGTTGGAAAAAGATTTCTTCGTGAACGTTGGCGTTCCGAAGAATTTGCTGTCAGACAATGGGCCTCAATTTACTTCTGATACATTTTAAAGAATGTCTGGATAAGGCCGGAGTGAAACGTGTGAAAATATCTGCGCATTTCCCACAAGGAAATATGGGTGAACGTATTACGAGAGAATTGAATAGGCTTTGCGGGACTTATTGTACTCGGAAACACTCAAGTTGGGCAGAGCACATGGCGTATTTTTTGAATGTAATTAACAATTTAAGGCATGATGCAACTGGTTTTGCGCCTTGCGAATTGATGTTTGGCCAAGAACCACACAATGTGATTGCAGATATGGTAGAATTCCCCACAGACGAGAAGAAGTTAAAGGCTAGGGCAAATATAAGAAAAAGAGCATTGGAAAGGATGAAGCGTCATGACGCAAAAGCTGTACCCACCAGTTTTGAAATAGATCAGTTAGTCCTTGTCAAAACCAAGGAAAAATCAAAGAAAATAAATGCAGAAACAAAGAAATTCATGTTCGTATACCAAGGACCTTTCAGGCTCATAGGACAACCACATGCCAATGCATATAGGCTAGAGTACACTAAGAGTAAAAACCTATTAGGTCTCAGGAACGTGTTCGACCTAAAGAAGTTCATAGGTAGTGAATGAATTCTGTAGGGAGGAGGTTGTTCTGTAACCTCTACACAGTGTGGCAGCTGTGCAGTCCCAGCTGTGTGAGATCTTCTTTCCTTTTCAGGTCTCACTCATTCTTCATCTTTCCTATCCACCTAAAATTTCGACCTCTTCTTTCCAACACATTAAATTTTCCGTTATGGTTATCAAGCCAATAATAAACTAATGAATTCTGTAGGGACGAGGTTGTTCTGTAGCCTCTACACAGTGTGGCAGCTGTGCAGTCCCAGCTGGGTGAGATCTTCTTTCCCATTTCAGGTCTCACTCTATCTTCATCTTTCCTATCCACCAAAGTTTCGACTCCTTCTTTGCAATACAAAGTAACCATTCTATCCACCAATTAGTGATGAAAATACCTAATGTGACAAACCTAACAGTGACATAAACAACAGAGAAGTATGATGTAATTAAGATACAAATGTATTTGAGTAACAAGTATGTATAGAACCCCGGTAATATTATAAGTACAAAGTTGTTGTTTTATTGGAAATGGTCCACCAACAGTAATTTAAAAAGGTATACAAATTCGTGTACAAGCAGGATCTGAATTGGCGGTGAAACCTATTGTATGCTGTAGAGCTAACCAATTAATAGTAAAAGAGATTGCTTAGTGTTACGAAAAATATGCAGATAAGTTGTAAAAATGAACTCACCTTGTGTAGCAAGGAATGGCAGTGTAATAGAATTGAACAGTGTTTGTGGTTGAAACGTGTAGGATACGTCCCTGAAGTATTTATAAGGTTGGAGCTGGCCATTATTTTGGTGTTGGGTGTGCGGTGACACACCTACAGGTATTGAGGTTATGAGTTGGAGGCGTGAATGCGACCTTTGGTGCCCTTATGTTAGATGAGACAGAGTAGCTCATGGTGTCCTATAGGTTTAAGGAATTTAGCATTACGCTCGTCCATAATTACTTAATGCACTTTAGTGGTAGGTCGAGAGAGATTACCTGTGGTTTGAGCGTCCGATCGAGTGGAAATGGATTGCCACGTGAGCAAACTGATCAGCTGCAATACACTATAGATATGAAATAAATGTGCTATCCTATGCGTTAAATGTCAATAGAGTGAGTGTTAAATAAGTACATACACTAGCAACATAATTGAGTAACATAATGGCAGACGTGAAACATTATTTATAGCTCAGCATAAATTCACTTCGATGAAGTAAGTACATAATTGCAGATGTGGAACTGACACAGTAGCAGAGGACCAATAAGTGGATTTAGTAGTCAACTAAACGTGGTACGTTTTGAACACTCAGAACTGTACTATTACCACAAGTTACTCACATATACAAAGAGGCTGAGAAGACAACTACTAATCAAATATACTCATCTACTAATCAAATATACTCATACTATCTCTAAGAATAAGGTAATCGAAGATGAGTCAGCTAAGTAAATAAAATACAGATTTGTCAGGAATGTACCGAGCATTGGTTCAGTGTTCCGGCCCAGAAATAATAAATTGAAATTAAATAGGATTTATGATTGTATGCCTTGAGCATAAATTTTCTCTAGTATGTGACTAACGATTGTTTACCAATTTTATGACAGGTAAGTAACCGCGAGAGTAAAATTGAAAAATTTCTGTTAACTTTGTTCCAGTAACATATTGAAAGATAAAATGTATATATATCCCCATTTCATTGTGACTCACCCTTAGAATTTAAATGAACATAGTCTGAGGCACTCTTTTTGTTTGTTCTACAGGACAAACCAGATAATGGCAGCCTGGTAGCTGTGTGAAAGCGTGGAGTGACTTGGACACAACTCACAGTGACCCCTCCCCTTTCCCCATGTAATTCAGAGTGAACGTGAAGGACGCACACCATAGCAACTTCCCCTCCTCTACCCTTGTGTGTAGAACGCCAGCCAAAGCGGCTACAACCACGTGTGTAAAAATGAAATTGTCATGATTTGTGAAATTTTCTTTCAGGTTTAGAAAAGACTGCCAAGATATAATTATCTGTTTATGTATCATGAATAACTGTGTTATTTTCTTTGAATTTATGTATGTAGAAATGTATTTAATGGATTTAAGATTTTCATAATTTTACATATTTTTATGTGTGTGTCTGTCTAAGGCAATATGTATGCTAGAGTGTTTCATTGATTTTGCTTAAATTTTGGGTGATAATGTTGCTTGAGAGGCAGTGAACATGCAATAAATTTAAATAATTGAAGTAGGTAATCAGTTTTTTTTAAATATTTCTATATGTATACATTTAAATTTTAATTTTCATAGGGAGTTAAGCTGTACTCTTGCTTCCCTTTTTGTAATTAATTTTTTTCTTTCTTTTTCCCATTTACATTAAAAAAATTAAGTAAAAGGTGATGTAGGGAAGCAGCCTACTCACGCCGTATAAAATTCACATCAGTCTTTCCATTGTGTGCCAGCCAGTCCGCTGTAACTGGCTCTGACGTCATAAATGTTGCACAATACTTTAAAAATCAAGTAAATAACCTGAAACGTTTCTAGCATGTCAGGAGTAATACTAAATCAATATGCGTTATTCTATCAGTTCAATAACTTTAACCTTTTTCGAAATTTGGATGTTTCTCTGTAAAAATCATTGGCGCAACAGAAAAGAGCTAGAAACTTAAAAATTTATATTCAGATTCCTTTTTCATAATAATTTAGTAGAAACAGTATTCTGGATCTCACAAATTAAAATTTTAGTTGAAATTCATGATTTGCTGATTTTTGTCTTAAAAATTGAGGAAGCAAGATAGATTAAGTAGGCGAATAAATAAAGCTAGGATGTTTAAATTAAAGTAGAACGGAGACCCACTACGATCATAAAGATATGAGAAGTTTCAACTGAATAACTATAAAACTATAGCGATAGCGTATCTCCAAAGGGCAAGTTCAGAGCTCGTCTACTGCGTGTAGTGTAATTAAAGTAATTCTCTCGCCTAAAATATTTGACTTAGCCACGTCAGACTTTTATTATGATTACTTACCTGTGTGCTGATTGCACATTTAAATTGAGGGATTCATCGGCCATCAGCAAAGGAACCAATGTTTTATTCAATAACTTAAAGTGGCGCATTACTAGCCCAGCGGCTAGTCAGGAGATCCGATTTAATCAGGCGTTCCCCTAGCCGTTCGCACCGCGGCTTTATATATAAGAACGCTGCGTGAGAGAGAAAGGTCCCAGTTCTCTCCAGACGCTGATTAGCATATCAACTGTGCCGGGTGTCGCGTCGCATCGGTATCATTGCTATAAACAGCCTCGGGTGCCGTAATAAATTACTCGGGATACTCATAACCATGAAATCGTTTTTGAGTGAAATGTTAATTCTGGGATGACTTTAATGATCTATCCTCAGTTTGCGTATGTCGTATTTTCACGTGCCGCCGCGGGACAGACATTCTACCATTATTTAGCGTGGCGTTTGATGAACATTATCATCAAATTATGGCGAGCATTCACTTAAACCTTTAATTTGAACAGTTGTAGTTGCATCAGAATCCCAGACAATCTCCTAATTCCTCAGAGCTATAAGCTGTAGCTATAGGTGTATTTCTCAGATGAAGTGGGCACTAGGAATTCTAATTACAGGCTTCACGTTTTGCTAATCAGTTTCTGGTTGCCAATATTGTAGTTAGAGAGCCAGTGTTGAGAACGGCAAACAACAGCAATAAATAAATAATAGGAACATTCTACATTTTATAATTACAATTACTCCACCCGCCGCCCCACATATGTTGCTAATCGGCTGGGAAATGCATCTTTCTACATTACATTCTACATTATATATAACAATAATTTCCACCCGCCGCCCCACAAGTTGTGACGTTCTGCATTCCATACATTGTTTCAAGTATACTATCAGCTGTTTGTATTCTTTTGTGGCAAAATAAATGCAACATTGCAAAATTTCCGCTGATTTCTTTAATTTTGGATACCAGTGTACTTATGGTGAGGACATGCTACCTTCAGTGCAGATGCACACCAAACTCCTACTTTTATGTGAATTGGTGAAAGGCCTCGAGTAATGAGAATAATGGACAAGTGGCACTACATCGGTAGTGTGTGGATAAGTTGCGAATTTGAGTCTACCAGGTGCGCTAGCGTTGCTGCACTGATTATTGTGTCCAGCAGTCAGCACATCTGCCTACTAAGAAGGAGACGGTTCAAATCCCTGTCTGACACAAATTTTCAACTTTTCCCATTGGTTTTAATTAATGACCTCTGGTAGCTGATGTCTTTAAATCCTTTTTTGTGTTGATTCTTAGTGGCTACGGGATTAAAATTGTGTCTTTGCTTTCGTACATCACCTATGAATGGACACTAGGTAATTATCGAAAGAACTACTACCCAAAAATATCAGTGACGTGGGTCAAAGAAGTTAAAGGAGATTTCAGGAAAACAGGAAAAAGAGAAACATTCAGAGAAAAAGTAAAATGTTGCGTGGGATTCCAGGAAGAAAAAATAAAGCTCCAAATCGACAGATTAATGATGACAACAACGAACGCAAAGAAAGAAAATCTACTGTAAAGGAAAAAAGCTAAAAGAAAGAGATGAGTCACTTCAAGTGGTCTTCGAAACACCCAAGAAATTGAAAATCTTGATGCGTGAAGAATAAACTATAAGCGGCGATCAAAAAATTAACGAGATCTACGGCATCGTTATTACCAAATGTGTCCTAACAGGACGCTGTGGTAGGAAAAATACTCGTAGACGTCCACTGGAGACTCAAGAATATATATGGGGCAGCATGTCTAGTGATAACCGCCACTATGGAATGCTACGCCAAGTTCGATACTGGTCGAAGTTCACAAAAGAGTCTGACCGATCTGGAAGGCCAGCCTCATCATTATGGACAAGTGGGAGACACTCAAGCATCCGTCCTACAGACCTGATCTTTCCGCAAACTTTCTGTCCCCTAAAGGCCCGCATCTCGTGGTCGTGCGGTAGCGTTCTCGCTTCCCACGCCCGGGTTCCCGGGTTCGATTCCCGGCGGGGTCAGGGATTTTCTCTGCCTCGTGATGGCTGGGTGTTGTGTGCTGTCCTTAGGTTAGTTAGGTTAGTTAGGTTTAAGTAGTTCTAAGTTCTAGGGGACTGATGACCGTAGCAGTTAAGTCCCATAGTGCTCAGAGCCATTTTTGTCCCCTGAAGGGTTCCCAATTCCTGTCGGGCAGAGATGCACAGGAGGAACTTCCAGACATCTTCGGCAGCAGGACACGGTGTTATACCAACGGTTATCTTCAGCCTAGTGCGTCGGTGGGATGATTCCCTCAATGCACACGGCGATTCTGCCTGACTTGTATACCAGTTCATCTACATCTACATCACATGGATGCTCTGCAAATCACACATAAGTGCCTGGCAGATAGTTCATTGAGCACCTTCACAATAATTCTCCATTATTCCAATCTCTATCAACGTGCAGAAAAAAACGAACACCTATATCTTTCCGTGCGAGCTCTGATTTCCCTTATTTTATTATGATGATCATTTATCCCTACGTAGGTCGGCGGCAACAAAATATTTTCCCATTCGGAGTAGAAAGCTGGTGATTCAAATTTCGTGAGAAGATTCCGCCACAGCAAAAAACGCCTTTGTTTTAATGATGTCCACCACAAATCCTGTACCATGTCAGTGACAACACTCTGACCCCTATTTCTCGATAATACAGAACGTGCTGCCCTTCTTTGAACTTTCCTGATGTACTCCATTAACCCTATCTGGTAGCCGGCCGAAGTGGCCGTGCGGTTAAAGGCGCTGCAGTCTGGAACCGCAAGACCGCTACGGTCGCAGGTTCGAATCCTGCCTCGGGCATGGATGTTTGTGATGTCCTTAGGTTAGTTAGGTTTAACTAGTTCTAAGTTCTAGGGGACTAATGACCTCAGCAGTTGAGTCCCATAGTGCTCAGAGCCATTTGAACCATTTGAACCCTATCTGGTAAGGATTCCACAAAGGGCACCAATACTCCAAAAGAGGACAGCAAGCGTAGTGTAGGCAGTCCATTTAATAGATATGTTGCATCTTCTAAGTGTTCTGCCAGTAACACAAAGTCTTTGATTTCCCTTCCCCAAAACGTACTCTATGTCTTCTTTCGAATTAAGTTGATCGTAATTGTAAGTTCTAGGTATTTAGTTGAATTTACGGCCTTTAGATTTGACTGATTTATGGTGTAACGGAAGTTTAACATATTTCTTTTAGTACTCATGTGGATAACCTCGCACTTGTCATTATTGAGGGTCAATTGGCAATTTTCGCACCATACAGGTATTTTTTATGAAACTTTTGCAATTTTTTAATCTTCTGATGGCTTTACTAGGCGATAAACGACAGCGTCATCTGCAAACAACCGAAGACTGCTGCTCAGATTGTTTCCCAAATCGTTTATATCGATTACGAACAGCAGAAAGCCTACAACACTGTCTTTAGGGCCGCCAGAAATAGCTTCTGTTTTACTCGATGACTTTCCGTCAGTTCCTACTCGATTGCTCGGCCTTCGAATGGAAACATTTTGATTGCCTCCTATAATTCAACGAGAATCAACATCAAGTGATGAGGGAACAAGAACTAAAATATTAACAGCGGCCCACAGACCACTACGAGGCAAGCTGAGTGAGTGAGAGGATTGTTCTGTCAATACTATATTCAAAAGCATTTCTAATTGTCCACATATCGTCACATCTAAAGCTTCAGGTATTACATTTCTGTATATGGCATAGACGTATTTTGGAAAATGATACGGAGTCAGTGGAAAATTCTCCCTAGCTAAGGGAACTGGATAAAAAGCATCGTTAATTTATCACCGTGTGATGCACGTTATTAATGAAATGCCATTGATTCCTAACTTATTGATACGAGTCTAAATAGCCAAAGGTGTCTAACAGACATGCTGCCGCAGGTCAGAAGATATACTATGGGACATACACCTGTCAGTTTGATATCAACATGGTGGATGTGCTGACAGTCCCACACATATACTGTATATTGTGAAAAGCAATGGTCCCATAACACTTCCCTGTGGCACGCCAGAGGTTACTTTAACGTCTGTAGACGTCTCTCCATTGATAACAACATCCTGTGTTCTGTTTGCTAAAAACTCTTCAATCCAGCCACACAGCTGGTCTGATATACCGTAGGCTCTTACTTTGTTTATCAGGCGACAGTGCGGAACTGTATCGATCGCCTTCCGGAAGTCAAGAAAAATAGCATCTACCTGGGAGCCTGTATCTAATATTTTCTGGGTCTCATGAACAAATAAAGCGAGTTGGGTCTCACACGATCGCTGTTTCCGGAATCCATATTGATTCCTACATAGTAGATTCTGGGTTTCCAGAAATGACATGATACGCGAGCAAAAAACATGTTCTAAAATTCTACAAGAGATCGACGTCAGAGATATAGGTCTATAGTTTTGCGCATCTGCTCGACGACCCTTCTTGAAGACTGGGACTATCTGTGCTCTTTTCCAATCATTTGGAACCCTCCGTTCCTCTAGAGACTTGCGGTACACGGCTGTTAGAAGGGGGGCAAGTTCTTTCGCGTACTCTGTGTAGAATCGAATTGGTATCCCGTCAGGTCCAGTGGACTTTCCTCTATTGAGTGATTCCAGTTGCTTTTCTATTCCTTGGACACTTATTTCGATGTCAGCCATTTTTTCGTTTGTGCGAGGATTTAGAGAAGGAACTGCAGTCCGGTCTTCCTCTGTGAAACAGCTTTGGAAAAAGGTGTTTAGTAATTCAGCTTTACGCGTGTCATCCTCTGTTTCAATGCCATCATCATCCCGTAGTGTCTGGATATGCTGTTTCGAGCCACTTACTGATTTAACGTAAGACCAGAACTTCCCAGGATTTTCTGTCAAGTCGGTACATAGAATTTTACTTTCGAATTCAATGAACGCTTCAAGCATAGCCCTCCTTACGCTAACTTTGACATCGTTTAGCTTCTGTTTGTCTGAGAGGTTTTGGCTGCGTTTAAACTTGGAGTGGAGCTCTCTTTGCTTTCGCAGTAGTTTCCTAACTTTGTTGTTGTACCACGGTGGGTTTTTCCCGTCCCTCACAGTTTTACTCGGCACGTACCTGTCTAACACGCATTTTACGATTGCCTTGAACTTTTTCCATAAACACTCAACATTGTCAGTGTCGGAACAGAAATTTTCGTTTTGATCTGTTAGGTAGTCTGAAATCTGCCTTCTATTACTCTTGCTAAACAGATAAACCTTCCTCCCTTTTTTTATATTCCTATTAACTTCCATATTCAGGGATGCTGCAACGGCCTTATGATCACTGATTCCCTGTTCTGTACATACAGAGTCGAAAAGTTCGGGTCTGTTTGTTATCAGTAGGTCCAAGATGTTATCTCCATGAGTCGGTTCTCTGTTTAATTGCTCGAGGTAATTTTCGGATAGTGCACTCAGTATAATGTCACTCGATGCTCTGTCCCTACCACCCGTCCTAAACATCTGAGTGTCCCAGTCTATATCTGGTAAATTGAAATCTCCACCTAAGACTATAACATGCTGAGAAAATTTATGTGAAATGTATTCCAAATTTTCTCTCAGTTGTTCTGCCACTAATGCTGCTGAGTCGGGAGGTCGGTAAAAGGAGCCAATTATTAACCTAGTTCGGTTGTTTAGTGTAACCTCCACCCATAATAATTCACAGGAACCATCCACTTCTACTTCACTACACGATAAACTACTACTAACAGCGACGAACACTCCACCACCGGTTGCATGCAATCTATCCTTTCTAAACACCGTCTGTACCTTTGTAAAAATTTCGGCAGAATTTATCTCTGGCTTAAGCCAGCTTTCTGTACCTATAACGATTTCAGCTTCGGTGCTTTCTATCAGCGCTTGAAGTTCCGGTACTTTACCAACGCAGCTTCGACAGTTGACAATTACAATACCGATTGCTGCTTGGTCCCCGCATGTCCTGACTTTGCCCTGCACGCGTTGAGGCTGTTGCCCTTTCTGTACTTGCCCAAGGCCATCTAACCTAAAAAACCGCCCAGCCCACGCCACACAACCCCTGCTACCCGTGTAGCCGCTTGTTGCGTGTAGTGGACTCCTGACCTATCCAGCGGAACCCGAAACCCCACCACCCTATGGCGCAAGTCGAGGAATCTGCAGCCCACACGGTCGCAGAACCGTCTCAGCCTCTGATTCAGACCCTCCACTCGGCTCTGTACCAAAGGTCCGCAGTCAGTCCTGTCGACGATGCTGCAGATGGTGAGCTCTGCTTTCATCCCGCTAGCGAGACTGGCAGTCTTCACC
Source organism: Schistocerca serialis cubense (assembly GCF_023864345.2). Classification (NCBI taxonomy): domain Eukaryota; kingdom Metazoa; phylum Arthropoda; class Insecta; order Orthoptera; family Acrididae; genus Schistocerca; species Schistocerca serialis. The sequence continues at coordinate 432,612,046 of NC_064641.1, read as the reverse complement.
AAATCAGATAGCCGCCGGAGGCCAGAGAGGATTTCCTCCGATCCATAGCGACACACATCATTGGTGCCGACATGAGTGACCATCTGCAGATGGGTGCACCCTGTACCCTTCATGGCATCCGGAAGGACCCTTTCCACATCTGGAATTACTCCCCCCGGTATGCACACGGAGTGCACATTGGTTTTCTTCCCCTCTCTTGCTGCCATTTCCCTAAGGGGCCCCATTACGCGCCTCACGTTGGAGCTCCCAACTACCAGTAATCCCACCCTCTGCAACTGCCCGGATCTTGCAGACTGAGGGGCAACCTCTGGAACAGGACAAGCAGCCATGTCAGGCCGAAGATCAGTATCAGCCTGAGACAGAGCCTGAAACCGGTTCGTCAGACAAACTGGAGAGGCTTTCCGTTCAGCCCTCCAGAATGTCTTTCGCCCCCTGCCACACCTTGAAACGACATCCCACTCTACCACAGGTGAGGGATCAGCCTCAATGCGGGCAGTATCCCGGGCAACCACAGTCGTAGTCCGATCAGGGGATGCGTGGGACGAGCTGGCCGTCCCCGACAAACCCCCATCCGGACCCCCACAGTGATGCCCATTGGCAACAGCCTCAAGCTGTGTGACCGAAGCCAACACTGCCTGGGAGCGAAGGGATGCCAACTCAGCCTGCATCCGAACACAGCAGTTGCAGTCCCACTGACAGAACCACAGGCACATAGACACAGGCAACAGAGCATGCACAATGTCGGCACTAGTACAGTGTATATCCACCTTTCGAAGCAATGCAGGCTGCTATTCTCCCATGGAGACGATCGTAGAGATGCTGGATGTAGTCCCGTGGAACGGCTTGCCATGCCATTTCCACCTGGCGCCTCAGTTGGACCAGCGTTCGTGCTGGACGCGCAGACCGCGTGAGACGACGCTTCATCCAGTCCCAAACATGCTCAATGGGGACAGATCCGGAGATCTTGCTGGCCAGGGTAGTTGACTTACACCTTATAGAGCACGTTGGGTGGCACGGGATACATGCGGACGTGCATTGTCCTGTTGGAACAGCAAGTTCCCTTACCGGTCTAGGAATGGTAGAACGATGGGTTCGATGACGGTTTGGATGTACCGTGCACTATTCAGTGTCCCCTCGACGATCACCAGTGGTGTACGGCCAGTGTCGGAGATCGCTCCCCACACCATGATGCCGGGTGTTGGCCCTGTGTGCCTCGGTCGTATGCAGTCCTGATTGTGGCGCTCACCTGCGCGGCGCCAAACACGCATACGACCATCATTGGCATCAAGGCAGAAGCGACTGTCATCGCTGAAGACGACACGTCTCCATTCGTCCCTCCATTCACGCCTGTCGCGACACCACTGGAGGCGGGCTGCACGATGTTGGGGCTTGAGCGGAAGACGGCCTAACGGTGTGCGGGACCGTAGCCCAGCTTCATGGAGACGGTTGCGAATGGTCCTCGCCGATACCCCAGGAGCAACAGTGTCCCTAATTTGCTGGAAAGTGGCGGTGTGGTCCCCTACGGCACTGCGTAGGATCCTACGGGCTTGGCGTGCATCCGTGCGTCGCTGCGGTCCGGTCCCAGGTCGACGGGCACGTGCACCTTCCGCCGACCACTGGCGACAACATCGATGTACTGTGGAGACCTCACGCCCCACGTGTTGAGCAATTCGGCGGTACGTCCACCCGGCCTCCTGCATGCCCACTATACGCCCTCGCTCAAAGTCCGTCAACTGCACATACGGTTCACGTCCACGCTGTCGCGGCATGCTACCAGTGTTAAAGACTGCGATGGAGCTCCGTATGCCACGGCAAACTGGCTGACACTGACGGCGGCGGTGCACAAATGCTGCGCAGCTAGCGCCATTCGACGGCCAACACCGCGGTTCCTGGTGTGTCCGCTGTGCCGTGCGTGTGATCATTGCTTGTACAGCCCTCTCGCAGTGTCCGGAGCAAGTATGGTGGGTCTGACATACCGGTGTCAATGTGTTCTTTTTTCCATTTCCAGGAGTGTAGTTACAGACAGTCTTAACAGATGATATGGAGATCAATGGATGGTTTGGGAAACACAAAATGACCTACCGGTACTCGCTCAGCATACGAAACTCCTCTGTATTTTTATTTGTAGGGAAAACCAAAGGAATAACGAATGCCCGTGAAATGAAATCTGACAATTCGAGATGAAATATGGTTGTTGTATGGTCTGCCCAGAATAGATTTATAGCATGTACCGTTGTTCAGGATAAGTAATCTGTGTACTTGATATGGTAACCATAGAGATAAATACAGGAGTTGCTTGTTGTATATATTTGATACAGCAGGGTAGGGGTTTGTGGTACCACACCTCCCGACTGCGGGAAAGTGGTCTGTGCTATTGTTATCTTGCCACCTTTTGTTCAAGATCAACACCTGTCAAGTCCCTGAAGCTCTCTTCGAAGACTCTTCCAAATGTCATATGAAAATAATACAGTTACAGTTTAAAAAATGTTTCTTTATTTAGAAGTCATAAATGGCCAAGATTACTTGAATATTTCACTGGTGTAGGACGGTGTCTTTCACTAGTAAGCATAGTATCCTAAGGCCTGGTTTCTAACCTCATAAGTAATTCAGTTTTGAAGCAAAATCATGAACAAAGACGGCCGATATTTTCCAGCATACGAAGCTACTCTGGTTCTGCCAACAGCCTTGTCACAGAGGGCGGAGAAACGGATGGAGGCTCTGGGTGCTCTCTTGCCCTTGAGGTGGGAAACTACGTCTAAAAGGCGGAAGAATCAGCAACGACCGCCCGCACGGGAATACATAAGGCTATGGAAAATGTGATCCACAGGACAAGTGACCAGTAACTGGAAAGGTGTCGTGATGATCTCTTCATTGGCAAAAGATTCTGGACTAGTCCTCTCTCAGATCTCTGGGAAGGGTCAGCCATGTTGGATACGACCAAGAAGAAAATGTTAAATAACCAACGAAACCATAAGGTTCTACGGGTCGGGAAGTGATTTGTCAGAAGTCTGAACGTAGTAGAATGGCTAGATAAATTGAAAAGGAAAATACCAAGGCTCAATCTAGACATACTGAGAGGACGTACTGAGAGTCACGGAAGAGAAATGGAAAGATGACGAGGACCTTTGGTAAGTTGAGTATAGGGTATTATCAACAGCAACAGAAAGTGGTATAACTGGAGTAGGACTTTTCATGAATAGAAAGGTAGAACAGACAGTGAGTAGTTACGAACACTTCAGTGATAGAATTTTTGTCATCAGAATCGACTGGAAACCAACGTCGATAGCAATAATTTACGTTTACACGACGACATCACAAGCAAAAGTTGAAGAGATGGAGAAAGTATATGAGGATATGAGGAAGGGGTTATTAAGTACACATAGGGAGATGACAATCTAATAAACAGGCGGACTCAAATGCTGTTGTATGGGAAAGAATAGCTGAAAGGATTATGGGAGAATATTGACTTGATAGTAGAAATGTGAGCGGAGAAAGATTAATTGAGTTCTGCAGTAAATTAAATGTGGTAATAGCCAATTCTGTGTTCAAGTACCTCAAGAGGGGGAGGTGTTCCTGGATAAGGTTGGGAATAGCGGGAAGATTCCAGTTAGATTACATCATGGTCGGGCAAAGATTGCGCATTCAGATATTGAATTTTAAGCAGATACAGACTCATATCAAAATTTGTTAATAATGAACAGTAGAATGAAATCGAAGAGACAAATCATGAAGCATGAATGCGCAACGAAGTCGGATAGGGAAGTACTTAGAAATGAACACATACGCTTGAAGTCCTCTGAGACCATAGAAGAGGAGCGGAAATATCTAAATAAGGCAATCACAGAAATTGGACAGGAAAGCATAGGTATAAGGAGGGTAACTGCGAAGAAACTATGGATAACAGAAGAAATACTTCAGTTGATCTGCGAAAGAGAGATTAAAAGTGTTTTGGAAATTCAAGAATAGTAAAATACAAGTCACTTAGGAGTGAAATAATTAGGATATGCACGGAGCTGACGGTGAACTAGCTGCATGAAAAATCCGAAGAAGTCGAGAAAGAATGAGTCTCGGAAAGACTGACTTAGTGGATAGAAAAGGCAAAACAACCTACTGTGAAATTAAAAGCAGAGGTGGTTGTACCAGAAGTACTGTCGGGTTTCCAACGTTATATGCAGTGGAGAGAGTGGACATGTGTAAAGTGTACACTGCAGTTCTTCGTGAAGGGGAAGACATGTCTTGCGGTGTAACAGAAGAAACAGGAGTTGAAAGGAAGAGATAGGGGATCCAGCATTAGTATCAGAATTTTAAATATCTTTGGATAACGTGACATCAAAGGATGCGTAAGGGACAGATAACACTACATTGTAAATTCTAAAATCATTGCGGGACATGGCAACAGATCGACTATTCACATTTGTCTGTTGAATTTATCGACTGATGATTTACCACCAGAATTTCGCAACAGCATCCTCGACACAATTCGGAAGCTTGCAACAGTCGACAGGGCGATCATTATTGAACAATCAGCTTAAAAACACTTCCATGCAAGTTTCTGACAAGATTAATATACAGAAGAATGAAGAAAAGAATTGAGAAACTGTTAGATGCTGATCTTTTGGCTTCAGGAAAGACAAAGGCATCAAAATGGCTCTGAGCACTATGGGACTTAACTTCTGAGGTCATCAGTCCCCTGGAACTTAGAACTACTTAAACCTAACTAACCTAAGGACATCACACACATGTATGCCCGAGGCAGGGTTCGAACCTGCGACCGTAGCGGTCGCGCGGTACCAGACTGTAGAGCCTAGAACCGCTCGGACACTTCGCCCGGCGACAAAGGCATCAGTGAGGCACTTTTGCCGTTGCGGTTCTAATGGAAGCACGTCCGAAGAAAGATCAAGACACGTTTACGGGATTTGTCGACTTGGAAAAAACGTTCGTCAATATAAAATGGTGCAAGAGGTTCGAAATTCTGAGAAAAATAGAGCTAAGCTATAGCGAAAGACGTCTAATATTCAATATGTACAAGAATCGGGAGGGAACAATAAGACTGGAAGACAAAGAAAGAAGCGCTAGGACTAAAAAGGGTGTAAGACAGGGATGTAATCTTACGCCCCTATTGTTCAATCTATACATGGAAGAAGCAGTTATGGAAATATAAAGAATCTTAAAAATGGGTTTAAAATTCATGGTGAAGGACTGTCAGTGATAAGATTCGCTGGTGACATTGTTGTTCTCTGCGAAAGTGAAGAAAAAGTGCAGGATCTCTTGAACTAAATGAACATTCTGCTGGGTAAAGATTATTGATTGAGAACAAACCGAAGACAAACGAAAGTAACATGAGGTAGCAGAAATGGGAACAGCGAGAAACTTAACTACCGGATTAGGTGAAATTAAGGAATTCTGCTACCTCCCATGAGGGACTGAGCAAATGGAGACAAAAAGCAGACTAGCACAGGGAGAAAGGGCACTCCTGGCCAAGAGAAGAATTGGGGATCAAGAAGCAGACGAAGTTAAGGAATTCTGCTACCTAGGCAGTAAATAACCTATGATGGACGGGGCAAAGAGGACATAGAAAGCAGACTAGCACTGGAAAAAGGCTATTCCGAACAAATAGAAGTCTGCTAATATCATAGGCCTTAATTTGAGGAATAAATTTCTGGGAATGTACGTTTGATCCACCACATTGTATAGTAGTGAAACATAAACTGTGGGAAAACCAGAACATAAGAGAATCGGTGCATTTGAGATTTGGTGCTACAGAAGAATGTTGAAAATTAGGTGGACTGATAAGATGAGGAATGACGACGCGCAGAATCGGCGAGGAAAGGAACATATTGAAAAACACTGAAAAAATAACAGATTGGCTGCAAGGTTATCCGTTAGGACATCAGGGAATATCTTTCCTGGTACTAGAGGCAACTATAGGGTTGCAAAAACTGTAGAGAAAGACAGAGATTCGAAAGTATCCACCAAATAATGATGGACGTTGGTTGCAAGTGTTGCCGTGAGATGAAGATGTTGACACAGGACAGAAATTCGTGGTGGGCCACATCGAAACATTCAGAAGATTCATGTCTCAAGAAGTTCAGGAAGTCACCGCGTTGTCCGCTACTGTTTAGTTTTTTACTCGCGTTGGATATATTCTCGGAAGCTTGTCTCCCTGCCTCACCCTGCAGTAAGTGTTCCAAGGAGGTAATTTACTTTGTATACGTAACAATATTTTTTGTAAATACCCTATTCTATAGCCATGGTTCAGCAACCTAATCGATATATTTTCAATAAGAAAATTAGCATAGGTTGTAATGAAACCAGAAGCTTTATTGACCCATTTCGCCCTTTTGAGGCATCTTTAAAATTTATTTATGAAATGCGGGTAACTCATTAGGCCTAAAAACTAAACCGAACTCCTTCCAAATAGGCCATGAAGGCCAAACGTTACTGACCGGCCTCCGTTTTATCGTCTGCTCATAGGCGTAACTGGATGCGGATATGGAGGGACATGTGGTCATCACACCGCTCTCCTGGCCGTATGTCAGTTTCCGAGACCGGAAACTCATTACGCATAAACAGCAATATTGAGGTATGCACCTCCAATCAAGCCGTGCAGCTATATGCGGTCATTCATTCACGCCCACTGCAATAATTATTCCAATACTTAAGTGTCAGGATTAGAAGTGCAGTTCTGTCTTAGCACAGCTACCTGCATGTTACGTTGTGTAATACGTACCTAGCGGCCCAAGGCGATAGTTGATGGTGACCAGTATAACTCCATATGAGACGAGGAAGTCTGGTCCAAACTTCTGGTCGGAACCGCTGCCCCTGACGAAGCCGCCGCCGTGCACGTAGAAGAGCACGGGCAGCCCGGCGCCCTCCTGCGGCACCCCTGGCACGTACACGTTCAGGTAGAGGCAGTCCTCCGAGCCCTCGCCCGTCTCCTGCACGCAGTCGCTGCCGTACTGCGTGGCGTTGCGCACGCCCTCCCAGCCACTGGCAGCTTGCGGAGGCTGCCGGGAATTAACTGTCAGCTTATGTAGTAAGCGTACATACACAGCATGAACACTGATAATGTCGACAAACTGCAGGACGGATTTCTAATTGGAAGTGGAGGAAAAAGATCCTATGAACATGGTCGAAATGGACGGCGTGCATGCAACGATAACAATTTGTCCTGGAACGCATTACAGAGCTGTGTCGCTTCCATGTCACAACAGATGTTTGAAGTGGCTTCAATGGTATGCAGTGCACGTTTCACACGTTGCATCATGGATTTCCACACTCTTTCACATGTTCCGGTCTCTCTCTCTCTCTGAAAAGCGTCACAGACTCGTCAACACGCTGTTGAAGGATCTGCACATCAAGAACTGGTTCAGGAGGCACAAAGCTTTTCAGATGCCCCCAAGAGGTTTAAGTCCGGTGATCTAGCACACTATGCTACATGGCCTCCGTGTGCTATCCAAGACTTTTTGGGGTGACGGTGAATTCTAATGCGGAAATGGGACGGTGCTGCTTCATTCTGAAACCACGTAAACTGTCGTACTGCCAAAGACACATTCTCAAACTTCCCAGGGGGAGTATACCAGAGGATGTCCAGGTATGTTTCTCCGTCAAGGCAGTGGGGAATAATGACCGGCCCTGTCCACACATTGATGCTGAACCGAAGCCGATGGGACGCCTCAACCATTCCCCATGGATTGCCTGTAGCCCACAGATGACGATCATGAAGATTGATGATGCGTGTTCAGGTACAGGTTTCTTGCCAGCCCAGCTAGCCACGCGGTCTAATGCGCTCCTTCCCGCACGGGAAGGCGTACCAATCCCCGGCACGAATCCGTCCAGCTATCCGCGCGGTCTAACACGCTGCTTCCCGCATGCGAAGGCGTACCGATCCCCGGCACGAATCCGCCCAGCGGAATAATGTCGAGGTCCGATGTGAGTGGTTTTTAAGGCGGCTTTCCATCTACTTCGGCGAATGTGGGCCAGTTCCCCTTATTCGGCCTCAGTTACACTATGTCGGCGATTGCTGCGCAAGCACTGTCTCCACGAAAGCGTACACCATAATTACTCCACCACGCAGACATTTGCGGTTACACTCGTTCCCCTTGTGGGTGGGGGGGGGGGGGCTGTCCACTGAGGGTCGAACCGCACAATAACCCTGGTCGTGAACCACTGAGTTCTTCGGCGGGACGAAGCCTCTCCGACGTTTCTAGGTCTCCGGTTTAAATACACAATACACAAATATTGCTTTGTCGGTAAACAGGACAGATGACAGAAATCCCATAGTTGTGATGGTCTGGTGAAAGAAACATCCAAAAAATCCTTCTGTTGTAGAAAATTCGCTGCTAATAATCCTTGCATTCGTTACAAGTGATAAGGATAGTACCGGTTGTCAAGCAAGATACACATAGTCGTATTTCGCCTTGCACCATGTTGACGGGCCGCTTTCCTGGAGCTTGTACAAGGGTTCGCCTGAATATCCTGTAGAACCTGGTCCTCAAATCTGGTTTTTGCACCGTCTGCCGCCTTCCTGCACGTTCGCCTGTCTCAAAGGAACCATATCACACAAACGCTCAAAACTAGCTTCAAGTATTGTATGATGTAGTTGGTGTCTGTGAGGGTTCTTGTTTTAGTTTAGCCATGTTGACTCTCGACCGTTTCCACATTCTTGCCAGTACACAAATACCATCCCAGCTTGTTCCCGACACGAATACCGAACCACTCTGCCGCTTACAACACACTGCGTCAATCACTCAGCGTGCAACACACAAGAAACACGCGGCACGTGATCAGAGGAACTATCACTCGTCAGCGCCATCTGCCGTGGCAACGATTTATTTCCGTACGCGTGTTGTTAGGACCTTTCCAGCCATTTCCAGTCAGGAAAATGTCCTGCAATTTGTCGGTTTTTTAACGTTAATAATGTATATTCTGCTGTCTCGTAACAAGATGGTCCGAAAGTGAGTGCCTTATAACCATTGGAGGTTATAAACATGTTCAGGTTCTTATTATAAATAAGGTGTCACGCCTTTTATAATGGTGGCAGTTCGTCAGTGGTCAGTCCATGATTCACAACCATAAGCTGCATTTGTTTAAAGTTATAAAAGATACCGACAAATCGGATATTAATCGTCGACCATGCTTGACGTCCTCGTAACAGATGGACTTTTCATCAGGACTTTCGAACAAGGAGCGACATCCTTGGAACGAGATAGCTTTAGGCACATGAATTAATTATCTCTGCCTTTTTGGATGGGAAACACATTTTTATTTGAATGGAACGGAATAAGACAATTTACTGAAAGTAGTGTACTTCGGCAGCCACAAACTTTTCCGTCTTTAACAAATGGATTTCACAATAAAAAGAAATATGTTCTTTATGGAGACAGTTTCTGAGGTAATTAAAAGATGTGAAATGATGTTGAGAAAGGCCATGCTGCATGAACAAAAAAGTGGCACTCCCAAGGGGTGATGTCTGGTGAATGTGGTAGTTGCGGTAACATATCCCATCGACGTCCCATGAATGGTTTCTTCACTCGATTTACAAGTAATTGCGCATTGTCATAAAGCAGACTGACTTTCACATGTCTCTAAGTATTACAGGCGTTGTCTTTATCCACACAATTCACATTGAGTAATTAGGCTTCATAGCATTCAACATTCACCGTCTGACTGGTTGCAACAGCTCGTGGTACATCACATTGGCCAGGAGGGATGTCATAATTGTCGATATCAGTCTCTGCACGTTGTTGAACTAGTAAATGAACAGACTGTGGATGAAGTAGAGGACATTATTCAGTCGGTCGAACGTAGTCCTTCAACAAGCACACGTAGAACTTCTGCACATATCAATGTTCCATATACAAGAGTGTAGCGGACATTACATATGCACGGGTTCCATCCGTGTCATTTACAGCCCATTCGACACTTTCTGGCAGGGGATGAAGATAGACGATTGGGAATTTGTCCAGTCCCATTTTTCCCATTGTCACTCTTCCTGATGAAGCCAACATCGCTATAGAAGGCATCAGTGACATAATTCACATCAGTGGTCTGAAGAAAACCAACCCAGTGCCATTGTGGAGACACATTTTCAACAACGCTTCTCTGTAAATGTGTGGTGTGGTTTGACAGACAATCAGCTGATTGGGCCTGTTGTGTTTCCGCGTCGTCTTAGACGACCTTGTTATCTGCACTTTCTTGAAAATGAGCTTCCACCGTTATTGTTAGAGATTGCCTTCGCTGAAAGAATGCCTTTGCTCATCCAGCAGAACGGGCTCCTGCACACTGTAGCCGTCAGCTGACATCATCTAAACCCAACATTCTCCGGGAGATGCGTCGGTAGATATGGGCACTTTTCACGGCCACCAAAGTCCCCGAACCTTACCCCTTTGGATTTTGCTTGTGAGGATGGTTGAAAGGCGAAGCCTATAAAGCAAAAATAACCACAAGAGCCGATTTGATAGCTCGGATTATGAATACTGCAGCCCTCATAAAAGAACTCAAAGACGACCTCAGAAGAGCTACATGCGGTGTTATCAAGAGAAATCAAACGTACATTGCAGTTGGCGGTGTATTTTTTTGAAAATCAACAGTTAACGTCCTTATATCCCTTTGCTTTAAGTGGGTTTGTGATACATACTAACGGCTTTATTTCTATACTCAAAAAAATTGGACATATATTATAGGTCATTTTTATTGCAATTCATTAATACTACCGCCTCCTAAAATATTTATTATTCCTCCTGATACACTTTGTCTATGCTTCAGAATGAAATTTTCACTCTGCAGCGGGGTGATATGAAACTTCCTGGCAGATTAAAACTGTGTGCCGGACGGAGACTCAAAGGTAGGAGACGAGGTAGTGGTGGAAGTAGGCTGTGAGGACGTGTCGTGAGTCGTGCTTGGGTACTTCCGATGGTGAAGTCGGCTCTCAGCGGTGTTGCGAAGCGGACGTGCGCGGGGCTCTGTGCGGCGCTCCGCAAGCGGTCCATTGTTTACTCGCGCGGGTAGCGGTATTGCGGTGTAAACAGATCACCTAGAACGACGAAGGCGCTTTCTTATAGAAAGGCCACGATTAAATTAACGTTCCACAAGACCTAAGGTAGATTATTTCCTGCTTGAAGTAATGCACGTCGTTCCACAGGAACTTCTCGGTATAAATCTTTCGATCGTCTCCAGCACAGCTTACCTGAAATTTGTCGATGAAGCTGCGTGCGAAGGGCTTATTCACTGTTTCACCGATGTATATCGTTGACCATGCAGGACTCGGCGTTCGGAACATCCGAATCTTCGAGCTGCCGTTTGAAGTTCCGGTCACGCTTGTCGTGAACGCGTTGCGGCCTTACTGGGAAGTACAAAGTCACATGGAAGAAAAGTGGCATACGATCGAGACGTATCCTGTACTGAATGAAGTGCGTCAGGTGCGAATCGAACTGCGCAAACATATCTCACCGTACGTGATCTTTGCTGGCTGTCGAGTGATCGTCATTTATGACGGTCAACGGCGGACTTGTTCAGGGTGCGGGCAGGAAGAGCATGTACACTCTGAATGCCTGCAGCGACGACTCGTGCAGGTACCACGTGCAGACACACCGCCTACATCGTAATCGACAACGCAGCCTATTACATATGTTGAGGCAGCGAGGAACATGACGGACGCGGACGTTGTTTCATTACAGTTACCGACCTCCGCGGGCCCGGTTTCCACGACCACGACGACAGCGGCCACGTCTTTACTCCAGCCGTGTGGGGAAGGAGAACACCAGAAGGTCGATTCGAGATCGGACACGGGGATGCGGGAGGTGCCTACTGTTTGTCGTGATCCACAGGACGCGGACACACGTTCCCGCAAGCAGAAGTTGCCCAAGCGACGAAAGAAGAGGAGGCTGTCTGCATGAAATGCTTCGCAAGATGTTGACACACTGCAGGAGGACGAGGAAAATCCATATGCGGCCCGACCTGTCGATCTCACTCCAACGGTTCCTGGCTCGCTGCTGGCAAGGTCCGCCCGAGGACAATGCCAAGTTGACGATGCTCACTTGACCGACGAGCCCCCTGGCGATTTTGCGGCTATGACATTAGATGAACGCCATGCGTTGCCTAACGTACTACCCCACAAGTTGGTGATTGGGGGTGCGAGATGGAGATGAAAATAATGATATCAGACTCGAGCGACAACCAGATGCCAGGGGCCGGCGGATCGACGGACGGACATCTTATCTTAGCCGATCAATAATAGATTCGGTGCGGGTGGCAGGGACGGCCGGACGGGCGACGTGCCGCTTACTCGCTTAAACGACTGCAGGATACGTCATCGTACTATCAAATGACCCTGGTGTATCAGACAGGTACAGTCAATGTCAACCGTATTAGTTCTACGACCAAAACCCGGTTGTTAAGGGACATCATTATGACGGCGGGCCGGCCGGTGTGGCCGTGCGGTTCTAGGCGCTTCAGTCTGGAACCGCGTGACCGCTACGGTCGCAGGTTCGAGTCCTGCCTCGGGCATGGATGCGTGCGATGTCTTTAGGTTAGTTAGGTTTAATTAGTTCTAAGTTCTAGGTGACTGATGACTTCAGAAGTTAAGTCGCATAGTGCTCAGAGCCATTTTTTCGGCGGCGGACATATCGTGTTCCTTCAAGATGTACGGCCTCATCTGCGCCTGGATGTTTACGGATATGCATTTTACGTCAACCCAACTTCATCGGTGGTGGTGGTACGGCCATACTACCATGCGATGGCATCGAACCAACGGATATTCAGTATTTTCCATCAGCGAGAGGCATTGCTCTCACCATCGGCGGCAGTCCGCCTTGTGAATCTGTATGCCCCGTCTGGTGCTGCAAAGCGTCGAGAGCGACCACTCTATGTACTCCACTGACCTAGTTCCATTGTTTCAAGGCGCTACAGAGCACTTCGTGGTGGGCGTCTTACGCCCTGAGCGTCAGATCCCTCATATGTCCCATGTCCAGCCGTTCATGCTATGGTCAGGGATCTCGTTTTGCGTGATACATGGACACTAATCCAAGGTGGCCGACGTGGATATACACACTTCACCAGCCACTCGGCCAGCAGGTTGGACAGGATTTACGTCTCCCGAGGTCTTCAGGCGCCAACTGTCGGTGCTGAGCTGTGGCCCACTGCATTCACCGACCATCAGGCCCTCATCTACGCCGTGACTCTGCCACGACAACAGACGAGCCGTAGTAGAGGACCTTGGACTCTTCAGTTCAACATTCTCCAGTAAGAGAATGTTGCCGTGTAACCGTCACTGCTGCCTGGCACAAATGTGAGAGACGCGTCATACCTATGGTATCACAACACGATGGTGGACATACTGCTCCAGACCAGCTCTTCGCCGCACCCTCATGGCGTATGGACGAGATAGGGCACTTTGGTTCCGATCGACCTCTGAGTTTTACTGCACGGTCTTGCGAGAACTAGCGTCACAACAACCTTCGCCAGAGCGCTAAATGGCCGTCTACCGGACACAGGCACGGCTTCTGCAGATCACGGCTGGCAGATTGCACGGCACGCAGGTTCGAGTGAGACTGTAAGATTACATCTCAGAGGGACGTAGTTCTCTTTATCACGTCGTCAGAGAACGGAGACACCGTACGAGATGACTCATCAAAGCAGTTATTTCTGCAGACGAGCAACGCGCAGAGACACACAAAGCCATGTCCCGTGCCCTCACATATTATTACCCCACTATCTGTCAAGCAGATCAACGGCGTGACAATGACATTGAGGACGGCCTGCACGATCTGCCACCTTCGGGTAGGGCGCAATGCAACGCCACTTCTTGGAGGCCGTCACGTAGGAAGAAACGCACATGGCCCTGACGCGGGGGGCGAGAAACAAACCCCCTGGACCGCATGGTCTTCCGCTAGATGTTTTACAGCACCTTTTCTGACCTGATGGGGGAAGTTTGGCAGCAGATGTGCTGCGAACTCCTGGATCCTGACTTTCACGTCGCCCCCCCCCACCCCATATTTGTTGGAGGGCATGATCATCACTGTGCCAAAGCCAAAGGGGAGGGGTGGGTGCAGTTCACAAGACTACCGGTCGCTGACGTTAGTGAATTCGTATTACAAGCTATTCCCCTCATTCTTCGTGCTCGCCTCCTCGATGTTCTTAAAGATGCCTTTCATGTCGACCAAGCATGTCTGGGAGGTGGCAGTAATATACATACGGCGTTAAGCTCGTATAGAGATATAGGGGCGATCATGTCGGCTTGACCTAGGTCACGCATTTGACCGAGCTGAGCTCCATTTCTTGCAGGCTGTCATAGAGAAGATGTAACTGTCCCCAATATCCGCAGGTGTGGTTCTCCGTCTCATCCACGGAGCCCTTCCGCAGTCCTGGTCAATGGCTACCGCTAGCTTAAAGTTCACTACTGAGCGCTTGCTCTGTCAGCCTTTCTCTTTGCCGTTGCCCTCGAGCCTGCAATTCATGGTCTACGACAGTCTTTGGAGGGCATTCGCTTCCACCATGTGCATTTTAAATGTTGTGCTTGCGCGAACAATGTAGTTTTCTTGTCGAGTCGGCAGAAGATATGAGTACGGCGGTCGTGTGGCATCAACGATACGGCGAGGTGGCCACAAGTGAAGTCGCACAACATGGATATGGGCAGAGGACTGAATATGAATACGCCAGTGCCGATTACCAAAGTCAAGAACCGTTACGAGACGCTAATGTTGCTCACACATGCACGCGGCATTGGAATAATAAACGTACACAATAGGGCGCGCGCTCTCTTCCTGCGTGCGACGCATCGCTTACGTACTTCGGACAAGGACACCCTCCCTGGTACATTGATTCAGGAGGTGATGCCTCAGTCCTTGCGGTCGCCGATTCCTGTTGAGCATATCACGCCAGAACTGTGTCACATTCGCACCTACCTGGTCGATATGAGTTATCTGTTGGATGTCTTACCGACCACGCGGGATCCAAAGACTTCTACCGCTACTTTCAACGGACGCTGCCTGCTAATGTGGTTGAACGCCGCCATCCTGCGGTTGGCTGGAGACGGGTGTGGAGTAACATACACTCGCCTTTCCTTCCCACCACGGTCAGGGCGCTGTGGTATGCGATTACGACTGATAATTTCCCCAGCCGACAACGCTTACACATGATACACCTTGCCAAGGACCCTCTCTGCCCAGGATGCGCCGCTGTCGACACCGACATGCGCCGTTTCATTTGTGGTAGGGCTGCCGACTGCTGGCGCCTCACACGTCGCATGTTGGTATTGTTGCTGCGACGGACGCCTAAGTCCGTAGAGCCCATCGAGCTGATCACTTACTTCCCTGCTAGTCGTAACAACGCCACTGTGTGGATTAAGTGTATAACATTGTGGTACTTTTTTAGTGAGAGCGATGCAGGGTTGTTAGATTTTTGACATTATTTAACGAGCAAGTGGTCGGTTTTACTGCCCGACAGCACTTAACTTCGGTTATCTGACGGGAACCAGTGTTACCACTGTGGCAAGGCCGTTGGCCTAGAATGTGTAATTTTCGTTAATTCAGTTTGTTGGATTCCGAAGACTTGAAAGACTATCTAAACTGGTAAATTTTTTTGTTAATTTTTGTTAGAAACTTGCAAAAGATCAGGAAAGGCTTCAAATGTTTTCACAATTCAGGCGAATGGAATACAGAGGATATCACGACAAAGAAAAAAGAAGAAGTGACGTGGGTGTAGACCGAAGCAAGAATTATCATGCATATCGCCAATTGGTGACATTTGGGTAGCACTGCACGGCCAAGTTCTGAGGTTGGTGAAACAAACCCTCGGTTGAGACGCAGACGAAGCTTATTGGAAGTCAGAGACGCCGACGGCAAAAAGAAATGAGGTGGTGATGCCGCACCATTTTCCCATATCTTGTCGTAGGTCTAACAACCGAAGGAAACAACGCAGAGAGAGAGACAACAGTCCTTTCACAACTATCTCCAAATGCAACGATCATCGCTACAGCCATGAGAACAAATGTCGTGAATGAGTGTTGTTAAGTGGGAGAGAGTAGTAGGAAGTGAGATTCAAAGCGAAGAGAAGGAAACAGAGGAGTAGGCATTATGAACTTGGTAGTATCGGGAATCTCAAGTGCGTTAGTTTTTATGTCCAGCAGTTAAATCTTTTGCAGGTTATTTATGATTTTTAAGCTAATATAATAAAGCAAATAATATGACAAAATAGGTCTGGAATGAAGGAGAAGGTGGGAGTAATAGACGTGAAAGATTAAGTTATTTAAAACTAAGAGGTTGTATTTGCAGTTAAGATTCTCGTTGTGACAGAAAATTCTATTGCAGGTATTGATTTTCAAATGTCTTGGACTTTTAAAATCAATGGAGACGAGTTGAGACGTGACAGTGATCTGGCAGCTCACTGACCAAGCTCATTTTCTAACACTTAAGTTACGTAATCGAGTCAGTACAGAAAGGAATACACGGTCGTGGTGGATATCATCACTACACGCTCTGTTTGGTTTAATTATGATTGGTGCAAACCGCATCTTAAATCCACCTTAGAATCGGTAGATATTTCATGTGAGTGCTTGCATCGAAATTCATGGGAGTGTCCGATCCTTGTAGCACTGATGGCCGCTGGCGCCAGCTAAAAACGCAAGTGAGACTTGGCGGGCAAGGAGCGAAGCGTCAGGAAGTATTTATGCAGGGATATTGTCGGGAAAAACTAAAAATAAGACACAGTTTGTGGGAGCAGACACCCCTTAGCAATAGGCAGTTGGACTCACCTCGAGCATTGAAAGATGGGAGAAGCGAAAGGTCTCCGTGTAAAAAAATACGTTTTTGAGGAGACAGCACAGTCATAAAGTTATTTCGCGTAGAGTTGCCGGAGATAGGTATTGTAGGAACTGGCATGTAGCATTATCATAACAAAATTGTATTTATTAGGATACGATTCCATAGCCGAGTGGTCAGCGTATCTGACTGCCACGCAGTCGGCCTGCGTTCGATTCCCGCCCGCATCGGAGATTTTCTCCTCTCGGGGACTGGGTGTTGTGTCGTCCTCATCATCGTCGACACACAAATCTCCAAATGGTGACAACTGAAAAGATCTGCACCGTGGAAGTCGAACTTTCCTGGGTGGAGAATCCCGGCCAACGATGTAGTACCCTCATTTAATTTCATTTGAACTTACCAGGGGAAGTGATTTGCCTGATGTTACAAGAAGCTAAAATATGATAAACAGAGCTCACAGGCCTTGTACAAAATAGGATGCTTCTGGTATTGATCTGTAGCTGATGGCATTTCCAACTCAGTGGCACAATAAACTTTTTCGTCGTTCAACTTAGACTGAGATTGTGAAAATATAAACAATTGCACAGGAACTGACTTTCGTTGTTGCTTTGAAGATTCATTCTTGAGTGTGACAATATCTACAGCCTTAGAGTTGGTGACTTATATCAACAAGGTTTATGGTGGTTCATTTCATCATCTTGTTGCTGGTAAGTAGGGCGATGGTTGTCAACCTTTTGTGAACTTTCTTGGCATTGTGTTAAATAGTCACTGATGATCTTTTGTCCATATTTGTAGGTGCCAGTAGTTGATATCTGGAAGAAAATGGTGCGTAGTTCTCTGTCAGATTCAAAACTGCCGTGTAAATTTGGTTTCAAAGTTCCACGTGATAGCAGTATTACTGTGATCTCAGACGAGAGTCGCTAGTGAATTAAATGCAAATGAGTTACTTCTCTGGATAATTTGGTGGATACCACATAGGCTCCATAAATTCTGGGTCGTGGCGGCTGTGTCTGCTATTGTTTTGTTACTACTGTACTCAAAAGTATTTGGAGAACACTGGAGCTCTAAAATATAGTGTGTTTTTGCCACAGTGCGTGCTATTTATTTAATAGTGTTTGGTCTTCTTCCTGAGTTGCGTTTGTATTAATTCAGTGTGTAGCTATCACACACCAGTTGACGTACAGCGTACGAACGATTGCAGAGCAGGTAAGGACAGGCAGAGGACGTGTGTATGGGCTACGAGTGCACAGAACCAGCAGGTTGATCTTATCACTCGACTGCACGCACCTGTCATTACTGCACTCATGGCTCCAAGCAGTTCGCTGTTACACATGTTGCAAGGCTTGGGTGCTGTGCGTCTTCCTCCAACCTTTTTTCAATAGATTCACTTATAATTAATGCTTAGGGATATTTGACATTACACAGTTACCTCACAAACTTCAATTTTATGCTGGATAAGTCACATGATATTGAATTTCGGCTATTTCATTTTTCTTGTAAGGTTAAGCCATCACACGCCTGAATGTTGATTTCAACACAGCAGTGTTATACACTCAGTTCTACAAGAAAGTGTACACCATAATTTTAAAGACAACGTCCGCATCTCTGGTAGTGGTCTCGAATCTGAAATTAATGCGCTTTTGCACAGTGTATGGATAAACAGTGTGTGAGTTGAATGTTTTGATCTGCCGGTTACAGTTTAAAATGAGTGCAAAATATCTGAAGCGTCACGAGGCAGTGTTCCTTGCAAACCATCCAAGAGACCAAAGCTTTCGTATGGAGCTGCTGCTAAAATTTTTAGAAACTAAGACGTTCGTGGCGAAGTGAGTCAAACGATGTTTAGAGATTGGAAACGTGGCTGTTTGCTCTTATTTACAGCCAATTTAAAGGCTGAAAAAATGTGCAATATTTATCACAGTTGCCTTATGAGGTCCGTTAAGAAGCTATTTGGTTCGAAAGAGGCATACTGTGTGCTTCGAGAGAAAAATGATTCGAGGCATCGCAGCCATCTCTGTACAGCGTGGAAACAAGACAATAGGGCGCCCACGATGGATGGGCTTGCAATGTCTCCGGATGCAAATTCGAAGTCTTGCAACAGACTGGGGATAGAATTAAAATGCCTTTGCATCCACAGTTTAGATGTTAGCAACTAAGCCACCGCGCCACTGAAATTTTTTCTTTTATTCACAGATTTAGTTTGTTGGTTCAAGAAGTGGCCAACAAGCAGAAAGAGTAAAGTGTGAGGCTGCAGATCTACACCTTGCTTAGAACTGAAGCAAGAAAAATGTCAAACAAGACACGACATATTGTATGCTTTGTGCGCTAAACGTTCACACCTCATCAGTAAGTTAATAACAGCAGACTGAGCTCACCTCCAAATGAAGACACGAAAATGATCTTTCCTTAATGAGGACCACAATCACTATGATGTCTTTAAACTACAAGCCTGCTACCATCTCATGTATATTTGTTTATTACCTCTTCTTTCAAAATGTCGGCTTTTGGCCTTTAGTAAGTGCATCTGGGAATGATCAGTAAGTAAATTATAATATTCTGATGAGGACATGTTATGCAGTCATACCAGTCCTGTATGCTTAGAAGCCGAAATATCACTAGGGAAAATAATAAAAAAGTAGTTAAAGACAAATGGTGGTACTATTATCAATGAGAAATTGGAAAGAGTAGTTTCTCTGAAACATTTGTAAATTGTGACTATTTTTGAATATAAGCTCTTTGAAAGAATGAACCAAATGGTTAAAATGACTCCAAGCACTATGGGACTTAACATCTGAGGTCGTCAGTCCCCTAGACTTAGAACTACTTAAACCTAGCCAACCTAAGGACATCACACACATCCATGCCCGAGGCAGGATTCGAACCTGCGACCGTAGCAGCTGCGTGATTCCGGACTGAAGCGCCTAGAACCGCTCGGCCACCACGGCCAGCAAAGGATGAACCAATTAGTTCTCCCAGAACTAAGTTCTTTATTATTCGTAGTTCGGACTCTGATATCTCTGCAACAGAATGAGATCATAAACACACAAATACTTGCATTTTAATTTTGTAGCAGTTGTGGATAATTCCTAACTAAACAACATACCCATTTCATTAAAGGTAAAAGTTGGTAGGCTACTTGGCCACATCATGTCCCACTTCAGTTTTTTCTTATGTAAATGACGTTTCTGTACCTCTGATGGACTCTTCTTCATGATCTTTTCCCTGTTACAAAAACGCAGTCAAAAAGCAGTGTCGTTTTCATTTATCCTGAAGAAAATTCCATCAGAAGTATCGAAACGAAAATTGAAGAAGGAAATGACGATACCACGAAGTCTGGTGACATACATACCGATTTAGATTGTTTTTTTTCCTTTGTTAGTTTTACGTTTCCTTTGTGCGTTATTAAGCACTAATTCGTTGACTGCATGCTTTCAGATTAAGCCTCGGTAAAGCAATCAAGCCGTACATTTAGTTTCAGGATGCACAACGTGAATATATCTAACTTTATTGGGAATCACCTCGAAACGCAGGTCGCCCACAGGTGGTTCGGCGTACGGGATGCCGAGGAATGCCGTGTAGGACGTGTTGTAGACGCTCGTGGCCGTGGTCCCTCTCAGCGTGCCCTGCTGTACGGTCACCAGCACTTCGTCACCCTGTAGCAACGTCACATAACTTTGATTACAGCATTACACAAATTATTGTAATTATTTCTTATTGTATTCAGCTGCTAGGCAACTCCCAAAATGCAACACAGAATACACAACCGTTAATTAAGCCAAAGGTGGTGCAGCTGCAATATTTTATTTTTTTAATTCTATGAGACAATCTTGTAGGCCAATTCCAGACGACTATTGCAATTGTTTGGTTGATTTTTCAAACATTTCTGAAAAATTTTAAAAAGGGAAAAAAACTAGATGTGTAGCACCAATATACGCAAGTTCTATGAGAATAATGCATTTTTATTTACAACTACTAGAATCAAAAAATGATGAGTTGAAACAGAGGTTACACATTCGTTTTTTCTGAGAAATCGTTTCGCAGTTATGGGGTATTTTTTACATTCTTCAACAACATCGTTCCCAACAACTGTAGTCTCAATTTTCTTTGCTCTACTTTTCTCAGTAGGATCATTCTTACACATCGAAGGATTTTTTGTCGAAGTCGATATAGATATAAAATATCCAAGGAAAGCTATTCGACCTGGAGCTCAAAAAGACGAGAACCCGACTTTTGAAAATGAAGAAAAATCACTTTGATGCTGGATGTAGCTCTTCTATTATTTTACTCTTTCTTCACTCCCACCTGCCTGCAGCGTATCTTCAGCCATATTTGCCTTAAACGGTGTTGTATCTTCATAAATAAATAAGAGTAGGGACATAATTTCAGGAATTGAATACCAGAGATGGTTGGATAATTTTTCTTGGGATCAGTATTGTGATGTTTATTAGTTTCTGCATAATCAGAGGGTGTTGATTACGCTACGGGATGATCAATTAATGAAAACCTGTCCAGTTGCTAATAAGAAATTTATTAAACCCACGAATGGTTTCAACCTTCAAATTAGGCCATTTTCAAGTGGACCCGAAAGTGACTGAGACGGTTCGTGGAGTTCTCATTATCAGATGTGAGGCTTTTCACTAATTCTAATAGTTTATCGGTTGACGTTTGAATAGCAAATCATGACAATCTGCCGTAATCACTTCCGATACTAAAAAACCAGGTTCATAGCACGTTATTCTTCTTAATAGGTTACTTTCCTCATAAGAGAGACTGATCTTGAAAAATGTAAGTCATCAGACTATTAATTGCCTTCATTTCTCACCTCCGAATGCCCCAGAATGAAGTACCTCGAAGAGAAACACGCATTTTAAGTGTAAAAGTCTCGTTAATCTTTTCATTCGTAACAGATCTTAAATAACTGCAGAGGTCATCGGTCCCTAGACTAACACAGTACTTAAACTAACTTATGCTAAGAACAACACACACACACCCATGCCCGAGGGAGGACTCGAACCTCCGGCGGGAGAGGCCGTACAATACGTGGCATGGCGCCTCAAACAGCGAGGCCACTCCTCGCGGCAAATAACTTACTTATAGGGGGGTCAGGTCTTCCAGGGGGCACTCGTACTGGAGCTTCCTGAACCATAGTTCCTGATAATAACAATGTAAATTTAGATTATAACACAAACGAAAAGTCGCACAACATTATTCGCATGGCCAGTGATTTATTATACTGACTTAGCAAAAGCAATTTGTCTGCAACTGTTCTGTAATTCAAACAAAAGCAGGCCAGTGGGAAAATGCGATAGCCGGATACCGTTTATAGCCAAATCCGTCGCCGAGGCAACTCTTTGTTAAGAAACGCTCTGACAAGAAGGTGCCAGTATGGTGGTGGTGCATCATTTTCAGTATGTTTTCGCAACTGAGTAAGCAGCCATAACTTCAACACGTCCTCAAAAAAAGGGCACTCCGAAATTTTTTTCGGGAAACGACACAAAACGCGTGAACCTTTGGGAGTCTCTCTAGTGCTCGACTACAGTATGTGACAACTGTGTTCTCCATGTTCTTACGTTGTGACGGCTCACTTCCACCGTTAAGTGGAATGTAGCCTGATCAGTGAACACTAAGGTTGAAATGGCATTGTTATCTTTCATCTAGACGTTCATAAGCACGCATAACCCCACACGTGTTCTTCTGTCATCAAGTTCTTGTTGCAATTAAATCCTGCATTGTTTGAAAAACAAAGATTGCTCAACGGCATGTGGACAGCAACATGCTTAATGGCTTATTCTCGGCTGGCATGACGAGAGTGCTTGTGAGGACATCGTACAAAATTCACGTGAATGTTTTCTACGTCACTGGGGCGACCAATGGATTTCACCTTACATCAACAACTAGTGTCTTGAAACTGCTCATTCGGCCGTGGAATACCTTGGTCTGTAGGCGGCATAGTCCCTCACTGTTGTCACTTTATCGCATCCCTTGAAACGAAGACGCAGACCGCCTTCTGTGCTAAGCTATCGTAGTCTGAGCTAGCGAGCCAGCTGTCGGTACAGTGGGACCTCTACCAGCGAACACACAAACCGTAAACTTACAACTGGTGCTAAGATAGACGTTTAGTTTATATGCTTGAGAGAAGATTTTCCTCAAATCTTCATTCTCTATGCATCCTGTGTCCCAAATTTCCCGACATATCTTTCATTAGGGGGAACATGTTACATTCATGCACATACACAAAGCTTAGTACATTCGAAGAAATAAACTAGAGAAATTCGATGTGACAAATAGAAGTATAGGCAGACGTTCTTGTAACCCGGCGTTCAAGTATCAAGAGTAACCACGGTGAGGCGCTTTCTATGGGCTTCACGATTTACAGCTTGGTAGTGGATCTAGACCGCATTACCTTCTCAGTAAATAGTAGAGTGTAGAGTAAAACACTGATAAGCCAAAACACTATGAATTCCTGATAGCAAATAGACAATCAAACACAGCATCTACCGTTATACGAAAAGAAAAGTGTTTCTTCCACGGACTTTAGATTCGTTGAAATATGCTTATGAGACTGAACAAAATAACACTTCATTTTAGGATGAGGAGATGTGAAAGCAGAGTGTACAGCCTCCAGTGACAAAAATGAACCAAGGCGTATGCCCAGTCAGATCTACGGTGTACCAAAAGGGTTAAAACGATTAACAGATTTACAATACATGCAGATACGGACCAGAGAGTTGATGATGCAAATTAGGAACCAGGGAATACAATGAGGATGGAAATAGTACTTCGACTGTCCACAAAGACCTCTATAAAGTATTACAAACATTCATTTTACACTATAGGATATTATAAATCTCAGTCTGTTTCTAACAAAGCAGGTCGTTGCTGTTAATGCAGACTCATTCTGAACTCTGTTGAACTGTAAGGTAAACAATGTCACAAGTGAGGTATCACTAAAGGTGGGGCTGCGTTTACCTTGACCGCGGCCGCCAACGAGAGCAGCAGAAGGACGCACGTGGCAGACATTTGGATTGACTGCATGGATACGAAACACTGGGGCACGTTAACTGCCTTATAGCTGCGGCACAAACTGTTAGCCACGTCTCACGTAAGTGCGTCACTGTACAAAGATTAGCTGCTTAGCAGCTGGAGGGAGACAGGAAAGCACGCTGTGCCCTTTGTGCCCAGTCGCTGTATTTGCACTATCACATTTTAATCACATTACTTGATAAAGTGTCTGTCGAGTGGGTTCAAGAAAGTGATTGAAGTGGGAGCGTCTAATTCCTTTACAGTCCAGAGATAACAAAACAGCAAATGTTTCTGCTTATGCGACCCGTCTGTATAGAAGCACTGTAGCAACGAAAATTACGCAAAGGTATCACAAAGTGGTCATTCAGGGAATATTACCACAAGCATAGGGGATACCTGTGGGAAAAAGGGAAGGAGAAATTCGAAATTATTGTGAGGGCTTCTTGCACCATGAGTCTGCTAAATACGTCGAAAAAATGTGATCATGTCAAGAGAACCACGAGTAACAGACAGTGACAAAACTAAAGACCACTTATACTCAACTGTAACACGTTAAGTTTTTTAAGATGTTGCAGTCCATTCGAGAAAAACCAGTTGCGTCCTTACCTGCGGTTAGTCATACTTTGGATACTGGGGCTACGCACGACGCTGTTTAAAAGCAACAGCTCGATGTAGTTATAGGGTCGAGGAGTGCACGTCTGCTTTCATAACCCGCAGCTAATTCGGTGTAAATAATAACCTGTAGTTGTGATGCTGCAGTCAAATACACTGTGCGTAAGCAAGAACTGTGAATTAATACATTACACGGAAATATAAAATAAAATAAAACATAAAAGATTAATTTAATAATACGGATTCTACTGCAACGTCTAAATTGGTTTAGATGACAGGGAATTGTGGTGAATAATGTTTATTCAAGAAAGGACATCTCAAATAAACCGGAAGTGATCCTACATTATTGAATTGAAATGGAGATAGAAGATACCTTTATGAAATGCAGTAAAGTTACGTTGAGAGTGTTAGGAGAATGGTATCAAAATCTCCAAATTAAACAATCATCAAAGATACGCGAAAACTATGTCCATTTCGTAATAACAATTCACGAAAGATCCACCAACTTAAATAGTCCACAGTTCAACTCGATTATTAGCAAATTAACATACGCAATACGAACAATGGTTTTCATACTCTGTCTGTTCTCAGTTCCGTAAATCAAGATCCAAAAGTTAAGAGTCCTACTCTGGAGCAGGTTTGAAAATTTCTCTCTTCAAATACTGTTAAGAGATTCCTTCTACTGTTCCACAGATAGCACAGCTTCCACATCAGACTATTTGACTAGCCCTCTATGTGATGTGTACATCTTTTCTAATGCTTCCAAAGCAAAATTCTTTAAATTATTATTCTACATTACAACTTCTTCTGTCAAAATATTCTTTGATTAGCTACTCCACAAAGTTTCTCTACTTTTTAGTTTTGTTCACTTTCTTATTATTTCTGTTATACTGACACTAATCTTTTAACGACTCGTTACTTCACCAGTATTGTGTCTTTATTAGACACTTTACACTATCTTCACTAGCTGTTGATGTCTACAAGGTAAAGTTGTTCTGGTCCACTGAGGGTCCTAGCTTACACATTTATTTGTCCTATAAGGTATTTCAGTTGAGGTATACAATTGTGAGTCTTCTTACTAAGCCCTGTTTGTCTAAGTACAAGACGTTCCAGGACGAAACAACCCATATCATAAAAATTGACGTGTGTGTGTGTGTGCGTGTGTGTGTTTATGTGTGCGTGTGTCCGTGCGTGCGTGTGCGTGTCTGTGTCTGTTTTACACAGTTCCCCCTAACTTACTGGACCGATTGCCACGGAACTTAGTACACACGTCCCTCATAGTCATAAAACCTACCTATCACAGTTCAGGAGATATGACGTCATAAACAATGAGATGCGTGAATACCTCCCGCATCATGAATGACGTTTAAATGTCTTACATTTGTGCTGATGGCTGTATTCGCAATAAATTT
This sequence comes from Schistocerca serialis cubense, assembly GCF_023864345.2. Taxonomy (NCBI): domain Eukaryota; kingdom Metazoa; phylum Arthropoda; class Insecta; order Orthoptera; family Acrididae; genus Schistocerca; species Schistocerca serialis. The sequence continues at coordinate 432,586,245 of NC_064641.1, read as the reverse complement.
CGCAGGCAGCATTCACATATGCCACTAAATGTATCGCAAAAGTATATCATGTTACCACACTAAGTTCAGGAAACACGAAGCAATAAACACAGAGATGCTTGAAAAACTGATGCATTGCTAATAATTAAAGATTAAGGAGTGTAATTATGTCTACACAAACTAGACATGATTGTCTTATTGGGATTGCCGCGATCGTTCTTTGAATAAAAACATGGCATTTAAGTCTTTGGTCGCTACTTTTTATTTTCAATGAGCGGTTTCAGGCTGTCAGGTAAAGTTAAAAATATAATTAACAAAAGAGATATAGTTACAGATAGAACTATCTTAGTTTACAAAAAGAAATTTTGGAATGCCAACATACCATACATTGCAGTTACTAAGGTAATTTTTAATCTGTGAAAACCTTATATCACAGTTTGGAGAAGCCTGATCGGTAAAAGTAAAAAGTGCCCTCTATGTGTAAGATTCATGCATTTTTGCTAAGTTGTTACTTTTTACCATTCATATTAATGGCGAATATATTTTCAATAATAAGACAGTTTTAAAGAAATAGCATATGAATAATCTTTTTTGAGTGGAACATGAACTGAAATAAATTACGCTAATTTAAAATTTTTTAAATAAATTTAAAAATATAGTAAAATATATATATTCTTTTCGAAAATGTGCGTTTCCTCTTCTTTGTATTGAGTGGTGGTGGAGAGAATTTCCCTACGTCAGAACGTGTACAGCGCCCCGCCAAGTCCTCTTCCGCCGAACCCAATTCACCTCGCAGCCAGTAGGCTGAGGGCCGTTCCGCTGCAGCTGGTTCGTACTGGAGCGTGCTGTTGCATTCAAGAGTAAGCCTCAAACATGTCTTTAAAAATCTCATAATAACTCCTGTGCATAAAATCACTTGCTCATTTAGTAGGAGGCCTGGGTTTTTCTATTTGATGAGCATATATTTCAATCTCTTCGAGATTGAGACTTCTTGGAGCTTTATGTAGCACTCCATTTGTTCATTTATATTGCTCACGACATTGCTATGACTGGAATGTTCCCTGTATCGAATTTCAAAATTCCTCCCTGTCCGCCCTATATAATAACTGTCACATTCAGCACATTTGATCTTGTACACTCCGAAATAGTATTTGATTTGTTTTGTCGTTGCTGGTTAAGGACGTTGCAATTCCAGAGGACACCGTCCTAGCCCCGTTTGAAATCGTGGACCTCTACACTAATATACCAGTTGAAGAAACTTTGCAAATTATAAGGAAAAACCTGATAAAGAATAGGTCAATGAGCATGGGTGAAATCGTCGAACACGTGGATATGCTAGAGTTCACATTGAGTTTTAATAGTTATGTCTTTAACGACAAGGTTTTTATTCAAGATGAAGGTTTAACTATGGGAAACAGTCTATCAAGCATAAAAGAGAGTACTTTCATGCAATGTGCAACAGAGCCCTGAGATTGCCACTAAATGAGGTTGAGTTGCAGAAAGAACTAGGCATTATTAAGCAAGTAGCAGCAGCTAATGGGTACAGGACACAAGATGTTACAAGTACGTTTAACAAGATCAAAAACATATCCGCGGGTACCGGTAATAATTCTAGGAAAATTAAAGTTAAGAAGAAGTTTGTCACCTTGACATACAAAGGGCGTGTGTCGGAAAGAATTGGTAAATGCTTTCCAAAAACATTGCTGTGGTATTCCAGAATGAAGGGGAAATGGCACATAGACTAAAACATAAACCAGCAACGACTTTGCAGATAGCAATTAACGCCCACATAAATTATTTACTCCATCTCCTGTAAGTGCTTCTCTTATAGAAATCCACGGTCGCGATATGATTCTACTCCTAACAGAGCGCAAGAGAACACGTTTTCAAGAGCGGCAGCATTTAATCAATTCAGAAATGTGCTACAGATGCAGTTCCGCTTCGAATAGTAATAAAAATAAATGACTGCACTAATCAGTGCATAGAAAAATTGCCTCCAAGTGAGACAAAATCTGTCTTTTAACTATCCGCGAGTAATTGTGGAGGTCACACCTCTGCGTCACCCACACTCACGTGAACATGCATGGAAAAGGCACAAAAATTGGTAAACAAAATGACTAAAACGTAAAACAAAATTGTATACCTAAAATTACATACAAAGAAGAAACACAGAACTAAAACACTCAAACATGGTACGAAATACTGTCGTAATAATGAAACTTGGTTGGTGAGTACTCAACTGCTACTCAGTGTATGTCCTTGTGAGTATGTCTCGTCTCTATTATAACATGTGTTTCTCTGCGTGACCACTGACGTCTCTGTCACCTCTCAGCTCTCCACAAAATATTTTCAATCGACTATAATTGGTACACAATTATCGTCAGGAAAAAAAATCAGGTCAAGATATTCGTCTGTCTGATAACATGTAAATGGCATAATCCGTATCACTTTAGGCAGGGGGAGGGGGGTACCTTCATAGTCTCGGATGTTACTGAATTTAGCACATATTAAAATTCAGGAGTAAGTAAGAAACACGTATTTTTTTGTTTTCTCCAAAAAAATTCCTGCCCGAGATACGGGCCTCCAAAGATGACACAGCGAACACCATTTTGAAGATGTGGATTTCGGAATTTTTTTAAAAATCCCCACTCTCTGTAACAGTTTTAGATATTTTGTTAGAGGTTATTTCAGCCGGCCGAGCGGTTCTAGGCGCTACAGTCTGGAACCGCGCGACTGCTATGGTCGCAGGTTCGAATCCTGCCTCGGGCATGGATGTATGTGATATCCTTAGGTTAGTTAGCTTTAAGTAGTTGTAAGTTCTAGGGGACTGATGACCTTAGAAGTTAAGTCCCATAGTATTCAGAGCCATTTGAACCATTTTAGAGGTTTTTGTCATGTCAAAGATAACTGCTTTGTGATTACAACGGTATCTTCCGTTTGGGCGTATCTGTCAAAGGTTCTTTACTGTCGTCTTCTGAATTTTTTTTATAATTTACATTTTTTTTTTTCAGAAGTACTAATCCCGGAAAGATAGAATTTTTTCTGTTGATTAGTACCATGTAGCACTCTATTCTCAGTAAAGCAGAGCTTCCACTTTTAAGTTTGTAGAGAAGCAGCCAACTCGCGGATTGTAAAATTCATATGCTTTCCATTGTGTGCCAGCCTAGTCCGCTGTAACTAGCTATGACGTCATAAATGTTGTGCAATACCTCAAAATGAAAGCAAATTATCTGAAAAGTTGACAGCATGTCTGGATTGAAGCTAAAATAATGTGTTAAGTTTTGGTAACTTAAACAGTTTTCGAAATTTGGAGTTTTATGTAAAAATCATCGGAGCAACAGGAAGGAGCTAGAAACTTCAAACTTTATATTCAGATTCCTTTTTCATTGTAATTTGATGGAAATAGCATGCTGGATCTCACGAGGTAATATTTTGGTTGAAATTCATGATTTTCTGTTTTTGTGTCCTACAAGTTCGGAAGCAAGATAGATTAAGTAAGTGATTAGATAAAGTTAGGATGTTTAGATTTAGGTAGAATGGAGATACGCTATAATAACAAGTACGTGAGAAGTTTCAAAAAGGTAGCTATAAAACTGTAGCTGTAGCGTCTCCCAAAGGGCAAGTTCAGAGCTCATCTATTACGTAGAGTATAACTAAAATAATTCTCTCGCCAAAAGCATTTAGCCTAGTCATATCAGAATTTTATTACAGATACTTCGCTGTGTACTGATTGTACAATTAAATCGAGAGCTTCATTGGCCTTCAGCGAATGAAGCAGTTAATTATTTAGTTACTTCAAGTGGTGTTCTGCTAGCCACAGTGGCTAGTCAGTAAGGCAAATGTTGTCGGCTGCTCCTTCTGCGGTCCGCACCGCGGCTATATAAATAAGAGCGTACGAGCTAGAGTAAGGCCCCAGTTCTCTTCTAGATTCGAATCAGCGCGCACTCCGTGTCGGAAACCGCGTTGCGTTTGTGCAGTTGCCTGGAACAGCTTTGGATGCCGTATTATGTAACTCGGTATGCAGGTAACAATGAGTTCGCATTGGGGTAAAGTGTTAACTGTGAAACGACTTCAGTGATTTAGTCTCAGTTTGCGTACGTCGTATTTTCACATGTCGCGGCAGGGCAGACTTTCTACCATTACTAGCGTGGCGTTTGATGAGTATTAACATCAGATTTTGGCGAGCATTCACTTTAAACATATACATCGATAACGATTAGTGAACAGTTTCATTTTCTAGGGATAATAGGATCCATGCAATAGACTCTGAACAGCTCTGATATTACAATAGCTGATATGGGTAATCATTTGTCTGGAATTTTACACTTTATCGTTTTCAGAACACAGGGAAAATCGTTATAGTAAAGTGCATTTTCTATGAATCCCGGGCATCATCCTAAATCCTCAGAGTAATCAAGTTCAATAATCAATAACTTTTATTCTCCATCAGAGTGGGCACAGTGAACTCTAATTACAGGCACCACGTTTTCGCTAATCACTTTCTGGTTGCCAACGTTGTAATTAGACAGCCTGTGTTAAGAACGGCAATACAAAAGAAAATATAATAACTAAATTTTTCTATCCGCCACCCCACATATGGTGCATCGGCCGGGAAAAACACTGTTAAACTGAGTGAAAGTGATTTTAATTATTGGGACTCGGAAGTGAAATGCGACACGCATCTGAAGAATAGAACAGTGATAAACAGTGTTACGAGTGCACAGTGACGACCCAATTGGATTTACGACGCCTTGGATTACAATACATCTGGACTGACGAAGCTGGCGCTGAATCGAGCTGAGCCACAGGCATCGCAAGATGCCAGTCTCGCCCCACTGCAGTCGTCTGTTGTGGCCGGAGCCCCGCCTGCGGTTGCGGGTCGCACACACATACACACGCGCTGGCGCGCGCGCGCGCGCGCACACACACACAAACACAGCAGCAGCTGAAGAGGTGCCGTCTGCAGTTCAACGCGCCGCGCCCGCATCAGTAATCCTGGTACGCCGCACCGGCATCGCCATACGTCGTGCAGAAGGAACTAAGTTAAGTGAAAAGCTGTTCAACTTTTTACTAACCTTCTGTAAAAGACTGTTGATGAAGGAACCGCTAAAAGAATCTGAGGTTAAAATTAAATCAGAACAGGTGTCTGATGAAGAAAGTGCAAATCCAGACAACGGTTCAAATGTAAATCTGCTTGAAAATAGTGATGTTAAATTAAAATCCGAACCATTGTCCCCTTACAATAATGTGAAAGGAGACAATGATTCAATGACAGAAACCCCTGCAGTAAAGCAGAAATCTGAGATTGTTAATTTATCGGATGACAGTTTCTCTGATTATTTAAAAATGAAACAGTCATCAGAGGTGGTAATGTTTAAAAAGGAGAAGTTGAATAACAGAGCAATCAGATGTTTCATTAGGTTTGATGATTCTAGTATTGGGTCTAGTTTTTCGTCACCTGATTGTGATAAGAAACCTTCTAATGAGCAACCCAAAGATACTGGGGCAATTGATTTAAATGTAATATTGCAGGCAATATCAGCCGGCAATGCTAAAATGACAGCCAGTAATGCTAAAGTGACAGCTGAATTAGAAACTTCCTTCAAGTTTAGCTGCAATAAGTTGAAATAGGATTTAGATAACCGAATTTTGTCCAGCCGAACTAATTTCAATAAAAGGTTTGAGGTAATGGACAATAAATTAGAATCCACTAAAGCAGAATTGGAAACTTCCTTCAAGGCTGGCTGCAGTAAGTTGAAAGATGATCTAAATAACAGAATTGTGGCCAGCCAAACAAATTTTAATAAAAGGTTTGAGGTAATGGACAGTACCTTCAAGACTGGCTGCAATAAGTTGAAAGAGGATTTAAAAGCTGAGCTCAAAGCAGATCAGGACAGTTTAAATTGTAAGATTGATTCCAACCATGCTAACATTAAGGGAAAGGTTGCTCAGGAATTATCTGAGATACGTAAAACGGTAAAGACCGAAGTTGCCGAGGTTCGCAAAGACTTCCAACAGGAAGATGCGAAACTGGAGAAAAAGTTAACAGAAAAGATAGAGGCGGAATCTGAACTGTGCTCAGATAGATTTAAAGATGTTAATGTAAAAGTGAACATATGTCAAACAGAGATAGAAGCAATTAAGACTGATACTACTTATGTTGAAATGAAAGTAGAAACTATTAGCACTAACACTGCTAAAATTGAGACTAAAGTAGCTTCAGTACCTTCTGATAATGGTAGTGTACAACAAGTTGTAGCTGCAAACGCAATTTTGGAGTGGGAAACGCTTAAATCTATCAAGGAGTTTGCCAGATCTTGGATTTCACGTCTGTCACATTTGACGGAAAAACTGAAACCTGAAATCATAATACTTGGTCTTGAAGCTAAATTGCCATGGTATTGGAAAACCAGAATCATTTCCGCCCCTAGAGACAATCGTGACTGTTTAATTGAATATTTGGAACGTGTAGAGCGTGTTGCTGCCAATGAGGAGCAGGCATGTAATAATAGAAATAGTAATAGCACTAATAGTAATTTTAAGAATGAGCAGAATGGCAGTGTAAACATCCGAACAGTAAGTGTTCGCCATTCTAAGAAAGGTAGGAAATCGAGAAATAATAACCATAACCAACAATGGCAACCTGATGATAGTAACTTTGTTTGTAACGAAAAGGTGCTGGTAAACAACAGTGTTGAAAGCAATGCTGTTCCAGTTAACTATAATGGCAATAAGGGAAACAGTAGATGGCAGGGGCAGGAAAACTAGTTCCCGTCTATGAGGACACTGGCGCTCACCAGGCAGTTACTTTTCCTAAGCCAGTAATTACAGCGATTGGTAAGACAGATCAAAATACTCAAACTGAGCATTCGGATGATGAGTCGGTAGCATCCAATGATACAGCAGAAATATTAAACCACTCACAGTATTTAGTTGATGCCGTGTTAGAGAAGCTTTCTAAGTGGGAAGAGCAAGAGAAAACGCAGCAACGTAATGTCAGGGAAGAGCTACCAAGTACTGAATTGTCAGGTGAAGAAGTAGAAGAAATTCGTGCTTATATTTACGATGAGAATGATGTGCTCTTATCTAAAGTGCCTGTGCAGTATGTTGATACTGTGCTGATAGATTTAGGACAGGAGGTAAGTGAAAATGTAGAGGGTAGCCTGTTGTGTGTCAATGAACCCAGTGGCTGTGACCAGTTGTCACTTGAGAAGGAACCCGACGATAGTAATGAAAGTGGTTTAACTGTAACTAGAGTTATGCCCGGTTTGGAGGCGCAGAGTCGCTACGACCACAATAATTTGGGTCACGTTCAGCAAACCAAATGTAATGAAGTCGTGCGGTGTTTTGATTTGAAATTAGTAGACCGACTGGAAAAGGCAGCAGAGAATGTGGTTCAGGAAACCCCTACACACCTTGACCTAAATGTAATGAAGACAGATGTCAATCACTTTAGTTGGAGACAAACCCAAAAGGAACTGTTGGATGAATTTGAGGAACCACCAGTACAGCCTAGAATAAGCCACCCTATAATACTAGTAAATATATTAGGTATCAATGTACGCTGTCTCTTACACAGTCGCGGTGAGGTGAGTGCGTTGTCTCAGTCTTTTTTTGATGCATTACCTAGTAAAGATAAGCTTACAGTAATGAGGGTATCAGGACTGAGAATAAATGGTGCTACTGGCAAGGTGTCAAAAACGGTAAAGCAAGAAACTTTGCTGCCCTTTAATGTTAATGGTAATGTAATTGATCATCCATGCTTAATAGCAAACAGTCTTAGTATCGAGGTTCTACTTGGCATAGATTTCTTGTCAAAGTATCAGGGTGTTGTTGACTTTGAAAGAAACCAGTTAAAATTGCTCTTGCCAATAACTGGAGTACTTACAGTACCATTTATTGACAAACACATAGTAACTAATGATGAGACTTGGGAGCTGCCTATACGAGTTCTGAAAAATAGGTGTTGAGACGAAGATGTTGATCTTAGTAAAAGTAGGTTCAACACAGCGGAAGAAGCAATTATATTGGACAAAACAGAAGCTAAATTACAAGAAATTGACAGATCTCAGCTAGTCAGAAAGAAGAACTGAGGCAGGTTTTAAAAAGGCATCATAAGGTATTTTCAAATTGACCTGGCATGGTCAAAGGCTATGAATGTCAATTGAAGGCAAAACCTTGCCAAGTATTTTCAGGAAGCCATACTCAATACATGTAGCCAGGAAGGAAGCGGTTCGGAATGAAACACAGAGAATGTTAAAGTGTAGGGTAATTGAAAAAGCTGTCAGTGAGTACAATAATCCCATTGTTGTTGTACCAAAAAGAGACGGAAGTGTCAAATTGGTCTTGGACGCTCGTTGGTTGAATGAAATAGTGGTTAGGGAAATTGACAGGATGCAGAACATGGACGAGTTGTTGCAAAAGTTCCGTGGAGTTAAATTCTTAATGTCTATGGACATCACGTGTGGATATTGGAATTTGCCACTAGCGGAAAGTTCAAGGAAGTACACAGCTTTCTTGTACGAAGGAGTTTGTTACCAGTACCATGCGGTCCCTTTCGGACTTAATATCTCTGTTTGCGCCTTCGTACATCTGATGTGCCATGTATTAGGAACAAGAACAAGAAGTGCACAGAACTATCGCTTTTGCAAGTCGATCTCTACAGGCAGCCGAGAGATATTATGGTATTTCAGAACGGGAAGGATTGGCCATTGTATTTGGGGTGCAGAAGTTTGAGCAGTATTTACTAGGTCATAAGATAATTGTTTATAGTGACCATAAGGCGCTGACCTTTCTAAAGACCTGTAATTTGAGGAATGCACGTTTGGTAAGATGGTTATTGTATCTCCAGCAGTTTGACCTTGAGGTTAGATATATCCAAGGAAAAGACAATCTGGTAGCTGAGAAGTGCGGAGCTCTGTGATGACGCGGGAATTCAGCAAAGACACAAATGAAGTACAAATGTTTGCATTGCTTGGATTAAAGGAAGAAAATGCATTAAAACAGGTAATTAAAAACTTGAGACGTGAGCAGAATGCAGATGACCAGCTGAAGTTAGTAAAGATGCAAACTATCCTAAGGTTTCGCAATACTACTGTTTGCATAAAGGTATTCTGGTTAGAGGGAAAAAGGTAGGTGTTTTAGAGTAGAAGCTGTGCTTTCCCTCACAACATGTAGACTTCCTAATCGACTATGTACACCTGAGGTATGGACACTACGGTGCAAAGAAGTGCTTTCCCAAATTGAAGGAGAAAGTTGTGTTTGACAACATGTACCTCCATGTTGCCAAGCGTCTAGCATCTTGTGTAGTGTGCCAGAAAGTCTGTGCTGCTAACACCAGAATACAAGGGGATATGCATTCAGTAGAGCCATTTGAAACCCTAGATTTACTGGCCTGTGATCTGTTCGGCCCTCTTCCTGCTTCGCGAGATGATTGAACCCATGTTGTTGTTGTTGTAGATGGGTTTAGTAAATATTTTAAGCTATAGCCAAATAAAAGAGCTAATGACAAGACGCTGGTAGAAAAATTGGGAAAAGATTTCTTCGTGAATGTTGGCGTTCCGAAGAGTTTGCTGTCAGGCAATGGGCCTCAGTTTACACGTGATAGATTTAAAAAACGTCTGGTTAAGGCTGGAGTGAAACGTCTGAAAATGTCTGCGTATTTCCCTCAAGGAAATATGAGCGAACGTATTATGCGGGAATTGAATAGGCTCTGCAGGAGTTATTGTGCTCGGAAACACTCAAGTTGGGCCGAGCACATGAAGTATTCTGAGAATGTAATTAACAACCTAAGGCATGATGCAACTGGTTTTGCACCTTGCGAATTGATGTTTGGCCAAGAACCGCACAATGTGATAGCAGGTATGGTCGAATTCCCTCTTCTAACGCAAATATTCACCGACGAAAAAAAGTTAAGAGCTAGGGCAAATATAAGTAAACGAGCATTTGAAAGGAAAAGCGCCATGACGCGAAAGCTGTACCTACCAGTTTTCAGATTGTCAAAAACAAGGAAAATTATAAGAAAATTAATGCGGAAGCAAGGAAATTCATGTTCGTATACCAAGGACTTTTCAGGATTATGGGAAAACCACATGCAAATGCTTATAGACTGGAGTACCCAAAGAGTAAAATAGTATTAGGTCTCAGAAACGCGATCCACCTAAAGAGGTTCATAGGTAGTGAATGAATTCTGTAGGGAGGAGGTTGTTATGTAACCTCTACACAGTGTGGCAGGTGTGCAGTCCCAGCTGTGTGAGATATTCATTCCCCATTTCAGGTTCAAATACTTCAAATGGCATTGAGCACTATGGCACTTAACATCGGAGGTCATCAGTACCCTAGAACTTAGAACTACTTAAATCTAAATAACCTAAGGACATCACACACATCCACACCCATAAGAAATTTTGCAAATATTGCCAGTAACAAACCATGAGTTCTGTAACTATTCTATCCACCGATTAGTGAAGAAACTACTGGATGTGATATATCTAACAGTGACAAGTAAACAATAGAGAGGTATGAAGTAATGAAGACATAAATGCATCTGAGTAACAAGTATGTATATATACGTTTTAGGTAGAACCTTGGTAATATTGTAAGTACAAAGCGTTGTTTTATTAGAAATGGTTCCACAGTAATATTAAAAATGTATGCAAATTCGTTTGTAAGCTGAAGTGGCAATGAGACCTATTGTCTGCGTCAGAGCTAACTGTAGATTGTAGAATAGATTGCTTAGTGTTATGGAATATATGCAGATATGTTGTAATGATGAGATCACCTAGTATAGCAAGGAATGGCACTAATAATGAAACTGGTGTTTGTGGTTGAGACGTGAAGAACACGTCCTTGAGGTATTTATGAGGTAGGAGCTGGCCATTATTTTGGAGCAGTGTGTGCTAGGACACTCCTACGCGTATTAAGGTTATGAGTTGGAGGCGTGAATGCGACCGTACGTACCCTTATGTTAGATGAGACGAAGCAGCTCATGGTGTCCTATAGATTTAAGAAATTTAGCATAATGCATATCCATGATTACTTAATGCACTTTAGTGATAGTCGAGAGAGACTACCTGCGGTTTCAGCATCCGATCGAGTGGTAATGGATTGCCACGTGAGCAAACTGATCAGGTGCAATACACCATAGAAATGAAATCAATGTGCTATCCTGTGCTTTAAATTGTTAATACAGTGAGTATTGCATAAGTACATACACTAGCAACGTAATTGTATAACATAGCTGCAGACGTGGTATTATTGATAGCTCAGCATAATTCAATTTCAATGAAAGGTGGAACTGACACAGCAGGGAAGGACCAATAAGTTGATTTAGTAATCGGCTAACCTCTAAGAATGATATAGTTGACGATGAGTCAGCCTGTAAATAAATACAGATGTGTCAGGAATGTACCGAGCATTGGTTCGGTATTCCGGCCCACAAATAATAATTTGGGATTTAAAGGTTTCATGATTGTATGCCTTGGGCATGGAATTTTCTTTAATACGTGATTAATGGCGTTTGAGCCATTTGTTTACCGATTTCATTCCAGTAAAGTAACCATGAGACTGAAACAGAAAACACTTCTTTTAACTTTGTTTCAGTAACGAGTTGAGAGATAAAATATATATATCCTCATTTCACTGTGACCCTCCCTTAGTTGTTTAATGAACAGAGTCTCAGGCACTCTTTTTGTTTGTTCTACAGTACAAACCAGATAATAGCAGCCTGGTAGCTGCATGAAAGCGTGCAGTGACTTGGACACGACTCACAGTGACCCCTCCCCTTTCCCCGTTGTAGTATAGAGTGGACGCGAAGGACGCACACCATAGCAACTTCCCTCCTCCACCCTTATGAATTAAAATGTAGAACGCCAGCCAAAGTGGCTACTACAACGTATGTAATAACGGAAGTGTTATGTTTTGTGATATTCTCTTTCAGGTGTAGAAAAGACTGGCAACATTTCATTATTTATTTATGTACACAAGAATAATCATGTAATTTTATTTGTACCTATGTATGTAAAAATATCTACAGACAATTTAATAGGTTTACGATTTTCACATAATTAAGTGAAACATGAGCCAGACATTTTCATAATTTTACATGTTTATCTGTTTGTGTATTTGAGGCAATATGTATGCCATATTGTTTAATTGTTTTCCGAAACTACTTAAAATTCTGAGTGATTTTCTGGGCAGTATCATGCCATTCGTTTAATACCTGTTAAATCAATAATTTAATATGCAAGGCATTAGTGCCATGAATTTTGCAGACTTGCAATTTATGTATTTTATAAATGTTCTTATTAGTTTTGCAATTTTAAACTAAATAATTAAATTAGATAATAATTCTTCTTTTAATATTTCTGAATGTTTAAAATTCAATTTTTCCATTTTCGTACAGAGTCCAGCTTTGCTCTTCCTTCCCTTTTTGTAATTAATTTTTTTAAATTTACATTCAAAAAAATTAAGTAGAGGGTGATGTGGGGAAGCAGCCTTCTCACGCAATATAAAATTCGTAGTCTTTCCATTGTGTGCAAGCCTAGTCCGCTGTAACTAGCTATGACGTCACGAATCTTGCACAATACCTTAAAATTAAAGCAAATAATCTAAAAAGTTGACAGCATGTCAGGAATGAAGCTAAAATAATAATGTGTTAAGTTTCAGTTGGCTAACTTTAAAAGTTTTCGAAATTTGGACTTTATGTAAAAATCATCGGGGCAACAGGAAGGAACTAGAAATTTCAAAATATAGTAATAAAGCAGTATTTTGGTTGAAATTAATGATTTTCTGTTTTTGTGTCATAAAAGTTCGGAAGCATGATAGATTAAGTAAGTGATTAGATAAAGCTAGGATGTTTAGATTTACGTAGAATGGAGATACGCCATAATAACAAATATGTGAGAAGTTTCAAAAACGTAGCTATAAAACTATAGCTGTAGCGTCTCTCCAAAGTGCAAGTTCAGAGCTCATCTATTACGTACAGTAGAACTAAAAAAGTTCTCCCGCCAAAAGTATTTAGCGTAGCCACATCAGAATTTTATTACAGATACTTCCCTGTGTGCTGATTGCACAATTAAATCGAGAGCTTCATTAGCCTTCATCGAATCAAGCAATTAATTATTTAGTAACTTGAAATGGTGTTCTGCTATCCCCAGCAGCTAGTCAGTAAGGCTACTGTCGGCTGCTCCTTCGGCGGGCCGGCCGGCGTGGCCCAGCGGTTCTAGGCGCTACAGTCTGGAACCGCGCGACCGCTACGATCGCAGGTTCGAATCCTGCCTCGGGCGTGGATGTATATTTTAGGTTAGTTAGGTTTAAGTAGTTCTAAGTTCTAGGGGACTTCTAAGTCCCATAGTGCTCAAAGCCATTTAAACCAATTTTTCCTTCGACGGTCCGTACCACGACTATGTAAATAAGGGCGTGCGAGCTAGAGTAAGGCCCCAGTTGTCTTCTAGATTCATATCAGCGCGCACTCCATGTCAGAAGCTGCGTCGCGTTTGTGCAGTTGTAGTTAAAGGGCCGGTGTTAAGAACGGCAATACAAAAGAAAATACACTCCTGGAAATTGAAATAAGAACACCGTGAATTCATTGTCCCAGGAAGAGGAAACTTTATTGACACATTCCTGGGGTCAGATACATCACATGATCACACTGACAGAACCACAGGCACATAGACACAGGCAACAGAGCATGCACAATGTCGGCACTAGTACAGTGTATATCCACCTTTCGCAGCAATGCAGGCTGCTATTCTCCCATGGAGACGATCGTAGAGATGCTGGATGTAGTCCTGTGGAACGGCTTGCCATGCCATTTCCACCTGGCGCCTCAGTTGGACCAGCGTTCGTGCTGGACGTGCAGACCGCGTGAAACGACGCTTCATCCAGTCCCAAACATGCTCAATGGGGGACAGATCCGGAGATCTTGCTGGCCAGGGTAGTTGACTTACACCTTCTAGAGCACGTTGGGTGGCACGGGATACATGCGGACGTGCATTGTCCTATTGGAACAGCAAGTTCCCTTGCCGGTCTAGGAATGGTAGAACGATGGGTTCGATGACGGTTTGGATGTGCCGTGCACTATTCAGTGTCCCCTCGACGATCACCAGTGGTGTACGGCCAGTGTAGGAGATCGCTCCCCACACCATGATGCCGGGTGTTGGCCCTGTGTGCCTCGGTCGTATGCAGTCCTGATTGTGGCGCTCACCTGCACGGCGCCAAACACGCATACGACCATCATTGGCACCAAGGCAGAAGCGACTCTCATCGCTGAAGACGACACGTCTCCATTCGTCCCTCCATTCACGCCTGTCGCGACACCACTGGAGGCGGGCTGCACGATGTTGGGGCGTGAGCGGAAGACGGCCTAACGGTGTGCGGGACCGTAGCCCAGCTTCATGGAGACGGTTGCGAATGGTCCTCGCCGATACCCCAGGAGCAACAGTGTCCCTAATTTGCTGGGAAGTGGCGGTGCGGTCCCCTACGGCACTGCGTGGGATCCTACGGTCTTGGCGTGCATCCGTGCGTCGCTGCGGTCCGGTCCCAGGTCGACGGTCACGTGCACCTTCCGCCGACCACTGGCGACAACATCGATGTACTGTGGAGACCTCACGCCCCACGTGTTGAGCAATTCGGCGGTACGTCCACCCGGCCTCCCGCATGCCCACTATACGCCCTCGCTCAAAGTCCGTCAACTGCACATACGGTTCACGTCCACGCTGTCGCGGCATGCTACCAGTGTTAAAGACTGCGATGGAGCTCCGTATGCCACGGCAAACTGGCTGACACTGACGGCGGCGGTGCACAAATGCTGCGCAGCTAGCGCCATTCGACGGCCAACACCGCGGTTCCTGGTGTGTCTGCTGTGCCGTGCATGTGATCATTGCTTGTACAGCCCTCTCGCAGTGTCCGGAGCACGTATGGTGGGTCTGACACACCGGTGTCAATGTGTTCTTTTTTCCATTTCCAGGAGTGTATAACTAATTTTTTCCACGGGCCACCCCACAAGCTGGACATGTTTTATTTTACAATATCATTTTTTTAAATTTCAAGGGTAATGTATGTCTTCACTGAAGTTGTTTCTCACCAATTTCTTTGTTACAATAGTTATTTCTATTGTCCTTGTTGCAGTTGTTTCTTTTCGCCTTCACTGTTGCAGATATTTCCTACACTTCGTTGTAGTTTCTTATCAGTTTCTGTGTCGTGGTTGTTCATTGCACGTTTCTATGTTGTAGTTGTTCAGTGCTAATTTGTTTACTGAAGAGTCTTCTAAGAAATCTGAGACCATCCAGTGAGTTCTGTGTTTGCCAGTTCACACAGTTGCAGTGTGTTTTGTGAAAAGGACTGTTTGAAATGTCTCCTGACTGGGGCCATAGGAGAATGAAGTGTGCTGAGTATCTGCATGTCCATAAAAGAGTGATATACAAGACAAACAAAGACACAGACTTTCTTCAGGTTGGGAGTAAGTGTTCTCATGTGAAGACTTTGTTTCAAAGTGAAGATGTTTGCAGTGATGACTCTTTGTGTTCTAAATGTTTTGACAGAATAACAACAGTGATAGTATCTGAACAAGGTAAAACCTGCCATGGTGCAGATGATGCAGATTTTGCATCAGTAGATGAATTACATACCCTGAATCAGTCAATTACAGAGTAGGTGTTGGTCGTGTTCAGAAACCGTGGTCAGTGGAGCCTAGTCGTCAGCTCTGTGCATCAAGAATGTGCAGAGAAATTACTAAAGCGTTGGATGAATACACTACAGCATACTGACCACAATCTTCAATGTAGGAATTCCATCTTCAGAAGAAAATGAACTAAAGCTTTCTTGCACTTCTTGCCAGTAATTTTTCTCAAATATCAATTCAGCTGTTGAATATTGTGCATTCTACAGTGAATAGGTGCGTTTAATTATAGGCTTGGTGCAAGTTTTAACTATTATTCCAGAGACATTTTCAACGAAAACAATTTTGAACCACGTTCCGTCAGGATCAAAGTACTTGGTAGACAAATCAAGAAATGTGAGATCTGTAAAAGGAGCCTTTGGAAGACCAAATCCCTATTATGGTCATCCTGTAGATGCAGCTCAAGTTCAAATAGTGCAGGCATTTTTCTGGAAGATAAATGGGCTGTTCTCGCCAGAGCGCCAGCAAAAAAGACTCTATAACTGAAACAGTTTAAGGTCAAAAAGTTGTGAAAGGGAAGAGGTGCATGACTCATAATATTAAGGAAACTTTGCAGTGTGTAAGAACAACTATAAAATTTCACATATTGGAATATCAAAATTTTATGCACTAAGACCTAAGTGGGTAGTTCCACAACTTCCTATGTGTGTATTGCGCGAATTTTGTGTGGTAACTTTGAAGAACTTACTGGAGCATTTGACATACGACACCTTGGTTGAGCGTGCGAAGTCATTAGTAGTCTGTGACGTAAAGTGGGAGGCTTGTTTGTTTTAAGAATGTGGCGACTGCCCTGGAAAGGGAGAACTGTCTTTACAGACACTTTGCCCTGAAGATTTATCAGATAACTCTGCAGACATTACACATGCGACATGGGAGGAAATACACTAATTAAGAAAACTGTTGCCTTTGACAGTTTCATTGATGAACTTGGTAATGGTCAGCGAAATCAGTCACACAGTAGTATCTGAAGAAATGGCAACAACACATTGCAGAAGTGAAAGTGTGTATACAAGCTGAGGAACTATGTTTAGTTCTTTACTGTGATTTTGCTGAGAACTGGACTGTAAATCTCTCAAAAGAAGTACAAGGGTATAATTGGAGTAATGATCAGGTTTCAATTTTTACAGGAGTGACATATTCTCAAAACAAGACCACAAGTGTTGCAGTTATAAGTATTGACACTGGACATGACTCAGTACATGTTTTGTTAGCAATGCGCAAAATTCTTCAACAGCAAACAGGGGCAGAGAAGATCATCATTATTTCTGATGGTGCTCCTAGTCATTTTAAAAATCGTCACCAGCTGTTTGAATTGAATAAGTCGCTTGTGCCAACTGACTGGGTAAACAGAGCTACTGGTCACGGGAAGGGGCCTTGTGATGGTGTGGGAGGCCTGCTGAGGCACAATGCTTCAAAACGTAATCTTTCCCGACCAAAATACAGCTGCTATACAGAATGCTGAGGATCTAACGAGAGTCGTGAAATATTACACATCTACAGCCCTCATTCTTTTGTCCAAAGAGGAAATCGAAGAATTCCGTGAGCATAAAAAGAAGAATGGTCCAAAAATCTACCCCTGTTAAAGGAATTCAGAAGACACATTTTTGGGCTCAAAAGTGATGGGCGAACTCATATTGCACACATTTTAAAGAGCGAGAAGGAAGAAATTTAGTTCGTTCGGCCAACACCTCAGAAACAGCAGAATAATATTCAGAGTCAAAACCTGAGAAGGGGGATGTTTGTGGCGTGTGTGTATGACTGTGATTGGTGGATTGCAGAAATTATAGACATCAGTTAAACGAAATTGTAGTGAACTTTATATTACCATATGGACCAGCTGTTGGATATAGGTTTCTAACTCAAGGACAGCAACAACGCCATCAGTGCTCACTTCCTGTTCACAATGGTTTGAAGATTGTAAGTGCTCCAGTTCCTATTGGTTCAGCAGGAAGGCATAACTCTATATCAATGTAAGATACTAAAGCAGTGGAACACAGTTTTAGTTCATTGACTGGCTAACTTCAGTACAAAACAGAGAGCATAGAAGTTGTACAAATTGAAACCTTTAAGTCTTTGGACCTTTCACATCCATTTTGGAACTATTTAAAATGCTTGAAAAATGAGTCTCTTATTTATCTTTCAAATCTAAGTTTATGTACAATGAGGCTAGGTTTTGATTTTTATGAGCTTGTTATGTGATAATGTGGTAATAAAATAGGTTTTATGTATGGCAAAAATTTCAATTGTTTATAAAACCTGTTCAACCTAAAAGAGGAAGCTCTCCTTTTCAGCGAATGTAGAACTGTATGGTACTGATCATCAGAAAAAAATTAAAATTTTATGGATGGACATTTCTGAAAAAATTTCTATAATTATAAAATGGTTCAGAACGCTATAGTAAAAGAATTTTGACAGATAAGTCCAAATGGAGGATTTATTTGTAATCATAAAGCAGTTATCTTCCAAATAAAAAAGCCCCAACAACAAATCTAGAACTGTTCCAGAGATACAGCATTTCAAAATTTTTCCAAAATTCCCATCTTCAGAATGGTATATGCAGTGTCATCTTTGGAGGTCTGTATCTTGGAGTAGAAATTTTTTTGGTGAAAACAAAAAATACGTGTTCCTTACTTAGTCCTTCATTTTAACATATGCTAAATTCAATAACTAAGAAGGTAACATTCCTTTCTAGCTTGCCTGTATTTATATGGACTATACCCAATGTGATTTGTTTTTGGACCGTAAAACCCTCATATCCATATCCACAACTGAATGGTATGCCGTGTACTGTCAGAGCTCGTGCTACATTGTATAATAATGCATTAAATAATAGTGACATGAAAATAGCTACCCTGGATTTCGACATTAGGTGAAGTCTCGGAGTATATCTTGGAGCTGCACCAGTAAATATTTGTGTTTCCATCGATGCTGGCTAGTGTTTTATTCAGGACATGTGTTTGCAACTTATCTTACAAATGTATATATGACGGTGTCATATTTACATAAAATCTCTGTTTCCTGAAGGTACCTCTATAGTATGTTTATCACCTTCATATCCGTGTAAGCCGGCCGGTGTGGCCGTGCGGTTAAAGGCGCTTCAGTCTGGAACCGCGTGACCGCTACGGTCGCAGGTTCGAATCCTGCCTCGGGCATGGATGTGTGTGCTGTCCTTAGGTTAGTTAGGTTTAAGTAGTTCTAAGTTCTAGGGGACTGATGACCACGGCAGTTAAGTCCCATAGTGCTCAGAGCCATTTGAACCATTTTTTTATCCGTGTAAAAACATCTGTATCGCTACCAAAGCACATGAATATCCTAAGAACGAAAGTGTAGTTTGATGCACATTACTAAGGCTAGGTCGTTCGATAAATATAATCAGAAGCTTCTTTCCTTTTCAGCAACAAAGAACTCGATTGCTTACCAAACAAAAAACTTGCCATACTTAATGCAACTTGTCTTGCAACATGATATTTACTAGTTCCGTGTAGTGGAAACGCCGATAAAAACCTTCCTTAAAGCTGTAGTATGTACTCGTGTCCATCGTATAATATCTTGCCTTAGGGAGTGCGTCTTTTGCGTAGCTTACCCTTACTTACATAGTTGATACACTAGATGTGTAAAAAAATTACTTACAAACTAATTGGCTTCCATAGTAGGTCTGTGCTTTTTTTTCTTTTTGTCCCAGCTTGTACGTGCAAACTCAAAACTAAAGAAATGCCACTGTGATTAAAAAGTCTTTCCAGCAAATCTAGCTCATACACACTGTGCTCAAACACTAGCCACGATTTTTTACATGTGTCCTAGATCAATAGTGTATGACATCCACAAACTCTTCCTCTGTAAACAAAATTGGCATTACATAAACAGTTCATGTTGCTGTATAATATTTACATCATTACATTAGCCACAAAATATCTCTTTCAAAATCCTAGCTTATAAATACTATTCATGTGCATAAACTTAGATGTAAAAGGTTCTTAAACTATGGTGTACGGTCCTGTATACATACTTTGCCATTTCGTATTCCTTTTAGCTAACAAAGACAATTTAAAGTGTGACTTAGCAAAATATTCTCTCCTATTCTGAATTGTGAAATCTTGTGTAATTTGCTGTCGAACTTCTTCTTTCTGCGTCTGGCATTGTCGTTGATGGAAATCAGCAATTGTCCTACCTTGTCCTCCATGCTTAATTGTTGGTTCAAATGGCTCTGAGCACTATGGGACTTAACATCTTAGGTCATCAGTCCCCTAGAACCTAGAACTACTTAAACCTAACTAACCTAAGGACATCACACACATCCATGCCCGAGACAGGATTCGAACCTACGACCGTAGCAGTCCCGTGGTTCCAGACTGCAGCGCCTAGAACCGCACTGCCACCGCGGCCGGCGCTTCATTGTTCCCTAGGTATAATCGGGATGGGATTAACCCAACGATTGTGCTACTTCTCGTTATGGGTTAAATCGTACGTTGGAACAGTAGTGTCAGAAATAGGCAAGTTGTTTACTACCTGTTCGAAGGCATTTAGGTATTCGATCTACTTTGGTAACCTACTTGCTACATAGGTACTCATTAATCTATTAAGTTCTCTAAACACTCTTTAGTGGGATTAGATTGCGGGCTATACCTTGAAATTAAAATCTGTCGGATCTGCTGTTCCCTTAAAATTTGTCTGCAGGCGTGGCAAGTAAAATTAGTTGCATTGTCGCATGATGTCGCTTGGCGTTTTCTAACACACCTAAAGTAATTATTCAAAGTGCGTTTAATTATAGGCTTGGCTGCGGTAGATTTGGTTGCATATAGTTTCACAAACTTGGAGAAAGCATCGCATACAGCAATAATGTATTTCACCACTCTTCGAGCAGAAGGCAGGCATCCAGTAGCATCAATACAGACTAACTCTAGTGGGTTCATGTGTATGATGGAATGCAATTCCGTTTCACCGTTCTGGTTTGAAGGCTTAGCCTTCTGGCAAATAATACAAGCTTCTAGAATCTGCTGGGTGTGTCGAAACACATTTGGGAAGTAACAATACATATTTTGTTTCTGACGAAACTTAAGGGCACCATAGCGTTCCCAAGTGAAATGTGTGTGCCAAATTAAATTCTCTTGACATGTCTCAGGGATGCAAACACACCACACATCACTGTCAATGTTCCTCCTGGAAACCAAAACATCATGGTAAAGTTCGTAAGGCTGAAATCTTACTTTTTTACATCTTTTATCTTCTTCTTGTATGTTAGCCGAGTTATTGCACATATCCAAAAAATACTTCCGAAATTTAGAGTCCTTTACAAGTATGATCTTTGTATGATCGCTGTATACTCTTACGTGTTTACCTTACAGATATTAGTGAAAAGTTTTAAAAGCCCACACGACTGAGAGAGCCTCTAACTCTGTTGTTGAATGTTTTCGTTCGCATTCGGAAAGTGTCCTGCTACCAAGAATGATTACTTCGATGTCATCGGCGCCCCCATCTTTGTTCAGCTGAAAGAGGCAAGCAACTAAACCTGAAAATGATGAATCGTTGGCGATGCAAAAGTCACGGCTCACATCAGAGTGGCCTAGGATGAAAGACTTTATCAGAGCGTGTTTTATTTCATTGAAGTCATTTTCGCGCTGTGGTGTCCAAATCTTCTAGTTGTATTTCCTCAACAATCCTAACAGAGCAGTACTGCTAAGCTGTTGGATAGGTACCAAACGTCGAAAGAAAGAACACAACCCCGCACATGGATAAGGAAAATTCTTTATTGCCATCAACTTTTCAGGGTCTGGCTTTATCCCCGCAAGTGAGATTATGTGGTCTAAAAATTTAGTGTTTTTTTTCTCACAAACTTTGACATCTTGAGGTTGGACACGCGGAGTAGCCGGTTCTCGCGGCTTACCCCGTCGGAGGTTCGAGTCCTCCCTCGGGCATGGGTGTGCGTGTTGTCCTTAACGTAAGTCAGTTTAAAATAGATTAAGTAGTGTGCAAGTCTATGGACCGATGACCTCAGCAGTCTGGTCCCATAGTCCTTACCACAAATTTCCAAATTTATTGAGGTTGGCCGTCACTCATAGTCTTTGTAGCATCCTTTCAAGTAGGGCTAAATATTCCTCCCAGGTAGCGGTGGCGATTAAAATATCGTCAATGTAGACGGTGAGCTTGTCTAAAGTGCGCGTCATAAATCTTGGCGGCCGAGTTTAGGTTCATTCTGCGCATCTGACGTCACAAAACACAGTCAGCCAATGAACAGATAACGACGTTGCCAGATCTCGACAGCAGTGCAGAGCACGGACGAGTGTCTTCAGTTTTAGAAACGTTCAGTCATAAATAAAGTAATAGAACAAAAGCAATGTCTTGATAGCAGACTTTCTTTTACAGAAAGTTTGGAAAAAGCATTCTTTATACCAATTGCTTCATATTCTATTAATTAATTAAACCAAACAAGTAATAAGACTCCTAATTCAGGCGATCAGGCGATAGCAAGGAAAGATGTTTGTTTCAATCTCACGAACTGCTTTTTCGCAATAAAGAACAGCGGTAATTGTTTATTTCCTATTGTACTTCTACAAAGCGTGAGTAATTCATAGTCATACCAGCAGTGTTTATAAGTAGTTGCGTGAGGTGTTAGAGTCCTTATAGAGTTACTCTGTTGGATGAGCTGAGGTAGCGGAACGGTTAAGGTGTTGGGCTGCCAAGTGAAAGGTTATGAGCTCAAACCTTATGTGGTGCTTAATATTTTCTTTATTTAAAAACAATATTGGAGTGCCTTACTTCACGAATTTTATTCGTTTGAATGAAATTTCTAGTGCTTTGCCTCTTCATTAACTTTTTCGCTGCTGCAGACTCGTGCTCCCCGCATTCCGCGCTGTGCGCGATTTTGTCATCACTGCACTTCTCGCCTGTGCAGACACATGGTGTTCCCACTGCTTTGACACACTTATCATTCGATTTCACAAAAACTATTTGGCCAAAAAATTTGATTTTTACACGTCTTCTTGCCTGATACCTTCCCCCCATAAATTACTTAATTTTGTTTTGATGTGTAGCATTAAATGTAGTAAACCATTGCACGAAATTTTGAAGAGTTTGCAGAGGTAGAAGTCCATAGCGTATACTTTCCGTATGGTCGATTTTAGTTGCCACAATGTTGTGAATGAAATGTGGACAAGATACCTAAATTTCATATAATATTTACTGTATAACAATATCTCATTTAATTTAAGAACCACATAGGTGTCGTATGTAATATTGAGAAATATTCCGTCTTCTGACTGTAATAAAAGTTTTATATACACACGGCGCGTTTGGCTTTATTTTAAAGCACTTCCATCGGTGAAAGGTATGGCACATACACAATGGTATTCAAGTTCTATTTCTTGTTTTTGTTCCACAGTCGCTGTTTTACCAATGGTATTGAAATATATTCCTCTTTTGCAACTGTAATAAGCGACTTATTTAGGCCAGACGCGTTTCTCTCTTTTGAAGCATCATAAGAGGACTGTATTTTGTGTCCTCCATTGCCAAGTAACCTTTCGTAGTTTTGTGCTGCGGTAGCACAATATTCAACGTTCGTGTTGGCTCATCAGTGTTTTAGCAAATAAATGCTGTTTGTGTGTGCCACACGCAAAATTATATTTGACGTAGCTCTGAGCACTTCACTGACAAACGGTATATTCAAGTCCTAATGTTTTTGTAAGTCCACAGTTTTGTTTAATGTATTTTGTCTACTTCCTTTTGATTGATTGAAGTGCTTTAAAATAAAGCCAAACGTGCCCAGTGTAAGTAAAACTTTTGTTACAGTCGCGAAAGGTGGAATATTTATCAATATTACATACGATATTTATGTGGTACTTAAATTAAATGAAATATATAGGTATCTTGTCCACATTTCATTCTCAACATTGTGGCAACTAAAATCGACCATACGGAAAGTATACTCTATGGACTTTTACCTCTGAAAACTCTTCAAAATTTCGTGCAAAGGTTTACTATATTTAATGCTGCATAATAACTGCGTTGAACATCGAAACAAAATTAAGTCATTTATGGGGGGAAGGTATCAGTCAAGAAGATAGGTAAAAATCTAATTTTTGAGCCAAATAGTTTTTGTGGAATCAAATCTAATTTTTGAGCCAAATAGTTTTTGTGGAATCGAATGAGAAAGAGTGTCAAAGCAGTCGGAACACAATGTGTCTGCACAGGCGAGCAGTGCAGTGACAAAATCGCCCACAGCGCGGGATGCAGGGAGCACGTCTTTGTAGCAGCGAAAGGGTTAATGCGGCCGTGGTGGCTTTACTTCATGAACTGCTCGCTCCCCCCTACACGTAAGCTTGCGAGCTATACTATACTATGGCGCTGCTCCTATTGGCGCGTGCGTCGTGTGCAACTGGCAACGCAGCCAAGATAAAAGAATTGAACTATAGTAGATCAGGAGCTAGAACTGTGTCAAGTGCAGTTATGAGACCTCCAGCACTGACGTTTAACCCGAAATGGAAAACCTAGTACTGGTAAGATCTGCCGACGAAAATAAAAGCTGTTTACTTTCTACTATCAGAAGACAACGCTCCGGAGATCATGGTAGTGATTGGATTTGCTCCTCCAAATTTTCTGGCGGGTAGTAACAGGAACAATAATCTTATTATCCTCCCGGACATCGAGAACAAGCCTTACGCTGTTGTCAGCTTCCTTCACCGCGAGTAGCGGGCCGCAGTATGGTGAGAGTGAGGCTTCTATTATGTTCCAGGATAACATTGGTTTTATTTCTTGGGTTACTGCTTCACTTTGACTCGATGGTATGAAGTTCGTATTTTTGTAGAAAGTGTTGGGGGATAGGACATCCATGCGGTACTGATAGGTTTTAATAACACCAGGTCTTTTGTCGAATACACGTGTGTGATTAAACAAAACATTTCTGAGTTCTTCCTTTTGATGAGGACATACTTCCGTAGATTCCTCAATTTCACCCTCAATTTTTTCATGTTCGACGCATTGCTACAACTGCTCTGCTGAGTTAAGGCAATGAAACCGATTAATTTTTCGGATCTGTATATGTATCGTCTGAGAAGGTTTGCCACTCCTACCTTCCACCTTAATCAGATCGATAACACAGTTTCGTCTATTAATAGACAGTTGACATTCCATTTGTCTCTCAAAAAATACATACCAAAATACATCTTTCTATTAAAACCTCTACCAACAGTAAAATAGACTGGAAAACGATCTCGCCTATCTGCACTTCAACCGTAGTTTGTATCTTTATAAGCTGGGACTTGCCACCGATGGCGCTTAGAATACCGCAGTTCTGAACAGGGTATGCTGGTAAAGACTTGTTACCATACTCCATACACAGTAAGAATAAACCTGATGTAAACAAACACAAACGCGATGATTGGTCAGAAGCCGTAGCACACGTACACTGATGTTGTTACGCTCTTAGAAGTAGGTCCTACTTATGTATGAGATATATTGCTACTTAGTTACGTTAAATGAAACTTGAAGATATTCAAATGTATTAACAACTACCACCGTGTTTCTTAATCACGCTTTAGCTATGTTGCCTTTATTTCAAAAATCGAGTACGGCCACAGTCTCTGCACTGCTGTGCTTTGGATGTCGCGCTGTTGATACGCGGTATGAAAATGGCCGAGGCTACTCACTGTTTCGCAGTGTAACACGGTTAAAAAGCGCCGAGAAATAGGTTGTCCTTAATGTTTTTTATAAATTCACAGAGATAACCTGCTTTGAAGTTTTTCTACAAAATGTATTAGATACACCTAAGACACCAATTTTTTGTATGTATGGCGGTATCGGTAGCGTAACGTATTGATAATTGCTTTCATTTCATTGTTCACTGGTTCAAGTCTTGCCAGAGCCATTTCTTTTATCCTCGTTCAATTTGAAATACCTAGATCTCGTAATTATAAAATTCGTCATAATTTTTTATGAATAATGTGCGTCTTCTTGTTTCTAATTGCATACTGCAAGTGAAATTCCTGTTTTCATTTCAAATATAAATTCTTAATTATCGATATTTTATGAAAGACTTAATAATGGTTAAAAATAAAATATAACAGTTTAAGTTTTGAAGGCAAAAATGAAAAACCAAATACTCTTTATTTGGACTATGTCCATTGTTTTATACCAAAGATGTAGATAAGTGTCGTAGAAAATGGAAAACTGTCATTTTCACAGCATCGAGCACATCATACAAATGATGCATTTTTACATTTGACACAGTACCATTAAAATATGAGCCCAACAGAACTCATCTGGAGCCAAGTTAAGGCATTTGGCGCGAGAAATAACAAGGCTGTTTAGCGGCCAGACATACTTGAACTAATGCATGCAGCTTTTGCACATGTCACTGCCGAATACTGGCGGGATGTAGTACGGCATCTCAGAAGAGGGGAAAATGCGGCGCCAGGGTGGCTTCGTGGCAGCCGTTGTCGATCGACTCGTTATCAGCGTAACAGACGACACTTCCACAGCTGAAACGTATTTGTCGGATCCGGATAACGAAGGTGCTAAAGGATACCTGACGACTGACTGTAATTGATACCTTCATTGGCTTCAGTATTCAACAGTACGGTGAAATCCGTGCAGTACGTTTTCGCATCACATATAGCCCGCTCAGAGAAGTTACCCTGTGTTTAAATTAGAAACTTTTATGACTCTTGTTTGTAATTGGAACACTATGTAAGGTGAGAACGAGATCATCTTATGCTTTCCGTCTCGTCATCAGAGAAGCGTGCGGTAGCGCTGAAGCTTTGCCGAATGTTTTTCGTTCTTTTTAAAAATTAAATAACATTCGAAGCTATATTGTTTCTTTGCTCGTCTCTTTTTACGTCTGAACAGCAGCTGCTCATACCATTGCAGGTTAGTTCGACCGCTGTCTGGCCGCGTTATTGCTCAGTCTATGTGCGTGTAACACAACATGAAACGTATACCTATGATCATACTAGACTGTACCGGTCATATCTTGGCTCCCGTTCCATGTGAAACTAAATCCAATGAGATTCAAGCAAGCGGAAGAATGCATGACGTAATGTTTACATCAGATTTATTGTCATGATTAACAATCAATTTCCTTAAAGAATGCTTTCGATAAAACGTTGGTTTTCGCGCCAGTGTCGAGAAGGATACTGGTAGGCAGTCTTCGTACTACTGCCCGAACGCTTGCCTGTACGATACCGTCTTCCTCGTACAAAGAGGAAGAATCTGATTATGCTAAAACGTCACGTATGTCGTTCCCATCTTGATATGGCAGGAAATTACTGTCCTGAGTGCATGGATCGCCCCCACGACTTTCCATAGCCAACATTGGGGAGCTTAATGCGGGGACTTCTAGTTTAACGACACTTTGCTGTCTGTTTGTGTCTCGTCTGTTACCTCAATAATATTTACAGCTGGTGCGTTACTCCTGCGTTGTGCATCGGGTCGTTGCTTGATACAGAAATTACAGGCGTAATATTGTTCTGTGCCTTGAACTGGAACGGTTGACTTGCTGTTCGATATTGCCATTGAACGTTCCCAGTATACATCACGTTATTAGTACTGCCAAACTGAGGTTGGAACTGGCTCTATTTTCTTGTCTGTTCCAATTCCGGTCGCCATTTCCGGAGAATCCCACATAATTCCTATCGCCGTTTTTTTCTTTTTCTCTTAAAGCCTTGGTTGTAATTCTGATTATAGCCGGAATTTAGACTGTTCCCCAAATTCAGGTTTTGCATCTGCTGATGGGCGGCAGGATGGACAAAAGAAGGCTGCGACTCAGCCGCGCTGTACTGCGGCTGCCGCGGAGGGTGCTGATTTCCTCCACCGTTCCTATAATCGTTCTGATTATTCTCGTTCGCTTTACGTCTTCGGTAATTAGATTTATCGAGTCTAGGATATATAAGAATTTTCTAGATTACTTGCTGGTATCTGGACTCGCTTCTCTCTTATATGGATAGGTAATTTTGCTTTCAAAATTCGCAACACATCCGTATGAGATATTGGTACGTCCCAAAAGCTTGTTTTATTGAGATACTTACCGAAATACTTTTTCTGTGGTCCAAACTTGGGGTTATTTTGTTCTGGACCAAACGCCGATTTTCTTAGACGTTCTTCTACGAATCGTGACCAATATTTGAACAGGAACGCGTGTTTCAACTATGTGTCACAAGTATCTGCTATTTCCGTCGTCCAGAAAGGCCGTCTTCATGTATACAGCCAGTAATATATTGGATTTTCTGTTATTCTGACCAGACTTCAGGCAAAACATTTCTAAATGATTTAATGAAAATCACAGGGTGAACAAATTTACGTTCACGTATAAACACTTGAAATTGTCTATATTTTACTAAGATCTCTTCAAGTAAAACTGTCGTCAGAGTTGCTTCTACTGCATGTCGGTTCAAAAAATAGCTCCAAGCACTATGGGACTTAACATCTGAGGTTATCAGTACCCTATAATTAGAACTACTTGACCCTAACTAACCTAAGGACATCACACACATCCATGCCCGAGGCAGGGTTCGAACCTGCGACGGTTGCAGCAACGCGGTTCCGGATTGAAGCGCCTAGAACCGCTCGGCCACAAAGGCGGCAGCATGTTGGTGTCTTTTTGCTTTGTTTAATCGTTGATCGCCATATACTTCGCATCTAGGCGAATACAAATTACCACTGGCAGCTGGATAATCGCTTCGCACACCATTGTCTATACTGGAGTTACTTTTTCAAATTCCTCTTCCTGTTCCGCGATCTCTCGATGTTTTTCTTTGAAAATATTAAATTGTCTGGTAAATTGTTCCTGAATCTGATTTTTCCAACAGGGTAAATCCTGTGATCATGTTTTTTGAATGTGTTCCACGTCGTTCTGTATTTGTGTGACAGTTGTGTTTTGTTTAGTATAAACTTGTTCCATGGAATCACTTACTGGTTTTCTCAGTTCTGTTTCCAAAGTCCGGTTTATGTCTACATCTTTTTCTTGCAATAAATCATCGAATTGCTGTCTCTGTTTTCTCGCCATCTTCTCTATCTGCGTTGCTGCCTACTGCATGTCTGTAGTAAGTGTGGTCTGTTGTAATGGGATGTTATTGATATCTTCAGTGAGTTTCCTAATCTGATCAGGTACCTCTTCACAGTAGACTTTAAGTTTTCTTTGTCTATAGTGTTAAGATCTTGTCGTACTACTTCGATTACCTGATCAGCTACTTCGGTTTTCAGTCGTGTAATCTATGCAGTAAAACTGCGTCTCTGTGAGACATTTTAAATTAGTTTCTAGTCTACCCATCTATGTAGAAACATTGTCTATTCGTGAATTTAAACTGCCTGTTTGAGTTATTTAGTGCGTTGAAATATTGTTTATTTCAGCGATTATTTGTGTATTCATGATACATTCTAAACTGTTCTTTTTTGTATTCATGTTGTTTTCCAAATCGTTCATCTGTGCATTCATGTTGCTTTCCAAACTGCCCATTTGTGTTGTGACATTGCTTATTTAAGTGTTTACGCTATTATTTTGTGTTGAAACATTCCCTATCTACGTAATCAGCTCGGTTTGCATTGTCTTCAGTAGTTGCAGAAATTTACGCTCTGCTGGTATTAGTGTAAATGCCGAATCAGGTATAGTTTCAAGCGCATGTGAAGTATCACCTACTGCTTGTGATTCTGTACCACTAGTCACTGCGACCGTGGTATTACTGTCATGAATATTTTCTACGTCGGGGTTTACTTTTTTTTTTATCTTATGTGACTTAACTGGTAAGGTCATGAGTCCCTAACTTACACACTACTTAACCCAAATTATCCTAAGGACAAACACACGCGCCCATGCCCGAGGGAAGACTCGAAACTCCGCCGGCACCAGCCGCACCGGCGTTTACTACTGGTTGAAACATAGTTTCGTCATCGGATGTATCCTCCATAGTATTAGTTTGTGACCTGAGCTTCACCAGGTCTGTAAATATTCGTTGTATAGTGTACGACCAGGTTTCACTACTGAGAAAATCCCGCACCACCCTTAAACAAACCACAGATGACGCCGCGCTGCTCATAAAAATCACGGCTGTAAAATGTATATCTGATTGAACAATAGACAAGTGCTTAACGAACTCGCGCACATTTACTAAAATCCGTCCGCCATCCTGTGATATCTTTACGTGCAATACTGATATAAAATCTAAAAAAACTTCTGAAATGAAAAATTTTGAAGAAATGCGTGCTACGCAGTGGGTATCGCAGAAATGACACACGAATCCTACATTTACGACCAACCGAAGCGTAATAGTTCTGTCACTCTACCTTTATTGTCTTGTGTAGCTCGGCTGACTGGATGATGGTTTAAAATTTTCCCAAAATTTCGTTTTTCCAATAAATATTCAGTGTAAATAATTTTCAGCTTTATATACTGGTACTGGTAAAGGTATTGGTATTCTCGTATAGTATGCAGTTGGCGCTGTGGCGGATACAGGATACCTCAAGGAGGGGGCGCTAAATATATCATGAGCCACCTTTACTTTTACCGTAATAATATTTCTGCTTCTGAATGTAAACTACCTTCCTATTCGGCAAATAGAATATTCGCGACTTTGCTCGAAGAAATGCCAAACAGAATAACGTATCGAGATCACTAGAATGGCCGCAACTTTTCTCGTAAGTATGTGTTAGCTATCTACCGGGTGATCAAAAAGTCAGTATAAATTTGAAAACTTAATAAACCACGGAATAATGTAGATAGAGATGTAAAAATTGACACACATGCTTGGAATGACATGGGGTTTTATTAGAACAAAAAAAAGTATTGCTAGACGCGGGAAAGACCTCTTGCGCGCGTCGTTTGGCGGGGGAGGATTGCCCCCCCCCCCCCCAATATGTATCCGGCACTGAGTTTTCATAGCATGAAAGAAAGAACAATAGTTGTAAATACAATAATGGAAGTGGGAAAAATTACTTAAAAATCTCAAACTTAATTATTTGACTGGTTCAGTAATGGACATGGCAATCGCTCGCCATTGCAATTCATATTCTCCGTCGTTTTTTAATCTTTCCTATTATTTCACCAGCCGGTGGGGTAATTTGAATAATAGGCTTAATTATAAAGTCGCCTAATAATTCTAGCGGTGAAGCAGTGTTGCAGCAATAGCAATATACACAAGTGGTAACTATGCCACAGAATATTAATAAAACGTAACTAATGTTTTACATCAGACTGGCTGCAGCAACGAGAAAAGGCTCGTACAATCGCGAGTGAGTGTGCTGTCTAATAACATTTGCATTTGAGGATGATGGTGAGAAATTATAATTACTGTAAAAGTCAATCGCATATGACGAATATACGGGAGAGGTAGGCGCACGCATTTTCTTAGGCTTACCTTTCCTTGTGGCCTCGTTGCAAAGAATATCGCTTTAAGATGGAAATAAGACTCGGATAAAAATTATAACAAAGGGAATCGGACTCCCTAAGAAAGAGATAAATGATGAAGGTCAATCAAATTTTAAAAAATGAAAATGGCGGCCACAAAGGAAGAAAAGGGCATGTTCACCTATCTCCATTTTTGTACTGCGTCGTCGCGAAGATCGTCGCTGCTATCAGTATTCATCTCGTATAAATAATAACCGTACTGGGCCAGAAAAGTGTGTTAATAGGCTTCCATAAATAATGACAAACGTGGAGATATCGTTTTGATTTAAACTGGTGATTATTCAAAAAAACTTTCATAAATATAGTACCAGGTTTCACAAATACGTCTGCACTTTATGACGAACAAAAACAGAAACGAAGACTACAATAAAGCTAATAATTGAAGAGCGTAGTTATGTCGTTATCTCTCAGAGTCTATTAGTGCTCTTACTTATTTTTGACTGGCTGATCGATTTCTGGCAAATATTTTACATTTTGGTTTATCAAGAAATATTGAAAAAGGATCTCCACAATGTATTCTATCTCGGAGGACTTAATATAAGTTTGCAAAAATTTGTAATTATTGAACCGGTAGCAGTTTCTTGTACACGGTTTTATAGCCTTTCTAGGATCCGTAGCTTCTACTTCCGAGCGGTTCAATATAAATATAGTAGGAGTCAGTGAAGTGAAATGGATAAGGATTTCTGATTAGAAGATTCGAGGTTCATATCCACAGCAACAGACTATGGAATGACAGTAGTAGGTTTTGTTATGAATAGGGATGTCGGGAAAAGAGACAGTTATTACGAACCGTCAGTAGTAGGAGTATTTTCATCAGATATGACAGCTAACTAACACATAGAAGAACTCATCTACATACTTTGCCATGATTTAAAACCAGAATTAGGTATCATTTGATGGGTTGTAGGTCGTATATTTGAATATTTAAAGAAGACTGACATTGTCGCGTACACCTTGTAGATAGTTGTTAGCGCTTATTGCATGAAAGGTGATGGATTGTCTTTACTATCAGAACGGCGTGATGAATGATTGCCTGTGCTAGCAGAGGTTTAAACGCCAATGGAAATGAAACGGCAGGCGTAACTCAGGCCCTGGGTGGAAAAGCCCGCACAGATGTATTGGTCTGCTTAAGACAGAAAGTAGCCCAAGACGGACGGTCGGGGCACATGAGCGCTGAAGCACAATACGGCAGCAGTTGTAGCTGGGCCGGAAGGATAACCGGATAATACTTCAGAAACTCTGAAAATCTTGGACGCCACAGATAGGAAAGAGGAAGCGTTACCTCGGAAATCACGCAGGCTGGGTTATTTCCGAGGATTTTTACTCTGAGAAGCGTACCACTGTATGAATTTCTAATTAACGGGTATAGCTATTTCCTCGCAAATTTTCCGCGCTGGACGACAAAAGATTAAAATATGATTGGCCAGCGTTCGGAAGAATATGTAGAGAGGGAGAATATTCCGAGGTTACGAGAATATGATTCGCCTCTCGCCAACCTCAGGCAAGTACCAGACACACACAGAACATTCATCACATTACGCAGACACCCAAAAATCACAGACATAATGGCCGGCCGCAGTGGTCGAGCGGTTCTAGGCGCTTCAGTCCGGTGCCGCTCGGCTGCTACTGTCACAGGTTTGAATTCTGCCTCGGGCATGGATGTGTGTGATGACCTCAGATGTTGAGTTCCATAGTGCTTAGAGCCATTTGAACCATTTGAACAGAAATAATGACACACACAAGTGAACAAGTGGAGTAAAAGCCGAAAGGCGACAAACTCCTCTACACATTTCGCCAAAGAGAGGAAAGTATCAGATGAGAGTGAGTGAGTATATGATTCGCCTTCTGCAAGTACGAGGGAAGGGAGCCGAGCTTCCTGGTAAGCCAGCGGTGGAGAGAATGTGGTCTTCAGTTTTGAGCGCCGGTGTTTGACGGTCGCTCAGTATCAGATTTTGTTGGTACAGACGGTCTTGCTGTCTTTGCTCTCAGGAGATTTTATAGTTAGAACGGTTAGCCACTGTACTGTTGCGAACTTACAAGATTCTGGACTTCATCTCCGGATGGGGAGTCGTTGTTGAGTACGCAGCGTTCAGTGATTGAGAGCACTACTTCTGCCTATACTCACGCAGAGACGTTATCTGAATTCCGTCCTTGTGGCTGGGAGTTCGCGTTTCTTGTCTGTAGAAAACATAGAAGGCAGTATTAGATTATACTAGTCAGAGGGCCGCCTTCTGCCGTCCTAGCGTCTGAATGAGCTTTTTTTATTTTGTGGCCAGAGTTCTTCCATCGTCGCAGACATGTACGCAAACCATCACTCCGACGCATCGGACGCGGTGATATTGCTAATTGCTTCGGCTTATTGTGGCTATAATGCTAAACAGCTGTGATCATGTAAATTTTATTTCCACTGAGGTTGCACACCCCTGTAGATCATCATTGAAACTATTGTCTTCTAGTGTTTGGTACGTTGGTGATGTCAGTCATCTCGCGTTATTTATATTAGATCGCGTAGCTACAAGAAGGGACAGATCTGAGCAGTTGATCAGTAATATTAGTTAGGAAATTCATTTGTGTCTCTTTATGTCCATTGGACATTGATATATAAACATTTGTAATATATAAAAGGGGTTTAATCTACAATAAATGTAAAATCAGAATCAACATTTATCATTTTGTAGTTACTAGTTCCCTTAATCATTCATTTATATAATTTATGTGTTAAAAAGCAAAATCTGCTTCGGGGGTAGTCAGACAGAGCCAAATCTTCATTTTCGCTTTCTTTTCCGTTGCGCACATTCATTTTTACACTCGCCTGGAGTAGCATCTTAGAACACCAACAACTGTACTTCAGGAATATATCCTGAGGTCTCGAGCAGAAAATGAAGAGTAGAGAGATTATGAGCGCACTGAACAGGTAACTTCGTATATAACAATCATTTGGTATTGGATCGCTGTAGCAGATGAAGAAAATAGGACAGAGACAAGGGAGAATGTTGGCCCGTTTCAAAAAAACAGATAGCAGAAGCCTCCTTAAAGTCTGAAGTCAGTTTCAGAAGGTAGTAGCAAACATGCTGTTCAAGAATCAAAAGATAAGAGTTATACTTGGAGAAGGCCTGCAGGCATGGGAAGGTACAAATGACTCTGAGCACTATGGGACTTAACATCTGTGGTCATCAGTCCCCTAGAGCTTAGAACTACTTAGACCTAACTAACCTAAGGACATCACACACATCAATGGCTGAGGCAGGATTCGAACCTGCAACCGTAGCGGTCACGCAGTTCTAGAGTAAATCGTCTAGAACCGCACGGCCACACCGGCCGGCTGGGAAGGTACGAGGTGGATTACATAATAATGAGAAAGTCGTTGTAAGACGTCCCAAGCAACAGATACAGATTCACGTCACTAGTTCTGATGGAGAGAAGGTTGAAGTGTAAGAGCATCGTAAAGAATAATCATTGTCTATGTCACTGCTATCGCAAAGAACAATCATTGTGTATGTAAGTAGGATACTAAGCTGCTGAGAAATGATGATGTGCAATAGATCTCTCAGGACGAGAATACTGCGATAAAGAATACCACAGTTGCCAATCGTTGAAGACGAATGGACGTCCCTAGGAAGTGAAATCACTGAAGATTGGCAAATCAAAGTACGTGGAAGGTAACTGCTATAAATCCTTGAGTTACAGAGCAAATATTTCAACGACGTGACGAAAGAATGAAGCAATACAACGTTCGGGAGAAGAAGGGAACACAGCAATACAAGTCATTTAGAAATGGAATACATATGAGATGTAGGGAAGCTAAAGTGAAATGGTTGCAAAAAGAATGTAAAGAGATCGAAAATTAAACGGTAGTCGGATGGACATGTTCCGCATCTAAAAATCTAAAATTTGTGTTAGAGAATATTAAAAGCGTCAGCGTCTACACTGAGAGTAAACAAGTAATTTCGTCATAAACGCCAAGGAGAGAAATGTCGATTTGGAAGACACGTGAGACCAGATATGAGAGTTGGAATTTGACAGAGGTTTAGATAACTCACAAACAGACGACCAATATCTACCATTCTTTCAGAATTTCTCAACTGTGACATCCGAACCATTGAACGATTATTAGGTTAGTGTGTAGAATTCGTGAGACTAGTGACCACTGGGCTTTCAGAAGAATGTAATCCACTACATCTCATAGGTACCAAAGGCAAATAAATACGAGAGATTTCCTGCAATCAACATAACAGCTGCTGCATCGAAGTTACTGATAATAATAATATACATATGGCTGAAAGAGAAAACTGAGATTCTCCTTTCGGCCAGGGGAAAGATAAAGGTGCCAAAAAAGCGGCGAGCGACCGCTACGGTCGCAGGTTCGAATCCTGCCTCGGGCATGGATGTGTGTGATGTCCTTAGGTTAGTTAGGTTTAAGTAGTTCTAAGTTCTAGGGGACCGATGACCTCAGAAGTTTAGTCTCATAGTGCTCAGAGCCATTTAAACCAAACCAAAAAAGCGGTCCTGGAGTAGCGCTTGATAATGGAAGCAAGACTTAAGAAAACTGAAGATACGTTAGTAAAAGAACTAGAGTCTACCACAAGAAAGGACGTGATCTTATTTCTCCGGCAAAATATGATCACCATAGAATGGTGGTTTTGCACTATAATTTACTTAGATCAACTTGGAATGCGGCTACACAAGTAATTTTAGCGAATCATTCACATACTCAGGTAATATTTAAATTGGAACAGAAACAAATATTTTTGTCAGCCAACACTGTAACCCATTCATGTATATATCTTAGAATTTTCCCCTCTTGGTGAACGTAAAACAGCTATAGAAATAGAGCACCTTCACAGAACAGCGGAGTTCTTTTTTGTGAAATCAGCGTCTATGGATTTCTAGAGTAAGTGTGTTTTGTGACCCCGAAGTTTCGATATTTTTCCCTGTGAAGAAATATGTTCAAGTGGTCCATCCAAGCGGTCAGGAACTGACGTTAGTTTCGGAGTAAACAAATTGCCTGAAGTATAGTTACGTTTGGTTAAAATGAATGAAAGATAGCAAAATATAAAAACAATGTCTAGGCAAATATTTTATTTCGCAGCTGTTATTTAGAAAAATTACATTTAAAATATTTCATGCTACTTCCATGAGTTACTGAACGACAGTTTCGAAACTTCCATGTGACTTCCAATGTGACTCCATCAGTAGGTCCCAGGAGACGGTTCTAGTGGTACGTTATCGTTCCAGAAGTCCATTCGCTCGCCAAGCCTGTCGTGTGCGAGCGAGAAGTTGGCCTGCATCAGCAGGTAGCTGCGGCTGCTCAGGTCGTACGGCTCCCACACCACGGGATCCGCCTCAGGGGTTGGATTCCTGTAGAAAACGTTCCTGTGAATCTGTGATTACGCTTGATTTTGGTATGTTATCATCTGCAATTTGTAGTATATTGCTGAAGCGAGTTTTCTATTTTTCTGTATTTTTTCTATATGTATATCAGAGATGTTCCATACGAGAGGAAGTAGAAAGTCTTTAGAGTGGACCAGAGACTTCGATTATGCGAATATTACTTTGTTTTCCTCACATTGTCTTAGTACAATGGAAATGCCGTGTGGCTAGAGCCTCCCTTCGGATAGACCGTTCGCCTGGTGCAAGTCTTTCGAGTTGACGCCACTTCGGCGACTTGCGTGTCGATGGGGATGAAATGTTGATAGTAAGGGCAACACAACACGCAGTCCCTGAGCGGAGAAAATCTACGACCCAGCCGGAAATCGAACCAGGGCCGTTAGGTATGACATTCCGTCGCACTGACCACTCAGCTACCAGGGACGGACGTTTTCTTGGTATGTGTTGCGCAGTAGCGTAAAACAGATGTTGACTTCATGTGAAGCTCCGTTTGTACAACTTCCAGAAGCAGCTGTGTAGCGTAGCATTCATTCAAATACACTCCTGGAAATGGAAAAAAGAACACATTGACACCGGTGTGTCAGACCCACCATACTTGCTCCGGACACTGCGAGAGGTCTGTACAAGCAATGATCACACGCACGGCACAGCGGACACACCAGGAACCGCGGTGTTGGCCGTCGAATGGCGCTAGCTGCGCAGCATTTGTGCACCGCCGCCGTCAGTGTCAGCCAGTTTGCCGTGGCATATGGAGCTCCATCGCAGTCTTTAACACTGGTAGCATGCCACGACAGCGTGGACGTGAACCGTATGTGCAGTTGACGGACTTTGAGCGAGGGTGTATAGTGGGCATGCGGGAGGCCGGGTAGACGTACCGCCGAATTGCTCAACACGTGGGGCGTGAGGTCTCCACAGTACATCGATGTTGTCGCCAGTGGTCGGCGGAAGGTGCACATGCCCGTCGACCTGGGACCGGACGGCAGCGACGCACGGATGCACGCCAAGACCGTAGGATCCTACGCAGTGCCGTAGGGGACCGCACCGCCACTTCCCAGCAAATTAGGGACACTGTTGCTCCTGGGGTATCGGCGAGGACCATTCGCAACCGTCTCCATGAAGCTGGGCTACGGTCCCGCACACCGTTAGGCCGTCTTCCGCTCACGCCCCAACATCGTGCAGCCCGCCTCCAGTGGTGTCGCGACAGGCGTGAATGGAGGGACGAATGGAGAGGTGTCGTCTTCAGCGATGAGAATCGCTTCTGCCTTGGTGCCAATGATGGTCGTATGCGTGTTTGGCGCCGTGCAGGTGAGCGCTCAATCAGGACTGCATACGACCGAGGCACACAGGGCCAACACCCGGCATCATGGCGTGGGGAGCGATCTCCTACACTGGCCGTACACCACTGGTGATCGTCGAGGGGACACTGAATAGTGCACGGTACATCCAAACCGTCATCGAACCCATCGTTCTACCATTCCTAGACCGGCAAGGGAACTTGCTGTTCCAACAGGACAATGCACGTCCGCATGTATCCCGTGCCACCCAACGTGCTCTAGAAGATGTAAGTCAACTACCCCGGCCAGCAATATCTCCGGATCTGTCCCCCATTGAGCATGTTTGGGACTGGATGAAGCGTCGTCTCATGCGGTCTGCACGTCCAGCACGAACGCTGGTCCAACTGAGGTGTCAGGTGGAAATGGCATGGCAAGCCGTTCCACAGGACTACATCCCGCATCTCTACGATCGTCTCCATGGGAGAATAGCAGCCTGCATTGCTGCGAAAGGTGGATATACACTGTACTAGTGCCGACATTGTGCATGCTCTGTTGCCTGTGTCTATGTGCCTGTGGTTCTGTCAGTGTGATCATGTGATGTATCTGACCCCGGGAATGTGTCAATAAAGTTTCCCCTTCCTGGGACAATGAATTCACGGTGTTCTTATTTCAATTTCCAGGAGTGTAAATGATTTTGATCATTGTACCGTCACACAATTCTCCCTTTTTTATATAAAATCTATAAAATGGGCAACAATTCATTCATGGACGCACTTTCCTTGACCGACATATCGGAACAGCAACTACAGATATAATTGGCGATAAAATGCGCAGTACAATACTAGACATTGCGAAACTAAAGCATCGTGAAACAGGTAACATCACGTCCGCAGCGAAAGAAACAGATGAATTTGTTTTACTCAGAGCTTATGGCCTTAGTGCGAAAGAAGTCTTTCTTTCTTGTTGGCGATCTCGCAATGGGTGAAACAATTTATGATAACTGTTAGCAAAGTCTTCTGGTGCAACTGAATGAACATCACATCCGAAGGTGCCTGTCGTGAAATAAAACCTAGCCTGAATGCTATCCAACTGATACTCCTGTATTTCCATGCACGAGGTGGTGGTTAAAAGTTAATCGTTGTTTCAACATAGAAAAAAGCCACTTCTACAAATGAAGAGTTATATGAGAATACGATGTCTACTGGGTGTGTTACCGCATCGCCTCATCAGAACCAGCGCTCATCACAGTAGGCACATGGGACGTGCATGTGCAATTTATCTCCAACTTTTCGACTTGGGAAAAAGTCGAATCTTTGGCATGAGCGACATAGATTATCATACCGACAGATAACGCTTATGCTTTGCTGTAGAGGAATTTCTCCAGAATAAGTGGTTGGAGTGTGGCAAGCAAAGTGGGCAGCAAGTCAACAACAGGAGATGATCGTAGAATTGTTCGACTGTCTCTGACAGCTCGACGTTGAGACCAGCTGAAATCCGGGCAGTGAGTCACCACGAACAGTCGGGAACTGGTTAAGAAAAACGATAAACCTCTAGCGTCGTTGATGTCTGTCACTACACAGAAACAACAGGCATGGTTTAGATTCAGAGTCCACTCGACCATTGAGTGGAAAACATATTGGCTCGAGTGTTAACGTTGTCAACTCTTCTTCTTAGCATGAGGACTGCAATGGGATCAAAAGAAGAACTATTTTTGAAATATCTCCTCCGGTTACTGCATGCCGCATTTACGCCCAGGAGAGCTAGAGACGTCGTTACCAGAGGATGGCACAACCGACAGTTGACAGCCCATCGTCAGCGTCGTAATATCACAGGTATATTTTCTCTTTGTAGTTTTTAGCGTCACATCCAAGCACATAAGTTTCCTTCAAAGCTTCTTTGCGATCTACGACTCGATGTAATGATATTACAGACCGCTAGTTTACACGTGTAACTGTGCAGCGCAAATGAAAATATCACAGTAGAATGAGTCTTCGTCTTAAAAAGTATTTGACTCCACATAAGAGATTTCGAGATTGCACCCAACTGCAGATGAAAACATACGTTTCAGTATGTAGAACCGGGTGAACTCTATATGTTAAATGACGGTATTCCTAGTCACAGGTAATATGAAAAGCAAAACGCATTTCGGCTGCGTAACGTAAAAAACCAGTTTACAGAACTGCCACTGCTTGTCACCTTCTGAAAATTTTAAATAAACTCAGGTATCCTTTCAATTTATTATTATTGGTTTCCAGTATATAAGAGACAATTTTTTTTGCTGGAAATTTACGATTATTAAAATTTACGATTATTATGTGCTGATAATGTTACTCTCTGAGAAGGTTTACTGAAGTAAAACGTATTTGCCTTTCATACAACTCAGTAATAAAAGAGACAGAAAAGGTGATTTCTATAATACATATTGGGGTATTTGTTTCATAAATATAATATTAACATTATACATAGACGTGAATACGACAAATTATAGAAATGACGTCCTACTCCTGAACAGTTACTAAAAAATACGCTAGTCAGTATTTTGATTCTCCTGAGCTGCTCTGTTAGCATAAATTTTCTACAGAAGCTAAATAGTAATTACAAGTACTCATACCCATATTTTACGAAGTTGGTCCACATATTCCTCCGTACTTGATCCTCTTCGGATTGTGGGTCCAAGTTATAATTAAGGTCGCCGTTATTGTGGAGAAACAGGAATTCTTGCTCTCCTTCGTGTTCAACACCTGAAACGAAGACGTTTACCGGTCAACATCGTTCACAGTACTGAATGACGGGTTGCATCAGCAAAGTAAATAACTACACAGAATACCACGAATATGTAAGAATGACATTCACCATTTATTTGGGAAATGTGAAAATTCAAGACGAGGAAGAAATCATCTCATAGATGTATTCAAATGGCTCTGAGCACTATGGGACTTGAAACATCTATGGTCATCAGTCCCCTAGAACTTAGAACTACTTAAACCCTACTAACCTAAGAACATCACACAACACCCAGTCATCACGAGGGAGAGAAAATCCCTGACCCCGCCGGGAATCGAACCCGGGAACCCCGGAGCTGGAAGCGAGAACGCTACCGCACGACCACAAGCTGCGGGCAGATGAAGTATTGCTTCATCTACCGTCTTCTACTCATTCTTTGCACACTCACTAACAACAATCAGTAATGCAGATTTCTTGGTTGAACTGCATAGTAAATATTTCATCACTTACAGCATTTGACAAAACTGATGACAGAGTTTACAGTAGGAGCACAATATCCCAGTATCCACACCCCTTCTTGGATATAGAACCAGTTTGATCAGAAGCACAGCTCAAGCACACTTCCTTTCGGAAATACTACCCATTCATACCATCCACGCTAGCATTTGGATGCGGACTCCATACACGCTTCCAAAGTGACTTTTCACTGGATGAAACACGGAAGACTTACAATGCATTTGTTGTGTAGTGCTGTGGACCTGTTGTGGTTACTTAACGTACTGCTTCCATCTGTTTTCTGTTTTAAAAGATATCTTGAATTTTAGATTGCTTACTCCTATTGTATTGTTGTTACGTCTTTGGAGTATTCCCTGTGTATAAGCCTCCGAGTATAATTTATTTTCATTTTATTGTTATTTCTTAATACCAGGCAGCTTCCACATATAGAAACCAGTTCTTGTTATTATTCCATCTTGTAGTGTAAGAAATGCCAACGGCCTTGCCGCAGTGGTAACATCGGTTCGCATCAATCACCGAAGTTCAACGCTGTCGGGCTGGACTAGCACTTGGATGGGTGACCATCCGGTCTGCCGAGCACTGTTGGCAATCGGGGTGCACTCAGCCCTTATGAGGCAAACTGAGAAGTTACATGATTGAGAACTAGCGGCTCCGGTCTCGTAAACTGACATACGCTGGGAGAGGGGTGGGGCGACCACATGTCCCTCCATATCCACATCCAGTGACGCCAGTGGGCTCAGGATGACACGGCAGCTGGTCGGTACCCTTGGGACTTCCAAGGCCTGTTCTGATGGAGTTTAGTTTTTAGTGTAATAAATAATGAGGTGAAACAAGTCATGGGACAGCGCTATGCACATGTACGAATGGCGGCAGTATCGCTTACTCAAGGTATAAAAGGGCAGTGCATTGGCGGAGCTGTCGTTTATACTCAGCTGATTCATGTGAAAATGTTTCAGTGGGATTAACGGACTTTGAATGCGGAATGGTAGTTGCAGCTAGATGCATGGGACATTCCATTTCGGAAATCTTTAGCGATTTCAGTATTCTTAAATCCTCTGTGTCAAAACTGCGCCGAAAATAACAAATTTCACACATCGCCACTCACCACGCAAAACGCAGTGGCCGACGGCCTTCACCTAACGACTGAGAGCAGCAGAGGTTGCATAGAGTTGTCAGTCCTAACAGACAAGCAACACTGACTTAAATAACCGCAGAAAACAATGTACGACGTACGATGAACGTCTCTGTTAGGATAGGGTAGCGAAATTTGGCGTTAACAGGCTATGGTAGCAGACGACCAACGCAAGAACCTTTGATAAGAGCACTTCATCGGGCCTCTCCTGGACTCCTGATGTATCGGTTGGACCTTAGACAACTGGGAAACTGTGCACTGGTCAGATGAGTACCGATTTCAGTTGGTAAGAGCTGATGGTAAGGTTCCACTGTGGCGCTAACCCCACGAAGCCATGGTTCCACGTTGTCAACAAGCCACTATGCAAGCTGGGGGTTCCTTGTGTACATTGTGTTTACGTAGAATGGACTGGATGCTCTGGTCGAACTTAGCCGATCATGGACTGGAAATGGTTATGTTAAGCCATTTGGAGACCATTTGCAGACATTCATGGACTTCATGTTCCCCAACGATGGAATTTTTTGGATGACAATGCGTCATGTCCCAGGGCCACAGTTGTCCGTGACTGGTTTGAAGAACATTCTGGACGTTGGGGCAAATAATTTGTCCACGCTGATCGCCCGACATGAAACCCATAGAACATTTATGGGTCATTTATAGAGAGGTCAGTTCGTGCACTACATCGGTAACAGTTTTACAATTATGGGCAGCTATAGAAAGCACTGCTCATTGCGACCCAGCAGCTACACTGCCAGAGTGCTGGGACATCCAGTTCAGTTAACGTCAAGAGGGCAATGTGAGTACTGGCTGTGTATCACTTCTATCAGCTTTGACCGACATTGATTCATTAAGTAAAATTCTAGTGGCGGAAGTGTCACTGAGGTCGCAAGGTTTGCGCATTATGGGAACCGTTTGCTACATTGAAATCACAATGTAAAGTCGAAGCAAATAACGATGTCGTGGTGTGCCCCTGGGCAAATTCTGCACAGATATACTTAACGCTAAATACAGTTTTAGAACAAAGGAACAGAGCTATAGTTAACATGGATTGGGATTGTGAAGGTCGCTGGGAGCAGTATCCTTCATTTAGATGCTGACCACTTCGGAAAACAGTTTTAACAGTTTCCTCACCCTCTTTAGGGAGTAATGAAAAACAAACATTTTCGCTTGATATCCTTCTGGACTGTGAGCAGCATTACTTGGTGCTGCTTAGTGAGACGAAAGAAGTGTTGAATGAAATTACAGAGAAATCCAGACCTTTAGCTGCTTACAGGCGTTGATAAATATCAATGGCGACAGTTGAAATTCTGTCCCCCAACCAGGACTCGAACCCGGGATCTCATGCTTAATGGCAGATGCACTATCCCTCTGAGCCATCGAGGACACAGAGGATAGAGCGACTGCAGGGACTTACCTTTGACATGATACCCGTGAGACCCACATTTCCAACTTATTGTCCACACACCACATTTGTAGCGCCCCTGCCCACTATGCTCACTATAGAGCGCCTCCCATGTAATCAGGAGATCCCCAGTTCGAGTCCCCGTCGGGGCACACATTTTCAACTGTCCCAGTTAATATTTATCTACGCCTGTAAGCAGCTAAAGGTCTGGATTTCATTGTAATTTCATTCTTCGACAGCTGCAAAATAACCAATAGTATCTATTCTTTCGGACATGTTCCGAAAGAACAGGTGCCATCTTCATATAAATGAGGCTTATCGGCCAATGATCTCCTTCAGTGCATGCACTCATATTGCCCGAACTCTAACGGGAAATGGTAGATTGACTGCCGCGAATAATGAGTATAGCGGGCAGGGACACTACAAATGTAGTATGTGGACAATAAGTTGGAAATGTGGGTTCAAATGGTTCAAATGGCTCTGAGCACTATGGGACTCAACTGCTGTGGTCATAAGTCCCCTAGAACTTAGAACTACTTAAACCTAACTAACCTAAGGACAGCACACAACACCCAGCCATCACGAGGCAGAGAAAATTCCTGACCCCGCCGGGAATCGAACCCGGGAACCCGGGCGTTGGAAATGTGGGGCTCATGGCGAAACGTACAAGAGATAAGTCCCTGCAGTCGCACTATCCTCTGTGTCCTCGATGGCTTAGACGTATAGAGCGTTTACCATTCAAGCAGGAGATCCTCTCTTAGTGGCTTTAAGTGTACTGGCAGCAAAACAATGGGTAATTGTGATTCTTGTGTTTTCGTAATGATACCATAGTTTTCTTTATGTTGAATGTGAATACGCTTCTCTTCCGTCAACTTGAGGCACAAGGGTTCGTTGTTTCCATGTTCCTGTCCGTTGGAGAAGCGTTATACGGCATCTGAGAAGACATTGACTTGAACATGATGTAGTCTGAAGGATCTGACTAGCGGCAAACTGATTGCAACTGTGCATAATATGGTGACAGTTGCCTGCTTTGTTCACCACACCACGAGCGAAGCATCAAAGAAAAATTTATTTGGGAAGATACATTTTATAACAAATGCTTTTAGCTCTCTCATCTATCAAAGCAGAGTGACTTGTGCGTTTCTGCGCGTGGTAGTTGTAAGATTGATCTTAGCAAACTATTTAACTGGCCAGGTTAATAATCTCTTTCAGTATCATTGTATTTCTGTTTGTATCTTGTTGTGCTTTAAATTATAGTCGTTAAAGTTTCACTGCCAGAATTTAAAAAAATTATATGTAAATAATTATGTAAATTATATGTAAATCTCATTTTGCAGGGATTACATGTAGAATATATTATAATCCAGATTCCGTCATTTTTGTGTTATTGGGTTTGTAAGTTTCTGCATATATACGTATATGAAGACATGGAAATATCTCTGAAACAAACATGAGAGCCAAAAAATTTACGGT
The DNA here is from genome assembly GCF_023864345.2 of Schistocerca serialis cubense. Classification (NCBI taxonomy): domain Eukaryota; kingdom Metazoa; phylum Arthropoda; class Insecta; order Orthoptera; family Acrididae; genus Schistocerca; species Schistocerca serialis. Next base: position 432,541,293 of record NC_064641.1, on the reverse strand, counting down.
TATAATTTGTTCGTCTGAGAGGGGTACGGCCAGTGGTACCAAATTCAAACACCCTCCCCACGCCATGTGTGAGGGCGGGGAGCAACTTAGAAATCTTAAACACTTATCCTCAGGTTTTGTTCCAGATTTCGATTCAACGAAACAAAATTCACGAGTTTTATCTGAAAAATTTTTGGGTCCGAAACAGATGGCGCTGCAGTACGAAAAATCAAGATGGGTAGAAAATAGGATGTTTCAAAATACTGTCCACTGATACCTGTGTTAACCCCCCTCCCCCACCTTCATGGTGTGAGGGTGGGACATGCAGTTATTTCATAACTTGTAATGGGACTGCACTGTCTGTTGTGATAAATCGTAATTTGAAACTTCCTGGCAGATTAAAACTGTGTGCCCGACCGAGACTCGAACTTGGGACCTTTGCCTTTCGCGGGCAAGTGCTCTACCATCTGAGCTACCGAAGCACGACGCACGCCCGGGCGTGCGTCGTGCTTCGGTAGCTCAGATGGTAGAGCACTTGCCCGCGAAAGGCAAAGGTCCCAAGTTCGAGTCTCGGTCGGGCACACAGTTTTAATCTGCCAGGAAGTTTCATTTCAGCGCACACTCCGCTGCAGAGTGAAATTCTCATTCTGGAAATCGTAATTTGCTTACACGCTCACAGTGACGCGCCGAGCACTCCCCTTTTCGTTATGTTGGAGGCATACAACGTTGCGAACCGAGTTTCTCATTAAAAGTTATGAAATAATTGCCTCTCCTACCCCAGCAGATTACAGATGTGGGATTAATTCAGGTGTCACTGGACAGCATTTTGAAACATACGATTTTCTGCTTGAAACATTTTTCCGATTACAGCGTCATTTATAGCGAAACTAAAAAATATCATCATCATTTATGTGTTAGACTGGAATTTTTTGCTATCATGTCTTTTATTGTGAATGTTTTACTGGTTTCCATGTTTTTATGAGAGTTTGTCAAATGTTTTGTTTCCAGTTTAATACCCTGGAAAAACCGTAAACATGCATCATCATACCAGGCGGTGTGCACATCAAGACTGCTGGTCACAGAAGCTACTGCTTATACTACGTTAGGTGCAATATTGCACCTTTTATAATTTTTTAGCGCATGTCTAGCATGTGATTCTAATTCTTACGTACTTGTGTCAAGCCTGATGGCAACAAAATTGTGTATGGTTCAAATGGCTCTGAGCACTATGGGACTCAACTGCTGAGGTCATTAGTCCCCTAGAACTTAGAACTAGTTAAACCTAACTAACCTAAGGACATCACAAACATCCATGCCCAAGGCAGGATTCGAACCTGCGACCGTAGCGGTCTTGCGGTTCCAGACTGCAGCGCCTTTAACCGCACGGCCACTTCGGCCGGCCCAAAATTGTGTAAATTTAAAAAAAAAACCTGTTGAAAACGTGATTTCGTCTATTTCGTTAAATGAATTTGTTGTGTTTTTTCCGATTTCTGTCGTTCCTCAGTTATCTTCAAAATTCATGGAGGTATGTTCCGTCCTTGCAACTAAATGAAATTCAGTTTGTTTTTTGCTGCATTCGTTTCGTTTCGTTTCTTTTATTTATAAAGCACCTTCACGGGCCTGTAATGCATGTTTGTTTTTACGTATACAATATATCAATTATCTGTTAGTTACTAATACGTTACTATGTTACGTTTTCTCATGTTTTCTTCAGATTTGAAAGATCTCTCAACACACGAAAAACGCTTGAAATCGGAAATCTGTTATGTGGGGACCAAATGAACACTTTTCAGGACCACACAAATGGGATAGCAACACTGGAAATCGTAAGTAATGACAGACGATTATTTAACCTCATGAAACTAGTGCTACAAAAGTTGTTTCGGATCTGAAAAAGAAGATAAATACATGAGAAAACGTAACAGAGTAGTACATTTGTTACCACTATATAATGCATTTATTATGCATATAAAAACAAACATGCATTACAGGCCTGTGAGGGTATTTCATAAATATGGCAGAAATCAAATTGCCTTTCATTTAGTTGCAACGATGGATTTCTTTTTTTTTAGATCGTTACATGCAATACCTTCGTCTGAGTACATGTTATTGGTGCCTTTGTGACTGACAAAGGAGTCAAAGAGGCGGACAGGGGTTTCATGCTTTAAAAAGTATGCAATAGCAGAGTTGAGGATTAACAGTCAACAACTGCCAGAATGTAGTGTGACCGTGCTGTGGGTGCAGCTCTATGGTGAGTTGGGCTGCCCACTAGAAGTAACCACAGAGAACGTGAGTGACCTAAGTGCTGCTGTAATTGTTTGTTCTACCTTATTCGCAGGTGTGCGGGACAACTTTCTGTTCTTAGTCCAGTAGTCCATCACAAGCTCAAATTTGCTGAGTTCTCATTCAGATTAACCATTTATGAAATCATGTTCAGGATTTAAAGCCAGTAGGTACAAATCTGGAACAAATTCCAGAATTTATGAATTTCAAAGAAAGGTTATGCAGTTGCAGGTCGTACGTAAAGCATTAGAATCGTAAGGCACATCATTTCATAGTATATGTGATTCCTCTCAGCTAAGTGAAGCATCGGCTGATGAATTGTTGATTGGTGGTGGTATAGAGACATATAAACAATTTTAATAAATTACCTCAGTCTACTTTACCGATGATTCAGTACCTACTGCAAATGTGCAAGAAAACTATTAAACCCTTTGGTTCTCCATTCGGTTAGAACATCTCGTATCCCTCAACTTTCTCATTCATTAATGACAACTGAAGAAGACCACACACATTACAGATTGTCCCAAGACTCACCAGTCTGAAGTAGTGATGGAGGGAACCTACACTATGAATCCTGCAGAATTGTCCATAAATCCGTAAGAGTACGGGGTTGGAGATCTCTTTTGAACAGTACGTTACAAGGCATCCCAGGAACGCTCAATAAATTTCATTTCTGGGGAGTTTCGTGGCCGGCGGAAGAGAAGTGTTCCTGGAGCCATTGTGCAGCAATTATGGACGTCTGGGGTGTAGCGTTGTCCTGCTGGAATTGCCGAAGTCCGTCGGAATGCACAATGGACATGAATGGATGCAGGTGATCAGACAGGATGCTTACGTACATGTCACCTGTCAGAGAAGTATCTAAAGGTATCAAGGGCCCCATATCACTCCAACTGTACACGCCCCATTCCATTACAGAGCCTTCACCAGCTTGAACAGTCCCCTGGTTGTTTCCATACCCGTACACGTCCATCCCCTCGATGCAATTTGAAACGAGACACGTCCGACCGGGCAACATGTTTCCAGTAATCAGTGGTCCAATGACGGTGTTGACGGACCCAGGCGAGGTGTCGTGCAGTCATCAGGGGTACACAAGAGGGCCTTTCGCTTCGAAAGCCCCTGTCGATGATGTTTCCTTGAATGGTTCGCATGCTGGCACTTGCTGGTGGTCCAGCAATGAAATCTGCTGCAATGTGGGGAAGAGTTCCACTTCTGTCACGTTGAACGGTTCTATTCAGTCGTCGTTGGTCCCGTTCTTGCAGGAATTTTTTTCTGACCGCAGTGATGTCGGAGATTTGATCTTTTACCGGACTCTTGATATTCACGGTACACTCATGAAATAATCGTACAGGAAAATGCCCAGTTCATCGCAACGTCGGAGATGATGTGTCTCATCGCTCGTGCGCCGACTATAACACCACGTTTAGCCTCACTTAAATCGTGATAACCTGCCACTTTAGCAGTGGTAACCGATCCAACAGCTGCGCCAGACGCTTACTGTCTTATATAGGCGTTGCCGACAGCAGCACCGTGTTCTGGCTGTTTACATATCTTTGGATCTGAATACGCTTCTCTATACCAGTTACTTTGGCGCTTCAGCGTGTATCTCATTAACTTATTCTTCAAGTAAAATATCCATTAACTAAATTTAGTTGGAGTGTATTTGGTATAGTTGTTGCTGAGGTTTCGCAGATCGGTGGGACACTGAAAGATTGAATAGGTTGTTCAGGAGAATTTATCTAGCAGGGTTAGGAATCAGCTCACTAATAAGCATTTTTTACCAGTATACTCTCGCGAAGTGACACTTGCCAATGTATCTAACAAATTAGAACCACCTTCTCGGCATTATGCTTAGGGATCACCGAAGAAAATCTGAAACTGTCAGTAACATTTCGCTGAAACTGAAAGAATGTAATAGACTAAGAGCTCTTATAATCAATCTCTTCCGTTTGTGTGCACAGCTGCCGTTCGGTGTGGCCGAGCGGTTCTAGGCGCTGCAGTCCGGAACCGCGCGACTGCTACGGTCGCAGGTTCGAATCCTGCCTCGGGCATGGATGTGTGTGATGTTCTTAGGTTAGTTAGGTTTAAGTAGTTCTAAGTTCTAGGGGACTGATGACCTCAGATGTTAAGTCCCATAGTGCTCAGAGCCATTTGAACGATTTGTGCACAGCTGTTGACCATGGACCTGCGTTAGTCTCATGGGACTCAGGGAGTAGCGTCTGCATCTTTAATTGCGAGTGGTACTTTATTTCTGCAGTACATGAAAATTCTCGCTATTGCAACTCGTCAGTCAGCATTGCTTGTCCGTGAATGGACAGTTGCTACTGTTGGTAGCTGAGGTTTGCAATAGTGTATGCATTCACGTTATTCATGGCTAGGTTGTGACATTACTGCGATTACCACACTTATTCTAGATTATTCTGGAAAGAAATTGTATTTCAGAATTCAGCCTCACCAGATTGGCAAATTTTGTGACCTTACGTGTACCCCAGGTGCAAATACCGTTGATGATAATCCTATTAAATTAGTGCCACATTTGAAAGAGACAGAGACCAAACAGATTTTTAAGGTTTTTCAATCAGCTTCCAGATTTATTGATCAATACATTCGGTGTTACTATCTTAGACTCAGTTGTCCAAGGGGGTGATCGTTTGTTAAGCAACATAAATCATGTATCCGCTTCAAAAGTGGACGTTTTATGCCAGATTATTGGCGGATTATTTGCTGTCAGTATTATAAGGCAATCCGTCTAGTTAATGGGCCATCCAGTTTATCCCATGCTTCATCTCTCTTTCTGGAACCCAAGGGGAATAGTGCAATCTGTAGGCTACTGTGCTCTCAATAAAACAGTTGTCTGGCAGTTAGTTCGCCTGCGGGACTTACGCAATTGTTTCACCTGATTTGCCAGGATGCGCTACTTTACCGTGTAACACTTTAATCAGCCCAAACAACAGTTACCCTTAGCAGAAGAATTTGAACCTCTGACAGCATTCTGTACTGACAGGAATAGATTTTTACTCAGTCAGTTCCATTTGGTTTAACGAAAGATGCAACAGTTCCTTCTGTTTATTGGGCTCAGTTTTGTTGTGAGCTTGAGTGTGTTCATAATTAACTTGACGATGTACTAGTAAATATTAAAACCTTCAGGAAGACTTAGATCACTTAAGCAAAGGCCTTGTTTGCAGTATCAGGCTTAAATGATAAACCATCTAAAGTTAAACTGACCATTGGGATCAGAACTGATCAAGAGTGCATCAAAGAATTCAGAACAAAATGTTTCCCGTTAGCCTGACTCTTGAATTAGCTGAGCCATAAACAGAAAGTTTTCAGTGAACCGTGGCCATTGATACACTTCCTCTTTCACAAAGAAATATTACAGGTTACAGCCGTACTCCTCCAAGTGCATGACAGCGACAGAATACGAGCCGTGTACGCTGCTAGACCCTTTTCTGTAACTGAAATGAAATATTGCGTCTATCAGTTAGAAACGTTAGCGGTCCTTCACACTTAGGAGAAAGTTAAGTTCTACCTCAAAAATAAGGATTTTTTGTCGAAAACCGACAGCGAGGCCTTCAGCTGGGTGCCTGAGCGTTGGACTCTCCGCATTTTCGCCTTTCGGTTTTCTATAAAGCGTGTGATGGGGTCAAATAAGTAGATCCTGGAGGCCTCGATAAATGTGTGCTCCTGTTTTTTCTATTCCAGATTCGATTGAGGTCGAGCACACTTATCCGGGATCGTTTCATGATACCGAAGGTGGCCATGGATTTCAGCGGTATTAGCCGAAATGCCTTTGCTTTCGTTAATTTAATGGAAAAAACACGATCAGGAACCAGTTGTAGCCGGTGTTAGAGTCTGGGGAACTAAACATCCTTGGTGACGATTTAGGAGCAACTCACATGGCCAACACTAAATACAGATATAAGAAGTGTGATTACTGATTGTGAGGCATATAAGGTCGGTAAGCGTAATCCTAATAATCGTCGTGGTCTTCTCCATTCAAGCTGTGAAGAGAAGGCTATAGGAAAGGCTTTTGCGGATTATTTCTGTCCCCTTTCTCGCATGAAAAGTCACGATAGGTACACAGGGTCTAAACTATAATTGTTTACGACGTAGTGCAGAGAAAGTGGAGACGAACACATTCATGCAGAACAATTGAGTCTATTAATTTGGTAAACCACCGCAAACTGGCGAATAAAAACCAACTAAATTACAGCGCATGTACATTGGGCGAGATTTCTAATATTCTCTTACACTCTACGGATAAACTAAGGGTCCTAGAAGAAAACGGTGAAGGACCCTTCTTGTAGGAAATCTAATGAATTTTAATTTTGCCATTGCCAGTCTACATTTTATATCCTCTCTACTTCGACCATCATCAGTTATTTTGCTCCCCAAATAGCAAAACTCCTTTACTACTTTAAGTGCCTCATTTCCTAATCTAATTCCCTCAGCATCACCTGACTTAATTCGACTACATTCCATTATCCTCGTTTTGCTTTTGTTGATGTTCATCTTATATACTCCTCTGTATATATGTATATATGTATTAAGTTTCGTTAAAGTCTATCCTCTGGTTTATAAGGAGTCGTGGAACACACGTTATTGTCCTCACAACTCCCAGCTATTCCCTTCCCATAGTCAATTGCTGCTGCTAAAATATACTGAAAATATACCGAACCGCCACAGTCTCCCATCAAAGCGTCATAGCTGCAAAAACTGATAAAACGGATAAAATTATTCCTTACTGGATATTAAGATTCTAAGTTTCATAACCTGATCTTGTGATAGTTTCCCAGACTACATCCAGAAATAACTAAACGTAATAGTGGAAGCATGTTTGACATTATCCACACGAACACACAGCGAATTCGCAACTTTAGGGAATTTCCGCACTAGCTACACATTTATTTTTGGCACAATCAGTTTCGACCCAAAAGGCTATTAGCAGCTGTGGCTGTCTCAATTAACATGAATCCATTCAGGTGCGAGATAGAATAGACTCACGTTGCTCGAGATGGCCACATTGATAATATCCTTCAGAGCCAAAACCGGGTGATGCGTAAAATAAATTTGCAAATTCTTTTTAGAGCAAGGCACAAACGTTGCAGATTGTATCTTCGTGTACGTCCTCCGCTTGAACTTACCCCATTCGTTTGTAGGTACGTTCATCCCGCGATAGTCGAACTCGTAGTAGTAGACTGGTAGATCAGAAACTTCCACTATTCTTCTGACGAGTGCGTCAGTGGGGTTGAAGAAATCTATGTCTTCACTAAGCTGAAAAAATGAGACAAATGTATTACAGCAGAGTCTGATAGTATATTAAAGTTTAAGAGGGCTTGCACTACATGATTTTCTCGAAGCTACGGTCGCAGGTTCGAATCCTCTTCGGGCATGGATGTGTGTGATGTCCTTAGGTTAGTTAGGTTTAAGTAGTTCTAAGTTCTAGAGGACTGATGACCACAGCTGTTAAGCCCCACAGGGCTCAGAGCCATTTGAGCCATTTTGTCGAAGCCTGCCTCAACCCTAATAATTAAATAAGACAGCACCCCACCAAAATAACATAGGTCCCTAAGTAGATCCCACAAGAGACTCTTTATCTCGATTTATCAGTGGTTTAATGGAAGTTGTGGCATAGTTCTTTCATCAACGTAACAGTTTGGGGTGAAATCTCTATTCCAACGTATGCCTGGGCTTTGGTGTAGATTTGAATGTGTACTTGATGCATTCTGGTTTTGCAGCCTACCCATTATGATTTTGTGTTCACAAGTCGAAGATTCAAGGGATTCCGATATTTACAGCATCGAACAGCAACTCCTGTCAACTGCTTTGGGTTTAGATATTTTTTTCTCCTATAGTATATGTTATCTACTTTCCATTATCACTACTTCTTCTATGTACCAATAAATCTTATCATGTTTTTCACATTACCACCTACGTCGAAAGTTAAGAAACGTCAGTGGGAGGTAACCGATGCGAGTGCTCATCCTGGGGTACATATTAACCTCTGGTATTCGGTAGCGAAAGGAAAATGCTGTTGCGATCACCAACAAACCGGTTATGTTGTGGATTAAATGCCGAAGGCCTCCACAGCCTGTTATTGAGTGAGAACATGTGTCGGTCGTGATGGTGCAGCACTCGCCAGATACATACACTCCTGGAAATTGAAATAAGAACACCGTGAATTCATTGTCCCAGGAAGGGGAAACTTTATTGACACATTCCTGGGGTCAGATACATCACATGATCACACTGACAGAACCACAGGCACATAGACACAGGCAACAGAGCATGCACAATGTCGGCACTAGTACAGTGTATATCCACCTTTCGCAGCAATGCAGGCTGCTATTCTCCCATGGAGACGATCGTAGAGATGCTGGATGTAGTCCTGTGGAACGGCTTGCCATGCCATTTCCACCTGGCGCCTCAGTTGGACCAGCGTTCGTACTGGACGTGCAGACCGCGTGAGACGACGCTTCATCCAGTCCCAAACATGCTCAATGGGGGACAGATCCGGAGATCTTGCTGGCCAGGGTAGTTGACTTACACCTTCTAGAGCACGTTGGGTGGCACGGGATACATGCGGACGTGCATTGTCCTGTTGGAACAGCAAGTTCCCTTGCCGGTCTAGGAATGGTAGAACGATGGGTTCGATGACGGTTTGGATGTACCGTGCACTATTCAGTGTCCCCTCGACGATCACCAGTGGTGTACGGCCAGTGTAGGAGATCGCTCCCCACACCATGATGCCGGATGTTGGCCCTGTGTGGCTCGGTCGTATGCAGTCCTGATTGTGGCGCTCACCTGCACGGCGCCAAACACGCATACGACCATCATTGGCACGAAGGCAGAAGCGACTCTCATCGCTGAAGGCGACACGTCTCCATTCGTCCCTCCATTCACGCCTGTCGCGACACCACTGGAGGCGGGCTGCACGATGTTGGGGCGTGAGCGGAAGACGGCCTAACGGTGTGCGGGACCGTAGCCCAGCTTCATGGAGACGGTTGCGAATGGTCCTCGCCGATACCCCAGGAGGAACAGTGTCCCTAATTTGCTGGGAAGTGGCGGTGCGGTCTCCTACGGCACTGCGTAGGATCCTACGGTCTTGGCGTGCATCCGTGCGTCGCTGCGGTCCGGTCCCAGGTCGACGGGCACGTGCACCTTCCGCCGACCACTGGCGACAACATCGATGTACTGTGGAGACCTCACGCCCCACGTGTTGAGCAATTCGGCGGTACGTCCACCCGGCCTCCCGCATGCCCACTATACGCCCTCGCTCAAAGTCCGTCAACTGCACATACGGTTCACGTCCACGCTGTCGCGGCATGCTACCAGTGTTAAAGACTGCGATGGAGCTCCGTATGCCACGGCAAACTGGCTGACACTGACGGCGGCGGTGCACAAATGCTGCGCAGCTAGCGCCATTCGACGGCCAACACCGCGGTTCCTGGTGTGTCCGCTGTGCCGTGCGTGTGATCATTGCTTGTACAGCCCTCTCGCAGTGTCTGGAGCAAGTATGGTGGGTCTGACACACCGGTGTCAATGTGTTCTTTTTTCCATTTCCAGGAGTGTATAAAGCACTGCAAATCATTATCATTAGAATATCAAACGCTATTATTTCGTAACCTGCAATCCTTCGCATACAGAACGATGTCTTCGCTGTTTAATAAGGAAGCCACGAACTGGTACATGCAGATCTGCCTACAACTGCCACATACTACAGTGTACTAAGACTATCGTATGTGTAGAAACTTTCTTTTAGCCTCCTGTGAGAATCTTTTCGTCTCAGAGTAGCACCTACAGCTGATATCTCAATTATCTGTTCTGTATATTCTGAACCCTCTCTTTTCCTAAAATTTTTGCACTCCATGGCTTTTTTATGCAAGTTATTTTCAGATGACTTAACGTATGTTCTTTAATCCTGTCGCTTCTTCTAGTCAGTGTTTCCACATTTATTCCTTCCCTTATCAATTCTACGGAGAATCTCTTCAACCCAGCTCACTTACTTTATTAAGTTTTAGCGCCTTTCCGTTAAATGAAATTTCAAACGATTCGAATAACTAATTTTCGTTTTTTCCTTATACACTATGATCCACTTAGATCACCATTCCGTGCTCCAGACATACTTTCCCAGATTAAGGCCTATGCTAGATATTAACACATTTTCTTTCATAAAGAATGCTCTCTTCGCAAATGATTCTTTCATGTATCTTCCTTGTTTCCTCTATCTTGGGTTACCATGCTTCCGATTTAATCTGTGTTTTATGTGAGGCAATATTTTGATGTTAAGGTTGTCACTGATTTCATTGCCACTGCTTCTTAATACCATCCACTTTCTTTACTGACTCTCAATCCTCATTCAATTCTCAGTTCGCTGTTCGTCCCATTCAGTAAGTGGGTTAATTCTTCACCACTTTTACAGAAGATAGTAGCGTCATCAGAGAATGTTGTCACTGATCAACTTTCATTCATTGTAGAGGTTGCCTTGAGTAACAAATTAAGGATAGGGACTGATCTCCAATAATAATACGCAACGAGCTACGGAGCACCCCGTCACTACAATTGGCAGAATCTGTTGTGACAAGTATGGACATGTTAGAGGCCATCGAACGGCCCAAATACCTTCAGGTCCATTTCTAGAATTTCCGCTTGCGGTACATCAGATTTATAAATGAGGTGGATGGTCTAGCAGCAATAGTTTCTCTTGTAGCTACCACACTGCACGGTGTCGCTGGATGAATTTTCCACAGATGAGTTCATATTCACAATATGTTCCTCAAGGCATCATCTAAAAGCCATCTAGGATTTGCTAGTAAGCTTAAATTTTCGTTACACCCTGGATACCTTTAACTGTACGGAAGATACAATGTGTTCCTACCTTAAGGACTTATCAATCTGAGAACTTCACTCTGTCTTCCATTCTCATTATTCATACTGATACTACACGTGAAAGGAACTACCTGGTACGTTTTCACGACCAAATCGCTGAATAGATTTCGATGACATTGGATATGGAGATGGGCGGAACCCTGACGAGCAACATAATATAATTTAGAAAGTAATAATAACAGTCCATAAGAAGGTGAATGAAGTAGGGAATGGAAATCTTCTTTTTACATCAGTGGACATAAATCGTGTTAAACATTACGAGGGTTGGAACTTTAATAGTGGCAACTATTTATTTACAGCTCGTAGAAAATAGATACGTGAAGTTTTACTGACCTTCAAAGTAGTCACTAGCAATGTGTGTAACCCGTTGCCAGCGATGTGGAGGCGAAGGATACTCTTAGAAGTGCCAGTTGTGTTGACAGTTCGAGCGGTGCTGTCTATTGCCCGACAAATTTGTAGCAGTTCTATGCTGTTCATTTTTGGAACACAACCTGCGACCAGCCTAGAGACATAAGTGATAACACTTTCTGCAGGACATGACCATCATTTTGCAGGACAATGCTCAAGCACGTACAGTGCAAGCTGTTACTGATTTGTTTGACTGATGGGGCTGCTAAGTGCTATACCACCTACTGCACTCCCTTGACTTAAGCCCTCGTAAGTTCAACTCGATTTCTAGACAGAAGGAAACACTTCACGGCATTTGCATCAGAACTGTTACAAATTAAATAGGAAACCCAAGCCTACGTGAAAAGTTTCTGTTACCTTGAGGTGTGATAATATAGGCGCTTCAAACAACATCCTAACCAATTTTTTTTTTTAAATCATCTGTGCATTTATCCATCCAGGACCACCTGTTTTTCGCAAGAGTCTGTGTAGTGTCTCGCTATTTAATATTTGACGAACTGACACTGTAACTAGATAGCGAAGAAGCATCTTAATTGTTTCCTCAGCTTATCAGGGTCAGAGCTGATTCCTTCCTGTCTATGAGGTATCCTAACAACGGTACGGCTTTCTGCTTAAACTCAGATTTATTAAAGACCTGGTAGAGCGCATCTTTCAAATATGTCTTTCAACATCCCCATACGTTCCTCCCACGTTTTGCTTCTTATCAAACTATCGTCCACACATACCATAATCTTCTTCTTTAATTCGTCCCCTAACACTCGGTCCATGGTCCCAACGAATGCCGACGTGTTCAAGCCGAAAGGCAACATTCTGCATCCGTGATGTAAAAAGGTGGGGTATGGTCCTCATTCAGGGTCTAGTCACGTTTTTATTGTATCCTGACGTTAAATTAAGAGTGATAAAAAATTTGTGGCTTACGAGCTCTTTTATGATTTTGTACATATTTGCAGGGTGACCTCCTACCACTTTGTTAACTTTTTCGAACGTGTGGGACAAACCTCACGTAGCCATTCATTCTTGGCAGGACAACCAAATGGCTGTTGTATTGACTACGAGCTCTTTCTATCACGCCTGATGTAAGAATTTCCCCACAGGCTCTTTTTTTGCCTATCGTATTTTGTACCTCGATTATGAGTTAAAAGTTTTTATCTGTATCTTGGTTGGTGGACCCTTAATTACTCCTGATTTATTTGTAAAAACTTGTCTGTATTTTCCTATTAATTCTTTCAGCTACCAGGTTCTTCAGATCCTAAATTTGCAATCGCAAAAATTTTTCTGTTCACTTTTTTCCGAGTAAATGCACCTTCCAATTCTTCATTGGACGAGGTTACCCTCCATTGTTTACTGTCCACCAAATTCTCTTCTACTTCTTTTTATTCGTCTTCATATGCTGCTACTTCGTATATTTGGCAAAAGCCTGGTATACTGCCTAATATTGTTTCCTCAAAAAATTTCACCATTGTCTCTTTTCCTTATTCAGGGAACCACATTTGATTTCTTCTCTAGCTTATTTCAGCACCGTGCAGCTAGAGTTACGGTTGTAAATCTATTTCGACTTGTCAATCAATTGTTTTTCCATATTCACCAACATTATTAGCTTTTTATCTTGAGTCCATTAATCCGCAGACGCAGTATTTCTCTTCTCAACTTACGTAGTTCACTCTACACGTTACTTCCGATCGCACATAACTGGCTTCCTGAATCAATTAATGACCTTCTCGCGCGTACATTTTTGCCTCCACAATGTGTAGTGTTACTGTCTTTTCATACAATATAATACTTTCCTCTACGAGTTCTCCCTCTTCGTAATTTAAAATCTGTTTTTATGACCTGTACAGGATGAGTTTATAATGATATTACAAAGTTTCAGGGATTATGGAGAAGTTTTTGGTAAGAGGCCCTGGTCCGGAAATGACCAACTCTAAAGTTATAAGCGAAAATCGTTCTGACACTTTGACAGCGGACCTCTTCTACTGTCGGCTCTTTATTGCCGTATTTCTGGAATAGGTAGTATAGACCAAAACAGGAAAAAATGTTTAGTAAAAAGGGCTCTGAAGCAGACACTTTCAGCTTTGAGCATTTGATCATCTTTGTTACTGCGAAACACATCTTTTCTACTGGACAAGTGCTCATAGCATTTAATGTACGCATTTTACAGCCCACGTTTTCAATACGATTTTTCTGTATTGGTCCACACTACCACCTCTCAGAATATGGAAAGCAAAGAGATTACAACGGAAGAGGCAACAGTCGGATGTATCAGCAAGATTTTCGCTTATAAGTTTCGACTCTGTCGTTTCCGGACCAGAGTCACACACCTCAAATTGACACATTTACTCTTTCCCATTACCTCCGAAAGTTTGTAGTATCATCATGGTACTACACTACGTATTTCTCATCCCGTCCATTACCTCTGTTGGCCCCATGCTGTTCGTTTGAAAGTGGGCTATTCCTGAAACTACTGTTCGTTTCCGCGCCGTCCTTGGTCAACGGCTCCGCGACATTTCTCGGCTCCACCCTTCGCATCTCCCTCGCGAGCCGCGTCTTTCTTCATCTTCTCGCCCGCCTGTTGTTTTTTGCTCGCGGTATTTGTAATCAAAACCGCCTCTACTATTATGTTTTGCCACTCATTTCTGGTTCGCTTCCCATTTCGAGCTGTGATCCTGCGTTACCGAAGATTTCTCTTTGCGTCTCCGGCTGTCTTTCCTCGTATTCTAACTTATTCTACGGTTTTGATCATCAATCCTATTAAGTGACTACGTATTTCGTGCGATAGTCTTTGTACGTGGTGGTATTTTCCTGTTTCCAGCTGTCTTTCTAAAAACTCACCTTTTGTCCGATCCACCTATCGATTATACAGGCGACTGCATATTGAAATTCAAATTTCGTCCTGCTTGCACTTTGAGCAGCATTTGTTTAAGAACTTGTTCTCGAGCTATTCTTACATTAAACTTCCTTCTCCAATTGCGAATCCGAATTATATGGTTCGTCGTCTATTTGGTTGACGAAGTAAGCAATCTACATTTTGTCATTCCATGTTCCCGGCAGTACGTCGTGAAAATCTGATGAATGCAGCTGGATGTAAATTTACGTTAGGCTGGAAATTATTGAACTGTGTACAAATTCCACAAGAGGGCCACTTTTAACTACAACTGTTGCGGTACAGTTCATTGATCCAGTTTCACTGCTTAGTTTGCTACTTGGTGCTTGCTCGATCAGTTGTGCTGTTGTTTGTGTACTTCTTTTAACATCCCTCTACCACTCGTTTCACGTCTTCCACTTTCTGTTTGATTTCTTCTATGCGTACAGTGATTTTGTTTTGTTTTGGGAGTTCATGTCTGCCAGAACAGCTGTCTTGTCTACCTCTTTTATTACGTTCAGATGCTGCTGTTTCTATCATCCTCTAATGTTTTTAATTCCTTTTTCGTGTCTCCCTCTTTGTTGCTTTATTTTTTCGTTCGTTTTCTTCTGTGCTTCGTGTCCCGTTTTTATCTCCTCACATACTCCTTTCTCCTACGTTTCAAACATTCCCCCAAAAGTCGCCATTCATTTTCATTGATTCTGTTTGATTACTCGAATATCTGATTTAACCTCCCTGTCCAACCCCTTGTCATCCTCACAGGCGTCACTGGATTTGGATATGGGGGAGGGGGGCCGCATTTGTTCAGCACACCTTTCTCCAACCCGTTATTAGTTTACGAGATCGGAGCCTGTACATCCCAGTCAAGCAGCTCCTCAGTTAGCCTCGCAAGGGCTGAGGGCATCAAGCTTACCAACAGCGCTCAGCAGATCCGGAAGGTCATCCATCCAAATGATAGCCAACTCCGATAGCGCTTTTCTTCGGTTATCTAATGTGAAGCGGTGTTAGCCACTGCGCCAAAGCCGTTGGCACCAATTGATTATTTGAGTTCTTTCATAGGGTTATCTGTTTTTTCACGTAATTCCATCACTATTGATGATTTGTGTTGCTTGTTTTCGTCTCTCATTATTGACACGGAAACCTCCATTATTTGGTCGAGATCTGTACCACTTCCTACTTTAGTCATCGGCGTTTCTCGTATCTGCGTACGTGTCATAATCACTGTCTGTACTTGCCACTGCGATTTCTCGCTGTACCATTGTGGGTGTGCTCACTTCAACTGCGCTTTTCATCGGTGGATGGTGAGATTTCCCAAGCTTTCTTGTCCAGAACTCTTCTCAAAGCAGAGTTCTCTAAAGTTACAGGCCAGATACTCCCTTTCTCGTGTTTCATTTTATTCCCCGATAACAGTTGCTCCGTTTCACTTACATTCAACTCCCAGTTGTTCTGAAATTTCCTGGAAGATTGAAACTGTGTGCCGAATGAAGACTCGAATTCGAGAACTTTGTCTTTCACTGGCAAGCACTCTAACGACCGAGTTACCCAGACAAGACGTCCTCACAGCTTTTCTTCCGTCAGTAACTCATTTCTTACCTACCAGTCTTCACGGAATGTCTTCTGCGAAGCCTGCAGTGCTAGCGCTGGAAGGAATGATACTGCGGAGACACGGCTTAGCGACATACTACGAGATTTTTCCAGAATGAAATTCCCACTCTGTAGTGGAGTATGCACTGATATGAAACTTCCCGACAGATTAAAGCTGTTCGCCGGAGCGAGATCGAACCGGTAAGCTTTTTCTTTCGCGGGCAAGTGCTTTACTGCCTGAGCTACCCAAGCATGACTCACGACCTGTCCTCATAGCTCTACTTCCTGCAGTATCTCATCTCCTACCTTCCAAAAGGTTGGAAGTTTTCTGGTACTGCTGGTTAGTGTGCACAGTGACGTAGCATCTGTTTGATCAGTTTGTCTCGATTTTGTGATCCGACTTCTCTCTTCTTTTTGTGTCAGAACGTATGGAAGCAGATCCTACGCTCGTTATTTTTCTCCAGTCGCATCCCAAGTTTCACACACCAGCAGATGTAAGTTGCTCCTCCTTTCAATTGTATTTAACCTTTCTCGCGATTCTTGACTATCGAATTTTGGTATGCAAATCGGACTTGCTCGTTACTCTAGCATGGACGGCGAAAATTATACATGCCTGTTCCAGAGAGTTCGCTACCGTGTCACTGCTGACTCGTGACCTATCTACAACTCCAGAAAATTTGCTCAACTTCCCCACCGAAATACATCGTTAATATGATGTGGCTAAACGTAAGTTCAATCAGATTTAAAAGCACTCGAAACGTAGTACTTTAAACTTAAACAAAATTATCTCTACGAGCCCCATCACACTCGCTCTGCCTCCTAATTCATTTATTTAACACCATTTGAATAGAGTCACTCATTCTGGTAAGTTCTTTACTGTAGGCTGCAGTGTAAGTGTCATTCCCAGCCTTTCTAAATAAGTACCCTTCTAGTACCGTGAGCATTCTCCCATTAGTGACGCTAACTCGCTTGATCAGAGGTGCGTAAGGGTAGATTAGATCTATCCGGGAGAGGATCGTATCTGTACTGACACAGCAGCCAGACTAACTGTTCCGAATCAAGGGTATCCCATAAGGAAGTCGTACTCGTAGCGTGGAGTTATTAGTGTCACTGGTTACTAAGAAATGAAAGAGGAGGAACGGAGTGTAAGGTACAATACACGTCCAAGTCATTAGAGAACAAGATCATAGGGTGGCACGACGTGGAAGAAACTCTCCCGTGTCTTTTCACAGAAAATATCCCGGCATTCGACTCTAATTATTTTAGGAAGTCAAGGGAAACATAAATCTTGGGAATCTGATCTACCATCCACCAGAATTAACCTCCATAATAATCTCCAGACTACGACTGCAGAATCTTGCCACTGCACCACCTCACTCCACTGGTTAATAAATGTAATAAGTGTTATAATGAATACAAAAATCTCATCGTATTTCATATCTACTGAAATATTTAATTACCAATTTACTTACATGGATCAAAGGTTCAGGATCATCGAGGCTGATAGTTTCGTTGCCGAAATAGAAGTTCCTGAGTTCAAGCGCTGCTTGTGTCTGTTCAGCCGTCGTCTCTAGATGAAGGCATGGCCCCATCACTGCCTCAAAATTTTCGTTGAGGTTCGCGACAACATCTGAGTTATTCAGAATACTGACTCCTAGATAAAATAAAATATTGGTAATAATTCATCGAAAAATAGCTATGTGCTACAGCATTCATACGTCGTCAACAGGAACAGCATTCATAAGTCATCCTAAGTGCTACGCCGCTCTCACTAACTATGTTAATCATCTATGATTATGAAATGGTCAGCGCGTACTATTGTCCTAAATATTTGCACTTACCAGTGGGTATGGTGTATACCGACTTTCCAGCCCATTTCAATAATTCTTAAGGATAAATGTGTTAACAACCATCTCACGCCCCAAACCAGCCTAGGACACTAAGTAGCCGCCTGCTCTACGTGAAAGTGTTAAATGTGTATTGTCTATCAGGACCCAGGCCCAGGCCTTGAAGCATACATGGAGTTATTGAAAATCATCGTCTTCATAGCCTTCGCTCTCTTTCATACTTTTGTATCATATAATGATCTAGTTTCAAAGTTTAGATTCAGTACCAACAGTTTCGGTAATAGAAATAGAAGTGCGAAAGTAATTAGACTTTTGGTCGTAACGGCGAGACTGGTATACAAGATGTAAAATACAGTACAATATCAAGATATACTATGCACGGAACGCGTTGAAATCGGTGTTGTTAAACAAACAAAAGCATACACATGGACACCGCCACAGCCGATTGCGACCTACAGAAAGATGAAGTTTTATAAAAAGTTGGACGAGGACGACTATGACTTGCGCTCCGAGGGTTCCGTACAAACTTAACAACGTATATAGACAGTTCATCCACCCCGAGAATGGAGAATCTCGACTATTTTTCCCTATTATCGGTATTAATAGTGGCAACTAATCTCACCTGGAAATTCCAAGACTTTCGAGAATGTATTACTTTTGAGTTTCAAGTTCGAATTTTTTATGTCATTTCGCATTCGTTATCGTAATGTGTCATTTATTAATTTCTGAGTTATGTTAACATGTGTTACTAAAGCTGCGATCGTCCTTTTTGTACTTACTTGAACGATGTGAGAGAAGACAACGCTAGAGCCGAACCTAGGGCTGCTGTGGTTACGCAAATGTCGAACTTCAGTATATATTTTATGTGATACTGAAACCTCATTCCAAACAATGGAAGTGCATCAGTTACTAGTATTATTTGCTTTGAAACGTTACTGACGCTGTAGGTATCGTAAGTATGATAAACTGTAGGGGGATGTTTGTAAGGCGAATAAACCGGTGCGGCGAGTCGGCGGACTCAGGGTCAGTCATCGCTAGAACGGATATGCATCATTTAACAGTGGCAGGGGACATCGCTTCGTCATATAGCAGCAAGTAGTACGAAATATTTGTAAATTATACACACAAAGCTTCCTAGTAAATCACTCTACGTATTACTGAAAAGAGGCAGATTAAAATCACTACAACAGTTCCTGAGATATTTGACGGTTTACGGATGCAATGTAAGTTTGTAATCCCAAAAAAGATATTTTATGTGATATAATTCCAAATAAACAACTTTCGGATTTATTCCTGCTAGTTCCGTAAAACTGAGCTTCTTGCAAATTTCAGGATTCCGGGTCAATGGGATATTCCCTACATGTTCCGATGAGTGAGTTTGCGATTATCAAGAAACGTATGTATCTTTTTATTGCAATGACTTAGATGTTTTGCCCCGGCAAGGGTCCGTAGACCTTAGTATGTGATGTAACATTCAACTTGATCTCTAACCGTTTCAGAGCAAAAGGGGCCTTAAGAGTCGGAGAGACAGACAGAGGGACAGACGGATGGGCAACAAATTTATGCTATAATGGTTCCGCTTTTACCGACTGAGGAGCGGAATCCTAAAAAGTTATGATTTACACATTATTCTATGGCGATCCCTTTCCTTTCCACTTCTGAAAAACACGTTATTAAGAATTACAGTATGACTGTTCCCACCATTTAAAGTAAACCAATTAAGAACGTAGCTTTGAGGTACGGATATACCACAGAAAATTTGGAATACCGTGGACAGCGAGAGTAACAAATGAGGAAGTTTTAACAGCGAGCCATATATACATAACAGAATTAGAAAGAATATATATGGGAGAAAGCAGGCAGTGGATGGGACTACATGATGGAAATGTGATGCCAAACATTCATTAGTGAGTAAGCATTGTAAAATGGAGATGAATTAATCATCTGAAAACTGGAGTGCAGCGTAGGACTTACTTTAATCAGTGATTTTCAGCTCTTGGGAACATACCGTACTAAGTCATGGCTTGTCGTGCATAAGATACTCACACTATGTACACTTACCAGTCTCAGCAGACGTAATGCCAATCATGATAGGTACTGTGTTGAAAGTGCCTGCATTCAGTATACGAATTGGTGACTCCCTTATGAAGGCTCCTTCGATATCTGGTTCAATACTAGGAGCCCAAACGCTGTAAGAGTAGTACAAAATGTTCAAATGTGTGTGAAATCTTATGGGACTTAACTGCTAAGGTCATCAGTCTCTAAGCTTACACACTACTTAACCTAAATTATCCAAAGGACAAACATACACATCCATGCCCGAGGGAGGACTCGAACCTCCGCCGGGACCAGCCGCACAGTCCATGACTGCAGCGCCTTAGACCGCTCGGCTAATCCCACGCGGCAAGAGTAGTACAGTTTTTTCTGAAAGAGAAATGTAAATAGTGCATTAATTTTATTGTTTCATTGCGTCGATTAATAAGCGTCTTTGGTAAATTGCAGTTTCACTGGTGAACTTCTGAATCGCGTCACCTAGATTAAACACTAAGATGTCAATTTAAGAAGTGACCAGAAAGAAGCTTTAGCACGAAGCAGATGCAAAATTTGTTGCTAGTAGCACTTTTATTCATCCATAAATCGATTTTAGAAGGATACTGAACTTCTCTTGGTAAAACGATTTAAGAACACGGAAATAAAAATTATTCGTATATACAGACTTTTACATACTTAGACCTAGTTCGACGATCGACGGGCCAAGAAATCAAATCAGGGTTTGTCTCAATTTAGGAAAATCAAAGGAAAACTAACTGAATTCAATCTCATGCTCTTTGAAAGCAGCGCAAACTCGCTCGTTTATGTGTCGTATACAGAACTGTTTTGTAAAAAGGTATTTAAAGATGCAAACAGCACGGTGCACTGTAAATTCATTTCTCACTACAAGTCACTGTGCACACTACACATATTAGACGATATGAAAGACTACACCAACGGTGTTCTGTTTCCACATTGTGTACCACAACTTTTTATTTGGGTAAAATGCTGATATTATAAATAGCAGAACTTCAGGAGCAAGATGCCCAGAAAAACAAAAGACGAATAAAAAGAAAACAATAAATAAAACATTAAAAGAAGTTTTATCTGGAATAACAGAGATGTTTCATTATTGTTACTATTTAGTTGTGTTGTATTTTTTACCGATCACCTACTCTTATTTAACTAAATAATCCATTATATTCCTTAATCTCTTTAATCTTTTTGGACCAATTAAGATACAAATTCATTCTTTGTCTGAAAAAGCTTGTTTTGTGTTTAATCTTCCTTTTTAAATGTTAGTTAAGTCGATACCTTCTTTTGGACTGTATTGAGTTAGCCGTGCAGGAACTGTCAAGGTTATTTTATACGTCTAAGCGACTGGTAAATGTGCCGCCCTTTGTTTAGTGGAAGTATTCATCGTTCTGAAGACTTCTTTACAATAAGTCACATTATCATTTATGTCAGGTATTGTCATAGAGCTTTCTGTGTTTTGAAAATATAATGGCCCAGCGCAGGATGGGGTGACTATGAGGCAGATGGTGGGAGCAAGTGGTGGAGGCATGACGGTAGTCCTGGAGGCTGCAGAAAAAGGAAGCTGGAAATGCAATAAATTCCTTATTGACGCTTCTGAACTGCTTGCTACAACAGCACAGTGGCCAGCTATCTGCTAAATTCTGGTGGACAGCCTGTCTGCATACCCTACAACGCTGACCCGGCTAGTCTTCTGAGCGTCGACAGGCTGGTTACGTAAGCTGACCATGCGGTCCCTGTGCCAGCGGCGTGTACTTGACGATACGTAACTGCTAAAGCACGAGGCGTTGCCAGGGTGCGTCATGGCACGCTGAGTCACCCATACTGTGATGGCGAAGAAAGGCTGGTGAGCAAGGGGTGCGAACCATTGGCCCCCGGGCAGAAGTCGGGCTTGCTGCCGGAAATGATCTGGCATCGCCATCTGCATTTTGTCACTAAGTCCAATTAGAAGATCAGTGTAAAGAGCTGTTCCCTTGCTGTGCCAGTTCCTAGATCCAGTGGCATCTACTGGCAGATCCGTGTGACGTCCTCATCTGGTATCAACCCATCGTATAGCAGGCTCTATGACAAACAACAAATCCATTACAAAGATGTCCAGTACTTGAGGACAGCAGCGGTGCGCTGGTTGTGCATATGCACAGCTAATATCACGTATCCCAGAACACTACCGCCCCTGTCAGCGTGGAAATCTGCATTGCCCCTTGCTGCAACAGTGTGTGCATCACGGCTGATATTTCAGCCGGCTAACCTGCTTCACAAGATTAGACTGGCCTTGAATAATTGCAGTGAGAACCCGTGCTCATCTGATGGTAGCGCTGCTGCAATACGCCACTTACGTTCACATTAATATGCCTATACACATTAATATGCTTCACTTTAATATGCCTACACATCGGTACGCTACCTCTATGATCAAGACCTGGTCCCATGGTCTGCCTTAAAACCAGTTTCTTATTATACTACATATGAGTACAGAAAAGTAAAAAACCAAAGAACTGACGATTTGCCCAACTGGGATAGAAACTGCATCCAATCTTACTATGATGCTTGTTGCTTGCACTTCTTTTGTCCCTTCGGCATTTTAACTTTCACTCTTGTCGCACTGCTTCCTTTTCTCTTAACCCTAAATTTATACTTTCTCTGCATCTACACCAAAAGGCTACGCTCTCACTCTTTCTTATGCTCGTAAGATCCAGTCTACTGGAATCTGTGCTATTGATGGTTTATGCCTCAAATGAATAAAACCTATGCACACTGGAACTGGTATTGTGGCACTCAGAAAAATTGTTACGTATCATTGTCCTTCTCTGAACCTCTCTACACGCTGCATGTACTGCTCGGCTGAAATGCCACTTTCCTACATGATAATGAACAGATCCAGGGAATCGATTAAGTTAGCTTCTAGTGTTTGATTCTGATATTTATGTACGTCGTTGGGAATAACTGCAAAAGTGTATCTGGCCAGTGCTACTGTGACTGTAAGGCGTTCACCTACGTGATTCTCATAATCAAGGCTGTCTGATGAAAGGTTGGTCCCATTATGTCACATATAGTGCTATTGATTAAGAACCAACTTCCCTTAAATTCAATACGTCTGGCGTGGTCGTGCGGTAGCGTTCTCGCTTCGCACGCCCGGGTTCCCGGGTTCGATTCCCGGCGGGGTCAGGAATTTTCTCTGCCTCGTGATGGCTGGGTGTTGTGTGCTGTCCTTAGGTTAGTTAGGTTTAAGTAGTTCTAAGTTCTAGGGGACTGATGACCATAGATGTTAAGTCCCATAGTGCTCAGAGCCATTTGAACCATTTTGAACCATCAATACGTCTGGCCTCCGTCAGTTTTTCTTGCCCATAACAACGCACCACTGCTGTCTTGTCGTCATAAGTTGAATAAATCAAATGAGAACCTGCTCGCTGGAAATGCAGCATGTCGTCATAAGTTGAGTAAATCCGATGAGAACCTGCTCGATGGAAATGCTGCACGGGTTCCACGATATTCTTCCAACAATCTAGTCCTTTCTGCTTGTCTAAGAGCAGCTGTATTGCGCATGTACTCTGGATGGTTCGTGTTACTCTGGTAGGACACTCTGTGAACTTCCCCCTTCGACACCGTTGTAATTCCTCCTCGTCATTAGTGCATACTTTCTGCCTTTTTTCCGAAATTAATAATATCCCGTGGATCCTCAACTGCACAAGCTTTCTAACAGCTCCACATTTCACTGGGTGTGTGAATGACGTAACACTGAAACTGTGCATGTCTTCTTGTTACCTGGAATCTAATGAGAATATAAATCCGTGCTGGGTCGATTTTCATCTCTACTGACGGCATGTGGTAGTAGACAGGTAAATTCTGTCTGCTAGATCGCATGAGTAGGCTGACCTGAGGCGGTAGCCCGCTTCATGGTTTCTGTAACCCCGACAAGTACTGTTCAGGTGACAAAATCCAATGTTGCTATTCCCCGAAATTTTACCCTCGACATGTAGCATCATATACAGGGACAAATATCATTCCTCCGCCCACTCAAAAGGCTGCTGCCACTATCAAGCCTGTCCGCCCCCGGTAGCTGAGTGGTCAGCGCGACACACTGTCAATCCTAAGGGCCCGGATTCGATTCCCGGCTGGCTCGGAGATTTTCTCCGCTCTGGGACTGGATGTTGTGTTGTCATAATCATCATCATTTCATCCCCATCGACGCGCAAGTCGCCGAAGTGGCGTCAAATCGAAAGACTTGCACCAGGCGAGCGGTCTACCCGACGGGAGGCCCTCGTCGCACGACATTATTATACTATCAAGCCTCTTCACAAACGACAAAATAACAGGAAAGATCTCTAACATAATTTATTCGCTACAGTGCTGTACATAAGCAAACATATGAGCAAAAGAAATTGTTGACAACACCGTTTATCTTCTTGATCTTAACAAATATGGTGCGTCATGTACTCGCTTAACCACACCGTCTTGTCTTCCTCCCACTCTTCCTCCTCCTCCTCCACCTTGCATTTTTCTCTGGCTCCATCCTTCGAACTTCTGCAGTCAGTTGTGGACGACCTCGGAAAATTAGATGCCCAACATGTACTGTTGATATTTTTGCTAGCAAATGAAGTTTCACATTAAGTGGCGATGCAGTCTTCACCACCTGATATTCTTGATACCTTGTGATGAAATTATTTGTCTCCCCTGCGGTCGGTATGGATTAGAAATATCACCCTTTGCCCTACTTTATACTGTGGTATACTGGCTGTGCATCCCGCTGATTCTTCCTGCCTCCCCAAAGCATTCGGATTCGCCTTCGGTATTCGTTTCCATACTTCTGGTATTGTTTTCGCGAACTCGCATACCGACTCCCGAGCTTTACCTTTCTTTGCCTTTATCATATACAATGGTGATGGAATATTCCATATGTAATCTCATACGGGGAGATCTTAGCATTTGTGTATACTTTTTAATTATTCACCGACACACATCCCATTCAATATGATGTGTGTTCACATAGTAACTTAACATTTTCCCAGTTGTATTACGTATCTCTTTTATTCTACCGCTGGCCCATGGGAGAAAACTAGTTCAAAACTACTTCACATGCAATAAATTACTATGCTCCTTCAATAGGTCTGACATGAAGTTCGCACCTTGTCTGTAATTATCGTGTCTGGTACTCCAAACTTCAATATCCAGTTGTTAACCATTCCTTGTGCGACTGCCACTGCCTGCTGATTTGGCATAGCAACCATCTCCACAGACTAAGAAAAGTGATCTGTTATTCTTAATATAAATCGGTTTGCTGCTGGTATATGGCTGAACGTTCCTAATCCATCGACCCCCAGTATTTCAATTGTTTCGATGCTTCTAACAAGCCTCCACAACTATACTCACCTACGGTTCACATCAGCTCACTGTGTGTTCTGTGTGAAATTCTTCAGGTATTCATCCGCTTTCGTTCCTCTCCACCAGTATCTCTAGGCCGCTCTCTGGTTTGTTGCTCTATACCATCCATGACCAGATAACACATAATCATGCGCTTCCTTTGAAATCTCCTCGTTAAACGCCGCTGGTACTGCTACACGTGACCCTAGCCTTCTGCAACAGTCCGCCACATCTGCTAAACTGTGATTATGTTCCATGCTGTTTATAGTCACTGTCAGTACACCGCACTGCACTGTTCTGCCTGCCATTCCACAAGACTATGACCCAGAGACTTCACGACTGCATCTGTAAGGCACGGGTTAAGAGCATGTGAGCTTCTCACAAGCCTCATACTCGTAAACTGCAGTGGAAAGGGAAGAAAACTCTGGCAAAATTCAATGCCACTACACAATATTAATGTCGCAATCTTTGGATATGGAGCAGTCCTAGGCCTCTGCTGCTGCGGACCAGGACTCTACGACGCTAGACCGTAAAATTGGTAGATTGATTACTAATTGAAATTGTGGATCTCTGTGACACTTCTGAAAACATTATTTTTACTACAGTGTAAGCTTTTGCATCAGCATAGTGTGTGTGGCAGACTACATCATTGTCCTATTACACTGTTATCTGAGATGTGTTCCTGACTCTAAGATTCCTATTCGCACGACCGGATATCGTAATATATAACAGGATTAAACAGAATTATACCAAATACCATTCCTATGAAAAATTCATGAGGAAATCTAAGTCCAGTAACAGACAGTTGGCATAGTAAGAGGCCTTTGTCATAGTGTTTTTTTTTTATTTAAAGTACTTATTTCATTTATGCCCAACACTGGCACCAAACCAGTGAGATATTGAACGAATTTTTCTTTTTAATCTATATTATTGTGTGCTGATCCCTTGGTGCGCAGTAATTCAGCGTTGTTTCAGCGGACCAACTTTCATAACGGCTCTTGGTGGTTTGATATTTTAATTTTGTAGTTTGTTTAATTTTGAAGGTAAGCGTGAGTCTGCAACAATGTCTCTGTGTTGTAGTGTTCAAGGTCATTTCTGTGTTACAATACTGACAGAAAATTTTGTTGTATTGCCGATATTGACTGAAAACTACCGTGCACAATGATTCAGGTATATTAAGTTAAGTAATTACATGGAACACATGCATCAACAGACATGATACAGAATTCCATACTCGATCATATAACCAATTATCATAAACTGGGTATACTAGTTGTATAATTAATTGGTTTTCTGTTAGAGTACATCGAATTGGTCTGACAAACGGTGTTATTTCAAAGTTACCTATGATTTACTGATGCAACTGAATTATTCAGCCGGTGTTAGCAGTTACTTCTGTGAAAAGTCAGTACTAATATAAATACTTCAATTCATTTATAATTTTATATCAAAGATTTTGTAATGGTTCAGTGAGACATCACTGCAATTCTTGACTGCGTGTTTCATTTGTTTCCTAATTTCGATTCAGCAATATTCAAAACCGATAGTCTTCCTTCTGAAATTCTTAGGTACAAGATCACACAGTCAAGTGGTTTAACCGACTGGATTGTAGGGACGCTACATGTTGACTCCACATCAACCAAGAATCAACACTCAATCCTAGAAATTGTGTTTGTCACCAGGTCTACAGAGGTTTACTTTAAATATAATTTAATTGTTTTTCTACAAGCAGTTCTCATGTTCTCAGTGATTATCATACGGTGTCATCATCAAGAAGAGTTTATTCCCCAAGACTAACGCAGTTGGGGTAGTCATTTATGTACATCAGGAACAGCATTGGTCCTAATATACTATCCTGAGGAACTTGTAATGTGTTTCGGTTTTGATAAGAGTTTCACTGAGAGTTTACTCTTTTGAGTTTTGTGTCACCTCTGCTTGTTGTATGCTACCTGCTAGGCATGGTTGGAATGAGTAATTAGTCACCTTTCCCTCGCCTTATGGTTCGACCTTCCTTAGTAGAATCGTAGGGTCAACTATATCAAAAACCCCCAGAAGAACTCAGAAATGTCGAACATTCATCCACTCATCCTCATGTATAATTTTTGTGAATTTCCCTGGGGCTGATTTTGTATTTCTGCCACTATGGAATCCAAACTGTGATTCATTTATAAGGTGGTATTCATTCAAATAATTAAGTAATCTGTCCTTCAAAACTGATTCCATTATTTTGACAATGATGACAGGAGGGTCATGAGCCAGTAGTTTTCTATGTTTCTACATTATCTTTCTTTACTGGATGAGCAACTCATGCCTTGAATAATCTGGGAAGTTCCCTAACACAAATGGTTAACTTATTAATTTATTATATTTGTCAAATTTGCATACTCTGTGTATATCAGTTCAGTGCACATATTGATGTTCCGTCCAAGGGTTATGATTTGTAATTTTTTAGATGTTTTATACACTCCTGGAAATTGAAATAAGAACACCGTGAATTCATTGTCCCAGGAAGGGGAAACTTTATTGACACATTCCTGGGGTCAGATACATCACATGATCACACTAACAGAACCACAGGTACATAGACACAGGCAACAGAGCATGAACAATGTCGGCACTAGTACAGTGTATATCCACCTTTCGCAGCAATGCAGGCTGCTATTCTCCCATGGAGACGATCGTAGAGATGCTGGATGTAGTCCTGTGGAACGGCTTGCCATGCCATTTCCACCTGGCGCCTCAGTTGGACCAGCGTTCGTGCTGGACGTGCAGACCGCGTGAGACGACGCTTCATCCAGTCCCAAACATGCTCAATGGGGGACAGATCCGGAGATCTTGCTGGCCAGGGTAGTTGACTTACACCTTCTAGAGCACGTTGGGTGGCACGGGATACATGCGGACGTGCATTGTCCTGTTGGAACAGCAAGTTCCCTTGCCGGTCTAGGAATGGTAGAACGATGGGTTCGATGACGGTTTAGATGTACCGTGCACTATTCAGTGTCCCCTCGACGATCACCAGTGGTGTACGGCCAGTGTAGGAGATCGCTCCCCACACCATGATGCCGGGTGTTGGCCCTGTGTGCCTCGGTCGTATGCAGTCCTGATTGTGGCGCTCACCTGCACGGCGCCAAACACGCATACGACCATCATTGGCACCAAGGCAGAAGCGACTCTCATCGCTGAAGACGACACGTCTCGATTTGTCCCTCCATTCACGCCTGTCGCGACACCACTGGAGGCGGGCTGCACGATGTTGGGGCGTGAGCGGAAGACGGCCTAACGGTGTGCGGGACCGTAGCCCAGCTTCATGGAGACGGTTGCGAATGGTCCTCGCCGATACCCCAGGAGCAACAGTGTCCCTAATTTGCTGGGAAGTGGCGGTGCGGTCCCCTACGGCACTGCGTAGGATCCTACGGTCTTGGCGTGCATCCGTGCGTCGCTGCGGTCCGGTCCCAGGTCGACGGGCACGTGCACCTTTCGCCGGCCACTGGCGACAACATCGATGTACTGTGGAGACCTCACGCCCCACGTGTTGAGCAATTCGGCGGTACGTCCACCCGGCCTCCCGCATGCCCACTATATGCCCTCGCTCAAAGTCCGACAACTGCACATACGGTTCACGTCCACGCTGTCGCGGCATGCTACCAGTGTTAAAGACTGCGATGGAGCTCCGTATGCCACGGCAAACTGGCTGACACTGACGGCGGCGGTGCACAAATGCTGCGCAGCTAGCGCCATTCGACGGCCAACACCGCGGTTCCTGGTGTGTCCGCTGTGCCGTGCGTGTGATCATTGCTTGTACAGCCCTCTCGCAGTGTCCGGAGCAAGTATGGTGGGTCTGACACACCGGTGTCAATGTGTTCTTTTTTCCATTTCCAGGAGTGTAGTTTTACTGCGTTCATGACGTGTGGGTAATATAACATGATGCACTCAATTATTTACAGCCGGGATATTTGTTTTCGAGACCTTTTGTTGTAATTTAAACGTATTACCTGAAGAACGAGCATTCACGTAGTTTACTAATTGGCATGCAACATTTACTACTTTATCCCTGTCCCTTATTAATATATTATAATGCCTTTACCTCCTTCTATTTAATGATATACCAGCCTGTTTTGTTTTGCTTGTCTATGATTATTTGTCATTAAATTACTTTTTTGCAGCAGTGAGTGACCCCCCGTAAACTGGTGGTAATTTAAGAAACTGAACCGTAGAAGTAATGTACTTAACTCACTAAAAAGACTTTCTGATACATGTTCGTATCCATTTTTTTCGTGAGATAATGCTGCTCATGTGCATAAATTTGGAAATGCCTTTTCAAAGATCAATTTAAACAATGTTAGGACCACAGCTTTTTCGCATTTCCTTTGGTTTCTCAGTACACGTCTCCTAACTACAGTTTGCCAGTCCTCATGAAAAAGTTTAAAGTATCTTACAGGTCAGTAATTTAGGTATCTTTCCCATGCCTGATCATTACTGTTATTATCTGTCAGAAATGGAGAAAAAGTCCAAGATCTCTTAAAACTGCATCACATTCTTCGCTGTACATATTCCTGGCCACAACGTCCATTACGGACTTTACTGTTGTAGTTACTATTATTGGGCTGTTTACCAAAAGGGACATGGCAAAACTGAAGGATGCTTAGAGAGTATTGCTAGTGTCATCTAGACATTTATGTTTTCTTCCCCACATAAAATTGCACTAATGTTCGTGGATGGGACGTCATCTGGATCTTCTGTTAATTTATAGGTATCCACAGTATTGCTCAGTGATCGATATCCAAACAAAATCAATAATTTTCTGTTGATTTCAAGTCCTGCTATTCGTTAGCTGATATCTGGAAGTATTTCTTTCACAGTATGTGTCAGGATCATATCTAAATATAGCCTGGATTCTTTTCTGACGCAGAGTCCTCCTCTCTCGGGAGTACTCCTGCAGTGAGAGTCAACCAATTCACACAACGATAATCCTATGTGCTTCACATCTGTGTGTCTACGCTAGCACTCAGCAACACAAATTGATTTGCTATTCAGTGAGTAGAGTTTAATTTCAAATTGTATTAACCAATTATTGATGGCAAGTTTTGATGAATTATTAAGTTTGTGAAATGTTCTGTGTTATTTGTCCAAGTGGTATCATTTTCTTCATGAGGTCTAATAAGTTTGCCTTTTGGTGTGCCAATATCTGTGTTGTGAGTGTTTTCCGCTAAATGCTATGCTGAAGGAGATATCCTTCATTCAAGGGAACATACTCTCTCGATTTATCCTAAAGGTTACTTCTTCTTCCAATGGATACATGTAATCTGTGGCCAGAGGTTCAGCCCCATATAGTTTCGTTAATCAACCATAATAAACAAGCTCTTCCCGTTTCTGTTTATATGTAGTCACACCCCCACGAAACCCCGTCTA
The DNA here is from genome assembly GCF_023864345.2 of Schistocerca serialis cubense. Classification (NCBI taxonomy): domain Eukaryota; kingdom Metazoa; phylum Arthropoda; class Insecta; order Orthoptera; family Acrididae; genus Schistocerca; species Schistocerca serialis. Next base: position 432,510,615 of record NC_064641.1, on the reverse strand, counting down.
TCGACATTCCAGACTAAGTACCGAAACAACATGGACAAAGTCAACAGGCATCAGTGTCATTTCCAACCACACATTAATCCGCCACTCAGATCTGTTATCGTGTGGACGATCATTTAGTCAGAACGACTACATATTGATACCACGAGTTATGGAGCTATTTTGTCCATGCCAACATCTACAGACCCCATCCGTGTCCAAAGTGTTTTTGACACCCACTATAACTGCACAACCTTCTTTGTGGCTTGACGTAGTTTCGCAGGATCTCTGTTTGCGGAATCCATGTTGCTTTTATAGAGGAACTGTTCATTTTTCAAGAACGTCATAATTCTTGAGATAAAACATGTTCCATAATTCTACAACAGATTGACGTCAACGATATAAGTCTATAATTGTGTGGATCTGTCTTTCGGCCTTGCGACGGGGCGGTTAGTAATAAAGAAGAAGTGCGATTGCAGCAGATCACACGAATGTTCACATACAAATGTTGATTGAAAAATGTTATTGCAAATTTTGGCTCTCACGTAAGTCCCAGGGGATGATTTCCATACTTGGTGCATTAGTACACTTCCACACCCGCGCATTTGTTATACACTCCTGGAAATGGAAAAAAGAACACATTGACACCGGTGTGTCAGACCCACCATACTTGCTCCGGACACTGCGAGAGGGCTCTACAAGCAATGATCACACGCCCGACACAGTGGACACACCAGGAACCGCGGTGTTGGCCGTCGAATGGCGCTAGCTGCGCGGCATTTGTGCACCGCCGCCGTCAGTGTCAGCCAGTTTGCCGTGGCATACGGAGCTCCATCGCAGTCTTTAACACTGGTAACATGCCGCGACAGCGTGGACGTGAACCGTATGTGCAGTTGACGGACTTTGAGCGAGGGCGTATAGTGGGCATGCGGGAGGCCGGGTGGACGTACCGCAGAATTGCTCAACACGTGGGGCGTGAGGTCTCCACAGTACATCGATGTTGTCGCCAGTGGTCGGCGGAAGGTGCACGTGCCCGTCGACCTGGGACCGGACCGCAGCGACGCACGGATGCACGCCAAGACCGTAGGATCCTACGCAGTGCCGTAGGGGACCGCACCGCCACTTCCCAGCAAATTAGGGACACTGTTGCTCCTGGGGTATCGGCGAGGACCATTCGCAACCGTCTCCATGAAGCTGGGCTACGGTCCCGCACACCGTTAGGCCGTCTTCCGCTCACGCCCCAACATCGTGCAGCCCGCCTCCAGTGGTGTCGCGACAGGCGTGAATGGAGGGACGAATGGAGACGTGTCGTCTTCAGCGATGAGAGTCGCTTCTGCCTTGGTGCCAATGATGGTCGTATGCGTGTATGGCGCCGTGCAGGTGAGCGCCACAATCAGGACTGCATACGACCGAGGCACACAGGGCCAACACCCGGCATCATGGTGTGGGGAGCGATCTCCTACACTGGCCATACACCACTGGTGATCGTTGAGGGGACACTGAATAGTGCACGGTACATCCAAACCGTCATCGAACCCATCGTTCTACCATTCCTAGACCGGCAAGGGAACTTGCTGTTCCAACAGAACAATGCACGTCCGCATGTATCCCGTGCCACCCAACGTGCTCTAGAAGGTGTAAGTCAGCTACCCTGGCCAGCAAGATCTCCGGATCTGTCCCCCATTGAGCATGTTTGGGACTGGATGAAGCGTCGTCTCACGCGGTCTGCACGTCCAGTACGAACGCTGGTCCAACTGAGGCGCCAGGTGGAAATGGCATGGCAAGCCGTTCCACAGGACTACATCCAGCATCTCTACGATCGTCACCATGGGAGAATAGCAGCCTGCATTGCTGCGAAAGGTGGATATACACTGTACTAGTGCCGACATTGTGCATGCTCTGTTGCCTGTGTCTATGTGCCTGTGGTTCTGTCAGTGTGATCATGTGATGTATCTGACCACAGGAATGTGTCAATAAAGTTTCCCCTTTCTGGGGCAATGAATTCACGGTGTTCTTATTTCAATTTCCAGGAGTGTAGTTCTTCAATTAATTATTCACTCAGACATAAGTACAGTTTATGCTAGGGAACAAAAATTAGCTGATTATTATAGCAAAATCAGTTTTTCACGACACAGTTCAATCACTATTTATTGGCGTTGTCCTTTTCTTTCACACAATGAAATTAGTACTGGTGAGATGGTTTACAGTTTTACTTTAATAATAATTTGACTCCGAGCCCCCAATAGCAGTAATGTAGGCTGCTATAAACGAAAATTACTCAATCAATTCGAACAGAACCACAAGTCCCACTGTACTCTTTGTTCTAACAGTTTTGGCACGAAATCACAGTTCGCCACATGTTCACTTACGACGATGTATACCTCGTAAATCGCACTCACACAAATAATCGTAGCAGTTCCAGTTCACCAAATATATTCTCGCACACTTGCACTATTAAACAATGCTCCTTGCCGAAATAAATTGGCGCGAAAAAGAATTCTCAAACGACCACATGGGCCACCCTCAAGTGGTGCTTGCTCGCCACCCACCCTCCAAAACCTCTGACCAACGACTGACATCTTGGCCAACATGCCCGCTTACTTTTATATGCTCGGACGTCAGCCCCCCACTGGTTATGCAAGTACCAATCTCACCAGTTAGGATTACAAATTTTGATACATACATCCCTCAACAGAAATAAGTACACCATCGGAACCGCGCTAAAGAGTACACCTTATTTACTATGATACATTAATTTCTAGGATTATTCTATCACCCGTAAATCAAGTTTTAGTTTTTGCAAAATTTCCCCATTTAGCGCAAATTTGTTTGTTTACATCTGTGCTGCAAAGTTTTAACATAGAACGGCATATAGCACCGCCTCTAGTAGTAATCTATAGCGATCTACACATTGCGCTGCTCAAAATACTCATATCTATAATAATTAATTAATTATAGCCGATAAATGTTAATAATAATTTGCAAACAATGAAAACTATTGCAAGTTAAGTGTATAATATAACTTAACTAGTTTAAAATAAGTGTGATGTCACCCAAAATATTATACAGTGCCGTCCTTTACGTCATGAATTTTCTACTGAATTTTATGAGCAATTTTGCCTCAAATTTTGTGTATTGCTCTTTGGGGGCTTAATTATTTATGAATCTTAACATATGACTACGGCACTAGATCCGCTATGACGAAATGTTTTTAATGAGTGCTCGCTCATCCCTGTATGTTGGTAGTTACTATTTTTATTACTCTTTCAGTATTCGTGATATTAACCGATTTTGAGGTTACTATAACTTTTTCGTCTCGTGTCTTAAGATAAAGATCGATCTTTCAGAAGGTGGATATTGCTGACCACAATCCACTGCCGCATCGCTCTTCACCGTAAGTTACATAGTTTTCGCGTAATGCGCGAAAAACCAAACAGTGCCCCAAGCTGCGGGCCACGTGGCGACGAAGGCGTCCCACCGACCGTTGCGAATCTCGCGCGGGCGCGCCACGCGCTTCCGCGCATCACGCACCGCGTAGCGCACTCGCTCTCCACAAAGCAATACTTGCATACTAGACCCATTCATCTAGTAACGGGGGTTTGTACGGTCACAATCTGTCTTACGGCCTTTATTAAAAACTGGAATGACCTGTGCTTTTTTCCAGTGCTTAGGTACCTTTCGTTGCTCAAGTGATCTACGATAAATTACTGCTAGAAGGGGAGCAAGTTCTTTCGCATAATCTTTATAGAATTTTATAGGTACCTCATGTGGTCCTGAAACCTTTCCACTACTAAGCGATTGTAGCTGCATTTCAAATCCGCGATCGGTCATCTCAATATCTGCCATTTCGACGTTCGCACAATGATTGAAGGAGGGACAGTGTTAAGATCTTCTGCGGTGAAACAACGTCGGAAGACCTAATTCAGTATTTCGGCTTTCTCTCTGTTATCTTCCGTTTCGGTGCCGGTGTGGTGGCTCAGAGAATGAACAGATGATTTTGACCCACTTACTGATTTCACATACGACGAAAATCTCTTAGGGTTATTACTCAGGTCGGTTGTCAACGTCTTACTTTCGAAGTCACTGAACGCTTCTCTCGTTGCTCTCCTTGCTCTCATCTTCGCTTCATTCAGCTTTTGTTTGTCAGCTAGGTTTTTACTTCTCTGTAATCTGAATTGAAGTGCTCTTTGTTTACGTTGCGTTTTTCTAACATGGCTATTAAACCATGGTGCATCTTTCACATCCCTTAAAACCTTACTCGGAACATACTTTTCTAGGGCATATTGAACTATGCATTTGAATTTTTTTCCATTTGTTCACCACATCTTCGTCCTCATCACCGAATATTTGATGTTTACTGCTGAGATATTCTGAAATTTGTATCCTGTCACCCTTGTTGAGCAAATATACCTTCCTATCTTTCTTAACATTCCCTGTAGGACCCGTCGTTATAGATGCTGTCACGGTCTTATGATCACTGATACGTTTCTCTACGTTAACTGATTCGGTAAGTTCTGGTTTGCTTGTTGCCAGGAGGTCTAAGACGTTACCCTCACGAGTTGTTTCTGTAAGTATCTGCTCAAGGTAATTTTCAGACAAGACATCGAGAACAATGTGATACGATTCCCGGTCTCCTGCACCAGTTTTGATAGCATAACACTCCCAGTCTATACCTGGCAAATTGATGTCACCCCTATCACAACGGCATGATCACGAAAATGACTAATGATATTCGGGAAGCTGTATCTGAAGCGCTCTACAACTACAGATCCTGGACGAGTTGGTCTATAAAAGCAACCGATCAGCATTTTTGAGTGTTCTTTGATACTCAGTTTCACCCAGATTGACATTCGGAATCCGTGATAACCTCGCTAGATTTTATCGAATTTTTTACTGCAATAAACACGTCGCCACCACTGGCGACTAACACATCCTTACGATAAACATTCCAGTCTGAACTTTGGATTTCGTTGTCGTTGACTTCTGGCTTCACCAGCTTTCTGTTCCAAGTACTATCTGTGCACTATAACTTTCAATAAGCGATACTAATTCTGGGACCTTTCCTTGGATGTTGCTGAAGTTTACTAAAATCATATTAATATTTTCTATCTCTGATCTGCGAGGACAAAGATTCTCTGAGGTCACTGTGGCTAATTTAACAGTCAAATCGTGTTTGCTCCCAAGAGAGGTGTCCTCTAACCTAAAAAAGCCCCATGTGTACGCACAATGTACTCTGCTACCCTAGCAGCCGATTCCTGCGTGTAGTGCGCGCCTGACATATTAAGAGGAATCCTACAACTCTGCACCCGACAGCGGAGGTCGAGAAATTCGCATCTGATACCGTCGCAGAGCCGTCTTAGCCTCTGGTTTAGACCTTCCACTCTGCTCCAATCCAAAGTACCCTGGGTACGATGCTACAAATAGCTTAGCCTGAACCCCGCGTGCATTGCTAGTTGTCTTCACCGAATCAGCCAGCCGTCAAAAAGAGCCGAAGATGGCATCAGAACCCAAGCGGAAGGCGTCATTCGTGCCGACATGTGCCACTACATGCAGCCGGTTGCACCCAGAGCGCTCGATAGCCGCCGGCAGGTCCGCCTCCACATCACGGATGAGGTCTTCCGGCAATCATACCAAATGCACACCGGAATTCTTTCTCGCCTTGCCTGCTATCTCCCCGAGGGGCTCCACCTCCCACCTAACATTGGATTTCCCAATGACTAGCGTACCTACCCTCTACACTTGTCCAGACTGGGCAGGAAAATTTACCGCTGGCCCAACAGGAGAGGCATCCCTTGCTGGCTCAGAGTTATCATCAACACTGGGAAGCACCTCGTACCTGTCGCTATGGCGTGGGGTGCCAGCCGCACGGCCTGCTACCCTCTTTCGCCTTCCGCCCAGTGACACGTGGACCCACCACTGTCTGCCACCCACTCTGGAGTGACGACGAATCGGTCAGATGTTACGTACCGGAAGCCGAAGTGACGTCCAGGCCACCAGGGGATTCCAGTGACACCAAAGGTGTCGCAGGTCTCGTCACTGGGGCCCGGCGTCAGGGCAACTTCGAGCATTAGCTAGAAGCTTGTCGACGGTAGCCAACGTAGCTTCCAGCTGTTTACAGACATTTGCCGACTCTTCTTGTGTCCTCTCACAACAAGCACAGTTCCTAGTCATATCATACTGCGTATAAAATAGATATGAGGTCTCAAATGGCGCTACTCAGTTTGAAAATATACCAAAGGAGAATAAAGTAATACTAAAAGTTAGTGTGCAGATTTCTTGCTGAACTCTGAGACCGCAAGAAATTAAACAAAAATAAATTTCTCTACACGAAAAATTTACACTAGGAAGCCGCCCCACACAACGATATTAACAAGAATTACGCAAAAACAAAAAACTACTATTACTTTCTTAACCACTAGTCTACACAGTAAAATACACACGTACAGTTCACTTCTTTGCAGAAACACGTGAACAAAAAACAAAGACTAAATTAATTTAAAGTTTATCTCACAAGAACTGCAGCTGCTGCAGCTGCTATGCTGCGCGTCCTCTCGGCTCGGCGACTGCCGCTACACTAGTACAGAACAAAGTCACTAGAAGGGACAGTGTCCCTAGTATTATTGTTGTTGTTGTTGTTGTGGTCTTCAGTCCTGAGACTGGTTTGATGCAGCTCTCCATGCTACTCTATCCTGTGCAAGCTTCTTCATCTCCCAGTACCTACTGCAACCTACATCCTTCAGAATCTGCTTAGTGTATTGATCTCTTGGTCTCCCTCTACGATTTTTACCCTCCACGCTGCCCTCCAATGCTAAATTTGTGATCCCTTGATGCCTCAAAACATGTCCTACCAACCGATCCCTTCTTTTAGTCAAGTTGTGCCACAAACTTCTCTACTCCCCAATCCTATTCAATACCTCCTCATTAGTTACGTGATCTACCCACCTTATCTTCAGCATTCTTCTGTAGCACCACATTTCAAAAGCTTCTATTATCTTCTTGTCCAAACTGGTTATCGTCCATGTTTCACTTCCATACATGGCTACACTCCATACAAATACTTTCAGAAACGACTTCCTGACACTTAAATCTATACTCGATGTTAACAAATTTCTCTTCTTCAGAAACGATTTCCTTGCCATTGCCACTCTACATTTTATATCCTCTCTACTTCGACCATCATCAGTTATTTTACTCCCTAAATAGCAAAACTCCTTCACTACTTTAAGTGTCTCATTTCCTAATCTAATCCCCTCAGCATCACCCGATTTAATTTGACTACATTCCATTATCCTCGTTTTGCTTTAGCTGATGTTCATCTTATTTCCTCCTTTCAAGACACTGTCCATTCCGTTCAACTGCTTTTCCAAGTCCTTTGCTGTCTCTGACAGAATTACAATGTCATCGGCGAACCTCAAAGTTTTTATTTCTTCTCCATGGATTTTAATACCTACACCGAATTTTTCTTTTGTTTCCTTTACTGCTTGCTCAATATACAGATTGAATAACATCGAGGAGAGGCTACAACCCTGTCTCACTCCTGTCCCAACCACTGCTTCCCTTTCATGCCCCTCGACTCTTATAACTGCCATCTGGTTTCTGTACAAATTGTAAATAGCCTTTCGCTCCCTGTATTTTACCCCTGCCACCTTTAGAATTTGAAAGAGAGTATTCCAGTTAACGTTGTCAAAAGCTTTCTCTAAGTCTACAAATGCTAGAAACGTAGGTTTGCCTTTTCTTAATCTTTCTTCTAAGATAAGTCGTAAGGCCAGTATTGCCTCACGTGTTCCAACATTTCTACGGAATCCAAACTGATCTTCCCCGAGGTTCGCTTCTACCAGTTTTTCCATTCGTCTGTAAAGAATTCGCGTTAGTATTTTGCAGCTGTGACTTATAAAACTGATAGTTCGGTAATTTTCACATCTGTCAACACCTGCTTTCTTTGGGACTGGAATTATTATATTCTTCTTGAAGTCTGTGGGTATTTCGCCTGTCTCATACATCTTGCTCACCAGATGGTAGAGTTTTGTCAGGACTGGCTCTCCCAAGGCCATCAGTAGTTCTAATGGAATGTTGTCTACTCCCGGGGCCTTGTTTCGATTCAGGTCTTTCAGTGGTCTGTCAAACTCTTCACGCAGTATCTTATCTCCCATTTCATCTTCATCTACATCCTCGTCCATTTCCATAATATTGTCCTCAAGTACATCGCCCTTGTATAAACCCTCTATATACTCCTTCCACCTTTCTGCCTTCCCTTCTTTGCTTAGAACTGGGTTGCCATCTGAGCTCTTGATATTCATACAAGTGGTTCTCTTCTCTCCAAAGGTCTCTTTAATTTTCCTGTAGGCAGTATCTATCTTACCCCTAGTGAGACAAGCCTCTACATCCTTACATTTGTCCTCTAGCCATCCCTACTTAGCCATTTTGCACTTCCTCTTGATTTCATTTTTGAGACGTTTGTATTCCTTTTTGCCTGCTTCATTTACTGCATTTTTATATTTTCTCCTTTCATCAATTAAATTCAATATTTCTTCTGTTACCCAAGGATTTCTATTAGCCCTCGTCTTTTTACCTACTTGATCCTCTGCTGCCTTCACTACTTCATCCCTCAGAGCTACCCATTCTTCTCCTACTGTATTTCTTTCCCCCATTCCTGTCAATTGTTCCCTTATGCTCTCCCTGAAACTCTGTACAACCTCTGGTTCTTTCAGTTTATCCAGGTCCCATATCCTTAAATTCCCGCCTTTTTGCAGTTTCTTCAGTTTCAATCTGCAGTTCATAACCAATAGATTGTGGTCAGAATCCACATTTGCACCTGGAAATGTCTTACAATTTAGAACCTGGTTCCTAAATCTCTGTCTTACCATTATGTAATCTATCTGATACCTTCTAGTATCTCCAGGATTCTTCCAGGTATACAACCTTCTTTCATGATTCTTGAACCAAGTGTTAGCTATGATTAAGTTATGCTCTGTGCAAAATTCTACAAGGCGGCTTCCTCTTTCATTTCTTCCCCCCAATCCATGTTCACCTACTATGTTTCCCTCTCTCCCTTTTCCTACACTCGAATTCCAGTCACCCATGACTATTAAATTTTCGTCTCCCTTCACTACCTGAATAATTTCTTTTATCTCGTCATACATTTCATCAATTTCTTCATCATCTGCAGAGCTGGTTGGCATATAAACTAGTATTATTATAGAAATCGATTACTGAGAAAATGTCTAACCTTTTTGAGATACCGCTAGAATTACTGTTAAGAAGTGCGGCGCCTAGGTTACATTACTTACGGGTAGCTGTAAAAAGACTGGGGTATATGGAACCGATGACTGACTAACAGTAGATGGAAATGGACCTTTAGAGAAGAGTCCACCTTATCTTTAGTAATAGTTGTAGGTTGCTGTTTGCATTGTCCGTGTTGCAGATACGTATATAAGTTTGATACAGACAGTTTTGACAGTAGAAATCGTTAGTAGTCGATTTGTTTTACGACTACACCTGTTTATACAACCGAGCCTACTCGACTGAGAACAGACAACGTTGTCACTTATAAGAAGCGTCTTCGTGAAGAAGAAGATAAACTATACTAGTGGAATAGAAGGCACAAACGAAATTTGTATATTACTAACTAGGTTCTACGAAACAACATGTAACATCAGACATAGTACATTTAAATGAATTAAAGGAACACTGTACAAGTGCTCATAAACTATTTTAGTTGGCAGGGGGTCATGGCGGTCAATTTTCTTAATATGAGGGTGGTCATGGCTATAAAATGTTATAAATGCAAGAAGTAATATGCTATTGAAAGAAAGAAAACATTGTTAAGTAGTAACTTTAGCACATGCTGGCACATAGTGCTGCGAAGGCGTAATGCGAGTGACGCTGGGCCAGTGAGAGGTGGAGTTAACATTACAGTGTCCCCACGATGAGGCGAAAGTGGTTCGCTCACAATCACGGTCAATATAGCACAATTACGTGTACATCTGTATACAAGATCTACACTGAAGCGCCAAAGAAACTGGCATAGGATGCGTTTTCAAATACAGAGATATGTAAACAGTCAGAACACGGCGCTGCGGTAGGCAACGCCTATATAAGACAAGTGTCTGGCGCAATAGTTAGATCGGTTACTGCTGCTAAAATGGCAAGTCATCAAGATTTAAATGAGTTTGAACGTGGTGTTATAGTCACCGCACTAGCGATGAGACACAGCATGGTTGGTTGGTTGGTTTGGGGAAGGAGACCAGACAGCGTGGTCATCGGTCTCATCGGATTAGGGAAGGATGGGGAAGGAAGTCGGCCGTGCCCTTTCAGAGGAACCATCCCGGCATTTGCCTGGAGTGATTTAGGGAAATCACGACACAGCATGTCCGATGTAACGATGAAGTGGGGGCGTCCCCGTACGACCAATTCACGGGTGTACGATGAATATGAGCAATCCGATAAAACGTCAGATCTCCCACGTCGTTGCAGCCGGAAAAAGATCCTGCAAGAACGGGACCAACGACGACTGAAGAGAATCGTTCAACGTGACAGAAGTGCAACCCTTCCGCTAACTGCTGAAGATTTCACTGCTGGACCATGAACAAGCGTCAGCGTGCGAACCATTCAAAGAAACATCATCGATATGGACTTTCGGAGCCAAAGCCCCACTCTTGTACCCTTGATGACTGCACAACACAAAGCTTTACGCCTCATCTGGACCCGTCGACACAGACATTGGACTGTTGATGACTGGAAACATGTTGCCTTGTCGGACTAGTCTCGTTTCAAATTGTATCGAGGCGATGAACGTGTACGGATATGGAGACAACCTCATGAATCCATAGATCCTGCATTTAAGCAGGGGACTGTTCAAGTTGGTGGAGGCCTGTAATGCTGTGAGGTGTGTGCAGTTGGAGTGGAGTGATATGGGACACCTAATACCTCTAGGTATGACTGACAAGTGACACGTACGTAAGCATCCTGTCTAATCACCTGCATCCATTCATGTTCATTGTGCATTGTGACGGACAATTCCAACAGCACAACGCGGCACCCCACACGTCCAGAATTGCTACAGAGGGCTCCAGGAACACTCTTTTGAGTTTAAACACTTCCTCTGGCCACCAAATTCTCCAGACGTGAACATTATTAAGCATATCTGGGATGCCTTGCAACGTGCTGTTCAAAAGAGACCTTAAGAGGAAAGCAACGCTTCTAGAGAAGCTCATCCAGAAGTCCCTGAAGAACCAGTACACTCGCGATAAGCGCAGAAGACCAAGGCAGTGACAGTCGCAGTCAGTGCCAGGGAGTAGAAGAAGCAGTACTACAGCCTTTGGAGTATCTGCACAGTGACACTGCGATGCTGCTGCAGCCGTTAGTAACTTTAGTCTTCTGCCTGTTAGTGAAGGTCATGCTCTTTAATGTCTCTTTCCATTACTGGCAACCAGCAATAGTTGGCATTTTCTAGGTGTCAGAGTATAGTGAGGAACAAGTGGTGCCTTACACCTCTCTCCTTGTGTGAATATCGTGTCTGACTGCGTGAGTCTCAATGGATGGTAACACTAATCGAAAGTCAGTTTGCGTTACGGGTGTTATATGTCAATTAGTATGTATTTTGGTGTGCAGGATTTTTTTACTGTCAGGCTTTCATTCTTTTTAAAGAAAGTTTTCCTAAATTTGTGAAGCAAAGCTGAAATAAGGTATATTTGTTCGACCACAAATAAGAAAACTGATGAAACATCCAACCGTTTATATTTAACTGACAGATATCGAATTAGCTGCTATTCCTCTTTCAAAGCAGTTGTGAAGGGCTTCCTGGGCAACAGAAGATATGATAACCATATTTCCATTATGAATTCTTGTCAGCTGCAGGAACAAGGAATGCCGCTTAAAACTCAAATCTTACACTGCCACTTGATTGCTTTCCTGGAAACTTGGGAGCCATAAGCATCAGCAGGGTGAACGATCTCATCAAGACATCTATACGATAGAACATTTATCAAGGTCACTGGAACCCTTTCACGCCGAGCGACTACTGCTGGGTTCTGAGGGAGACCGATGAAACGGCAGGCAAAAGCAGAGCACTACTCTTACATTTTTCGAATAGCAGAGGACATTAAAGTTAATAATATGTTGTGGACTAATTTAGTCCTTATACTGGCCTCATGTCCAAATATAAATATTGAATAATATTGGGTTCTAAAATTGTGAATACCTATTCCTTGTTTTAGTTCTGTCAGTGTTTCGCAGTACTGTTTTTGGTTTTACTGCGTGTCTGGGAAATCTGATGCGATGGGGAGGGACTGATTTTACCAGTGTACTCAGCATCCCAAAATTGGACAAATACAACAGTTTACAAACCAGATACAGAAAAAATTTGAGTTTGTTGACTAGTGTAATTGGTATTTTATGTGTGTCAAAATATAGGGACTAACAAGCGCTTTCTCGCACTTGTGTAGTGTTATGTTTAGATTATTAGATTATGTGTTGTAACAAGTTACAAGGAGAGGGCTCGTCTCTGATAGTGCAAAGACAGAACTCAGGAGTCAGGACTTACTGGAAGAGACTGTCATGCAGGGTGGTAGGGAGTAAACATTGATGTGCAAATGTATAAAGCCACCGTAAGAGATCTCTTCGATTAAGGTTGAAGTATCGGGAAAAAATTTGTTCTTAAATTGTATTTCTAAGTTTTTCCACCATTAGTCACTTCCTACGAAGTCAACATCTCCTCTCCAACATCTCCTCTCCGTGCCTAAATCATCTGTCCTACGCATCCTAGGAAACTTCCGCCCTCTCACTCCGTTAAAGGTAACTTATCAGTCCTCGGCCAACATCGTTATCAACGTTGTGACCGCGCCACGCGGGCTACACCTTCGTCCAAAGTTGGTGATAGGATCTGTGCCGGGATGCGACCGTGAGAGTTTCACTCTGTCAAGAAAATTTCGTGCTTCACACGTCGATTAGAAAGGCACAAAACGACTGGATAGTCAAGTTCCATTTGAGTGACTGTTTTCTGTTCATCCAATCCTTATATCATGATAGCGTTTCTGTTAATTTCACCGGGTGAGTGAAATGTCACGTCCCTACAAATACTGACCCCTTACCGAGGGATTAATGGTATTCGATAATTGTAATAAATTCTCATATAACACCTTTTTCTTTAGTGCGCCATTAGCACTTGGGTTTTGTACCAGTTTCTAACTAATTGTAATTGATTCCGTGGCTAAGAAAGCTTGACGTCACTTCTTCTGCAATTCGTTCTCTCCAGAGCTCATTTCACGTGACGACCGATGCAACCTCCGTCACCAAAGTGTTCGTAACCACTTGCGTATTTTGTTTTACCAGTGAATTTTACAGAGTTCAAATGCCTTGAGAACGCTTACAATGAGGATGAATTACCACATACTTTTTATATTGCATACTGAGATGGACGTTTTGGCACCTAATCTGGTCTTACTCTGTGGATGCTGCTGGTAGCTGGTCTCACATATCGTCGCTGTCTGTGATGCAGCCTCACTGCAAAATATTGTTGGCGTCCCAGAAACTAGCAGTTTCCCATTGCGACACTTCAGTTTACTGGTTCAGCCAACGAAGTCCAAAAATGGTCGACTGAGGGAAAAAATGTGTCCATCGCTCATTTTGTAGATTGGTTGGAGGGAATCTCATGAACAACATACTAAAAATGCGGGCCAATGGGTGTGGTTTTTGTGGGGGGGGGGGGGGGGGGGGAGGGGGGATGGGAATGGTGGCGTGTAAGTTTTTTGTATTAATCTTTTATTATCACGAAAACCGCGGCTTCTATGAAAATGTTTCCGAGCCTATTCATTTTCTATCGAGGACTAATAGTTTCTGCGTTGCAGAAGATGGAAAAATCACAGATTATTAAAAATAAGAGTTCTAATGTTTATAATTCATTGATATGCGCTAACAACAAATATTAAATGTGTGTACGACATCTAAGAGCAGGCTAACAATATTAAGAGGGTGTAACACGCTGCAAAGGGAGGAGGGGTGGAGGCGCGAGGAGTGAGGGACGGTGGGTGGCCAGACTGTGGTCGTGCACTTCCTTCTTTCAAAGGTCTGCAGACTGAAGAGCGAGCGGACGATTCCTCATTCTCTCTACCCCACTATATCACAAGAAAGCAACTACAGTGTGTTTGGCGAAGTTTTGTCGGCACTTCCACAGTTCGCCTTATATGTTACTCTGCTGTGGAGTTTGCAGACGTGCCAGGCTGTGTTTAGTTTCCACACGTCCGTTAACACTACATAGAATACAAATGTGAGTTACTAATAATACTAAAGCCACAAATACAAATAGTCAGAATTTACATAACCACTGTACACTGTTCTACAGTGCTAAAGGGGAACTTGTTTCTTAACCATCCTGCATGCAGCTGTGGCTTTCTTCCTGAAAAGGTTGCTTCCCCCACCACGAGCGTTGTTCCCTTTTCAGTTTACATATTGTACCTCCCAAGAATTTCCCGTCTAGTTCTCTTACGTATGTAGACAAAATAACATCCTTCAGATTGTGTTTACATAGTGTAGCTGTTCTTTATTTATTAAGTGGGTATTTATTTTTAGTTGTTGAATGGACTTCTTTGTAAAATACGTTACTGTAAACAACGATTGAGCACGGCTTAGTTTGCAAGGGTAATATTTTCAGTGATTCTGGTGGGAAAGAGATTGGATCGGTAAATGTGGCATGTTGCTGCTGTCTATTGTTGACAGCATACTTTAAAGTTGTCTAACCGTGCTGTTTGTTGGTGAATTAATGGATAACCAGGAAGTTACTGCACTTATTTCACCACTCATTTCTTAAGTTCAGTAACTGGTGGCATGTTGGAGAATGAGTTGCACTGAGTTAGCCACTTACCACATATCCACAGCCTATCTTCCAAGCAGCCACTTCCATCTGCTACATTGTTTTAGCTCCCTCTACCATTTTCTTCCTGTGTTGTCCGTGTTTTGCTGCTGCCGCCCTGCTTCATCCCACGCTTCGGTGTGGGTGAGCACATATTTTTCAATGATTGTTCCCCGTGTCTCATGTTCCGTTTTATGTAAATGTTCTGAGGTTTTTTTCCTTGACACCCGTCTCACTATGATACTGAACGGGCGCTGAAGACCTTGCTGTCGTGCGCCCAAAAACCCCTCTACTACTACTACTATCTTCCAAGATTGGTGCAAATATGATGGAATAGGACTGAACTTGTTTAAATCTAGAAAGGTACTCTACTATAATGCATTACTTGACTTACGCTGAAATATATGAAGGTTCGAAACACTTTCTTGATCTACTTCTCTTACACAGGGAGTCAATTTAAGCCCCTCAGCCTCTTCAGATGTTGGGAGCGCTCACGCATTTGATACCCATTATTCTTCGAAAATTGTTCCAGCCATTGATAGCGGAGACAATGTACGCAATATTGTCGAATACATTTTAGCAGCATGTTAGACTTGGGACAGGCTTTCCAGTGTAGCAGACATTCCACAGTTCCAGATGTGGAGCTTTTTTACGCAATGGCTCTCTTAACAACTGCAAATAAGTATTCAGTAAACTGTAAACGACTCCAATATGTAAACACGAGCTCAGTGAAGTTACTTTGTCTACTCATATGATGGAACAAGAGTGGAAGGGATGGACCGTCTGTCTGTAAACTGAAGAGCCTGCAGCTCCCATGGTGGGGGGAGTTTTCTTTCCCGGAGGAAGGCTATAGCTTCTCTACGGGATGTCCAAGCACTCCTCTAGCAGTGTAGAACAATGTACAGAGATTTACGTAGATCCCGTCATTACGCGTTCTCGAGTTAGTGTTATTAATATTTCATACCTGCATTCCATGTAGTGTTAACAGAGATCTTTGAAAATGAACACGGCCAGGCACGTTTGCATACTTCATCTTCAATAATTCATAACGCGAGCTGTTGAATGGTCGGTATAACTTTGTGAACACCTTGTAGTTGATTTTTATATGTACCGGGATAGAGAGAATGGCAATCGCCTGCTTACCCTCCGGTTTGCAGACCTATGAAGGAGGTAACTGTAAGACTATAATCCGGCGACCTACCTTTGCTCAAGCTTCTAAACTCCACCCCCGCTGCTTTCTGCCTGTTGCACCTCTAGAACAAGATTTATTCCTTAATTCTGTTCTCCTGCACTTAGGTGTGACACACACATCTAATATTTGTCCTAAACGCACTTCATTTAATGATAGGGGCTACCGTCATACCTTTGAACTCCAATTTTAATTATCTGCGGTTTTTACATCCTCTGCAACGCGGAAACTATTAGTCCTAGATAGAAAATTAATAGGATTTTTTTTGTAGGAAATGAATGCAGTTTAACTCTGCACTGAGAAACTTTTTTCCTAGAATCCGCGGTTTTCGAGACAGTCAAAGAAGACATAAAAAATGAGTTTTAAACTCCTCCAACCTCCACCCCCATGCTCAGGCCTAAACAGCAACATTTTTGGTAAAGTGTTCGTGGGACTTTCCCTTAGCAATGTAAAAAATTTGCGACAGTAAGCATTTCTTGTCTGATCTCCCATCGTTCATTGCGCTACACTGCACAGATTGCTGAGTGGTTTTCTGGAAATAATCATTTGGCCTCAAGTACCTAAACGATGAATTTCTGGAAAAATGATCAGGTTCATAAGGCTTTCCTTGTCCTTTACGAATCAGCTCCCAAAGTGCAACCCTGCTTCTTACATTCACCAATAATTAAAGACCTATGAGTGTAGAATATATCACGTTTTACCGTCATTTATCTATGACCTTTAGTAGGTGTCCTCTTAAGGATGTTTACGTATATCGAGAACAGATGATGTGTGGCCCCTTATTAATTGCGTTTAATTTTCTGGAAGTAACCCAAGTACGTAACAGTTTGTAGTTGCTTGACACTAAGTGCCGCACAGTGTGAAATCCCCTGACACAACAGAAAAGCAAGACTTACCTCATCCGTCATTAAGACGGACGTATCCACCAGGAGGTCAGTGGCGTTCACAGAGCGTAAGAACTGCACCAGCTGCTGAGAGGTTTCCGCTTCGTAGCCGAGGACTCCACCCAGTCTGAAAGCGTGGTACCGAGGATCCGGCACCACGGACATGCCAGCGACGAAGGTGCCGCTCTGGTCTACCAGGCGTGAGAACAGACCTATAGCAGGCATCCACATGTACACTATCTACTAAAAAAATGCTCATGTTAGTACTTGACGGCCAGTATGTCTTATGATCTGCACTACTAAATTCATTTACACCAGATTTTCTTTGTCTTACAAGCTCTTCCTGCTAGACCTACTTTATGACCTTAATTACATCAAGCAGGATAAAACAATTAGATTTCCTAACTGTTGGAGATAAAGCAATGCCTGAAACAGAATTGAAATGGAATCTCACATGGGCTTAATTTTGGCAGATTTAGGCTCATTGATAAGATTCAGGATAAATGCAAACTAATCTACAAACGAAACTGCTTACTAAATAATAATTTGATACAAGTGTAGTGGACCAATACAAAAGTGGACTAACAGAGGTGTCACAACGGGCGGCCCATCGCTTGAGCCCTTGGTGGCGTCTGTCAGTCGCTAAGTGTGATGCCTCCGAGTTACTATCGATCTCGTCTGCTGGCACTGATATTAAACACAAAGGATGGAGTGAGGGCTCCTGGCTGTATTTGATAGGGTGCGTGAAATTCCCCCTGTCAGATGCTAATATTGGAGTGTGGAGTAATTACTGTAACTCGAATTTAAGTATAACTCTTTTTCCACGAAACCGAAATATCTAGCCTCCTTAAGCAGACAAAGCACACACTTGGCCGATACCCCTCACGAAAACTGATTGAGCGGCATTGCTGTTTCCCTTACATAAACAAACCGCTCATTTGTCTGCACCATTTATGTAAATAAAAGGCTGTCAGATGCTTCTAGCCTTACGTAAACAAACTGGTTACTTGCGCTCCTGGTTGCGCTTATGCAAGTGAAATATACAACCAAATGTTTTTGACTGTCTCTTAATTACAATAAATTATGACACAAAATGACTGTCCTTCACCAACCCATTCAGCAGCTCATTTGTGCTAAGGACATGCTTATACAAATCAAAGTTTCAGCATAATCTCAAGTATCGTCAGTTGTTGACCCAAAACAGGGCTTCCTCCCCTCTCCTACTTCTCTACTCTATGGACACGCCCCTATTGGTGGGATCTGACCCCCACCATCAGTCACCCCACCTCTCTTTTGGGCATGAATGGCATGTATTTGTCATTCATACTCTGTATGTCAGTCGACCTCCACTCCTATAGACTAATCAAGTTACATTTAAATAGCGTGATGGGCACCAGTGTTATTTAGCATATATTCTGCTGCAAATTTTCCTTATACAGCTATTGCTAGAAGTTTTGGAATGGCTTTGCAACATCTGAATCTACCACTCTTATTGACAATTTTTGTGGCAATTTGTTACAATTTTGGTTCATATTTTCCCATTATACCAAATACATACTTTTGAAGATCATCATCCAAGACAAGGCAGATTTTTGTAAGAAGTGGCTTTTAATGTTTACCAATAATCACAGTGGATTACTTAAGCAAAAACACTAATATCTAGTGGTTTAATTTTTAACAAGGCAATGTCTTACAGTTTTGGAGCAATTAAGCTCCCCCCCCCCCCCCCCTCCCCCTCAATGTAGGCCAAACAAATATCTTTTTTAGAATGTCATTCATAGGCACACATAAATATGAGGCTTCAAATGTTTAACAGTTCATTATTTAAACAACTTGCTACATGCTGTGGTAAAACAATTGTCTGCACCACTGCAAGGGTGCCTTAAAAGAGTTTGACTGTATAAGATTTTAGCAGACTTGTAAATACAAGGACGAAAAATAAAAAATAATCTAAACAGTAATGTTAAAAATCTCATAACACAAAACAGCTAAATACACCGTAAAAAACAGTTCCCTACACTCTATCTGCTAACATCAATCTCTGATATAGATGGGATGAAGCCAATTTCGTCTTTATTTAAGGCAAGCAAAATATTGGAAGACGGCATCGCGAGCTGTCCAGACTGTATCGTGTTGGGGCCAAACCAGCACATTCACAAAAAATGTTATTGAGCTGTACGTTAACAATTACTTGGAGACGATTCCTCGATATTATTTTTATCAGTTACATATATTTTGGATATTTAGAGTATATGCGAAGGTTTGACAGCTGCAGCTAATTAGTATTATGTGTTATTAACATATAAAAAGGTGAGATTTTGTGTCACAGTTGTTTTGGGGTTATGGAGTGACATTTTGAGTGACACTTTGTGTAATAATCAATAAGCATAAAACTGTATTTAAGAAACTTGTACCACTTAGTGCACTCCGCTACATGTCAGGCGTTAAATGTATATAAGGGGTGGCTGATGTAGTTGATATGTGTGTGTTTAGAGATGTTTTTCTGGGTAGACATTTGTAGGAAGAAGAGGAGAAAATGCTGCTGCTAGCACATTGTAGTTATTCTCGATGGGTGGAAGATCTGTATCACAGTTTAATGGTAAAGGAAAGAGCCCACACCAGGTCTGTCAAATAGTGAATTTACATATACATTTACAAACAGAATATGTAAAAAGAAAAACTACATACGAAAGGGAAATACGGAAAACAATCACATGATGCCCCATTTGCTGGAAAATAAAGCATTAGAAGCGCTTACTACATTCGTGAATACACTGTAGAAAATCTGGTTATAAATTGCCTCACACCATTTACATTTGCGTAAAAAAGGGTGGTTATATTGTGTCAACATATGATGGTATGGACAATGAACATACTGTTATTCCACAGTTCTTAAGGGAAATAAGCCATGTACCCAAATGACTAAGGCCAGTTCCTATTCAGGAAACTATCCCTTTATGTGCAGTTAATGCAGAAACTCTTCCATGAAGGATATATATAAACTGTTGCTCGAACAAGAAGAAACTGCCAACTACGTGTCAGAAAATCTTTCTTTATACAGTGTATGGAATGGAGGATACAAGATATCTCCATTTACCTTAAATGCTAGTGCACGGTGATCACACCATGGTATGCTTATCGAAAATGACTGCCCCACGAAATACTGCTATTCCTTGTGAGACAAACTGATTTTTCCCTATATTATACATAGTCTCATACAATTTAAGGTAGACACTCATAAAACCTATGTAGATACGCCAAACAATTACACATTTATATGTTTCTAAGGGAGTTAGTTGTCGTTATTTAACGTTGTATACTGCACATCAACATTTTCTATTGAGACAAGTAATATCTTAGTACTTTATCTCTTAACATGATGGCAATGGCTACAACATAATCATAAAACTCCGATATGAACACTGATCCACATTAAAGAATCGTGATCTCAGTGTAAAAATATAGGATTGATAGACAATACCACCATTTGTCGGCATGGAATGTGTTTCAGGGTGTTAATAACATCATTTTATTCCCTACAGAATACTGTTGTTAAGACCCATGTTACACAGTCCTGTGTCATTTGTCTGGTTGGTTGATTGATTTGGGGGAGGAGACTAAACAGCGAGGTCGTCGGTCCCATCGAATTAGATAAGGGTAGGGAAGAAAGTTGGTCGTGCCCTTTCAAAAGAACCAACCCAGCATCCGCCTGAAGTGATTTAGGGAAATCACAGAATACCTAAATCAATAAGGCTGGACATCGGTTCCTACCGTCTTCCTCCCGAATGTGAGTTCAGTGTGCTAACCACAGCGCCACCTCGCTCGATTATCATCTGGTAACAAGTGCTTTGCGAAGTGGGAATACCATGTTGTACACTCTGTTAACCTGGCAACAACGTGAGGTAGCAGCGGGAAGAGTACCACGTAAAATATTAGACTCCGTTACGTAGTAGTTATAATTCATTGTCCACTCCTATATATTTGTTCTGTACTACGCAGTTCTGTGTCGTCTCTTAACAAGTGCTGTGTGCTATGGTAATAGCACTCCAGGAGAACTCGTACACTACGCTAACCTAGTAACGATTTGAAGCTCCAGTGGGAAGTATACCATGGAGAATATCAGAATTCATTGCATAACAATTATAATTCTTTTCGTACACCAGCATGTCAGAATCCTTTAGTAATATTGCACTAATTTATAGATACACTTAGCAAAAAGCATTATCCAATGGGAGCAATCGCAATTTGCAGGAGACGCTGTGAGCACGATATAAGAGAGGGATGATATCACTTACCTATAATGTAAAAGAGGAAAGACGATACATTCTAGAGACTTGATATCAAGACCAAACTACCATTCCTCCGACACGGAAGCACTACTTAGGCTGCATATTTGCTAAAAATTTGGGAGTGAGCATTGGAGACCATTTAAAAGAAATATATTTTCAGGCTGCGATTTGTAACCCTACAATTAATATTTTGTATCTGATTCTGTGGAGGACTATCTAAATGTGTTGAATGCTAGTGACACAGAAGTGTTATACTAAAGCACAAGAAACATATTTCTTCTCAGTCCATTTCTCGTCACAATACTGTCAAATATAGAGGTACTACCAAATTAGGATTCGTTCCTATGAACATGGTACTGCAGAGGTCTTAAGAAAAATATGCAGTGTGTGGAACAGATCTAAGCAAGTGTCTATTAAAGATTTTGAGTCTAAAACATATATGTAGCACAGCTATTCAATATGCTTCAAATGGCTCTAAGCGCTATGGGACTTAACATCTGAGGTCATCAGCCCCTAGACTCAGAACTACTTAAACCTAACTAACCTAAGGACATCACACACATCCATGCCCGAGGCAGGATGCGAACCTGCGAATGTAGCAGCCACGTGGTTCCGGACTGAAGCGCCTAGATCCGCTCGGTCACAGCGGCCAGCAGC
Source organism: Schistocerca serialis cubense (assembly GCF_023864345.2). Lineage (NCBI taxonomy): Eukaryota > Metazoa > Arthropoda > Insecta > Orthoptera > Acrididae > Schistocerca > Schistocerca serialis. The sequence goes on along the minus strand of NC_064641.1, from coordinate 432,488,775 downwards.
ACCGCTGTTGCAGCTTAAATTTTTCTATAGCAGTAGAGCAATACACGTGGCTTGCATAATGCCACTACTGGGGTAGTGGGTGGCAGTATGCATAAAATGGTACTACTGTGACAGAGTGAGTCACGTTAGTTTATATGATACATGCATCGAGATTTACGATTAGGGAGGCATCTTCTAAAACACTCAGATACATGTCTTTTTGCTTAATGAGCATGCTATTAATCTGTGATTTACATCTCAGAGGTGATGTTAAGAACAGCAAGTTTTTAATCATAGTATTTAAGCACAATAACAGATTTCTTACTGTGAACAAAAAATTCATTCAACCTTTGTACCAGTAATCAGCGTTATTTCCACACCCAACTGTCTGTATTATTTCGTGGAAAAACATGGCTTAGTCATGCTAAAGCCTACACCAACATCGTCCATACCTCACATTGCCCACCATCCAAGGATACCTTTCAGCGGTAACAGCTGGCTGGCATTGCCTTGTTTTTCACTTCAGTTGTCATATAGTAATGCCTGGGTGAGATGTGATGTTCGCTTTGGAGTGATATGTCGCTTAGAAAAGACACTGAAGAAGATACTTTAATAAATATACATTACTAACTTACATACCTAAGTAGGTGGTTCTGGGAGTAGAGTGACACTACGCGTACTAAAGAGGTGAGTATGTTGTATGTCTCATCGATGTTATTAAATGCCCTGTCGTACCTCCTCTTGAGTAAATAATGTGACATTAAGCCCGCCATTTATAACTTCGCAACTAGACCCTTAGTGTACTAAGAAAAGTTACTTTGTTATCGTATAGCCAATGATAGATGTATATCTGTACTTTGATAAATGTACAACACTAAAAAATTTTCGTCCATCCTTCTGTCAAAATCGGAATTCTTTTATTGTTTCCACTAGTGTCCTAAGTTACAGGTAAGCATACAGAATTTCTGCGATTTACTCTAGGTATCTGCACATTACAGCAGAGCTGTGGTAACCTACTTTGCTGGCAATAAAATCTTTGTTCGAAAACCTTATCGGTATGTAGGAAAATAATGCACCCATAGCAAATTACAATTGCGCCAATGTGTATTGTATGGAGAGTACACTACAGTGCCAAAGCGACGACTTATTTTTTAAGCTTAACGTCGCTCCGTGTCTTTAAAGAAATGCTTTTATAAGCAAAGGTATTAGTGGCGGCGTGGTAATTCTCTCTAATTTATAAAATACGAAGTGAATTAATTCCCTTCGGGGAAAGGACGTTGAGCAGTACTCGTCTCGTACGTATGACACATAGCCCACAATAGTCCACAACATGGATCTGTGATCTCAGAACTTCACACAGTACGCCTTCAACCATAACAGAGTAAATACACCACCATACATATTTAAGGATTATACTGGGCTTATTGTCCAAGGAGGGTCGAAGTGGGAAGGCGGAAGAAGTGGATGATTAACTTATATGTGTAGAAGAAAAAATAGTTTTAGGTGAACTACGTCTTGTGTTTATCCTCAAGAGTGTTGTCCCCCATTCACGTTCCCAGCACCACATATTAACGAGGAAGGGGTGATCTTCACGTTAACAATTTACTGGGTGAGACGTAATGTTCGCTTGGGAGTGACATCTGACAGTAAAATGATACCAAGGTAGATACTTTAATAAATACACACAACCAAATTTCCTCCATAAGTAGATTTAGAGTACTAGCACACATAAAGAAGAGACGCTCGTTAAATGTTCTAAAACATACATATGATTACAGATCTGTAATTGCGGATCACAGTAATAAAAAATATCACAAATTGATTTTGGGTTTCCTGTGTGTGCTCCTTTAGGAGATAATTCCCCACGATTCCGTTAAATACAGATATTACCCAATTATTATTCGTTCCCAAAAACTGTCATTCCGCAGATCTGAGGAAAGAAGAACCTATGTGAAGTGGATTTAAACCATTCACTACCAAAGAGATTGCTCATTTATAAGGGCAGTTAACGTGTTGAGCGAACGTGAAAAAATACTGAAAATGGAGAAGGTGATAAAAATTGAATCTATGGCGAAAACAACAACAACAATAATGAAAATATATATACAGCTAATCGAAAAATATCAGGTCAGGTGTACTAATCAAAGTATAATAATTTGAAGTGGAACAACATGCCTATTTGATCGTTGTTCTGGAGAACTATCACTCCATCTTTCCCTATATTCTTGCCATCGACAAATGTTCCATTAAAGCTGCAGTCCTCAGAATTTAGTTTATTACATCACTCATTTACATAACTGTATTAGTTCAGACTATTTCAGCCTAATTTTTAGTTGATAATATACGATGGACTGCGAATTGTACATCTTGTTGTTCCATAGGTCTCAACATATTGTGCTGACTTAGAGAATAAATCAAGTTCTATTGTATTGCACCATTTCTAGAAACAGTAACTACACAAAATACCTATGAATAAGCATCAGGAGTGACCTACAGTGGAATAGTTATGTAAGCAAAACTATATGCCTGGGTGAGAAAAATTTTAAGCAAATATAATTCATCCACAAAGAAAGTGATTTACAAAACAGTACTCGATTATTGCTACAGAGATTAGATGTAAATAAATGTAATTTATTGTGATTACATACGGGAAGAAATTTAGTATTGTTTTATTAAATTATTGCCGAAAGTGGTAACTATCATGAAATACCCAGTTTACAAAACACCACTACTGATAAAATCATGTTACATGATGCAAGCTGTTCGCAGACGATGCTGTTCTCTATAGGAGGTATGCAACAGCTGTAGACTGTAGCGCTTTACGGAGAGTACTGACGGTTAGTACACTGTAATGCAATAGAGCTGAACGTAAATGAATATAATGTACTGCATACAAATAGGCGAAGAGACCAGCTGCTGTTCTGTTACACTATTGACCAAAGAGCACAGTGGGAATTGTATGAAAGTAACCAATCAGACTAATATAAAGTGAAATGAGCACGTAAAGAAAATAGTAGGAACAGCATTGCTATGCCAAGGGGAATCTTATCAACGAAAGAAGCGGTATACAAAACACTTATTAGACCGATTTTTAAACGTTACTTGTTATCCTGGGACCATTAACAAGTCAGACTAATAGAACATCCATCGAATAGTTATGCGTTTTCTCAAGGAATCGTTTGATTGGCGTATGATGCTAAACAAACAAGAGAGGCTTGGTGCAACAGGAGTGGTTTATTGTTGCAGAAGTCAAAGCGAATATGATAAGGGCGATATTTCCTCTCGTAAAATGACTGCACATTCTTTCCACGCAAAATTTGCTAACAGAACTGCGACGGGTGCTAAATGGTAGTAGTAGAGGAAGATCCGTCTTTGGAGCGAAATGTAAGAAATGGACTTGTTCATAAAGTATTTTTTGACACTTTTGGGTAGTAAAATGTGTTTAGCCAATGAGAGAAAGCATAATATGGTTTTGTGTTGGAGGTTCATGACCTTGGCAGTGGTAATTGGTTTTTCGTGTCATTACTGGATAGAGGTCTCATCATTTTATTAAAATTTTCAGCCAAAGAACATTTGTGGAGGTCTATAATGAGGCACCTTGTTTAATACGTACTGCACATAAGGTATGTTGAGAAAAGGCAAATTAAAAATGACTGTAATGGAAGCTGGAACATCGCTGGCAGGAAGCAGTGTGCTACTGTGATGACACTGGTATAACTGTCATTACACATTTAAATATAGTACAGCTGACACATATGACTTCTGTATATCTCTTGCTATGGAGAGAATTATATCAGTGTCAAGGAATGTTAATAACACCACATTTCTGGAAATATTACAGCTACAAAATTATTACGATTTAAGGCTGCATAAATACAAGATCCACTGTGGACATCTTCATCTCTGCCGAGTGCTCATTGGCACACAGGTTAGTAGCGACAGATCATACAATGAATTCTCCGTTGATATGCCCATTGCCTCAATGTATATTTAGAGGGGGAACACTAATTCTGTTATTTCAAGCCTGGCCGTTGGCCGAGGTGCTGTGTCCTCCTCATGAATTGTGGCACCCATCGAGATTTCAACACACAGTGGAGTGAGTGGGGTGGCAGTGGCTTACAGCAGGAGCAGAACCTGTCTGCTACAGATCCCCAACGTGACGTGAACCAAATGGCTGGAGAGGCCTTCACACGCCTTACTTGACTGAAGTAAAGACGTAACTGTCCCCATCCTATTCTGTACCAGTGGTGGTGAGAGGAGAAAAAGTGTAGGATATTATGTAGAGCGTAGTTTAGTGATTCTTTGTATTTGTTTTTTCAAAATTCCTACAGGGATACTTTTCTTAAATTTTCCGTTGTTATTTACAAGTCTGCTAAAAGATCCCGAGTTCGAGTCTCGGTCCAGCATACAGTTTTAATCTGCCAGGAAGTTTCAAGTCTGCTAAAATCTGATAATGTCACACTCTTCTGAGGCAGACTGGTAGTAATCTCATGGTGTGAAGGCCATTGTTTTTAAATGCTAATAATGTAAGGATAAGGTCCTTACTGTGAAACACAGAATCGGTAAACATTAAGCGTGTATTTATTTAAATAATTACCTGTGCTGTTTGTTATACAAGAAACTATTCGTGTATTAGTGCATTTCTTTAGATAATTAAGTTTGTTATTTGTCAGTCAGTCTATGAGGAATACAAAATTCAGATACTCCCACTGGTTAACTGAGGGTTTGCACAGGGCCTCCGACCTGTGGAATAGTCACACCTCAATCCGCAGCTGGACCTCTAGTTCTTATGGAGGATCGAAATGATTGTTTGATCACGCCTACATCTATACTTTACCAGAGCATAAGGAGAAAAACCATCGATTCTCACGACGTATCTGTGGTAGGCACAAAAGAAATATTTTTCTGCAGCCGGTAACCGTTAATGCAGCCAGGAAGCCGCACGAATTTGTTGGCAGCTACAGATCACGAGAATATTACGATAGAAATTTTCAGTTCCTTGTCGATCCATTACGGTCAATAACAAAGGATATTTCTAACCATTCCCTCAACTTCAGCATCATCCCAATGGTCTTGAAAAAGGGACTCATAAAACCTCTTGTCCAAACCGAATCTGCAAAAGAACCTTCTGACTAAAGCCATATTTTCATTCTATCACATTATCTAAGGCTTTAAAATACATCGATGACAGTCAGCTTATTAATTACAAAACGTCAAATAATCTTCTGGATCAATACCAGTCTGCTTTCTGGAAAAGTCGTAACACGATGAGTGTTTTTATAGAAGTGACTGACGAATTGCAACAAGCAATGGACAAACAACAGGCGACTTTTTGGATTTCAACAAAGCTTTCAACATTGTCGACCTTTGATGTTTTACTTGCTAAACTCAAATGTCAAAAGTGAAACCGATATTTCCTCGGCGTATCATAAAACACCCATAGGACTAAGCGGAAGGACTGGACCCTAGGGCAAGGGGCACTCACCTTTTCTCAGTATTTATTAAAGTCAATGAACAGAAATAACAATTGTCATAAACTTCAAATTAGAACATATATACATGTAGCCCATCAGTTGGCTTTCAGTATCCAAGCAAATATAATAACTCTTCATGTGAGAAAGATAGTACCTTAAAAAAAGGTAACTTTACACGAGAACTGTAAATAGACGTATTTTGTATTAACAAATAGTGAAGAAATAACATTTACAATAATAAACTCCCAGTCAAAGAACATTTATACGCAAAGCCCATGAGTTTGCTTTAGTTACAAACAAATGTATAACAACTTGTCAAATGAGAAAAGTAATACTTTTTTATAGAAAACAGAAAACATTGCACGCCCAAAGGTCTATCGTAACTACACTTACAGAGAGTCTTCAAACCTTGCCCAAATATATTCGTTTTAAAAGGAAAGGGTAACGTTCTATACGGACTCTCAACTAGAGAGGCAATGATCTATATCGAACACTTCTCTTACAAATAGTCCCCAACTCACGGCATCTGCCAAGTGCGAACATGAACGGAGTGGCTAACACGGGACACACCTGGCTGTGCTGCTCGGAACCGACTTATCGGCCCTACCGAAGGCGCGGAATACAGTAGGTGCGTCCGACTTCACTTACCGGGTGCTCCTCCCCCTCAAACGGTTAATTCAGAGGCCTGATATCGGGTGCGCCTGGGTGTTAACGGAACGTTTAGTTCCGTCAGATTCAAGAACAAGCGGGAACCCGAAGTCGTAGCCCAGACCCACAACCTATGCACAGATGTAGAACAATTACAATCCAACAAATCGTGTGTGCTGACGCAGTAACAATACGCTACAATCAAATGACTCGAACACTGCTATGTTAATAAAAGCCAGCATCAATCACTTAAAACAACTTTAAATAAAAGGCATTGAAGCAGTATGGCAAGACCCAAAACAAGTTTCTACTGCTAAATTTAGCCTTCAAGTAACAATTAAACAAACTCGGGGTTGAGATATTTTAAGTAACCGATTGAGCTCGCTTCCACTCGTGATGCTCCAGAAAAAAACATCAAATGATATTTTATCCTTACGATAATCGACCCCTTGGTGGACGCCGACATTCAAATCTCCGCACAAGTGTCTCACGGAGTTAACGTACCTCGGTACATCATACAGTTTAAAATCCACCAGACTTTCTGGAGCAAACTAAACACTTAGTTTTAAAACATTATACTCAATAAGCCCCATGGATGGGGTGGCAAGGCAGAACGCCGATGCTACTAGACACCAAGCAACAAGAGTTCCGTGAGAATGGTGCAACAAATTGCGTAGGGTTCCACCACACATGGATAAGTAACAGATTTTCATTACTCAGCATTCGCTAATAGTTTGTCACAGGTGAGGTACACATGCAATACGCGAATCAGAAGGTGGATAGCCAATGGAAAACATGACTACAATGACGTTACCTTATCAATCCAGCGAAATCATCGTCCAACAACATCAGAGAAGTAGGTCGCCACTACAATCTCCCAACAAGAAGTAATCGATTAACGGCCACCAACTGGTTGGCTGCGCAGACCATGTCAGGACACAGCCGGTACAACTGTCGCCTGTATAATGCTTTTAAAAACGCCTGTTCACCGAACGGCTTACCTCCCCTTCTCGGGTAGTCGCACTGTCTTCTCTCCACCTCCCAACTCACTCGCGCTCGCCTCTCGATCCGCTCAGTGTCGCGCGACCGACACACAAGCGCCGAAAGGTTAGCGTCCCTGAACAAATACCGATAGCCGCAAAGCCGGTATGGATCAAAAAGGCTTCTTCAAGTGCTGTATAATTGCTCTACTAATACCTTGCATACCAAGAACAGTTTGTAATGTTCGGGACAGAAAGGGCACAATAGAGAAATAGAGTATCTGGGGTCCTCCAAGGATCAGTATTAGGCTTTTTACTTTTGCCATTATATCTCGATGATGTATCGACTATTATCTCCCACTTCAAATATCATTTACACGCTGACGACCCTCAGCTACACCTAAGTGCAAACCCAACAGATCTGCAGACGGCCTTCGAGACTGTAAATGCTGACTTACATAGGTTTGAAACTTAACCCATTTAAAACGCAAACAATCTTACTGGCTTACAAAAGACTTATTACTCTTCAGTTCAACTGGCTTGCAAAAGAGTTGTTACTCTTCAGTTCAAATAATCTCTTCCATACTTAACCCTAAACAGCACAGAAATAACCTTTTCTTCCTCTGCAAAGAATGTGGTTATAATTCTGGACCATCACTTAGACTGGACTGAATCACAACTGCAGTCTGTAAGAAGGTGTCAGCATCACTTCATTCATTACGGAAATATAAAAAAGTATTCCCTCTCGAGCTTAAAAAGAATTTCTAAATTCGCTAATACTCACCATACTTAATTATGGTGACCATACTCTCCTAAAACTTTTGTATGAGAGCTCATGTCAGATGGGAATGGTGATGAATGCCTGTGTCATACATTTGTCATGTGCGCTATTTGTACCATATCACTTCTACCTATGAAATTTTATTATGGTTGTGTGCTGTATCGTCGTCTCAGTCGCTGCACTTCGTCCTATTTATCTCAACGCTTACATTACTACCTGAACAAAGCAGCAGAAATACTCGTTGTCAACAAAGTGAAATCATCTCCTTTCCACTAAACAAAACTCTCTTGTTCTCTAAATCATTTACTGTACCAAAAACCCAACTTTGGAACAGTCATTCATACAATATTATGGAAATTAATATCCTTACAATCTTCAAAAGACAGCTAATGGCCCACCTTCTATCACAATAGCTATTGCTTCTTGCAGCTCACACTTGACAACTCTCGCTTTTCTACAGTGTTCTCTACTGAAATTCTCTTCTTTCCTTGCAGCCACTGTCACTTTCATTTCCATGCTCTACTCTGTCATTATCCTTTTCACTTCTTCTAATACCAGCAAGGCTTCAAAAGTGCTAAACTAACCAATTCAATTCTTAAACAGTTATTCTCGTGGGGCAGCTACAATTGTATGCATCAATTTTGTAAAATGAAGAAACTGAATAACAGTTGTTGAATCAACCATCTTTTACTACATACACAACTGGTTTTGGAACAATTAAAGTTCCATCATCTGGTGCAAAAAATAATATCTTTCAGCATCTGAGGTCACCCTTATCCCAAAATTGTCTTCGAACAAAAGTTACATGTCAGAAGGTTAAGAGGAGGGGGGGGGGGTGATAAATTCTGTAAAAACCACTGTCCTGTACCACCCAAAAACCACTAAGTGGGAACACTCTTCATCTGTGTGCTCCTGGTTGGGTGGCACAGGGCAAACAATGTTGTGAAATTTATGTCCTCCCTTTTATTCTTCTGACATCGAAACTTAGTTCCATGACAACATTGCACGTAGGATGCCCTCAGATTGTTAAATGACTATATTTTTGCACCGGGTGAAGAAAATTTAAGAGATCCTAAATTAGTCATATAAGCAATAAAAGAGTGTAGATTCAGCACCTATTGTGTGGTTTCTTTGTTCTCACAAAATATCATTCTTAATGTTTCCATTAATTTATTAATAGTTTTACTATATTCTTATTATTATTGCCAAATGTTTCTATGTATTAATAATGCAAATTATTATTGAGTTTTTATATAATAACTAATTAATATGATTTTGAATTTCTTCATTATTTTAACATCATTAATAGTGTTACTTTAATTGTGCTATTATTGCCAGTTATCGTTTTATTAAGAATGCCAGGTGTTGTTACTTTGATTTTTATGGAATTATTTGTAAGTGTTGTCACTGGTCAGATGTAAGAGAGGTTATTAAGACCCTAATCTGATCAGGCTAAATAAGAAATAAATAAATAACAAAATAAAAAGTATTGTATTTACATGTGTCTTTTGATGTTTATGTAATAAAAATTTTAAAAAATTACTTGGAATATTTGGGTGAAGAGGATGGAACTGTCCTAAAAGTTTAGCCCCAAAACTGTAACAAATTGCCATTGTAGATATTAAACCATTGGATATTAGTGTTGTCTCTTAAATAATGTAGTGTTGTGTCTTAATAATGTGAAATTATTGAACATTAGAAGTCTGGTACCTTCATGTGTCTTTGGGTGATGATCTACAAAAGTAGGTATTTGAAATACTGGGAGGGAAACAGCAATTAAATGCCAATGAACTGTGACTTTGGATGGTTCAGAAGTTACAAACGCAATGTAAAACTTCTCGCAGAATCTGTATATGAAAAATTTGCAAAATAATTGCTGAATAACACTAGTGTCTGATAGGCCAATCATATGTCACCCTATTGGCCTACTCGAGTGGTGATAGAATCCTGAGCATTTTGGACACTAAATTTTGGTAATTAAGGTAATGTTAAATGCATCTGGTCTTAAATCAGATGTACATAAATTTGACTAAGAGTGGATGTGGCCTACTCATAGAGGGCTTGGTGAAAACAGCGATTTTGGATCGTAAATTATGATAATTAACTCTAGGATGAAAGTATTTTTTACAAATTAGACGTCCATGAATGTATCTTACAGCACAAGAGGGCAGATTGCTTACACACAGCTGAAATCATCTCGCAGCCGTTTTGTTTACATAAGGCTACAGCCAAGTGAGCAGTTTGTTTACACAAGATCATCTAGCAGTCGCCTTGTTTACAAAATGGTGTCAATGAAATGTGTGGTTTGTTTACACAAGGAGACTAAGGTAGGTGACCAGTCTGTTGACATAAAAAATACAATGTGCCCACTGTATCGGTCTTTGTTCCACTACTCACGATGTGGTGATTAATGATTAGTGACTAAGTATGATTAGGTGAGGTCTATGGAAAGAAAGACTGTGGTTCATGTTATGTGAATAATTGCCTATTTGTGCAAGGTTGACACCTCTCCTGTTAAATCTTTATGGAAGACAAACAAGGTAATAAATATCCCATCTGTTATTTGAGTGATCTGAAATGATTGTAGCTGCCACTGTGTACCGTCTTGTTACTTTGAATGAGGTGTTTCTGCACCAGTTCATCTCGTAACAGAAATTACATTCAGAGCCACTGTGGAATCTATACTAAAACTGCCTACATCCATGCTGTCTACAGGAAACGTATAGCTTTTTTTGTGTTCAAAAGTTCCCCGCTGCTTAATTGCTTTCAAGAGGCTAAAATAACAACTGGCATGCAGTTGGCTAGTCTTTTGAACAAACTGGATGAAAAAAATCAAATATTTGTGAAAGCACATGCGGTAATTAATTGATTATTGATACTGTATAACACAGGTATTTACAAAGAGTTGTTAAAACTTTTAAAAAGGAAAACGGAAGGAAAAGTCCAATAATTCGGGATAGCTGTATTTATTAAATTGGATTAGAGACTCACACAACCGGTTTCGCAACTTATAAGTTACATCTTCTGGTGTATAATATTTTTTGATCGTCTTTGTTGAAAGAGGAAAATATATTACGTTAGTCCGCCAATGCGCTAGACGCTTTAACCGTGAGAAATCGAAGAATATGAAGTCAAAGATGTTGAAATATGCACCTCATGAGTTGCACATAATACACACCTAACGATAATTGTGAATGCAAAACTTGTCGATTACAATAAAAATAAATAGTAACTGCAGGACTTGTAGAATGGCACTAAGGGTTGCCATCTACCCACTCAAGAAAAAGAGACAAAGTAAACTGACGTATTGTAAAACCTGCACCCCCCTTGTACTATATTAGAAATATTCAGTTTAATCAAGACTATCTTAATCTATTTCTCTAAAGGAGAAGAAGTTACACGCAGGTGAGCAAGCAAAGTATGAGAGCAGTGATTGTGTGAGTGTTACCAGCATTTTGCATTAAAATTTATTAGAAATGTAATATCTGTGGCTGTAGCCATTTATTAAGAAAGCTAGCTGTTAATATCACTATTACTTAGACAATTACCTTAAGCTAACTGTATTTCAGTTGACTCTTAAACTCATATTTGACTCACAAACTGGTTTCATTCGTGTTAATATCACTCTACTGTGTGTTTCCCTTAAAATTTTCTGTGTTCTAAATCAAATAATGTTTCATATAATTACCAGATCGAAAAGTGCCTGCACGACTTTTTGTCTGTAATACTTGTGCCATTAATATCTGGCGCGTTCCGGCGAGTTTGATTCGTTACATCCTTTCCAATGAATTATTTAATTATTATGCTTCCTCGAATACAACGTATTAATGTTCCACAATACTATTACGTTGTATTCAAGTTAATAATATGTCTACGTTCCTCGAAGAACCGACGGGATATTCCATAAATAATATGTTTCCCTTTAGTACAATTCTACCTGTTATAATCCGCCGAAATTTATATTATTTTAATAACCACAGCATTCACAATAACTCGTTTGACTTATGATTCTTTACTTCCTGTCTCGCTATACATATGCATCCAACCATAGAATCCTACTAGCTATCTCATACTCCTAGTGACTACTGCAAAATTATCCACGCTCAGTTCGAAAAACTTGTATAATCGAGAGAACAACCTCCAGCTAAAGTCCACCTTCCACAGAATATGCTACTTTGTCAAAGTGGTACCCTTACCCAAGAAGAAGACATCATTCATATATCAGTGCATTTTTATTTGACAAACACCACATGCTGTTAGTGTCCGCCTGATAAATGTTGATCTTGCCTTGTACAAAACTGCGGTCTGCGGCGACATGAGATGCAAGGAGACTGCCACGCCTCCAGCGCTGCGCCCGTCCAGCGTTACACGCTGAGGATCACCGCCGAAGCGCTCGATGTTGCTCTGCACCCAGGAGAGCCCCAGCAGCTGGTCTTTGAGGCCCACGTTGCCAGGTACGACATCGTCGCCAGTGCTCAGGAAGCCTGCAACCCAACTGACCTCTTAATAAAGCTATCGCATCTAGGCGCCTCCGACTGACTACATATATTGAAACAATGACTGAAAGTATGAATGCCATTGTAAATTTTTCACGAAGTTGTAATAGTAACCAGAGTGGTTCATTATCCAGCAGCAGCGTATAGTAAGTGCCTGTATTGACTGTAGGCCGATTCAGAGTGTATAAAGGGTTTTCTCATGCTGGACATGATTAGAAATCAGATGAAACCTTTCTGTAAGGATCCGTTTGACTCAGCTATGGTCGTGTCTGCTATTGGGGAGTGACCAGCCATCCAGATTTTGTATTCCTAAATTTCCGGTCTGAGATGCAGACCCATCAGATCACGAGTGATAACCTCTTTGTACAACACAGATAACAGTAATAAAGACCTTACCACTTATATTATTGCTCATGTCTTACCAGAATTTGTATTTGATGCTCGCACATTCAGAATAGGTAATGGAGAATCCCTAGAAACGTATCTAGGTGTCTTGCTTAGTGGTGCAACAACATTGATTAATGTTATTGCTTTGATTAAATAACATTTAGTTTTGACATCGTACATAACATTGAGAAATATGCAGAGAGTGGAGCAACTGAGATCGACTAGCCAAGATACAAATCGAAATATTTTTAGAATGAGTAATTATATCAATGTGTAGAGTTTGGTTATCTGTATTGGACAATATATCGAATATTCCCACTTACTGCTGCGCTAAAGAAAGATAAACTGGGCGAATGTAAAATTTTTTGAAGCTTTCCGGAGTCACTGCTGAGCCAATTCAATGCAGGCTCCAGTGCAATGTTGCAACCAGAATCACATACAGACAAGAGAGCCGATGCTGCAAATGTCGTGGCATACAAGCAAGACCAGTGCTACACATTGCTCAGTTGAGATGTTCGAATTAGAAATTCAACAATATGATCACACTGTAAAGCGAAAATAGTGGCATTCTGGCAGCATTGCAAGGAACCGTTACAAAACATAAATCTTATAAAGAACACCTTGCAGTCCACTTGCACTGCAGAAAGCGCCAAGTTGAAAGGCTGTAAGCTACAGATGGGACATCGAGGTGCAATGAAGATTGCTGACAAACTAGGCTACATTCAGTCAACCTCGCCAAACATCATTTCCTCTGACAGACACCTATAAATATTGAGGCTCCCAAGTCCCTTTATATTCCAGTCCCAGTGAGCCACCTTATAGGCTGGGCCTATGAGGTGCTGACTGCCATTCGTCAGATGACAACTACCTTTGAGACGGCAGCCAGAGTGGTCCTCTGGACTTCGCTGTTGTGAGCTGCCGACCTCTCTTCCACTGATGTGAAGACTGGAATCTTCTACCATCAGCTGAATCGCGGCCAAACAGATGGCGTTTGGAGTACTGTCAAGCTGTCACTGTACTGCTGCTGCGTGATAGCTGCTCCTGCTGCCCCGCCCCCCCTGCCCCCCACCCTCCCAACTTGTATATGTGAGCTGACACTGACAGTGGACAAACCATGGGGTACTAAAATGTAAACTTTCACGGCCGGAAATATCATGTCCATTATAATTATCCGGGCTGTTATACCGTGGTCCGTTGATGAATTCTGTGGTAATTCCCAACGTTTCGTCTCCGACTGCGGGAGACATCTTCAAGGGGGTCCGTAGCTTGATGGAAGGTCCAACACACACACTGGCTCGCTACTGACTGGCGAGATGTCTCCCGCAGTCGGAGACGAAACGTTGGGAATCACCACAGAATTCATCAACTGACCACGGCATAACAGCCCGGATAATTATAATGGCCAAACCATGGGGTGCACCACTACTGACGTCCTATGCAGGATTGCTGGAGGCTTCAGAGTCAACGAATGTGCCCTAGTGAAAAGAATCGAAGAGCTGAGAGGCGTCACCTCCGGATTAGCAATGCCTGCCACCGCCCATGAGGGCAAACTTGCACAGTGTCACTCGTGTTGTGTTAGCTTTCATGACCACACCGACGCCCTCGAGGGACGGCTGAGCTGAACACGTCAGTGCATTCCACTTCTGCATGCTGCGTCCGCAAACCTCCTCGCTGCTGCCTTGTAGAAGATGGTCCAATTGTAAAAGCGAAGGTAAGAAATGTATAAATCGCTAACGCTGTCTCATTACCGACTGGGCCACCTGACAGGCCCTCACCACTACGCTCCACGCTTCTTCATCCTCCATTCATTAGCGTCACAGCCCATCGGTCTTACTGTACTTCCATAGCTGCCAAATTATAAGGTCAGCTTTGTCTTTTGTGTAATACCATACCTTTTCCTATGGCACCAGAAAGACACATAATTTATGACCTTTGAATAGTGACAAGATGATAGTATGGTCACCGTCGTCCCACCATCGCTAGAGGAAGTTCCACTATCGTCTTTCCCCGTGTAAGAGATGTAAGGGCTTCAGTCACAAACGGAGCTGGCTGAACACAGGAAAAACGTAGATACAGGAACCATAGATATAACAGTTGTAAATTGTCGTAGCTGTGTTCGGAAAGTACCAGAGCTCCAACCGCTAATGGAAATCATTGATACACAAATCGTTATAGGCACTGAAAGCTGAGTAAAGCCGGATATAAGCTCAGCCGAAATTTTTGCGAAGAATCTAACAGTGTTCCGTAAGGTTAGGCTAAACACGGTTGGCGGTGGCGTGTTTGTTGCTGTCAGAAGTAGTTTAACTTGTCGCGAAATTGAAGTAGACACTTCCTGTGAGTTAGTATCGGCAGAGGCCATTGTTGGCACCGGTATAAAATAATAATAGGATCCTTTTACCGACCTCCCAATTCAGATGATACAGTTGCTGAAAGGTTCAAAGAAAACTTGAGTCTGATTTCAAACACGTACCCGACTCACACAATAATAGTTGGTGAAGACTTCAATGTACCCTCGATATGTTGGCGAAAATACATGTTTAATTCCGGAGGTACGCATAAAATATCATCCGAAATTGTACTAAACGCATTCATTATTTCGAGCAGTTAGTTCATGAGCCAACGCGAATAGTAAACGATTGTGAAAACACGCTTGACCTCTTATCAACAAATAATCCTGAGTTAATAACGAGGATAGTGAGATTGAATACTGTAATCCCCAAATCCTCGAAAAAAAAGCGAAAAATATACCTATTCAAAAAAGCAGATAAAAATTCACTTGGCCCTTCCTGAGAGACAATCTCCCCTCATTCCAAATTAATAATAAAAGTGTAGACCAGATGTGGTTTAAATTCAAAGAAATAGTATCGGCAGCAACTGAGAGATTTATACCTAATAAATTAACAAGCGACGGAGCTGATCTTCCTTGGTACACAAAACGGGTTAGAATACTGTAGCAGAAAACAAAGAAACAAACATGCCAAATTTAAACAGACGCTAAATCCCCAAGATTGGCGATCTTTAACAGAAGATCGAAATTTGGCGCGAACTTCAATGCAAGATGCCTATAACAATTTTCACAACGAAACTTTGTCTCGAAACCTGAGAGAAAATCCAAAGAGATTCTGGTCGTATGTGAAGTATATTAGCGGAATGAAACAATCAATACCTTCTCTGCACGATAGCAATGGAGATACTATCGAAGACAGTGCTGCCAAAGCAGAGTTACTAAACACAGCCTTCAGAAATGCCTTCACAAAAGAAGACGAAGTAAATATTCCAGAATTCTAATCGAGAGCAGCTCTCAATATGAATAACGTAGAAGTAAATATCCTCAGATTAGTGAAACAATTTAAATCACTTAATAAAAGCAAATCTTCTGGTCCAGACTGTACACCAATTAGGTTCCTTTCGGAGTATGCTGATGCATTAGCTCCATACTTAACAATCATATACAACCGATCGCTCGACGAAAGAGCCGTACCCAAAGATTGGAAAGTTGCGCAGATCACACCAATATTCAAGAAAGGTAGTAGCAGTAATCCACTAAATTACAAGCCCATATCGTTAACGTCGATATGCAGCAGGATTTTGGAATATATATTGTGTTCGAACATTATGAATTACCTCGAAGAAAACGGTCTACTGACACACAGTCAACATGGGTTTAGAAAACATCGCTCCTGTGAAACACAACTAGCTCTTTATTCACATGAAGTGACGAGTGCTATTGACAAGGGATTTCAGATCGATTCCGTATTTCTGGATTTCCGGAAGGCTTTTGTCACTGTACCACACAAGCGGCTCGTAGCGAAATTGCGTGTGTATGGAATATCGTCTCAGTTATGTGACTGGATTTGTGATTTCCTTTCAGAGAGGTCACAGTTCGTAGTAACTGACGGAAAGTCATCGAGTAAAACAGAAGTGATTTCTGGCGATCCCCAAGGTAGTGTCATAGGACCATTGCTGTTCCTTATCTATATAAACGATTTTGGAGACAATCTGAGCAGCCGTCTTCGGTTGTTTGCAGATGACGCTGTCGTTCATCACCAATAAAGTCGTCAGAAGATCAAAACAAACTGCAAAACGATTTAGAAAAGATATCTGAATGGTGCGAAAAGTGCCAGTTGATACTAAATAACGAAAAGTGTGAGGTCATCCACATGAGTGCTAAAAGGAACTCGTTAAACTTCGGTTGCAGATAAATCAGTCTAATCTAAAAGCCGTAAATTCAACTAAATACCTAGGTATTACGATTACGAACCACTTAAATTGGAAGGAACACATAGAAAATGTTATGGGGAAGGCTAACCAAAGACTGCGTTTTATTGGCAGGACACTTAGAAAATGTAACAGACCTACTAAGGAGACTGCAAAAAGAAAAAAAAAAATGTTCAAATGTGTGTTAAATCTTATGGGACTTAACTGCTAAGTTCATTAGTCCCTAAGCTTACACACTACTTAGCCTAAAGTATCCTAAGGACAAACACACACACCCATGCCCGAGGGAGGGCTCGAATCTCCGCCGGGACCAGCCGCACAGTCCATGGCTGCAGCGCCTCAGACCGCTCGGCTAATCCCTCGCAAGGAGACTGCCTACACTACGCTTGTCAGTCCTCTTTTAGAATACTGCTGCTCTAGGTGGGATCCTTACCAGATGGGACTGACGGAGTACATCGAAAAATTTCCAAGAAAGAGCACGTTTTGTAGTATCGCGAAATATGGGAGAGAGTGTCACAGAAATGATACAGGATTTGGGCTGGACATCATTAAAAGTAAGGCGTTTTTCGTTGCGACGGAATCTTCTCACGAAATTCCAATCACCAACTTTCTTTTCCGAATGCGAAAATATTTTGTTGACACCGACCTACATAGGGAGGAACGACCACCAAGACCAAATAAGGGCAATCAGAGCTCTACAGAAAGATATAGGTGTTTATTCTTTCCACGCGCTATACGAGATTGGAGTAATGGAGAATTGTGAAGGTGGTTCGATGAACCCTCTGCCAGGCACTTAAATGTAATTTGCAGAGTATCCATGTAGATGTATATGCAAGCAGGCACTTGTCTCAGTAGTGACTGATGTGCCTACTCGTGCTCTTCAAGTACTACAATCTGTGTTCTGGTGTCGGGGAGATAAGACAGTTTGTTCTACCCTTTCACAAAGTGTGATCACAAAAGAGAGGGTATAGCTTTCGTTTATGCTGAATGTCACCAGATTGTTGGAGTAGTGGTACGTTTGTAACTGAAAGTTATCATCGTCGTGCTTCACGATCTGTAATTGAAATCATTACTTAAAAGATGTGTAATTCGATGTGTGAAGAATTAAATAAGCCAACGAAAAGCAACTGCGATTGATGAGGGATATTGGATCAACACTTAAGCAGCGGTAACACAGAACCCATAGATTACTATGAGGCAAAAAGGGGTGACAGAATGGGATAAGCGAAAGAACTGTTCTGCGAATACCGTATTCCAACGTGTTTCGTATATTCCACATTTCGGTCCATCAATAGCTTCATGCAATGGCTTTCAAATCGATTAAAGTTCCCTGTTAAAAATTTCCGTTAGCTGAATGAAGTGGTTAAACAAGATCGTTAGTTAGTCAACATATCATACTTGATGGCCGTGTCTTTATAAAAATTTTAATAAGTACAAGTATTTAACAGATACGCAACCGCAGACTGGAAGACATCCCATTCGAAATACTGCTGTCAGTTTGGTATCAACATGGTAAACGTGCCGACCATCCCACACATATCATTACAAACTGTCTTGACAGGTAATAAGTAGATTTCTGAATGGTTTAGTAAACGCTAAATGGTCTGCTCCGTAGCCAGATGAAACTCCTTTGGACATTTATTTGTGGAGAAAATTAAACAGCAATTCTTGAAGGAGACACTAACAACTACCAGAGATATGAAATGCAGTATAGCATGGACCTTTATTGCGGTACGTCGAGATGAAATACAAGTTCAATAACTTTATAAAATGAAGAGCCAAAGAAACTGGTACACCTGCCTAATAACGTGTACGACCCCCGCGAGCACGCAGAAGTATCACAACACGACGTGGCATGAACTCGACTAATATCTGAAGTAGTTCTGGAGGGAACTTACAACATCACTCCTGGAGGTCTGTCCATAAATCCGTAAGAGTACGATGGGTGGAGATATCTTCTGAACAGAACGTTGCACGGCTTCCCACATATGCTCCATAATGTTCATGTCTGGGGAGTTTAGTGGCCAGCGGAGGTGTTTAAACCCAGAAGAGTGTTCCTGAAGACACTCTGTAGCAATTCAGGACGTGTGGAGTGTCGTGTTGTACTGTTTGAATTGGCCAAGTCTGTCGGGATGCATAATGGACGTGAATGGGTGCAGGTGACCAGACAGGGTGCTTACGTACGTATCACTTGTCAGACTCATATCTAGACTATCAGGGCTCCCGTATCACTCAAGCTGCACACATCCTATACCATTACAGAGCCTCTGCGAACTTGAACAGTCCCCTGCTGACATGCAGGGTCCATGGATTCATGAATAGTCTCTATATCCGTACGCATCCATCCTCTCTATAAGATCTGAAAGATACTCGACCGACCAGGCAACATGTTTCCATTCGTCAACAGTCCAATGTCGGTGTTGACGGACCCAGGTGGGGCGTTACGCTTTGTGTCAAGCAGTCATACACGAGTCGTCGTTGGTGGCGTCCTTGCAGCATGGTTTTTCCGGCCGTAGCGATTTCGGAGATTTGATGTTTTACGGGATTCCTGATATTCACGGTACACTCATGGAAAGGTCGTACGGAAAGATCCCCACTTCATCGCTACCTCGGAGGTGCTGTGTCCCATCGTTCGTGCACCCACTATAACACCACATTCAAACTCACTTAAATCTCGATAACCTGCCACTGCAGCAGCAGCAACCGATCTAACCACTGGACCAGACACTACTTCTCTTATACAGACGTTGCTGACAGCCGCCCCGTATTCTGTCTGTTTATACACTTCTTCATTTGAATACGCAAGCCTGTACAAGCTTCGTTGGCGCTTCAGTGTAGTATCTGTCATTGTTCAAGATCACTAATTTTTATACTTGATGTTGTACTCATACCAACAAACAAATGAGTAACTTGTTAGCTTACATGTGGTACAGTAGGGCAGACGTTCGTTGAACCTCTTCTCTTGATGCCAGGGCAGTCGTTTGTGATGATGTTTGTTATATTGCTACACACATGTGAAGTCCTTGGAGTCCTCTTCGCAGACCCATTCAAATGACAGAGAAAAAAGATATGACGCCATTTAAATACGGTATGTCGTAATTCAGATGTCATAAACGTTAATAATTACTTGAATATGTTAGAGTATTCCCCACGTTGTCCACTGGTAACTTGGCGAGTACCACACCTCGATGTACTTCCTCGTGCTGGACGTATTCTAGGTGGTGTGTCAACTGCGTCACCATGTAGTTAGTATTCTGAGAAATTAATTTCTCTCGTCTGCATAATAATGGTTTACACTTGTAACACGTACCGAGCGGCCCGAGGCGGTAGTTGATGGTGACCAGTATAACTCCGTACGAGACGAGGAAGTCCGGCCCAAACTTCTGGTCGGAGCCGCTGCCCTTGACGAAGCCGCCGCCGTGCACGTAGAAGAGCACGGGCAGCTCGGAGCCCTCATGCGGTAGCCCTGGCACGTACACGTTCAGGTAGAGGCAGTCCTCCGAGCCCTCGCCCGTGTTCTGCACGCAGTCGCTGCCGTATTGCGTGGCATCTCGGACGCCCTCCCAGCCAGTGGCCGGTTGCGGAGGCTGCCGGAAAATAGGTGTCATCTTCTGTAGCACGTGCACATATACATAATGCTGTCTCATATAAACATGATCTGAAGGTGACTGCCTTATAACTAACGGAGATTTTAAAGTTTCTCGAATATTTGTTTTAACAAAGGTATTCTCCATTTCGTTATTGTGTTGATTTCTATCAGCGCTCAGTCCATGGTTCACCTTAGTGCCACGTATTTGTTTAAAGATGATAAAACATATCGAGAAATTAAATCTTAATATAGACCACATAGGTCGTCTCCCTATTGGATGCATTTTCAAGAAGGATTCCTGTACAAAGTGCGACGTCCTTCCTGTAAGGTGTTATTCTCGTATGGCTAAATTACAATACGTACTTCTGCTGCTACCTCGATAAGAGAGCACAGTCTATATTGGAAACTAAATATTGTAATTTGACATATAACACACAATACATCAATATACTTCTCTTTGAGCAGCTGAAAACGCAACTTAGAAATTAACGTCTTTGTTTCACATTTTGTCAGCAGACAAAACATTAACCTCCCTCTCCAACAAGCACACAGTTTGTTCTGGAGCGCTGTACTTCACGTAGATCTGGTACCAGTACATCCTGTCACCCTCCAGTTATAAGTTAAGACGTGGCAATGATGTGGTGTGTATATCCTTCATCAATGAGCGGATTCAGAGCAGTCAGATGATTCAATATGGAAACTTGACAGAATGGCCATCACCACACAGTGAATGAAGTAGCTCGATTTGTTGGTCTGTCAATGCGGACTGTTAAACATGTCTACAAAGAATGGTGCACCACTTGCAACCATATAACATGGCATAAGAGCAGTGTTTGTAAGAAGCCTTAACTAACTGGAATTGGAGACAGATGTCACACATTGTCAGTCACAGTTGTTTCACATCCGACAGAAGTTGTTGCTCTCATTGCACGGAGATCAATTTTAAATTGTTTTCGAGAGAACATTATATGAAGGTAATTGCATTAAATGGACGTTCAGAGCTCGCAACATGCGTAAAGTATATTATTCACAGCGTCACATAAAGCTCGACGTCTTCTTTGGTTCAAACAATACAGAAACTGAATAGCGTCCCTCTGGAGACATGCAGTGTGGGGATAATGTAAGGCTTCAGATGAACCAGCACCCGAATGAAATGTTTAACCTGCACGCTGTGGAGCATATATTTCGAGCAAGAGGTGTTTCAGTCACGTTTTAGGATCTCTTTTACGGCTTAGGCCCGTTCATTCAGTTCACCATGAACACGATCCAGATTGTTTATTTCAACGTCCTCAGTGAGAAGGCGTTGTCCTCTCTTCCATATATGCATTATATTTATGCAGTGGTAACCACCATGTGCCAAGATTACGACATTTGTGTTCACAAGGTTAACGCATACCATACCAGTTTGACAAACACAGAGACAATGTGACACCGGGACTGGCTCGCTGTACTCCATAGCAAAAGCCTGGAACTATTTGCAACGACAGGAGAGAATTAGGAATGAATGTCCCTGCAATTTCCTAGCTATCCTGCAATTAATCATCAATGAGTACTTCGTTAAGGAAGACTTACCTCATAAATTTGAAATTTGGGTCGGTTATGCCATAAAATGTTGAATTTAGGGTATTATATTTCTGATTAGTGTTGACAATGTATGGTTTGATTTGTGGCAATCTACACAGATTTGCGATTCTAGATAATGAGCACAGCTTACCATGTGATAGGCCTACACTCAAAGCGGGAAACTTTTCTTGTCTAGTTGCTTACTTCCTCAGGGTAGTCATTACGGTGTCGGTGACGACATGTTGTTCGTGACGGTGGTTTAGGTTTTTTTATGTTTTGGAGAATATCGGGCTATTGGTTGCCAGCAGATAACAAACCGTCCTGTAAACGTGGTCTTCAATTCCACGTGACAGTGAGCATAATTTACATGCCGCACAATATAACAATGTTGCGACAGGCTAGAATTGTAAATTCATACATATATAACTTTTTCTTCAAGCCGTGATGAAGTGTTGATCAGATGTAATTACGGTCACTTCAATTCAAAGAGATCTAATAAAATGCATTCATAACTATGAGCAATTTACGTAAAAAATGTAAACCTGCCACATTGGAGGACATTGCCAGATTTGTTTACTATTCATTTACAGATGTACTAATCTTTGCCAGAGTGTTCTTGTCTTAGAGTAATTTATCATCAGAGTTCATGTGTTGGAGCACAGTGAACAAGCAACTGCATCACAGGTAAGGGCAGGGAAGTGTGTGAATGAACTTCGAAGACGCAGCACAATCAGGTCTGCGTTGCACCTGAGTCACACATCCCTGCTTGACTTCCACTTCCTTGTACAGCAAGTCTGTTTGTTTCATAGTTCGTTGTTGGTTACGTTTTAGGTAATTGAATTCTCTCGATGTGTACCGATGACTTTGTTACAATTAGCACCAAAAAAATAAGTTAAATTAACATCGATCACCAAAGAATTTAAGATATGATACATGCATTGTGGGTGGTACGCCCTGGCGTTCCTCTCACCTTCGAACAAATTTTTCAGCCTGTACTAATGGGACTTAAAGTTTAAAGAATTTTTCCACATTAACAAGCTTTGCCAGAAGTTAACAATTGATAAATAAAACACAAAAATTCCTGATCCTACTGGGATCGAACTCTCAAGCCTTTGTATCCATACCTCTTAACATGTGAGTCACCGAGCCAGAATAGCTTGTATTTTTTTCATTTAAAGTACATATTTGTTATTTCGAGAAATGTCCAACCTGGCCGAAAAGGTAAAGTGTGAGGATGCAGATAGAGATCTTGCTTAGAGCTGATTGAAAAACAATCTTGGACAACACTAGCAACATTGTATGTGATGTGCCTTGAACCTTCACAACTTAGCAATAGGTTAATGACAGATTCACAGAGAACATACCTCCAAATTGAAAAAAAGCTGGTGGCATGACCTTTATTATAGACCAAGGACGTAATAAAAATTTTCATCGGTAGCACTGTGATATTTCACTGTATATTTTTCATTTTATTTCCACTATCGCGATTTCTGCATCTGAACCGTTGTCAAGTGGATCGGGGAAAGATATGTGTTTATGAATTGTGAAGACATGTCCTACATTATCTGATATTTTTTCCAGCAGCAAATGATAATTGCTCAAAAGTAGAAACTTGGGAAATCAAATTACAAAAAGAAGCATACCGCCCAGTGCAGGCAGCGATACCTTTCAAAAACTGAAATATGTAGTTTTTGCCAAAGATGTATCAGTTGTGACATTTTGTGAATCTAATGTTCTATAAAGAGAAGGATCAGTTAGTTCCCACAGGACTAAATTCTTTATTAGTTGTAGCTCATATTCCGATATTTCTGCAACAACATCAGACCAAAAGCACACACATGCTCGCATTTACCATTTTGTAATACACTCCTGGAAATGGAAAAAAGAACACATTGACACCGGTGTGTCAGACCCACCATACTTGCTCCGGACACTGCGAGAGGGCTGTACAAGCAATGATCACACGCACGGCACAGCGGACACACCAGGAACCGCGGTGTTGGCCGTCGAATGGCGCTAGCTGCGCAGCATTTGTGCACCGCCGCCGTCAGTGTCAGCCAGTTTGCCGTGGCATACGGAGCTCCATCGCAGTCTTTAACACTGGAAGCATGCCGCGACAGCGTGGACGTGAACCGTATGTGCAGTTGACGGACTTTGAGCGAGGGCGTATAGTGGGCATGCAGGAGGCCGGGTGGACGTACCGCCGAATTGCTCAACACGTGGGGCGTGAGGTCTCCACAGTACATCGATGTTGTCGCCAGTGGTCGGCGGAAGGTGTACGTACCCGTCGACCTGGGACTGGACCCCAGCGACGCACGGATGCGCGCCAAGACCGTAGGATCCTACGCAGTGCCGTAGGGGACCGCACCGCCACTTCCCAGCAAATTAGGGACACTGTTGCTCCTGGGGTATCGGCGAGGACCATTCGCAACCGTCTCCATGAAGCTGGGCTACGGTCCCGCACACCGTTAGGCCGTCTTCCGCTCACGCCCCAACATCGTGCAGCCCGCCTCCAGTGGTGTCGCGACAGGCGTGAATGGAGGGACGAATGGAGACGTGTCGTCTTCAGCGATGAGAGTCGCTTCTGCCTTGGTGCCAATGATGGTCGTATGCGTGTTTGGCGCCGTGCAGGTGAGCGCCACAATCAGGACTGCATACGACCGAGGCACACAGGGCCAACAACCGGCATCATGGTGTGGGGAGCGATCTCCTACACTGGCCGTACACCACTGGTGATCGTCGAGGGGACACTGAATAGAGCACGGTACATCCAAACCGTCATCGAACCCATCGTTCTACCATTCCTAGACCGGCAAGGGAACTTGCTGTTCCAACAGGACAATGCACGTCCGCTTGTATCCCGTGCCACCCAACGTGCTCTAGAAGGTGTAAGTCAACTACCCTGGCCAGCAAGATCTCCGGATCTGTCCCCCATTGAGCATGTTTGGGACTGGATGAAGCGTCGTCTCACGCGGTCTGCACGTCCAGCACGAACGCTGGTCCAACTGAGGCGCCAGGTGGAAATGGCATGGCAAGCCGTTCCACAGGACTACATCCAGCATCTCTACGATCGTCTCCATGGGAGAATAGCAGCCTGCATTGCTGCGAAAGGTGGATATACACTGTACTAGTGCCGACATTGTGCATGCTCTGTTGCCTGTG
Source organism: Schistocerca serialis cubense (assembly GCF_023864345.2). Classification (NCBI taxonomy): domain Eukaryota; kingdom Metazoa; phylum Arthropoda; class Insecta; order Orthoptera; family Acrididae; genus Schistocerca; species Schistocerca serialis. The sequence continues at coordinate 432,463,498 of NC_064641.1, read as the reverse complement.
TCTATGTGCCTGTGGTTCTGTCAGTGTGATCATGTGATGTATCTGACCCCAGGAATGTGTCAATAAAGTTTCCCCTTCCTGGGACAATGAATTCACGGTGTTCTTATTTCAATTTCCAGGAGTGTAGTTGTGAACCATTCCTCGCAAAACTACTACTTGTTTGAATTATCGATGCCATCTGTTCCATGACGTTCCCCCTGCATCAACAATATGCTGTTCAAATTTGATGTCATCCTGAGCAGTGGAGCCCTTTTCTTTTTTTTTTTTTTAATTGAAACTATAGTTATGAATACTATACCAGGGAGACACCGGTTCCCCTCAGATCACCGAAGCGCTGTTGGGCCAGTCTAGCACTTGGATCGGTCACCGTCCGGGTCTACAGAGCGTTTTTGGCGAGTAGAGGGTATTCAGCCCTTGAGAACTCATGTATATATATATATATATATATATATATATATATATATATATATGTGTGTGTGTGTGTGTGTGTGTGTGTGTGTGTGTGTGTGTGTGTGCAGCGCCAATTTGGAACACGTTCTGAATTGTCAGTCAGCGTCCAGAGAGGCTGGAATGAGCTTGTGTTTAGGGCGGCTGTCGCGCATCACGGTTTTCCAACAACACGTGGGCCTTGAGTTCTGTTTCAAGTTGAAACAAAGAGCCGAAGATACTCGTGAAATGTTGAAACTGGTGTATGTCGATAATGCTGGAACTCTGAAGACTCTTTACAAGTGGTACGAGCGATTTAAAATCACAGATGAGTCGGTAGATAACCAACAAAACTTGGGACGTCCATTAACCAATAAAACAGAAGAAAACTTGGCAAAATTTGTTCGTTCAAACAGGCGATTAACTACTCGAGAGCTTACCATAGATCTTAGCATCTTGTACGAGTCCGTGAAATCGGTTTAAATTAACATTTTCAAATGAGACGAGTGAGTGCAAAATTTGCTCCTCTGACTTCTGTGTGATGAACAGAAACAACATCGCGTGTCAGTTTGCATGGAGATGAAGGATTGTCTTCATTCAGATCCTGACTTTATGTCCAAACCTTTAACTGCAGATGAAAGTTGGCGCTATGGGTGTCACCCTGAGACTAAAATTCAGAGTTCTCAATGGGAAACCAATGAATTCCCTCGCCCTAGAAAAGCACTTCAGTCAAAATCGAATATCAAGACCAAACTCATTCTTTTTTTTTCCTGTATTGTGTGCATTGTGTTATCAGAGTTCGTTTCAATTGTGAACGCCGAATATTACAGGGGCGTACTGAAACGCTTGCCAAAAGATGCTCGAAGAAAGCGGCCAGAAGAATGGTCCAACTGCTTCCTTTTTCATCACGACAACGTGCCGTGCCGCACCTCGCATTTGATTCGCCTGTTATTGGCGGGAAAAATTGTTCCTGTCAGTTGACATCCGCCTTACCAGATTTGACAACATGCCACTTGTGGCTCTTCCCATAAATTAAAACCGTGTTTAAAGGAAAACGATTTGACACTATTCCCGACACTCAGAGCACCACGACAGAGCAGTTGAACGCTCCTCCAAAATGAGCCTTCCAGAAATGCTTACTGTCATGGAATCAACGTTGGAGTAAGTGCGTTGCCAGCCAAAGACAGTACTTTGAAAATAAAGTCAAATTCCACGTAATCATATTACTTTGCTTCTTATAAAACTATTCGCCGTAATTTTGAATACACTTGACTGTTTACATTCAGGTAGAGTGACTTTAACGGAATCTGGATCCACAAACTAATCTGCCTAACTCTTGTAATTCACCTGGAAACGCAGGTCGCCGACAGGTGGTTCGGCGTACGGGATGCCCAGGAAGGCTGTGTAGGACGTGTTGTAGCCGCTCGTGGCCGTGGTCCCTCTCAGCGTGCCCTGCTGTACGGTCACCAGCCCGCATCTCGTGGTCGTGCGGTTGCGTTCTCGCTTCCCACGCCCGGGTTCCCGGGTTCGATTCCCGGCGGGGTCAGGGATTTTCTCTGCCTCGTGATGGCTGGGTGTTGTGTGCTGTCCTTAGGTTAGTTAGGTTTAAGTAGTTCTAAGTTCTAGGGGACTGATGACCATAGATGTTAAGTCCCATAGTGCTCAGAGCCATTTGAACCATTTACGGTCACCAGCACGTCGTCACCCTGCAGTAACGTCACATCATTTCAGTTAACTGAATACACGAGTTATAACAAATATTACTTTTTGTATTTACCAAAGATGAATCATTATGATATTGCTCTTCACTGTGCATGGCTAGCGTTTCGTAAGACTGCGCTGAAACTTCATGATTACAAGGGCCGTTCCTATCTTCAAGTGATTTCTCGAATGACAAAATTTTCATGCTTACAGCCTCCTAATCTTGTTCCAGTTTTTAAAAAAAATGCAGGATATATAAAAAGTCAGCAACAAGTTGGTTCAAATGGGTCTGAGCACTATGGAACTTAACATCTGAGGTCATCAGTCCCCTAGAACTTAGAACTACTTAAACCTTACTAACCTAAGGACATCACACACATCCATGCCCGAGGCAGGATTCGAACCTGCGACCATAGTGGTCGTGCGGTTCCACAATGAAGCACCTAGAACCGATTGGCTACAGCGGCCGGCCAGCAACAAATGCTAGAAAATCCCGAAACACGTTGAAGATGGAACACAGTATACAATGGTTAACTCCATTTGAATGTGGTGTACTCTTTAGTAATTTTACGATTTCCTTTATTTATTCTAAGAACTAGTTATGGGGCACACTTACAGACCACCCCAACATCTGTTAACAATATTCTGCACGGAATTTTCCAGCATTATCTGGTACACGGGAAAAATTAGTGTATGCCGGCCGGTGTGGCCGGGTGGTTCTAGGCGCTACAGTCTGGACCCGCGAGACCGCTACGGTCGCAGGTTCGAATATTGCCTCAGGCATGGATGTGTGTGATGTCCTTAGGTCAGTTAGGTTTAAGTAGTTCTCAGATCTAGGGGACTGATGACCTTAGAAGTTTAGTCCCATAGTGCTCAAAGCCATTTGAGCCATTAATGTATGCAACTTTTATAAGAAAACTGCATTTTTATTTACACTCTATCGAATGAAAACATGATGAACTCAAACAGAAATTAAACATTTTTTCCTGAAAGAGAGTTTTGTAGCAGTAGGATATTTTTTTTAAATTCAGCAGCAAGACCTATTGAACAATCTGATTCTTATTCTCATCTTTTTTGAGACTGTTATAGTCTTTAATGCGTGTGACACCTCTTTCGCAACATAGTTCACAAACAGCTTCTGAACTTTTCCCTTTCGAGTTTTCTAAGTGGAATCAGTCTTCCAAGCCGAAGGGTCATTGTCGAAGTTGGTGCTCACAGAAATTCACCAGAGTAAAATTTTTCAATCAAAAGTCTGAAAAACAGGAACTCTATCGTTCCAAAATAAGAAAATTCCTTTTGGTGTATATTATACCTGCTTTATCCAGTATTCATTTCCGTCTACCTGCAGCCTAATTTCAGCCGTATTTGTCTTAACTGCTGTTGGAATATTGTCGTCAAATAACGACAGACAAAATTTCAGGGAATAAGTACCAGAGATGGCTGCGTAATGTTTTCGGCACGACCTTATTGATTTTCGGATCTATATTCTGATAATATGTCAGTTAAGGGTTGAATGTGAACTCATGTACTCATAAGTCGGTTTAATTTTTTCTGATGACAGAAACCAGGTTCATATGCATATTAGATCAAGGAAAATAATGTTCTTCTTAAAAAGTAATTTTCAGCAGGTATAACTGAAATTAAACAGCTGTGTCATCAATACATAAAGCGCACCCAATTCTCCAAATAGATGTTTTGCATAGAGATTCTAAGTATTTCTATTCAAATATTTTTGTAAAACTTCCTGTACATCATTTACCTTAAATACCTTTTCAATACAGTGGGAATTCCTGCTCACAATTGCCTGATACACCAGACTAGACTGCTAGGAACAACTTACTGCTACAGGTACACAGTTCCTACTGCAGTCAACACTGCTCTCTGGTCTGAGATTCTCTTATACCTTACATATCGCAGGCAGCGCGTGAGCAATACATCGAAATTACATCTGCTCGGACCTCTTACATAATCCTCCACTTTGGCAGCGATGGTGAGTCAATTGGACTTGCCATGAGCAACAAATTTTTCTAAAATTTATTTAGTTACTAAGTCTACAGTCACAGAGTATATACATTATTGATAAGTGCAGAACACATTAAGTAATGAAATAGAGTGCACACGCACTGAGTACTGAATATATCAAAAAATGACAAAAAGTACACGCAATGAGTACAAAAGATATTAACAAATAACAAAGTGCACACGCACTGTATAAGTCTTTAGCATTTTTACATAACATATCATGAAGTGAAATAAAGTGCACACGCACTCAATACAAAATATATTAACAAATGACATACAGTGCACACGCACTGTATAAGTCTTTAGTATTTTTTGGACAACTGATCTTATTAACAAATGAAAAAAAAGTGCACATGCACTGTAAAAATCTTTAGCATTTTACAAGAAATGATTACCCTAAAAATGAAATAAAGTGCACACGCACTGTAGAAGTCTTTAGCATATTTACAACATATCACGGAGTGAAATAAAGTGCACACGCACTGTAGAAGTCTTTAGCATATTTAGGACGACTGATCATATTAACAATTGAAATGAAGTGCACACGCACTGTAAAAGTCTTTAGCATATTTACAACATATCATGGAGTGAAATAAAGTGCACACACACTGCAGAACTCTTTAGCATATTTAGGACGACTGATCATATTAACAAATGAAATGAAGTGCACACGCACTGTAAAAGTCTTTAGCATATTTCAAGAACTAGGAAAGGAATGGGAAGGATTGCATCATGGTTGTAGCACAGTAGGTTGTACGTAGTTGCACCGAAAGCCCATATCTTTCTACAGAAGCACAACACCAAGTGAGACAATCTGAAGGTCTCTTCCCTGAAGTATTTATCAGTGTGCCCAAGACACTGAAACGTTGTATTAATATTCAATGTTATCATTTTGGTAGTACATTAGGTACACCAAACAGTAGGACCATAATGACATTTCCATCGTTCATGGTGGTGGACAGCTTGATATGTCAACACCACATTCTTGTAGATTCCATATTCTCACATCAAAGTAGAATTTGTGCAAAAACCAAATATAGTACCCCATGATCATGAGGATGGACAGGACAAACGGATATTGCGGTAATTTCTGGTAATTAGGTCAGAAGATGAAGGACATTAAGTCTTATGCTAGTCGTCATTGAGCATTACACTAGTCTATCAACTGATTAGAATAATTATTGGCATTCATTGGCTATTTACACAGCATTTAAGTAGTATGTATGGAGTATTACAGAACATTGTTCATAAGTCATCACAATATAGTAATTATTGGCACTCATTGGCCAGTTGCAAAGTATTCATATAGTTTTACCAAACATTATTCAATATCACTCAGAAGTCATCATTCAAAACAAGAGTTAATTAGTGGCATAGCATTTATAGAGTATAACAAAATATTATTTATAGAAATTATTGGCATAGCATTTATGCATTATTACAAAACATCATTCAGTATTACTCAGAACTCATCATTCAAGTGACATAGCACATATTTAAAATGTAACACACTGTAACTATTACTCAAGGTCTGTGGTCGACTAATACATAGACATAATGGAATAAATACATCAGAAAAATTTGTATTATATTTAGGACTAGAAATATACCTTAAACTGGTAGCATTATTTGGTTGTATGCTGTTAATAGTTGGGACTGGTAATAATTTTTTTTTTTTTTTTTTTGCTAGCAATGCATTGCGTTGATATCGGTAATTAATTGCTGGGGCATGAAAATATTTACTTTTGACTTATTACTGGAAATAAGGATTACTAACGTCATTCGTCATGAGTCAGCTGTAGCAAGGTTATGAAACAAGTAGAGTATATGTGATCACATTCATGAATGATGCACACAAATGGGTGAAAAAAAAATGCAAGTACTAGAACAGGTTTAATGACTAACTGCTCATAGCACATTAATTTCATGAATAGCTTCTCCTGGAAAAGATATAAAATGGATTATTGAGCTGAAAGAAGAAACGCATATTATGCTGAAAAGTAGTGAACTTCGAATTAACAGGTAATGAAACGTGTACTCAATATGTACGTACTCTAGCTGTCCTTTCCAAAACATTCAGTCATTACACCATGCGACATAAGACATACTGTCAAAAGTAACTGCAACAAATACTTAAATAACTACATAGCATCTCTTACCTAATAGTAAATATATAAACTTCATCATTATTCTCATCTGCAAAGAAAAACTTCATTATTCATATTACCATAAGTTCATCACTATCATCACCTGCAAAGAAAAACTTCATTATTCATATTAGCATATTCTTCATATAACTATTCATCATCATTTATTATCATCTGCAAAAGAGGACACTTCATTATTCATTATTCATATTACCATTTACTTCATACAACTATTCATACTATAGAGTTTCTAATTTCTAGCATATTTCATCACTAAAACTAAGATGTGTAGTTCTGACAGCCTGCATCAATCGCCTCCTATTCTGAAAGAAAAATAATTAGTTAAGACTGCTATCATACAATGTGTATAGTATATTCTGGTTAATGCTTGTTAATTCTGATCCATTTACTCTTCATGACCAGATATTGCATTTTCTTTCATTCATTCCGAAGGTGAAATTCCCATTTCATAGTAATCCACTGTGGTTTGTTTAATTTATTTCTTGTACGCATTATTGCTTTCTGAAAATGATGAATAAGGATTAATATCTTGCATTTAAATCATATACCCATTAGATAAAAACTTGTTTATAGTGGTATAATTAAGCATACAGCATAGCATGACAGAAAACGTATTAGGGCAAAAACATAGACAGTTTTCAAGCGCAAAAAATGTACACACAGTATCATAATGTAGTGGCAAAAAGTGTAGAATAGTCAAGATATTGAGATATCATAAGAAAAAAATGTCAAAGTCAACTGGTGTTTGTTATATCTTAAAGATTACATAGTGCATACAGACAAAAATTCTACTTTCGATAGGAAAACAGTCATACATACACAAAAAATGGAAAATGTGCACGGTCTGATATATAACGACAAGAAAAGCGACCTGCTAACCTTACCTTGCCGGGCACTTGCCAAGAAAAAATATGATAATCATCAGTAAGTGTCCATATAAATATCTGCAAATGGCACGACAGTGTGATAAATCATAAAGTATATTCATTCAATAAAGGGTTTAATATTAGAGATATGGTGATTGCCTTTGCTTTTTCTGGTCCTCAAAGTTTCGACGTGTACTACATTGGGGTGAGGAATGCTGCGATTTCTATATGGACCTCCGTATAGAAGGTCAAATTTACTGCATCTATTCTTTCCTCTGTTGGATAAATAGTATGTATGTACTAATATCTTCTGTCCCATGTGAAAGTCACGGCGTGTACAAACCTGTTTTTGCTGTCTCCTCCGGCGCTCTGTGGCACGTTTGATGTTGTTCAGCGCAATGTCAATTGTTTCATGGTGGCGTTGTCGACGAGATGTAGGAAAAGATACTAGTTCTTTAATTTTGTTGGGTGGTTCAACATTTTTCAGTATAACAGTCGGAGATAGCATAGTAGATTCATTTGGTGTGGAGTTAATTACATCCTAGAATGACAGTATGTGTGCATCACAATCAATATGTTTTTTATGGCAGTACATTCTACATAGTTTACCAATTTCTTTCATTAGTCGTTCACAAGGGTTGGAAGAAGCGTGATACCTGGATATATAGATCAGAGAAATGTTTCTTGCTCGTAACATATGTGTCCATATAGCAGATCGAAATTGTGGTCCATTGTCGGAAATTACTTTCAATACATGCCCTACATGAAATAAAAAATGTTTTACAAGTGCATTCGAAATTGATTTAGCAGTAGCTTTGCGTAACGGAGTGAAGGTAACAAATTTCTAAGTGAGTTCAACAGTGACAAAGATGTAGCAAAAACCTCTATTAGTTCTGGGAATCGGACCAAAAATGTCTACAGCGACCATGTGTCTCAATTTAACGGGTACAATGGGATGTAACGGAGGAATATGTGAAGTCGTGTCTGACTTAGCTTTCTGGCAGATTTTACATGACGCTAAAACTCGTCGAATACGTTTCTCCATGTTGGCAAAATAACAGTTCTGTCTCAGTATAAGAAAACATTTAATGGCTCCGTAATGTGCGTAACTTAAATGAGTATACCAAATTAATTTGTTAACAAGCTCGTCAGGAATGCATAGTAACAAATTGTTGCTGTCAGGGTGAGAACGGCGAAACAGAATGTTATTGCGTACAGTGTAATGGTTTCTAATGGTAACATTATTCTGATCTTGCCAAAGGTGTTTAACTTCTTTCCATACGTTATCTTTGCTCTGCTCCTGTGCTATGTCTCGTAATGATGACGAAATGAAATTTTCAAATGCAACTTGTCGAATGTACATGACGCTAAAATTTGCTTGCAGAAGTTGGTTGCGATGTCTTGCTGATTGTTGCTGAGAGAACGGGATAGTGCGTCTGCTACAACATTTTGTGTACCGGGAATGTGAACAATTGTAAAATTAAATTCCTGTAAATAAAGTTTCCGTCTGTTTAACCTGTCGTGTGTACATTTTGCGGAAAGTAAAAACTGTATAGCTCTATGATCTGTGTAAACGGTCGTATGTCTTCCATAAAGAAAATGCCGAAATCTCGTAAATGCTCATACAACACATAATGTTTCAAGTTCTGTAACAGAATAATTGCGTTCAGCAGGTGACAGAATGCGACTTGCAAAGTCGATGTTTTTAATTACTGTAGTACCATCTTCTTCAATTTCCTGAAAAATGTGTACGCCTGAAGCTGTGTTAGAACTGTCGGTGGCAATGAAAAAATTTCTAGTAAGATCTGGGTGTGATGAAAGTGGTGCATTCAACAAGGCATGTTTAAAATTAACAAACTCAGAATGTGCTTGGCTATCCCACGAACAAATAGTGTTTTTACCCGTCAATTGGCATAATCTAGGGGTGTCTAAAACATAGTAATGACTAAATTTACGGAAAAAGTTAATTAATCCCAAAAAGCTGCGTAGTTGTTTCTTCGTCGTAGGAACAGTAATGTCACGTAAAGCTTGAAGTTTTTCCGGGTCAGGCGCAATGCCTTCTGCTGGAATTATATGTCTAAGAAATTTTATGGAAGTTTTGCCAAAGCGCGATTTGTTAAGATTAACTGTGAGTCCTTGTGCACGAAAAGTTTGCAACAGTTGTTCCAGAATCAGATTATGTTCAGACCAGTTAGCTTAGGCGATAACGATGTTGTCTACATACGTTGTGATTCTGTCTTTCATGCAAAAGTGTGTGTCGGATGTCGTCAAAGGCAATAACATTTTCATGAACAAGATTCTGTGTGTCAAAAGTATGGCTTACGTTGCTGGAAGATGCAACCTGTATTGTATCTAGTCAAATTCTTTCTAACGTGCTGTTATTTGCGGGAGGATGCTGTGGCATCTCGACTATTTGTACTGTTCTGTTATTTCTTTCTGACGTATTAGGTTCGGGACGATACCGACTGTCTGGTTCATTCATAAGAATCTGTTGTGGATGATTCTGCTGCTGGTAAGACCGACTGAAAACTGTGCTCATTACTTTTACGTCTCTCACAACAATCATTGCTATACGGTGCGTTGCGATACGAGTTGAAATGGTGTGTTTTCTGTACGTAGTGATTTCCTTGTTGCTGTGCGTTACTATTTGGTGGAACCGACGCTATGCGTGTAGGCGGCGAAACATTAAAGCTTGGTTGACCTTGCAGACTACACTGTTGGTTAGGTACGCTAACCGGCTGGTTTTGATGCTGTTGCGGTGAAAAGCGTCTATTGTTACCAAACTGTGTTTGCGGTTGCTGAAAATTTTGTACATACTGATGATTAAAATTTTGTCTTATTAAAATTATGCTGGTATTTCTTGTCATTTCGGGAGTCTCTTATGAAAACTGTCACTTTCAGGTAAAACTTGTCATATCAGGGTTCCTTTACTCAATTCTAATCCTAGATAGATCGATAGTTGAAAAACTGTTTTGATAGATATAAAGGATAGTAAAAGAGAAGGCAGCAGTGCAGTAAACTAGAGAGGAAATAGCACTACTACGGCTCAGGGCCCTGTGCACGCTACGGCACTTATTCATCGAAGTGTAATGAATCCCCTGAGGTCAATTACGCGCTGCAAATAAATTTTAGTTTATGCGTTACAGGCAATGCCGATGAAAATTCAAAAACAAATTGTTATATCCAGGCCAATTCTAGTTTCTGCATTGCAGGCCAAGCTAATGAAAATACAAAAGCAAATTGTCGTATCAGATCCAAAGGATGTATTTGTGTTCTGTCATTTTTAAATACCTTACATTTTCTCACGGATAGAAAGTGCTTGTAATCAAAATTATCGTCTCTGTTTGTATGAACAGGTTCAGGGTTGTATGATAATCTGTTTGTTTGTGACTGTTCGGATTCTAAGTCACGTAGTCTCTGTAAATTACCAAATTACACTGGCTGTGTGGGTGTAACAAATGTTTGGAATGTGGCGTATGCTGTGCCGTGTTAGAGGCTGAAACATTTTTCATCTCTGTCACTTCGTGCTGTAAAGATGACAATTTCTAGGTAATGTATTGCTGGACGAACCTATCTCACTGATTGTCTGCTGTAAATTTTGGAATTCGGGTGTTTGATTGAAAGATATTGGTGACGTATCGTCTGGTTTGATATCATTGTTATTTTTGATAATGTCAATACGACTGGCCAATTCATCATATTCAGTCAGTGCTTTTGCGTGATCGTCGTTTTTAGTGTCACAAGCATTAATTTGTTTTTGTATTTTGCGTGTGGTTTTGTTCAATTTCTTAACATCTGCTTTGATGGCATCGGGATCCTGTATTAGTTCCAACTTTTCAAGTCTGTTGGTCATTGTCTGAAAGTCTAATGTGTGTGTGTCTGTTTTTGTTTTAAGATCGGAGATTTCATCATGCAATTCGGTGTTCAGATGTTTGATTTCGTCTGATACTGCAGCAATATTGTTGTCTACGTATGTTTTTGCTTTCGTAAACAATCTACGCTTATCTTCCTGTCTCTGTGCAGTAATTGTTTCCATGACTTTTTGCTTTACTTTATTCTGTTCCTATATAAATTTACGGTAACGCGTTTCACTGTTTTGTAGGGGGTTGGTCAAATTTCGCGTCTACTTTCGCATCCAGTGTGCGTGAAAGTTCTGTTGACATTAATTTAAACTCGTCGCGTAACTGTGTTGCGTTTTCAGAACATTGTTTAGCGACTGCTCAAACTTCATCTCTAAGTAATTTAGTTGTGGCTGCATGTGTATTACTTAATTCTTGTGCCACAGATCTAATTTCTTCACTACTGTTCCTAGCACAAGGCTTAATTTCCTCACGTAATTGTTCTTTAGTATCATGACATTTGGCGGCAACGGCTGTAATCTGTTCACTAAGTTGTTTGTTCTGTTCATTAAGTTGTTTGAAATTGTTGTCTTGTTTATCATTCGACTGTTTGGAATTGCTGTCTAGTTTTTCATTAAGTTGTTGTTTGAGATTATCATTATTTTCATTAATTTGTTGTTTGAGATTTTCATTAAGTTGTAGCATTAATGCTATAACTCGATCCATGCCAAAATTAGCTGCTGTATTCCCTGTGCTGTGTGATGATGTATCTGTATGTGTCACGTTTTGTATAACCATTTGGTCATTCTGTGATTCTTGAAAAGGTTTGCCAATCGGATGTGCACTGTTGGCCACTACATCGGAATCAAATAAATCTGACGTATTCTGACTACATTGTTCATCTTCGTGGGTAAAATTTGTCTGTTCACAATGCAAATTTTGCAAACCGAGTGTGTCAGACTGAGCAGTGTTCATTGTATTAGAACGTGCCGCGTCATCAGTTGTTACATTTACTGTGGACATAATTGAATTTGTTTGCTCATCATTAAAATTAAAATCATTACTAGTGGTCGGTACGCACTGATTATCAGTAATTAGAGGATTATCGCTATTACACTGAATGTTGCAAGTATTATCGGTCAAATTATTCGAGTCGGCTATTTCACTCATTGCACATCATGATGTACTGTTTACAGTTTTTCGCGGCATTTTTCACAAATCAAAATTAAGCACAAAATGAAACAAAGACGAAGCAAAAATGGAACAAACATAATTACAACAAAGAGGAATAAAATGCCGGTGATCTGTGAAAGAAAGAGTGACAAATTAGTAAATGCGTTGCGCCAGATGCAAACTACATTTAAGTAAATAAGAGCAGATATATAACTTACTACTTCTCAGAAATTCACAAAAATACGATCCTGGCCGGTTGTCGCCAAGTGTAACCTCCCCACAAAATAAAAATAATATAATGTATATAAATAATATACACATTTAGTGTAACCTCAAAACAGAAAAATTGCTAAACCTCTCAACAGAAAAAATATAATTATGTCGTTCACATTTAGTGTAACGTCTCAACAAAAAATAAATTCAGTAACCTGGTGATAAAACAGTGTAACTAACCTCTCAATTAAATTGTCGCTCACTTATAACTTTTCAATAATTGACTGTGAATTTAACCTGATAAATTTTGGATGTCAGCAGTGATGCGTCATGGCCCTGAAAGATCATTCTGAATAAAAGGAAGAAAAATTCTTACCTGAATGAAGTCCCCGGATAACGCATATATATCTGATCTTACAATAAATTTTTCTGGCACAGCCCTGTGCAATGCTGGCCGATAGATTTGTCATTCATGAAAGGAAACAACTGATTTTTCTTTTGCAATAATCGGGATGATCATGGATTGGAGAAATTTGTAAATTCTTTAAACTGAAATGAATGGTTGTTAAAAGTAATTTTTTTTTTGAGACAGATTATTATTAGGACATTTTTAAAACATTTACATGGGACTTGAGATAACAATACTACTTACGCGCGAGGCTGCTTTTTTACCTTATACAATAATGCTCAGGTTCCGGCATCGCTGCAGCACGACCGGCCCAGCCAACACGATACACCAGACTAGACTGCTAGCAACAACTTACTGCTACAGGTACACAGTTCCTACTGCAGTCAACACTGCTCTCTGGTCTGAGATTCTCTTATACCTTACATATCGCAGGCAGCGCGTGAGCAATACATCGAAATTACATCTGCTCAGACTTCTTACAAGCAGCAGTAGACGAGTTGAAGGCATGCCTGAAGAATTTGACTCTCTGGAGACATGTGAAACACGTTTGGATATGGGAAACCACAAACTTTCGTTTCCTCCTGAAACACAGGTGATATCGTTCTCACCGAACGACTGTCTACTTCAGTTATCAATTGAAGACCTTGGACAGAATGTTTTTCCGAACATCGCCAAAAACTTCTACAATCATGTTTGACAATACGAGCGAGCTATCTTAGCTTCAAAGAATCATGAGTCGTATTAACAAAAAGATTCATCTGAAATTTCCTGGTGCGATTAGGAAATACAGATTCATCGACACAGTTACAGAAGTGGATCAAACCATTAACCATCCAATAGAATTTCTCAATTCATTGGACCTTCTGGAATTCCACAGCATATGATAAGGTTAAAAGTTGGTTCACAAATACTGCTCTCTCGGAATCTCAGCAAGCCAAAGTTGAGTAACGGAACCAGAATTTCTGTGAAAAACTGATGCTAAATGTGACTGAAGCAACAATAATTAACGGCAAATGTAAAAGAGATGTGATGATTTCGCGCATTCCACGGTTCCCACTAATCTGCCTTTCACATTCAAACGGCAACAGTTTCCTGTGCGTCTTGCTTTCACAATGATAGCCAACAAAGCTCAAGGGGAGTCACTGTGCATTGCTGGATGAAATTTAGAAAACCAATATTTTTCCCATGGTCAGCTACATATTGTTTGCTCTATTGTGGGAACTCCAAAACTCTATATGTCTGCACTCTAAATGAGGAAACGAAAAAAATACTCTGTATCCACTCGCGTTACACTAAATGTTGGCATTACTACAAATTATTTTAAGTTGATTAAGTTTTATAGTCAATGGCGTACCCGAAAGTACTGTTCATTGAAGCGATTATCAATAAAAATGTGTAAACAGTTGGTCCGTTTATACCAATAAAAATAATGTAATCTAATCAGTATGAGCTACCTCTCGTTTTTCCATATTTGTCTACGAGTTAAAGATTCTAGATGACATACAGATCGCTCTATTTTATATATACAGAGATAAAAATACGCACAGGTATGGCAATGCGTGCCGGGTTTCGTTACTGTTGTTGTTGTTGTGGTCTTCAGTCCAGAGACTGTTTCGATGCAGCTCTCCATGCTACTCTATCCTGTGCAAGTTTCTTCATCTCCCAGTACCTACTGCGACCTACATCCTTCTGAATCTGTTTAGTGTATTCATCTCTTGGTCTCTAAGATTTTTACTCTCCACGCTGCCCTCCAATACTAAATTGGTGATCCCTTCCTGCCTCAGAATATGTCCTACCAACCGATCCCTTCTTCTAGTCAAGTTGTGCCACAAATTTCTCTTCTCTCCAATTCTATTCAGTACTTCCTCTTTAGTTATTTGATCTACTCATTTAATCTTCAGCATTCTCCTGTAGCACCACATTTCGAAAGCTTCTATTCTCTTCTTGTCTAAACTACTTGTGGTCCACGATTCACTTCCATACATGGCTACACTCCATACAAATACTTTCAGAAACTACTTCCTGACACTTAAATCTATTCTCGATGTTAACAAATTTCTCTTCTTCAGAAACGCTTTCCTTGCCATTGCCAGTCTACATTTTATATACACTCTACTTCGATCATCATCAGTTATTTTGCACCCCAAATAGCAAAACTCATTTACTACTTTAAGCGTCTCATTTCCTAATCTAATTCCCGTAGCATCACTCGATTTAATCCGATTACATTCCATTATCCTTCTTTTGCTTCTGTTGATGTTCATCTTATATCCTCCTTTCATGACACTGTCCATTCCGTTCAAGTGCTCTTCCAGGTCCTTTGCTGTCTCTGACAGAATTACAATGTCATCGGCGAACCTCAAAGTTTTTATTTCTTCTCCATGGATTTTAATTCCTACTCCGAATTTTTCTTTTGTTTCCTTTATTGCTTGCTCAATATGCAGATTGAATAACATCGAGGATAGGCTACAACCCTGTCTCACTCCCTTCCCAACCACTGCTTCTCTTTGATGCCCCTCGACTCTTACAACTGCCATCTGGTTTCTGAACAAATTGTAAATAGGCTTTCGCTCCCTGTATTTTACCCCTGCCACTTTCAGAAATTGAAAGAGAGTATTCCAGTCAACATTGTCAAAAGCTTTCTCCAAGTCTACAAATGCTAGAAACGCAGGTTTGCCTTCCCTTAATCTATTTTCTGAGATAAGTCGTAGGGTCAGTATTGCCTCACGTGTTCCAGCATTTCTACGGAATCCAAACTGATCTTCCCCGAGGTCGGCTTCTATCAGTTTTTCCATTCGTCTGTAAAGAATTCGTGTTAGTATTTTGCAGCCGTGGCTTATTAAACTGATAGTTCGGTAATTTTCACATCTGTCAACACCTGCTTTCTTTGGGACTGGAATTATTATATTCTTCTTGAAGTCTGAGGGTATTTCGCCTGTCCCATACATCTTGCTCACCAGATGGTAGAGTTTTGTTAGGCCTGGTTATCCCAAGGCTGTCAGTAGTTCTAAAGGAATGTTATCTACTCGTAGGGGCCTTGTTTCAACCTAGGTCTTTCAGTGCTCTGTCAAACTCTTCACGCACTATCATATCTCCTATTTCATCTTCATCTACATTCTCTTCCTTTTGTATAATATTTTCCTCAAGGACATCGCCCTTGTATAGACCCTCCATATACTCCTTCCACATTTCTGCTTTCCCTTCTTTGATTAGAACTGGGTTTCTATCTGAGCTCTTGATATTCATGCAAGTGGTTCTCTTTTCTTCAAAGGTTACTAACAACTAAAATTTGGAAATAATATTAATAAAAGATACCGTAATGTAATTCACATGGCTAACATTGACTAAATATTTACATTCGCTTAGCAACAGTCGTTCAGTTGCTGATTGAAATGTGTTTTATATACCAATTAAATTAATGGAAAATTATATTGATTTACACCATCAGAGTCTACAAGTTTCTGCAAGTAATCTAGTAAAAAAACTAAAGGTTAAATTCCGACTAACAGCTCAAAACTTGTTGATGGCTAGGGGTCGCGAGCGATTCAGTATGGAAGAGGTAATCTGTGACTAAAGCAAAACCGTTTACACTCTTCCAGATTATTGTTACTCGTCGTATGACAAATGGAGCCGTTGAAACAAAGATGTTCTTTTTGGTGAATGGGTTTATGCAGCGTGCTTCAAAGAAGTTCATCCAGCATCACAAGACTGTATCTCCTACATGTATAAACAAAGAAACTTGAGGTGAATTTTAACTTTTGCAAAGGACTACAAAGTTGTTATTTTTCGAAGAACCATCCGATCACAATTTGACCAGAAAAAGGGATCGGTCGGTAGGACATGTTCTGAGACATCAGGGGATCACCAATTTAGTATTGGGCAGTGTGGAGGGTAAAAGTCGTAGAGGGCGACCAAGAGATGAATACACTAAGCAGATTCAGAAGGATGTAGGTTGCAGTAGGTACTGGGAGATGAAGAAGCTTGCACAGGATAGAGTAGCATGGAGAGCTGCATCAAACGAGTCTCAGGACTGAAGACCACAACAACAACAACATATATATTACAAGCATGTACGAGTACACACAATACTGAGGTATATTTTACAATTACGTTTAAGATCAAAGTTCTAATTTCACTTCCACTGGTACTGGGACTCAGTTCAAGGCGTGACTCATCACTAACTGGAATTTTACTTCCATTCATTGAGATTCCAGGTCGAAGATGTGTCTGGGGACGATCCAAACAGAGGAGGGATTCCAGTCTGTCGCCAGTCATATGTCCCGCCAGCTGGGAGTAAAGGTCTGGGGAGACTTCTTTTCGTAGCAGGATCCCTTTCGTTCTCATCCGCGGTATCCTCTCATCACGGCAGTACGGCGACTATATTCTATGCCCCGTTTTGTTGCCCTTCATGTCAAGCCATCCTGGGCTTACATTTCTCCAAGATGGTAGCCGCCCGCAAACGACAAGAGTTGGTTCCCGCGCTTGCCGAACCCTACCTAGGCCAGTAAGTTCGCCGGATCTCTTCTCAGTTGAGGACATTTGGAGCATTATGGGCAGGGCATTCCAACCAGCTCGGGATTTTCACCATCTAACTTGCCAGTTGGACAAAATCTGGCACGATACCCCTTACGAGGACACCCGACACTCAACTAATCTTTCAATCAATGCCGAGCCGACTACCTGCCTTGTTTTTCTTAGTTCTTGCTCACATGTAAAACTATACTAATCGTAAGGAAACGTTAGAAAAATTCGAAGGAAGGAACAGGAGTACAAGTAGACGTTCTTGTAACCCACCGTTCAGGAACCAAGATTAAAAACACTGAGGCGTTTAGTACGGGTTTAACGACTTAAAACTTAGTGGTACATACTGACTAAGTATTTTTTCTCCGTAAATACTACAGTATAGCGTAAAACATCGATAAGCCAGAATATTAAGGCATTTCGTTGGAGTAAAAAGAAATTAGAAGCAGCTGGTAGTCCTACATTTAAAAAAAGGGTATTCTGACACGAGACATAAATGTGGGACTTCAGACTGGTTAAAACTGGAGAAAATAATACATGTTTTAGAATGAGGAGATTCGAAAGCTGATAGCACACCCTTTAGCAACGAAAATAACTGAGACAAGGCGTATGCCCACACTGAGACCCGGCATTTCGAACGGTCAAACTGACTGATGAATATTCAATACTTGCGGACACGTATCAGAAGCTCATTGATGCAAATCAGGAGAGAGGGAATACAATGAATACGGGAATATTATTGTCTAATCGATAAAGGCCTTTACAAACCATAGTTCTGTAAAGATTCATTTTACACTCAAGGGTTCTACAAATCTAAATTCGTTTCGAAGAGAGCGGCTTGTTGATATTAATGCAGATTGTTCTTGAATTGCTCTGCTGATCTTCAAAGTAAACATTGTCGTCGGTGAAATACCGCTGAAGGTAGGAATTTACTTACCTTGACCGTGACCACCAACAAGAACAGCAGAAGAACACACATAGGAGACATTTGGACTGGACGCCGGGCTGCTGTACTCCGAGACTCAACTGCCTTACAACTGCAGCACGAAGTATTAGCCTCGTCTCCAGTAAGCAAGTCGCTGTACAAAGGTTACCTAGTTAACAGGTGGAGGGAGAAAGCGAAGGCGTACAGCGTCCGTTGTACCCAGTCACTGTATCTACAGTGTCAGTTTTCTTGAAAATACTTAATAAAGCGTTTTGAATGTCGAGTGGGTTGAAGAAGGTGATTAAAATGGGAGCAGCTGACAACGCCTTTACATTCCAGATAATAAGCATTAACTAGATATGTGCTTCCACATATGCCAACGTCTGAATCGTAGCACTGTAACACTGAAAATTACGTGAAGATATTACAAAGTAGTCATACACGGAGTGTTCCCACAAACACAGCGTGGATTTGTGGGAAAAAGGTCTGCTGGATAGGACGGAAAAAGTGGTCTTTTCAAAAGAATGGAAATCGCGTACTATATAACCAAAGATGGCAAAACTAAATATCCAAGAAGCAACTGATTGTGACTCGTTCCACACAGACAAAACATAACACGTTGACATCTAGTGCTAGAAAAGGAAGTCTCGAGTGCATTTTTTTATCACCTGCTTCCTTACTGCATCATACTTAAATTTAATTTCATTCGAGAACTTATTATTAGTCAAATTAAGCAAAAAAATGAATTTCATTTCCCTTTTGCTTTGAGATATTGTTATTTTTCCTATTACGAAACAAACGCACTTATACACTGTGATGCCAAAAGTCATAGGACCGTGATATGTACATACACACTCGGGCAGTAGTACCGCGTACACCAGGCATAAAACAGCCGTTCAGGATATGTCATTTGTACACAGATGATTCACGTTAAAAGTCTTCCGGCGTGATTGTTAGTGCACGACGGGAGTTAACAGACTTTGAACGCGAAATGGTAGTTGGAGGTCATGCGTGGGACACACCGTTTCGGAAATTGTTTGGGAGTTCAATATTCCGAGATCCACAACGTCAACAGTGTGGCGAGAATATCAGTTTCACGCTTTACCTCTCACCAAGGACAATGAAGTGGCCGACGCCCTTCACTTAACGACCGAGAGCTGAGGCGTTTGCGTACAGCTGTCAGTGCTAACAGACAAGCAACACTGCCTGAAATAACCGTAGAAATCAATGTGGGACGTAGGGCGAATATATGTTAGAAAATCGTGGCATAATTCGGCGCTAATGGACTGTGGCAGCAGCCAACCGACGCGACTGTCTTTGCTAACAGCGCGACATCGCCTGTGCCGCGTCTCCTGGGCTCGTCACCTTATCCGTTGGACTCTAGACTGCTGGAAAACTGTGGCCTGGTCATATGTGTCCAGATTTCAGTTGGTAAGAGCTGATGGCAGGTTTCGAGTGTGGCGTAGACACCACGAAACCATGGACCCAAATTGTCAATAAGGCACTGTGCAAGATGTCGGTGGCTGCAAATGGTGTTAGCTGTGTTT
This sequence comes from Schistocerca serialis cubense, assembly GCF_023864345.2. Lineage (NCBI taxonomy): Eukaryota > Metazoa > Arthropoda > Insecta > Orthoptera > Acrididae > Schistocerca > Schistocerca serialis. Next base: position 432,443,688 of record NC_064641.1, on the reverse strand, counting down.
ACATGGGATGGACTGGGTCCTCGGTTACGTTCAGCTACCACAATATTGTTCGCAATTGGTTTGAAGAATATTCTGGACAATTCGAGCGAATAATTTAGCCACCCAACTAGCCCGATATGAACGCCACGGAACATTTAAGAAACAAAATCCGGAGGTCATTTCATACACAAATTCTGCAACGGCAACACTTTCGCAATTATGCCGGCTATAGAGGCAGCATGGCTCAATTTGTCTGCAGGGGACTTCCAAAGACTTGTTCAGTCCATATCACGCCACGCCAAATGAGATCCGACCCGATATTAGCAGGTATCCCATGACTTTCGTCACCTCAGGGCATTATTCCATATTTATTGCAGATGATGACGTGAAACACATCTCTTATCGAATAGTTCAAATGGCTCTGAGCACTATGGGACTTAACATCAGAGATCATCACTCCCCTAGAACTTATAACTACTTAAACCTAACTAACCTCAGGACATCACACACATCCATGCCCGAGGCAGGATTCGAACCTGCGACCGTAGCGGTCGCGCGGTTCCAGACTGTAGCACGTAGAACCGCTCGGCCACCCCGGCCGGCCCATCTCTTATCCTTATTTATATAAAACAAACCAAAACACGCTTAAATCTCAGATATCGAAAATTATTCGTGATTATTCAAACTTAATGGGACATTAACATTAGCAGTTCCTTACTTTTTTTTTTTTTTTTTTTTTACATTTTTCCACCTTTTGTGCTCTTCTACTACACTGCAGACCGCTAACATTTCTGTTCCATGAACGCGAAACGAAACAAACGTTAAACTAGCAGGAATGGAACTACATGCATGTCTATGAAAATAAGTACCATTTCAGCACAAACGCACAAAGTTGCCGAGAGTAACTAGTAGTTTGGAGTGATATGAGCTATTGACGGAAGTAAAGCTGTGAGGTGAGGACGGGGGGAGGGGGGGGGGCATCGTGCACAACATCATCATTGTATCTCTGCTTCAATATCAGCACAAAGAGTACTACGTCGAACTGTATCCCCTAGAAGGCTACAGGACGTGGTCGGCCAGACCTGCCTACTGTCGCGCCTAGGTTCCCTTGTACTCATTATAATTTTGCCCAGTAACACCACTGCTGCTCCAGTTCTTAGCCTTCCCTCCGATGAATACACTGCTACTCGTTTTGCTGTGATTTCTCTCACCTCGTTAAGCGAATAACAGTCGATGATGTTTAGAAGTTACCTCAACCCCCGTACACCTCCTAGACCCACTCTCTGCTAACAAGGAATGTTAAACCATGGATACAGTAATTTTAGACCGTTTTCACGGTAACCACCGTGCGGTTTGCCAAGTGGCTACACTGTATCCGAAAATGAAACCAGGATACTAGTGACAATCACACGTGGCCCAACACTTTAGACGACTTACACAGATTTTATCTCTGGTAAACCCTTCCCAAACAGATGTCAAGATTCATCTCACCACATTCTACGAGTCACTGTAGCAAAACCTGTAAGATATTTGTTGTGATCAAATAAGGGCCTCTGACACTAGCGAATTTCATGTCATCGCCTGACATCTCAAATTATTGTTCCTGTGATTTCTTCATGCCAAAAGCTGACAAAGTCACTTACTCCTAAAGCTTAGCAAGATTACTATCGCTCTAATGAATCACTTACGCGAACCTCTTCTCCACATATTTGTTGCCCATGATGCTCGTTACCCTAGAAATGGCAAAGTATGGACTGGTGCTGGAAGCTTTCTTGTGTAGTTGCCGTGCTGTGTGCCAACGGTCACATAATGCCTCCACAACGGCATCAGATAAAAAAGAATTTCTTGAGGACTTCGTAGTCTTACACCTCAGACGATGGCATGCGTCTAACACATAAGAACATATATTACCACCTATCAGCCCAAAAACACCCTGCACCCAATCCTATCGACTCCATGGATATACGCAAAGACCCAGGTAAGAATAAAATCTTCTCGGTTTTCAAGCCACTTCAATCTGAATAAAATTCTCGAGCTTTCGGTGGCCATTTCCGCCATCTCAGTCAGGAGTACAACAAGTGACCGTCAGGCTGATTTTTTTCTTTATTGTATTTTCCATTCCCCATCTGGGGAGGGGCGGGGGTCTGCTGGCAGCATAGGAGCTGCTCTTCAGCTGAGGGACATTTCAAGTATACAGGAAGATATTTAAAACAATATAAAGGAGAAAACATGGCGGAAGATAGATATAAAAAGGGGGAACACAATGGAAGAAAACATACAAAAAGGGGTGACTGTAAAATGGAGAGAAAATCTAAAAAAGTATTTTACACACAAACAAACACACTGTAAGTATTAAAAGATACAAGGTGGAGTAGGGCCAGTGCATAAAAAGTCACAGAACGATTAAAACAGCCACGTGGATAGCACAGAACAATGACAGACAGCAAAACTGCAAGTCGAGCACACAATTAAAACCAAATGAGTTGACAACACTGGAGAATGGCCCAAACACAACATTGACCCAGTACACTTGATAATGAAGGGAAAAGTGGGAGGATCTGCCAAGGGTAGGTGTGTGAGGGAGAAGGGAAAAAAGGGAGGAGGTAGAAATCATTGAGACAGAAGGAGTGGGTGGTGCAGGGGTGTTGGAAAGGGTGGATGTTTTCAAGGAATGTGGTTCAGTAACAGATGATGTCTTCAGCCATGAGGGGCCGATGCAGGGAATTGTTGGGGTGGATGAGAGGTTGATGGGATGGGACAGTAAGCTTGAGGGTGGCAGGAAGGGGTTTAGCCCTGCATTTGTGGGAGTAGGTGGGATGCAGTCCATTGTAGGTGTTACAAGACGGAAAGGTGGCGAGGTTGGTACAGTTTTTGAAAGAATGGGTGACCTTGCAATGGGGACAGGTGGGGAGGTTTTTAAAGTTATGGGCCAGGTGATCATTATACTTTAAGCAGCACTGGCAGCAATAGGATTGTGGAGGGTATACGGAGGATTCAACTGAGTTGTGGCGGTGAAAAATCACGATTCCCTGGGTGAGGAGGTGGTCGATGAAAGGGGTGGACTCCAAAAAGGCGTGTATGGGATAAGTGGGACTGGAGGCATTGTGGATACGGCAAGCAGAGCGGATTTCAAGGTCAGGGTGAGAGTTTAGTTCAGCCAGCACCTTAACCTGAATGATCACTGGGCTGAGCTTGGTGATCACGGCAGTGTAGGATGGAGATGACAGGGAGGCTTCAGCTGGCGAGGAGGGGAATAGGAGAGGTAGGTGTCAGGAATGTGGGGTCAAACATGATACATGGGAGTATATGGAGGAGGACCATATGACAGAAAGGGGAGGGGGATTTGATCATGACTGAGTCCCTGCAGGGAACCAGTTGGGAGATGGGAGCACCTGGAAGATATTTTCATATCTTCATGGTTAGGGTGTGGGTGTTGAGGAACTTTAGGTTGGGGGTCGAGAGGACAAAGGTGTAGAAGGTGGGGGCTGGGGTGTGAGTGACAGGAGGAGGGGTGGTATCCATGGAGACAATAGCGGGAGGGGGAGGGGGTGGTGACTTTTTTTGAAGTGGCGGGAGCAGTATTGGCATTGAAGTGCTTTTTTTGTGAGGGTAACCTGGTAGGTGGGGAGGGGGCCGGGGAAGAGAGGGAGGTGGTGGGTTGCAGATCCTTCAGGTGTATTGGAAGTAGATAGCCTGATGTGATATGAGTGGGGGTGGGGGCAGAAGATAAGGTGAGGTGTAGCAGTGGAGGTGGCAGCTGAGGCATATCTGAAGGCAGGGGCAGGAAGGGGAGCCATTGCAGGTGTGGAGACTAGAGCAACGGAGTAGAGGCGTAAGTAGACAGCAGGGGAGGAGATGGGGAATGGATGAGAGGGAGGAGGGGAGGCGAGATGTAAGTGGGGAGGCCAGAGTCGGCACTCCAGGAAGTGATAGTGGAAGTGGAGGAGTGGGAGGTGTAGATTACAGTGGAGGTGGGAGGGTTCATGACAAAGGCGGCGACAGACTGACAGCAGGCGGGCAGTGACGGACAGACAGACAGTGTGCGGCGACGGAAGCGGCGAGCACCGGGCGGCGGCTGGCGGACGGCAGTGGCAGACGGCGAAGGGGGAGGGGACTTCCAAAAACGTCAGTTCGACCCTGACAGTAGCTCAGGTGGCGGAATCATCTGATTTGGAAGTTGGGGGATCCAAACCTCGAGATGCCAGGCTCGTAACCGTTTTCCGCTTTTATAGTCACTATTGCGGCCGCAGGCACCCATCAGAGATGGCCAACAAGTACGTGGAAGATGATTGGGCAGCTCATAACAGCTCCGGCACGCCTGAAGACCGAGTGGCATCAGCTGGCGCGAGGGGCCGGCGCCACGTTTGAAACTGCAGCTCCCGCCTCCCTACAAGCGTCTAGCATTCGTCATTGCTTCCTTTCGACATCCAAAGCCCGCCCCCACGCCCTGATGAGTGTGTAACCCTGGACTCTGATAAAATTGTTGCTGTTCTCTCTAATCTCAGCTGCCTCTTTCATAACGGAAACCCAGTATGTTGTCGCAAGAGGCAAGACTCTCGTGTTCTCAAAGATTATTTTGTGTCCATTTTCCAGGGAATGCTCAGCCATGACCGACTTGTCGAGCTCACTTTGTGTAGTATGTTGCTTGTGTTCTGTACAACGCTCTGCAACTGTGCTAATTGTCTGACCTATGTGGATGCTGCCGCATTCGCAAAGGATACCAGGCACACTGAGCATACGAAGAGCTGTGTCGTCTTTAACAGGGAGCAGCGTATCTCCTATCTTAGGGGCGGACCGACACACTGGTCTCATTTCCATGTCTCTGCGCACAGGTCCCAATTTTCTGCCTGTTTGATCTCTTCAGCCGACTCACAAGGTGTCTTTCTTCAGTGGCGCCAGAAACTGTACGCAATAACTCTCTTGCTATAAGCATTGTCTCTGCGCACAAGTCCCAATTTTCTGCCGGTTTGACCTCTTCAGCCGATTCACAAGGTGTCTTTCTTCAGTGGCGCCAGAAACCGTTCGCAATAGCTCTCTTGCTTTAAGCACTCCTTTCAACACTTGTCTCAAGTGCTGTAATTCAGAGGACGTTTTCCTTATGTATCTTCGGTAATCCATAAAGCCCGGGAGGTCGGTGGCCTGAGGCATTAATTTTTTCGCCACTTCGTCTGGTAAACCAGAATTCTTTAATAACTTCCCTATCTTCCTGAAGATGGCTTGTGTCGGATCGCGACTAAGCTTCCAGAACACATCATCTGCTAATAAATGTAGCACCTTCAGGTGGTAGTTTTCAGTGTTTTTCCGTCACAATGATGGTGATAGCGTTCCGCATAGTACTGACATCCTACAGACCATGCGTATATTACATCTAAACGAACTTCATTCCGATTTTTATTGTGTGAGTAAATGGAAACACTTAACAATTTCCGTGTTCCACTTGCAAACGTCGAGAAAGTAATTGTTCTGTAACGTGTAAGTCTTACTAATGTTTATCTAACGATCACTCGTAACCGGTAAATTTAGATTGTAGTTGAAGTATTCCTCACTCAGAATACATCCACAAGCTCACAGGTAGATGTAATTAAACTTTGTTTATTTGAACAAATAAACTTCGAACACAAACAGTCTGTTGAGCTGACAATAACATGTTAAGTACAGATGCGTTCGAGTTGGCGGTGTCGAAGGCGAAGTCGAGGGACACGGCAGTAGAAAAGTATTCTGCAGTTAGTTGTGATTCAAGGACCACAAGAAATTAACAACACTGGTGCACGCACACAAGCTTATTCAAAGAAAATATCAGCACCGTGTATCGTTGGTAAAATACGAAAGTCTACGACGAAGTGGCAAACTCTAATTCTTGCATTTTTTTAGAGGTATTCCAGATTTAATGGGTGTAAGTGCAGATATTTTTATTCGTGACTGAGAACTGTGTATTGAACCACATTATATCAGCGTTTGCTTTATCTGCAAAGTAATGATTATATCTATCAGGGGTAGTACGTTTCAGGTCAGTTAGTACCTACCAGCACATGTGGCAAGCCATTAAAGTTTAGTTTTCCCTGGGCAGCACGTCTTGTGTTGAAGTGTGGACTTAAGGACGCGAAACAGTTAGTCCATACTGCCGGCGTAGTCCATTTAGTGGTGCAGTTACGACCATGCAGAAAACATCAGGTAGTAAATTATATAACGTGTTTGAGGGAAGACTGTTTGATGCAGAGAAAAAACAGCGAACACACTTATACACTGTTCAATCAACGTTATCCACCGCGACGTTGCATGCCTCCTGGTGGCGTTGCCGGGACGTGATGCGGTAACAAAAATATGTAAGTGGAGCAGACACGGTCGGGGATCACCCTAGAGAAGATATGGGCTGCAAATGCGCAAATCCATTGAGGTATGTGACTTTCACAAAGAGGAGATATTACTCACAGCCTACAAACGAGTATCTCGAAAACGGCGAAGTTCGTCGAATGTTCACGTGTTACTGTCGTGAACATCTATAGAAAGAGGTAGAAGGACAGTGGAACCAGCACTAGGCGCTACAAGGCTGGACATCCACGACCATTCACAGAACGTGGGGTTCGCAGGCTTGTCTGCTCTGTAAAGTGGGATAGATGGTGATCTGTGACGAAAAAGCACAACGCTAGTGCACGCACAAGTGTTCCGGAGCACACCATTCATCGTCCATTGTCGATCATGGAGTTCCACAGCTGACCTCCCTACGTGTTTACCTGTTGACCCAACCACATCGTCAATTACGGTTGCAGTGGGCACGGGATTATCAGGACTCGACCGTCGCTTAAAGGAAACATGTCGGCTGTTCGGATGAATCACATTTTTGGTATACTAGGTCGTCTCCCAAACACCGTCTTTGAGGTGATAAGTTGATCGAAATGTGCAGCGCGCCGTGGATGCAGGGTGGTGGCATCATTATTATGCTATGGGAGACATTATCTTACGCTTGCATGGGACTTGAGGTAGTAATCAAAGACACGCTGAGAGCTGAGAGCCACCTGCATCCGTTGACGCTTGATGTCTTCCTCGACGGCGATACCATCTTTTAGAAGTATAATTGTTCATGTCTCGGAGCCAAAACGGTGTTACAGTGGTTTGAGGAGAATTACAGTGAACTCACGTTGATGTCTCTGCGACCAAACTCGCCCGATGTAATTTCTATGGAACCGTCTGTGTTGCTATCGAACGCCATTACCACTCACGCAAAGCAGTGCCTCGTTATTTACGCGGATTATACGACCTGTGCGTAGACATCTAATGTCACATACCTCCACAAACCTACCAACAAATTGTCGTATCCCTGATACGCAGAGCCAGTGATGTATTTGATAAGGGGATGCATCGGCGCCTCATAAAACTCCCATAATTGAATAAGTGGAAGTACTGCCCTTGGGGGAGGGAGAACTTCATCCACCTTTTATTGCACAAAATGTTTTATTCATATAAACATTAATTCAAACAACAATTATAACGAAAAATTTTTCCAAATGAGTGGTTAACAGATATCTAAACAGGAACAAGTTTGCTCTTGACACAATAATTCTGATACAGATACAATCTACAAAAGCAAAAAACTAGGATTAAATAACAATTCCCTGAACACCTTGCCGTTGCAGTGTTTACTACGAAGGTTGACTGAAAAGTAACTCTTCAACAGTAGGCAGCATTGGTATGTGGCAGGTACTGGCTTGTTCGGTAGCCTCTTCTCTATAGATCCAGTTAGCATTGAACTGTTGTGTTGTTACAGCGCAAAGTATGGAAGCCTACGCTGACGGTCGGTCAATGCGATTTAAGCAACGTGCAGTCATTGCATTCTTCACAGCAGAAGATGTCACCCCAAAGAAGATTCATCAGAGAATGAAAGCAGTTTATGCGCGTTGTTGGGCGACTAAGTTTAAAGGTGTTGAGGCAGGAAAATCTGACCTGCGTGACAAACAAGGAGTTGGACGTCGTGTGACAGCTACACCCAGTTTCACAAGCATAATGTCGACAGATTGATTTAGGACGATCGTCGTATCACTCATAAATTGCAAGCACAGTCGGCGTTTCAAAAGAACGTGTGGGTCACATTATTGCTTTGCTTGGCTACCGGAAGATCTGTGCACGATGGGTACCTTGGATGCCACCACAGCAGAGCAACACAATCTCACCACTGTACGGCATCCTCCATACAGTCCAGATATAGCACCGTCTGACTTCCATCTGTTCCCGATAATGAAAGATGATCTGCGGGGACATCATTATGCTTGAGAGACTGTGGTTGCGGAAACAGAGTGTCGACTTCTTCCGTGACGGCTTCAGAGAACTTCTTCATCGTTGGCAGAAATGTATCCAATTGGCTGGTGAATATGTGGAAAAAAAAATTTGTAATTAAAGATCTCATTCTAAGGATTTTTTCTGCGTTTGATTTATTAAAATATTCTCATCCAAACCCAATTAACGAAGACGGAGGCATTACTTTTCATTCAACCCACATAGTTACCCATCAGACGGCAGCAGCCGATTTACACTAATGCAACATTCATGGTACTATTGTACCATGACTAACAGTAAAATGATAGGGATCAATCGTTACAGATCAGACGCCAGAAGCAAGTTTACGTTAAGGCAAATTTCGCGGGTTTGTATTAATGCGATTACAAATAACGCTTTCAGTGTTAAGTATATCGAGGACTAAACTCATGATAAACAGAACAGTGACGAAAATGGCTTCATACACTAAACGACACGCTTGGCAAGTGGATTCGTAAGTAAATAAATGCAAAAAGCAGCTTTAAACATGCACGTCTTTCATATAAAACACGATTTAGTCAATGCCTGAAAAGGACAGGCAGTAATTACATGTATAGAAATTTCTTTTAAGTTTGTGAATCTTGCACCGGTAAACGACACCTGTCTTACATATGTATCTGAGCTCCAGGCGCCAACCAGATACAGACACGAACGTCTTATACAACAGGCAGCGTGAACAACGGCCAGTTGTAACGCTCGACCAGTAATTGTGGTCCAGACCAGTCGTGCGAGGTATACAAGTATCAGACCGACGTTGTTTCACATGTAGTCAATCATACAGTATTAACTTCAAAACACGCAACTGTCATTGGGTACACCTGGAGCATAAACGGGAACAACAAAGACAAACACCCAGGCTCGGAGATGTAACAAATCGCAAGAATTTGGACCCAATAAATAGCGCGTCCCAATGCGAGAACGGCACAACTTAAGCTCCTGAAATAAATAATCCTTCCCTAATGAACTCAAGGCAGTGCGCTTAGGACAATACTAGGTAAAAAAACATCAAAGTAGTATCAAAACACGTTAAGCATATTATCATTGCCTCCAAGCAGTAGCCAAATGACACTCAAATGCCAGGTATTTTAAACAACCAATTCAACTCATAGTAACATAATATTCCCTCAAGGAAAGGCATAAAATGATAAATTAGTCTTACAATTATTACACGTCCTTGACGGACCAAACATTCAAGACTCCGCAGAGAAATCTGACGCAATGATCGTACATTGATGCACAGGTCTGTTCAATGATGCACAGTGCTTTCTGAAGCCGGCCGAGGTGGCCGAGTGGTTCTAGGCACTACAGTCTGGAACCACGCGACCGCTACGGTCGCAGGTTCGAATCCTGCCTCAGGCATAGATGTGTGTCATGTCCATAAGTTAGTTAGGTTTAAATAATTCTAAGTTCTAGAGGACTGATGACCTCAGAAGTTAAGCCCCATAGTGCTCAGAGCCATTTGATTTCTGAAACAGACTAAATATTATGATTAAGAAAGATTACACAGTAACCTCCAAGTTTTAAATGGTAAACCTGAATATCGACGCCATCAGACGTCAACACGAATTACTACATACAAACCGATTGGCGCAACAAGTTTCGTAGGGGCTAACCACGACATTAATTGTGCAAAGAGTTTCGTGATTGAGAACCTACCAGTGGTCTGTCTCAGGTTCATCACACTTGCGACACGGAGGGCGGAGAATGTGTCTTCAACGAATGACGTAAGTACAACGATATCACCTTAGTACGTCTGTGGAAGTCCGTGTCCAACAGCATCGGAAAGGCAGGTCACGAGTAAGGACCCTCAACAACATATAATCGGCCATCGACCTCTAAACTTCTTCCCTACACAGTCCATCCTTAAACGCGCCCATCGTTTCTCGTGCGCGTCACCTCGCGACCACATCACGAGTGCCAAAAGGGTACGATCTCTTGAGACGAATCGGTAGGATGAAAGCCAGCAGGTCTCAGTATTTAGTTTCAAACGAGCTATTAAGCAGGTGGTCGTATTGTTTTGGCTCATCAGCGTTCGTATCCATTTTAAGGTACCAAATATAAACATTTTTCGATGGCTTTGAGCCACAGTTATGTAGTACTTTTTGAAAGAGCAAACCGTAATTTGACTGTGAATTATTATATTCACCTTTTGTACCATCCAGATTTCAGCTTTTATGTCATTATCAACTACAATGCTAAAGGTTGTTATACGATCATTAAGTCATATTTGTTGAGGCAGTCCAAAGCTTTGGACCGCCTTCATAAACATAACCTAATAGTGGTAACCACCTTCAGCACTGTTCTTGATAGCGTACTGAATACTACAAAAGGTAAATATCTACACTTATACCCGTTACACGATGTATCTTCGCAGTATGTACACGGTTACATAATGTCAGCTTGTCTTCTGACACCAGTAGCGTCAAATCAGTACTGAATCGACTGACCTCTCCAGGTATGAGAGGAAGAGTGGGTAATTTATTTATCAACCGCAGCTTCTTGATAAGATAAACTTAAAAGACAATCATTACATCATCTAGGATAAAGCATCGAAATCATGTCTCTGACAAAGGAAGATATTTAGCCAGCTGGTATCTATTTGCGTTTCAGCTAGACCCGTATCTACATGACTATATTGCAATTCACATTTAAGCACCTGGCAGAGGATACCACGAACCACTTTCAGATGATTTCCCTGTCATTCCACTCTCTAACAGCACATGGGAAAATCTTTCTGTACGAGCCCTGATTTTCTTACTTTATTATTATGATCATTCCTCCCCATGTAACCTGACGACAATAAAATATTTTCGCGTTCAGAATAAAAAGTTGGTTATTAAAATTTCTTGAAACTACCTCATCGCAATTAAAAACGCCTTCGATTTAGTACTTGCCAACACAACTTGCTTATCATATCCATGACACCCCCTCCCCTGTTTCAGGGTAATATAAAACGAGCTGCCGTTCATTGGACTTTTTTTTCGATGTCATCCATCAATCTCATCTGGGAGGATCGCAAATCGCACAGTAAAACTCTAGCAGAGGACGGACAAGCGTGGTGTAGGCAGTCTCTTTAGTAGACCTGTTGTATCTTCTAAGTATTCCGCTAATAAAACACAGTCTTAGGTTTTTCTTCCCGCACAGTATTATCAATCTGGTAGTTCCAATTTAACTTATTCGGAATTGCAGTTATTTCCGTGTGTCTGTATAAAATTAATCAAGTCATTCATTCGGAAGGACAATTGTTAAGGCCCTGTCCAGCAATCCAGATTTGTGTTTTCCGTCATTCCCCTAAATCGCTTAAGGTAAAGACTGCGATGGTTACTTTTAAAGGGGACCGATTACCTTCCTCATCCTTCCCTTCTCCGATCTTGTGCTCATCTGTAATCACCCCCGTTATCGACAGGAAGTTAAACAGTTTTTAATTTTCCTCAGAAAAGTTTCAGCACTTAGCTGCAAGCAAACAACTAATCAGCAGTTTATTAATTTATTATAATTCATATTATATTACGTGACAACAGCAACCATGACGTGCCATTAGTATTAATTTTAAATCTAGAGTGAGTCAATAGCGTTAATATCAGTGAAATGGGAATTAGCTTGAACAAGGAGTTAGTAGTTGATGGTTGCAGACACAACATCGCTGTTACAGTATTCTACAAAAGACTTCATAAATGTTGACCACTGACAGGTTGGCATATACGATTGGAGATCACCCACTCAGCATCAGTGAAGGTCAGAAGATGGTGTATTGAGTCACCGAAAATAGTTTCTGTATAATAAATAACATTAAAACGACGGTTAAAAGTCTTTCATTGTATCGTGTAAGCAAATGGCCAGAAGTCCCACAAACCATATCAAGAATAAAAGATAAGTCAGCATATTGCAAGTACACTCGCAGATACAGATGGTAACCGTTCCCTGATGCCAACCACTTAGTCACTCTGAATAGATTATGACAACTCGTCCCATCACTTCGTTAGCGTGATGAGTTCCCTCGTTCTTGAGTCTCATAACATTTCGATTTACTTTATAATATACAGAGTGCAATCTGAAATCAGGACAGTTATGTGCAAGTTTACGCTATGTCAAAATTCTGGTTCCAAAAGCCACTTTCCATAGCTTGTGGGTGAAAAGTTGTGCAGTATGAGATTTAGCAGGATGATTTAATTGTTTTTTGATCTTATACTGGTTAGTTGAGAGAATCTTTCAAGTAATGATACACGTTAAGATAGTGCAGTTTACTTAAGAAAAACATCAAAGAAATATCACAAGTTGTTCTACAAACGAAATGAAAAACTAATTTAGCAGTTTTTATTAAGATCTCAACAAATGGATACTGATCACATTAGTGTCAGGAAGTATCTTGTGTCAAAAGACTGTAACAAGACTATTCTGCATAAAACTGGTCACTGTAGTATTTGCTAATCCTAGGTGTAAATGACTGAGTTTATACTAACATAAATAGTAGGGTAACTTGGTTTCTGCAGCGTTTTGTTAGTGCAGGTTACATGCATTTAGGGGCAAAGTTGAATGATTTGTGATCCCTCCCCCACCCCTTAACATTTTGTTCAGCTTATTGATTTATGAACCCCTGGGGTTGATTTTTGACAAACTGAGATTAATCTATCCTTATGAGAATGAACTACACCAGGATGAAGAAGGAGGAAGAATGGGTCTACTGCATGATAGTAACAACAACTACCACAACAAGTTAGAGTGCTCTGCATCGTATCAAGAAGCACTAAACCACAATCCTAGTAGTTGTTACAGCTAGCTGCCTGACATTGCTGAAAACAGTCATATAAACAGCTCAGGCAACTCCCAAATGTCCACACACAGCGCGCCCATCCCTTTGTACACTGCCATCACTGATGCTCAGAGGTCATAGTAAACTGCTACAGTGAGTGCAGCCACAGTCATGGACGTGTGCATCTGCCAGAATGCCCCACCATGGCCAAAGGTTGCATCCAAGGACGTTTGGAGTGGAAAGAATTCGGATATTACATGTCCAGCACTAACACTTGACAGTGATCGATACTGAATAGCTCAATTTTCCACAGAGAAAACATGCAACACACCCAAACATGGAGACAGCCCAACATATACTGAGTATTAGTTCACTGTTCAGCTGTCCAGAGGATGCCACAGAAGTCACCACCAGGACTTGACCCCACAGCTGTGGGCAAGAACAGACTGGCCAGCTGGCCAGAACTTTTCTTTGTACTCGCCACTCATGACAGCATTAACTTGAAAATGTCAGTTTGTTCTGGTCATAGGCCACCACAGCTATTTACCTGTTTGACCAGCAGACTCGTCATAGGAAACCAACCATGTATTTATCACTGTAATTACAATTAAATATTACGATTGCAGCCCACTCTGATGACACTTCACAATGAGTGAAGTATCGGAAATACCTCCTCCCAAAGGCTCTGCTCTGGGTCGAATCTCACATTGAAATATTAATATCTATATCCTCCTATGACTGGACATAATTTTCGAAGTGAAATATTTCATCCCCCTTCAGGTTATCAATGTGCTGGAATTGCAGTTTTCCAGGTCAAATCCACAATTTCTTTACGACTGAACATAGTCATTTTCTTATGAACATGTTGGAACACTGACCATAGAACATTACAGCTCAACAAATACTTTAAAAGCCTCCTGATCACGCCGAATCTATCACACATCCCTACTTAGTTTATTAATTCGCCAATAACTGAGTACTGGTGGCACTAAACAATACTGAGCGAAAATCCGTGATGGATCAACTTGCTGCATTAGTTTTTGTTGCGCGTGGTACCAATGTGTTAAGAAGAGAGACATAATCGCCTTATAAGTGACCATATATTAAAAACACGATCACAACGACCATGTTACTGTCCCACTGCATAAAAAGTCTTGATTCTACACAAGTATCACTAATGACATCTGCGTTAAAAACTATATATGCTCTATAAATCGAGGTATGGTATAGCTTATGAATGAAGTGGACTTCCACACAAATACCACAACACTCAATATAGACGGTGATTTTGGGGATGTATATTAACAGATTGGAAGTGCGAGTGCACATCGCCAGCGGTTTAAGATTGTAATAAAATCACCCTTCTCACCGAATTTAGGAAGTGATTCGGTTAAAGAATATGGTATTAAGACCGTACTTGCAACACCCTCATTCTGCTGCTAGATATTTCCCACGGTAACAAACCATATTTATAATGCTTTCTATCTCGATACCATGTATATGGTGAAACAGAGCTCTGCAGTAAATCCACGGGCTTATAGGAGAGAGGGAGAATGGTAATTGACTGAGAATGATCACATACAGTAGATGGAGTGCTACGTGAAGAATCTCTTAAAACTGCAATCTAGACTGAAGTCTTAAGAAATGTACAAAGTTTTATGACCAATACACTGATTTTTGGATGTATAATGTTAGCTCTCTGCTGGAAATTCCGTCCGCCATTTGGAACTAAGTCTCTCCATTCAGCCAATCATTTGAATTGGATCCTATGCAGATGTCTTTTAATTGTTATAGCCACTGGTGAATCACATTTGTGGCACTCACATATCTCGAAAGGAATCACCATTTTCGAACCCATCAGCTAAGGAGCCCATGCAGCAAAACCCCAACATGGTTTTAGCAGTCTTCCTGAATCTATGAATGTTTCTCAGTCTCTCCTCACCCTCTCTGCAGGAGGGTGTTTCTTATCTGGGAAATTTGGAAGACTTCACATCATACAGAAACTGGAAGAAGGACGAGGATTTTCCTACTGCATCGTGATGCATTCCCAAACTACATACAGGTAATGCAGTTCAATGTAGATCTGCACTCTCAGGGTGCATTCATGTCTTTCACCCAAACATTCTCTTCCCCCTCATTATTTTGGATCATTCAACAAACTATGAACTATAAAAGTTTCACTAACATCACCCAGTACAGAACTCAATAACGTAATTACCCTGTCCCTCTCTTCCAATATATTGGAAACAAATACCGTCTGCATGCTGATATCAAACATATGTGACGATACCATTAAACTTCCAGGTATTTGCCCAGTGGAGAAGGTGGCCAGTGATCAAAGTCGCTTGCACAGTAAAGTGCAAAGTTTGGTCACTTGTACTGTGGGAGGACCACATCCCACAGACTATCAGTCATAAGAGAAGGTTCTTGTGTTGTTCTTTCATAAGCAGTTTCATACATTGTTTTTCTGCTGTAACACATCCAACCAGTGTATGACTACAGCTTTGTGCACCACCATACATTTTATTTTTCCACCACGATCTTGAGGTCTGTGTCAGGTGCTAAACCGATATTAAGACGTTTCGATCCATTGGCTAACACAGAAAGCTAGACAGCACATTGTGTAAACTATGCTGCTCCCACAACACACAGGATGGTTGAAATAAAATACACAGGCAGTGTTTCTTATTGACAAATGTGTAGAAGACATCAGAACTTATGGAAACTTGTAGAGTTTGCAGCATTGTGGAGCATTTCCAAACAGCTGTCCAAATGTGATGATGATGATGATGTTTGGTTAGTGGGGCGCTCAACTGCATGCTCATCAGCACCTCTGCAAAGTCCCAATTTTTACACAGTCCATTTTCTTTTCACAATCCAATCTAGTCACTCTAACGATGACGATGATGTTGATATGATGGGGAAAACACAAACACCAAGTTCCTGGACAGAAAAAAAATCCCCAATCTGATGTCAAAAGGTGATGAGCTCTACCCTTAATCTCATCTTCCATATTGATGGGGTAGCAGATGGCTCAGCATTCCGGTTTTAGAAAAGATCCTGAGCACTGATTATTGCACTCAGGTATTTGATCGCAGTGGTAGTCATCCTTGCCTCCAAATCTTTACACATGGTGCCTTTCATTTTTATGTGGAATGATGGGATATTCTGCAGGACTTAAACCCACCTAGCACATGTAGTATGTACCATCAACTGTCAATCCCACCAGTAGAGAAATGAATCTCCATATTTTTATAGTATTTTCATCACTTTATGTATTTTCCCTCAATTCTCGTAATTTTACCAGGTTCAAACGGTTCAAATGGCTCTGAGCACTGTGTGACTTAACATCTGAGGTCATAAGTCCCCTAGAACTTAGAACTACTTAAACCTAACAAACCTAAGGACATCACACACATCCATGCCCGAGGGAGGATTCGAACCTGCGACCGTAGCGGGTGCGCGGTTCCAGATTGAAGCGCCTAGAACCGCTCGGTCACGCTGGCTGGCTTACCAGGTTCACCGCAGTTTTAATGTATTTCACTCAATTACTCAAGGCCCAAATCACCATTCTCGATGAGTTGTCACATCAACGAAGCATCTCATCACGTCGATCTGGTTACGCTATATGACACTTTAGCATGGTACACAAGCTCTGTATCATTGCCAAACCACCCCCTCCATTACTTTGAGAGTCACAAACATGTGGAGATATTGCTAACCCTGTTATACAGTCTACATAACATGACACAAATGCTGTGTCTGAGTGCTGGAAATAGCCTCAGCAGAGAGGAGAAACAAAAACTAACTCCCTTAGCTGAAACACATTATGAATTCGGTAAGATTTCATTACGATTTGCCATCTCCTCCTACGTAGATGGAAACACAAATTATTCTCACCTTCGTGAGATAAAGTCGGCAATACAAAGCTTTAGTACTCAGGCCTCTATTTCGAAAAGAACTACCCCTTCATTGAACCTATAGGCTAAGAACCCTGAGAAAAACTCTACATGGTGTGTCTCTATGCATCTCGTAACTCTTCCTCTGTCTTTAACCAATCCTTCCTGCAATACTGTCTCCGATTTAATTTGAAACTGATGATAAGTAGGAGGGTACTATACCCGCTACATTCGAGATCTCGTGAAGTAACAGAAAGATCTGAGTTCCACATAATCAACACACTTCGAAACTTTGCTCTCGCAAAGTGTCTAACACCTGTCTCAAACTTCTACTGATCAGCTCTAGTGATATAGACCGCGTTTCTCATTCCTGTACTGTAACTGCTGTTCTGTGAAGAGTGTTTCGCACCAATCTTACTCACACCACCAGTCCAATTATGTACAGTCTTCTCTAGATACTTGCATGCTGAAGATTTTAGTGCTCTTTATCAGTGTAGATAAGAGCCTGATAAATTTGAGAGTGTCATGGTGATCTCACAGACGATTAAGAAGCAGAAGAAGAAGAAGAGGAACGTTTGAGTTATGCATGATGGAGCTCCAGATGTAAGGACTTAGAAACGTTTTACGCAAATAGCTTGTGCTATCTATTGTCTAGAATGGTTGTAGTGTCTGGATTCCATACCAAGGCGCTAGGAAGAGAGAAATGATCGTAGAACATAAACACAAACGCGTAGCAGCATGTTTGATACAGTAAATTATACGCCGTGCTGCATTAACTCCATGAACAGAACACACTCTGTTATACACACAAAGTTTGTCAAGCCAATGTATACACAGGGATTGCAGTACCTCACTATCCCCTGTCACTAAGTTAGAATCACTGTAGTTATAAAACTGAAGACTCGATTTATGTCCTAGATGTGGCAGGGGGAAGGAGTACTTTCCATATATCTTTGTTCATATAGAGGAGGGTGTTGAAATAGGTTTTCCATCGACGGACATCGTGCAATACCTTTTTATTTTTTCTCACAATATCAGTTTATATGAATATTTTCTTTTCCTCATTAGTAATAAGAAATTGGTACATAGCCACAGAAAACAGCAAGGCTAGACTTTTAAAACTGTCTTTATAACAAAAGAGTGATATCAGGAGAATATTCAACTTTCTTTAACAACTTTTGTTTCAGTTACGCTTGACAATACTTACGTTTTAGACCTCACATAATAAGGACATATAATTTTCACTCCTGCATCAACAATGGATGTTATGAATGCTATGTGTAGTAAAACACGCATCCTAGATGCAAGAAAATATTTTACTTATAAGCATGACTTTCACCTGCAATCATATGAAGAGGAATTAATTTCTTCCATCCTGCAAGATTTTTATATATATATATATATATATATATATATATATATATATATATATATATATATATATATATATATATATATGCGCTAATATCCAGATTTAATGGGTGGACTGTACGATCTGCAACCATAGAAAAATTGGAGGTAAAACAATATCAGAGTAACTTAACAGTCACTTCTATTAAATATTTATATATGTAGTAATCGAACAACTGTCTTTTTGTGAAGCACGAAGTTTGCTGCAAAATACGGTTTGTGTGACTTCAGTATTGGTACTTTGCATTGTATTTTTCTTACGTTTGCGACGATGACCGTTCATGGTACCAAATTTAATTTCAACAAGAATTCATGCTTTAAATCCAGTACTGCAGTAGTAATTATCTCTCATTACGTAAATTTCACGCCAGTTCGTACTCTATGTGTTCGCTGTTGGGTTGCCTCGCAACAACGTAATTTCAAAACCGACCAACAAAAAAAACACATCATAATTATCCACATACGGGTTGTAAGTTCTCTGCTGACTGTGGTATGGAGAGGTTTGCTGTTAATGATTGCTGGTAGCTAGCGCTCTAGGTCACACACAATTGTATACGAGTCGAACACCAAGTTCCACCATATAACTGATGCACCCCAAGAGAGCAACGGAAGAAAAATGATTAAATGCGCGATAAATGACATACTGCAACATCTCTCTCTCTTTAGAATGCATCATTAAACCATTGAATCATACCTCATTGCAACCCCTCTCAGCCGATCACTTCATCTACTTTCTGTCATCCTTTAATGCCCATCCATGACAATTTAGAAGCAGATGGAACTCTTTTTCAGCAAAGCATTAAAGGCAGCAGTCAACTTCAATTTATCCCTAATACGTCAATAGACATACAGCAGAATGTTGTTAAGAAATTTGTAGCACCTGTTCTATAAGATATTTGTTAGCTGACACCGCATTGTTGTGACTGGTTGAGAGTACGGAGAAGCTCGTTGTAAATATTGTTCGTTAGAGCTTAAAAAGCCTAAACAGTCTCGCACAGGTTCAAACACACAATCCATTCTGTAATTGTATATCGTAGTCCTCCATCTGGTAATACAATGCTCTTCAACCAAGGACACACTATAAAAATCTGTAAGTAGGTTGCTAATAACTTTGGGGTTACACTTGGGCTTGTGATCTGACGTATATATATTTCTCTACATTTAGTGGTCATCCTCGTTAAACAATCTATTCCAACTGTCTTGTCGCTGTCCACAAAAAATGACTGTTACCCATGTTCCTAGTGCTTCCATGTCAGCTTTTCCTTGTATTCCTCTCGCCGTCACACACTCATACCCATGTACAAGAATTTTCCTCCACCAAGTAGAAGACATGCAAGTACTCCCTAATTCTACCTCAATTTCCCCGCGTTTTTGCCTATTTTCTTTCAATTTATACATATTCTCCGTCAAGTTTCGTGATTTTATTGATTTTATATCACTTCTTTCCATGTAATCATGATATCACTTCTCGCCACGTATTCTAAAACTGCTTTTAAATGTAGTACAGTTGTCAACACCTAGCGCAAATGCACTATTTTCCTGTATGTGTGTGTGCATTATCGGTTGGTTAAAGGCAGAGGAACAGTCATGAGATGCATAGACAGAGGCCACATTCAGTTTTGCCCAGGGTCGTTAGCCTATAGGTTCGGCGAAGGGGTAGCTCGTTTCGAATGAGCTGAGTGCTAGACTTTTGAAAGTCTCACGAATGCGAGAGTGTGTTTCCATCCACATAGGGGAAGTTGGCAGGTCGTAATAGAATCTTACCCAATTTATAGTTTTGGCCAAGGAATGTAGTTTTTGCACCAACTCTCTGGTGATGGCTATTTCCAACACTAACCAGGGAACCTCCCCATCGCACCCCCCTCAGATTTAGTTATAAGTTGGCACAGTGGATAGGCCTTGAGAAACTGAACACAGATCAGTCGAGAAAACAGGAAGACGTTGTGTGGAACTATGCAAAAAATAAGCAAAATATACAAACTGAGTCGTCCATGCGCAAGATAGGCATCATCAAGGATAATGTGGGCTCAGTAGCGCCGTGGTCCGGTGGCTAGCGTGAGCAGCTGCGAAACGAAAGGTCCTACGGTCAAGCCTTCTCTCGCGTGAAAAGTTTAATTTTTTATTTTCGGACAATTATCAAAGTTCAGGCACTCACACACAATCAACTTCGCTCTCCAAAATTCCAGGACATGTTCAGATTTGCTTGGACATATGCAGGATTTGACAGTCTACACACGGAAAAATTTGAAAACGTTAAAAACATATGTTTTGACATAGCACAGGGAAAACTGTGCGACTGTGAAACTTTTGCATTGATTTTTTGCAGTTTATGTGACAAACTCTTATGTTTTCATCACGTTTTTGGGAGTGGTTATGACATCCACAAGAAAACCTAAATCGATCAAGGTAGAAGAATATTTTCACCAAGTGTACAAGTTAGGTGGGTCGACAACATATTTCTGTCATGTAACGCACATGCCGTCACCAGTGTCGTATAGAATATACCAGACGTGTTTTCCTGTGGAGGAATCGGTGGACCTATGACCTTGCGATCAGATGTTTTCGGTTCCCATTGGAGAGGCACGTCCTTTCGTCTACTAATCGCACGGTTTTGCGGTGCGGTCGCAGAACACGGACACTAAACTTATTACACTGAACAGAGACGTCAATGAACGAACGGACAGATCATAACTTTGCGAAAATAAAGAAAGTAAAAATTTTCACTCGAGGGAAGACTTGAACCAAGGACCTTACGTCCCGCAGTTGCTCACGCTAACCACGGGACCACGGCGCTACGGAAGCCACCGTTTCCTAGATGTTGCATATCTTCCCCATGGACTACTCAGTTTGTATATTTTGCTTATTTTTTGCATAGTTCCACACAACTTCTTCCTGTTTTCTCGACTGATCTGTGTTCAGTTTCTCAAGGCCTATCCACTGTGCCAACTTACAACTAAATCTGAGGGGGGTGCGATGGCGAGGTTCCCTTGTAAGAAAAAGCATTTGCGTCATGTGATGTAGGCTTTGTAACAGAGTTCTTGATACGACCAAATGTATACCACTCTCACAAAGTAATAACTTCCGAATTTTTTCCACTCTAGTCATCGCCAGATGCGCTACATGGCCGAGGTCGTGCATTCTGGCAGACATGCACGTCCACGACTGCAGCTATGGTCTCTGTGTCAGTTTTCTCTGTCCTCTGAGCGTTGGCGCTGGCAGTGCTGAAGGAACGGGATGCATGTGGACATCTGGGAGCTGAGTGGGCAGCTTGTTTGAGTGTTTTCAGCGATCTCAATCATGTAGCCATGACAACTATTAGGATCGTGGTTTTGTGCTTTTAAATACATCGCGGTGCACTCTGTAGTGTAGTGGTATTTGTCTCCTCCAGTTGTTGTTGTTGTGGTCTTCAGTCCTGAGACTGGTTTGATGCAGCTCTCCATGCTACTCTATCCTGTGCAAGCATCTTCATCTCCCAGTACCTACTGCAACCTACATCCTTCTGAATCCGCTTAGTGTATTCATCTCTTGGTCTCCCTCTACGATTTTTACCCTCCGCACTGCCCTCCAATGCTAAATTTGTGATCCCTTGATGCCTCAAAACATGTCCTACCCACCGATCCCTTCTTCTAGTCAAGTTGTGCCACAAACTTCTCTTCTCCCCAATCCTATTCAATAACTCCTCATTAGTTACGTGATCTACCCACCTTATCTTCAGCATTCTTCTGTAGCACCACATTTCGAAAGCTTCTATTCTCTTCTTGTCCAAACTAGCCATCGTCCATGTTTCACTTCTATACATGGCTACACTCCACACAAATACTTTCAGAAACGACTTCCTGACACTTAAATCTATACTCGATGTTAAGAAATTTCTCTTCTTCAGAAACGGTTTCCTTGCCATTGCCAGTCTACATTTTATATCCTCTCTACTTCGACCATCATCAGTTATTTTACTCCCTAAATAGCAAAACTCCTTTACTACTTTAAGTGTCTCATTTCCTAATCTAATTCCCTCAGCATCACCCGATTTAATTTGACTACATTCCATTATCCTCGTTTTGCTTTTGCTGATGTTCATCTTATATCCTCCTTTCAAGACACTGTCCATTCCGTTCAACTGCTCTTCCAAGTCCTTTGCTGTCTCTGACAGAATTACAATGTCATCGGCGAACCTCAAAGTTTTTACATCTTCCCCATGAATTTTAATACCTACTCCGAATTTTTTTTTTGTTTCCTTTACTGCTTGTTCAATATACAGATTGAATAACATCGGGGAGAGGCTACAACCCTGTCTCACTCCTTTCCCAAACACTGCTTCCCTTTCATGCCCCTCGACTCTTATAACTGACATCTGGTTTCTGTACAAATTGTAAATAGCCTTTCGCTCCCTGTATTTTACCCCTGCCACCTTCAGAATTTGAAAGAGAGTATTCCAGTTAACATTGTCAAAAGCTTTCTCTAAGTCTACAAATGCTAGAAACGTAGGTTTCCCTTTTTTTAATCTTTCTTCTAAGATAAGTCGTAAGGTTAGTATTGCCTCACGTGTTCCAACATTTCTACGGAATCCAAACTGATCTTCCCCGAGGTCCGCTTCTACAAGTTTTTCCATTCGTCTGTAAAGAATTCGCGTTAGTATTTTGCAGCTGTGACTTATTAAACTGATAGTTCGATAATTTTCACATCTGTCAACACCTGCTTTCTTTGGGATTGGAATTATTATATTCTTCTTGAAGTCTGAGGGTATTTCGCCTGTCTCATACATCTTGCTCACCAGATGGTAGAGTTTTGTCATGAGTGGCTCTCCCAAGGCCATCAGTAGTTCTAATGGAATGTTTTCTACTCCCGGGGCCTTGTTTCGACTCAGGTCTTTCAGTGCTCTGTCAAACTCTTCACACAGTATCTTATCTCCCATTTCGTCTTCATCTACATCCTCTTCCATTTCCATAATATTGTCCTCAAGTACATCGCCCTTGTATAAACCCTCTATATACTCCTTCCACCTTTCTGCCTTCCCTTCTTTGCTTAGAACTGGGTTGCCATCTGAGCTCTTGATATTCATACAAGTGGTTCTCTTCTCTCCAAAGGTCTCTTTAATTTTCCTGTATGCAGTATTTTATCTTACTCCTAGTGAGACAAGCCTCTACATCCTTACATTTGTCCTCTAGCCAACCCTGCTTAGCCATTTTGCACTTCCTGTCGATCTCATTTTTGAGACGTTTGTATTCCTTTTTGCCTGCTTCATTTACTGCATTTTCGTATTTTCTCCTTTCATCAATTAAATTCAATATTTCTTCTGTTACCCAAGGATTTCTATTAGCCCTCGTCTTTTTACCTACATGATCGTCTGCTGCCTTCACTACTTCATCCCTCAGAGCTACCCATTCTTCTTCTACTGTATTTCTTTCCCCCATTCCTGTCAATTGTTCCCTTATGCTCTCCCTGAAACTCTCTACAACCTCTGTTTCTTTCAGTTTATCCAGGTCCCATCTCCTTAAATTCCCACCTTTTTGCAGTTTCTTCAGTTTCAGTCTGCAGTTCATAACCAATAGATTGTGGTCAGAATTCACATTTTCCCCTGCAAATGTCTTACAATTTAAAACCTGGTTCCTAAATCTCTGTCTTACCATTATATAGTCTATCTGATACCTTTTAGTATCTCCAGGATTCTTCCAGGTATACAACCTTCTTTTATGATTCTTGAACCAAGTGTTAGCTATGATTAAGCTATGCTCTGTGCAAAATTCTACAAGGCGGCTTCCTCTTTCATTTCTTCCCCCCAATCCATGTTCACCTACTATGTTTCCTTCTCTCCAATTTTCTACTGACGAATTCCAGTCACCCATGACTATTAAATTTTCGTCTCCCTTCACTACCTGAATAATTTCTTTTATCTCGTCATACATTTCATCTATTTCTTCATCATCTGCAGAGCTAGTTGGCGTATAAACTTGTACTACTGTAGTAGGCGTGTGCTTTGTGACTATCTTGGCCACAATAATGCGTTCACTATGCTGTTTGTAGTAGCTAACCCGCACTCCTATTTTTTTATTCATTATTAAACCTACTCCTGCATTACCCGTATTTGATTTTGTATTTATAACCCTGTAATCACCTGACAAAAAGTCTTGTTCCTCCTGCCACCGAACTTCACTAATTCCCACTATATCTAACTTTAACCTATCCATTTCCCTTTTTTAATTTTCTAACCTACCTGCCCGATTAAGGGATCTGACGTTCCACGCTCCGATCCGTAGAACGCCAGTTTTCTTTCTCCTGATAACGACGTCCTCTTGAGTAGTCCCCGCCCGGAGATCCGAATGGGCGACAATTTTACCTCCGGAATATTTTACCCAAGAGGACTCCATCATCATTTAATCATACAGTAAAGCTGCATGTCCTCGGGAAAAAGTACGGCCGTAGTTTCCCCTTGCTTTCAGCCGTTCGCAGTACCAACACAGCAAGGCCGTTTTGGTTAATGTAACAAGGCCAGATCAGTCATTCATCCAGACTGTTGCCCCTGAAACTACTGAAAAGGCTGCTGTCCCTCTTCAGGAACCACATGTTTGTCTGGCCTCTCAACAGATACCTACGGTACGGCCATCTGTATCGCTGAGGCACGCAAGCCTCCCCACCAACGGCAAGGTCCATGGTTCCTCCAGTACGATGTAAGAAAAAACCGTCACACACAGAATCAATTTAATTAGTCAATCTGGTGGTTTACCAGGTATCCACTACTTTGTTCAGGACAAAATAGTAGTTGTATTGTATGTTGGGGCCTAGAAACGATATAGAGACTCCGCCCCCACCGCAGCTGCAGTGGTCTACAACCCCACAACGACTACTGCAGTCAACTTCACCCCTCCGCCGCCCCATATCGAACCACTTTTGCAGGGTTATTGTGCAGTTCGGCCTCCAGGCACCCCATCCCCCCCCCCCCCCCCCAGGGAACGTCTCACATCAGACGAGTGTAACCCCTATGTTTGCGTGTTAGAGTAATGGTGGTGTACGCAAATATGGAGAACTTGTTTGCTCAGCAATCGCCGGCATAGCGTAGCTGAGTCGGAATAAGGGGAACCAGCCCGCATTCACCAAGGCAGATGGAAAACCGTCTTAAAACCACCCACAGACTGGCTAGCTCACCAGATCTCGACAGACACAAATCCGCCGGGCGGATTCGTGCCGGGGACCAGGCGCTCCTTCCTACTCCGGAAAGCCGTGCGTTAGACCGCATGGCTAACAGGGTGGGCAAGGAGGGGTTAGTGTGTCACACAGGAGACGATCGCAGGGCAGGAAGTAGCCATTTGAGAAAGAAAGAGAGGGAACATGTGTTTCGATAGGGATTTCTCAGGCATCAATATCAAAGAGCTGACGCCTCCTGATGGATTGTTTGGGGTCGCGAGTTCAAACGTGGCCGACATCTGGTCCGTGGTTACTGGTATCTCAGACTGAACAATTTTCCTCCCAAAGGTTATGGAAAGTGGCTTTCCAAACCAGAATTTTGACGTAGCATAAGCGTGCACATGACTGCACTCTGTACATGATAAGGTAAGTCGAAATGTAATCAGACTGAAGAATGAGGGAACTCATCTCGCTAACGAAGTGATGGGACGTGTTGTCATAATCTGTTCAGAGTGACTAAGTGGCTGGCATCAGGGAACAGTTACCATACGTATCTGCGAGTGTACTTGCAATATCAGCGCACACTCCGCTGCAGAGTGAAAATCTCATTCTGGAAACATCCCCTAGGCTGTGGCTAAGCCATGTCTCCGCAGTATCCTTTCTTTCAGGAGTGCTAGTTCTGCAAGGTTCGCAGGAGAGCTTCTGTACAGTTGGGAAGGTAGGAGACGAGGTACTGACAGATGTAAAGCTGTGAGGACGGGGCGTGAGTCGTGCTTGGGTAGCTCGGCTGGTAGAGCACTTGTCCGTGAAAGGAAAAGGTCCCGAGTTCGAGTCTCGGTCTGGTAAACAGTTTTAATCTGCTAGGAAGTTTCATGCTGACTTACATTTTATTCAAGTTTCGGTTTGTCAACCCTCTTGATTAATAGTTTGTCGGACTCCTGGCCGTTCGCATACGTAATACCACGAAACACTTGCAACCGTCGTTTTGATGTTATTTATTATGATGCAATTATTTTTGGTGACTCAGTAGACCATCGTCTAGCCTTCACTGATGCTCAGCGGGTGAATCATCATCAGTGGCTAATACTAGGATACTCTAACAGCGGGTTGTGCCTGCAACCGTCAAATACCAACTCTATGCTCAATCTGACTCTGAATTCACTGATATTACTGCTGAAGACCAACTTTACATTTAAAATTTATACTAATTTCTCATAGCACAGGTTGAAAATACCGCTTCAGTTGTAAATTACTTTATTTTCACACGAACTATGCCATGCGTCTAAGAAAGGAATGCGTTGCAAGCTTTTCACTCTTTTGTTTTGAATTAACTGTGACAAAAGCGCGAACAACAGGTGAGTGATGTAGGACATGTATTCAAACTCTGAAATAGTGCACTGATAATGGCTAGGCACTATCCGAAATTTAGATTTGCTTTAATAATGCCCGAAAGGAAAGAAAAACTGATTGCTTTGCATAATTTTAAAATTTAAGGTACTATTTCTCAACATTATTCCACTTCTGCTCGTCATATACTTCAATCCAGGCTTCTACAGCTGCAATTCGATAAAGGCGACAAGAAACAAACGTCAAACTGCCATGGAGGGCATTACACGCTTGGGAATGTAAATGACTAACATCTCAATACAAACGCACAAAGTTGGTAGGACTAATAGAAGATAATAGAAGATCGTACGATGAGTTTCTCATTCTGTATTGCATTTGGATCTACGTTATTTGTGAGAAAAATGGATTATGTCTAGTGTCAGAAGGAGCATCTCAAACCAAACATCGAAATTTTGAACCCGCAGGATCGTGGCATATCAACACTGCAGTTTGTTGTACCGCGATACTGCTGTTACAGTTGGTCGGGATCCACGACTGTCATGCGGATACGGAACCTATTGTTTCGGGAGAGTCACACTAAACGAGAGAGTTAACTAAACGCCACTCAGGGTATCAACGGCCGCAGGCGACTAGCGTCACAAAGGGCACGCATTGTTTCCTCGGTTGCGCAGTTTCGTACAGGTTGAGCTTGTTTGCGGCAGTACAAGAACCCACACTGACAGAGATAATGTTGTTGGTCTATATGAATTACAAGAATTACAAAACAGTCTCTTCTTCTTTCTAAGTTTTGACGTACTTACGGTGCCCTCGCTGTTTCCTGGCCACCTGAGTGATCCTTGCTTCTGTCTACCACCAGAGCTACATACCGTTAGTTGGTGCTTGTGAGAGGAAATAATTCTCCTTAAAAATGGATCGGACCATCCAAGTGGAGGAGCATATTTATAAGCCACCAACCGCCAGGAGCTGGTACCTATGGCCAGCACCTAGGAGAAAGCAGCGTGGAGTTACCTTTCAAATCACACTGCACCGGTGTAGCTCTGCCTCAGCATCCGCACAGGCGTCATTGCTTCAAATTGTAGCCTGTAGAGGCTGCAGGACGCGGCTGGCAAAAACTGCTGATCGACGATCCAAGGTTCTCTTGTGCTGACTTCAATGTTGCCCAGTTACACACGACTTCCACCAGTTCTTAGCCTTCGCTCCGATGAATAGATTACTACTCGAGTTGGTGTGATTTCTCTCAACTCGTTAGGAGGGTAATGGTGGAGCACTCTTAGACGTTACCACTACCACATATCCTCTACTATCTCACAGCGTGCCTGCTACCCTAGAACATTAAACCGGCAATGGGGTGATTTCCAACCCTTCAATGGTGTGCAGGATTCTAAGAGGTTACATTCCATCCAAGAGGGAGCTTCCGTACTAGTCACAATCACGCATGGCCCGACACCTCAGGCTACGTACTCACCATTTACTTCACGTAACCCCTTCCTGTACAGGTACTGGTGCCGGCATGATTCCTCTAACGACGTTCTAGGAACCACTGACGAGGACACTCCTGCTGGCTTCAGCAAGATTACTTTCGATACGTCAGACGAGAATTCGTAGACTTTGCTTCCGCGAATCTCTACTACACTTATTTCCTCATCATGCCTGTTGTCATTTATATACAATAGATATGAAGAGAGATTATAGTGTATAGATATATAAAATAAAGAATTATAGATTTAACTGTGAGAAAGGAGAGACAAGACGTGACTTGTAGTTTATGTACCTGAGGAAGGAAAAACATGTGGAGCCCATCCATTCCTATGACAAACTGCAAGTAGTTTAGGACACGTAGATACAAAAAGCATAAAATGATATTGGCAGGACATTTAAACGCACGGATAGGGAATAAAACTATCCCAGAAATTATCTGAACGATGGGAGAAAACATCATAAATAACAATGGAACATTGAGAGATTACAAGACAAAGTAACGACGCGAGTGCGTACAGGAGCAGTGACATACGGTAGGTATTGGCCATTTCTTGGTGTTATATCAAATATATATAAAAATATACATAAAATATACCCACAATGGAGAAAGGAGGAGAAGTTGACAAAAGAAAAGCTGAAGCAAAAACTTCACAAAATACTGGTAAATTTACTAAATACGAGCCTACAAGATCTGGACTCGAGGAAACTTCATTAAGAACTGGAGCAGAAAGAAGAAGCGGAATAAATAGACGGAATATATAGATACGAAATGGAAAAATATTGAAACTGTAGTTAAGAAAGCCCCTTATGAAGCCTTAGGAAAAAAGAAAAATATAAGAAGGGTTACAAAGTCAAAACAAGACTTTTAAATTGTCAAAGAATCAACAAAGCAGAGACATGAAATTTATAAAAAAAGATACAGCTTCTGCAAATTGAATAACATTCTTCTTATAGCCTTATAAGCGTAACAGAGGACAATATTCACGGAGAGCAAAAGATAGCTAGTAAAACAACAGAAATGTTCAATCAAACAGAAGAAGAGGTTTTAAAATAAATAACATCCACCAAGCAATATCGACAGAACATTATAAGAACTTGAGATATGAAGAAACAAACTCCACAGAGAATAAATAGAATAAAATTGAAATAGGACCTATATACAATTTATGTGTGGACGTTTTAAGAGAATCCAAAGAATAAAAAAGACATTAGTCCGGATAGTATAAACGCTGAAATGATAAAATATGGAGCACTACAAAACAGTTACGACATGTATTTAATGTGTGTTGGAGGAATGGAGTTATTTCAGAAGTGTGGCCACAACCAAAGCTGATATCACGGTTCAAAAAACGAGATCGCAGTAACTGCGAAAACTAGAGGGGAATTAGCTCACTGGACATCGTAAGCAAAGTTTATGCAAGAATGGCGCACAAGAGGTTAACGATCACAGCTGAGAGTTTATTAAGTGAACAAAAATGGGATTTCGGAGGAACAGGTCGACATCAAATGCAATATATAAATAATCGAAAAAGAGAGAGAGTATAAGGTGAAAAATAATTTCGTATTCTTTGATTTTATTAAGGCATTGGATAATGCACATAGAAAGAAACTGTGAAGAATTCTGAAGAAAAGAGGGTGTCAATAACATCCAATAAATGCTTTGAAGAGTCTGTACAAACACAAGACGGTCTATTAGATGTAAGTGGTATTCTAGCACCGCCTGTAGTCACAAACAAATGATTTACACAATAGTGCAACATTTCATCCGCAATTTTTAACATTTATTAGATGACGCAATTCAGAAATGGAAGGAGATTTTTAATTTGGGACTTATAAAAAGGAATACATTTATTAGGTATGATCTGTGAAGACTACCATTTGACTATTTCAGAAAGGAAAGTAAAATCTAGGGTTTTTAAAGGAAAACGTTCAGTAGGGACAAAAATTGTGGCTAACAAAAGTACGGTGCACATGGGCAAACATTTAAACTATTTAGGATGTGAGACCACATGTGAGTATGAGATACTGAGAAGAAGCAAAGCTTGGGAATATGTGTGAAAGAATAAAAATATGTCTAAAAAGTAAAATTAAGAAAAAAAGATGATTGAAATTTTATAGGTAATGGTAGTTCAAATGCTTGTTCACGAAGGTCAGACGTGGGTTACAAGTAAACACCAAGAAAGTCGCATACAAGCAACAGAGACGAGGGTTTTAAGAGCGCTACAGGGACGCACAGGAGTCGACATATGTCGAAATTTGGAAGTTAATGAAGAACTGAATACATTTAATATCATCAATGAAATAAAATGAAATAGGAGACTGGAATGAACATCTCGAAAGAATGAGTGGAGTAAGATCAACTCTGCACATTAGAAGGTTTAAGCCAGCTGGGAGGAGAAGTCCTGGAAGGCCGAAGGAGCGATGGATGGGTTCCGTAACAGGTAAAACAAAAGAAGGCCTAATGAAAAAAGGCCTAATGCTTGAAGGGAAGATGATCGTGATGACGCCTGTTACCTTAACAACGGGAAAGTAGGGATTGGGGAGAGTAAGCTACTTGGATAATCGCCGTGAAGTGTGGCGAGGCTATACCATTGACCTAGGATAACTAATGAATATCTTGAGAAATTCGCCACCAGACACTTTATATGATTACCCGAAGCTAAATCATAACAACATGCCCCGTGCCATTCATCAAATCAAATCATAAATACTCGTCCATCCGATCGATTCCAAGGGCCTTCACAAATGCCAGTTTACAAAAGCTGTCCCCCACTAAACTCTTGAAAATACTACAAATTATAACTGATCACATAATTACTTCCTCTCAGTCACCTACCCTTCATATTCAAATCCTCGCCCTATTCTGCCAGATCTGAAATTCCTAAACCTAAATTCCCGACCCCCGAGCCCTGGAAACACGTTCCAGATATCTCAGAAATAAAATATATTCCGAACTTATTCTGCAGTTAAAATCCCAAAATATTTAAACTCCAAACTGACCTCGGAAAAATTTTCGTCGTCGTAAGCGAAAAAAATTAGGCATCACTATAGTGCTGATCGCGTTGTGTGTAGTAATGGTACTCTGTATATTTAAACGAACTGTATCGCCATTTTTTTATGACATGTGTGAATGGAAACTCTTAATAGTTTAAGTATTGCACAGGCAAAGTTCAGGATAGTCACTTTTCTGTCATGCGTATAAATTGCTAGTATTAAGTCACGGTCGCTCCTATGACGAGCGCAGATTCAGAAGTTAAGTAATCTAGAGTTACTTGCGGTACAAAGACTACACGAAATTAAAGGATAAGTACTTAATCAAAACATCATCACTACGCATTCTTAGCAACATATGAACCCCTGTACTCAAGGGATGCCTCTTTAGTACATATTTAAATATAGATACTTCTAAAGTAAACAGAGTACACTGTTACAGAATGTCAACTTATATTTTGACACAAGTATCATCAGATCTTAATTGAATCGATTTATCTCTCCGAGTCGGAAAGCAAGAGAGGGGTATCTGTTTATCAAACGTTAGCTGCGTGATAAGATAAACTTAAGAGCCACTCATCATATCATCAAGACAGAAGCACCAGTGTCGTGCCTCCGAGAAAGATAAAAATGTATGCATCCTGTACACAGATTTGAGACTTCAATTTTTTCTGGCGTACACAATGTTCGGATAACTTAAAGGAACACATCCGGGTGCAGTTCTGCCTTGAAAATAATAACAGGGTGGTCTTCTGTCGAAATATCAACTACTGTAGACGCCATTACTTGGCTGCATTCCTGTAAGTTATCTGAACAGCACATAGATTGTTTTCAAAGTGTCTTGTTAACTTGTTAATAGGGCGTTACTCGTATAATTAGCTCTAGCACCACCTCTGCTGCAAGAAACCAGCTAACTGACACTTCAGTAATTATTTGCACTGTATCTAACATCATGGAAATAAAGCATCCTTGGTGAGAATTAGAATTAGATAAAAATGTAGAAAAAGTCCATAATGCTAACGTCACTGTAATCTGAGTTAGGTTAAGCATTTATGAAATACATTAGCATATACTGGTTGTAACTGTTTCTGGTTGGAGACCATTGAGTCGCTCTCAGTAGACAAATGCAATTCGTTCCAGCGTCTCTTTTTCCTCAGTTTGATGACACATGGGCAGAAAATTACAATGGAATGAACACCCTTAACTGATTTCAGGCGTTGACACACGTCAACGGGGACAGATGGAAATGTGTGCCCCGGTCGGGACTCGAACTCGGGATTTCCTGTTTACATGGCAGACTGCAGGGATTTCTCTCTGGCACGCCTCCCGCGAAACCCACATTCTCAACGTATTGTCTCGCACTACATTCGCAGTGCCCCCGCCCATTGTTCTCATTACTCGCGGCGCGTTGCCGATTCCCGTAAGAGTTCGGGCACTGTTTGTGCATTCGCACAGAAGAAGAAGATGGTCAAGTGGCCGGTGATCCTTAACTATATATATATATATATATATATATATATATATATATATATATATATATATATATATATATATGGTAAGATGGTATCTGTTCTTTCTTCTTCCGTGCAAATGCACAAACAGTGCCTGAATTCTTACGGGGATCGATAACGCGCCACGAGTAATGAGTATAATGGGCGGGGGCATTACGAATGTAGTGCGGGACAACACGTTGAGAATGTGGGTTCGCGGGAGGTGTGCCAGAGATAAATCCCTGCAGTCACGCTATCGTCTGTGTACAGCCTGCACGGTAGCTCAGCGTGTTCTGTCAGAGGGTTACGTGCCCTCTGTAACAAAAAAAGTGAGTTAATCGATCAATAACGAAATTAAACGGTTGCCTTACGGTCTTACGACGTCCGCCCCGAGCAGATGCAACGAACAGAAGCGAACAAAATGAGATTTAAAAAAAAAAAAAAAAAAAAAAAAAGGGTAGAGCGTCTGCCATCTAAGCAGGAGATCCCGGGTTCGAGTCACGGTCGGGGCACAGACTTTTATCTGTCCCCGTTGACGTATGTCAACGCCTGTAAGCAGTTAAGGGTGTTTATTTCATTGTAATTTCATTCTAACGAGCTGCATGGTCACCAGTGGTATCTGTTCTTTCCGAAAGAACAGATACCATCTAGAACAATGAAACTTTAGTATAATGAATCATATACTCTGGCCAATATGAAACTGGGACAATTACATGCGTTCTCAAAACGTTTAAGTTCGAAAGTCCCTAGCCTTAACCTGATAGAGGAAACATGCACAGTACGAGGCTTAACCGAATGAGTTAATTATTGCTGACCTTCTTCTGATACGGAAGAAACTCTCAAGTAATGACATACGTCACACAGCAGGGTTAATTTAAGAAAATAACGTAACCCCAAAGAAACTTAGAAAGCAATTCTATAAATGCGAAGAGACACGAAATTTGATAGTTGTTATTAAGGCCACCACAAACTAATTCTGAACAGATTCGTGATAGAATTCTAAATATATTATGTCAGAAAACTACAACAATTCAGTAAGACTAAAGTGAATATTGAAAAAATTTTGTAAAATGTATTGCTATTACAGTAGTTACTACTCTTAAGTCTAAGTCACTGAGGTTCTAAATACATCTTCTACAGGAAACGAAATTTATCTAAATTTAGTTGCATGCGTCCATCAGCATAACAGCTCGAAATAGAAAAAATATTACTTATGAAGACTTTTATTTCACTTTATATTTTAATTTTTTAACTATGTAAGCTGCCTATTGCGATATATGTCAGCTTTCATAACTTAAACCTCAGTTTCACTGATTTTATAGGTCATCCTTATGTTTCCTTATGGAGAAATGCTGTCGCCTCTACTTACGTTTACGGGTTATATTCTTCCAAGGCCTCTGAACAGATACTAGAGGATATATTAGCGACTGCAATGTGTATTCTGTTTTGCGTGGAATACTGAAAACCTGACTAGAAAACTGTATAAATCGCCATTTATGAGGCAGAAGCCATCAACTGTTTAACATCAGCTTATGTCTTATTGAACGTCGACTTGTGCCCGTTCGACAGCAGAGTGGCGTCTAGTAGCTAAGCAGAACGTGCTTCAGCATCCGCGAAAGTGGCAAACAACTGAGCTCAAATATGTCAGGAGAGGATAACGGATACAGTGGTTACAAATACCTGCGTAAAGCAGCAACTTCGACTATCATGAAGCCGTCGTTTTCTCATTTTCAGGGCTGCTCAGCGAGCTCAAAAAGATATTAAGTGCTGTTGGCTTCGATTGAACAACGTACCAAATATACCACAGTCAATGGCAGAAAACGCGATTGACAACCGAAGGGCTGCGATCGCAAGTTCTTCGCTTGGCTTCCAGAAATAAGAATGTCAGTAGTGAATTAAATACACTCCTGGAAATTGAAATAAGAACACCGTGAATTCATTGTCCCAGGAAGGGGAAACTTTATTGACACATTCCTGGGGTTAGATACATCACATGATCAAACTGACAGAACCACAGGCACCTAGACACAGGCAACAGAGCATGCACAATGTCGGCACTAGTACAGTGTATATCCACCTTTCGCAGCAATGCAGGCTGCTATTCTCCCATGGAGACGATCGTAGAGATGCTGTATGTAGTCCTGTGGAACGGCTTGCCATGCCATTTCCACCTAACGCCTCAGTTGGACCAGCGTTCGTGCTGGACGTGCAGACCGCGTGAGGCGACGCTTCATCCAGTCCCAAACATGCTCAATGGGGGACAGATCCGGAGATCTTGCTGGCCAGGGTAGTTGACTTACACCTTCTAGAGCACGTTGGGTGGCACGGGATACATGCGGACGTGCATTGTCCTGTTGGAAAAGCAAGTTCCCTTGCCGGTCTAGGTATGGTAGAACGATGGGTTCGATGACGGTTTGGATGTACCGTGCACTATTCAGTGTCCACCCGACGATCACCAGTGGTGTACGGCCAGTGTAGGAGATCGCTCCCCACACCATGATGCCGGGTGTTGGCCCTGTGTGCCTCGGTCGTATGCAGTCCTGATTGTGGCGCTCACCTGCAAGGCGCCAAACACGCATACGACCATCATTGGCACCAAGGCAGAAGCGACTCTCATCGCTGAAGACGACACGTCTCCATTCGTCCCTCCATTCACGCCTGTCGCGACACCACTGGAGGCGGGCCGCACGATGTTGGGGCGTGAGCGGAAGACGGCCTAACGGTGTGCGGGACCGTAGCCCAGCTACATGGAGACGGTTGCGAATGGTCCTCGCCGATACCCCAGGAGCAACAGTGTCCCTAATTTGCTGGGAAGTGGCGGTGCGGTCCCCTACGGCACTGCGTAGGATCCTACGGTCTTGGCGTGCATCCGTGCGCCGCTGCGGTCCGGTCCCAGGTCGACGGGCACGTGCACCTTCCGCCGACCACTGGCGACAACATCGATGTACTGTGGAGACCTCACGCCCCACGTGTTGAGCGATTCGGCGGTACGTTCACCCGGCCTCCCGCATGCCCACTATACGCCCTCGCTCAAAGTCCATCAACTGCATATACGGTTCACGTCCACGCTGTCGCGGCATGCTACCAGTGTCAAAGACTGCGATGGAGCTCCGTATGCCACGACAAACTGGCTGACACTGACGGCGGCGGTGCACAAATGCTGCGCAGCTAGCGCCATTCGACGGCCAACACCGCGGTTCCTGGTGTGTCCGCTGTGCCGTGCGTGTGATCATTGCTTGTACAGCCCTCTCGCAGTGTCCGGAGCAAGTATGGTGGGTCTGACACACCGGTGTCAATGTGTTCTTTTTTCCATTTCCAGGAGTGTATAATTAACGTAATTAAATAATAATGTTACTGAGTTGGAAAATAAATCACCTGAAAAGCAAAATCTGTTAACACAGCTCAATGAAAAGGTACCACACAGGTCGCGGGAGAAAAACTCGGCAGCCACAGGCTGACATATAAAGAAGGAGATATGAAAACGGAATTTCATACCACTTTTGGTATCAAATAAAAATGTTTAGAATATGTGGAATCTTAATTCGATCGCAGTAGATAGACCCAAAGTTGTCTGCACAGAGGATAGATTATTAGCATTTTCAATTACTTTATTAAGCCTTCTATCAACCAATACATCTCTGATTGACTTGTTTCATTAATTAACAATAACAAACGCATTATAAAAGGTACTCTTCTCATATTTATAAGGTTCCATTAAGCATTGTATTAAGCATTTCCCATAGCCTAGCTCTGAAAGCACCCCTGTTCACTAACACGATTACAAATGGCTTAAATGTGATGCTTTTATGGACTATCATCTTCAAAGAAGATCAGAATCTACGACTTGTGCTTATTGTTTACAATTACGTCGCTAAGTCTACACAAACCATCGAAAACTTCTTCCTTACAGTCACTGGATACTTCTTCGTTTCCTACTCTCAACCCTTATCTTCATGAGATCAGTCAATCTGGATTTAGCAGTGTTAGTGGTAGCGGGTAGGGGATGGCTGAATGCTATTTGCCGCCTATTCCCCTCACCCTCAACCCCCACCCTGTTCGAAATTATCATATTTCATCCGTCTCTGCCTATTATTACCCCACGTAAATGTGTGAGAGAGTGTTTCGAAATGTATGAGAATCGTGTAACTAATGAATTCACGTAACTGGATGTGGAAAACTGACTAAAAGCACCCAGGTTGGGCAGTACACCAGCCCAAGTCGTCAATCACCGGGAAGTCTCTATCCAGGGTCGTAATTCCAGAATCTCCGTGCTATCGTACTCAACTATCTGAGCAGGTCAAGTCACTGGATATATGGTTGACCTAATTATGCTCATTTTTAACCGACTCTGGTGTACTCATGCCCAGGGATTCCTCCTTATAATGGATTATCCATAATTTTTACCAGCCTACATCCTAATATCTGAATACACGAAAAATCTACCCCCAAAAACTGATTATATGTATTCCGTAACACAACTAAAACTTAAATTACTTTCTTCTGTCCTGTATTCTAGACGTATTTCTTTATTCATTGATGTTCTGTAGTTACAAACTACATTTCTGCTACTGACTGTGAAACGTCCCCTTTGAACAATTTATATAACTGTGCTTAAACTGACACACAATATTTTTAGCGCAACGCAATCTGACTTTCAAAATTCCCTACAAAAAAATGGCCCTGACTAACATTAAACTAAACCTTTCACAAATCACTTACCTCACAAAAATCTTCGCTGCTCAAGCTACTGCAATACAGCGAGCGCCACTACTGCCAGCTAAATAAAAGATTCAAACTATGGAAGGCACTAACTACTGATAGGGATAGTTAGCAAATGAAAGATATTAATAGAGAACAAACAATGTATTTACCTTGATATCATCATATATAAATACAGCAGTTCATGACAAATTACAAAACTCTGCCATCTCTCTCCCCACATCCACCACTGCTGGCGGCTCACCTCCAACTGCGCAACGCTACGCGCTGTTCACAGCCAGCTGCCTAACACTACAATGGCGAGTATTACAACAATGCAAAGCAGCCACAGACTGCACACAGCACAGCCAGTGATTTTCATACAGAGGTGGCATTACCAATAAAAAAACCTAAACAGCCTACTTACATAAAGAAAACATAAACAGCCTACTTACATAGAGAAAACATAAACAGCCTACTTACATAGCCCCCATGCTCCCCACAAAAAATTTTACAAATTGGATTGGGCAGTGGCCAATACAGATTTGAAAAATTTTTTTCATAATTACAATAACAAAGAAATCAAATGCACACACTTATTGATACAATGTTGGTCAAAAGCTAAAATTGTCTCACAGTCCATAAAGATAGTCCTGATCATTCATCATAACAGTAATTAGAGGTTTTTTTTCACAAAGTCTCATTAGTAAAAGAAATTGCACACAGAAGCAGTGGATTTACATGCAGTCTTGAAGAAGTAGTGTTGTCCTTCCAACGGAAAGACAGTGCTGACTCTTGACATGCATACAGGTAATGGGCCACAACAGAGCAAACCCACAGCAGAGTCAGTCGTAGTATGGAAGAATATTGGTAGGTAGGTCATCACAGAGCAGACCCACTGTAGTTATGGTAGAGATTACGGTATTGGTGGGCCACCAGAGGTGCAGACCCACTGCAGTCCTTGTAGAAATAATGGTATCGATGGATCATCAAAGATGTAGACCCACTGTAGTCCTTGTAGAGATAATGGTACTGGTGGGTCATCAAAGATGCAGACCCACTGCAGTCCTTGTAGAGATGGTCAGCAGCCATCTGTTGTGACTGTGCAGGTGCACAATCACCATTGAAGAGTCTTGCGGATAATGTAGCATGTCCATAACCACCACTTGTGCACTCACAAAGTTTTTGAAATTGTCCTTAGAACCAGCAATGCTGTTATCCAGTCCCTTGCTGAGTTATTAACACACGTGCAAACACTAACAGTCCCTACTTCTCACATATTGTCCATATACTATGACCAACAGAAACGTGTGCAGTGAAATGTAACTTAATTTGAAGAACTGGTAACAATTACAATTTGGTAACATAAAAATACAATAACAAAGGTACACAATACATCATTAAAAACATAACAATATAGATAACATTTGTAGTAATAGGGGCTTTACAAAAGAATAGAAATAGACATATACGTCAGTGTTACAGGAATTATGACATGAGTACATACATAGAAGATCAGAATAATTATTGAAACATCAACTTCACACATGGGCATTTAAACAGAAGGAATAATGTCTAACATCTTTACAAAGTAAATAACATATTATTAATGCCAATTGTATTTGAGGATAACAGTATTCCTCATCATAGTGAATGTAGCTTAATATTAAAAGAAGAAAAAATTCTATGAAACTACACAGAGACAGGAAGAAAACAAATACACAAGGGTACACAAACACATACTGGGATAACACAAAAGGAAAGGACAGGGTTCGTTTTCAGTGTAACATTTGGTACTGCAGTCCATCCCAAAACTTCATTCCATAGATCTTTCGTCTTATTTCAACCTTTGCTTCCACCAAAAAAATCTTATCCAAGCATGCTTTCTGTATTTATTTCACGTATGTCTTACCTCATTATTTATTTCCAAAAAGTCCTATCATTTCGGCTTCCTGAGGCGAGCTATTGCCGACCGATCGATCGATAATGCTTCCCTCTTCACTAATTGTTTCACTGTCCAAGCCATTGTTTGACGCCCGCTCCATTTCCCTATGCACAATTACCAAATTACTACTTTGAACATCAGTTAATTCATTACTCGGTGGCGCTAACACACTGCTTTCATTTGCACTGTCATTTCTCAGTTTACTTTGGAGCCTAGTATTACGTTTTTCACACGCCATTATTGTCACAGTACTTCACACGACAACACAGAAAAACACAATTTGAAGATCAAAAATAAGAGAACACATTAACATAGCACTGAAAATAATATCTAGTTAATTGCAGCTGCGAAATACTTGGTGCAAATCTACATGCATGCCACAACTGTTTTACAGTACGACAATGAAAGACTGCAACTACAAAGGAGATTTTCTCTACAATTACGCGCTAGCAATAAACAAAATCTACACTAATTACACAAACTACAACAAAAAATCAGAAGATTCCAGTGAGGTATCCTAGGCTAAGTGTCGACATATGAAACGTCCCCTTTGAACAATTTATATAACTGTGCTTAAACTGACACACAATATTTTTAGCGCAACGCAATCTGACTTTCAAAATTCCCTACAAAAAAATGGCCCTGACTAACATTAAACTAAACCTTTCACAAATCACTTACCTCACAAAAATCTTCGCTGCTCAAGCTACTGCAATACAGCGAGCGCCACTACTGCCAGCTAAATAAAAGATTCAAACTATGGAAGGCACTAACTACTGATAGGGATAGTTAGCAAATGAAAGATATTAATAGAGAACAAACAATGTATTTACCTTGATATCATCATATATAAATATAGCAGTTCATGACAAATTACAAAACTCTGCCATCTCTCTCCCCACATCCACCACTGCTGGCGGCTCACCTCCAACTGCGCAACGCTACGCGCTGTTCACAGCCAGCTGCCTAACACTACAATGGCGAGTATTACAACAATGCGAAGCAGCCACAGACTGCACACAGCACAGCCAGTGATTTTCATACAGAGGTGGCATTACCAATAAAAAAACCTAAACAGCCTACTTACATAAAGAAAACATAAACAGCCTACTTACATAGAGAAAACATAAACAGCCTACTTACAACTGTTTGTATGAAGTCCCACAGAAGTGTTTAATTCTTTCCTGTCCAAGAAAATATTCAGACGTGTGTGCACCCTAACTACAACTGCTAATAATGCTTCAGTTTTCACCTTTCCCACATATATAGTGACAACGGGCTCAACATTTCCAGCTTGTCATTTTTCGCATTCTGATTCTTCTTTCTATTACATCCCTTCTTCACTGAAATCATCATTTAGGATGCATAAGTCCCACAAAGATTTCAATGAAGAAGATTTCTATATTAAGTTTATCGTTTACCTCAGAGGTTTACTTGCAACTCCATACTTACCTATTCTGAACCGTTTGTTTAGAAAAATTCTGGCACCAAGACCTTGGTGTAATGTAGTTCCTCTTTTGACATTCACTCACTGCTAACATTATTATCAACTAGCATATGTCTACGATCTTCCCCGAAAACATATGTCAGTATCTCCATCAATCAAACAAACTTCATCAACAACGTTAACACTAGGTTCGGTAATTTAACTGGAATCGATTGTTTCCACAATTTTCATTGCTGGTGTAGTTATTCAAATCAGCTAACAATTTCATTAGTAGACTGTTGTGTTGCACTGAGACATTCTGAATATCGTGGCCACAAACAATATCGCTGACAATAATATTAACTTGTGTAATATAATTCATCATTTTCTCCTTCTCAACTACAATATTACTGTTAGTAGCTCATTCTCTTTCTGTAAATTCAATTCCTCCTTCATCAGTGCTAGAGATGTCGCTAGTTGTATGGTTTAACTGTTCACACATTGCGTAGTTTTTCACTTCAGACTGTCTGATTGGCCTGCATGTGGTGTATAAGTCTTTTCCAATGCTAAAAACACAAATTTCCTGGATTATTACTGTATGTTAAAATTACCTCCCTTAAAAATATTTTTGATTCGATACTCATCTGTACACCAACTGTTCTCAGTTTCGTTTATTTGCATACTCTACTGTTCCATACTGTTTCTACCACCGACAATGAAAGAGACAATAGACTAGAAAAAAATACAAAGCTCCAGTGAGAGATGGTATAACAGCTGAATTGTTTAAGAAGGAAGGAATAAAAATTGCAAAAAAAAAATACATAAACTTGTTACCAACATCTGCAATGATGAAAGAAGGCCAGAGAAGTGGACAGAAGCGGTCATAATACTAATTCACAAAAGGGCCACAAACAACAATGCAGTAACTACAGACGCATCTCATTAATTAGCACCGCCTATAACATGTTCTCCAAGAGCCTTCAGAAAAATTACAACCATATTTAAGAGAGATAATAAATGAGAAGCAAGCGGGATGTATGAAGAATCGTTTATCTATTGACCAGATATTCATACTGAAAGAAGCCATATCTAAATATTGGGATTACAACAAAACAATGGCAATTCTATTTCTTGAGTTTAGTTAGCCTATCACAGTATACACAGAGATAAATTGTGGAAGACAATGCAGAGATTCGGAATACCGAAGAAGATTGTAAATCTTGTGAAAGTGACACAAAGGCTCGAAAGGGTCGTGAAAATGGAGAATATTTCAAGGCGCTTGACGCAAAAACAGAAGTCAGGCAAGAAGATGGAATATCGTCCCTCGTGTTCAAAATTGTCATACAGGAAGCGCTGGATGCAGCAAGTGAAGCAGAAGAGGGAATCGCAATATTAACAAAAATAAACGTACTGGACATTGCAGATGATGTAGAACTAATCGCTGAAAACCCGGATGACCTTAAAATACTGATAAAAAGACTCTTTCAAAAAGCAAACGAAGCTGGGTTAGAAATAAATGATGAGGAAACAAAATTCATGAAAGTAGAAAGAAATTACAGAACAAAACGATGGGAAACTCTGTAGATCCATAACCGCATATTTGGAGAAGTAGAGGAGTTTAAATATCTGGGACTAGTAGTAAACAATAAAAGCGATGAGAAGCACGAAATAGAGGCGAAGATAAAAGCTACATTCAGAGCATCATACACACTCAACAAGCTACTGTGACCCAAAATTCAAGAGGAACCAAAGTAAGAATATGTAGAACCATAATCAGAACAGTATTACTATATGGGGCAGAAATATGGAGAAGAGATAAATACACAGAGAAAGATAAAAGTTTTTGAAAATAAAAAAAGAAAGCGAAAAAATGCAGATAAATTCACCTGACGCCTTCCTGGGAGACCATCTCCACTCCTTCCAAATTAACAATAGAAGTGTAGACTGGATGTGGCTTGAATTCAAAGAAATAGTATCGGCAGCAATTGAGAGATTTATACCAAATAAATTTACAAATGACTGAGCTGATCCTTCTTGGTACACA
Organism: Schistocerca serialis cubense; assembly: GCF_023864345.2. Lineage (NCBI taxonomy): Eukaryota > Metazoa > Arthropoda > Insecta > Orthoptera > Acrididae > Schistocerca > Schistocerca serialis. The sequence continues at coordinate 432,400,804 of NC_064641.1, read as the reverse complement.
AAACAGGTCAGAACGCTGTTGCACAAACAACGAAAAAAACATGCCAAATTTAAATGGACGCAAAATCTCCAAAATTGTCAAACTTTTACATAAGCTCGAAATGCAGCTCGGACTTCAAAGCCAGATGCTTATAATAGCTTCCACAACGCAACTTTGTCTCGAAACCTGGCAGGACAATCAAAGAGATTCTGGTCGTACACGAAGTATGCCGTCGGCAACAATCAATGCCTTCCCTGCGCTATAACAATGAAAATAATATCGACGACAGTGCTACCTAAGCAGAATTACTAAACTCAGCCTTCCGAAATTCCTTCACCAAACAAGACGAAGTAACAATTCCAGAATTCGAATCAAGAACAGCCGCAAACATGAGTAACGTAGAAATACACATCCTCGGAGTAGTGAAACAAATCACATAACAAAAGCAAGTCTTCCGGTATAGACTGTATGTCAGTTAGGTTCCTTGCAGAGTATGCTGATGCAATAGCTCCGTACTTAACAATCATATACAACCGGTCACTCGACGAAAGATTTGTACCTAAATATTGGAAACTTGCACGGATCACACCAATATGCAAGAAAGGTAATATGAGTGATCCACTAAATTACATGCCCATATCATTAACGCCGATATGCAGCAGGATTTTGGAACATATATTGTATTCGAACATTATGCATTACCTCGAAGAGAGCGGTCTATTGACACATAGTCAACATGGAGTTAGATAACTACTTTCTTGCGAAACACAGCTAGCTCTTTTCTCACACGAAGTGTTGAGTGATGTTGAAAAGAGATTTCAAATTGATTTCGTATTTCTAGATTTCCGGAAGGCTTTTGACATTGTACCACACAAGCGGCTTGTAGTGAAATTGTGAGTTATGTGACTGGAATCGTGATTTCCTGTTAGGGAGATCACACTTCACAGTAAATGACGGAAAGTCATGTAGTACAACAGAATTGACTTCTGGCGCTCCCCAAGGTAGATTTATAGGCCCTTTTCTGTTCCTTATCTACATAAACGATTTGGGAGACAATCTGAGAAGCCGTCTTAGTCTGTTTTCAGAAAATGCTGTCGTTTATCGGCTAATAATGTCATCAGAAGATCAAAACAAATTGCAAAATTGGCAATTGACCCAAAATAACGGAAAGTATGAGGTCATCCACATGAGTGCTAGAAGGAATCCGTTAAACTTAGATACATGATAAATCAGTCAAATCTAAAGGCCGTAAATTCAACTAAATAGGCAGGAATTACAATTACAAACAACTTAAATTGGAATGAACACACAGAAACTGTTGTGGGGAAGGCTAACCAGAGACTGAGTTTTATTGGCAGGACGCTTAGACAATGTAACAGATCTACTAAAGATACTGCCTACACTACGCTTGTCCGTCCTCTGTTAGAATACTGCTGCGTGGTGTGGGATCCTTACCAGATAGAACTAAAGGAGTGTATCGAGAAAGTTCAAAGAAGAGCAGCACGTTTTGCATTACTGCGAAATAAGAGAGAGAGAGTGTCACTGACATGAAACAGGATTTGGGGTGGACATTATTGAAACAAAGGTGTTTTTCGCTGTGGGGGAATCTTCTCACGAAATTTCAATCACCAACTTCCTCCTCCGAATGCAAAAATATTTTGTTGACGCCGACCTCCAAAAGGAGAAACGATCATCATAATAAAATAAGGGATACCAGAACTCACACGGGAAGATATGTCTGTTTCTTCCGCGCGCTTTATGAGACTGGAATAATAGAGAATTATTATGAAGGTGGTTCGATGAACCCTCTGTCAGGCACTTAAATGTGATTTGCGGAGTATCCATATAGATGAAGACGTGGATTACCCGGTCGCCTTCATTCTGTTAATAGAGGTCGTTTTCGGATGGCTTCATTTGCTGCATGATATATGCTGTTCTTTAGTTGCGTATAGGCCCTGTATCGAGGCTGGTTTTTTCTGTTGATTTCAACTCTAATTTCAAGGATTTGCCGATATGCTCGTGCTCCAAGCCAATGTGTTGGCAATATGTGCTCGGTTATTTCTCTCGCATTGCATATTCACAGTTATAGGGAAATGATCTGATCCAACGGTACCCAGCAGAAACGACCATTCTGTAATTTGGTTCATACAGGGAAAAGCCAATGTTCCATCCACTGCAGTTGGTCTCATCCACGGTCCTTGGTTAAATTTACAAATCCATCACTGTATATGATCATGTTATAATCAATGCGAGACATTCCGTACTCCCTGCTTTATCATTCGTATGACACCGCCACGCTGTGTGGTTGTCATTGAAGTCCCCACAGATTTGGAAGGGTTTTGGCGTATGTTCCAACATTGTATTCATGTGTTGTTTGAAATACAGATGCAATGGAGAATCAGCATTTGTTAGTACTTATTTCTACTGTTATTGCTTGCCAGTCAGTGTTAGCTAGTGGCATGGTAATTGGTTTATAGCTGAATGTTGTACTAATCAGTATAACTCCTCCACCTTTTCCATCCTCCCGATCCGATTATATTACTGCATATCATTGGCATCTAATACACACGTTTTGTTTCATCCAGGCCATGCTTATAATAGCGATAGAGTAGTCATTATTATAAAGTTCGTGTATGAAAGACTTTCTATTAGCATATAAGGATCTGGTATTGCACAGGGGAACTTCAATATCCCTTTTCTGTTTATATGAGTAAAGCTAAAGTATGACCTATTTCTGTCTTTATCTATATTTATGTTTTTGGTAGTATCCAAGCAGCCATATTGTATATATTAGCTTGACCGAAACCGTCTTTGGTTAATGAGGTAAACTGTGTTATTAGATTTGTTATTCCTCCACCAGTAGTTCGACTGTCTCCGTATTCTTATCCTCCACTCCGGATATAATTTCCTGTTGTGATTCAGGAGTATGTGGCCGTGGTGTATGTGGATTCTCTTTAACAGGAGATATTGGTAAATTTTTATTAAGAAAAGGACTTGGCGTAGTCTTTCTTTCGGCCTACTGTGATGAGTAGTTGTGCTGAATCTGTGCTGAATACTTTTTACGGGGGAAACTTTTTCTCCCAATCCGATTTACTCCTACCAAGATTCCCCGCCACAGCAGCATAAGGTCTTTGGTTTACGTATTCTTCAGTTTCCTTACAAAGGATATAACGTATGTAGCTAATGCTTTCTTAATCAGTTGTTGTTTGAGGTATACTGGGCAAGACTTATCTCTCGATGTGTGTTTCCCTTTACAGTGTGTGCAGTCCATTATTTCACTGTCTCGTGGGTCCCCACACACAGATTGCTTCGAGTCTGTGGCTGACATTGGTTACGTCAAATGGCTCTGAGTACTGTGAGACTTAACTTCTGAGGTCATCAGTCCACTAATAACCACTTAAACCTAACTAACCTAAGGACACCACAACAATCCATGCCCGAGGCAGGATTCGAACCTGCGACGGTAGCGGTCGCGCCGTTCCAGACTGTAGCGCCTAGAACCTCTCGGCCACCACGCATTGATTATTAAGATGGCCATACACAAGGCATTTAAGACACTGCCTCACTACGGGTATGAATAGTCTAAAATTGCATATCATTCCATACATCGTCACATATTCTGGTAGGAAATGCGATACGAATGTGACCTCAAAAGTTTGCCGGATATGTAGTTCGTTGTTTCTAAATTAATTATGCTCTTGATCATTCGGCGTACATGGTGACTATAATTGGGGATTGAACAGCGTCTTTCAACTCTAACTCTGTTAATTCGGTACCTACATTACTAACAACTCCTCGCCAATGTGTTCTGTGGTTTAGTATGTATGCTATCATCTGTTTCTGATGCAGCGTATTGTCTTGTGCAAACTTGTTTGCAGCTTCTCTTGTTGATAAATCAATCCGAATTCTGTTTTTCCGTACAACCTTGAGATTTGTGATTTTCTGCCTGTTCCCAGAATCTGAGATAAATAGTAACTTCCCCAAGGCCATGGGGTGGTATTTACCTACGTTACCATTAAGTCCCTCTACAAATACATAAAATGGACCTACTGCATCGCTATGATATCTGTTATCTTTGTTTTGGCTTTATATTAGCTGTACATTTGTTTGCAAATGGTTTTCCCTTGGTTTATTACTGTTTTTTTGCGTAATTTGTGCGCTAAGTGAGTTACCATCCAGCGTCGTCCCCAGAGTCTCCCTGCAGGCGAGGGAACTTGATCCTTCGTTTAAATAAAAATTGTCAGCCATGCCTGTGTTGAGCGCTGTCAGATTTTCTATCTCCCTTGTTATTTGTTGCTGATATTGATGAATGGTAACTGCTCGTCTCTTCTCTTTTAATTCTTTCTTCCGCTCCAGATGCATTTTGGTACAAAACTCATGTTGAGTATAATCTCGATTGTATAACTGTGTAACTCATGGACGCGAAAAGGGGGGGGGGGGGGGGGGGGTACTTCCTCACTCCCCGAATGGGCCACCGTCTATATTTATTATTCTGTGGTTCTGCTGTATTTATTGCTCACACGCGACTTCTATACGTCCTAATAACTTTTTCCCTCGTTTTTTCGCAAAAAAAATTGGGAGATTAAGCATAGCAATCATCTGTTTCTAACCAACGGTGATGACTCTTAGCTGCCACTTATTGTGTCATACGAGCATATTATTCATGCTACTAAAAGATTTTTCCGCCATCTTGTGGAACATTTATGCAATTACAAATTACGTTAAAAATAATAAATTTTGAAAGTACTAGAAATGAAACCAAATTCTGCGCTTAGCAGACAGTGTATCTCCTAAAATATCAATTCTACGCCCACATTTAAATTTAACAAGCGCTACGAAAGAGAAATGGTGTTCTTTACTTGACCTGCTGGTTTGGTGCCGTCGAGAAAATATTTCAGGATCGCCTTTTTTCCAGATTTTTCTGTTCTGGTTTAATATCTCAGAATGTTGGAAAATACTTCCTTATTATTCTAGTTTGCTCGGCATCATGCGGTCAGTTGCAAATAGCACGAAATAAATATTTATGTAACAATAGCGTTGTTCATTGTACAAATGCATAAAATAAATACGATAAATATGTGTATGTTTACGTCCTGTAAACGGTCGCCGGTGCAAAATCTCCTTCTGTGAGGCTTGCCTTTACTGACGGGGACAGAAAAATCGATGACTGCTTATTTATCAGTGAGAGAAAAATAATTTAACGATTTTGAAAATCGTATACGCCCTCTATTTGAGGATGATTTTGTATGGAATCATTACTCTCAGCACACAAAAGCGATTTACCTTAGCGAGAGAGGCACGAACGGATTATCTTCTATTACCATATGCCATGATTATGGTTAGTTTCATGACCTAGAAAAAAAAAGATACACCTATCTCGCTTTAAATCGGTGTGCAGGAGGCAGAGGACTTCTCTGATGAATGACCTGTAGAAAACTGTTATTATGTTTTGACCGTGAAATCGGGAAGTTAAAGATCACAAGCTCTTGAAACGGGTGAGAATCACTCTTAATTTTTACATACCGCGCAAGCAGCCATTGTGACACAGTTGAAGCCAGCCAGGAATTAATCGGTTTTCACTTACCTCCTTTTACAGCGTCGAAGAACCGCCTTCTCTACAATAAAAGGTACCACAGGACAACAACAATTTTGTACACCGGTTTCTTCACTCAAATGGTTATCATTAAATAATGAACGGACATACTCCCCTCCACCCAAGTTCTATTCAACTCTAAAAAAGATACCAGAATGTGACAAAAGAAGATTTACCTTCATATACCTACTATTTTTCTACAGCGATCACAATATATCATCTGGCACCAAGTTATTTATTGAAACGTTTCTGAATATTGCTTTCTCAACAAACCTCTGCACGCTTATCGATCAATGTTAACGTCATTTCAGACATCTGAACATTACATGTATCAGGAACGAAAGTAAGTAACGAAAGCTTCGTAGAGAGCAAGTGATTAGGGGTACAGCTTTCTAGTTACAACAATTAATACTGGGAGCTAAATACTTTTGAATAGCCAAACCACAAAGAAGACATCCTTTCACATTATTGAAATTAAAATCAATGTGTGTAATCTGTAATCCGTTTTTATTATCGCGTCAAACAATATTACGGAGCAACCCTGACAGTGCCGTGTCCCCAGAGTGTGCTCTCATCAGTAGGCCCTATGTTCCAGGGAACGGTTGCAGCGGTACATTCTCGTCCCAGAAGTCCATGCGGTCCTTGTCCTTGTTGTGACCGAGCGTGATGTTGGCTTGTATCAGAAGGTAGCTCCTCCTCGTCATGTCGTAGGGCTCCCAGACCACAGGATCTGCAACTGGTGTCGGGTTTCTGCGGAAAATATGCACTTATTACTAAATCTTAACTTTGTCCACTTCTGATAACATTTTGTCCGTCTAATGTATTGACTGCTGCATTCGACTTGACATTCTGGTTGCAAAGTAGTGTAAGTAGGCTGTTTAGGTTTTTATGTTGGTAACGCCATGTAACGCTCTATATGAAAATCACTGACTGTGCTGTGTGAAGGCTGTGGTTGGTTTGCATTGTTGGAGAATATTCGCCATTGTAGTGTTGGGCAGTTGGCTGTTAACAGCGCGTTGCGTTGCGCAGTTGAAGGTGAGCCGCCAGCAGTGGTGGATGTGGGGAGAGAAATGGCGGAGTTTTGAGAGCGGATGATCTGGACGTGTGTCCATCAGAGACACAGTAAATTTGTAACACTGGATGTCATTAACTGATATATATATATTATGACTTTTGAACACTATTAAGGTAAATACATTGTTTGTTCTCTACCAAAATCTTTCATTTGCTAACTATGCCTATCAGTAGTTAGTGCCTTCAGCAGTTTGAATCTTTTATTTAGCTGGCAGTATTGGCGCTCACTGTATTGCAGTAGTTCGAGTGACGAAGATTTTTGTGAGGTAAGTGATTTGTGAAAGGTATAGGTTAATGTTGGCCAGGGCCATTATTTGTAGGGATTATTGAAAGTCAGATTGCGTTGCGCTAAAAATATTGTGTGTCAGTTTAGTGGTGATCTGAATAGGTAAAGAGCGAAATATCTGAGTACGTTCAGTTCTGCTCAGCTGTTTGAAAATCAAATAATGTAAAAGGTTTATCTGCATAGTAATTTATTAATTTTTCTAAGGGGACGTTTCAGTAGGTTCTCTGTACTTATTTTATACTAGCGGTAACAAACCGGAGAAGCAAGCTGCGTAATGAGAATATAGTTTCTGTCCATGTCTGTGGACAAATCTCTCGTTGTCCTGCAACTGGTTACAACTTCAGACATTGGCCAATAAAATGACATCTAACATAAGTGACATACTGGGTTTGAGTTACCTACAAATAACAGGTAATGTGAAGGTCTACATTACTTTTAAGTACTAATTTGCCTGCTATTGCGTGTGTACTTTTATAATAATCTGTTGCAACTGTTTACATTGTATTTTATTCAATATAATTGAGGTACTTTGTGAATGGTCACAAAAAGGAAGGATATTTGTCACCACACGTTCTTGCTCCCTATCACGTGGCTAGTCCTTATTGATCAAAAGTCAGAGTGTTTCGGAAAACAGTTTCTGTGCTTGTTATGTGATCTAAACTACACGGTCCAGTCAAATTAATGTGATCACTGCGTGTGCTTGACATCAACGTGCAATGGCCAATCACAGACGTCAGGTGGCAGCACTAGCAGTGGAGGGTATATAAACCGTGTCGAATGGGGGTGGTGGACGCGGAAAATAGTGCACTCGCTGTCATAATGCGGAAACGGAGCGATTTACTGACGTCCAAAATTACATTATCGTTGGCTTGGGGACGACGGGTGGAAACATTTCCTAAACTTCAAAGTCTGTAAACGGTTCACGTCCGGCTGTGATTAATTCATATTGTGTATGGCAAAATGGCGCCATGCAAACCAGCGCAAAGGAAATTGTGGTGCACCACGGACTGTAGATCACACAGGTCAACGAAGACTGCTGAGATAAGTACGACTAATAGTCGTTCAACTGTTGGGCAGCTGACCGTCGGAATTAACCTAGGGAATAATGACAGTGTGACCTCAACGACCGTTCAGCGAACTTTGCTGTGTATGGGTCACCGCATCAGGCGCTTTGTTTATGCACCCACGCTGACTGCTGTTCCTTGGGACAAAGTGCGGATTTTGCACGCCCATACTTCAAGTGTACGCCCATTGAGTGGCGACAGGTCGCTCTTTCAGATGAATCATGTTTTATGCGCAATCGGACGGACGGCCGCTAGCGTTTACGTCGTGAAACGTAATCTCGTCGTCCTGGAAGGCACAATAGATCATCATAAGTACTGTATGCGTCTGTCCTTGGGGACCATGTCCACCCCTTCATACAGTTTGTTTTTCCTCGGCACGATGACCCCTAGCAGCAGGACGATGCCACGTGCCACACAGTCGGCAGTGTACGGGCGCGGTACGAAGAGCACTGCGATAAGTTTACCGTACCCTCCTGGCCCCTAAACTTTTTCAGGCTTAGCCCCAACGGAGAATCCGTGTAACCATATCGGTAAGGCTGTCTCCACCTTGGCTCGACGACCGAGAAAAGCAGCGCAAGTGGGCACAGCAGTGGATTCGGCCCTGTCTGTACTTTCCAGAACAACAGTGAATCTCTTCCTATTCGTCTCGCAGCGGTCCGCTCTGCAAAAGATGGTTATTCAGGCTTCTGACTGGTGGTCACATTAATGTGAGCGGACAGTGCTATACCCTGTAGAGGCAAGTCATTGTTTAGCGTTGTTACCGAAAATGGAGAAAGTTTCTTGGCCAATTTACTTCAGATATTCTAATCAGCTCTTGGACAGGCGTAGGTCACATATTTTTATAATGTATGGTACATAAATATGTAGATAGTACACTACCGTTCGTAAAATGTGAAACACTCAAAACCAAACCTCCAGATGCCAGACACTCATATCGTTACGAAGCGTTGTATGTAGGTAGAGCATCAACCAAAACACCGATTACTTCTCGTTAAGTGCTTTCGTCCAGCAGAACATGCATAAACGGAATTTAAAAATAACACTAGAACTGCGTATCTGTGAGTGTCAGTTTTGTAGTTCTCTCGTGGGTGAGTTAGTTCAGCGTAAAGTCTTCGTACCCCAGTTTCTGAGTTCAAGCCCCACTGTCGACTGTTTGTGTTAACTATTGTATGGGAGAACATTTTCGCGGCATATAGAAGGTCTTTTCGGAATGTGCAGCAATGTTCTTTTGGCAGTTTGCTTTCGCTTCGTTAGCTGGAAGTAGCAAACCTAAGTACATTTGTATAGATAGATGTAGCGTTCTGTCGGAGATGTGTGACAGAACAGACACCACTCGTGTTGAAGCAGCTATTGCATTTGCAGTTTCACAGAATATTCATAAGCAAACGGAACAGTAGAACAAGGAAACAGTTGCATCACACGTAAGGAAGTATTAACAGCCCCCTGTAAGACTTTCACGCATAATACAGTAAAAAAATTGTTATCTTTGGTGAATGAACCCACGACCCTTCGAACGACAGTCTAACGCTTTCCCACGGAAGTTATTCATATTACTTATAGTTACGCTGTTTCTGTGCTGCACAGTTCTCGTGTTACTTTTAACTAACCTTAACGCCCGTTCAGCTGGACGACAGCACATAGTACGAACTAAATCTGAGTTTTGGTTGATGCTCTAACGACTTAGGACATTTGGTATTAATCTGAGTGTCTGACATCTGGAAGTTTGGGTGTCAGAAGCAATGTTCTGCAACACGCCACAACAAGAGGACGTGCAGAACAGCAGAACCATAATAAGTTATTTAAATGGTAGAGAGATGATGTGCACATAGGCCCAACAGCGCTCTCTTTTGTGTGAGTGTAGAACTCAGTGTTTCGCAACGGTCAGTCGGTGCGGAGCCGTCATACTAAGTAAAAACGTAAAACCAAGTGCCACTATGTCTCCCCGACATCACAGGATGGAATATCGGCATGTGATTCCGTTCGAACGATGCAGAATGTTTGGTCTCTGTGCGGCGCATTTGTAATTCCTTAATATTGCGGCTCGTAGACGGCACGCTCCTTCAGCAGTGAGGGGTATGTGGAACCAGTGGAGAGAAGAGAGCCGACGGAGTACTGGACGACACATTGAGACCAAAGAGCGAGAAGACCGCCGTCTTGTCGGCTTATTCCAGAGTGTTGGCGCGACGTAGGCGCGCTGCAACGAGTATAGACACGTCTGAATCGACTGTTCGACACTGCCTTCTCTGAGGTTGACTGGTGGCACGCATGTAACTGTGTTGGCATATACTGACCAGACCCACCAATGCCACAGACTGTAATCGGCTCGTGAACACCGACTCCGACACGCTGAGTGGATGAATGTAGTGTTACACTTGTCCTACAGTGATGGCGCCATACGCGTTCGATGCCGCCGTGGTGAAAGCTATTGGGCAGACTATTGTTGAGTTGCAATGAGGAGAAACGCAAAATATGATGGTTTGGGGCGCCATTGCCTATAACACGTGACCTCGCCTCTTACGTCTTGAGATCAACCTGGACCGCTACTACTGCATCAGGGAGATTTTACAGCACGAGGCACTGCCTTCCCTGCAACCCGTTTTAAATGCCATATTTCAGCAGGACAACGCCCGACCGCATGTGGCGAGGAACGTGCATGACTTCTTCGAAGACGACGGCTACTACAGCTTTCCTGGTCTTCCCGTTCGCCTGATATGTCGTCCATGTGTGGGATTTCTTCAGCAGGCAACTTGCTCGCTGAGGTCCTCCTTCAGCCACGGTCGATGCATTGTGGACGCGCCTACGAACTACGTCGCAGAGTATTCCCCAGCAGCATATTCTTTCTTTCCATGCCACGATGTCTACTGCCAGTGATAGCAGCACATGGTGGCGCTACTCTCTAAGTTATATTGAATTTTCACCGTCACTGTGCATGTGGAGGTATGGTGTCATGTCCCTAATCGGCCGAATAAATTTCATCGTGAAAACACCTCTGGCTGTTGTGTTCCACTGTCTACCAACGGTACTGAATGTAAAGAAGAAATACAGGGTGACAATTGTTGAACTACATGAAAAAATCGTAAATTAGTTACAAGCTACGACGTACCCACACTTTGTTCAACATGTAAACGTCACTACGGATATTCGGATTTAGATTATTACGTGTTTGATTGGCGATGATGTGGCGCAGACGAATAGCGAAATTCTGCATGGCCCGCTGAAGCGTCGGAATATAAATGCTGTCGATGACTTCCTCAGTCACTGTTTTCATCTCACCAATGGTTTTGGTGTTATCGCTATTCGCCTTGTCTTTAATATAGCCCCATAGAAAAGAGTATTCTGATCTGCAGAATATGATGGCCAATCGAGGCCCACGCCAGTCGCCTATGGATACCCCAGAGTCAGAATGTTGGCCACAAAGTGCTCCTCCAGTATATCAAACACGCTCCTACTTCAGTGGCGTCGAGCTCAGTCTTGCATGAAACACGATTGTCGAAATCAGGGTCACTTTTTATAATGGGGACGAAATCATTTTCCAAAACCTTCGCATACCGTTCGGTAGCCACCGTGCCATCAAGGAATATCGCATAGATTATTCCATGACTGGACATTGCATATCACACAGTCACCCGTTGAGAGTTCTGCTTATTGATGAAGCCATCCAAGTGAAAGTGGACCTCATCGCTAAACAAAACCATGCGTGCGCATGTTAATTCTCATCATTCCTCGCAGCCAACTTCGCGGTTCGAACGTCCTAACGCAAACCGTTCAGAAGTTATGACGATTTATTTTAATATAGTTCGATAATTGTCACCACGTATTTTTAGCAAAAATCTCGAAATTTCCTGATCGATCTGTTTCCAGTTTTTACATGACACTCTGATAAACGTTTAGAGGGATGTAGGCTATACATTTTTAAACGACAATTCGCAGTTTATTTGTTAATACCGTTCGCAAGAAAGAAAATGCTGCGCTGTGCTGTACAAATGTGCCGTTCCTCGCAGGCAGTTTCAGCTACTATAGTAGAGCGCGTAAACAATTGGGCTACCTACTTGTTTCTCCCACATACATTTCTAGCCCTTCTATATAGTTTCTAGCCACACGACATTTCTTTTTTTTTTTTTTTCAAACAAAAATTTTATACACAACAACATGCTATGTAGTTTTTTTACAGGAAACTGGACAGTTGCATTTATGGCTAGTCCAATTATCTTCAGAATAGTCCTATGGAATCTGAACGTCTAAAACACTGAATCCCACCCATTTTCAGATTAAAACTATGTGAAATAATGTCGTTGAAGCTACGATACTCACAGATCCTGCAGCTGGAAAGGTCTCTGTCATACCCATACACGAAAGATCCCAACCAATTTACCTGTTCATTGTAAGCGATTTCAGTTTCCAGTCAATGTTCCGTTTGCAATACGAATAAACAAGGCTCAGTGTCAGATAGAGGAGGGTAGTAGTGAAAGGAGAACGAGAGGGGGGCAGGGAGGAAATGGATAGAGAGAGTCGGCAGGAGATGATGTATTGAGGAAGGGGGAAAGGAGGAGGAGATGGACGAAGAAAGAGGGGAGGAGGTAATGGACGGAGAGCGAGAGGGGGGAGAGGGACAGGACTTCACGATGTATCTCCAGCTGCGAAATTTTGCTGTGTTCACTAGTGAAGCTACACAGTAGAATAGCTTTTACTTAATTACTTTCCTTTAATGTGCCAATTTTGTCGTATTCCTTAGGACTGTGAAATGTAAAATATTCGGTCTAAGGCGCTGCACTCATGGACTGTGCAGCTGGTCCCGGCGGAGGTCCGACTCCTCCCTCGGACATGGGTGTGTGTTTGTCCTTAGGATAATTTAGGTTAAGTAGTGTGTAAGCTTAGGGACCGATGACCTTAGCAGTTAAGTCCCATAAGATTTCACACACATTTGAACATTTTTTTTTATAAAATATTTCTCACTTCATGACATACTGGTTAGCCTTCATAGAGATGAAGTTTTAGTCGGTACTTCCTTGACAAGACAAAATTCAGATCCCTGTTCTGTTAACATCGTCATATATTGAAAGTACAGCTGATTCCTGCTGATACACGAGGATCTTCTCAGCAATAAATTGCGTGGAAACGGTGAAAAATTTTGGAGTTGGTACATCCTTTAACTTCAACTTAGGAGTCCGTACCTCGTCATCTTCTCTTGTGCTTTCCAGGACTTTCTTAGCCTATCTGTAGACATTCATTGAGCTAAATGTCCTCCGTGTTTCCATTCCATTTTCAATGCGGTCATAATTATGCCTTTCTCTCTATTCAGTTTCCTCATACATTTATCTGTTTCCCTCTTCATTCTAGTAATTCGCTTCACGCATCTCACTATTTCTCATTGAAGAACCGTCATTTTTGGGACAATTTTAACTTTCACTACTGCTATAAGTCAGAATTGGCAATCCACACTGACTGCCAACATTCCGTTTCATTTACAACGGAAACTTAGTTTAGAAAATCCTATTATCTTCATTTTCTAAGATGCTGAACATGTTGCTTAATTACTTTGAAACAACTCTTGATTCTGTTAGAAACTTGTCATGATGTTCTGACAATCGTTTAATATCTCTAACTTTTTTTTTATTTTTCTTGTTGAGTATAAAATCTATCTCACAATTTTCTCCATGCCCTTATCAACCTACTGTAGCGTAGGTCTTGTCTTTAACTGCACCTTTTATTGCATTTCCTTTTAGCCTTTTAAATCCCCATTTGATTATATTTCACTCCAGTTCCAGCTGTACTAACCAACATGGAGAACCTAAAGTTTTGTAACTTACTACTCCTCAGTAATACAAGCAGTTGGGATTTTGCTTCTTAATGTATTGGTGACATAGCAGTTGAATCCTAACATCTTTGTAAGTATCTTCATTTAGTATTTGACCAGCCGTTGTGTCACTAATGATAAATTTAATCGAGAGAGTAGCAACAATATGCACCTTGTAAAGCCCGCAAACATATTACGTGTTCCTTGTAATAGGCGGAAAAACCGTAATGGTGTCCTGAGAAATATCGCCGGCTTCCCACATGCAAAGACATGTAGCTTTGCCTTCCGGGGTTGAACTCATAGATTTTGACATCTCAGTGAGTGAGTTTCCCAGTAGTTTTACGGGTAGTTATATTAAATATTTGGTGCTAGTAAAAGGCAATTGAAAGTAGTGTAAATAGATATGGACACTTTGTTTGGCAAATGAATTTAGTTTTAAAACAGAAAGAAAATCAGTTAGCGTCCTCCACGTATCACCCTTCATTAGCAGTCGCGTACATTATCGAAGCCTTGAGTCCTAAACGATCATAATATTTTATTTTAAGTCCTGAATCTATTTTGAATGTGGAATATACACATACCCGTATTTCGCAAAGTTGGTCCAGAGGCGCAGAATGTTTCTTCGTACTTGATCCTCTTCTGATTCTGGATCCAGATTATAACTAATGTCTAGATCTCTCCGCAGGAAGAGGAATTGTAGTTCACCGCCATGTCCAACTCCTACAACAGTAACAAGCATACACTTTCTTTTCACTAACTCATTATCGTGATTGACTTACGGAAATATTGTGCTTGTGAGAGTTCGTCGACTTAACGTATAAAATACGAGCGCAAATACAAGTGCATGGAATGCGTAGTTGTCGCTCCCGAAGAAACATTTAACTAACCTTTTGCGCTAAGTATAAGTACTTTAGCTATGTTCAGTTTAGCTGAATGCTGTTATGTATTAGGGGTAAACAAAAAGTTTCCGTCAGTTTGAGAGCGTTGCTGCAGGAAATAGGCAACGTAGCGCGACTCCGATGCTGGCACGTAAGCACCGACATGTAGACAAGGGATTAGTGCGGCATTAGTGTCTTTCCGACGAGCGTGCAGTAATTGCGAAAACTGGAGTCGTTATGACCAAACGCGTCCGAACAGAACCACCGTGATATTCTTTTCTTTGCTACCGAAAGCCGGCCGGAGTGGCCGAGCGGTTAAAGGCGCTACAGTCTGGAACCGCACGACCGCTACGGTCGCAGGTTCGAATCCTGCCTCGGGCATGGATGTGTGTGATGTC
Organism: Schistocerca serialis cubense; assembly: GCF_023864345.2. Classification (NCBI taxonomy): domain Eukaryota; kingdom Metazoa; phylum Arthropoda; class Insecta; order Orthoptera; family Acrididae; genus Schistocerca; species Schistocerca serialis. The sequence continues at coordinate 432,385,738 of NC_064641.1, read as the reverse complement.
CTTAGGTTAGTTAGGTTTAAGTAGTTCTAAGTTCTAGGGGACTTATGACCACAGCAGTTGAGTCCCATAGTGCTCAGAATCATTTTTTTGCTACCGAAAGACAAACACCAGTAACAACCACTGGAGGATGAAAGATGATCATGGGGCAGCATGTCTGTCGAAAATCACCGTTGTGAACTACTGCGACAAGGGGTGCTGCCTCTATATGATAACACACTTCATCATAGAGCAAACGTCGTAACTCAGAAGTTACGCTAAGTTGGAGTCTCTTCCATGTAATTATCACGCCTTCATTCCCCTAAGAAAGGCTTGAAGGGTCGACGATTCTTGTCGGACGAGGATATACAGTAGGCAGTAACGCACCTCCTCACGTTTGCAACACACTCTATTTTACCAAAAGGGTATCTTGAAACTGGTGCCTCGGTGGGATGATTACCTCAACACGATTTCGTCTAATTTAAATACCGATTCTGGTCTGTACGGCCTCCGAACGGAAACTTTTTGATCGGCCCTTACGTTCGCATCACACAGCAGTGATATCTGCTGGAAGGCTTCAAAACGATGTGCAAAGTTGTGATGTTTTGTACAATCAGTGTTTAGAATGTTCTGATGCCATTCTCCATGTCTTTCTACCTTGAAGTAGTTTTCCTACTTCTACGTAAATCAAATTACTTATCCATGTTGTAGATTTTATTTGCACATGCCATTTTCTCCCTCTGCTTGTCTTTCCAGTGATAAATATGGTACGCTATTGTAATGTATTTATTCATATGGTAAGAGCTTTCTATAGCGTCTTTCCCATAGCCTATGATGTTACATGTCTCTAGGCTATGTACCTCTCTGCACACTTAATTTTTAACTTTCTTCAGTAGTACCTTCGGTTTCCAATGTGCACCGTGGTGCATGCAGAGAAGAACGCCGAATACAAGGAAACGATCAAGTAAAGCGGAAAACTTCATACGAATATGCAAAGTGGCCGCCACAGGAGAGAGGGGCGCATTCGTTTAGCTCAGTGAGCACTGCCCACACTTCTCACCGCCGGCAGGCAGCTCTGGCGAGTCATCCACATAGGTGCAAGCAGGACAGCGCATGGGCTCTCAGAGTCAGAATTCGTGCTGGAAAGGAAAAGAACAGCTTGTAAACAATGTCGTTCTGTTTTATGCAGTTTACAGATAAGTTAAGTACATCCACTTTTACTACATTACATAATTGACGTTCTTCTTCTCTGCTGGATGTACATGCATTGCCCGAACTCTTACAGGACTCGGTAAGATTGCCTGCCGCGAGTAATGAGTGTAATGGGCACGAGCACTACGAATGTAGTGTGTGGACATTAAAGTTGGGAATGTGGATCTCACGGGGGGATAAATCCCTGCAGTCCCACTATCGTCTGTGCCCTCGGTGGCTCAAATGGATACAGCGTCTGCCATGTAAGCAGGAGATACCGGGTTCGAGTAATGATCGGGGCACACATTTTGGACTGTCACAGTTGATGTATATCAACGCCTGTCGACAGCCTAGGGTATTGATTTAATTATCATTTCATAACTAGATGAGCTCTGCAATAAATTTCAACACGTAATGGAGGATATTCAGCTAAAAAATCACAGGTATTGGAGGTATACGTGGAAAACGTCCCAAGACACGGGAGATTCCAGTTGGATAGCACTGTGCTCAGACTAATTCCGAAGTCAGATACTGGGTTGTAAGGTGTACCCAGGAGTAGATATAGACTCAGATTACAATTTAGTAATGACGACGAATGGACTGGTGTTTAAGAGAATCGTCTGAAGGAACCTGTGTGGTAGGAAATGGGATACATAAATACTGAGAAGTAATTACATGCGTTTTAAACTCGATATGGCTGCGGATACTGCAGTAAGGAATACCACAGTAGGCAGTTAAAATGAAGAGGAGAGGACATTTTTAAAACGAGCAATCATAGAGGATGAAAAGACAGACATAAGTATTAGAAAGGCAAACGAGGAGAATCATTGGTTAATAGATGAAATACTTCAGCCTATCAGTGAAAGAAGAGCGTACAAATAGGAATTAAAAAATAATAAACGTGGCGGACAAGAATAAATGCTTGCAGGAAAGATGTAAAGAAATCGAAAGAGAACGAATTGTCGAAGGGAGTTGAAAAGGGCACATTGCGCGCCAAGGTACTTCTAGGAAATCTCTCACACGGAAGCATTTGACCACTAGATTGTTCAACAGCGTTAACCGTTTGATTTCAAACATAAAATATATATTTATCGTAATCATTCAGAAAACAACTTCTTAATTAAACAATCGTTTAAAAGAAGGTTAGTTTCAACTATCTACACTACTGGCCATTAAAATTGCTACACCACGAGGATGACGTGCTACAGACACGAAATTTAACCGACAGGGAGAAGATGCTGTGATATGTGAATTATTATCTTTTCAGAGCATTCACACAAGGTTGGCGTCGGTGGCGACACCTACAATGTGCTGACATGAGGAAAGTTTCCAACCGATTTCCCACACACAAACAGCAGATGACCGGCGTTGCGTGGTGAAACGTTGTGTGTAAGGAGGAGAAATGCGTACCATCACGTTTCCGACTTTGATAAAGGTCGGATTGTAGCCTATCGCGATTGCGTTTTATCGTATCGCGACATTGCTGCTCGTGTTGGTCGAGATCAAATGACTGTTAGCAGAATACGTAATCGATGGGTTCAGGAGGGTAATGCGGAACGCCGTGCTGGATCCGAACGGCCTCGTAGCAGTCGAGATGATAGGCATCTTATCTGCATGGCTGTAACGGATCGTGCAGCCACATCCCTGAGTCAACATATGGGGACGTTTGCAAGACAACAACCACATGGACGAACACTTCGACGACGTTTGCAGCAGCATGAACTATCAGCTCGGAGACCATGGCTGCGGTTACCCGTGACGCTGCATCACAGACAGGAGCGCCTGCGATGGTGTACTGAACGACTCACCTGGTTGCACGAAGGGCAAAACGTCATTTTTTCGGATGAATCCAGATTCTGTTTGCAGCATCATGATGGTCGCATCCGTGTCTGGCGACATCGCGGTGAACACACATTGGAAGCGTGTATTCGTCATCGCCATACTGGCGTATCACCCGGCGTGATGGTGTGGGGTGCCATTGGTTACACGTCTCGGTCACCTCTTGTTCACACTGACGGAACTTTGAACAGTGGATGTTACATTTGAGATGTGTTACGACACATGGCTCTACCCTTCATTCGATCCCTGCGAAACCCTACATTTCAGCAGGATAATGCACGACCTCATGTTGCAGGTTCTGTACGGGCCTTTCTGGATACATAAAATGTTCGACTGCTGCCCTGGCCAGCACATTCTCCAGATCTCTCACCGACTGAAAACGTCTGGTCAATGGTGGCCGAGCAACTGGTTCGTCACAATACGCCAGTCACTACTCGTGATGAACTGTGGTATCGTGTTGAAGCAGCATGGGCAGCTGTACCTGTACACGCCATCCAAGCTCTGACTCAATGCCCAGGAGTATCAAGGTCTTTATTACGGCCATAGGTGGTTGTTCTGGATATTGATTTCTCAGGATCTATGCACCCAAATTGCGTGAAAATGTGATCACATGTCAGTTCTAGTATAATATATTTGTCCAATGAATACCCCCTTATTATCTGCATTTCTTCTTGGTGTAGCAATTTTAATGGCCAGTAGTGTATTAACACAGAATTAGCTTTACCAACCTCAAGGCTAAGTAATGTAATCAATTAATAACATCAAAATCAAGATTCACAGGTTGGCTAACGCTCAGAATAATATTATCAAAAAAAATATTTAAAAAATCAAATTCATTTGCTGCATGGGACCATCCCCTTGAGTACTAGTAGTTGAATAAAAAGACTGCACGCTTTAAGAAAATTTGCTGGATCAAAATCACAAAAATAGTTAACATTGATCCATAAAAAAGGCCTGAAAGAAATAAGGTCAGGACAACGTAATTATAGCGAAGGGAAGACTGAACCATAAAATTATATTCACACAGTAATAGATCAGATACAAAAAAATCAAACAGCACAGTAAACAACTTCTTGCAAAATGAAAAAAAGAGTTAGTTTCAGTTATTACATGAAGTATTAAATGCCCAAGGCCAGTTTTCAACCATAATAAACAACAACTTAACTTTGACAATTAGTTGTGTGGACTTGTTGCAACAGGCACAATATAGAGGCAGAGTCCCTCTGGAATGGTTACAGACGACAAGGCTTGTCGTCCGATGTCTAGGTGTCCGGATCACAGATGTGGGGACAGGGCAGCCCGACCGTCGCATCCACCCAGGCGTTGACTATTGACGCAAGAGAGGTAGTCCCACCCAAGCGCGTACAGTAAAAACTACGATGGGAGGCATGCCTTGGGTACAAAACCTTATTAGTCTAAACAGAAGAGCTGAAAGTCGTATGCCAAATTAGAACTTCAGTATGAATATAAAATTTTCTTTAGTAAAACCCTGCACCAGGCCACTACGCTTGGGACTGACACAAATTCGAGCAATCGCACTAAATACGTGGGCCTTACTGTCTTCAAACCTCAGTAACGTGAAGAAGCTTGCAAGCACGAAGAAATGCAAATTAATCTGTGGACTAGACAGCAAAAGAAATTTACATGAATTTTAAATATACAATTGGCAATAAAATATTAGCTAGGACATACATTTACGTTACCAACACTTATAATGCCTCACCACACGCTACACGCAAAAGTCCGTGAGGCAAAACAAGACAAATTAAGCTGCTATAGCTTACAGTTTACCATAGTTTCAGCTGTGAGCACGAGTAAATAACAACTGATATTATAAAATCACTCAGCTATCTTCACTTACTGTTATTTGTATTTTGCCCATACTGAGCCTTTTATGCTGAGATGTTTCCCACACCAAATTGTGTCGTGACTTTATATGTATGAGTGATTGTCTGTGTGTGTGTTCTGTTCTAGTGAATACATAGACCGTTGGTGGGACACAGGGCGATGGGTGAAACTGCTTCCAGTGTATGCGCTTCCGTTGTTATGGTGATCTGCTCCAGCTGCTGCAGATGCTGTATTGAAGCTGAAAGTGTTAATCAAAGTTTCTGAGAAATATTCGTCGGGGTTCTGTTGCATAGCAATCAGATTTGCCTTCAGTTCTTAGAAACATTGGTGGCTGAAAAATGATCTGTGAAATGACTTCTTTTCCGAAGAAAGCATCAAATTATTTAATTAGAACTGAATGCTCCCGTCGAAATTGTTATTGAGCTGGTATTCATTAATGGATCACACTTGAGTATACTTTTTAGGAAATAACATGTTCATTTTTGAAATGAACGAAGTTTTATTGACCTTATTGTCAATGAAATTCATTTCGCACATGAATTAGCGATTCTCTATGATAAATATAGATGTATATACAAATTTCTTTCAGCATCGCCCAATGACTTCGATTTATTGTAGACTAGTCATCTAAGCGCACTACGCCACGGAGTATTAAAGAATATTTTTGTTTCTTTTCCTCTCGTACTGCCACATTAATGCATAGCAATCTTATTACATGATATATCATAATTTACACCCAGCAGAATAATTTCCCAGTGATGTAATCATAATTTAAGCTTAGCACATCGTTTGGGCAATACCAGAATACACCAATATTTCCACCAAATGTCTATAGAAATAAATACGTGAATTTAAAACAAATGGCTCACATTCAAACTTAAACAATGTCACATTAAGTATAGAAGGAGCCAAAGCAGGTGAAGGTAGTCATTTAAAATACAAGCTAAAGCCAATTCTTATACTGGCAATACAAATGCATACGGAAGGAATTAGAGTGCTTGGATCCAGAGTTCAGAACAGCAATACCCTCTCTTCCAGAACGTCGCCTTTGTTCTCCGCATATATGGCTATGACGAACGAATGGAAGGCGCCAAAAAGCAGTTCTGCGTGTCAGCCAACATGCAACAAAATACGTCATGGTCAGCAGGACGTGGCCACTGCAGAATGCAGCCAGCCCCCACAGCCTGCGGGGCTGCCACCGGCGCGCAGCACGCCCAATAGTGCACACTCCCTCGTAAACGGTCTTGCAGAACTCGGTGCCCTCACCTCACTGCCACTGCGCCAGCTCAGACCCTTGCTCAGCTTACCTCGCAGCCCCAGAGCGCCACCTAGCCACACGCCATGGCAGCGAACCAAAGGTAAGCCCACGTTTTTGGATCCTGAGGCATCTTTGAAATGTCTAAAATGCATGTGTGATCGTCAGCTGCTTTGCTGTGTTGACTGACGGTGTCAATGATTTATTAGGAAGATTAGAACTTTAACATTCCAGAAAAGTGATGCTCTGCCTGAATCAGAGGTGTTGGTAACCATTCTGCAGTTTGCCACATTACTATTTTGTTGAGATTGGCCCTTGCTAGTGATTGACAATGGTCTCCGCACTGTATTTGTTTAGGTAGTATTCATCTAGTGGGGGACTTCATTGTCATATCGAGATTTTATTGAAGGTGTAGGAGTAGTGAAATCGTCTGAAGGAAACCACTATAGCTTTATTCAAAGTTTCAGAAATATTAAAATTAACAATAGGTTCGTTCTTACGAAAAATAAATCACTTCTAATTCTACGTCCACATCTACATCTGTGCTCTGCAAACCACTTTGAAGAATTAGTATGCAGGGAATTCAGAATTTTATCAATACCGTAAAACATTCTCAACTCCCAGAGTATTTATCTTAAAATGTGTCTCTTTTCACTTACCAAATTCATTCACGAAGGTGTCATCTGAATGATAGTCGAACTCGTAGTAGTAGACTGATACGTTAGTTATTTCAGTTATCCTTCTGACCAGCGCATCGGTGGGGTTGAAGAAATTTAAATCTACGTCAAGCTGCAACAATAAGAAATTTATTACTTATGTATATTGAAATATATGCCACGGTTTAAGTTGCGTATTGTTGAATTATCATTTGATCCTGAGTACGACAGTGCTGCGAAGACTTTGTGGTGGTTGTTCATTCGAATCTTGTCAGCGCTAAAAATGTTAATCTTCGTAATTTTCCCGGAAAATTGACGAAGACATAGTTTATGATTCTCATAATCTACTCCGTCGTCGTTGATTAAGATCCACATCTTTGTGCAGACTGTCATACAATGAAGACGTCTATGGAACCCTGAAAGTAGTCAATACCGGCGCCCAAGGGGATGCCGTGTTCATCGATTTGTAGAAGGCCTCCAATACTCTGTCGCCTAGTGAACAAAATACAGGTGTATGGATCATCGGACTGTCTTCGTCATTCTTGCGAACAGAATACAGCACAAAATTCTTAACACAGGGAAACCTTTAGACGTATCAGTAGCTAGAGCACGCCCCAAGGGATGTTACAGGATCATTACTGTTCACTACGTATACAAATTACCCAATGGTTACGTCGGAACCTCCGTTAAACAGTTCGCTGCTTAGGCTATTGTATATAGACAATACCCAACGCTACGAACTTATAGCGAAAGCTTAAATACATGTAAAGGGGTCGACGCTTGGTGCATGAATCGGAAATTGTCACCCATTCAAAATAAATTTAACGTATTGCGTAAAAATACGCCAAAAGATCAATTCTTGTTTAACTACACGGTTACTGAACAGTCACTGGAAATATTCCAATCCATCAAAAATGCACAGAATAATTTTAAGTGGAACGAGCACATAAAGCTAATAGTAAAGTCAAATGTCAGACTATGATTCGATGAGAGATTCCTTAGGAAGTACAGTCCATTTGCAAGAAGTAGTTTATAGAACGGTTGTTCGACCGTTATCTATTTCCTCTCAATCTGGGATCCTTACCAGAGATGATTATTGGAAGAATTAGGAAAGATCTAAATAAAAACGGCGCGTTCCGTCATGGCATTAAAAATGGTTCAAATGGCTCTGAGCACTATGGGACTTAACATCTGAGGTCATCAGTCCCCTAGAACTTAGGACTACTTAAACCTAACTAACCTAAGGACATCACAGACGTCCTTGCCCGAGGCAGGACCGTAGCGTTCGCGCGGTTCCAGACTGTAGCGCTTAGAGCCGCTCGGCCACTCCGGCTGGCGTCACGGCATTAATTGAGCGTAAAAGCGTCATCTAGATACTCGTCCTACTGCGATGGACGACTTAACAAGAGTGACGTTGTGCACCATGCATCGCCAAAAAACCATTAAGGTAATTGCAGAGGTTCGAGCTCGGACGCTACCTTACGGACAGTCGTTGTTTCCATCCTCCATCCGCGACTGGCGCGGGAACAGGATGTTCCCCAACAGTACCCGCCGCAAAACACAACATAACGTAGCTCGCAGCGTATAAATGTAGATGACACTCTTGACGGTTTGGTGTCTGGAGAATGATGACGGGCGCAACAGCCCCACTATTACTGTAAGATAATCAGTGGGACTATGCAGTAGAAGACAAAGAATGGCAACACAGTAAAACTATGATGTTAAACTAGCGGTATCGGAATTATACAAAACTACATTAAATGCACTCGAAGTTGCGAGTATGGACAATCTGCAGTTGTATAATGGAATGACGACAATGAAAACTTGTGCCAGATCAGGACTGGAACCTGGATTTCCCGCTTATCGCGATCGGTCACCTTACCATTTGGCATTCCGAGCACAACTCACGGTCACATCCAGACTTCCATATGTCGTAAACCACGTCTATAGCTTGTACTCCTACATCCATCATGCATATTCCCCTACAGGGGAGACGTTTTACTGGAAACTGGCTTGCACGGTGTCGCAATTAGGAATAACACAGGCAGTGCAATATCGTATTATACGAAACCGGTAATTTTATAACCAACACAAATTATGTAGTCACACGACGTCAGCTTTAAGGACATTTTAACGATGCAGTTCAAAATACACTGTAGAAAAAAAATTGCAACACCAAGAAGTAGTTGTGCGACATAAACGAAATTTGGTACATCTACATCTGAAATATGTCTCTTCAGATTTAGTGCCACTGTGAGGATGCAAATCAGGTTTGTTTTAAATACACGCTGTAGCGGTCGTGATCTTTACTCCCCTTTGAAATTGGACGTGGTGAGTTGAAGTTAGCCAAGAATGCATTTAAGACGACAAGCACGCCATTATCAGCAGCTCTCTGAGTTTGAACGTGGTCGTGTAAAAGGGCTATAAGAGGCTGGATGTTCGTTCTGTGATACTGCAGAAAGATTTAGCAGAAATGTAGCCATTGTACATGATTGTTGGCAGCATGGTCACGGGAATGTACGATCGCAAGAAGATCTCGACTCGGAAGGCCGCTTGGTACTACCAAGAGGGAAGACCACCGTGTACGTCACATGGCTCTGGCCCATCGTATTGCATCTGCAGCTGCAAACTGAGCAGCAGTTGGCACCATAGTCCACAACCAACTGTTGCACGTCGGTTACTTCAACGACAGCTCCGAGCCAGACGGCCTATAGAGCGCTTTCCACTGACCTCAAACCACCACCATTTGAATCTTCAGTTGTGTCAAGCGAGAGCTCATTGGAGGGTAGGATAGACGTCTGGTGTGTTTTCCTGGTGAAAGCGGGTTCTATCAGTGAGGGCCGTTTGTTGTTAAGAAGGAGGCCAGCTGAGGGCCTGCAACCAGTCTGTCTGCTAGCTGGACACACTGAACCTACACTTGGAGCTATGGCCTGGTGAGCGATTTCGTATTACTGCAGAAGTACTCTCTTGGTTGTGCCACGCACCCCAACTAAACGTTGTGTGCCATTCATGAACAGCATTCCAGGGGATATTTTCCAGCAGGTTATTACTTGCCCGCATAACTCTATTAAAACCCAAAATGCTCTACAAAGTGTCGACATGTAGCCTTGACCTTCTCGATCACCAGATATTTCTCCAGTCGAGCACATATGAGACATCTTCGAATGGCAACATCTGCGTCATCCACAACCTATTTGACCGACCAAGTGGAACAGGTATAGAACTCCATCTCACAAACTGACATCTGGCACCTGTAAAACACAATGCACGCACGTCATCACCATTCAACATTCTGGCGTTTACACGGGTTATTAATGTACTAGCATTTCATACTTTCAGTGGCTTATCTCGTGCGTACATTAACCCTGATATTGCAATGTTAATCACCTAAATAAGCTACGTAGACAAACATATTCTCCAAATTTCATTACTCTATATTAATTATTGCTTGGTGTTACAGCGTTTTTCCGTCAGTTTATACAGATACAGAATATTATATAATATGTAACAATAATTTTACAACAGAACTGTTTGCTCATTATCAACTTTCCATGGAGAATAAAATTATGAAAATCGGGAGCCAACAAGTTAATCACGTTATGCTCCAATATATTTAACATAAAAACGTTCACATATAATTCCGAAACAACACTTTTCAAAACAACAGCTTACAGGGAGCGTCCTTGTGAACAATGAAATCATTGAACTAGTTACATCAGCGCATATCTGAATGCTGCCTGAATATTAAAAACAATATGATGAACGAGAACGAGAAAAGAAACCAGAAAAGCTCCAATAAATGACGGAAACGAGCCTAAAACCAGTGATTCAATTACTAATAGTACCATTAGCCAAATGGTGGACGTCTGAGAGGTCGCCGCGAACGAGGTGGAAGGACAAAACATTAGTGATCTTGGAAGAAGCACATCCAGACGCCCGAGACCAAAGTAAATGGGCTAACATACGTACTCAATTTTTTTGATCTTGCAGTTCTGTTCAGTCATGAGTCGTGGACCGGATATGTTGATCATTTCGTTATATTTTATGTTAATGTAAATGTATATTTTTGTCCTCGGCGACGGCCTAATGGCCTGTTTATTTGAAATAAATCTCATGATACTGATGGTGATTACGACTACTACCACTACAATTACTAGTTATACCACTATTACTATTATTATTATCATTAATATTGTTAACATCACTCTATATCCCCTCCAAATACTGTGCCTTCTCTAACGATCAAATTGTGGACAAGACATTTAAACCAAGTGTTCTCTTTGAAGAATTATGGGCATTGATGTGTGTACTTCAACAATAGACAGCTGAACTCCTGATGCAACCACAAGCGTTCACAAGTAGGACAAGAGCAGGGACTCGCCGCCCCCTCTCCCTGTTTTACTTATGAACTACGTGCATAAAGATGATTTCTGTGGGATTTGATAAGTTTTTAATATCATCTATAGAATTTAGTTCTTATGCCACGACATGTCCAAAAATAAGCAATTCCTTTACATCACAAACAGTGATCCTAGAGTCTTGTCCCCCCCACCGCAAGACAAATTTCTGCGGGCGACCACTGTTGTAACCAAGTCGGATTGGTATCCACAGAGAACCCAGATCTACAAGTGATTACTGAATAGAAGCAGCCCTATACCGGCAATAGTCTGGTTGATTGACTTCTCTGACCTTGTAACATCATTTAACATAGCCTTGTCACAAGGCAGGAAGCAAGGAAAAGCACAGGCGCTGTTTTCTCCGAGGAGATGCACGTCTACCGCAGGGCGAAATGATAATTGGACCATCTCGGTCAAAAAATTGCGTAGGGAAGTAGTCCCCCATTCGAATGTGCAGGCGCCAACTATTCAAGGGAATGTCGTCTAAATGAAAAGCAATTCATGTTGTACCTCTAAGTGTGTATATTCGATCCCCTTAACCATAGTGGTAGGTTAGAGGACTTAAAAAGAGAAATAGAGAGATTAATGTTAGGTATTCAATATATTAGTGAGATATGTTGGCTGAAAAACAGGACTTCTTGTCGAGTGAGTGCAAACATATCAACATAAGATTTCTGTGAACGGATTTTGATGGTCAAGATAGAGACAAATACACTACCCACAGTAATAAAAAAAAGTCCGTATACTTGAAAACTCCCAGGCGATGAACACGCTGGAAAAATGTGTAGTGACAAAAAGATTATGCTATGTGTTAAGGGAGACAAAAATTTTGTTGAGATGGAAGAACAGCATTCGATAGTGGGTAGAACAAGAGAAGGAAAATTAAAAGAAAACATGACTGGGAAAATAAATGATATGCGATTAATGATATGCGAAAGTGCCTGCAAGGAGCACAGTCTCACCATATGCAAAATAATGTATTTAAAAATCATGAAAGAAATAGTTTGCATTAGATGAAGATTGTGCAAACTGAAAGGTTTCACATATATTATAAAATGGTTAATATTTCGAAATTGATACTGGAAAGCATTTCGACTAGCAGAAATGGACTCTCGTCATAAACGCTTTGTTGTATACTGATGCTGCAGTTATTATAAGGTAGAAAATTAAGGAGATGGGAAGTGGATAAGTTGAAACAATCCTAAACTGCGCAGTGCCCGAAGATGGCTCATGGCTCAGAGCACTATGGGACTTAACATCTGAGGTCATTAGTCCCCTAGAACTTAGAACTAGTTAAACCTAACTAACCTAAGGACATCACATACAACCATGCCCGAGGCAGGATTCGAACCTGCGACCGTAGCAGCAGCGCGGTTCCAGACTGAAGCACCTAGTGCCCGAAGAGTACATTAACAACCGACTGACGGATATACTGGACTGGAACACAAAAAAGAAAAATTGCGAGCTTTCAGACCAAATAGTGAAGGCAGCAAAGGAAAAACTAGACTAAAACACTAGGCTAAGCAGAAATTCTTCGGAAACACAAGAAATGTGAAATTTAATTCACGAAAGGGCAAATAAAAAATGCGGCAAATATAGCAGGCTAGTGAGGATACAGACGTAAGGTACATGAGATTGATAGAAAGTACAAATGACAGAACGGGATTAGCTACAGGATGAAAACAAAACATGCATGATTGTGGAAAATATTACAGAAAAACTAAATAGATGAACAACGAGAGGTCGTATCACAAGCCAGTACTAAACAAAGAAGGACAGGCGGAAACGGTACAGGAATGTATGCGCAGAAACCTCAGATGAAAATAATGGAATGGAAGGAGGAAGTGGATGAAGATTAGAAGGATCATGCGATATTATTTTAAAAAATTACAGATTGACTGAAGGACCTACTTAAATAAAGAGTACCTGGTGTAGATGACATCACTTCAGAATTTTTGGGGTACTGCTGTGACATTGCACATCTATCCCCGCTAGTACGTAACGTAATCAGTTTGGTTTTGTGGTTAGAAGTAGTTCTGTACTTATAAATTTTATTTTCGTATCTTTTGTAATCTATTAATCGCTCCTGTCCATTTCCGGTTTCTACAAATCTGCGTAGTAACTACTCCTTACATCCTTTTTAACTTGTTCTCTGCAGTCCATCCATGTACAACGTCTGCGTATTTACTCACCCTCCCCCCCCCCCCCTCTCCGCTAAACCTCTAAAACCACCCACAAAACCTAACATGAACGCCCTCGATCACTAAATTGAAGTCCCAAAATAGCTTCTAAAAATCTGTTTCTTCATTTAGTGAAGTTTCTCCCAGACTAGATTCAATACTTCTTCATTAGATTAGCAGTGGGCTAAAATCGTTCGGTATGAGGTCATACGATCTGCACTACTGCATTAATAAGAATTTAAAAATGTTCATGCGGTATAAACATGAAAGAGAACCTGTGTACGAGGTGCGGTTAGAAAAAAACCGGACTGATGCTGGAAAAAACATTTATTTACAATTATTTACAATTTTATGTTATCTCCTTCAATGTATTCTCCTCCTCGGTCTCTACACCGCTCCATACGAATTTTCCACTGTTCATAGCAATGCTGCAGATCATTTTCGGTAAGTCCATACATTACTTCCGTCGCTTTTTCTTTTGCTGCTTCAACAGTCTCAAATCTAGTTCCTTTCAAAGCTGACTTGACTTTAGGGAAAAGAAAAAAGTCACAGGGGGCCAAATCAGGTGAGTAGGGTGGATGATCTAAGATGGGAATGTTGTGTTTTGCCAAAAACGTCTTCACTTACAACGCACTGTGAGCTGGGGCATTGTCTTGGTGAAGGATCCATGACTTTTTTCTCCACAAATCGTTCCGTTTTCTCCGTACTCGCTCACGTAGGGTAGCCAGGACGCTAATGTAGTAATGCTGATTCACTGTTTGTCCCTCTGGTACCCAATCAATGTGCACAATCCCTTTGATGTCAAAAAAAAACAATCATCATTGCCTTGAATTTCGATTTTGACAGTCGTGCTTTTTTTTGTCGTGGAGAACCAGGAGTTTTCCAATGCATCGATTGGCGTTTAGTTTCGGGATCGTAAGTAAAAAACCACGATTCATCGCAAGTAATAACATTTTGTAAGAAGGTGGGATCACTTTCAATGTTTTCCAGGATGTCAGAACAAATCATTCTTCGGCGTTCCTTCTTTTCAATTGTGAGACACTTTGGAACCATTTTTGAACACACTTTGTTCATGTTGAAACTTTCATGAAGAATCTGCCTAACACTTTCCTTGTCAACTCCTGTTAACTCAGACACTGCTCAGATTGTTAAACGGCGATCTTGTCGAACAAGTTTACCGATTTTTTCAATGTTTGCATCAGTTTTTGCTGACAATGGTCTGCCAGTGCGAGTGTCATCACTGGTGTCTTCGCGGCCATCTTTAAATCGTTTAAACCACTCAAACACTTGTGTTCGCGATAAACAATCATCGCCGTACACTTGTTGTAACATTACAAACGTTTCACTTGCAGATTTTCCTAGTTTGAAACAAAATTTGATGTTAACACGCTGTTCTTTCTGTACACTCAACGTTTTCCGACGCACAGACAAAACGTCAACTACTTAAAACAGACGCCACGGGCAGACTGAGTGCAGGAGGCAGATGAAACTCGAGCAGTAGGCGGAGCGAGAGTCAATTCACAGGCCACGCGACTTTCAGCCTTATTGCATTCGTTTTATTGTTTCACCAGTACTAGTCCGGTTTTTTTCTAGCCACACCTCGTATGGTTCAAAGAGAACTGAAAGTCATGCTGCCTGTCGTCAAAAAGACTTAACGCTACTACTTTTTATTACGATTCCGGTAAAGAGACAATAGAGTTCTCAGACATAGAATGTGCAGCTCTTTCGTACTCTGATCTAAATTTTACAGTGTTCCGAATGTTACACCTATTTTTCAACAGGCCATCCACGTAAACCTGCTAATTTCTACCACGTTCAAATCTCATAGTTAACCACATATCCTTTCGTCGAAGAAATACAAATTTCTTCTCGTTGGCCCAAGTAGCTGAAATTGACGTTTAACTTATACTTTGCTCTAAATACTGGTGTAACTTACAAGCATATCTAATGTGTTTGATAGGGAACCGAACACAGACCAAATCACAACGATTGCCTAAATCAGACGACACCTTTCTAATACTGCTATTGCTCCTACTGGTTAAGGAAATGCATTGTTTCGGTTGATAAAATTATAATAAATATATAATTCTTACTGCGTAGCATCCACACAGAAAAATTAGCTCAACAGTAGTCTTACTTACATGAACCAAAGGTTCCGGATAATCGGCAGAGATAATTTCGTTTCCAAAATAGAAATTCCTAAGCTTCTCTGCTGCATGAGTCTGCTCTTCTATCGTCGGCAAATGTAGACAAGGTCCCACTACTTTTTCAAATGTTTTATTGAGGTTAGTTACAAGGTCTGACTTATTTACAATATCAGCACCTAAAAGAAAAAGGTGATTACAACAAACAGCAAAATCATAAAATAATTAACATACCTTATATACCACAGATATTTCCCAAAATAGCGAATTATTAAACCCACGCAGACTCACACCTTGTTGCACATTGTAAACAATAGAGCGCTCAATTCTAGCACGTTCTTAAATTACATTTTAGAGGGCCTTCCTCTATGTGAATTACTTACGTTTTTCGCATTTTCTTGTCCTGCAGTTGCTTTATTAAAAAAACTATGAACAAATTGTTAGAAAACTTCTTATTTTAATACCAAAGTTATTCCGTAGAACCTTTAAGAGGTATTTGCAATTTGGTGACATTCAGACCATCACTAGAACCTGCCTGAGGTTTTCACTGTATAAAGCAGAAAAGGCGAAGTTTGTTTGCGACCACTCACCTGTCTCAGCGGAGGTCACGCCAGTCATGATGGGCACCTGGTTAAAGCGACCTTCATTCACAGCACGAATAGGAGACTCTGATATGAATGCATCCTCAATGTCTGGTTCGGTGTTAGGTGCCCATACGCTGTATGAGAAGTAGAGATTT
Organism: Schistocerca serialis cubense; assembly: GCF_023864345.2. Taxonomy (NCBI): domain Eukaryota; kingdom Metazoa; phylum Arthropoda; class Insecta; order Orthoptera; family Acrididae; genus Schistocerca; species Schistocerca serialis. Next base: position 432,369,513 of record NC_064641.1, on the reverse strand, counting down.
TGCTGGAAACAAAAGAAAATCAGCCCAGTAACTAAACTTACAAATTTCGGCTCCTTTTGAATCTATGTTCTTATGTGGAAGGTTGTCTTGCTTAGTATAACAGACAAATTACATGCTATCATAAATTTTACCAATTCTGCCGTTGTTTTATTGCCCATGCTGTTCTCGCTTATTCGAGAGACGATCTAGTACATAGTTCGTTCCCCAGAAATTGATATGGGGTACACACCGCTGCAAAGTGAACTCTTGTTTCATTGCATGAAATTTTCATTTTACTTTACTTTCCCGCCTTGATAAACTGCATTTCCTCATAAATTCAGTTAAAACTGGTAAGACATCGATTCCGTTTCTTCATAAGTTGTACATCTACTTTAGATACCGCAGTGTGGGTATAGTTCTTTATTTCCTTACTTTTATTGACATATAAGTAAATTCTATTAAAAGCAGCTGCTGTCGTAGTGGTAACTAACAGTAAGCTACAATATTATACGTAGTTGACTACTTGTAAACTATTTGACTGTACTTTCTTTTTAAACAACTAAATCATTTGGATCATCTTCTGGTTTCAGAAGAAGCATCACGTTAACAGCAGAAGGCGAGTTAGTTACGAATGTGTACCTCGCACGATTTCTCCAATGATAAGACAACTACGAAATCAGTAGGGAGTGGTTCATTTTTAGGTGCAATCGTAATGTGACAAGAGTATTTGTAGAATCACGTTGATCTTTACTGTCGAACAAGACATGATCGACGTCCTCATCGTCAGCACATGGAGTAGGGCCTACATGGTACACGTAATTGCTTAATTTTTAAAATTTTAGGTGTCGATTTTTGAGAATTTCCGATAAAAATTACAGTGAGAAGTCATTTATCATAAAACCTTGTTCTGAAATTATGTTTTTTAAAACGTAATTTCTTATAAACAGTACACTAAAATGACAAGAATGACATTGTTTCCCGCAGGCCCCGAACTTAATTTATGCGTTACTGGTATCTCGTTGGGTTCGTTTAAATTTGTAACGTTAGTGTTTCGTACCCGCGTCCGATGCTTCAATGACATGTAACGAGTGCCTGCAGTAAATTCGTTGTTCCCACAGAACGCCAGTACTTCTGAACTCTGCACCGTTGCCGCCAGCGACACGTCATTTACGCCTATCCTGTGGTAGTTAGGTAGCTTTAAGGATCGTCCACAAGCACAAACGACCGCCTCGTTGCTTACGACGCTTACAACGCCTTCGCTTATTTTACCACTACCAGTCCCATGCTCGCTGTGACTGTTAACGGCTTACCCACAATGACGGTCTGACCGAATGCAGTGAACACTCTTCCCACCTAAGTGCCCTCTTTGAAAAGGTAGTTACTTCAATGTATTATCTCTAACGTATGATACCTACCCTATTCCTTTAAATGTATGCAAAACCTGCTCCCACTAAAGGTGAAGTAAACGTATTCGGTCGCCTTTAATACACTTCTTCATCCAAATTAACTCTTACACATGATGTCCACCGTTGAAGACAACATTGCTCTGCATATCATCCTGTATCCCCTTCTCGTACTTCCATATCCTCAAAGAAGGAAAACTGGTCTCCAACTTCACCTACATTCCTTCGTCGTGTACCTCCAAACCACTATATTTCATTTTTTCACGGCAAGATATATTTGTTTATTTCTACTTCCCCACTGCTCCAATCAGCAGACTTCATCCTAGTGAACTCAGTCCACAGTGAGACCCTTTCCTTTCATATCAACCCTAAAGAAGTATAAATCTCATTCGTAAAACAGCTCCCTATCCGGGTTTCATTCCGATCTCTACCTTTACAGTCGTGTTCTTTCAAAACTATCAGCTGTAAGCTGATCGACGAGCCTCAGAAAATCATTAGCAGCTACAACACAAACATGTCAAAGTAATAAAGATCAGCAACTACATCAACAACACCACACCATGAATATTCATTTTAATTAAATTTACATTTCAAGTTCACCTTTGAACGTCTTTTTTGAGTCATTGTACATAGATAAACATGTATGGATTAGGAGCAGCAACACTTCTGCTGCCCACAAAAGAGGAATGAAATAATAATAAAGATTATTAGGAAAAAGAAATGGCATTCTGTCATTCGCTATGTTATTCTGAATGTACTTGAGTCTATCCCGTTATGTTTTAAAATGTCATGCTTCAATAATTACCACACCTTTCTGTCAGAGAGCACCATTCTTTAACGAAATTTACTCGGTCAAGAGGCTTACTGCAAAATGAACGATGCAGATTTAAACTGTAATTTAAAACAAATTAATTTTGTAACCGTCCGTAATTTGAAACAAATAAATTTTGTAACCGTCCTTGAAAGGGGGACATCATTCTCGGAAGACATTCTAACTGTGCGACCGAAATATATTAGGTGGAAACTTGAAGGCCTGTATAGTGCTGTCATTTTATTTTACTGGGTAGAATGTTTATTGATTAAGAAATTTGCAAGTTACACTATGTGATCAAAAGTATACGAATACCCCCAAAAACATACGTTCTTCTTGTTAGGTGCATTGTGCTCCCACCTACTGCCAGGTACTCCATATTAGCGAACTCAGTGGTCATTAGACATCGTGAGAGGGCAGAATGGAGCACTCCGCGGAACTCACGAACTTTGAACCTGGGTGTCACTTGTGCCATACGTCTGTACGCTTGATTTTCACACTCGTAAACATCCCTAGGTCTACTGTTCCCAATGTGATAGTGAAGTGGAAACGTGAAGGGACACGTACAGCACAAAAGCGTGCAGGCCGACCTCGTCTGTTGACTGACAGACACCGCCGACAGTTGAATAAGATCGCAATGTGTAAACGGCAGGAATTCCAAATTGCATAAGGATCCACTGTAAGTACTATGACAGTTAGGAGGGAGGTGACAAAACTTGGATTTCATGATCGAGCGACTGCTCATAAGCCGCACATCACGCCGGTAAATGCCAAACGACGTGTAAACATTGGACGATTGAACAGTGGAAAAACATTGTGTGGAGTGACGAATCACACAATGTGGCAATCAGATGGCAGGGTGTGGGTATGGCGAATGCGCGGTGAACATCATCTGCCAGCATGTGTACTGCCAACAGGCGGCTGTGTTATAGTGTAGTCGTGTTTTTCATGGATGGGGCTTGCACCCCTTGTTGTTTTGCGTGGCACTATCACAACACTATCACAGAAGCGGCCTATATTGATGTTTTAAGTACCTTCTTGCTTCCCACTGCTGAAGAGCAATTCGGTGTTGGCGACTGCATCTTTCAACACGATCGAGCACCTGTTCATAATGCACGACCTCTGGCGGATTGGTTACACGACAAAAACATCCCTGTAATGGACTGGCTGCACAGTCCAGACCTGAATCCTATAGAACACCTTTGGGGTGTTTTGTAACGCCGACTTCGTTCCAAGCCCTACCGACCGACGTCTGTACCTCTCCTCAGTGCAACAATCCTTGAAGAATAGGCTGCCATTCCCCAAGAAACCTTCCAGCACCTGATTGAACGTATGCCTGCGAGAGTGAAAGCTGCCATCAAAGCTAAGGGTGGGCCAACATCATTCTGAATTCCAGCATTGCCGATGGAGGGCGCCACGAACTTGTAAGTCATTTTCAGCCAGGTGTACGGGTACTTTTGATCACATAATGTACGTATTGAGTCATTGATTTTAAAACATCTTTATTTAATTACCAGTATTTAAAATAATAACTTTCCACTATGTATGTGTGATTATTCATAATGATTATTCAAATATTTAGCTAATGATTTACAGCTATGCATGTGATTATGATTTGGTACAATTATGAACAAAAATGAAAGAATGCTTTAAAGCTCTAGTCTCTGGACTGAAGACCAAGAGATGGATCCATTAAGCAAATTCACAAGGATTTAGGTTACAGTAGTTAATTGGAGAAGAAGAGTCTGCATGAAACCAGTCTCTGGATTGAAGAGCACAATAACAACAACATGCTCATTACTATTAGTAACTAGTGTATCACATGCAATCCTGTCTTAAATTGAACGTAGTATCCTATTACCGAGGAGAATGTTTCGAAATATTTTCTTTGTACCACTGCTTTAGCGGAACAAGTGAGCGTATCTGAATGTAACATTTACTTTTTATTTATGGTCTATTCTTCTTTCAGAATGGATATTAAAAAATGAACAAGGAACGATTAAGTTATAGCGTCCAGTCGATGATGTCATTGTAAGCGCAGCAGAAGCTGGGAGTGTAGAAGGTAATCGGCAGTATCATATTAAAAGTAGATGCCGAAGCATGGTATCAACTCTTCAATTTACCACTTTAGTTTTGCAATAAGAAAACCAGTCCAAAACAAACTTCGGTATAAGACAATAAATATTTCAATTCTAAGATCGTGTGGTTCAAGTGAAGCTCAGTACTCACCTCATCTGTCATTAAGAGCGACGTATCCACTAGGAGGTCAGTGGCATTTACAGAGCGTAAGAACTGCACCAGCTCCTGTGCGTTTTCAGCTTCGTAGCCGAGTACGGAGCCCAATCTGAAGGCGTGGTACCGGGGATTCCGTACCACGGACATGCCAGCTACGAAGGTGCCGCTCTGGTCCACCAGCCGCGAGAACAGACCTGCAGCAGGAACAGGCTTCAAGAAGATACACTGAATACACAGATAAAACAGCCTGAAACTTGCGAACATTGTCATATAAGAATAATGTTACTAAACTAGTTCCGCAATGTCTATCCTCGTATTTAGGCATTCGTATATCATCAAATTAAATAGTTTTCCTCCTAGCAGAGTACCATTTCTTGGATGCGAACCTATACCAACGGTTTTTCCAAATTTGTATGCCCTCTTGTTGCAACTGTTAGCCTTGAAATGCAGTTCTGTTTTGGCTTGTATACGTTTTTGAAGCTCGTTATGGGGTTTGGCATCGGAAACACTCCAAGCGAATTCAGCAGACTGCCTTCAACGCATGGTGTGCCCAGATGCGTACTTATGTACACCTTCGTGCTGGTATGTTCTGTGATACTATAGGTCCACGCTGTGGCATCCTTGTGTGCTTCAATTATCATCTGCCGACCAGATGCCTGCAGATGATGGTTGAAGTGATCGCTATAGCAAACAGAAATCTACTAATACCTGTATTGCTGGCCCTTGGTTTGACCAGAACCGAAGTGGAATCTTCCTTCATGTCGGTCAGGGGCCTGAAGATGGCGTAGTAAATCGCCGACACTGGTAGTCAAATAAAATAAGTTCGGAAACTAGGCGGCTGAAAGGTGTTTGATTCTACATACTTATACATACAGGACTGGACACACCAATCACCGCAAACGACATTAAACAAGTACTTCACAAGATAGGTAACACTACAACGGATCACAACTTCATTACCTGGACATCTAACACAATGTACTCTGTCCTTCCTAGCAACCCTTGCAACACTTTACGCCACCATCCTCTACAGGTTATGATCCTGAAACATGGATAATCTCCAAAAAACAACTTTTCCTAAAACGCAATAAACCTAGTGAGACCTCCTCCTAACACCACATCTGCCTGGTACCCATGTATAGCAATCTCTGAATTCATCTTCTCTCAACGCATCCATAAACATCGAAACTAGCCCTTACCCCTGCCTATAAACCAGTGTGGTTAACGTCCCAATTTCTTTTGTGATGACCAACTCCCGTATCAAACCTATCTACTATCTCATTGTTTTCATAACTGTTAATTAGCCATTTTGTATCCCTCGACCAAGAAAAAGCATTTGATTGTGTATCCAATCTAGTCTCCTATTCGAACTCCAGAAATACGCACCTGCAGATAACTACATCTACCAAATTCGATCTTTTCTGTGTAACAGCCCATTTTTTGTCACTTTCAACATTACCAACTACCGTACCTGCTGTCCTACTGCTAGTGTGCTCAAACGCTCTGTCCTTCTCCACTCCTGTGTACCCTTTGCACTACACATGTTGTGAATATTGCAGCTCTTTTCATTTCTGTGCTTGCTAAGAAAACTGGAGAGGAATTCCCCCTTATGCAAGACACCTTTGTAGTTTTGGTTTCACCCAGACATCAAAAACTGTAAGTAACACGCTAATTAACACAATACATAGTGATTCTCGGTCGAAAATGCATAATAGACAGGAAAATAAAATAACGTCTCACTGTTTGCAGATGACAATCTGTAGATTTCCCTGTAAACCTAGAGCTACTAGCATAAACATCCAGAGCTTCATGCGAGGTATGTAAACGAACTAGAATCCATAGACATACCGTAAATAAACATAGAATGCTTCAACACGGTGATATCTGTCTCAACTCCGCACTGTATGCTAACCAGCGTAAAATGTTCGACAATAATCGCTCATTTTACGAATGTAAATATTTTTACCAAAAGTTTGTTTGGAGATAACAATCTTGGAGAAGAAAAATAAACAAATAAAACCACTGAAGATAGCACAAAAACTGCTGAAGAATTCGCGTGTATAAACCTTTCCGGTGGCTTGAAGGCGAGCGGAACTGCTAAGCCGTTTTCGAATCCCGGTGTTCGTCTGCTGCGTTATAGATGAAGATTTCGTAGAAAGACATAAAATACAACCAGGAGTTCTTAAGCCTTAGGTTAACAATGAAGGCATTAGAGGACAATACCTAATGGGTCAGATACCTCTGTTTCAGTTCGTATGTCTTCATTCATTTTTAAAAGCAGGTACATCTACTGCAACTCACGAGTGCGGAAGCATATGTTCAGCTGAGAGGGCACCAGGTGGTGTGTAGACATTCTCGAAAAACAAAGGCGATTTGGAAGCTGTTAGTGAGCTGCCGTAGAGCAGGACACATAAATTAACGCACCACAAAAACGTTCATCTCCGATTTAATACAAAGTGTTCCGGCGTAAAGTCAAGCGCCGGCGCGCCAGTCAGAAACGAGAGATCTGAAAGAGCTACGAAGAAGACGTCAGCCAATTACACGCTGACCGACCCCGCTCCAAGACGACAATGCGACAGCAGTGGGCTCAATGCGAAGAGGACATAAGCGCCGCGCCGACTGGCCGTGGTTCAACTCTACAGAAGCTTCACGACTAGCGACCTGAGTAGAAGAGTCAACTGTATTACTTCACTTGTATTAGGAATTGTATATACTGAAGAGATTTCTTATTTTACATGTCGCCCTTTGCTTGCGAGACATCTATGTACTTCTCAAAGTAATAAAAGCTCATTATTACGATTTTCTCGAATTGTTGTCTAGCGGTCCGAGAAAGGTTTCCTAGACACCCCATATTCGACGATTAGGGAGGATTCAACACTTTCGGAGTAGTGTCGCTTTTCGGACACGGCTCTGAATGTCCGAAACAGCATCTGAGTAGCGACGGGATTTTTTGCAAATATTGTACGCAGTATCGTGTACGAGTAGGAAGTAACTTTGCACGTAAGTACAAGCATCATTTCCAGTTGTGACGATTATTAGATCGACAGTAGGACCGCGTTCTCACTGCTGTCTCAGCATGATGGGGTAAAGTAACTTCAGCGTACATCTTGTCGCTTTTGGGATTTCTGATGTTGTTTATTCAAAGTTTAACCACTCAGATGCCCGACTGGTCGCGTGATGGTAGTGTTTCTAGTTCCAACACATATTATTTTTCCGTGTTGTAACTATTTTAAAATACAAAGTGTTTGGGGCGAATTTCTGGAGTTTAGAAATGGTTAACGTGAGTGAAGTGTTCCTTCGTAGTGAGTACGTGATTCGTGAGAAGAATTATATTTTAACATGACTGATGGAAGCATCATGAAAAGGTGCTTTGCTTGATACCGCTGTCTGTCGTGTGATCTCGTTTTAAACAATAGCTGCCAGACTTAATGTAGCTCTCAATCTCTTGCTGGTGTAAAGGTTGTTTATTAGAGGACAATGCGCCTCACAATTAATTTGAAAGCTTATTGCAGCTCTGTTTTATTTATTCGTTGCTAAAGTCTCTAGTTCCCAGGCCACCACAATTTAGTGATGAATTGGATAATTACAGTGCGTACCTACGACAGCAGAGTAACAGGCCTATCCTTGACTTCCCTTTCAAAGAGATGGTGAAATATCCGGATTTGTGGCATATGCGGCATTCGCAAACGTTACATACCCATTGGCATGCTGCCCCCCCCCCCCCCCCCAATTAATGAAGAGAGTGGCATCTTTACACTCAAGTAACTGCTCAAAGGCATCCAACCAATGCGATTCAAATCCATTTACGTTCAGGTTTTGAAAATAAAATAGTATTCTCCTCTCTCCTATATAGTCAGCTTTCCATAGTCCCTGTTAGGTTCCAACCTAAAAGAATCCTTCACCGACTCATTTCATTTCCCCACTTCCTTGCCGTCACTGAACACCTACGTAGATCCCACAATTATTGCAAATTCAACTCCAACAACCCATTGTCCCTCTCCTAATCACAACTCCTGGTGTGCTGCCATACGTACATCCACTGTGGCATCTGCCCGTCCTATCAAATATAACCCACTGCCCTTATCGCTTTCGATTTAGGGGCTCCGCTCGGTTCCGTTCGCTCCCTCACCTTCGATTGAACTTGGCCTGGCTTCCATTTTAGCTATCTGTTTCTGCAATCTCCTTTTTTTTTTTTCACTACCAAACATCGACTCACGTTCCCCCTATCCCGACATCAAACCAACCCAAATCAAGTAGCTCCATAAATTCTATATGTACCTCAAAGGATCAACCCACCTTCCCTGTCCCCGTTATTTTTCTTGAATGCAGGGCCCTCTAATCAAATGATGCTGTAGTGTAATACAGTGCAGGGTTTGTTTCTAACATACACGCAATCATTGGTATATTCTAAAACTCTTACATATAGTGCATTTCTTTAAAAAAACTTTTATTCCATTTTGTTTCTTTTAAGCTCTGTAGAGCAGAGCACTGTTCTGCTGCCATCTCTCCCTCCCCCATCTGCGGTTTTATCAGAATATCTGTAAGTGGTGTGAGACCGAAGTTGTACAGTAGTACCAGAAAAATCGAAAAAAATGAGACCTGCTGGTGATTTCAAACGAATATTATATTCGTGGTTTCCCCAGCCTACCCAGCTCAACATTTTTATTTGGATACTGGACAGTTTTAAACAAACCTTTTGTTTTGAAGAACTTTTACTGAACATTTTTAAACAATCGGCGCATCTCTATGTAGTTGCTAGAGTTCGCGAGATCGAAGATGGGACGGCCAGCCTCGCGGGTATAGGATGCGAATTGTGAGTTCTGTGTAGCGCAGATGTCGTCTCTGGAGTGTTGTATGTACCAAGTTACGAGTGAGTAATCCACAGTGATAAATACAATTGTTTCTCTCAGTACAGAAACCTCTACGACACTTCGCTGTTGCGTTCCCGTGTGGGGGCGTGGAATTCTACTTAATCTGTCGGTATTCTACGCGAGTACTGTAGTTTAGTGAGCGTTCACGTATTTGATTGGAGGGGAGGGAGCGGGGATGCCATTGTGTAGGGCCAGTATGTAACCAGAGGTTGTGTACAATGAACGAGGCAGAATTAGCCAGCTGTAATTGTTGAAGGTAATAAATTCTGTTTCTTCCCGTGTGAATTAGAAGTGAGGCGTTTTCGTGTATTTTTTCCCTTTTCGATTTCGAACAGTTATTCTGGTTTGTTTTGTAGGAGATCAGCCAGAGTTTAAATTACTGTGTGTCATTTTCCAATACAGTAGGCGGATATTTAAGCATTTCTGAAAATGGTAAGACTGCTGGAAGGCATTTGCTACAGTTTAGGAGCAGTGATAATTTCAAACCCTGTCTCGCGACTCAGAGGCTGGCGACCTTTGCCTAGACTTCTTTAATAGTATAGCAGCGCAATTCCTACAACAGACGTTACCGAGTATCTCTGTCGAGCAATACATTGCGGCCTTTGTCTCTCGCACCATACGAAGCTAAGAGTGAGTGGACACTGACCGTGTGAGCGAGAGGGACATGAAACGCGACGCCAGAGACGCTGCGAGTAACAGACAGTAGGAATGTTTCACTGTGTGTCATAATATCGGATCTCCGAGTGTGTCGTTAGGCAGAAACCTATGAGAACATCTTTAATTGCTCCTACTGAAACGGGCAGCAATAAAATTTATGTTCTTCCTTCTCACAAATATTTGGCTCTTTTTTCTGAATATGTTACGATTACCGAGTATGTGGTTAGGCAGGAATGCATGAGTACAGTTTCAATTGATGCAACTGAAACGTGAAGCAACGAAATTCATATTCCTCCTTCTCACAAATATTTGGCTCTTTAATTCCGAATATGTAGCGCTTTCCGAGTGTGTAGCCTGGTAACTAAGAGGACAGCTTAAATTGCTGAGAGAGAAACAAATAACATTCATATTCTTCCTTGTCACAAGTATTTCGCGGGTAACACTTATGTCACAATAGTTCCTGCAAACCAGTGGCAGTTCGGGTGGTATATTTCTACCGCTACCGAAATGTGCGAGATGTTACCCATGTGAGAGAGGCCCTCATCGAAGGCTAACGAAGTCGGTAGCAGTTCCTGCTGTTGCCGATATTGGCTGTGACGTCAGAATGACGCTACTTTTGCAGGAAGTCTCATGAAATAAGCGTTACCCATCCCCTTACCCCATCTCGACTGTAGAGCTGGCGCGGATCCAGATTCTTCCACCAGCAGATAGAAAACTTGACGGGTCGCGGGGACACACTTAGTTCCTGCAGTTCGCCTGGGTCCTATAGTGTAGCAACCTCGGCAATTACGCCACGAAACATAGTTCCGTGAGTTCACAGAACTACGATTCTGACCCATCAGTCACCATCTGCGGTGTGCCTGCCTAGTACTTTCAGACATAGTGGCAATATCATAGATTGTCTAGAGACAGGAGACTTATATAGATTTCATTGTATTAGCAGAGGAAATAGAGTGCCATGGATCAAACTGTTACCAACGCGAAGCACAGTCTTGTACCATTACTACTAATAAATGTTATCGATTGTTTCTCACTGTGTTGCCACATTTCTAGTCTAGTGCTGCCCTGTCCAGCAAGAGTTAAGTAGAATTTAATTAGCGTGCATACAGCCACTTTTACCATCTTTTAGTGACCTATTTCAGAAATACGTAGATGTTTGAGCGAAGCAAGTGATGACAGTCAGTTACAAAATCCTAACATCTGCTATCCAATAGATTCGATATCACTGTTGCCCACTTTAGCCACGTTTCCTGTCTCTCTAAATTAAGGCATTACACATTTCTAGAAGCTAGTTGGCGTCTTGTTATGTTCAGCGGTACTATATCTAGAAGCTAGATTTTGACATATTCGACTAGTTGCTGTCTTGCTACGTTCAGTTGTACTAAGTCGGTTTTCTCATTGGATCTGCTAGTGTCTTTTGTTCTTTCCTCATTTCATTAATTAAACTGATGTTTTCTGAAGGTAACAGTGGATATATCTAAATAAAAATTTGAGATAGGAGAACAATTAACACAGAAAGGTAGCGGTAATATAAGGGAGTGGCAAATGAAATCGATGCAGATGGAAAATGGTAAGTACATTGTTATTATTCCAAAAGTAATCGCCATAGCTCTTAATAACTTTATCCTGCTGTGGAACAGGAAATTCAGTACCTTCACGGAAACATGTTTGCGTTGCCCTAGGAAAATCGACAGCCACGAATGTCCTCCTTCAGACCTCTCAAGGTATAGAAACCGCATGACGAGAGATCAGGATTCTATGCAGGATGTTTAAGAACTTCCCAGCGAAACTTCTGCAGCGTACCCCTGACAACACTGACAACATGTGGGGCCGCTCCATTACGGATCCAAAGGCAATCGTAAACATCTTCCGACTAAGCACTGACCAACTTTTCTCACAATGGAATAAATATATTAACAGTTGTTGCGATTGCCTTTGAAATAATAAACGGTTTACTTACTTTTTTCCCATTTGTCTCATTTTCATTTGAGTGTCCCCTATATATACACACACTGTTAGTGAGTCAAATTGATCTCTGGAAGTAATTACTAACCTGCAGACCCAGGCGACATGAGATGCAGTGAAACAGAGACCCCTCCAGCGCTCTGACCGAAGAGTGTCACAAGCTGTGGATCCCCGCCGAAGCTGGCGATGTTCCTCTGCACCCAGGTGAGCCCCAGCTGCTGGTCCTTGAGGCCCGCGTTGCCAGGAACAACCTCGTCACCTGTGCTCAGGAAGCCTGCAACAGGATTGGAAACGAGCTCCGATTCTAGTATTTTATCCTGCACACCGTACAATAACTTTTCATTTTTGTGTCAGTCCCTTAGCATTTTTGTATGATGTTTCAACATTTTCTTCCTGAGTCGGCTATATAGCAGTTTCCTGCTACTGAAAGCTTTTAGCTGTTTCAAACTCACAACGTACTAAGTGCATATCTAGATGGAGTAGCATGGTAGATGGTGTTTCTGTCCATTCTGTTTGGATTTTCCAATACGTTTATATTATATAAAATGAACACATATCTGTCATTTATTTCACTCCTCGTTTATATAATATTGTACACCTAAACAGAAAATGTTGTTTTCTTAATATTATAACAGTCTCTAGCACTAAACATTTACAGGTTAAATATAACATTGACTGTTATTGAATTTTTAGTTGTTTTCCCATTCAGTTATACGGAAAATAGAATTGAATTGTTGTAACACCACTTATGGGAGTCTAAACTGCACTTGGTTTTCTCTTTCAGCCTTTGCATAAAATATTGTTTTTGTCTAGGTTAGTGCTGGTAATACATTTGCATCTTATTCTTTTACATTTTACATACATAGTCACCATATTTACTTTTCAGTTTTACTACCTTTGTTAGAAGCTACCAATAATGCATTAACTTTCACGAGTTTTGCGATAAGTGTGACTCCATAACCATGACGTTTACAAATTTTCTGTTCTCAGAGCTTTCTTGATCCGTAATACATTATTAACTACATGGTTTTTAAAACTAGGCATAACGGTCCTGCGGTAATATAAAAATATATCACTTAGAAAAAAAAAACTTTTAAGAGAGTTTAATTTCCCACAAGAATCGGGCCTCTCGTTATCGGTGTAACCAATGTTCACTTCTAAGCACGTTGCAAAAGTTTCGTCACCCCACACAAACAAATTTTTCTCCTGGAAATTGATGCAGTTGTTCTAAATATATCCTTCAGTTGCTCGTCATCCTTAAGCTGTTGTCCATAATGTCATTTTTTCAAATACAAGAAATGGATATTGTCGCTTTTGGCAAAGTCAGGACTGTAAGGAGCGTTTTTCAAAATTTCCCACTGGAAATTCGTGGTTCTGGTTACGGTATGTGGACGTTTGCTATCATGGAGTAGTACCCCTGACCTCTTTTCCGCTCCGTTGAATTTGTATGTACAGTTTGGTGAGAATTTCTCAGTACACGTTAGCTGAAATTGTTGACCCACGCTCAACAGATCAACAGAAATGACGATTTTCTAATCTGTGTACTGGGTCTTCGACCTCGCTCTTCGTCCTTCAGATATGTACTCCCAGTTTTACCAAGTCCCCATGCAATTGTCTAACTATGCTTCATTCTTTAGTATAGGCCTATAACTAGGTATAGTTCTCGATGAAGTGGAGTAGCTGTAGACCCTTCAGGGCACTAGATAAAATTCAGCACCCACCTCCCAACTAGTGACAGCTACTGATTCCAAAAACATTGTTTAGTCTACAGTCAGTCGACCACTGAATCCAAACAATAATTTATGCGCCTTCGTAAAAAATTAATAGATTGCGCTACGTTCCTTTATATTTAAATTAATCTGTCAACATTTAGATACTCGTATCATCAAATGCCCTTTACTTTTTGACCGTAGTTGGTAACACAAATGGTGGCTAATTTCTGTACGAAAAATTTGATGAGAAGTGTGTTTCATTCTCTTAATGCACAGCGATGGATTTTTCTTTTCGTTTCCGGGATTTTGTCTTATAGAATCTGTATTTAGATAAATGCAGTACAAATTTTGAGAAAAACTCCCAAAAATATGAATTATACTTCTACCCACTCGTGCAAACCTAGCATTCAACGGAACTACTGCTATTTACACAATAAGTTAAAAATAAAAGAACACAGAGTATCTGTGTACGACTATATCTAAACATGTGTATGATACGTTCATAGAATTACGTCTAGTAATATGTAGAGTCTCTAAGAATGTAACTTGAAGATCCTTTTCGGGTCCGTCTGCCTGTGTAGGCTACTTTCAGGAGCTGCTGTAGGGATTTATATTCGCTTTTCACTGACAGGTAAACAGATTGAAGAAAACAGCTTTTGCATATAATTCATAAATATTTCGTAAAAATTGTATGAATTATGATGAATTCAAGTTATTTTCTGAGAACGACGCCATTGTCACTGGCGAACATTCCGCCACAACTCGAGAGAGCAGCTGTGAGTCGAGAGTGCAGCAAGCATAATCAGATTTACACCTGATGTGGTGGTCTAGAAGTAGAGCATGTGGGTGGAAGCGAAGAGCTTGTGGGATCGAATCCCTACTTGCTCACTTGTTCACCTGTCAATGATGTGGACAGTCACCAGAGACGAAACGTGGCACTGATTCCACTTTACACAGTAGGTCTCCTTTCCCCAGTTGGATAACTGGATGTGGACATGCAAGTCGTCTATGTGACATCCAGTTGGTGGCAATCACTTCAGAACAACTGCATGATGAAAAATCATGGAAGTCCTAAACCTGTGGTTTTCCAATTTTTAATGCATAAAGTAAAACGTTTTTCGAAAATCTACTATAGTATGGTACGCAGATTAGCTTCGTTTATATTAAGATACTTTAGCAATAGAACAGTAGATCACTCAGCTTTCAGCTTCCTGCTTTGCTTGAGTCAAATATAGATGCGTACACGGTTCTTTGCGTGATGGGGCTTAAAATGATATTTTTTTGTCACTTGAAAATTGTACAGGACGCCAGTAAACGAATTTTCAATGATGAAAGAGAGATTAGGCCTATTAAAGATCGTCGGCCTGGTTCGAACCTCGCCGTTGCTTAAATTCTGAGTAAAAATCATCAACAATAATGGCCGAAGTTCATATGGTTGGCTCATATGGCTCTGAGCACTATGGGACTCAACTTCTGAGGTCATTAGTCCCCTAGAACTTAGAACTAGTTAAACCTATCTAACCTAAGTACATCACACACATCCATGCCCGAAGCAGGATTCGAACCTGCGACCGTAGCGGTCTCGCAGTTCCAGACTGCAGCGCCTAGAACCGCACGGCCACTTCGGCCGGCGAATGGCCGAAGTCTGTCCGCACAAGAATCCACTCTCGTTCTGCCAACGGCCTTGTCAAAGTTAACGCAGAAGTGGACAGAGATTCAGGACACTCTCTTGCCCTTTGGGTGGAGAACTGCTCATAACAGGGGGAAGAATCAGCAATAATCAATGGCATGAGGACGCAGAAGGCGATGTAAACTACTTAATTAAAGACACATAATGTGTATCCGCAGAATATGCGGCCTGAAGTTGAAAATTTGTGTTGATGGTCCCTCCTATTGGCAAAAGATTTCGAACTAGCCCCCAGTCGGATCTCCGGCAGGGTCCTGCCAAATGAGAGGAGACAATGAGAAAAAAACTGAATAACCGAAGAAAGAATAACATTCTAAGGGTCGGGGCGTGGAGCGTCAGAAGTATGAATTTGGTAAGGAAGCTAGAAAATCAGAAAAGGGAAGGTACAGGTTCACTCTATGTATATTAGGGGTGATTGAAGTAACAGCTGAAAATATTATAACAGGAGTAGGATACGTTATGAATGGGAGAGTACGGCTAGAAAATCAGAAAAGGGAAGGTACAGGTTCACTCTATGTATATTAGGGGTGATTGAAGTAACAGCTGAAAATATTATAACAGGAGTAGGATACGTTATGAATGGGAGAGTACGGCAGATAGTGTGTTACTGTGTAGTTCAATGATCGGGTTATTCTCGTCAGATTCGACAGAGAACCAACACTGACAGGTATACATGCCGACGACGCAAGCAGAAGATGAAGAGATAGAGATAGTATATGGGGATATTGAACGGAAATGTGGTATGTAAAGGGTGATGAATAACACAGGTCAACGAAATATTTTTTTGAAAAACTTATTTTTATTTCCATAGCTCATCTTTATAGATTTTTATGAGCTGAATCCAAATCTAGCCTTAGGTTTTTTGTATCACCTGTAGTTTTCGAGCAATATGCTTTTTCTTATATATAGTATAAAAATCCTATGCTATACGGTAAACGGGGAAATTAATGAAACGCTTTGTTGCAATATAAGCATGGTTTGTATTTACAGTAAGCTACTTAAAACAATGATATGTGTTAGTAGAGGTTTCACTTGTTAGCTGGAATTGGTTTGTATTTTCTTTCTCTTTTTTCTTTGGAGCTTCTTGTGAAGTGACCAACAGTAGTCTCCCAACATGCTGGTGTTCTACCGGCCGCTGGCCGGGGTGGCCGAGCGGTTCTAGGCGCTACAGTCTGGAACCGCGCGACCGTTACGGTCGCAGGTTCGAATCCTGCCTCGGGCATGGATGTGTGTGATGTCCTTAGGTTAGTTAGGTTTAAGTAGTTCTACGTTCTAGGGGACTGATGACCTTAGAAGTTCAGTCCCAAAGTGCTCAGAGCCATTTGAACCATTTCTAACGGCCTTGGTAAAGTTTTCCATCACTTTAATGTCCTGGTGAAAACACTCTCCTTGCTCCTCACTAACTTCTACCATATTGTCCAGGAAGTAATGAAGGTGACTGTTCAAAAAGTGAACTTTCAGGCTCATTAAACATCTTAAAATTTAAACTTCTTTAACATTTTATCCATAATAGAAACATATTCTGGTCTTTTTCATGTCCTAAGAACTTTATAACGACTTGCTTGAATGATACCCATGCTTCTTTCTCATTTAAGGTCATTGTCGTTTCAAAGTTAACATCAAACAACAATTTTCTAATACCAGTTCCGACAGAGACGCCTTCTTTTAGTTTAGTTTCTGAAAGGTGTGGAAACTTTTAGCAGAGATACTTAAAACATGGTCCATCTTTAGGCAAAGCCTTTACAAACTGTTTCATTAGGCCCCCCTCACAGTCCAGTTCTTTTTGCACCATAGTTGATCCCTAGCCCTGCTATCCCATTTACACAAGAATCCTGGAAATTTGGTAAAGCCGCCTTGGTGACCAAGGAGCATGCATGTCACTTTTAGATCGCCACATATCATCCAACCATGAGCTGAATAGCCTATTTTAATTCGCACTATTTTTAGGTTTTCATAGGTTTCTTTCATATGTACGGAGTGTCCAACAGGTATAGATGCATACATCTTACCACTGTATAATAAAACATCCTTCAAAGTAGTTTTGTATGAATCAATAAACAGCCTCCAGTCTTCCTTTTTGTATTCAACACCAAACTCGTTCATCCGAATGGGAATGCCTGAGCAGTACACTAAATCACCTTCTTGTTGAAAAAACTTGGAAAATTGCCGCTCTCTCTTTCTATATATGTATATGCTGATTCCAACTGCCATTAGGTTATTTTCTTTTAATCTAGAGCCAAGCAATTCAGCTTTTTAAGCCGAGATCCCTAACCAAACCCGTAAGTTCGGTCTGAGTGAAGTGGCCGTGCGGTTAAAGGCGCTGCAGTCTGGAACCGCAAGATCGCTACGGTCGCAGGTTCGAATCCTGCCTCGGGCATGGATGTTTGTGATGTCCTTAGGTTAGTTAGGTTTAACTAGTTCTAAGTTCTAGGGGACTAATGACCTCAGCAGTTGAGTCCCATAGTGCTCAGAGCCATTTGAACCATTTTTTTCGGTCTGAGTAAACAATGTGGACTCTAGACTTTCTGTATTACAATGGAATTTATCATCATCTGGTCATCTAAATCACATTGTACATGAGAAAATACTTCTTTTGGAATAGATTTTACATCACCTGGTGTTTCAGGAACCGGAAAATCTACACCATGCGGTACTGGTCGGATGGCGGACGGAAGGCTAGGGTAGCTTATTACCTTCTTGTTTTTCGACTTATGACCAGTAATATCAACACTGCAGAAGTAGCAATCATCGGAATGATTTCTTGGCTCACTTCATATCATAGGAACAGCAAATCTAAAGGGTTTTTTCACCTTTTCGGACCATTTTCTCAGATCTTCAACACACACATAACATACCTTACGCGGCGCCCAAGAATTGTCTTGATCACCAAGTTTAGATCAAAATTATGATAGTTGAACCTTTCTCACAAGATCTGCAATGTTTCTTTGGTGTTTTTAACCGCAAATTCACAACAAATATAACAAAAACTGTCAGCAGAGTTTTTACAACCACGATTACAGATTGTACTGAGCACACGTACAGGAAATGGGCAAGTGAGGTGAGGCTGACAGTAAACAAAACAGCATCTGTTAACACAAAAATAGAATCGATTTTTTTTGCCAACAAACGTTTTTCAGCGCTGCTACCAACGTCATCTACGTTCATTACACCTCCGCTTTAAATTATTTTAACTATATAAAAGCTGTTAAATTCTTTAAAAAATCGCTTAACTTAATTAATTCAGCTGTAAAATTTGAAGAAATGGTGGCTGATACAGTTTTTTAAGTATCATATTTAGATTTTATTTGGATTTACCACCCTAAAAACATAAGAATAAGGTATTTTCAGCAAAAAAGTTTTTCCATCGTTGGCTTGTGTAATCTAATAGTCATGGAGG
Source organism: Schistocerca serialis cubense (assembly GCF_023864345.2). Lineage (NCBI taxonomy): Eukaryota > Metazoa > Arthropoda > Insecta > Orthoptera > Acrididae > Schistocerca > Schistocerca serialis. Next base: position 432,350,796 of record NC_064641.1, on the reverse strand, counting down.
GCTGAATGCGATCATAGGGAAAGGAGTTGAAGAGAGGGTTACGGGAGAACATGGGCTTGGTAATAGGAATGAGCGAGGAGAAACACTAACTGAGTTCTGCAATAAATTTTAGCAAATATTAGCGAATACTCAACCATCATAAGAGGATGGAATATGCTTGGATAAAACGGGGAAGTTAAGAAGATTCCAGTTATAGTACATCGTAGTCAGGCAGAGATTCCGAAATCATACTCAGGGTTGTACGGTGTACCCAGGAGCAGATGTAAACTTAGATCACGATTTAGTAATGATGAGCAGTAGGGTGAAGCTTAAGAGAGTATTCAGGAAAAAACAGGGCGCAATGAAGTGGTAAATGGAAGTACTAAGGAATGAAGACACAAGCTTTAATTTCCCTGAGGATGTAGATACTACAATAATGAATAGCTCAATAGGCAGTTCGCTTGAAGAGGAATGGATACCTCTAAAACGCGTCATCACAGAAATGGGAAAGATAAGCACATTTACAAGGAGGTTAACAACGAAGAAACCACGGGTAAGAGAAGAAATACATCAGCTGATCGACAAAAGAAGGAAGTACATAATTGTTCAGGGAAATTGAAGAATACGGAGATAGAAGTCCTTTAAGAATGAAAGAAATAGAAAGAGCAGGGAAGCTAAGCCGAAGTGGTCGTCGAAAAATGGGAAGAAAGTGAAAAGTAAATGATTGTCGGGAGCACTGACTCAGCATATAGAAAGCTCAAACACCTTCGGTGAAATTAAAAACAAGGGCGGTAACATTAAGAACGTAGTGGGAGTTATGCTGTGCATTGTGTATTCTACTGTTACAGGCAGAGGAGAGAGTGGATAAGTGGAAAGAGTGTATTGAAGTTATGAGCGGAAGGACTTGCCTGACAAAGTGATAGAAAATGAAATAGGAATCGAAAGGGAAGAGATAGAGGATCCAGTATTAGAATCAGAATTCAAAAGAGCAAATAAGGTAGAACGGATTGATAACTTTAATCGGAATTTCTGAAACCACTGGCGGAAGCGACAACTAAACGTCTGTTCAGGCTAGTGTGTAGAACGTATTTCACTGGTGATATACTAGGAGACTTTCGAGAAAACATCATTCACACAACTCAGGAGGTAGTAAGAGCTGACAAGTGCGAGAACTGTCGTCAGTCAATTGAACAGCACATACATGCAAGTTCATGATAGGAATAATACAAAGCAATATAGAAAAGTAATTTGAGGATCTAGTAGATAACAGCCAGTTTGGCTTCAGGAAAGGCAAAAGTATCAGAGAGGCAGTTCTGTCATTGTGGTTGTTGATAGATGCAAGCCTAAAGAAAAATCAGAATACGTTCGTAGGATTTGTCGATCTGGAGAAAACGATCGACAATGTCAACTGGTGCAAGATGTTAGAAATTCTGAGATAAATAGAGGTGAGCAGTATGGAAAGGCGTGTAATATGTAATACGTACAAGAAACAAGAGGGAACAATAAAGACTGAAAGACCAAAAACGAAGTACTCGGACTAAAAAGGGTATAAGGCTGGGGAGTAGTCTTTTGCCCTCACTGTTCAATCTATAAATCGAAGAAGTTGTGGCGGAAATAAAACAAAAATTCTAGAAAGGGATTAAAATTCAAGGTCAAAGAATTTCAGTGATAAGATTCGCTGTCGGCATTGCTGTCCTCAGAGAAAATGATGAAGATTTAAAGGATCTGTTGAATGGAATCAGTAGTCTAAGGGGCCGGTCGTGGTGGCCGTGCGGTTCTAGGCGCTACAGTCCGGAACCGCGGGACTCCTACGGTCGCAGGTTCGAATCCTGCTTCGGGCATGGATGTGTGTGATGTCCTTAGGTTAGCTAGGTTTAAGTAGTTCTAAGTTCTAGGGGACTGATGACCAAAGATGTTAAGTCTCATAGTGCTCAGAGCCATTTCGAGCCAGTAGTCTAATGGGTGCAGGAAATGGATGGAGAGTAAACGGAAGAAAAACCAAAGCAATGAAAAGTAGCAGACATGATAACAGCGCCAAACTTAATATCTGAATTGAGGAGCGAAGTAGACGGTGTCAAGGAATTCTGCTATCTAGGCAGCAAAATAACCCATGCTGGAAGAAGCAAGGAGGACATAAAAAGCAGACGAGTACCATTAAAAATGGCACTACTGGCTGAGAGAAGTCTGCTAGTGTCAAACATAGGCCTTAATTTGAGGAAGAAATTTATGAGAACTTACGTCTGGAGCACAGCATTCAATGTTAGTGAAACATGGACTGTGGGAATACCGGAACAGAAGAGAAATGAAGCGTTTTAGATGTGCCGCTACAGAATAATGTTGAAAAGTTGATAGACTGGTATCGATAGGGATAAGGAGGTTCTGCGTAGAATCGGCAAGGAAAGGAATATATGGAAAACACTGACAAGAACAAGCGACAGGATGATAGGAGATCTGTTAAGACATCAGGCGGTAACTCCCATGATAATAGAGGGAGCTGTAGAGGGCGAAAACTAATGTGTAAAAGCTTAAACATGTTTAAATAAAACAAATGTTATTAACATTATCCTTCATGTCTTTATATTTGCAAGCCTCTGGCGATACAGATCTCCGAAATGTAGCGTGTAACATTACGTTTTGTAACGTAACTGTTTGGTTCCTAAGAAACAGCGTGCTGCTACCGAGTTTCGAATTCGAAGTGTTCGTCCCCTGATGGAGCTTCCCCTCCTTCAGCAAGACAATTCCAGACCACAGACGAGCAGTACGGTTTCTGCAACAACCTGACGCCTTTGGTTCACTGTCATCGACCATTCTCCATAGAGACGCAACTTGGTCGCATCCGAATTTAGTCTCGTTCCAAAACCTAAAGAAGACCTTCGAGGACTTCACCTTGATAGTGATGAAGTGGTGCAGAAGTAAGTTTGCGACCCCGTCAACAAAGTCAAATATTCAATAGGGACGGTATCAACAAACTGCTCTCCCGTTGGGAAAAATTTGTTTGTGCGCCAGCGTGACGATGTTCATAAATTAATAAGATGTTTTAAGAGTTTTCACATAAAAATTTCGGAGGCATTACTTCCCAGCACACCCTTGTACTTCTAACGCGGGTTGTGAAGCACATATATAGTCAATTAAAGTAGGCTACGAATCTGATGGTTGCACTGATTTAATTTATGCTCACACTCCCTCTGTAACTGTTACGAAACACTGATGAACAGACAACACAGATGCTCTTACCTTTCCTGTTCTCTTTGTCTCACGGAAATGTATTGGGATGTACATCGATAGTCGCAATGGATATTATCCACATTGTTTCGACATGTAATCGAAAGCGCGATATAACGTCATTGTAGCCAAGCCTGAGAAACGCGTCGATCGGAATTGGTGGATAACGGCTCTGGAACTTAATATGCTATTTATGTTTAAAGAATCCATGTGCAAAGTGTAACTACTGAATAGCATTCGTTGGCTCCAGTTGAACTTGCTTGATGAACACAGAGGTGTGTAGACTGCACGAAAATTCGGAGCTGTTCAATGAGTCATGGAGATCATGGGCTATGTTTTAGATTTTAGTTACTGTGATATTACACAAACGGAAAGTACTTAAACTATAGGAGGTGGATCTCGAGCCACACATGGTCAAATACCTGTTATCATAGGCAGGAAAAGTAGATATTTTTAAGGATAAATCCAGACAACAGGTTTCCCTGCCTAAAGAGTATCTCCAGCACTTTAAAAAAATGCTGAAACAATCACTCAAAAGACAGATTTTTAACACCTGAAACATCACGTAAACCAGATGTCACAAAGGAACAAAACATTGGAAAGAGTTACATGGGGCATTTCACAGACTTAACAATCCTCCATCAAAACATGTAATCAATAAAAAATAAAATACAACTATTACAAGTTGAGCTCCAATCTTTGACTTGCACAGAAGTTTGTATTACTGAGCACTGGTGTAAAGACACAGAAACCCATCATGTAGCATTATCATTGTATGAAAAGGCAAACTCTTACTGCAGAACTACTTCAAGATGTGGAGGATCGTGCATTTATATCAGAAAAGGAACACAGTTCAAATCAAGACATGTCCTCAGTACCGTAAGTGAAGAGAAACACTTTGAAATATCAGCTATTGAATTAACAGCGCTTGACATCACCAAGAAATTAATCATTTTGTGTGTGTATAGATCTTTTTTCAATAAGTTAACAGAAGTTCTAAATAAAGTCTCAAGTACAAAGGTCAACATAATTCTTTGTGGGGACATTAACATCAACATAACATCATAAATGAATCCAGCAGCACCTTCATAAACATCCGTCAAAGTTTGTAATATCCATATTGATCAATAGTACAACAAGGGTTACCACAACGACTTCATGAGTAATTGACCATGGGGCCACAAATATGGACAGGGAAAAATGTGATGTATCTGTAAAAGATCTCGGACTATCAGACAATCTCTGTCAAATAACAACAGTAAAGTCAGGCATCGAATCATTCCCTAAACTACGAGCCTACAAACGACATCTATCAGGAATGAAAATAAAAGATTTTTTAAAAGAACTACAAAAGCAAAGCTGGGATGAAGTGTATAAGGAAACCAATGTGAATATGAAATTCTCTAAATTCTCCACATTGTTTAAATTGAACGTTGAAAAGTATGCATGTATGTATCAACATCTCACAAATCAGATGGATAACTACAGGTATTAAGAAGTCCTCCCAAACACTTAAACACCTCAGTTCTATGCAAAAGACTCGCAGTGATCCAGAATTATTAAATTTCTATCATCTGTACAAGCAGATCTATAGGAAGGTGCAAAAAGTTGCTGCAAAAAATTCATTTAATGACAAAGTAATATATAATGCAGAGAATAAAAGCAAAGCAGTCTGGGATGTTATAAAAAAGGGAACAGGGAGAGGCTAATCAACACAGAATAACATACTGCTTAGGGAGGGGGATAAACTAATAAATGATCCACAACACTTAGCAAACTATGTAAACGAGCATTTTTCAAGTATTGCAGAGAAGTTACAGCAAAAGTTCCCCCAAACAAATATAACACCTTTAAATAATGTTGCACTAAATACAATGATGTTACTTTCAACCACAGAGAATGAAGTCAGTAAAACAATTCAAAAACTAAAAAATTAAATGTCAGTAGGCTTAGATGAAGTACGAATGTGTGTACTGAAACAATGCAAGGGATTATACAAGACCCAGTGACAAATAATATAAATGAATCCTTCACATCAGGGACATTTCCAGAGCAGTTAAAACAGGCAAGAGTTGTACCTTTGCTTAAGAAAGGTAATGCAGAAGACATAGAAAATTTCTGTCCCATTTCCCTGCTGTCAGTATTCTCAAAAACAATGGAAGCAATTATGAAAGATAGATTAATGAATTACCTGAATAAATACAATCTTTTAAGCGAATCACAGTTTGGTTTCAGAAGTGACAAAAATACGGAGTCAGCCATAGTAGAATTCACAAAAGTTGTACCTGATACTCTTGATGAAGATGAGTGTATCACAGGCATATTTTTGGATCTTTCTAAGGCGTTTGATACAGTCGACCACAAGATTCCATTAAATAACTTAGAAGCGTTAGGAATAAGAGGGGTAGCTAATGACTGGTTTCAATCACTTAACAGATAGCGTACAAAGAGTAGATATAACACATACTTCAAATAGATCTAAACATTTAGTAAAACACTTACCAGAATCAAAATACATTAATATAGGAGTTCTGCAAGGACCAATACCGCTCCTGATATACATCAATGACTTGCCCAGTAGTGTTACTCATAGTGAAAAAATCCTCTTTGCTGATGACTGCAATATTATAATGACTGAGAAAAAAAGAGAACTCTTGGCCGAGAAAGCAAATGAAACCCTCAAGGAAGTTTATTATTGGTCAATAAGTAATAAAGTGGCATTGAACATAAAGAAAACTAATGCCCTGAATTTCAGTTTGAAGAGGAAAAATGACAATGTTAAATTAAATGTAAATGGCACCTCTATAGACTGTGTAACAAATGCAAAATTTCTAGGAATGAGTATTGATTCTCAAACGAAGTGGTGTGAACACACAAAGGTACTTGCAAACAGAATGGCATCAGCATGTTATGCCCTTAGAATCCTATCATCAATGTGTAACATGCAGTGTCTTTTAGTTACATATTATTCATATGTACACTCAGTTGTTAGCTACAGAATTCTTTTTTGGGGAACAAATGCACAAAATATGAACGCCAGAAAGGAGCCATAAGAATAATAATCAAAAATACTAGTCGAGCTCAATATAAAGATCTGTTCAGTACATTGGGGATTTTAACTGCTCCATGCGAATACATATACCAGTCAGTTCTACACATCAAACATAACTTTGGTAATCACTGCACAGACAGTTCTGTCCATAACTATGCAACAAGAGATAGACCCAACTTACATTTAGCAAGAAAAAATAAACGTAAAACTAAAACAGCATTTTCTACCATGGAATAAAACTCTAAAATAAATTACCAAAAGAGATTAAAGAATTTGCCAAAATACACTTATTTAAAAAGGCAGCTAAAAAGTACCTGTTAGGCCATACATTTTATACATCGAAGGATTACTTAGCTAAAACAAAAGTAGGGGTTTGATACAAATGCTATACAAATAAATAATAATAATAATGATTATAAAACATACAACATTCCATATAACACCTTCTTTTTTCCTTCTTTTTTCCTTTCTAGAAATAATTACCCCCAAGCTATGTGTATCACAGTACCAATACCTCTTCCTCTTTCTGAGCTCAACATCACACTCATTATGGAGGGATGCTGAATAAGTTTTTCAGAATAGCAAATGGGAAGTTGCGGTACAGAAAATGGCCCAGAGGTCACCACTGTGCGTGTGTGTGTGTGTGTGTGTATGTGTGTGTGTGTGTGTGTGTGTGTAGTGAGTGAAGTGTTATGAAACAATGTGTGTATAGTGTGTGCTGTGACTGATAATGAGATATGAGTGAACAATGTGGCGTTACATTATGTAATAAGTCATTTGTAAAAAAAAGTATTGTATATCAGGAGTAAATCTAATGATTGTCTCTAACTAGAAGTCTGTAAATATATGCTATATGAATTAGCTTATTTTAAATTGATCTAAATTTGTAAATACTCTGACATGTCCTAAATCCTTGTAAAAAGAGATCTACGGATGAATAAAGCTACTACTACTACTTAGTGTAGAGTAATGAAATTATTGGAATACATTTTCTAGGTAAATTATTTAAGTGCAAGAACATAGCTCATTGTAAGTGCAAGATAAGCCATTGCAAATGTGAATTGTTGATGCATTAATAACCGGTGTAAACACCACAGTGTTGAATGCAAGCATGCAAACGTCCATTAATTGTGTTGTACAGATGCCGGATGTCAGTTTGTGGGATGGAGTTCCATGCCTGCTGCACTTGATCGATCAATATTGCAGATCATGAATGGCAGCTCAACAGCTCCAATCACCATATTGACGTTCGTATTTCCAGTCAGGGTGTGTGGGACAGCCACAAGAGTACCCCTGCTGTTATAGGAAATCGTACCCCTGGGATGACTCCAGGTGTAGGTCCAGAGTGTCTAGCATGCAGACAGGTTGGTTGCAGGCCCTCAGCTGGCCTGCTTCTGACTAACACACGTGAATTAATGGTACCGTGGCAGAATCAGTTTCGTCAGAAAACATAACTGCCTCCCTCGCTGCCTTCCAATGAGCTCTTACTTGACACAATTGAGGTCGCAAACGGCGGTATTTTTTGGTCAGTGGAATGCACGCTACACGGTGTCTTGCCCGGACCTGTGCCTGAAGTAAGAGATTTGTAACAGCTCGCAAACTGCTACTCCAAATGCTGCTGAATATGCAGTAGGATGCGCCAGAGTCATAAGCCGTAGACGATTGTCTTCCCTCTCGGTAGTGACGCATGACCGTCCAGAAGCCGCTCATCTTGTCACAGTACATTCTCGTGACCACCGCTGCCAGCAATCATGTACAGTGACTACATTCCTGCCAGATCTTTCTGCAGTATCGCAAAGGGAACATCCAGATTCTTGTAGCTCTGTTACACGACTTCATTCAAACTCAGTAAGGTACTGACAATGGCGTCTTTGTCGCCTTAAAACCGTTCTTGACTGACATCAAATCATCACGTCCAATTTCATAGGTAAGTAACGAGTATGACCGTTTGAGTTACAGCTTGTATTTAAAACAAACCTGATTTGCATCCTCGTGGCGGCGTGACTAGCACCATCCGTACTCGACTGGTGAGAAATCTGAATAGACATCATCTTTTAGATGTACAAACACGCTTACCAACTTTCGGTTATGTCGCACAATTCTTTCTTGATGCTGCGATTTTTTTCGTCAGTGTATTTTATTTTGTACTTAAATCGCAGGGCTATTTGCCATCTTTACTTTTGTTACACGTACTTACCGAGCGGACCCAATCGGTAGTTGACAGTGACCAGTATGACTCCATACGAGACGAGAAAGTCAGGCCCGAACTTTAGACCTGCACCGCTGCCGTGTGAGAAGCCTCCGCCGTGCACCCAGAACATGACGGGCAGCCCTGCGCCCTCCTCCGGAACACCGGGCACATACACGTTCAGGTAGAGGCAGTCCTCAGATCCGGTGCCGTCCTCTTGCACGCAGTCGCTGCCGTATTCTGTGGCGTTGAACACGCCCTCCCAGGCCGCTACTGGTCGTGGCGCCTGACAGAAATCAGTTTCTGGTTGAAATATGAGAAGAAACTCGATGACAATTATACTGACATTGTTCATAGTCGCTACTGTCTTGTACCACTGGGGTGTTTTTGGTGATAATGGTAGCCATTGTTTTATATATATATATATATATATATATATATATATATATATATATATATACTTTTTGTTGATATTTAGTTCGATAGTGCTTATAGACATGACGAATTTAGTTATTATCATTCATCGTTATCACCAGCATCAGCCATATGATATCCAGAGGGCTTAAATGACGGACTGAGAGCAATATGTTCCTTAATCAAAAATGAGCCTCTTGGTATGCCTCTCGTTTCTCACAGTTTGTCAGTGAGGTTCCGAAACACCCTGTATAATATCATCATTAACTACTTTGCAACCTCTGGTTGTTAAGGTCAACCTATAGACTTTTTCCATGAATTACGGTCTTTAAAAGTACTTATACAAGTTTTATAATATCGTCCACCCACTTTACATTAGGCTTTCGTCTTAGTCTTTTCCTATCTCTTGGAATCCAGCTATCATCAGTTCTTCTGGCTACATTTGCCATTTGCATTTCGTTCCCCACTCTAGTCCATTCCCCAGCCCATTTATTTCCTTTCTTTTTCCCTGTATTAATCCCCGGCATCGCCTCTTTGCTCGCTAAACAACCCTCAACTGCTCTGCACATTAAAATTCCACGCCTCACGTGCTTAACTCACAACTTGTAACGAAACTGATTATAAGGTTTCCTTCGTCTACATACAGGAGGATCACAAGTAACAGCCCCACTTAGTTTACCAAAGCATTGCACACCAGTTAAATTCTTCTTACTTCTATTCCTTTCTGTTCAGTAACCGTCTATCACAATCGGAACATGTCACCCGATCCTATGATTTCACTGTTAATTTGTACCACGTTCATTTCTATACGTTGGTTAAAAGAAGGAATGATCAAAAAGTTTCCCTCGAAGATCGTACAGTCCAGAAGTGGTATGTTAATCAGGCAAAATTACCTTGAGCACTGAGACATTCATCTAACTGACGCAGCAGAGCGAAGATACCCGTTTCATAAAACACCGTGCAACTTATTCCTGCACATCCTAATCCAACGAGAATCGTCGACCCTTCAGGACACTTCTTAAGGGACCGAAGGCGTGATAATCGTACGGGGGGAGATGAGGACCGTAGGGCTGGCGCTCGAGTGTCTCCCTCTTAAGTTGGCGTAAGTTCTCCATTACGACATTTGCGATTTGGGGAGGTGCATTATCATCAAGCACCAGCTGCCCTTGGCGCTGTTTTCCCTGACGTTTAGCATTAATTGCACGCCGTAATCTCTCCGGTGTTTCTCAGTGCAGTTCTCCATTCATGCAGACACCAGGTACCTTGAAATCACTGAGCAGTGAGTCCCGGTCATCAGCGAACAGGGAGGACATCAGCTATCTGGAAGATAGTTGGAATGAGAGGACGATGGATAACATCACAGCATCGTCAAAGGCCGGCTTGTTGTTGTCGGTAATGGATCAGACTGCCCCCCCCCCCTCCCCAGATCGATCGTCTTGTGTTGAATCACAACCAGCGCGAAGCTTGTTGTAGCATTCCACAACGGTGGCTTCCTTCAACAACATGTGATGGATGTCTACCGGTGCTTGTCGTTCGCTAACTAACTGTAAGAGAAGAATAACAGGAATTTGGTCCTGTTTGGACGCATTTGTTAATAAATACGTCATATTTCACGTTTTCGCATTTACAACACGCACGTCGGAAAGACACGCATCCACATTAATACCTTTCCTGCAGTTATGTGCTTATATATACGTATTGGAGTCGCGTTACATTGCATATACGGTGCATTAACGCCGTCAAACGGAAAATTTTTTATCGCCTTTTACACATTATTTACGTTTTATGGTAAGTAGTGTTGAAGCCTATTTTCAGAATAGTTTTGTGAGCTTGCGTTCGTTGCTGAACTTCTTCTGCGCTGAAGGCAAAAAGTACAGCGTCATCAGTAAAACTAAGATGTTCAGATACCTTCCATTAACTAGTAGTCGTCTTTTACTTTCCCGTTTTAAGGATGTGAAAACATATATTATGAATGCTTTGAATAGTTTTTGTGGCGCTAAATTTTCTTACCTAATTTATCTTTCAATTCTGAATTTCTCACTATCCAGTTGAACTCTAATGCCAGTCCAATCACTTACATACACCTACCTATTCTTCTGTTTACTAACGTAACATGTGACAGTGCCTGTTCTTCATGGCATGCCCGTAAGGGTGTTTTTTTTTTTTTTATACTGGTTGCTGGAGTGGCCTCTACTAACAATGTGGGGGAGAGCCACTAATTACGTACATTTCAATGTCCATTTCAGACTCTCACGGTGTGCAGCTACCTTTGCGTGACAGTTTTGTGTGATACGAGAAAAAAGTACGGCTGAGCTGCTCACGACCGCCACTGCAGAGCCCTGTAACCCTCAAGACCCACTGTGTTACCTGACAGAGGTTAAAATTATCATTAGTCCATGCTTATGTGGTCAGTGATTTACCAAAAAGTAAACAGAAAGGAGTGAGTTCGAGTTTATTACATTTAAACCCGTAAAATATAATAAATATTTCAATTATTTTCTCCCTCCTTCAGAAGATGCCACTAAATTGTTCCAAAGAATCAGGAAAACAAAGACGTCCCTCTACACCGTGTTAGCTACATCAATTTGGATTGTACAGAGGAAAAGAAAAGCGCTTTCCTTAGTGAAATATTTATCTTGTCTTTACAAGAAACTCTCTCGACTCTAGCATTCCAGTTGTTACATAATCATTTGAATGCTCAGAACTCAAAATTTCGCGAAACTAACGGTTGTACACTAGCCACTTACACTTCGGTTCCCTTCCTATTCATTGCACCAGAATTGCGGTGCTCAAATCTTTCCAGTCATGAACGAACCCTGTTCTTCTACACTTCTCGTCGAACTTAACGCTATAACTATCTTTTATTCAGCGAATCAGTCATCACAAACTTCCGACTTCCCAGCAGTCACAAAAAAATTGTTAATAAAGTGTTGGTCATTCTTCATTTAAGCAACCAACTTGCTCATCCAACACAAAAGCATAAACAAGTGATAGCAAGCCGTCAAATAAACTGAATGTGTTTTACATGATGGGAAATTCTCTTCCTATATATGTGGCAGCCACGGCTACAAAATGCAGATTCGCTTCTCAGCACCCGTCGCTCAGAGCAATATGTACCACTGAATCCCTATTCGTTGTCATTTTCTTGGCATCAGTAGCACAAGTGCATTGCTTAATCAACAATTTTCATTGTCTTGAAAACTGCAACTATGCAAGTTCTCAAACTGTGGCGTAGATCATTCTTTCGCCATCTTTGAAAAAATCAGAAATTCTAATTCCTATCTGCAGATACACAACTCCATACATCCCTTAGGAATATTAGGATTTTGTCGGATTACACCGTGAAGTATGCTGCACATCGTACGTCGAGGAAACAAAGAATACACTTGATACGGTGTTGCGTCGTAAGGGCAGCAAATTTATTCTCACAAGGCAGTCAATAATCAAGGATTTCTTGACTGGTCTGGCAGTCATGAAATTTGCCATCATGCAAAGGGGCCACTCTATAGTGTGGTGTTCATTTAAATAAAGGTACAACATTTCTTATTCCTAGCAGTAGTTTAAGCGTAGCATAGGTGGACTTAAATTTAGGATCCAACGTATGGTTACATCACAGGAGACTTAAATGTTTATACTTCGGCAGCAGGGGAGTTGGGGGGTTGCTTTAAGCTTTGGATAGCTGGACTTCAACTTGGAGCGAGCGGTGAGAATGTCAAGGTAGAACCTGGTGACCATGGTGTGACAATCGTGACTGCAGGTCCCTAAACATATGAATGATTAATAGTTTGGGAAACCCTGTTCTCATATCACTGAAAGCACTTCAGCAGACTGGTTACTACCTATATGATGAAAAACTTCTTCAGGTTGAGACTGGCCTCTTCTGTCTAGCACATAGGCCTGCACCTGCAAGGGTAACAAATACCCTTTGTTCTAGAACTGATACAGAGGAGATGGGGGTGATCTTGCACTTTGTTCCAAAATCGCAGACTTTGGCCTATAGGGCAAACAGACATTCTTTGTCTCAGGGGATAATTGGGCCACAGTGCAAGCTGGGCCAGTATCCCTCTCTTTGATTCTAGTATGGCAATACACCATCTTGGATTTTTTGCTACCTATTTATAGTTAAGACAACAGCCCTGCTTCCTAGGTGACATCATGTGGGTGGCATAATTGGCCTGTTTTTGAATTTCCCAACAAAATTTGAATTTTCCGCCATTTTATACAATGGAGAAATTGACCTTTGTCAGAAATCTCGTAACATTGCATGATGTTGTGGGGGAAGGCAGAGGTAGAGAGGGGAGGGGATGAGGGATATCTGGCAACAATGCACTATGAATGGGCAACCCCTTGTATAGCCACTGAGATGCAGTTTTTATGATTGTACAAGTATTAAGAGACGCCCAGTGTTAGGGACATTAAATACAGATTTTGATCACTACGGGACAAACATGGAGTGCAACTATTTGAATGTGAATGGGTCATAGAAAGACAGTGTAAGACCTTTTTGTGTGGGCTACTGCCAGTTTTATGGAAGAAATTTGGGTACAGTTGAGATTTGCGTCTTTTAAGTCGGGAGAAACGTAACGTATTCGTCTCTGGATGTCATGTCACCAATATAATATGGTCGTTATGAAGGGATCTAGCCTCTACAGAACCCTGGCTGCCCCCCTCTAGACACTCTCTCTTCAGTGTAAGACAAGCAGCTGATCGACCCCTGAATAAGTGGCTCCGCCACCACCTGTGGGGCACACTTGCCCACACTGCCGCTATTGTGTGCCAGTGGAACAAAAATCTTTGGAGCACAGTGAACGGTCTCGCCTATTCAGAAGTGTTGAAGGGGCACAGATCCACATTATCAGACTGCCAAAAAGGAGACGTTATCAAATGCAGGGACAGAGTAGACAGCTGGACACTCCCAGAGGATGTGGCCGCCGATGTCAGATATGTGACGTACATTTTGCCAAGGGAAGAAAAGCTTGTTAGAAATACTTTCAAAGTCTGTAAGTGGCTTCTTGCTGAGGGAATAGTGGGAGCAAAAGCGGACCCACTACATTCCTGCCGCCGGACTTTGGCAGACGGGGCACGACGACCAAAGAACATCCATCCAATGCCTTCATACTGCCACAAGACGCAGCTTGCCTGCTCGAGGACGCCTCCAGTCTCTCCGGGAGTAGCTCAACTATTGCCTGCTTGAAAGCCTTCTCATTCATGTGAGGCTCTCATATCATAGCAACAACACTGGAAGCCCTGCTACAACCACGAGAAATTTGTTGCTGATGGGCAAATCATTATTTCCTTTTTACTTAGCAATTTATAAATAGTACTTGGAGAGCCTTAGTCGAAAAGCACTTTTGTTTATAAAAATAAATGTTTGTGACTAATTCCATTTACAGTCTTGTGGCTGTCGCTCCTAACTGCGTAATTTTCAGATTTTTAGAGCTTTTTAAGATATTGTGATTCATGCTGTTTAACATGCAAATGCCGTACATAAGTGCAGTTTAAGGTACTGTGTTACATTTTGTTTCATACTCAAATCCTGAACTCAAAGTACACTCAATATATTGCATAAAATTTCGATCACTGCAAGTTATAATGTTCCTCTGTGAGCAGTGCCCTTAAGCAAGGTACCAGGTTCCAAACGTCCATTGATTTCAGTTCCCTTTGCAACGTTTGCTCGATGTCAAGATGTAACATTCGTCTCCGGAACCTGTCAATTAGGATATTTTCAGGACCGTATTCAATTCTGCAGCTGATACAGTATTCCTTGCAGACCTGTTGAACCACCAAGAAATCCATCAACTTTATACCCGTGGTGTTCAGGGAGAAGTCCATACTCGGCAGCTCCTTTCCGTCACTCTGCCTCTTTCTCCACTTTCACTCTTCTCACCGGCCTGATCTTACACAACCAACTGTCACGTAGCCACCCACTTGATTCTCACGACTTTCGTGACCTGTGGACGTTCACATGAACGGCTGGTACAACTTATACGCCATCTACAATGCTGTAGACCGAAAAATGTCCCTTTTTAAAGTTTTTCACCGTGCTGCTAGTGCAGAACGTCAGTCGCAGTGACGGTAAAATGGGAAAAACATTAATTCGGATGGTTGGTGGCAACTTAAACTTTCCTGTGAAATAATCAGTCAGTCGTCAGTCACAAAACTTGTCATCCCACCTACCTAAATATACGTTTCCAAGGAACGTAAATAGTTTACTGGAATTATTACTTGCAACAAATCCATGCCGCTCGCCATCAAAGAGTGAGTTCATACCGACACATGTTGTTTCAGATGTTACATTTATCATCATCGTCTTCAAGGATTGGGTCTTTTGGAATGTTTCGCCTCAGAGCTATTCATGGCATCTGTTTTAAGAAACGTCCTACGTATCTCGCCGGTTGGGCTACATTGTACTGCCGCTTTAGTTATGCATTCGTTAGACATATGGTCTTCTCAGTTCGGTCGGTCTTTTTCAGTTGTAGCTGTAATAGGTTCAACTTTTAGTTCTCTAATATCATCATTTCTCTAGAGGTCCAACAATGAATATCCGCTACGAAGTGGAGGAATTTTATCGTTGATGATTCGATTCGTCGTAGTTAATCACATGTTCCTTTTCAACATTTCTAGCATACAGCATCAAACTAACGAACAATATTACTTTGTAGAGTTTAAATAATGTTTCCTTCAAATGGTTCAAATGGCTCTGAGCACTATGGGACTTAACATCTGAGGTCATCAGTCCCCTAGAACTTAGAACTACTTAAACCTAAGTAACCTAAGGACATCACACACATACATGCCTGAGGCAGGATTCGAACCTGCGACCGTAGCGGTCACGCGGTTCCAGACTGAAGCACCTAGAACCGCTCTGCCACAACGGCCGGCATAATTTCTTTGATTATCAAAATAGAAAACTGACATTATCACACATTTGTGCATGAAACTCTGAGAACAAATTTGGCATTTCAGTGACACCAGCTTGATGTATTTGATAGCATCGTTTCACCCACTTGCTTTTGAGAGTTTGTGCTAACAGTTGTTAACAAAGTGGTCTCTCTGCAGTTACAACCAGTTCGTGATTCCCTGAACATCGCCAGACCCGAGTAATTCATTAGCAGTAGCCTCATGGAAAGCATTGATACCAATTTTTCGTTTTGTAATCTGAACACACAAAGTACCATCATTTGCAAAAGTGCTATTGAATAATCATTCAAAGGCGCTTTACGGTACCACTTCAGTGACTTCCTCAAGCATGAGCTTGACTGCAATGCACGCCACTTACGGATACCCACCTTTTGCTGCTGTTCGCACCCGCCATTTCCCCTTCCTCCATTATTTTTTCTGATAATAGTTTTTGGATTACCCATTCTGTTCCCGCGGAGTGTTCCCACTAGATGAGAAGTGTATAAGGTATCCTCAAAGAATGTCCTCCCAGAATTCAGAAGCGATTCCATTAACTCTAAAACATTTATTGTTATGTTTATAACATTAACTTCTTTTCCACGGTACATTTTGACATTGCAAGCACACTGTGTGATCAAAAGTATCAGGAAACCCCCCAAAACATACGCTTTTCATATTAGGTGCATTGTGCTGCCACCTACTGCCAGGTACTCCATATCAACGACCTCAGCAGTCATTAAACATCGTGAGAGAGCAGAATGTGTCTATCCGCGGAGCTCACGGACTCCGAACGTGGTCAGTTAATTGGGAGTCAGTTGCCATACGTCTGTACGCGAGATTTCCACACTCCTAAACATCCCTAGATGTGAATATACACGTACAGCACAAAAGCGTACATGTCGACATCGTCTGTTCACTGACAGAGACCGCCGACAGTTAAAGAGGGTCCTAATTTGTAATAGGCAGACATCTATCCATAGCATCACAAAGGAATTCGAAACTACATCAGGATCCACTGCAAGTACTACGACAGTTAGACGGGAGGTGAGAAACATGGCCGAGGGCTTGCTCATAAGCCACACATAGCGCCGATAAATGTCAAACGACGCCTCGTTTGATGTAAGGAGCGCAAACATAGGACGACTGAACAGTGGAGTGACGAATCACGGTACACAATGTGACGAACCGATGGCAGGGTGTGGGTATGGCGAATGCCCGGTGAACGTCATCTGCCAGCATGTGTAGTGCCAACAGTAAAATTTAGAGGCGATGGTGTTTTGGTGTGGTCGTGTTTTTCATGGAGAGGTCATGCACCCCGTGTTGTTTTGCGTGGCACTATCACAGCACAGGCCTACATTAATGTTTTAAGCACCTTCTTGCTTCCCACTGTTGAAGAGCAATTCGGCGATGGCGACTGCATCTTTCGACACCATCGAGCATCTGTTCATAATGCACGACCTGTGGCGGAGTGGTCACAGTATCATTCCTGTAATGAACTGGCCTGCACAGAGTCCTGACCTGGATCCTATAGAACACCTTTGGGATGTTTAGGAACACCGACTTGTTGTCAGGCCTCACCAACCGACATTGATACATCTCCTTAGAGCAGCACTCCGTGAAGAAAGGGCTGCCATTCCCCAAGAAACCGCCCAGCAACTGTACGAGAAGGAGTGGCCACGCGGTTTGATGCGCAGAGTCATGGATTGCGCAGCCCCATCCCGCCGGAGCTTCGAGTCCTTCCTCGGGCATGGGTCTGTGTGTTGTTCTTAGGATAAGTGAGTTTAAGTTAATTTATGTAGTGTGTAGGTTTAGGAAGCGATGACCTCAGCAGTTTGGTCCCTTAGGAATTCACACACACACACACACACACACACACACACACACACACACACCTGCTTGAGCGTATGCCTGCGAGAGTGGAAACTCTCATCAAGGCTGAGGGTGGGCCAACACCATACTGAATTCCAGCATTACGGATGGAGGGCGTCTCGAACTTGTCAGACATTTTCAGGCAGGTGTCTGGGTACTATTGATCACGTAGTGTATATCCGCCTACAGCACCCACTTTGGATAATTTATGTCCGTATTTAAAACGTTTTCCAGAAACGAATTGGCGAAAGCATAAATTTCCACGAAATGAAACCATTGTTTCATCGGTACAAACTCCTTCACCCGGAGTGAAAGCTTCTTTGAAGTCTTTGTTCAGACGATTCACAAGCTTCGTCATTTTGAAAATCTTGTCATATTCATCTATATTTTCACTGTCGCAAAAATGTACAACGAAGTAGCAAATCCAACATCACTGGAGAGCCAAAGAAACTGGTACACTTGCTTAATATCGTGTACGGCCCCGCGAGCACACGGAAGTGCCGCAACACGACGTGGCATGGACTCGACTAGCGTCTAAAGTAGCAATGAAGGGAATTCACGTCCTGAATCCTGCAGGGCTGTCCATAAACCCTTAAGAGTATCAGTGAGTGGAGATCTCTTCTGAACAGCACGCTGCAAGGCATCTCAGATATGCTCAATTATGTTCATGCCTGGGGAGTTTGCTGTCCAGTGGAAGTGTTCAAACTCAGAAGAGTGTTCCTGGAGCCACTCTGCAGCAATTCTGGACGTGTAGGGGTGTCGCATTGTCGTGCTGGAATTGCCCAAGTCCGTCGGAATGCACAATAGACAATAGATGCAGGTGATAAGACAGGATGCTTATGTACGTGTCACCTGTCACAGTCACACCTAGATGTGTCAGGAGTCCCATATCACTCCAGCTGCACACGCCCCACACCACTACAGAGCCTCCACCAGCTTGAACCGTCCACTGCTGACATGCAGGATCCATGGATTCATGAGGTTGTCTCCATGCCCGTGCACGTCTATACGGTCGCTACAAATCAGGCAACATGTTTCCAGTCACCAACATCCAATGTCTTGAAGACGGTGGTAATGTCTCTGCAGTTGTTCCAGTAACAATCTTTTGTTCAGCTTAACGGTTTGTTTCCTTCACAATGAAATTGCATACTTCTTCATCAAGAAAAAAATTGTAAGCGTCAATGAGACGAATATTTGCTGGTAGATTAACCAAGAGTGCATTGCCCAATCCACAGTTACCAGAAATAACAAAACAGTTTACTTTCCCCTGCGCGTCAGACCACTTTATTCGTGAAGTAGGGAGCCCACCAGTACAAGGTATCTCTGTAGGTGACAGCTCACTTTTGCTGTTATGGTCAGTGGAAGATGAACTTCGTTTTCCCAACTTATGGTCGTATCATTCGTAACTTGCATGTGTATGTTTTGTTTCTTTAATGGAATTACTTCATCTTCACTACTACTCTAGCACCAGGAACGAGGGCGATTGTCTTCGTGGGAATTAATGCCACTTCCGAACAGTGACTCATCAGTTAAGCTCGATACCTTCAATCATTTTTGGATCTGTGGTCTTGTGAATCCATTTTTACCAAAAACCACAAAGTCTTATTGAAAACAAGGACTACGCAACGCCAACCATGTAATCGAAACGCCATTGCCAGCAAGGATCACATACAGGTGCTATATATCGTAACCAGGTAACAACTGCCTGTCATCCAGTACTGCACTACAAAACCATCAAAGAACTTTTGCCGCTGGCCGGTAGAAAGTGGCGCCCATTTGTTTTCAGCACAACTCTGTAATATATGCATCACAGGCAAATACTCACGAGTCCTCACGTGATCGCTTATGATGCACACGGCGAAAACTGAAAAATCAGTGTACATCATATAGGCGTATACCGCACATGGCGGTGAAAGTGTAAGTGATTCACATAGATTTTTTCTACTCTACCTTGTTAAACGCCTTTTCAAACAGAACGTAGTAAGCTGGCAAGCTAAACACCCTTCTTTTCACGGTTATTTGTGCCAAAGTGAAAAGTAAGGCCGAACGTGATGTACCTTTCCTAAAACCATGTTATACCTCCAACATACGTGCTTCCACTATTGGTACTAAGGTCTTATTTATAAGTTTAGCCTACTGTTTGCAGCATGAACTTTGTAGAGTTATTTCTCGGTAATTTTGGCATTTTAATTTATCGCCTTTCTTGCAAATAGGGTATATCAAAGATTCATTCCATTCGTGTGCCATACGTCCACTGAACAAGCAAACATTCATAAAGTGTTACATTTATTTGACTATCAACCAGTTTACTGTAACTTGCTCACTGGATACATTCACAGCTCTCCGTGAACCGATCTGAGAGAAAGTAATCTCACTGTAAGCGAGCTTTTAATAATAATAATAATGATACAAGGGCTGTCCGTCTGTCCACTCACCTCGAAGCGCAGGTCTCCGACCGGCGGCTCGGCGTACGGAATGCCCAGGAAGGCGGAGTACGTCGTGTTGTAGGCGCTCGTGGCTGTGCTGCCTCTCAGTACGCCCTCCCGCACGGCCACCAGCACCTCGTCACACTGTCGGAGCGTTGTTATATTTGAGTAAGCGAACGTTCAAAAATTCGAAATACAAAACCTAAAATATGTGGATGCTTCAAATATGAACAACTGTTTCATTGGTGGACAATTCTCCGCACCTTTTAGAGAAGTACTTGTTTGTAAACAAAACGCTTTATGCTAACATTGCAGTACGAGAAAGACGATTAGTTCGTTGACCACCACGTTTGCTTTACTGGTTTGTATTATTATTTTGTCTTTGGTTCTTTAGCTGTGCAGAGTTCTTTTGCAGCATTTTCCAAATTTCTTTCCTCCATTACATAAGTACTGTTGCTAAACATTTTGTGTTATATTTTTATGTGTATTGCTTGTATATACTGCGTATTCTGCCTGCCAACTATACACCGAAAACATTAACAGTGTGAAGCAGTACTCCTTTCGTGATTTGTGTTCAGCAGATTTAAATGTTGCTCATTTACTTGTTTGTTTACTGGTATTTCCACAAGTTTACGTGTCGAATATCTTTTGCTGTAGTAAATACGGTAACGAGGTTGCATCTCTATCTAATAATTTAACTTAAATACAGATGATCGTGAAAAACACTACTCTTAGTGGAATGTGCATTACTGATGTGTATACGTTACAAATCAGTGGAATGTAGTCTACGTAATTTATAACCTACGATGATGTAAAGTGTTTTATTACCGGTATGTTAGGTCGAAATGCGAGTATTACGGAAATGCTTCGCGAACTCTAATGGAACTCCCTTGAGGAAAGGCGATGTTCTTTTGGTAAAACATAGAGAATGCTTGGAGGATAGCATACGTAGTGTTTTGTAGTTCAAGTAAAATCGTTTACCCTTTGCTAAATTACTTTTACTCAGTATAGCGCATTGGGAGGCACTGAAACAAGATCCTGTACTTCATGCAAAGGGTTCTACAGCGTGATTCAAAAAGGTTCATCCAGATTCACAAGACTATGCCTTTTACATGCACAAGGACAGAAACTTGGGATGAATTTTAACTTGTTCATAGTACTATAAAGTTTTTATTTGTCGGAGAACCATCCGATTTTACAAGGATATACAAATTGTCTCTCCTAACAGCCGTCAGAGCCATTTTCTCTGGTGTTTCAACAGATGCTTGTAATTTTGTTTTTGCAACGTCTTGCTGGAGTCAGCCCAAACAAGTTAGCCTAGCGCAATATTCGTTTTACCGATATGTGTTAAGAGGGATAATAAAACATGTGGAGTAACAAGTAGTTACAGCTGTGCCCTCGCTCGCGCTGACTGATACCGCCGTGCGAAAGTGCGCTTCTCAGTCGCCGCTGGAAAACTGATTATTCTTCATGTTATATTGTTCCTGTTAATAGATATCGGTAAAATGAATATCACATAAGAATAACGTGGTAGCGCCCTATCAAATGGACATATAATATTGCGACTTATAAATCATTTTGTTTGTAAAGGGGAAACAAACCCAAGCATTCTGTCACCGCTAAGCGTTGTATGAAAAATGAGATGAGCAGAATTTGTTTGGGCTGACACCTGAACACGTCCGGAAGAAGAGACACCACGCATTCACATAACTTATTAGCCTAGATGGGCAATAAATCTACTACCGTCAGAGAGGATACGCAGTTACGCCCATCCTCTTGCTGGCATCTCAAGTTAGCGAGCATGGAGGACATGGACGGAGAGTTCTGATAGTTGGCACTAGTTGGCAATGTGGGTCGGCCTGGAGGAGTACCTAAATAGTCCTCCCAGTTCCGATAAACACTGTGTCTGAGCACCGCATTGTTTAACGTACGTGCCTAGTAAACAGGAGATCCCTGGTCCGAATCCAAGTACAGCACACATTTTCACTTTTCTCCGCCCACTCCGTAAAAAGTCCCGATGCAGCTATCATTAACAGTCCCTTGCATTTCCTTTCTCCCCTCTCCAACTTGAACTTACGTACTGTATTTTACTTGCATGCGCATACCCCACTTACACTCCTGGAAATTGAAATAAGAACACCGTGAATTCATTGTCCCAGGAAGGGGAAACTTTATTGACACATTCCTGGGGTCAGATACATCACATGATCACACTGACAGAACCACAGGCACATAGACACAGGCAACAGAGCATGCACAATGTCGGCACTAATACAGTGTATATCCACCTTTCGCAGCAATGCAGGCTGCTATTCTCCCATGGAGACGATCGTAGAGATGCTGGATGTAGTCCTGTGGAACGGCTTGCCATGCCATTTCCACCTGGCGCCTCAGTTGGACCAGCGTTCGTGCTGGACGTGCAGACCGCGTGAGACGACGCTTCATCCAGTCCCAAACATGCTCAATGGGGGACAGATCCGGAGATCTTGCTGGCCAGGGTAGTTGCCTTACACCTTCTAGAGCACGTTGGGTGGCACGGGATACATGCGGACGTGCATTGTCCTGTTGGAACAGCAAGTTCCCTTTCCGGTCTAGGAATGGTAGAACGATGGGTTCGATGACGGTTTGGATGTACCATGCACTATTCAGTGTCCCCTCGACGATCACCAGTAGTGTACGGCCAGTGTAGGAGATCGCTCCCCACACCATGATGCCGGGTGTTGGCCCTGTGTGCCTCGGTCGTATGCAGTCCTGATTGTGGCGCTCACCTGCACGGCGCCAAACACGCATACGACCATCATTGGCACCAAGGCAGAAGCGACTCTCATCGCTGAAGACGACACGTCTCCATTCGTCCCTCCATTCACGCCTGTCGCGACACCACTGGAAGCGGGCTGCACGATGTTGGGGCGTGAGCGGAAGACGGCCTAACGGTGTGCGGGACCGTAGCCCAGCTTCATGGAGACGTTTGCGAATGGTCCTCGCCGATACCCCAGGAGCAACAGTGTCCCTAATTTGCTGGGAAGTGGCGGTGCGGTCCCCTACGGCACTGCGTAGGATCCTACGGTCTTGGCGTGCATCCGTGCGTCGCTGCGGTCCGGTCCCAGGTCGACGGGCACGTGCACCTTCCGCCGACCACTGGCGACAACATCGATGTACTGTGGAGACCTCACGCCCCACGTGTTGAGCAATTCGGCGGTACGTCCACCCGGCCTCCCGCATGCCCACTATACGCCCTCGCTCAAAGTCCGTCAACTGCACATACGGTTCACGTCCACGCTGTCGCGGCATGCTACCAGTGTTAAAGACTGCGATGGAGCTCCGTATGCCTCGGCAAACTGGCTGACACTGACGGCGGTGGTGTACAAATGCTGCGCAGCTAGCGCCATTCGACGGCCAACACCGCGGTTCCTGGTGTGTCCGCTGTGCCGTGCGTGTGATCATTGCTTGTACAGCCCTCTCGCAGTGTCCGGAGCAAGTATGGTGGGTCTGACACACCGGTGTCAATGTGTTCTTTTTTCCATTTCCAGGAGTGTAGATACATTTTACAAATACGTTTAAAACCAAAGGTCTCATTCCACTTTCACATATGTTCAATGTCCTTCCATGGACCACACGACAAAACATCCAGACGGTAGTCCAAAGTAATTGGAAGGGGGGCCACGTAGACAGAAACTCACGCGAAAACCATCCCAAAAAGAAATCACGTACCGTGAGGTCACATAACAATGGAGGCCAACGGTGCAATGTGAGATCCGTACACCGGTCACGGTCCACCCATCATTCAGGCAGCTCATTGTTAAGAAATGCTGTTAGATGCAGCTGCCAGTGTGGTGGTGCTGTAACCTTTTCGACATGTTCTCATATCTGAGGAAGATGCCAGGTGTACATCGATCTGTTTTCCATCCATCAGTTTTCTTCGGAAAATGGTCGTAAAACTACGCAGCTCTGAGACTCGAGCTCGACCTTGCTGTGTTATCCATATTTTAAAATTGTAACAGTTCGCGTTCGCTGTTGCCTTATCACTGAACACTAGACTTGAAATGACATTTCTGTTTTCTATCTCCACACTCTTAATGACACTAAACTCTACACATTGTTACCACATGCATGAAGGAATTATTGCGTTGGCGTCATTGTTTGAAAAGCAAACAACGTAAAAAAAAATGCTTCCGACATCTCCACGAGGAATCGCTAACTCCCGCCTAGCACGACGAGTTTATTTACGAGCACTACACGCAAAACTCCATTCAGTGTTGCAAACAACATTCTGGGGAGGGTAAACACAGATTTGAGACATTGTTAATATCGATGAATAGAATCTTCAGTCAATAACAATTTAAATTTCGTAAAAATTACAACAATTAAAAAAGTCAGAAATTATGAGGTCTGTCGAAAAGCTGCAAAAATCTATAAGGAACCTTATTCACAACTACCCGTTTCACGTCAGTATAGAGTAGGGTGACCAAACGTCCCGGAAAACCGGGATTGTCCCGGTTTTCATCCCTATGTTCCGGTGCCCATAAACTTTCTCAAATTTTTGTGATTTCGCTACGTTAGAGGAAATACAACACAATAAATTAATATATTTTAGCTTATTTGTCTAAAACCTACATTGTCCCATACTAATAATCACAGTATCAGTATTGATACACTCTGGCAATAATTTACTTTGAGCGGTACTTTGGCCAACAAGTAGTAAGTTGCATTATTGTAACACAACTATGAAACATTCCGAGTGTCGCGCCACTTACTCACACGCTCATTGTCAGAACAGTGTAGTAGTTGATGTTTTGTCAGACAAAATGCAATAGTTTTTTCTCATATTAGTGGTATTATTGCTGCAGTACTGTGAAACGTAATGCCGAAACGTGTATGCAAGTTCACTGACTGTTATTCCAAGGAATGGAATTTCATTAAGAACGGTCGTTTTGATTACGAAGCAGAGTGTTCAGTATGTAACTGTTTTGTTAGTATAAGTCATGGTGGACGTTCCGACGTAGTTGATGACATCAGGTCAAAGAAACACATTAACAGATACACTGCACCGAGCTGCAGTAAAACTCTACTTATTTTGTGAAACATCAGTCAAGTGAAAAGACGAAAGTTGGAGCAGCCGAGCTTACACTAGCCCACCACACGGTAAAACATCACCAAACTTATAGATCTAGTGATTGTACTAATAAGCTTAACAGCATTATGTCTGATGATTCTTCCATTGCAAAAAAGTTTAGTTCAGCAAGAACTAAAGTGTCAGCCTTAGTGAAAGGAGTTATAACTCCCCAGAGTGTATAGGAAAGCCTTGAATACATCAAAAATTCTTCTTTCTACGGGATACCCACTGATGCCAGCAATCATAAGGGTACTAAAATATTTCCGTTTGTTGTTCAGTTTTTCGATATTGATCAGGGAATTCAGACCAAACTTTTGAAGGTGAGTTCCCCACCTAATGAAACATCTGACGAAATTTCAAGAATTTGTATGAATACTATCGAAATGTTTGATCTTGAGAAAAATAAATGTGTGGCATTTTGTGGAGATAACACCAACACAAACTTTGGTGGTTTAAAAAGACAAGGCAAATGCAACGTATTTACCAAATAAAAGGCAACATTGCATGAAAACATTGAAGGCATAGGGTGCCCTGCACATGTTTTACACAATAGCGTGCAGACATCTGCTGACAGTTTAAGCTGTGATGTTGAAACTATCGTCATGAAGGTATACTCACACTTTTACATATATACTGTTAGAACAGAGAGGCTTAAGGAGTTCTGTGAGTATGTGGGAACTGAATGTATGAATGTAATGTATCACTCGAAAACTCGCTGGTTATCACTATTTCCAGTAGTTGAAAGAGTAATCCGCCTGTTTGAACCGCTAAAAGATATTTTCCTAAATGAAGACAAAGCCCCCAAAACATTGGTTCAGTTTTTCAGTAACCCTTTAAGTGAAACCTACTTATGGTTCATTCACAGTCAGCTTAGCACTTTGCAGCATGCGATAAAGGAAATTGAGGGAAGCACGAAAAGTGTAAATGATGTTTTGAAAAATACTCTGGAAACTGTTACTAAGAGGAGAGAACAGCAGTTCATTTCTTTTAATGTTAAATCTGTCCTTAAAAGAGCAAAAGTATTAGAAGCAGCGGAAAGGAAATTTAGAGAAGAAGTTAACAAGTCTTATGTCACTTGTGTAGAATATCTCAGCAAGTGGAGCGCCTCATATTTACCCTCATCGCCGGTGTTTGATTGGATGTTACTGAAGAGAGTTCCAAAATAGGGAAGTGTCGAAGAGACAGTTTTTTATTTGAAGAATAAAGAGATTGAAATCGATGATTCCATTCTCTTTGGTCAGTTCGGCATACTGACAAATTTTGTTGAAGAAATTCTTCACAAGTGGAATGATGAAAAAAAACACCATTGGAATGTCATGAGAAGTGAGTGAGTTTTTTTAAAAGCTGTGACTGTCGCAGCATTACTCTGAGTTGGTAATAATTGCAAGGTATTTATTTGCAATCCCAGCCCGTAATGCCAATGTGGAAAGAATATTTTGGTTCATGAATATCCAGTGGACTGATGAAAGAAACAGAATGGAGATGGACTCTCTTGAAGCAATCCTGCAGATCCTGTACAACTACAAAATGGATTGTGCCGAGTTTTATCACTGTGTCTCAAAGAACAAAGACATGATCAAGAAGGCCGGAGACAGTGAAAAATACTGTTTTCTCCAAGGACAATTCCATCTACAACTGCTCAGTAATATTAAAGCTCATGTTAATATTAATTGTTTAAAATTTGAATGGCTGTAAAATTTTGTAAAATCGTAATACATATCTTTATTACTGTATACGTTTATCAAATGTCATTAATTGTAGAGATAATCTAGATTATATCAATCTTTTGTTTCCTCTTATTAGTTATAATAATCGGGTTAGCAAAATGTATCAGCAAAACATTAATATTTAAAACTAAGAAACCTGGGTACATGTGGATTGAGGTGTCCATTGGCACCTGGGTAAATGTGCCACGGTTTTCACCGAAAATAATTTTGTCACCCCATGAACCATGGACCTTGCCGTTGGCGGGGAGGCTTGCGTGCCTCAGCGGTACAGATGTCTCGAGACCTGGAAGGTTTCAGATGGATTATATAATGCTAAGACAGAGATTTAGGAACCAGGTTTTAAATTGTAAGACATTTCCAGGGGCAGATGTGGACTCTGACCACAATCTATTTGTTATGAACTGTAGATTAAAACTGAAGAAACTGCAAAAAGGTGGGAATTTAAGGAGATGGGACCTGTATAAACTGAAAGAACCAGAGGTTGTACACAATTTCAGGGAGAGCATAAGGGAACAATTGACAGGAATGGAGGAAAGAAGTACAGTAGAAGAAGAACGGGTAGCTCTGAGGGATGAAGTAGTGAAGGCAGCAGAGGATCAAGTAGGTAAGAAGACGAGGGCTAGTAGAACTCCTTGGGTAACAGAAGAAATATTGAACTTAATTGATGAAAGGAGAAAATATAAAAATGCAGTAAATGAAGGAGGCAAAAAGGAATATAGACATCTCAAAAATGAAATCGACAGGAAGTGCAAAGTGGCTACGCAGGGATGGCTAGAGGACAAATGTAAGGATGTAGAGGCTTATCTCACTAGGGGTAAGACAGATACTGCCTACAGGAAAATTAAAGAGACCTTTGGAGAAAAGAGAACCACTTGTATGAATATCAAGAGCTCAGATGGAAACCCAGTTCTAAGCAAAGAAGGGAAAGCAGAAAGGTGGAAGAAGTATATAGAAAGTCTATACAAGGGCGATGTACTTGAGGACAATATTATGGAAATGGAAGAGGATGTAGATGAAGATGAAATGGGAGATACGATACTGCGTGAAGAGTTTGACAGAGCACTGAAAGACCTGAGTCGAAACAAGGCCCCGGGAGTAGACAACATTCCATTAGAACTACTGACGGCCTTGGGAGAGCCAGTCCTGACAAATCTCTACCATCTGGTGAGCAAGATGTATGAGACAGGTGAAATACCCTCAGACTTCAAGAAGAATATAATAATTCCAATCCCAAAGAAAGCAGGTGTTGACAGTTGTGAAAATTACCGAACTATCAGTTTAATAAGTCACAGCTGCAAAATACTAACACGAATTCTTTACAGACGAATGGAAAAATTAGCAGAAGCCGACCTGGGGGAATATTAGTTTCGATTCCGTAGAAATACTGGAACACGTGAGGCAATACTGACCTTACGACTTATCTTAGGTTAAGGAAAGGCAAACCTACGATCCTAGCATTAGTAGACTTAGAGAAAGCTTTTGACAATGTTAACTGGAATACTCTCTTTCAAATTCGAAAGGTGGCAGGGGTAAAATACAGGGAGCGAAAGGCTATTTACAATTTGTGCAAATACCAGATGGCAGTTATAAGAGTCGAGGGGCATGAAAGGGAGGCAGTGATTGGGAAGGGAGTGAGACAGGGTTGTAGCCTCTCCCCGATGTTATTCAATCTTTATATTGAGCAAGCAATAAGGGAAACAAAAGAGAAATTCGGAGTAGGTATTAAAATCCATGGAGAAGAAATAAAAACTTTGAGGTTCGCCGATGACATTTTAATTCCATCTGAGACAGCAAAGGACTTGGAAGAGCAGTTGAACGGAATGGACAGTGTCTTGAAGGGAGGATATAAGATGAACACCAACAAAAGCAAAACGAGGATAATGGAATGTGGTCGAATTAAGTCGGGTGATGCCGAGGGAATTAGATTAGGAAATGAGACACTTAAAGTAGTAAAGGAGTTTTTCTATTAGGGGAGCAAAATAACTGATGATGGTCGAAGTAGAGAAGATATAAAACGTAGACTGGCAATGGCAAGGAAAGCGTTTATGAAGAAAAGAAATTTGTTAACATCAAGTATAGATTTAAGTGTGAGGAAGTCGTTTCTGAAAGTATTTGTATAGAGTGTAGTCATGTATGGAAGTGAGACATGGACGATAAATAGTTTGGACAAGAAGAGAATAAAAGCTTTCGAAATGTGGTGCTACAGAAGACTGCTGAAGATTAGATGGGTAGATCACATAACTAATGATGAAGTATTGAATAGAGTTGGGGAGAAGAGGAGTACGTGATACAACTTGACAAAAAGAAGGGTCTGGTTAGTAGGACATGTCCTGAGGCATCAAGGGATCACAAATTTAGCATTGGAGGGCAGCGTGGAGGGTAAAAATCGTAGAGGGAGACCAAGAGATAAATACGCTAAGCAGATTCAAAAGGATGTGTGTTGCAGTAAGTACTGGGAGATGAAGAGGCTTGCACAGGATAGGGTAGCATTGAGAGCTGCATCAAACCAGTCTCAGGACTGAAGACCACAACAACAACAACAGTATAGACGCATCTTCAGGCTGATAATCGTTACATTTTCAAGAACTTTTTTGTTATTTACATCTGTAGAATGATTTTTACAGTAGATTTTCCCTTACATAAACAAACATATTCCTGAAACTACTGGTACCGTCGTCAAATTCTGTGACCTATAGTGACGTATTTGTGGCGAAACGCACGCCGCGCAGTTGTAACTTAATCGATCCTATGAGATGGACTAACCAAAACGCATTTTGTTACTTTATTATCAACATTTCGACACTACATACGTTGGGCAGTGAATGAGCTAGCGTGGGAGCTGTACAGGAATACCTCTTCCGACAACCACATAGATCAGCAACTTACAACCGGTACCAAGGGAAATAATTAGTTTCAATGATTAAAGATTTTTCTTAATCGTCAATCGTTTTATCTTGTGAAATATCATGAATCTTTTTAAACTCCCTCTATCTTAAATTTCGAGACCTTCCCTTCCTTTAGAGGTAATATATTACATTCTTACTCACACGCAAAGCTCAACGATGAGAGAAAAACGTTAGAGAAGGAACAAAAGATAGATTATAAACCACCGTTCAGAAGCCAGGATTAACCCTGGTGCCTGAACGCTGCGTCGTGATGCGTTTTGTACAGTATTCACGATTTAAAACTTAGTGGCAGAAACAGAGTACATTATTTCGCTACGTAAATGTTGGAGTGTACCGTGAGAAATTGACAAGTCAAAACATAATGAGATTTTGACGGGAAAAAGTCTATATTCTTTTACGAGAGATTACTATTGGTATTTTCTGGACAGAACAATACATCTTTTTAGAATAAAATGATTTGAAAGCCTAGTTTACAGCCTTCAGCGACGAAAATGATTGAGGCAAGGCGGATATCCACAGCGAGATCCCCAGTACATCCAAGGGGCTAACCTGATTGATAAAATGTTTAAGACTTGCCGATACGCATCAGACGCTTATTGATGCAGATCAGGAACGAGGGAATATAGTGAGACTAAAACTGTAACCTCGACTATCCACATAGGACTATGCAAAGTATTATAAACATTCATTTTACATTCAAAGATGCTACATATCTCAGTCTGCTTCTAAGAAAGCAGGTTGTTGCTTTTAAGGTAGATTCTTCTTAAATTTCTTTGCTGTATTTCAGCGTAAACATTGTCAAGGGTGAGATATCACTGAAGATAGGGCAGTATTTACCTTGACCGTGACCACCAACCAGAACAGCAGAAAGGCGCACTTGGGAGACATTCGGATTGCCTGCATGGCTGCCGTGCTCTGACATTCCCGTCTGCCTTACAACTGCAGCACGAGGTATTAGCCACGTCTCCAGTAAGCACATCACTGTTCCAAGGCTAGCTGGTTATCAGGCGGAAGGAGAAAGGGAAAACAGACAGCGTCCTTTGCACCTAGCTGTCGTATCTAAAATATCATATTCTAATCACCTACTTAATAAACAGTCTTCTGTGTTGAGTGGGTCTAATAAAGCAATAAACTGATTGAAGTGAGAGCTTTCATAGATAACAAAGTGGCAACTGGACTACGTAATTCTGCATGTTCTAAGTGTCTATATAGTTAGCACTGCGCAGCGAAAATTACACAGAGATAACACAAAGTAGTCATACGTGGAGTGTTTCCATAAACAAACTGCAGATTTTTGGGAAATAAAGAAGACAAATTTTCGACATTACTGAGTGTTACGTGAACCGTAGGCAGATAAGAGGAAGAAATGTGGTCTCTTGAAGAGAATGAAAATCGGACAACAAAAGGTGACAGTACTAAATATCCATTAATCAATGAATTGTAACTCGTTCTATATAGCCCAATTATAATATATCGAAGGAGTTTGCGTTAAGGCTATAAAAGGGAATCTCGAGTATATTCTGTGCGCTTTTTTGTAATTTATTTTTTTTTTTTTTATTCTGTTTATTTTCTGCAACGTACTTCAATTTCATTCCATTCGAGATTACGTTATTAATCACTCTTACTCATGAAGTATGTGTTGCATTTCCCTTTTCCTTTTAGATATTATTGTTGTTTCTTATTACGAAACAAACGTCTATTTATTCGATATTTATCAGAATTGATGAAATAAAGGCCATTTGTTATCGTTATTCATAGAAACCAAACCAGAAACACGCCTAAATTTCAGTCATAGAAAATTATTCTCTCACATTCAAACTTACAGAAGCTTTAACGTTAACAGTTGAGAGAAAATATATGCACAATATGCAAATAATGGAAGGTCGCGCCGTTATCTTCACACGCACGTACTGCGTTTGCATCTACGTTGTTTGTAAGATTGTGCTACACCTAGTGTAAGTACTTTGTGCATCGACACAGCGATTTATCAAGCCTCGATATTTTTGTTTAAACTGCTTATGATCCACGCCTGTCATGCCAATACAGAATTGATTATTTCAGGAGAGCCATACTAAACGCCACAGATAGGATTTCATACAAAAAGTAGTCCAAAATTACTGTGGTTTTTTTGTACGTATTTGTAGGGTAATAACGTACTTACATACTTTATAATATGAACTAAACAAAATTATTGGTTTTTTCATTAGATTCTTTATTTATTGACTACAATACTATGTATTATTCAAATGATGCCTCCTAGTCTTGTTCATCTGAGCAGTCTGTTTTTACTTGGGACTCCTCTTCTTCTTCATTTTCAGCCTGTGATACATGCCTAATCCGTCATGCACCTGAGAGCAGTAAATCTAATCTTTCTTTTGAGAAAGATTTCCTTGTTTCTTTTGGCTTCGGCCTCGTATCTTTTATTAATAGATCGGGTGTCATTAGTAGCGAGTTTATTATGTCTAACTGCAGGCCTCCTCTGATGCTTCTGATAAACTGCCTATGGGTAATATGCAATGACAGTTGAGGAAGACACCAAAATATTTTGTACATACGATGCCATTGATATAAGTATGTATTAACGGATATATGTGTGGCCATATATGGATATATATAAATCAACTTATTATTTCTGTCTTATGTCTACTAGCAATAGCTTCTAGAATGACACTGAAACGATAGATGAGTTGCTGATCTACACTTGTTTTTTCTGCTGAAGTTTCAGGGTCTGCAAAAAGTCTTCTACTGATGTTTCCATAGCCTTGCTTAGGAACATCTACAATTAATTTCAGTAGATTTCTAAACATTCATTGTGTGACTTTTTCCTCTTTTAGACAAGTTTCTTTTCCTCTTTGGAACGGATTTACCACTTCTTGTTGTCACGGTTCTTAGTCTTCGCTCATATTAGTACATTAATACTCCATTTGCGCAATTTCTCACACCTCCTTTAGCGAATAACACTCGAAGCGGTTTACAAGTTACCTCTACCACACACCTCTTACTATCCGACAATGTCCACTACACTGGAACGTTAAAGCATCAATAGGGCGATTTTAGGCAGTTTTATTGGTAACCACCCTGCAGTCTACCAAGGAGCTATATTGTATACAAAAGGGAAATAGATACTTGTGACTACCAAGCGTGGCCCAAAACTTCAGACGACTTACTCTGACGTTACCTCTGGTAATTAAGTCCAAAGCAGACACTCGTTGCGGCATAATTCATCTCACCACATTCGACGAGTCACGTTCAAAAATGTCGTCGCATTTCCTCTAACGCAACTCCCACTAAACGCAGAATGACCGTTGTGCTGTGTTTTGGGACTGGTTGTTTTCTAGTAGTTTTTGGGTAAATACCGTGCGGTATTTTTTGTGACCACTGAAGAGTCTAGTCTCGGATACTAGTGAATTCCACGTCATCGCCTGGCCTTACGCTTCAAATTACTGCCTTACCATAGTCTATCCAAGGCACATACTACTTGTGTCAACAAGATTACTCTCCTGAGAATGAGGTCGCTTATGCTAATCTCTACTGCACGTATTTGTTGCCTGTGACGCTCGTTGCTCTGGGAACGGCGAATTATGAATTGGTGGTGCAAGACAGCTTTCTATGTGCAGTGTGCCAAGTGTCACATCGTGGCCCCATACTGACATTGAATCACAAGTGAATCACTTGGCGAATTCCTAGCCCAACACCTCAGACAATGGCTCGCAGTTCATACACTACGACATACAGCACAATGCCACCTACCAGCCCAAAATCAACCCCTGTCCGATCCCATCTACTCGAAGGGTCTTCAAAACAGCAGCGTGAGAAGTTGTTCTCTACTAAACCCCTAAAAAACTACAAATTGAAACTGCCCGTACTATTCTGTCCTCTCAGTCATCTGCCCTCCATATTCATATCTCGTCGTCTTGTACCCAGATCTGATATACCACAAGAACTTGAGATCATGAAACACATCCCAAACCTCACAAAAAAATAAATCATATTCCGAAAATATTCTCCTAATTAAATCCGAAAACCCTAAATTCCAAACCGACTTCTTTCGCAAAATCTGCTGCTACCGGAAGAAAATGTATTGTATTTTTATTCGCATCGCCAATTTCGAAATTTTAAATCACGTTCTCAATCTTTTTGCAGATCTTTTCGTCGCACGGTAAAAAATTTGTCGTCACAATAACGGTGATTCTGTTTTTCATAGTAATGGCAGTCTTTACAACCTGTGTAGAAACGGACTTCATTTCCATTATTTTATGATGTGTGAAAATGGAAACACTTAACAGTTTCAGTGTTGCTCTCGTAAACGTCATAAAAATCAGTTCTCTACTACGTGCAAAATTTTCTAATATTTAAGTCACTATTACTCGTACAGCAAGCGGGAAATATACACTGTAGTTAAGTATTCTACGGTTACTTGTGAATCGAGCACCAAATGAAATGAGAGAATAAATACTTATTCGAAGAAAATATCACCACTATGTAACACTGCTAACATATAAACGCCTGTTAGCAAGTGGGATACTTATTTCAGTGTTTCTTAAGATATGCAGAGTGTAACGGTACCCGTATTTTTATTGGCGACCGAGGACAGTTTACTGAACACCATTACATAATTATTTACTTCATTTGCGCACTAATAATTATATTTTTAGGAATAGTATGTCTTTAGGTTAATTAGCATCTCGAAGTACACGTGACAAGACCAAGCCATTAACTCTTGTTGCCCCTGACGGCACCCCAGACTTTGAAGTGTGGACATGTGGATGCAAAACATTTAGTCCGTACTGCAGGCGTAGACCATTTAGTGGCACACTTAGGACTGTGTAGAAAAGATCAGGTAGTGAAATATGTGATGTGTTTGTGGGAAGATTGTTTGACACAGAGAAAAAACAATTAGCACACTTATCTAAGGTACTATATATCCATTATATCCTCTATATTCACAATATGTACGTGGTTGCATAATGTCAGCTTATCTTCTGATCGTCGTGAAATGAGTACTGATGCAATTGACCTTTCCAGGTTTGAGAGGATAATTAGTTTACCAGGTGTAGCTCGTTGATAAGATAAACTTAAAAGGCAATCATTATATTAACTAGACAGAAACATCGATGCCATGTCCCCGACTAAGGAAGATCTTTAGGCAGCTACTACATATTTTTCTTTCATCTGTATCTACATCGACGTGCCTACTTTGCAATTCACACATAAGCGCGTAGGAGGGAGTACTTCGAACCACCTTCAAACTAGTTCCCTATCGTTTCACTCGGTAACAGCAAGTAGGAAAAATGTACACTTAAATCTTTCGGTACAGGCTCTGATTTATTTCATCATGGTGATCATTCCTCCATAAGTAGCTTGGCGACAGTGTAATATTTTCGCATTTAGAGGAAAAAGTTGTTGATCGAAACTCCGTGAAAATGTCTCGCCGCAAAGAAAAACGTCTTCGTTTTAATGCTTGCCAAACCAATTCGCTTTTCATATTCGTGACACTCCTTCCTCCATTTTGGGATAATACAAAACGAGCTGTCCTATATTGGAATTTTCTATGTTCTCTGTCTGTCTTATCTGGGAAGGATCGCTAACTGCACAGCAGTACTGTTCCAAAGTAAGGACAAGATTAGCATAGGCAGTCTCTTTAATAAACCTGCTGCATATTCTAAGCGTTCTTACAATAAAATGCTGTCTTCCCCACAATATTATACATGTAATAGATCAAGCTTAAGTTCCCCATAATTGTAATGCCTAGGTACTTCATTGAGTTTGTATAAAGTTACCCACGTCGTTTATTCGGGAGGATTACAGTTCAGTCCCTATCCGGCCTCCCAGATTTAAGTTTTCTGTGATCTACCTCAATTACTTAAGGCATATTCAGGGATGATTCCTTTTAAATGGGATGGAGTACCGTCTCCATTCTTCCCTTCTGCGATCTTGTGCTCCGTCTGTAATGACCCCGTTCTTGACCAGACATTAACTCTTCCTTCCTTTTCTTGCAACCGTAGTTTTAGCACCAGTTCCACTGCAAGGAAACAACTAATTGGCACTTCAGTAATGATTTATAATTCATCCCATATTACGCCACCTTTTCTGCTTCCCACAGTAACTTCCACACAATGCAAAAGCATTCCAATTTTAAAGGCAAAAAATTTTTATGAATTAGATGACTGATTGAATAATAGTGTTATAAGATATCTGTTTCTACAACATTGTTGACAACAATCATCTTCTGAAATTTACCCGTTCCACTTCCTTAAGTAGGATCATTTTACTATGTTGAAGGATCTTTGTCGAAGTTGGTGTTGACAGAAATTCGTCTGCAGAAAATTTTTCCATCTGGAGATTAACATGGCGGGCAACCGATGTTAGCAAACTAAGTAAAGACAACCTTATGCATAATATACATATTTTGCCTTTTTTTTACCCATTCTTCACTTCCATCTGCCTCCAGCATCACTTCAGCCATATTAGCCTAAATCACTTTTCGAACACTATCATTAGCCTCTGTTTGAGACATAATTTCAGGGAGTTAGCACCAGAGGTGGTTGTATAATTTTTTTGCTACATTCTTGCTGGTTTTTGAATCAATATTCTGATAATTTATCAGTTGACTCTCGAACAGGAAATTATGATAAATTGCTTTAACTGCTTCTGATAACAGAAACAATGTTCATACTTCCATTCAAGGAATGAAAATGCATATTCTTCTTAAAGAATAATTTTGCTATTCAGGTAAGAGAAATTAACCTTGAAAAAGATATGCCATGAATTCATAGATTTCCTTCATTGCTCCGAATAGAGATTTTTCAACGAGATTTTCCACACTTGTAGTGTAATATTATTGAAAACCGTTGTGTTCTTTATAGACTTTAAATAATTTTTCATTACAGTGAGAATTCATCCTCACAACCTCCTAAATCGCAGATACTGATTATAAAAATTTAAATTTAGATAATAATTTTATGAAACTTACCTTAATTTAATTCACATGGCAAACGTTAGCTGATTTTTCTTTATGTATTAACGTTGCAACAGCAACTCTTCTGCACCTTGAAATATATGTTGTATACTAATTAAATTTATGGAAACCGAAAAATTAAAACCTGAGTGAAAATTCTAGAACTCGATAGTCGAAGAGCATCACCTTTTTAAAAAGTTGAAAAATGACATCCTAATGATCACAAAGTTGTTTCGGAACGCATATATATGTTTCACAATTCATCCGAAAACATGTACCATTTGTCAAATTATAGTTATCACAGTCTAATGTATACAGTCAGGACAGTCTCTGCTGCAAAAGGTGTTACTGTTTGATAGCTTGAGCAGCTATAGCGCTTCAGTCGGTGAGAAAGCACAGCCACTTGGTTCGTAGGGCTAGTGTTTGTTTTTCATCTCTTTTCTTCGTGATTTACGAAATACATGTTTTATTTTTTTGCCTCCAAGAGTTTTTGTAATATCAGAAGACAGTAAAAATTGTGAAATAAATGTAAGAACAGCCAAAGCTCACTGATTTTAGGACGTAAGCTACAACTTACTTGTGAAGAAATACTTACGAATATGTGTATGATTGCAGCTTATTCTGCTGAACACATATCTTGTGCATGTAAAGCATATATTTATGTAGTTGTCTGTTCTTACTATGACAGGCATTTTTCTTGACACATACAAAATTTTTGGTTTCTAATGATTCGCCCATGACTAGGGCTTATTCGATTTTTTAATACACGACTATTTTTATATGTGTAATTACCTTTGCTTCAAAAGCGAAAGTGGTAAACGTTCTTCCTTTTTGTGCCTCAAATGTAGCAACAATTGTAGAAACGATTTCTTCTTGCTTTGGAAAACAGCTCTAATACGTTTGAGGTTTATTATTAAGTCTATGTAGTTTTCCCTTCAGATTCGGGTGTGGTGGCTTATTTGGTACACTAAATAATATAGGTACTACACTTCACACACGTTCCCTGCTTTCTGTATTCACTGATGTGAATGAAAGTGCAGCGAACAATACTGCGTGTTGTTGGAATAACATACAACGTCTTTCTTGTTATGTTTACTAGCAATTTTTTGTTATTAAATATCAACAACATTCTTCAGTAAATATCTGTTCATTACAAGAGAATCCTCCCCGCAAACAGAGGTTCTAGTACACTGACGTGGATCATTGTGGATGATGCGTTTAAACGATCTTCATCGATCGCCGAAGGTAATCCTGAACGTGGAGAGTCACTAATGTCAAAACGAGAAAACTATTTTCTTGCCGTTCTCTTCCAATGACAAACACAGCGCGAATGTTGCTCGCTGTGCCCGATG
This sequence comes from Schistocerca serialis cubense, assembly GCF_023864345.2. Lineage (NCBI taxonomy): Eukaryota > Metazoa > Arthropoda > Insecta > Orthoptera > Acrididae > Schistocerca > Schistocerca serialis. The sequence goes on along the minus strand of NC_064641.1, from coordinate 432,312,690 downwards.
CTGTCACCCCTCTGCTGAACTGAAACTGAAGAATATGTCGCAATTTTTTCGATTTCTTCACTTGGCACTTCATTTTCTAGCGTCCACAGTTCCATTCACTATCTAAAATGAGAATATGAGAAACATATAAACTAAAATAGCGACAGTGAACTACAAATAAAAAATGATAGTTGATAAATACCCACACGAAAAATAAAAATGCTACGAACTTGTGAATCAGCCTAACATATTCGATAGCGCGCTGATGGCGCGTGATGGTTGTGTCACCCAACCATCGACATCCAACGCCCTACTTAGCTGGAAACATATCAATGCTTAACAGTCATTGGGAAAGTATCACAAAAATTATGAAAACGAATGAAACAAAGGGCATTCCCATTGATTAGTTACATTACAAAATGGAGTACAGAACCTCCTTCTCTGTGCCTCCATTCGAGAGAGCAAACAGGGAGCAAAAGACAAGAGCAGATGCAAGACTAAGTCGTCCATCAATTTTTTTCTAGAAAACAAATGATTTACGTACTTTAGAGAGATTTCATGGTATATCGTACTTTCTGGAGGACATTTATGTCTTGAAATTAAATACCTAATCATTACAGAGGCACATAGTGCAATGGGAGATTCACATCATTCATGTAGCTCATTGTTAAGAAATGCTCTTACATGCAGCTGTCAGTGTCATGGTCCTGCATCATTTTCGAAACGGTCTCAGAATAGAGGAGGAAGACTTGTCCCAACACGTCGACAAGAAAAGAATGGTTCGCAAATCTTTTTTTCTCGTTAAACGGTGCAAAACGCATGGAGCTTTGGGACTATTTGTCGTGCTCGCCGTTGGCATCTGACACCTGTGTTCTTCATGTTTTTGGCCTGTAATGGTTTACTTTCCCACTTAAAAGGAACGTAGTTTCATCACTGAGCAGTAAACGTGAAACGGTATTACATTCACCCATGTCCAGGCTCAGAATGACGCATAACCCAACATGGTCTATCACTATCAAGAAGGGCTTGTTGCTCCTGTATTAGTCAATAAAATTCTTCTAAGTATGAGAAAGTATTGTCAATGTATAAAATTCTCCGACGTTTCGGTCACTATTGCAAAAGGTCTTCGTCAGGGTATTTTTGCACAGAAAGCACGCTGAAGAAGACCATTTAAAACAGTGGCCGAAACATCCGACATTTTTACACACTGGCAATACGGTCACATAGCCAGAAGAAGTTTATTGAATGTGACAATGACCACGGAAGCCTCCGCTTACAGGAATCCTGTATTGTTTGAAAAACAACCGACACAAAAAAACGCACCGACAGATACAGGAGGAATGACTAATTCTCGGCTGCCAAAACAAATTTTGTGGACTACTTGCAAAACTCTACTCAGTGCGTGAATGCGTCCAACGTCCCGTTGTATAAACAACAGATGTCTTTAAATTGTTCGTGCGAGACCCAACTGGCAACTGCATAAACCATTAACTTACAACTGGCGCCAAGGCAAACATTTATTTTGAGTACGTAAGTAAACATTTTCTTCAAATCTTCATTCGTGTCATCTTGTGAAATACGATGAATATTTTTAAACACCCTGTGTCTTAAATTTCCAGATCTTTCTTTCTTTCACGCGGAATACATTGCTCCCCTCCTCGCATGCAAAGCGTAAAGAACAAGAATGAAAATTAAAAAAGTTCTCAGTCACAAATAGGAGTACGGGCAGCCAATCTTGTAAACCAGCGTAAAGGCACCAAGATTATGTACGGTGAGGCGTTTTGTACGGTATTAGCACTTTGAAACGTAGTAGCAGAAATAGACTAATTTATTTTTCTCCATAAATACCGGACTATACCGTAATACACTGATAAGCCAAAAGCATCAGTGTGCTCCCTGCCGCCGTTGGACAAGCAGCTGCAGCAGCAAGTCGTATACTCTTAGCTCACTTATTTGTTACATAGTTTAATTCTTAATTTCTTTGCGTGTTTTTGGGTACTTGCATTGTTTAATTCATAAATTTCGGGCGTATTATAGTATCTGAGAGTTGTAGCATCACGTTTTAGTACCTGAATAGTGTAAAATTGCGTAGTCTCCTTCCGCCACCGAGCAGTGTGTCAGCAATGCGCAAGTAGCAGCATTACTGCATTTACTAGGCAATCTTGTATTTTAATAACCGTTTAAATTTTGTGTCGAATTGTTTGTGCTCTCTGTAGATTAGTTCAGACGTTCTTTGCACAACAGTTTTTAGCATGGATAGGGACTGCAATTGCTGTGTTCGGATGCTGGCTGAGTTGACATCCCTTTGCTCCCAGCTTCAGGCAGTGTTGGCTTCGGTCACACAGCTTGAGGCTGTTGCCAATGGGCATCACTGTGGGGGCCCGGATGGGGGTTTGTCGGGGATGGCCAGCTCGTCCCACACATCCCCCGATCGGACTGCAGCTGTGGCTGCCCAGGTTACTGCCCACATTAAGGCTGACCCCTCACCCGTGGTAGAGTGGGAGGCCGTCTTGAGGTGTGGCAGGGGGCGAAAGACATTCCAAAGGGCTGAACGGAAGGCCTCTCTGGTTTGTCTGACGAACCGGTTTCAGGCTCTGTCTCCGGCTGATACTGATCTTCGGCCGGTCATGGCTGCTTGTCATGTTCCAGAGGTTGCCCCTCAGTCTGCAAGATGGCCGCAGAGGGTGGGCTTACTGGTAGTTGGGAGCTCCAACGTCAGGCGCGTAATGGGGCCCCTTAGGGATATGGCAGCAAGAGAGGGGAAGAAAATCAATGTGCACTCCGTGTGCATAGCGGGGGGAGTCATTCCAGATGTGGAAAGGGTCCTTCCGGATGCCATGAAGGGTACAGGGTGCACCCATCTGAAGGTGGTCGCTCATGTCTGCACCAATGATGTGTGTCGCTATGGATCGGAGGAAATCCTCTCTGGCTTCCGGCGGCTATCTGATTTGGTGAAGACTGCCAGTCTCGCTAGCGGGATGAAAGCAGAGCTCACCACCAGCAGCATCGTCGACGGGACTGACTGTGGAGCTTTGGTACAGAGCTGAGTGGAGGGTCTGAATCAGAGGCTGAGACGGTTCTGCGACCGTGTGGGCTGCAGATTCCTCCACTTGCGCCATAGGGTGGCGGGGTTTCGCGTTCCGCTGGATAGATCAGGAGTCCACTACACACAGCAGGTGGCTACACGGGTAGCAGGGGTTGTGTGGCGTGGACTGGGCGGTTTTTTAGATTACATGGCCTCGGGCAAGTACAGAAAGGGCAACAGCCTCAAAGGGTGTGGGGCAAAATTAGGACATGCGGGGACCAAGCAGCAATCGGTGTTGTAATTGTAAACTGTCGAAGCTGCATTGGTAAAGTACCGGAACTTCAAGCGCTGATAGAAAGCACCGTTATAGGTACGGAAAGCTGGCTGAAGCCAGAGATAAATTCTGCCGAAATTTTTACAAAAGCACAGACGGTGTTTAGAAAGGATAGATTGCATGCAACCGGTGGTGGCGTGTTTGTGGCTGTTAGCAGTAGTTTATCCTGTAGTGAAGTAGAAGTGGATAGTTCCTGTGAATTATTATGGGTGGAGAATACACTCAACAACCGAGTGAGGTTAATAATTGGCTCTTTTTACCGACCTCCCGACTCAGCAGCATTAGTGGCAGAACAACTCAGAGAAAATCTGGAATACATTTCACATAAATTTTCTCAGCATGTTATAGTCTTAGGTGGAAATTTCAATTTACCAGATATAGACTGGCACACTCAGATGTTTAGGACGGGTGGTAGGGACAGAGTATCGAGTGACATTATACTGAGTGCACTATCCGAAAATTACCTCGAGCAATTAAACAGTGAACCGACTCATGGATATAACATCTTGGACCTACTGATAACAAACAGACCCGAACTTTTCGAGTCTGTAAGCGCAGGGAAACAGAGACCACAAGGCCGTTGCAGCATCCCTGAATATGGAAGTTAATAGGAATATAAAAAAAGGGAGGAAGGTTTATCTGTTTAGCAAGAGTAATAGAAGGCAGATTTCAGACTACCTAACAGATCAAAACGAAAATTTCTGTTCCGACACTGACAATGTTGAGTGTTTATGGAAAAAGTTCAAGGCAATCGTAAAATGCGTTTTAGACAGGTACGTGCTGAGTAAAACTGTGAGGGACGGGAAAAACCCACCGTGGTTCAACAACAAAGTTAGGAAACTCTGCAAAAGGAAAGAGAGCTTCACTGCAAGTTTAAACGCAGCCAAAACCTCTCAGACAAACAGAAGCTAAACGATGTCAAAGTTAGCGTAAGAAGGGCTATGCGTGGAGCGTTCAGTGAATTCGAATGTGAAATTCAATGTACCGACTTGACAGAAAATCCTAGGAAGTTCTGGTCTTACGTTAATTCAGTAAGTGGCTCGAAACAGCATATCCAGACACTCCGGGATGATGATGGGATTGAAACAGAGGATGACACGCGTAAAGCTGAAATACTAAATACCTTTTACCAAGGCTGTTTCACAGAGGAAGACCACACTGCAGTTCCTTTTCTAAATACTTGCACAAACGAAAAAATGGCTGACCGAAATAAATGCCCAAGGAATAGAAAAGCAACTGGAATCACTCAACAGAGGAAAGTCCAGGAGACCTGACGGGATACCAATTCGATTCTACACAGAGTACGCGAAAGAACTTGCCCCCCTTCTAACAGCCGCGTACCGCAAGTCTCTAGAGGAACGGAAGGTTCCAAATGATTGGAAAGAAGCACAGGTAGTCCCGGTGTTCAAGAAGGGTCGTCGAGCAGATGCGCAAAACTGTAGAGCTATATCTCTGACGTCGACCTGTTGTAGAATTTTAGAACATGTTTTTTGCTCGCGTATCATTTCGTTTCTGGAAACCCAGAATCCACTCTGTAGGAATCAACATGGATTCCGGAAACAGCGACCGTGTGAGACCCAACTCGCTTTATTTGTTCATGAGACCCAGAAAATATTAGATACAGGCTTCCAGGTAGATGCTATTTTCCTTGACTTCCGGAAGGCGTTCGATACAGTTCCACACTGTCGCCTGATAAACAAAGTAAGAGACTACGGAATATCAGACCAGCTGTGAAGAGTTTTTAGCAAACAGAACACAGCATGTTGTTCTCAATGGAGAGACGTCTACAGACGTTAAAGTAACCTCTGGCGTGTCACAGGGGAGTGTTATGGGACCATTGCTTTTCACAATATATATAAATGACCTAGTAGATAGTTTCGGAAGTTCCATGCGGCTTTTCGCGGATGATGCTGTAGTATACCGAGACGTTGCAGCATTAGAAAATTGTAGTGAAATGCAGGAAGATCTGCAGCGGATAGGCACTTGGTGCAGGGAGTAGCAACTGACCCTTAACATAGACAAATGTAATGTATTGCGAATACATAGAAAGAAGGATTCTTTATTGTATGATTATATGATAGTGGAACAAACACTGGTAGCAGTTACTTCTGTAAAATACGTGGAAGTATGCGTGCGAAACGATTTGAAGTGAAATGATCATATAAAATTAATTCTTGGTAAGGCGGGTGCCAGGTTGAGGTTCATTGGGAGAGTCCTTAGAAAATGTAGTCCATCAACAAAGGAGGTGACTTACAAAACAATGGTTCGACCTGTACTTGAGTGTTGCTCATGAATGTGGGATCCGTAGCAGGTCGGGTTGACAAGAGATAGAGAACATCCAAAGAAGATCGGCGCGTTTCGTCAGAGGGTTATTTGGTAAACGTGATAACGTTACGGAGATGTTTAGCAAACTCAAGTGGCAGACTCTGCAAGAGAGGCGCTCTGCATCGCGGTGTAGCTTGCTGTCCAGGTTTCGAGAGGGTGCTTTGCTGGATGAGGTATCGAATATATTGCTTCCCCCCTACTTATACTTCCAGAGGAGATCACGAATGTAAAATTAGAGAGATTCGAGCGCTCACAGAGGCCTTCCGGCAGTCGTTCTTCCCCGGACCATACGCAAATGGAACAGGAAAGGGAGGTAATGACAGTGGCACGTAAAGTGCACACCGTTGGGTGGCTTGCGGAGTATAAATGTAGATGTAGATGAAGATTATGATAGTTTGATGCGAAAAAGACAAAGTCATCTGCTAGCGCTAAACGTAAATAAAGGATATTCTGACACGAGACATAAATCTGGCACTTCTGAATATACTTATTATCCTGCAGAAATTAATACTTTGTATTTTAGAATCTTAAGCTGTCGAAGCCAAGTGCAGTCTTCAACGATGAAATATTTCAGACAATCAGAGGGCTTCGGTTCGAAGGCTGTAAGTCCAGAATCGGTACTCCTAAACAGGCAAAATCGCAGTGAACATTGAGGCAATCATCCCTTCGACGCACCAGGCTGAAGATATCACTTTGTTAAAACACCGTGTCCTGCTGCGTGAAGAAGTACGTAACTGCCTGCTGCACATCCTTGTCCAACAAGGAACGTCGACTTGAAATCGGTTTTAGAGACCGAAGGCGTGATAATCGCATGGCGAGAAGTGAGGCCTATAGGGAGGGCGGTCGAGTCTCTCCAAATTCAGTTGGCATAACTTCCGCGCTACGACATTTGCGTTGTCGTGACTGCAATGTCATGCAGCAGCACCACCGCTAGGGTCACCATTCCAAAACGGTGGATTTAGGCAGACATGATGCTCCACACACAATCTTCTTTCTCTGATGGAAGTCTACTTTTGTTTGCCCTTCGTCAGCCAGCACGTTGGTCCTGCTTGGTCACATTTGGTAATAACCTCGCCATAGTTCACGTTTCCGCATTCACTGCACTCACGTCGGGAAGATAGGAATGCTCCACTGATCCCTCGCCAACAGGTCGGTGCTTATACACCTGAATCAGATTCGCGCTGCTTTGCATATAAGAGGCAGCAATGCCCTCAAGCGGAAACGTTTCGATAGAGACAAGGTGTATGCTCACAATGAGGTCTCCGACGCATCGAACAGGTTTCAACTGACTGTCAAATACTCAATACCTGTGGTTATGGATCACAGGCTTATTGATGCAAATCAGACACGAGAGAACGCAAGGAGGATGGGAACTGTATTTCTGTTATTATCGCAGGCCTTTATAAAGGATTACAGACATTCGTTTTACGCTCAATGATGCTCCATATCTTAGTCTATTCTAAGAAAGCAGACTGTTATCAGTGTAGGATCATCTTGAACTATTCCGCTATCCGGATGATAACTCACTGAAAGCGGGGCTGCGTTTAACTTGACAGTGACCGCTAACCAGAACAGCAGAAGGACACGCGTTGGAGACATTTGTATTGCCTGCATGGTTGCTGTACTCCGAGACTCCCCAACTGGCGTTAAGTGGTTACGGTTCTAGTGATAACAGTGATGAAGATTCAGTTCAGTCAGAGTTTCATTGAAGACAACAGTGCCAGAAAGTTGGAATACAACAGAAGAAAAGAAAAGGAATGTAGATATTATTGCCTCTTCCAACTGCTCTACGTTCGTTCTGTAATAAAGATGAACATGAAAGAACAGATGATGATCCATCGCTTCATGAAGGACGAGTAAAATCCTTTCCACATCAAAGAGGAAACTGAGTGGCATTTGTATATACACCATGTGATCCATCGCCTTTGCTACATACTTTGCTAGAGGTATTTTGTAATCTGTTGGAGAGCATAGCTGAACTTAAACCTGACAGCGACTTACACATCAGCCTCACCCAAACAGTTGTACTGCGGCATCACTGGATTGACCCCTTTGTGGACTCTGTTTCTGAGAAAGTAAAAGAGTTGCCAAGGTTTCGTATAACATTTGACTCAGTGTATGTGAATTGTAATGTGTATTGTAAGCAAAAACCAGAACATTTATTGGGCTGACAGTTTCTTCTGGGGCACGTGCTGTGATGAGAGCAAGAGAAAGCTTTTGATAATGTTGACTGGGATACTCTCTTTCAAATTCTGAAGGTGGCAGGGGTAAAATACAGGGAGCGAAAGGTTATGTACAATTTGTACAGAAACCAGATGGCAGTTATAAGAGTCGAGGGACATGAAAGGGTAGCAGTGGTTGGGAAGGGAGTGAGACAGGGTTGTAGCCTCTCCCCGATGTTATTCGATCTGTATATTGAGCAAGCAGTGAAGGAAACAAAAGAGAAATTCGGAGTAGGTATTAAAATCCATGGAGAAGAAATAAAAACTTTGAGGTTCGCCGATGATATTGTAATTCTGTCAGAGGCAGCATAGGACTGGGAAGAGCGTGTGAACGGAATGGATAGTGTCTTGAAAGGAGGATATAAGATGAATACGAACAAAAGCAAAACGAGGATAATGGAATGTATTCGAATTAAGTCGGGTGATGCTGAGGGAATTAGATTAGGAAATGAGAAACTTAAAGTAGTAAAGGAGTTTTGCTGTTTGGGGAGCAAAATAACTGATGATGGTCGAAGTAGAGAGGATATAAAATGTAGACTGGCAATGGCAAGGAAATCGTTTCTGAAGAAGAGAAATTTGTTAACATCGAGTATATATTTAAATGTCAGGAAGCCGTTTCTGAAAGTAATTCTGTGGAGTGTAGCCGTGTATGGAAGTGAAACATGGACGATAACTAGTTTGGACAAGAAGAGAATAGAAGTATTCGAAATGTGGTGCTACAGAAGAATGCTGAAGATTAGATGGATAGACCATGTGACCAATGAGGAAGTACTGAATAGAATTGGGGAGAAGAGGAGTTTGTGGCACAACTTGACTAGAAGAAGGGATCGGTTGGTATAACATGTTCTGAGGCATCAAGGGATCACCAATTTAGTATTGGAAGCGTGGAGGGTAAAAACCGTAGAGGGAGCCCAAGAGATGAATACACTAAACAGATTCAGAAGGATGTAGGCTGCAGCAAGTGCTGGGAGATGAAGAAGCTTGGACAGGATAGAGTAGCCTGGAGAGCTGCATCAAACTAGTCTCAGGACTGAAGACCACAACAACAACAACATGGAGTAATTGTTATACAGAATTTGGAACACAAAAAGAAAAACACTTTTTAAAATGAACTGCAGATAATGTAAAGAAATTAATCATATATAGTCAGGGGGAGCAAAATCGTGTCAAGTTAATTTGAACGAAACTGATATTGAAATGGATGATACAGTATTCAAGTTAAATTATAAAATAAAAATATCGTGGCTTATAACCGCGGCACAAGCTAACAGCCACGTCCCCAGTCAGCACGTCGCTGTACGGAGGTCAGCAGGTTAACAAGAGGAGGGAAAAACGGAACACAGGCAGCGTCCGTTGTGCGCCACATTTGGATTATATTTGGATTATCAGATCTTAATCATATTCATTAATAAAACATCTACTCTGTTGATTGAATTCAAGAAACTGATTAAGTGGAAGAATCTGACGCTTTTACTGTTCAGAGATAACAAAACAGTAACTGGAATATGTACTTCTGCGTAGCGCCACACGTCTGAACAGTAGGACTGTAGCACCGAAAAATTACAAAAAGATATAGCAAAGTGATCATACACGTAATGTTCCCACAAGCGAAGCGGCGATTTCTGGGAAAGAATAACAAACAATGCATCAACACATATAACTCTCACTTACAAAAAATTATTGGCTTCCATTCAAACTTACAGCAACTTGAAGGTCAATATTTTTCCCAACATTGTTCCACCTCTTTTCTCATACACTTCACTGCAGGCTTCTGAATTAGAAGCCAATGAAGGTGGCGCGAAACAAACGTGAAATTGGTATGGAGGGTAGTACGTGCTTGGCAATGCAAATGACTAGAATTTCAGTATAAAAGCACACATTTGGTAATAGTAATTCCGCCTGCAACGTGTAATTATTGAAAGATCTCACAGTGAGTTTCTCATTCGCGTATTTTGTTTGGATCTACGTTGCTTGTGAGGAAATTGGGTTACGTCTAGTGTCAAAAGTAGGAACGTCTAAAGCCACATGTTGAAATTTCATAGTGGCAGGATCGTGATTTATTGACAGTGCAGATTGTCGTACCATCATATTGCTCTTCGAATTGGTCGGGATCCACGACTGTCATCCGAGTAAGTGATCGATAATTTCAGGAGAGTCACTTTAACGTTATGTAGGTTTTCAACGGCCGCACGCGACTAACGTCACAAGTGCACACATTGTTTTATCGGTCGTACGATGTCGTACAGCTTGGTCTTATTTGCAGCAAGACAAGAATCCATACGGACAGAGATATTGTTGTGGGACTGAATGAATTATAAAATACACTCGACTTTTTTAAAGTTTGACGTATTTACGGTGTCCTCGCTGCTCGCTAGCCACCTGAGTGATCCTTGCTGCTGGCCAGTGTGGCCGTGCGGTTCTAGGCGCTTCAGTCTGGATTGGCCGTGAGGCGAACCGACACAGACCGTGCAGCTGCGATAACGCCGTGCCCTGGATGGAGCAGTGGTTACCACACTGCCCAGTAAGGAGATCCCGGATTATAATATCGGTCGGGTACACATTTTCGCTCTTCGCCGCTGATTCCGCTTAATGTCCCGCTGCAGCTGATAGCAGTCATCCCCCTGCAATTAACATATAGTGTTTCACAGCTGCGAGTTCTGCTTGGTGTCCATTCTTTCGAAGGAACAGGCATTCAAATAAATAAATAAAAATGAAAAATATCTCTTAACAATTGTTCGGACCGTGCAAGTGGAGAACGCTCTTAGCCAACGACCGCCAATCTTGCACCTGTGACCAGCGCCCAGGTATAGCCAGGGTGGACCTACCTTGTTCAAGTTACACTGGACCGTTGCAGCAACGTAACTCAGCGTCGACACGCTTACAACGAGCACCACGCGGAATTGTAGTCCCTAGAAACCTACAGAACGCAGCTGTCCAGACGTGCTATTTGTCGATCCTACGTTCCCATGAGCTCACCCAGATTTTGCCCAGTTACGCCCAAGTTATCCCAGTTCTTAGTCTTTGCTCCGATTACTGCATTACCACTCGTATTGGCACGATTTCTGTCAACTCTGTCTGACAACGGCCGCTACCCTGGAACATTAAGCCAGGGATCGGGTGGTTTCCAACAGTTCTACTGGTAACCACTGTGCGGAATATAAAGGGGTTACATTGGCCCAAAAGGGAGCTAGGATATTAGTGACTATATCACACATGGCCCGGCACTTTAGACGACTTACTCACCCGTTACTTTAAGTAACCTATTCCTAAACAGGTACTCATGTCCTCAAGATTCTTCTAACTGTGGCGGATGCTACTACTTGTTTTATCAAGGTTACTTTTGATACGTAAGACGAGTTTTCGCCGAATTCGCTCACGCGAACCTCAACTCCACCGAGTTGTCCATAATGCCCCTTGCCATTTACGTATATAAGAGGTAAGAAAACAGAATTATAGTGTATAGTCATATAAAATAATGAATTTTTGATTTAACTGTCAAAGAGGAGACACAAAATTTGACTCTCATTTCACTGTATGTAGCTGGCGGAGAAAAAATAGGAGCCTACAGATTCTTAAGGCAGACAAGTAGAACAATAATCTTCAAATAATGTTGACAGGAGATTTAAACTCAAGGGTGGGGAATAAATCTAACCCAAAGGTTGTGAGAAAAGTGGGAGAAAACGTCGTAACTACACAGTGGAACATTGAGAGATATTGTTTCTTTTAAGAAAATGGAAATAACCAATGCTTTCTTTCTTAAGAAAGTACACATAAATACATATGGTCAGCTCATGGCCTTATACCCATCATTGACATTATTATCGTTAATGAAAAATTAGAAGACCAACTAACGACGCGAGTGTGTACTGGAGATGTGACACACGGTAGGTTCTGAACATTTCTTGGTAATGTCTAAATAGATATATACCCCCAACGGCGAAAGAACAAAAAGTTGACTGAAGAAAGATGAAGAAACGAGTGATTAGCTGATTAGCTCCTCTTCTGGCATGATGTCTGCCCCGGTTCTTTATACTAATTTTGTACAGACGCTATGAACAGCATGGCAATAGCATTTTTTCGTATGCATTTTATTACTGACAGTCGTAAATAATGCGAAAGGTGTACCATCTGAAGAAGGGCACTAAGTGTCAGAAATTGGTGAAGATTTCTTTTACGCAATTGCTCGCTTATTATTTCATTATATGAAGGAATAAATCCACAAAGTGCATCTATTTAACACGGGTATATGACAACTGTACCAGAGGAAACTTAATTAAGAACTCGAGCAGAAGGAAAAAGCGGAATAAACAGAGATGGAATGTAAAAATATGGATACTGCAGTTAAGAAAGCAGTTGGTGGAGCCTTGTTGTTGTTGTTGTGGACTTCAGTCCTGAGACTGGTTTGATGCAGCTCTCCATGCTACTCTATCCTGTGCAATTTTCTTCATCTCCCAGTACCTACTGCAACCTACATCCTTCTGAATCTGCTTATTGTACTCATCTCTTGGTCTCCCTCTACGATTTTTAACCTCCACGCTACCCTCCAATACTAAATTGGTGATTCCTTGATGCCTCAGAACATGTCCTACCAACCGATCCCTTCTTCTGGTCAAGTTGTGCCACAAACTTCTCTTCTCCCCAGTCCTATTCAATACTTCCTCATTAGTTATGTCATCTACCCATCTAATCTTCAGCATCCTTCTGTAGCACCACATTTCGAAAGCTTCTATTCTCTTCTTGTCCAAACTAGTTATCGTCCATGTTTCACTTCCATACATGGCTACACTCCATACAAATACTTTCAGAAATGACTTCCTGACACTTAAATCTATACTCGATGTTAACAAATTTCTCTTCTTCAGAAACGCTTTCCTTGCTATTGCCAGTCTACATTTTATATCCTCTCTACTTCGACCATCATCAGTTATTTTGCTCCCCAAATAGCAAAACTGCTTTACTACTTCAAGTGTCTCATTTCCTAATCTAATTCCCTCAGCATCACCCGACTTAATTCGACTACATTCCATTATCCTCGTTTTGGTTTTGTTGATGTTCTATATCCTCCTTTGAAGACACTGTCCATTCCATTCTACTGCTCTTCCAAGTCCTATGCTGTCTCTGACAGAATTACAACGTCATCGGCGAACCTCAAAGTTTTTATTTCTTCTCCATGGATTTTAATACCTACTCCGAATTTTTCTTTTGTTTCCTTCACTGCTTGCTCAATATACAGATCGAATAACATCGGGGAGAGGCTACAACCCTGTCTTACTCCCTTCCCAACCACTGCTTCCCTTTCGTGTCCCTCGACTCTTATAACTGCCATCTGGTTTCTGTACAAATTGTAAATAGCCTTTCGCTCCCTTTATTTTACCCCTGCTACCTTTAGAATTTGAAAGAGAGTAGTCCAGTCAACATTGTCAAAAGCTTTCTCTAAGTCTACAAATGCTAGAAACGTAGGTTTGCCTTTCCTTAATCTTTCTTCTAAGATAAGTCGTAAGATCAGTATTGCCTCACGTGTTCCAGTATTTCTAAGGAATCCAAACTGATCTTCCCCGACGTCGGCTTCTACTAGTTTTTCCATTCGTCTGTAAAGAATTTGTGTTAGTATTTTGCAACTGTGGCTTATGAAACTGATAGTTCGGTAATTTTCACATCTATCAACACCTGCTATCTTTGGGATTGGAATTATTTCACCTGTTTCATACATCTTGCTCACCAGATGGTAGAGTTTTGTCAGGACTGGCTCTCCCAAGGCCATCAGTAGTTCTAATGGAATGTTGTCTACTCCGGTGGCCTTGTTTCGACTCAGGTCTTTCAGTGCTCTGTCAAACTCTTCACGCAGTATCGTATCTCCCTAGGACAAAAGAAAGAGATCGAAAAGAAGAAAGGTTTAAAAATTTGGACACTAAAGTTAGATAAACGTATATATATATATATATATATATATATATATATATATATATATATATCAATGCTGCTTGGAGGATGTTACTTATTTGAGTAACTTCTTTTCCTGTTTGACTGAACATTTTCATTGTTTTGTAAACTTTCATTTTCTCTCCGTGAATATCACCATCTATTCCCCTTATAAAACTACGCCAAGGTGGCTCAACAATTCGTTTGTTCGATTTGCTACAGTCCTGTCTGGTTATTTTACTATATATATATATATATATATATATATATATATATATATATATATATATATATAGAGAGAGAGAGAGAGAGAGAGAGAGAGAGAGAGAGTTTTAGGAATCTCAGTTAACCAACAAAGTAAAATAACCAGACAGGACTGTAGCAAATCGAACAAACGAATTGTTGAGCCACCTTGGCGTAGTTTTATAAGGGGAATAGATGGTGATATTCACGGAGAGAAAATGAAAGTTTACAAAACAATGAAAATGTTCAGTCAAACAGGAAAAGAAGTTACTCAAATAAGTAACATCCTCCAAGCAGCATTGATAGAACGTTATTAGACCTTGTGGTACGAAGAAACACTCTCCACAGAGAATAAAGAGAATGAAATTCAAATAGGATCTGTAGACGATTTATGTATTGATGAATTAGGAGAAGCCCTCAACTCCACAAAGAATAAAAAGATACTTGTCTAGTTGATATAAAAGCTGAAATGCTAAAATATGGAGGCACACTATTGCGAAAAGGCTACAACATGTATGTAATATGTGATGGAGAAGTGGTGGCATTCCAGATGCAAGTCAAGTAATATCACTATTTAAAAAAAAGAGGCCGCAACAGCTTAGAGAACTACAAAGGCATTAGCTTACTGGACACCGCATACTAAACTTATCTAAGTATAGTGAACAAGAGATTAAAGATTAGAGTTGAGAGTTTATTAGGCAAAGAACAAATGGGTTTTCGTAGGGGCAAGTCGGAGGCAGATGCTGTAGTTACAATATTCGAAAAACAAAGAAAGTATAACACTGAAACGAATTTAGCATTCCTTGATTTTATTCAGACACCCGATAATTTTCATAGAAGGAAACTGTGAATAATTACAAGGAAAAGAGGATTAAACATTGTAAAGAGTCTGTACAAAGATATGACTGTAATATTAGATGTAAGTGATACTCTGACACAGTGTATAGCCAGAAACAAAGAAGTAAGATAAGGTTGCAGGATTTCACTCACAATTTTTAACATTTATTTGGATGACGCAATTCAGAAACTGAAGTAGATTTTTAATTTGGGAAATCCTGTTTCAATTGCTCTTAATATGCAGTCGACGCCTCATTGTTGCCGGAAAATGAAGATGAATTATAAAAGCGAATACATTTATTACGTAGGATCCGTGAAGAGTACCATTGGACTATTTCAGAAAACAAGGCAAAATCAATGGTTTTCGAAAGAAAACATCCAGGAAATATAAAAATTGTGAATAATACGAGAATGGAGATGGGCAAAAATTTTTAACTATTATATATTTGAGAATGATGAAGATGTAGAGAAGTACTTAGCAAAGCTTGGGAATATATATGGAACAATAAACAGATCTCCAAAAATTAAAATTGAGAAACAAACAAGATTTAAATTTTATACGGCAAGGGCTGTTCAATTGCTTGTTTAAGAAGGACTGTCGTGACTTACAAGTAAACGTCAAGAAAGTCGCACACGAGAAACAGAGATGATGTTTTTAAGAGCAGTAAAATGGTCGACGTCGGGTACCGTAACACGCAAAGAAACTGAAAGGTCTAATGTTTGAAGAGAACATGATCTAGATGATGCCCGTAACGTTACCAAGGGGAAAGAAGGGACTGAGTTGTGCAAGACAGCTGTTTGGGTAATCGCTGTAAAGTGTGTCGAGGGTTACATTGTGGCCTCACACTGCCAATCGCATAACTAACGAATCCCTTGAAAAATTCGAGAAGAGACATCTTGTGTGGTGACCCACAGTTAATACATAACGACATACCGAGCTACTTATCAAATCACCAACACTCGTTCATCCTATCGCCCCCAGGGAATCTCACAAATGCCAGGATAGAAAACAGTCCCCCATTAAACTCCTAAAGTACCACAAAACAAAACTGATCATACAACTGCCTCCTGTCAACTCTCTGCCCTTCAAATTCATATCTTCATCCATTCTGCCCAGATTTTACATTCCAGGACTTAATTTCGCAACCGCCGAGATCAGGAGATAGGTCCCAAATCTCTCATAAAGAAAAGATATTTCGAAAATATTTTCCTGTTGAAATCCCAAAACCCTTAAATTCCTAACTGACCTCCTTTGCGAAATTTTCTGTTCTCGTAAAACAAAAAATTTGGCGTAATTATAACGCTGATGGTGTTATGTTCTGTTATGAAACTTTGTATATTCAAAAGGGCAGTACCGCCATCTTTTTATGACGTCTGTGAATGAAAACAATTAATAGTGCAAGTGTTGCACTAGCAAACTTCATAAAACTCCCTTTTCTGTAATGGGCAAAACTTGCTGATATTTATCTCACGGTCGTTCTCATAACAAGCCGAAAATTTAGAGTTTAACTAAGCAATCTAGAATTACTTGCGATACAAGGACTATTCGAAAGTAAAGGATAAGCACTTTATCAAAGCATTTATCATCACTACCTATCCTTGGTAACGCACGAACCCCTATGGGCAAGTGACGTATGATTCTTCTGATATTTCTTTAATTATATATACTCGTAATGCGAAAAAGACATTACTATGCCAACTTCTCTACTGACACAAGTCCAGTATAATTTTAACTGAATCGATTTATCTCTCCGGGTCTGAAAGGAAGAGAGGGTAAATTGTCTACGTGATAAGATAAATTTAAATGCCACTCTTCATATCATCAAGACAGAGATACCAGTATCATGCCTCTGAGAAAGGTGAAACTTTATACATACAATACACAGATTTGAGATCTCAGTTTTTCCTGCCATGTGCAATGTACTGATAACTTACGGGAATGAATCCGGGTGCAGTTTTGCCTAGAAAATGACAGGGTGGTCTTCTGTCGGAATACCGACATTTGTAGACGACATTACTCGGCTGTATTCCCGTAAGTTATGTAAGCAGTAGGCTGATAGTTTTCAGTTTGTTTTGACAGAAGAACATTACTCGCCTACTTAGCTGTAGTCCCAATTCTGCTGCAAGAAACGAAATGGCACTTCAGTAATTATGTATGCTGCATTTGATGTGGTTGGGATAAAGCATCCTTGGCGTGAAATTAGTATCAATTTTATATCTAGAGAACATCCATGACGCTGATATCAATGTAATCGAAATTAGGATGAACAAAAATAAGTCAGCATGTAGGAAATATACTCGTATATACTGATAATAACTGTTTCCAATTGGAGACCATTTGGTCGCTCTCAGTAGACGAAGTAAAATCGTCCAAGGGCTTCTTTAGCGTCATGTGTTCCATTTTTCCACAGTTTGATAATACGTAGGCAGAGAAATGAAACTTGAATATGTTTAATCACATACACTGGCCAGTATGAAGTTACATACATTCTCGAAACGTTTGGTACAGAAGTTCCTTGCCATAGCCTGTTACAGAAAAAAATTTCCAATACAGGATTTAACCGAATGAATTAATTATTGCAGATTTTGCACTGACTGTTCATAGGAAACTTCCAAGCAATGAAATACGCAAGTCAATGCAGGTAATTTAAGAAAATAACCTAAGCCCGGAAAACGTAGGAAGTAGTTAAAAAAGTAGCGAAAAACTAAATTTGATAATTGCTATTGAGTTCACAATAAATTAATTTTGAATACATTCGTGACAGAATTCTAAGTACATTACGTCAAAAAGCTACAATTCAATAAAACGAAAGTGCATGATATGTAAAATGAATTGCTGTTACAGTTTTTGCTACTCCTATATCTGGATGAATAAGGCTCTGCGTACGTTGACTGTAGAAAACGAAATTTATCTGAATACAAAATAAGATATTACGTAGTTAAATATCTTTATTAGTATAACTGGTCCAAATTGAAAAATACTGATTATAAAGATTTTTTTATCTTACTTCACTTATATTTTAATTTTTTAGCTGTATGTGTGTTGCCTATTGTGATATGTTTCAGACTGTATAGCTTGAACATAAATTATATTGGATTTATATCAGATTTATATATCCTTACCGAGGAATGCTGCTGTCTCCCTTATGCTTCCGGTTTATATCCTTAGGGACCTCTGAACAGATGCTAGTGGGTATTTTATCGAAAGCAATATGTGCTCTGTATTGCGTGGTATATTGAAAATCTGACTAAAAAACTGTATAAATCGCCAGTTATGAGACAGATGCAATTAAATTTTGAATATCAGTTCTCGTCTTAATGAACGTCCACTTGTGTCCGTTCGATAGCTGTGTCTAGTAGCTAAACAAGCGTGGTAGAACACCTGCAAACGTGGCAAACAGCTGAGCTCAAGAACTTGAGGAGGGTATGGCGGACACGGAGGCTACAGTCAACCTACGTAAAGCAGCACTGTCGACTATCATGAAGTAGTCGTTTCCTTTTTTTTTTCGGGTGAGCTCGAAAGGACAATTTGTGCTGTTGACTTCGATTGGACAACGAACCAAAAACACCAAAGTCAATGGCAAGAAATGCGATGCAAAATCGAGTGATTACGATCACAAGCTCTTCACTTGCCTTAACTAATGAATCCAGTGACAA
Source organism: Schistocerca serialis cubense (assembly GCF_023864345.2). Taxonomy (NCBI): domain Eukaryota; kingdom Metazoa; phylum Arthropoda; class Insecta; order Orthoptera; family Acrididae; genus Schistocerca; species Schistocerca serialis. The sequence goes on along the minus strand of NC_064641.1, from coordinate 432,294,149 downwards.
GAATAATGATATCGGAAGCTAATGAAATATAATTAACAGTAATATACAACAGTTATCTCAAAAGAAGATTCAGAATCTACAACCTGTCCTTGCTATTTACAAAATGCGTGAGTACGTCTACACAAAGCATCGAATTCTTTTTCCTTGCAGTTTCTAGATACTTCTTCTGTTTCCTGGCCTTATCCCGTATATTCACAGGGTTAGCTATCAATCTGTATTTGGCCATATTAGTATAAGGGGATGATCGTATGCTCTTCCTGTCGCCACGCATCCCCCCCCCCCCCACCACCCCTCGCAGTACGAAATTACTACACCCCATGTGTCTCCCTCTCGTGTTGTCCTATGTCAATATGTGAGAACGTGTTTTCAAATGTCTGGAAATCATGTAACTGATGCGAGAAATAGGGACCATCCGAGCAGTCACGTAGGTGGATGTGGAAAACCGACTAAAACATCCAGGTTGGATGGCTCATCAGCCTTCGTCGTTAATCCATCAGGCGGATTCGACGTGGGGCTAGTGTGCCCCTCGGAATCCCAGAAGCAGCATGCTAATGCACTCAGCTATCCATTCAGGTCGAGTGATTGGATACATAATTGATTTCAGTACGCTTACTCTTAACCAACTCTACTGTACACACAGCCAGGGCTTTCTCCTTTTCTGTAATGGGTTATCCACATTTTCTACCAGCCTTCATCCTCATATTTGGATACACAAAAAATCTGTCCACCAAAAATGATTGCATGTATTCAGCAACACAATTAAAACTCACATTACTTTCTTCTGTATAGTATTCTAGAAATATTTCTTTATTCATTGACTTTCTGTAGCTACAACCTAAATTTATACTACTAACTGTTTATATGAAGTTCAACAGAACTGTAACTTCTTACCTGTCCAAGAAAATATTCAGATTTATGTGCACCCTCACTGCAGCTGCTAACTGAGCTTCGCTTTTACCTTTCCCACACCTATAGTGACGACAGGTTCAACATTTCCAACTTATAATTTTCCACATTCTGTTTCTTCCTTCCATCACATTCCTTCTACACTGAAATCGCCAGTTGAATACACTGGTTAAGTATCTTCAGGTGCACAAAGATATGAACGAAGAAAAGTTTTACTTTTTGTTTCTCGTTCACCTTGTAGCTCTACTTGCAATCCCCTATTTATCTATTCTGAAACGTTTTTTAAAAGAATTTTGGCACCAAGACCTGATGCAATTTATTTCCTCTCTTGACATTCATTCACTGCTAACATCATTATCAAATAGAATACGTCCACGGTCTTACACAAATACATACGCCAGTATCTCTTCAATCAAACAAACTTCATTAAAATCATTAATTCTTTGTTGTGCTATGTGTCACACAGGGGGAAACAAAATATTGTTTGTGCGGATTTCAACGTAGATTTTGTGGAAGAGCCTGATAGAAAGAATGACCTTGAAGTATTATTTGCTTCTTTCAATTTGACATCAGTGATCGACTTTTCTACTCGGATAGTACAGGATTCAGCTGTTCATTATAAGATGCAAGGCTGTATATGGAGGCAGCAATACCTACGCAATCTGATAAAATTGAAATTTAACACACCTCTGCTACTGAAATTAGGACGATAATAAATTCACTCTAAAGTAAAACATCACTTGGAATTGTTAGCATTTCCAGCAGAGTACTAACGCCTTGTTCCCAAGAGATTAGTAGGATTCTCAGCCGCATATGTAGTAGCTCGATGAAGCAGAAAATTTTTATGGACTGACTGAGATATGTTATTGTTAAAGTATTGCATAAAAATGGTTAGATATGATGCTAACAACTACCTCCTAATCTCAATTGTGACGGTTTCATCCAAAATTCTTGAAAAAGTAATGCATTAATGAGTAACTTCACGTATATGTAAAAATGAAGCACTAACAAAATGTCAGTTTAGTTTTCAGAAAGGCTGTTCAACAGAAAATGCTAAGCCCTCGCTGTTCAGATATTAAATCCTCTCAATAACCGAACATCACCCATTGGAATTTTTTGTGGTCTCTCAAAGGCTTTTGACTGTGTGAATCATGAAATTCTGCATGATAAGCTTAAGTATTGTGGCTTGAGTGAAACAGTGCACAAATGGTATAATTTCTATTAACTGTAAGAATGCAGAAGGTTGAAATTAACAGTAGAGATAGTCTGGAAAAATCAGCAAAGTTCTGTAACTGTAGATGTGTCCAATGTGGTGTCCCAAAAGAGTGAGACTTGGGTCTCTTATTGTCCTCAGTATGTACTAAACACATGCCATTCTGCATTCATGTAGATGCTGAGTATACAAGTATAAAATTGTTCAAATGGCTCTGAGCACTATGCGACATAACTTCTGAGGTCATCAGTTGCCTAGACCGTAGAACTAATTAAACCTAACTAAACTAAGGACATCACACACAGCCATGCCCGAGGCAGGATTCGAACCTGCGACTGTAGTGGTCGCTCGGTTTCAGACTGTAGCGCCTAGAACCGCACGGCCACTCCGGCCGGCTAATACAAGTATAGTAATCAAACCCAACAAACAAGTATTAGCTGAGGAAGTTGTAAATAATGTCTTTCAGAAAATTATTAAGTGGTTCTTTGCAAATGGACTCTCACTAAATTTTGAGAAAACACAATACATACAGTTATGTACAGTAAATGGCATAACACCATTGTTAAAAATAGGCTTTGAACAGAAGTCTGTTGCTAAGGCAGAATAATCAAAACTCTGGGTCTGTGCACTGATAAAAAATTTAATTGGTGAAACACATTGATGATCTGTTGGAACAGGTTCAGCTATATTTGGGTTATTGAAAATTGTGGTAGTAAATGTATATATGAATTAGCCTACTATGCTTATTTTCATTCACTGCTTTCATATGGCAACACATTTTTGGTAATTCATCATTAAGAGGAAAAGTATTCATTGTACAAAAGCGTGTAACGAGAATAATAGCTGGACCGCACCCAACATCATCTTGCAGACATTTATTTAAGGAACACGGGATATTTACAGTTCCTTCGCAATACATATATTCGCTTATGAAATTGGATATTAATAACCCGTCGCCATTCAAAAGTAACAGCAAAATGCATAGCTACTACACTAGGAGGAAGCGTTATTTACACTGCTCTGGGTTAAATCTAATTTTGGCATAGAAATGAGTGAATTATGCAGTCACAAAAAACTTTAGTCATTTACCAAATAGCATTAAATGTCTGACAGATAGCCACCCAGCATCCGAAAACACATTAAAAGAATTTCTGAATGACAACGCCTTCTACTCAATAGAGTAATTTTTAGATGTAAAGCAGTAATTGTAAAAACAAAAAAGAAAAAAAATCGTGTGAATAATACTTATATCAAACTGACACATTCCACATCTCTGCGAAATTTCGTATTCTTCATCTATGCAACAAGTATTAATGTAATGTGACACTAGGATTGATTATTTATCTAGAATCGATTGCTGCCACAAAATCTTCATTACCAGAAACTTTATTCATATCAGTTAACAATTACATCAGTGACATGTTATCTTGCATTGAAAGGTTTTAAATATTGTCGGCACAAACAATATCACTGGCACATATATGAGCTTGTGTAATATAATTCATCATGTTTTCCTTCTCTACCACAATATTACTGTCAGTAGCACGTTTCATTTCTGTAAATTGAATTCCTCCATCACCAATATTACAGATATTGTTAACTGTGTGGTTCAACTGTTCATGTATTGCATAGTTTTCACTTCAAACTGTCTGACTGGCCTGCATGTGATGTGTAAGTCTTTTCCATTGGTACCAGCGTAGGATTCTTGGAATTATTACTGTATATTAGAATTTTCTCTCTAATTTTTCTTGGTTCGCTACTCACCAGAATACCCCCTTATTCTTAGTTTCGTTTATTTTCGTATTCTAGTATTTCCCAGCATTATGTCTATTTTAAACTCTTTGGAATCTAACGTTAACTGAATTTTCCGTTGATGGTTGGCAGAACATGACAAAAATATAAAAAATAAAATATCTCCTAATATTCTGAAAAATTATATTTATTTGTTCACAAACCGGTTCTCGGTTTCTTAGGCCATCTTCCGGTGTCAAATGAAGATGCCCAAGAAGATCAACGCTGCCTTGTGACTAAACAAATATAATTTTGGGGAACATTAGGAAGAGTTTCCTAGTTAATATTACTTCCCATTCTTTTCATTTGCTACTGATGTCTGCGTCGTGTCGACCCAAGGTCCCATTTCTTATAGATGCATTTTCCCTGCTACGTGTTGTAGTTGAGGTCTATAATTGTGAGTTTCCTTACTAAACTTGTGTAAATAATTGTTGGCCTTTGGAATTGTTTAGGTTCTACTTCCTCTTGACTATTTCCAGACTTATTATTCTCACTGCAGCGAAACTCGTCACATGTGACCTGCTAATTTTCTTTTCCTCTTTCCAGTCTCTGTCATAACCATTTTGTTGTTCCCATTCCAGGAACCATTTGGTCTATTAACATTTATTCTTTTTTTGTGTTCTGCTTATTTTCATTTGGTTTTTGAACCAGTACAGCACAGTTTCCTTACTGAGATGTGTAGACTGTGAAAGCATTTAGACACAAGAAAGACTGAAGGCACTATTTTAATTTTAGAAAGACCAGCTGTCATTACTCTAATGATTCCAGTTTGACTCCTTTTTCCAAATTTGTTGGATGTTTAGCGTTTCTCCTGATGTTGTTGATGCTGTTGCCGGAAATGCTCTTGTTGCTAATACTGCTACGGCTATAGTAGTTGTCTCCACAGATCTAGAAAACACGTTCGACGCTTGAATGAGACATTCGTCGCTTATGTCTTTGGTATCGTCACGGACATCAAGATAAATTGGATTTTACTGTGTTGTAGATGCAGCTAGGCTGCGAATGCATGAAAGACTAATACATCAGAAGGACAACCGTCCGTACCATGTGGTACCTGCGCAAACGCAGATAGCCGGATGTGAATCCAAAGTTGTCACCTCTGAGACAATACCATTCCCACTGCGTATCCAAACAAATGAAAATGTAGAACAACTTCGTAAAATTATATCAAAGTAACAAGTTACTGCCACCAGCAAACCCACTGATCACCCAGACCGTTATGACCACCCACCCAGTAGCCAGTATATCCACCTTTGGATAACAGCAGCGACGGGTGGTGGCATGGAAGCAACGAGGCCTTGGTAGGTGCTGGAGGAAGTTGGTATCGCACCTGCACACACAAGTCACCTAATTCCCGTAAATTCCGTGGACGGGGCGATGAGATCTGGCGCCACGTGCAATCACATCCGAGATGTTTGCGATCGGGTTCAGATTTGGCGAGTTGGGTGGCCAGTGCATTAACTGGAATTCACCACTGTATTCCTCGAACCACCCCATCATCTTACTGGCCTTGTGACACACCGTATTATCTTGATGAAAAACGTCGTCGGGAAATTGGTCGTCATGAAGGCATGTACGTGGTCTACAACCAGTGTACGATACTCCTTGGCCGTCATTGTGGCTTGCACGAGCTCCACTGGATTCATGAATGCCCTTATGAATGTTCCCCAGCGCATAATGGAGCCGCGACCAGCTTGTCACCGTCCCGCAGTACAGGTGTCAAGGCGCTGTTCCTCTGTAAGATGGCAGATTCGCGCTATACCGTCGGCATATTGGAGAAGGTACAGGGATTCATCAGGCCACGGGGCGCTCTGCCAGTGCGCCAATGTCCACTGCCGTTTGTCACGTGCACATTTCAGTAGTAGTTGCCGATGTCGTGATGTTAACACTGGTGCTTGCGTGGGTCGTCTGATGTGGGGGCCCTCTGTTAGGAGTGTTCGGTGCACTGTGGGTTCGTTTTACCAGCCTGCCCTGCGTACGACGTCTGGAATAGCCTCCTAAATCCACGACGCCTGGACTTGGTTTCAATTTGGTTTCACCACGGGTTGGAGACACTCACTGCAGCAGTCCTCGAACACCTTACAGGTCATCCAGTTTCCGAAATGCTCGCGCCGAGCCTCCGAGTCATCACAATCTGCTCTCGGTGAAACTCAGATAGCTCGAGCGCCTCCACATCCTACACACAGACAGCACGGTCACTGATAATACACGCACCGTGTTTGCGTCTGACTAGCAGTCATTCCTCTTCTGGTGACGCTGATATCGGCTAGGCGGGTTTATATCGACAGTATCGGTTGTCATAATATTCTGGCAGATCATTGTAGGAACACCAAGTCATTGGTCGCTTTTGTTCACTTATCTGACCGTCATATACATCCCCCATCTTGAAGGAGAGCATAAGAAGAGATCAAATTTCCGCTCTTCAGACATTTTATTGTAAAATATACGATTATAAAACAAAAAATTTAAGTACAGAAATTACGAAAGAATTTGATGGCTGCATGCCGAACGTGATATACTTGCGGTACAGCACGTGCCTGGACACCAAAGAGGTGCCGGGATCACATCGCGAAATACTTCACTCTGCCTTTAACTTAGCCTTTAACTTTCAATGATGTGAATATAAGCCAGGAACGACACGTGGTTCGGATTCCATGTAAAACTCGAGGTCTTCTTTTCTTCGTAAGATTACTGTGGTAGGTTAGGGGCAGTAAATCACCGAAATGGCGCCCAATTGAAAAACTTTCACCAAGCCGTTGGGCCACTCGGAATTTTTATTATATGCCAGAATAATAGTGACTTGAAGTCCAGTCTCTATTCTGTGTACATGATATGATGGTAATTGTGGTTGGATGGTGTTCGTAACACCCATGAAGAACCTACCAGCCATTACAATATGCACTGCCGGTTGCAGGTGCCCTCGCATCCTGCGGTGGAGCAGACCTACCTCCTGCTTCACGCTGCCAGCCGGCACACGTCAACGACGCTGCAAACTGCAAATTCACCTGCCTTACCTTAACGGACGAGTTCTGACGTTGCGCTCTTGCTGGCAGCACATGCATAAGCTTTGTATGAAATTATGCGTCTCTAAGTAGGTTGGCTGGCCAGAAAATAAGTACCCAATGCGTCTGGTAGAAAAGGCTATACTGTTGATACCTTGTGTCCTCCAAGTAAGATGGTTCATTACAATCTCATATTCAAAGCAAATATAGATGTGTACCGACCCAGAATTCGAAGTGTCTTCTTACAAGCCACTAATTCTGAATCACCGTCTTCCCAACGGACTCTTTATGAACTAGCGATTCCAGTGAAAGATAATTCAGGAAGCGAGCATTGCACACCTGTACCACGACGCCTGTACAAAGTACGCGGCCACTCAGGACTTTATGCACGAAATGCTAGGATACTTAAGATAATGTGAAGTAACGTTTGTATTAAGATCCTCCACGGCTTTTATCTTTACCCACTCAGCCGCGACCATAAAGCTGTCAGCGATTACCTACCACAATACTAAGAATATGTTCAGTAAGACAGTAAGCATAAACCTACTTTCCAGCGCCATTCTGAAATATGGTGCGGTAAAATGACCCTTTTTCATCTGATATAACCACGTCTAAATGTGTAGTTACTGTCACCATTGAAAGTAAAGCTTTTGTACACCAGTGAGTCACTTCCTACGCGACTGTACATTATTTTTCTTTGTAATATCAGATGTGCTAACAGTGACGTTTACTGCGTATGGTCTGCCCTCAACCAACTCCCATCACAATCCGTCCAAATACGTGGACGCTACTCGTATTTGTAAACTTTTTACCACCTGTGGCGTCAGATGTGTCACTTTTCGTAAACTCCATAATTAAACTAGTTTCACTAGCACGAATGGTGATTCCTCTTATATTTGTTCACAGCAAGAATTTTAGCACGTATCTTTGTCATCGAAACCATACTGGAACAGAGACGAATCTGTTCTGGTGTGGCCAACGGGAATCTTTCTCCTCAGATTGCTTCTTACTTTTTAGTTTCGACGGAAGAATTCCAACACCAGACTCTTAGGACATTTTATACGCCTCTTTCTCCGTTCCCTGGGACCAGACTTCTGTCCACTGTAGTGGACTTCCGTCTCGTGTGGCCACTTTGCGTCACCTCAAGCAATAATGTTTAAATGTGGCTGCTCTTCACCTCCCTGGATTCTGATGTTGTGCTAGCATAAAAACCACATAACCCTCGAACCAAAATTCAAGTTTAGATGTAGGTGGCACCAATTAATTACAAAATGCCGGCAGCATATTTTATGACCTGTTTTACAATCAACCATTCATTTCCTCAGCCGGCCGTGGTGGCGAGCGGTTCTAGGCGCTTCAGTCTGCAACCGCGCGACTGCTACGGTCGCAGGTTCGAATCCTGCCTCGGGCATGGATGTGTGTGATGTCCTTAGGTTAGTTAGCTTTAAGTAGTTCTGAGTTCTAGGGGACTGATGACCTCAGGAGTTAAGTCCCATACAGCTCAGAGCCATTTGAACTATCATTTCCTCAACTCGTATATTGCTATTAATATAATGTGTTTATACAGTTTTATTAATAAACAGCTTTCTAGTGGCAAGTGCATGTTTTTTTCCAGTGATACAATCCCTCTAAAATTTGTGTTTTTTTTTCAGAAATCTATTGAAACAGACTATATTGCGCAATGAAATGTCGAGCTTATCACTTTTCGCCTCAAGCGGATTCATGAAAAATAGAATCTGCCCACAATGCCATCGCTCCCCGTCACTGTTATCTAACTATTCACAAGTGTCTAGAGTTGTGAGAACACTGGTTATTCGGTATTGTAAAACTGACATCCGTTCACGAGCGGCCAATAACTATTCTCAGTTCCAGACTGCACTGTTTTACGTGCATTGTGAGCAGTCTGCCGCATCGCAAATCTTTGGAAAAATCTGCTTTGTATATCAATTTCGTAATGTAAATTCTGCATTACTAATTAACGAACACCATATTTGTGGAATGCTGAGTTCAGTGACGCGCTATGAAGTTATACCTGTACAATGAATAAAGGACAGGTGGTTCAGTTACAAAATTTTTGTTTTTTGAGGCCTAGTGAAAAAAGCAGTATTTTCCTTAGAAATGAAAATTACGAGTATGAATTAATTTTTTATATCTACTTCATATATAATGATCATACATATATAATCGAATGAGAGGTAATGTAATTTTTATAGGACAAGATGTATGCTGAAGAATATTTTATTTATAACTGAGAGTTCGCCAATATATCGGATAGCAACGTCAGTATTCCCGCAGGTGGATAAGAATACCATTGTGTGCTGTTCATACCTGTTCCTCATCACTCAAAAACTGAAGTCACGAGAGCGCTACAGATAATGTGTTCCTCTATTCGAAACCAATGAAAAATTTTCTAGCCTATTATTGGTGTGTAATCTTCTGCGTACACCGCGCTGCTTCTTTTGAAGTAAAATTTAGATATAAATTACATATTACACAAAACTACTGTAAATGAATATTACAGTTATTTGTTTGATGATACACGGTTAGTAGGGCTGTTGTAAATGATACTTGCTCGCCTTATGAATTCTAGGTATTCAACAATCAGTAACAATTCGGAACTTCTTAATAAGTTTAGTTACATGCTTTGCTCTCTTCATACAGCCAGAGGCAAACTCAGACCGATCCGGCAGTTTTCATATTCCAGTTAGTCACTCTGAGATGCGTTTCGTTAGTTTCGTAAATTCCTTTCAGCCTAACGTGTTCTTGTCCTTCGCAATCTGTGTATTAATACGATTGTTATGGCAAAGAATTCTTAGATAACTGCACATTATTTCGTGTTTCATTAAGAAGTAACAGAAATCATAAAGTATTTTATGTAATTACAAGCCGTTATTTACACGCTTATTTTCGCTACGATGTGTAAGTGCCATATTTTATCATTGAGAAAGTGGGAGGAAACATCTATACAACACGGCTCACGAAAATTTATGATGGCTTTGAACACCGTCCTCCCGAATGTGAATAGAGCGCCCTACACCTCTCTCTGTCTTGTATGCGTCGACATGGAACAAGAATCACAATTTAATACATGGATATGAAATACAACAGTTTATGAGTGTCTTTAAGTTTAACTATAAGGGGTATCGGGAAGTGTCTCTTTTACAAGTATACAATATATAAGCTGATAATTCACCCAGGGAAAGGAGCGATATGATACGTAGTATATCTGTCATCCCTCTCCTTCCCCCACCCCCTCTCTCTGTCCCTCTCCCTCCCCCGGTCCCACTCTCCCTCCCTCCCATGTGTCACTGCTCCGCTGCTTTCTCAACAAACCGCTGCGCGCTCCCTCATCAATGGTAAACATCTGTACATTTTATGTGTCAAGAACGAAACAAGAACGAAAGTAACTAACAGTGAATGCTTTGTAGAGGACAAATGACTAGAAGGTGTAACTTTGCAGCTGTAACAACTAATACTACAAGCTAAATACCTATACTGAATAGCCAGACCACAAAGTAGGCACCGTTTCGCATTATTGCTATTGAAACGAGTTTATTTAATAGTTTTTTTTCACTACAAATTATAATATGGAGCAACTCCGACAGTGGCGTGTCTCCAGAGTGTGGTCTCATCAGTAGAGCTTATGTCCCAGGGAACGGTTGCAGCGGCACATTCTCGTCCCAGAAGTCCATGCGGTCTCTGTCCTTGTCGTGACCGAGAGTGATGTTGGCTTGTATCAGAAGGTAACTTCTCCTCGTCGTGTCATAGGGCTCCCATACCACAGGATCTACAGATGGCGTCGGATTTCTGCGAAAAACGTTTACGTATTACTAAACCTTAATTTTGTCCACTTTTGAGAAAATTTTGTCAGATTATCATATTGACTTCTGTATTCAGTTGATATCCTGGTTACAAATTAGGTTCTTTATACTTCATTTATACATGCGGTAGCAAACCAGACAAACAAGCTACGTGACGAGAACCAAGTTTCTGGCCCTGCCTGTAATCAAATCTGTCGTTGTCCGGCAACTTGTTACAACGTCAGACAAGGGCCAAGAAAATATCTAAAATCAATGACATACTGGATTTGATTTAACCTATAAATAACAGGTAATGTTGAGGTCTCCAATACATTTAATTATTAATTTGCGTACTACTGCATGTGTAGTATTCTAGTAACCTGTAGCAACTGTGTACGTTGTGTTGTGTCCAGTATAAGCTAGGTACTTTGTGAACGGCCATAAAAAGGAAGGATATTTGTCACCACACGTTCTCACCCCCATCTCATGGATACTCCTTATTGATCAAAACTCTGTGCTTGCTCTGTGATCTATACTGCACGGCCATGTCACATTAATACAGCACCACTTACGTTCAACGTGAACGTGCAATAACCACTCACAGGCGGCAGGTAGCAGCACTAGAAATGGTGGGTATATAAAGCGTGTCGCATGAGCGGGGGACGCGGAAAACAGCTCAGTCGTTGTCGTAATGTATAAACGGAGCGATTTATCTGAGGTCCAAAATGCCGTGATCGTTGGTTTTCGAGCTAAGGATGGAAGCATTTCCTAAGCGGCGAAGCCTGTAAAGTGTCCCACAGTGGTTAGATCCTCCTAATAACATGCTTACTTCGACATTCAATAATTATCCAAAACCGGCGCTGAGGCAACCAGTGATGGGACGAATGATATGTACATTATCACGCCGTTAAATACACTCCTGGAAATGGAAAAAAGAACACATTGACACCGGTGTGTCAGACCCACCATAGTTGCTCCGGACACTGCGAGAGGGCTGTACAAGCAATGATCACACGCACGGCACAGCGGACACACCAGGAACCGCGGTGTTGGCCGTCGAATGGCGCTAGCTGCGCAGCATTTGTGCACCGCCGCCGTCAGTGTTAGCCAGTTTGCCGTGGCATACGGAGCTCCATCGCATTCTTTAACACTGGTAGCATGCCGCGACAGCGTGGACGTGAACCGTATGTGCAGTTGACGGACTTTGAGCGAGGGCGTATAGTGGGCATGCGGGAAGCCGGGTGGACGTACCGCCGAATTGCTCAACACGTGGGGCGTGAGGTCTGCACAGTACATCGATGTTGTCGCCAGTGGTCGGCGGAAGGTGCACGTGCCCGTCGACCTGGGACCGGACCGCAGCGACGCACGCATGCACGCCAAGACCGTAGGATCCTACGCAGTGCCGTAGGGGACCGCACCGCCACTTCCCAGCAAATTAGGGACACTGTTGCTCCTGGGGTATCGGCGAGGACCATTCGCAACCGTCTCCATGAAGCTGGGCTACGGTCCTGCACACCGTTAGGCCGTCTTCCGCTCACGCCCCAACATCGTGCAGCCCGCCTCCAGTGGTGTCGCGACAGGCGTGAATGGAGGGACGAATGGAGACTTGTCGTCTTCAGCGATGAGAGTCGCTTCTGCCTTGGTGCCAATGATGGTCGTATGCGTGTTTGGCGCCGTGCAGGTGAGCGCCACAATCAGGACTGCATACGACCGAGGCACACAGGGCCAACACCCGGCATCATGGTGTGGGGAGCGATCTCCTACACTGGCCGTACACCACTGGTGATCGTCGAGGGGACACTGAATAGTGCACGGTACATCCAAACCGTCATCGAACCCATCGTTCTACCATTCCTAGACCGGCAAGGGAACTTGCTGTTCCAACAGGACAATGCACGTCCGCATCTATCCCGTGCCACCCAACGTGCTCTAGAAGGTGTAAGTCAACTACCCTGGCCAGCAAGATCTCAGGATCTGTCCCCCATTGAGCATGTTTGGGACTGGATGAAGCGTCGTCTCACGCGGTCTGCACGTCCAGCACGAACGCTGGTCCAACTGAGGCGCCAGGTGGAAATGGCATGGCAAGCCGTTCCACAGGACTACATCCAGCATCTCTACGATCGTCTCCATGGGAGAATAGCAGCCTGCATTGCTGCGAAAGGTGGATATACACTGTACTAGTGCCGACATTGTGCATCCTCTGTTGCCTGTGTCTATGTGCCTGTGGTTCTGTCAGTGTGATCATGTGATGTATCTGACCCCAGGAATGTGTCAATAAAGTTTCCCCTTCCTGGGACAATGAATTCACGGTGTTCTTATTTCAATTTCCAGGAGTGTATGATAACAAAATTGTTACTCTACGCCCTCAAACCTTTTTTGTTGTTGTAGTGAATATTGTTTAAAGGCATTTGAATTGTTACTTAGTGGCATTTTCGTACTATTACTATTTTTATATATTTGACTTCTCAGTTTTAACGTAATATTTACGTAAATCAAGAACGATATACTTCAAACTTCCCACGCCAAATGATGGGGCTATGTTTTACAGTAAGCAACCGTGTATATTTGATGTCATGTATGTATGGGTTCTGACCCAGTGCTTATGCGGAAGCCTATAACCACTGTTATAACACTGCTAGCTTGTCCAAAGGGACAAACGAGACGTACATCAGCATGTCGGTTAAATATGATAACAAAATTGTTTATCCACACCTACAAACTTTTTTGTAATGAACATTGTGTTTCACGGCATTTTAATTATTAAGTAATGGCAGTTTCGTACTATTACTATTTTTATATATTTGACTCCTTAGTCTTAACGTAACATTTTACGTAAATCACGAACGTTGTACTTCTAACTTCCCACGCCAGATGGTGGGTATTATGTTTTTTAAAACCTGTGTTATACCTCATTTCATGTTATTCACATATTATTCTTTTTCATTGTCTTTTGCTCTTTTACCTGTCCTGCATTCTGACTACTTATCATCGATCTGTTTTATGTTTTATAAGTTTGTTTTTTTAAAAACAATACGCCAATGTATTTTAGATATTTCCTTCCCCCTTCATTTGCTATGTGTTTTACGTACATTTTAAATTTTAATTACTTCATGATACACAAATACACAAGAGTTATTTAGTGTTAATATCTCGCAAAACCAGTAATATTAAGTCTTCACGTGACACGTGTCACATAGAGGGCGTGCCAAGCCCTGTCACACCGTGGTCTGCTGAACAAGTGCATGTAAACAGCGGCCTCAGTTTATATGATCGCTATAAGCTTGTTGACACCAGTGCCTACCAATTTAAATTACATATTACAGGTATGTTCCTACCAACTGTTATGTTCATATGCAGATGTAGTTGTGATTTTCTGTTTTATACTCTCTGATCGTAATGTGAAAAAAAAATTTTTAACTTCTAGCACTGAAGATGGTCACTAAGTGACCGAAAATCGATTTTGCGTTTAATAAAACAAAAAAAAATACGACCAATGCTGTCTCTCCTTCCAAGAATCGGGTTATTGCTTCCTAATGTCAGCCCCTGGTATCAATATACCCATTCGTATACTGATCACATGGCACCCAAGTTCTGATGTCCCTTGTCAGTATCGTCGTTTAACATTCGGCCAGCTGTTGTGTCACTAATGGTACATTTAGGCGAGAGCATAGCTACTGCAGGCATCTTGTACAGCCCGTAAATATATTTATTGTTCCTTGCAATAGATGGAAATATCGTAATGATGTCCTGAGAACGACATGCGGCTTTCCACATGCAAAGACATGTAGCTATGCCTTTCAGAGCCGAGCTGACTGATTTTGACATCTCAGTAAGTGAGTTCGCCAGTAGTTTTACGTGTAGTAATACAGAATATTTGTTGCAAGTAAAAGGCAACCATCTCAGGTAATTTAAATGAACATGGACTACTTTTGTTTAGCAAATGAATTAACTTCTGTATTATTCTTCATTATCAGTCATGTATTACCAAGGCCTTGAGTCCTACGCTAGTTATAATATTTTATTTTATTTAAGCCCTGAATCTGTTTTGAGTGTAGAATACACACATACCCGTATCTTGCAAAGTTGGTCCAGAAGCGCAGAATGTTCCTTCGTACTTGATCCTCTTCTGATTTCGGATCAAAATTGTAATTAATATCCAGATCCCTTCGCAGGAAGAGGAATTGTAGCTCACCGGCATGTGCAACTCCTGCAACAGGAACAAGCATACGCTTTCTAGTCATTAATCTGGTATAATAAATGACATACGAAAATATTGTGTCTGTGACAGCACGTCGGCTTAACATAAAAACAAGTACGCTATTATAAGTGCATGAATTCGTAGTTCTCACTTCTAAAGAAACAATCAAACTTTTGCGCTAAATACAAGGGCTGTAACTATGTTTGCTTTGAGTCAATGGTCTTATTTGTATGCGGGGGATCAAAAAGTTTCCGTTTGAGGGCTTTGCTGCTGCGTATACGCATCGTAGCTCGACTCCGATGCAGGTATGTAAGCACCGGCGTCTAAGCAAGTGATATGGCATTCATGTCTTTCCGGCGTTCTTGCTGTAAATGCTGACACTAGGGCGACGTTATTACCAAATGTATCCCATTGGGACCAACGTGCTGTTATTCTTTTCTTGGCTGCCGAAAGACAAACACCGGTAAACAACCACCGGCGAGTGAAGAATGTGTATGGGGCAGCACGCCTGTCGAAAACCACTGCTGTAGACTGGTGTGACAGGGAGTGCTGCTGCTTCATGATGACGCACTTCCTCAAATCGCCTCTGTCGTAACTCAGAAGTTACGCCAACTCAAATTGGGAGGCACTCCCATGTGATTATCACGCTTTCAGCCCCTTAAAAAAGCCCTTGACGGGTCGACGATTCCTGACGGATGAGGGTGTGCAGTAGGCAGTTACGGACTTCCTCATGTAGGAAGACACGGTATTTTCCCAAAAGATTATATTCAACCTCGTATGCCGGTGGGATGATTAATTTAATGCTAACGACGATTTTGCCCGATCGGCATACCGTTCCTGCTCTGTACGGCCCTCGAACGGAAACTTTTCGATCGGCCCTTATATGTACATGATACAGCAGTGACATGTGCTGGAAGGGCGCTAAACAATGTGTAGCGTTGTGATTTTTGTATAATCAGTGTTTCGAATGGCATAATGCTAATCTCTATGTCCTTCTACATAGATATGTCGCAGGTTCGAATCCTGCCTCGGGCATGGATGTGTGTGATGTCCTTAGGTTAGTTAGGTTTACGTAGTTCCAAGTCTAGGGGACCGATGACCTCAGATGATAAGTCCCGTTGTGCTTAGAGCCATTTGACCCAATTGAACTTGTTTCCCATGTTATAGATTTCGTTTGCACCTACCATTTTACCCCTCTGCTTGTCTTTCCAGTGCTAAATACTGTACGTTACTCCAACGTATTTAGTCCTACAGAAAGAACTTTCTACAGGCTGTTTCCCCGTTACTCTACTTTTACGTGCCTCTTCACTATGAACCTCTCTGTCCACTTCATTTTTAATTTCCTTAACACATCAGGTTTCCAATAGGTAGACCCATTGATGGATTCAGATATGAACACAGATTACAAGGAAACTATAGGGTAGGGCAGAAAGCTCAATACGAATATGCACAGTGGTCGCCACCCGACAGAAGCCCCCATTGGTTTAGTTCAGCAAGCGGCTGGGACTGCCCAAATTGTTCAACGCCGTCAGCTCTGGTGGTCTGTCGACGTAGCTGCAAGCTGGACAGCGTGTGGTCTCTTAATAGTTGTTATTGATGCTAGAAAGAAGAGGAACAACTTCTAAACAATATTATTCTCTTTCATGCTTTTCCCAGATAAATGAAATGTATCACTTTTTAGTGCTATAGTGTCGCTGTCAATTTCTGCACTACGTAGTCCGCCGTTTTCTTTTCCAATGTTCGTCATGTTCTACTTACATTTCTTTGTCTTCAACTTGTTTCCTTTACAAACTAGTTTGTTCACTTCATTCCTCTTTCCTTTTTTAAGGGAACTGCTTCTGCAAAAACGTCGGAATTTGTATTAGTCTGCTGTGCAGTTTTATTTCACTTCAGAAAATTTCTTTTACTTCATCCATTGAACAGTAAGCACAATTGGTAATAATCTATAACTCTACGTTATATCTGTCTCTAATCCAAAGATGCTATATAGTTGATCACGCCATTTACAGGTGGTGTTTCCACGTTGGAATAGAGCCGTGAACTGTCCTTTGACCGCCACTGTGTCACTGCTGTAACTGCGGAGAGGCTGGGAGGTGGACTGGAGTGGAGGATAGCCCAACCGCCGGTGGGTGTTCCACAAGATGATCGAGGCAGCAGAAACGGTGACCACCGGGAAGTCGACGGGACGATAACTGACGATTACCTGGACGGACATTTGTCGATCCCAGACAGGTAGAATAGGCCGACATGAAGCATCTCTGTGGTCGACATTTCCGATTTCTCCGTCGTGAAAGTGTCCGTTTCAGCAAAATCTATGTGAATCTCGCTGGGGGCTCGGCATACCTCCGCTTTGTGACCCGTCTTGCCGTCGAGGCACATTTGTCACGGAAAAACTGACACTGATGCTGGGAATGCATGATGAAATGCAGAAGGGAAACTGTTGGGGAGCAACGGGTTGGGAACGCCTGTTTACCAACAGGCACAAACTCTTGTAGGGAGCGGGGCGGCTGGGGTAGCGTGCGGCGGGGAAGACGAGCCGCACGGTGAGAAAAAGCATTTTGTATGGAAACTGACGCACGGATAGTACTCGAATCTTCGAACGATCTGAAGACAGACGTCCAATGTGGGACCTTGCGGTTTCAGTAAGTCCGTCCGAAGCCCCTCTCTGGTTGCGTGTGCCAGGAGTACGTCCCAGACGAGTGACGCAACGAGTGACTCTTCACAGACTTCATTGGCACACCGAAGTAAGCATGCCCGGTAGGACTGACCCTGTTGCTTACGGCAGCTAAAAAACTTGTGTGGCGCAGCAGCAACATGTACCCGCGAGTCAAAATATTCTCGAAAGCCAAATTCGACTTCCTCACATGATAGGACTGTGGTTCCAATTCAGGTTTCAGTTGCTGAAAAAGGTGGTAAACCTCTGGTCCAACTTAGGCGAGGAGAAACGCCCTATGCCAGATGTCGCCAGAAAATGCTGCTCGAGGCGCGCCAGGTAGTTTGCCAAGGACTTTCTTGCCAGAAGAAGGAAATGGCGGAGGAACCCCATTAAAGCCTTTAGCAGTGAGATCCGACCGAGATGGGTGTTGGGAGCCAACGGCGGACGCCGCTGTAAAGCTCCCTACCGTGGAGACCAGCTCTTGCAGCTTCTCTCATGGAAGGAGCAACATTTGTTGTCATGTCAATGGTTTCGGATACCGCCGGCCGCTGTGGCCGAGCGGTTCTACGGGCTTCAGTCCGGAACCGCGCTGCTGCTACGGTCGCAGGTTCGAATCCTACCTCGGGCATGGATGCGTTTGATGTCCATAGGTTATTTAGGTTTACGTAGTTCTAAGTCTAAGGGACTGATGACCTCAGATGTTAAGTCCCATAGTGCTTAAAGCCATTTGAACCATTTTTTGTTTCGGATACTGGCTGCTGCGATACGGAGAAACAAGAAAATAAAAGGAATATCAGGTGACCTGGGAGAATACGTAACAGAAAAAAAACATATACGTGACCACCTGAGTCCAAATACTTCGTCGTCACTTGCCATATCTCTCACGGGAAGACGCTTGATAAAAAATAATAAGACATACTTAAAAAAGAACAAGGGTTCATTACAACCACAGTAGAGAAGCTTAATAACAAAGGAAAACTCTTCTCAATAAAAAGTAATACAATTTTTCAGACACTGACAGGCATACGCATTGAAAGCAAAGTGAGTAAACGTAGTGGAGGTTGAGCGTTCGGCGCAGTTGCCAACAGGTGCGACTTGGGATATCGCTGAAAAGTCGTAAGTCCCACTGCGATGGCTCCCGGCAGGGCTAATAGCCGGTGCATGAATTGGCACTGAGCCTATGGGGCGAACTGCCGACGTGTTGGCTTGCGCAGCATTACATAAACAGGGCCGGAGGAATTCATACTGCTTCAGTTCCGCACACGTGACACGGTGGAGGATATAGGTCCCTAGCAAGGAGGACCGCTGATGGTGCTTGTCCTGCTGTCTGTCGTTCTCAATGTGATCGATGCAGTCCGGGGAGGCAACAGTTTGTAAATATGCAAACCCGTGACGCTTCAGTGTCCGAGGGTTTGCCGATCTTCTTAGGCGAATGGTGGGTATACATGGCACAATCACCACGCACTGACATCACGAATGACGAAAACAGAGAAGTTTTGTCTGACATCACCATAGAGGAAATCTCATATTTAGACTCTCATTCACCAGCCAACAGATCTCCCGGATCAGATGGCCTCCGAAAAAGAGTTTTACAGCAAATATTGGCATCTCATAGGACCACATTTTACTGAGATGATCAATGAAATAATGAAAGGGACAAACGCATCACCAAAATTAAAAGAAGGGAAAATTGTCTTGATGAGTAAAAACGGACATTAGAAGACAATCGATAACTTTGTAACTTTGGGCCTATAACACTTATAATTTTGATTATAAAACTATCACGACAACGATCATTAGTATAAAGGCCCTGCTCCTCAAGAAAACAATTGCGAACCGTCAATAGTGCATTCCAGATATGTCCATCACAACGACCATCTCGGAATATCGAGATCCCATAGCATTAGCCTCGGTGACGAATATCCGGTGCGGCCTACTTTTTGTAAAGCTTTCGACCGAGTTAGTTACCGATACATGGAACAAATTATGACAAAAATCAGTTTGCAAGAAAGATCTGTACAAGTAATTCATAATTTGTTAACTCGTTTCGCAGCAAAGATCAGTGTCAATGGCCCAAATGATGAACTTAATCACGCTGTGGCCGAGTGGTTCTAGGAATTTCAGTCCCGAACCGCGCTGCTGCTACGGTCGCAGGTTAGAATCCTGCCTCGGGCATGGTTGTGTGGGATGTCCTTAGCTTAGTTAGGTTTAAGTAGTTCTAAGTCGAGGGGACTGATGAACTCTGATGTTAAGTCCCATAGTGCTTAGAGCCATTTGAACAAATTTAATCAACACAGGCAGGGGCTTACCGTAAGGGAGTCCACTCTCAATGTTACTCGACGTGCCAACTTTGGGGTCTCTTCTCAGGATGATTACTACAAAATTAGCAAAAATGGCTCTGAGCACTATGGGACTCAACTGCTGAGGTCATTAGTCCCCTAGAACTTAGAACTAGTTAAACCTAACTAACCTAAGGACATCACAAACATCCGTGCCCGAGGCAGGATTCGAACCTGCGACCGTAGCGGTCTTGCGGTTCCAGACTGCAGCGCCTTTAACCGCACGGCCACTTCGGACGGCACAAAATTAGCAGGAATAATGATCTCTGGAGAAAATGGCATTGTACGAAGGAGTGGAGATGATGTTGTCATTATAATTCGACACGATGAGAAACTTGGACTACTGAAAACTGCGACTAACGTATACTACCAGGCTTCGAGAGTGGCAATAAACATAAACTATCGTTGACAACCATACTTTCCCTTAAAAATGGTGGCTAAAACTAGAAAGACACAAGTAATAGCATGCAAAAATCAATAATAGAAAACAGTTCGCGTTTGCGTTCCTCCTCCAGAAAATAAGTATATTAAAGACATACATACTTTACACAGCCCAAGTTTTCTCTTGGCTAGAACTACAAGCGAGAATGCCGATGAAGTATTTGAAAAGTTACTTGTGTAAAGGTAATACCTACAAAGTGAAGCTCACAGCTTTAACAAAACCAAAAAAGACTAGAGGACTACATCTGACGGACATGAACTGGAAAGCAACGGCCTTATACATTAAGAGAACCATCAGAACGCTCAAACAGGGACTCAGCAGTATCACGGTACAGCTATTAGAGGTTTTCTGTTCAGAAACCACTCATCAGTGTAGCTAAATTAAAGTAAAATCAAACACATGAGGGAATTCTAACTACAGGTCAGTTAAATAGGCGAAACTGTTCGCAAAGAAAGGCCACCCGACGACAACAGACTTGATGGAAAAGTGGAAGAAGACAGACAACCCAAACAGAATTGAAATATAGCACCCGAAGGTAAACTGAAAAGTTGTGTGGAAAAACATCAGCCTGCCAATACTTTCTACAGATGTCACATCCACAAGATATTACGAGTAAGTGGTAAACAATGTTATTGCCACCAGTGAAAAACTGAACCTTATTGGGTTGAGTGATAGTGATAGGTGCCTAGAATGTGGGCTAACAGACACACTGGATCATCAATTTACCTGCAGCAGACATCACTGCAATTGCAAATGGGTAAGAAACAGGCTACCACTAGTCACAAGAAGTGCAGAAGAACATTTAATACAGAATGTTTAGCCTGGCCAATAAAGGAGTATTAAGCAGTTACACAAAAATAATACGGTCATGTGGCGATTGGTGAAATACACACATCAAAAAAGTTTTGCTTCACCTCGGTTCCGAGAGTTCCGGAACCTGTGCAGAAAATTGAAATAGAGATGAATATCATTTCCGCCCTTTTTATCCCTCATGAAAACAACACATTGCATGTTGTATCACCATGCAGCTAGACCTTCAGAGGTGGCGGTCCACATTTCTGTACGCACTGGCACCTCTAATACGCAGTAGCACGTCGTCTTGCGTTGATACATGCCAGTATTCGGCGTGGTATACTATCTACAAGTTCATTAATGCACTGTTGGTCCAGATTGTTCCACTCCTCATCGGCGATCGGCTAAGATCCCTCAGAGTGGTTGGTGGGTCACGTCGTCGTTAAACAGCCCATTTCAATCTATCCCAGGTATGTTCCATTGAGTTCATGTCTGGAGAACATGCTGGCCACTGTAGTCGAGCGATGTTGTTATCCTGATGGAAGTCATTCAAAGATGTGCACGATAGGGGCGCGAATTGTCGTCCATGAAGACGAATGCCTCGCCAGTATGCTACCAATACGGTTGCACTATCGGTCAGAGGATGGCGTTCACATATCGTACAGCCGTTACTGTGCCTTTCATGACCACCAGCAGCGTACATCGGCCCCACATAATGCCACCCCGAAACAGCAGGGAACGCCGGTCAGTGTGGCCGAGCGGTTGTAGGCGCTGCTTCAACGGTCGCAGGTTCGAATCCTGCCTCGGGCATGGATGTGTGTGATGTCTGTAGGTTAGTTAGGTTTAAGTAGTTCTATGTTCTAGGGGACTGATGACCTCAGAAGTTAAGTCCCATAGTGCTCAGAGCCATTTGACCCATCAGGGAACCTCCACCTTGCAGCACTCGCTGGACAGTGTGTCGAAGGGGGTCAGCCTGACCTGGTTGCCTCCAAACACGTTTCCGACGATTGTCTGGTTGAAGGCATATGCGACACTCATCGGTGTAGCGAACGTGATGCCAATCCTGAGTGGTCCATTCGGCGTGTTGTTGGGCCCATCTGTACCGCGCTGCATGGTGTCGTGTTTGCAAAGATGGACCTCACCATGGACGTCAGGAGTGAAATTGCGCATCAGGTAGCCAATTGCGCACAGTTCGAGTCCCAACACGACGTCCTCTGGCTGCAAGAAAAGCTTTATTCAACATGGTAGCGCTGCTGTCAGGGTTCCTCCGATCCATATCCGTAGGTAGCGGTCGTCCACTGCAGTAGTAGCCCTTGGGCGGCCTGAGCGATGCGTGTCATCGACAGTTTCTGCTCTCTGTATCTCCTCCATGTCCGAACAACATCGCTTTGGTTCACTCCGAGACGCCTGGACACTTCCCTTGTTGAGAGCCCTTCCTGGCTCAAAGTAACAATGCGGACGCGATCGAATGGCGGTACTGACCGTCTAGGCATGGTTGTACTACATGTATCTCCTTCCTGGTAAAATGACTGGAACTGAGCGGCTGTCGGACCCCATCCGTCTAATAGACGCTGCTCATGCATCGTTGTTTACATCTTTGGGTGGGTTTAGTGACATCTCTGAACATTCAAAGGGGCTGTGTCTGTGATGCAATATCCACAGTCAATGTCCATCTTCGGGAGTTCTGCGAACTGGGGTGATTGTAAACTGTTTGATATGTGTACGTCAAATACATAGTAAGCATTAAAGCTCACAGAGAACTGGAAGATCAAACGCTACAGAAACATAAAGAAGAAGTTTGGAAGAATGTTGAACATAACATTTGAAAAAGATGGTACTGGACAGCGGGAGGGCTGAGAGAAGGAACTTAACAGGTAGAATGTGTTCTAAAGAAAATCTTAGATTTTAAGCATACTTAAAGGATTTTAGAGATGATTAGATCTTTTATGAATCCGCGAATTTTTCAGTGTCAACACTTTTCACAGATGTAGAAACTTTAAGTTCATAAGAAAATGGAAGAAGAGATAAAACAACTTGAGGACCATGCTTACATTTCACTTTCGTTTCGTTCTGCAACCATTTTTTCTAGACACAGATTAGAAGAAAGATGAAGTTATTTTTATGAGAATAAAACAACATAAAATAAATTTAAATTTAAATCAATTTGCTACGTAGCTGAAATGGAAAATTTTTGTAGGTGTCTGCAGATGGAAGGCCCTCGAAGCACCAGCGATGCTGCAAATACGTACATGCGGCGAGGCTCAAAACTGCCCCACTCAGAAACATTAAAAATCAGTAAACTTCAAGAAAAGTTATAGATGAAAGAGAATATTGAAGCCGCATGAAAGGAAAAAACAAAACAAAAAAAGTTGTTAATGCCTAAAAGTAAAAACGAGGCAGAGCACTCAAAAATGTCGTTAAACCATAAAAAAAAAAAGAAGATGAATAAGGCATCACACTTGAGAAGAAGGTCCGTAGAGCATTTTCTCGCTAAAGGCGAAGGTCCCCAATTCGAATCTATGTCTGGCACACAGTTGTAATCTGCCAGGAAGTTTCATATCAGCGCACAATTCTCTGCGAAGTGAAAATTTCATTCTGGAAACATCTCCCAGACTGTGTCAAAGCTACGTCTCTGCAATATCCTTTCTTCCAGGAGTGATGGTATTGTACGTTTCGCAGGAAAACTTCTGTGAACATCGGAATGTAGGAGACGAGATACTGGCAGAAGTAAGGCTGTGCAGAAGGTTACTGAGTCGTAGTTGGATAGCTCAGTCGGTAGCGCATTTGCCCCAGAAAGGTAACGGTCTCGAGCTCGAGCCTAGGTCCAGTATACATTTTCAATTTGTCAGCAAGTCTCAGATCAAAATCTGTATCACATTCCATATACATGCATGGCCGAGTTGAAGAACCTTCCGGTCTGTTGTGTCAGTATGTTCATTGTGCCTAAAGATTTACCTCTAGTTTTCTAAATATGGCCTACTTAAACATACATTAAATAGTTTTATAAGTACTCTTAAAAGCATACATGTTAAGCTATTGGTGAACTTTCAAAAAAAAAAAAAAATACTTACGTGAAATTTCATTAGAGATAGCACCTCCTTCTGTCAGACATTTCTCTTGTGCCCATTTGTATTCTAAATGCAGTGCAGGCATTGGCTAAGACGTTGAACATTATCATCAGACGGTGTAGCACTCTACAGAAATCTCTTGTACTTATTTTATTCGGAAAAGATCGACACTTGAGCTTACCAAATGTGCATTTAGATCATTTCTCGTGAAATGTCACTTGAGATACTTGTAATCTCTGTCCCTAAATTATAATAAATAAACCTCAGAAACTGATCAATTTCTAGACTTTTAAGCTCTCAGATGTTAATACCACGTCATGTGCGTTGGTTTTGATGAATATAAGGTGATACAAACTGTCGCAGACAGAAGTCTACCGTTCGAAGTTTTTCATAGTGAGTTTTAGAAGTTGACCTTATTGAACAATAGGATCTAACTCACTAATATCACCACCCTGATGCCCTTATTCATAGTTTCTGTAATTAATAGTTATGTTAATTAAAATTCAGTGAAAACGTTGAACTAAATTAACAGTTCCTCTAATGTTAGTTAATGAATTTTGCAGAACAGTCTGACTGAAAAACTGTCGGAATCAACAGAGTTAAGACAAAATATAGTGGATCCGTAACACATTACAAATAAATTAATGCACCTGTAGAGGTCTGAAGAGAGTTCATAATTTATGAATACCGTAGAACACGCTCAACTTCCTGAGTATTAGTGTTAGAATATGGCTCTTTTGACTTACGAAATTCGTTCACGAAACTGTCATCTGAATGATAATCGAACTCGTAATAGTAGACTGGCAGGTTAGTTACTTCCGTTATTCTTCTGACCAGCGCATCAGTGGGGTTGAAGAAATTTAAATCTTCATCAAGCTGTAACAATGAGATATTTGTCAAATACGTGAATTATATACCACATTTTAAGTTCCGTATCGCAGTATTGTATCATTTGTCCGTAAGAACGTCAGTACTGCGGAGGCTTCTATGGAAATAGATTTTATGAATATTGTTGGCACTATAATATTAATAATTTCGGCGTAAAAAGGATGATAAACATAATTCCTAATTTTTTATAATGTTCCTTCACAACGTTGATTACAATTCAAATGTCTGTGCACATTTTCGTATAGCGAAGACGTCCACTAAACTATGAATGTTGAAAATATCAGCCCCCAAGTGGACGCCGTATTCACTGACTTGTAGAATGCGTCCGTTACACTGTCGCCACAGTATACGTAAACTATCTAATGTATAACGTCGGAACCTCTGTGAGATTGTTCGCTGGTCATGCTGATGTATATACATAATTCGCAACGCTACGAACTTGTAGTGAAATCATAACGACGCGTAAAGAGTCAGCGCTTGCTGCAGGGATCGGTAGTTCGCACCCAATCAAAATAAATTTAAGGGATTGTGTACAAATAGACCGAAAGATCCGTTGTTATTTAATTACACGATTGGTGAAGAGTCATTGGAAACATTCATATCTGTCAAAACCATAGAGCGTATGCACGAAGCAATTTGAAGTGGGTCGAGCATGTTAAGCTGATAGTAAAGTCAGATGTCAGACAGTGATTCATTGGGAGAATCCGTTGAAAGTATGATGCACTTACAATGGGGTAGCTGACAAAACGGTTGTTCGACAAATATATGAGTATTATTCCTCAGTTTGGGGTCCTTACCAGAACTAGTTATTAGAAGAAATAAGAAAGAGCCAAAGAAAAACAACTCGTCACCTCAAGACATCAATAAAGTGGGAAAGCGCCCCGTAGATACTCATCCCACTCCAATGACCGACTTTACAAGAGTGGCGATGTGCAACGTGTGTAGCGAAAAGACCATAAATGCCATCACAGAGATTTGAGTTCGGGCTTAACCTTACGGACAGTCGTTGTTTCATTGCTCCATTCACAACTGGCTCAGGAAGAGGAAATTCGGCAGCAGTAACTGCCATCGCATACATCGTAAGGTAGCTAGTGGTGTGCAGATGTGGTTACACAGTCAGTATTATGGTGTTTGTTGAACGACGACAGGTGCAACGGTGGCGCTGTTACTGTAAAACAATCAATGGGACTTACTGCAGCCCATTAGGAAGACAAAGTACGCCAAAAGTCTTAGTAACGCTATAAAATCATTGTCTTGAAGTAAAGTATCGTAATGAAACCAAACTGATAATTTTACAACCAACATGAACCAAACAATCACACCGAAGTCCTCTACAAGGAGATTTTTAACGATGTCTTTCTAAATGAAGCAGATAAAGAGTAGGTAACTTTTATAATAAGTGAGAATAATTTTACGACAGAATTGCGTGCACATGATCAACTTTGAATGAAAAATAAAGTTATGAAAATCAGGAGCCAGTAAGCTAATTATTTCATGTTCAGAAGGATTTAACGTGAAAACTATTACAGATAACTCCGAAACAAAGACGTTTAAAGGCTGAAGCTTACAGGATGTATCTTCATGAACAATGAAATCAAACTAGCTGTACAGTATACGTATTAAAAATACTGTTAAAGCACAAAAAAATTAATGATCCCTAGGTTAATTTCAACAAATACAGAATTTTCATGAAAACAAAGTTGCGGAACTCTGATAATGAAATAAAACGAAAACTGGTCACTGACATGTGCCTGGGAGACGCTAAGAGGCACTCAAACGAATATGATTGATCCTTGAAAGTCACGCTGTCGAACGCGGCAAATCCCATCAACTCACTCAATGAATTTTGTGCAATTTGTAATAGGTCTGTTGGGCCAACAGAAGAGCGAGAGAATCAGGAAATAACCAAGAGTTCCGAATATCACAGAAGTAGTAATGTACAGTTCTGAATACTGGATAGCCGGAACAATATGGTTATTAACAACGTCAAAAGAATTAGTAAACATGCAATACGGGACTGGAACTAGCCCAGAATCAGTTATTTAATTGCTAATAGCGTTATTATAATATTATTGTTGCTGTTGTTGTTGTTGTTTTAATTGCTAGTAGTAGTCTACACACTCTCTGCCCCTTCCGACTACTATGTTTTCTCTGACGACCAAGTTAGAGATGGGACGTTAAACCCTGTCCTTCTCTCTTTCTCAATAACTATGGATGTTGCCGCTTATGACGGATGGGTGCCTACAGAGAGGCCAGACAAAGGTACGGTTACTGCAAAGAGGCACCAACTCTTCAGTTGCTATCGAAGCAACAGGCTGTATGATTGATTGATTTGACCTCATATCATAATTTAGCGTCACTGCAACAGCATTGAAAGCAAAGAAAAACTACAGGCGCTATATTCCTCAGGAATACATATCTCTGACCCATGGTAAAATTATGATTGCATCTTCTTGGATAAAATATTCCGCAGGTAAAACAGTTCCCTATTCGGATCTCCAGGCGCGGACTGTTCAAGGGAATACTGTTAGAATTAATATTAGGCACAGAGTGAATTAGTGAAAGGCGGCGACAGAAAGAACGGGATTTCTGGTCGTGTGAGTACACGGTTATCAACACAAAAGTACTACGAATAGTACAGTAAAGGGTTAGTCAAGAAACAGAGAAATTCGCAGCCCAAAATAATAAAACAAGTATATCTGCCTAGCGGTGCAACAGACGATGAACACATTGACAAAACGTGTATTGGAAAAAATAATTATTCTGCGTTTTAAGAGAGACGAAAATTTTATTGCTCTGTGTGACTGTAATTCGATAATTGGTAAAGGAAGAGAAAAGAAAATTGAAGGAAAACACGGAAAATAGAAAATGAATGAAGGGGGAAACTACGTGGTAAACTTTTGCACTGAACGCAGCCTCATTATTTGCCAAACATTTTGTTTAAAAACCATGTAAGAAGATTATACGCTTGGAAGAAGCCTGTGGCGGCCGAAAGGCTTCAGATAAATTGTGTAATGGTAAGAAATAGACTTGGAAATCAAATTTGTACTGTAAAGCGTTTCCACTTGCAAATGTGGAGTCTAATCATAAATTATTGAGTGTATACTAAAGCTGAATAAATTTCAAAATATAAAATGAGGAAGACGGGACCTGGGTAAGTTGAAGTAACCATTGATTGTACAGAGCCTCGAAGAGTGCATTAGTAAACAGATGACTGAAATAGGGGAGATGAATGTAAACAAGATAAAGTGTAAAACTTGAGACCAAATAATAAAGGTTGCACAGACAACAATAGACAAAAAAGCACTAGACCTATCAGAAATCTCTGAGTACCCCAAGAATTGTTAAAATTAATTCATGAAAGGTAAAATACGAAATGTAACAAATGTTGCACAGTACGGAGATACACACATAAAATATGAGATTCAAGTAAAGAACAGAACAGAGGAACGGATACAGAGAACATCGAGAGCTCATAATGATAAACCGGTACAACGCATAGGAGGGAATTCTAGGAATGGAATACATGTGAGAAAACTTGAAGTCATTATAATGGAAAGAAAGAGAATGTAGTTGAAGATGAGATGGATGGTTTGATGTTGCAAGAAACATTTGATACACTACTGAAAGACCTAAATCAGAACAGTACGTGGTCTGTATGACATCTTTCCAGAATTTTTGGGATGCTGATGTCATATTACACTACTGCCCTAGATGGCTTAGGTACTACAAGCTATATCAATTTTGACCTGTTTTCTGCAGTCAAGCCTTGGCCAGCATCTGTATCCTCATACTCCCTTCTCCGCCCCCCCCCCCCTACTCACACCCACATATACAAAGAGACACATTCTCCATCTCTAAATTAACTATCCTTTGACGCCTCAAGATGCTTTCGATCAACTCATCTCTTGTTTTAGAGAAATTACCCCCAGATTAGAGTCAATGTTTGTCCATTAGATTAGCAGTGACCTACAATCGTTTGCTACGAGATGATATAATACTGCACTGCTTTGTTAGTAAAACAATTTCGAATGTACATGCGATCTAAGTATGGAAAGGGGTTTGGCTTAGCTCTAAGAGATTTGGAAGCCACGGAACTGGAAGCTGTGCCAACCATCACCAAACGGATTAAGCTACTATTTTGTATTATGATTCCTGTGAAGAGACAATATAATCCTCAGTTTTAGCAAATGGAGCTATTTCGTACTCTGAGCTTGAATTTTAAAGTGTCACGAAAGTTGCACTCACGTTTGGACACTCATCCACATGAGATTTTGGAAATGTAAACCTTCTGGTCGTTTTAGATAATGTGATAATTTTGAAACTCAACATAGCTATACTACACCCAGTCGCACTTTTGTAGGTAACCACTTATCATCTCGTCGAAGAAATATAAACCTCTTCTTGTTGATTCGAGCAGCTGACGTGGATGTTTCACTTATATCTCGCTCTAAAGACTTAAGACTATATCGAATATGTTTAATATGAAGCCAAAGATAGATTACATTACAATTATTGCATAAATCACAGGACACCCTTGAGATAGAACTGTTGTTCCTACTGGTTAAGAAAGCATATTGTTTCCATTGATCTAAATCACAATCAGTATAGAATTCTTATCACATCACATCTACTCTGAAAAATTAAGTCAACAGTACTGTTACTTACCTGAACCAACGGTTCCGGATAATCGGTAGTGACTGTTTCATTTCCAAAATATAAATTCCTAAGCTTTTCTGCAGCTTGAGTCTGTTCTTCTATTGTCGGCAAATGTAAGCAAGGTCCCACAACTTTTTCGAATGTTTTATTCAGGCTAATTATAAGATCTGACTTATTTAGAACTTCAGCACCTAAAAAGAAAAATGGTTATTACGTAAAAAAGCTTTGCACACTTATTATTTTTCAACAATTTTTCAATCTACCAGACTCATAGCGTGTGGCACACCACAAACAATATATGTTCGTAAACGACATTTTACAGACTTTTTTTGATTACTTAAAACTTATACATCTTATTGTAGATGCAGCAGTTTGTAATGTACAAGATATCCACAATTAAAGTTCCGGTTTGAAAAATTTGTAGAAAGAGGACTACTGCTCTGAATGATGTCAAATTGGAACAAAATATTTTTGACGCAGGGGAAAATGTCATGAAACAAAAATGAATACAACCAATAATTTACCAGTAAATGGTGCTGTAGGCGTCTTAACATAAATGGGGTCATCTACAAACACCAGATCAATCTCATTACAACATCTAAGGCCATAATTGCACATTACACCATCGGTACTGTTCTGTGTACATGGTTGTACAAGTTCGGCTGTCGATATTTGTGGCAGCTTTAGTTAGGTGAGCTCATCCGACGCAGTAATGTCGTACTACATCG
This sequence comes from Schistocerca serialis cubense, assembly GCF_023864345.2. Taxonomy (NCBI): domain Eukaryota; kingdom Metazoa; phylum Arthropoda; class Insecta; order Orthoptera; family Acrididae; genus Schistocerca; species Schistocerca serialis. Next base: position 432,263,667 of record NC_064641.1, on the reverse strand, counting down.
GATGGGCAAAACAGGTTTTCATTCGTCCTGAAGCCAAAAACCGCATAAAAAGCGAAAGACATCTGTTCATATCGTGATGCTGACGCAAAACATGTGAATTCAGTATGCTGTCCAGCGTTTTCTGCCTCTAGTGGAAATCCAGAAACAGCGTCTTCCACAACGGCCAGGCTGTTTGGAAATGATAATTCCAGCATTTTCGAAATTGCTCTGCAGCAGCGCCTACATTGGCTATGCAGCGTGGGGAGAAGTGCCGTCTTGCTCGAAAGTGATCCCATTTACACATACACCCTGTTGGAGTCTTGGAATGACGTTGGTGTTCAGCACACTATCATAGCCTTTACTAGTGACGGTACAGGTAACAGGACCCTCAGGATTCATCTCCTCGAAAAAATGTTACCCGACGATAAACTATGCTGTCAACCCGCACTACACTGTCAACTTAGCAGAATGCCATATTTTGCAGTTCTTCGTATTGACATGTCCTCGAAGATGAAAATGGGCCTTGTCTTTCCACAGACGTTCCGTGGCCATTCGTTTCCTACCTCTGTAAGTAGGCTGTTTATGTTTTCTTGTTGGCAACGTTACGTAGCGCTCAATATGAAAATGAAATCACTGGCTGTGCTGTGTGCAGTCTGTGGCTAGTTTGCATTGTTGTCTGCCATTGTAGAGAGGCAGCTGGATGTTAACAGCGCGTAGCGTTGCGCAGTTGGAGGTGAGCCGCCAGCAGTGGTGGATGTGGGGTGAGAGATGGCGGAGTTTTGAAATTTGTCATGAACTGCTATATTTATATATGATGATATCAAGGTAAATACATTGTTTGTTATCTATTAATATCTTTCATTTGCTAACTATCCCTATCAGTAGTTAGTGCCTTCAGTAGTTTGAATCTTTTATTTAGCTGGCATGAAACTGTATTTTGTCTGTACTTTGTAAACTGTTCATATTTTTTTGGAACCATTGTGATACTATGAGAGCTTTGAATGATATATTTGGTATGGGATCATGATTTTTAAAGTACGTTTGAGGCAGATGACACTTTTGACATGAGCAGAGAATTTTTTTTAGGTTTTGAAATTATTGCAGAAAGCTACGACGTTTTTGAGATTTGACTGAGGTGTTATGATATTTTTACGACGACGATGTGTATTATGCTGTTGAGGTATGTTTATGATCAATAAGCTGATGCAATTATGATGAAATATTGAAGTGTCGTCGCAAGATTGACGTGTCGACGAATATATATATGTGTAATAAGGTAAGGAGTAATGAGTAGTGGGACTTTGACTTGTGAAAAAGGATGTTGGAAACCAAGAATCGTACTTTAAGAGTTATGAAATGTGTGTATAAGCGTGAATGTATCACAATGCTGGCGAAAATTTTTTTAACACTGTTATATTTACAGGATTTTTTTCTACACATTTGTTACGCAAATTTTCGACCTGTGAAATGTTTATATGAGACTGTCACTGTAGCGGAAACTGCTGTCGTAAATATGTCGGTAAGAAAGGTAAGTGACCGTGACGTAATGCTTTGCGAGCGGCCAGGTGTGCCAGTTGCCTGGAGGAAAAGCCATTATTGCGAGCCCTTTTCAGCGGCACAGGTAAAAAAAAAAAATAAAAAAAGACGCCATTAACCTCGCTTCTGACATTCCTTTGTAGAAAGCATCGCAAAAACGACACGGTCGAACTTGAAAACATATGATTACACTGGATGCCTAATGAAATGACGAGAAATATTTTTATGTCTATACACCTGATTATGACTACTGTCTCTCTAGTTGAGAGATTTTTCTACTAACTTATGAAATGCCACATGGCTATTGAACGATGTTCTTATGCTTTGCTGTGTACATAGTCGCTTATTTCATTTGATATCTAGTTTCTAGCTGCAATGCAGCATTGGTTAAAATAAAATTTTATAGATGTACTAATATAAATATTTTCTGTCTACAGATCGAGTAAAAAATAATTTTTTCAAAAAAAATGAGGGAGCACAAAATGACATTTACCTTCACAGGAACTGCATTCATAATTTTCTTTTCAAGTAATTGGTAACTTTTTGGTAGAATAACTTCTTGTGGTGCACCACTTTAATTACTTAGACATTAAGATGTGATTATACATTTCCCTTATCTGCATTGTTATCTTTAGTGTACTATTTTTTCTGCTTGAGCTATGTCATGTTTAGGTATAAGTTACTGCTGTTTGCCAGGCATCGTGTTACTGAATTTTAATTTGTGTTATTCTGCTAAGCCAGATTTAATTTTTTGTTTACTGCGCATTGGCTCATATTAGTTGTAATGTTGCATTGCTTGTTAATTTAGATTTACTGTAGCTTGCTTTGCAAATTTCCATTTTTTTCTCGTTGCTGTTCATGTTAATTGTTATGTGATGCTGCATTGCCTCGTCCCTTAGTTTAGCATCTGAGCTCAGTAGATTTAAGTTAGCTTAAGAGGGGTAGACTATATAAGAAAATAACTATGATGAATTGGAAGAAATGCATTTAGACGCTATAAGAAAATGGTTTGGCCAAAAAAAAAAAAAAGTATTTTAGGTAGGATTTTCTTGGAAATAAATGATGAGGTAAGATAATGGAAAATAAAAATGAGGTAAGAAATGTGTGAACATATAAACACAGAAAGCATTCTTAGTTAGAATTTTTTTTGGTGGAAACAAAGGATGAAATAAGAGGACAGATATATGAAGTTTTGGGTTGGACTGCAGTACCAAATGTTACACTGAAAACGAACCCTGTCCTTTCCTATTGGTGTTATCCCACTATGTGTTTGTGTACCCTTGTGTATTTGTTTTCTTCCTGTCTCTGTGTAGTTTCATAGAATTTTTTCTTCTTTTAATATTAAGCTACATTCACTATGATGAGGAATACTGTTATCCTCGAATATAATTGGCATTAATAATATGTTATTTACTTTGTAAAGATGTTTAGACATTATTTATTCTGTTTTGTGTTAATGCTCATGTGTGAAGTTGGTGTTTCGAAAGTTATTCTGATCTTTTATGTATGTACTCATGTCATAATTCCTGGAACACTGACGTATATGTTATTTCGATTCTTTTGTAAAGCCTGTACTACAAATGTTATCTGTATTATTATGTTCTTTAATGATGTATTTTGTACTTTTGTTATTGTATTTTTATGTTACCAAATTGTAATTGTTACCAGTTCTTCAAATTAAGTAACATTTCACTGCACACGTTTCTGTTGGTCATAGTACATGGACAATATGTGAGAAGTAGGGACTGTTAGTGTTTGCACGTGTGTTACTAATTCAGCAAGGGACTGGATAACAGCATTGCTGGTTCTAAGGACATTTCAAAAATTTTTTTTTGTGAGCACACAAGTGGTGGTTTATGGACTTGCTATATTCTCCGCAAGACTCTTCGATGGTGAATGTGCACCTGCACAATCGCAACAGATGGCTGCTGGCCATCTCTACAAGGACTACAGTGGGTCTGCACCTCTGGTGGCCCACCAATACCATTATTTCTACAAGGACTGCAGTGGGTCTGCACCTCTGGTGGCCCACCAATACCGTAATCTCTACCAGGACTACAGTGGGTCTGCTCTGTGATGACCTACCTACCAATATTCGTCAGAACTTCGAATGACTCTGCTGTGGGTTTGCTCTGTTGTGGACCATTACCTGTATGCATGTCAAGAGTCAGCACTGTCTTTCCGTTGGAAGGACAACACTACTTCTTCAAGACTGCATGGAAATCCACTACTTCCGTGTGCATTTTCTTCTACTGCTCAGACTTTGAGAAAAACACCACTATTTTACCGTAATGAACGATCAGGACTGTCTTTATGGACTGTGAGAAAATTTTAGCTTTTGACCAACATTGTATCAATAAGTGTGTGCATTTTATATCTTTGTTACTGTAATTGTGAAAAATTTTTGTCAAATCTGTATTGGCCAGTGCCCAACACCATTTGTAAAAATTTTTGTGGGGAGCATGGGGGCTATGTAAGTAGGCTGTTTATGTTTTCTCTATGTAAGTAGGCTGTTTATGTTTTCTTATTGGCAACGTTACGTAGCGCTCAATATGAAAATGAAATCACTGGCTGTGCTGTGTGCAGTCTGTGGCTAGTTTGCATTGTTGTCTGCCATTGTAGAGAGGCAGCTGGATGTTAACAGCGCGTAGCGTTGCGCAGTTGGAGGTGAGCCGCCAGCAGTGGTGGATGTGGGGAGAGAGATGGCGGAGTTTTGAAATTTGTCATGAACTGCTATATTTATATATGATGATATCAAGGTAAATACATTGTTTGTTCTCTATTAATATCTTTCATTTGCTAACTATCCCTATCAGTAGTTAGTGCCTTCAGTAGTTTGAATCTTTTATTTAGCTGGCAGTAGTGGCGCTCGCTGTATTGCAGTAGCTTGAGCAGCGAAGATTTTTGTGAGGTAAGTGATTTGTGAAACGTATAGGTTAATGTTAGTCAGGGCCATTCTTTTGTAGGGAATTTTGAAAGTCAGATTGCGTTGCGCTAAAAAATATTGTGTGTCAGGTTAAGCAAAGTCGTGTATAATTGTTCAAAGGGGACGTTTCACCTCCATTCGAGCAAGAAATTACAGGGCGACCGTTTGTTTTTCGTTATGCACAGTGCTCACAAGCGTATCCTAAGTTCAGACAATTCCTTGTGCACTCCATGTTTCCACATCACCGGTCGACCCCTCCTGCAGTGTTGTGACTATTTCTTCACAGACGTCAGATCAACTGCTTTCCTGTCTCTGCAACATTGCGCTTCAAAAGAACCTGTCTTTTCGAATTATCCTTTTCTCTAGGCCCGTAGCAGACATCGGACCAATGCCTTTTTTCATCCACTGGAGTAGGAATTCAGCAGAGTTCCACGTCTGTTGGTGTACAAATTCTGATGCTTACAGCGCCATCTAGTGATAAAATTTTTTTTTTTTTTGTTCAATCACTTTTCCTCTTGCGTCAATAATATACTTTTAAAATTTGACGTCATTCGGAGCAGTGGTTCTCTTTCTACAACGTTTTGAAACTCGGCATTGAATAATGGACACCATGTAGTTGCAGAAATTATAAAAATTACGAACAAATTTTTATAAATACGCTTATTTTATTAACAAATTCATTTCGGGAGCTCTAAAAGGTATTTGCACTTCGGCTATTTTCCAACCGTCATTAGAATCTCCTTAATGTCTTAACTATATAAAAGCAGTAATAGACGACGTTTGTTTGCGATCACTCACCCGTCTCAGCCGAGGTCACGCCAGTCATGACAGGCACGTGGTTAAAGCGACCTTCATTCACAGCACGAATGGGAGACTCTGATATGAATGCACTTTCGACGTCCGGTTCGGTGTTGGGGGGACCATACATTGTATGAGAAGTAGAGATTTTGCTGGAACCAAAACCAGATTAGTCTACTAACATTAAAATTACAAATTTTGACTTCTGCTGAATCTATGTTCTTATATGGAAGTTTATCTTACTCAGTATAGTACTCAAATAGTGTGATCCCATAAAATTAACATCAAATAAGGCCTATCTATCCTCAGGGAGTCACACCTAGTGATACGTGGCTGGCGACCACAGGGCCCCGAGCTGAGTCCTGGCATTGCTTCCACTTACTTATGCCAGGCTCCTCACTCTTATCTTTCCTATCTGGCCACCCTCGGCCAGCTCTTGTTCTTTTCCGACCCTGACGCTATTAGGTTTCGAGGGCTAGGGGTCTTTCATTTTCCAACCTATACTTCTCATGCAGCGTCTGACCCGGAGCGGGCGGCTGCAAAAGGCGTCTGTATCCCATGTTAGGGGCGGCCTCCAGAACTGCGGAAGGCAACGGAATACCACCGCAGATTATCTTCCCTGCATAATGCAGTCTCCATTTTATGCACAAAAAATGGCTTCCTCTCATGTTAAATCAATGTCCGGAGGTAAAATAGTCCCCCATTCGGATCTCCGGGGGGGACAACTTGAAAGGAGGCAAAAAATCAAAACGAGAATTGGTACCTGGAATGTCAGAACTCTGCTACAAGCAGGAAAACTAGAAAACCTTAAAACAGAGATGGAAAAGAATCATATGGACCTCGTAGGAGTTGCTGAAGTAAGATGGAATGGACATGGAGAGTTGCAGTCAGATGAATATGTATTCTACTACTCAGGAGGAGAAGTAAAAGGAATAAATGGAGTAGGAATGATTATGACAAAGGAATTGGCTAAATGTGTGGAATATGTAGAGTATGCAAATGACCGGGTTATAGGTGTGAGGCTGAAAGGAGCACAAAAAGATTTACTGATTGTCCAGGTGTATATGCCAACTTCAGAACATGATGACCAAATTGTAGAGGAAACGTACAATGTAATAGAGAGAATAATGGACGAAAATAAAAAATGCTGCAAAATAGTAATGGGAGACTGGAACGCCATTGTGGGAGAAGGGAAAGAGGGAAACATAGTAGGCAGTCATGGTCTTGGAAAGAGAAATGACAGAGGTGAATGGTTAATTGACTTCTGCAGGGAAAGGCAGCTGATAGTGGCAAACACATGGTTCAAGAACCATAAGAGGAGGCTCTACACTTGGAAATCACCAGGGGATAAATATGGAAACCAAATCGATTTTATACTGGTAGAAGAAAGATACAGGAATGGAATCAAGAAGGTGCACACATTACCAGGTGCAGATATTAATAGTGACCACAGCTTACTTATGGCAGAAATAGAAATAAGAATGAAAAAACTGAAAAAGGCGACAATGGTGAAATGGGATCTAGAGAAGATAAGGTCCAACAAAGAACAAATTACAGAAATGCTGTCTCGGGACTTTCTAAACACATTACGAGACAAAGAAGCACCTGATAAGGCCAGCGAGTACTGGAATATGCTGAAAGAAGGAATCATTAAAGCAGGACAGCAAAATATAGGATATGTAAAAGGGAAAAGGTCAAAAAAACCATGGGTCACACAAGAAATGATTTCCAAGATGGAGGAGAGAAGAAAATTGAAAAACAAGAACACTGAAGATGCAAGAAAGATATACCGAAGGTTAAATAACGAACTACGAAGAGAAACAGAGCAGGCTAGGAAAAAATGGCTAAAAGAGGAATGTGATGAAATTGAAGAACTGGACAGGAAAGGAAGATACGACTTACTATACAACAGAGTAAAGACTATGACATGGGAACAAAACAGAGCAGGAAGTGCTACTATGGAAATTTTGAGTAAAGACGAAGAGGTAGTGTATAAAGATCGTGACGATGTCCTCCAGAGATGGGAAGAATATATAAAAGAGCTATATGACACAAATAGCAAACCAGAAACTCTGGAACTTGAATCACACAACAGTGTAAGTGATGAAGAGAAAGGACCGACCATCATAATGGAAGAAGTAAAGTCTGCTATTGCTGCAATGAAAAATGGCAAAGCAGTAGGTACAGATACAATACCGGGAGAAATACTAAAATGCTTGAACCACAATGGAATAAGAGAAATATTGAGGTTATGTAATAAAATATATGACAGTGGTGAATGGCCTGAGGACTTTTTGACAACAGTAATGATTCCATTGCCGAAAAAACAAGGAACCAAGAAATGCAGCGAGCACAGGACAATCAGCCTCATTTCACATGCAGCCAAAGTGATGTTAAGAATAATTAATAAAAGACTTGAAAAAGTAATAGACGAGAATCTCGGCGAGGAGCAGTTTGGCTTTAGACGGAATACGGGCACAGAGATGCAATAGGGCTCCTACGAATCTTAGGAGAAAGGTTTATTGAAAAAGGAAGAGACCTATATATGTGCTTCATCGATTTAGAAAAGGCATTTGACAATGTTGTTTGGGACAAGCTGGCGACTATTATGAGGGAAAAGAGAGTGGACTGGAAAACCAGAAGACTTATAAACTCATTGTACCTTAATCAAAAAGTTTCAGTTAAAGTGAGAGGAGAAAGTACAAACTGGATCAGACTAGGGAAAGGAGTAAGACAAGGATGCTGTTTATCACCTACTCTTTTCAACCTGTACTTGGAAAATATGATTGACCAATGCTCATTAGATGACAAAGGAGTAGAAATTGGAGGAAGAAGAGTAGGGTGCTTGAGATTTGCTGATGACATGGTCCTTCTAGCCACAGGGGAAAAAGAATTACAGGATTTGGTGGACACCATTGCAACTAACGGAAAAAAATATGGAATGAAAATTAACACAAATAAAACAAAAGTATTGGCAATAGGAGGAAATAAGGAACTAAAAATTGTGCTGAATGGAGAAAAACTAGAACAGGTGCAAAATTTTAAGTATCTTGGAAGCAGGATAGACACCGACTGGAAGTGCACCACAGAAATTAAAATAAGGATAGCAATGGCAAAAGAGGCGTTTTATAAGAAAAGGAGAATCTTCTGCAGCGGGATGGACAGAGAACTAAGAAAGAGACTCATAAAATGTCTTGTATGGAGTGTTCTTCTATATGGCGCTGAAACATGGACTATGAGGAAAAAAGACAGAGAAAGGCTGGAGGCTTTTGAGATCTGGACATGGCGGAAGATGGAAGGAATAAGTTGGATGGACAGAGTAAAAAATGAAGAGGTACTGAGAAGAGTGGGAGAGAAACGGCAGTTACTAGATGTAATAAAGAGAAGAAAACGAAATTGGATTGGGCATATATTAAGAAAAAATGACGGACTGATAAAAACAGTTTTAGAAGGTTATGTAGAAGGGAAAAGAAAGCGAGGAAGGAAGAGATTCCAGATACTGGATGACATGATGGACGGTACAACATACAGCAGCCTTAAGAAGGAAGCAATGGATCGCAGAAAATGGAGAGGCAAAGGACCTGCTAATATAGCAGATAACTAATGATGATGATGAAGGCCTATCTGTGCTGTTCTTACTTATTCGAGTGAGCGTCCAGTACACAGTTTATTCCGCCAAAAATTTAATTATAGTTTCCATACCACTGCAAAGTGACGTTTGCTCCGATCACATTAAGTTTCCATTTTACCTAAGTCTATCGCCTTGACGAACTGATATACCCTCACAAATTCAGTGTTAACTTCCTAAAGCTGTTGAGACGTCGAATTCGTTTCTTCATAAAATGTATCTCGATTTTAGATATGCAGTGTGGCTATAGTTCTTTATTTCTGTACCCCTACTGACATATAAAACAGCCTTATTACAGGCAGGTGCTATCGTATTGGTACTTAACAGTAAGCTCCAATCTTATACACAATTTACTATTTGTAACCTATTTGTCACCACTTTCTATTTCAATAACTATCGTTTCGATTATGTTCCTGACTCAGAAATGATTTCTCTTTAACGGCAGATGGTCAAATTTACGCTTGACGTCTTCCTTATAGGATTCCTCGGACAGAAAGAAAGCTACAGAAATCAGCATGGAGCGGTGGGTGAAAAGGGAACTGGGAAGGTCACGTTGACATATGTAGTCGGAAAAGGTATGTCAGGTGCCCTCAACTTCGTCACATGAACACAGTATTATTTGCTTAGGACTTGCTTGGCGCAGATGTTATTGACGCACATGCTTCCAATGGTAGTTCAGACGCTTCCCCAATACTTGCAGTTGTTTTACGCACATACCTGCCCTCACTTTGGAGAGCACTTGCCACTCTATGTCCCACACTAGCCTCGAGGAATTTGTAACGCTTCGTAGAAAATCGGCAGGTGGTATTTCACAGTATTACTCATTTCTCCAGCAAAGGTGAGCTAAAATTACTATACGTCCTGTTTAGTCGGACTCGCCATTTGTTAAAGGTACTGGAATATGTTTATATTAGCTATCTTATTGGCAGAGAGCTGTAGCGAGTACTACATTTTTACTAATAAAATTAAGTGCTGACCAGACCGACGATGACTGACAAGTCATTTTCAATAGGCTATAGATACCTCTTAGCTGATGGTTACGTCAGATCTTGTGGAGACTCGACAATATCGTAAAAATGCAACTAGAAGACTCCTTTAGTATGGGCATCGCGAGTATGTTAAATTGCGAAGTGTTCGGACAAAGCTCGGAGACTGGAATTTTTTTTCCAGCATTAGTTATCTGACTGATTTCATGCGGCACGACATGAATTCCTCTCCTGTGCCAATTTCTTCATCTCAGAGTAGCACTTGCAATCTACGTCCTCGATTGAGTAGCACTTGCAACCTACGTCCTCAGTTATTTGCTGGAGCTATTCCAGTCTTTGTCTTCCTCTACAGTGTTTACATCTTCAGCTCCCTCTAGTGCCATGGAAGTTATTCCGCGACGTCTGAACAGGTGTCCTGCCTTCCTGCCGCTTCTCTTAATCAGTGTTTTCCATACATTCCTTTCCTTGCTGGTTCTGTGAAGAACCTCCTCATTCCTTACATTACCAGTACACCGAATTCTCGACATTTTTCTGTACCATCAGACCTCAAATGCTTCGATTTTCTACTGTTTCGGTTTTTCCCACACTCCATGTTTCACTGCCATACAATGCTGTGCTCGAAACGCACATTCTTAGAAATTTCTTCCTCAAATTAAGGTGTACGTTTGAAACTAGTAGACTTTTCATGGGCAGGAATGCGCTTTTTACCAGTGATATTCTGCTTTTGATGTCCGGCCCGCTTCCTCCGTCCGTCATGGGCTCTTTTTCTGCATAGGTATCAGAATTCCTAAACTTCATGTACATCGTAATCACCAATCGTTCTTCTCATTCTTACTGTTTCTCGCTACTTTCGCCTTTGTTCTATTTACTGTTGCGGCCACATGTTGTAAGCGTTGCTTCATGCAGTGGAGAATGGCAAAACAGAGGCAGCCAGCGATCGAGGCGTTGCGAAGTAAGCACGGCACAGATAGTTGCTGTCTACCAACCGGCTGATGCAAGGATGCCCACAGACCGAGCGCCGAGCGAAGCATGGAAAGTGCTGAGTAAGGGAAGTGAGGTCAGCACGCTAAGTTATGCTGCAATATACTGCTGGAGTAATAACAAGAAGCTACCACCGAGGGTAAAAAACGTCCTCCTGTCGGATATAAATAGTGGAGCGCAGGCAACAATGGATAGAATCCGTTAGGAAGCAGTGCGGATCTGAGGACGGACGTGGTCCGTGTCCGAATGTTCAATCTTCGTTGGTGACGATTCCGGAAGTCTGTTTCAGCTCGCATGAGTGATGCGTTCGCCGCCAGATGTCAACTTCAGCTCTGGGAGTCGGCCCGAGTTCGGTCGGCACCATGGCTGACTAACTACAGCGAGAACTTACAGCAGGAACGGCCGCTGCTCGGTCTACGTCACAGGCGCCGGCGGGGAATGACGCCCGGACTTCACGGTAACACGGTCCCACGGGTGTGGTCCGTCCATGGCAGGACCTCGCGGACTTTGCGACTAACGGCTTCCCAGCTGCCGGTGCAGCAGGCGTCGGCAGCTGACCTCACGACGACGCAGCACCGTGGGCGTGCCTGTACTGCTGGCCGGCGACGAGTTCATCTCAACCACAGGGCATCCTGGCTTCAGCGAAGCACTAGTGGCCTGAGGCTACCGAGTGCGATCGGTGGCGCGCATTGCGGGCATTGTCGGGGAATCTACATAGCAGCAGCCAGGCGGAGGCAAAAATGGCTCGGTGCACTATGGGACTTAACTTTTGAGGTCATCTGTCCCCTAGAACTTAGAACTACTTAAACCTAACTAACCTAAGGACATCACACACATCCATGCCCAAAGCAGGATTCGAACCTGCGACCGTTGCGGTCGCGCGGACTGTAGAGCCTAGAACTGCCCGGCCACCCCAGCCGGCCCAGGTGGAGGGATCCGCAGGGCTGGGCAGCGAAGACGAGGGAGAAATTGTAAAGAAAGTTCAATAAATAATTGTAAAACTCCACGCCGTCTCAGTCTTTGGCGCAGCCACTGTGTCTGCTGCTAACAAGTACGGCAGAAGTCGTAACAAGTAGCAAACGGCTGTAACAAGAGGTGCAGAAGTCGTAACAAGTGGCCATCTGCCATAACTTTACTCTCAGTCCATATTCTGCACTCAGACTGTTCATTGTGTTCAACAAATCCTCTAATTCTTCTTCACTTTCAATGAGGATAACAATGCCGTCAGTGAATCTTATAACTGATATGCTTTGGCTATGAATTTTAATTCCAGTCTTGAATCTTTCTTTTATTTCCAAGAAGTTGTATGGGCTAACAAAAGTGGCTTGTCAGTCGAAATTGGATTAACCAATTAAAACTGTTCTATTACAGGACGTCACTCATAGTCAGCTGCGACAATTCGAAAAGCTCTGTGAACAGAGTTGCGACTGCTCCACCGCGACTCCATGAGGGCACAGAGAGCAAGTGCGCCGCGACACCAGCGCTGGCGCCAGTCGGCGTGCGAGACCAGCTGGGCACATCAGGCAGCGGAGCGGCGCGGCGGGGGAAGGCCAGTGTCCCGGACACGAACAACGGACTCCCGCTTGCCAGTCTTCGGCTGTCAGATCTTCACCCCAGCTCACAGGTGACTGCTGATGTGAGGCCGTCTCCTTCCTGTCCTCACGAGTCACCCGGGTATGTAAAAATCAGTCTTCAAATACCTTTTAACTTCTGTCTTCTGGCGCCGAGGCTGCTGCTTGCTATTCCATTACAGCGGCGGACTTGGTGCGTCTGTGCATGATGTAGTCTCTTCTTGCATGACAGTCTTCAGCACCGAAACTAACTGAAAACTACTGCTACTCTTCTTCACTTCTCTTCGTCTGTAAGACCCACTGCGTCTCGCGTATTTATTCACTTCAGTTTACTGAAGGTGAACGACTTCACGTTGAAAAACTTCTCGAAGAGTCTTCTTAACGTCGGTCATTGGCTCTTGGAATGTAGGCGAGGGCCTTTGCTCACATGTGACATCTGGGAAAACTTGAGCCGGTCGGGCGATGCCCTGACAGCTGAATCGACAGCGTCCGCTTTGTGGAACTTGCTGACTTCGTGGTCATTGTCTCTTCTGCTCTGTTGTTTTGCCCGCTGTAGGCCAGTGTGTAATTCTTCTAAACTAAACTAAGTTTTTCGTTTATATTCTAATTTCTACTTCACTTTGATTTCACTAATTTATTTACTTAAGTACCGCTCAACAAGTATATTGCCTACACAGTGTGCGACTTTGTTGCTGTAAGTCATTATGTGCCATTTGTTGTTACTGATTTGTTGTGAGTTGTGTTGTGTCTGTGTGTGTGTACACTTCATGATTACGTGTTCTTGTATTTTGTTATTTATTTTGTCTACATTCTATGTATCATACTTGTTCTCGTGTGCAATTTGTTTTATTGTGTTCAATTTTTCTGTGTAATAATGTCTCTTCATGGGTATTTTATTCCGTCGGTGTAGTAAATATCTGAACCTGGTTTCTTTATGAGTTACGGGGCACGTCTTGTGCATCGGAGACTGAAGAACGTCGGAGGACAGGGAACCTTGCAGGGTGTTCAACTAAGGGAACGGGTGTTACAGGACTCTCCCAACTTCTGAATCTGCTCGTCCATCCCCTTCCAAATAATATTTACACCGAGCCTCATCGTGGTCTTAAAATTACCTAAATGTCCTCTTCCCGGTGTTTCATGACAGTACCTAAATAATCACAGTACCAGTACCAGTGATGAAACAATTTTATCTCTGTGGCCTCCCCATCATAACATAAGACTTGAATATATCTCGCTCTTTAATGTGGGCCAATTCAGCGTCTGCGCCTTCTTGCTGGGCAACATCCTTAAATGAGAGAAGTCACCATCAAAATCGGCACATAATCGGTACTCTGGATCGGTGCCAGTCGCCAGCATCCAACTAAGGACTTCTTTATCAGTATTTAACTGAAAATTCCAGTGTCATAAATACAATTTAAACTTTTCAAACGTAAATAAAACAGCCAAGGCCCAGAGTTCATACAACGAGTACTTAGCTTTGTAAGTAGGCTGTTTATGTTTTCTTATTGGCAATGTTACGTAGCGCTCTGTATGAAAATCACTAGCTGTGCTGCGTGCAGTCTGTGGCTGGTTTGCATTGTTGCTGGCCATTGTAGTGTTGGGCAGCTGGATGTTAACAGCGCGTAGCGCTGCACAGTTGGAGGTGCGCCGCCAGCAGTGGTGGATGTGGGGAAAGAGACGGCGGAGTTTTTAAATTTGTAAGACTGGATGTCATGAACTGCTATGTATATAATGATTTTTCAACACTATTAAGGTAAATACATTGTTTGTTCTCTATTAAAATCTTTCATTTGCTAACTATGCCTATCAGTAGTTAGTGCCTTCCGTAGTATGAATCTTTTATTTAGCTGGCAGTAGTGGCACTCGCTGTATTGCAGTAGTTCGAGTAACGGAGATTTTTGTGAGGTAAGTGTTTCTGAATGGTATAGGTTAATGTTAATCAGGGCCATTCTTTCGTAAGGATTATTGAAAGTCAGATTGTGTTGCGCTAAAAATATTTTGTGTCAGTTTAAGCACAGTCACGTATATAATTTTTCCAAGAGGACGTTTCATTTGTAGATTTTGTTTATTGTTAGCGTGTAATTGGAGAGAGAATCTCCTTTGTACTTGCAGCCTTTCATTGTTGTACAGTAAAACAGGTGTGGCACACATGTAAATTTGCACCAAGTATTTCGTAGCTGCGCTTGCAATTAACTAGATATTATTTTCAGTGCTATGTTAATGTGTTCTCCTACTTTTGCTCTTCAAATTGTGTTTTTCTGTGTTGTCGTGTGAAATATTGTGACAATAACGGCGTGTGAAAAACGTAATACTAGGCTCCAAAGTAAACTGAGAAATGACAGTGAAGACGAAAGCAGTGTGTTAGCGCCACCATGTAATGAATTAACTAATGTTCAAAGTAGTAATTTGGTAACTGTACATAGGGAAATGGAGCGGGCTGCAAATAATGGTGAAGGCAGTGAAACAATTAGTGAACAGGGAAGCATTATCGATCGATCACTCCGCAAAAGCTTGCCTCAGAAATCCGAAATGACAGGACACAATCTTGCAAATACTGTAGATTCAGGTTTTGCGTCCTCGCCATTTTCTCAAATAAGTCAAGACACATTTTCTGCTTTTCAAAATGCGAATATTGCAGGTTCAAATGCATTGCCGAATAGCACTGAGGAACATGTTTCAGACACCAGTGCATTGTTATTACAATTAATGCAACAAATGGGACAAAACCTTCAAAAGTTAGACACAATGGAACAAATTCTTCAAAAGTTAGACACAATGGAACAAAATCTTCAAAAGTTAGACACAATGGAACAACACCAGAAACAAACATAGCAACAGTTGGACACAATGGAACAAAATCTTCGGAAGTTAGACACCATGCTTTAACAAACACGTGAAGATTTAACTACTGAGTTACATAACATTGAATCGAAATGTCAAAAAGTCTGTAATGATGTAAAATCACGAATTTGCGAGCATTTTCAACCTATTTTTTCGCGACATGAAAATGCATTACAGAATCACAAAGCAGCCATAAAAGAACTGCAAACCATTGTTCATGAAAATCGTGAGACCTTGTGGGCTAAAATTGATTCAGTTGCATCTACTGATTCGGTTACGCTACTTGCAAAAACTCAGGAAAACACAGTAGATACGATTTCAACACAAATGGACACTCTGAAACTTGGTTCAGAAAAACACACTGAGGAAATAAGTACACTATTGGAGAAAGTAGCCAAACTTTCAGATCAGTTCACTAACTTATCTACATAGGTAGATGATGATCTGAATGACACAAGACCTGTAGCCTTCACGGACACTGAAGAGTATGAAAAAATTAGAAAATTAAAACAAAATCAAAATCAAATCAATACACAGTACAAAAGAGAAATCCGGGAAGTACAAGATCAGTTGGCACAAGTAATACAAGAATTACATATTTCAGAGGACACTCGCGCTCCAATACGGGAAGAGGGACATAGAAATACGGAACAGCTACAAAATAATAACACAGGGCATTTCGGAAATTATGAAAGAAATTGGCAAGGTGCACCGAATTTTGAGATGGAACCGCCGACACGAAGTAGCAATGACCGATATGCGACTCGTTGACATGATGATTTTGATTATAAGCTGTTTATTACTACACATAAATTCAAGAAATTTAAGAATTCCAGCAATGACATTCATCCACAAGCGTGGCTTCATCAATTCACTCATTGTTTTCCTCCCAACTGGTCATTGGAGCACAGGTTAGAATTTCTGTGTGGCTACTTGGAGAATGAACCAGCTGTAAGAATAGAATGTGATCCATCATTCACGATTGTCACAGTGAAGGAGAATTTTATCATGCCTTCCTCTCAGCGTATTGGTCTCAAGCTACACAAGACCGAGTAAAACATAGCATCATAATGATGAAACGTTTCGAACAATCTGAATTTTCCAGTCTTATGAAATATTTTGAAGACATGTTGCATAAGAATCAGTATCTTTCAAACCCATACAGCCCCTCAGAACTCATCTGCATTTGTTTAATCAAATTGCCTGAACATTTACGACATATTATTTTAGCAGGGCTTTGCAAAGACGACATTGAAGCTTTTCAGGGACTTTTACAAGAATTAGAAATTGACACTGACAATCGCGGAACGCGAAAACAGGAACACAACAATTACAGGTCACATCCGTCGCAATTCTGCGATGAAACAAATAATAACTGGACACGACGAGGCTATTCTCACAACACAAATCGTGACCAAAAACAGACACCACCCATATGACAACCACTGGCAGAGTAATAGTTACAGAGAAAGTTCGCATTTCCGTAGTAATGAATATGACAGAGACAATCATAGAAACAGACAATATGGTAACCAGAACTATTATTATCAAGGGAGACAGAATAATTTCAGACGCAACAGTTCAGGGTGCAGTTACGATTCAGGGAGAAATTCTCCACCACGTGACGGACAAGAAAGAAACTGTGGAATCTACCGACATGACAACAGACGATATAATCATAACGACAGACCTGAATTTTGTCAGAACTGGCGGGATTCAAAGAGAGCAGGGCACCCTCGACAAGGTGAATTTGTAGAAGTTAGGTCTCCTAATCTTAATAACGACGCGCGCCAACAAAGAGACAGAAAATGACTCGCACAGCAGGCAGCCGCGTGCGACAGCTGGCTCAGAGAAAAAAAACATAGATGCTAACCTTGAGAAAAATTCCAGTATTCTTTACCGACATATACCACACGATGACTCCGTTGAAGTTGGAGCTCTGCATACTAGTAAGAGTAAAGGCGTGCACCACATTTCATATGTAAAACCGTTTATTGAAAGATAATCTACTTTTTAACTTTGTCTTTGCCATAAAACTTTTCACTTCACGCTACTAGTACAATTTGTCAAACTGAGAAACTGTTAACATGCAACAATGTTTTGAAGTCAACTATCTAATCTAGAACCTATGGAACATTTTTAAACAGAAATTACGAATGCATTGTTCTAGTGAACAGACGACACAGTGTTGTATTTGTACATTCTTGCTTGTTAGTTGCATGATTACATAACGACTATCAGGCTTACATACTTAGGACATATACTGGTACTACTAATGAGATTTTAATGCAACATTTTGGTTTACTTGAAGATACATTCTGGGTTTAAAGTACTTTCTGTGAGATACCAGATGACCCAGTGGTTAGTTTATGTGACAGCTACACGATTATATCATGACATTACTAATGAGTGACAATTTACAATGTTGCTTTTGTGGTGTATCTGTTTTATATCTGCACAGTTTTCTTGAATTATTCTGGAAAGTAAAACATGTTTTAGTAGTAACTTTTGTGGTATAGCTACAAGGAGACAACCTTTTCC
Organism: Schistocerca serialis cubense; assembly: GCF_023864345.2. Lineage (NCBI taxonomy): Eukaryota > Metazoa > Arthropoda > Insecta > Orthoptera > Acrididae > Schistocerca > Schistocerca serialis. Next base: position 432,245,880 of record NC_064641.1, on the reverse strand, counting down.
GTAGCACAACAATACGTTACAGCACAGTACTTTCTTCATCACAGCAATAAGCATAATAACTAAGATATCTATACTCAAAGCATTTCACTTTTGTTTATGATGAGGTAAGTACATTGACTTCTGCAGAACTTTGCATTCGGAGGACGATAACTATGAGACTTCCACAGAGATTATCTTACAACATGACGCACAGTTTAGCGCTACAGTACACGTATTTGAGTGATTAATTTTGTACTTAAAACATTTATTTTTAAAGATATTTGAAGTACAATGATACAAAGGTTTTCCGTGATAAATTTCATTCCATTGCTGTAATCTGTAACACCTGAGGGTATTATTCATTAATCCTCAGGGGGGTACATGCTTACTTTGTGTACCATGTGTTTGGCAAGCACAAGGAGCCCTAGCTAATATGGTATTTGCTTATACAACTTTACACATTGGTACCATATTTCTCTAACACACAAATGACACAGCTATCTGATCACTTAACTGAGAGATAAACATTTTTTTTACTTCATCAGTGAGACATGTTTACGCAATTACACAGTTGGGTAACTTCACATTTACGAAATTGTATTTTGTCTGTACTTTGTGAACTGTTCATATTTTTTCGGACCCATTGTGATATTATGAGAGCTTTGAATGATATATTTGGTATGGGATCACGATTTTTAAAGTACGTTTGAGGCAGATGACACTTTTGACATGAGCAGAGAAATTTTTTTAGGTTTTGAAATTTATGGAGGAAGCTACGACGATTTTGAGAGTTGACTGAGGTGTTATGATGTTATTATTACGATGACTATGTGTATTATGCTATTGCGGTATGTTTATGATCAATAAGCTGATGCTATATGAGTTATTTGATTATGCTACGTTTCTGTTATGATGAAATATTGAAGAAGAGTCGACAAATAAGGTAAGGAATAATGAGTAGTGGTTAGGGACTCTGGTTTGTGAAAAAGGTTGTTGGAAACCAAGAATCGTACTTTAAGAGTTATGAAATGTATGTAAATGCGTGAATGTATTACAATGCTGACGAAAAATTTTTTGTACACTGTTACATCAATACTATTTTGTTCCTACAGATTTGTAACGCAAATTCTTGACCTGTGAAATATTTTTATATGAGACTGTCACTGTATTGGAAACTGGTGTCGTAAATATTTCGGTAAGAAAGCCAAGTGACCTTGACGTAATGCGTCCTGAGCGGCCAGCTGTGTCAGATACCTGGAGAAAAAGCCATTAGTGCGTGCCTTTTCAGAGGCACAGGTAAAAAAAAAAATGAGGGAGCACAAAAAGACATTTCCACTTCACAGGAATTGCATACATAATTTTTGTCAGTGACTTGGTAACTTGTCTGCTAGAGCAAGTTACAGTGATGCATCACTCTAGTGTTAAGATGTGACATAGGTATTAAACATGGCCATTTTTACTGTAATATTTTTCTGCTTGAGCTTTGTCATGTTTAGATACAAGTTATTGCATTTGCTGCTGCTGTTTGCCAGGCATAGTGCTACTAAATTTCACCTTGTATTACTCTGTTAGCCAGTTTTACTACTGATTTATTTTTCTTTTTGCTGCACGTTGGCTCATATTAGTTGTAATGTTGCATTGCTTGGTAATTTAGATTTACTGTAGCTTGCTTTGCCAATTTCCATTTTTTTGTCATTGCTGTTTGTGTTAATTGTTTTGTGCTGCTGCATTGCCTCATCCCTTAGTTTACGCATCTGAGCTCAGTAGATTTAAGTTAGCTTAAGAGGGGGTAGCCTATAAGAGAATGAGTTGCAATGAATTTGAAGAAATGCACTGAGAGGCTATACGAGGAAAGTACACAAAACAGGTATAGATAGGACTTTTTGGAAATAATGAAGAACAAAGGGAGATCTCCGAGAAGTAAAGAAAGTTTTGTTTGCAAAATACTGCAGTAAAACAAACCCTGTCCTTTCCTTGTGTTATCCCACTATGTGTTTGTGTACCCCTGTTTATTTATGTTCTTCCTGTCTTTATATGTTTATCTGATAAGACTTATGTTGTAGAATTTTTCTAATACTCAGCTACATGAACTATGATGAGGAATACTGTTATCCTCAAATATAATTTGCATTAATAATATGTTATTTACTTTGTAAAGATGTTAGACATTATTAATTCTGTTCTGTTTTAATGCTCATGTGTGAAGTTGATGTTTCAATAATTATTCTGATCTTTTATGTATTTACTTATGTCATAATTCCTGCAACACTGATGTATATGTATATTTCTATTCTTTTGTAAAGCCTGTATTACTACAAATTTTATTGTTATGTTCTTTAATAATGTATTTTGTACCTTTGTTATTGTATTCTTATGTTATAAAATTGTAGTTGACACCAGTTCATCATATTATTAACTTGTAAGTTCCATTTCACTGCACACGTTTCTGTTGGTCATAGTATATGGACAATATGTGAGAAGTAGGGACTCATAGTGTTTGCACGTGTGTTAATAATTCAACAAGGGACTGGATAACGGCATTGCTGGTTCTAAGGACAATCAAAAAAAAATTTGTGAGTGCACAAGTGGTGGTTTATGGACTTGCTATATTGTCCACAAGACCCTTCGATGGTTATTGTGCACCTACACAGTCGCAACAGATGGTTGCTGGATGTTTCTACAAGGACTACAGTGGGTCTGCATCTTTGATGACCCACCAATACCATTATTCCTACAAGGACTACAGTGGGTCTACACCTTTGCTGACTCACCAGTACCATTATTTCTACAAGGACTGCGGTGGGTCTGCACCTCTGGTGGCCCACCAATACAACAATCTCTACCTGCACTACAGTGGGTCTGCACCTCTGGTGGCCCACCAATACCGTAATCTCTACCAGGACTACAGTGGGTCTACTCTGTGATGACCTACCTGCCAATATTCTTCAAAACTTCGACGGACTCTGCTGTGGGTTTGCTCTGTTGTGGCCCGTTACCTGTCTGCATGTCAAGAGTCAGCAAAGTCTTTCCATTGGAAGGACAACACTACATCTTCAAGGCTGCATGGAAATCCACTACTTCCGTGTTCATTTTCTTTTACTGCTCAGACTTTGAGAAAAACACTGCAATTTTACTGTGATGAACGATCAGGACTGTCCTTATGGACTGTGAGAAAATTTTAGCTTTTGACCAACATTGTATCAACAAGTATGTGCATTTGAAATCTTTGTTATTGTAATTATGAAAAATTTTATCAAATTATTATTGGCCACTGCCCAAAACCATTTGTAAAATTTTTTGTGGGGTGCATGGGGGCTATGTAAGTAGGCTGTTTAAGTTTTCTTATTGGCAACGTTACGTAGCGCTCTGTATGAAAATCACTGGCTGTGCTGCGTGCAGTCTGTGGCTGGTTTGCATTGTTGTTGGCCATTGCAGTGTTGGGCAGCTGGATGTGAACAGCGCGTAGCGTTGCGCAGTTGGAGGTGAGCCGCCAGCAGTGGTGGATGTGGGGAGAGAGATGGCGGAGTTTTTAAATTTGTAAGACTGGATGTCATGAACTGCTATGTATATTATGATTTATCAGCACTATTAAGATAAATACATTGTTTGTTCTCTATTAAAATCTTTCATTTGCTAACTATGCCTATCAGTAGTTACTGCCTTCCGTAGTTTGAATCTTTTATTTAGCTGGCAGTAGTGTCGCTCGCTGTATTGCAGTAGTTCGAGTAACGAAGATTTTTGTGAGGTAAGTGTTTTGTGAAAGGTATAGGTTACTGTTAGTCAGGGCCATTCTTTCGTAGGGATTATTGAAAGTCAGATTGCGTTGCGCTAAAAATATTGTGTGCCAGTTTAAGCACAGTCACGTATATAATTTTTCTAGGGGGACGTTTCAGCTTCCTGCAAAGAAGGGAACTGAGAAGCGTAAGCAACCGGCCTCCTCCCGTTAGGGTAATCCTGAAGCAAAACCGTGGTCATCCTAGAGGTCGAAGCGTCTGTCTGGACAGTAAAATCCATTCGAAATCGGGCATAATCAGCACGGGTATCCTTGCCAGAGGGGCCTTTAGACCTTCAGACGACGTCTGCTGGACGGAATCCACTCAGACGTTTTTCGTCTTTTCTTTAGCTTGTTAAATTGGGCTGCTAACTGACTGGTGACGAACGTTTGGAACAAATTCACCATTCCAAAGAATCGTGTAACTCCTTTAGCATTTGTAGTCGGTGGGCAGTTACAAATCGTTGCTACTCGAGTCTAGTCAAACTGACTCCCTCTGAAGACACTATATGTCCCAGAAAGGAGACATGTGACCGGGAAAATTTCACCTCAGATGGTTTGCCTGTAAACCTGACTTCACGCAAATGCTTAAGAATTTTCCTGACATGGTCCAGGTGCGCCTGAAAATCTCGACTAAATCATCCACGTAGTCATAAACACAGCTGAACTTCAAATCAGAAAAAACGTTACCTAAATTGGGGGATGCTACTGCTTCTCCAGTTGAGAGGCTGAAGGAAACGCTACTGTACTCAAACAAGTTCCAGTCAGTCACAAAGGCGATTAATAGTTTTCGACTCTTCTGTACCAGCGTCATCTACTTGCTAAAGTTTATCGCTAATTTCTTTTTTTGTTTCCAATACGGTCCCTCTTCTTTGATAATATTCCATTCAAATTTGACATCATTCTGAGCAAAGTTTCGTTTTTTACAGCTCTTTGAAACTGGTACTTTAATTATAATCTTCCTGTATATGCTTCGACTGTTGTAGTAATATTGTATCTAGTGTTCTGTCCCGTCTGCTGTCACGTTAACTCATACTTAAATCTGGTATGTGTTCTTAAATTGTTCTCACTCCCTGGGTTGCCCCAGTATAATGTTTTTATGTTATCTGTTTCTGGTACTATGGTTAGCATCTTTTGAGCCTGGTTATCAGGTTACACATTTTAATTTTAATCGTTCTTACGCATCCTTGAATGAAAGGGCAGTAGTCTAGTATTACATATTTGTTGTTATTCAGCCACTCTTTGGATTTTAGCGCGTTGCTCTCACAAGTTTTTTAAGATTGCTTGTAATATGAAATTATTATTACTCACCTCTCAACCCAACTTTACCACTTTCACTTACGTCATAAAGACTTAGGTGAGTTCCTTGATTAATATCAAGTTTCCGGCTGTTAGAAATAAACCATATTTTTATTTTGTGTTCTTCACTACTGGGTAATTTCGGTTGTATTGCCATCCTCGACGAAAAATACAAACTGTTATACTCACAATTTTGCGTTTCAGTCAACATATCTATCTTCTTCACACAATTGTATAAGCTGAGATTGGGGTAAATGATCTATTGCGAGACACTCAATGATCCCCTGGCAATATTCGCTCAGAAACATCGTGATACTCTTGCATCTACTAACAGTATCAATTTCCGTCACGTCTGAAACCGGTTGTCAACGTCAATAAGTGACCCTCGTATCCGGTCCCTGTCGTTTAAGGTCTTTTTACGACCACTGTTCTTACACATGTTGCACGGATGCGAGTGGTATACGATTCCTTATGACACTTCAGAATGCCCACGTTGATACCCCAACAAATCGGGCAATTTCATTTACAGTGTGGCCAGGGGCATGTCCAAAAATGATAACGCCTTTCTGCCATTTCGTCTGGTCTCTATGCAGACGACTATTACAAAGCTGATCCATACAACACCACTTTACTGTCACGACTTACGTCAGCGGTAGAATTCCACGTGCCATCTGTTACTAGCTCTGCGTGAACTACATCAGGGGCCTTAGATGACAGGGGTGAACGATAGCTGCCACTGTTGAGCAACTGGCCGTTCAGGTGAACCAAGTGGTTACCAACAGTGTCTCCCAAATAACTGTTCATCGAACGTAGCTCTATATGAGCCACCGCAGCAGGTACCTGGTTCATGCACCTATGCTGACTGGTGTTCATCGGCAACGAAGACTGGATTTTGCACCCCAGTACCGCAACGGAACGTCTACAGAGTGGCGGCATTCAGATGAATGACGTATTATGCTCCGTCTGAACGATGGCCGTTGGCGTCTATGGTCTTGTAACTACCATCGGAGGGTCCAGGCGGGAGGAGAGAGCGTTATGTTCTGTGGAATGTTTTCGTGCCATTCCTTGGGTGATGTCGTCATTCTGGAGGGTACAATGGATCAATACAAGTATGTATCTACCCTTGGGGACAACATCCACCCCTACATGTGGTTTGTTTTTTCCTCGGAAATTTGCCATCTACCAGCAAGACAACGCAGCGTGTCACACAGCTCGTAGTGTGTGTGCGTGGTTCCAAGAGCACTAGGATGAGTTATCAAACTCCCCGGATTTAAACGCAAACGAGAATTGTGAGATCATCTCGATCGGACTTTTCGTGACATGGGTCCTCAACCGAGAAACTCAGTGCAGCTGGTCACGGTACTGCAGTCAGCATGGCTCCACATCCCTGTCGGTACCTTGCAGAACCTGACTGACTCTCTTCCCGCACGCCCGTGCTGTAAAAGGGGGTCATTCTCGCTTCTGCCTTGCGTTCCTATTAATGTGACTTAGCGGTGTGTATTCATTACAATGATAAATTTACCTTTAGTTGGAAATAGGATCCCAGTTAAATCCTCATCCTTGTGTCGCTTCGGAAGGCAAAGGGTGGTTTGCTTCTCCAGTTGGAGAGATAGGTTTCTGTGATACTGGTAGAGAATTCTTTCATAAATAATTCACCTAACAACACTCCCAGCTGAATAAGGTAAGTGACGCAAATAAGATGCGGTATGTAATAAAGCCAATGGCCATCTGTGGAAAAATTACGCTATAGACCTTCTAGTTGGTAACACTTGTTTATGAAGGATCTGTGGTCACCTGATGCAGGATTATTCCTTGTAGCAGCTTTCAATGTCACCGTATACAACTTGTTGCTTTGGTGTGAAGTTCGTTTCAATTGGTACGATATCGTTTTTTTGGGTTGACGTACAGGTAGTAGTTGTCTTACTCAAATTGTTGTGGATGATTCCAATGCTTATTTAATGGTCTTTTAGTATTTCACTGTGTACTATATCGATATTCAGGTATTCAAGCATCAAATCAAAAACATTTGGTTACGATGCAGTTCTACCAATAAGGCCAGGTGGCTTTATTAGATACTCTGATAACCTTACTTGTCTTTAAGACCATCTTAGTTTCCTCCGCAAGTTAATTACTAGGGTATGTGTAGGAATTATAGAATTCTTATGTTTTACATTGTTTTGTTACATTACTTCATGCGTCTTCATGAGGATCTCCCAGTCAGACTTTCTGTAGTTGGTATCCAGGTAGACTTAATACTGCATTGCTTCACAAATTTTAATTTTTTTAAGGGATATGAATTTATCTCAATTGGTAGTATATAATATAATACTTCAGTAAACAATTTTTGTCCTGTTTAGTGGTAAACAATGCAATCTGCCCACGTTCAACAGAACTGAGTCCTGCTGACGAAGGAGCAGATTGAGTTAGCTTTAACTGTTTTTCGTGATGACACGTCAGTGATGTAACTATCAAGAACGTCTCATATTCCCTGACAGACACTTCACAATCATATTATTTCCCGAATAGCGAAAGGAAGTTAGGACGGAACTGCACTATAAGTATAGAGCAAGACGAGGAACTGCATCGTAGAATTTTTCAACTGGCGGATGTAGTGCGCCTGAACGGATAAATAACTAACGACTGGAGAATGGAAAGCTAAAATTCATTGCTTCCAGAAAGTAATTGTTTAATCAAGAGCTCATGAGCCTCCACGTGCAATTACAAAAATATTGAATTGGAAATCGGGAGGTCACTGTCTCTAGAACCCCCAAACAGCGTGGTTGGAGTTTTTAAGCGTTGGCTTTGCTAAAGTCTAGGGGCCAACCAGCGCCTCTGTCACATAAACCTAAAAATTTCAGTCATAAATTCTAATAAATGCAGGCAGTAATTTGCAGTGAGAGTAATTTTCACTTCTCACAACGTCTTAAATTTTAACAAAAGTGAAACTGTTTAAAATGAAGTAACACCTAGCACAGTCAATAAACCTTCACTACGGAAATAATGATCGGCTGAGCGAGGGTTTAAATGAAACGGAACAGTATCTCACGTCTGCGTAGACTTCCGAAAAATTTACGAAAAAATAACCAAAGTTCCATTAGTGCAAGTGAAAATGTAAAGTTCCACAATTGTGAACCAACTATATTCCTAGTACAGATCATGCTCAGAATAACAGCAGTAAAGTTTTAAAGTTCAGAGTAGATCACCTAGACCAAAATATTCAAAGTCCATCTGTTGAAAATATTTCAGTGTATTCATTATCGACGTATGCGAGTATCACAAGTCCACGACCTCACTTGAAACGCGACCTGCTACCGCTCTTATATATTGTTACTGATCTAGATCTCACACCAGACCACTGAACAGATGTCAGCTAAAGAGCAAAACTATACATGCAAAAATGGCTGCGGATATGTAAACACTCGCTTGATGTGAATCAAGTGTTTACACTTTCGACTTTTGAAACATACTTAAAGACTATATGTTTACTGGTAAATACTTGCACCATTTATGAATTTGTACGTAAATTCACTCATCTTCCTTGTGCAGTTCTTAGTTTTTCTCATGATTAAAATTTTTTGTCCGTGAATAATAATTCTGTACAAGTAACCACTATTTTGCTTTGTTTTGTTACTAGTAAACTATTTAAACTAAGTACACTCATAGACCCTATATTTACATCTACTTAATAACGTTGCCGCTGCTTTCATTGTTTCATATGATATTTATGCGAAAGTTCAGGTTTTTATGCTTGGAGCGTGCAGTCCAGCGTGTATTTCAAAATAGATAATATTTATAAAAAGTCCAATAGTGCTCAATGAGACCTATCCAGAGACACTTCGTTTGTAAAGATCGCTTAAGCGTTCACAGAAGCATTAGTTTTTAAAAATTGTTTTTGCATGTAGAACATTTAACATGAAATAACTTGAAAACTACACTCAGCCAGGCTGCCGAAACACTCGCCGGCTCAGCCGTGCCTGTTCCTAACGTCACAACAGGGCGCACGCTGCACGGTCGCGTCTCTCTCTTAAAGTATCTCGTCACAGTACTCGTGACGTACCCTCTCAGAACGAATTTCTGTCACCAGAAATATTCTCAAATGTCTTGTCGGGAATTAATGATCATTTAGGGCAGATGTACTCCTCGTCTGACTTCTTCCGGGATTCAGCGTGAGATTAAGAGCAATTTCGAAATTTCGTTTTCGTCATGGTGTGGCATTATTAGAAGCCCTTTGTCTCTACTAACGCATTCGTGGAATTATAGTTCATATCACATCAAAATTACATTATAGTTCTAGCATAAGTGAGTTTTGTCTTAAATGAAGCAGTAGTGCCTTATGTGCGGAAATTGCAACCCACGTTGCAGTAAGAAACGTTTATGCCTCTAAAAATAGTCGAAAACTTTAGTATGGTCTTATTTTGGGCCACGTAACTTACTGCCGTACTGGTAACTATCATAAAAGACGTGTAGGTTCTTGAAATACTTATTAGCACTTTGAATCTATTGAGTCAATACCTCGATGTAAATCAAACGCCTCTTTGCTTTAGAATAGATCTTCCCGTAAAGTAAAAATTTTCCATATTTCTTCTTACAAGCAGTATTAGCCCCCAGGAGAGACAAAATATCATAGTTTCCAACGCGAAATTTCGATTCATCTGTAAGAAAAAGATTGTAATTAGGCTGCAATTGCGGATTTTCTGTGGTACATTGTTCAGGCCATAGTTTATTAGGCTCAGGTACGACACGGTGATATTTTGTGCACAACATATACCAATTATGGCCGTAGAGACCTATACTTCAGACACATACTCTACTTGTGTTTTACTGGCCAAGTATAGTGATTAACATACCAATTATGGCCGTAGCGTCCTTTATTTCAGAAACATACTGTACTTGTGTTTTACTGGCTAAGTATAGTGCATTAACCAGTCTTGTGATGAAGGTCTGAGACAGAGCTCCCTCTGCATACGGAGTTAATGTACCCTTTCTGACACAGTTGTGAAAGTATGATAGAATGTAATTTTCCATAAGGAAATTCTGCACATTGCACTGATGAATGGAGTTTGTAGATGAACTGAGAAAATTGAGATGTTATTTGAAAGATTATGAAAAGGCCTCCTGCAAGATTCAGGAGATTAACTTATACGTTATTAACATTTTGTTAGGTACTCTAAATTTTTCACGTTGGTATTCCGTATCCCCGCCCGAGACTTCAGAGACATGTGAGGTACATTTACAATAACTCAGTAGTTTACTTATGATGCCTTCATTTATTTCTCACTCTCAATCCCATGCATGTCACTAGAAAAGCCTTGCCCACGATGATCGTCTGGCCGAATAATGACCACTCTTCTCACCCTAGTTGTCCTCTTTTAAAAGCTGATCATCCGTTCGTAACGTCCCTTATTCCTTTAAATGTAAAGCAGATTCTGCTCCCAACAAACGTGAACTAAAGTCTTCATCCACCCTTATGATACACCACTTCATCCAATTACGCTGTTACACACTGTATCCACCGTTGAAGTCATTATCCATTTAGGAACTATCATCGTGTAATTCCATCTAAACTCCATCGCCTTGTACTTCAAAACCCAGTCCCACTCGACTTTCTCACGGTTAGATGCGTTTATGTTTTACTGCTTCCCCTTTACCCCAAGGAGCAGACTCCATCCTACTAAACTCAAGTCGCTGTGAGGTCATTTCCATTTATATCAACCCCCAAAAAAGTGAAACTCACATTCCTAAATTAGCTCACAGTCCACACTTCACCACTTCACTCTCATCTCTCCCTCTTCGCAATAGTATCCCTCCCAGTCATCAGATCCTAAGTTGGTTAACAAGTCTCAGAAAATCATCAGCAGCTGCAACAGAAACACGTTAACATTGTAAAGATCCGAACCTAAACCAATTAGAACATTCGTTTTATTATAATTTACTCTTCAATTTCATCTTTAAAAAATTTGTTGTCACTCTGTACTTAAATAAAAATTCGTGGATCAAAAGCAACAACATTTCTCCGGCCAAAAAAATAGGAATGTAACAACAAAACAGAAGAACAGGAAAGAGAAATTGCATCGTGTCGTATAGTATCTCATACGCCTCGTCAGTCTACCTCATTATGTGAAGACATAATGAGGACATGTTTGGAGCTATCTACGGACTATTTATTGTGCACTTGCTGGTGAGATTCGAATTGTACTTGGTGCTAAGGTACTTGCTATAAAGACTGCTTGGGCTTCTTCATAACCCTGTCTGTACCGATTCTCGATCTATGTTGTGCAGCAACGTACTGCTGCATTCTTCACCAAGAATAAATGCAATGCCGTGCTCAATACTAGTAGGGATAACCTCCTTCATTAATCACACATATCTGTTAGAGAGTATAATTCTTTAACGAAGTTACTGGAGCAAGTGTCGAAAGACCACAGAGTTAAATTGTGATTGAAATTCTTAAATATCTAGTGTGCATGTGTATTTGCTAGGCACTCTCCCAAGTTTTAGTAACTGTGGAGCGTAGTTCCACTGTCTTTACTGTGGATAGGAACTGTGACTGGTTGGATGCGAGCTGATTTGGTGACCCTTCACTCACGGCACCATGCGAAGTTGGCTTTGATCACATAACCTGATCCGGTAGGCATTGCTATGGAGGGCCGGACGTGGAGATCCAGTGGACTCCCAGCACGTCCCACGTGTCCCCCTACTGGTCCATTACGATAGACGGTCTAGTTAATGCCTGCATGTAGGTTGACTCATTCGTGTTCCAGTGGGAGGTTTTTCCAAGGTGTGCCAGGCGGAGAAAGACTTCCTGGGGACCAATCAAAAGGCCTCTGCACCTGACGACCAGGTTTCAAGCGCTGTCTGTGGTAAAAAAATGCTGAGCCAGATGCAGTAGCTTGCCCCGTTTTAGAGTACGGCTCGCGGCATGCAAGGTCCCTTAATTCACAGAAGGTGAGATTATTGGTATTTGAGAAGTCCAGTGTTAGGCTTCTAATGGGTCTTCTTAGATATATGGCTGTCTAAGACGAAAAAATAACACTGTCGTTTTTTGTGCATAGCGAGGGGAGTCATCCCAGAATAGGAATAGGTCCTTCCAGACGCCATGAAAATCAGTGGAAGCAACCAACTGCATGTGGTGGCTCTTGTCAGTACTAGCGATGGGTGCTGCGTTAGCTCAGAGGAGATTCTGTCGGTTTGCTGGCGGCTAGCTCAAGTGGCGAAGATTTCCAGCCGTGCTTGCGAACTGAAGACAAAGCTCATCATCTGTAGTATCATCAGTCGGAGCAATTCCGAACTGTTGGTACATAACAGTGTGGAGGGTGTCAGTCAGAGACTCAAACTGATCTCCCACAGTGTAGGCTGCCGTTTCCTTGACTTGCGCCATAGAGTAATGGGCTTTCGGGTTCCGCTTGGTAACTCAGGGGTTCAGTGTACACAGGAAGCGGCTACAAGGCTACTGGTGACTGTATGGAGTGGACTTGCTTTTTAGGTTAGAGGGGGTCGGGAAAGCACAAAAAGGACTTCAGTCTCAAAGAGTGCAGGTCAAACACAAGATGGAGTAGACACAAACCATCAGTTTTATACACAGTGCATTCACATTAATGTGACCACCGACCATGATCGATGTCAACAAACAATAAGCACTAACATGTGACAGGTGGCATCGCTAGTAGTGAAGGGTATATAAACCGAGGAACGTGTAAATCACTGCACTTGTTGTAGTAAACAAAACCGTTTATTTGATGTCCAAAAAGGCATGACCAATGGCATTTGGTCCAATGGTGGAAGCTTTTCCGAAAGGGCTAAGTTTGTAAACTGTTCGCATACACTTGTGGTTAAAGTGTATTGTGCATGGAAAAACGGGTTCCACCCAAAACTGGTTCCAAAGCTACTGTAGTGGAACATGTGTCAGAGATGATAGGGGTGAACGACGGCTGCTAAGATGTTTACAGATGAATAGACGTGCAACTATTGTGCATGTATGCGCCCATAAGAACCAAGAGTCCATCAACAGTGTCTCCACAACGACCATTGAGCGAACGTTACTCTGAAAGGGCATCCGCAGCAGACGCCTGGTTCATGCGCCCATCCTGATTGCTACAGATCACCAATGAGGGCTGGAATTTCTACGCCAGCACCGAAACTGAAAGATCACTGAGTGACGACACGTGGCGGTTTCAGATGAATCACGTTTTATGCTCTGTCGCACAAATGATCATTGGGATGTACTGTGTGAAACATCTGAAAGCAAACATCCGGTAACAATAGTCGGAAGCGTTCAGGCCAGAGGAGGGAGCGTTATGATCTGTGAACTGTTTTCGTGGCATTCGCTGTGTGATCTCGTTGTTCTGCATGGAGCGAGGGATCAACACGACTTTGCATCTATCATTGTGGAGTCCTATATGCAGTTTATTTTTCCTCGGCTTGAAGACATCTACTACCATGGCAATGCAACATATCACACAGCTTTCAGTGTACATGCGCGGTTCAAACCCAACCGAGAATCTGTGAGACCGCCTCGATAGATCTGTTAGCGCCACGGATTCTCGACTGAGAAACCTCGCGGAGCTGTCTAGAGACGGCATGGCTCTGCATCCCCGTTGTTACACACCTTGTTGACTATCTTCCCAGACGTCTCATAGCAGTCCAAGCTACAAAAAGCTGTTATTTCAGGCTTCTGATACGTGGTCGCATTAATGTGATTCGACAGTGAAATTATGAAATTGTAATTCATCTAAGCTGTGTGAGGAAAGAATCAAAGCTGCCAATGCTAATAGAAACCACTGAAACTCAAATCGTTTAAGGTACTGATGGCTGGCTAAACCTAAAGATGAGTTCAGCCAAAATTTTCATAAAGGACATATCAGTGTTCAGAAACAACAGATTAAATTATAGTTGGTGTGGCATGTTTGTTGAAGTTAGAAGGAGTTGATGTGAGAAGGAGTTGATCTTGTAGTGAAACAGTGAGGTAGTATGGGTATTGATTATAGTTAATAGGAATAAATTGATTAGTGTTCCTTTAACCAATCCAGCAACTCACATGATACAGCTACTCAGAGGTTCAAAGGTAACAAGTTTCCCTTCAAATATGTACCCCACTCGCACCCTCGAAATCTGGGTAAAAATACATGTTTCGAATTGGTTGAAACATAGGCCGAAATTGTACTAAACGCTTTCTCCAAAAAATATTTTGAGCAATTCGCTTAAAGGTTCAGTAAGTGTAAGTGGTTGAGAAAAATAATTGACATCTTAGTAACAAATAATTGTGAGCTAAAATGGAGCATCGAGATGATTATAGGGGTTAGTGATCACATTGTAGTGAGACTGAATACTGTAACATCAAATCCCGCCAAAAAGAAACGCAAAGTATATTTATCTAGAGAGAAGAGATCAAAATTCTCTTGATGCCTTCCTCAGAGACAATCTCCACTCCTTACATAATAACTGTGTGAGATGAGACCAAATGTAGCTTAGATTCAGGGAAACAGTATCAACGGCACTTGAGAAATTTATACCAAATAAGGTAATAAGAGGCGGGACTGGTAAACAGAAGAGGTAAGAACATGTGTGGCTAAGAAAACGCTGTGGCTATGTAACAACGATTGAGAGCAAATAAAATCGGTACTTCTACACCACCCGGCAATGGCAAGTCTGCTGTGCTTAATGTGTGCTTAAGCATTCAGACAAAGTATTGCACAACGATCTTAAGTATAATCAAATAACTAAATTGAGCCGTGGCGCGGCTCTCGGGCGCAATACGCTATCGATTACTCCTCTGGTTGAGGTTGGCACCATGTGCGATCGCGAGCGCCTCCTGTCGGAGCGGCTCCTAACGAGGGAGTGAGTGCGAGTGTGGAGCCGACAGCAGGGGAGAACGGACATTGCGGCCGCACGCTGAGGCGACAAGAGAAGAATTGTTGTGCACGGCCGAGAAGGGAGCGTTGAGCAAGGCGGCACAGAGAGTTGCGGTAGTCCAGCGAGCAGACACCAGCTCCGGGAGCAGTGCTCCCGTTTGTGGACGTGGCGTGGGTCGTATTTTGGAGCAGTATAGTTTGCTTGGTACGCATCTGTTGCTCCCTTTATGCCCACGTGTGATTTTCTGTCAGTATGTGCATTGAAAAGGTTACGCTCCGGCTGGAACAGTGGCTTGTGCTTTACGTTCGTGCACCCTGACGCATTTGTTTTGCTGCAGGCAGCTGTAATTTCAGAGACTTTTTTCGTCGCGATTGTCTTAGCCCGGTGGTGCCTAGTATCCGAGAACAAGACAGATAACGTGTGACCTGTTGTTTTGGGTTTTGGAGTCCTGTTTGGGCAACCTAGTTATCTCGCACCCAGATGTATTGCTGCCGAGTGAGGTTAGTCCTAATCTTGTGGAACTGAGCTTTCAGTGACTGGCTCGACTGAAAATTAATTAATTTAGCCCTTACGGTGTGTTGTTTTTTTGCTTTCTATGGTGAATTTCTTGTCATTCATTTGTTTATGTTTCGCCGTTAATAATAACTGTAAGATAGCAAGGTCTTGAAGGGCTTGCGTATCGTGACTGTATTTTTGGCAACTGTTTGATTTCTTGTTTATTGGTCTGGTGAAAACTTATGCCAAATTTACTAATTTCCGCCTGTGGTCCGGAAGTTGGTTTGAAGGTAAACCCGTTGGTAAATCTTTACTGAACCTAACTGTTACGAGGGGACTGATGGCCACAGATGTTAAGTCCCATAGTGCTCAGAGCCATTTGAACCATTTTTGAAACATACGTCACCACGCTGAGGCACCAACGGCGCTGAGCGGCTGAGTGCAGAGGGAGATGGTACATCACTGCGGTTCTACGTGGGCCTACAGCTCGCAGTGCACGCTCACCCGTGTCAGCCCCCGCTCCCAAGAGAGCTACCGCAGCAAGCAGCTGCTTTTGCTACCTGCATTACGTCACTGAATGTCACTTCACGACTGCTGGTACCTCGCTCGACCATCGCTTCTTCAAATTTAGGTTAGTAAGTTAGGTCACGAGTACTAAAAGTATTTATTTATGACTTCTAATCAATTAACGATGATGAGATCTACCGTAAAGAGCGGTTAAAATTAAAATACGAGGTTGAGTCAAATGGAAACCTTAAATTTGTAATAACAAATCGAAATTTCGCGCTGTTATCTTGTAAGTTGGTAATCGTGCTACAAACAGCGTGCAGAATGGCCTGTAGGTGGCAGCATAGTGCAGATGCACACATACTGTCGCAGTATCAGTATAAAGATGGCCGCCCCACTTGCGGCTTGCACCAAGGAAGAAAGCGTTCTGTTATGCGGTTTTTGCGTAGTGAAGGTGTGAAACCTATTGAAAATTATCGACACATGAAGGTTCAGTATGGTGATGCATGTTTGTCACAGCAGCAACTTTACGAATGCAGTAGAAAGTTCGCAAATGGTGTGGCTTCAGTGGAAGATGCTCCTCGTCCAGGTCAGGCACAACGAGTTGTGACTCCACAGAACATTGCAGCAGTTGAAGCCATAGTGATTTCCATATGTTTGGACCACTCAAAGACGCAATGGGATGAAGAGGTACGCCATGTGGTGCATGAGTGGTTGTGCGGACTACCAAAAGAATTTTTTTCTAGAGGGATTTATGCACTTTGTAAGCGCTGGAGGACTTGCATTGGGGGAGATTATGTTGAGAAGTGATACAGCTTTGTACCACTTCTGCACAATAAATAATATTTAAAAAAATATTTAAGGTTTTCATTTGACTCACCCTCGTACAACCACTCACGATGATCTGGTAGAGATAAACATCAATGGTGAGCGTCATTTGGAAGTATTCATAGAACCAAGGGAAGTGAAAGTGACACTGAATTTGTTGATTCAGAAAATCAAAGGAGTGAGACTCCATTGAGACTGGTTGAAGTACAAACTGGAAATGCAGAGATGCTAGAGAGGATTCAATTGGTTTTTGCTAAAATTCAAATTGCCAATGAATATTTAAAATCCACTGAAAATAAAGTTCAAAATAAAATTGATCCAGTAACAGGGAAATAAAGAATATGATTATTACAGTATCTCTGTTTTAGTGTCTGTGCATGCATGCATTTCTGAAGGAACAGGCACTGCTGATGATTTACAGCTGTATTCGATATACGAAATGTATTCTCAATTTGCTAACACGATTAAACAGCAGCTGCACCATTTACTAGTAACACATTCAAGTTTCTGCCAGACAGGGACTCGAATCTAGATTTCATCCTGTTCGCTAGCGGTCACCTTAACCTCTTGCGCAATCTGGGTATGCCATCAGAACCAACCCAATCCCTAGTGTTTAACCACATATATGAATATCTGAAGGACATTGTAATATGAAGACCAGATATTGTGCAAACGCCGCCATCGTGACTATCAATAATGTATCCATGTTTCGACAGGCCAAAATGATTATAAAATATTAGTCTCTTCCTGTGCGGGAAACAATCACGAAATATGCTAGCGTATGGATTGTGGACTCCGCGAAATATGAAAGTTTAGATCGGTCCTCGAGGAGCGCCCATATTGCTGAAGTTGTCAAGGCGACTCCTCGTGATAAGCGGAAAATTCTCAGTCCGGCATAAAATTCCATGCGTGTCTACTAAATGGTACAGCTGATGAATAATCATACTGACAAGCTGCTAATACATTTCATATACTGAATACGATTGTAGATCATCAACATTGTCTGTTCTTCCAGATATGCATGCATCACTCAAGGATATCTGCATCGTACTTCACAGATACTGTGAAGTGGAGATACTGCAAAAACTTCATTTCATGCCAAAGCAGAAGCAAACTGACGAGAAAAACACTTTCGCTCCCTGTGCGGGCGTCACATAACGTGCGAGGAGTATGGGACGAGACCACAGGACATTTGGAAGTTACAATCGGTTCCGGAGGCGTGCTCGGAGTGGTTAAGGCTGCCGCTCACGATAAACGGGCAGTCCTGGTCCGAGACGCCGTCCGGCACAAATTTTCACCTGTTTGAAGTAAATGGCGCAGTTGATGTGTAATCGTATTAGCAAACTGCAAGTACAATCCGTGAATTAAAAAATAATTTAAAGCATGAAGTGGAATCCAGTAATAAAGAAGGAAGAAATGAATTCAAAATTGGATGGCCCAAATTTTAAAGTTCATTCCAAGCATCAAGATTTAAAAATCAAACTATGGCAACAGTTATCCTTATTGAAGACTATTTTCAAAACCGAAATCGATGAATTTCGTAATGAATACAAAAAGGAGAATGAACTCTTAGAAAAGAGGTTAACACAAAGATTATAAAAGAAGTCCGATATTTTTTCTAAAGAGGTTGTAAATGTATATACTAAAGTGAATATCTACAGACGTCAAAACTGTAGAAGATGATTTTGTTATTTCAACAATTCGACAAAAAAGATTTCTGATAAAGTAAAAACAGTACAAGTCCCAATAGTGGACTCAAACATAAGCATTGCTAACACACAAAGCAGAGTAACATCTGTTGTTTCTTGTAACTATACTGTGCAACATGTTGCTTCCGTTGATGCCAATTTCGTTGCTTATAGGCCATTTCTGTATTTTGATCCGGACAAGCAAACACACCGATTAGGAGTCTAAAATAATTTGGAAAACGTGTTGCCGAATGGGTGGTTTCAGTGCGAGGAAAATCTTTCATTGGCAGACATTTGTCATTGAATTCTTTGCGTTGGTCAGCTGATGTCATGCTACGTTGTCAAACACTTTCTAAGTTCAGATCTGCTTTCCTGAGTCAGTGCTGGTCCCATAAAAATCAGAACGATGTATTATGGCAGTTTTCGGGTGGTAAAAAGTATGCCCCTGGTCGGGAATCAGAAAGTGTGTTTATCGTCTGTCGCATTTGACAGAAAAGGTGAAAGCGGAAATAAAATTATTGAAGTCAGAAGTTAAATTGGCTTTGTATTGAGGGAAAATCATTTCCGCACTTAGGTAAAATGTGGATGGATTCGTTGAATATCTGGAACGAGTACAGAGGGTGTCAGCTAATGAAGAACGATTGCCTAATAATAACAGGCCCTCTGATAGAACTCCAAACAACAGAAATGTTCAGGGAAGAAACATGAATCTTGGGAGACTATAAGTTGTAAATACGAACTCTGGTTTTCGTGGCAGAGGCAGAGGAGGAGCTCGATAGCCACCACTTTTTCAAAATTTTGACGAAGAAAAACATGTAGAGAATGTACCGCTCACGCAAAACGTAGAGCAGAGTGCGATCCGATCTGAAACTTGTTTTATTGAGAGTAGTAGTTTGTGCGAAGGAAACGTCCATAAGGAAACTGGCGCTCACCAGGCGGAGTAAATAATACAGCCAGTAACTGACACAAAGGCCAAAGTAGGTAATTAATATCCGCAAGCCGACAATAGAGATTATCACAGTCTTGAACACGGCTGTTTTTAGCAACTGTAAGTTTCCAATTAATAAAGTACGCAGCCAATCAGTGTCGTAATTTACTTACTTTTGGACTTGACCCATGTTTCGATAATTGGAGGGCTGTATTCTTTAGAAAAACAATGAACACTTCTGTTAACAACAGCAAAAGATATCTGACTTCTAATATGAAAATAAAACGTTACGGTACTTGCTTGAATTACATTGTGTGAAATATATTACATCCATCACGAGCTAAGGTGATCCAGTCACATATGGACAATGTCAATTAAATATCCATTAAAACTTCGATATTGAAACACGCATGGTTATTGAACAGACAAACCTCAATGTAAGCTGTTAGCAACTAGCTGCAACGCTTACATAGACTAGTACAGAGCGCGCATCATGATGTGACCTGACACCGTAATGAAGACTGAGATATGTAATATTTACATTTTCATACAGTGACATGCCGTCGTAACACAAAAATGTTGCTACCTGTATGATGTAGTATAGCAGCAATGACGTAAAGTTAGATGAAGTTAAAAGGGGTACATAAGTTCTACATCATCTCAAATTGGACTTCCGCATTTTTTCAAATGTATAAAGTCGAGAAAAATACTGTATCAACATAAGACATACGCAGGATGTTTCTCTACTGGAAAATGTAGAGAAAATTCGTAAGCTTTGAAAGGGACGTTACGGGAAGAAAATATCAAAGCACTTGAGAAAAACGCATCTGACGAGCAAGTGATACCTATAAGCAAGGTACCGCGGTAAGATATTAAACGATCGCGAGCAATGGCTTGAAATCGTTAAAGATCTTATGTTTCTTAATTGCAACTATTCGTTTAAAATAACGCAATCTTCCCTTATCGTGTGTGTAGAATTCTCTAATTCCTCCGATATATTCGAGCTCTACTCTTTACTTACTTTCTACCAAACCTCTATTTCTTTTACTCGTTTCGGAATGTGATCTGACGTCATGAAGTGTTTTCCAAAATTAGAATTATGGCTATTGATACCTGTTTTACACAAAAGGTATTCTTTATATCTAACGTCAAAAGCCCTCCTAGTTTGTCCGATATAAAACTTTGGACATGCATCGCATCTTATCTTATAGACACCTGAACTGCATAAGTGGCCGTTCGTGTTTTTAACATTACAGATAGAGTTTTCCTTTAAGCTGCTGGCAGTGGAGAATGCTATTTTGCAACCATATTTCCTAACCAGCAAACTTCTAATCTTGTATGACATATTGCCTAAAAAAGGTATCGAGATATATCTTTCATTTCCACTTTTCCCGTTTTTACAATCGCCTAAACCACTAATTCTGTGTCTTGTTTTCTTCTCGATTTTTTTCTACCATAGATGGAGCATATCAGTTATTATAAGTTACAGTTTTAATTAAATTCACCTCCTTCTCAATTTTGCACGATTTATGTCTGAGTCAAAGAAGGCCATCTTATGTGACGGAGGGTGCGTTGAATCAAATGGTATAATTTTATCCGCACTGGCTGTCTTACGATAAATATCGAAATTTATTCTCTCATCTGTAATCGCGAATTTAGATCTTCGCGATTTCCATTTCGCAACTCGCAAGTAAATTTAATTTTTTCGTGAAAATTGCTAAATTTTCCTAGCAGCTGATCAATTTTCATTTTGGTCCCATTATACACAGTTAAAATGTCATCAGCACACTTCGAACAGAACTGAATTCCTGAATTTGTAGGTGCATGATTTGCAAAAAATTATAGATTACTCACGGTTGCTGCTAATAGCCACGTTCAAGAATGTGAAATTCCTACCTGAGCTAGTATCCAAGGCTCTAACAAAATATAAGAACCTCAAAAAAAAATAATTTAACGCAAGTATGGCTATCCCTTTCAATAGACGTTGTGAAAAATGCAACTGCAACAGAACTACATAAAATCTCATGTTAACGCTAGACTGCATGAAGGAACCTATGACACTCAAAAGATTGGTTAATCTCAGACAGAAAGAAATAGAATCTGAATGGAGAGGCGTATTATTTGTTTTTAGAATTAACCAAAGTACCTCATTTCCAGTTTTATTTTCAAACAGATATGGCATGGGCTTTTGTTAATCAATGACTAGTGAATTCAAAAACGAAACTTATGAAAATTATGAAAGGAACGTAGCTAATCTTAGAAGTTTGCTTCCTGTAGTGGAATATCTTAATTATATTTCAGAAATCCTGCCACAAAATATTTAACAGATTGCTTTATAAATCGAAAATAAATTTCACACAGGAAGAAAAATCATATTGATGAAAGGGCTTATTTATATTTATGTCTGGCATTAAGGACCTGGTTGCAGTAGAAAATCTAATTTTGGACCTAGTGTTAGAGAATTTAAAAATCGACAGAGCCCAGCAGATCAGAGTATCCCATGACATATGTAATAAAATTAGTGAAAACGATTTAGTAGACAGTTCTCATAAAATAAAGATCTAAAGGTGACTAAAATATTATGGAAGTGTTAGATATGAAGCAGCGCTCGTAACGATATCAGATAAAGGATATATGGTAGTTAATCGCTACTAAAAATGAATATACAGTGTGAACATCAATAAAACTGCCAAACTGCGGGGACGCATTCCTGACTGGAAATGGACGGAAAATGGTCCTATTGAGATGTGTCCAGAAATGTGTCCTTGCCGCGGTAGATAGCGCTGACGAATGAAAGTTCCTCTGCCACGTGCCGTGCGTTTCTTGCCTGTTCCAGACTGTGTGGTTGACGCTGCGTACTGCATGCAGCAGAGAGGTCTGGTATTCACGTCGGGAACGAGCCGAGATGGTGTTTGTGTACAGCCAAGCAGATGGAAACGGTCGAAAGGCAGCACGGCTATATCAAACCATTTACTCTCACAGACGCAAACTCCATTTCAAACCGTTTTCGGGCGTTTTCTGATTACAGTCCCTTTCAGACAGACGAACGTGCAGAGAGGCGGCGGACTGTGTATTTAGATCACATTTGGAGGACCGAGTTCTGCAGGATATTCAGACGAACCACATACAAGCCCCAGGCAAGAGGCACGCCAACATGGTGCCATTGTACAATTACTTGTATCCTGCACGACAACCGCTACCATTCCTATCGCCAGCAATCCCAAGAACGCCACTTTCCACTTGTGATGTGGATGCGATGCAGCTCTGTATAGTGTTCCAGGACGATTTGTTGTCACTGTACGCACACCATCCATTTCCGAACACATACTCATAGGATCTTTCTCTTCCGTTTCCAGTCAGGAATTGGCCCCTGTTATTTGTCGGTTTTATTAATGTTCACCCTGTATAACTAAAACCATGAAATTATAGGAAGATTACGTTTCCGAATCGGAGGAGAATTCGTTTACCACCATGCAAAAAAGAAATTAGGTTTGTCATAGGTGATTCCAGGCATTTGGCTAAAACTTTTCCAAAAAAAGTAATTGATTAATATGAATCCACAGGTTTTGGGGTTCGATATACAGTTTGCTCACTGTGAAGTCCCAGCTGAATGATTTTTTTTTCAGTTTCAAATTTCATTCCTTGTTTTTTGCAGTCAGTAGTTTATAAGAATTATACATTTTCATATGTGCGTGTAGATCATTAATGTGTAAGGATCTTAAGGATCTCGTGGTGTAAGAATTATTTAAAGATTTTGATGTGCTTGATTCATGACACGGCAACCACAAGTGGAGAGTTTGCATTAGTGGATTTAAAATTTTCATTGAAATTCTGTAACTTCTTGACAATAGCAGAAAAAATAGTAGTAAATGTTGTCTGTAAAATCTTAAACTAGAATTAGTAGGAAAATATAAACAATTTACATAAAAATTGTGGAATCTGATGTTTTCTGAAACCTAAAGAAATTAAATTTGCCTAAAACTGTATTTTAAAGTTGGTAATAATTTTGTATGTAATTAAGAGAGTTTGGTAATATTGTGCCATATAAAGGCAAGAGAAAGGTTTTTGTTGTTAGTTGAACGAGATGCGAGGAAGTCACGTGATGCTCATGTTAGAAATATGTCTAATGATGCCAGTGAGTTAATGAAAGGAAATGAGGAAGGTAGGAATAAGTGACGTATTACATTGACAAATGAAAAGCTGAGAAATATATCTAATGAAAAGGTTGGAGTTTCATATCTAGATTAGTTTATCTCATGTCTCAAAAATGTGCTTTAAAAACACATATACCGACTGTAAGCCAAAAAGTTGATTAAAAAGTTGTAATAACAAACACGGACTGTGATGTGAGGAGATAAAATCGTTTCAAAAAATATAGATTATTGTGAAATCGAAATATAATAAATACTCCTTTTGATAACGGTTAAGGGAATGCAAAGTAACTGGCGACAAAAAATTACTTTCATTGAAAACTGATCTGCATTCAACTCGAACCATGTGAAGCCAGCTCACTGATGTTACTCAACTTCACGAGATAAGAAACTGGTATAATATTACAACGCAAATTAGCCAATACATGACAGAGTACAATACCGAGAAGGACATATTAGAACCCAAGCACAACTTTTTATAAACAACAGAAGTTGTGTATCAGGTCCTGTACAAAATAAGAATTAATATCACAAGAAACAACATCGAGCATTTTATGAGATGTACTGTCAACAGTAGTCTTCAGAACAGAGGTAACAATTTTGAAAAATAATGTTATCCCTGTAAACGTCTATTACAATTAAGTAAATAGTAAAAAAGATTAAGTAAACTTTTTACATTTTTGCCCTTCCTTAGCATAGTATGGGAACAGAAACTGAGGCTGTGGTAGCTCTTTGTCAGGGTCATGGAAGCCTCACGTATCTGCTGCCTATGAACTGTGCGGAGGATAGCGGCGAAAAGAATACCAGGCAAACTACCAGGCAAACTTTCCCGTGTAATATAATAGAAAGATGAGAAGAACGCTCAGCAATGTCACTTCCCCCTCTACCCAAAGTAAGTAGTGAATGAGCTGCCGCTAGGACGACCTTAAAAGTGCTCTCTAAAGAGCTGTAAAATAATTATTGAGTACCAGAATTTTTATATGTCAAGGGTTTGTCGATTTTCTTTCCAGGAATATTGACTGAAACAGAATACTAGAAAAGAAAGATATTAAACTAAAAAGCTGATTTCATATGAAATCAAATTTTCAATATTTAGGTTCATAAATGTACAAATATGTCGATTTTAGTTTCTTAATGCGTAAGTATATAGTGTTTTGTGCGTATAATAATAGTAAGAGAAATTGTTAATAATAAGTATTTAATAGACGTATGAAAAATTATCCATCGCTTGCTTAAAATATTCAATTTTATGTTAAAGTTTCTTATCACAAATAGGGGGTGAAGTGAGGAAGCAAAGTCTATGGCCACAAAGCGAAGGTGGTGAACGAATGAGATTGGTAGTTCAGGGTCACCCAACCAAGGCGAACATGGCCGCGATTAACGTGTGCAAGAGCACTCAGACAAAGCATTGTGCAACGATCAAAAGTAAAGTTAAATAAACAAAACCTGTCACAATATTTTGTCAGATAATACAAAATCATACCAATCTCTTCTATATTCAGGTTCAGCATAATCCACCGAATAGTTTCCAAATAAAGTCTACTTATTACGAAATTTCAAAAGTGCGAAATATTAAAGACAGAAGATTATAATTTTGGGTTTCACTTCCGTATTATCTAAAATCATAATGCAGATGTTTTTATTAAGTTACGTCTTTTATTTTTAAAGTTATTAAGTGAAACCCTGTTTTTGCACTAAAATCACGATACATTAATTGGCCTTTAGAACTCAGTTTAATGATAAAATTACGTTACCGTGTTTATTAGAAATAGTCATGGACTTGCAGATAATTATGTAACTTTACAGAAATACAGACGGTACACGAGAGACAGATCAGTCTGATTTTGTGATGTATAATGTGTTTGTACATTATGAATTACTTTGAAGAAAACGATCTGTTGGCATGTAGTCAGAAAATATCGTTCTTATGAAACAGTAGGTCTTTATTCACACGACTTAAGTGCTATGAAAGGGGATCCCCAATTAACTCCACATTTCTAGATTTCCACAAATTTTTGACACAGACACTCACTAGCGGCTTCTGGTGAAGCTCTTTGCGTGGTGTATAACCTCACTCATCCGACTGAATTCGTGATTTTCTGTCAGACCAGTCGTCAGATCATACACGTAAGTACTAAAATGAATTCGTTACATTTAGGTTACGCTATAAGTCAATCAAATCCAAAGACTGTCAGCTCCATTAAGTACCTAGAAACTACAATTACAAACATATTCAGTCGGAACGATCACATAGAAAATGTGGACAAGGCGAACCAACGATTGCGTTTGATTGGAAGAACACTTATAAGATGCAAAATGTCTTCTAAACTGGCTACCTTACGTTTATCCGTCCTCTTCTGTAATACTGCTGCACGATATGAGATGCTTACCAGATAGGATTAACGGAGGACGTCGAAAAAGTTAAAAGAAGGCAGCACGTTCTGTACTATGGCGAAATAAGAAAGTCACGAATATGATAAGCGAGCTGGGATGACAGTCATTAACACAAAGGCGTCTTTCGTTGCGGCGAGATCTTTTCATGAAATTTCAGTCATCATCTTCCTCCACCCAATGCGAAAATATCCTGTCGACTACCACCTATGTAGAGATAAATGATAATCGCAGTAAAATAAGAGAGAACAGAGGTTTTACAGAAAGATTTAGGTATTCGTTTTCCCCGTGCGTCTTTCGAGAGTTTAGCAGAAGAGAAATATATGAAGGTAGTATATGGTTCCCGAAAGAACAGATACCATTGATGACCGTGCAGCTTTTCTAGAATGAAATGATAATAGAGCGTCTGCCATGTAAGCAGGAGATCCCGTGTTCGAGTCCCGGTCGGGGCACACATTTTCAACCTGTCCCCAAAGATGTATATCAACACCTGTTTGCAGCTAGGGTGTCGATTTAATTATCATTTCAGAAGAGAAATAGTGTGAAAGTGGCTGGATGAACGGCCTACCGGGCACGTAAATGTCATGCAGATAGAGATGCAGATGTAGATGTGGAAAGCAAAATTTGTGTCGATCCTTGAGAGATGGAGACAACCTCGCTGCGTGATCGGAAGAGAATTAGTGAAAGCTCGAGGGCCAGGGCCACCACAATAATTTATTTTGTTAGTTAGAAAGTGTATTAATTCAGCCATTAAGAAGTTATATTTTGAATAATTCCTTTAAAAATAGCCTGATTTTAATTATTATCAATATTTTCATTTGTAGGTATGATTAGTCCTTCTGGTAACTGACCCATTTCGATAATAACTTGTAACCATGCATGTTACTATCACTTTATGAAATTACTTCCATAATTATTAATCTAATTATGTACAAAAATGTGTTAAATCCTTAACATATATTCCTAATACTAAAAAATGTTGTTATTTTGTATTTGGATGTCCCTCATTCTTGCTACAAGTAGCTAAACTGATGTAAGTACATGTATAGCTAATGCTTCGCATCATCATACAAATTTTTGTGTACTATAATTACTGACATTTATTACATTTTAGCACTCTCGATGTAATTTTTCATCTTTACTTCGATACGTTGTTATTTTGTATTTGGATGTCCCTCATTCTTGCTACAAGTAGCTAAACTGATGTAAGTACATGTATAGCTAATGCTTCGCATCATCATACAAATTTTTGTGTACTATAATTACTGACATTTATTACATTTTAGCACTCTCGATGTAATTTTTCATCTTTACTTCGATACACAGAAACTTTATTGTGTACGTACTTCCATCTTTCAAAAGAAAATTGTACTGTAGTCCCTTGTCGTAAGTAGGAAATCAACGCTTGTAGGGAATTCGTGTCCACCGTTCACCAATTATTCCGTTTGCTCTTTATTTCCTAGTTGATGCGATAATGGAGGCGATTCTGTTCTTCTTCCACGCCGCATATGCTTATTACTGTCGGTGACTAGAGTATCATACACAAGTATGTCTTAAACCAGACGAAGTTACGTGTCAGTTTGCTATTATCGTGTCAGTTTGCTATTATCGCGGAGAATGTTGTGAAAAACCTTCTCTATACCCCTTAGAGGAATACGCAAGTGTAGCTGAACATAGTGTTTGCTTTTTATTTGCGGTTCATTTTTCTTGCAGAATGCACATTAGAAAAAAAAAAAAGAAGCAAGGATTAGGCTGCAATGTTCTGTCGACGAT
Organism: Schistocerca serialis cubense; assembly: GCF_023864345.2. Classification (NCBI taxonomy): domain Eukaryota; kingdom Metazoa; phylum Arthropoda; class Insecta; order Orthoptera; family Acrididae; genus Schistocerca; species Schistocerca serialis. Next base: position 432,218,220 of record NC_064641.1, on the reverse strand, counting down.
GAAGTCGTTTAGAGACGCAGCAAAACGTTTGGATGGAGGAAGGCCATATCCTTCCAAAATAGAAACCAACACTGCAAATTGCCTTCTACAATTCATTCTTCAGTTTTGTCGTAAGAGGGTTAGTCCATCGTAGGCTGCGAACGTGAACGACAAATATTTCAGTTCAGAAATCATCTGGTACGAGGGCAGCTCAGGACTCACCTCATCTGTCATTAAGAGCGACTCCTCCACCAGCAGGTCAGTGGCGTTAACAGAGCGTAAGAACTGCACCAGCTGCTGTGCGTTTACAGCTTCGTAGCCGAGGACAGAGCCCAGTCTGAAGGCGTGGTATCGGGGATCCCGTACCACGGACATGCCGGCTACGAAGGTGCCGCTCTAGTCCACCAGCCGCGAGAACAGACCTGCAGCAGGAACAGGCTTCAACAACATACACTGAACACAGATAAAAAAGTGTGCAACCAGCAATCATTCTGGTACGTAAATTACGTTACTAAACTAGTTTCTCAATGTCTACACTCGTATTTACGCACTCATTCAAGAATCAAATAGTTTTCCTTACACCATTTATTGCAAGCGAACCATTCCCAATGGGACTAATAATGTCGTATGGTCTCCTGCTGCGGCTGCTAGCGTCGCAACGCATCTCAATATGCCTGAAAAACTTCTCGAAGTTTTTTATAGGGTTGTCATCGAAAGCGAACCAAGAGAACTGAAGAGATTAACTTTAACCCATGGCATGTTTCAGGTCTGATTATGTACCAGCAATGAAACCTTTGTGTTTTTACGTTCTATCATCAGTATGTCCACGCTTTGCCCTTCTCATGTGTACTAGTGCAGGTCGCACAGATATAAAATCGCAAAGGATGAAATTAAAGTGCATATACACTGTAGCTGTCCACAAATTCTTTCAAAGTTCTTGCAGACAAATGGCATTTCAAGACTTGGGTATTCTGCTTGGAAAACTCATAATTCACTTATATAGGCAAAATAAAGTTATATCTAATGCAGTTGCTATAGCATTTAAAATCTGCTTTAACGCCTCTTTATGTGGAAGCTAATTATTTATATTTCATGCTTGAAACTAAAACATTCGTCTGTTTGTTCCTAAACATGGAAATAAGGGTGAGAGCTACTTTTTGCCTTGAAGTTTAATTGTTTTTTATTACATTTCTCGTACAATGCAACAGTTTCATGACATGATTTCCATATGTGCAAAATAATGGAGTAACAGAACTTATTAGCATGAAAGTAAATGGGAATTCTTCAAAATTTATAGAACCTCTGACTGTCTGTTCAAAAAGGAACAGCTTTCATACGTTTCTATACCAAAGATTTAATCAAAAATACAGCGTTTTCACTTTTTAGACATTAAATTTATTTGTTTGTTGGATGTCACTGTAGATGTAGTTGTAATGTGAGCGTGGTACTGCAGAAAATGCTCTCACGAAAACTTCTTCTGAACTAAACAGCAAACATACAGAGACGAGGTACCCGACATACAGAAATGATTCCCACGTCCCTGTCGAATGGAGAAACAGAGAATTTGAAGAGATATGTAGAGGTAAATAAACAATGGAAATTTGAGGGAAATAAGCTACAATCTTCATGGAGCTACGTTCCATTCATGCAGCTAAATGAAAGGCAAGTTGTTCTTTGTCATACCAGCTTCGCTATTTTTATCTACGAAGCATCTTCAGTAGCATGTAACATATGTTTTTTATATGTATAATAAATATATTATGCAATAGTTACAATGTGTTACTATGTTACATTCTGTCGTGATTTTATCTCATATTTCAGATTAGAAACAAGTTTTGTACCCAAATTACGTGATATTAATTTATTCATTGGCATTACTCATGACTTCCAGTGTTGTTAGTCCTCATGTGTGGTCCTGGAAATCTGTTCATTCGTCCCCATTCACCAACTGGCCAATTTCCTAGGTTTATTCAGCCTCGTTTATTGTGACACACCACTCGCATTTTCATTTTGTGATTAACATGTGTGTATTTACAAAGTGCAGTGTTGTCAACAGTCACCGTGTGTTTATCTTTCGTCTTTTGTTTGCGTTGTGTTTATGATTTGATATTTTTAATCTCTTTTGTGTGTGTGTGTGTGTGTGTGTGAGAGAGAGAGAGAGAGAGAGAGGATGGATAGAGAGGGATAGAGAGCAATAGACAGAGAGAGAACGAGAAAAAAGGGAGAAAGAGGAAGAGTCATTAATTATTTACTCTGGTTATGTTTCAGATTCCTGTTTGTTATTGGAAGTGATGGTCAGGAAGTTATTGGTTATATTAATTTGGTAATTAATTACCTTATTTTTCATTGCTACATCTCTCTGTACATGAAAGTTAATAGCATGAGTTTTTTGTTATGATTGTTCACTATAATGATTTTCAGGTCTTTATCCATGTTGGATGGTTCGTGCTCATATTTTATCAGGTATTCGGCAAAGATAGAATGGCTACTTTCATACTTCCAGCTTCTTATATGTTCTTTATACCTAGTTTTGAAATGCCTGCCTGTCATCCACATACATACTTACATTCTTGTCTTTCTGACTGGTATACCTACTCCTTGGTATTTATCTGATTTGTCTGTTGTTTGTAAATGTGAATAGAGTGTGATTCTTGTTCCGTAAGCAATGTGTGATCCCTACTTCTTTAATAAATTGGTATTGTGTATGTTGATTTGTGTTTGTATGTTAAACTGTACCATTTTGTTCTTTTATTAATGTCATGTGTGCTATTGTGTTGTGTTTCTGTGTGTGTTGTAGCGTCAGTGCTGTTCTTTGGTGTTTGTGTTCTCTGCTTGTTTTCATTCTTCTTTAGTTATGATTGTGATTTTTGGTTAAGTATTTGTACTAAAAGGGCGTTGGAACCAATGTTTCTGACTAGGAGTTGTATTGCTTGTAACTTTTTTTCATAGTTCTCTTTGCTGAATGGGATCTTATTTAATCTATGTAACATGTATCGTAGGGCTGCTAATTTCTGATTTTTCAGGTGGTTGGATGAAGCATATATAATCTTATCAGTATCTGGAAAACAATTTTGTATCCTTTCTTTGTGATAAGTGTGTCGAAGATTGTGTTTTCTGTGTGGTTGAAAATAAAAGTAGTTGTACAGCAATGTATTTGTAAGTCCAAGAGACAATGCATCAAACACACGTATCAACAAAGTTAACTTACCTTTCAGATGACTACCGTGCCTAGCAGTGAGGTGATGTACTGAAATATCCTGTGCAGCGTTCCGGTACTTAAATGACATGGCATTGAGCCAATAGAATTTCCATTAAAATCGTCGTTTATTTGTGCTTCCATATTAGTAAAAGCTGGCTTTCACAAACTCCAAAAAAAGACATTACACATTTCCAGAGAGCTTCTTCCTAGATGTTAAGTCAAGTTAAAAACGTGCTGTAGGCGTCTAAATAAGGGTTAACCAGATGGAACAGTGAACTCCACTGACTAAATTGGCGCCAAACGATGGTAACATAGGACTAGTACTTCCTTCCAGAACATACCGTAAGTCAAAATAATAGCAAGATTACCTCTTCTTTTTAAATTATAAGATTTAGTTTATATAACATTCTATGAAAATATGTATTTGTGTGAAGATTTTTAATAACAATAGTTACTAAATTTACAGATATAAAAATTAGAAACTTCCTGCGATGTTGCTATATCGATTACTTATTATATCGATTACTTATTGAAAGCAAAATAAAAATGTAGATAGAAACATATATCTGCCTTTAAAAATGAATGGTAAAAATAGTTGAAATTAATATAGATCTGTTTTAGAGTATTTGCTGTTAATTATTTGCCAACTAAGTTTGAGAATATATCGATATATAAACGGAGTATTATATTGACAGAAAATCTGTGCCAGACAACTCGAAAAACAGTAAATGTTCCCATGCATGGATTACGTAATTTACAAATGATAATGTGTTCAAATTTTGAAAAAAATTAGATGGTGCTACAGCTTTCCGTAACTGAGCAAAAGATCCGATAGGACTAAGATTCATTATAGATGCAACCATGAACATTCACAGTGGGCTAAATCTGTTAACAGTTATGCCGATTGCCTTTGAAATAATAAACAGTTTATTTCCTTTTTCCCATCTCTCCACTTTCATTTCATCATCCTCTGTGTAAATTTTTGCTATCAGCTGCTTGAACTGATCTCTGGAAGTAATTACTAACCTGCAGATCCAGGTGACATGAGATGCAGTGAAACAGAAACCCCTCCAGCGCTCTGACCGAAGACCATCACAAGCTGTGGATCCCCGCCGAAGCTGGCGATGTTCCTCTGCACCCAGGAGAGCCCTAGCTGCTGGTCCTTGAGGCCAGCGTTGCCAGGAACAACCTGGTCACCTGTGCTCAGGAAGCCTGCAGTCGGATTGAAAACGAACTGTAATTCAATTACATTATCTTTCACGCAGTACAATATCAATCCCTTAACATTCCAGTACAATGTTTCAACACGTCCTTCCTTAGTTAACTACATAAGAATTTCTTTCCATTAAAAGCTTTTAGCGGTTTGAAACTCACATTGCAAGTTTTGACTTGCATTCATCCGTGATAAGGTTTCTGGGCATCAGAAAGTGAAATGAAACATCTAGTTCTGTTAGAAAACTAGTAGCTTCATTCTTCTAGGCACTAAGTCTGTATCTACATAATCTGGCTTGGTAGTGATGTTTTCATTTATTCCATTTGGATTTTCCAAAATGCTTAAATCAAATGGACACATTTCTCTCATTTATTTGACTCCTCATTTTTATACCTATTGTACACTTGCATCTGAAAATGTCGTTTAATCAATGTCATAATAGTGTCCAACAATAAACGTCTTTGTCGGAAGATTTACCTGCTTTATTATGACAGTGTCAGATTCAATTGTTGATTATTTCCCATTCAGTTATATGGGAAATAAAACGGAATTGTTGTAGTTCCATTTATGAGATTATAAACTGAATTTAATTCTCTGTTTTATCCTCAGGCAAAATACCGTTTCCTTCTACGTTCGTACTGGTAACATTTAGACGTATTGAAAAGTTTACCTCTAATTCTACTACATTTCATTTACATCGTCACCAAATTTGCTTATCCGTTTTGTCGTCTTTATTGGAAGTTGCTAATAACGCATTATTCTCCATGGGTTTTGAGATGAGTGTGGCTTCATAACCATGATGTTTACATACTCCTGTTTTATATGTTCACGGGCCTTAAGTCAGGAATTACCTTCAAGGTTTTTAATGCAAGGAATAAGGGTCCTTCGGTCATCAAAAATATTTTCGTTAGGAATAGCCTTTTTAACCTGTTTAGTTTCCCACAAACGTAGTCCCTCCACTTTTCAGCGCAATAGCCGCTCGCTTCTACGTACGTTGCAAAAGTTTCGTCAAATTCTCTACGCAGAAAGTTTTCGCCTCGGATTCGAAGCAGTTGACAAGTGTACTCTTCAGTACCTCGTCATTCTCAAACTGTTGTCCATCAATACGTTGTTTCAAATAGCAAAAATGCCTTTATTGGTTGCTACAAAGCCAGGAAAATAGGGCGGGTGATTCAAAATGTCCTAATTGGACATGCTGATTCGTACCCTTTCTGACTCGTGGTGCAGGTTACGGTATCTTTCTTTGAGTACCGTACTCTCCATGACCTCTTTCCCGCACACGTGAATTTGGATGGCACTACTCAGTTCGGTAAGAATTCCACAGTACACGTCAGCCGTAATTGCTAAGCCACGTTCCGTGAATGAACCGAAATCACAATTTATAAGCCTGTATAATCGATCAGCGACCTCGCACTCCCGCATGCACATGTATACATCCAGTTAGTAAGTCCCCATACAATAGTCTAATCATCCTTCATTCGTTAATGTAGGCCTTCAAACTAGGCACAATTCTCTATAAAGTTGAGTTGCAGTAGATCCTTCAGGGCACCAAAATTCAAAATAACGGCCCCCAACGTTGTAACTGGAGGGAGCAACTGATTTCGAAGCGATGTTTTCTTTAATCCACAGTGAGTCAACTTCTGAATCCGAAGAATGATTTATGCCCGTTCGTAAGAAAAATTAACCGACTGCGCGGCACCCGTTTATGTTTGATCTGAGCAGACAAATTTAAATACGACCAAAAGGCCTTTGCTTTTATACTGTGCCTCATAACCCAAGTTGTGAGTAATTTCTATACGGTAAAGCTGAAATGTGTGTTTCATTCTCTTAATGCACAGGGACATATTTTTTCTCCTTTTCCGATATTTATATGTAGCATATTCTGTGTTATCGTAAAAGTAATGCTAATTTCGAGTAAAAATCGCAGCATAATGAGTTATACACTGAAGCGCCAAATAAACTGGTATAGGCATGCGCATTCAAATACGGGGATATACACACATCACAGAACTCCTGGAGATAGACGTTGACTGTGGATATTGTATAACAGACACAGTCCTTTTGACTATTCAGAAATGTCACTCAACTCACTCAAAGATGTAAATAACCATGCATGAGCAGCACTTGTCAGACAGAGGGGGCCCGACAGCCGATCAGTTCTAGTCATTCCATCAGGAAGGAGGTACATGTAGTTCAACCATGCCTAGAAGGTCAGTATAACGGTTCGATCGCGTCCACATTGTAACTTTGTGCCAGGAAGGCCTCCCAAAAGGGGACGTGTCCAGGCGTCTCGAAGTGAACCAAAGCGACGTTGTTCGGACATGGAGGAGATACAGAGAGACAGGAACTGTCTGCAATTGTCATCGATTATCCTTCATAGATCCCCGGTGCAAGCAGAGCTGAGGCTGCAGCTCCGTCAATAAGGTCAAACATTTTACAGTGATAGTATCAATAAACTGTTCTTTCGCTGGGAGAGATGCGTTCGTCCGCAGGATGTTATGTTCGGAAATAAATAAGCAGACACGAAAAATGGAGATACAGAATATGAACAACGTTTGTTTTATTTAAAAAGCTTTAAAACCTTTCACATAAAAAACTCGGAAGCATTAGTTTTCGGTACGCAGTCTAATGTGTACGGTTAAGTAACTAGACTCAGAATCTGCTGTTTACAGTGATTTAACTGTTACAACACACAAGTAAAAAAAACATTACAGAGCCTGGTATCTCTCCCCTTCTCTTTGTTTCACGGAAAAAACCTTTGAAAATATATCGATAGTCGCAGTGTTTTTTTCTTTTTTTTTTAATCAATATTATTGTGATGTGTAATCGAAAGCAACATATAACCTCATTGTGTTTAGCTGCCCGACGGCCTGCTTCGCAACTCGGCAGGGGACATTCATGCACACTGCCGTGCTAACAACTTAAGGACGGCCTCCACTAGCTCGCTCTCGCAAGAGACCCCTTCACTATGAGGACTCTGGTTCAACATTGAATAAGGCTCCTTTGAAAGGCTGTGTTAACAATTATGGCAGGAAAAAAATTAGTTGCAAATGACTCTCCATGTGCATCAGGAGAGCGACAGAAAATGTGTGTCCAATAGGTGCAGAGATCAACCTTCTATGGGATGTATATATTACACTTCACAAAGTGGACATCGTCGACGTTCAAGAAATGTTCAAAACAAACCATTAATTTTCACCATGAGCACAGAATGAAAAATGGCGCGTCTTGGTGATCACAAAGATTTGCACCATCAAGATCGAACTCCTTGGGTGTTACAAACCGTGCAGGACGTTCTCTTAAAGAATGCTTAATGAAACAGATTGGTGTAACTTGTGGAATGTGATGGAATCCAGTCGAACTCGAAACAACCTGTCGTGGAATCTATCCTGAAACTGGCGATCCTTTACGGTGTAGCTGCAGACGCTGCGATAATATGTTTTATAGGCACGGAAAAAAACGAACATCCAGAGGCTGAATTTGCCCACTTGTTCCAGGCGATACGAACAGTAATATCGCACACTTTTCAGGAGGGTTAGTTTGCTCTAAAGAAGTATGATTTTTATACAGTGACCAGGAACCAAGCAAAATCGTGCTATTTTGGCCAGCTGTTGACCAAAAGCAGTGCTCAATCCACACCTATAGTTCTCTTACGCCCATTCTTCCACACTTGCTTGCTCTGACATAAATATTTCCCACTGATCTTCCACCATCACGCACACGAGAAACAGTCGTAGGGGGCAGAGCACCTCCAATTCTTTGCAGCACAACAAATAACTTTCCAGATAAATTTACTACCCAGTTTAACAGTCGCCATAATTGAATACGAATACGTTAAGGTATCGGTTTAGTTGATCTTGATTCATCTCTCTCGGTATCTCTAATTTCCTCTCCAAATCCCGGTTGGTCAGAATTGAAAACAAACTCGTTACTGAACGATAGCATAAGTTTGTTTACCTCATCTATGAAATTTCGTTATCTTACGTCTTCCAGTTCTGTAACAATGTTTTGAGTTACGCAACCATCCACTGCTTCCCTGGAAATCACTGTAACCCATGTCGCTCGCAATTTGATGTGAATAACGTAGCGGGACACTATCGCGCTCATCCTGCAAACTGCATCGAGCGTCCTTGAAACCCGAAAACACCAGTTTTTGTAACAAGTGTGCTTTTTCCTCCCTTGAATATCCGTTTTTTTTGTATTTGTTTTTTTTTCTATGCTGCGGATGATCTTCCATGTACGTAAATGTGTTCAGTACCCGCTCCTTGGACAATGATTGTCCTTTACTACGTTGCACTGGAGACGGGATTTGTGTCTCCCTGTCCGATAAGGATGATGACCGACCTCACTCTGTATCCGTATCAACACCACTTTCAGTTGTTAAGCGCGTACTGTCATCATTTACTCCTCATGTACGGTGTCTGCAATGTCGAGCGTATCCTACACCACACATTCCACTGATGCATCTTGCAGAAAGGCTAATATTTCATCTGCCACTTCTTTCTCGCTGTGCGAAATTCCTTACGCTCCGTTTTGACCAAATGTCAAATTCGGAAAGTGTTGTAGACATAATGCGATGTTTACTTTGTTTATCGTTGCCATTGCTCTGTTCTGAATCAACGCCATTAGCACAGTAGTACTGTTGAGAGTTACACGTGGACTAAGCAGATCAATTACGCTTTATAGTTTCATGCTGCGCTCGCCATTGGATACCTCCAGTCCCATCCTCTGTTGTCATTAGCAGCCAATATTTTGGTTGCATGGCAGACAATTTGTGGGGCTTCGAATGCGGTACACATCATTTAGAGAAACTTATGTTTTACAATTTCCCATCTCTTCCTGTCATTTACTTGGCTTGCAGATCTCAATCGACTTTTTAACTACTGATGATTTTTTTTCCATAGAACAGGTCTTAACTGAAATACTCTTGGTGTGCAGTAAGGCCTGGATTTCATAGCGTGGTCAGTACTATGTGGGCTTCCAAACACCAATTCAAAGTTTTTCAATTTTCAGTCATTACATTTCACTTCCTTGTTTACTAACAATTATACTGTTAAAATGCTTTCAAAACTAAACTGAAAGTTTCTCAGTTTTCACTTACCATTTTTTTTTACTTTTTACCTGCTTTTAATTGCAGTTGTTACACTATATGTCCTCAAAAGGAAAAAAGGAATTATTTTTTTGCTAAATAAAGTCTTTTCTTTTGTAAGAAAATGAAACGCCTACAGCCGTCCTTATGATCTTATTTATTATGTAGCAACCAGTTTCGGCTCTTCAGTGCACCATCTTCAGGCCGTAGTTGGTGCTGAAGGGGTAATCACGATCCATATATACACTGCATCAGTATTCGCAGCTCGTGGTCTAGTGACTAGCATTGCTGCCTCTGGATCGTAGCGTCCCGGGTTCCATTCCGTGTCGGGTTGGGGATTTTCTCTGCCCGGGGACTGGGTGTGTTGTCCTCATCATTTCATGACAATTCGTGAAAGTGGCGAGATTGGTCTGTGTAGAGATTGGGAATTTGCATGGGCGCTGATAACTGAGTAGTTGAGTGCCCCACAAACCGAACATCAAACAAACAAGGTATCAGTGGCCAACAAAGCGGGTTTACGAAGACTATCTGTAACAGTGGCATCAGCACTCCAACCATCAAGTGCAGTTCACGGCCAACATAACTGGTTTACGAAGACTATCTGTAACTGTGGCGTCAACATTCCAACAATCAACTGCAGTTGATGGTTGGAGGGCTGACACCACAGTTACAGATAGTCTGCGTAAACCAGTTATGTTGGCCACTGACGCATTGTATATATGGATCGTGATTAACCCCTTCAGCATCAACTACGGCCTGAAGATGGCGGATTGAAGTGCCGCAGCTGGTAACTACACAATAAATAAGATCATAAGGACGGCTGTAGGCGTTTCATTTTCTTACAATAGTGAACAGCCGTGGTCTCCAAGACCTCCAGTCAAAAGCATGGATAAAAAACAAGTCTTTTCTGGACGGCTTGTTGTGTTCACGTGGTCTGAAACTTTACCACTTCCAGATCCTCGCTTGCTGCAGTGTTCCACACATCATATTTTGCTAGTTCCTTTATTCGTACAGGTATTTCTCATGTTTACTTTTGTTACACGTACTTACCGAGCGGACCCAATCGGTAGTTGACAGTGACCAGTATGACTCCATATGAGACGAGCTAATCAGGCCCGAACTTTAGGCCAGCGCCGCTGCCGCGTGAGAAGCCCCCGCCGTGCACCCAGAACATAACGGGCAGCCCTGCGCCCTCCTCCGGAACACCGGGCACGTACACGTTCAGGTAGAGGCAGTCCTCAGATCCGGTGCCGTCCTCTTGCACGCAGTCGCTTCCGTATGCTGTGGCGTTGAACACGCCCTCCCAGCCAGTTAATGGTCGTGGCGCCTGTCGGAAACAAATTTCTGGTTACAAAATCACTAGAAAAATGTCGAAGACTACTATACTGACACTGGTTATAGCGGCTATTTGCGCGTAGCACTGGAGTGTTTTTTATTGTTATTACTGCTATTTTTACAAATATTTATATACTTTTGTTGATATTTTGGACAATGATGCGACAGAGACAACGACTAATTATTATGATTCGTCGTCTTCATCAATATCAGTCATATAACTTCTGTAGGTCTTAAATGATGGACTGAGAAGAACATGTTCGCATGACCTCTCGCTCACAAAGGTTTTTTAGGGAAGTTATGAAATACCCAATGTAATATCATCATCAGCTTCTTCGCATCACCAATTCTATGAAAGGAACCTCTATAGACTTCGTCATGAATTACTGTCTTTAAGGTATTTACCCATGTGGCTCCTCCATGTTTCCCAACATCGTACACCCATTTTATATTAGGTTAAAAATGTCAAGAACATCATCAGCTTAATTTCATCTCCGACTGTCGGAGATAGAATTATAGCTGACAGGATTGTTAACATTTTTAACGTACGTATCGCATATTGTCCCAGCATACAATGAAGCACGTATGAACGCAACTAAATTTTACATTAGGTTGTCGTCTTATTCTTTCCTGTCTCTTGGAAACCAGTGAAGACTTTCCCTGTTCCATTTAGCATCCACTGTTCTCTTTAAATTTCTCATTTCCATTTCGTTTTCATTACAACGTATCTACGTTTCCCACTCTAATCTGTTCCCTGGCTGCCGGCCGGAGTGGCCGTGCGGTTCTAGGCGCTACAGTCTGGAGCCGAGCAACCGCTACGGTCACAGGTTCGAATCCTGCCTCTGGCATGGATGTGTGTGATGCCCTTAGGTTAGTTAGGTTTAATTAGTTCTAAGTTCTAGGCGACTGATGACCTCAGAAGTTAAGTCGCATAGTGCTCAGAGCCATTTGAACCTTTTTTTTTTTCCTGCCCATTTATTTCCTCACCTAGTAATCTCTGCCATGCTATTCAACACTCCACTGGTTTTAACATTAACGTTTCATGTCTTACTTGCGTAACTTAAAACTTGTAACGACACTGATTGCAAGCTTTCATTCATCTCCGCTTTTGAAGTTCGTATTTCACCGAAGTAGTTTACTAAAAGCACTAAGCACTGCAGAAAAGTTAGACTTTTCTTATTTCTATTCCTGTCCGTACAATATCTGTTTTCAACTGGCGTAAATATAAAATTTCATCCTCTAATTCTATGATTTTGTTGGTAACTTGTATTACCTGCATTTCCATATGTTGCTTATGTAAGGGGCGATCTAAAAGCTCCCATTCGAAGGCCACGCGGTCCAGAATCGGTATGCCAATCAGGCAAAATCTCCCTGAGCACTGAGGCAGTCATCCCACCGACGCAACAGATTGAAGATACCCGTTTGGTAAAACACCGTATCCTGCTACGTGAAGAAGTTCGTAATTGGCTGCTGCACATCCTCGACCGAAGGAATCGTTGACCTTTCTAGGCCTTTGAGGAGTAATGACACCGTGGGCAGAGATCAGGACTGTAGGGCGGATACTCGAGTTTCCTCCACTTGAGATCGGGTAACTTCTGCATTACGACATTTGCAGTGTGATGGCGTGCGTTATCCCGGAGGTTTATTATCTTTGGCCCGAAAAAAGCATGTTCTTTGAGAATTTTTTTCTCGGGATGTGTTATAGATATCAATGTCAAATTTGGTCAAAATGTTTATTGATATTTCCTCTACAAACTGAAATTTTTTCAACTGGAAATGTCGAAGAGCAAAGGCGGAAGTGTCGCCGGAACGAAACTAAATTTCGATGTAGACCTCTACGCGCGGTATGTCACAGGTCAGCCGGCTTGTCTGAAATCAAAACTGAGTTGACTTTAGCTAAGCATATAATATTCTTTAGTTGTACCTCACTTAAGTTATTTGGACCATTGGAAACAAAATGGAGGCCATTTGAAAAAATGTTTTTTTTTTTCATCGATTTTTCGACTTCGTCGGCCAAGTAAAAATATTTATAGTTGATGGATCGGAATAAAAGTGGTACAACTCCTAGACAATTTAGTTAGCTTTGTCGGAAACAAAGAATCATGCCAATCGGTTCAGTAGATTTGAAGCTACCATACCAAGCGATAAAAAAAAATTCATTTCGAGAAAAAAGCGTTTGAACTTTTGGCTACATATAAATGCAATATTATGCAACGTACTTTCAGTCTGCTATTACGGGTCCATAAACTAGCCCTTCCTCTTCCTCTTAGAGGGCGTTCTGCTCGATCTGGGCCATCCTGCGCCGCTTCAGAGCCGCTCGTATGGCCGGTGGCAAGCGGTTTTCGGCCGCTTGAATCTGGTGGTCGTCCGAATGCTTGGTGAACTGCGTCGAATGGAGTCCTCAGGGTGACGTCCATCGTTGTCATGGTCTTGAGAATTGCTGAATACCCTTCGTTGTAGCTGCTTACTGCCAGGAAAATCGCAGTCTCCACAGTCTTAGCACCACAATGCAAATACTTGGGGGCTAACTTCCAAACTCACGCGTTCAAACTTTCATTTGAATTTTGTGTGTTTCTTCCCAAGCACCGGTGCAATAACTCGTCCTCCAATAGGACCTCGTAGATCGGATGAATCACTTTTTGAACTTCTTTGGAGTGCGGTTGGTCGTGTTGATATTCGTCCAGATGGCTGGCAGCCTCTGCAATGCGCCACTTGCACCAACTTGTTTCCCGAGCCGGACAATTTTGGTGTTGTGGGTGGTCATCCGTCGAACACTTATGGAAATACGTTGCCCAAATTGCCTTCTTCATCTGTTCCACCGAATTGGAATGCCGTCGGATTGCCAAGCCGTAGTACGTCGTAAGCCCCTTGATCACTTTTCACTTTTAGTCATGGGCAAGCACACATAATAATAAAGTCGAAATTCCCAAAAAAAACTGGTTCGTGAAAAAGGTATATTTCAGGTAGGCGCATTTTTTTGTTTAAACACGAATAAAAAACATTCCGTTCCGTATTCGTAAAAACCGTTTCAGGGGTGGATTCTAAACACTTTTATGGATCCAAAAATGCAATTTAAAAAAATCGATTTTTTGAACCAAAAGATACTAAAACTCCTCTTAATTTCACACCTTACTTTCTCCGGAGTAGTTCAGTACCATTTCCCAGCGACGGAGACACCTGATTCCTCCTTGAAATTAGTAAACAATGGACCCCGATAATCAAAGAACAGAGCAAGCGTTATCTTTCGAGCAGGTAGCTGGTTCTTGCACTTCTTGGACGACAATTTTCGACAGACAGTCTGCCAAATGTTCATTATTCATTCTCCGATGGACGTCTGGCGGTGTTTTACCTTCGCCAGCCAAGAAACGGATAACAGAACGTTGCTTCTTTTGGGACACATTTGGTAATCACTTCGCCATAGTTCACATTTCCGCATCTACCGCACGCACGTCCGAAAGATACGAAATCACATTAATCACTTGCTTACATGTCTGTGCTTCTGTACCCGTATAAATTCAGCATCAAAACCCTCAGACGGAAACTTTTTGAACGCCTTTTATACAATATTTGCGTTTTATGGTGATTTAGAAGCCTACCTTGAGAATAGCTTTGTTAGCTTCTCTTCACAACTGAACTTAATTTACACTAAAAGCAAACAGTACAGACTCCTCAAACAAACTAAGATCTTTCAAATATCTACCGTTAGCTCGTAGTCCTCCTTTATTTTCTCAGATTACAGATTTGAGAACAAACTTTATGAATGCTTTGAATAGTTTTATCGATCTTATCTCCTAATTTATCTTTCAGCGCTGAATTTCTATACTGTTGAACACTGATACCAGTCCGATCTTGTCACACCCAGGCCTGTTCTTCTGTTTACTAACAAAACGTGTAACAGTGTCTTGCTCCTCATGACCTGCGAGTACAGTTTCTTTAAGTGGTTGCAAGAGGTATCTCTGCTAGCATCGTGGGGGAGAGCCACTAAATACTTCGCAGTGAGCATGAATGCAACCAACTACGGTAGATTTCAATGTCCAGTTCAGTCTTTTACGATTTTCGGTTTATCCTCAGGTAACACGACTGAGCTGCTCTCCATCCCACACTTCAGTAATCCTGTAATCATCTCGACCAGTTGTATTACGGAACGAAGGTTAAAATTATCATTAGGACATGGTTATGCGACCATAGATTTACCAAAAATTAAACATAAAATAGTGAGTGAAAATTTAATATATTTCATAAAAATAATAAATATTTCCATTACTGTCTCGTTCCTTCAGATAATACTATTAATTTACTCCAAAGTATCACGAAAACAAAGACGTCTCGTAATGCCATTTTGTCGTAGAATCACTCGTAATGAAGTGCAAAAGTCGATTTATAATTCTCATTTATCCGAAACCGTTATGTTAACTGACGGCGTAGCGTCAAACTTTCACAGTATAAATACATTTATCTGTATCTGAAACGGGAACGACCACTTCAATGTTTTCGAAACATTTCTCAGTTGCAGTCACCTGGATACAGCAGCGATATCGGTCTAGATTGTACAGAGGAAAGAAAAGCACTTCCTTAATGAAATATTTGTCTTGTCCCTGCGCCGCGTGGCCACGCCATGGCATGGATTACGCGGCCCCTCCTGCCGGAGTTTCTAGTCCTCCCTAAGGCATGGGTATGTGTGTCGTTCTTAGCATAAGTTAGTTTAAGTAGTGTGTAAGTTTAGGGGCCGATGACATCAGCAGTTTGGTCCCTTAGGAATTCACACACAATTGAACATTCTTGTCCTTGCAAGCAACTCTCCCTGTTCTAGCTTTCCGGTTACTACATATTCGTTTGAGTTTTGAAACTTCCTGACAGATTAAAACTGTGGGCTGGACGGAGACTCGGGACCTTTGCCTTAAGCACCGGCAAGTGCTATTCAATCTGAGCTACCCAAGCACGACTCGCGATCTCTCCTCACAGCTTTAATACC
This sequence comes from Schistocerca serialis cubense, assembly GCF_023864345.2. NCBI lineage: Eukaryota > Metazoa > Arthropoda > Insecta > Orthoptera > Acrididae > Schistocerca > Schistocerca serialis. The sequence continues at coordinate 432,202,433 of NC_064641.1, read as the reverse complement.
ACCAATACCTCGTCTCCTGCCTTCCAAAATTCGCAGAAGTTCTCCTGCAGACCTTGAATAGCTATCACTCTTGGAAGAAAGGATCTTGCGGAGATATGGCTTAGCCACAGCCTGGGAGATGTTTCCAGAGTGAAAATTTCATTCGGGAAACGCCACCAAGGCTAGTTGTGCTACGTCTACACGAGAGCTGCTGTGGAACTTGAAAGGTAGGAGTCGAGGTAGTGGCGGAATTAAAGCTGTGAGGAAGGATTCTGAGTTCGTGCTTGGGTAGCTCAGATGGTCTGCTGGCACAGTAGCTCAGCGTGTTCAGTCACAGAGGTGGCTGGTCTCTGTAACAAAAAACTGAATGAAAGGATCAACAACTTCAATGGATGTCATGTGCCGTCCGCTACGACCAAATACAAAGAACAATAACGAACAAAATGCAGAAAAAAGAGAAATAGTAGGTAGAGCACTTGCCCGCGAAAGGCAAAGATCCCTAGTTCAAGTCTCGGTCCGGCACACAGTTCTAATCTGCCAAGAAGTTTCATATCAGCGCACACTCCGCTGCAGAGTGAAAATTTCATTCTGGAAACATTTGGATGTTCATGACATAAAATTTCGCGAAACTTGTGACAGTACACTCGTCACTTAGACCTCAGTTCACTTTCTATTCATTCCACCAAAATTGTGTGGCTCAAATCGTAAATTTCCCTTGTCATGCATGACCTCTCTCTTTCCACACTTCTCCTCGAACGCTATAACTGTCTTTTATTCAGTGACTCAATCATAAACCAAGATACTACACTTCTATCTTTCTGTTAATCACATTGAATGGTTCTCATACGTTTTCTGCTATTCGTAAATAATTCACCTCTTCTGTAATGGGACAATGATGAATGAACGCACAGCGTCAGTAGCGAATAAGATCATTGACTCTCTGTTTAGTTTTATCTGTGGTTGACCGTCAGTCAGCCACTTGTGCAGCTCCAGGGCATTCTTACTTGGTGCGTAGTAGCGTGCAGTTTTTTTCGAAGAGTGAGACATGTTTCCTATGGATCTGGGAGAAGCTATCTAGGATATTCTAGTATGGAGATGAGAACTGATGTATAATACTTTCTTGTTCTTTATATTGATGGAGAATAGTTCGGAGGAATTTTAAAGGTATGTTTGTAGTGAGATAATTTTTTAACTATTAGAGGCTTCTTATGTCGTCCTGTCTTTTTCTCAATAATCAGAGTTTGATTTCTCAAAAACAGTTTTCTTTAAAGTAAAACCCACTTCAACGATTCATAGCAAACTTTTGAATTTTAATCATGCGTGCATTGCACCTTATGCCACAGAAAGCAACAGATTTTATGAAAGTGCGAATCTCGCCTAGCAATATTGTGCAAACAGTGTGTAGTTATGATTATCAGGTGCCGTACTAGCAAATACATTAATTTTCAATGTTGGTAATTTCAGTTACTTTCATTCGAGTAGGTCAGTGATTTATTTTTGTGGATATTATTACTCTAACATTCTTTTTCATATCACGCATCCTTCATAATGTGCATCGGTACTAAGATTTGGTTACGTATTTTTCACTGAACACTCAGTTAGTTTTTTGGCATTAATTATATTCATTTTCTTTATTTCAAATTTTGCATTGCATGGAGTTTAAAGTTTTATTTCATGACATTGTTTACATGCACAACACAGGGTCAACCATCAGTCTGTTCTGCTCCACAACTGAATATATTGTCTGAAGAACATCTTATATGAGGAGAAAGTTTTCAACATCAATATACTGCATCCGGTTTTTTCACATACAGACAAATATTTTACCATCTGCTTACAACACATAATTGTTTATGAGGTACTGATCATTCTTTATTTAAACAATCAACTTCCTCTGCCACTATAGACGCCATAAACAACTCGTAACAAGCGACCAAATAAACTGAATATCTTTTTTGGTGTCGGGAAATTTTCCTCCTCTATATGTGGCAACCATCTACAAAATGCAGATTCGCTTCTCAGCAATGTCGGTCAAAGGAAGGCTTATCACTGCAGTCTTATTCGTTGTCATTGCTTTAGCATCAGTTGTAAAAATGCGTTTCACTACTCAACCTTAATCTCTGTCTTGAAAACTAATTACTTCTGATGAGAATCCAAATCTTCAAGTTCTCACGCTCTGGCGTAGATCATTCATTCACCATCTCTGAGTCTATCGGAAATTCTAATTCCTATCTGCAGATACAAATCTCCATACATCCCATAGCAATACTAGAATTTTGTTGGGTTGCGCGCTGAAGTTCGTTGAACGAGAAAAGAAAGAGTACGCTTGAAACAGCGTGCGTCATGAGGGCAGCAAATGTATTCTCATAATGTAGCCAAAAGTGAAGGTGCAGATGTGTTATAAATGGCGCCACGTAATGAAATTAAGTGAAGATGAAGTGATTCAAAGAATAAAACGAATAAAATGTTGTACCAAAGCAATGGAGTTTTTCTAAGAATGAAAGAAATATCTATAGGATGGTTCAGTTCCCAACCCGACGCCGGCCTGAGTGGCCGAGCGGTTCTAGGCGCTACAGTCTGGAACCGCGAGACCGCTGCAGTCGCAGGCTCGAATTCTGCCTCGGGCATGGATGTGTGTGATGTCCCTAGGTTAGTTAGGTTTAAGTAGTTCTAAGTTCTAGGGGACTGATGACCTCAGAAGTTGAGTCCCATAGTGCTCAGAGCTATTTGAACCATTTGAACCCAACCCGACCTGCCAGCAATACGTCTAATTTTGAGTTCCTATTCTCGGAGTCCAGGAATAGGTTCCTATGAGAAAGTGTCACTATTTACGTCCATAAAGAACAAAGTGAGTACAAAATTTCGGTCTCCTGTATTACAGCTGTGTTTGTCTAAACCCGTTTCATGGTTATTAAGATCCCACTGCTTAGAAACTATGTAATGCTATGCTATGTTCTCAGTCTTACTCTTAATACCCCTATGAACGAGAGAGTCGCACAATTCGTCCATTGGACCACCCTTCATACAACGCATTGTGGAGAATAGCTTTTGTCACTGCTGTCGTTCACTCTCCTATTCAACCCACAATTGGATCAATGAGAAATGACTATTTGGATCTGTACATTAAGTGGTCTGTGTCAAGTATCTGAAAGGCATTGAAGTACTCGTGAAACTGCGTGGCTTGTATTCTGCAGTATCGATCGCTTCAGAGAGAGTCAGAGTACAGGCAACAAATCCTAAACTACTCTTCGATTATGTTGCCAGGTGTGTGATGGTACATAAAATTTGTTTTCGTGACTTTTGATCCGAGTTAAGTACAGTCCGAGACATAACCAAATGAGAAAAATTGGAACATCATATCGGATTTGTGATTGAACTGGAGAGTTTCTAGCAAATAGCATGTTGTCCTTAATTGTGGGTGCTAATTTCTTGGATTTTTAGAACTATACTCACAACTTTCAACGCAAAATTTAGTGTTGTCGGTACAATAATAGTCTTAAAAGCATAAAATTGGCATGAGAATATACTGATGTGTTTTTTGTACATATGTAATACACTATGTTTCGTGTGTGTGTGTGTGTGTGTGTGTGTGTGTGTGTGTGTGTGTGTGGATAGGTGTGTGTGTGTATGTGTTTGGATCCTACATTGACAGCAAGTTCAAGTATCACTCCGTACAGATCGTTTACAGCCGTGAAGACCTTCTCAAACTGGCTGGCAGAGTGCAGCGGTAGCACGCTGGTGGCCGGCGACCTAAAAAAAAATTTCATCCCGACTGGTCGACCGACCCACTCGCCGGTCAGGACGCCAGCCAGTCCGACTACGTGTGTGGACAACGGGGACTCCTTGCAGGCCCACTGGTGGAGTGTGAGCAGCCAGACAGCGGCTGCGGCCAGCAGGTAGAGGTTCACCAGCCAAACCGACGGACTGGTGGCACCGCCTGACAGCGAGACCATCGCCCATACACAGGCAACTGGGTAGGGGCAGATCCACTTGTGAACGAGTCAGCGGACTGGTCCACCTGTGCAGGGGGCCTTGAGGCCTGTGGTGGGGCCCAGTGTGAGCTGTGATTGGCAGCTGCCCATATACCTAAATGTGTGTATGGACAGGATGAGTTCCACTGTCTGTCACTGGACTTCTTTGACATTCAGTCAGTAGATGAGTCAGTGCTATGTCGCTAGCGACTACTGTCAGTTGGCGCTGCACTCTGTTGCGATTTTTCGTCATGAAACATCTCGTGTAAAAGCGTAACAGACCGCTCCTCCCGCAAAATGCCGTTCTTTTCCGTCATATGTATAAACGCGATTTTGATGGTTGCTATTCATGTTGTTACTTCATACAACGACAATTAGCTCCAAAATTCTGTTGCTGCACGCCATGTACGTGTAAGTTCACGTGCGTGACAGCTTTTCGATGGTTGGCTATGCTACTGCCGCTGAACTAGCGACCATCCATTCCACTCATAAATTTTTTTGCTGAATTTTACAAGCATAGTTCGTGAACTCATTGTTTTTTGTCTTTTTTGTTACTGGACAAGTGTCCATTGCCAGGAGGACCTATGCATATCTCTTCATTTCTCAATTTCTAAGCAGAACGTTTATGTGAGTTGTAGGTTTCATCATTCCCATCATTTTAACTCAGGTCGTGTGGTTTTCGATGTTAGAAATGGTGCAGCACCAGCACAACAGCATACTGCCTTTGGGACTCGAAACTTATATACTTCATTTCAAGTTAGGTTGGTGAATCGATAGTATGCTTCTCTGTGCACAGTGCTGTCATTGGCCGGCACGGGGCTGACTCCCAGCTGCAGGACTCGTGCGTCCTACGTAGACCAGCAGCTGACGGCTGGGCCCCGCCAAACCCTCTGGTGACAGCAGTGATGCACAGTGCTACCGTAGAAGCCTGCAGGCAGGAAGGGGGCGGGGCTACTTCTCGACTTGTCTGGCAGTCATGAATTCTGCCATCATGGAAAGGGGCCTCTTTGTGGTGTGGTGTTCATTGAAATCAAGACGCAATATTGTTGCTATTCTACTCCCAGCGGTAGTTTAAGCACACCACAGGGGACTTAGAAGAAAACAGAGCCAAACATAGGGTAACAGATGAGAGATAACTGTGTCAACTATGGTGTCAGAGTAGTGGGGAGAATTGTTTTAAACTTTCAACAGCTGGAATTTAACTTGGGGGGAGCAGTAAGTAATGACAGGGGAGAATCCAGTAGGCATCTTCAGTTCTATAATCAGAACAAGCAATGTCACAACCATGACTGCTGCAGGTCTCTGGGCATCTGAATGAATAACAGCTTGCGGAAAGTATATTAAGTTGTTTATAGTGTCACTGGAAGTAGTTCAGCAGATTGGTTACTGTCGGTATGATGAAAACCATATTCAGGTTCAGATTGGCATCTTTTGTCTAACAGGTAGGCCTGTACCTGCAGGGAAGAAAAATCCTTTTTCTAGAACACTTTGTTCCAGAACCACAGGGTTGTACATGTAGGGGAAACAAACATCCTTTGCCTCAGGGAAAACGTGGAAAATCGGGCAACAATGCAGGCTGGTCCACTATCCCTGTCTTCAGTTCCAATATAACAGTCCACCATCTTTCAGTATTGAATTTTCCACCAAATTAGGACAACAGCCCTATTTCCACAGTGGCAGAATTGGGCTGTTTTTGGCTTTCCCACAAAAATTAGAATTTCCCGCTATTTCTATAAAGGCAATTGACCTTTGTCAGCAATCTGCCAACAGTTCATGATATCATAGGGGGAAGGCAGAGGTGGAGGGGAGAGGGGGGGGAGGTGAGGAGGAGGGGGTTGGGGATAATCTGGCAACGATGCACTGTGAAACAGATCACCTCTTGTGTATCTTCTATGGTGCAATTTTATGGTTGTACAAGTATTAAGAGATACCCAGTGTTAGAGACGTTAAACGCAGATTTAGATCGCTATTAGACAAACATAAAATGCAACTATCTGAAGCGAATGCGTGATAGAAAGGCAGTGTAAGAGTTTACATGCGGACTATTGCAACTTTTATGGAAGAAATTTAGGTATTGTTGAAATTAGCGTCATTTAACTCGCCTCTGGATGTTATGTCACCAATGTCCAATGGACTTAATGACAGATCCTTACGTTCTTATTTTTATATAATGACTGAATTGCCGTAATCAGATGTGCTGGAATTCCAATTCCTTAACGCTTTGAACGCCCGCAACATTTTGCTAAATTTTCATTTTGACCAAGATTTCCTCATATTATTTTCGAAAAACGAAGCTAGTATATCTCATCACGCATCAAAATGTAAAACAGCGATTTTAAACTGACAAATATGGTGTCACTGAATTTGCTGCACATGACCCATTTTAAACTTAAGATGCAACCAGAGCCATTATGTGGCCATGTACATCACAATTGATGCACACTCACATATCTGAGGAAGACCTTACTGGCAAGAAAAAACTCCATCTGTTTTTATGTAATTGCTTTAATTATAAAAATAAAAGAGTTACATTTTTTTACATTTTTACACATTTTTGCAGTACAATAAAAAAAGTCAAATACACTCCATGCACATGAAACTCTCAGGACAAATTTGGCATTTCAGTGACACCTGCTTGCTGCTTTGGAGAGTTTCTGGTAACAGTTGGTACAACGTCGTCTCACTGCAGTTTCAAACTGTTGATAATACCCATTCGCTGGTGTCTCCTGAACGTAGTCAATCTTGAGTAATTTATTTGCAATACCCTCACGGAAAGCAATTATACCCATTTCTTGTTTTGTAATTTGAACATACAAAGTGTGAGCATTTACAAGAGTAGTATTGAATAGTAACTCAAAGGGCACTTGGCGGTGCAGCTTCACTGACCTCCTCAAGCATGAGTCATCGGTTTTCCTTTGATCTCAAAGATCAATGAAGAGTATGGCTGCATTATAATCTTCAATTGCTTTTCTATCAGTTCACCTCTCCTTTTTTCATTACCATAAGCTCAGGTCTGTGTCTGGTAGACACAAATGCCGTCCTTCTGTTCACGCCACTTTCCGACAACCACCTCTGTGTTGCTGTCCGCAACCACCTTTTCCCCCTTCTTCAATGCTTTTCTGATAACAGTGTTTGGATATTACCCCTTCTGTTTTCACGGAGTGTTCCCGCCAGATGAGGTATTTTTTTCTTTTTCTAGAAGAACGTGCGCCAAGTTCATAGAAGTGTGGAGGTTACCTACAAGTAGAGTCCTCCCAGAATTGAAAAGTGATTCCGTTAACTCCAAGACAGTTGTTGTTGTTGTTGCTACGTGTACAGCATTAACTTCTTTTCCACAATTCATTTTAACATTCGAAGTATATACATCTGCAGCACACACTTTGTGTGGTTTCAGTTCGCATTTCAAACCGTTTCTAGGAACGTACCGACGAAATCGTAAATTTCCACAAAATTGAACGATTGTTTCATTTATAGAAACTGCTTCATCTCGAGTGAAAACTTCCTGGAATTATTCATTCAGACGATTCACAAGCTTCCTAATTTTGAACACTTTGTCATGTTCATCTGTGTTTTCACTGTCTCAAAAATGTACAGCAGAGTAACAAATAAAACATATTTCGCGACATAGTGAAAGACACCAGCTTTTTGTAAAGCAGATTCCGGCTTCAGTAACCCTCCGTTCTTGTCTTGTGACCAATCCCCACCCACTAAAAAGATCCCATAAATTTCCTCAAATCATCAACGCTGATATTACTCTATAACATCAGTCTTGATGACGGTGGTAATGTCTCTGCAATTATTCCACTAACAATCTTTTGTTAAGCCTAACGGTTTGTTTCCTTCACTATGAAATTGTATATTTCTTCATCAAGAAAAAAATTGTAAATGTCAGTGGTGCGAATACTTGCAGGTGGATTATCCACCAGTGCATTGCCTAATTTAGATTTCCCTGCACGTCAGACCACTTTATTCGTGAAGTAGGGAGCCCATCAGTACAAGATATCTCTTTGGGTGTCAGCTCACTTTCACAGTCATGGTCAGTGGAAGATGAAACGCCGTTCGCCCCATTTATGGACGTATCATCCGTAACTTTCATGTGTACGTTTTGTTTCTTTAATGGATTTACTTCATCTTCACTACTACTCTCGCTCAGGAACGAGCACGATAGTCTTAGTCGGAATTAATGCCACTTGTAAACAGTGATTAATCGGATAAGTTCGATTTCTCCAACCATTTTCGGATTCTTTGTGCTTGTGAATCCATTTCTCACCAAACAACCACAGAGTCTCATTGAACACAAGGACTAGTCAACGCCACGTACGTAAAGAAAATGCCAGTACCAGCAAGAAACATGTAAGCGTGCTAAGCCGTAAACAAGTAACAACTGCCCGTCATACAGTGCTACACTACAAAACCAACGTCACAGAACTTTTGCAACTGGCGGGTAGAAAGTGACGCCCATTTGTTTTCAACGCAACTGTGATCATATATGCACCATAGGCAAGTACTCACGATTCCTCACTTGATCGATTATGAAGCACTCGGCGAAAACTGAAAAATCGGTGCGCATCACATATGCGTATAACGCACAAGGCGGTGAAAGTGTTAAGTGATTCCCACAGCATTTACCGCTTTATCCTGTTAACGCCTTTCCATAATCGATATAAGCCAAGTAAGCTGGCATTCTAAATCCCTTCTTTTTTCAGTTACTTGTGCCAAAGTGAAAAGACATTCAGAACGTGATCTACCTCTCCTAAAATGATGTTGCACCTCTAACATATGTGCTTCTACTATTGGTACTAATCTCTTGTTTACAATTTGTTTTAGCATAGCGTGCTGTAGTTTAGTAGACTTATTCCTAGGCAGTATGGCCATTCTGGTTCATCGTCATTTTTGCAAATAGGGCAAATCAAAGATTTATTCCCTACGTGTTGCACACGTCCGCTCAGCCAGCACACATTCATAAAATGTTACATTTATTTGACTATCAAACAGTTTTCTGTAACTTGCTCACTGGAAGCATTCAGTGCTATCCTTGAACAGGAGAGAAACTAATCTCACTGCAATTGAGCATTACATAACGATAATTATACAAATACCGTTCTTCTGTCCACTCACCTCGAAGCGCAGGTCGCCGACCGGCGGCTCGGCGTACGGAATGCCCAGGAAGGCGGAGTACGTCGTGTTGTAGGCGCTCGTGGCTGTGCTGCCTCTCAGTACGCCCTCCCGCACGGCCACCAGCACCTCGTCACACTGTCGGAGCGTTGTTACGTTTGAATTAACCGAACATCGGAAATACAAAACCTCAAATATGAAGATGCTTCAAATATCAGCAAGTGTTTCATTAGTGGTCAGTTCTCCGCAGCTTTTAGGCAAGTACCTGTTTGTAAACAAAACGCTTTATCGTAACATTCCGGTACAAGAACGGCCGTTAGTTGGTTGGCCACCACGTTTGCTCTAATGGCTTATTATTATTACTTTCACTTTGTTTATTCAACTGTGAAGCTTTCTTTAGCAGCATTTTCCAAATTCCTTTTCTCCTTTCCTAATTCCTTTTCCCCATTATTTAAGTATTGTTGTTAAACATTTAGTGTTAAATTTTTATATGTATTGCTTGTAACAATCAGCTATTTTGCGTGGTATTATATACCGAAAACAGCCAACATATACAGTGTAAATTAGTATTTCTTTGATTGTATGTATCCAGCAAGTTTATATATTGTTCGTTTATTTGTTTATTTACTGGTATTTTCGTGGCAGTTTATGTGTCGAATATCTTTTGCTGCAGTAAATACCGTAACAAGATTGCATTAGGATACAACAGTTTAACTTAAGTAGAGATAATGCCGAAATACAATACTCTTAGTGAAATGCGCAATACTATGATGTATATGCTACAGATCAGTGGAATTTAGCCTACGTAATTTTGTTATTTACGAAAATGGAAAGTGATTTGTTAGTCTACCATAAGTCCAACCCCTCGTCCAAATCGTGGGAGATGGGCAACGGCACAAAGTACGGGACTGCCCATAGGGGCGATGTACAGCGGGGACTTCGTGTGCCCCAGGACCACTACGGTAGCTGGGAAGGCCCTATGGGATCCCTGAAACGTGACGGCTAACGGGGCTCTGGTGAAGCTGCGATAGGCCTAGCAAGCCAGTAGTGGATAAATCAACTGCTTTCAAAAAGGGAACATGCCTCGGATCACGGAACGGATTTAAAGGAAACCGACCAAGCAATGGAAAAGGATTATTGCTTGTAACAATCAGCTATTTTGCGTGGTATTATATACCGAAAACAGCCAACATATACAGTGTAAATTAGTATTTCTTTGATTGTATGTATCCAGCAAGTTTATATATTGTTCGTTTATTTGTTTATTTACTGGTATTTTCGTGGCAGTTTATGTGTCGAATATCTTTTGCTGCAGTAAATACCGTAACAAGATTGCATTAGGATACAACAGTTTAACTTAAGTAGAGATAATGCCGAAATACAATACTCTTAGTGAAATGCGCAATACTATGATGTATATGCTACAGATCAGTGGAATTTAGCCTACGTAATTTTGTTATTTACGAAAATGGAAAGTGATTTGTTAGTCTCCCATAAGTCCAACCCCTCGTCCAAGTCGTGGGAGATGGGCAACGGCACAAAGTAGGGGACTGCCCATAGGGGCGATGTACAGCGGGGACTTCGTGTGCCCCAGGACCACTACGGTAGCTGGGAAGGCCCTATGGGATCCCTGAAACGTGACGGCTAACGGGGCTCTGGTGAAGCTGCGATAGGCCTAGCAAGCCAGTAGTGGATAAATCAACTGCTTTCAAAAAGGGAACATGCCTCGGATCACGGAACGGATTTAAAGGAAACCGACCAAGCAATGGAAAAGGATTACGAGATGGTTTACGACTGGGCACTTTAAACGTAAGGACTCTAACTGGGAAGTTAGAAGAAATTGTAGAAATGATGGAAAGGAGGAAATTGGACATCTTGGGACTTGCTGAGACTAGGTGGAGAGGAGTTGGTGAAAAACCGCTAAGTAAAGGATGTAAACTGTACTGGATAGGGAATGAGAGGGGAAGAAATGGAGTGGCAATAGTGGTCAGAGAGGGTCTGCAGGAGGAGGTGGAAGGTATCAATGATCGAATGATAAAAGCCAGAGTACGAGTGAAAGGAAAAAGCATTGAAATCATCCAAGCATATGCCCCACAGGTGGGGTGTACAAAAAAGGAGAAGGAGGAATTTGAAGATGACATGCAAAAGCAGCTAAATGGAGGTAATCAGATTATAATAGGGGACCTCAATGCACATGTTGGCACAGACAGGAAAGGATTCGAGGAGATAATGGGACCAGAGGGCTGGGGGAACCGAAATAGAGAAGGAAAATTGTTGCTGGAATTCTGCAAGAGGAATGGGCTGGCGATCGCAAATTCCTGGTACAAGAAGAGAAGTAACCACAAAATAACTTAGTACAGTGGAGACTGGTCCAAACTTTAGTAGTAGACTATGTACTAGTGGATAGGCAGATGATGAGCAGCCTCACAGATGTTAAGGTCATTCCATCTGAGGACTTAGACAGTGACCATCGGCTGTTGGTAGCCACCCTGAGAGAGAAAAAAGATAGGAGGGCAACAGACATACAGGAGAAAAGGTTGAAGACATGGATACTGAAAGAGGATGAACGGAGGACCCAGTACCAGACACTGATCAGGAAGAAGCTGCCAAAGGAAGATCAGAGAACAGTGGAAGAAGAATGGGGAGATTTTAAGAGGGCTCTAGTTGAGGCAGCTAAGACTGTGTGCGGAAGAACTAGCACAAAGAGGAGAAGTAAGGAAACACCATGGTGGAACAACATATGTAAAGAGGCAGTACTTCGAAAGAACAAAGCCTTCAGAGAATGGTTCCAGACCCGAACAGAGGAAGCTAGGGTAAAATATAAGGGAAGCAAGAAAGCGGCACAGACCATAGTAAGGGCGGAGAAGAAGTGGATGGAAAAATGGACAAGAATGTTAGAAGAGGACAGTGAAGGGAACAAAAAAGTACTTTATACCATGGTAAGAAATAAGAGGAACGACAGAAGCGAGTGCCTGAGGATCATGGATAATAATGGAAGAGTTGTGGAGGAAATGCATGAGCTCAAAAAGAATTGGAAGGAGTACTTTGAAGATCTGTTGAATGCCGTCAAGCAGGTAACTAACAGCGATGGAGAGCCTAAGGCAGCAGACGATTATAATAGTGGGGAAATTGATGATCTAACTTGGAATGAAGTGGAAGAAGCCATAAAGAGGATGAAAGGGGGCAAGGCACCAGGTTGGGACGAAGTAACAGTGGATATGATACGAGCAGCAGGAGAAGTAGGAACCCAGTGGCTATACAGAGTGCTGAGGGTGGTGTGGAAGGAGAACAGAATTCCTGAGGATTGGAAGAAAGGAATTATAGTCCCGATCTTCAAGAAAGGGGATAAAAGGAGATGTGAGAACTACAGAGGAATCACCCTGCTATGCCACTGTGGAAAAATCTATGAAAAGATCCTGGAGAAGAGAATAAGAAGCAGTATTGAAAGTAGACTGCAAGAGGAGCAGTATGGTTTCAGACCGGGAAGATCAACAACGGACCTCATATTTCCGGTAAGGCAACTGCAGGAAAGGCACTATGAGTACGGGAAGGACTTAATCATGGCCTTTTTAGATATTGAGAAGGCGTATGACAGTATCTATAGGGACAAGCTCTGGGATGTGCTGAACGCAAAAGGGATAGATGAAGAGATAACACGAAAAGTCAGAAAAATGTATGAGGGAAGTGAGAGTTGTGTGAAAGTGGGGAGGGAACGTACTGCATGGTTCAAGCTGGAAAATGGGCTGCGACAGGGAAGTGCACTTTTGCCTTTATTGTTTATTATTGTTATGGATGAAATCCTACAGCAAGTATCGGATGCAAAATGGTTCAAATGGCTCTGAGCACTATGGGACTTAACATCTGTGGTCATCAGTCCCCTAGAACTTAGAACTACTTAAACCTAACTAACCTAAGGACATCACACACGTCCATGCCCGAGGCAGGATTCGAACCTGCGACCGTAGCAGCCGCGCGGTTCCGGACTGCGCGCCTAGAACCGCTAGACCACCGCGGCCGGCTATCGGATGCAATTGGAGATCATAAAATGAAAGCAGTGCTTTTTGCCGATGACCTGATGTTATGGGGAAATTGCGAGAAGGAGGTGCAAGAGCAGTTAGATGTATGGGAGGCAACGGCAGCACAATATGGAATTCATTTCTCTGCAAAGAAAAGTGAAATAATTGTCACAACAAGGAAGAAGAATAGGCCAAATGTGGATATAACTTGTGGAGGGGAAAAACTACAAGTGGTAGAGAACTTCAAGTACCTGGGAAGCATGATTGAAAGTAAGGGGGGAAACGCAATGGAAATAAATGAAAGGTGCAGAAAAGCAGTGCAGTTCTTCAAATGCATTAGGGGGCTTATTTGGAGCAAGGAGGTGCCACAGAAATCCAAGGGAATTATATACCGAACCTACTTTGTCCCCATATTGGCATACGGAAGTGAGACATTGGTAATGCACAAAAGCGACAAAAGTAGAATACAAGCTAGTGAAATGAAGTTCCAGAGGAGCAGGTTGAGTGTAACAAGACGAGACAGATTGCGAAATGTGTATGTGAGGGAAAGACTAAAGGGGGAACCAGTACAGGACAGGATAGAAAAATCAAGACTGCAGTGGTATGGACACATGAAGAGAATGGATGAGGGAAGAATTCCAAAGAGGATGTTTGATCTGCAACTGGAGGGGAAGAGGCCCAGGGGAAGACCAAGAGATAGATGGGTGAAGGGAGTGAAGGAATGTGTGACGAGAAGAGGAGAGAACTGGACGAAGGTGGAAGAGGGGGAATGGTGGAAAGACAGAACACGATGGAGAGGCTTGTGTTCCCGACAGACCCAGCCAGTGGCTGGAAACTGTCCAAGATGATGATGATGATGAAAGTGATTTGTTACCGGTATATTAGATCAAAATGCGAGTATTACGGAAATGCTTCTCGGACCCTAATGGAAATCCCTTGAGGAAAGGCGACGTTCTCTTGGCGAAACACAGGTAATGTTTAGAGGATCACATACATAGTGTTTTGTAGTTCAAGTAAAAACGTTTATCCTTTTTTTAAATTATTTTTACTCAGTATATCACATTGGAAGGCACTGAAGTAAGATTTGGTACATCATGATAGAGATTATACATGGTGATTCACAAAGGTTCACCCAACTTTGCAAGACTGTATCTTCTACATGAATGAGGACAGAAACTTAGAGGAATTTTAACTTGTGCATAAGACTTTAAAGTTTTAATTTTTTGGAGAACCATCTGATTTTACATGGATATAGAGGGTGTCTCTCCTAAGGGCCACCAGGCACATTTTCTCTGGTGTTTCGACAGATGTTTGTAATTTTGTATTTGCAACGTGTTGCTGCAGTCAGCCCAAACAACTTAGTATAGCGCAATATTCGTTTTACCGATATGTGTGAAGAGGGACAATAAAACATGAGAAGTAACAAGTAGTTACAGCTGTGCCCTCGCTCTGACTGATACCGCCGTACGAAAGTGCGCTACTCAGTCGCCGTTGGAATACTGATTATTCTTCATGTTATACTGTTCCTGTTAATAGATATCGGTAAAACGAATATCACATCAGAGTAACGTGATAGCGCCCTATCAAATGAACATATAACATTTCGATTTGTAAATCATTTTGTTTGCAAAGGGGAAACAAACCGAAGCATTCTGTCACCGTTGGGCGTCTTATGAAAAATGTGTTGAATAGAGTTTGTTCGGCCTGACAGCAGCTAAACTTTGCAGTAACGAAATTGCAAATATCTGCCAAAACGCCTGAGAAAATGCGCCTGACAACCAGTAGAAGAGCCACCCGCGGTATTATCCTTGTATGAATGCGTCCCCTCTTTTCTTTTGGACATCCCGAAAGAACAGTGCCATGTATTCGTATGATTCGTCTCAATGAGCCATGAATCCACCGCCTTCAGAGCGGACGCATAGTTACGCCCGACCTTCTGTGGGAATCTGAAAGTAGCGCGCATGGAGGAAGTTGCGGATAGGGGGTGCTGGTTGGGAATTTGGGTCGGTCGTAAGGCGCACCGAGATAGTCCGCACAGTTACAACAAGAATCGTGTGTGGGTGGCGCAGTAGTCAACGCAATTGTCTAGTAGGCAAGAGATCCCGGGATCGAGTCCCGGTCTGGTACACATTTTTCACTTTCCGCCGCTCATTCCGTATAACCCCCCGATGCAGCTGACTTCAATAGTCCCTTTCGTTTCCTTTCCCTTATCCCCTCTCCACCTTCAGTTTACATAATGTGTTTTACTTGCGTACGCATGCACTACTGAGGTACTTTTTATAATTACGTTTAATACCAAAGGTATCATTCCATTTTGACATACGAGCCCTCCATGGGCCACACAGCAAAACATCCAGACGATAGTCCAACCCGTCCCATACTCTCCCGAGAGTGCCTGGAGATACTACATACACTGCTGTTTCGGGTCACAGTTCAGCCAAAGTAATAGGAAGCGGAACCACGTAGGCGGAAGCTCACACAAACCAACCTAAAAAGAAACCATGTACCATGCATGAGGTGTAATGTGAGATCCGCACATCGCTTATAGTCCACCCATCGTTCAGGCAACTCATTGTTAAGAAATGTTCTTAGATGCAGCTGCATCCTCATTGACATGTTCTCATATCAAATGAAGATGCCAGGTTTCCATCGATTAGCAAAAAAGAATGGGCCATAATTTTTTTCTTCGGAAACGGACTAAAAAGGCCGCAGCTATGTGACTCAAGGTCAACTTTGGTATCTGATAGCTGTGTTATACGTATTTTTAAAATGTAAAGGTTCACGTTCACACTTAAATGGTAAGTAGCCACATCACTGAACACTAAACTTGAAATAACGTTTCTGTTTTCTGCCTCCACACCTATAGTGGCACTAAACTCTATACGTTATCACATCCAAGCAGGGTTTACTACAGTTCTCTATCGCCATACTCATAATGATACTAAGTTGTACACATTGTTACACCGTCCATGAAGGGTTTATTGCAGTGACATCTATATTGATTGAAAAGCAAACAACGCAAAAAAAAAAAAAATGCTTCCGACAGCCACACGAGTAATGGCTAACTCTCGCCTAACACGACGAGTTTACGTATGAGCGCTACATGCAAAACTCTCTTCAAAGACACAAATAACTTCCTGGGAATGGTAAAAACAGATTTGAGACATTGTGAATAACAATGAAAAGAGTCTTCACTCAATAAAAATTTAAATTATCGCAAAAATTATAACCTTAAAAAATTGAGGAATGATGAAGTGTTTCCAAAAGCCCCATAACATCATGAAGGTGCCTCATTCGCAAATGCTGGTTTCATGTCAGTATAAACGCTTCTTCAGGTTTATAAGGGTTACATTTTCGTGATTTTTCCTTTGTTACTTACATCTGTAGAACGATTATTACGTCACAGCGGATTTTCCCTTACATAAACAACCATATTCCTGTAACTGCTCGTACCATCGTTAAGTGCTGTGACCTGTAGTGGCGTACTCGCGCCGAAACGGAGGCCGCACAGTTGTAGCTCAATCGGTCCGCTGAGACTGAAAACCCAAAACGTCTTTTATTAATTTCTTAGCTCCATTTCGACACTACACAAGTTGGGCAACGAATGAGCTAGCGTGTGAGCTGTGCAGGAGTACCTCTGCCAACTGCCACATAAACCAGCCACTCACAACCGGTGCCAAGGCAAATAACTTGTTTCAATGCGTAAGTAAACATTTTTCTTAACTGTTCATTTGTTTTATCTTGTGAAATATGATGAATCTTTTTTAACCCGCTCCGTCTTAAATTTTGAGACTTTCCCTTCCTTTAGGGGGAATATATTACATTCTTGCTCACACACAAACCGTAACGATGATAGAGAAACGTTAGAGAAGGAACAAATAGGAGTGCAGGTAGACTGTAACCCGGCGTTCAGACACTAGGATTATCTCTAGTCCCTAATGCTGCATCGTAAGGCATTTTGTACAGAGTTAACGATTTAAAAGTTATTGGAAGAAACAGATTACATCATTTTTGTATGTAAATGCTAGAGTGTAGGGTAAAACACTGACAAGCCAAAACATCATGAGATTTTGACGCAAGAAATCGATGTTCCATTACGAGAGGTAGATGTTGGACTCCAGATTTCTTAAAACATCCCTATCAGTCTGGACAAAACAGTACATCTTTTTAGAATGAAACGATGTGAAAGCCGACTTTAGAGCCTCCAGCGACGAAAATGACTGAGGCAAGGCGTATATACACAGTCAGATGCCCAGTACATTCAATGGGCTAACCTGACTGATAAATGTTAAACACGTGCGGACACACATCAGAGGCCTATTGATGCACATCGGGAGATCGGGAACGAGGGAGTATAGTAAGGACGGAACAGTAGTTAGACTATCCACAGAGGACTATACAAAATATTATAAACACTCATTTTACATTCAGAAATGCTACATATCTCAGTCTGCTTCTAAAAAGTCAGGTTGTTGTTCATAAGGTAGATTCTTCTTGAATTTCTTTGCTTCACTGCAGCGTAGACATTGTCAAGGGTGAGATATCACTGAAGATGGGGCAGTATTTACCTTGACCGTGACCGCCAACCAGAACAGCAGAAAGGCGCACGTGAGAGAGATTCGGATTGCCTGCATGGCTGCCGTACTCTGACACTCACGTCTGCCTTACAACTGCAGCACGAGGTATTAGCCACGTCTCCAGGAAGCACACCATTGTACCAAGGTTAGCTGGTTAGCCAGTGGAGGGAGAAAGGGAAGGTAGACAGCGTCCTTTGTACCCGACTGCTTTATCTAAATTACCTGATTCTAATCAGTCTACTTAATAAAACTTGTTTTCTGTTGCGTGGGTCCGATAAAGCAACAGACTGACTGAAGTGAGTGCTTCCAGAGATATCAAAATGGCAACTGGACTACGTACTTCTTCGTATGCTAGATGTCTGCATAGTTAGCACTGGGCAGCGAAAATTATACAGGATAATACAGAGTGGTCGTACATGGAATGTTTCCAAAAACATAATGGAGATTTTTGCGAAATAAAGAAGATGAATTTTCGAAATTACTGACTGTTACGTGAACCGTAGACAGATAGGACGAAGAAATGTAGTCTCTTGAGGAGAATGGAAATCACGTACAACAACAAAAATGGAAATACTAGATATCCATTAAGCAACGAATTGTAACTCGTTCCACATAGCCCAACTATTCATCGTCGAAGTAATTTCTTTGAAGGCTATAAAAGGTAATCTCGAGAAAATTCTGAGGGTTTTTTTATTTTCTTTTGTTATTTTTTTGTTATGCTTACTTACTGCGTCGCCCTTCAGTTTAATTCCATTCGAGAATACATTATTAATCACACCTACGCATGAAGTATGTGTTTCATTTCCCTTTTCCTTTTAGATATTATTACTGTTTTCGTATTACGAAGCGAACACGCGTATATAATCCTATATTTATTACAGTTGATGAAATAAAGGCCATTTGTTGTCCTCATTTATAGAAAACAAACCAGAAAAACGCTTAAATCTCAGTTATAGAAAAATATTCCCTCACATTCAAACTTACAGGAGCTTCAACGTCAACGGTTCTTTTTTCAACATTATTCTACCTTCGATACACACATACTTCATTGTGTCTCCATGAAGACAGAACGAAACAAACGTTAAACTGGCATTAACTGAATTACACGCATGTCTGTGACAGTAACATTTCAGGACAAACGCTCAAAGTTGGAAAGAGTAACTATGTACACAGTGTGCAAGTAATGGAAGATTCACAGCTAATTTCTCACGCACGAATTGCACTGGCATCTACGTTGTTTGTAAGATTGTGTTACACCGAGTGTAAATAGAAGAAACACCTAACAATACTAATACAATACTATAGTTGAATTCTTTTATCTTGGCGGCTCGCGCATGCCCGCCCAGACGCGGGAGATTGCTGCGTTGCCAGTTGTACACGACGCACGCGCCAAGAGAAGCAGCGCCATAGTATAGCGTAGTTCGCAAGCTTAGGTTTAGGGGGGAGCACGCAGTTCATGAAGTAAAGCCTCCACGGCCGCATTAACCCTATCGCTGCTACAAAGACGTGCACCCTGCATTCCGCGCTGTGCGCGATTTTGTCACTGCACTGCTCGCCTGTGTAGACACATGGTGTTCCAGCTGCTTTGACACCCTTATCATTCGATTTCACAAAAACTATTTGCCCCAAAAATTTGATTTTTACACATCTTCTTGACTGATACCTTCCCCCCATAAATGACTTAATTTTGTTTCGATATTCAACGCAGTTATTATGCAGCATTAAATATAGTAAACCTTTGCACGAAATTTTGAAGAGTTTGCAGAGGTAAAAATCCATAGAGTATACTTTCGGCATGGTCTGAGAGCAGTAAATCTAATGTTTCTTTTGAGAAAGATTTGCTTTTTTTCTTTGGCTTCGGCCTCGTACCTGTTATTAATGGATCAGGTGTTGTTAGTAGCCCCTTTATTATGTCTTACTGCGGGTTTCGTCTGATGCTTTTGAGAAACTACCTATGGGTAAGAGGGAACCTTCAATGAAAGTTGAGGCATGCACCAAAATCTTGTCTACAGGGCAGACATACCATTACATGGATATAAATGTGTGTTTATGGATATATGTATGGCCTTATATGGATATATATTAAACCAACATGAAATCTTGCTGTTTCAACAGTACAAGCAGAAAATTTGTCTATTTGTGTCTCGTTGCTGTTGTGGTCATCAGTCCAGAGACTGATTTGATGCACCTCTCCATCCTACTCTATCCTGTGCAAGCTTCTTAATCTCCAAGTAACTACTGTATCCTACATCCTTCTGAATCTGCTTAGTATATTCATCTCTCAGTCTCCCTCTACGAATTTTACCCTCCACGCGGTCATCCCTTGATGCCTCAAAACATGCGCTACCAACCGATCCCCTCTTCTAGTCAAGTCGTGCCACAAATACCAATTTAATTTTCAGCATTCTTCTGTAGCACCACATTTCGAAAGCTTCTTTTCATGTCTAAACTATTTATGGTCCCTGTCTCACATCCATACATGGCTACACTCCACACAAATACATTTAGGAAAGACTTCCTGACACTTAAATTTATACTCGATGTTAACAAATTTCTCTTCTTCAGAAATGCTTTCCTTGCCATTGCCAGTCTACATTTTATATCCTCTCTACTTCGACCATCATCAGTTATTTTGCTCCCTAAATAGCAAAATTCATCTATTACTTTAAGTGTCTCATTTCCTAGTCTAATTCCCTCAACATCACCTGAATTAATTAGACTACATTCCATTGTCCTCGTTTTGCTTTTGTTGATATTCATGTTATATCCTCCTTTCAAGAAACTGTCCATTCCGTTCTACTGCTCTTCCAGGTCCTTTGCTGTCTATGAGAGAATTATAATATCATCAGCAAACCTCAGAGTTTCTCCATGGATTCTAATTCCTACTCCGAATTTTTCTTTTGCTTATTTTACTGCTTGCTCAATATACAGCTTGAATAACATCGGGAATAGGCTACAACTCTGTCTCACTTCATTCCCAACCATTACTTCCCTTTCGTGCCCCTCGACTCTTATAACTGCCATCTAGTTTCTGTACAAATTGTGAATAGCCTTTCGTTCCCTTTATTTGACACCCGCCACCTTCAGAATTTGAAAGAGAGTATTCCAGTCAACATTCAAAAAAGCTTTCTTTAAGTCTACAAATGCTAGAAACTTAGTTTGCCTTTCATTAATCTGTCTCCTAAGATAAGTCGTAGGGTCAGTATTTCCTCACGTGTTCCAACATTTCTACGGAATCCGAACTGATCTTCCCCAAGGTCGGCTTCTATCAGTTTTTCCATTCGTCTGTAAAGAATTCGTGTCAGTATATTGCAGCCATGACCTATTAAGGTAATAGTTCGGCAATTTTCACACCTGTCAACATCTGCTTTCTTTGGGATTCGAATTATTATATTCTTCTTGAAGTCTGAGGGTATTTCACCTGTCTCATACATCTTGCTCACCAGATGGTAGAGTTTTGTCAGGGCTGGCTCTCCCAAGGCTACCAGTAGTTATAATGGAATGTAGTCTACTCTCGGGGCCTTGTTTTAACGTATGTCTTTCAGTGCTCTGTCAAATCCTTCACGCAGTATCATATCTCCCATTTCATCGTCACAATATTTCCCTCAAGTACATCACCCATGTATAGAACCTCTATATACTCCTTCCACCTTTCTGCTTTCCCTTCTTTGTTTAGAACTGGTTTTCCATCAGAGTTCTTGATATTCATACAAGTGTTTCTCTCTTCTCCTAAAGTCTGTTTAATTTTCCAGAAGGCAGTATCTACCTTAACTCTTCTGAGATATGCCTCCGCATCCTGGATATTTGTCCTATAGCAATTCTTGCTTAGCCATTTTGCTTCATTAGTTTTGAGACGTTTGTATTCCTTTTTGCCTGCTTCATTTATTGCATTTTTGTATTTTCTCCTTTCATCAATTAAATTCAATATTTCTTCTGTTACCCAAGGATTTCTACTAGCCCTCGTCTTTTTACCTACTTCTTCTTCTACTGCATGTCTTTCCCCCATTCCTGTCAATTGTTCCCTTATGCTCTCTCTGAAACTCTCTACAACATTTGGTTCTTTCAGTTTATCCAGGTCCCACCTCCTTAAATCCTCATCTTTTTGCAGGTCCTTCAGTTTTAATCTTCAGTTCATAACCAATAGATTGAGGTCAGAGTCCACATTTGCCCCTGGAAATGTCTTACAATTTAAAACCTGGTTCCTAAATCTCTGTCTTAGCATTATATAAACTATCTGAAACCTTCCGGTGTCTCGAGACCTCTCCCACATACGCACTTTCGTGATTCTTAAACCAAGTTTTAGCTGTGATTAAGTTATGCTCTAACCAAAATTCTACAAGGCGGCCTCCTCTTTCATTCCTTAACCCCAGTCCATATTCACCTATTACTTTTCCTTCTCTTCCTTTTCCTACTATCGAATTCCAGTATCCCATAACTATTAAATTTTCGTCTCCCTTCACAATCTGAATAATTTCTTTTATCACATCATACATTTCTTCAATCTCTTCGTCATCTGCGAAGCTAGTTGGCATATAAATTTGTACTACAGTGGTAGACGTGGGCTTCGTGTCTATCTTGGCTACAATGATGCGTTCACTATGCTGTTTGTAGCAGCTTACCCGCACCCCTATTTTGTTTATTCTTTGTTAAACCTACTGTAACACTATCGACCTTTTTAGAGTCGAGAGACTTTGCACTAATGAAGCAAAGAATGACATTTGTATAGTATGTAGTGTATAAGATGGTTTGCAGAAGACAATATTCTTTGGCTGTGTGAAGTTTAATGTTTATATGTAATTAACAAATGTTTATAATGTTATGTATATAACATTAATTGTCTTTTATTTAACTATGTATAATTTTTTATGAAGTGAAGTCAGCACCAGCTCAGGGCTAAAGTTAAATATAGGAGAAACCAGTAGGGATTTACCGACGTTCTGGAAGGTCGGAAAAGGTGGAGATTTTTTACTGCTAACGGAAGCAGGTAAGAGATGGGAGAAGTGGAGTGGGTCAGTCAGGCGCTAGACACCGTTGAGGCAGGTAACGAAAGCTCTACTCCGCAGTACTGTTTAAACAAAGCTAAAGTTTAACTACTTAACAGATGTGAGTGAAGGGAAGGTGCTAAAGTACAAGTTTGCAACGCTTTAGAGGAGATACAAAATTACTTCTACAACGTGTGTTGGTTCCTGGATGTGAAATGGTCTAAGGGATCCATTACTGAAACTGACGCAGATCCCCAGGAAAGCCAAACTCATATTTACGATGGTATAATTCGCATAATTCGACGCCACGAAGACAAGTAATAGTCTCCGTCGCTGCAAAACGGTGACTGCCTTCAAAGCAGCAACTGTGCTCACGACATCACTACTGAAATTAACCGCCCATAGTTCTGTATACGAGCTGTGTTGACAAGGTTTGTGTGTTTTATTCTATAATCATTTAAGTGTTTTTTTCTAATGCAAAACTACTCATTTAACCTAAAGTGTTCCCAGTAGAGTTTTTTTCCTATACTAAAGAGAACGAAACCGAGAATCCATTGGTGCGAAACATTATTGCGCAACTGAGTGCTTTCTTATAAAGTAAATTTAAATTATCACTCAAGTGCAACTATTAAAGTAAATGTGGAGAATTGTAGATAGCCTTGGAAGCAATTAAAATAAATAACAACTCTACCTAGTGTGTGAACCTGGTTATTGGGAACTTCTGTCCAAGAAATTACGTAAAGTAACTATTCCAATAAAACAGAGAAAAACCAAGTATAAAAAACCTTTTGCAATTATTTCGATATCTGAGACCGATGACCTCACTGTTTGGTCTCTTCCCCCAAACAACCCAACCCAATTATTTCGATACTAACAAAAGTATCGTCAAATATTTCTTGTGTATAATACATGTTTTCAGAGGCAGTGCTGCTGATCTTACCTTCAGAAACGTAAGCAGGCATTATTGTCGTTCCGGTGTTGTTTTCATGGACCAAACTTTCTAAGTGTGTGTGTGTGTGTGTGTGACAAATTCTGAAAGCAGTCATTAGTCAGCTATCTACGTGCTTTAACTTGTTCCTTCAGTGATAGAAATTATTAAAAGAGAAAAGTTTTAACAAGAACCAAATTTGGTGAATTTGTTGAATAACGTCAATCGATTCGTCATATTGGCTGGCGACCGTGCTTTTCAGTATTAGTATTACTCGCAAGAAGTAGTTTGGCGAAAAAGAAAAGCTGCAACCAAGACTATACGATAACTTCACATTTGACCGAGTTTTATCCATTACGTGGCATCTGAGGTCACTAGCGGTTGTCAAGGAGGTAGTTGTGTACAAGTGTTTCAATTACCGAAGGTAGAATAGCATCTGAAGTAGGCTACTAAACGTAATTACAAGAGTAGAAACCGTGAGTGTTGTAAGCGGCCTTTAGACAGGACTAGAACATTTACTACGTCTAATACTATAGTTATATAGGTCTTACGGTGACAGAACAGTACTTACTCCACCATGCTACCGTTATACTACTCCTGCATTACCCCTATTTGAGTTTATATTTATAACCCTGTATCCACCTCACCAGAAGTCTTGTTCCTCCTGCCATAGAACTTTACTAATTCCCACTATACCTGACTTCAACCTATCCTTTAACCTTTATAAATTTTCTAACCTACCTGCCCTATTAAAGGATCTGACATTCCTCACTCCGATCCATGATACGCCAGTTTTCTTTCTCTTGATAACGACGTCCTCCTGAGTATTCCCCGCCAGGAGATCCGAATGGGGCACTATTTTACCTCCGGAATATTTTACCCAAGAGAGCGCCATCATCATTCAACAACACAGTAAAGCTGCATGCCCTCGGGAAAAAATACGGCTGTAGTTTCCCCTTGCTTTCAGCCGTTCGTAGTACCAGCATAGCAAGGCTGTATTGGTTAATGTTAGAAGGCCAGATCAGTCAATCATCGAGACTGTTGCCCCTGCAACTATTGAAAAGGCTGCTGCCCCTGTTCAGGAGCCACACGTTTGTCTGGCCTCTCAACAGATACCACTCCGTTGTGGTTGCACCTACCGTACGGATATCTTTATCGGTGAGGCAGGCAATCTTCCCCACCAACGGCAAGGTCCATGGTTCACGGGGACCTTGGTTCCATCGAAAACAGCATTTATAATGACCCTGTAACAATAAATGAGTTGACGATCTACACCTGGTTTTTCTGCTGAATTTTCAGGGTCTGCAAAAAGTCTTCTACTGGTATTAACATCACTGCTGTTTCCATAGCCTTGTTTGGGAACACCTGGAATTAATACCAGTCGATTTCTAAACGTTCCACGTGTGACTGTTTCCTCTCTTGGACAAGTTCCTTTTCCTCTTTCCAACGAGTTTGCCACTTGTTGTTCTCACGGTTCTTAATACTCGCCGGCCGAGGTGGCCGAGCGGTTCTAAGGGCTACAGTCTGGAACCGCGCGACCGCTACGGTCGCAGGTTCGAATCCTGCCTCGGGCATGGATGTATGTGATGTCCTCAGGTTAGTTAGGTTTAAGTAGTTCTAAGTTCTAGGGGACTGATGACCTCAGAAGTTAAGTCCCATAGTGCTCAGAGCCATTGGAACCAATCTTAATACTCCAGTTTTGTGATTTCTCTCACTTCCTGGAGCGAATAACACTAGAGGACGTTTACAAGTTCCTCTGCCGCACGCCTCCTAATATCCTATAACGCTCGCTACGCTGGAACGTTAAACCATCAATACGGTAGTTTTAGGCAGTTTTACTGGTAACTACTATGCTGTCTATCAAGGGGCTACATTGTAACCAAAAGGGAACTACGTACTTGAGGCTACCAAGCGTGGCCCAACACTTCAGACGACTTACTCTGAAGTTATCTCAGGTAATCAAGTCCTAAACAGCTGCTCGTTGCGGCAGTATTCATCTCATCACATTCGACGAGTCACTGTCAAGAATGCTGTAGCATTTCCTCTAACGCAACTTCCACTCAACGGTACAATGACGGTTGTCCTGTGTTTTGGGACTGATTGTTTTCTAGTAGTTTTTGGGTAAACACCGTGCAATATGTTTTGTGATCACTGAAGGGCCTCGGATACTAGTGAATTTCACGTCATCGCCTGACCTTACTTCTCAAATTACTGTCTTACCACAGTCTGTCCAAGCGACATACTACTTATGTCAGCAAGATTACTCTCGCTGAGAATGAGATCGCTTACGCGAATCTCTACTCCACGTCAAAATATCCACGGGTGTACTGCCGGTCTACAGTGTCCAACGGGCACAATATTTCGGCGATCAAGCATGTCGCCATCATCAGGTAAACTGACGGACTGAGCTCCTGTGAACGTGCCGGCACGGAGATCCGTACGCTATGGCTGCCCAGGGGGAACTGCAGTATTTTAAATTTATATTAATTTTGTTTCCCACAGTATATCTTGGTAGAAATACATTCACTTACACCTGGGATTAGCAATTACTGTAGCAGCAACAAAAAAAGTCAGTGTAGTCCTACTTAAATGATATGGAATTTTGACACAGGATATTTACAGTTCTGACATCCATTTGGTCCTTAATAAAAACTGCCAGATTTATTTTCTCACTGCGTTCTTAGAACTATTTACAAGGCTTCTTTTCATTTTCTTAAATAAATTACTTTTTCCTAACGTGTATCCTTATTTGAAAGTTTCTCTCGACTACTCAGTATAAGATACCAATAATGACACTGAAGCGCCAGAGAAACTGGTGTGGGCATGCGTATTCAAGTACAGAGATACGTAAACAGGTAAAATAAGGTGCTGCGGTCGGCAAAGCCTACATAAGACAACAAGTATCTGGCGCAGTTTTTAGATCGGTTACTGCTGCTAAAATGGAAATTTTTCAAGATTTAAGTGAGTTTGAACGTGGTGTTACAGTCGACGCACGAGCGATTTCATACGGTATCACCGAACTAGCCATGAAGTGGAGATTTTCCCGTACGACCATTTCACAAGTTTACCGTAGATATTAGCAATCTTCGGGATCACTCCGACCGGAAAAAGATCCTGCAACAACGGGACCAACGACAGCTAAAGAGAACAGTTCAACGTGACAGTAGTGCAACCCTAGTGCAAATTTCTGCAGATTTCCATGCTGGGCCATGAACAGGGGTCAGCGTGCGAACCATTCAACGAAAATCATCTATGAGCTGTCGGAGCCGGTCCGCAGCAAGCAACCGACTGCCTACTGGTCCGTCCGCGACTGCACCGCTGGTGCGTCTCCCACTCACTGCCAGACACCCGACGGAGGAAATACTGGCTCGGACCCAGTCATGCAGAGGAAACACGCCCACTGGCTACCCGACATCCCTGCCCCGGGAAGAGAGCGAGCTAAGTTCCACAAGATGGTAACTGAAAGGGCCTAGAAGCGCTCAGAGAACCAGTTACACGTTGCCCGATGAGACGACCGACCTCTCAGAGCCAATACACCGACGACATTTAAAATAACTTGTCAATCAAAATCACACAAACTACACACACCCTGACAAACACTGGCACGAAGACCTCAACGATACCCAACAGTAACTAAGCACGCACGGATACAAATCGGGAGTCGATGCGCGCGCACACACACACACACACACACACACACACACAGCCGACTCATGACCGATTGGCGATCCGAAACGCGTCGTCCGGTAGGACGACCGACCGACGATCCACCAAGACCGTGGCCCGGCTCACGTGATGCGTGGCGGCAATGGTCAGGCGAGACATGTCAACGCAGACCTCACAGCTCCATCCCAGCTACACTAGTGCCGCATTGCAACTCCCCGACAGGCAGGTCTGGAATGCGTTCCAGAAGCGTTCCAACTGACTGGCAGCCCGAAATCGCGACCCGAACTCCTTACGACCGACAACGACCGGGAAGCAATAGCAGTCGAGCAAAGATACCACGAGAGGGCGTATATCGATACGCGCTGCTAGCACCGGTCACGGTCAGGCAAAGCAGCAACTCAGTGACAGTAGTATTTTAAATTAATGTAGAGTGGTGGACGTACGTTAAAAACAGAGTGTAAAATACATGATGGTGGGAACACGAGCCACGCACGGCTCAGTAAGCTAACATGGGAACAATAGTGAGCATCAACCACAATATGAGTATAAGAGACGCATAGTAATGATATTTATACTTATCCTTATAAATTTACAAGCCATCATTTCCCTTGGACTGCCTCTGAGAGTATTTTTATTTGTTACCACAATTAAAATGGTTCAAATGGCTCTGAGCACTATGGGACTTAACATCTTAGGTCATCAGTCTCCTAGAACTTAGAACTACTTAAACCTAAAAACCTAAGGACATCACACACATCCATGCCCGGGGCAGGATTCAAACCTTCGACCGTAGCAGTCCCGCGGTTCCGGACTGCAGCGCCTAGAACCGCATGACCACCGCGGCCGGCGTTACCACAACTAAAAATGGCTTAAATGTGATATGGGACACTGTCTTCGATGAGACTGAAAATCAACAACATTTCCTAGGTCTTTATAAAATTTCCTCATTATGTCTACAGAAAACATCACAGAACCATTCCTTACAGTTCATATAAAATATTGATCTAACTGGCCCTCTTTTTAACCTGATCTAGTTTACACATGTCCAAGGCTTCCTTCTTTTCTATAGATTGTCTTTCCGTATGTTTTTCCATACTACACCCTCAGATTTTAGTAGGGAGGAGTGTTCTACCTAGGGTTTAGCGTACATGGGAGCACATTATGCTTTTGTCCAGTAGTCTAGCGACTAATTTTAGAGTCACATGAAGGAATGAGCACTAGCGATCGCCGTAAGTAGTTCCCGTGTGTTTCAACAGATTTCGTTGTTGTTAGTCGGGAGGTTGTGCTTTGAGCACCATTTGTAAATATTTCGCGCTCCACACCAGTTTCTTTGGCTCTTCAGTGTAAAGAGTCCTAATATATATGGAATTGTTATGAGGTCCACCCTTACGCTGACATTTGTACAGTTATTACGACCATTGCTGTCAACCTGATCACTTGTGTCAATTGTCTGATACCTGAGATCTGCTAACCTTCTGTTGCCATCTTTTCGGTTTCTGTCACGACCATTTTGTTGTTGTTCTCATTCCATCTACCAATCGCTCTGTTATAACCCATTTTATCTTTATGTTATCTTTCTTTTCGTCTGTGACACACTCTCTCGTACATAATTTTTCACCCGTTCGGTAGATAGTGTGACAGTGTGGCACACATGACGTACTTACGTACGTTGGTTGCTAGTGTCAGGTGTGAAAGTAACTAGGCGTGAGATAGACTAAACGCATCATTTTAATTTAAAGAAGGCCAACTTTCATAAGTAAGACTAATTTGACTGGAACTAACCTGATTCCTTTTTCCAAAACATTTTGCGTGGTTACGCAATTTGTGCCAATTTTGGTACGAATTTATGAATTTGACGTAGTAAGGTTTGTAGTATATGGAAGGCCATCCTGGCATAAGAAATGATCTAAGACTTAATATAGAGCTGAAAAAATTTGTACTTAGAGCCAATAGCAGTTTGCTGTATTCGCTTGTATAACACTTCTAACATCTGTAATTTCTACTCCCGAATTGCCACTGCGATAGTGAAATTATCACAGGTCTCAGTTACTTTCAATGTAGATATGGAGTCATAAAAGTTAAACAGAAAATAAGTAAAGGGTGTTTATAAACGAATATCGGGGTTTTAACGCTTTATAATATTTATTAGATTAAACTTACAATTACAAATGACATGTCAAATGAAAGAGCAACTCAAACAGTTGTGTTTGGCACCAGTGCGCATACGCAGCGCGCAATGTTTCCGCTGCAGTTTGTTGAACTTCACTGTACCCAAGCGCTGGATAGGCCGCAAGGGGCCCAATGACAGGGCTTGCTTTGCATGACCTCCATGTTCACCCGACCTAACGCCATGCGAGTTTTTCCTTTGGGGTTTCATCAAGGATCGCGTGTACGTGCCTCTGCTACCAGTAGACCTCCCTGAATTAAGAAACCGGATTGAAACAGCTGTTGCTACATCATTGAAAACACACTTATCGACGTTTGGGAAGAACTCGGCTATAGGCTTGATGTGAGCCGAGTGACAAGTGGTGCTCACATTGAACATTTATAAAGTTCTTTGTAAAACTGTTGGAGTTGCTCTTTCATTTTGCATATCATTTATAACTGTAACTTTAAAATAATAAATATTATAAAGCGTTAAAACCCCGATATTCGTTTATAAACACTCTGTATTTCTAATTACAAGATTGAAGGTTACTACACACAATATAAGATGGAACGATAGTAGTAGTAATTATGAATAAGAAGACAGGACAAAGAGTTACTTCGAAGAGCCCAGTGGTAGGATTATTCTTATCAGACTTGATACCTACCCAACGCCAATTACAGTACTGTAGATAAGTAAGCTGCGCTATCGAGCAGACAAAGAGGTGACAGTGAGTAAATGAGTGGATTGAACAAGTAACATAGTACATAAAGGGATATGAAAATCTAATAGTCATTTGATATTGGATCACTATAGCAGTGGGAGGAAAACAGAACAGAGATACACGAGAATATGGGCCCTTTACTACAAATGAGTTATGAAAAGCCTAAGTGAGTTCTGCAGTCAATTTCAGCAGGTAATACAAACACGCCGTTCAAGGATCACGTCAGAATGAGTTATACTAGCAGAGGACCTTGAGATACATGACGATACTAGCTTGATTACATAATACTGAGAAAGAGATTCCGAAACTGGATTTTAAAGCTTACCAGCAGGAGATATAAATTGATAGAACTAGTTCTGATGAAAAACACACTGACGTGTAACAACATTGTACAGAACAATCAGTGTCTCTCAAAGTGGGATACTTAGTTATTGAGGAACGATTATGTGCACTTGAAGATCCCTGAGGACATGGATAATACGGCTAGGAACACCACAATAGCCAGTTCCTTTGAAGAGGAATGGATTTCAATCGCTGAAGATGGACAAATCAAGTGACGTGGAAGGTAATTGGTTAAAAACCTTGGGCAGCATAACAAACATCTCTCCTTACTGACGAAAGGCTCTGAGCACTATGGGACTTAACATCTATGGTCATCGGTCCCCTAGAACTTAGAACTACTTAAACCTAACTAACCTAAGGACATCACACAACACCCAGTCATCACGAGGCAGAGAAAATCCCTGACCCCGCCGGGAATCGAACCCGGGAACCCGGGCGCGGGAAGCGATAACGCTACCGCACGACCACGAGCTGCGGACTACTGACGAAAGAATGAAGTACAACAGGAGTAGAAGGTATTATAGCAATAGAAGTCATTTAAAAATGGAATTCATAGAAGAAGCACGGAAGCCTGAGCGAAATGGGTGCAAAAAGAATGTGAAGAAATCTAAAAGTAGCCGCGTGGGATTAGCCGAACGGTCTTAGGTGCTGCAATCATGGACTGTGCGGCTGAGCCCGGCGGAGGTTCGAGTCCTCCCTCGGGCATGGGTGTGTGTGTTTGTCCTTAGGATAATTTAGGTTAAGTAGTGTGTAAGCTTAGGGACTGATGACCTTAGCAGTTAAGTCCCAAAGATTTCACACACATTTGAACATTTTTTGAAATACAAAAGTAAATAGCCGTCGGATGGACAGGTGCCGCATTTAAAAATATAACATAACTTTCGAGTAAATTAGAAGCATTGGCCTCTACATTGAGAATAAAAAAGGAATTTCGTTCTGAACCGCCGAGGACAGAGCGCCAGCTTCTACAAACACAGTGAGGGCTTTTATGGCAGGCAGAAACTGTCTTATGACGTGTTATAAGAAGATATTAATGACGAGTTTGAGGACATAGGGTACCAAATATGAGAATTGGAGTCTGACACAGCTTTGGATAACTTGAGAACAGCCAACTAATGGGTAACATTCTTTTATGATTTCTAAACTAATTAGCGAAGTACATCTGGATGATTATTAAGTTAGTGTGTAGAATTTGTGGGATTGGAGACCACTGAGTTTTCAGAACACATTAATCCATTCTGTTTCCAGATTTCAACTGATAACAAATACGGCGACTATCCTACAATCGACGTAACAGCTTAGGCATGTATATTACTTATAAGAATGCATCACAAGAGCGGTTCTGACGTTGCGCTTGATAGCGGAAGCAGCATGTAAGAAAAATTAAGACACGTTCTTAAAAGATTCTACCACAAAAAGAACATGAAACTTCCTGGCAGATTAAAACTGTGTGCCCGACCGAGACTCGAACTCGGGACCTTTGCCTTTCGCGGGCAAGTGCTCTACCATCTGAGCTACCGAAGCACGACTCACGTCCGGTACTCACAGCCTTACTTCTGCCAGTATCTCGTCTCCTACCTTCCAAACTTTACAGAAGCTCTCCTGCGAACCATGCAGAACTAGCGCTCCTGAAAGAAAGGATATAGCGGAGACATGGCTTAGCCACAGCCTGGGGATTGTTTCCAGAATGAGATTTTCACTCTGCAGCGGAGTGTGCGCTGATATGAAACTTCCTGGCAGATTAAAACTGTGTGCCAGACCGAGACTCGAACTCCGGACCTTTGCTTTTCGCGGGCAAGTGCTCTACCATCTGAGCTACCGAAGCACGACTCACGTCCGGTACTGGCAGAAGTAAGGCTGTGAGTACCGGACATAAGTCGTGCTTCGGTAGCTCAGATGGTAGAGCACTTGCCCGCGAAAGGCAAAGGTCCCGAGTTCGAGTCTCGGTCGGGCACACAGTTTTAATCTGCCAGGAAGTTTCATATCAGCGCACACTCCGCTGCAGAGTGAAAATCTCATTCTGGAAACGAAAAGAACATGCTCGAGAAAAAATCTGGAACCAAATTATTTCTCTCGCAAAATATGACCGTCAATGGAATGGCGGATTTTACCGTAATTTGTTGAGCTCAGATAAGAATATGGTTACAAAAGCAATGTTATCGACTAATTCACGTAGATCGCTGGAAATATTCGAGCTGAAACCGAAACGAGCGTTTTTAACAGCAGTGATGTACGTCAAAATACACTTTTGGATTCAATACTGTCTCAAATACGATGCGTATCGCTTAGAATTTCCTTCTGTTGATCAATGAAAACAGCTATACAAATAGAGATACGTATCAGAGGAAATCACATTTATCTGATTCACAGGACACCCACCACTCAATGTAGTGCAGCAGAAAAAAGTTATTGCAACAGTGAGTTAACTACAATGCAAAAGTTATTAAATTTAGCTAAATATATGTTGTTATTTAGACAAGAACAAATCGTGTGAAGTATAATTACGTTTAGTTAAAATAAATGAAAGAAATCACAGACATAAGAATAACTTGTAGAGTAATATTTTATTTCGCAGCTGTTATTTAGAGAAATTACATTTAAAATATTATATGCTACTTCCATGAGTTACTGAACGACAATTTCAGAACTTCCAAGTGACATCCAATGTGACTCCATCAGTAGGTCCCAGGATATGGTTCTAGCGGTACGTTATCGTTCCAGAAGTCCATGCGCTCGCTAAGCCTGTCGTGTGCGAGCGAGAAGTTGGCCTGCATCAGCAGGTAGCTGCGGCTGCTCAGGTCGTACGGCTCCCACACCACAGGGTCCGCCTCAGGGGTGGGGTTCCTGTGGAAAACGTTCCTGTGAAGCTGTGATTACGCGTAATTTTGGCGTATTATCATCTGCAATTTACTGGACACATGCCTGAAGCGATTTTGCTATACTTCTTTTTAATGTATCATCACACATCACATGTAGACTATAAGAGAGGAAGCAAAAAGGACTTGGCCTGGACCTGAAATAGCGATTATGCAAATGATGCTTTGTTTCGTTTCCTGGTACCTGCTGCGTAATAACGAAAGACAAGGGTGACATCATCAGATAGTTCTGTCTCTACGATTTCTTAAAATAGCTATGCAGTGTAACATTCATTCAAATAAATAATCTTCAGCACTGTGCTTCCCTCGTATCTGGCAGATTATAACGGGGCAACAGTTTACAAATGGCGGCACTTTTCGTAACCGACATGAAGATCATTTTAGAACTGCTATATATAGATAAAAATGTTGAAAATTGCGGATTACGATATTACACAAAAGGGCATTTAAAGCTTCATGGAAAATCTAACACTATATCGGCATCAGAAGAAACAGTACAGCACGTTTTACGCAAAACTTTGGAATTAATGCAAAAGTGATCTTTCTTTTTGAACAGCTCACAAAGAGTAAAACAGTTATTGGCCACTAATAGGCAAGTCTGGTGGTGGAAATATAACAACAAATAACCATTACAAGTCATATGTTTTAGATTGTGTAGTACTTCCACTTCAACGTAGCAACAGCAAATCAGTCGTGCTTATTTTTCCCTGGACAGCAGACAGGTGCTGACGTGTGGACGAGTGGATGCAAAACGGTTAGTCTATATCGACAGGCTTAGTCTACCTAGTGGTACAGTAATGACCGTGAACGAAACAACAGCGATTGTGACGTGTTTGTGGGAAGAATGTTCGACGCAGAGAACAAACAACCCACACACTAATATGTCGACATATTAAAGTACCAAATATAAAAATAGGAACTTATGATCGTACACCACCCTGTACGTAATGACGGATATTGAAAATGTTCTGTCATGAAAACCTTGTCCGAATGTTATGCAACTGATAATCCAGTATTTTCATGCCTGAAGGAACTGTTGATTAAAAGTTATGCGTGCTTATCTTCAGTATTTTCCATAAAGAAAAGAGCCATTAGTGCAGATGAAGAATGGTGTGGGAATTTGATGTCCACTGGGTGTATCTAACATTGTCTCAGGAGAAGTTCGTAACAGAGCATGCCCATAGGACGTGTATGTACAGTTTATGGTCTTCTGTCTGATATGGAGAAAGGTCGAGTCATCGCTATGAGGGACTTGGATTATCATACGGACAGATTGCACTGACACTTGGCTGTAGTGGAACGTATTCAGACGGACTTGTTAGATGTGGACTTACGACAACAATGTGGCAAGAACAGTAGATATGACTTTATCCAGAAGGACGCCACCAGGAGAAGATCGTAGGATTATTCGACTTGCTCTAGCAAATAAAAGGATGACACCATCTGCAATCCGGGCAGTGTGCCACCACCAACAGTCCGGAACTGGTTACAGATATCCAGAGGTCTCGAGCTGCCCTGAGTTGTTTACATATGACATCACAGAATAGACAGCAGATCGAAAGACTAAACATCTTTTTCCAAACATGTTTCACAGAGGGAGGTCACGCTCTAGGGCCTACTTTAAACCGTCGCACGAACGAGAAAATGGCTGATACCGAAATAAATGACATGGTAAAGAAAACCAACTGAAATCACTCGACAGCGGGAAGACCAATGGACCGGACGGAATACGAATACGAATGCGATTTCACACAAAGTACGCGGTAGAACTTGCCCCTCTTCTGGCAGCAGTGTACCGTAGGACTTTTCAAAAAGGGTCGTCGAACAGATGCTAAAAGCTTTAGGCGTTTATCTCTGAAGTCGATCACATCTAGCTCCGAAAGGAGCGATCGTGTGAAACCAAACTCGCTATGTTCGTCCACGAGACCCACAACGCTTTAGATACGGTTCCCAGATATCTGCCATGTTCCTTGATGCTTGCGTACTGCCACCTAATAAACAAACTACGAGTGTTCGGAATACCAGACCACCTGTCTGACTGGACTGAAACGTTTCTAGCAAACAGACCGCAGCACGTCGTTCTCAAGGGAGAGAAGTCTTCAGACGTAAAAGTGATTTTGGGCGAAGCCCAAGGGAGAGTTATAGATTCATTACTTTTCATAGTATGTATAAATGGCATAGTAGAGAACATAGACAGTTCCATGAGGCTTTTAGCTAGTGATGCTATCGTATATAGAGACGTTGCAACGCTAGAAAACAGTAGCTAAATACAGGAAGAGCTCCAGAGGACTGACGCTTGTTGCGAGGAGTGGCAATTGATCCTCAACATAAACAAATGTAGCGTATTGTGTATACATCGACAGAAAGACCCATTTTTATCTATAGCTATGCGTATGGGGCGATTTAAAGTACGACAGCCACATAAAACTAATTATTAAACATTGCTCATTAGTATGGGATCCGTATCAGATAGAATTGGCAGAGGAAACAGAGAAGATGTAAGAAGATCAGCACGTGTCGTTACAGGTTCATTTTGTAAACACGAAAGCGCCACAGGGATGATCAAGCAATTCTAGTGGTAGGCGCTACAATGGAGGCGTTGTGAATCGAGGTGTGGTTTATTATTAAAGTTCCAAGAGTATATTTTCCTCGAAAAGTTAACAAATGTATTACTTTCTCCTACGTACATCTCGCGAAAAGACCAGGAAGATAAAACTAGGGACTGTCTGAGAAATTTTAATAAAACTAGGGAAATTTGATATTCATTATTACAGGTTTCCAGCTAGAATGGGATAAATTTGTGGACAAATTTTTTTGCTGGAAATTTACCACATTTATTCGCAACTGTACCAGGAAAGGAGGGACAAAGTGTCCTCCACCGCACATCGCACGGTGGCTTGTGTGGTATAGATGCAGATATAGATGTAGGTAGAGACTTGTATGGGTAGAGACGAGGTCCTCTCGACCACTGAATGGGAAGTACATGGACTCGAATACTAATGATACCATAGGTTTTACTTCGTAGGAGCACTGCAATGGGACCAACAGACGTGCTATTTCAAGTAGTAAGGCCAGTTTTATTAAGTTCTATACAAAAATAGAAAAAGGGAGAGATTTAAGTGTGACATGTGGTAATCAGCCAATAAAAAGAATCGAAACAACACAATTTCTTGGAGTGCACTTTGACAAGAAAATGAACTGGTCTTCGCATATAATAGATCTCTGTGAGACGCTTAGGTCTGCTACGTATGCTTTACAGGTTGTCACTACATGTGTTGAACGTAAAACTGCAAAGTGGCATACTATGGCTATTTTCACTCATTCATTGAATACGGCATTATTTTTTGGGCCAACAAGCCATTAGCAAGGAAAGTGTTCATTGCCCAGAAGCGAGTCTTGAGAGTTATATGTGGATTGCGCTCAAGAGACTCATATATGAATAGCTTTCGAAAACTTAAAATATACACAACTACATGCCAATATATTTTTTCTCTCATGTGTTTTGTGATTAAAAATGTAGAGATGTTTCAACCAAACAGTAGTTATCATGAGCATAACACACGGAGGAAGAATGACATACACAGCAAGAATAGAAATCTGAAACTGGTGCAAAAGGGGGTCCGCTGAACTGGAACAAAACTCTTCAGTGCTCTTCCTCCTGAAATAAAGATAGAGATTCATAACAAGAGTAAGTTTAAGAAAGCGTTAAAAATATTTCTGCGAGAAAAAGCTTTTTACAGTCTAGATGAACTTTTAAATAAATAAACTATAAAGTTTTAGTATTATATAATACAAAATGACATAATGCTACTAAGAATGTCATTTAACTTGAGCTCTATATCCGCTTGAGCTCTGTATCGGTTTTTCGCTAGTGCTTTAATGATTTTAGAAAATATGTATCTTCTCATTTCTGAATTGCTACCCAAAGAAATTACTGTATGAATGTTTATATAATTATGTACTCAAATGTTTGCATATGCTATAAGATTATCATATTGTACTTGTAAAAAATTGATTCGTTCCACGTCCTTGTGAACCCAACACAGTTGGACATATGGAACACGAAATAAAATGAAATCAAATCAAATGGAAGTAGCTACAGTGTTACAGCAAGCCGACGTTTACGTACAGCAGTGCCAATGACGTCATTTGCAGGGGATGGCACAGTGGACAGTTGACAGCTCATCGTCAACGACGTTATTTCACCATTTTTACTTCTACCACATAAGTTGCCCTCAAAAGATCTTTGAACTGTACGACCTGTAGAGCAATTGTTTGGCTGTATAATTAAAACATTTCAGTACGTACAACAAAGTGACCTCTACATACTAAACAACGGAATTTCCTGCCGCAGGGAATATGAAAAGAAAAACATATTTAGGCATAGCGAAAAAAATACAGTTTGCAGCACAACCATTGCTTATCATGTTCTACAAAATTTTAATAAAACTGGGATCCGTTTCAGGTCCTTACTATCGGTTTCCAGCAAAATCGGAACAAATATTTTGCTGGAAACACGATTTTTTACGTGTTAATAATGTTACTTACTGGGAAGGTCTGCTGAGGTAAAACGTCTTTATGTCTCATACTGCACCACAGTAGTAAGAAAGACAGAGTAGGTGATTTATTTTCTACATATTATGGTATTTGTTTGATAAATATAATATTATGCACTGAATATAGAACGTGATATACTACTAATCACTGAAACAACTTCAATCTCTTGAAGAATTACTTGAACACACGCTAATGGACATTTGGATTTCTCTAAGCTCTCCTCTGAGCTGCTCTGTTAGCATTACTTGGTTTTAGTAACTACAAGGACTCATACCCGTATTTTACGAAGTTGGTCCACAGGCGCAGCATATTCCTCCGTACTTGATCCTCTTCGGATTGTGGGTCCAAGTTATAATTAGTGTCACCATTATAACGGAGGAAGAGGAATCCTTGTTCTCCTTCGTGTTCAACACCTGAAATAGAGATGTGTTCCGGTCAACATATTATGTTTGCTCATAGCACTGAATGATGGGTTGCACAAGTAGATTAAACAACTGCACAGAATACACCGATGGCGTAAGACTAAGGTCCTTCATTCATTTAAGAAAAATGAAAACTGTCGCCTTTTGTTTTGTTCTTCAGTTTTATTATCCGATGACCGGTTTCCAATCGCTAAACGATTTATTATCAGATGGCACACACGCACTAGAAGGAGGGAGAGAGAGAGAGAGAGAGAGTTGAGTAGTTGTGCCAATTTGGAAGAGAGAGAGGGAATGGGCGAAGGGAGATCTGCAGCAGTGTGGGAGTCGTGTAGCTATGGCAAGATGTACAAAGAAACGTTTAAGCACTTTGCGGCCAGAATGCATTTCATGAGATCAATTTCGTTGCTTTACTTACAGTTATTAGTGTCCGTTGGTTGGTTGTTGGTGCATACAGTATTGTCGAAAACATAATGAATGTTATCCAGTGACATTAATTTTATTGCACATCACACACTTAACCACAGGTAAAATGCTCCACATGCTTTACAAAACCTAAATAAAAGTAGAAGTACAGCTAAAGTTATGTCAAAGAGTGTGTGGTCGCGACAGTAAGTATGTATCTATTTCTCTGTAGCAAAAATAAAAGTTATAGTCAGTTATATAAAGTTGTCATGTGACATTTATAAAATCCATTAAACAATAAGTTTCAAAGATAATGCATTTACAATTTTAGCAATAAAAAATCGTTCGACGTTTCTTTTTCTTTTATTTTACGAAGATTGATAACATTTATGAAATAAATAATAAACATCTCAGAATTTCTATTTTTTATAAATAATGAAAACAGCGTGGTATGTGGGAGGAGGAGATTGTGTGTGTGTACACGTGCACACACGCACTAGAAGGAGAGAGAGAGAGAGAGAGAGAGAGAGAGAGAGAGAGAGAGAGAGAGTTGAGTAGTTGTGCCAATTTGGAAGAGAGAGAGGGAATGGGCGAAGGGAGATCTTTTTAGTTATTTAGTTTTTAAAGTTAGTGATTCTTTGAAATTTTGGAAAAATTGGTTATTTGCTAAGTCTGTTTGTTCATTTAAGATGGGCTAATTTTCTTTTTGGATGAAAATCTCTAATTGCATCAGGAGGTCCTTTTTCATTACTTTCTCTATAATGTGTAGGATATTGAGAATTGTATTGATGTTTGTAATTGAAAGACTGTTTTGTGCTAGGTGAGCTGCAAAACTACATATACTTTAATTTTTTAAACACAGTGCATCTGTGTGTTTTTTGTATCGAATTTCAGAGTTTCGTCCTGTTTGTTCTATGTAATGGCAGGAGCACCTGCCACAGGTTAATTTATGTATAACAGATTTGTGAGAAGTGGCCTGGCTGTTTTACTGTTATTAACTTCTTTTGTACTTTGTTGATTGAGTAGTAACTTGTTTTTACATTCTGTGGTTAAAACAGTTTTGCAATTCTGAATGAGATGTTACCAAGGAATGGCATGGAGATACATTTAGTTTAGTCTGCTATTGAGGGCTGTGTTTTTGTTGCTGTTCGGTTAGTTTTGATCTTTTCATCTAATTTGTCAATTATGGATGGGTCATAATTACTGCTGTGGGCTGTTGTATTTAAAATGTTTAATTCTTTGGTTTTTACATCAGGTTCAGCATGAATTTTGTTTACATGATTCAGTGCTGATCTAAAAAATTCTAATTTGTGTTGATTTTGGTGGAATACTGTGTTATTTATAATGACAGCTACATCAATGATTTAGAAACCAAATTTTTCAAAGCAAACAAAATTGAAAATGAGAGGGTCATTTATTATAAATGATATGTTGATAAAGCATTGACACTGTACAATGGGACAACCACTGAAGGAGAATGCTTAGCTGAGAAACTTAATAATATACATCCTGAAATACAATATACGGCTGAACATCAAGCACACATCATGCCACCCAAAACAACAAAATTAGCATTTTTAGATCAGTACTCAACCGAATAAAGAAATTCATGATGAACCTGATGTAAAAACCAAGAATTAAATATTTTAAAGACAACAGCCCACAACAGTAATTATGACCCATCCATAATTGACAAATTAGATGAAAAGATAAAACCAACCCAACAGCATCAACAACACAGCCCTCAGTAGCAGAAGAAACTAAATATATCTTCATGCCATTCCTTGGCAACATCTCATACCGCCTTGAAAAACTGTTTTAATCCCAAATTTCAAAACAAGTTAGCACACAATCAAAAAATTTCAAAAAAAGATGATAAAACTAAACAATCAGACTACTTCTCAAAAATCTGGTATATATAAATAAATCTGTGACAGGTGCTCCTGCTGCTACTACATAGGACAAACAGGACGAAATAAACACAGGTGCACTACGTATAAAATATTCAAATAAATTTAATTTTGTAGCCAATCTAGCACAAAACATTCAGTTACAAACATCAAAGCAAATCTCCATATCCCACAAATTCTAGACAAAGTAATAAAAACGGACCACCCATAACAATTAGAAATTTTCGCCCATAACGAAAATTCACCCCACACCGTCTTACATGAACAAGCAGACTTAACAAATAACACTTTTTTCAAAATTTCAAAGAATAATTACACCTGAAAAACTAAATAACTAAAAAAAACTCTCTTCCACATCTGCACGTCTACACACACACACACACACACACACACACACACACAATATACTACCGCATACCACTGCTTTTTTATTATTTATAACGAAATAGTAATGCTGAGATGTTTATTATTTATTTCAGGAGTGTTATCAATCTTCGTTAAACAAAAGATCCAACTGTACCTAAGTGCAAGCCCCAAGAACATTGCTGACGTAATAGCGAGTATGAACGCAGATCTTTGCTCTGTTTCTCGATGGGCACAGAACCTAGGTCTGAAACTAAACCCCAAGAAATCCCACGTCATACTTACATCTCATCCAAAGTTAATCAGCCGGTACTTTCGCGAAATAGTCCCCCAAATACTCCTCAATGGTACCCAACTACCATACCAAAAAACAGTAAAAGACCTTGGAATAATCTTGGATGAACACCTAAACTGGAAAAAACAAACAGTCACAGCTTGCCGGAAATCGCTCTCCTCCCTACATGCAATTCAAAAATTTAGAAAAATATTTCCAGCCCATGTTAAACAAAAATTTGTCCAAACACTAGTCTTGCCTAATCTTTACTACTGTGATGCAGTTCAACACGGCACAAATAGTGAAAATTCGAGATGCCTCGAGCTAGTGATGAATACCTGCGTTAGATACATGTGCAATATACGGTTGTATGATTATATCAGTCCTTCATACTCCCAGCTAGGTTGGATACGCCCACATAAGGCACGCGATCTCCACACGATGTGCCTACTTCATCGATTTCTTAGCTACTGGTGCCCCCAATACTTATCTTCTCACATTAAACACCTATCATCATTCCACAACCGCAACACCAGATCGGATACGTCTAGCACCTTGGCTGTACCTTTACGTAACACAAAATCTTTCTCCGTGTCATTCTCCATCTCAGCCATACGACTATGGAACGTGCTCCCCTGTGATCTGCGTCTTATCCAGAACCACTCAACATTCAAGAGGGAACTCAAGACTTATATATTAGGGACGGTATAGCCACCATTGTTGTGTCCTTCTCATCTCTTTCTTTCTCCTCTCCATCATAGCTTCGAATTTTACCATCCTACTTCTCTTCCTCTAACCTATCTACCTCTTCTATATCTCTTTCACCCCATTCTATCGTCTTATGTCTCTGCTCGATGAGAATAACTCACAAGCTGCAAGAATATAACGATAACATTCCCAACTAGCAATAGGACTGACATTCATAAAAGAAAAATATGTTTACTTTCATATACATAGTCATTACTATTATTATTATTATTATTATTATTATTAATTGTTATAATTATTTTTGATTGTTATAATTAACATTGTACTACTGTTATAATCTCAATTTTTTTCTTTAACATTAATACTGTATAACATGTTATAAGTCCATGATATTCTGTAGAAACTGAAATTTGTTCAATCTGAGTACGCCTGGTTAGGTGTAAGAGAGGGCCTGAAGGCCCAAATCTTGCCAGGTAAAATAAATGCATAAATAAATAAATAAAAATATAAATGATACATCAAACGAAATTTCATTGCTAAAATTGTAGATGTAATATCTTCTAAACTAATCCTTTAAGAGATTTTATAAATATCACATGGCAACTTTAACATATAACTACATCTTATTTTTGCTATAGAGAAATACATACATTCTTACTGTCATCACTGTGTAATGCAAGAGCAGAATAAAGAGACTCTCTGCCCTAAGACAAACTTCTTGACATAACTTTAGCTGTACTCCTTCGATTATTTACATTTTATGAAGCATGTGGAACGTGTTACCTGTGGCTAAGTGTGTGATGTGCAGTAAAACTAACGCCACTGGAAAACATTCATTATGTTTTCCACGATACTGTGAGCATCAACAACCAACCAATGGACACTAATAACTGTACGTAAAGCAACAAAACTGATCTCATGAAGTGAATAATGCTCGCCACACTCAGTGGTTACATGTTTCGTTTATACATCTTGCCACAGCTGCACGACGTCCAGAGTGCTGCAACAGTCAGTAAATATGTACCATCTGATGATAAATCGCTAGGCAGTTCGAAACCAGTAATGACAAGAATAAATCAAAAGGCGAATGGTTGCAGTAATTTCAAGAAACCATTATTCTTCACAGTCACAGTGACCCTCATCCATAATGGATA
The DNA here is from genome assembly GCF_023864345.2 of Schistocerca serialis cubense. Taxonomy (NCBI): domain Eukaryota; kingdom Metazoa; phylum Arthropoda; class Insecta; order Orthoptera; family Acrididae; genus Schistocerca; species Schistocerca serialis. Next base: position 432,159,321 of record NC_064641.1, on the reverse strand, counting down.
AAAGTTTTGATAAGAAGACCTTCTTATGAAACAAGTCTTACTTCATTCAGAGTCTTTGTTGTACACTCACTACCAAGAATCAGCAGTACACTTACTAAGTTGAGGGAACCCAGTCATCATGGTCCGTAGTTTTTAATAGTATTATGAAATTTAATAGCTCAAAAACTTTAATAGATATTGGACTGAAACTCTAACCAGATAATTTGTACATTGTGACCTCTGACTGAAAAAAATTAAATCTATGGAACACATAGTGGCGTAAATACTAATATTTATCGTATCTATTGAATTTCGTGTAACTTTACACTGTACTTCTTCGCTAGTCACGATAAAAGGGCAAAACAAATGTTATGGTTTTAATGATTAAATTATTGAAACAGCAAACGAGGAATCCCATTTTTCATGCTAGTCTTTCATGGTTTTTATTCTGCTTGTTAATCCATCATTAAAACATATTATTGCGTCCACTTCACCAATCTGAAGAGGTGACATACCAACAAAACGAGTTTTTAGCAAGCATTCTCAAATCAACTATTGAAGCTTCCAATCGGAATCTTTGTTTTGCCCCGTAAACATTTTGCTAGGAGTTCAGAATCTGAATGATCTTTATAGATAGGCTTTAGTTCTGTCATAAAAATTTCTGAAATGATGTGTGCCTGTGTGCGTTTTTGTCCATTTGCTTGACATCTATCGTACTTGTACCATGAAGTGTTTCCTTTTGAGCAGAGGCCATGCTGTGTATGTTCGTAGTTGCCCAAATTGCTTTTCTCATCTCACTGACATTTTCGCTGTTTCTTCTGACGGCTAGGCCATAATATTCTGTGATGTTTCTATTTCTGATTTGGTGAGTGTGCCTTTGTACCATCTGCTTTGTCATTAGTGAGGGTTTTTTTTTTCCTGGCATTCTTTGCAGTTTCCTAAGTCTTGCCCCCATTCTCTTCCGCACATGTCCTATATATTAATTTTTGTTTCACTCTAGGGTTTAGCAGCCACAATACTACTAAAGTTTTTACAGACATCATCACCAAGTTGGTGAGTGTATCACATACCATGTCTAGCAATGACCTACTAAAAATAGAGACTGCATCCTTGCTTCCCATACCACTACTGAAACCTTCAAAGTTTTTGTCACATTTGCGTACATTTACCTTACTGGCACAACTTTGGCAGTGTTCTATCGGACATTCATAGTCTAACACCTTGCCTGCATCTACAGAAGCAACTGTGACAGTTCCATTCAGTGATGTACATCCTCTCTTCTGCCAGGAACCGTCCAATGCAGCAATAATATCAGAAGATTGACAAATATCTATAGTTTCTTTCGTGGCCCTCTGCACAGATGCTTCACTGTCTTCTGTTAGGGCGTTGTGCAAATGTTTACAACAGCTCTCAAATTTGACAGCAGTAGGAGTTCCATCGTACCACAGAACATCTCGTCTGCTTTTCTTCTTTTTCCAGTACACCTCATGGCTTAAGCATTGCGAATTTTCACTTTTCTATTTTGCATGTTTCAGGAGATGTTATTGTACATTTCGTTACTTTATAGACTTGACATAACAGTAATATTTTGCTGGTTCGGCCTCATCTCTTACTTACGTTTTCACTAAACGTAAGGGATATTCATTATTATAGTATTTACATTGAGCGGCAGACAAAAGCAATTCTGAAATCTTTCACTTACTAATTCAAATGTAACCGCTACTATCACTGTTTACAACACCAGCATCTTGTTCATTTTCGGTAAGATGTTTCAATTCGCCTTTTGAAGCACTGCTGACGAAGTTTTATTCCTAACCTCATTTCACTGCAGCGTAACAGTTTCTTCATTTTTACGGTTTCCAACAACAATCTTGGAACGATTACCGTAAAATTTACGACTGAAATCAAACATCTGCGTTTCTGTCATTGTAAAATGTAAAATAGCTGACATTTGAAGTCACAACAATAAGTTTATAAGACGACTGCTAGTGGAAAACGTAAGTAAACTGAAGTAAACTACTTCTATAGACAAAAAGATCGATTGCAGTAAATCCCTGCCCATATTACTGTCGATATGTTCCTCAAGGTTATTACACAAATGAGTTGCTATGGAAATAGCAGCGCAAAAATTAAATAACCAGACATTATAGAAAAGGTTTTGTGTTTGACAGTAACGTAACAGCTAAGCACTCACGGGTCGCATCTATTTTAGAAAGGCATTTAAACACGGAAATGATGAGGTACTATAAATGGAGTTTGATGATGATGATGATAAAGTCCCATACTCCTTGATAGAGAGTAGGGGGAAGACGCGCACCGCCATACTAGGCAAGGTCCTAGTGGAAGTGGTTTTCCATTGCCTTCCTCCAACCGTAATGGGGATGAATGATGATGATGAAGACGACACAACAACACCCAGTCATCTAGAGGCATGTCAAAATCCCTGACCCCGCCAGGAATCGAACCCGGGACCCCGTGCTCGGGGACCGAGAACGCTACCGCGAGACCACGAGCTGCGGAGAAGTATATATTTTTAACATCAGGAAGAATCACAGAATTTTATTAAATAAAAAAATTGATGTTAGGCACTCGCGACCTCCAGGACCCCTTTATGTGTGATTTAAATATTACACAAAATTCAAGTACAACCTTTGACGAAAAGGACAACTGTGTTTACAGTATGAGCACATTGGACACCGCAGTATTCTGTATACAGTACCATTTCGATAAAGAGTGATGCTCAAGCTGTAGCTTTCTTTCAGCAGCCGGCCGGAGTGGCCGAGCGGTTCTAGGCGCTACAGTCTGGAACCGCGCGACCGCTACGGTCGCAGGTTCGAATACTGCCTTGGGCATGGATATGTGTGATGTCCTTAGGTTAGATAGGTTTAAGTAGTTCTAAGTTCTAGGGGACTGATGACCTCAGAAGTTAAGTCCCATAGTGCTCAGAGCCATTTGAACCATTTACTTTTCTTTCAGCAAAGCTACCCATTCATACCATTGAGGCTAGATACCCACTGGATTTGACTCCCAACATATTTTCTTTGTGTCGTTTCTCTGTGGGAAACACGATATAATCTAAACAGACGCAGTTATACTAAGGACGTAAACATCAGCAGTTCTTCCACGGAATTGGTACTGGTAAATCTTTCGCATGTCCGTTTGTGTACTGCATCCTGTCCCTTCTTCTTGTGTTTTCTATACATTCCTTTCCACGCTGATTCTGCAGACAACCTCCTCATTCCTTCCCTAATCGGTCCACCTAATTTTCAGTATTCTTCTGTAGCACCAAATACTTATGTGTTCCAAACACAGGTTCTTAGAAATTTCTTCCTCAAATGGAGGCCTATGTTTGATACTAGTAGATTTCTCTTGAGCAAGGATGCTCATTTTGACAGTGATTGCTATTTTCTATGTCCTCACAACTCACAGTCAAATCTATTCCATAGCCTACCGCTGCGCCAAAATGTGTCGTAACATGATGACCTTCGTTCGAAGTGTCGCAACTGTAGTACTGATGTTGGGAAAACTATCCATTATTGGATATTACGATTCTAAGCCTAATATTGTCGTCATGTGAAATTTTCCCAGAGTAAATCTAAAAATAAGTAGTAATAGAACCAAGACAAGACTTTTCTTGTCCAGCGTGTTTGGAATTATGTAAATAAAGACGCGGAGCATCAGCAACTATAGGGAAGAATTTCAGAAATAATAGCACTTTTATTACAGACATGATCAAGTGTGGCAGCGACAGGCATCAAGAGTCCATCCAGGTGCGAGATGGAGCAGACTTGCGTTGCTTGAAACAGCCAGACTTGATAATGCCCTGGGAAGCCAAAACTGTTCACGGCTAAAATAAATCTGCAACTTTTTCAATTGGTGCAGAATTTTGTTTTTATAGAAAAAACAAGAGAAGAATGGTGCGGAATGCAGTTTCGCAAAACGATCTCCGCTTGAACTTACCCCATTCGTTCTTGGGTACGTTCACCCCGCGATAGTCGAACTCGTAGTAGTAGACTGTCAGACCAGTAACTTCCACTATTCTTCTGACGAGTGCGTCGGTGGGGTTGAAGAAACTCATGTCTTGACTAAGCTGGAAAAAAATTGAGACAAATGTGTTACAACAGAGTTTGCTGGTACATTTATCATAGTTTAAGAGGTCCAAAGGTATGTGATTTTCTCAAGGCGTGTCCAGCTCAAAAATTAAAGAAGACACCGCCCCACCGAAAATGATATAAGGTGATTCGACAGGCACGGTCGCACGTCAGACACTATTAAGCACTAAATATCACTGACTTCGTCTGAAAAAATTCGCGGAAATTGTGGTTCAATTGATTCATTAATGGAGCAATGATAGCTGAAACCTCTAACACAAATTCTGATCGAGTCTTGGCGAAGATTTCAGCGTTGTTAATCTCGTTCACAACCTAAACGTTGCTACTTTGTGCTCACAAGTAGAAAATTGAAAGAATTCCGAAATTTGTGTCATCGACCAAGAACTTTTGTCAATGGTTTTGCATTAAAATATTTTTTCACCTCTAACTTTGCCTTACTCTAGTATATCTTTGCTACATATTCCACCGTATATCTTTGTTACATCTTCCGTATTTATGATACTCGTATTATTCCTGCTACCTATGTATCTTGTTAACAGACATAAATAGGAGGTAGCTGAGTGCTGATGCTGGGATACATTTTCACCTCTGATAGTCGCCGCCAAAGGAAAATGCGGTTGTAATCACCAACAAATGGTTTAACGTCCTGGACTGAATCCCACGGTTATCCGAGAAAATATCTCTCGCTCCAGATGGTGTAGCGCCCATCAATGGGTCATTAAGCTTAGAAGCGACCTCTGTGCTATTCGAAAGCTGTAGCCATCATGGAGGCACTGGGTGTTGACCTTTCCCTTACCTTTCACTTTCCGTTCTCCCTCACTGTCGCCAACAACAGAAACACGGCGTAAGCGCCCATCCAGAGTAAGATGTTCCGCTGTTTCCCTGAATCGCTACAGGTGAAGGCCGTAGCCTTTTTTCGCAAATGGTCGTCTTCAATGACGACCTGCCCCTAACCTACCCAATTATGGTAGGACTATACGCCGGCGTCTGACGGCGACACATGTTCACAAACGAGTAATATCCAAAGAATTTTTTCCAAATGAGACTACTAAGCGCTAACAGGGCACAGGATTCTCATGGATTTCCGATCAAATTTGAGATTGCATACTTTGCGACTTAGCATATTTTCCCGAGAATCTCTCACTTAACGAATACTTCTACATGACTGGCAAATAACACATGTCGTTCCTGATTGTAAAAAAAGTAAGGAGTACGGCTTAATGAATAACAAATCAATATCCGTAACTAAAGCCAAGTGATTTTTCTGATCTTTAGTGAGTTGGGTTAATGTACAGCAAACCCTCACTGACTCAATGCTGGAGACGAACAGCCAGTGAGCAGCAGCGGCAGTGTAGCGAGTTGCCACAGACCATCATTATTTTCAGTTGACACAACATCATCTACAGCAAGCTTTTTCCGTCCTACGAATATAACGTGTGTTACATAACTTATAGGTATTACAGTGTATTTCTGTATTGGTGGTCACAAACATAAGGTATGGAAAGGTTCATGCCTTTCAGCGTCACATTTCCGAACTATAACGTTAAATTCGTCAATTATTTGGACTTTCGAGACACAAGGTGCGGATCTGAAGTTTTGCATGTAGATAAAACAATATGAGAAAAAATTGTCCTCAACGTCGAGACTGAATCGTTGGATTATTTTAGGAATTATTATGTGTCTTATATTACTATCAGGCGAACAACAGCAGTCGATATAATCCATGTTTACTGAATGTAAGTGAACACTAGCTGGCTAACGCTATGCTGCTAAGAACGGACTGTTAAAAAGTTCGCAGAAGCAAAGTCTTAGTCGCTTTATTTTATGTAAGAGAATTCAGACTATGTGATCGTTATTTCTGAAGTTGTGCTTGTTGTATTCGTCGTAGTATTGTACTTCCAAATTAGATTCGTCTAAAAGTGTCGGTACAACGAGAAGGCGCTCTTTATTTAAAATTTTCACTTAAACGCCGAGCCGAAGATGCTGGCTCATCGTGGTTAATTGTGTTACAGCAGTTTCCACTTGCTTAGATATGAAGGAACAGGGATTCCGCTCAGTAGTCAGGTACTGACATGAAAAGCACAAACTGTTAGCGACATTAAAATTCATTATCATTGGAATATAAAATGGCATTAGTTCTTAATCTACAATCCATAGTATCCAGAACAATGTCTTCGCGATTTGGTCGGGAAGACACCTACCGGCATGTGTAGATCTACTTTTTTTTTTTTTTTTTTTTTTGAGTCATCAGTCTTCTGACTGCTTTGATGCGGCCCGCCACGGTTTCCTGTCCGGTGCCAACCTCTTCATCTCAGAGTAACATTTGCAACCTACGTCCTCAATTGTTTGCTGGACGAATTCCATTCTCTGTCTTCCCTTACAATTTTTACCCACTACAGCTCCCTCCAGCACCACAGAAGTCATTCCCTGGTGTCTTAACAGATGTTCTATCATTCTGTCCTTCTCCTTTTCAGTGTTTTCTACATATTCCTTTCCTCTCCTATTCTGGACAGAACCTCCTCATTCCTTGCCTTGTAAGTCCACTTACTTTTCAACATTCGTTTGTAGCACCCACAACTCAAATGCTTCGATTCTCTTCTGTTCCGGTTTTCCCAAAGTCTGTGCTAAAAACGTACGTTCTTAGACATTTCTTCCTCAAATTAAGGCTTATGTTTGATACTGGTACACATCTCTTAGACAGGAAAACCCTTCTTGCTAGTGATAGTCTGCTTTTGATGTCCCCCTTGCTCTATCTATCATCGGTTATTTTGCTGCCTTTTTAGCAGAATTCATTAACTTTATCTACTTCGTGACCATCAATCCTGATGTTAAGTTTCTCACTGTTCTCATTTCTGCTACTTCTCATTACTTTCGTTTTTCTTCGATTTACTCTCACTCCATATTCTGTACTCATTAAATTGTCCATTCCGTTCAGCAGATCATGTAATTCTTTTTCACTTTCACTCGGGATAGCAATGTCATCAGTGAATCGTATCATTGATATCCTTTCACCATCGGTTTTAATCCCATTTCTGAACCTTTCTTTTATTTCCATCACTGCTTCTTCGTTGTACAGATTAAGCAGTAGGGACGAAAAACTATATCCCTACCTTAAGACCTTTTTCATCCGAGCCATTGGTTCTTGGTAGTCCTCTCTAATTATTCCCCCTTGACTCATGTACATATTTTATATTACCTGTCTCTCCCTGTAGCGTACCCCTATTTTTCTCAGAATTTCGAAACCTTGCACCATTTTACATTGCCGAACGCTTTTTCCAGATCGACAAATCCTAAGAACGTGTCTTGATTTTTCTTTAGTCTTGCTTCCATTATTAACTGCAACGTCAGAATTGCCTCACTGCTGCCTTTACCTTTCCTAATGTCAAACTGATCGTCATCCAACACGTCCTCAATTTTCTTTTTCTATGAACGCCATATGACACGGGTGCTAACACTAGCATAAACGAAGAAATGTACACTGGAGTATCAAAAGTCATGGGATACCTCCCGATATCGGGTCGGACCTCCTTCTGCCAGACGTGGCGCAGCAACTCGACGTCGCATGGACTCAGCGAGTCGTTGGAAGCCCCTTGAAGAGATACTGAACCACGCTGCCTCTACAAGGGTCAACAACTGCGAAAGTGTTGCTGGTGTAGGATTTTGTGCACAAAATGATCTCTCGACTATGTTCCAAAAAAGTCCGATGGGATTCATGTCAGCGATTTGGGTGGCCAAATCATTCGATCGAATTGTCCAGAATGTTCTTCAAGCCAGTCCTGAACAATTCTGGCACGCTGACATGGTGCAGTGTCATCTATAAAAATTCCGTTGTTGTTTGGGAAAATAACGTCCATGAATGGCTACAAATGATCTCCAACTAGCCGAACGTAACCGCTTCCAGTCAATAATCGGTTCGGTTGGACCATAGGACGCAGACGATTCCATGTGAACACATTATTGAACCACAACCAACTTGCACAGTGCCTTGCCGACTCCTTGGGTTCATGGCTTCCTGTGGTCTGCACCACACTCGAACCCTACCATCAGCTTAGTGCAACTTAAATCGAGACATCTGGGTTTTCCAGTCGTCTAAGCTCCAACCGATATACACTACTGGCCATTAAAATTGCTACACCACGAAGATGACGTGCTACAGACGCGAAATTTAATCGACAGGAAGAAGATGCTGTGACATGCAAATGATTAGCTTTTCAGAGCATTCACACAAGGTTGGCGCCGGTGGCGACACCTACAACGTGCTCACATGAGGAAAGTTTCTAACCGATTTCTCATACACAAACAGCAGTTGACCGGCGTTGCCTTGTGAAACGTTGTTGTGATTCCTCGGGTATGGGAGAGAAATGCGTATCATCACGTTTCCGACGTTGATAAAGGTCGGATTGTGGTCTATCGCGATTGTGGTTTATCGTACCGCGACATTGCTGCTCCCGTTGGTCGAGATCCAATGACTGTTAGCAGAGTATGGAAACGGTGGGTTCTGGAGGGTAATACGAAACGCCGTGCTGGATACCAACGGCCTCGTATCACTAGCAGTCGAGATGACAGGCATCTTATCCTCATGGTAGTAACGGATCGTGCTACCACGTTTCGATCCCTGAACCAACAGATGGGAACGTTTGCAAAACGACAACCATCTGCACGAACAGTTCGACGACGTTTGCAGCAGCATGGACTATCAGCTCGGAGACCATGGCTGCTGTTACCCTTGACGCTGCATCACAGACAGAAGCCCCTGCGATGGTGCACTCAACAACGAACCTGGGTGCACGAATGGCAAAAAGTCATTTTTTTCGGATGAACCCAGGTTCTGTTTACAGCTTTATGATGGTGGCATCTGTGTTTGGTGACATCGCGGTGAACGCACATTGGAAGCGTGTATTCGTCGTCGCCATACTGGCGTATCACCCAGCGTGATGGTATGGGGTGGCATTGGTTAAACGTCCCGGTCACCTCTTGTTCGCATTGACGGCACTTTGAACAGTGGACGTAACATTTCAGATGTGTTACGACCCGTGGCTGTACCCTTCACTCGATCCCTGCGAAACCCTACATTTCAGCAGGATAATGCACGACTGCATGTTGCAGGTCCTGTACGGGCCTTTCTGGATTCAGAAAGTGTTCGACTGCTGCCCTGGCCAGCACATTCTCCAGATCTCTCACCAATTGAAAATGTCTGGTCAATGGTGACCGAGCAACTGGCTGGTCACAATACGCCAGTCACTACTCTTGATGAACTGTGGTATCGTGTTGAAGCTGCATGGGCAGCTGTACCTGTACACGCCATCCAGTCTCTGTATCAGGCGTATCAAGGCCTTTATTATGGCCAGAGGTGGTTGTTCTGGGTACTGATTTCTCAGAATCTATGCACCCAAATTGCGTGAAGATGTAATCACATGTCGGTTCTAGTATAATATATTTGTCCAATGAATACCCGTTTATCATCTGCATTTATTCTTGGTGTAGCAATTTTAATGGCCAGTAGTGTAATCAAGAGACCAGGAGGGTCGCTGAAGACGATGTTGTGTTGTTAGCCAGTTTCGTCGCACTGTTCTGATGGACACGTTCGTCGTAACTCCCACATTGATTTCTGCAGTTATTTCACGCAATGTTGCCTGTTTGTTAGTACTGACGATTCTACGAAAACACTGCTGTTCTCGGTCGTTAATTGAAGGCTGTCGGCCGCTGCATTGTCCGTGGTGAGAGGTAATGCTTGAAAGTTGGCATTCTCCGCACATTTTTTACACTTGTATCTCGGTATAACAAATTCCCTAACGATTTCAGAAACGGAGTGTCTTGTATGTCAAGTTCCAATTTCTATTTCGCGTTAATTCCCATTGTGCGGCCGTTATCACGACGGGAACCTTTTTACATGAATTTCTAAGCACAAATAACTGCTCCGCCAATGCGCTGCCCTTCTATACTTGGTGTACGTGATACTACAGCTAACTGTAGATGTGTATATCGCTGTAACGAATATCCTTGCACACAATTTTTGTCCTTTTTAGGCTTCCGTTTCTATCACGTAAGTCATTACTGATGCCTTAACGGACGTTCTGACAACCCGTGGCTTCTTTTTGTTTGTGTTTTCCAAATGGTTGAAATGGCTCTGAGCACTATGGTCATCAGTCCCCTAGAACTTAGAACTACTTAAACCTAACTAACATCACACAACACCCAGTCATCACGAGGCAGAGAAAATCCCTGACCCCGCCGGGAATCGAACCCGGGAACCCGGGCGCGGGAAGCGAGAATGCTACCGCACGACCACGAGCTGCGCACTGTGTTTTCCACATAATATTCCTTGCCCAGTGAGTTTTGTGGAGAATCTCTTCTTCTCTTTTCATTTAATTTGCTAATTTTCAACGTCATTCCATTAAATGAAATTTTAGAGGAATGGCACATATTCCCCACAGATGATAATCCACTCACATCGCAATTCTATTCTCCAGACATACAATACTTTCCCAAATTAAGGTCTATCCCGGATATTTACAAAGTTCTTTCCGTGAAGAATGCTCGCTTCACGTATGATAGCCTGTTTCGTATGTGTTTCTTGTGTCCTCAATCATCGGTCATTATGCTTCCAAAGTAGCACAATTTTTTCTATTTCAGTTTTACGTGGTCCACTATTTTGATATTAACGTTGTTCAAATGGTTCAAATGGCTCGGAGCACTATGGAACTTAACTGCAGTGTTCGGCAGTCCCCTAGAACATAGAACTACTTAAACCTAAGTAACCTAAGGACATCACACACATCCATGCCCGCGGCAGGATTCGAACCTGCGACCGTAACGGTCGCGCGATTCCAGACTGTAGTGCCTAGAACCGCCCTGCCACCCGGCCGGCTATTAAGGTTGTCACTAATTTCATTTTCGCAGTTCCTTAATACCTTCCGCCTTACGGTCTTCTGTCTTCCATTGTTATTGTTACTTATGGTTTTCTTGCATTCTGTATACGTTTAACTGTAGTATTTCTATTTTTGTCTTCTATTCCCAGTTTTATTTTGGTTTCTTGAACCAGCTGATTTGTAGTCATCTTTCATTACCATGTATACGTGTCTTTCTGAATATTTCAGACGTTTAGCAGTACTTAATGCTGTCGACCACTTTTCTAGTTCAATAGATCCTAAGGATTTCTCTCCGTTTTTCTATATCTTGCTTACACTGTCAAACACAGTGTTCTGAACTGTTCCTCTTGTACCTTGACTGTTCATAAAATCAAACTGCTCATCATCCAGAAGTACTCAATCTGAATTTCCTTCCTTTTGTATATTATTCCAGGCAATAACTTGGAAACACGAGATGCCACGATGACTGTGCAATAGCTCTGGCGTGTATGGGCCCTCATCTTCGGGATTGTATAAAAGACAGTCTTCCGAATGTTGAGTGGTATCTCACAAGGACCTCACGCATCAAGTTGATTTTAGATATTATGCCGAAGCGTTACCTCTCTCTTCTGTCTTGTTTCATCGCAGGCCTTCCAACGCTGCACCAAATCCCAATTTTTTACTCTCTATGTCCTCCAAATTGACATCCCTTCATTTTCTCTTCCATCACATTATGAGACAGATTCTTACCCTCGTAGAAGGTTCTAATTCTTATACACTCTTATACACTCTGTCAACTGTGGAATCCCATTCACACTCTAATTTCGATGCTTTTGCTTCAAAAAGTTCCAAAGTTATTTCGACTTTTATATGTGCTAAATGTGTATTTCTTGTTAAACATTTCATTCTCAGTTTCTATACATTTTTCCATGTATACTGTAAGCCATACCGAGCCAAGAAGATTATTCATGGTAACTTTGAGGAAATGGCAAGGAAAGCGTTTCTGAAGAAGAGAAATTTTTGAACATCGAGTATAGATTTAAGTGTCAGGAAGTCGTTTCTGAAAGTATTTGTATGGAGTGGAGCCATGAATGGAAGTGAAACATGGACGATAAATAGTTTGGACAAGAAGAGAATAGAAGCTTTCGAAATGTGGTGCTACAGAAGAATGCTGAAAATTAGAAGTGTAGATCACATAACTAATGAGGAGGTATTGAATAGAATTGGGGAGAAGAGGAGTTTGTAGCACAACTTGACAAGAAGAGGGGACCGGTTGGCAGGACATGTTCTGAGGCATCAGGGAATCACAAATTTAGCATTGGAGGGCAGTTTGGAGGGTAAAAATCGTAGAGGGAGACCAAGAGATGAATACAGTAAGCAGATTCAGAAGAATGTATGCTGCAGTAAGTACTGGGAGATGAAGAAGCTTGCACAGGATAGAGTAGCATGGAGAGCTGCATCAAACCAGTCTCAGGACTGAAGACCACAACAACAACAACGAGGAGTCGAAAATAGGTGTCGAAAATGGAAAGACAGACGGAACATTTCTCACCTTAAGAAATTTGTTGAGTAGTAGAGAAACGATTTTCATAGCCTAGGGTGAGGGTGCACAGAAGAGAGTTATAATGATGAATAGTATGTGGACGACTTCCTGCTGATGTTTAAGTCGTTCAGGGAGTACTGAAAGAATTATACCAGTGACAGCATTGGGCGAAACGTTGGTTGAATGTCCCCCGATAACGATGCCCAATGTGTTACTGTTGACGCCTGAACCCAGTAACGAGATGCACTTTGTAATTACTAGGAGCCGCCAAAGAGAGCCGAGTTTATGATTTTTTACCGACGCGACGAAGCTCTGAGGTTATGCGGATTTTTCTTATACTTGTGGCTAAACGCTCCAACAGAGAGAAGCACTTTGCGATTCTTTGAGGAAAATTAGTTTTGTAACACACAATCCCATGTAAAGGTACGTGTGTCCAAGCATTTGATAATTAATGTACGATTCGTCAGTGTGTTTTGCATATGCTTTCTCAGGGGAATTAAAAGATTTTACAGCAGTAATACCACCCATGAACGCTTGGAATTGGTGAAAGTAAAAATATAGAGGTAATATTGAGACCAATACAGGTATGGCAAATAGATCATGTAATGAGTTTTCAATTATAATGAGCGCACTTAGAAAAAAATTAGGCATTGCAAAGTCATCATATGTATGTTATGTTCGTGATCCTTGTGTGTTTCATGACAGTCCTACTAAAATGTAAATTAAAAAAACAGGATTTTTTAAGCTGCAGGAGAAAAGTAAAGAACACAGAAGGAGGGAGATGAAGATCTATCGTGAATCACTGGGAGTATTTCACTTACGTTACCAACACAGTCGTTGATTATGGGGTTTTTTAATAACTTTCAAAATATGCTTGCTCAGTATGTGTACAGGAAATTCCGTCTAGTATCAACAGATAACTCAGAAATCTATCAATAAAAGTCCACGCTAATCACATTAATTGCATGTATAATAACTGTGATTATCGATGATGACAAACAGTTTTCTTCAGTGACCTTCGTCAATATTTTTAGACTAGTGTAAAATTATTCTTTACTCATCGGATGTTTCTGACATTGTTGTGAGGCTAAGGAGCCTGGACGTCTTCAGTTGACATTTTTAAACTGTCATGGAGCTTAAGTCATGTCTGTAGATGTCTTGCAAATTCATATTGTGTTTCAAGATCTAAAAGCCACAGTATCTGCTGGAGATTTAAAGGCATAAGAGTCACAGTACTTATTCAATTGCAAAACGTTTGCGGCCACAGAGTCGTGATTAGTACTAGAATTTCAGCAGACTGATTGTAATTATCTTTCCTTATGTACATATAATTCTGATGTGTAATGGTTTTATGTGGAACTTCATTGTTGTATGTTTAATGTCGTGATGTAAACACTTCGAGGGTTCCTACGTCCAATGTGAAACTCATGATCAAACAGAAAGTCGAGGTGGGAGCCCTGTCGGGCTGACACAGCTGACTCCACTGGAAGCGATAAGAAGTGCAATAGTATCGAAGGAAATTGACGGACATCCGAAATGTGAAATGATTTGGCTGAAGGTCACGGTTAAAGCAGGCTCAGACATGGTAATTGGATGTCTCTATAGGCCCCCTGGCTCAGCAGCTGTTGTGGCTGAACACCTGAAGGATAATTTGGAAAATATTTCGAGTAGATTTCCCCACCATGTTATAGTTCTGGGTGGAGATTTTAATTTGCCGGATATAGACTGGGAGACTCAAACGTTCATAACTGGTGGCAGGGACAAAGAATCCAGTGAAATTTTTTTAAGTGCTTTATCTGAAAACTACCTTGAGCAGTTAAACAGAGAACCGACTCGTGGCGATAACATATTAGACCTTCTGGTGACAAACAGACCCGAACTATTTGAAAAAGTTAACGCAGAACAGGGAATCAGCGATCATAAAGCGGTTACGGCATCGATGATTTCAGCCGTAAATAGGAATATTAAAAAGGGTAGGAAGATTTTTCTGTTTAGAAAAAGTGACAAAAAGCAGATTTCAGAGTACCTGTTGGCTCAACACAAAAGTTTTGTCTGAAGTACAGATAGTGTTGAGGATCAGTGGACAAAGTTCAAAATCGTCGTACATAATGCGTTAGGTGAGTGTGTGCCAAGCAAGATCGTAAGAGATGGAAAAGAGCCACCGTGGTACAACAACCGAGTTAGAAAACTGCTGCCGAAGCAAAGGGAACTTCACAGCAAACATAAACATAGCCAAAGCCTTGCAGACAAACAAAAATTACGCGAAGCGAAATGTAGTGTGAGTAGGGCTATGCGAGAGGCGTTCAATGAATTCGAAAGTAAAGTTCTATGTACTGACTTGGCAGAAAATCCTAAGAAATTTTGGTCTTATGTCAAAGCGGTAGGTGGATCAAAACAAAATGTCCAGACACTCTGTGACCAAAATGGTACTGAAACAGAGGATGACAGACTAAAGGCCGAAATACTAGATGTCTTTTTCCAAAGTTGTTTCACAGAGGAAGATTGCACTGTAGTTCCTTCTCTAGATTGTCGCACAGATGACAAAATGGTAGATATCGAAATAGACGACAGAGGGATAGAGAAACAATTAAAATCGCTCAAAAGAGGAAACGCCTCTGGACCTGATGGGATACCAGTTCAATTTTACACAGAGTACGCGAAGGAACTTGCCCCCCTTCTTGCAGCGGTGTACCGTAGGTCTCTAGAAGAGCGTAGCGTTCCAAAGGATTGGAAAAGGGCACAGGTCATACCTGTTTTCAAGAAGGGACGTCGAGCAGATGTGCAGAACTATAGACCTATATCCCTAACGTCGATCAGTTGTAGAATTTTGGAACACGTATTGTGTTCGAGTATAATGAATTTTCTGGAGACAAGAAATCTACTCTGTAGGAATCAGCATGGGTTTCGAAAAAGACGGTCATGTGAAACCCAGCTCGCGCTATTCGTCCACGAGACTTAGAGGGCCATAGATACGGGTCCACAGGTAGATGCAGTGTTTTTTGACTTCCGCAAGGCATTCGATACAGTTCCCCACAGTTGTTTAATGAACAAAGTAAGAGCATATGGACTATGAGACCAATTGTGTGATTGGATTGAGGAGTTCCTAGATAACAGGACGCAGCATGTCATTCTCAATGGAGAGAAGTCTTCCGAAGTAAGAGTGATTTCAGGTGTGCCGCAGGGGAGTGTCATAGGACCGTTGCTATTCACAATATACATAAATGACCTTGTGGATGACATCAGAAGTTCACTGAGGCTTTTTGCGGATGATGCTGTGGTGTATCGAGAGGTTGTAACAATGGAAAATTGTACTGAAATGCAGGAGGATCTGCAGCGAATTGACGCATGGTGCAGGAAATGGCAATTGAATCTCAATGTAGACAAGTGCAATGTGCTGCGAATACACAGAAAGATAGATCCTTTATCATTTAGCTACAAAATAGCAGGTCAGCAACTGGAAGCAGTTAATACCATAAATTATCTGGGAGTACACATTAGGAGTGATTTAAAATGGAATGATCATATAATGTTGATCGTCGGTAAAGCAGATGCCAGACTGAGATTCATTGGAAGAATCTTAAGGAAATGCAATCCGAAAACAAAGGAAGTAGGTTACAGTACGCTTGTACGCCCACTGCTTGAATACTGCTCATCAGTGTGGGATCCGTACCAGATAGGGTTGATAGAAGATATAGAGAAGATCCAACGGAGAGCAGCGCGCTTCGTTACAGGATCATTTAGTAATCGCGAAAGCGTTACGGAGATGATAGATAAACTCCAGTGGAAGACTGCAGGAGAGACGCTCAGTAGCTCGGTACGGGCTTTTGTCAAAGTTTCGAGAACATACCTTCACCGAAGAGTCAAGCAGTATATTGCTCCCTCCTACGTACATCTCGCGAAGAGACCATGAGGATAAAATCAGAGAGATTAGAGCCCACACAGTGGCATACCGACAGTCCTTCTTTCCACGAACAATACGAGAATGGAATAGAAGGGAGAACCGATAGAGGTACTCAAGGTACCCTCCGCCACACACCGTCAGGTGGCTTGCGGAGTATGGATGTAGATGTAGATGTAGATGTAGAAGCAAAGTGTCACTGGACACTGACTCAATGGCGGGAACAGGAGGGGTCTCCCAATGGGCGAGCCCCAACTGCGTCAATGCCCGCTATCCCTCAGCCCAGCCGCGGCCAGCGATAGGAAGCAGCGTACTTCTCCACGTGTGCCACCATCACCTGCAGGTAGAGACCCAACCCCTCAGCGACCGATTTTTCGGCAGGGCCGCCCACCCACTCCCATCACACCCCTCCCGCCCCCTCCACTCCCGCAGTACAAGGGATTAAGGGGCGCCTGACACCTACTTAAGGCAGCTACCAACCCATCTTCTTCTGCAGTGTTCATGGTCACACTATAAAGGTCATCAAACCCACAACTTCATAGTAAGCCCTCAGAGAGGCTTTTAGTCGACCTTAACAGTTATCAACCTGTATGAAAGGTCTTACAAGGCTCTTTCCATGAACACTGAGACACCATTTGGTCATCCTACACATATAGATGCTATGTGTTTGCAGTGAACATTAGCTCTTCAATAGTGAATCATGCTGTTCAGAGACAGGGAGAGTACTGCTACTAATGACGTCATCTTTCTTCATTGTGGGTATGTGTAAGAATTAACACTTTATTACATTTACCGCAACCTCAAATCATGGTTTTTGAATCATAAACGCTTTTATAACTGCTCACAAGAGTTCACCGTTAGAAACCCCTCGTGCAAGCATTAATTGTTCGACTGTTTATCTCAGTGGGTAAACCATGTGTTTTGCTTTTCGATAATTAATATGATTGTTCCAGTGACACGTGTTTCCGTTATAGACTGATCATTCCTCCACTCGTTAATATGTCTATGAGTGTGGTGTGATACTCATATTGTCATCCTTGATTGGGCCAAGCCTATTAACTATCGCTCAGTAAGAGGTTTCCATTGTGTGACATTATCATTTCCTTTAAGTAATTTGCATGATTATATTGTGTGCTAGGTCACCGGAGATCAGACTATAGCATCATAGGCGTATGCAGAACAGCATAACCGCACCTCAGAATTTGTCCGTATAACAGAAGACATCGACAGCTGTAGTTGACGATTTTTATTCAGAAACGAAGCAGTGGTTCCCATAACAAAAGTAGGCAAACATGAATCCATTCATTGCAAACACTCATTTCACGTGACGTTACCCAAAAATAATTTAAAGCAAGTCAACGCACATAGAATTTGTTATGTATCTCGAACGACAGATGAAATTTTTTTTCTAAAACATAAATTGTTGAAGTGATACCTAGGATTCCCAAAAGAAGTACTACTGGTGCCTGCTGTTACTACTCTATATAAATGATTTAGGAGGTTATTTAAGCAGCATTCTTAGACTGTGTGCAGATTATGTTGTTTACCCTTTAGTAAAGTCATCAGAAAATCAAAAGGAATTGCAAAATGATTTTGACTGATATCTGTATGATGCAAGAGAAGGCCGTTGATCCCAAATATTAAACGTGTGAGGTCCTCCATATGACCACTAAAAATTCTCTTAAATTTCGCTTGAACGATAAATCACACAAATATAAAGTTTGTCGATTCAAATAAATACCCAGGGATTACAGTTACGAACAACTTAAATATGAACAATTACATAGAAAACTTAGAAGCCAAGACTACTATTCGAGAGTGGATCGGTCGGAAAAAGATCTGAATGTGGTTCTATGCACCCTCTGCTAAGCCCGTAAGTGTTAAGTTCTGAGTAATCATGTAGCTGTAGATGTAGTGCCCACTGCTGGCTCTCTGTTTGCCACTCTACTTTATCCCCTATGAGACAAACCTCAGAGTTAATTGTTTTTACATGTTTAGCATTCAGAAGCGTAAACCGTTGTTCATGGGCATCAGTAGTGAGGCGTCCACATAAGCCAATACTTTTTGTAGAATCAGTGTACCCGTTCATAATCTAATTTTGTCCTGGATAGTGAAAACAGTATGACATACATAAAGCTGACCGTCGTTCACTGACTTTCTGAGCCACTCTTTATATATTTAAATGCAGGCGACTTGCTCTCCTTCATTTCAGTTTCTGTGGAGGTTTAACGTACCGTCCAGTATAAAGTAATTAGAGAAGGAGCGGTAGATCGCAGGAGGAGAAAGGATGGAGACGAAATTATGCCATACCTTCTGAAAGAAATTACCGTGGCGTTCCTCTCTTGATTTCAGGAAATAACAGAAAACCTATGTCTGGAGACTAGACGGGAATATGAACAGGCGTCATTCAGAATAAGGGTCCAGATTCTTACTACTTAACCGCAGTATCTCACTCCTTAATAAGTGTAATACCTAAGTGTTATTAGTCACAAATAGTACACAATATTCATCGTAATCTGTATGCAGTGAAATGTTTAATGACTAGTATATTTACTTACGTGGACCAAAGGCTCAGGATTATCTAGGCTGATGGTTTCGTTGCCAAAATAGAAATTCTTAAGTTTAAGTGCTGCTTGCGTCTGCTCATCCGTCGTCTGTAGATGGAGGCATGGTCCCACCACTGCTTCAAAATTTTCGTTGAGGTTGCTAACCTTGACTGAGTCATTCAGAATATTGGCCCCTAGATAACATAACATTTTGTTAACGACTCAATGAAAAATTTCAACATTCAACAGCATTCATAAGCCAGTTATCTCTTACCTTACGTGTTACACTACACACATTTACTTTTTTGATCATCTATCATTCATGACAGAATGGTTAACAGTTACTGTTTTATAAGACTTCTTCAATCAGCAATGGTTGTGGTGTACAATGACTTTCTAACCGGCCGACCAGAGTGGCCGAGCGGTTTTAGGCGCTTCAGTCTGGAACCGTAAGGCCGCTACGGTCGCAGGTTCGAATCCTGCCTCGGGCATGGATGTGTTTGATGTCCTTAGGTTAGTTAGCTTTAAGTAGTTCTAAGTTCTGGGGGACTGATGACCTCAGATATTAAGTCCCATAGTGCTCAGAGCCATTTCAACCATTTTGAACTTTCTAACTCATTTGAATAATTCTTAGGAATAAATGCGTCAATAACCATAAAATGTATTTCATGGCTCAAATTAACAGACGACTTTCACTAATTCCAAACACTATTTGAAAGTCGTATATGTGCATTGCGTAATTTGTGCCATGCTTTGAAGCGATCATTAACTTAACGTGATCATTTTCAACGCCTTCGCTGTGACTCATAATTTAATTTAATGTAGTGGGCTGGTTTAAAACTCTACATTCAGTATGTACAATCTAGATAATAGCAATAAATATGTGAAACTCATTAGATTTTCATTTGTATCTCCACGACACGATATACAACGATAAGTTTGAAACGCGTAAGCACATTACATAAAAATGTAACTTGCAGCTAACGCATTCAAGCTGGTATTTTTAAATAAATCAAAGTGTACACATGGAGATGCTTACAGCCGATTGTGATCTTCATAAAGAGTAAGTTTTATAACAGAGTAGTGACTGCCACATTACCCCGTCTTGATATCTCTACATTAAACTTTTAAAACGTATGTGCTAATGATTTACACTATGACTGTTGCGATCTCCACAAAACATTCAGCACTTATCTACGCTCTACAACCTATGTAAAATCACATTTACGGACTTGGGTTTAATTGAACGACATAAATGCTTCTCATTTGCATCCATAAGCATTAGTTATTTGCATCGAATTTCAGTTTGTTTTCCAATGAATGCGGATCAGCAACATCTACCATGCTGGCTGTGCTGAAGTAATCGCTCATAAAATGTATGACAAACAAGAGCTCGTTAAAGTAACAGGGGTACACATCTAATCTTTGGTGTATACATAGTTAAAAAAATAAAATAAATCATCATTAACTTAAGAGCCTTAAATTACTTTTAAAACTCAAAAACTACTTTTCATGCTATAAGGTAACGCTTTTGGTTGGTATTTTATTCAGTAGGGTTTGGAAAATTCGATGGCAATTTTTGTGTATAGTAATTCAGTATTTGCAAATTTTTCTCCTCACACAAAAAATGGTAATGAAAGAAAGAGTGTTTCAACCTGTAGGCTATGTAGAAGTTAAGGGAGTGGAAATTGAAACCCGGTTTTTATTTTTATTTTCATTTAAACTCAACCACTTCTTCGCGCCATTGAGAAAAACGATAATAGTGCAACATATCTATGATTTGAAGAACTATTAAAACGAGTATGATGTAATAGGGTATGTATGAGCTCAAGTGTATAAATTTGCCAATCAGAGATAATAATTTGCACCAATTTACCTGTGTGTAATCGTAGTAACCATTAATTACTAGAATCCTACACCTATGATGATGCCAAAAATGCTATTTAAACTTTGATGAGTGTTGATGATGACGTCAGACATTACTGTAAGCTTAATAAACTTCGGTCTGTAAATGGGAAGACTAAAAATTTAAATAATTGCTAATGCGTTAGGAGTTCGGACTGACTTACGACGATGGTTTAGAAGATTGTTTGCACAATAATTCTTTACGGTGTACGGTGTTGGTCATTAAAAGTGAACCCATTAAGAAAATAGCCTTCGAGGGTGGGATGCACCACAAAGCACTTAAAAACACGGTGAACAGTGAGAGTTACAAATTAGGAATCTAGAACCATCCTATACAATTAAGAAGAGGAAAGATGTGTATTTTGGACATATCAAGCGTAGCGAAAGAAACCACTCTTGTAGCTAATAACTGTAAGCGGAAGAGAAATTTGAAGAAACACGACGCCTTGCCTCAAACGAATTAGGCAGTGGGCGGAATTACACGATATTCAGTCACTGATGCATCCATGAAGTCCTGGAAATGTGATCCTACACATTCCTTAGAGAACACATATTGTAAAGAGGAAATCAATTGAATAACTCTGTCAACCAGAGTGCAGCGGAGGACTATTTTTAATGTGGGATTTTCAACTCCTAACATCACACCATTTTTCACCCTTCATATGTTGGACACGTGGCACGCTCGTTCCGTACACTTACCAGTTTCAGCAGACGTAACCCCAATCATTATGGGCACTTTGTTGAAAGTGCCTGCATTCAGTGTTCGAATTGGTGACTCTGTGATGAAAGCACCTTCAATGTCGGGTTCGATAGTGGGTGCCCAAACGCCGTAACCCATGTACAGTTTTTGCTGAAAAAGAAATGTAAATACTGCATTAAATTTACAGTTATGATGTATGGATTAATAAGCGGGTAAGGAGTTTTGGTTAACTCCTTGTAACTAATATATTTCCACCAACAATTAGTCGTTCCGCTGTAAGCTTGATATATGTACACCACACTTACACGGTCACGTTGAGAGTTTAATTTGAAACGCAACGGATATCTGGTCCATTTATAGTGTCTCTCAGCAAGTGTGGTTTAATGTTATTCATTATAGCTCTGGTTGACCTGGAGCAAAGTGATTGTAACTATAGGGTGTAATTTTTTTGCATCATGGAACCGCACAGGAAGGAACTCCCCAGTGAGGCACGTGAAATAGATTTTGTCTGTGACCAATTCATGAAAGATCCAGCTACTTGTTTGATGTCCCTTTGGGTAAGATAATATCCACAACAAATAAAATGATAAAATTAGACTGGAATACCAACTCCACATAGATTAAATGTCGAGATTTCGTTTTAAGAAGCTATATGAAAAGTGACGATGGCATAGTAGCTTTGGTAGGGATGGCCATGGCGGACTCATAGGTAGAAGCAGTTTGTTCATGTGTGAATCACTTTTACAACGATAGTGAACAGCTCTTGGTGCAAAAATTTAAGAAAACACAAAAAAAATTATTCATTTATACTTGCTTTTACATACTTATAAGTCTACTTTGAAATGTATGGAGCTAGTAGTCGGCTGTGGCTTGTAATAGGAACCATCTTATTCGATTTAGGGAAATCACAGAGAATCGTAACCATGATAGCCAGATGAAGACTGGAGCCTGCATCCTCCTGAATACTGTGTCAGGCTGTTTAAAACAAAGCAGCTTAGTTCGTTTCATCTCTAACGCACAAAACTGCTTTGCAAAGAAGCTATTTAATATTGTAAAAAGCCACTACATCACTTTAAATTCATTTCTCATTACCAGTCACTACACACACTACACATTCTATCCGATAACATCAGGATCATACTAACGGTGTAGGCTGTGCTTATAGTATACCTCAACTTCCCCTTCCCATGCCTGAAAAATTGTGCCTGCACCTCTCCATAATGGGCAAGATGTTGACTTCAGTAAGAGGATAACGTGTTAGTTACATCCACTGCAAAATTTTGAGAGTAAAATACTCCTAAAAAGAAACATTATAACACGGAAATATTGTCTCCAATGACAGACATACTTTATTATTATTATTATTATTATTATTATTATTATTATTATTATTATTATCAATGTTTTTACAATTTACTTGTGTTACATTTTTTACCAAATCATCAGTGTCTGTTATCTAAGTAATCTTTCACTGTATGAAACATATTAATTAACAGCTACTGTTTAACGGCATTTTATAAATAAACTTTTTTATTAATGTCTTCAGTCTCCTTGGGTCAGTTATTATACAGGATAATACAGAAAACGGGAACATTTCCACAATCCAATAAAACTAGAAGTGATGAAAGAAAGAAATTGCATTCAAGGTAATTGAAACTTTACCTTTTTGTCATTTCCGAAACACTGTTAGCATTTATCATTTTTTTTAAATATTACGTCCTTTAGATGGCGTCCTCCTGTACGAATACATCCATGAAATCTGCTGCTCATTGACCGCTGCGACATCTCAGCTGGGATACTGTGAATTGCGTCCAGTATTCTCTGTTTTAACTCATCTAGGATTCTTGATCGAGTCGTGTAGACTTTGCTCTTGAGGAAGCCCCACAAGAAAAAAATCAGAAACGGATAAATCTGGCGATCTGGGGGCCAAGGAATGTTACCGAATCGTGAGATCACACGGTTGCCAAAGAATTCTCTCACATACGGCATTGATTGCCATGCAGTGTGTGATGCCGCTCCGTCCTGTTGAAACCAGGCTTCTTGAACGTTTGGAAAGTTTTCCAATCGAGATGTAACGAAAGTTCGTAACATCTCCACGTAACGATCGGCATTGACAGTTATTGTGTCTCCCGTTCATTGCCGGCCGCGGTGGTCTCGCGGTTCTAGGCGCGCAGTCAGGAACCGTGCGACTGCTACGGTCGCAGGTTCGAATCCTGCCTCGGGCATGGATGTGTGTGATGTCCTTAGGTTAGTTAGGTTTAAGTAGTTCTAAGTTCTAGGGGACTGATGACCACAGCAGTTGAGTCCCATAGTGCTCAGAGCCCATTTGAACCATCTCCCGTTCATTTGCGAAAAAATATGGTCCGATAATCCCATGTGATGAAATACCACACCATACTGTCACTTTACTAGCATGTAAAGAACGCTCATTAAACGTCCTTAAGATTCGTGTTTAACCACCTAACGGTAGTTCTGTTCATTCACATAACCTGTGAGATGAAAATGTGCCTCATCTGACATCCACAACTTGTCTAGAAATTCTTCCTTATTGTTTACTTTTGTTATCATTTGTTGACAGAATCCTAATCGTAACCGGTAATCGTTTTCCTTCAATTGTTCCACCATCTGTAGATTTTACGGATGAAATTTTAAATCAAGATGAGGAATTCTGGGAACACTCTCCCGGGTCATTCTAATCACTGCTGCTTGCTTGCGAATTGAACGCCGTGGGCTCTGTAAGACAGACTCACGTACAACATCAATGTTCGTTGGAGAACGCACACTTCTTCTTGAGGGCAGATCCTTTCTCTCCAAAGTTCATTTTATCGCGTACTTTGACAGAACGGCATAATGACATCCTGAATTATAAAAACGTCGAAACTCCCTCTCCCCCGCTACCAAATTATCATTGTTTTCATAAAACATTCTTACGGCTAGCGCACGCTGTTGTCTGTTCCACTGACCCATGATTACTGTAATGACGGACTGTTCACTCGCTAACTGTCACGAACCTGCAGTGCTGCCACCTGCCCATGGCTGCCACTATTCGTTTCAAACATTCCCGTTATTCTGTGTCACCCTGTATAATTTTATCGCCAGGTGCAAAATGCTGTTTTGAGTTATACGTTTATTCTTCCTTTTCAGATGTGTCTTACGTCATTATCTTCCTTTTACACATGTACTGAGCTTTTTGTGCAGTACTTACCAAGGTTACTTTCATGTGTTTAAAGGACTTCTAAATGTAGTTTCATGACTTAACAGAAATATCAAAAATTCTGAACAGATTTATACAATGTCAGTTTACTATTTTTGGTTATTATTCTCAAAGTCACTTCTTGTGTTTTGATAACCTGTGTTCATATTTTATACAATTTTTCCCTAGAAAGGAATTCCATGGCTAAGAATTTAGTATACACATGTATAGTAACTAGAATGCTCCGGCTGTTACACACTAATGACACTAATGAAGCACTCTACGACCACAAAATGTTGACGACATTTTGTCTGTAAATATCTTTCAGTTGTGCATAGTTTGTGTTTTCTTATTCAAATGTAAACTAACATTTGTTTATCATTTCCAGTGAATGTCTCATGATGGGCACTTTCGTAAAAGGAATCGATGCTTACAATGCTAATATGGAAACAAAGTAATCACTGGGATACAGTAGGGCAAAGAGAATTGTAAAGGACAGTGTTGACACATATTCATAACAGTAATTTTGAATCTTGGTGTGCTGTGTGCTCTGGACACAGGGAAGGAATTCTGCTGGTTCGTGCATTAGCATAATTTTTGAGCTTCAGAGTGGGTTCATATACAACTGATTATGCTTGCTTGCATTTGTGATGCATGAGTTAAAAGTATGTGAATTTCTAACAGGCCTCAGACTCGTGGGCTGCAGTGGGCAGAGAAGGAAACTGTGACAACATTTTATACCGAAAAATATTAATACGTTGTCACAAACTTTAGACACTGAGCAGCTCTGCACCTTTTTTGCTCTGGATCAACAATTCCACAAGTTTACAGCATTTGACTGTAAAATTGGCAGGGTGCCCAACAATTTAAATTGAAGATTCCAGTGAATCTTCTGAAAGCAGTAGTTTTCCAGTAACATAATGTTCTGCACCAGCATAGATTTTGTGTGGCAGACTACATTGTTGTCTTATAACACTACTACTTGGGATAGGTTCCTGATTCCAAAATTTATAATGGTATGACAGAATATCTAAAGTGTATAACAAGATTAAATAAAATTATATGAAATATGTTTCCTCTGAAAAATTCATTAACTTACTCCCAGTTTGCATAGTAACAGGCCATTGGATTGTGTTCTTTTGTTTGGAAGTATTCTTAAATTCATTTTGAATACTGGCACTAAGTAAATTATACACTGAAGAAAATTTGCTTTTCTTTCTATATTATTGTGTGCTGATATCTCAGTGTGCTGTATTTCAGCACTGTTTGCACAGATCTCTCATAGTGATTTTCAGTGGTTGGAATTTTTAATTTTCTAAGTTACTTAGTATGACTAAAAATAAATTTTTGAAGGTAAGTGTGAGCATGCTGCAACGCCTATGTGTTATCTTGTACAAAGTCATTTCAGTGTTGCAACAAACACAGACCGCTTTATTGTATTAGAAATTTTATGCAGACCAATGTGGGTGTACTAAATTCATTAATCAAAGGGAATAATTGCCTCAGAAAGAATGAATTACGTAATTGAGTATATATGCAATTGTAGTGTGTGTGCATCATTGCAGCTATCAATTAATTGATTTTGTACAGAAGTGTGTTGAATTGGACTCGTGATTTTGTTACTTCAAAATTAACCAAGTTTATCCAAAGCAGCATCTACATTTCAGTCAGCGTCTACATTTATTTGTATGAAACATTATCTTTAATTCTTTCATTCATTAATAATTCCATATCAAAAATACTTTCATCGTTCAATCTGCTGTCATTGGAATTCTTGACAATGAGTTGTATTTGCTTCTCAGTTTCAGTATTGTAGTACTGAGAATTGATAATCTTGTTTCTGAACTCTTTACACATGGGATCACAATCAGGTGGTTTAACTGACTGTGTTGTTGTGATGCTACATGTTCACACCACTTGAACTGAGAAAGTTCATTCTTAGAAATTTTGTGTTTTTTTTCACACAATCTGTAGGGGTATCCTCTACATTTAATTTAATATTATCGTTATATAATGAAATTCATTCCGTTTCCTTTTTTATGTTCAATATAACTTTATTAAATACTGATCAATGGTAATCTTTCTTGAGGGATTTCATTTGCTTTTCCTGGAAGTAATTTTATTGCTATTTCAGTGATTATAATGTTGATGCTGCCAGCAAAGACTAAAATTGTCAGGAAGTGCTGATCTTAACATGCTAACATGAGATGCTCATTTCTCAATGTATTCTGGTTTTGATAAGAGTTTCATTCAGAGGTTACTCTTTCCTGTTTTGCATTATCTCTGCTTATTGTACCCAACCTTCTAAGCATGATTTGAACCAGTTAATAGTTATCCTCTTTATCCTAAAAATTCTATCTTATTATGTAGAATTGTGTGGTTAACAACGTCAAAAGCCTCAGAAAGATCTAAGAACACTTCTGTTAAGCAGTCATCCTTCTCAAGAGTATCATGTATCAACTTTGTGAATTCTTCTATGGCAGCTTTTGTACTCCTACACTTTGGAATCTGAACTGTGATTCATTTAGAAGGTGGTAGTTATTCAAGCAGTTTAATACTCTTCCTTACTTATTAAAAAAGGAAATGAATTTATTGTATTAGTCCATGATCACTGTGAATATTTTGTGAATGAAACAACCTAGATAACCTATTAATGTTTCCTTATTTATTACAAAGTTTTTAGTAGTGCCCTAAGGAGACACAAAAAACCTCAGAACCTATAAAGAAGGTTCTGTGTAAGTACTAAAATCTATACTTAATCGACCTGATCTGCAATTCACAAAATAATCTATCTTTGTCAGTAAGTGATTCAATTATTTTCGAGAATGACTACAGAAGGGAAATGGACCAGTATTTTTCTACATCTTCTGCTTTTTCTTTTCTATATATATATATATATATATATATATGATGAATAATTCTGCCTTAGAGGACTGGGGTCATGTTGAGTCCAGTATTCAACGCAAAAATGAATAAATTATTAGTCTGCTTTTAGTATAAAACTGAACAAAACATCATTCAATACAATCGATTCAGATAGAGAAATTCATACATTTTATATGTAATAGTTTTGAAAAACTGGAGACATATCTTTTCAATGAGCTTAAGGGGTCATATTCACCCCAATTGTATGACTGCAAAAATCTTGAATAAATTATAATGTGTTTTAAATACAAAAATGATAAAAGCATTATTGGATACTGTTGACTAAAGGGGAAAAGTTATATATCTTCAAAAGGATAGCTTGAAATACAAGAGAAATATACACTACCAATATTCTTACGAGGTCATATTGACTTCAGTGGTACTAGGAATATACTGTTTCTTAACTTCTTGTACTTTGTATGTGTTGCTTCAGTGCACATATGTATACTTTGTCTATATGCTGTGTAGTTGGTAATAACATAATGTGTGTAATTATTTACAGGTATGCTATTTGTTATTGGAAATTTTTGTTTTAATTTCATTACAGTACCTGAAAAATGACCATTCACATAATTTGCTGACTGGCATGGATCATTTATTACTTGTTCCCATTCCCTTGTTAGTATGTTCATATGCCTTCTCCCTGTTACATGTTTAATGATGTCCCACACTGCTTTGCTTTATTGTCTGTGATGTGCATTATTCTAACACTGCATTACTTTTTGTAGCGGTCAGCACCTTACTACAAATCTCTTTTCAAAAATCAACTTAAATAATGTTGACAAAATATAGATTTTTGCATTTACACTAAATTTTCTGCACACATCATTCTAAGCATAGTTTGCTACTTCTCTTGATAAATGTTACGTTTTGTCTTACAGTAAAAGATATCTTGGTGCTCTGCAATTTCAGTATTTTACCATATCTTACTATTTCTGTTATTATTTGTGAGAAACGGAGGAAAAGTGCAGCTACAGCACACGTATCACTGTCCATACCCGTGGCCATGTGGTCTGTTACAGACTCTGTTGTTGTGGCTACGGCTGTTACATTATTAACCAAAAGAACATGCCAAAACTAAGAAGGCTGCTTAGAGGGTACTAGTTTCGTTTATGATGTCCATACAAAATTTCGTTAACTTTTGTGCTTGAGACGTTATCTTGAACTTCCGTTAAGTTATCAAAAAAAGGTATCCACAGTATAGCTGGATCACTGATACCATGATTAATTTTTTATTGACGTCGAGCCTTCTTAATTCGGTAGCTGACATTACAAAGTGTTCATCCCCACTATAGGTGCCACAGCCACTCCTCAACTTTTACAATATTCACTTTCTAGAATGAGATTTTCACTCTACAACGGAGCGTGCGCTGATGTGAAACCTCCTGGAAGATTAAACTGTGTGCCGGACCGAGGCTCCAACTCAGGACCTTTGCATTTCACGGGCAAGTGCTCCACCATATGAGCTACCCAAGCACGACTCACGCCCCGTCCTCACAACTTTACTTCTGCCAGGACGTCATCTCCTACTTTACAAACTTTACACAAGGTCTCCTGCGAACCTTGCAGAACTAGCACTCTTGAAAGAAAGGAGACGAGGTGCTGGCAGAAGTTGCCTTCAAACAAGTCTCTGACGAGTATCTGGTTGCAGGCATATGTGACACTCATCGGTGAAGAGAACGTAATGCCAATCCTGAGAGGTCCATCCGTCATGTTGTTGGGCCCATCTGTACCGCGCTGCATGGCGTCGTGGTTGCAAATATGGACCTCGCCATGGACATCGGGAGTGAAGTTGCGAATAATGCAGCCTATTGCGCACAGTTGTAACACAACGTCCTATGGCTGCACGAAAAGCATTATTCAACATGGTGGCGTTGCTGTCAGGGTTCCTCTGAGCCGTAATTCATAGGTAGCGGTCATCCACTGCAGTAGTAGCCCTTTGGCGGCCTGAGCGAGGCATGTCATCGACAGTTCCTGTCTCTCTGTATCTCCTCCATGTCCGAACATCATCCCTTTGGTTCATTACGAGACGCCTGGATACTTCGCTTGTTGGTCAATGAGGTCACCTCCACGTACGCACTTCTCAGAAATTGTCGTCTTCCTCTCTTCTACTGTGTTATTTGCTTAGACTAAAGAAAGAGGAAGTTTCTTAAAGCTTTTTAGGCCAGAGATCATCCACCTTGCGTAAAGTGACAACATTTATTCGGCCTGGTGATCTTCAAACAGAAAGGAATTTCTCTTCAGAAAGCAGGCTAGATGTTATTCAAGCATGCCAAGATATTTGTCTGTCACTGATTGTACTCCACATAGCATTCCCAGTCGGTGACTTTTCGGTGCAAAACTAAGTTCCTTAGGAGTTTGTTTTCCCCCAGATATTCCTGGTAGCAGAGACTGCGACAACCAGCGAGAGCTGGTGTTTGTCACACCACATTATACACACATAAAAAAAAGTTTTGCATCACCCCAGTTCCCATAACTCATGAAAACAGACGTTGACTGTGCACATTGTATCACAGACACAGTTTCTTTGACTGTACAGAGATGTCATTAAACCCGCCCAAAGATGTAAACAACCATGCACGAGCAGCGCGTATTAGACGGAGGGGGTCCGACAGCCGATCAGCTCCAGTCATTCCACGAGCAAGGAGGTACACGGCTCTTGTGGTCTGTAGTTCAACCATGCCTAGATGGTCAATACCGCGGTTCGATAGCGTCCACATTGTTACTTTGTGCCAGGAAGGGCTCTCAACAAGGGAAGTGTCCAGGCTTCTCTGAGTGAACCAAAGCGATGTTGTTCGGACATGGAGGAGATACAAAGAGACAGGAACTGTCGATGGCGTGCCTCTCTCAGGCCGCCCAAAGGCTACTACTGCATTGGATGACCGCTACCTACGGATTATGGCTCGGAGGAAACCTGACAGCAAAGCCACCATGTTGAATAATGCTTTTCTTGCAGCCACAGGACATCGTGTTACGACTCAAACTGTGCGCAATAGGCTGCATGATGCGCAACTTCACTCCCGACATCCATGGCGGGATCCTTCTTTGCGACCACGTCATGCAGCGCCATACAGATAGGGCCAACAACATGCCGAATGGACAGCTCAGGATTCTCATCACGTTCGCTTCACCGATGAGTGTCACATATGCCTTCAATCAGACAATCGTCGGAGACGTGTTTGAAGGCAACTCGCTCAGGCTGAACGCCTTAGAAACACCGTCCATGCGAGTGCAACAGGGTGGATGTCCCCTGCTCTTTTGGGGTGGCATTATGTGGGGCCGACGTACGCCGTTGGTGGTCATTGGAAGTTACCGTAATGGCTGTACGATATGTGAATTCCATCCTCTGACCAATAGTGCAACCATATCGGCAGCATTCGACTTCGTGGACGACATTTCGCGCCCCCATCGTGCACATCTTGTGAATGACTTCCTTCAGGATAACGACAACTCTCGACTATAGTGGCCAGCATGTTCTCCACACATGAACCCAATCTAACATGCCTGCGACAGATTGAAATGGGCTGTTTATGAACCAAGTGACCTACCAACTACTCTGAGGGATCTACGCCGAATCGCCATTGAGGAGTGGCACAATATGGACCAACAGTACCTCATTAAACTTGTGGATAGTATGCCACGACGAATACAGGCACTCATCAATGCAAGAGGACGTGCTACTGGGTATTAGAGGTACCGGTGTGTACAGCAGTCTGGACCACCACCTCTGAAGGTCTCGCTTTATGGTGGTACAACATGCAACGTGTGGTTTTCATGAGCAACGAAAAAGGCGGAATGATGTTTGTGTTGAACTCTATTCCAATTTTGTGTACAGGTTCCGGAACTCTCGGAACCGAGATGATGCATACCCTTTTTTGATGTGTATATAACAGAAATTGAATATAGGACGATAGTGTTATCAAAAATGGAGCATTGCTCCAGCGTTTTGAGTGATGAAGTGAGCATGGAAGCAGATATCGAATTCAGCGATGCGCCGTAGAGTCATTATGGCTCACATGAAAATATAAGAGATGCTCTTGGAACGTAAATGGGAAGCTTTCGTAGCCAAAACTGGTATGAAGTACCCTGCAAAGTGCGCTACTCGGTGGTTACGGAATATTTAAGCAGATGTTGATTTGGATGTACGAGGGATATTCGGAAAGTAAGGAATCATCGGTCGCGAAATGGAAACCACAGTGAAAATCCGATGAAGTTTAGCACATGTGTGTTGGGCAGTGTCTTTAGTATACCCCTCGATCACGTTACGTCGTTATTCTTACTTCTGAGCACACAGGGAGCACATAAAGATACCTAGAACAATAGTGCCTCCCGCCAAGTACGAGGGCCTGGTGAGAAATTTCGCCTGAAGCTATACAGCCTACATTACATAACTGTCGTGCGGTTTCTTCTTCGAGACAATTGTCACCCGCATTCTGCAGGGGCAATGAAGATGGTCCTGCATCGTTTTCAATTGGAAATATTTGATTGCCCACAATACGGCCCGTAATTGTCTCCCTCTGAGTTTCATCTCTGCTCACATGAACCGCTGGCTATGAAGACAACATTTTGGCACAGACAGCGAGCTGTAGGCCAGTGTAGAGAATTGGCGGAAAGCACTGGCGGCTGCCTTCTATAACGAGGGTATTGCAAAGTTGGTACAACGCTACGACAAAGGTCTAAGTCGGATCGGCGACTATGGAGATAATTAGCTGGGAGTTGTAGCTAACTGTTGTGAATAAAACAGTTTTGATATTCACTGTTGTTTCCATTTCGCGACCTACCGCTCCTTACTTTCCGAATAGCCCTCGAAGATATAGGTGGTCCCGTCGTTCTTCACTTCTGTACTATTCAGATCTTGTCGGAAAATCAACACTTATCGGATCTGTCCATAACATTATGTGTTCCAATATGTATAGAGAAACGTGTCCTCTGAAGGTTTCATTCGCTGGAGAAAAATAGATCCAACACATGTTGATTAGAAGCGGCACAAAACATCTCCGAGAACCGAAAGTAGCAGAATGACAGTACGTGATTTCTTCGATCCTTATGTCATGATATTGTTTCTGTTAATTTCTCCGGGTAAATCAAACATCACTTCATCGCTAATATTGATTTATTACCGACACGTGAACACTATTCTGTAATTGTAATAAATTATAAGGTAACACCTATTTCCTTGATGCGCCATGGGTTTTGTACCAGGTTCTGTTTGATTGTTATTGGTTCCAGGATTAATAAAGTTTGATGTACACTTTTTATGAGGTTTCCTCACTTCTAATCAGTGTTCCTGCGCGTCGTTTTACTTGATGACTCATGTATACGTCACCGGAGTGTTTGTAACCACCTGCGGATTTTCTGTGGTCATGAAGTTTACGGCTTTCAAATTAGGTGCTAAATGCCTGGGAGACGCTTATGACGAGAATGAATTACTAGAGCTTTTTTATGTTTGAAACCGAACTGAACGTTTCGACGCCTGATCTAGGGTTACTCTTCGGATGCTGCTGATGATGGTGTCGCTGTTCCTCGCTGTCTACATTACAAAGTACTGATGGTATCCCAGAAACACGGAGCCTGCATTACGACACTTCTCGTGTGTCTCTTAACACCATCTCTACGCTACATGACATCAGTTTTCCACTGTAATATATGGCACACATGGTGAATGGTATAAATAATGTGGCGTCAAGAATCTAAACCCTGAATTTACGGATTCATTTTAATGTGCCTTAGGTATTCTATGTCCCTTCGGAATCACATGCCACACTGCATCTCTGCTTTTCAGAGTCACACAGAATAAAAAAGATGTTAGTTTAGATTGTACCACAAAATAAATGTACACAATGCCGTAAAATATATTGTCCTGCTGTAATTTTATTTGTCCGTGATCTAGTTTATGTGTTTGTATCGAGAACAATTTACATACTGCTCCTTGAAAATTGCTTTTAATTTTCCGGAACGAACATTGTACGTAGCAGGCTGTGCTCAGGTGACGATAAGTGTTCCACATTGAGAAATCCTCTGACATAAGGTAAGAGCAGGACTCACCTCATCCGTCATTAAGAGCGACTTATCCACTAGGAGGTCAGTGGTGTTGACAGAGCGTAAGAACTGCACCAGCTGCTGCGAGTTTTCCGCTTCGTAGCCGAGGACAGAACCCAGTCTGAAGGCGTGGTACCCAGGATCTTGCACCACGGACATGCCACCAACGAAGGTGCCGCTCTGGTCTATCAGCTGCGAGAAGAAACCTGCAGCAGGCATAAAAACACACACATCAATAGTTCAATACAAGCACAGGTGAATATGGTAGTCAGCACTTGGCAGCCAAGTTGGATTATTATCTCCATTACTAAATTCGTTTCTACCATATTTTCTTTCCCTTACAAGCTCTTTCAGTTATCAGTTTAAAATTTTTATGACCTTACATTAAACATGATAAAACCATTATTTTTTTCATTTAGTTTGCGATAAAGCACAGACAAAAGTGAAAAGAAATGAAATGTTCTCATTGGCTCAGGCAAAGGTGAAACAGTTGAAGACTCCAGTTCATAGGTATAATTACGAAAAATGAAATTGCTTACAAAAGCTCGTTCGATCCGTCCAAGAATGTTACCCAAGTGTATGGGACGCATAACAAAAAGGACTAACAGGGGTGGTTTAGTGGGAGATAACCTCTGCCATGCATTCGTAGTGGCTTCCAAAACACGGATGTAGATCTTGAGAGAAATTTGTCAGATCCCTCTCATACATTTCTCTTGATTGTCATTTGTTGCGACACTCTCGTTTGCGAAGGTGGTACAGCTTCTCGGAAGGAATTGTGCAGTTGTATTCCTTAGGTTTTCACGATCAATAAATAATGATATGGGCCTGCACTCCTCACTCCCTCCCAAGCCAGCTAATATGGCAAATCTGTCCGACGCTGGTTGAGTGCAGTTTGAATGAGAAATCCTTTTGTTGTGATCAAAAGTCGTTTAAGATTAATTTCTGCCAGTTATTTCAATGTAAACATATCAGCTAGAGCAGAAATGATTGCAATGAGTGTAGCAGTAGCTACTTTTACTCTCGAATATTGTGTAGTTAGGAAACCGCAGCTTATATTATTCTTTATTACTGCAAAGAAGTTTCCAAATGTTCTCCAAATCAATCGTAAAACATTCTTCAAACTTTTTTTTTTAAATGAATGATATGTCTTCAAGGCTGCCTTAGCTATATTCAGAGTCCTTTATCAGGAAACATCACCCTAATAACGGAACCCGTACACAACTAATGCGGCCTTAGAGATGTTTCATTCACATTCAAATAAAAGTTTTTTTGCTCGTTTTCGAGAATTGTTGGAAATTTCTTTACAGTAACAGCACAACCTTTGATTACAATTTGTATGTAACTACATACTCCTCCTAACATTGAAAGGAATAACCAAGTCAGATTTTAATATCGTCTAATAGGGTTGTCATTTGAGCCGCCTGCCTCGTGGAAGACCAGCCTGTTTGCTTCTCATAGACTGAAGATGGTTCAAATGGCTCTGAGCACTATGGGACTTAACATCTCAGGTCATCAGTCCCCTAGAACTTAGAACTACTTAAAACTAACTAACCTAGGGACATCACACACATCCATGCCCGAGGCAGGATTCGAACCTGCGACCGCAGCAGTCGCGCGGTTCCAGACTGAAGCGCTTAGAACCGCTCGGCCACCGCGGCCGCCGATTTTTCTCAGTGACATAACACAACAGTAGGGGATTCGAGTGGAAAATTTCCTCTTCTCTGATAGGTCGACAAATAACCATGAGTCTTGGTTGTCAGACGCTGGTTTTCGCAGGCTGTCTTCGGTGGGATGCCACATTCATTCACATAGCCCTTCTATAATTCATGGTCCGATTCTGGAGAAGTAAGGAATGGGGTTCCGATCGTGAACGACACTGAATGGGGTTGTGATTATGGCGCTGTGAAGACGGATAATTGTTCCCGCTTCTGTGTTTAAATTTAACTGAGAGTGACATTTTGTGAAATTTAGAAATGTCGCGATAATTTAAGACTTTTATTAAAGCCTTTTATTGTATTGCAATGTATTGAACTGGGGAACTAGAAACGATGGAGAGGCAACGTCCCCACCGTAGCCCTCAGTGGTACACAGCCCCACAACAGACTACAGCAGTCTACTCACCACACCGCCACCCCACACCGAACCCAGGGTTATTGTGCGGTTCGGCCCCCAGTGGACACCCCGGGAACGTCTCACACCATACGAGTGTAACCCCCGTGTTTGCGCGCTGGAGTAATTATGGTGTACGCGTACGTGGAGACAGTGTTTGGTAATCAGTCGCCGACATAGTGTAAATGAGACGGAGTAATGGGAAACAATCCGCATTTACCAAGGCAGATGGAAAACCACCTTAAAAACCATCCACAGACTGG
Organism: Schistocerca serialis cubense; assembly: GCF_023864345.2. Lineage (NCBI taxonomy): Eukaryota > Metazoa > Arthropoda > Insecta > Orthoptera > Acrididae > Schistocerca > Schistocerca serialis. Next base: position 432,123,261 of record NC_064641.1, on the reverse strand, counting down.
CCGGTACACGGGACCTCGACACTAATCCGCCGGGCACCGGGACGCCTTCCCGCCCGGGAAGCAGTGCGTCAGGCCGCGCGGCTCATCGGGCGGGCTCATAAAGCCTTAGTTATGATTGTAATTTATGTAATTTCAATTATTTCCCGAATAGCGCGTAGATTCCTATTGCAGTGAATCTTGTGTTGCCATGTCCTGCTAGTTGCACGTATTCGTTCCTGCGCATGTTCCTTGTACCATGGGTGAAGAAGTTATTTCTGCCACGTCGTTTGAAGTTGATTTTGCCCTGATCTCTTGTGGTAACACCACTTTTACGTATACTGTATTTCCCAGTACCTTGCGAGCCAATCGTGTGTTTGACGTGTAACAGACAGTTTAATCCATCATGCACATTTTGCTCGTTTTGAACGCAGATTTCTGCTATGTTACTTTTTCCTCCTATGAGTAAATTCTTACGAGGCTAATGAGCAGTAATTTAATTACTTCTGCTATAATTTCGGTAGCTAGTTAGCCTCTGTTAATATTTGACTATGGGTTAACCTGGGCAATCAACCATAATTATATATGGGGCACTTTATTTTCGACAAGTCCAGTACATTAATTCATGTTTCCCTTGTGTACCCATACAGTGGATACATTTCATTTAGCTCATCCCACGAGGATAGATATAATCTCATCCATTAACAGGTACGTTTCAGTGTTGGCTGGTTTCAATTAATCGATGAAGGAATTTCAAGAGTTACATTTGGGAAGTAAAATTAGAGACTATTATCAAATATAGGAACTGGATAACCGTTTCTAATGTACTGTATGACGCAGAAGACTTTCCAAAAGTCAGATGTTTGTATGCAGTTCTGTGTTAGGAAGCCTTGCTTACAGAATGACAAAGCCAGTTGCGATAAACACTATTTTTGTTCATTACCTGCTTATGTTCATGTTTCCCTGGAAAAATAAGGTCTACAAACAACTACTCTGTGACTGAGTCACCGAATAACTAATTAAATTAACGAATGATTGCTCACTTTTAGCGCACATGATCAGAAATTCAAAACATAAGGCTCATGTACACTTCCACGTCATTTTTATGTGATATTATTTCCTTTTGTGTTTTATTGTAACTTACTCTTTCACGTTGATTCTGGCTGACTATTGATGATATATACACAACAGCAGCTCAAATAATATCCACCATCTCAAATAGTGAGAAAAGTATATAACTGACTGCCAAAGAGAAGCAGTGTCCGAGCTGAGGCATTTCCATTATTCCCTATGAGCCACGGAAGGGTTTACTCCTAGAAGATAGTTGTTGTCGCATACCGACATATGAGTTGACTACTGTTTGAGTGAGAGATGACCCTTGTGTTGCAGAATGAAGCTGCACATCTACGTCGGGAACAGGCTCATCTTACCGATGTCGCCTGATGTACAGACTACTGGACTTTATCGTGAGTATTTATGGGACTCTGCATGATAAACGAACTGACAAAATAACGTTTGTGATCGTACAAGTTCCAGTTCTTATGTGAGAACCTACACTGTCACGTAATTATGGAACAGTAATTGATTTCATGTCGACAATAGGAGGAGGAATACCACACACAGCGAGGAACGTCGTAAGTATAGCTGCAAGAATCCAAAAATACAATGACGGAAAAAAAATCACAACATCCAAACAGATAAAAAAATTAATCAAGAAAAGCGAAATTTTGGGAATACGTTTGTTTAGGTAACATATTTAAATGATTAACATTGGCAAGATCACAAGTTAATGAAAGCACGAGACAAGCCGTTGCAAATGTGAAATGCTGGTACATTAATAACCGGTGTAACCGCCGTTGAATCAAGCTTGCAATGATCATGTACCGCGTTGTACAGGTTACGGAGGTCAGTTTGTGGTATGGAGTTTCATGTATGTTCCACTTGGTTGGTCTATAGTGGAACTGTTAATGCTGGTTGTAGATGACGCTGGAGTTGTCATCCTATGATGTCCCACATGTGCCCGATTGTAGACAGATCTGGTGATCGAACAGACCAAGGCAATATGTCGACACTCCATCTTGGGTTACAATAGCGGTACGTGGACGAGCGTTATACTGTTGAAAATGCCTCCTGGAATTCAGTTCATAAATGGTAGCACAACAAGTCGAATCACCATACTAACTTACAACTTTGGAATTCGGGTGCCTGGAATAACCGCAAGATAGCTCCTGCCATCATAGGAAACCGCACCCCAGACCGTAGCTCCAGGTGTAGGTCCAGAACGCCTATCAAGCCGACAGGTTGGTTGCAGGCCCACAACCGGCCTCTTTCTAAGCAACACACGACCATCACGGGCACCGAGGCAGAACCAGCTTTCATCAGAAAACACAACAGACCATACCGCTCTTCAATGAGCTTTAGGCTGACACCACCGAACCGCAAATGGCGATGGCTTAGCGTCAGTGGAATGCACGCTACAGGGCGTCTGGCTCGGAGCTCTCCTTGAAGTAACCGTAACCGTAGTGCCAGTAGTGCTAGTGTTTGTTTTGAATACAGTCCATAGACATGTAGTGCTATTTTCATTGTTTTCTAGAAGAAGTGTCTAGTAACCGCAGTTTAGTCAACTATGAGCCGCCTTCAGTGAATTAGCAGTCTAGTTAAAAGTTGATTAACTCTCTACAGTAAATTGATTTCTTAGGATGGATAGGATATGTGATTGCTGTGTACGGAGGCAGGAGGAGCTGGCCACTGTTCGCGAACAGCTGAACGTGTTGATGGCCGCGGTCAGGCTGCTGCCTCGGAGTGTAGCGGCAGTGGGGAGTCGGGTGCGTTGCATGGTACACCCCAGGTGTTACATGCTTCACCCACTGTCCCTGCTGTCGAGACATCTTCGCGGGTACCGGGCGCCGTTGGGCCACCCTCTCCCCAAGGGGAGTGGCGCGTTCAGCGGCGTTCGCGGCGCACGAGGCGGAGTGTCAATGTGGAGGTTGGCCGTGTGGCATCGCCCGCTCTGCCTTTGAGTGGACATGTGGCCGCTCCTTCAGCACGGTTCGAGCAGGCACACGGGGGGAGGGGTATATGAGTGATTGGGAGCTCCAACGTTAGCCGGTTGATGGAGCCCCTTAGGTAATTAGCGGAAAGGTCGGGGAAGATGACCTGTGTTCACTCTGTCTGCTTGCCGGGGGGTCTCATCTGAGATGTGAAGGAGGCCTTGCCGGCGGCGATAGAGAGCACTGGGTGCACCCGACTGCAAATTGTTGCTCATTTCGGCACCAATAACTCCTGCCCTCTGGGTCAGAGGTCATCCTCAGTTCATACAGGCGGTTGGCGGAGTTGGTGAAAGCGGAAAGCCTCGTTCGCGGGGTGGAATCTGAGCTAACTATTTGTAGTATCGTTCCCAGAACCGATCGCGGTCCTCTGGTTTGGAGACGAGTGGAAGGCTTAAACCAGAGGCTCAGACGTTTCTGCGGAGATCTTCGGTGCAAATTTCTCGACCTCCGCTATCGGGTGGAGAAATGTAGGGTCCCCCTGAATAGGTCAGGTGTGCACTACACACAGGAAGCGGCTACAAGCGTAGTGGACTACGTGTGGAGTGCACATGTGGGTTTTTTAGAGAATTCCCTCCCTAGGCCCGACAAGACGCCTCCTGAGACGCGGCAAGGTAGGCAAAATGCAACAGGGAATAACAATATTAATGTCCTAATAGTAAACTGCAGGAGCGTCTATAGAAAGGTCCCAGAACTGCTCTCATTAATAAACGGTCACAATGCCCACATAGTACTAGGGACAGAAAGTTGGCTGAAACCAGATGTAAACAGTAATGAAATCCTAAACTCAGATTGGAATGTATACCGCAGAGACAGGCTGCACAGTGAAGGAGGAGGCGTGTTTATAGCGATAAGAAGTGCAATAGTATCGAAGGAAATAGACGGAGATCCGAAATGTGAAATAATTTGGGTGAAGGTCACGGTTAAAACAGGCTCAGACATGGTAATTGGATGTCTCTATAGGCCCCCTGGCTCAGCAGCTGTTGTGGATGATCACCTGAAGGATAATTTGGAAGATATTTCGAGTAGATTTCCGCACCATGTTATAGTTCTGGGTGGAGATTTTAATTTGCCGGATATAGACTGGGAGACTCAAACGTTCATCACGGGTGGCAGGGACAAAGAATTCAGTGACAATTTTTTTAATCCTTTATCTGAAAACTACCTTGAGCAGTTAAACAGTGAACTAACTCGTGGCGATAACATATTAGACCTTCTGCTGACAAACGGACCCGAACTATTTGAAACAGTTAACGCAGAACAGGGAATCAGCGATCATAAAGCGGTTACTGCATCGATGATTTCAGCCGTAAATAGAAATGTTAAAAAAGGTAGGAAGATTTTTCTCTTTAGCAAAAGTGACAAAAAGCAGATTTCAGAGTATCTGACGGCTCAACACAAAAGTTTAGTTTCTAGTACAGATAGTGTTGAGAATCAGTGGACAAAGTTCAAAACCTTCGTACAATATGCGTTAGATCAGTATGTGCCAAGCAAGATCGTAACAGATGGAAAAGAGCCACCGTCGTACAACAACCGAGTTAGAAAACTGCTGCGGAAGCAAAGGGAACTTCACAGCAAACATAAAAATACCCAAAGCCTTGCAGACAAACAAAAATTGCGTGAAGCGAAATGTATTGTGAGGAGGACTATGCGAGAGGCGTTCAATGAATTCGAAAGTAATGTTCTATATACTGACTTGGCAGAAAATCCTAAGAAATTTTGGTCTTATGTCAAAGCGGTAGGCGGATGAAAACAAAATGTCCAGACAGTCTGTGACCAAAATGGTACTGAAACAGAGGATGATAGACTAAATGCCGAAATACTAAATGTCTTTTTCCAAAGCTGTTTCACAGAGGAAGATTGCACTGTAGTTCCTTCTCTAGATTGTCCCACAGATGACAAAATGGTATACATCGAAATAGACGACAGAGGGATACAGAAACAATTAATGAAAACAATTAATCAAAAGAGGAAAGGCCGCTGGACCTGATGGGATACCAGTTCGATTTTAAACAGAGTACGCGAAGGAACTTGCCCACTCCCCCCCCCTTCTTGCAGCGGTGTACCGTAGGTCACTACAAGAGCGTAGCATTCCAAAGGATTGGAAAAGGGCACAGGTCATCCCCGTTTTCAAGAAGGGACGTCGAACAGATGTGCAGAACTATAGAGCTATATCCCTAACGTCGATCAGTTGTAGAATTTTGGAACACGTATTGTGTTCGAGTATAATGACTTTTCTGGAGACTAGAAATCTACTCTGTAGGAATAAGCATGGGTTTCGAAAAAGACGGTCGTGTGAAACCCAGCTCGCGCTATTCATCCACGAGACTCAGAGGGTCATAGACACGGGTTCCCAGTTAGACGCCGTGTTTCTTAACTTCCGCAAGGCGTTTGATGCAGTTCCCCACAGTCGTTTAATGAACAAAGTAAGAGCATGTGGACTATCAGACCAATTGTGTGATTGGATTGAAGAGTTCCTAGATAACAGAACGCAGCATGTCATTCTCAATGTAGAGAAGTCTTCCGAAGTAAGAGTGATTTCAGGTGTGCCGCAGGGGAGTGTCGAAGGACCGTTGCTATTAACAATATACATAAATGACCTTGTGGATGACATCGGGAATTCACTGAGGCTTTTTGCGGATGATTCTGTGGTACATCGAGAGGTTGTAACAATGGAAAATTGTACTGAAATGCAGAAGGATCTGCAGCGAATTGACGCATGGTGCAGGGAATGGCAATTGAATCTCAATGTAGACATGTGTAATGTGCTGCGAATACATAGAAAGAAAGATCCATTATCATTTAGCTACAATATAGCAGGTCAGCAATTGGAAGCAGTTAATTTCATAAATTATCTGGGAGTACGCATTAACAGTGATTTAAAATGGAATGATCATATAAAGTTGATCGTCGGTAAAGCAGATGCCAGACTGATATTCATTGGAAGAATCCTAAGGAAATGCAATCCGAAAAAAAGGAAGTAGGTTATAGTACGCTTGTTCGCCCACTGCTTGAATACTGCTCAGCAGTGTGGGATCCGTACCAGATAGAGTTGATAGAAGAGATAGAGAAGATCCAACGGAGAGCAGCGCGCTTCGTTACAGGATCATTTAGTAATCGCAAAAGCGTTACGGAGATGATAGAAAAATTCTAGTGGAAGACTCTGCAGGAGAGACGCTCAGTAGCTCGGTACGGGCTTTTGTTGAAGTTTCGAGAACATACCTTCACCGAGGAGTCAAGCAGTATATTGCTCCCTCCTACGTATATCTCGCGAAGAGACCATGAGGTGTAAGTAGGCTGTTTATGTTTTCTCTATGTAAGTAGGCTGTTTAGGTTTTTTATTGGTAACGCCACCTCTGTATGAAAATCACTGGCTGTGCTGTGTGCAGTCTGTGGCTGCTTTGCATTGTTGTAATACTCGCCATTGTAGTGTTAGGCAGCTGGCTGTGAACAGCACGTAGCGTTGCGCAGTTGGAGGTGAGCCGCCAGCAGTGGTGGATGTGGGGAGAGAGATGGCGGAGATTTGTAATTTGTCATGAACTGCTATATTTGTACATGATGATATCAAGGTAAATACATTGTTTGTTCTCTATTAATATCTTTCATTTGCTAACTATCCCTATCAGTAGTTAGTGCCTTCAGTAGTTTGAATCTTTTATTTAGCTGGCAGTAGTGGCGCTCGCTGTATTGCAGTAGCTTGAGCAGCGAAGATTTTTGTGAGGTAAGTGATTTGTGAAGGGTATAGTTTAATGTTAGTCAGGGCCATTCTTTGGTAGGGAATTTTGAAAGTCAGATTGCGTTGCGCTAACAAAATATTCTGTGTCAGTTTAAGCACAGTCCTGTATAAATTGTTCAAAGGGGACGTTTCAGAGGATAAAATCAGAGAGATTAGAGCCCACACAGAGGCATACCGACAATCCTTCTTTCCACGAACAATACGAGACTGGAATAGAAGGGAGAACCGATAGAGGTACTCAAGGTACCCTCCGCCACACACCGTCAGGTGGCTTGCGGAGTATGGCTGTAGATGTAGATGTAATGTAACAGTTCGCTGTGTCACTGTGGTGCCAACTGCTGCTCAACCCGCTGCTGCAGATGCTGTACGGTGCGCCAGTGCCGTATCCCCAACACGACGATCTTCCCTCTTCGTTGCGCCACGTGACCGTCCGGAGCACGGCCTTCTTGCGACCGTATACTCCCGCGACCACCGCTGCCAGCAATAATTTACAGTAGCTGCATTTCTGACATTTCTTTCTGCAATATCGCAGAAGGAACATCTAGTTTCTCGTAGCCCCACTACACGACCTTATTCAAACTCACCATGATGTTTATATTGCAGTCTTCGTCACCTTAAGGGCATTCACGACTAACAGCAACTCATCACGTCCAATATCAAAGTTAAGAAACGCACATGACCGTTACACATTGTATTTAAAGTAAACCTGACTTTCATCGCCATCGTGGCGTTACTAGCGCCACTCTTATGCGACTGGCGCGAAATACGACTGGACATCATATTTCAGATGTATAAATACGCCTACCAACTTTTGTTTATTTTGAACAACTTCTTCTTTGTGTGGTTATTTTTTCCGTTGGTTAACAAGCAAAACAAATCAGCAGTTTCTGTAAAGGGGTGAGAGTAAGGATTTCTGTCCTAATACAGATGGACAAAATCCATTATAAAACTGCTATATCTGCTTTCGGATCGTATTACACACACTCTCGGAGGTACGCAGAGGATGTATCATTGTACAGTGCACTCACTTAAATGGCTGGTGGCAGATATGTGTAATTAGGATTCCATCAGTATAAAGCCATGGTGTTCAAAATGTTAAGAATGTTCACCATGTTAGTGTTACAAGGAGACCCCGTAGTTAAATTATAATTTCTTACTTTATTTGTTATCACAATACTTGTGCTATTACAGATAGCTAAACTGTTAAGAATGTTCACTCACAAAGAGATCTATTGTCTATAAGGATGTACGTAGCAAAGATAGGAAGACTTACAGAGGATTGGTGAATGATGCAGATTCTGGCTGCTGACTGAACGTAAATGAATCTAACATATTATGGATACATAGAAAATGGAGCTCACTACTGTACAACAACACTATTGGTGACAAATTGCTGGAAACAGTATACGTCGTAAATGTGGTGTCACCGCCAGACACCACACTTGCTAGGTGGTAGCTTAAATCGGCCGCGGTCCATTTAGTACATGTCGGACCCGCGTGTCGCCACTGTGTGATCGCAGACCGAGCGCCACCACAAGGCAGGTCTCGAGATACGGACGAGCACTCGGCCCAGTTGTACGACGACATTGCTAGCGACAATACGGACGAAGCCTTCCTCTCATTTGCCGAGAGACAGTTAGATTAGCCTTCTGCTAAGTCCATGGCTACGACCTAGCAAGGCGCCATTAGCCTTACCTAGTTTGAGAGTTATCGTATAAATGTCTCAAGAAGAACGCTGTATTCATCAAAGAATAAAGTTAAGTATAAAGCAGCTACGTACTTTTCTTGCTACCATTCAATAGTTATCCTGTTCCAGACCTGACGCCAGTCGGCGTGTGTGTACGCGTGCCTTTCTTTCGGCTCCTTTCCCAGTGTGGCGTAGCAGGCTTGTTGCGCCACAACAGATTGGCGACGAAGGAAAAGTGTTCTTTCTGATTGCTAAAATTTACTTGTGTCATGGCTTCGCCAGATGTACTGTCCGAATTTTATCGCTTGCAGAATCAGCAGACGCAGGCGTTATTGGATGCCCTTGGACAGCTCGTCCAGGGTCAACGTGCACTGCAACACGATGCAGCAGCCGCCGCTTCACCGCTACCGCAGCCACAACATGCAGTTGCACCGCCGTTTCGCAGTTTTAATGCGGCGCACGAATCGTGGCCAGAATGGTCACGACAGTTCGGCTTTCATCTAGCCGCCTACGGAATTCAAGGTAATGAGCGGCAGCCGTTTTTGCTTTCTTGTGTCGGTGTGTCCACCTACCATGTGATAGTGAAATTGTTTCCCCGACGCGACGTAGCAACTCTGTCCTACGAAGAAATTTTGTCTGCTTTAGATGCCTATTTCAAAGAAACAGTTAATGTGGTTGCAAAACGGTATACGTTTTTTCGTACAAAACGTACGGCCGGTCAAACTAATAGGGAGTGGGTAGCAACATTGCAAGGACTTACTAGGGACTGTGCCTTTGAATGTGACTGTGGCCTTTCTTATTCAGATACAATGGTACGTGATGCAATTGCACAGAACGTTTCTGATGTTCGCATACGGGAGCAAATTTTGAAACTAGTTAATCCCTCCCTTCAACAAGTGATAGACATATTGGATAGACAAGACACACTTGACTGTGCTCAGGAATCTTTTGGAACTTCGCCAGCCATTTGTAACATTAACCGGCCCGCCGGGCGAGCTGCGTGGCCCGGTAAATTGCCCTCGCGCACGTCGAAGCAGCTGCCACCTCGCTCTAAGCCAGGTGTGCCGCGCCAGCACACAAATGCAGTGAAATCATGCCCGCGGTGTACTACTCGACATTCGCGTGAACATTGCCCGTCACGCCAAGCTATTTGCTTTTTCTGCAATAGGAAAGGACATGTTCAAAGTGTTTGCCAGAAAAAGCTCCGATCAGACACTCTTAATCATTCCAGGCCCTTTGCTTCGCGCCGGAATCGAACCGAGGACACTCCGGCTTGTGGACCTTCGCCCATGGACATTCATGTAGTTAATTCCACTTCGTCCAGTGACACTTTCTCTAACAGTGACTGTGTTCGTCCCACAAACAGTGTGCGTCGACGTCGCCGGAAATCACGTCAATTAGCAAGTGATTCTGTACAAGTGTCTGTTCAAATTGCACAAAACAGTCGCTCTTGTCGTCAGCAGGACAATAAACTTTTTGTAGATTTGGACTTTAATGGTAAGGTCATACCGTTCCAGCTCGATACCGGAGCTGCAGTTTCATTGCTCAATCACGACACGTACAAACAACTGGGCGCACCTCCGTTGCGTGGCGCAAATGTTACGCTAAAAAGTTATTCAGAACAGTTCATCCCTGTGTTAGGACAGTGCAGCCTTCTTGCAACATACAAGGGACAAACAAAACTTGTGTCATTTTACGTTCTTCGTTCTTCTACTGCAGTGAACTTGTTTGGTTTAGATTTATTTCAGTTGTTTAACATGTCTACAGTAAATCATGTTCTATCAGTGAATCAAACTGTGCCTTCAGACAGTGTTTCTCGTCTGTGTGAAGAATTTGCAGACATTTTTGCACCGGGCTTAGGTTGCGCTAAAAACTATGCAGCACATTTGGAACTGAAAGTCAATGCGCAACCGAAATTTTTCAGAGCGCGCAATGTTCCCCACGCATTGCGTGATGAGGTCGCCAGAACACTAAACGATTTAGAATCACAGGGTGTAATTGAACGTGTGCAAGCTTCTCTCTGGGCCTCACCCTTAGTAATTTTGCCAAAACCTTCCGGAAAATTGAGACTTTGCGTGGACTTCAAGGCCACAGTGAATCCACAACTAGTGACTGCTACTTTTCCTTTGCCCCGCCCGGAAGATCTTTTTGCTAAACTGTGCCCGGGAAAATATTTTTCAAAGTTGGACCTAGCCGATGCGTACTTGCAAATACCGGTGGACGACGAATCCCAGCGCGTATTGGTGGTTAACACGCATCTTGGATTGTACAGGTTCAAAAGACTGCCGTTCGGGTGTGCATCCACCCCTGCATTGTTTCAGCAATATTTACAAACTATTTGTGCGTCGGTCCCTATTGCAGCAAACTATCTGGACGATATAGTGATCTCCGGACAGACAGAAGAAGATCATCTTGCGACCCTACGAACGTTATTTCAGGTCTTGCGACAAAATGGTCTTCACTTGAGGAAGGACAAATGTGTGTTTTTTGCTCGTGACTTACCATACCTGGGCCATGTCATCAATGCCCAAGGCATACATCCGAGTCCAGAGCACCTCCGTGCCATACAAGATTTGCCTTCCCCTCAAAATGTGAAGCAGCTGCAGAGTGTGTTGGGTAAAATTACCTACTATCATCGCTTTCTGCGCAATGCCTCTTCCATTTCAGCTCCGCTTCATCGCTTACGCCGTAAGGGTGTTCCGTTCGTCTGGACGACGGAATGCGAACGCGCCTTTCGCCAGTTGAAATCGGCGTTGCTTTCTAATACTTGCCTCACGCCTTTCGATCCCTGGAAACCCCCTTTTGTTGATGGTAGATGCATCGGATTTCGGGAACGGTGCTGTGCTTGCGCACAAAGTTGGATCGCATGATCGCCCTATTGCCTTTGCATCCAAATTGCTCTCCTCTGCGCAAAGAAATTATTCCCAGATAGAGAAAGAAGCTTTGGCTCTCGTGTTTGGTGTTACTAAGTTCCATGATTTCTTGTATGGTCGTCACTTTACCATCATCACAGACCACAAACCTTTGACATCGCTTTTTCATCCGAACAAGCCTGTACCTCCACGTACAGCGCAGAAATTCATTCGCTGGTCTATTTTCCTCTCGCAGTACCGCTACGATATCTTGTATCGGTCCACTGCTAAGCACGGAAACGCCGATGCGTTGTCCCGTTTGCCTGTTGCTGAGGATAAAGCATTCGATTCTTCCGAACTTGCTTGCATGTTCATTGATTCGGAAACCGATGAAGTGGTCGAATCGTTTCCGATTGATTTTCGTTGTGTAGCTACAGCCACAGCTGCTGACCCTGTCCTTGCTACCGTTTTACGTTTTGTTGCTACGCAATGGCCTTTGTCGAAGTCTCGGATCGAGGATCCGTTGGTTCGCCGATTTTTTGCTCACAAGGAGAGACTTTTTGTTCGACGTGGTGTTTTGTTGTTGCGTTCTGATAATGATCAGTCCAGAGTAGTGGTCCCACGTTCGTTACAGTCCTCTGTTTTACGGCTTCTTCACCAAGGACATTGGGGTATAGTGCGAACAAAACAACTTGCTCGTCAGCACTGTACTTGGTTCGGAATCGATGCTGCGATTACGAATATGTGTTCTTCTTGCATGGCGTGTGTCGAACAACAATCCGCACCGCCGCGGAAAGTCTTTGCATGGCCAAAAGCCACTTCCCCTTGGCAACGCTTGCACATTGATTTTGCTGGTCCATTCTGGAATGCTCGATGGTTGGTTCTGGTCGATGCCTTCAGTAATTTTCCTTTTGTTGTCCGGATGTCTTCCACGACGTCCTCCGCCACCATCCAAGCGTTGTCTGCTATCTTTTGCATTGAAGGTCTTCCGCAGACTATTGTTTCCGACAATGGCCCACAATTCATGTCCGCAGAATTTCAGTCATTCTGCCAGGCCAATGGTATTCAACATATGACATCCGCGCCGTTTTCGCCTCAGTCAAACGGTGCCGCTGAACGATTGGTCCAGACTTTCAAGTCGCAGATGTTGAAGTTGAATGAGTCGCATTCTCGGGAGGACGCATTATTGCTCTTTTTGTCTTCGTATCGCTCTCAGCCCCGAGATGGTCGCTCGCCGGCTGAGTTGCTCCACGGTCGTCCTCATCGAACCTTGATGTCCTTGCTGCATCCGCCGCATCAGGTTCCTGTGCAGCGGCAGACTCCTGCTTTTGCTCCAGGCGACATTGTATTTTATCGCAACTATCGAGGTTCACGGCGTTGGCTCGCAGGGCGCATTCTTCGCTGCCTCGGCCGCGCGATGTATTTGGTTTTGGGAGCCTCTGGTGAGGTGCGTCGGCATCTCAATCAGCTGCGCCTCTGTCGTCGCACAGGTTCTGCCGCTCCCCGTCTGCTTTCAGCGACGGTGCCGTCCGGTCAGCGCCCTGGGGACCCATCTACTGGCTCGCCTCATCCCCATGTGTTACCGACGATACCTTCCATTTTGCCCCATGACGACGCGCCGCCGCAGCAGCCGCCGCCGCCGCCGCCGCCGCCGCCTGTTCTCCCGCCGGCGCCGCACGCATTCGACGCTTCGCTGCAGCCGCCAAGCGCCTCCCTGGGTCACGCGCCGCCGATCGCTTCCCATGACCAGCCGTCCTCCGCCACGGACCTCTTGCCCGCTCCGGACCACATGACGTCATCGCGCGTCGGGTACCCCGACGCAATGGAGGTCGACCCTTCGGCCCCTCCTGTCTCATTACGGGCGCATACACCGCATGTTGACGTGCACCCTGGACTAGGTTTTCAGGCGTTTCCTAGATCCCCTCGGACCGAATGGCCAGGTGCGGGTGCCACAGCCTCGCCTGTTGTTAGGCTCCCCACCTCATCGCATACGTCAACATGGGGTCCTCCCCACGGCGGGCGGAAGCCTTATCACCCGACCGTTCGCCGATTTGCGGGGGAGGAATGGGTGTCACCGCCAGACACCACACATGCTAGGTGGTAGCTTAAATCGGCCGCGGTCCATTTAGTACATGTCAGACCCGCTTGTCGCCACTGTGTGATCGCAGACCGAGCGCCACCACAAGGCAGGTCTCGAGATACGGACGAGCACTCGGCCCAGTTGTACGACGACATTGCTAGCGACAATACGGACGAAGCCTTCCTCTCATTTGCCGAGAGACAGTTAGATTAGCCTTCTGCTAAGTCCATGGCTACGACCTAGCAAGGCGCCATTAGCCTTACCTAGTTTGAGAGTTATCGTATAAATGTCTCAAGAAGAACGCTGTATTCATCAAAGAATAAAGTTAAGTATAAAGCAGCTACGTACTTTTCTTGCTACCATTCAATAGTTATCCTGTTCCAGACTTGACGCCAGTCGGCGTGTGTGTACGCGTGCCTTTCTTTTGGCTCCTTTCCCAGTGTGGCGTAGCAGGCTTGTTGTGCCACAACAGTAAAATACCTAGAAGTAACTATCCAGAGCGACCTTAAGTCGAATAACTACACAAAACAAATAGTATAAAAAGCAGATGCCACATAGGAACATTCTTAAAAAAATGTAACTCATACTTGAAAGAAGCGGCTAACAAGGCGCTTGTTAGAACGGTTGTTAAATATTCCAACCCTTGACACGTGGTACTGTAAGAAGCGAGCGGCGCGTTTGTTCACGGGACCATTCGGTTGGCGCGAGAGCGTAACAGAGATAGCTAACAAACACCAGTGGCAGATGCTACAAGGGAGATGTTGTGCATCACCGAGAGGTGATTGAAATTTGGAAAGAATACTTTTCAGGAACAGTCGGACAACAAATTACTCTCACCCACACACACATGGCGAAGTGACCACGACGAGGAAATTTGAGACATTGGAGCTAATACACAGGTATGCCAACAATAATTCCTTCCACGGGCCATTCGTGAATGGAACAGGGAAGGAGGTATGAGTTAGTGGTATCAGAAGTATCAACCGCCACACACCGTCAGATGACTTGCGGAGTACTGATGTAGATCTCCACTCATCATCCAGAACATTATGACCAGTAAATAGCCATTATGCCCACTAAGGGAATAAGCTTAGTACAGTACCTGATTTTACCCAGAAAAGTTTCCTGTAGTTTGGACCCAAAACTGGTAGAGGCATCTTAGTCAAAAGCGTTAGTAGCAGTAGGGGAGCGTACACCTAAGAAGTTTAGTATGCATTCAGTGGTTTTTTACTTAGCCACCAGCAACAGTTCTCCGGGGAGGGGAATGACTCTGTGGAAGTATGACTCTGTGGAAGTAAGACATGATCCGTCGCTGGGATTGTTCCAGTGGAGATGAGTCGAGCCGGCAACACGAGTCCTCATTGAATAAACACAGGCGAACGCCGCTATTCAGCTGGAATTCCACGGATTGGCCGAACAGCAGCATGTTCAAAGTGAGCTCTCGCGATGGTAGGTGAGCCGGCTACTCCACAGCCGTGATGGTGAGTATCTATGTGTCGTCCTATTGGTCGTTTGTTGACTCATGAGTACGAAGTGATCCCATTCTTCACGGGACGAACAGTCTGTTGTACACTGTAGACATCTGATTCTATAATTCCCTCTGCTGCAGTCAGGTCGAAGCTGAAGTTTCTGCGATTTAGTGAAGTAAGTCACTATGGTTTAGAGGTTGCAAGAGCACCAGTAGTATTATAGTGGTAGCGTTTTTGGATAGTAATCTAAGAGTTCTCAGTCCCGGGTTCGAAGCCGACCACCAATTAAATTTTGAATAAATATCGCCACCATTGTTGGCCGAAGGCTTACGGCGTAAGAAGCCACCTTCATTTTGCCAACGGCCTTGTGAAAGGGGAGGAGGATGAGACACAGGTTCAGTTCACTCCCTTGCCCTTGGGATGGGAAACTGCTCCTAAAGGCGAAAAAATCATCGTGATCAACGGCATGTGGATGCAGAAAGCAATGGTCACCACTGCATTAACAGCACATAGCGTTTATCCACTGGACACGTAGCCGGTATCTGAAAAAAGTGTCGAGAAGAAAAGAAGGCGAAAAAATCATCGTGATCAACGACATGTGAATGCAGAATGCAATGGAAACCACTGCATTAACAGCACATAGCGTTTATCCACTGGACGCGTGGCCGGTATCTGAAAAAAGTGTCATGATGATCTCCATTGGGCAAAGTTCCGGAATAGTCCACCACTCGCACATCTGGGAGGGGAATCCCAAGGCGGAGGTGACCATGAGAAAAAGACTGAATAACCAACGAAAGAATAACGCTCCTCGAATCGGGGCGTGGAATGTAAGAAATTAGGATGTGGTAGGGAAGCTAGAAAATCTGAAAACGGAAATGCTAAGGCTCAGTCTAGATATAGTGGAGCTCAGTGAAGTGAAATGGAAAGAAGACAGGGATATCTGGTCAGATGAGTGCAGGGTAATATCAACAGGGCAGAAAAATGGTGTAACAGGTATAGGATTCGTTATGAACAGGAAAGTAGGGCAGAGAGTGTGTTACTGTGAAGAGTTCGGTGATAGATAGCGTTGTTCTTAGCAGAATCGACACCAAACCAACACCGACAAAGATAGTTCAGGTACACATGTCGAGCATGGGTGGTAACATTGAGAGTGCAATGAAAATTACACTGTTAAATGCAGTGAAGAGAGCGGATAGGTGGAAAGAGTACACTGAAGGCCTTTAGGAGAGGGAATATTTGTCTGATATGGCGGAAGAAGAAACATGCGTCGATATAAAAGAAATATGGGATACAGTATTAGAATCAGAATTTAAAAAAGCTTTGAAAAACTTAAGATAAAATAAGGCACGAGGGTTAGATAACATTCCATCAGAATTTCTAAAATGTTTGGGAGAAGTGAGAACAAAACGACTACGTTGATACGTAGAATAAATGGTTCTGGCGTACACCATCTGACTTTTGGAAAAATATCATCCATACAATTGCATGAACTGCAAGAGCTGACAAGCCCGAGAATTATCGCACAATCAGCTTAACAGCTCACGCATCCAAGTTGCTGAGAAGAATAATATACAGAAGAATGGAAAAGAAAATTGATGATGTGTTAGATGACGATCCGTTTGGCTTTAGGAAAGGTAAATGCACCAGTGAGGTAATTCTGACATTGCAGTTATAATGGAACCAAGACACGTTCAAAGGATTTATCGATCTGTAAAAAGCGTTCGACAATGTAATATGATGCAAGATGTTCGAAATTCTCAGAAAAATAGGAGTAAGCTGCAGGGAGAGAGGGATAATACACAACACGTACAAAAGCAAAGAGGGAATAATAAGGATGGACGACAAGAACGAAATGCTCGAATTAAAAAGGGTGTAAGACTGGCATGTAGTCTTTCGCCCATACTCTTCAAACTGTACATCTAAGAAGCAATGGTGGAAATAAAAGAAAGGTTCAGGAGTGGAATTAAAATTCAAGGTGAAAGGATATCATTGATGCTATTCTCTGATGACGTTGCTATCCTGAGTGAAAGTGAAGACGAATTACGTGATCTGCTGAATGAAATGAACAAATGAGTGACCTCTCTCTGCGACGACGAGACTTTTGACTGTCATTTGTATAGGCATGCTGAGCTGCGAAAACAATCTCAAAAGATTTAGCAGTTTTAAGCACTTCACCAGCGCTAGGCCCAGACTGAGCCAAAGCTTCAGCTGTGACATCCCTGTCAGGGGCAGGGCACACAGTCACATCTCAGATCAATTATTACGGACGTAGCCTACGCTCCGCAAGACTGCTCGTGTTGTTTATGACACTGAATAAACCGCAGTCTAGCTGCAACAAGGTGAGTCTGCTGACAGTAGTACCCAGTTAACACAACACAGATTACAGTGAAAGACAAATAAGTAGGACTGCGTGTTTGGCTGCAATTTCTGGACTGCATACCAAAAATGCTACAGGCAAAACATTACAGTCCAACAGGACGGAAGTTTACTTCTCATCCATCCGAAGACTCATCGAAGACGGGGTTGGTGGTTGGAGCTTGGCCTTGGGCACTGACAGATACTGCAGGAGGGCGACATACTGTGCTTTGTGCTGCTTCTGTTGCAGTGACAGCTGTTCATGGCGTCGATGCTCTTGAGCCGCATACTTTTGACGCTGTAGTTGGAGCTGTTGCTGTCGGAGTTGCAAAACTAGCCATCAATAACAGTGGCACTGCGTGCGAATGTGTCACCGTAAACACGATAGGGTAAGGCCACAAACCAAGTTCACGGTGGTATAAACACAGAAGGAATACCAAGAAGAGTAACAGGTAATAGAATTCCAGAGTCAGGTCAGCATCTAGACAGCAGCGGGGCAAGAATTGTAAGACCCCATGCGATGTACTATTAACGACCAACTCGCAGTTGCTGGCCTAGTCCTGTGCTGCTAGCGGACGGGCACCTGTGACCAATCGTTCGCGCCTATGTGGCGCCTGTCACTTGTTAACTGTAATGCGTCCGAGTTGCTATTAAACACAGAAGATGCAATAAGACTCATCTATTCTGATGAAGAATGGCTGCATTTATCAGGATACATCGACTTGCCTTTGTATGATGTTAACATGGAGGTGCCGCGTATGATTACTACAACACGAATTAAAGGACGGATCTCTTTCCAAGAAACCACAACTTTTGATATGTATGGAACAACGTTATGAAATCTTTTTGCAAAACACTAACAACAAACGAAAAGGCCTACGAAAATTTCGAGCCCAACAACGTAAGAGCACATACTTCCATTACAGCTAAGACAAAAATACGAGAATAGTTCCTGCCACCAGAAAAACTTCGTATTGTGAAAGTTAGCAGACAGTACAAAATGTGTTCATATAGGTTTCGCTCGATAGCTTGTATCATGCCATTAGTTCATTACGCAAGATATGATCACATACAGGGTGATTCAAAAGCGATGTCCCAAAGGACGAATAGGGTGAATCAAGATTCCACCGATAAACTTTCAGAGGTAGTAGTACGGACCGCAACAAGATAAATACATGTAGTAAACAGTGGTTCTAAAATGCACATCTTCAGAGCTACGAGCACTTCTTCATCTTAGATATTGTAAAAACAAGTCAGTTCTATTGCAAGCTCTTTCCATATTTTGAGAGGTGGTAATATGGACTAAACAAGAAATAAATGTCCAGTAAACATGGACTCTAAAATGCATATCTTACGAGCTGTAAGTATTGGTTCGTCTTTAATCCTGTGCAACTCAACTACTGAACAAGTGATCATAGCTCTTGAGGTATGCACTTTAGAGCCCTTGCTTAATGGACATGTTTTCCTTGTTTTTCTCCACACTACCACCCCGCAGCTCATAGTTCGTAAGATATGCATTTTACATCCCATGTTTACTAGACTTTTATCTTTGTTTTGGTCCCTACTACTATCTTTGAAACTATGTTGGTGGTTTTCTGTTGCGTCTTATTTGTGCTATGGGACTTCACTTTTGAATCACCCTGTACATCTTCATCTATTTTACTGATCAAATAATACACTTTAAAATCTATAACTCTGTACACATTTTAAAGCAGGAATACCGTACATACATCTCTATAGGTAAGTTACAACTGTGCAGTCATAGCTGAAAGAAATAATTTTAATTAATAGCATTTCAATAACATCCGAACCCAGTAGATATAACACTCATAAGAAATCTCCAACACAACCCCATACGATACAAACGGCAATGAAAACTCCTTATAAAACATAGTGATCGAAATTTCATGCAAATTTAGACAAAGTCTACAACAAATCTATCATTTTGTTTTCAACAGTTAATTACCTGGAAGTTGACGGAAAATGTGATCTTACGTCTCTAGATGATGAAACACCTAAGTGTGGTTACCTAAGACATACGAAAAGAAAGAATGGGACAGATTTTATGCGAATAAGTAACTATAATAGAGCTTTGTGCAAGGGTGATACCTCTTCAGTTGAATGTTTACAGGAAGCAAATGTGAAATTGAACGATTGCTTGGAGTCATGAAATGAGTGTAACAGATTTTGCGCTCTCTCTTGTCATTTTGAATGTCGTATGGGTGTGCCAATTGACTTCATAAACGAAATGATGTTCAGGTGGAAGCTTGTGTACTGTAATAAAATCGCCTAAGGTGATTCCATCCACAGGTAACCTATTAGCTTTTTCTAGAGTTTGAAAGCTACCTTCCTCATTGATTACTTTCAAGATTGTAAAACAATAACGTGAGAACAGTAACAAGTCTTCTGAACCAACTAGACGAAAAAAATGAAATACCTTTATTGTAAGAGGAAACGAATAAGATGTTAATCAGCCACTCTGTACTAGGTGCTTTTGCAATATCAAATTGAGGAATCTGTAGCACAGAATATTGGAACATCCAAATTCAGACTTACTCCTATCACACACATTACGGAAATTGTCGATGGAAAGTTTCTCGATTTCTATAAACATGTTATGACTGCAGCAGACCTATAGAACGGCACTAAAAAGCTGGAACCTACCCACTGGAAAAAATATGACTCAGAGTGACCTCACCTAGTCTATCATTTCTCCGCCTTTCAGTCTATAAAAAACATTCATTTAAGGGTCGCTGATTTAATCAAGACTACTGGAATCTATATCATTGGGGTTAAGAAGTGGTGAAGGCGGGTAAGTTACAGCACAGTCAGCGTGAATATTACCAAAACCCAGTTTCTTTTTTAATCTTGGAAACGGCTGACAGCATTTGTACACTGAAATTTAGTAGAGAAAATGACATCTGTGGCTATAGCAATTCTTAAGAAAAAGTACTTGTTATTATTGTCAGTGTTAAACAGACAAAAAGTTTAATCTAAAAATCAGTTCGTACTCAAAATCATGCTTGTCTTGGTAACTAATTTTACTCGTCTTTCGTCACTCTGGAGTATTTCCTATAAAATTTACTGCATGTTAAATCAAATAATGTTTCGGGCAAGTAGCAGCGCCAATTGTGCTTGCATGGTTGTTAATCTTTAATATTTTACCACTAATATGCCGATGTGTTTGGTTCATAGATTTTAAATATATTTGTCACCACTCTATTACTTAATTAATGCGTTTCCCTTTACTACTTCCCCACCTCTTACCTTCCGTCGACGTTTACATTCATATCATTTTAATAATCACTTTAATCAAAACAGCTGGTTTCACTTAAGATTCTCTTTATGTTTCGTCGCGTCAGGCGTTCTTACCCAACCCTCAGGTCTTACCATCTGCCTAACTACTACACTACTTCCCAAAGCTCAACTAGAGAAACCCGCATTATCGAGGCGACAATGTCCAGGGAAGTCCGTTTCCCAAACTGCATGGTTCCCACCCGGTGTGGTACTTTTACACTAGGAGAAAGCGACGTCCGAAAATCAGAGCAGATTTACTTGACAAACACCACAGCTGGTTAGTGTCCAGCTGATACAAATGTTGTACAAACCTGCAGTCAGAGGTGAGATGAGATGTAAGGAGACGGACATGCCACCTGCGCTGCGTCCGTCCAGCGTCACACGCTGAGGATCACCACCGAAGCGCGCGATGTTGCTCTGCACCCAGGAGAGCCCCAGCAGCTGGTCTTTGAGTCCCGCGTTGCCAGAGACCACCTCGTCACCAGTGCTCAGGAAGCCTGCAATCCAACTGACATCTTAACGAGCTATCGCAGCTGGGACACAAGTCGTTGATACACCACAGATGATAAAACAACAACTGAAAGTGTGAATCTCACCTTTCCAAAATTATTCACCGAGTTACTGAAGTAACTGAAGTGGCCCATCATTTATGAACGGCCTGTAATAAGTCCCTGATACGGCTAAACGTCCAACGTGAATGCATCAACGGTAGTTTTTTTTCACATGCTGTACGTAAAGCGTTCTCAAAGAAAGCGTTTGAGCCGACTGTTGTAGCGTGGAAGGCGACCAGCCACCTCAGATTTGGTTATTCTTAAACCTCATGACTGAGATGCAGACACATCAGATAACGAGTGATATGTCATTTGTACATCATTTACGCCGGTCATAACATACTTCTCACACAATTCTGCGACACGGGTCCCCAATAACTATACTTAATGCTTGTACATTCATACCCAGTAACGGAGAATAGCAATCAATGTATCAAGACCTTTTTCGATTCTACTCACGGTGCGAAAATTATCACCGGTGGTAGTATCTTTGGTTAACCAACATTTCATTTTTGTCACCGGTCATTCTGTCGTCTCAGAGATCATTGACATCATAAGTACTGGTGGAGCACCTTAAGAGAGACCAGCCGAAATGCCACCAGAAATATTTCTACAAGAAGCAAATACGGCATACTGATGCTTAGTTTTTGGTACTTTGTATCGGACAATATATCGAATATTCTGACGTACCGGTACGCAAGTACTTTTCTACTTTTAATGCTTCCTGATTATGATACCAACTTTGCATTTTAATGCAAATAGTTGCTTTTTTCTATAGAATTTATAGGGTATGACTTGGATGGAATTTGGATCGTAATAAGGCAACAACAGTACTGAAAACCGTTGACCCACCATCAGGAGACAACTGTATATTCCGTGTACCTACCTGTACGCTTCAAGCTCTTCAGTCTGTTATATGCTGTTTAGCTATCAGACAAGTTTTTTCTACAGCTATTCACAATGCGTATAATGAAAATGCACTTTTTGGACACTGCCGGTGAATTAAACAAGAACCTATTTTGTACAGGGAATCATATAACTCTCTTGTAAAATGCCTTTCCGAGACTGATGTCTGAAGCACTCCTCGGTGATACTGACAAAAGGGAGATTGAGTCAATAATTAAATCACTGAAGACCAAGGACTCTCATGGATATGAAGGAGTACCTAGCAGAATATTAAAGGACTGTGCTGCACATATTAGCCCCGTACTTAGCCATATTTGTAATTTTAAGATTTGTCAGTTTCCTGAACGATTAAAGTACTCAGTAGTAAAGCCGCTTCATAAAAAGAGAGAAAGGGATAATGTAGACAATTTTAGACCTATGTCTACGTCATCGTTGTTCGCTAAAGTTATTGGAAAGGCTGTGTATGTAAGGATAAGTAATAATTTTATTTCACATAACTTGCTATCAACTATGCAGTTCTGTTTTAGAAGTGGTTTAACAACTGAAAATGCTATATTCTCTTTCCTCTGTGAGTTACGGGTGGATTAAACAGAAGGTTTCGAACGCTAGGCAATTTTTTTTGTTTTAACTAAGGCGCTTGATTGTGTTGATCACAAAATATTGCTCCATAAGTTGGACGATTATGGAATACGGGTAGTAGCTCACAACTGGTTCACATCTTACTTTAACAACAGACAGCAAAAGGTCATTCTCCACAGTGTTCAGAATGGCTATGATGTGGGGTCTGAGTGGGGCACAGTTAAATGGGACGGGGGGGGGGGGGGGGGATGCCCTAGGGATCAGGGCTGGGGCCACTCCTGTTCCTTATTCATATAAGTGATATGCCCTCTAGTTTTACAGGTGATTCTAAAATACTTCTGCTAGCTGATGGCACTATCTTGGTAGTAAAGGATGTTGTGTGCACGGCTGGCACAGTTTCAAACAGTGCAGCTGAAGACATAAGTTCATGGTTTGTAGAAAATAAACTAATGCTAAATCACAGTATAACCAAGTTTTTACAGTTTCTAAAACACAATTCCACAAAACCCGACGTTTTAATTTCTCAGAATGGTCATGTGATTAGTGAAACGGAACAGATCAAATTTCTAGGTGTTCGGATAGATAGTAAATTGTCGTGGAAAGTAAGTGATAGTTCGACAGTAAAATAAGTCTACTTGCTCATTTTCATTCACTTATGACGTATGGTATTATATTTTGGGTAACTCTTCCCATTCTCAAAAGATATTTTCTCAGAAACGGGTGGTTCGGGCAAAAAGTGATGTGAGTTCGCGAATCTCTTGTCGACCTCTGTTCATTACTCTAGGTATTCTGACATTGGCCTCTCAATATACATATATCCTTTACTGTCGTTTCTTGTTGCCAGTATCAGCTCATTCCCAAGAATCAGCACCTTTCGCTCAGTTAATACTAGGTAGAAATCCAGTCTGCAATTGGATCGCATTTCCTTGACTTCCGTGCAGAAAAGCGTGCAGTATACTGCTGCATCCATTTTCAGTAAGCTACCACAAGAACTAAAAAATCTTAGCAGTAATCCTCATGGGTTACTCCTTCTATTCTGTCGAGGAATTCCTTGAAAAATTAAGCTGATTTCTGTGTTATATTATTGATTGCTTATACATAAATTTATGGCTTGCCTTTTTTGGGTTCATAACTATTTTATTTTATCTGTTATTACTTTTATGTTGTTATTTCATGTACTGACACATTGCATGACCTCGGAGATTTGCTTCTCAGTTTGGTCCTACGGAACTAGACGTGAAAAATAAAAAAAATAGATAAATAAAGCGGATATAGTATCGCTTTATGGCGAATGCTGCCAGACTGTTGGAGTAGTGGTGCACTTGTATCTCAAAGATATCCTGATCTCGGCAGCAGAGAATTCTCAAATCATTACGAGGCTACTCGAGTGAGCTAATGGGATCTGTGAAAGTGTTATTCTACCAATACCATATTCCAACATATCTCGCGTTGGCGCCATCAACAGCTTCATACACTGACTTTCAGAATCGATTACAGTTCCTCAAACGGTATCAACGGACTCTGGAAAATGGTTCTGCGTCAACTGAAAATTCGCGCTAAATGAGGGAACTAGACAAACGACGTCGTTAACTTGTGATTGTTCGCTCACTGTTTCTCTAGAAATGCGCTACTGGCCCCTATTTTATTGGTAAGAGTCTAAGCAGGAACATCTTATAGATATGCTATCGCAGATTAGAAGACATCCCATAGGACATACAGCTACTCGAAATATCTTGACAGATTAAAACTGTATGTCGGACTGAGACTCGAACCTGTGATCTTTGCCTTTCACGAGCAAGTGCTCAGCCAACTGAGGCATCCAAGCACAACTCACGACCCGTCCCCACAGCTTTACTTCCATCAGTTAATCATTTACCTTGCAGACATCACAGAAATTCTCTGGTGAAGCTTGCAGAGCTAGTACTCCTGGAAGAAAGGATATTGCGAAGACATGGTTAGCCACAGCCTGGAGATTTGTTTACAGAATCAATTTTCACTCCGCAACAGAGTGTGTCTAATATGAAACTTGCTGGCTCATCAAAACATTCTCTCTCTCAGGAGTGCTAGTCTTGCAAGTTTCGCAGAAAAACTTCTGTGGAGTTTGGAGGTTAGAAGTTGAACTGATGGTAGTAAAGCTGTGAGGACGCGTAGTGAGTCGTGCTTCCGTAGCTCATGTGGTAGAGCACTTGCCAGCAAATGGGAAAGGTCCTCGATTCGATTTCCGGTCCAGCAAACACTTTTAATCTTCCAGGGGACTTCCTGTCAACAAACGCTACCGTACAGAGTGAGAATTCATTCTGCAAACGGCTATCTGTTTGGTATGAACATGATGGATGCACCGACCAGTCCACTCATACCATCTTAACAGATCATATGGAGGTCGCTAGATGGTTCGGGAAACGCTCAATGGCCTGTACTCTCTCCAAACATCTGTATTTTTATTTCAGCGGAAAATTAAAACAATAACTCTATGCTGAAACCCGGGCGTTTTTACGAAGATATCCTTCCCTGCGATAAGTCGAGATGAAATCCAGTGTATTATATCGCCTATCCATAATCGCCTTATAGCATCTATCACCGTTCAGGGTAACCAATTTGTGTCTTAGGTATGATCCTCATGATAACACACAGATGAAATGCACCTGAGTGACGTGCTGGCTCACATTTGTTACAGTCAGGCAGGCGATCATGTAACCTCTTCTGATGCGAGGACAGTGATTTGTAGCTGTGTTACCTTGCTACCTGAAACTTCGTCCAAGATAAGCACATGTCATAGATCTGAAGCTCCCTTCGAACACTCTTCCAAATGACACAGAAAACGGATACAGCTCCACTGAAACAAAATCTGTGTCGTAACTCAGTAGAAATGTTAATAACTACTTGAGTATCTCAAAGCAATCCCCATGTTATCCATTAACTTGGCAATACCGCCCCTCGAGGTATTTAGTCGTGCCAGCTGTATTTTGGCTGGCTTGTCTTAACTGCTTCACCCAGTAGTTACTGTTCTGATAATTTACCTTGTCTGTAACAATATTTTACGTTGTGTAATACGTACCTAGCGGCCCAAGGCGGTAGTTGATGGTGACCAGTATAACTCCATATGAGACGAGGAAGTCTGGTCCAAACTTCTGGTCGGAGCCGCTGCCCCTGACGAAGCCGCCGCCGTGCACGTAGAAGAGCACGGGCAGCCCGGCGCCCTCCTGCGGCGCTCCTGGCACGTACACGTTCAGGTAGAGGCAGTCCTCCGAGCCCTCGCCCGTCTCCTGCACGCAGTCGCTGCCGTACTGCGTGGCGTTGCGCACGCCCTCCCAGCCGCTGGCAGCTTGCGGAGGCTGCCGGAAATTAACTGTCAGCTTCTGTCTCACTTGTACATACACATTTTCCTATCTCATATGAACATGTTCCGAAAGTGGCTGCCTTATAAGCAGTGGAGGTTTTAAATTTGCTCGAATACCTTTCAACAAAGGTATTCGCCCTTTTATAATAGTCATAAATTCTGTCAGTGCTCAATCCATGACTCACCTTCCTGATATGCATTTGTTTAACGATGATAAAACATACCGAAAAATCACGTTTTAGTGATAGACAATGCAGAACGTCCCCTTGTGGGTGGACTTTCAAGAAGGAATTTCGTACAAAGTACGATGTCCTTCCCATATGATATTACTCTCCTATGGCCAAAATTAGATGAGTAGATCACATAACTAATGAGGAAGTATTGCATAGGATTGGGGAGAAGAGAAGTTTGTGGCACAACTAGACTATAAGAAGGGATCGGTTGGTAGGACATGTTCTGAGGCATCGAGGGATCACCAGTTTAGTATTGGAGGGCAGCGTGGAGGGTAAAAATCGTAGAAGGAGACCAAGAGATGAATACACTAAGCAGATTCAGAAGGATGTAGGTTGCAGTAGGTACTGGGAGATGAAGAAGCCTGCACAGGCTAGAGTAGCATGGAGAGCTGCATCAAACCAGTCTCAGGACTGAAGACCACAACAACAACATGGCCAAGAGGCGTACTTCACCGAGCAACGCGATAAGAGGGTAGCTTGTATAATGGTGCAATTACCACATTCTGAAGTAAATATTGTTTTGCGATGCAGATCATTTGACATACAGTTCTGAATACATCAAAAAAATTACTACTGTGCAATCGAAATCACAAATAACATCAATAAACATTTGTTTTCCACATAATCTCACCAGACGAGATGTAACTCTCCCTCATAAAACAGTACATTGTTTGCTCTGGTGCACTGTAGTTCATGCAGAACTTGTCCCAGGATACAATATCACACTTCAACTGTAATGTAAGTCATGGCAATCAAGTGGTACGTATGTTCCTTTTGGCTGAGTGGATTCATCGTAATCACATTTTTCGATATGGAGGCATGACAGAATGACCACGACCACAACATGAATGAAGGTGCTTGATTCGTTGGTGTATCAACGCAGATTGTCAAACATTTCCTTAAGAAACGATGTGTCAATCACAACTGTGTAATACAGCATAAGAACAGTGTTTGTAAGAATCCTCAGCCAACAGTAACCAGCGATTGTTATTACGCTTAGCCAATCACAATCTCTTCAGACACAACAAGGAAATGCTGCTCCCATTAAGTTTAGAGCAACTTCAAACTTTTTCCAAGATAATTTTACGAAAGCAATTGCATCAAAGGGATTTTTTGAAGTTATGTTACCTGCCAAAAGGATATTACAGTGTCACATAAGTCTGAGTATCTTCAGTAGGTCAGACAACACATAAACTGGATGGCAGCCGATTGGAGACATGCGTTGTGATCCGACGTTTCGCAATTTAGATTCTAACACTGGAAATCGTAGAGCGCACCGACAGCCTAAGGAAGTGTTCAAGTGAGCTCATAGGCCAAGCCAAACACCTTACACTAATACTTCGGAATTTTTCAGGAAGTGACTTGAGCTATTCCTTAAATTTACAACGAAAATGAATCAGGATGGTTATTTAAAAGTTCGCTGTGAGCAGTTGTTCTATAATCACTCCCATTCACCAAGATTATGACAGTCATGTTCACAGGATTACAAGTGTACAATCCTGCTGTGATGAACACAGGGACACTATCACTCTTTGACTGACCCATTATATCACATGATCTTAACCCCATAGCGAATGTCTGGTCTATTATGGACAGCAGGTGAAAATTAGCGGTCGACATCCCTGCCATTTCGTAGCTCTTTTGGAGCTAATATTCAATGAGTGGCTTCATGAGCATTAACTTAATCGAAATTGCTAATTTGGGATGGTTACGCTACAAAATATTGAATTTCGAGCATTTTCCTTTCCTTTTAAGGTAAAGGTAAATCTCTCACCGCCGCGCCGGGTAGCCACGCGGTCTGAGGCGCCTTGTCACGATTCGCGTGGCTGCCCCCATCGGAGGTTCGAGTCCTACCTCGGGCATGGGTGTGCGTAAGCTAGTTTAAGTTAGATTAAAGTAGTGTGTAAGCCTAGAGACCGATGACCTCAACAGTTTGGTCCCATAGTACCTTACCACAAAAAAATGTGTCACCAGACTCAAGGCAGGTTTCAGTTACTAGTACTGTGTGAGATGTGGCAATGGTATGTCATCTCATTTGGAGTTAATAAGTTGGCGAATCAAAATAATGATTAAGAGAAGGAAGCATGTGGACACCAATATAGATGGATGTGAACTTTTATTAAAGTGAGATCGTGAAAACCACCTCATAATCTAAGCTTGGGATTACGATATATTTTACTTTTGACTAGGGGTGATAATCCGAATTCGTATTAGGCGGCGGCGACCGTAAGAAGTCATTATCTGGAATGAGTGTGTAAAGGCACAAAAGAAGTGCAGGAAGCATGGCGGGAGTTCAGACTACGGCGTCTTGAAGTCTGGAAGCATATCTGGAAGCATACTAGAAGGGGCAAAACTATAAATACGACGCAGTTTGCAGGGGCGGACACCGCCTCAGATATGATTTCGTGGTGCAGTCCACCAGAAGAAACGAAACACAGTCCATCATAAAACAATGTATTATCAGAGTCAGGATGCGGTGGAAACTATTTCACGTATCATTCTGAAATTTTCTGCATTTTAGTGATCTAGTTAGGTCATTGAATTATGCGGAGGATTAATATTATTAAAGTGTACTTTTTGACGTCATTGCAGTCCAGAAATGTTAACTCAGCAGTGAGGATGTTGGAAGACGTCGGATTTCTGTTGAATGGCAGAGCCACATGCGTGCCCTAATAAGTCTTTTTGCTGATGTCGAGCTGACAACATCCAATCACTTAAAGTCGTGCAGACAGTGAATTGGTGTTGGTAAAGTTCAAATGCTGAAATGTTCAAAATTATGTGATTTTCTAAGAGACCAAACTGCTTAGGTCATCGATCCCTAGACTTACACACTACTGAAACTAACTGAAACTAATTTATGCTAAGAACAAAACACACACACACACACACACACACACACACACACACACACACACACACACACACACACACCCATGCCCGAGGGAGGTCTCGGACCTCCGGCGTGAGGGGCAGCGCAGTCAGTGACATGGCGCCTCTCACCGCGTGGCCACTCCGACCGGCTGTGGTAAAGTACGAGGGCTATCCACAAAGTACATTACGTTTTGGAATTAAAAATAAATAAAGTATTGGAATTTTTTTTAATTATATACAGATGAAAGCCACACTTAAATACTACTTTTCTACATAGTTGCCATTTAAATTAAGGCACTTATCGTAGCGATGGACGAGCTTGGAAATTCCTTCGTCGTAAAATTCGGCCGCCTGCGCCTTCAACCACGTGGTTAATCAGAAACGCGGTAGAAATACGATTTTTGTGGATTTCCTGGAAAGATGCACTACAATAAACTCTCAAAGGTATGGCCAAACTCTGCACAACCTCAGAAGAGCAATACAAAACAAGCGCAGGGGAAAGTTGGGCTCAAAGATATTGCTGATTCACGACAACGCCCGGACCCACACAGAAAATGCCACTCGTGAAGTTCTGGAATCTTTTAAGTGGGAGTTGTTTCCTCATCCGCCATACAGTCCCGACCTGGCACCGAGCGACTTCCACTTATTCCCAGCAATGAAGAAGTGGTTGGCTATGCAGCGTTTTGATGACGACGCACAGCTTCAAGAAGAGGTAACCACGTGGTTGAAGGCGCAGGCGGCCGAATTTTACGACGAAGGAATTTCCAAGCTCGTCCATCGCTACAATAAGTGCCTTAATTTAAATGGCAACTACACTCCTGGAAATTGAAATAAGAACACCGTGAATTCATTGTCCCAGGAAGGGGAAACTTTATTGACACATTCCTGGGGTCAGATACATCACATGATCACACTGACAGAACCACAGGCACATAAACACAGGCAACAGAGCATGCACAATGTCGGCACTAGTACAGTGTATATCCACCTTTCGCCGCAATGCAGGCTGCTATTCTCCCATGGAGACGATCGTAGAGATGCTGGATGTAGTCCTGTGGAACGGCTTGCCATGCCATTTCCACCTGGCGCCTCAGTTGGACCAGCGTTCGTGCTGGACGTGCAGACCGCGTGAGACGACGCTTCATCCCGTCCCAAACATGCTCAATGGGGGACAGATCCGGAGATCTTGCTGGCCAGGGTAGTTGACTTACACCTTCTAGAGCACGTTGGGTGGCACGGGATACATGCGGACGTGCATTGTCCTGTTGGAACAGCAAGTTCCCTTGCCGGTCTAGGAATGGTAGAACGATGGGTTCGATGACGGTTTGGATGTACCGTGCACTATTCAGTGTCCCCTCGACGATCACCAGTGGTGTACGGCCAGTGTAGGAGATCGCTCCCCACACCATGATGCCGGGTGTTGGCCCTGTGTGCCTCGGTCGTATGCAGTCCTGATTGTGGCGCTCACCTGCACGGCGCCAAACACGCATACGACCATCATTGGCACCAAGGCAGAAGCGACTCTCATCGCTGAAGACGACACGTCTCCATTCGTCCCTCCATTCACGCCTGTCGCGACACCACTGGAGGCGGGCTGCACGATGTTGGGGCGTGAGCGGAAGACGGCCTAACGGTGTGCGGGACCGTAGCCCAGCTTCATGGAGACGGTTGCGAATGGTCCTCGCCGATACCCCAGGAGCAACAGTGTCCCTAATTTGCTGGGAAGTGGCGGTGCGGTCCCCTACGGCACTGCGTAGGATCCTACGGTCTTGGCGTGCATCCGTGCGTCGCTGCGGTCCGGTCCCAGGTCGACGGGCACGTGCACCTTCCGCCGACCACTGGCGACAACATCGATGTACTGTGGAGACCTCACGCCCCACGTGTTGAGCAATTCGGCGGTACGTCCACCCGGCCTCCCGCATGCCCACTATACGCCCTCGCTCAAAGTCCGTCAACTGCACATACGGTTCACGTCCACGCTGTCGCGGCATGCTACCAGTGTTAAAGACTGCGATGGAGCTCCGTATGCCACGGCAAACTGGCTGACACTGACGGCGGCGGTGCACAAATGCTGCGCAGCTAGCGCCATTCGACGGCCAACACCGCGGTTCCTGGTGTGTCCGCTGTGCCGTGCGTGTGATCATTGCTTGTACAGCCCTCTCGCAGTGTCCGGAGCAAGTATGGTGGGTCTGACACACCGGTGTCAATGTGTTCTTTTTTCCATTTCCAGGAGTGTATGTAGAAAAGTAGTATTTAAGTGTGGCTTTCATCTGTACATAATAAAAAAGATTTCCAATACTTTATTTATTTTTAATTTCAAAATGTAATGTACTTTGTGGATAGCCCACGTATATTTTGATTTGTAACAATCTACACAGTCCTAGACGCTTACAGATAATTAACAAAAGCTTATGATGTAGGAGGCGACGTCACTCCAAGTCATGTATGTAAGTGGGACAATTTACCTATCTGGTTGCCTCAGTGTTGTGATTATGGTACTACTGTAGTTTTGACGGATGGTTCATCTACATTTTTACGTGCTGGAAAATATCGAGTCATTGATTGCTAGCGGATCCAAAACTACCCTGGCGTTGTTATTTTACGCCCAGGGATTCAGAGAGCGTAATGCATATGTCGCATAGTACTGCGGCGTTGTGGCAGGTTGAAGTTGTAAATTCAAGTGCGCATAACTATTTCGTTCGGGTCGATAGAGCAGTGTTGATGAGGAATAGTTATGGTCACGTGCGCTTCGTGAATTCTGATAAACGCTCTCGTAACTTTAGGCAACTGACGCAACGAATATACATCTACCAAAGAGGAAGACACTGGATCTCATCAATATATTAAAATTTTACTAAATGTTTTTGCTATTTAAGGGTCCTACAACGGCTCTCGTAGTGTTGTTCATCTTCAGATATCACTTGCTGAAGCGCAATATACTACCATCTGTACTACAAATAAGAGCAGGTAACTTTAAGTGCTTAAGGATGTGCGGATGAGCTTCGAAGACACAGCACCATCAGCAAGGTTTTGAGCTACGCTCCCACGAGGCTTCCGCTTGCTGGTACAGGAAGTTTGTTTTACAGTGCGTTATCTGTTGGGGTATGAGCAGATATTTATTCTCGAAATCAACCGACTGATTTTGTTCCAGCTAACATCAAACGGAGTAAACGAAATTAACTTCAAATACGAGAGAATTTAACAAACGTTCCATGTGTTACGGGCAGTGTGTTTTTGTATTCAACGTGTAGTCTGAAATACAGCTCAACTCGACGTTTTTCTCATTAATGAGCTTTTCCAGAGGAGAAAAAGGCGATAAGTTACTCACAAAAATGCTATAAGCGACCGGGATCTAACTCTCAAACTTCTGTATCCGTAATTTAGCTCTTAACAAGCGATCCACCGAACCACAGTACCTCTTCTTGATTTAGAGTTTTGATTTGTTGTTTCACGAAATAGCCAACAAACCTGAAGATGTGTACTGTGGAGCTGCATATCTAGATTTTGCTTAGAACTAATAGAAAAATAGACGTGACTCAACACTTGCCTAACTATATGTGATGTGCACAGAATTTTCACAACTTAGCAATTAGTTAATGACAGCTCCAGAAAGAGTTAAATGGTACATCCTTTGCTGTAGACTAAATCATAATAAAATTTTTAACACGTAACTTTGGCGCCATTTGACTGTATTATGCCTTTGTCATTATTTCCACCATCGTGATTTCAGTAGTTTTATCGCTATATAGTACATCTGGGAAAGACATCAGTCCATGAACTAAAATACGTAGGTGGTGACGTGTTATGCAGACATGTCCGACATGGACTAATATCTTTCCAAGTTGCAGCTGACAATGACTCAAAGACTGAAATCGCAATTGTCCAATTAATAAAAAATGCCTACAGCCAAATGAAGTCATTTATGGTATCATTTAAAACTTGAAAAGTGTACCTTCTGTCTGAGATTTATGAACTGGGACTTTTTTTGAACAAAATTTTCTATTAAAGAGTATACCAGTTAGTTCTCACTTTCAATCTTTAATATTCATAGCCCGAACTCCTGCATCTCTACAACGACATCAGAGACATATTTGGATTTACATTCTTTATCAGTTTTAAGTGATACCTCATGAAACAATTTACCCATGTAATTTGAGGTAAAACAACTTCTCGGTTCTAGGTCTTGTTATGTTTCGCTTTTAAAATTGGTCAGTAAGACCCGTTTGATTAAATATCGTCAATACGGAACTCCCAGTGTGCTCACAACGCACAATTCACACCATTCATAACAATCTGAGTTAACGACGAGGGTCTGCTCTTCCCTATGAACGATTGTGAATGACTGAATGCGTGAATGAATTTGTTCTTAAAATTCCACCAGTAAGCCGAGTTAGCAATATTGTGTGTGAGTTTTACCAATCAAACTGGTGCGCGTTCGTTCCCAGTACAAGTGATGGGCCGCTTTTCCGCGTTCTCTCCTATTATGACGCCACGAGCGAAATTGCCAGAGGCTAGATACTCAGTTTGTTTCCAGCTACGTAAGTAAAGTGCCTGCAAATAAGTTGCAACACCAAGGAGGAGTTATGGGACATAAGCGAAAGTTGTCAAGCGTGTCTGAAAGATGATGTCTGTTCGTATTTCAAGCCAGTCGCGTAACAGTGGCACTGGTATCGCCGCCGGCCGGGATGGCCGAGCGGTTCTAGGCGCTACAGTCTGGAACCGCGCGACCGCTACGGTCGCAGGTTCGAATCTTGCCTCGGGCATGGATGTGTGTGATGTCCTTTGGTTAGATAGGTTTAATTAGTTCTAAGTTCTAGGGGACTGATGACCTCAGATGTTAAGTCCCATAGTGCTCAGAGCCATTTGAACCATTTGTTCTCAAGGTTAAACTTGTCTCAAAGACTTTGTACAGTGGATGCAAATCAGCAGAAAGCAGAAGTGACTCAAGAAGAATTGGAAGACATTTTAGTGCAAAGCACGGAGAATATACCTCCTGGTTGTTATGGCCAACCAGCGGAACTGTATTAAGCAAATGAAGTCGAAACTAATTGCCGCTTGAATGAACTGATGGAACCAAACAACTCCATTCCACCAGAATTTCAACATGGGACTGTAGCCTTACAACCTAAAAAACCGTGCAGTAACACCCTCAAGAATTTTCGACTCATTACGCTGTAGCGATTATAAAATATTCGTCCACGTAGTAAGCGAAAGGCTGAAGACAGTCATGAATAAGATTACTGGAAAATGCCAAACAAGTGTTGACAGAGGCAGATCAATTTACCACACACTAACGAGCCATAGCGATATAATATCAAAGAGTAGTCTTGGAGGATGAAATGCACCGTCGTAACGTTATAATTAGAAAATACCTTCGATAGGATGAGCCATCAGTTCCTTTTTCACATACTGCATGAAACAAGATTCCCGCACCAGTGCACCTGAATAATACAAAATATGTTCAGAAATAGTATTCAAGGACTTTATTTAATGGTCACCTCAGTCGCTCTATTTATATTGACAGTTCAGTAAGTTTAGTCAGTTCAGTTGCTATCATGGTACCATTTTCCATTACTATCGAACCACTGCTTACTATACAGAGGAAACAGATACAAATTTTGACTATCAATGGACGGAACTTTGTGTGTCGCGGTTACGCAGATGATTGTGGATTTGTTGCCATGAACACAGAAGAAATAGAGTCTCCACCTGAAACAATACAGAAATATGAAGCTGCATCTAGTGCCAAACTGAACTGGAAAATATACGGATTAAAAAATATCGGACGCGGCATAGCTCTGTAAGACCATACACAATTAAAAGACCTTTCTAGACTGAAATTGAGGGTATAATTAAGGAAAAGGATACAGAACACCACTGACATAAATAATAGAGAAATATTCAACAAAATTATATCATGCTTACGGCTTAAAGCGTGAGGAAATTAGATACATTAGAAAAACATGTACTGGTACCTACCTATATCATATACAACTTAGACTATGTTCCGAAAGTGTTACCAATTCCCAGCGGCATACTAGAAAGGCTGTTGTTCGCCATTGGCCAGTTTGTAGCCAGAGGAAATATCTTTGAAGACGAATATGATACGTTGACTTCCCCATGCGGAACGGTGGGTTAATCCACAGGGACGTACGCAAAAAGGCATAAACTCTTTCTTTTAACACTACATACAATTGAGTATAACTATTCTCCGAAGAGTGCTCGTTATATACCTGATCAATTAAATTTCACCTCCTCACCTAAATGCTCCGATTGATGTTCATCACGTTTCACGTGATCTCTACCATTTCAGGCACTTCCTTGGAGAATACAGTTACGTTCGAACAAGGATTCCGGCAAAGCAAATATAGGTGGAGAAGTAAATTTATAAAATTCTGGTAGAATCCAAGCCCATGAGAAATATAGAAGAAAAAGACAAGGATCATAACTGGTGTGTTATTTGGAGTACTATCTACACACAAAAATTGCTATCCAACGTGAGCAACAAATGTCAAACTATATTCCACTCAATTAGCTAATTAATGTATGTGCAACACATGCAACGTATGAGATAGTGAAAGCCAGACTTCCGTTTTGACAAGGTCAGCTGCCGTACTCGAATACCCCCAGATACCACAACACCAGCAAACTTCCCCAGTCCGGATGCCGTGCCATATGCTAAGCTCAAAAGGATTTTGGTAAACTGATTAAAAGGACAAACAGTTTATTATATTCTAAACGACGAAGAAAAAATTGAAGAAGACTTCACGTACCTCACGATACAACGTCAAAGG
The DNA here is from genome assembly GCF_023864345.2 of Schistocerca serialis cubense. Taxonomy (NCBI): domain Eukaryota; kingdom Metazoa; phylum Arthropoda; class Insecta; order Orthoptera; family Acrididae; genus Schistocerca; species Schistocerca serialis. The sequence continues at coordinate 432,087,491 of NC_064641.1, read as the reverse complement.
CTGCCGGCGTAAACAGTATAAAGGGAACTTCGCAAATATCTTAAGTATAACAAAGTAATATAACAAAAACCGCAGGAAGGTATAGTAAACGATGAGTTCAGCAGACCTGATCAAATAGTCAGAACGATACGCCCTATCCGTTATAAATTTGAGCGTGATCCTTTAATTCGGAAAGACAAAGTGGATACGACGTTACTGAAGATAACAATTAATGACCAAGCAAGCAATCAGCACAATGTGTGTGTGTGTGTGTGTGTTTGTGTGTACGTGTGTGTGCTTGTATATGTATCTATGCATTTATTTACAGAAGACATTTATTTAAGTTACATTAGCCGGGAATGTGAAGGCCATGCCGAGAAACCCTTTATACGTATATTTAGTAAACATGAATAAGTCATTGTTGAGAAGACTGACAAACTAGACTGTCATGCAAGATTTTTAAGTTCCCGTTATTCAGTTACAAAATAGAGCACTTTCAGTTCATCTGTCAAACTACAAATATGTCATCACTTACAGTTAGAAGAAGATAGTTTTAGATTTAGGAGAACATACAAATTTTAGGTCATTTTGAGAGGAAGATTTAAGTACTTCAAGATATTTCGGAAGTAGCTGAAGGAAGCTAGGAAGCTCTCCAGTGAAGGCATATTCTGGACGGGTTATAGGGATCGATGAAGGTCCCATCTTTTGTAAAAAAAAAAAAAAAAAAAAAAAAAAAAAAAAAAAAAGGTTTGTGGAGCGGTAGACTGTATAAAAAAAAGTTATCTAGAGGTAAAGCGCGTGTATTGCAACAGAGAGGTTGTACGATCGTATCTCGCTCGGACGACGCATTTTTCAGTCTTCGTTTTAGCCTAGGCTTCAACTCTCAACGATGTGAGGACACACCAGAGAGAACACGTAGTGCGGATTTCACGTTGAACTGCAGGTCCCTTTCTCCTTCGCTGGATAACTGGTGTAGATCAGAGACATGCAACTCACCGAAAAGGCATTTGTAATAATCCACTGAGACACATGAAATTATTATTACAATCTATATAAATAATTAAATTTATATCTAACCCTGAGAGCTCGAGCCCTACTCGGAATTATGCGGTTTTTCTTTTTTCTCAAATAAACTGCCACTCTTTGTGATAATGATCTCATTCTTTTATTGATTTCATCCCACCGTTCAGTCCAGATTCGTTTTCACACGAAAGTCTTAAACCATCGACGTGACTTAAATAAGTGTGCTCTAAAAAAGAGAATGAAGTGGTCTTATTGAAATGAAATCAAGGCCGTTCTCTGCGACCGCGCCTACCACTACGCACATGTTTTAATACATCCTGCTTATCCGTTACGCTAATAATTTATTGAGGGTACCTGACTAGATACCTCTATAGGGATTATTCAATATTATACAATCGGGTGATAAAAACAGATTCAGTGGTTCGTGAACGTGACGTTAGAAGAAAAAATTAATGAGTTTAGCCCCAGAACTTGAGTAAAAGGATTTATAGCAGATATTCCCACTTAAAGTATTTTTGTAATTACCAGAAAAGTTTATTAGACAGACCCCTTCTTACACAAACGACATGTTGACCAATCTGCTGGGATCTTCCAGTGTTCACTGTTAGCTAAACACTGTAAAATATCAGCGTTATGTTTACTTCTACTGAAGAGTAACCTAGGAGAGTTGTCGGAACATCGATTGCATGTGAAGAAACTGAAGAGGAACCAACCGTATGTACCCATGTAGTTTGCTGTCGTTTCTATTGTCATTTTAGAGTTTCCTTCGAGTATCGTTAAGTTACAAATGGATATAGGTGCAGGTCGAGTGTCATCAAAATAATCAGGACGCTCAACGCTAATAGGCTGACTTTTTTGGGACGCACCTGGAAACAGAGGTCACCCGCAGGCAGATTTGTTGAGTATCACTTACTACGCCCATGATAATGAAAGCAGGCCGAAACAGTGAATTAAAATTTGTACCAAGGCCAGAATACAAACCTGGGACTCCTACTCACTAGACAGATGCGCTAACCACGGCACGAGTATGACACTGTGAATGAATAACTGCAAGGATTACCATGGCCTAGTATGTCTCCCTCCCCATTACAAACTCCAATTCTCGCCTCAGTCCATGTCGATGTTCCCCTTCTTAATTCGTATCAGAACCGCAGAGACTCTCCAACGTTGGAATAGCACCTTCCTATTTAACGCAATGGGGACACTCCTGCCTGTACCTCAGGCGTATGTAAAATATTACTCATATAAATTATGTGTTGCAGAGACATGTTAAGTCTCAACTTCATCTATGATAATGAATACAGGCCGAAACAATGAACGAAAATTCCAAGATAATCGGTGCAGCTGTGTTAGCCACAGAGTCAGGAAGTAACAGTGCTTAGTACGTTTTAATAGTGAGCAGAAGACGTGGGTTCAAATCCCGGCCTTGGTAAAAAAATTTAATTCATTGCTTTGGCATGTATTCTCTATCATAGATAAAGATGAGACTTAATATGTCTCTGGAACATCTAATTTATATGATCATTATTTACTGCGTCGTTCACACAGTGAGTACTCACCTGGAAGCGCAGCTCCACGAGTGGAGGCTGAGCATAGGGGATGCCCAGGAATGCCGTGTAGGACGCATTGTAGACGCTCGTGGCCGTGGTCCCTCTAAGCGTGCCCTGCTGCACTGTCACCAGCACGTCGTCACCCTGTAGAAACGTCACCTCATTTCAATTACGAGTGAATACACGAGTTATAACAGTTATATTTTCTTTTATTCTGCAGAGTTGAACCATTATTATATTTTTATTGACAGGGTACCGTTAATATTTCGTAAGACTACGCTCTAAACACATGTTCACTAGGGTGGTCCTTAGTGGCAGGTAATTTTTCAGAAGGTAAAATTGTCATGTTCACAAATTAAAAAAGAAAAAAAATATGTACAATTTCTGCTCAGTTAGAAATAACTGCAAAGTGATTCGCGAACACCTTGCAGATGGAACATGATATACGAAACAGGTAATTTAAAAGTTGTAGACTTGACAGCAAAAAAAGTGGGTCACTGGCGAATACAACCAACATAACGTAGATGCGTTGCAGGTCCTCTAAACACCAAAACCCCATGGGGTACAGTCGTTTGACTGCACACAATGGGTACTGTAGGAGACTACTAGAGACCAAAGGTCTTTATGGCAGGCAGCCTAAGCGTCAACTAATATCGTCGTACAAAACATATTAGAAAACACGTTCTTAGCGATGAGACACCCCATAACACTCATAAACTAACCTTAATTACAACAAGTGACATTCCAAAAGTTCTGAGAAAACGGATTATTTTACATTATCGTACAGTAATCCATTGTCAAAATTAAATATTTGAGACAATATATGGAGTTACAGAGCTGAACGGCAATTGGAAAAAAGTTTTTCCCTCTCGAAAAGGTTTTCCATCCACGTTCTGAACGTCGCTCAACGGCGAGAGGCTCTGGAAATTGGATATTGAACGAACCAGTAAAAAACGCGATTAACAGCCACAAGCACTTTACGGAAATCTCAACATTAACAGCGAATAACCAGTAATATCATTGTTCTCGTAACACATCAACAGCTACGTGTACACAAATTTGAACTTTAAATCACATGACCAACATCGTCGTTCTGGCCCTGGATTCAAACCCAGCACCTATAGCCATTGCTAACTAAACTAAGCTTTGTTTGTTCCTTATTGAGACCCGATCACTGGGCATAAAGAGACGTGTAGACGTTTGCACTAATATCAGTTATCAATTCAGATCTTGAAAATAAATGACGAGAATGTTTGTACTGAACTGGGAATCCTGTCATAACAGTTACCTACCTGGAAACTACCCCCAACGACGTTTAATATGGTGTCATTCACAAGGAACAAGGTATGCTCATGTTTAAAATTTAAATGCCATCATGTAAAGCTTGTGACATTGATGCGAACCCAGCACCTAATCGGATTGTTAATGAAGTACGTAAAATCAGAAGTTAAATATCAAATATTTTCACCAATAGCGAGATGTTGTAACCTTAAATGACGACAGAACTGTTTTTGCCTGACTGGGATTCGAACCCAGCATCTAGTGCCGTCGTTTTCTAGCCAGGACGCCGGCCGGAGTGGCCGAGCGGTTCTACGCGTTACAATCTGGAACCGCTCGACCGCTACAGTCACAGGTTCGAATCCTGCCTCGGGCATGGATGTATGTGATGTCCTTAGTTAGGTTCAAGTGGTTCTAGGGGACTGATGACCTCAGAAATTAAGTCCTATAGTGCCCAGAGCGATTTGAACCATTTTTTTCTAGCCAGGAACAGACGATAAATAGCTATTGTTGGTTCACCAGAAGCGAGATGTGCGCATGTATAGCTAGACATCAGGCGTCGAAAAGTTCTGTGCAGAATGGAATTCAAACCCCGCACACTTGGTCATGAAGACACTTTAGCTATCAAATTCTTTTCCAATAATAGCGAGGAGTGGCATGTTTGTACTTTCAACGATGTGATGAAACGTTTGATCTTGTAATGTACTGATAAAAAGCTCATGATGTGGCTGTGAGTTGAAACGAACACGTTACAGCTGACAACGCACGAAGAGACGTTGAAAATGCAACTATTTTTCACAAGTAGTTCGGAGTGCAGATGCTAGGGCTTGAAATGAAATAATGAATATTTTGTGCTGACCAGGATTCGAAACCAGATAGGTGCCTTTCGAGGAGGCCTAGAAGAGTTTGCAATCTTGGGGAACACAGTGAAATCGAATTCGACTCCCAGTCCAGCACCACAACTTTCAACGTCTCAGTTTCAAATAAAGTAAGAGACTTGTGAACTTACATTGCCATGGATTCATTAAATGAAATACGTTTTCTAGTTTACGACGGCGTGCTGGTGACAGAGTCTCTGCCTTCCGGGGTTTCTCCATCTGTCACAGCTCAAACGAATGTCGCTCTGCCCCAGTCGGCAGCGAAGGGATGTTATCTTTACTGCGGATATTGAACTACGGAACTTACTGGCGTTCTGCACTTGGCGTTACTAGGGGTGAAGGACAATTACTTTGTGTTAAAAATCTACACCTGACGTGAAATGTGAACCTACACGTTTTACACATCAATACAAGATTAATCCACCAGACCACAGAACCCCCTGCCATGCATATAATTATGAAATGTAGGGTATTCATTTAGATGTAGATGCAGATGTCAAGGGAAGGGTAACAGGAAGGAGGGCGGGATCTGGGAATGAATAGGAGTGCAGAAGTGCAAAATACAAGCGTGAAATGCTTTCAAAGTATTGCTTACTTATATGTTGCCACAGTTCGTTTTATCTTAAGACCGAGAGATAAGGAAGGACTGTTTTCAGAACGAAGAATGTGTTATAGGGAAGGGGAGATCAAAGAATACGGTTTCATAGGTGTTGAGAGGAATGATAGCGAGTAAAGACAGCAGCAATTAAAAGAGACAATGTAGCGTCAATGGAAACCGCTAGATTTGTTTATAAAGTTTTGGGGGAGTGGAATAGAAGGGCACTTGCGGTGATAGTGTCAGAGAGAGTGTGAGAGAGAATAGAGGGGATATTAACAACGAGTAAACATAATATATTGCCTATTGTGTGAAGGACGGAGGTTGTATTCATGGATGGTGGAGAAGAGAGAGAGATATATTTGAAATAACAAAAACTACTGTGACAGAATCCATCTACGCTGATTAGTTTGTAAGTATCTAGACGGGGTATAAATGAAATCAAAATAGAATATTTAACAAACTGTATATTCAAAAGAAACCCACTTGAATTAAAAAGGCAATTCAAAGAAAAACTAACCCATATTGTATCTTTTCTGTTGCCACGCGATCTTCCACTAGCTTCCATTGAGGAAAAATGACGAAAAAGAAGACACAAAACATTTTATCCAGAATCCTTCATTTTTTGTACTTCTATCATGCGTCTTGGCATAGAATGTATAAGCCGTCGGACGTAACAGCCTGAAGAAGCAACTTCTTCTTAGGCTTCCAGGACACAGTCCCAAAGAGCGTCCGCAGTAGTTGGTTGGTTTCGTGGCCACTTCTCTGTTAATGTTCTGACGACCTCAGCCCACATGTTTTCCATGGGGTTCATATCAGCCGCCCGTGGCGTCCAGTCCATGACGTTGACGCCAATCGTGGAGAGCCGCTGCTGAACAAATGCAGACTTGTGAATAGGAGAATGGTCCTCTTGCAATGTGACGTCCCCTTCTGCGTACAGCATTCGCACTCACGGATGCATCACATTTTCCAATATGTGGGCATACTGCACGATGTCCAGAGTTCCTTCTATCATGTGAAGAATTCACGCCCCTCTCGCAGAAATCAAACCCAGCAGGTAACAGATAGCCGGCCACTTCTTCTCGTCATGGTTACATATTCGCGTCGATGGCGAGTCCCTTGCGGCCTGTAAACGATTCGTGGACCATCGTTACTGGTGGAAAACACCTTCTCATCAGTTAAAATGACGTTGTCCCACGACGCCCTCAGATGGAGCTCCGCAAATGCTAGCCGGTATAAAACGTTGTCTTCGCTGAGCTCTTGTTTCACAGCGGATCGTCGTGCATGCAGCCCAGCGTCCCTCAGCCTTCGGCGAATCGTGTCATTGGAGCCGAGGAAGTTGGTCTCCCGCCGCAACTGCTTCGCGTTCAGAAAGGGATTTACTCTGCTCCTAGACACTAGGTCCCTGTCTTCCTGCTGTGAGCTCACTCTCTTCCTGCCTGAGCCGGGAGCCCTGTTGGTGGTTACTCTTTCAAGGCAGATCCTCCACCATCTCGTTGCATTGGTATGTGGTACGCCATACCGTCTGCCAGCTTCTCTGATGGAACATCCTCCTTCTTCAGTGAGAGCGACGACTCTATCTCAAATAGACCTCTCCAGTGAGCCATTACGGCAGACAGCCTGATGTGTATTTCTGCTTGTCGCTCTTATACTGATGCCAGGAGAGGAGGTAAACATATTTACGTCAAACGGAGTGGCAGAGGCAGAGGCATGTGGCGCAGCCGTGCTGGCTCGTCCCGGGCTGTTGACCCACCGACGCCACCGCCAGCTCGCTCACTTCCGTCTCGCCTCGGCCATCCTGGTTGGCCCGTAGCTCGCGAGCCGCGGCTAGTACAGACCCAGGTCGCAAGGCCACGATCACCCCTTGATGGATCAAAAATTACACCTAACCTACCCAAGTCTGTAGTATGAACTAACGCAGCTACAGCTATTATGCTATAATATGTGCAGGCACACCTACAGTTGACGATTCATTCAAATATTTGACGAACAATACGTTCAAAATTACATTTCATATTTCACCTAGCTAGCAATAGCATGACGCAGGAAACTACGGTTTCTTGTAAGCGCTCTGCATTAGATGTAGCCTTAAGAAAACGTGTGTTCAACCACGACAACTAAGCGTAATGTGAAAGTAAACAGGTTTGGCGGCAGATTCTCCAAAGAATAGTATATACGTAGTATATAACACACGTTTTGTGCCCATATAACATGTACTCAGTGTCTCTGAAACAATACGTGCTGCACGACGGAAATTACTTTCTGCTGAGGCACTTCATTTCCATTTCAATGATACACGACTACTAGAGAACATTGCTCTTTACGCCAGTCAATCCACTTGTAAATTAACACCATGATATCGCAGATACTAGGCAACACGTTACTAGGGATGAGAAAGGCCTTAAGGTTTGCAACTAAAAATGCTACTCCTAGCTACTACTGAATAAGAATTTGATTGTTAACGTGTCTTCATAACCATATGTGCGGCGTTCGACTCTCAGTCAGAATAGACGTTATCGTCGTCTTATTTCTAGTTAAACGTGCGCACATCTCGCTAATGGTGGACCAACATTGGATATTTCTCGTCTGTTCCTGGTTAGACAACGACGGCGTTAGGCGCCGGGTTCAAATTCCAGTCAGGAAATATAACTTCACTCGTCATTTAAGGTTCGAGGCTCGCTACAGGTGACAAACTGTGATATCTACATTTTGATTTTACGTACTTATTCAACAATCAGATTAGGTGCTGGTTCAAATGGTTCAAATGGCTCTGAGCACTATGGGACTTAACATCTGTGGTCATGAGTCCCCTAGAACTTAGAACTACTTAAACCTAATTAACCTAAGGACATCACACACATCCATGCCCGAGGCAGGATTCGAACCTGCGACCCTAGCAGTCGCGCGGTTCCGGACTGAGCACCTAGAACCGTTAGGTGCTGTTTTCGCATCCTTGTCACCAGCATTACATGATGGCATTTCAATTTTAAACATGTGCATCCTTTGTTCCTTGACAATGCAATAATATACAACGTCTTTCGAGGTAATTGTCATGTTAGGGTTCCTGATTTAGTACAAACATTATCTTCATTTACGTTCAAGTTGAGAATTGATAACTGACACTGGTGCAAACGTCAATATTTGACGTTTCTTTCTGCCTAGTGATCGAGTCTCGATAAGGCACAAAGCTTTGCTTGGTTAACAATGGCTTTACGTTCTGGGTTTGCATCCGGATCCAGAACGAAGACGTTGGCCATGTCATTTAAAGTACAACTTTGTGTAGAAGTAACTTTTGATGAGTAATGTGAACAATGATATTACTTGTGATTTGCTGTTCATGTTGCTATTTCCGTAGAGTGCTTGCCGCCGTTAATCAAGTTTTCTATTAACTGCTTAGAATTACATAAAGCTGATGCGAAACCACTCCCCGTTGAACGTTGAACGACGTTCAACATGTGTTGGGTAAACCTTTTAGATAGCAAAGAACTTGCCATACAACTTTATAAATCCATATACTGTCTCAAATATTTAATTGTGCTTCAGGATTACTGAACGATTTATGTGACGAAATTAGTTGTCCCTTAATGTTTGAAATGTCACTTATTGTAATTAAGTTCAGTTTACAAACGTTAAGGACTGTCTGATCTCTTCTGTACTATCGTAGTGTTACTTTACATCTGGACGGACTGTCATACGGCCAGTGTTCTCTAGTAGTCTCTAGCGGTACCCATTGTGTATCTTACAATGACTGTACTGTGGAGGGTTGCGACGATGTGCAACACGGATATGCTATGTTGGTTACATACATTCAGGTGCAGCCAACTCTTTGGAATTCAGGTGTGACCCACTTTTTTTGCTGTCGAGTGTACATCTTTCTGATTTTCACTGTTTCCTTTTTTTTATCGTAAGAAATAATTATGGGCGCAACTTCCAAGCCACCTTAGCGTTTGTTTAAAAATATTCATAACCAAATTTTCCACAAATTTCTGGCAAATGTGAAAAATGATAACAGGAATAAGTTTATAGGACGAATACACAAGATTTCAGTAAGACAGATGCGTTTTTATTTACAGCTTATAGAAACAAAACATGTTGAGCTCAGATATAAATTAAACATTTATTTTCCTGAGAGGTGGTTTGGTAGCGGTAAAGTATTTTTCCATTCTTCAGCAATGACCTCTAAAATAAATCCTTTTTCATTTTCATCTTTCGTTGGAATGTTACACTATGTGATCAAAAGTATCCGAACATCTGTCTAAATATGACTTACAAGTTCGTGGCGCCCTCATCGGTATCAATATGGTGTTGGCACACCCTTAGTCTTGATGACAGTTTCCACTTTCACAGGCATACGTTCAATCAGGTGCTGGAAGATTTCTTAGGGAATGGTAACCCATCCTTCACGGCGTGCTGCACTGAGGAGAGGTACCGATGTCAGTCGGTGAGGCCTGGCACGAAGTCGGCGTTTCAAGACATACCAAAGATGTTCTATAGGATTGAGGTCAGGACTCTGCGCAGGCCAGTCCATTACAGGGATGTTATTTTCGTGTAACCACTGGCTGTTCATTATAAATAGGTGCTCGATCGTGTTGAAACATGCAGTCGCCATCCCCGAATTGCTTTTCAACAGTGGGAAGCAAGAAGGTGCGCCGGCCGGAGTGGCCGTGCGGTTCTAGGCGCTACAGTCTGGAACCGAGCGACCGCTACGGTCGCAGGTTCGATTCCTGCCTCGGACATGGATGTGTGTGATGTCCTTAGGTTAGTTAGGTTTAATTAGTTCTAAGTTCTAGGCGACTGATGACCTCGGAAGTTAAGTCGCATAGTGCTCAGAGCCATTTGAACCATTTGAACCAAGAAGGTGCTTACAACATCAATGTAGGCCTGCGCTGTGATAGTGCCACACAAAACAGCACGGGGTGCATGCCCCCTCGATGAAACACACGGCTACACCATAACACCACCGCCTCATAATTTTACTGATGTCATTACACACGCTGGCAGATGACGTTCACCGGTCATTCGCCAATCCCACATCCCGCCATTTTCTTTACCGTGATTCGTCACTCCACTCAACATTTTTTCACTGTTCAATCGTCCAATTTTTACGCTCCTTACACCAAGCGAGGCGTCGTTTGGCATTTACCGGCTTGATGCATGGCTTATGAGCAGCCGTTCGACCATGAAATCCAAGTTTACTCACCTCCCTCCTAACTGTCATAGTACTTGCAGTGGATCCTGTTGCAGTTAGGAATTCCCTTGTGATGGTCTGGATAGATGTCTGCCTATTACACATTACGAGCCTCTTTAACTGTCGGCGGTCTCTGTCAATCAACAGACGAGGTCGGCCTGTACGCTTTTGTGCTGTATGTGTCCCTCCACGTTTCCACTTCATTATCACATCGGTAACAGTGGACCTAGGGATGTTAAGGAGTGTGGAGATCTCGCGTACACACGTATGACAAGTGACACACAATCACTTGATCACGTTCGAAGTCCGTGAGTTCCGTGGAGCGCCCCATTCTGCTCTCTCACGATGTCTAATGACTACTGAGGTAGCTGATATGGAGTACCTGGCAGTAGATGGCAGCACAATGCTCTTAATACGAAATACGTATGTTTTAGGGGGTGTTCGGATACTTTTGATCACATAGTGCATAATCTTGACTGAGTCTGATACAAAATTGTTAAGGCTTTCGTGGCCACTTGTTGACAAACTGCCTATTGGCTTCTGTCTCGGGTTCTTCGGCCGACGTTCATCTAATGATTTTTCTGACGTTTCGCCAGCACGAGTGGCTGGCATTGTCAAAGCGTCACCCTCCATTGCCGGTGGTGAACTGGAGCCGAGCTCGCGGCCGCAGACTAAAGGTACCTGGCGCGCCAACGTCAGAGGGCTTCTCCGCGGTCATTTCCGGTGCGGTTCTCTTGCTACCTGCGACGGTCGTTCGCTGCAGTACGGGAAGACAGGATTCGTGTACCTTAAGGCCTTCCTCTTTCTTGTTCAAACTGTTCGCGTGTTTTTGTATTTCTACAGCTTCTCTGAACAAGCGCGTGTGATAGTGCCTCTCTACATCCAGAATTTCCGTGTCGGCGAATTTTATTACGTGGTCGGTCGCATTCAGTGCGTGCTCTGCCACGGCCGATTTCTCCACCTGCCCCAATCTGCAATGTCGCATAAGCTGTAGAAATACAAAAACACGCGAACAGTTTGAACAAGAAAGAGGAAAGCCTTAAAGTATTTTTTTTTTTTACCCATTCTTTACTTCCGTTTGCCTCCACGTTAACTTCAGCCATATTACGCGAAATTGATCTTGGATCGCTATCATCGAATATTGATTGAGATATAATTTCAGGAAGTAAGTATCAGATGTGACTGCATAATTTTTTCAGTTTTTAATCAATATTGTGATAATTTATCAGTTTACGGTTGAATATGAAATCCTGATAAGTTTCTTTAATTGCCTCTGATCACAGAAACCACGTCCATAGGTACACTGAAGGAATGACAATGTGTATTGTTCTGAAAGAATCATTTTCCTCTTGAGATAAGAGAAATTAACCTTGAAAGAGATATGTTATAAATACATAGATTTCCTTCATTGCTCCGAATAGAGGTTTGTCAACGAGATTTTCCGCATTTTTAATGTAATATTTTTTAAGCCTTTGAATTCGTCATAGACTTTAAAAACAGTAGGAATTCATACAGACAACATCCTGAATCACAGATACTGACAATAACAATATAAATTCACGTAATAACTTTTGTGAAAAGTCTCTAACTCTATTGACATGGCAACCATTAGTTGATGTTCTTAATATTAACTTTGCAGCAACAGTTCATCTTTAGCTTCAAGTATGTTACATTCTAATCAAGTTCATGACAATTGGCTCTGATTTGAATTATAAGTCTACAAGCGGCTGTAAATAAAACCGAAAAATTAAATTTCGGGTGAAAGTATGAGAACTTCATGGTAGCAGAGCATTTTTTTTTTCAACAAAGTATTAGAAGATGTAATGTAGAGAAAGTAGAAAAATTAAGGATATCCTAGAGATCACAAAGTGAGTCAATATGGGAAAAGGTATTTTGGAATCCATAAATATGTTCTACAATTCAATCAAGAACGTTTACCCTTTACCAGACTTTTATTACTCAGAACATTCCAAGGCGCTGAAAGAAAGATTTGTACATGATGAAGGGGACAATATAGGCCGTTTGAAAAAGATTCATCAAGTTTCACAGGTCTGTATCTTCTACATGAATGGGAATAATAACTTGGGGTGACTTTTAGCTTTGGCAAAGAGACACAAAGTCTTTATTTTTCAAAGAACCATTAGATTTTACAAGGATAAATCTTTTACATGGCATGAACATACTCACTTGACGTACTTTTTACAATTACTTGTAAATTCAAAGTTCTGATTTCACTTTCATAAATTTCCATTGTGCCTTCCATGGGTAGCACGGCGAAATGCACATTTGACAGGCAACCATGTAGCACGTCCTCGCGATCCCGTCCGGCATTGTCCCTGTTGCTACCGAACGTCGCACTTAGCCAAAGTTGTCGAATCGCCGGCCACGTAGATGGACGCTTACACAAACCATTCCAAAAAGAAATCAGGGGAACTTGAAGGTGTAATGTACCACACAAAAAAGAATAAATAAAATGATGAAGTGATATTTGTGAATGTTAATTCTTCGAGAGGCGAGACATACCACATTGACAACAGCAGGAGTGTAATGATAATGACATGGAGAAGTAGAATTTCATATGAGTGATAAAACCGCAAATCCTACTTCGTTGAATAATATCACGTTACTTGAGATGCTCACATTCTTGTAAAACTCAGACTGAGATATCATCGTTGGAGAGCGGAACATCTTGGTAACGCAGGACCGTGAGGTATAACGAACGATTTGCCCCATAAAAGCAATGATAATCGGACTTCATGAAAGGAAAATTAGATCGCAGGCTCGACTTGAGAAAACGTAACTGTACATTCGGTAGTGCGTTGATGGCACGTCACCCACCCGTCCACTTCAATTGGTTCAAATGGCTCTGAGCACTGTGGGACTTAACTTCTGAGGTCATCAGTCGTCTAGAACTTACAACTACTTAAACCTAACTAACCTAAGGACATCACACACATCCATGCCCGAGACAGGATTCGAACCTGCGACCGTAGCGGCCGAGCGCTTCCAGACTGTAGCGCCTAGAACCGCTCGGCCACCCCGGCAGCCAACGTCCACTTCCAGAGGCTTATTAGATAGATACATATCAACGGTTGACAGTTAGTAGGACAGCATCATAAAAATGTCGGAAACGAATTAAAGAAAGGGCATTTCCCGTTATTAAGTATGTTACAAAATAAAATACAGAACCTCTTACTCTGCACGTCCATTCCAGAGAGCGAACAAGAAGCAAAGCGCGAGAACTGAATCAAGAACAATTTGTACATCAGTTTTTTTCTTCAAACATATGATTCACATATTTCACATAGAATTTATCATATGCGCTAGTGATGTAGTCTGAAGCACATTTACATTCTTACATTAAATAACTAATCGTTACAGAGGCCAATGGTGCAATGTGAAATCCGTACTGTTCTTAGGGTCCACCCATCTTTGAGAGAGCTCATTGTTAAGAAAAGCTCCTAGATGCAGTTACCAATGTGGCGGTGCTGCATTTTTTGGACATGCTCTCAGAACTGAGGAAGAATCCATGTCTCCAATATGTCCGTAATAAATGAACGATTCGCTAATCTTTTTTCCCGATAAACGGCGTAAGACGCATGAAGCTTTGGAAGTCCCTTTATGCAGGAATTTGGAATCTGACAGCTGTGTTTTCCGTATTTTTATGCTTTTACGATTCAAGTTGCCACTCAAATTGAACGTACGTTCATCACTGAACACCAAATATGAGACTATACTTCTTTCTTCCATCTCCACACTGAGACACGTAACCCTACATGTGTTTTCACCATAATGAAGGGCTTGTTGCGATGGAATCCTGTATTGGTTGAAAAATAAACGGGGTAACAAAACGCGTCCATAAGCCACATGATGAATGGCTAAGACTCGGCTAGCGCGACGAGTTATGTGGACTATATGCAAGACTCTGCTGAATGCGTGCTACGTCACAGTGGTGACCGGTGGATTTCGCCTTACATAAACTACCAGTGTCTTGAAACTGCTCCTGCCATTGTTAAATGCTATGACCAGTAGGAGGTGTAATGCCGCACAGTTCTAACTTAAACGCAACCATTCGAATGGAGAACCCAAATCGTCTTTTGGACAGTCTTGTCTCGAAGCACAATGGCCAATGAACTAGCGAGCGAGCTAGCGAGCTTTAAAGCGAGACCTCTACCGGCAGCCGCATAAACCGGCAACTTACGGCTGGCACAAAGGCATACATTTAGTTCAGACGCACAAGAAAAAATGTTCTCAAATCTTCATCCATTTCACCTTGTAAAACACTGTGTGTCGTCAAATTCCACACCGTTCCTTCCTTTATGGGGAGTATATTACATTCTTGCTCATATGCGAAGCGTAACGAAAAAGAGGGAAACATGAGGGAAATTCGAAGGCACGAATGGAAGTACAGGCAGACGGTCTCGCAAATGAACGTTTAGGTACCAAGATTAACAGTCGCGAGGCGTTATATACGAGATTAACGTTTTAAAAGTTAGTAGCAGAAACAAAATAAATTATCTTTCTTCTTAAATACTAAGAGTATTAATCGTAAAACACTTATCAGGAAAAAAATTATGGCACTTTTATGGCGAAAAGACAATCATAGACAGCTGCTAGTGCTACTCGAATAAAAAGAAAGCCGTTTCTGACATGAAACATAAATTTGAGATTCCATATTCGTTAAGACATACGTATCAGGTTGGAGAAATTAATACATTTTTTAGAGTGTGAAGATATCAGAGCCGAGTTTAAAGCCTCCAACGACGAAAATACAAGGACCGCACAAGAAGTATAGAGCGGAATCGATATGCTAATCAGGCAAAATCGCTGTGACCATACGGGCAATCGTCCCAGCGACACACCAGTTTGAAGACACCCGTTTTGGCAAAACAACGTGGCCTGCTGCATGAAGAAGTCAGTAACATCCTGCTGCACATCCTCGTCCGACAGGAATCGTCATTAGTTCGGGGTTTCTTTTAAGGGAACGACAGCGTGATAATCGTGCCTCTCACTGGCCTCCCAGATCGACCACCATCTTGTGTCGAACCGCAACCAGCGCGGAACTTGACGCACTATTCCACAACGGTGGTTTTCGAGAGACATGTTGATCCTTACATATTCTTCATTCTCTGATGGATGTCCACCGGTGATTGTCCTTCGGCAGCCAAGAAAAGAATGATAGCAGGTTAGCCCTTTATGGATGCATACGGTAGTAGTGTCGTTATAATTTACGTTTCCGCATTTAACGAACACACGTCGGGAAGCCACGAATGCCACACTAATACCTTGCCAATATGTCTATACTTACAAATCCGCACTACGTTGCATATACGACGCAGTAACGCCCCCAAGCAGAAACTGCACTGCGATGTACACATTGTCACGGGTGAGATATTGCTGAAGGTGGCGCTGCGTTTACCTTGACCATGACCGCCAACCAGAGCAGAAGAAGGACGCACGTGGGAGACATTTTTATTGCCTGCGTGGTTACTCATCTGGCTTATAACTGCGACAAAAGGTAATAGCCACGTCCTCAGTAAGCAAGTCGCTGTACAAAGGTCAGCAGGCTAGCATGTGGAGGGAGAAATTGAAAACAGACAGTGTCCGTTATTAGCCGTATACACATTATCAGATTTTAATCAGACTCTTTGATAAAATGTCTACTCTGTTGCCGGGGTTCAAGAAACTGATTAAAGTGGCAGCATCTAATGGTTTCACAGTCCAGAGATAGCAAAAGAGTAACTGACGTATGTACTTCTGCATAGTTTACAAGTATGCCGCACGTCTGTGTCGTAGCACTGAAGCACCGAAAATTACACAAAGCATTACAAAGTCATCATACACGTAGTGTTTCGACAAGCAAAGTGGCCATTTGTGGGAAAGAAGTTTGCTTATGAAAAACAAACCAAAAACACACAGATATCCCAAAAACGTATTAGTTCACATTTAATCTTACAGAAACTTTAAGGTAGACAGTTTTTTTTTCTTCAACATTATTGCTCTTCTTCTCTTCACATAATTCGATAAATGCAACACGAAACACACGTCAAATTGCGACGGAGGTCAGTACGTACTTTGGTAAGAGTAATTCCGTCCGCAATGTGCAAATAATGGAAGGTCGCACAGTAAGTTTCTCATTCGAGTATTGCGTTTGGATCTACGTTGTTTTTGAGAAAATTGTGTCACACCCAGTGTCAGAAGGAGAAACGTCTAAAGGGCACATGCCAGACTTCCACAGCGGCAGGATCGTGGCATATCAACACCGCCGTTTATTGTACCACGATATTTGTTGTTGGAACTGGTAGGGATCCACAACTGTCATGCGAGTACGGAATCTATTGTTTCTGGAGAGCCACACTAAGCGCCACGCAGGGTCTCAACGGCCGCACACGACTAGCGCCACAAGGCTACGCATTGTTTCTCCGGTTGTGCAGTGTCGTACAGCTTGAGCTCGTTTGCGGCAAGACAGGAGTTCACACGGACAGAGATATTGTTGTGGGTCTCCACGGTTTACGAAACAGACGCGGCTTTTTCTTCTAAACTCTGATGTACCTACGATGGCTTCGCTGTTCGCTGGCCACCCGAGTGATCCTTGCCTCTATCTACCACCAGCGCTGCACACCGCTAGTTGGAGCTTGCGCGAGGAAAAAATATACCTTACGCTGGATCGAACCGTCGAAGTGGAGGGGCGCACTTATTAGCCACCGACCGCGAGAAGCTTTTACCTATTCCCAGCGCCCAGGAGTAACCAGCATGGAGCTACCTTCTTCAAGTCGCAGTCCACCACTCCATCAGTGTAACTCTGCGTCGATACCGGTACAATGAGCCCTCCATCGAATTAAAGCCCCTAAAACCTGCAGAACGTGGCTGTCCAAATGTGTCGATCGTCGATCCCAGGTTTCCTTGTGGTCACTAGGATTTTCCCCCAATCCTTAGTCTTCGCTCTGATGAACACATTACAACTTGTGATTTTTCTCAACTCGTTAGGTGAGTAATGGTGGTGCGCTCTTACACGATACCTCCACCGCACATCTACTGTTTGACAATGTCCGCTACCCTGAAACATTACGCCAGGGAAAGGGAGGTTTCCAATAGTTTCATTGGTTACCACTGAGCGAAATGCCAAAGGGCTACATTGTATCGAAAAGGAAGGCAGGATACTAGTGACTATGTCACTCGTGGCCCGACACTTCGGACTATTTACTTATCATTTACTCCAGGTAACCCATTCCTGAACAGGTATTCGTATAGGCAAGATTCCTCTATCCACATTCGAGGGGCCACTGTCGATGAGCCTACTACTAGCGTTAGAAAGAATACTTTCGATACGTAAGACGAGTTCTCGCCGAATTCGTTTACGCGAGTCTCTACTGCAAATAGTTGCTCCATACCGGTTGCCGTTTACATGCGTAAGAGATAGGAA
The DNA here is from genome assembly GCF_023864345.2 of Schistocerca serialis cubense. Taxonomy (NCBI): domain Eukaryota; kingdom Metazoa; phylum Arthropoda; class Insecta; order Orthoptera; family Acrididae; genus Schistocerca; species Schistocerca serialis. The sequence goes on along the minus strand of NC_064641.1, from coordinate 432,069,577 downwards.
AAGAGAAATATAGTGAATTATAGTAGAGGGTTATTACAAATGATTGAAGCGATTTCACAGCTCTACAATAACTTTATTATTTGAGATATTTTCACAATGCTTTGCACACACATAAAAAAACTCAAAAAGTTTTTTTAGGCATTCACAAATGTTCGATATGTGCCCCTTTAGTGATTCGGCAGACATCAAGCCGATAATCAAGTTCCTCCCACACTCGGCGCAGCATGTCCCCATCAATGAGTTCGAAAGCATCGTTGATGGGAGCTCGCAGTTCTGGCACGTTTCTTGGTAGAAGAAGTTTAAACACTGAATCTTTCACATAACCCCACAGAAAGAAATCGCATGGGGTTAAGTCGGGAGAGCGTGGAGGCCATGACATGAATTGCTGATCATGATCTCCACCACGACCGATCCACCGGTTTTCCAATCTCCTGTTTAAGAAATGCCGAACATCATGATGGAAGTGCGGTGGAGCACCATCCTGTTGAAAGATGAAGTCGGCGCTGTCGGTCTCCAGTTGTGGCATGAGCCAATTTTCCAGCATGTCCAGATACACGCCTGAAACTTGCCCGCACGCGTTCAACCGTTTCCTCGCTCACTGCAGGCCGACCCGTTGATTTCCCCTTACAGAGGCATCCAGAAGCTTTAAACTGCGCATACCATCGCCGTATGGAGTTAGCAGTTGGTGGATCTTTGTTGAACTACGTCCTGAAGTGTCGTTGCACTGTTATGACTGACTGATGTGAGTGCATTTGAAGCACGACATACGCTTTCTCGGCTCCTGTCTCCATTTTGTCTCACTGCGCTCTCGAGCGCTCTGGCGGCAGAAACCTGAAGTGCGGCTTCAGCCGAACAAAACTTTATGAGTTTTTCTACGTATCTGTAGTGTGTCGTGACCATATGTCAATGAATGGAGCTACAGTGAATTTATGAAATCGCTTCAATCATTTGTAATAGCCCTGTATATAGTTACATAAATTAAGGTATTAGAGATTTAACTGTCAAAGAGGAGAGACAAAACTTGACTCTCACTGCAGTTAATGTACCGCTACCTGAGGAAGGAAATAAAGAGGAGCCTACAGAGTTCTACACAAACTGCAGTTAGTTTGGGACATATATACAACAAGCATAAAACAATATTGACCGGACATTTAAACATGAGGGTAGGGAATAAAACTATCCCAAATATTATGTGAACACTGGGAGAAAACTTCATAAATAACAATGGAACATTGAGAGATTTGTTTCTTTTAACAAAGTAAAGATAACCATTATTTCCTTCTGCAAAAAGCTAGCCATTACTTCACATGGTAAGCTCGAGGATTTAAATCTACTATTGATTTAATTACCATTGATGAAGAAAAAGATACAAGTTCATAGAGGCGATGTAACGTACAGTACGTTCTGACCATTTCTTGGTGATATCTGAAATAGATATATACCTCCTACGGAGAAAGAACGAAAAGTTCACACATGGAAAAATGAAGGAAGAAATCCACATAGGACATCTACTAAATACGAGCATACGAGATCTGTACCACATGACACTTAATTAAGAAGTGGAACGGGAAGAAGAAGCGGAATAAATAGAAATGGAATGGAAAAATCTAGAAGCTGAGGTTAAGAAAGCATCTGGTGACGCCTTAGGAAAGAGGAAGAACATGAGAAGGAAGAAAGGGTTAAAAATCTGGATGCCAGGATTAGATACTGTTATGAAGTAAAAACAAGACTTTAAGAATGTTAAGAAACCAACAAAGCAGAATCATCAAATTTATAAACAAGACAGAACTGCGGCAAATAGCAAATCCGGAAAACGAGTTGGTCAACATTTTTCTCATAGTTTTATAAGCATAACAGAGGGCGATGTTCACGGAGAGTAAAAGATAGCTTGAAAAACAACGAAAATATTCAGTCAAGCAGAGAAAGAAGTTCTGAAATAAATAACATCCACAAAGCAAGATGGACAGCACATTACATGAACCTGTGATATGAAGAAACCAGCTCCATAGAGAATAAAGAGAATAAAATTGAAATAGGATTTGTAGACGATTTATGTTTGAATGAATTATGAGAAGCCCTCAGTTCCACAAAGAAGAAAAAAGCTACTAATCAGGAAGTTAAAAACACTGAAAAGTTAAAATAAGGAGGTATACTATTACAACAGGGCTGAAACAAGTATTTAATATGCGCTGGAGAAATGGAGTTATTCCTAAAGCATGGTCACAAACAGAAGTGATATCACAGTTTAACAAAAAAAGACCGCAGCAACTGCGAGAACTATAGAGGACTCAGCCTGCTGGGCACTGCATGTAAAGTTTACGCAAGAATAGTGAACCAGAGGTTACAGATTGTAGCTGAGAGTTCATTAAGCGAAGAACAAGCGGATTTTCGGAGGGACTGGTCGACAGTAGATGCACTATTTATAATAATCGAAAAACAGAGAGAGTATAATATGAAAATTAATATAGCATCCTTTGATTTTATTGAGGCATTAGATAATGTTCATAGGAAGGAGCTTGAATAATTACGATGGAAAACCTAAAAAACGTTTTAAGGAGTGTACAAACACACTGTTGTAATTTTAGATGTAAGTAGTACTCTAAGTAAAATAGCTTATGACAATCAAAGTCGTTAGACAATGGCGCAACATTTCATCGGCAATTTTTAACATTTATTTAGATGATTCAGTTCGGAAATGGAAGGAGATTTTTAATTCTGGGGTTAAGAATAACCGAAATCCTCGCTTGAATTGCCTTTTATATGCAGGCGACGCCTCGTTGCTTGCGGAGAATGAGGATGAGTTACAACGGGGAACACATTTATTAGCTAGGATCTGTGAAGAGTAAAATTTGGCAATTGCAGAAAAGGAGGTAAATTCAATGGCTTTTGAAGAAAAACATTCATTACAGACAAAAATTGCGATTAGTAACAGGACAATGGACGTCGGCAAACATTTTAACATGTAGGTTCTGTAGTCACGTATAAGTGTGACGAAGATTTAGAGAACAAATTAGCAATGCTTGCGAGTGCATGTGGAAAAATAAACAGAGGTCTTAAAAACATAATTAAGAAGGAAACAAGATTGAAATTTTATAAGTCAATGGGAGGTCAAATGCATATTTACGGAAGTCAGTCGTGAGTCATAAATGAAGGTCAAGAAAGTCGCATACAAGCAACAGAGATGAGGCTTTAAAGAGCAGTAAAGAGCTGCACAAGAGTCAACATATTTCGAAATTCGGAAGTTAGTGAATGACTGAATGTATTTAATATCCTCAATAAAATAAGAGAAAACAGGGAAAACTGGAACGAAAATCAGGAAGAATTAGTGGAAAGATCAACTTCCCACATAAGAAGGTTTAAGCCATTTGGGAGAAGATATCAAGAAAGGCTGAGGAAATGATGGGTCCCATAACAGCAAAAAAAAGCCTAACACTCGAAGGAAAGATGATCATGACGACGCCGTCTACCGTAACCGGACAAAAGTAGGAACTGGCAGGTCCAAGACAGATATTTGGGTGATCGCCGGTTAGTGTGTGGAGGGTGACATCGTTGACCCACACTGGCACAACGATAACTAACGAATCCCTAGAAAAATTCCCTACTAGACACCTATATGATGACCCACAGCTAATACATAACTACATACCGTACCACTTATCAAACCACAAACACCTGTCCATCCCATCGGTTCTAAGGACCGCCATCAACGACAGGACAAAAAAGCTGTCCCCCATTAGAACTCTTAAAATACTACAAATTATAACTGATCGTACAGTTACCTCCTCTCAGTCACCTTCCCTTCTTATTCAAATCCTCAACCTATTCTGTCCAGATCTAAAATTCCTAAACTTATATACCCATCACCCGAGATCAGGAAAAACGTCACAAATCTCTCATAAAAAAACATATTCTTAAAATACCGAAACATTTCAATTCCAAACTGACCTGTGCAAAATTTTCTGTCGTCACAAGGAAAAAAATTGGGCTCACTATAGCGCTGATCGTGTTGTGTATAGTAATGAAATTCTCTTTATTGAAACGAACTGCATCTCCATCTTTTTATACGCAGGCGACGCGTCGTTGCTTGCTGAGAATGAAGACAAACTTGCAAACTTCATGAGAACCAGTTTTCTATAATGTGCAAAAATGGCTAATATTTATATCACGGTCGCTCCTATACCAAGCGGGAAATTCAGAACATAGTTAAGTAATCTAGAGTTACTTTTGATAAAATGACTACACGAAATTAAAGGATAAATACTTAATCAAAGCATCATCGCTATATATCCTTGGCAAAATATAAACCCCAAAGGCAAGTGACAAACACCTCTTCTGGTATTTCTTTACTTATATTTACTTGTAATGTGAACTAAATACATCATTTCATAATGTCAACACCTCTTCTGGCACAAGTATCGTCAAATCGTAATTGAATCGGCTTATCTACCCGCGTCCGAAAGAAAGTGAGGATAAGTTGTTTACCAAATATTAGCTGCGTGATAAGATAAACTTAAGAGCCACTCATCATATCATCAAGACAGAAGCACTAGAATCACACCTCCAGCAAAAATAAAAATTTATACAACCAGTCCAAAGATTTGAAATCTCAGATTTTCCTGGATTATACAATGTTAAGATAACTTACAGGAATGCGGCCGGGTGCAGCTTTGTCTTGAAGATGACAGGGTGGTCTCCTGTCAAAATATCGGCAGTTGTAGACGACATTACTCAGCTGCATTCCCGTAAGTTATCTGAACAGTGCATAGATTTTGTTCTGTAGTAGAACGTTACTCGCATAATTAGCTCTAGCTCCAGATCTGCTGCAAGAAACCCGCTAATTGGAATTTCAGTAAATATTTGCAGTGCATTTAATATCATGAGATTAAATCTCCTTGCTATGGAATTAGTATTTATTTTAAATTTAGAGTAAGTCCATGGTTGCTAACAACACTGTAATCGGAATGAAATTGATGCAAAGGTTTTCTGGGTAGACGATATATTATTCTCATTTTTAATTATTTTATTAAGCCTTCTATCAACCAACACATTTCATATTGTTGTGTTTCATTTATTATCTACAACAAACTTTTTATAACAGTTACTTTTCTCGTCTTTACAAGTTTCGATTAAGCGTTTACTGTAGTCTAGTTGTGAAACCATCTGTATTCGCTAACACAACGGAAAATGGCTTAAATGCTAAGATTTTATGGCCATCTTCGAAGAAAATTCAGAATCTACACAACCTGTCCTTGTTTTGTACAAGGCACATCACTATGTCCAAACGAAACATCGAATATTTCTTAGTTGCAATCACTTGATATTTCTTCTTCTGTTTCCTGGCCGTAACTCGTATGTTCATAGGGTCAACATGTCATGATTTGACAATGTTAGCCTTAGGACGGCCGGATGCTCTTTCTGTCGCCACTCTTCAAACCCCCCCCCCCCTCCCTCCCCACCCTCCCATCTCTGTAGGAAATTATTACATCTCACCTGTCTGCATCTAGTGATATCCCATGTGAATGTGTGAGAATGTGTTTCGAAATGTTCGGGAATCATGTAACTAATCGGAGGTGTTGGGACCAGTCCAGCATTCACCTAGTTAGACGTGTAAAACCGACTAATACCATTGAGGTTGGCCAGCACACCAGTCACCGGGCGGATTCGAGCCGGGGCTGGCGTGTCTGCCGAAACCCAGAAGCGACGTGATGACACACTCAGCTATCCGGACACGAAAAGTCAATGGATATATGTTGATATAATCAGCCTTATTTTTAACCGACTCTACTGTACATAAGCCCAAGGCTTCCTCCTTTTCTGTAATTGATTATCCATAATTTCTACTACCCTACATCCTCATATTGGAGTACACAGAAAGTCTACACCCAGGAAAATGATTATAAATATTCATCATTACAATTAGAATTGAAATTACGTTCTTCCGTCCCGTATTCAATAACTATTTCTTTATCCATTGGTTTTCTGTAGTTACAAGCTACATTTCTACTACTGACTTTCAGATTAACTTCCACAGAATTATAACTTCTTATCTGTCCAAGAATATATTGAGACATACGGGCATCCTCATTGCAACTGCTAGTAATGCTTCACTTTTAACCTTTCCCACATCTATAGTGTCGACATGCTCAATATTTCCAGCTTGTAATTTTCCACATTCTGTTTCTTCTTTCTATTACATGTCTTCTATTCTGAATTCATCAGCTAGAATACGCTGGCTCAGTATCCAATATGAAGAGGAGCTTCATATCGTGTTTATCGTTAACCTCTAACTTTTACTTGAAACCGCGTATTTATCTACTTTGAAGCATTTCTTTTTTTTTTTTTTTTTTCAAATCTTGGCACCAAGTCCTTCGTGTAATGCATTTCCTATTATGATATTCATTATCTGCTAACATCATTATCAAATAATATATGTCTACAATCTGCCACTTAAACGTACACCAGCATCTTTTCATTCAAACAAACTTCATTAAAAACATTTAGATTCGATTGTTTGTCTAGAATCGATTGCTTCCACAAAATCTTCATTACCGGCATCATTATTCATATCAGTTAATAATAAATTAGTGAGGTGTTATCTTGCATTGAGACATTTTGAATATTGTCGACATAAACAGTATCACTCACTGATGTATACCTAACAGAATTCATCATGTTCTCCTTTTCAATTACAATATTACTGTCAGTAGCACATGCTTTTTCTGTAAATTCAATTCCTCTTTCACCAACAATGTAGATGATTCTAATTGAATGGTTCAACTGTTCACGTATTGCATAGTTTTCACTCAAACTATCTGATTAGCCTGCAAATATTTTGCAAGCTAGCAACGCAAAATTTTTGGAATTCTTACTGAATGTCAGAATTTTCTCTCTTAAAACATTAATAATTCGGTACTAACCAGAACGCCCTCTGTTCTTAGTTTCGTTAATTTTAATATTCTATTGTTACGCAATTCTACGTCTATTTTAAACTCTTTACGTTCTATCTTTAACTGAATGCTCCGTCGGTCCTTCTCAGAACATGGTTACTTTAAATAGGAAAAATCTCCTAATATTCCACAAAATTACATTTATTCCGTCACAAACCGGTTTTCCGCTTCTTAGGCCTTTTTCAGATAACAAGTGAAGATCCTAATAAGACCATTTCTGGCTCATATAGGATAAATATAATTTTGAGGAACATTAGGAAGCGTTTCCCATTTAATATTACTTTCAATTCTCTTCATTCGTAGCTGATGTCTACATGTCCACTCATGGTCCTATTTCTTAAATACTTATTTGCCGCGCTATATGTTGCAGCTTGGACACATGATTGTCAGTTTCCTTACTAAGTTCTGCTTGTGTAAATATTTATTGAGCTTTGGAATTGTTTAGTTCCTCCTTCCTCCTGTTCTGCATTTGTTATGATTATGGCTATGAACCTGATTACGTGTGATCTGCTAATTTTCTCTTTCCATATTTCCAGTTTCTGTTGTGACCGTTCTGTGTCTTTCAGCCCAGTTACCATCCGGTCTATTGTCACATCTATTATTTTTCTATTTTGTGCTTATTTTCCTCTCTGACACAATGTCTGGCACATATTTTCCACCCATTCGGTTGCTTCAGTACTAGTACGGCACAGATTTCCTATTGAGATATCTTGGTTGCTAGTATCAGGTGAGCAATCAATTGGGCATGGAATAGATTGACGGCATCACTTTATTTTTAAGAAGTCCAGCTGTCATGTCTTTAATCACTCCAGTTTCACTCCTTTTTCCAAAATTTGTTGGGTGGTTACCGTTGCTGCTGTTGTTGTTGCTAATTATGTTGTAGGAAATGCTCTTGCTACTGATCCTGCTACGGCTGTAGCAGTTGTTTACACATCTACAAAAAAAAAGTTCGACCCTTGAATGACACACTCATCGCATACTTCTTTTCTTTCGTCACGGATACCTAGATACACTGGATTTTACTTAGAATAGATGCATTTAGGCTGCGAAGACATGGAGCACTAATTCAGCAGAAGGACGGTTAGACCATGAGCAATCACAAATAGCCGAATGTGAAGCCAAACTTGTCACCGCTGAGACAGTACTATTTCCACTGTATATCCAGACAAATTCAAATGTGTAACACCAACATCAAAGTGGAAAGTTACTGCCGGCTGCAAATACAAACACTGTGTGATTGGATCGCTTTTGTTTCTTTATTTGACCTTTATTTACATTTCCCACCTTCATTGGGAGAGGGGGGGGGGGGTGGACGGATAAACCTCCGCCCAAAAAGACTGCCGTGTCATCCTCGGCCGATAGCATGGTCTCGCAGCCGATGTCACTTTTCGTTACTGGAGCCACTACATCTCAGCCATGTAGCTCCTCAAATGGCCTCACTAGGGCTGAACCTACACCGCTTGCCAATAGCGCTCGGCACCCTCAGATTGTCACCCATCCAAGTCCTAGCCAAGCCCGACAGCCTTTAATTTCAGTGATCTTGTAAGTAGGCTGTTTGGGTTTTCTTATTGGTAACGCCACGTAGCGCTCTGTATGAAAATCACTGGCTGCGCTGTGTGCAGTCTGTGGCTAGTTTGCATTGTTGTCTGCCATTGTAGTGTTGGGCTGTTGACTGTTAACAGCGCGTAGCGTTGCGCAGTTGGGGAGAGCCGCCAGCAGTGGTGGTGGATGTGGGGAGAGAAATGGCGGAGTTTTGAAATTTGTAAGACTGGATGTCATGAACTGCTATATATATTAGACTATTAAGGTAAATACATTGTTTGTTCTCTATTAAAATCTTTCATTTGCTAACTATGCCTATCAGTAGTTAGTGCCTTCCTGTAAGAGGTTTACCAGCACAGCAATTCATTAATTATTCTAAGGGCATGTTTCAATCTGACGGTAACCAGTGTCAACACTGTGACAAGGCCATTGACGGGGGGGAGGAGCGTACACCATACACCATAAGCGGAGGTAAAATTGGCACTCTTCAGTCATTGTCTTGTAAAATATACAATTTTAAAACAAAAAATAGTTAGAGAAAATAAGAATGATTCTGATCTCTGGATGCCGAACATGGTGGTATTGAAGTAAAACACATTCCTGGAAATCAAAAGGTCGCGGATTCGCTTCCTGAAAAACTTCACTCTACTTTTAACAAAGCCTTCACCTCTCAGTGATATGAAGATCTGCCAGGAATGACACGTGGTTCGTATTCCTTGTAAAACACGAGGTCTCCTTTCCCCCGTAGGTTTGCTGTGGTAAGGTAGGGGCAAGCAAATCGCCGAAATGGAGTCCATTTGAAACACTTGCACCACGCCTTTCGGCCACATGGGATTTTTATTATAGTCTGTGTTAGACAGGGTGATGGGAACGTGATGTTGTTTCATTTTTGTGAGCCTAATACAGTGGCGGCTTCTGGTAGTTCTGGATAGATGGTGGAATGTGGAAAGCTATGAACTTTATAACCCAGCTCTGAATGTTGCATCGATGTCGGTAAGTTAGGTGAAAAACACAACATTCACAACGTGTCTACCAACGAGAAGTCGCTCCAGTGCCGTCTGGCTGTGTTGCAGCTGCGCGCGATTCCAGCTGTCAAGCAGACACACCTACCTGCCACTGCCAGCCGGCATACATCAGCATCCCTGCAACCTGCGAATTCAATTGCCTTGCCTTAAAGGACGAGTTGTGACGTTGCGCTCTTGCTGTTGGCACATGCACAAACGTTGTGTGAAGTCAAGCGCCACGGAAGAGTGTGACAGGCCAGAAAATAAGTAACCCACGCTTCTGATTAAAACAGACTATATTTTTGAGTCTTTATGTCCTGTCTTAAGTTGGTTTATATCATTGTCATATTGGGATAAAAAATGGATAGATATAAAAACAGAATTCAAAGTGCCTTCACAAAAGCCACTTATTATGAATCATTGTCTCCCCAATGGATAGTTTATGAACTGGAGACTCCAGTGGGGGATAATTCAGTAAGCGAGCACTGCACACATCTCCTACGATTCCTTTACAAAATACGCTGCCACACAGGACTTTATACACGAGACGCTAGGATATTTAAGATAATGCGAAGCAACATTGCCATATAAGACCCTCTATGACTATTACCTTTACTTACTCAGTCGTGACCATAAAGCTGTCCGCGACAATCTACGACAACACTGAGAATATACACAGTAAGTCTGTGAGCATAACTTTACTTACCAGTGCAGTTGTGAGACATGATGCAGTAGTATCACCCTGTTTATTTGATCTAACCTCGTCTAAATCTGTTGTTATTGACATCACTGAGAAAACGAGTCGCTTCCCACTCAACTGTATATGGTATTTCTTTGTAATATTAGACAATGTAACATTAAAGTTTATTGAGCCTACGAGAGTGGACTTCCTCCAGCTACATAGTCTACTCTCAGCCAGCCCTCATCGCAATCTGCCCGGACAAGCAGACTCTACTCCTATTTGCAAACTTTTTATCTCCTGCGGCATCAGATCTGTCACTTTAAATGTAGCTGAAATATGCGTACAACCTTCCTCTGTAAAAGCGTCGTCCCCTGCGGCATTATCCTCGATCATGACGACGCTTCAGACAGTAAGATGTCAACACAAGCAAAAAAAAGTCACAGCTCAGAAGTTCAGTTCATGTAAGATGTAAGATAAGTTAAAAACGCCACATTGCCACAGAATTCACTACAATTCTTCCTAATGCCACCGTGGACGTGTGGAACGACCAGAAGGTCGTCACGCTCACTCTTACTCACATTTCACTCCTTCCTTTGACGCCTGATGGAGCGTTGAAATCACGCGCTTTTCTGATGAGTGGCCGAGGAAAACATTACAGACACACCGCCACTCAGAACTGTCACGAAAAGTCCGCAGGGGGTGGCAAAAATGGCGTCAATGAAACCACCGTTTTCCCTTTAGTGTTTATTCCCAAACACTTCGTGGTCGAAAACGACAGTTCGTGGTGAGCAACGGGTAGACGTTCTCCCCAAACTTCGACGCTGTTAACACTCTCGGGCTTTTCAGCCCTTCTCTGTGGACGTTGTGGGGCTGCTTGCCCATGGAACGTGATCACACGCGTTTGGCGCGCAGCGCGACCGCACTTTTTGCCTCTCTTGTACAACTTCGAACCACGAGGGACCGTTCCAAGCCATTCGACAAAGATGAACGTGATCCTAATCAGCTAAAGGTGCTTACGCTCTTTTAGCGCTCTGTTTATGTGGCGTGAACACGGGGGATGCAACATTGACATATACACTCCTGGAAATGGAAAAAAGAACACATTGACACCGGTGTGTCAGACCCACCATACTTGCTCCGGACACTGCGAGAGGGCTGTACAAGCAATGATCACACGCACGGCACAGCGGACACACCAGGAACCGCGGTGTTGGCCGTCGAATGGCGCTACCTGCGCAGCATTTGTGCACCGCCGCCGTCAGTGTCAGCCAGTTTGCCGTGGCATACGGAGCTCCATCGCAGTCTTTAACACTGGTAGCATGCCGCGACAGCGTGGACGTGAACCGTATGTGCAGTTGACGGACTTTGAGCGAGGGCGTATAGTGGGAATGCGGGAGGCCGGGTGGACGTACCGCCGAATTGCTCAACACGTGGGGCGTGAGGTCTCCACAGTACATCGATGTTGTCGCCAGTGGTCGGCGGAAGGTGCACGTGCCCGTCGACCTGGGACCGGACCGGAGCGACGCACGGATGCACGCCAAGACCGTAGGATCCTACGCAGTGCCGTAGGGGACCGCACCGCCACTTCCCAGCAAATTAGGGACACTGTTGCTCCTGGGGTATCGGCGAGGACCATTCGCAACCGTCTCCATGAAGCTGGGCTACGGTCCCGCACACCGTTAGGCCGTCTTCCGCTCACGCCCCAACATCGTGCAGCCCGCCTCCAGTGGTGTCGCGACAGGTGTGAATGGAGGGACGAATGGAGACGTGTCGTCTTCAGCGATGAGAGTCGCTTCTGCCTTGGTGCCAATGATGGTCGTATGCGTGTTTGGCGCCGTGCAGGTGAGCGCCATAATCAGGACTGCATACGACCGAGGCACACAGGGCCAACACCCGGCATCATGGTGTGGGGATCGATCTCCTACACTGGCCGTACACCACTGGTGATCGTCGAGGGGACACTGAATAGTGCACGGTACATCCAAACCGTCATCGAACCCATCGTTCTACCATTCCTAGACCGGCAAGGGAACTTGCTGTTCCAACAGGACAATGCACGTCCGCATGTATCCTGTGCCACCCAACGTGCTCTAGAAGGTGTAAGTCAACTACCCTGGCCAGCAAGATCTCCGGATCTGTCCCCCATTGAGCATGTTTGGGACTGGATGAAGCGTCGTCTCACGCGGTCTGCACGTCCAGCACGAATGCTGGTCCAACTGAGGCGCCAGGTGGAAATGGCATGGCAAGCCGTTCCACAGGACTACATCCAGCATCTCTACGATCGTCTCCATGGGAGAATAGCAGCCTGCATTGCTGCGGAAGGTGGATATACACTGTACTAGTGCCGACATTGTGCATGCTCTGTTGCCTGTGTCTATGTGCCTGTGGTTCTGTCAGTGTGATCATGTGATGTATCTGACCCCAGGAATGTGTCAATAAAGTTTCCCCTTCCTGGGACAATGAATTCACGGTGTTCTTATTTCAATTTCCAGGAGTGTATGTGAAGAAACCCGCCATAGCACCTGCCCACTTCTACTGAGAATTTTATAAATGTACTTGTATAGACAGGCCAACGGCTTTGCCGCAGTTGTGACACCGTTTCCCGTCAGATCACAGAAGTTAATCGCTGTCGGGCTGGGCTAGCACTTGGATGGGTGACCATCCGGTCGGCCGAGCGCTGTTGGCAAGTGGGGTGCACTCAGCCCTTGTGAGGCAAACTGAGGAGCTACTTCATTGAGAAGTAGCGGCTCTGGTCTCATAAACTGACATTCGGCCGGGAGAGCAGTGTGCTGACCACATGCCCCTCCATCTCCGCATCCAGCGACGCCTGTGGACTGAGGATGACGCGGCGGCCGGACGGTACCGTTGGGCCTTCCAAGGCCTATTCGGACGGAGTTTAATTTACCTGTAGAGACAGAACCATGACGAAGTCCTAGCGGCTTGGAAACATGCTACACTTACGACACTCTCAGCTTCTCGATGGCCTGTAATCAGGCGCAAGGGCAGCGCAGCGGCGGCGAAAGACCAGCTGTGCAGCCTGGTTGCATCTGACGGGGACTCTAGTTTGTCTGTACATCCACATTTATAAGGTGCTCAACTAACGCGGGTGGGTGGCACCGACGATTTTGCAAACTGGGTGATCTTAGAAGGAACCTTTGACATTTTGTTCACGCATGTGTCAGTGTCGCATGTCCCCCATGATCACCCGACGGGAAGAATCGCAATAGGAGGTATGAAAAAGGATAAGCACCTTTTGCTGCTTCAGACCACGTTGAAATTTCGTCGGGTTAACGGTCCATAATGGTTCCAACCTGTACACGAGAGCAAAAACTGCGGTCGCGCTGCGCTCCAAAGAGGTATGTCCACGTTAACATATGGGTAAGGTGAGCTGGATCCTTCACTTGGATGGAGTGTAATAAGAAGTTTTGCTTATGGCTCGTTGGAAAACAAGAACCGACCATTCCTTGATCAAAATATTTGCACTCAGATCATTACTAAATGTCGAGACCAAGAGCAACTTGATGCGGAAGCATTTTTGCTCACTAGTAGATCCAGGTGTCAGAATCGATATCTCCAATACTAAATCACATGCCATTCCAAAGCCTCAAAGTTCAGATTACTTTCATAATTTTATTTAAGTATGATGCGTATTAACATAATTTCATCCAAACTATGTACAAAATTTTGAAGTATTGTGAGAATGCTGTATTTCGTATATTGCTGCTGACGTAATGTGTTATAAGATTTTATTAACAGGTAGTCTTTCAGTAGTAAATGTTTCTGTTTGAACGATACAATCCCTCTAAAATTTATATTTGATTCAAGAATCTACTTGAAACAGACAAGACTGTGTAGTGAAATGTTGTCTTTATCACTCTCAGCTAATTCCTAAATTTATTCCCATATCTTCTCCAGCGGCATAAAAAACTAGCATCTACCAACAATCCCATCTGTCCCCGTCAAATGGTTCAAATGGCTCTGAGCACTATGGGACTTAACATCTACGGTCATCAGTCCCCTAGAACTTAGAACTACTTAAACCTAACTAACCTAAGGACAGCACACAACACCCAGCCATCACGAGGCAGAGAAAATCCCTGACCCCGCCGGGAATCGAACCCGGGAACCCGGGCGTGGGAAGCGAGAACGCTACCGCGCGACCACGAGATGCGGGCTCTGTCCCCGTCGAAGGGTCTACAGTTGTGAGAGCACTATTCATTAGCTACAGCAAAAGTGACATCCATGCACGAGCAATGAACAATTACTCTCAGTTGCTGCTTGACTGTTCCACATCCAGTGTAACGTACCCAAAGGATTACGAAAATTTTCTTCGCGTATAAATTTCGTAGCGTAAATTCTACATTACTCATGGACGAGCACAATATTTGCAGAATGCTGTGAGATTATACCTGTACAATGAGTAAAGAATAGGTATCCTCTGTAGAGGCCTAGTGCAAAAAAAAAGTTATTTTTCTTGGAAATGAAATTTATATGAATTCAGTTTTCTGTCTGTTTCATATATACCGTTCATATATACCGTTCCTACGTACACCATTGAATGAGAGGTCGTGTAATTTTTATAGGATAGGGGGTACTGCTGAAGAAATATTTTATTTCAAACTAAGAGCGCATCCATGCATCGGATAATCACGTGATTATTTATGCAGGTGGATAAGACACTGTTGTGTACTCTTTGTACCCGCATCAAATCATTCAAAAACTGACATAACGAGAATACTACAGGTAATTCATTCTCCTATTCGAAACCTTTTAAAGATTGTCTAGTCAAGTGCTTACATCAAGTTCTTAAATCAAGATTTGTGTGTCAGTATTGAAACTACGAGTTTTTAAAACTATTTATTTATTTTACGGCTGTTACAATAGTACCAAGAAACAGGCATCTTTTTGTCTAAGCATACATTGTCGAGAACTGTCAAATAAGGGTACAGTCTACAGAGTGATCTTCTCATGCATTCCACCGTCTCTTGCGTAGTATAAATTTGGATGTAAATTACGTATTTCACAAAACTAATGGAAAGAGAATAGTAAATGAATATTCCGTTATCGTCTGTAGGTGGACAATCAATACGGCTGTAATAAACCATACCAGTTCGTTATGAATTGTAGCTGTTCAACGTTAAGTAACCTTAAGTAACCTTAATAAGTTTGGTTACATATTTTGCTTTCTTCACACAGCTGGAGACAAACTCAGATCGATGTGGTAGTTTTGGTGTTCCGATTAGTCACTTTCAGATACATTGTTAATTCATACAATGTCTGTACTTATACAGTGTTGTATCTTCAGACTACAATGTCTTTCAGACCTGCGTGCACATCTGATGGAACAGACATTGTTTCTGACGTTTACAGATGTGACAATCTTAACGAAAGAGTTTCGTATTCTCTGATTATGCGTTGACGTCAGCACTTTGTGTCACATGAAAATTTGTGTCAGTCTAGGACTGAAATCTGGACTCTCTGCTTATTGCGTTAACCACTTCGTCTGCCCGAGCATACATCCAGGGCTGGGCGGAAGTTTCGTAAGTCATATAGTCATAACCCCAATGCTTGTACAATTTCTGAATCCTGCACAGTGAGACAAATTTATATCGTCATTTTAGCTCGTCGTAGCATGCATGCATTCATGCAAGTCTGCAGAACATTAGGGCATTGTACGGTGAAGGTACAGACACTGCCAAAAAAAAAAACAAAAAAAAAACAAAAAAAACAGACAATGTAACCAACAGTTACATATCCAAGCCCCGACGGGCTAAAGTGACGAAATAATATTTGTCTCCCTGTGCGTTAAACACGAATAATGCGAGCAGAGAGTTGTGACTGCGTAACATATGGAAGATAGATCCGTCCTAGCGGTACGCTCAGTAGCGAAGTGGCCTTTGACAGTGGAACTGCATGAACGTCTCGCTTATGTCTCTGCGTCGATAGCACACGCACATTGTTGTTGTAGTCTACAGCAGTCTCAGTACAACTTACGCCCTTCGATGCTCCATGATACTTTCACAGTGAAAATGGACGTGAAGTTAAGTTTCACGACCGGGTATACACGATCAAAAGCATTGGAATTTGAACAATTTTTACAAGATGACGTATGTATTTATTATCATAAACTATTAGGGATTCACCTTCCCATTTTGAGTAGCGTGGTCCACGTGAATGTGGCGGATGATGGCGGCTTGTGAAAAGGTCTTGAACAAGGTGAGTTATCTTCAATTCAGATATCTGGACATACACAATGACCCAATGAAAGTTGAACATGTGGGTCTCGGCCAGAGCTACTGTTTGACATGAGATGGTGATCATAGCGTTTAGAACCTACGGCACTATGATAAGCTATACGGCGGAAAAACTGGTACACCTTAGCATGCACCCGGATCTGAACAGGGTGCAGCACGTGCACACAGACTTTACTAAACATGTCCCGTCCTCACTGAACATAAGCAGATACCGTGTCATCATAATTTACGACAGTAAGCCAAAAACGTGTTCAGTATGTGGGCAAGAGGGGCATCTCAGACCAAGCTGAGTGTTACGTCGACAGGGGAACGGAATACGTCGACCAATCTGATGGTGCTTCTAATGGCGTACGTGGAGCTCCTTCAATCAGTACCATCTAGTCGTCGACTGTCGACACAAGCGTAGTCTCCCATTGTTCCTGAGCAAGCAGCCCCCAACATGGCGTCAGGGCACTACGGATGGGCAGGCCTTGCTCCCTGTGCAACCCCCTCCCCCCAGTCTTGCAGACAAAGGTGTAAAGGGGTAACAGCCCTTTTAGAAGAGGTTTTCCACTGCAGACTTGCTGGTAAGAACCGACGCTGTTGTCCTCGATGGCAGCCACCTCCAGTTATTGTCGGATACCAAGTCACATGTCAAAAAACCTGTGCACCCTGTCTCCATATGCCTGACGCTGACCGTTCTACTACTTGAAAAATAAAAAAGCAATTAAGGCCATCGCTCACGAGAAGCGGTAAGACCGGGTAAAAAAATAATACAAAATGTGGTTAAGTCGACTGCTCACGATAAGCGGGACGTTCGATTTTGAGTCCTGGTCTGGCATAAATTTTCATGTGTTGTAAACAGCTGACGTCAATGCCTCGTAGAATAACGCAAAACTTTCTTAACTATGAGACACGTTTCGTAAGTTTCGGAAAATCCTTCCCGCTTAACGTGGTCTTGTCAAGAGGAATCTGTGTATTAATACGACTGTTACGGCAAATGATTGAACAGATACCGTAAAGTAACTTTCGTATAATTAGAAGCCGCCATTTACACACTTATTTTCGCCACGTAACGCAAGTGCCATATTTAACCATTGACAGAGTTGGAAAAAACATCTATACAACACAGATCACGAAAATTTATAAGTGATTTAAACACCGTCCGCCCGAATGTGAATCTGGTGGTTTACCCATTGCACCATCTATCTCGGTCTTGTAGGATTCGACGTGTTCTGATAATTCACCCAGTGTTAGTAATGCTATGAAACGTGGTGTATATATGAGCTCTTTCTCTTTCTCTCTCTCTCTCTCTCTCTCTCTCTCTCTCTCTCTCTATCCCAACACTCACACACAGACACACACACACACACACACACACACACACACACACACACACACACACACATGTGTTCCTCAACAAACACCTGTAGGCTCATTGATCAATGGTAATGTCAGTTCAGAAATCTGTGTATTACATGTATCAGGAATGAATGTAGTTAATAATAAACGATTTGTAAACGGCAAGTGATTCGAGGGTATAGCTTTGCACCTATAACGATTAATACTGTCATGCATATTATTGTTATTAAAATGAATGTGTTTAATTCGTTCTTATTGTCACTTCAAACAATATTACGGAGCAACCCTGACAGTGCCGTGTCCCCAGAGTGTGCTCTCATCAGTAGGCCCTATGTTCCAGGGAACGGTTGCAACGGTACATTCTCGTCCCAGAAGTCCATGCGGTCCTTGTCCTTCTCGTGGCCGAGCGTGATGTTGGCTTGTATCAGAAGGTAGCTCCTCCTCGTCATGTCGTAGGGCTCCCAGACCACAGGATCTGCAACTGGTGTCGGGTTTCTGCGGAAAATATGCACTTGTTACTAAAGCTTAATTTTGTCCATTTTTGATGACATTAGTCCGACTAGTATGTTGACTGCTGCACTCAACTTGACATTCTGATTACAAATTAGGTTCTTTATACTTCTTTAATACTAGTGGTAGCAAACCGGAGAAGCAAATTACGTGATGAGAATATCGTTTTGGCCATGCCTCTTATCAAATCTTTCGTTGTCCAGCAACTGATTACAACTTCAGACAATGGTCAATAAAATGATATCTAAAATAAATGACATACTTGGTTTGAGTTGCCTATAAATAACAGATAATGTGAACGTCTCGATTACTTTTAAGAACTAATTTGCCTGCTACGCATATACAATTTCCTAATAACCTGTAGCAACGGATTACATTATATTTTCTTCAGTATAGTTGAGGTACTTTGAGAATGGCCATAAAATATGAAAGGATATTTGCCACCATATGAACTCATTCGCCGTCACGTAGCTAGTCCTTAAGCATGAAATTCAATGTAACGGATTTGTAACTTCCCATGACGTAATAACAGTGAGCACCAAAAAATGAAATGAAGTGCAATATATTAGCTGCCATTAGGGTCGAAACCGTACAGTGCCCTAATTACAGATCGTTATATTAAATACCACCAACTGAGGATTAGAAGTCTGCATCCTTTGATATTTGATACCCAGGAAACCACCTTCATTCTCTCTCAAGTGGCTGCTTCCTGTTGGAACACCTCTACCTCAAGCTCGTAGACCTAGAAGATGTGCCTGCCCGCCCAAGTGACCTCCATTTGTTCTCACAGCCTCTGAACAAAACATCAGGTGGTGGCATTCCTCTGCTCGGGAAATTCCATACTCGCTTCCTATCTCTGTCTCTCTCAAGTGGTTACTTTCTGATTGTGTAAACACGTGCACGAACCACCGTGCCCCCCACACGCAGATGGAGGTTTCCTTCCCTCCTCAGAATTCTGTGTTCCTATTGGATAATGCTGGGGACAAAGGGAAAACTGGCGCAACTGCAATATCCAAGATAGCGGGAAATAGTCCAATTTCACTACCCAATCAGATTAATTGTTCAACAATTTACATGAGTCAAATAGTTCACTTAAAACGTTCACCACCAACTTACAAAGATTCTTATTCTTAATAAAACATTTTAAATGTCTGAGAGTCACACACAAACATTTTGCGAATCAAGTAATTAAATTTCCGCCACAAATAGTTCGTATCACTAAATATACCTGGGGTCTTGTATGCAACAATATTTGAGAACACAAGCGCTCTCGTCTACAACAACTTTTCCATTTTACACTAAGCATTTATGGTGAAAAGAAAAAACCTTCCAATCGCACACACTTGCGATAATGACACCCATGTCATCCACCGACTGCAGGGGCCGCGGCCGAACCGGCGAGGAGAGGAACAGACACCCACACACTTGTCAGCGATGCCGGCACATCTCCAGGTAGCCAGGTATTCACAAAATGGTCTTACCAGATGCTCAGAGGCTGGAGAGAAGGCTACTGTGACCGCCAAGCAATCAACCAATTAATTTACATGGGGGTGATAATTGTCCAGCGCAAACTCAAGCCATATTGAATCTTCTCACGCAGTACACACGTCCACTTCTGTCGCTGCTCAACCAGCGTACTGTTTACTTTGCTATTCAGCCACCCAGAGGGCACTGAGAGCGCCACTGCTGGGACCTGTCCACGCAGTTGCAGGCAAGAGCCGACAAGTAGGAGCATACTTTGTACCCACCAGTCGCGAGAGGCTAAGCCACAGCTTTCGGTCAACTGAAACATTGTGCCCACTCCTGCTGCTAGCCACAACAGAATCTGGGACAAACCTGTGTGGTTTGGACATATACACTCCTGGAAATGGAAAAAAGAACACATTGACACCGGTGTGTCAGACCCACCATACTTGCTCCGGACACTGCGAGAGGGCTGTACAAGCAATGATCACACGCACGGCACAGCGGACACACCAGGAACCGCGGTGTTGGCCGTCGAATGGCGCTACCTGCGCAGCATTTGTGCACCGCCGCCGTCAGTGTCAGCCAGTTTGCCGTGGCATACGGAGCTCCATCGCAGTCTTTAACACTGGTAGCATGCCGCGACAGCGTGGACGTGAACCGTATGTGCAGTTGACGGACTTTGAGCGAGGGCGTATAGTGGGCATGCGGGAGGCCGGGTGGACGTACCGCCAAATTGCTCAACACGTGGGGCGTGAGGTCTCCACAGTACATCGATGTTGTCGCCAGTGGTTGGCGGAAGGTGCACGTGCCCGTCGACCTGGGACCAGACCGCAGCGACGCACGGATGCACGCCAAGACCGTAGGATCCTACGCAGTGCCGTAGGGGACCGCACCGCCACTTCCCAGCAAATTAGGGACACTGTTGCTCCTGGGGTATCGGCGAGGACCATTCGCAACCGTCTCCATGAAGCTGGGCTACGGTCCCGCACACCGTTAGGCCGTCTTCCGCTCACGCCCCAACATCGTGCAGCCCGCCTCCAGTGGTGTCGCGACAGGCGTGAATGGAGGGACGAATGGAGACGTGTCGTCTTCAGCGATGAGAGTCGCTACTGCCTTGGTGCCAATGATGGTCGTATGCGTGTTTGGCGCCGTGCAGGTGAGCGCCACAATCAGGACTGCATACGACCGAGGCACACAGGGCCAACACCCGGCATCATGGTGTGGGGAGCGATCTCCTACACTGGCCGTACACCACTGGTGATCGTCGAGGGGACACTGAATAGTGCACGGTACATCCAAACCGTCATCGAACCCATCGTTCTACCATTCCTAGACCGGCAAGCGAACTTGCTGTTCCAACAGGACAATGCACGTCCGCATGTATCCCGTGCCACCCAACGTGCTCTAGAAGGTGTAAGTCAACTACCCTGGCCAGCAAGATCTCCGGATCTGTCCCCCATTGAGCATGTTTGGGACTGGATGAAGCGTCGTCTCACGCGGTCTGCACGTCCAGCACGAACGCTGGTCCAACTGAGGCGCCAGGTGGAAATGGCATGGCAAGCCGTTCCACAGGACTACATCCAGCATCTCTACGATCGTCTCCATGGGAGAATAGCAGCCTGCATTGCTGCGAAAGGTTGATATACACTGTACTAGTGCCGACATTGTGCATGCTCTGTTACCTGTGTCTATGTGCCTGTGGTTCTGTCAGTGTGATCATGTGATGTATCTGACCCCAGGAATGTGTCAATAAAGTTTCCCCTTCCTGGGACAATGAATTCACGGTGTTCTTATTTCAATTTCCAGGAGTGTAGTTCCAATTCCACCTTCAACATAGGCTTTACAGTAAAATAATCCAATTTAACCAATCCGAAACGGGGGTGTTGTTGCCGATACGCCTAGAATTTCTCATAGAAAATGTACTTTTATATATCACTCTATAACTGGGTAATATAGCTGATTTTATTATGATCGTCATCTCTCCCTGTGTAGGTGGGAAACTGAAGTTTCATTAAAAGATCTCGCCGTAACGAAATAACGCATGATTACTGCTCCAACTCGTGAATCATATCTGTGGTGCTCTTGCCCTCACTTCCAACCACCCCAGCGGCAAGTTGCTGGTATCAGACTGATTGGCTAATTAATTAAATTGATCATAAGAGTCCCTTTGCATGACTCGTAATTTTTCTCCTGCAGTCGGATTATATTTCTCAGATTACCTTTACAGCTGTTTCTGTGACTTCTCTAGGGGGATTCCCTGAGGCTAGGCAGTCACATTATCCAATACCAAAATCGGTGGTAACCGTCATCAAATAGCTGAAGATATTCAATGATTATCATGTTCTCTCTGTCTGTTGCCTAGTCAAGCTAGTGGAAGCATTCCTATTGACTCCCGCCAAATTAATGGCTGGATACTTCGAAAACTAAAATGTAAATCACTAGACTGAAGGCGCTCCTCTCGATGAACACTATTGAGAAAATGTAGAGAACCAAAGTTTGAAGCTGACTGCAGGAGTCTCCTGCCACCAACATACATATCGCGTAAGGACCACTGAGATAAAATACGAGAAACTAGCGCTCCTAGGGAGGCATATATACAGCATTTTTTCCCTCACTCTATTTGCGATTGGAATAGGAAAGGAAGTGACTAGTAGTGGTACAGGGTAGAATCCGTTACACACCGTAGGGTGTGGAGGTAAATTTAGTCTACCTATTAAGCTGTCACTCCATCCATTTATAGAGACAAAACTCACGGAAGAATGTTGTCTCTTACTTATCGAGAGAACGAAAGACAGTATTACTTCTGTTGACTGTCTCTCAGTAAAAATCTTCATATTAGGCCCTAATTTTCCCATTACAGTCACTTCGTGATGTGTAATTGAGAGATTGTAATATGTTTTCCCGCAAAACTTAGAAGAAGCGGTACAGAGGTCATCTCTCAACTCCCCTTTCGCCAGATTATTGCTTTCCTGCCTAATTCTCATGGATCTTCCAGTAATCGATATACAGCGTTTGAATCCAACTGATTTCGACAAGTAACAAATGTTCCAGTCCAGTCACAGACTCATGCTTATTCACTCGAAATACCATCATGTTCAAACAGCACTGTTCCATTAGTTCGAAGGCTGTCTAGTCTTCTACCCGTCACTGACTAGGTAGAGAGAGACAGCTATCACAATGAGAAAAATAGCACACATACGTACAGGAAGGTAGTCGCAACAATACAGAGTATACGTGGACTGTACAAAGAAATTCAAAAGAATAGCTCCTATAATTCATTGATATCGAATGATTGTCTATAAATATCCCCCTGTACGTGTCCCATCTCCTTTATCGCAATCCTATGATTACTACGCTAGAAATAAGAAGGTATAATGTTGTCAGAGTCTTCACTGAGAGCACAGTGTTTCGTGTGAAATCACCACCTTTTTCAGATGTAGCATATCTCCATACTACGAGTCTAACAGTGTCAAAGAGTTTCCAATACGCTATCCACTGAATCATTCACATTGGTGCAACAGCGTCACACCTCGACGTATAATTCAGAGCTATGAAAGACTAGGGGGAGATATGGCACTTAATTACAGTATTGAATGCCTACCCCCCACCCCCCTACCACCCTCCAACCCCGAGGGACCACCCTTGGTTCTCGCGTAGTCCTAGTTATTTATTTAAAAGCAAACCCAGTTCTTCTACACTTATCCAACTATCGAACTTCGAAAGTCAGTTAACCATATACAAGCCAGACTAAATCAGTTTCAACATGCCCTCCAGTAACAGCAGCCATCTTGGTACCTCTTGCACCTTGATCCGAGTTGTAGTGCAACAGCCTCTAGGTGACATACCGAGAGAATTTCCAGACACTTGCCTCCTGCATCGTTACATCTTGGTGGGGGGAACACATTCTACATAAAAATTCCACGCAGATGAACCTGAGCCTGACAAATTCTTCTCCTTTAGCTCAACGAATTGTTTGTTCTTAGTGAATGGGTTGCTTCTCTTAAGATTCAAGCAAATGAATTCAAACCCAACCAACGCTTTCTTCTTCAGCTCGCTCTAGATGCTTACTGCCATGCATTTTACGGCAGTTAACGTTTCCGATGACAGCGTACGGGCTCTCTAGTCGTATTAATGTGCAATAGATTTAGATACGTTCGAGTCAACTACCAACTCCACCACAGGTCTTATCACCTGCTTGCATCCAACTCCATCACATACGAACATCCCACATCTAAAACAAATACACAGCAAGAGGGTATACAGTGCATGTTGGAGGGTACATTGCGCCAGTATTATCGATTACAATCGATGACAATCGCACATGCTTTGAGTAAAAAATTGCCTATATACTTCCACAAGTATCCTAATCCACCCCTGTGTTTCCAGGAGAAATACACCACTTTCCTGGAGATTTATCTTTTTCTGTCATGTGTTGGAATGGAGTATGCCAACCTATACAATTCTAGCAACATCCACATGACGCCTTTGCTTCACAGATCAGTGATGCAACACTATCAGATGTGGATTCACAGGAGCGGTAGACAGCGACTATGGAGTGTCGAGCTGTAGAATCGATGGTATCGTCGTGATAGCATCTGAATCCACCTCATTTCGATGATAAAGAGCGTCTCCCATCAAGTCACAGAACTGTGCTGATTCTCCTAAAATCCCATCACGTCCCGATAATGCTGTTCCAGTAGTTAGAAGGCTGTCTAGTCCTCTGACCATCACTGACTAAGTAGAGAGTGAGAAAGATGCCACACCAACATGCAGGGGGAAAGTCACAACCATGCGGAGTATACATGGACTGCACAAAGAAATGATCTTACAGTTACAGTGGAAAAAGAGAATATATAGTGAGGTGCGAAGGTGGGCATCGTTCAAATAGAGTTAGGGAAACTGTGCAGCAAAACTGACATATATATCAAGGGGCAGTTGACGGCTAAATACGACACATTCTGACTCAGCATTCCCATCCTCGAGAGCAGCAATGTTAGTACTTGAATACTCTTTGTGCCTGGTGTTGCTACAATAAAATTACAAGTTCGAGAGACACCACAGGATGCATTACAAAAGTAAAAAAGTTCTGCGAACACACATGTGCTGCAGTGGAACGCAAGTAAATCTGTGGCGTTGTTTTGCAGAAGATAGTTGGAGCATTGAAATGGAAACGTGCCCTTTGTGATTTTGGTCATGCAGTCATTCTAAGACCAACCAAAATTCATTGCAATATGGTATAGCTACTCCAAGAGCTTTCGCATGGAATAAATGTGGAATTCAAAGCTTAAACAAACGATTTTTTGCAGAATACTGTCGCATAATTTCCAAACGTTAGTCAGTGTTATTTAAGTACAATGATGATGTGCTCGGTATTCCATCCCACCATTAACAAAAGTTCCATTATAACTAGAGTCTTCCATACCACTTACCTGCATATGGACTACATCCTGATTTGAAATTTAATCGTCTTACGATCCAAATACAGCCAATCCACAGAAGCAATGGAAGCAGGTTTCTGCAAAATAGCTACCAAGCATCTGTCAGGGATTTTTAAGTACAGTGATGCTATAAGTTATACCCCCTACGCCATTAATAAACATTCCATTAAGAAAAGAGTCTCCCATGTTATATACATGCAAGTGGTCTCCATTCTAATTTCTAAATGTAATTTGCTAATGAAGGAAAACAGAAATAATGCGGCGCACTCGAATAAGTTGCATGTAACATAGGTTCCGAATGACTGTGAGGGTTCTTTAAGTACTGTGATGCTGTGTAGGGTACTCCATTCCAAAATTAGCAAATGTTTTCATTAAAACTACATTCTTTGAAATGTACTTCCGTATATCTAGCATTTAGGGAAGCTCACACTCGAACAGTCCATTTCCGTAGTTATAATTCAGAGCTTAAAAACCACGTTCTTTTTAGTGGGTGGATCTTCCTGTCACATTCATACATAAGTGGGAAGAGTCTGCGACACAGTCACTGTCAGACAGGTAGATTTCCGATGAAGTGGTGACTGGATGTTTGAAATTCTAAGATAATACGCATACGCTACAGGTGGTAGCTACTGCGATATTCCAGACAGCTACTGCATCAGATTATCACTTTTAACGTCAGCCATTTCCAACCCATATTGTTTCATTGTGGGTCTGTAGACGCTTTCGTGCTATCGCATTTTACACCAGGTGCAATTTAACAGTTCAGCTGTTACAGCAGCAGACAGAGTTATCTCCTTTCTACTCGTAGCATGCTATTCACTTGCAATACTCCAACCATTTAGATGAAGCGTGCTATTTCTGACCGACATCCATTCCTTTACCGCTACCTCTGAAAGGTCTAAGAGCTACATTTTCTGACACGGCTTTTCACGCTTTCTTCCAACATGTAACCATTATGAAGGATCTTCCTGCCGCATTCCTACAGAATGGGAAGATTCTGTGACACAGTCGGTGCCAGGAAGGTGGATTCCTGATAAGATGGTGAATAGATGTTTGGAATTCTAAGAAAATAAGCACAAAAATAGGAAAAAGAACTGTAAGAACTGGTAACTACTGTGATATTCCAGATATCTGCTCCATCAGAACAAAGTAACTACTGTGATATTCCAGATATCCGCTCCATCAGAACAACAGTTTTTAATGTCATCCATTTCCAATTTAAATGTTTTGATCACGGGTCTTTTGATGCTTTCTTGCTGTTTTCTACGTAGTATTTCTACAGCCATCACATTGTCATCCTCAAGCAGGAGGCATGATTTCTCAGCCCTCACAGAGATGAACTTCAGAAATTTATTACGTATATAGCTGCTAAAACCACCACAAACATTCTAAAGTGTTCACCATCTCGACTCCTTCCTGCAAAAATTTGAACGTTGCTAGACACTTTAGAGCAGAACAAGCACACTTGGCGAATCACGGACACAAACATTCTAAAGTGTTCATCAGTTCGACTCCTACTTCCTACAAGAATCTGAACGTTGCTAGACACTTTAGAACAGAACAAGCGCACTTGGTGAATCACAGACATGTATATGTACCAAACATGTGAACCATCCACACACGAACACACACATACACGCATTTGGTTTCTATGGCATCATGGCATGGAGGAAGTTCTCCTCATGAAACTCGCCCTTTCGTGTGGGTTATGGTGCATTAAATGGACGGTAGACTATAGCGCTGTATCTGAACACAGCTTTGCATGGGGTGGTAGAGCACACTAGCCGGCCGGGAATCTATAGTGCTGTACCCAGACGTGCATTTGGGCCAGGTGGTATGTCTAATGTAGCACTGTAACCAGATGAGGGGTGTGTGATTATGCAGTACAGGACAATATGGGGCTTACAAAGGGCAATCCCTCCCTCCTTCCCATAGACACCACGTGTATGTGTGTGTGAGGGGGGGGGGGGGGAGGCCTTACTTCTTCGGTACATGTGGATGTCTATGTTTCATCATGTCTGCATGTTCTGCTCTAAAGTGTCCAGCACCCTTCAACTTCTTGGTTGAAGGAGGAATGCAACAGAATGTGTGCGGTGGTTTTAGCAGCTATCTGTGTGGTAAATTCTCAAGTTCACCTCTGTCAGAGTTGAGAAACCATGTCTCCTAGATGCTGATGACAATGTGATGGTTGTAAGAACACTACGTGAAAACAGCAAGAAAGCATCAAAAGGCCCATGATCAAACCACCTAAGCTGAAAATGGCTGACGATAAAAATTGCTGTTCTGATGGAGCAGATGTCCGGAATCTCACAGTGACTGTCAGTTCTTACAGTTCTTTTTCCTACAGTTATGCTTATTTTCTTCCTATACTGGTATATGTTATGGAAGACTCTAAGTGTAATGGAACATCTGTTAATGGTGGGAGAGAGTTCCAAGCATAGCATCAGTGTACTTAAATAGCACTGAATGATTTTTGTAAGTATCTGACAGTATTTGTTTTTGTATGCTTTGAATTCCACATTCATTGCATGCAAACCTGTTGGAGTAGCTACACCACCTTGCAATGATCTTTCGTTGATCGTCGAATGACTGTCTGACCAAAATCAAGAAAACCACATTTCTCTCTCACTGCTCTCACTACTTTAAGCAAAACGCTACCACAGATCTACTCATGCTCCACTGCAGCACGTACCACTTCCTGCAGATCATGTGTGTTCACATAAGTTTGTTGGTATAGAAATATGTCCTGTGATGAATGTAGAGCTGTTAATTTTAATGTATCAACACCATCACGAAAATATTGATTAAGTAACACAGCTCACATCAAAGACGGGAATGACGAGCCAGAATATGCCGTACTTAGCCTTCAACTGTCCCTCGACATATATGACAGTTTGCTGCACAGCATCTTCCACTCTATTTGAATGAGCCTCATCTTCATAACTCACTATATATTTCCGATCTCCACCTTTACTTGGAGGTCATTGTCAGCTGCCATCCTAACATTAATATGCATAGACCATTCATGATTAGATGATACATTCTAGCGGACAATGTCATCGATCTGAAAAGTTGACACTACATAGTTTCTGTCTAACAGTCCTGTGAGCCCACATTTTTTTTGTGTGTGTTTGCGACTAACCTGTGAAGAAAAGGCATCATGTGGATGTTGCTAGGATCGTATAGGCTGTCACAGTGCAAATAAACGTGTGACAGAAAAAAGTAAATATCTGGGAAAGACAAAATATTTCTCCCAGAAACAAAGGGGTGGATTAGTCTATGAATAGGAATATATAGGCGGTTTTTCACTTGAAGCGTGTGAGATTGAGATGGATGGATAATCGACAACACTGGTGCTGTGTACCCTGCACCCTCCGTAGTGTATTTGTTTTAGATGTTGGATGTTCATTAATCGACAACACTGGTGCTGTGTGCCCTGCACCCTCCGTAGTGTATTTGTTTTAGATGTTGGATGTTCATATGTCATGGAGTTGACTGCAAACAGGTGCGAAGATACGTGGTGGAGTTGGCAGTTGACCTGAATGTAAGCAAATCTATTACACTTAATAGGATTATAAATCTCACACACTGCTATTGGAAGCATTAACTGCCGTAAAATGATTAGCAGGAAGCACCTACAGCGAGTAGGAGTAGAATGCATATTCGGGTTCGGATTCATTTGCTGGAATCTGAACGAAAGCGATTCAAGCACTAAGAGCTGACAAGTCAGTGAGCTAAAGCAGAAGAATATGTCAGGCTCAAATTCACCTGCATGGAATTCTTACGGGTGTCCCCCCTCTAAAATGTGATGGTACAGGAGACGAATGACTACAAGTCCTCTTGGTATGTCACTAGGGACTGTAGCTCTACAATTCGGATAGAGTTGTAAGAGGTAATAAGATGACTGCTGTTTCTGGAGGAAACATAGATACTGATTTAGTTTGGCTTGTACTTGTTGGTTGACTGGCTCTCGATTTAAGACAGTTGGATTAGCGTGTAAATACTGCGTTTGCTTCTACAGAAATAACTAGCACTACACGAGAACAAAGGTAGGTCTGTCTAGGGGCAGGGAGGGAGGGGGGGTGATAGTCACAAGGGGGTAAAAAAAAGAACAGTACTGTGACTAAGCCCCAAATCTCCACCTATTCTTGAAGTAGCCCTGAAGTATCCATAAAGGTGTGAGGCTGTTGCACCAATGTAAGTGATTGAATGGATAGTGTATTGGAAGCTCTATAATAGAGTTATATTTGTATTATGGAGGTATTCCCCATTCTGAAACAGTCATGTATTTTTCATTAAACATGCGCTGTCAACGAAGACTTTGACGCTACTACACAGTAGTACACCTAGCGTAGTGATCATAAGAATGAGAGAAAGGAGACTAGGAACTGTAGAGGGGTGATATTTACAAACAATCATTCGGTATCGATGAACTGTAGATGCTATGACTCTGAATTTATTCGTGCAGTCCTTGTATACTCTGCATTGTAATGAAAATTTGGAAATTTGTAGCAAGTTCCTATGGGACCAAATTGCTGAGGTCATCGGTCCCTAGGCTTACACAGTACTTAATCTAACGTAAACTAACTTACGCCAAGGACAATACACACACCCATGCCCGAGAGAGGACTCGAACCTCTGACGGGGGAGCCGCGCGAAGCGTGGCAAGACGCCTAGACCGCACGGCTACCCCGCGCTGCACAGTGTAGCGACTTTCTACCTGAATGTAAGTGTGCCATCTCCCTCATTGTGATAGCTCTCTACCTAGTCAGTGATGGCAAGAGGACTTGACAGCCTTCTAACTAATGAAACAGTGTTATCAGAATGTGATGGAATTTTGCGAGAATTAGCACGGTTCTGTGACTTGGAGGCGGATGCCTTTTACTTGTCGAAATCAGTTGGATTTAGGTGCTGTCTATCGAAGACTGGAAGATTCGTGAGAATATCGCAGGTAAGCGGTACTATGACCACAGGGCAGTTGAGAGGTGATTCTATACTGCTTCTTCTAAGTGCTGTGGGCAAACATATTACAACCTCTCATTCACATCTCACGAAATGACTAATGTGAGAAAATTAGGGGCTAACAAGAAGATTTTTATCGATCTGCAGGAGTTCCGTCTTTTGTTTTCTTGATAAATAGGAGACAACACTCTTTCGTGGGTTTTGTAAGCCCATAAATGGATGGAGTAACGTGTTTAAGTAGGCTATATTTACATGTACTTCTGTATGCTTACTTTGCTAGCCATCCTAGGGCGTGTGACGGAGGCTACCCTGTACCCCTACTAGTCATTTCCTTTCCTACTCCGATCTCAAATAGAGCTAGGGAAAAAGACTATCTATATGCCTCCGCAAGAGTGCTAATTTCTCGGATCTTATCGTCGTGGTCCTTACGCGAAATGTGTGTTGGTGGCAGCAAAATCCTTCTGCACTCAACTTAAAATGTCGGTTCTCTAAATTTTTTCAATAGTGTTCCTCAAGAGGAACATCTCTTTCCCTCCGCTGATTCCCATTCGAGTTCTCGAAGAATCCGGATATTAATTTGGGAGGAGTCAATAGGAAAGCTTCTACAGGTCTGTATTTTGAGGGAAACCCAGGTCTGCAGGCTCACACACTTTTGGCGGCTGTGGCGGTAGTTGTGGTTCGCATGCAGGCCAGCGGCGATGACGGGGACGGGGATGGAGGTGTCGCGGTGATGGAGAAGAGGGTGAAACATCCTACTGCCCCCATAGACTGACAGATCTCAGGAAGATTATTTCAGGAACAGTATACCGAAATTCGAAGTGACTTGCTTCCACCAACCTGACAAGGCAGCCGACAGGAGGGATGTGATTTGCATGAGATACCTTGAGCTATTTGACAATAGTTACCTCCGACTTTGGTACTGGAGGAAGTAACTATCTAGCCTCAGGGAATCCCCCAGAGATAACACAGAAGCATCTGTAAAGGTTATCTGGCGAGTTTAATCCGACTGTAGGAAAAAAATTACTCACCATGCAAATGGACTCTCCTGATCAATTCAGTTATTTAGTCAATCAATTTCGTATCAATGAAGCGCCACTGGGATGGTGGAAGCGAGGACGATAGTACCATGGATAGCATTTGCGAGTTGGAGCGGTAATCATTCTTTTATCATGCTTTTTTTCTTTCGGACGAGGTGTTTTAACGAAATTTCAATCTCCCATCTACACAGGAAGAGATGACCGTCATTATAAAATCAGCTATATTACTCAATTTAGTATTTGGTTCTTTTTGAGTCACCTGTCTTCTGATATGTTTGATGTGGCCCACCACGAATTCCTCTCGTGTGCCAACCTCTTCATCGCAGAGTAGCACTTGCAAAATAAATCCTCAATTAATTGCTGTACAGTTTTCGACTTTCCAGCTCCCTCTACTAACCTGGAAGTCATTCGTAACAGATGTCCTGTCACCCTGTCCCTTCTACCTGCCAATGTTTTGCACGTATACTTTTCCTCTCCAATTCTGTCCGCAGCTCGTGGTCTAGTGGCTAGCGTTGCTAATCTCGATCACGGGGTCCTGGGTTCGATTCCCGGCCGGGTTAGGGATTTTCTGCGCCTGGGGACTGGGTGTTTGTGTGATTCTCATCAGTAGTGACAGTGGCTAAATTGAACTGTCAAAAAAATTGGACTGTGAAAAAATTGGGAGTTTGTACGGGCGGTGATGACCGCGCAGATGAGCGCCCCACAAAGCAAACATCATTATCTCCAATTCAGTAAAAAAACCTCCTCATTCCTTAACTTACAGACCACCTAACTTTCAACATTCGTCAGTGACAGCGCATCTAAAATGCTTCGATTCTCTACTGTTCCGATTTTCCCACAGTTCATGATTAAGTACCATACAATGCTGTGCTCCAAACAAACATTGTAAGAAATTTCTTCATGAAATTAAGGCCTATGTTTGATACTCCTCGATCCATTTTGCTGCCTAGGTAGTATAATTCCTTAACTTTATCTACTTCGTGACCGTTAATCCTGATGTTAAGTTTCTCACTGTTCTCACTTCTGCTACTTCTCATTACTTTTGTGTTTCTTCGATTTACTCTCAATCCATATTCTGTACTCATTAAACTGTTCATTCCGTTCATCAGGTCATGTAATTCTTCTTCACTTTCACTCAGGATACCAATGTTATCGGCAAATCGTATCATTGATATCCAATCAACTTGAATTTTAATCCCACTGCCGAACCTTTCTTTTATTTCCATCACTGTTTCTTTGATGTACAGATTGAATAGTAAGGGCGAAAGAGTACATCCCAGTCTTACACCTTTTTTAATCCGAGCACTTTGTTCTTGGTCGCCCACTCTTATTATTCCCTCTTTGCTTTAGTACATATTGTACATTATACATCTGCCCATATAGCTTACCCCAATTTTTCTCAGAATTTCTAACAACTTGCACCATTTTACATTGTCCAGCACTTTTTTCAGGGCCAGAGATCCTATAAACGTGTCTTGATTTTTCTTTAGCCTTGATTTCTTTATCAACCGCAACGTCAGAATTGCCTTTCTGATGCCTTTACCTTCCCTGAAGCCGAACTGATCGTCATCCCGATTTTCTTTTCCATTCTTCTACATATTATTCTTGCAAGCGACTTATATGCACTTGTCAGCTCCTGCAGTTTTCGGAATTGTGTGGATGATATTTTTCCAGAAGTCATATGGAATTTCGCCAGACTCATCCATTCTACACACCAACATGAATAGTTGTTTTGTTCCCACTTCCCATAATGACTTTAGAAATGCTAATGATGTTTCTATCCATTCTGACTTATTTGATCTTAGATTCTGATTGTAATACTGGATCCCGTATCTCCTCTAAATCTATTCCTGCTTCTTCTCCTAACACATCTGATAAATCTTCCCTCTGATAGAGGCCTTTTCATTGTACTCTTTCCACCTATCCGCTCTCTCCCTTGCATTTAACAGTGGAATTCCTATTCCTATTCTTGTTAGCACGCTTGCTTTTAATTTCATAAGGTTTTTTCGACTTTCCTACCTTGAAAACTTTAAGAGAGTTCAAAATTGAGGAGGCATTCTATGACAGAGGTAAAACACACTCTTAGCTCTCCGCCATGAGCCAAAAATGAGGTTAATTGTCTAGTCCTGTCATGAAGGACGTAACCAATACTAAGCTGATAAAAACACTTTTTTCGTTTGGTTTTTTTTTTTTTTTTTGCCTGATGAGAGAATACTCGGAGTGAAAATTGCCTATGCCCTACTGTTGTACAGGATTTTCACAAGTAACGATACTTAATTATGTGAAAATGAGTGTATATTCTGATTTATCCTGTCCCTTAAAGTAGCTCAAATAAAACGTAAGAACTACATATTGTGTGAGAAATTCAAGATGTGTTAACAACATCTCCCTTTTGGATTGGGTGAACTGGATTTTTTTACTGCGGAGGTGGCCGACTCCCTGGCAGTCGCCACATGGTTCTCATCCCGTAGTTGCGAGTGTGCGCCATCGGAAGTCTTTTTCGTTGGATATGTTTAGTGCAATGTGGAAATGTTGTTGTGGAGGAGGTTGCTTTTGTTCTCAAACGTTGGTGCATAAAGACGCCGATATACAGGGTGAGTCAGGAGGAAAAGTACATGTTTTGACGGGTGATACTACTGGTAAATCTGAACAAAAAACTTCTAATAAACATGTGCTCTTTTCTTAACCGTCTCCAGGTAAACCAATGAAAACAGCTAGGAACGGGAAAGGTGCAGGTGACAGTAAATTAAGATACTGTTATGTTATGGTTTGTTTAATTGTGTACTTTTCCTCACAGAAGATTTTCAAACACACCGTTAACTTCAATGCATTTTGCTGCTCTTGTATACAGGTGTGTCGCCGATCGGAGCTCAGTTTTGCATTTCTTACCTGGGCACAAGCATGTAAAATACGAGCGAGAAGTTCCTATATTGTGTCCACTCTGCACTTGTAGACGTCGCTCTTCCACACCCCCACAAACAGTAATCCAATGGGGTAAGATCAGGTGACCTCGGTGGCCAAGCAATGACTCGACGGGGACCGATCCAACGACCAGGATACGTTGTGTTGAGATACTGTGTCACTGGGGTACGGAATGTGTAGAAGCTCCGTCATGCTGAAAGTACATACGAGCTCGTGTTGCCAAAGGGATGTCCTCCACGTATTGTGGTAACACATTTTGAAGCAACTCAAGATACCGTGTCCCAGTAAGACGGTTACCTAAAACAACTGGACCGATGAGTTGGTAATCAATAACACCGCACCACACAATGACTGAGGAACGTCTTTGAAAATTCGTTTCCACAGTAGCGTGAACCGTGACGAAATGTCACGGTTGGTTCTCTGCGTTTCCTCCTTGTCTGTAGGGCGTTCCTTTTAAAATTCCCGCATCGCGCTCTGTTGTTTTCTTATCCTAGCCAGAGGACGCTGTGACGTTGCTGCGGCCGGCTGCCTGCTATGTTTGCGGGAGAGCGTCGATATGGAGGAAGAACTCTAATTGCGGACGTCTGGGAGCGTACAGGAGGCCACGCTGTTTTGTTGATGTTTTGAGTGACTTGTATGTCATGTGTGATGGATGGTTAAGGCCGTGATAGCAGCCAATGTTACTGTCTTCGTCGCAGACGGATCAACGGGGATGAGGGCTGGTTGTCCATCGTATCCTACGGACGTCGTCGGACTTAAAATAAGACGTTTTGACCATTATTTTGCGTTATTTGCAAGCAACTGGGCATTTTGGCGAGTACAGTAATTCGGCGAAGATTATTTGTTTCGTCGGTGTGTAAATTACTGAACAAGGAGCAGTTTATTTAATGTTCATTTTATGCTCGTGTTCTGCGTGTGCTGTTTACGAGTGTAAACGTGACTCTCACCTTTGTCTGCTGATTTTGAGGGTATCGTCAAATGCTGGATCCAAGTAGTAACTTTCAGTTAATTAGCTGGATTCTTCCCTTTCCTCGTCGCGACGCGTGTTAAATGGCAAAGTAGACCTTAACTTGCTACCTCATTTGCGTGGCTTCAATAACAGAGCCTAACCTGTTAACTATTTAAGGCTTTTGGTAAACAAAGGTATTTAAGTATGTTGTTTTAAAATATTATCTGAAATGTGTCAGCCGGCCGGGGTTGCCGAGCGGTTCTAGGCGCTTCAGTCTAAAACCGTGCGACCGCTACGGTCGCAGGTTCGAATACTGCCTCGGGCATGGATGTGTGTGATGCCCTTAGGTTAGTTAGGTTTAAGTAATTCTAAATTCTAGGGGACTGATGACCGCAGCAGTTAAGTCCCATAGTGCTCAGACCCATTTGAACCATTTTTGAAATGTGTCAATGATCATGTTGCGCTAGTTGATTCTGGGGTATGAACGGATGTGTTGGCACGTCTGCCGTGCAAGGGAATCCTGCTAGTTTTGATTACCTTCTGACCAGGGTCCTTGCTCGACGGTTGTCTTTAAGTACGCCGCTAACCTGGTTAGCGTTTGTTGTGGCTAGTTTAATCACTGCTCAACAGCCCAACACAGTTTGTCGGCCGTCACAAGCCGTGTATGTGTTATTTATTCCATTATTCTAGTCAATCTATAAGCATGCTATTCTTCCTTTGTTACTCTAGGTAGGTATTAGGTTGCCATTTTTAGGGTGTTAAGATGGAGTGCGGCTCCTTTGAGTATAGATTTGTCAATTTCCAATTTATTGTTTTTCCACCAGTTTTTAATTGCGCGTATATATATATATATATATATATATATATATATATATATATATATATCACTCCTCGAAGCATGTAGCATGTACCTTTCCTTGTGACACACCCTGTATGTAGCGCTACGGTCTATTTTTTGAGGAAATTTAATTACTTGATTTGCAAAATGTTTGCATGTGATTCTCAAGCATTTAAAATATTTTTTTTTAATGTTGAAGAAGAATCTTCGTATGGTGGTGGTGCGTGATGTAAGTAAACTGTTTGATTCCTGTAAACTGTTAAACAATTAATTTGATTGGGTAGTGCAAATGGACTATTTCCTACCATTGTTGATATCGCAACTCGCTAGCTCTCCCATTGTGCCCATTATTACCCAATAGGAACACCGTATTCTGAAGAGCAATGAAAACATTTGTCTACATATTTGGACATATTGGTCCATACATGTAATTTGGAAATTTGTGGTAAGTTCCATTGGATCAAACTGCTGAGGCCATCGGTCCCTAGGTTTACACACTAGTTAATCTAAATTAAACTAAGTTACGGTAAGTACAACACACACACCCATGGCCAACGGACGATTCGAACATCAGCCGGGGGGAGCCGCGCGAACCGTGGCAAGGCCCCTGACCGCACGGCTTCCCCATGCGGCTCCTTGCATGTTTTCACACAAACTGGTAGTAACTACTTGAAAGAGACAGAGACAGGAAGCGAATCAGAAATTTCCCAATCAAAGGGCTGCCACCGACTACTCACTGTTCACAGGCTGCGAGAAAAAAATGGAGTTCGGTCAGGTGGGTAGGCACGTCAGCTTGGTGTACAGATTTGAGGTGCAGGTGCCACAACAGGAAGTAGTCACTTGAAAGAGAGTGGAAATTCAAGGGACGCCAACTTTCATTCTACAATCTGTGGTATTTAGTACTGTTATCTGTAAATAGGGCATTGGGTGGCTTCAATTAGCATGACAACAGATGTACAATTTGCTCCTGAATGTTTTCTGGACCCTGAATGGGTGCAGCCTACACAAATAAAATTGCTCAGAAATAGCTTTGCCCCAATACTCGTAAGTTGCAAGTACTACTTTGAGATGAAAAAGTTGGCACAGGAGAGGAGTACTTGGTGGGCTACATCCAACCAGTCAGAAGACTGATGACTAAGACACAACAATTATAAACGGGCAATCCATATTGACTGTCAACCTTTCAGTTACTGTACAAGCTTGGTTTAGAAAATCCTATCGTCTTTTTTTCCTAAGATGCTGAAAATGTTATTTAATTTCTATGAAACAATTTTTTATTCTTTTTAAAACGTGCCATGATGTTCTGACTCTCTTTCAATACCTGTAACACTATTTTTAATTTCCTTGTTCATAGCAAAATCTTCCCCAAATTTCCTCCTTACTCTTATCCACTTCTTGTAGCTTATACCTTTTAATTTCAATTTCTTATTGCACTTATGATAACCCTTCCATATTCTACTTTGATTATATTTCGCTGTGGTGCTAACTCTACCAACCTATTTGCACAACCTAAAGCACTGTAAATTACTGTACCTCAATATATGGTAATACAAATGTTTCCGCTTCTTAATCTCAGAGCATGGCATCACTACAACCATTTGTATGTTGACCACATGGTACCAGAGTTCTATTGTCTCCATTCAATGTTGTCGTTTAGTATTCGTCTAGCCATTGTGTCACTCATGATACATTTAGTCGAGAGAGTAGCAGATGTAGTTAAGTACCCTCGCCCAAATTAATGGAAAGCACCACGTACAGCCCGCAAACATAGTACGTGTTGCTTCATTGGTTCATGGGCGTCGCATCGGATAGTGTTGTGGAAGCTGCACAGTATTTCGACAAGACAGTTAGTTGCTCGTCATCTCCAAGTGCCTACTGAAGTTTTGCCGCAATGGCTCGCCAATGCATACGCTGACTCGCTAGAAAAGCGCAGGCGCCATCGTAAAGGAATCATAGAGCACGGAGACATCCAGTGCCCCCTGTAGGAGAAACAGACCACGGTCTTCGCCTTCGCGACGAGGGAAAAACATGTTCACATTCACGGCACAGCGCGCGTGCGGTCAGAGTGTTGGCGCCCAATTTAAGGGTGCGGACTTTGATTCTCCGTCTCCGGTGAGTCGGATTCATTTGTCTCCGGCCGAAGATGCCTTAGTACCGCCAGCACTGGTTCCCATGCCTTGGTGAGTTGAAATCCCGTGTCTTTATTTTCTGGCTTGCCCAGTCTGGTGTGACGTCTATGTTCAGCGCATCTATACTAAACAGTGCGACACGTCTGGCCAATGTAGGATTTCCCACACTGACACGGAATTTTACATATCTCTGGTCTC
Source organism: Schistocerca serialis cubense (assembly GCF_023864345.2). Lineage (NCBI taxonomy): Eukaryota > Metazoa > Arthropoda > Insecta > Orthoptera > Acrididae > Schistocerca > Schistocerca serialis. Next base: position 432,031,357 of record NC_064641.1, on the reverse strand, counting down.
CTTAGAACTAGGCTGTCTTTAACAGAACCTAGCAAAGTCTGCACTCTTGCTGGAGGGCGGAAGACACATTTTATTTCATGTTTTTTGAAAGCCTGCCAATCTTAAAGGACATGCCACGAATATACGGTACAAAAACCATCCCCGTGGAGTTCTCCTTTTCTTCTGACTGTTCTTGAGCTATAGTATGCACAGATTTAAATGCATTACGGATCTGTTTATCCGAGTGTCTGTTTTTAAAACACAGAGCGAAGGTGGCTAAGTTCTACTGATAAGTTCCCTCCATCTGAGATAATTCCGGTCCTACGAACAAGAGTCCGTAACACGCCACTGCGTTGAGATCGGTGATGGCTGCTCGTACCTCATAGATATAGGTCAGTGTGAATCGGTCTACGAAACACACTCTGACCCAAGGAACCATCTTCTTTTCTGCACACCAAGGCATCTAGGAACGGGAGATCTCCATTTTTGTCCACTTCCAAGGTGAAGCAAATGCTGGGATGGAGAGATTTAATGTGTTCCAGAAATGTAGGAAGCGTTGCTTCTCCGTGTAGCCAAACTACAAGTTTTGTCCACGTATCTCCGGAAAAATTTAGGTTTCAACGCCGCTGACTGAAGTGCTTTTTTCCCGAAGTCTTCCATAAAAAGGTTAGCCACTATGGGAGACAAAGGGCTACCCATAGCAACACCGTCAGTCTGCTTAAAATATTGTTCATTAAATAAAAAATATGTCGAAGGAAGCACATGTTTGAATAATTGTAAGATGTCCTCCTCCAACTTATTTCCTGTAAATTGCAATGAATCCACCAAAGGTACTCGTGTGAACAAAGAGGCCACATCGAAACTCTCTAACACGTCAGCTGGTTAGAGATGCATCATTAAAGAAGCAGTCGAAATACGTATAAGTAACGACCTGATCAATAGAGGCACGGAATGGGAACAAGCACTGGCGAACGAATCCGAGACACCAAAGATTGAGAATGAAAGTCCGCACTCTTAAACTGGGCGCCAGCACACAGCCGGCAGCCGGCCGAAGTGGCCGTGCGGTTAAAGGCGCTGCAGTCTGGAACCGCAAGACCGCTACGGTCGCAGGTTCGAATCCTGCCTCGGGCATGGATGTTTGTGATGTCCTTAGGTTAGTTAGGTTTAACTAGTTCTAAGTTCTAGGGGACGAATGACCTCAGCAGTTGAGTCCCATAGTGCTCAGAGCCATTTGAACCATTTTTGAACACAGCCGGCGTGCGCGTTGGGCCGCCACTTATGGGCCGCACTTTTCCCGCGTCGCGAATGCGAGGATCGTGGCCCGTTTCTCCGGCAGGAGGCACTGGATGTCGTTGTACTCTATGTTTCGTCTACGATGACGTTATAGCCCCACACCTTGACGCCTACGCTTATCTAAAGTATCAGCGTATATTTTGGCGAGCCATTGCAGCAACACGTCAATAAGCACCTGAAGATGACGAGCAGCTGTCTCGTCGAAATATTGCGCAGCTTCCACATTATCCGACGTGACACCCGCGGACCAGTGAAGCAGTTACTAACTCAAGAAAGTGTCAAACAGCACATATTACGTGTTTCTTATATAGCAAGCGGGAAAATCACAATGGTGTCTTGAGAAAGACATGCGGCTTACTACATGCAAAGAGATGCAGCTATGCTTCCTAGGGTTGAACTAATTCATTTTAAGACTTGACTGAGTGAGGTTACCACTCATTTTAAAGGTATTGTTGCGAGTAACAAGGCAACAAGTAGAGTAAATGCCTATGGATGACTTTGTTTAGCAAATAAATTAACTTTCACAACTGGAATAAAGTCAATTACCTTCCCAACACATCACCCTTCATTAGTAATCACGTATATTTTCGAGTCCGTGAGTCTTAACTGGTTGTAATGTTTTATTTTATTTAGGTCCTGAATCTGTTTTGAATGTGGAATATAAACATACCCATATCTCGCGAAGTTGGTCCAGAGGCGCAGAATGTTTCTTCGTACTTGATCCTCTTCTGATTTCGGATCCAGGTTATAACTAATGTCCAGATCCGTCCGCAGGAAGAGAAATTGTAGTTCACCGCTATGTCCAACTCCTGCAACATGAACAAACATACATTTTCTTGTCACATATGAAAATTTTGCGTTTGAGAGCGCCCATCGACTTGAAGTATAAAACAAGCACGCAGATATAAGACCATGGAATGGGTAGTTGTCACTTCTGAAAATACATTAATTCAAATTGTTACCCTAAGCATACTCCCTTCAACTATGTTTAGTTTGGGTGAATGGTGTTACGTATAAGAGGCGATCAAAAAGCTTCCTTTTAAGAAAATTTGTTGTAAGGTCTTATAGGACCAAACTGCTGAGATCATCGGCCCCTAAGCTTACACACTACGTAATCTAACTTAAACTAACTTACGCTAAGGACAACTCACATACCCATGCCCGAGGGAGGACTCGAAGCCTGCCGCTGTGCCAAAGCGGTTCTAGGCGTTTCAGTCCGGAACCGCGCTGCTGCTGCAGTCGCAGATTCGAATCCTGCCTCGGGCATGGATGTGTGTGATGTCCTAAGGTTAGTCAAGTTTAAGTAATTCTGATGACCTCAGATGTTAAGTCCCATAGTGCTTAGGGCCGTTTGAACCATTTTCGAGGAATCAAACCCCCGACGGGGGGAGCCGCGCGGACCGTGACAAAACAAGACGCCTCAGACCGCGCGGGCGGCTAACCCCCCCTCACGGTTTCCTTTTAAGGAAGTTGCTGCAGCGTACAGCAACATAGCTCACTTCTGATGCGGGTATATAAACACCGACATCTAAGCAAGAGATCAGTGTGGCACTCGTGTCTTTCAGATGTGTGTGCGGTAAATGCGGAAACATGACCTATGGAGACGTTATTTTCAAACGCATCTGAACAAGACCAACGTGCTGTTATTCTTTTCTTGGCTGCGGAAAGACAAGCACCAGTAGACATCCACGGGAGAAAGAAGAATGTGCATGGGGCAGTATATATGCTGAAAACCACGACTGTGGAATGGTTCAACAAGGATTGCTGCTGCTTCATGACAACGCACTTCCCCGTATTGCAACTGTCATAATGCAGAAGTAATACAAACTCAAGTGGGAGACAAAAGAGCACACGTCCTGATGTCTTCCCATGTGATTACACGCCTTCAATCCCCTAAAAAAGAGCCTTAAAGATCGACGATTTCTGTCGGTCGAGGATGTGCAGCAGGCAGTTAAGGTTCCGTCACGCAATTGGACAAGGTCTTTTGCCAAACAAATATCTCCTATCTGGTGCGCCGGTGGGATGATTGCCTCCACGCTCACCGCGATTTTGCCTGGTTAGCGTACCTCTTCTGGACTGTGCGGCCTTCGAAGGGAAACCTTTTAATCGCCCGTTGTACACTAGTAGCCATTAAAATTACTACACCAAGAAGATTACGTGCTACAGACGCGAATTTTAACCGACAGGAAGAAGATGCTGTGATATGCAAATGATTAGCTTTCCAGAGCATTCACACAAGGTTGGCGCCGATGGCGACACCTACAACGTGCTGACATGAGGAAAGTTTCCAACCGATTTCTCATACACAAACAGCAGTTGACCGGCGTTGCCTGGTGAAACGTTGTTGTGATGCCCCATGTAAGGAGGAGAAATGCGTACCATCACGTTTCCGACTTTGATAAAGGTCGGATTGTAGCCAATCGCGATTGCGGTTTATCGTATCGCGACAGTGCTGCTCGCGTTGGTCGAGATCCAATGACTGTTAGCAGAATATCGAATCGGTGGGTTCAGGAGGGCAATACGGAACGCAGTGCTGGACCCCAACGGCCTCCTATCACTAGCAGTCGAGATGACAGGCATCTTATCCGCATGGCTGTAACGGATCGTGCAGCCACGTCTCGATACCTGAGTCAACAGATGGGGACGTTTGCAAGACAACAATCATCTGCACGAACAGTTCGACGACGTTTGCAGCAGCATGGACTATCAGCTGGGAGACTATGGCTGCAGTTACCGTTGACGCTGCATCACAGACAGGAGCACCTGCGACGGTGTACTCAACGACGAACCTGGGTGCACGAATGGCAAAACGTCATTTTTTCGGATGAATCCAGGTTCTGTTTACAGCATCATGATGGTCGCATCCGTGTTTGGTGACATCGCGGTGAACGTACTTTGAAAGCGTGTATTCGTCATCGCCATACTGGAGTATCCCCCGGCGTGATGGTATGGGATGCCACTGCTTACACGTCTCGGTCACCTCTTGTTCCCATTGACGGCACTTTGGACAGTGGACGCTACATTTTAGATGTGTTACAACCCGTGGCTCTACCCTTCATTCGATCCCTGCGAAACACTACATTGAAGCAGGATAATGCACGACCGCATTTTCAGGTCCAGTACGGGCCTTTCTGGATACAGAAAATGTTCGACTGCTGCCCTGTCCAGCACATTCTCCAGATCTCTCACCAATTGAAAACGTCAGGTCATTGGTGGCCGAGCAACCGGCTCGTCACAATACGCCAGTCACTACTCTTGATGAACTGTGGTATCGTGTTGAAGCTGCATGGGCAGCTGTACCTGTACACGCCATCCAAGCTCTGTTTGAATCTATGCCCAGGCGAATCAAGGCCGTTATTACGGCCGGAGTTGGTTGTTCTGGGTACTGATTTCTCAGGATCTATGCACCCAAATTGCGTGAAAATGTAATCACATGTCAGTTCTAGTATAATATATTTGTCCAATGAATACCTGTTTATCATCTGCATTTCTTCCTGGTGTAGCAATTTCAATGGCCAGTAGTGTATGTATATCGCACAACAGTGATGTCTGCTGGAAGGATGCAAAACCCTGTGCAACGTCTTAATGTTTTGTATAATCAGTGTTTCGAATGACAGGATGCCATTTTCCGTATCTTTCTGCCTTGTGCTGATCTACGTAAATATCACACCACTTGTTTTCCATATTCTAGGTTTTGTCTGAAACTATAATTTTCCCCCTCTGTTTTTCTTTCGAATTTTAAAAACCGTACGTTACTCTATCGTATTTATTCTTATAGTAAGAGTTTTCTATAGACTTTTTCCCGTCACTAAGATGTATTCGTGCCTTTTCACTATTTTCCTCTGTGTCCACTTAATTTTTAACATTCTTTAGTAGCACCTACGGTTTGCAGTGATCCACAGCAGAGCCCAGAGTTCAACGAAACTATGGAGTAACGCGGAAAGCATCACACAAATATGCAAGATGGTGACACACCCAAGATGAGGCCGGTTTCGTTTAGCTCAGCGGGCGGCTGGCGACGCCTACGCTTCGCACCGCCGGCAGCCCTTGGCTATTTGTCTACACAATAGCAAGCTGGACAGGGCGTGGGCTGTCGCAATAAATTTTCGTGCTGCAAAGAAGAAGAAGGGGAAATTCTAAGAAATGCTGTACTAAGACAATCGTTTTCGGGAATTTATTCATCAATTCCAAATCAATATTTGACACCACTGGGTATCTTTTATGGAAATAATGTGTTCTTTGCTTGCGCCAGAATGTTTACGATGCCTTCCTTGCTTCGATAATCCTGTTTTATTCGTTTCCCAGATACATGAACCTTATCACATTATATTACTACAGCGTTACTGTCAATTTCTGTACAACGCAATCCGCGGTGTTCCTTTATAATGCTCATCATGTTCGTCTTCTACTTATTTTATCCTGAACCTATTTTCTGTGAAAAATATTTTGTCCACACCATTCTTCTTTCTTTTTGGTTTCAGTGGAACTGTCTTCCGCAAAAACACTGAAACTGGTAGTCTATCTGTCTGCTGTGCAGTTGCATCTCACTCCCGAAAATCTGGACAATTGGCCGTGGTCTTAGAACACGTAAGCGACACGTAAGTGACGGCCGCTGGAGGTAAACAACAGCAAGTGCGAGCGGAAACAACAGCACGTCCGCACTGCAGGGCTCCGGAAGCCGGACTCAACGCTGACCGCGCATCTACCGAGGCGGACAAAATCCTCTTCAATGACCATCCGCCACGATCACTCAACACGAAGTTTCACCCGTGTTGTGATTTAGCGGATAATGTGTTGTCCCTTTTCCTCTGTGCGGTGTAAATCTTCGTTAAACGCCTCTTGAAATAACAAGCAATTTTACTTGCTTGATAAGGAATGACCACCATAGGAGCACCAGCATTTCGCCCAAGGTCAGCTGAGTACATTAGAGGAACGAACAGGTGTAGCCATTAACATAGATGCCACTTAGCAAACAGCATGGCAGCAGCTAAGATTGACAGTTGGCAAGTGATCCCGTACCTAACATCCGGTGACCATAACGCAGTTGTCATCGAAGGGGAAAGTGGCAATAATAGAGGGACACAAGCGGAGAAAGCAAGATTTGGTTAGACATCAGGAAAACGCATTGGGATGGCTTAGTTGCCTACACTGCAGAATTTCCAATGGGATCGCTTCCTGTACATGTTGACTTGTGTGAGCAGTTACTAACTGAGCTGTTGCAAAGAGCACACGACATTTATGCCCCTAAGAAAATCGTAAAAAGTCAGGGTACAATGCTTTGGAGGCCAGAACTTTATCAAGAATAAGAGTAATGTGCTTTAGGGAAGTCAGAGCGCATTGCGAGGCTCCAAGAACACAGGACAATTAACATGCGCTGCAAAACATTGTTTCAGAAAACTAAAAAATACACTAGGGCAGTTTCTATGAAGACAACTGCAATTTGACATATGGGGAAGGCCATATAAACTGTTGACTGAAAAATGTAAGGAAGCTATTATTATGTGTATACTTCATAAAGGGAATGGCTCAATGACCTGGATAGAAGAAGAAGTTGCTATCGCAATTTCCGAGATCAAAAGTGAAAAGTTACTAGGTCTGGATGGCGTTTAACCTCAGGTCGTGCGAAAGGTGGGTCTACTGCTAGTGCCATATTTGACAGCATTACTAAACGAGGCGTTGCGAAATGGTAGGATTCTGGCGATATGAAAAATAGCTAGAGCAGTAGTGATTAAGAAGGGAAAGGATAAAGATCTGGTATCGTCGAAAAACCTAAGACCCAGTTACCTATTAAACGTCTTGGCCAAAGTTCAGGAGCATCTTCTGTGTGACCAGTCGCAGGCGCATAGGGAGCTCTCCGGCTTAAATGAATGTCCATAGGGATTCAGAAAAGGGAAGCGTATAGATGATGCGGTTAACAGAGCTCTTCATGTTGTAGAAAAGTCGACAGTGATGTATGCAGTCTTACTTATGAATGACATAAAATGCGCATTCGATAATGTGATATTTGCATACCTCCGATATATAGGTGCACCAAACGTCTGTACTAGAGCTTTGTAGATTACTGTAGCGGACGTAGCGTCCAGTGGATTGCAAGACAGAGCAAGTTAATCATAAAGGTTACCAAAGACTGTCCTCAAGACTCTGTAAGTGGCCCATTGTTCTGGGATCGTAGTACTGAACTCCCATTACATGCGTTAGAAGGGGCAGATGCTATTGAAAGTGTTGTTGCACACGCAGATGACATCCTAGAAGCTGTGTCTGCAGAATCCAGGACGAGACTTGAGGAAAAGACGAATTATGTACTTGCTCAGATACAACATTGTTTCAAGGGCAACTAACTGACTGTATCTTATCATTAAAAAATATACGTACTTCTAAAGAGAAGACTTTCTCTTGCCAGAGATCCCTCCCTAACGCTTGACGGAATCCCTGTAAAGTGCAGCACTGTTTTGGAGATTTAGGCATTCTTCTAGACGTGAAAAGGAACTTTCTAGAACATGTGAAATCTGTCACTCAGAAAGTGGCTAAAACAAGGCACCTACAGAGCTCTGTCTAAAATAATTTTGTGTGTTGGTACTTCTGACTATAAATTACTGCTCATGTGGTGCGCTCATATTACGCAGCTATCTTCAACGACATTGTTGGCTTCACTGCTAGCGTGTAGGCGGCTACAAAACAGTACTGCAACGAATTCAGCGGAGCGTACTTCAGAGGCTTACCGGTGTCTTTCCCCCTACACCTGTCGAAGGATTACTAGTGATTCTCGGGATACGTCCGATTGATATTGTGGTACGTTACAGGGCAGCGCTGTATTGGTTGGGGCGTGGACAATATGATCGTATGTACAAGATCACAGGAACTTATATTACTGATAAAAGACATTTACGAGACTGGTAGTTAGATGTATGGCGTCTGACTGGGGCACTAGAAGCAATGCAAGGCGGGTTTACAATATTTCCAAGCGTGAGGAACAGGTTCAAACTACGTGACATCGCCCCTACTCCAGATATGGTGCACCTATTAACAGGTCAAGGCCCATATCCCGAATATTTGCATCGAGCGGGATGTAATAAGACACCAATATGGAAATGTGGAGAGGAAGACTCCGCCGATCATGTCGTTTTCAGTTGTCCATTTTTTCAGGACGAGACAGACTGCAGACAGTTTGACGGGATTTGCGAACTATTGTAAGTGACCAAAGCTTGTGGACTACAATTAATATGATTGCACGTAGAATATCTAAAGAGCAGCTGTTTAACATTCAGTCTATAAGATGAAGTGAACGCTCTAGACATCAAAATAACGGCCGGCCGAGTGGCCAAGCGGTTCTAGACGCTTCAGTCCGGAACCGCGTGACTGCTATGGTCGCAGGTTCGAATCCTGCCTCAGCTGTTCAGTCCCACAGTGCTCAGAGCCATTTGAGCCATCAAAATGACGCCAACAGATCACAAGAAGTTTATATATGCTGCGGCACCCACACAGGTAGGCGTAGACAGGAGGATTGCCGAGACACCCACACACCCGTGTGCCAATGTACAATAATGTAACAACAATAGGTTTAGAAGTAGGTTCAGCAGTAGTACTTAGTCGCCAAACCGGGAGTTATTCCAAGTGTGCCAGAAACATATCTAGTAACGTAGGTGGAAACTATTCACTTGCAACTTGAGTAAATTCTTTTTATTTTATGTTCTTTTAGTTCATTCTTATTTTCAATTTCCTGTTTGTTAAAATGGTTGCCGTTAAGATAATTTATTACTACGTACAAAACATAAACCACTGTATGTCACCATGGTTATTGAACACGTACGATCTGTTTAGGGTTTCCAGATAACAGGTCAAAAATTCGTGGCAATATACTGAAATTGAGATTCACTAATCTCCGAAGTAATGCACTCAAAACTACACACAACACCGTTCTTACTATGTGGTTATTGAACACGTACGATCTGTTTAGGGTTTCCAGATAACAGGTCAAAAATTCGTGGCAATATACTGAAATTGAGATTCACTAATCTCCGAAGTAATGCACTCAAAACTACACACAACACCTTTCTTACTATGACTGACACGACTTGTTGAGGACATTCCACAGTTTGCCATTCGTGATCAAATACAGCAGCGCAACATGAAGGCTTAGCAAGCATCTGCATTATTTTCAAACATGTATTCCCATGTTTTTTATCAGCCTCTGAAGAACGTCCTTTACAACTAAGGTCCTGAATGTAGTAGGATAACACGTCAGGGGAAAAATTATGAAGTGTAGGAATACATTGGAGAAAAGAAAGGAGAAAGCAACGTAGAGGGAAATGAGGGAGTGCTGTATTAAAAAGGCAGGAATTCATCATATGTTCCTAATCAGTCAGCTGGAAGGTAAAAAAGGTCTGTGATCATTTACAACAACTTTGGATTAAGAAATATATAAGGTAGAGTAGCAGATTACTACCACTAATGTTTCATTTTCGATTGGCTGAAGTACGACAGCCAAACCAAGACCTGTTCCGGGTGCGGCAAAGAAGGCTACCTCAGGTCTGAGTGTCTTCAGCAACTCTTAACACAGCTGCCGGCCGCTACCGTATTGCCTCCCTCCGACGACGGGTCTACCGATCACTTACGCATCGGCGCTCTCATCTCCTGCCGCCGACCATCTACATCTACATCTACATCTATACTCCGCAAGCCACCCAACGGTGTGTGGCGGAGGGCACTTTACGTGCCACTGTCATTACCTCCCTTTCCTGTTCCAGTCGCGTATGGTTCGCGGGAAGAACGACTGTCTGAAAGCCTCCGTGCGCGCTCTAATCTCTCTAATTTTACATTCGTGATCTCCTCGGGAGGTATAAGCAGGGGGAAGCAATATATTCGATACCTCATCCAGAAACGCGAGCAAGCTATACCGCGATGCAGAGCGCCTCTCTTGCAGAGTCTGCCACTTGAGTTTGCTAAACATCTCCGTAACGCTATCACGGTTACCAAATAACCCCGTGACAAAACGCGCCGCTCTTCTTTGGATCCTCTCTATCTCCTCCGTCAACCCGATCTGATACGGATCCCACACTGATGAGCAATACTCAAGTATAGGTCGAACGAGTGTTTTGTAAGCCACCTCTTTTGTTGACCGACTACTTTTCTAAGGACTCTCCCAATGAATCTCAACCTGGCACCCGCCTTACCAACAATTAATTTTATATGATCATTCCACTTCAAATCATTCCGCAAGCATACTCCCAGATATTTTACAGAAGTAACTGCTACCAGTGTTTGTTCCGCTATCATATAATTATACAATAAAGGACCCTTCTTTCTATGTATTCGCAATACATTACATTTGTCTACGTTAAGGGTCAGTTGCCACTCCCTGCACCAAGTGCCTATCCGCTGCAGATCTTCCTGCATTTCGCTACAATTTTCTAATGCTGCAACTTCTCTGTATACTACAGCATGGAACTTCCGACACTATCTACTAGGTCATTTATATATATTGTGAAAATCAATGGTCCCATAACACTCCCCTGTGGCACGCCAGAGGTTACTTTAACGTTTGTAGACGTCTCCCCATTGATAACAACATGCTGTGTTCTGTTTGCTAAAAACTCTTCAATCCAGCCACACAGCTGGTCTGATATTCCGTAGGCTCTTACTTTGTTGATCAGGCGTCAGTGCGGAACTGTATCGAACGCCTTCTGGAAGTCAAGGAAAATAGCATCCACCTGGGAGCCTGTATCTAATATTTTCTGGGTCTCATGAACAAATAAAGCGAGTTGGGTCTCACACGATCGCTGTTTCCGGAATCCATGTTGATTCCTACAGAGTAGATTCTGGGTTTCCAAAAACGACATGATACGCGAGCAAAAAACATGTTCTAAAATTCTACAACAGATCGACGTCAGAGATATAGGTCTATAGTTTTGCGCATCTGCTCGACGACCCTTATTGAAGACTGGGACTACCTTTTCTCTTTTCCAAGCATTTGGAACCTTCCGTTAATCTAGAGACTTGCGGTACACGGCTGTTAGAAGTGGAGCAAGTTCTTTCGCGTACTCTGTGTAGAATAGAATTGGTATCCCGTCAGGTCCAGTGGACTTTCCTCTGTTGAGTGATTCCAGTTGCTTTTCTATTCCTTGGACACTTATTTCGATGTCACCCATTTTTTCGTTTGTGCGAGGATTTAGAGAAGGAACTGCAGTGCGGCCTTCCTCTGTGAAACGGCTTTGGAAAAAGATGTTAAGTATTTCAGCTTTACGCGTGTCATCCTCTGTTTCTATGCCATCATCATCCAGGAGTGTCTGGATATGCTGTTTCGAGCCACTTACTGATTTAACGTAAGACCAAAACTTCCTAGGATTTTCTGTCAAGTCGGTACATAGAATTTTACTTTCGAATTCACTGAACGCTTCGCGCATAGCCCTCCTTACGCTAACTTAGACATCGTTTAGCTTCTGTTTGTCTGAGAGGTTCTGGCTGCGTTTACACTTGGAGTGAAACTCTCTTTGCTTTCGCAGTAGTTTCCTAACTTTGTTGTTGAACCACGGTGGCTTTTTCCCGTCCCTCACAGTTTTACTCGGCACGTACCTGTCTAAAACGCATTTTACGATTGCCTTGAACATTTTCCATAAAGACTCAACATTGTCAGTGTTGGAACAGAAATTTTCGTTTTGATGTCTTCGGTAGTCTGAAATCTGCCTTCTATTACTCTTGCTAAACAGATAAACCTTCCTCCGTTTTTTTATATTCCTATTAACTTCCGTATTCAGGGATGCTGTAACGGCCTTGTGATCACTGATTCCCTGTTATGCATTACAGAGTCGAGAAGTTCGGGTCTGTTTGTTATCAGTAGGTCCATGATGTTATCTCCACGAGTCGGTCCTCTGTTTAATTGCTCGAGGTAATTTTCGGATAGTGCACTCAATATAATGTCACTCGATGCTCTGTCCCTACCACCCGTCCTAAATATCTGAGTGTCCCAGTCTATATCTGGTAAATTGAAATCTCCACCTAAGACTATAACATGCTGAAAAAATTTATGTGAAATGTATTCCAAATTTTCTCTCAGTTGTTCTGCCACTAATGCTGCCGAGTCGGGAGGTCGGTAAAAGGAGCCAACTATTAACCTAGCTCGGTTGTTGAGTGTAACCTCCACCCATAATAATTCACAGGAACTATCCACTTCTACTTCACTACAGGATAAACTACTACTAACAGCGACAAACCACGTACCGGTGAATCCTTAGAGCTGCTACGGATACCGCCGGGGTCGCCGCATCACGCTCACATCCTGACGCTACTCCGGCGCCACTACCAACAGCGACGACTTCCGATCCCCTCCCAGCCGACGATAGGGACGTCCCTTCACTTATGGTCCGCGCGACGGCCTTCCTCCCTCCGGTCTTCCGACACAGAGAGACGGACACGCAAACAACGTTCGCCTAAAAGGCGCAAGAGGAGGCGCCGCACGGCCTCGGAACGAGGCAGCTCACACCCCCCGACGCTTCAGAGGCTGTCTAACCTGAGGCGGCGCCAGAGAACGTGCACGACGACAACAAGAAGGACGACAACAAGAAGGACGACAACGTGAAACCGACTCGCACAGGTGCACCTGAAACAATGAACTCCACCGTTACGACTTCCGCTGAGACGTCCTCCGCTCCTACGGACGAGGTGAATCAATGAAAGTGTCCTCGATGGCTTGGAGTAAGGTCGTCGTGGCCCGAAGCACACTCTGGAGACAGAGTTACCATAGACAGAGACCTAGTTACGTCGATGATAACGCCGTCAGGAGGCGTACGGTACAGCTCGCCACTGCCTCGCTCTTTTTTACCCTCCGCTGATGGAGTTCCTCTCCACAGTGTGGCACGACTCCATACTTACCGAATAGTAACTATCAACACCAACAACATTATATCCCGTGTGAAAATTCAACTTGTTCGAGAGATTGGACGTCGACATTGCATTTCTACAGGAAGTCCACTTGGCCGCACTTCTGGGAGTCGCCAGATATAACACTTTTGCTTCTCCTGGTGACCAGCTATTTCAAGGTGGTGCTGCCATCTACGCCCGATAGGTCGTTCCCGTCGCTAATATCACCTAGCTTCCGTCCGACAGAGGCATGCCAGTCACGGTCATGGGGACTGTATTGTCAATATTTGCGCTCCATCAGACTCCACCTGCAGACGCGACAGAGCGCTCTTCTGTTCAGAAGAAATCGCCCCTTTATTTCTTGGGCATTGTGGTCATTACTTGCTGGGAGGTGACTTTAATTGTGTACTGCACCCTAAAGATCATATGCCCCACTACAACACCTGTCAAAAGCTGCATCTTGTCGTCTGTGTTCTGTTCCTCCGCGCGACTTCGGAAGTTCGGCATGGTGACGCACCTGGACATACCTACTAAACGAGTCACTCCGCTGGTCGCCTTGACGGGCTTTACGTCTCACACCTGCACTCAAGGTGCAGAATTTTGACCCTTGGCCTTTTCGGACCACTGAGCCTACATCTGCAATATTTTCCTCCAGCAACAAGTGTTCTGGAGCAGTCGTGCATCATGGAAGCTAAACACCTCCCACCTCCAGGATCCCGAATATATTCAACGTATTACCTAGACATGGGTCACCAGTGAACGTCGCTTACCTAAGCACTGCATAACCTTGACTTTGTGGCTGGAACGTGCCAAACCTGCTATTCAACGTACGTTGATTCAATATGGCAAGGAAGAAACTGTATAAGGCCGGCATACTACCGACTATTTCTACACCATTCTTCGCGACCCTGACGCCTAGCCACCCACACTTGATGCTCATAAGGAACGCAGCAGGACTAAGGCACAAATTGTAACGCTGACGCAACATAGACTGCAAGAGGCAATGGCGCGGACCCGATGTAGGGATCTGGAGGAACAGGAACACCACAGCACGCGTCATATCGCCCCCGATAGGAAACACCGACGACAAAGAGATCTACACCTGTTGCGCCAAAAACATCACTTGCTAGGCCTAAATCTTCACTGTCTTTGTAGACCACTACCTCACAATGCACCAGGAGGAGACTACCAACAACCACGCTGAGGAGTTTGCGTCATCACACATCACTTGCACCCTCGCCGGCGACGAGGCGGGCGAGCTGATGGAGCCAGTTATGTGCGACCAAGTCCACGATGTAGTCAACAAAGGAGCTTTGAATAAGTCACCTGACGTCGACGGCTTGCCACTAGAATTTTATCGCGCCTTCCTTGCACTAACGGCGTCGAGGTGGACGACAATGAGCTGCTGACGATGGGGAACGGCGTCATGTAAATTATTATATCCATTCACAAACCGACCCTGGGGGTGACGACGCACATTGCGGTCCCATAACTCTGCTTAACATAGACTATAAAATTTTTGCACTACCCCTGGTGACTCTTTGCTGCAAGATACTGCGCCGGCCGGAGTGGCCGTGCTGTTCAAGGCGCTACACTCTGGAACCGCGAGACCGCTACGGTCGCAGGTTCGAATCCTGCCTCGGGCATGGATGTGTGTGTTGCCTTAGGTTAGTTAGGTTTAAGTAGTTCTAAGTTCTAGGGGACTGATGACCTCAGAAGTTGAGTCCCATAGTACTCTGAGCCATTTGAGCCATTTGCTTGATACTGCCTAGCATTCTATCCTCAGAACAGACAACTCCGGGTGGCTCAGTTAATATACAAACAGCCGCGGGATAATGTCGTGATTTACTTGGACTGGCAGTGGAGTGCAGATTCTGAGTCACGGTGGTTGCCATTGATTTTGACAGCGCATTCGACAACGTGCGTTTTCTGTTCTTAGTAAAGAGCCAAATGGATTTTCCAACCCCTTTTATCAATATCATTCGGTGCCCGTACGACAGTACAGAATCGCTGACTCAGATCAATGGCCGTGTGGGAGGACCAGTAACATCTGGCGTTCCATACGGCAAGGTTGCCCACTTTCGACACTACTCTGTACCATAGCACTGGAGCCCCTCACTGGGAGCGTGACAACCCACCTTTCTGGTCTCACTTTGCGACTGCACACTTTTCAGTTTCATGTGTATGTAACGAACTCCTCTTCTTAGTCCACTAACGGAATGAAACACATATGGTTCTTGATTTGATATCAATGTACGGAGCTGCAGTGGGCAGTAACATGAATGTGGGAAAATCCTCGTCGATGCCCATTGAACGTGACCTCTCACACAACGACTTAGCACCTCTCCCATATGTACAAACACTATGATACTTGGTATCATCTTCACCCCCACCGTACACGGCTCTGCTGCCGTCAATATTCGGCTTACTCTCCAAATTATCTGCAGTGCAGTGCGACAAAATCTCCTCCACTGACTCGATTCCCTACAACGCGTCAAATACCTCAACCAACATGTGTCGTCCATAACGGCCCGCATGGAACAAGTACTCCCACTGCCATTAACTATTGGACATATCCTCCAGGCCGCGTTCGGACACTTTCTTACGGCCGGTGTGCTCTTTAAGGTCTGCTATGAAACATTCACCCTTCCCCTACGGGCAGGGGCCTCGACCTTGTCAATGTGTAACTCCGAGCGGCGTCCTTGTGCGCGTGCCTTCCTCGAACCGAAGAACTCTACAACCTACTGCTTCGTTACATATCCCACAACAACGTCAAACTCAAACATCCACCGATGCGGTGGCCCTAAGTTTGGCGCCATGTCCACCAGCTTTTCCTTCCATACAACGTCCAGGTAGCATGGTAAATGTCGCATGTGGAAAATACGCCACAAATCAACGTCTTCACGCAATCGGACTGTCGGACACTCCGCTGTGTTCGGTTTCCCACCTCGTGGATGACGATGCTCCCCACCTGACTTGTGCTGCCACCACAGACGTCTGCAAACTTGGTCGACAGTTCGTTGTCTGCTACTTCCGCGTCCCGCCGGACTCAACTGACCCATGGACTTTTATCCATTCAGAGGATACTTATTTCCCCGCCACCATAAATCAAGATATTGCGTGGATCAAAGGGTGGACGATCACTTACCTGTATAATGATGGCGATAAATCACACCTTGAATTCTGGTAGTTTTTATTTCTGCTCTCTGAATTTCAATTTCTACTCCACATTTTTCTTTAGTATCCTTTACTGATTGCACCGTGACAGATTGAATAACATCAGGGATAGGCTAAAACCCTGTCTCACTCCTTTCTCAACCAGTGTTTCTCCAACATGCCCCTCAGTTGGTGTAAGTGCCGTCTGGTTTCTGTACAAGTTCTAAGTAGTCTTTCGCTCCCTATATTTACCCCCGATACGTTCAGAATTCCAAAAACATTATTCCAACACCACACTACACCACACTTGAGTGCTCTGTACTTATTGTAATATTCACACACTCATTATTTTAATGAAAACAAACAAAAGTGAAGTTATAATGCAGCAAAATAGAATTGTGAGGGTAGTTTGCAAGCCATACACTGCCGTACCTGTATATAAGCCTCACTAATACAACCATTGAACCCATATCTCCGAAATTACTTCCTGACACGTGTACTATTTCTATAATAAATGAAAAGCACCAGTTTGCTTTTGTTCTACAGTATTACTTTTACTGTGTTAATCGGTTTTCGGCTTACAAGGCCATCTTCAGACATTTACTGAGTATTGTCATCAAAGAAGATACAATGTTTGTAAACAATATTGGAAGAGAAGTTACACGTCTGTTCAATTTTTTTACTTTTTCAATCCTTTACCACCATACTGCCACAGACGTTACTTACTGTATGGCACTGCTTCAATCTAAACGTGTAACTTCTCTTCCAATGTTGTTTAGAAACATTGTAACTTCTTTGGTGATAATAGTCAATAAATGTCTGAAGATGGCCTTGTACGCCGAAAACCGGTTAAAACAATAAAAGTAATACTGTAGAACAAAAGCAAACTGGTGCTTTTAATTTATCATAATATTGTTCTACCAAGAACCGACGGAAGATTGAGTTAACATGTACTATTTCAGACTGCACTGTCCAAGCAATTGACACAAAATTTCTTCAGATGATCAGGATAGGTCCACTTACCGCACCTAACACATCACTTCCTGGTTGATTTGTCCCGTGATCTACCACACTCATAACATCTTCCCCTTTTTTTCCTCTTACGACCTGTTTACAGTCACTTCCAGTCCAGACAATAAAAGTCAACGCCTGCCGATCTCCTTCGGAACCCGTGGCAGTTGACATCTCCTTTCTATTTTGGTCTTTATACGTTCCCAAACAAGATTGGTTATAAAAGTATTTCTCTTAGGTGCTTTAGTTTCATTTTCAAAGAATATATAAATGCAAGATGCATGCACTACAGCTAAGGTTAGTAGATTGTAGAGGACTATCGTAGGCCAACCTCTTGTACATCGAACGACATCATTGTTTTGAGACAGCTAGTCAACCAAGTTCCCATCAACTTTTGTCATGTACAATGTTATGATCTCATGTTTTCTCGCATCCCCTGTATTGTTGTCGGTAACATCGTCACGGTGCATTGTATTAATTACAAGGACAGCTTAATTCTTCTTAGGACTGTATGAAACAAGTGTCTTGCCCTTTTGAAAGTTTAAGATTCAATATTTCTCTGTTCTTTATTTATTTGGAAGAAACTCCAGAGTTATTTTCGTTTATTTCGACTAAGTGTTCCAACGTAAGCAAGACTTTGTGTTTAGGACTTCCAGTAACAGAATGCGTCGGAAACCGGTTATCGGCAGTTACATCTCTGTTAGTGTCCGGACTTCGCTGCTCCATTCTTATTAAAACATCACGTGGGTTATTGCTTTGTATATAAGGTCCATCGGGCAGCAAACTAACATTGGTTTCTAAATAGCCTACAATGCTGTCTTAGCATCAGCTACAACAAATATTATTAACACATACTTAAATAGGTTTGCTATGTACGAACTGCCACAAAGGACAGTTAATGCTAAACGCTAACAGCTGTTCATCTACAGTAAGGTATTCACTTGGCGAAAAGTATTCCTGGAAATTATGTAGTATTATTTCACACACTTCTCTTATGGAAGCTAACTTATCCGTTTCCTTTCTCAAGTTTCTTCGAAATATAAGCATCGTAGAACAAAGCGAAATCTTTATTCAGTCACTGATAAGTAACGTGATTCTAGGTTATAGCCTTTGGAATTGTGGAATTGTCCCACATTTGATGAGTGTCTTTTCTAGATTTCCTCACTGTTCCCATAAGATACAGTAAACCCAACAATGCTGTGATTTCTGTTTCATCCTTACTACGGGCATCACGATCCTTACCAACGGTTTCTATGTAAATATTTGTGAAAACTGCATAACTCCAGCGTGCTGGGTGTAGTGGGACAGCAATTCATTTTTAGACTGTGATGCGAAACACTACAATTCTGGTTGTCTCTTTTGCATGACAATTTGTGCAACTAGTTGTTATTCTAATGACATTGTCGTCAAATAAAAGCTGAAAAAGACCAGCTTCAGAACGTATTTCTCAGGCTCTGCTTCACAGTCCACGCGGATGTATGAGTATATTGTGTGTGTGAGTGAGTATGTTGTGTGGGGGCTTCTGTTTCAGCGATTTTGTGGTCTTCCGCTGTATCACTAAGATTATCATTCCAGGCCAACAATGCTGTTGCATCTGAAACTTTCTCAACATTCCACCTTTTATTTGGGGCAGCCATTCGAATATTACCAATAACCGTGACCACAAAGATTTTAAAAAAAATGTAAAAATGAATAGAAATATAAATTCATTGTGAAACATATTACACAAAATTTAATACAAAACCAATACTATAGACATGAAGTACTAAAAAAAAACAACTTACCAATCCAAATAGAAACGGAAATGGTGACACTAACAGTCGCATGCGTGAAAATTGTCAACCAGAGCACAAAATGTGGATAAACTTATTTTTATACTGCCTAACAACTGCCACATTCGATCAACAATGGTGAAATACTGACCTTTAAAGTGTGATTCGAAGCTATAAAAATTCATGTCTGTGGACAACCCGACGAGCAACAATATGACAAAAAGAAAATTGCTGGGTGACCTATGTCACCATTGTGAGTATTCAAGTGTTAAAACCGGTTCCTGAAACCTTGGGAACAGGGTTTCTCGAGACAGTTTAGCTCTGCCCTCAAGAGTCTGGCAATTCAGTTTCTGTACCATCTTTGTGACACTCTCCCACGGGTCAGACAAACATGTGACCATTCGTTCAATGTCCACTGTTAGTCCTATTTGGTCCCACACACTTGAGAGCAGTAGTCTAGGATGGGCTGCACGAGTGATTTTTAAGCAATCTCCTTTGTAGACTGATTGCATTTCCCCAGTATTCTACCAATAAACCGTAGTATACCATTGCATTACCCACGACTGAGCCTGCGTGCTCATTACATTTCAGATATCTACAAAGTGTGATACCCACAGTCACAGGAAACTACACTTCTCAGTTTTGCACTTTAAAAGGCATACGCGAAAAGATTTATGGTACGCCGTTTTTTGTGTAGATCCTTCTGTATTTGAATTGCAACTGTTTTCTGTGTCAAAACTATTCACAAGGAACTTATTCACACTATTAAAGCGTAAACGCGTTTACGTGAGTGTGTATGTGTGCGTGTGTGTATGCATGTCTATTGCTGACAAAGGCCTTAATGGCCGAAAGCTTTAATTGTGTGAATCTTTTTGTTGTGCCTATCGCGACTCAGTA
Organism: Schistocerca serialis cubense; assembly: GCF_023864345.2. NCBI lineage: Eukaryota > Metazoa > Arthropoda > Insecta > Orthoptera > Acrididae > Schistocerca > Schistocerca serialis. The sequence goes on along the minus strand of NC_064641.1, from coordinate 432,011,396 downwards.
TCTCCGCTATATGGTGAATAGCGACTTTCCTTCTCAGGTATTGTTACATTCCACCCTGGATTTTCCATTGTTTGATTTTTACAAGGAACTTATTTTAGTTCTGAAATTCGCTTCATTATGTTTTTGTTGCATTCTTTAACAGTTTTCAAGCTTCAGCACTTCTTTCTTCATCTCTAGGTTATTCTTTAGTATAATATTCAACCATACTATCTGCTTTTTGCTTCACACAAAATAGCATTCCAAAAGCTTCTTCGTAACTAACAATAATCCAGTTAATTTTTCATAATTCTATGAATGCCATAGAACATATAGTTCTCAACATCTTCAGTATTAATCTTAGAACATAGCTCTTTTGACTTACCAAATTCGTTCACGAAGGTATCATCCAAATGATAGTCGAACTCGTAGTAGTAGACTGACAAGTTAGTTACTTCTGTTATTCTTCTCACCATTGCATCAGTGGGGTTGAAGAAATTTAAATCTACATCAAGCTGCAACAATGAGATATTTGTTACGTAAGTACACTGAATTATAAACCACAGTCTAAAGTACGTACTGTACTCCCTAAGTGCGACAGTGCAGCGGAACTTTATGTGGTGGTAAGTCGTTCAAATGTTGTTGGGCGCTAAAAATGTTAATCTTCATAATTTTGCTGGAAAATGGATAACACACAATTTATGATTTCCATAATGTACCCCAAAATCATTGATTAAAATCAACATTTCTGTGCTGATTTTCATGTAGCGAAGATGTCCACGAAACCCAGAAGGTAGTAAATACCAGCGCCCAAGTGGATACGGTCCTCATGCACTTGCAGAAGGAGGAATTGCAACACTCAGTAGGAACTGTGATAAATTTAAGAACACTGACATTCATAAATTTTATCTATAGCAGCATATATGGAAGCAAGTGCAACGGAAGTAGCATTTCATAATATACCTTTCATAACAGTATATCATCTCCAGGTAATTTTAATCGGTTCGTATATCACCTTGAAACTCTAGTGGCCTATGTAACAACAAAAACTAAGGAATTGTTGTTGGTAACTTTAACGTAGATATTCTTAAAAACTTACCGAGCAAGAATCTATTTGATTCACAGCACTATCATTCGACTTAATTCCCACTGTAAACTTTCCAACTAAGGTACTTAATTGTTCACCAAGAACCACTGATAGTATCCTTACAGAAATGTCTTATGAACAAAATTATATTACAAAACTAATAGTCAATCGTCACCCAGACCATGACATACATTGTGGCCACGGGGTTAATGGCGCTACAGTCTGGAACCGCGCGACCGCTACGGTCGCAGGTTCGAATCCTGCCACGGGCATGGATGTGTGTGATGTCCTTAGGTTAGTTAGGTTTAAGTAGTTCTAAGTTCTAGGGGACTGATGACCTCAGGTGTTAAGTCCCATAGTGCTCAGAGCCATTTGAACCATACATGTCCTGTTGTTAAATCTAAATCTTAACAATGAACACGACATAACATCTATTACATCGGAATGCAAGAGACTGGTTGGTAAACCAAAAATTCATTATTTTCGGACAATCTTCAAAGACATGAACTGGAGTGATGTATACAGCGCTAATATCGTTAATGAAATGTACAACACTCTTCTTAATAAAATACTTAACTTATCTGAACGCTATTTTCCCAAAAAACTAACCCAAATAACACCAAAGTTTACAAATGAAGCATGGATTACTCAAAGATTAATGCTGTCGTATAAAATAAATAGGAAACTCTCTCTGCCAGTAAGAAACAGCTCTGATGTTGATGCTATAGGACGTACCAGACGTACGGCAAAATATTAAAGTTAATAATACAGATGGCAGAACAAATACAATACAAGAAAAAGATCAACACAATCTGGGATATGGTGAAAGAGGAGGCTGGTCGAACCAGACATGAAGAGGGGCAAATAACATTAACAAACTTTTAAAAAACATTTCATAACCCTTACTCAAATGATGGGGCTGTCATGTTCAGCAGATGCTGCCATGGAGCACCTCACCCCAGACAGTGCACGTTACTTCACTAACAAGAATATGACTCTCACTACCCAAGCAGAAGTAACGTCTATCAGAAAATCTTTAAAATCAAAAAACTGCAGTCGTTACCATGAAATATCAACAAAGCTAATTAAAGAATGCGCTTCTGAGTTTAGTTACATATTAAGTTATCAGTGCAACAAGTCGTATATCAGTGGGATATTTCGTTGATTTTGAAATATACCGCAGTTAAGCCTTTGTTTAAAAAAGGAGGTAAAGAAATAAGGTCAAGATTCCATCCAATTTTACTTTTGCCAGCATTCTCAAAAATTTTAGAAAAAGTAATATACCACTGAAATCCTTGGGAGAGCCAGCCATGTCGAAACTATTTCATCTGGTGAGCAAGCTGTATAAGACAGACGAAATATCCTCAGACATAATGAAGAATATAATAATTCCAATTCCGACAAAACAGGTGCTGACAGGTGTGAAAATTACCTAACTATCGGTGTAATAAGTTACGCTTGCGAATTACTAACATGAACCCTTTACAGACGAATGGAAAAACTGGAAGAACCCGATCTCTCTGAGATCAGTTTGGATTTCGTAGAAATGTAGGAACACGTGAGGCAATACTGATCCACGACCTCCGTTTATAGCATTTGTAGACTTGGAGAAAGCATTTGACAATGTTGACTGGAATACTTTCGCTCAAATTCTGGATGAGGCAGGGATAAAACACAGGGAGCGAAAGGCTGTTTACAATTTGTGTAGAAACCAGATGAAGTTATAAGAGTCGAGGGGCACGAAAAGGAAGTAGTGGTTGAGAAAGGGGTGAGACAGGGTAGTAGCCTATCCCCGATGATATTCAATCTGTATATTCAGCAAGCAGTAAATGAAACAAAAGAAAAATTTGGAGTAGGAATTAAAATCCAGGGGGAATAAATAAAAACCTTGAGACTTGTCGACGACATTGTAATTCTGTCAGAGACAGCAAAGGACTTGGAAGAGCAGTAAAACGTAATGGACAGTCTCTAGAAAGGAAGATATAAGATGAACATCAACAAAAGCAAAACGAGGATAATGGAATGTACCGAATTAAATCAAGTTATGCTGTAGGAATTAGACTAGAAAATGAGACACTTAAAGTAGTAGATGGGTTTTGCTATATGGGCAGCAAAATAACTGATGATGGTCAAAGTAGAGAGGATATAAAATGTAGGCTGGCAATCGCAAGGAAAGCGTTTCTCAAGAAGAGAAATTGGTTAACATCGATATTTAAGCATCAGGAAGTCTTTCCTTGGATTGGAGATCACAACACTACCACCACCAACAACAAGAACAACAAAATTATATAGTCAGCTTCTTAACCATCTGACAACAAACAACATATTGTCCAAGTCCGAGTTCAGATTGCTAGAGAGTTATAATTCTGAGAAGGCTATCTACACATATAGTGAATATGAACTTTATTCATTATGCAATAAATTATGGGCTACTGATATATTATGTGATCTGTTAAAGGCTGTTGATGTATAAATCCCAATATCTGTTGAGTAAATTAGAATGTTATTGTATAACAGGACATGCTACAAAATGTGATACCATATCTTTGACAGGAAACAAAGGGTGTCATTAGGAAAGAGACATTAATTAGCTATCAGGCATCATCCAACAAGGAACAAGTTACCTGTGACATCCCACAAGGCTCCACCTTAGGGTCCTTTTTTTTCTTGTGTATACCAATGACTCTTCATCAGTAATTTTACCCAAGCCAAGTTTGTTTCGTTTGTGAATGATACAAACATAGCAACAGACAGCAAATCAAGTGTAATCTCTGAGAGATCGGTTAATGAAATTTTCATGGACATTAATAAATGGCTCCTTGGCACCAATTCTTTGTTACTAAACTTTGAAAAAGGACACAACATGCAATTCAGAGCTTTTAAGATGTTTGCTACCAGCATATGTCTAAAATATGTGGACAAACTGATAGGAGAAATTAATATTGTTAAATTCTTGGAATTACAGCTTGACAGTAAACTCAACTGGGAGGAGCATACCACCGAACTGCTCAAGCACCTACACAGACCTCTATTTGCACTGCAGATATATTCAGACATAGAGAATGTAAAAGTGAAAAAGCCAACACACCTTTCATCATTCCATGATGTCGTATGACATTATTTTTTGTCGTAAATCATCAAGCCAAGCTAACGTTTTCCAGGTACAGAAAAGTATAAAAAAAATCTGTGGTGTGAACTCAATAACACTACAGAGGCCTATTTAGGGAGGCTGCTGTTTCCCAATATATTTAATCCATGATGAAATTTGTCATTAAAAGTATATGTTTTTTCAAACCACCAGCTTAGTTCATAGAATCAATACCAAATAAAAGAATAATCTTCATAAAGATTTTAAGTCACTTACTTTGGTCCAAAAAGGTGTCGGTCATTCAGGAACACACATTTTCAATAACTTGCCAGCATGTATAAAACGTTTAACTACCAATAAAATTCATTATAAGACGAGCCTAAAGATTTTATCGGCGTGCAACTCATTCCAATACATTGACGAATTTCTTAGTACGGGTACCGATGTGTGCATATTAGTGTGTGTGTGTGTGTGTGTGTGTGTGTGTGTTTTACTAATAATATAAAATAATGCGAATATTAGTACAATCTGACTTCTGTATAAATTCAGTGCAGTAATGGGATCATTGTAGATAAGTGCTGTAAAATGATTCTTCCATTCAGTGTTTATTAACTCATATATGAAATCATGTTTAAAATGTGTTTGGCTCATTCCACATCAATGACAATCGTTCCACTTTGGATCTGTACATTAGCATACTCATATTTGTTTTTCATTGTAAATATTTATTATAAACTCTTGTTCTTCTCACATGTTCTATGTCCTGGAGGATATCCTCACAGTTGATCAATTGGAACGAAAAGTACATCTAATCTATTCTCCTACTGCATGGCGATCTTGGGCAAAAAATTCTAGATGGGGAGTAAACCATCATTCAGATCTCCATCCGCCATCTATTCAAGGGAATGTGGTCAGAAGGAAATAACTCTTACTTTTTACCGCTCGAAGCGTGTAGTATTCGAACCCCTTATTGGTCTTGGAGGATTGGAGGACTTGAAAGAGAAACAGAGACTGATTGTAGCTATAGAGTAAATTCGTGAGGTATGGCGGTTGGAAGGATAAGATTCCTGGTCGGGTAACTATAGACTTATCAATACAAAATTATTATGAACAGGATAGTGAACGGATTACCTTAGTCAAGATAGAGGCAAATACACAACCCACCATAATAAAAACAAGTATACATGTCTGACTCAATAGAAGATGGAAAAAAGATTATGTTAAGGAAGACGAAAATATTGTTGGCGTCGAAGAATAGAAATCGATAGTGGGTAAACAGTATAAGGGAAAATTAAAGGAAAACATATACTGGGGAAAAAGAAAGAAAGGTGAAGCTGCCTGCAAGATGCAGTCTCATCATTCGCAAAAAAATTTGTTTAAAAACAACGAAAAAATATTGTTTGCATTGGATGAAGCCTGTGGAGAGCGAAAGGTTCACACATACTATAAAATGATAAGATATTTCGAAATTTATACTGGAAAGCATTTCTACTAGAGGAAGTAGACTCTGATCATAAATTATTTGTTATATACTGAAGCTGAAATTACTACAAGATAGAAAATTAAGGAGATACGACCTGGATAAGATGAAATAATCCGAGACTGTGCGGGGCATCAAAGAGAGCATTAGCAACCGAATGACTGAAATACGGAGAAGAATACGAACAAGATGAACTGTGAGGTTTGAGACCAAATAGGGAAGGCGGCAGAGGAATTACTAGATAAATACACTAGGCCTAAAGGTAATTCCTCAGCAACACAAGAAATGCTAAATTTTATTGGTGAAAAATCAAATACAAAATGCAGCAAATGTAGCATGGTAATGAGATGTAAAATATATGTTATCGACAGAAAGCACAAAATGCCAATACAGAACTACCTACAAGAGGAAAACAAAACGCGCATGACTGTGCACAAGATTATAGAAAAAATAAAGAAAAGAACATCGAGAGGTCAGATCAGAAGCTAGTACTAAGCAAAGAAGGAAAGGCTGAAAAAGGAAAGGATTGTATGTAAAGAAAACTCAAGTCGAAACAACAGGAACGGAGGAGGAAGTAGATAAAGATGAGATGGATGATAGAAGATTACGAAAAAAATTGACGAATGTTTAGAAAGACCCATGTAAATAAAGGGTACATGGTCTAGCCCGCATTGCTTCATAATTTTTGGACTCCTGCTGTGACATTACACATCTATACTGGCTGCTACGTAACGTAATCCGTTTAATTTTGTGGTTTAAAGTAATTCTGTTCTTCTAAATTTTAGCATTTTCTAATCGATTCATTTCCGGTCTCCATAAATCTGCGTAGTTACTGCAGCTTACATCCATCTTAACTTGTTTACAGTAGTCAGTCCATGTCCGACGTACCCTCACCCCCCAACACCAGCCCTCCTTCACCCGCGGCATCACGTAAAACACAAACATGAACATCCTAGGTCACGAACTCAAGTTTCATGACTTCTTCATTTTATCCGCAGTAACCTAAAATCCTTTATTATGAGGTGGTCCGATTCTGCACTACTCCATTGATAAGAATATAAAAAAAGTACATGCAGTATAAACATGAAAGCGGAAATTTGCATGTCTCAAAGAAAACTTGAAAACGTGCTAATTGTCATGAAACAATGTGGGTTAATATTTTCACTAAAATTCCTGTAGAGACAAAAGAAATGTCGGACATAACAGGTACAGCTGTTTCGTATTCTGCCTAAATTTTGGAGTGTTGTGAACGTTACACCTATTTCTGAACAGACCATCCATTTCAGACTTTCAAAATGTAAACCTGTTAGTCTTTTCCAATAGAGCGATATTTTTGACGCTCAAGATAGCTCTACTCTACTAAGCTGAAGGTTCGTTGGTAACCTCGTATCCTGTCACTGAAGACATAAAAATTTCTTCTCGTCGGTCCTGCAGCTGAAATTGTCGTTTTACTTACACTTTGTTCTAAATACCAACTTAGCCTTCATGAATATGTCTAATACGTTTGGTAGGGAGGGAAGGAAGGAAGATTGGGTTTAACGTCTCGTCGACATCGAGGTCTTTAGAGACGAAGCACAACCTCGGATTGTGTCGAGGATGGGAAAGGAAACTGGCCGTGCACTGTCTAAGGAACCATCTCGGCAATGCCTGGAAAGATTTAGAGGTAGGAAGCCGAAGACATACCAAATCACAATGACTGCCTAAATCAGACGACACTTTTCTAATACTGCTATTGTTCCTACTGGTTAAGAAAATACATTGTTTCAGTTGATAACATTATAATCAACATACAATTCCTACTGTGCAGCATCTACACAGAAAAATTAGCTGAACAGTATTCTTTACTTACGTGAACTAAAGGTTGCGGCTGATCGGTACTGATAGTTTCGTTTCCAAAATAGAAGTTCCTAAGCTTGTCTGCTGCTTGAGTCTGCTCTTCTATCGTCGACAAATGTAGGCAAGGTCCCACCACTTTTTCGAATGTCTTGTTAAGGTTAGTTACAAGGTCTGACTTATTTACAATACCAGCACCTAAAAGGAAAAATATTGTTTCAACAAACAACAAAGTAGCTATCGTACCTTATGTACCCTTGTTATTTTTCAACACAGCGAGTTTTTCAACACACGCAGGCACATACCTAATGGTACACTGCAAACAGTACTACGCTCAGTTCTAACATGTTCGTAAATTACATTTTACAGACGTTTCCTTTCTGCAAATTACTTACGGATTTCATTTTTTATTGTAGTTGCCTTAATTTTACTGTAATTGTTTTAATAACAAGAATTACGAACTAAGTGTTAGAAACATTCTTATTTCAGTAACGAAGCCATTTCGTCGAAGCCTTGCAGTTTGGTGATTTTCAAACCGTCGCTAGACTCACCCTGATGTCTTCACGGTATAAGGCAGTAATTCATGAAATTTATTTGCGACCACTCACCTGTCTCAGCGGAGGTCACGCCAGTCATGATAGGCACCTGGTTAAAGCGACCTTCATTCACAGCACGAATAGGAGACTCTGATATGAATGCACCTTCGATATCCGGTTCGATGTTAGGTGCCCATACGCTGTATGAGAAGTAGAGATTTTGCTGGAAAAAAGCAAAACAGGATACTAACTCAAAAATTGCAAATTTTTTCCATACTGCTGAATGATCAGGTCACTAATAGGAACCAAGGCTATTATGACTGAAAATTTTTACGTAAGTATGCCTATGCTATTGCAATGGATTACATTTCGGTTTCATTAATCCCCGCCATCCAAATGATTCATTCCTAGAACTCATACTTTTAAAGTCAAGTTGGGACTTGCTGTTTTAAGAATATGTCTTACCCGCAAGTTCTCTGAATGACGCCCACCTTTGGTGGTTACCTTACAGTTTTTATAGTTACAGCTGATTTTAGTATATTATCTATTTAGAGTAATTTAAAGGTTCCTTTATGGGCGACAGTGCTCTGATTAATTATAATCACTTAATTTCATCACAGTGAATCAACCATTTTTAGTTCTGTAAGCATTAAATATGCTGACCGCAACATAACTGCATTGAGCACCACCTGTGTCCGTCCTCTGCAGAACCTGTATGCAAGCCTAATTCCACTGCTCGCCTGTGTGCCCGCTTGAAGTTCCTGCCGTCAAATAACGGCGGAAACATTGTGTATCATGTTCAAATGTGTACACTTCTTTGCGAGTGTGGTCCTACCATTCATCAGAAATGGTTCAAATGGCTCTGAGCAATATGGGACTTAACTTCTGAGGTCATCAGTCCCCTAGAACTTAGAACTACTTAAACCTAACTAACCTAAGGACATCACACACATCCATGCCCGAGGTAGGATTCGAACCTGTGACCGTAGCGGCCGAGCGGTTCCAGACTGTAGCGCCTAGAACAGCTCGGCCACCACGGCCGGCAACCATTCCTCCATTCTGGTCTGTTGACTTCTTTTTTGAAATATCAGTCTTTCTGAATGGTATCATGCTCCTCGCCAAGAATTCTTCTCCTGTGCCAACTTCTTCATCTCAGAGGAGCACTTGCAACCTACGTTCTCAATTATTTGCTCGATGTATTCATTCAATATCTTCATCTACTGTTTTTTCATCTACAGTTCCTCTTGTACCATGAAATCTATTCCGTAATGTCTTAACAGATGTCCTGCCATCCTGTCCCTTCTTCTTGTCAGTATTTGCCATATATTCCTTTCCTTACCGATTCTTTGGAGAACTTCCTCTTTCCTTACCTTGTCAGTCTACCTAACTTTCAACACTCTTCCGTAGCACCTGATCGCAAATGAATCGATTCTCCTCTGTTTCGATTTTCCTGTAGTCTGTGTTTCACTACCACACAGTTCTCTGCTCCATACGTACACTCTCACAAATTAAGGCTAGTGTTAAATACTTGTAGGCTTCTCTTTGACAGGAAAGTACTTCTGGCCAGAGCTAGTCTGCTTTCTATGTCGTCCTTGCTCCGTCTGTAATGGGTTATTTTGCTGCCTAGGTAACAGAACCTCTTAACTTCATCTACTTCATGATCATCAATCGTGATGATAAGTTTCTCGCTGTTCTCATTACTTTCAACTTTCTTCGACTTACTCTCAGTCGATATTCTGCACTCATTAGACTGTGCATCCCGTTAACCAAATCCTGCCCCCCCCCCCCCCCCCGCGCGGGTTCGGGGGTAAGAATAGGCCCACGGTATTCCTGCCTCTCGTAAGAGGCGACTAAAAGGAGTCTCAAACGTTTCGGCCTTATGTGATGGTCCCCTGTCGGGTTTGACCTCCAAATCTCAAAATTTTTCGTAAGAGCGAGCCGATTGGGGAAGGGCGCCTTACTTGGTGCATTGTGTGCATCTTGCGTTGAGAACTTTCGCCAGCTCCTTCGTTGTAGCATTGCAGTCCTGCCTGCTCTCCATCTCTTGGGCATGAATACGTTCCTGCGTGCACTTTCCGCTATGCAATGTGCAGTGCCACTTTCTGTACTGACGGCGACCATGGACTACATGTCACCTAAAATCCAGCATGGTAGCCAGTCTGTTGTGGTGGGGCCGCCATGTACCCTGTTGGTTGTAGCCCCCTCACAACACAGGGATCACTCTACTGATGCCTGCGCCGTTAACTCCCCATGCACGCCGAGGAGTAGATACCCATCTCCCTGGGGCATCGGGACTCTCGTCAATGACCATCCTGCCAGGTGGCTCTTGCTTTGGCTGGGTGGCGCCCATGGGGAGGACCCTTGTTCGGAGTAGGTGGCATCAGGGTGGGTGACATGCAATTAAGCATGGCACATCATCTATTGCTGGTGGCCAGCCACCAGCAGCCTCTAAGCGTTCGAGGGCTCATTTTAAAGCTAATGTGTATGACCCCAAATCGTTCCTCTTCCTGGCCACACAATGGGAGGAACGAAAGGCTATGAATGACAATGAAACTTATTCACCCCAGTATCTCGTCCGTACCAGAGCTGATGATGAATCCTTTGTGTCTGTGAAGCCTCAGTTCTTTGTAGAACATTTAGAGGACAAGTTCGAGGAGGTGGAGGACTTGTCCAAAATACGGTCCAGTTCAGTCTTAATAAAAACAGCATCCCCTGCGCAGTCATGGGCCTTGCTCGCTTGTAAGAAGCTGGGGGATGTTTCAGTTAATTTCACACCCCATAAAAGCATAAATATGGTCCAGGGCATTATCTTGCACAGGGATCTCCTTTACAGTCCAATGACGAGCTGCGCGCCAACTTAGAGCGACGAGGTGTCCATTTCGTCCAGTGCATCCACCAAGGTTCGAGGGATCATCAAGTTGCCACCGGTGCCTTCATCTTGGCCTTCGAGGGTGACACATTACCTGTGAAGGTCAAGGTGATGGTCTACCGTTGTGATGTACAGCCATATATCCCTCCCCTGATGCGGTGCTTCAAGTGTTGGAAGTTCGGCCGTATGTCTTCACGCTGTGCTTCCAGCCTCGTATGTCGCGATTGTGGTCGACCATCCCATCCTGATACTCCCTGTGCCCCGCCTCCCATCTGTATCAACTGCGGAGAGCACCATCCCCCTTGCTCGCCGGACTGTCAGATTCTGCAGAAGGAAAGGAAACTAATGGAAATCAAGGCCCTGGACCGACCGACCTACACAGAGGCTAAACGGAAATTTGACCGGCTTCATCCCGTGCGCATGACGTCTTCTTATGCCGCCACAGTCACTCCTGCTACAGTTACATCAGCTGCAAAACATCCAGTCAGCTCTCAGAGTCGAAGGACCACACCTGCCCCTTTTATGGTGGGGGGCACTTCACTCCCTATTGCTCCTGCTCCATCTACTTCAGGAGGAACACCGCCCCAACCATCAGGGACATCTGTTCCCCCTTCCCAGCCAGAGAAGCGTCAGACTTCTTCGGCTCCTCTCGCCAGCAAGGGGTCCCTTGGGGACCTCCCTTCGCAAGTTCCGACCAGCAGAAACGCGGATGCCCGCAAGTGGCTGATACACCCACCGGTCACTGGTCATAGGGCCTCACGGTCGTCGTCCGACCCTGAGACTGACCTAGTGAAGCCCTCCCAGCCTGAATCACCGAAGGCAGAGCGAGAGAAACAGAAGGAGAAAAAGGTTCATAAGAATCACGACAGTGCAGTGGCACCCATCCCACCGCTTCCTACAAACTCAGCGTCTGAGGATGAGGTCGAGATTCTGGCGTCTGCTGAAGACCTGGATCTCTTCAGACCCTCGGACGCAATGGATGTCACTCGCACGGGTACTGAATCGGTGGAAAAAGTGACCCAGTGGCGCAAACTGCCTCCCCAGTCCCTTCAAGCCTTTCTCAGTCATGGACAATACAATCCTCCAGTGGAAATGCAGCGGTTTTTTCCACCATCTAACTCAGCTCCGACAACTTATCAGCCTTCACCCTTTCCTCTGTATTACTCTACAAGAAACTTGGTTTCCAGCAATGCAAACCCCCGCCCTCTGTGGCTATCAGGGTTATTGTAGGAACCAGGCCACTTATTCTGGTGGTGTCTGCATCTATGTCCTTGAGTCCCTTCACAGCGAGTCTGTCCCTCTGCAAACACCTTTAGAGGCTGTTGCTGTTCGAGTGTGGACGCCACAGGCTGTTACTGTCTGCTGTCTGTATCTTCCACCAGATGGTGATGTCTCGCAGCATGTCCAGGCTGCGCTGATAGCCCAATTGCCGCCATCTTTCTTGTTACTGGGCGACTTCAGCGCCCATAACCCTTGGTGGGGTGGGTCAGCAGCAACGGGTCGAGGCGCCACCGTTGAGAATGTCTTGACACAGCTAGACCTTTCGATTTTAAATGATGGTGCCTTCACACATTTCGGTGTGGCACATGGCACGTACTCCGCCATCGACCTTTCGATCTGCAGCCCTAGCCTCTTACCTTCTGTCCAATGGAGTGTGCATGACGACCTGTGTGGTAGTGACCACTTTCCGGTCTTTCTGCCACTGCCACAGCGTCACTTTCCTGGGCGCTCTTGCAGATCGGCTATGAATAAGGCTGACTGGAACTTGTTTTCCTACATGGCCGCTATAGCGTCTCTTTCTAATGAAGCCATTGATGCGGTGGTTCACTCGGTCACCACCGGCATCGGTTCTGCCGCAGAATCTGCCATTCCCCGTTCTTCTGGGTCCCCTCTGCGGAGGACTATGCCTTGGTGGTCGCCTGAGATCGCTGAAGCGATTAAGGATCGCCAGCGGGCGCTGCAGCGTCACAAGCAACATCCCTCCATAGAACACCTCATCGCATTCAAAGGGCTGCGTGCGCGGGCCCGCCGCCTTATCCGCCAACGCAAACAGGAGTGCTGGGAGCTATATTTCTCCACTATTGGCCTCCATGTCTCTCCATAGCAGGTCTGGGCCAAGATTAGATGCCTCTATGGCTATCCGATCCCTGTCAGCGTCCCTGCGCTCCCACTGAATGGAGCAGTTTGTACTGACTCCGACGTAATTGCAAACCGCTTGGCAGAGCATTTTGCTCTGAGTTCCGCTTCTGCGAATTACCCACTGGCCTTCCGCTCCATTAAAGAGCGGATGGAACGTCGGAGCCTTTCATTTCGCACCCACCATCCTAAATCCTACAATGTTCCATTCAGTGAGTGGGAATTTCACTGTGCCGTAGCCGCCTGCCCTGATACAGCTCCTGGGACAGACCGCATCCACTGTCAGATGCTGAAACACCTTTCAGTGGACTGCCAGCGACGCCTCCTCGACCTTTACAACCGTATTTGGGTCGAGGGTGAGTTTCCCTCGCAATTGCGGGAAAGCATTGTTATCCCCGTTTTGAAACCTGGCAAGAACCCTTTGGAGGTGGACAGCAAGTTGCTTGAACGGATGGTGAGACAGCGGTTGAGTTGGGTATTCGAGTCTCGGTGCCTTCTGGCTCCGTCTCAGCGTGGATTCCGTAAAGGCCGCTCTGCCGCCGACAATCTGGTGATCCTGCAGTCAGCCATCCGTACAGCCTTTGCCCGCCGTCAGCACCTGGTCGCTGTCTTTTTCGACATGCGGAAGGCGTACGATACGACATGGCCACATCCTCTCTACGCTTCATGGTTGGTGTCTTCGGGGTCCACTGCCGATTTTCATCCGAAATTTTCTGTCGCATCGAACCTTCCGTGTGCAAGTCGCGGCCTCCCATAGTTCCTCCCGATTGCAGGAGAACGGGGTGCCACAGGGATCTGTTTTAAGTGTCTGCCTGTTTTTAATAGCAATTAACGGGCTCGCTGCGGCGGTGGGAACGTCTGTCTCAGCGTCCTTGTATGCTGACGACTTCTGCCTTTACTATAGCTCTATTGGAGTTGCAGTTGCTGAACGTCAGTGCGTTATGCATTTCTGCCTGCGACGCACTGTTCACCCAGAGCCGCGGCTTTATCTTGCCGGCGAACTTTTTGCTGTGGTGGAGTCACATAGGTTTTTGGGAGTGGTTTTTGATGCCCGGTTGACTTGGCTGCCTCATATTCGGCAGCTTAAACAGATGTGTTGGCAGCATCTAAATGCTCTGCGATGCTTGAGCCACACCAGCTGGGGCGCAGACCGATCTACCCTCTTACGACTCTACAAGGCGTTAATCCAGTCCCGTCTGGATTATGGGAGCCTGGCTTACGGCTCAGCATCCCCTTCTGCGTTGCGGGTGCTGGACCCAATCCTTCACAGTGGGATGCGCCTTGCCACTGGTGCTTTCGGGACCAGCCCTGTCAACAGCTTACTTGTGGAGGCAGGTGTCCCTCCACTGCAGTTACGGCGCCAACGTTTACTGGCCGCTTATGCTGCCCATGGTTTTAGCTTGCCCAGGCATCCAAATTATCTTCTGTTCCCACGGTCGGTCGTCCATCTCCCAGAACGTCGGCCTCGGTCGGCTTGTACGAAGGACTTAGTCCCTCTGGAGGCCTTCCGCCGCCGCTTTCTATCCATCCTTGCCATGTATCACGGCTCTGGCGTTGTTTATACTGACGGTTCGATGGTTGCTGGTCGTGTCGGTTATGCCCTGACTCTAGGGGACCACTACGAACTACATTCCTTGCCAGCTGGCTGCAGCGTTTTCACTGCTGAGCTGGTCGTCATCTTTCGTGCCCTAGAATATATCCGCTCCTGCTCAGGCGAGTCCTTCGTTATCTGTAGCGACTCCCTGAGCAGTTTACGAGCTAGCGACCAGTGTTTCGGTCGCTCTCGTCTGGTGATGGCTGTCCAGGAGTCCCTCCATGCTGTTGCCGGTTGCGGCCGCTATGTGGTCTTTGTGTGGACCCCAGGCCATGTTGGGATACCTGGCAATGAAACTGTTGACCGCCTGGCGAAAGAGGCCACCAGTAAACCATCTCTGGACATTGGCCTCCCGCAGACTGACTTGCGAGCTGCCTTACGCCGCAAAGTTTTCGCGCTTTGGGACGCTGAATGGAGCGATCTGACCACGCGCAATAAACTCCGTACTATCAAAGAGACGACGACTGTGTGGCGCTCCTCCTTGCGAGTCTCTCACAAGGAGTCTGTCGTCCTCTGCCGACTGCGCAATGGGTACGCACGGATGACGCACGGCCACTTATTGCGCAATGAGGACCCCCCTCTATTTCGCTGCGGATCGGCATTGACAGTGGTCTACATTTTGTTGAATTGTCCACTTTTAACTGTGCTCAGGCAGACGTTTGCGCTGCCTGATACGCTCCCTGCCCTTTTAACTGATGACAATGCTATGGCAGGCTTAGTTTTGCGTTTTATTCGGGCAGGGGGCTTTTATCACTCAATCTAAGTGTTTGTCCTTGTGTATAGATTCTGGCCTTTGGCCAACGATTTTAGGCTGAGCTTTTAGTGTGTTTTTTCTTTCGGTGGTTGGCTTTTCCTTTTTTGTCTCTATGGTCGGCCAACCGCTGTCACACTCTGTGTGATTGTCGTCTGTTGTCTCCATTATTCGTTTTTTACTCTGTGTGGGTGTTTTTAAGTTTTGGAACAAGGGACCGATGACCGTAGCAGTCTGGTCCCTTTAATCCTATAAACCAATCAAACCAACCAACCAAATCCTGCAGTTTTTCTTGACTTTCAGTAATGATATCAATGTCATTAGCATATCTTGTCATTGATATCCTTTCACCTTGAATTTTAATTTCACTCTTTAACCTTTCTTTTATTTCCGGCATTGCGTCTTTTATATTTAGCTTGAACAGTAGGGGCGAAAGACTACATCCTTTTCTTACGCCCTTTCTAATCTGAGTACTTCGTTCTTCGTGTTCCACTCTTATTGTTCCCTCTCGGCTCTCTTGATTATTGTGTATACCCATCTTTCCCTATAGCTTACCCTATTTTTCTCATAATTGCGAACATTTTGCACCATTTTACACTGTCGAACGCCTTTTCCAGGTCGACAAATCCTATGAACGTGTCTTGAATTTCCTGTAGTCTTGCTTCCATTATGACTCAGAAGCTCAGAACTGCCTCTCTGTTGCCTTTACGTTTTCTAAAGCAAAACTGATCGCCATGTAACACATCCTTACTTTTCTTTTGCCTTCGACTATACATTATTCTTGTCAGCAAATTGGATGCATGAGGTGTTACACTAATTGTACGATAATTCTCATACTTGTTGGCTCTTGTAGTCTACGGAATTGTGTGGACGATATTTTTCGGAAAGTCAGACGGTATATAGCCTTACTAATATATTCTACATACCAACATGAATAGTCGCTTTTTTTTTCGGTCACTTCCCCGAAATTCTGACGGAATGTTATGTGTCCTTTCTGCCTCACTCGATCTTAAGTATTCCAAAGTTTTTTTCAAATTTTGACTCGAACACTGGATCCCCCATCTCTTCTATATCGACTCCTCTATCTTCTTCTATCACGTCATCAGACAAGTCTTCCACACTAAGTGCATTCTTTCTACGTATCCTCTCTCATCTCCGCATTTAACAGTGTAATTCCCATTGTGCTCTTAATGTTGCCGTCCTCGCTTTTAATTTCACCTAAGATTGTTTTGACTTTTCTATATGCTGAGTTAGTCCTTCCTACAATCATTTCTTTTTCGATTTCATCACATTTTTCATGCAACCATTTCACCTTAACTTCCCTGAACTTCCTACTTATTTCATTCCTAAGTGACTTGTATTTCTGTATTCCTGGATTTCCCCGAACATTTTTGAACTTCCTTCTTTCATCGATCAACTGAAATATTTCTCCTGTTAATTACGGTTTCTTCGAAGTCACCCTCTATGTATTTGTGTTTTTCTTCCCAATTTATGTCATTGCCCTTTTTATATATGTTCATTATTCTTCAAGTGAATTGCCTACTGAGCCATTTCTTATCTATAACCTCAGAAAACTTCATTCATGTCTCTTCATGCCGTAGTACTCCCACATCCCACTTCTTTGCGCATTGATTCTTCCTGACTATCTCTTAAATCTCACTTTACTCGGTATCACTACTAAATTGCGATCTGAGTCTATATCTGTTCCTCGATACGCATTACAATCCAAAATCTTATTTCGGAATCTCTACCAGATCATGCTGTGATAAAACTGAGATCTTCCCGTATTTCTCGGCCCTTTCCAAGTATATCTCTTCCTCTTGTGATTCTTGAACAAAGTATTCGCTATTTCTAGCTGAAATTTATTGCAGGACTCCATTAGTCTTTTTTCTCTCTCATTCCTGGTACGAAGGAGGTTCAAATGTCTTCACATATCTCCCCCTTACATTAACGGACACGGATTCTAAAATCTATGTGAGCCTTTAGTTGCGCGCATATGCACGATCTTACCTATGACTGGAATAGACTGCACTTGGTTTTAGGGCTACCCTTAAAATGGCTGTGATGGAATGCCATGAACTCATCATGACATCCGTAGTCTTTTACTTTCGTGTAACTCCAGTCTCCATTGATTTTAAACGCGTCTTTGATCACATTCAACATCCATACAGTCACAATGCGTGTGGGGTTCCCGTCACTCTTTGTAGATGCCATTCACCTGTTACTATTTCCCAACGTCCCTATAGTCCAGGTCAATGCGTGACTTACTGATCAGTACCTATAAGCCACTAAGTGTGTCAGGAATGCTCTACGTCCATGTGAATGTGTGTAGCGCAGTGGAACCCCTGATCTCCCGTCTTTCAACTCGGCTGTAGGGTCTCACGTTGCATGATCATATTTATCAGCTGATGTCCTACTTCTCGCCCACTCCACGCAAGAACACAATAACACCATCCACTGGATACAGCAGTACAGACATACTTCAGGTGGCTACTTTAATGTATTCAAGTTTATGATGATGCATATTGGGCATGGACTCCATGTTGCAGCGCCATACCCACTACCTGCAGGTACCACCCTCCGTTACTTAAGGATCTAATTTACAGGCTCCACACACCACACCACGTCATTGGCTTACCACCGGCCTTTACAGTCAATATGACACCACATTGTCCATCAGGTTCACGCTAGCTTCAACCAGCTACAGTGTGAGTCCTATGTCAACATTTAGTCCCCAAACAGGCACATGTTTCCCGTATCCTCCTGATGGTGTTACTCCTTGATTGCAAACTTCAGTCAGCCTTTGGATACTTCATGTCAGTAGGGAACCTTTTCAAGGTCCGTTACAGCTCTTGCACTGCCCCCTCTGAAAGTCAGCCTCAGAATCATCAATGTGCAAGAGCGATCCTCCACTTACCATGCTGCTGAACTGGCGGAAGTCCTCCCCATCTTTAACACGTCGTCTCTTGGATATCCTCCGACCTGCTTCTCTCCAACCACCAATCGATACAGCACACATCTCCCTGTTATTGTACCACATCACAACTCATTTTTTCGAACTCAACTACGTTCAGAGCGGTTTCCCAGTCACTCATCCTCCCTGTGCATAGGACTTTTACTCTATGTTTACATTCTCCATCCTTCGCAACATCATGGAAGTACAGAACCCAGACATTAACTGGTAGACAGCTGAGTTCATGCACCCTTTTTATCATCGTACATGTTTGCACGTTGGTGTGGATTTGTCAACTGTAAATTCTCGCCCAGTTGTCGACTTTACTATATAGGACTGGTTGCTTTACCACTTGACTCTGCTACGAAGTCAATGATACCAACAAGCATCATCTTATGTGCCCCCTGAAATGGGACGTTCGGCTCCTCTTCTGTTACCTCTGCATCCCACTAATGACAGTTACCCCTTTCCACTATACTCTGCGAAAACCATGCACTTATCTGGTTTCAGAGATGGGTATTAGAGTAACTCATTACAATGGTCCACGTATGGTCCTTACTTCTGGTATCAGGTTGTGATTGCATACACTAGGTTCATCCAGTTGCCCCATTACTGACGAACCTTCGCAATATATCTCCACAGCGTCTTTCTTGACAGCCCCCACCACAGTTTTGGTGTGTCCCATTTTCCTATTTCTTGATGTTTCTGTTCTCATCTTCCATCGTACAGCGCAATGAAACATACAGGCCAACGAATAGACATAATACGAAAAAATAAATAAAAGAAAAAAAGTTATTGGGATCTCTTACCCCTTATTCCTATCGTCCTTTCCGGTAGAGCACTTGCCTGAAAGGCGAAGCTACCGAGTTAAGAGTCTCGGTCCGTCACAAAGCGTTAACCTGCCTTTTGACACCACTTTCTATTTATACAAGTAAATCATTCAGATTATCTACTGGATGCTACACCTTAACAGCAGAAGATAAAGTCAACTACAAATGTCGATCTTGTAGGATTTCTCCGATAATAAGAAAAGTATCAAATCAGCGGAGAACAGTTCATTATCAGTTGTAACTGCAACATGAGAAGAGCATTCGTAGGATCACGTTGATATTTACAGTTGAAGAAGATATAATCGATGTCCTCGTCGACAGAATATGAACACAGCTCTCCCGGGGTAGGTGCTACAACGTACCTCTTCAACCAAAAAATAAAAAGTGTCGATTTTAGAAAACTTGTATTAAAACTTACCATGATAAAACATTTTTACATAATACTGTTACGAAATTCAAGTTTTTAATTCTTATAATTGAAACAATAAAACAACAAGATTTAATGTAACATGCATTACTTACACAGAAGCTCTTGTTCAAACACCCCTTACATTATTTATTTCTCATTGACACACATAATACGAAACGTCAGCATGCAGCTAAACCGCTGAGGTTGCTGACAGTCGTAAACAAATGGCGATATGTACAACTCACACTTTCGGAACGTAGCTCAACTTATTTTAGCTGCAGTATACACGCACGCACACACGCACGTTTATACACAGTACCTCGTCCCACGCCCCCGCGCACCGCATCACATTTGTCATCCATCGTCACGTTCGCTAGTTCCGTCGCAGCGGCAAATTATAATTACGTTGCGTTATAATACCGTTGGCTAGAAATCGTATCAACTAAGAAATCTGCAAGTTACGTTTTGAATCATTTATTTCAAAACAGCTTTATTTTATTATCAAAATTTAAAGTAATAGCTTTCCGGTTCATAAGTGTGATCATTCATACTGATAATTCAAACATTTCGATAATTATTTGTAGCTACACATGTTACTTTCACTTAATTAAACTACTTTCACAATTTATGCTTCGAATCATGAAAATAAAAATGCTTTGAAGCGCTAATACTTATTCTTAATATTTATATATCTTGATATTTTTGTGTTAAGCCTTATCTAATCTTTGCCATAGTTGAGTAAGCTATTGAAAGTACACATACAGGAAATACTCTGAACCATCATGAAAGTTTTACTATAATTACTGACACTTACTACATTTTTATCAATCTAAATGCAGTTTTTCACTTTTATCTTCATACATGGATCTCATCATTATTTAGGGACTTTTGTCTTGTGTGAGCAAACTATTCAATAACTTCTAAATTTAGCAGTAACTTGTAAATAACAAATCAGCGCTTTTGGAGAATTCTTGTCCGCTGCTCAACAACTGTTCCTTTAGTTCAATATTCCTAGTTGATGCAGTATGCTCGTTCCTCTTGGTAACTAGTGTATCACAAGCAAAGATGTCTTAAATGTCCGTAGTTAAACGTTTGCTGTTATCGTCGAAAACGTTTTGAAACATCTTTGTACCACTGCTTTAGTGGAATAAGAAGAGTTTATCTGAATATAACATTTACTTCTTATTTGTAGTTCATTCTTCTTTCAGAATATGCATTAAAAAAGGAACAAGGAAGATTAGACTATAACGTCCAGTCAGCGATGTCATTCGAGACGCAGCATAAACTCAGACTGGAGAAGGAAATCGGCAGCATCCTTTTCAAAGGAGATGCCAAAGCATAGGTCACTCTGTATATTAACTCTTACAATTCTCTGCTTACTTTCGTGATAAGAAAACTGGTCCTAAATAGACTGTGTGAGTAAGACGACAAATTTTTCAATTCGAAAATAATCTGGTACAAGAGCAGCTTAGGACTTACCTCATCCGTCATTAAGAGTGAGTTATCCACTAGTAGGTCAGTGGCGTTGACAGAGCGTAAGAACTGCAACAGTTGCTGTGCGTTTTCAGCTTCGTAGCCGAGAACGGAGCCCAGTCTGAAGGCGTGGTATCGGGGATCCCGTACCACGGACATGCAGGCTACGAATGTGCCACTCTGGTCCACCAGCCGCGAGAACAGATCTGCAGCAGAAGCAATCTTCAAAAACATGCATTGAATACACAGATACAAGAGCCTGGAATTAGCGAACATACTCTATAAAAAATTACGTTATTAAACTAGTTTCTCAGTGTCTGTCCTCGTATTGATGCAAACGATCAAGAGTCTAATTAAACAGTTTTCCTTCTAGTAGTGCACCATTTCTTAGGCACCAACCCATGCCAATGGGCTTCCTGGGGTTGTATGCCCTTTTGTTGCAACTGTTATCCTTGCCACGCAGATCTATTTGTCTGTATGCGTTCTTCCACCTTATTGTAAGGTTGTTACCGAAAACACACCAAGGAAATTGAGGAGAACGCCTTTAACACATGGTATGTCTGGGGTTTCGTTGTGTTCCAAGAACCACACCTTTGTGCAGGTATGTTCTGTGGTACAACACATCCTTACTGTGTGGTTCTCAAGTGTGCTCGAGCGCGACCCCAAAAATGGTTCAAATGGTTCTGAGCACTACGGGACTTAACATCTGAGGTCATCAGTCCTCTAGAACTTAGAACTACTTAAACCTAACCAACCTAAGGACATCACACACATCAATGCCCGAGACAGGATTCGAACACGCGACCGTAGCGGTCCCGCGTTTCCAGACTGAAGCGCCTAGAACCGCTCGGCCACAGTGGCCGGCAGCGCGCCCCCACAAGAACAAAATCGGAAGAAGTGAAAGTGGCTTAACGCATATACGCTGTAACAGCCGACACATTGCTTCGAAGCTCTTGCAGACAAATTTCACTTGCAGACTTCGGCATTTTGTTTGGAATACTGATAATTCGTATACCTAGGCAAGATAAAGTTTTGTCTAATGTACTTTCTGTAGAGATGAATGTGAAATTTAATAGATCTTTACATGGAAATTAACTAAACATATTTCATGTTGTAAGCTTAACTTTCCTCTCTTTCAAAAACTGAAAATGTATGTGGGATTTACTTTGCGCCTGTGAAATTTAGTCACATTTTATTACATTTTTCGTATAATGAAATAGTTTCATAAAATTTTTTCAGATGTGGAAAAATGGAATACCAGATCTTTTTAGCTCATAAGCCATTGGTAAAAAATCAAAATTTGTAAAAGGTATGCTATTTTAAAGATGAATGGCTCCGAAGAATGGAATACTAAATTAGTTGTCACATTCATGCGTTTCCATATGAAGGATTTCTTTACAAATTCAACTTTCTTGGTTTTTTAAACTTTAAATTTATCTGTCTGTGGCTATTTTCTTTATAAGTCGTATTCGTCTACAATAATCTACCGAACTGGACTTTCGGAATAAGCTGTTTGTGCTTCTCAGAGCCCAGCAACCACTTTTTACTATAGCTTTGTGTCGTGGCCAGAAGAAGCATTCAACAAAATACTACTAAGGAAATATGCTATTAGTAAACAAATCCAATTCGTCCATATAGCGCACGAGATTCCCAATGAAGACGTATGCTATACTCTGCGACGCACGTCATCAATGATCTACGAGTAAGACTTCCTCGAAACCCATGTCTTTGTCACACTGTTGAAGGGAACAAGAGTACGCATCAAATTTAACAGAAAAGGAAGGTTGTGAACGCATCTTAATAACGATAATAGCTTAACATTCTGCTATAATGTCGCCAGAAGCATTTGTTCTAGGAACATATTACATGCTTTTACGGTATGTATGTATTACTACCGCGATACATATAAGTTTGTTAGTTGTTGTTGAGACCCGTCATACTGTTCTCCTGAAAAACAAGACGTGGACGCTAATTCAGCTCACCTAGAATACAGCACAGAACACACATTACAGGCAGCATGTGACTCAATTACGAAACACGTGTACACAGGAACAGATGAGCAGCATACGTTATACTGTTGACATGTATGCCTCATGGAAACGGAAGACATGCACAACTACAAAATCTTTACACGAGGAACCGGTAAAAGTAACATATAAAACGCGCCGAAGATAAGTCGTATGGCGTGAATGCCTGGGAGACCCAGAGAGGAGGTTCAGCCGCCTAATTGGAAAGGCTCTCCCTATTCTTCGCGCCTACAGGCACCTCTCCTTCGCGTAGTGTGAGACCTGTGTGCATGGGTATATATGTTAAGAGTAGATAACTATACTGAGTGTTTGTCTAATGTAGTGAAACGTTCGTGTCAGAGGTGATGAGAGAAGAGGAAAGGTGAAACCCGGTTCCAGAACATAGCCCTTCCCTTCGAATAGCAACTCTGCGGCCGCCAAACTTAACGTCTCCTTCCAACGGACGGATCACCAGCAACAGTGTCGCATCACGAGACACTGCGGAGAAGTTTGGAATGTAATCAAAGACACTGTCGCAAAGACTGGTGATGAGGGACTTTAAGTCACCACTCCTCCTGCCCTCTCTGCCTTAAAGGCAAAAGCAAAATTGTCAACAGTGGGAGCTCACCCAGTCACCCATTCAGGAACTGACCGTACCAGACGGTGCTTAACGCCGGTGATAAAAGTGTCAAACAACATACTTAAAACTGCAGAAACCACGTCTTAGGGAGACAACATATGTATTCTGCAGAATATGTTTTATCAAGCAAAATCGGTAGAGAGAGTCAACACAAACAGAAACTCTTTGAGTTTGTACAGTCTGCAAATGTATATGCGCACAGCACGAATGAGATGGTTCACGAAACACTTGCTCGACCGATAATTGAGTATTGCTCCTTATTCTGAGACCGTTATCAGGTATAACTGATAGAAAAAGTAGAGATATAAAGAAGAGCAGTGAATTTCGTCACGGTTTTGCTCAGTAAGAGCGTGTCACAGTGATGTTCATCCAACTCCAGTGGTAGTCGTTACAACAGAGCCGTTCTGTACCGCACTATGGCTCACTGTTAAAATTTCGATAGCATACGTTCCTAGAACAGTAAACTGCATTGTACACGCTGTGCTGTGTCAGTCAAAGCATAATCACCAAGAACCAAAATCGTCATGGAAATGAAGCAGACTGTAACTAGTTTCCCTCAGGTTTTCATTGTTTCTCTAGATTAACATCTCTCTTCAAACACCGTATCCTTCCATTAGATACGTATGAGCGTATCATACCTGTATGTAGAGTAAATCATCTCCATATGGCCCGCATCTCGTGGTCGTGCGGTAGCGTTCTCGCTTCCCACGCCCGGGTTCCCGGGTTCGATTCCCGGCGGGGTCAGGGATTTTCTCTGCCTCGTGATCTCTGGGTGTTGTGTGCTGTCCTTAGGTTAGTTAGGCTTAAGTAGTTCTAAGTTCTAGGGGACTGATGACCATAGATGTTAAGTCCCATAGTGCTCAGAGCCATTATCTCCATATGTCTGCTGTCTACTGAAGTACAAGATCTTTGCAGCAGCATTATCCGCAATACCATGCCCACATTAATCATTGTGTGTACCACTGTCCCACCCCATGTCCCATTTTTCCAGAACGTGGATAACATACACATACAGATCTCAGCACACCAATCACTGCGTACAACAATAAAGAAGTACTCCACAAGAAATGTAAAACTGCTCCTGGCCACGAATGCGTGATATACAGACGTCTAAGACAATGTCCTCCTTCCATCCCAGCAACCCTTGAAATAACTTACAACAATATCCTCTAACAAGGCTATTATCCTGAACGATGGAAAACCTGTTTTCCTCAAAACCCAAAATAAGCCACTTAGTGAAAACTCTTCCTACCAACCCATCAGCCTCGCCTCAGTGTTTAACGAAGCCTTTGAATCCATCCTCTCTCAGCACGTCCATAAACACCTAGACCAGCATGTACAACTGTCTTTAAACCACTGTGGTCTTCGTCTTATATCAAAGTCATCTAGTATCACTTCATCTTAATAACAGTAAATCCACCATTTTTGTATCCTCGACCTACAAAAGGCATATGACTGAGTATGCATGCCAGTCTCTTCTTCAGACACAGAAATATGTGTTTCCTATTGATTATGTTTGCCATATTGGTTCTTTCCTATCTAACAGTCCACCTTCTGTCACTATTATCAGTGCCAATTCCTGCCAATACTACTGCAAGTCTGCTAAAATGTTCTGTCCTCTCTCTCCAATCGAACATTCTTTACACTGCTGACATGCCTAAACCATCTTCTCCAGTACGCCGATCACACCACCTTCCTAACTTTATACCATAACTTCCAGAACTCCCAATGTTCACTCTAGATCCATCTCAACCAGTACACGTCCTGGTGCAACCAGTAGCCTGAACCTAGGTGAGAATTATGGGATGAAGGCCTACAGTATCACCTCCAAGACTTTTATCTTACCATTTATAGCTGTCTTCTCCAATTAACAAACAGCCTGAAGTATCAGGGACAACCCCTTCATCGTAAACTAACTTGAAAGCCACAGCTACTAACCATCCAACAGAAAGCTCACAGTAGGTTTGAGGACAATATTATGGAAATGGAAGAGGATGTAGGTCAAGATGAAATGGGAGATACGATACTGCGTGAAGAGTTTAACAGAGCACTGAAAGACTTGAGTCGAAACAAGGCCCCAGGAGTAGAAAACATTCCATTAGGACTACTAACGGCCTTGGGAGAGCCAGTCCTGACAAAACTCTGTCATCTGATGAGCAAGATGTATGAGACAGGTAAAATACCCTCAGACGTCAAGAATAATATAATAATTCCAATCCCAAAGAATGCAGGTGTTGACAGATGTGAAAATTACCGAACTATCAGTTTAATAAGCCACGGCTGCAAAATACTAACACGAATTCTTTACAGACGAATGGAAAAACTGGTAGAACACGACCTCGAGGAAGATCAGTTTGGATTCCGTAGAAATGTTGGAACACGTGAGGCAATACTGACCCTACGACTTATCTTAGAAGATAGATTAAGGAAAGGCAAACCTACGTTTCTAGCATTTGCAGACTTAGAGAAAGCTTTTGACAATGTTGACTCGAATACTCGCTTTCAGATTCTGAAGGTGGTAGGGGTAAAATATAGGGAGCGAAAAGCTATTTACAATTTGTACAGAAACCAGATGGCAGTTATAAGAGTTGAGGGACATGAAAGGGAAGCAGTGGTTGGGAAGGGAGTGAGACAGGGTTGTAGCCTCTCCCCGATGTTATGCAATCTGTATATTGAGCAAGCAGTAAAGGAAACAAAAGAAAAATTCGGAGTAGGTATTAAAATCCATGGAGAAGAAATAAAAACTTTGAGGTTTGCCGATGACATTGTAATACTGTCAGAGACAGCAAAGGACTTGGAAGAGCAGTTGAACGGAATGGATAGTGTCTTGAAAGAAGGGTATAAGATGAACATCAACAAAAGCAAAACGAGGATAATGGAATGTAGTCGAATTAAGTCGGGTGATGCTGAGGGAATTAGATTAGGAAATGAGACACTTAAAGTAGTTAAGGAGTTTTGCTATTTGGGGAGCAAAGTAACCGATCATGGTCGAAGTAGAGAGTATATAAAACGTAGACTGGCAATGGCATGGAAAGTATTTCTGAAGAAGAGAAATTTGTTAACATCTAGTATAGATTTAAGTGTCAGGAAGTTGTTTCTGAAAGTATTTCTATGGAGTGTAGCCATGTATGGAAGTGAAACATGGACGATAAATAGTTTGGACAAGAAGAGAATAGAAGCTTTCGAAATGTGGTGCTACAGAAGAATGCTGAAGATTAGATGGGTAGATCACATAACTAATGAGGAGGTATTGAATAGTATTGGGGAGAAGAGAAGCTTGTGGCACAACCTGACTAGAAAAAGGGATCGGTTTGTAGGACATGTTCTGAGGCATTAAGGGATCACCAATTTAGTATTGGAGGGTAGCGTGGAGGGTAAAAATCGTGGAGGGAGACCAAGAGATGAATACACTAAACAGATTCAGAAGGATGTAGGTTGCAGTAGGTACTGGGAGATGAAGAAGCTGGCACAGGATAGAGTAGCATGGACAGCTGCATCAAACCAGTCTCAGGACTGAAGACCACAACAACAACAGGCTAAAACCACTAACAGACTGAACAAGGGTGTTCCATCCCGGCACCATCCTCGACGCCTAAAAAGACTTGATGCGACCTATACTCTCCTATGAAAATTTTTCCTGGATATATGCACCACAAACATTTTACCAGTGCTCCCAGATCCTTGAATGTCACACACTTCACCTTACTTCCAGAATCGATATCCCTCCCCTAAAACAACTCTTTACCAGTTCATCCCTTTTCCCCACCTCCTTGCCAACACTGAATACAAACGTATATCCCACACTTATCATAAAATTCACCTCCAACAAATCTATCTTCTCCCTCCTAATAACAAATCCAGGAGTGCTGCCGTATGTATATCAATACATCCCTCCTATTCTACACTTGTACACTCTCTATATCCCCTCCCAGCGCAGATAGACTTTAACTCCTCATCATGGGAACCAGCTATGACATCTGTCCTTCCTACAAGATTTAACCCGCTCCTCCCTATCCCATCAAATTTAGGGGCTCCTCTCGATCGCCTTACCTCCTTTGTCTTCCCTCCGTTTGATCTTGGCCAGGCCCCGATCTGAACTATCTGCTCGCTGAATATCTTATTTTCCTACAAACATAGATTCCCTTTCTTCATATCCCTACAACCCACCCTGCCACAGTCACGCAGCACTATAAACTCCTTACCTATCTCAAACGATCAGTTCCCCTTCCCTCTCGCCGTTATTCCTCCTGAATACAGGTCCCTCCCATCAAGTGGTAGCATAGTGTAATACAGTGCATGGTTTGTTTTTAACCTGCTCGCAACTAATTGGTTTTAAATGTCCGATAGCATTTCCTTTAGTGTTATTTTTTATATCATCTACGAACAGCACTCTTTATGCGTTTTACAACATTTTTTTTACAGTTCATCCTTTTGAAAACTTTTATAAATCTTGGATCTTTTAAACGCTATTGGCTACAGAGCGGAGAACACTTTTGCTGCCAGCCCATCCTCGCCCATCTGTGGCATTTATCACGATATTTGTAAGTGGTTGAGACCGAAGTTAACAGTCCTCCTCCTTTTTTTTTTCCTAAGTCATGAGTCTTCTGATGGTTAGAAGCAGCCCCTCTCCTGTGCCAGTCTCTTCATCCCAAGGAAACACTTGCAACCTGGGTCATGAATTATTTGTGGATTTATTCCAATCTCTGTCTTCTTCAACAGCTTTTTCCCTCTATAGCTCCCTCTAGTAACATGTAAGTCATTCGCTGATGTCTTAACAGATGTCCTATCATCCTGCCTTTCTCCTTGTCAGTGTTTTCCACATATTCCTTTCCTGTCCGATTCTGCGTGCAATCTCCTCATTCCTTCCCTTTCCAGTCTCTCTAATTTTCAGCATTCGTCTTTAGTACTAAATCTTCCGTCCATCATTGTTTATTTTACTGCCTAGGTAGCAGAATTCCTTAACTTCGTCTTCTTCGTGACCATCAATCCCAATGTTAAGTTTCTCGCTGTTATCATTTCTGCTTCTTCTCATTACCTTCGTCTTTCTTCGATTTACACTCAGTCCATATTCTGTACTCATTAGATTGTTCGTTCCATTCAGCAGATCATGTAATTCTTCTTCACGTTCACTCAGGATAACAATGTCGTCAGCGAATCGTAGCATTTATACCCTTTCACCTTGAATTTTAATTTCACTCCTGGACCTTTCTTTTACATCCATCATTGGTTCTTTGCTGAAAAGACTCAACAGTAAGGGGAAAGACTACAGGCCTGTCTTACACCCTTATTAATTTGAGCACTTCGTTCTCCGTCGTCCACTGTTATTATTCCCTCTTGGTTCTTCTACATATTGTATATTACTCATCTCCACCTATAGCTTTCTCCTAGTTCTCCCAGAATTTCGTACATCTTGCATTTTACATTGTCGAACGCTTTTTCCAGATCGACAAATCCTATGAACGTGTCTTGATTTTTCTTTAGTCTTCCATCTATTACCAACCGCAACGTCACAATTGCCTCTCTGGTGCCTTTATCTTTCTTACAGCCAGATTGATCGTCACCCAACACATCTTCATTTTCTTTTCCATTCTTCTGTATATTCTTCTTGTCAGAAACTTGAATGCATGAGCTGCTAAGCTGATTGTACAATAATTCTTGCCCGTGTCGGCTCTTGCACTCTTCGGAATTGCGACGAGATATTTTTTCGAAAGTCTTGATGGTATGTCGCCAGACTCATACATTCTACACCAACGTGAACAGTCGTTTTGTTGACACTTCCCCAATGATTTAAGAAACTCTGGTTGAATGTTATCTATCCCTTCTGCCTTACTTGATCTTAAGTCCACCAAAGTTCTCTTGAATTCTGATCCTAATAGTGGATCCCCTATGTCTTCTAAATCGACTCTTGCTTTTTCTTCTGTCACATCAGACACGTCTTCCCCTCATAGAGGCCTTCAATGCACTATTTCCACCTATCCGCTCTTTCCTCTGTATTTAACAGTGGAATTCTCGCTGTACCCTTAACGTCACCACCCTTGCTTTTAATTCCAGCAAAGGTTGTTTTGATTCTCCTATTTCTTTTTCGATTTTCATGCGGCCATTTCGTCTTAGCTTCCCTGCACTTCCTATTTATATCATTCTTCAGCGACTTATATTTCTGTATTCCTAAATTTCCCGGAACATTTTTGTGCTTTCTTCTTTCATCGATGAACTGAAGTATTTCTTCTGTTACCCATGGCTTCTTCGCAGTTACCTTCTTTGCACATATGTTTTTCTTTCCAACTTCTGTGACTGCCTTTTGTAGAGATTTCCACTCCTCTTCGACTGTACTGCCCACTGGACAATTCCTCATTGCTGTATCTACAGCCTTAGGGAACTTCAAGCGTATCTCGTCATTCCTTAGTACTTCCGGATCCTACTTCTCTGATCGTTCCTGACTAAGCTCTTGGAACTTCAGCCTGCTCCTCATCGCTACTACATTGTGATCTGAGTCTATATCTGCTCCTGCGTACGCCATAATCCAGTATCTGATTTCGGAATCTCTATCTGGCCACGATGTAATGTAACTGAAATCTTCCCGCCGACTTCACCAAGTATACCTCCTTCTCTTGTGATTCTTGAACAGAGTATTTGCTATTACTATCTGAAATTTATAACAGAGCTCAATTAGTCTTTCTTATCTCTTATTCCTCGTCCCAAACCCTTATTATCCAATAACCTTTTCTTCTACTCCCTCCCATACAACTTCATTTCAGTCCCCATGACTATTAGTTTTTCATCTCCCTTTACGTTCTGTGTTACCTCACATACTTTCTCTATCTCTTCATCTTTAGCTTGCGACATCGGCATATATACCTGAACTATCGTTATCGGTGTTGGTTTGCTGTCGATTCTGATATTAACGACCCTATCACTGAACTGTTCGCACTAACGCACCGTCTGCCTTTCCTTCCTATTCATAACGAATTCTACTCCCCTTATACCACTTTCTGCTGTTGTTGATATTACCCTATACTCATCTGACCAGAAACCCTTGTCTTCTTTCCATTTCACTTCACTGACCCCCCACTATATCTACATCGAAGCTTTGCATTTCCCTTTCAAGATTTTCTAGCTACCCTAGCACGTTCATGCTTCGAACATTCCACCCCAACTAGTAGGACGTTATCCTTTCGTTGGTTGTTCAATGTTTTCCTCATGGTCACCGCCCCATTGGCAGTTCCCTCCCGGAGATCCGAATGGGGAACTATTGCGGAATCTTTTGCTAATGGAGTGATCATCATGACAATTTTCAGTTACGGGCCAAATGTCCTGTGGATACACTTTATGTGTCTTTAATGTTGTGGTTTCCATTGCCTTCTGCAGCCCTGCAGCCAGGCGACTAGCGCGAGTATTGGTGTTCTCGTAAAGATAAATCATTTTAAATTATAAAACCATTTACTTTAGAACTGATTACGTGGTAAATAGGTGTATTAGTGTGATTTTTGATCGTACCATTAAAGGTTTTCTTTTCTCTTTACGTAATACAGCGGAAAACGGGAAAAGATCGTACAGTCAGGTTACAGTCGTATTTTCTGTTTACGTTTTGCCGCAGCAAATCTACACAATTTCGTTTCATTGTTCTTCGCTCTCTCCAGCAATTTAACCGTAGCGTATCTCTTCATTATTTAACTCACATT
Organism: Schistocerca serialis cubense; assembly: GCF_023864345.2. Lineage (NCBI taxonomy): Eukaryota > Metazoa > Arthropoda > Insecta > Orthoptera > Acrididae > Schistocerca > Schistocerca serialis. Next base: position 431,980,056 of record NC_064641.1, on the reverse strand, counting down.
TTCGGAAAGTAGCGTAAAGTTTAAGTTGTTTCAGAAACGTCGCACTGTTGGTTTTGTTTACATATAGTTGGGTATAGGCCAGATTTGTGGAATAGTATTTTCGTGTTTGTGTGTAATTTAACTGACTTATTCTTAATAAACTATTACGTTTATCTTGAGAGAAAAGCGCTTGAATTGCCGTAGAATTGTTAAGTCGGGGCTCTGGTGTGACGGGTGCAGCAGTTTTTTCCATGTGAGTGACTGGCGTGGGAGTAGGAGAAGTAAATAAGACTCGTCAGTGTTTTGTAGGATATGTAGTAGAGATAGAAAGATACTAGAACAGGAGGGGAAAATTCCGCCCTTCAGGCTGAGTTAGACAAAGCCAGGGGAGATCTTTATAGGTTAAGGAGGGAGAAGCGTAAAGAGACGTGGGAAGTTGCAACAGCCAACAGGAGGAACAGACCTAGAACTTTGTCTGACAGCTTCGTGCTGAATGTGGAAAATAGATTTGACCTGTTGCTTCAGTTAGAATCTGGTGAGTCTCAAGCATTTGCAGGTGCAGACAGAGCACAACAAACTTTCAGCAGCAAATTGAAAAGGAAGAGTGAAGGGAAATCATTAAAGAGAAAGAAAGTGTTGCTGTTAGGTAGTTCTCATGGAAGAGGTGTTGGCCAACTTTTGCAGGATGAATTAGGATCTGAGTACAAGGTCACCACTATTTTTAAACCTAGTGCTGGTCTGGAGCAGGTGACAGAGGATTTAGAATCACTTTGCAACGATATCACCATGGAAGACTCCGTGGTTTACTGGATGGGCCAGGTAATAGTATTGGCAGAGATCCTAGGTACAGAATAGAGTGTGACCTGGCAAAGATTGAATTAGCATCTAAGCATACTAGTTTTGAGTTTGTATCTGTTCTTGGGCGCCAGAGCTAATTTGGAGTTGGGACAGCTCCTTATGTCGAGTGCAGGGTCACACATTGGTGTGGTTCCTGTTGATTCTCTCAGTAGGTGGGATTATACAAGGCATGGTCTTCACATCAACAGCAAAGGGAAGGGTAAACTGGCTGGGAAAATAGCAGGAAAGTTAAAGGGGGGAGGCACCGTCATGAGTGACAAAATACCAGTGGTTATAGGGTTCAGGAAAGACCCTTTTTAAGGTAGGGAGGACAGAACGAAACCAAGTTTTAAGAAAGGTTAGGATTGAGACAAACCTTCAGTTTGAGAAAGAAACCAATAAACATAATTCTAGCTTATTACGTCAGCATAAACAGCTGTTGGCAAATAATTTTCAACAACCACCAGAAATTTCCACTCTACCCAAATTCAACTCAGTCAATGTGAAATGTCAGCTATCTTTATTGCATCAAAATATTCGAGGATTGAGAAATAAAATTAATGAATTAATTATCTGCATAGACGAATTAGAGTTATCAAACCCAGCTGACATAATCTGCCTTTCTGAACATCATGTGACCAGTGGTATAGACCTTTTAAGTGTTACAGGATTTAGGTTAGCATCTCACTTTTGTAGAGCAGAAATGGGGAAAGGAGGAGTTGCCATATCATCAGGAACTCACATAAATTTAAGAACATGGACATTCATACATTTTTCCTAGAAAAGCAAATGGAAGCATGTCCAACAGAAGTAGGATTTCATAAAAATCCTTCATAATATTAAGTGTATGTCGAGCACCTGTAGGTAATTTTAATCTGTTCATAAACCATCTCGAAGCTGCACTGGCCCACTTAACAACCAAAAACAAAGAATTAGTGGTTGCTGCTGACTTCAAAGTAGATTTCCTTAAAGACTCTCTCAATAAGAACTTATTCGAATTGGTAACACTATCACTCTATTCCCACCGCAAAGTTCCCAACTAGGGTAGCCGATTGCTCACAAACAGCCATTTATAATATTTTCATAGAAAAGTGAAATGAACAAAATTATATTACAAAACCAGTAGTTAATAGCTTCTCAGGCCATGACACGCAGTTACTTCAGTTAATACTGAACAGGATATAAAATCTGATAAATCTTAACTCAAGAGGGTAATCAATAAGCCAGAAATTGATTATTTTTGGACACTCCTCAGAGACATTCACTGGAGTGATGTTTACAGAGATTATGCCATGAATAAAAAATATAAAGTGCATACCTTATTTGAACACTGTTTTCCCCCACAACTAACCAAAGTTAGAGCAATGTCTACAAAGAAGCCATGGATTACTCAACGAATAGAGGTATCTTGTAAAACAAAGGAAGAGTTCTGATGTTGATGCTACAGCGCATTACATGAAATGCTGCAAAATATTAAAGACTGTAATATGGACATCAAACCAGATACATTACAAGGAAAAGATAGTCATATCAGATAACAAAATATAGACAATATGGGGTATAGTGAAGGAGGAGACCAGTAGAACCAGACATGAAGAAGGGCAAATAGCATTAAGAGTAAATGATACATTGGTGACAGATGTGTATAGTGTTGGAGAACTTTTAAACAAACATTTTGTAACTGTTGCTGAAAAGATTGGGTTGTCAGGTTCTGTAGATTCTGCCATGGGATACCTCAGACCAGACATTTCAAGTAACTTCCATAACATTAATCCGGCCCTCACTACCCCAACAGAAGTAATGTCCATCATCAAACCTTTAAAATCAAAAACATCTGGTGGGTATGATGAACGGTCAACAAAGTTAATTAAATAATGTGATTCTGAGCTAAGTAACATATTAAGCTATCTGTGTAACCACTTGTTTATCAGTGGAATATTTCCTGAATGGTTGAAATATGCTGTAGTTTACGAAGGGAGAAAAAGAAATAGCGCGAAGTTTCTGTCCAATTTCATTTTTGCCAGTATCCTCAAAAATTTTAGAAAAGGTAATGTATAATAGGCTTTATAATCATCATGTCACAAATAACATACTGACAAAGTCACAGTTGTGATTTCTAAAGGGTTCTGATATTGAGAGGGCTATCTACACTTTCATCTACATGGTTACTCTGCAATTCACACCTAAGTGCCTAGCAGAGGGTTCATCAAACCATTTTCATACTACTTCTCTACCATTCCACTCTCAAATGGTGCGTGGGAAAAAGGAACACCTAAATCTTTCCGTTCGAGCTCTGATTTCTCTTATTTTATTACGATGCATTTCTCCCTACGTAGGTGGGTGTCAACAAAATATTTACGCATTCGGAAGAGAAAGTTATTGATTGAAATTTCGTAAATAGATCTCGCCGCAAAGAAAACCGCCTTTGTTTCAGTGACTGCCACCCCAACTCGCGTATCATATCAGTGACACTCTCACCCCTATTGCGCGATAACACGAAACGAGCTGCCCTTCTTTGCACTTTTTCGATATCCTCCGTCAATCCTACCTGGTAAGGATCCCATATCGCGCAGCAATATTCCAGCAGAGGACGGACAAGTGTAAAGTAGGCTGTCTCTTTAGTGGGTTTGTCGCATCTTCTAACTGTTCTGACAACAAAGCGCAGTCTTTGTTTCGCCTTCCCCACAATATTATCTATCTGGTCTTTCCAATTTAAGTTGCTCGTAATTGTAATTCCTAGGTATTTAGTCGAATTGACAGCCCTCAGATTTGTGTGATTTATCGTATACCCAAAATTTATCGGATTTCTTTTGGTACCCATGTGGATGCCCTCGCACTTTTCTTTGTTTAGTGCTAATTTCCACTTTTCGCACCATACGGAAATTCTCTCTAGATCATTTGTAATTGGAATTGATCGTCTGATGATTTTACTAGACGGCCAATTACAGCATCATCTGCAAACAAGCTAAGGGGGCTGCTCAGATTATCAATTAGATCATTTACATAAATCAGGAACAGCAGGGGGCCTATGACACTACCTTGCGGAACGCCAGGTACCAATTCTGTTCTACTCGATGATTTACCGTCTATCACTACGATCTGTGACCTCACTGAGAGGAAATCACGAACCCAATCACACAACTGAGACGATATTCCATTGATTAATAGTCGCTTGTGAGAAACGGTATCAAAAGCCTTCTGGAAATCTAGGAATATGGAATCGATCTGAGATCCCTTGTCGACAGCACTCATTACTTCATAGGAATAAAGAGCTAGCTGTGTTGGACTAAAACGATATTTTTTGAATTCGTGTTGGTTATGTGTCACTAATTTATTTTTTTCAAGGTGATTCATAATGTTCGAGTATAGCATATGCTCCAAAATCCTACTGCAAATTGAAGTCAGTGATATGGGTCTGTAATTCAATGGGTTACTCCTGTTTCCTTTCTTGAATATTGGTGTGACCTGTGTTACTTTCCAGTCTTTAAGAACAGACCTTTCGTCAAGTGAGCGGTTGTATATGATTACTAAGAAAGGCGCTATTGTGCAACTTCCTGGTAGATTAAAACTGTGTGCCCGACCGAGACTCGAACTCGGGAACTTTGCCTTTCGCGGGCAAGTGCTCTACCATCTGAGCTATCCAAGAACGACTCATGCCCCGTCCTCACAGCTTCACTTCTGCCAGTAACTCGTCTCTTACCTTCCAAACTAGAGCACTTGCCCGCGAAATGCAAATGTCCCATGTTCGAGTCTCGGTCCGACACACTGTTTTAATCTGCCAGGAATTTTCATGTCAGCGCACACTCCGCTGCACAGTGAAAATCTCATTCTGGAAACATCTTCCAGGGTGTTGCTAAGCCATGTCTCCGCAATATCCTTTCTTTCAGGAGTGCTAGTCCTGCAAGGTTCGCAGTAGAGCTTCTGTAAAGTTTGGAAGGCAGGAGATGAGGTACTGGCAGAAGTGAAGCTGTGAGGAGGGGGCGTGAGTCGTGCTTGGGTAGCTCAGATGGTAGAGCACTTGTCCGCGAAAGGCAAAGGTCCCGAATTCGATTCTCGGTCCGGCACACAGTTTTAATCTGCCAGGAAGTTTCATGTCAGCGCACACTCCGCTGCAGAGTGGAAATGTCATTCCGGAGGCGGTGTTGTGTCTGCATACTCCGAGAGGAACCTGATTGGTATACCATCTGGACCGGAAGACATGCCTTTCTTCAGTGATTTGAGTTGTTTCACAACACCTAATATACCTACTTTTATGTTACTCATTCTGACAGCTGCTCTGGTTTCGAATTCTGAAATATTTACTCCGTCTTCTTTCGTGAAGGAATTACGGAAAACTGTATTTAGTAAATCAGCTTTAGTGGTACCATCATCGGTAACATTTCCATCGCTACCGTGCAGTGACGGTATTGACTGTTTTTTTCCACTGGTGTACTTTACATACGACCAGAATCTCTTTGGATTTTCTACCATATTTTGAGGCAATATTTCATTGTGGAAACTATTAAAAGCATCTCGGATTGACGTCCGCACTAAATTTCCAGCTTCCGTGAAACTTAGCCAGTCTTGGGGATTTTGCGTACTTCTGAATTTGGCATGCTTTTTTTCGTTGCTTTGTGCAACAGTGTTCTGACGTGTTTAGTGTACCATCGTGGATCAGTCCCGCCTCTTATTAACTTATGCGGCATGAATCTATCTATTGCTGTCGATACTGTGTCTTTGAAGTTGAGCCATATTTGGTCTACACTTACACTAGCTTGGAAGGAATGGAGACTCTCTCTTATGAAGGCATCAAGCGAATTTTTATCTGCTGTTTTAAAAACACTTACAGTGAAAGTGTACTTAATTCACTAGACAAAAAACTGCAGACAACTGGTATACTTTGTTTTCTGTCAAAGGCATTTGACTGTGTAAATCACAATATCCTTTTAAGTAAATTATAATATTTTGGTGTAACAGGAAACGCTTCTCTGGGAGGAAACAAAGGGTGTTATTAGAAAATAGACATGTATTAAGCTATCAGGCATCATCCAACTGGGAACTAATTACACGTGGGGTCCCACAACTTTCCATCTTAGGGTCTTTACTTTTGTTTCTGTATTTCAATGACCTTTCATAAGTAACATTACCAGATGCCAAGTATGTTTTGGTTGCTGATGATACAAACATTGCAATAAATAGCAAATGAAGTGTAGTCTTAGAAAGAACGGCTAATAAAATATTTGTGGACATTAATCACTGGTTCCTAGCCAATTCTTTGTCACTAAACTTTGAAAACACACTCTACATCCAGTCCAGAACTTGCAAGAGGTGTCCCACGAGTATATACCTAACATATGATGACATCAGATAGAAAAAGCGGAGAGTGTTAAATTCTTGGGATTACAGCTTGATAATAAATTCAGATGGGAGGAGCACACCACAGAACTCCTGAAGCGTCTAAACAAATCTCTGTTTGTAATGCGAATTCTGTCAGACATGGGGGATATAAAAATGAAAAAGCTGGCATACTATGTTTACTTTCACTCCATAATGTCATATGGGATTATTTTTTGGAGTAATTCATCAAGCCATGCAAGCATTTTTTTTGGGTACCAAGAGTTATATGTTGTGTGAAGTCAAGAACATCCTGCAGAGGCCTGTTTAAGGAACTAGGGATCTTCCCAATATATTTATTTCTTAATGAAATTTGTCATTAAACATATACCTCTTTTTGAAACCAACAGCTCAGTTCATAGAATCAATACTAGAAATAAGAATAATCTTCACAAGGATTTAAAGTCACTCTTGTAAAAAAGGTGTGCATTATTCAGGAACACACATTTTCAATAAGTTGCCAGCACACATATATATATATATATATATATATATATATATATATATATATATATATTGGGACCTGTGGAAGGTACATTAGCTTATTTGCTTTATTTGTAAATATTTGTCATGTATTGTTTTTCTGACATGTTCTACATCCTGGAGGACTTCCTCACTACAGATCAATGTAAGTAAATCTAATAATCCTCATGCTGTCGATCTTTGTTGATTCTTCCCACTGAAGGGGGGCAGTTTCCCACGCAAGGACAAAAGAGTGCCCTGAACCTTTGTCCAATCCTCGCCCTCCTTGACAAGGTCATTGGCAAAATGAGGGTGACTTCTTATGCCAGAAGTCTTCGGCTGCCACTGCTGATACTTAATCAAAATTTAAACGTTGGCATGTTTCGAATTCACGACCGAGGACGTTTTGATTACTGATCAAAGACGCCACACATTTATTTCTGCATTTTGTTCCGTATTGTTCGTTGCGTTTGGTCTGGGCGGACGTCACAAGACATACGTTCAAGCTGATCGTTGATTCCTTTACTCAGTTTTTTATTACTGAGGGCGAGCAGCCCTCTGACTGAACACGCTGAGCTACCGTGCCGGCTGCCCTAGACCACAGGTGCACGTTGCACAGTAGCACAACAGATAAAGATAAGCTGCAGGAGATATCAAACAAATATTATATCGAACTGTACCATTTAAATCCGCTGTTGGACAGTTGTAAATCAACTTTTTGTTTGAAATTAATCTTAGGAACCTTTTTAAACCACCGGCGCATCCCTATACTCGTAGTTGCTAGATTTCGCGAGATGGAAGAGTCGGACAGTAGGTTTCGCAAGTATAGGAGGCGAATCGTGAGCCCTGTGCGTCAGGGTGTGCAAGAGCTTTGTGTAGAACAAGTCGCGAGTGAGTAATCGTCTGTGATAAACGCAGTTATTCTATCAGTACGGGAAGCTGTTCTAGAATTGACAAATGTATTCTTATTCGCCCGTGTGCAACTCCACTTAATCTGACGGTTTTCTAGGCGAGTACTGTAGTTTAGTGAGCGTTCACGTACTTCATAGGAGGAGGCCGCTATTACCTAGCTTGCAGGTGGTGCACATTGGACGAGGCAGGCATGGTGAAATGTAACTGGAGGCAGTGCATTTCATTTGTTCCGGTATAAACTTTAGGTATGGTGTTTTGTGTCTTTTTGCCTTATTGATTTCGAAAAGTTATCCCGGTCTGTTTTGGAGCATATTATCAGCCACAGTTTTTAGAGCAATTGCTATTAATTATTTACCAACTAATGTTCATAGTGTATGGGTTGGGGGTTGGGTTGTTTGGGGAAGGAGACCAGACATCGAGGTCATCGGTCCCATCGGATTAGGGAAGGATGGGGAAGGAAGTCGGCCGTGCCCTCTCAGAGGAACCATCCCGGCATTTTCCTGGAGTGATTTAGGGAAATCACGGAAAACCTAAATCAGGATGGCCGGACGCGGGATTGAACCGTCGTCCTCCAGCATAGTGTAAGATCTAAGTTTGAGAATATATCGATATATAGACGGAAAATCATATTTACGGAAAAACTGTGCCGGACAACCCGCAATAATAGTGCATATTCACAAACATGGTTACATAATATACAAATAACAATGTGTTCAAACGTGGTAAAAAAGGTAGAGGGTGTCGCTGCTTTTCGGTAAACCAGCAAGAGGTCCGACAGGACTGGATTCATTATTGGAGGCAGCCATGAACATTCCCAGTGGGATGAAACTATTAATAGTTGTGGAGAATTGCTTGAAACAATAATAAGTTTATTTACTTTTTTACCATGTGTCTCATTTTCATTTGAGTGTCCCCTATATGTATACAAACTGTCAGTGGCTAAAACTGATCTCTGGAAGTAACTACTAGCCTGCAGATCCAGGTGACATGAGATGCAGTGAAACAGAAACCCCTCCAGCGCTCTGACCGAAGAGAGTCACCAGCTGTGGATCCCCGCCGAAGCTGGCGATGTTCCTCTGCACCCAGGTGAGCCCCAGCTGCTGGTCCTTGAGGCCAGCGTTGCCAGGAACAACCTCGTCACCTGTGCTCAGGAAGCCTGCAACAGGATTGAAAACGGACTGTAATTCAATTACATTATCTTGCATGTGGTACAATATCAATCCCTTAACATTCCCATAACATTAACGAGGATAATGGAATGTAGTCGAATTAAATCGGGTGATGCTGAGGGAATTATATTAGGAAATGAGACACTTAAAGTAGTAAAGGAGTTTTGCTATTTAGGGAATAAAATAACTGATGATGGTCGAAGTAGAGAGCATATAAAATGTAGACTGGCAATGGCAAGGAAATCGTTTCTGAAGAAGAGAATTTTGTTAACATCTAGTATAGATTTAAGTGTCAGGAAGTCGTTTCTGAAAGTATTTGTATGGAGTGTAGCCATGTATGGAAGTGAAACATGGACGATAAATAGTTTGGACAAGAAGAGAATAGAAGCTTTCGATATGTGGTGCTACAGAAGAATGCTGAAGATAAGGTGGGTAGATCACGTAACTAATGAGGAGGTATTGAATAGGATTGGGGAGAAGAGAAGTTTGTGGCACAACTTGACTAGAAGAAGGGATCGGTTGGTAGGACATGTTTTAAGGCATCAAGGGAACACAGATTTAGCATTGGAGGGCAGCGTGGAGGGTAAAAATCGTAGAGGGAGACCAAGAGATCAATACACTAAGCAGATTCAGAAGGATGTAGGTTGCAGTAGGTACTGGGAGATGAAGAAGCTTGCACAGGATAGAGTATCATGGAGAGCTGCATCAAACCAGTCTCAGGACTGAAGACCACAACAACAACAACATTCCTGTACAATGTTTCAACACGTCCTTCTTAGTTAGCAACAAATGAATTTCTTTCCACTGAAATCTTTTAGTGGTTTGAAGCTCACATTGTAAGTTTTTACATGCATTCATCTATGATAAGTTTTCTGAGCGTCGACACATGAAATAAAACGTGTTAGTTCTGTTAGGCAATTATCTGTTTCTTTTTTCGGCGTTTTAAGTCAGTATCCTCACGATCTAGCACGGGAGTTGATGTGTTCATCCATTCTGTTTCGATTTTCCTGTATGCTTGTGTAAATGGACAGTTTTCTGTCGTTTATCTTACTCCTCAGTTATATACATATTGTACATGTCCATCAGAAAACGTCGTTTGATCAATGTGACAATAATGTCTAGTAACAAACGTCTTTCTCTAAACGTTTGCCGTCTTGATTGTGATGGTGCCACATTTCACAGATCTATGGGTTTTATTGATTTGTTAATTATTTTTAAATCAGTTTTCACAGAAAATAAAATTAAGTTGTTATAGAACCATTTGTGAGAGTCTAAATTTCACGTAATTTTCTTTCATCCTATAGGTAAAGTGTGGTTTCCTTCTAGGATCGTTCGGGTAGGATTTTGACAAGTTAAAACGCTTACCTCACCAAATTTACTTCAGTTTATTGTCTTTATTAGAAGTGGCTAACAATCGATTATCCTTCATGAGTTTTGCGGTAAGTGGGACTTCATAATCAGTCGGATTCTTCAGCCATAAAAAATATATTCGCTAGAGAAAGTCTTTTTGGTGAGTTTAGTTTCGCACAAATGTAGGGCTTCCCCTATTCAACGTAATCGTCGTTCACTTTTAAGCGCGTTGCAACAGCTCCATGAGACCCACTACATAAATAAAATTAGCCAGGAAACTGAACCAGTTGATAAACGTAGCCTTCAGTTTCTCGTCATCTTCAAACTCTTGTCCGTCTAGAAATTGTTACAAATATAAGAAAGTGCTACTGGCGCTGCCTGCAAAGTCAGGGACTGTAGGGCGGGTGATTCAAAATTTTCTAATCGAAATGCTGAGTTTTATCCTTTCTGATCGGTGGTTCGGGTTATGGTATGTAGACGTTTGCTGACGTGGAATACTATCTCTGGCCTTCATGCGGCGCCGTTGAATTTGAATGGTGCTACACTATCTGGTGAGAATTTCACAGTACACGGCAACTGTAATTGTTTAACTACGTTCCACGAATCAACCGAAATCACGATTTTATATGTCTTCGCTCTTCGTCGTACACATTCGTACATCCATTTCGAAATTCCCCATACAATTGTCTAACAATCATTCATTCTGTAGTGTAGGCCTACAAACTAAGCATAGTTCTCAATAAAACTGGGTTGCTGTAGATTCTTCTGATCACTAAAATAAAAATTACAGCACTCACATCGCAACTGGCAGGTCATCGAAGACATTGTTTACTTTAATCGACAACCAGTCGAGTACTGAATTCAAAGAATTATTTTTGCGTCTCGGCAAAAAATTAATAGACTTTGCTGCATTGGTTTGTATTTCATCTGAGCTGCCAACATTCAAATATAAGCAAATGACCTTTACTTTTTTACTGTACCTGGTAACGCAGGTGGTAACTAACTTCTGTACAAGAGAGCTGATATTCCTGTTTCATTCTCTTAATACACAGTGACAGTTTCTTTTTCTTTTATTTTCCGGTATTTATGTGTTTCACATTCTGTGTTTTGATAAATACGATGTAAATTTCGACGAAAAATCGCAGCATGATGAATTACAATTCTACCCTCTCACGGAAAACTAGCATTCAACGAAACTGTTCCTATTTACAACGACAAGTTCGAAATAAAACTACACAGAATCCTCATGTATAACTGTATATAAAAACATGCATGATGCCTGTACAGAATTATATCTAGATATTCGTACAATACATGTATACAAATACGATGGCATATTGAAAAGCAAATGACTCCGAATTCCTTATGCGAAGAATCTTAAAGCTTTTTTAAATAAAACAATCGTTATTAACATTTTACATTGTTATTCTTCATGTCCACATATTTGCAGCTTCCTGCCGCTAGAGTTCTCCGAACTGTAGCGTGTAACACGGCTGTGTGTAAAGTAATTATGCTGGTGCGTGAGAAACAGTTTGCTGAAATCGAGTTTCGAAATCGACGAATTCGTCCACACACGGTGCACTCCATCCTTCAGCATGACAATACCAGGCCACACACGAGCGAGACGACATCAGCAACAAGCCCACGTCTTGGATTGACTGCCACCGACGATCGCTTGGACAGTCGCGATTTCACACCATTCGATTTTCATCCGTTCTCAAAACATAAAATCACTTTCGTGGACTTCACTTTGATGGTAAGCAAGCGCTGTAAACAGAGGTGAGGTTGTAGCTCCGTCAACAAAGTCAAACATTCAACAGTGACGGTATCACCAAACTGGTCTTTCGCTGAGAGAATATGTTCGTTGTTTCTACATCTACATCTACGTGATTACTCTGCTATTCACAATAAAGTGCCTGGCAGAGGGTTCAACGAACCACCTTCAAACTGTGTTTCTACCATTCCATTCTCGAACGGCGCGCGGGAGAAAGGAGCACTTAATTTTTTCTGTGCGATCCATGGTTTCTCATATTTTGCGGTGATGATAATTTCTCCCTATGGGTGCCAACATAATGTTCTCGCAATCGGAGGGGAAAACTGGTGATTGAAATTTCATGAGAAGATCCCGTCGCAACGAAAGGCGCCTTTGTTTTAGTGATTGCCACTCCAGTTCACGTATCATGTCTGTGGCACTATCTCCCCTACTTCGCGATAATACAAAACGAGCTGCCCTTCTTTGTACTTTTTCGATGTCTTCCGTAAGTCCCATCTGACGCGGATCCCACACCGCACAGCAATACTCCAGAATAGGGTGGACAAGCGTGGTGTAAGTAGTCTCTTTAGTAGACCTGTTGCACGTTGTAAGTGTTCTGCCAATGAATCACAGTCTTTGGTTGGCTCTACCCACAACATTATCTATGTGATTGTTCCAATTTAGCGTATTTGTAATAGTAATCCTTAGGCATTTAGTTGAATTTACAGCCTTCAGATTTGTGTGACTTATCGCGAAATCGAAATTTAGCGAGTTTCTTTTAGTACTCATGTAAATAACTTCACACTTTCTTTATTCAGGGTCAATTGCCAATTTTTGCACCATACAGATATCTTATCTAAAGCACTTTGCAATTCCTTTTGGTCATCTGATGACTTTACAAGACGGTAAATGACAGCATCATCTGCAAACAATCTAAGACGGCTACTGAGACTGTCTACTAAGTCGTTAATATAGATCAGGAACAATAGAAGGCCTATAACTCTTCCTTGGAGAACGCCTTATATTATTTCTGTTTTATTCGATGACTTTCCGTGTATTACTACGAACTGTGACCTTTCTGACAGGAAATCACAAATCCAGTCCCGCAACTGAGGCGATATTCCATAGGCACGCAGTTTGGTTAGAAGATGCTTGTGAGGAATGTATAACACGACAGTGGCAAGTTCGCGCCAAATGTAACACTCGCCTGCAAGCTAGCGTTATCCTCTGCGAGAAATTTGATGTTTGCCTGTAAGTTGTTTGCCTGTAAGTTGATCTAATTGGTAGAGGATATCGAACAGTTAATAGAAAACTGAAAGGCTTTATTTTGGAGGTAATGAAGGTAGTGAAGTTCACGTGAATCAAATAACAAACGGTTGCCAGCCTAATTAGGCACCATAATTTCAAACATTTTGGTTTAAGAAAAATGAATATGAGTTACTAAATTGACTTTCATTAACACTCCTTTTAAATTGTGCAATGAATACACGCAACTACCGGACGAACTGAGTAGTGGCTAGCAGTAGTTAGTATTTACACAAATCAGCAATAATAGGAAATTTAAAAGTAATTTCACTCGTAGTAATAATAGTTACTGTTGCAATCAATAGCTAACTTAGCACTAGGATGTTACTAAAAACCTCACCAGACCAAATTTCGGCATGACACGAGACCTGGTTTAACCAGCATACAGACACCACAAATGAGGTTAAATAACATTACACAGACACTTTTTATACTCACACTTTTATGGAAATGCTTCAGATTACTTTAGCAAAACCAATATTTAGATTACCTTTCTTGTAATAGAAAAGAGTATAGTGGGAACCCATAAACTGAAACTGTCTACCAGGCTAATTCTGTGACTATTTCCGAAACAAATTGCAATTTTCCAATATAGATTTCTAATCGCACTTGAAGTAATTTATACGCTAATACTTTAAAGCAAGTAATTTAAATATTAAGTCCAATTAATTTCAGGAAATAGTTCATGGTAACAATCAAAGCAAAATTACTTTTCAAATAGGTTCCATTTGTGTGCCTTATCCATTATCTGTGAAACAGGTAGTTTTATGGTAACACTACACACTTTGGCACTAAACTTTAGCACATTTAGTACAGAAGCAAACCATTAATTGGTTAGAAACAGGATACTCGGTTTCTCCACATTTAGGATGGGATCCTGCACTGATTTCATGTTCGGAACAATTTTAAGGTTCAAACACATGTTTATATCACCGGAATTGTTTTTGAAAACCACTCACACAAACATACTGGTTCATACTATGATACATATCTGAGTTCCTGAAGTTGGCGGAGCAGTGGCGCAATAGTGGTGGGAAGCACATGGTGGCTATCTGGTCTTGATGTTAAATGCTCTTTATAAATTCATCTTGACGTCGTATTATCCTCGTCTTAGAGCCATTCCATAATAACAAGAGCACCATACAACAGCCGAAACCACATCCGAGGCAATTTCAATATAAATTGGCTTTCAAATGCCTCACTCGGCACCCTCGATGTTAACCGTACAACGGCTAGCCACTGACTGCGTAGAGTGCTCTCCCAGTAGCCGCCCAGATCGACCGCCAAATCCATCTGTTAACGGGCGCCAGGCCACTTCCTTAGCGGAGGGGGTTCCCTACAACTTTTATACTATACAAAGCATGAACCAGTTTTTTAAGTACAATTTATCTTTCTGAACTTAAATATTTTATATAGTTTCATTACTTTTAAACATTATTTTAGTTTCCATAATACATGTATTACAAACTTCCACTTTCTCTCTGACAAATCAATGACCTTCATTAGTAAAGAACAACCACTTCATAGTTACATACACATAATTATACAGTATACACTACTTACAGTCGATATTGGTGCTACAAACATTGTCGAAAGCCTTCTGGAAATCTAAAAATATGGGATCAATTCCACATCCCCTGTCGATAGCACTCATTACTTCATGAGTATAAAGTGCTAGCTGTGCTTCGAAATAACGATATTTTCTGAATCCCTGCTGACTACATGACAATAAATCGTTTTCTTCGAGGTACTTCATAATGTTCGAATACAGTATATGTTCAGAACCCTACTGCAAATCAAAGTTAGTGACATGGGCCCGTAATTCAATGGATTAATCCTACTTCCCTTTTTGGGTATTGGTGTGACTTGAGCAATTTTCCAGTCTTTAGGTACGGATCTTTCCGTGAGCGAGTGGTTTTATATAATTGTTAAACATGGAGCTATTTTATCAGCATACTCTGACAGGAACCTGACTGGTATACAATCTGGACCGGAGGCCTTGCCTTTATTAAGTGATTTAAGTTGCTTCGTTACTCTGATGATATCTACTTGTATGTTTCTCATCTGAGCAGTTGTTCAGGAATATTTACTTCGTCTTCTTTGGTGAAGGAGTTTCGGAAAATCGTGTTTAATAACTTTGCTTTATTGGCACTGTCATCAGTGACTTCACCGTTGTTATCGCGCAGTGAAGGTATTGATTGCGTCCTGTCACTGGTGTGCTTTATGTATGACCAGAATCTCTTTGGGTTTTCTGCCAGATTTCGAGGCAGAGTTGAGTTGTGGAAATTATTGAAAGCATCTTGCATTGAAGTACACTCTATATTTCGAACTTCTGCAAGACTTTGCCAGTCTTGGGGATTTTGTGTTCTTTTAAAATTGACGTACTTTTTTCGCTGTTTCCGCAACAGCGATCTGATCTGTTTTGTGTACCATGGGGGATCATTACCATCACTTACTAATTTCTGTGATATATATCTCTCAGTTGCTGTCGATACTATCTCTCTGAAATCATTCCACAACTTTTCTACGCATTCACGATCATATCGGGAGGAGTGCAGACTCTCTCTCAAAAAGGCGTTAAGAGTATTTTTATCAGCTTTTTTAAATAGATATACTTCGCGTTTCTTTTTGGTGGTTGTAGGAGTTACAGTATTCAACCTAGCAGCTATTACCTTGTATTTATCAGGACACTCACTATTTGTCCAGGATTATTTGTTGCTAAGAGGTCAAGTATGCTTCCGCAACCACTTACGCTGCGGGTGGGCTCATGGACTAATTCTTCAAAATAATTTTCTTAGAAAGCATTCAGAACAATTTCGGATGACGTTTTACGCCTGCCGCCAGCTTCAAACGTATAATTTTTCCAACACATCGAGGGCAGATTAAAGTCACTATCGACTACAACTGTATGAGTGGGGTACCTATTTGATATAAGACTCAAGTTTTCTTTGAACTGTTCCGCAACTATATCTTCTGAGTCGGGGGGTCAGTAAAAAGATCCAATTAATGGTTTAGTCCGATTGTCAGATATAACCTCTACCCATACTATTTCGCAGGAACTATCTACTTCAATTTCACTACAAGGCAAACTACTTCTGACAGCAATAAATACTCCACCACCAATTCTACTTAATCTATCCTTTCTGAATACTTTTAGATCGTTAGGAAAATTTCTGCTGAACTTATTTCCGGCTTTAGCCAGCTTTCTATACCTATAACTATTTGAGCTTCAGTGCTTTCTATTAGGGTTTGGAGCTCTGGTTCTTTCCCAAAACAGCTACGACAATTTACAACTACAATACCGATCGTTTTTACAACTAACTTACTGTGTTTTACCTGCCCCCTTTTAGATGGACGCCCATTCTGCACAGACCCCACTACCCATGTAGCCGCTTCCTGTGTGTAGCGGACTCCTGACCTATTAAGCGGAACCCGGAAACCCATCACCCGATGGCGCAAGTCAAGGAATCTGCAGTCTACACGTCACAGAACCGCCTGAGACTCTGATTCAGACCCTCCACTTGGCTGTGCACCAGAGGACCACAGTCGGTTCTGTCGATACTGCTGCAGATGGTGAGCTCCGCCTTAATCTCGCAAGCAAGACGGGCAGTCTTTACCATTTCCGCTAGCTGCCCAAAACCAGAGGAATCTCTCCGATCCAAAGCGACATACGTCATTGGTACCAACATGAGCCACCACCTGCAGTTGGCTGCACCCTGTACTCTTCATGGCATCCAGAAGGAGCCTTTCCACATCCAGAATGACTCCCCCTGGTATGCACACTGAGTGCACACTGGCTTTCTTCCCATCCTTGACAGCCATATTCCTAAGGGGCCCCATTATGCACCTGACATTGGAGCTCCCAACTACAAGTAGATCCACCCTCTGTGAACGCCCAGACCTTGTGCGCCATAAAGCTTCCTCTGGAACAGGGTGGACGACTGCATCCGGCTCAGAGACATTGTCAGCCTCAGATAATGCCCAAAACCTGTTCGTCCAACAAACCGAGGAGGCACTATAATCGGCCCCTTAGAAAGTTTTTTGCTGCCTGCCAGACTTTGGAATGATGTCTCCCTCAACCACGGGTGAGAGGTCAACCTCAGTGCAGGCAGTACCGAGGGAAGCCACAGCAGCGGACAGAGTGGGGGACACATGGGACATGCTCGACATCTCTCGCATCCCTGTGTCCAACCCCCCACAGTGATGCTCCCTGGCAGCAGCCTCAAGCTGTATGACAGAATCCAATGGAGCCTGGAGCAGTGAGCGAAGGGTCGCCAACTCAGCTCGCATCTGTACACAGCAATTACAGTACCTGTCCATTACTGCAGTCGCTCCTGTTTCAAGCTCGTAAAAAATACAACAAATGAACAGTTTACTCGCCTTCTAAGCAGCAGGAACACAAGGTGTTCTGTTACTGACGGTCTATCCGACACTAAGCTACACTAATCAAAACAAACAAAATCCTGTACAATACGAGGGTCGATACCAATGGCAGTACTGTATGCTACACTGTTATTAAAATAAAAGCTTGTGCCTAGTAAGCACTCGAACACGCAAGAAATTATAAAAATAATCTAGTAAAAATAATCTAGTAAGCTCATAAAAATATACAAAAAACGAACGGTGTGCTCGCCTTTTTAGCAGCAGAAACATGAGGTGCTCTGTCACTGGCGGTCTATCCAATACTTTCTTTTACAGCACACTGGAGAACAAACTTGCAGATCGTGGTGTCTCTCCCATTCTCTTTGTTTCACAGGAAAGTGATCGAACCTATATCGATAACTGCAGTGACGTCTCTTTCTTATCCACACCGTATCAATATGTAATCGAAAGAGCAATATAACATCATTGAATGTAGCTTGTAGCTAAGCGATAGCTTGCTTTGCCTCTCGCCAGGGTGCACATGCGCGTTCTGCCACGCTGACGTAATGATGGCCCCACCAGCTCATACATACATTAATCCTTGTTCCGTAGATAAAGAATACGACATTTCTTAATGATGTGGAATGTATCAATTTAATATAAGTTTTCTTTACACAAAATAACTATTCTTTTTTTTTTTTTTTTTACAGTTACTACTTACTTCATATCTAAGAATTCACCTATTGAGTAGAAGGAGCTGTCATTCAGAAAATCTTTTAAATTGCTTTTAAATGTTGGTTGGCTATCTGTCAGACTTTTAATACTATTTTACAAATGACCAAAGATTTTTGTGGCAGCATCATTCACCCCTTTCTGTGGCAAAGTGAGATTTAATCCAGAATAGAGAAGATGATCATTTCTTTTAGTGTTGTAGCTGTGCACTTTGCTATTATTTCTGGATTGGGATGGGTTATTAATGACAAATTTTCTGTGTGGTGTGTGTGTGTGTGTGTGTGTGTGTGTGTGTGTGTGTGTGTGTGTGTGTGTGTGTGTGTATTGCGAAGGTACTGTAAATATCTTGAGTTCCTTAAATAAATGTCTGCAAAGTGATCTTGGGTGGGCTCCAGCTATTATTCCGATTACACACTTTTGTGCAATGAATACTTTCTCTCTTAATGACGAGTTGCCTCAAAATATGATGCCATATAAAAGTAGTGAATGAAACTAGGCATACTAGGCTAATTTACTGATATGTTTATCACCGAAATTGGCAGTAACCCTAATAACATAAGTAACTGAACCTAATCATTTCAGCAGATCATCGATGTGTTTCTTCCAGTTCAATTTTTCATCAACACACCCAAAAATTTTGAGCATTCTGCCTTAGCAACAGACTTCTGTTCATAGTCTATATTTATCATTCATGTTATGCCATTTACTGTACAGAATTGTATAAGCTGTGTTTTCTCAAAATTTAGTGAGATTCCATTTGCAGAGAACAACTTAATCATTTTCTGAAAGACATTATTTGCAATTTCCTCAGCTGATTCTTGCTTGTTGGGTGTGGTTACTATACTTATATCATCAGCAAAAAGAATTAGCTTTGCATCTTCATGAATATAGAGTGGCAAGTCGTTAATATATATTAAGAAGAATAAGGGACCCAAGACTGAAACCTGTGGGACACCATTCTTGATACCTCCCCAGTTAGAGGACACTATCAGTTTTTGAAGACTATCTGTACTGTTAATTTGAACCTTCTTCATTCTTCCAGTTAAGTATGAATGAAACCATTTGTGCACTGTCCCACTCATACAACAATACTTAAGCTTATCTAGAAGAATTTCATGATTCACACAATAAAAAGCCTTTGACAGATCACAAAATATCCCAATGGGTAATGTTTGGTTATTCAGTGCATCTAATATTTGATCAGTGAAAGCACTTTAGCATTTTCTTTTGAATAGCCTTTCTGAAAACCAAACTGACATTTTCTTAGTACTTCGTTTTTACAGATATGTGATGCTCCTCATGAATACATTACTTTTTCAAGAATTTTAGATAAAGCTGTCAGAAGTGAGATTGGGTGATAGTTGTTAACATTTTATCTATCCCCTTGTTTATGCACTGGTTTAACAATAACATATTTCAGTCTCTCTGGAAAAATGCCCTGTTTCAGTGAGCTACTAATATGTGGCTGAGAATCCTACTTGTTTGTTGGGAACAGCCTTTTAGTACTCTGTTGGAAATGCCATCAATTCCAAGTGAGCTTTTACTTTGGAGTGAATTTATTATTTTCTTAATTTCAGTAGGAGAGGCGAGTTGAATTTTAATTTAGTCAAATTGCATGGATATTTCCTCTTCCATATACTGCCTTGCATTTTCTAATGAATAGCTGGGTCCTATTTTGTCTACAACACTTAAAAATGACTATTAAAAATGTTTTCTACTTCTGCCTTCTTGTTAACAAACTGCTCATTGTGTTTAGCAGAAATACAGTCTTCCTGTGCTCTCAGTTGCCGTGCTTCCCTTTCAGCAATATTCCAAATTGATTTAATTTTATTATCAGATGTGCTAATCTCAGTCGTAATGCACATACACTCCTGGAAATTGAAATAAGAACACCGTGAATTCATTGTCCCAGGAAGGGGAAACTTTATTGACACATTCCTGGGGTCAGATTACATCACATGATCACACTGACAGAACCACAGGCACATAGACACAGGCAACAGAGCATGCACAATGTCGGCACTAGTACAGTGTATATCCACCTTTCGCAGCAATGCAGGCTGCTATTCTCCCATGGAGACGATCGTAGAGATGCTGGATGTAGTCCTGTGGAACGGCTTGCCATGCCATTTCCACCTGGCGCCTCAGTTGGACCAGCGTTCGTGCTGGACGTGCAGACCGCGTGAGACGACGCTTCATCCAGTCCCAAACATGCTCAATGGGGGACAGATCCGGAGATCTTGCTGGCCAGGGTAGTTGACTTACACCTTCTAGAGCACGTAGGGTGGCACGGGATACATGCGGACGTGCATTGTCCTGTTGGAACAGCAAGTTCCCTTGCCGGTCTAGGAATGGTAGAACGATGGGTTCGATGACGGTTTGGATGTACCGTGCAGTATTCAGTGTCCCCTCGACGATCACCAGTGGTGTACGGCCAGTGTAGGAGATCGCTCCCCACACCATGATGCCGGGTGTTGGCCCTGTGTGCCTCGGTCGTATGCAGTCCTGATTGTGGCGCTCACCTGCACGGCGCCAAACACGCATACGACCATCATTGGCACCAAGGCAGAAGCGACTCTCATCGCTGAAGACGACACGTCTCCATTCGTCCCTCCATTCACGCCTGTCGCGACACCACTGGAGGCGGGCTGCACGATGTTGGGGCGTGAGCGGAAGACGGCCTAACGGTGTGCGGGACCGTAGTCCAGCTTCATGGAGACGGTTGCGAATGGTCCTCGCCGATACCCCAGAAGCAACAGTGTCCCTAATTTGCTGGGAAGTGGCTGTGCGGTCCCCTACGGCACTGCGTAGGATCCTACGGTCTTGGCGTGCATCCGTGCGTCGCTGCGGTCCGGTCCCAGGTCGACGGGCACGTGCACCTTCCACCGACCACTGGCGACAACATCGACGTACTGTGGAGACCTCACGCCCCACGTGTTGAGCAATTCGGCGGTACGTCCACCCGGCCTCCCGCATGCCCACTATACGCCCTCGCTCAAAGTCCGTCAACTGCACATACGGTTCACGTCCACGCTGTCGCGGCATGCTACCAGTGTTAAAGACTGCGATGGAGCTCCGTATGCCACGGCAAACTGGCTGACACTGACGGCGGCGGTGCACAAATGCTGCGCAGCTAGCGCCATTCGACGGCCAACACCGCGGTTCCTGGTGTGTCCGCTGTGCCGTGCGTGTGATCATTGCTTGTACAGCCCTCTCGCAGTGTCCGGAGCAAGTATGGTGGGTCTGACACACCGGTGTCAATGTGTTCTTTTTTCCATTTCCAGGAGTGTACTTCTGGACTTTTTAATAATTTTTCGTAACACAGTGCAGTAGTTTTTATAATGTTCCACTGTTTTAGGATCATTACTCCTCCTAGCTATAAGATACATTTCCCTTTTCTGTTTGCAAGATATTTTTATCCTTGTAGTAAGCCATGGCCTTTACATGGTTTCTTGCAATTATATTTCACTATTTTCTTAGGGAAACTGTTTTCAAATATACTCACAAGGTATCAAGAAATAGGTTAAATTTTAAATTAGTATCATGTTCTCTGTACACCTCATCCCAGTCTAACTGTTGCAAGCTTTCCCTAACATTTTGAACTGTTAAATCGTTAATTGAACGTTCTATTCTGGAGGACTGTTTTGCATTACTGTACAGAGCTATGTCATATAATGTAACTAGCTGTGCATCATGATCAGACAGACCATTCTTAACAGAAAAAGTTTTTATTTTACTAAATTTATCTTGGATTATGAAACATTATCTGTCAGTGTGCAGCTTTTCTGTACCACCCAAGTAGTAAAATCAATAACTGATGTCAAATTGAAAGAACCAAGTAATATTTCAAGGACAAGCTTTCTATCAGACTCTTTCATAACATCTACATTGAAATTTCCATAAACAATAATTTGCTTTCCTCTAACAGACAGCACAACGAAGTATCCAAGTTTTTCAAAAATAGTTGAAAATTTCCCAATGGGGACCTATATATAGCTACAATTATAAAAGTTCCGTTATTTGGTTTAAGCTCACATACACATGCTTCTATTTGTTGCTCTATACAAAAATTTTTGGTTTCCAAATTTTTCACTCTATGACAGATTTTAACATGTATGGCAACTCCTCCTCTCTCCATAGTGTCTCTACATACATGTGCTGAAAGCTGATATCCATCTACATTTACCATTTCCATACGTATGACTATATGATGTTCAGGCAGGCATAGTACATTTATTCCATCCTCAGTTTCCAAATCTTCTAAACAAACAAGAAACTCATCTACTTTGTTTTTTAATCCCCCGCTACTCTGATGAAATATATTAACATTATTTACACTTTGCTTTTATGTAAATCTTGTGACATATTAACATTTTTTTTCACTGTACTGTTATGAGAATCTTGTGATATTTTCAAATCTCCAGTACCTGCCTATTTGAACTTCTCATTGAGCTTGATTTAATTCAATGTAGGATGATAGGACACTGGTCTTTTCTTAAAAAAGGGCTCCTATGAGTTTCAGTGCCCTCCTAAAGATTTTTCTATCATCCCAGCCAGTTTACCCTTCCCTTTTGAGATTCGGGCGATGTCTTGTGAAGTCCCACTGACCAATACCATCAACAGGTACCAAACCTGTACCTGACAAAGTAGCTGCGCGAAGCAGGTGATCTAGCTCCATATTGGCCCTCCTGACAGAGCTGTTCAATTGGGGCCGAGCATACTGCAACCAAGCCAACATTTGTATGGTTCGTTGCAGATGCTATTTTTAGCAGGTCACACTTAATATTGTAGCCCTGATCCCTATCAATGCTGTTTCCCGCTCCACCCACTACCACAATATGATCCTGCTTTGTAAAACCCTTGCACAATGATCCTACATCCTCTGTCACTTGGCTAAGACATGCACTGGGCTTGAAAATACTTGTGACCTAGTACCTGTCACCTAATTTTTCCTCCAAGATCTGGCCCACACCTCTTCCATGGCTACTACCTAACAACAGAGCTTCCCTCTTACTTTCCACTTCTTTTACGAGAGTTGGTTCCCCAGTGAAAGTCTGCTGACTGCTGACTACACTTACATATACTTGAGCCTCTTCCTTAGATGACTGAGGCAGCAAGGCAAATCTGTTGTTTGTGCCAATGATGAAACTGTCAGATACTGTTCTCTTACTGTGGCCCCTGTTCGTTGCTACCACTTCCCACCTGTCTTCACCCTTCTCCCCCTCCCTTAACCCCGTCAGTTCCTCCATAGCACTATCCAGTTCAGCCTGAAGGGCTCTAATCTTCCCTTCCTGTTCCGTTATTTTCCTATCCCTTGAACATAATCTGCATTACCTTGGAAGAGACCCATTTGCTTCCCAATTCCCATGCCACTACATTCACCCCAATGTAACCATCAGCCACAACAGTTGCACAGAACCATAGAACTGACTTTCCTATGGCAGCTAAAACACTTCTTGCTCATTTTTTACAAAATTTATCTAGGCAATAACGGTAATATTCTATTAACTACAGATCACAAGAGTCACTAAAGGTATATGGAATACTAATGGACGTGTATATTATTAATGTAGTAACATAATGCAGTTAAGCTAACGTTAAAAATCAAAACTCGTAAACTCGAAAAATTAGGCTTAAGATCGTATATGCACGAAACCACCTTTGCGCGTTTTGAAAGGAAATCAAAGATTGAACTTAAAACCTTTAATTCCCAGAGTAGATATGACACTACTAAATATATGTGTAATGAAAACAACCTAAATTATTCACTTAATACTTAAAGAAATGTCTTAAATTTGCATGTAATCCTCACTCGTTTAACATCGCTTGCTGGAGGATGGTCGTCAAAGAGAAATCGCATTTTGTTATGTGCGACATGGACGCTTAGAGCAATTGCTACAATTAAATATTGTTTCGAGCATGTGGGTGGCGTAATTCCATCAACTTATACGCCCGAGAAGGACATTACTCGGATTTGGTGGATGACGGCTCTGGAATTTAATCTCGTATTTACGGGGAAAGAACCCACGTGCGGATTGGAATTACAGAATAACAGGCATTGGCGAACGTGGGAATTGTTTGGAGAGCACAGTAGTATGTGGACTGTATGAAAATTGGAAGCTATCCGTTAATCTTAGGCATCATTGTATTATGTTTAGTTTATTCGATTTTGTTTAAAAGTTTTACTGATGGCCAACCTGCATTGCTAAAAATGTCTGCGTGTACATGACACAATCGTTTTTGTTTAGTGAGTCTGAGCCCAGTTTTTAATTTATCAGTATTTTTACTTATCCCTTGCTAATTTTAGTTTAATTTTGTTAATTTTATTTTAATTTTATTTTGTACTCAGATTAATTTAAATGTTTTTGTATTAGTGGAAACATTATTTACACCCTGTTTTATTCAACAGGGCGGGGTCATTTCCATTTTATCATATTTTCTTGATATAGCTAAACTTATATTTTACAATTGTCCGTGCCTTACTTTCATTTGCTGAGCGTGCAGGTCTCAATTCACATGTTAACTATTGATGAATTTTTTGTTTGTTTTGGACATGCGTTAATTGAAACCTTCTTTGTGTCTAGTAAGGCCTGCATATCATAGTGCGCCATTTGCAATTACTGTGATAGAAGGTCCGCGCCATGTATTTCCTTCCAAACATCAACGGAAAGTTTCTCAATTTGCAATCACTTGAAAGTTGTTTCTCAGTTTTCAATTATTAAAGTTACTCTGTCTCACTCTCACTTTTTTTTTCTTTCTTACATTTAATGTCTCTTCTGGACGGCCTTTCATGTTGTTTTTGTGACCTGGAATCCTAACGCTACTAGCTAGTCGTTTGCTGCAGTATTTCACATATCATACACTGACAACTGTCGGAGGGGGGGACCGCAACGACAAAGAATAATTAATGCAGAGTATTGACATTTCGCGAATACAGTTGTCTAGGTAACATATGTAAGTATTATTGCAAGATCACAGGTTAAGTAATGTAAGCGTTAGATATGCCACTGGAAGTGTGAGATGCTCATACATTAATAACCGGTGTAACTGCCAGAAGCTGGAAACGCGCCATCGTTGTGTTATACCGATGCCGGATGTCAATTTGTGGGATGGAGATCCATTCCTCTTGCACTTCGTCGGTCAACACAGGGACGTTAAATAATGGTTGTGGAAAACGCTGGAGCTGTCGTCCGACGATGTACCATATGTGCTCGCTTGGAGACAGACCGAGCAGCCGGCCGGGGTGGTCGAGCGGTTCTAGGCGCTACAGTCCGGAACCGCGCGACCGCTACGGTCGCAGGTTTGAATCCTGCCTCGGGCATGGATGTGTGTGATGTCCTTAGGTTAGTTAGGTTTAAGTAGTTCTAAGTTCTAGGGGACTGATGACCTCAGAAGTTAAGTCCCATAGTGCTCAGAGCCATTTGAACAGACCGAGCAGGACACAGCAGCTTGGCAATACTCTGTAGAGTATGTCGGGTTACAAAAGTGGCATGTGGGCGAGCGTTATTCAGTTGGAGAACAGGCGTTGGAATTGATTTCATGAAGGGCAGCACTGTACGTCGAATCACTACATTGACGTACAGATTTGAAGCCAGGGTGCATGGGAGAACCACGAGAGTGTTCCTGCTGTCATACGAAATCGCTCCCCAGACCGAAACTCCAGGTGAAGGTGACTTGCTAGTGAATCTGATTCAAAAATTCGATTTTTTCCGTCTTACATCAATATTTAGAGTTTTGTGAACAAAATAGTAGTTAAATTAATCGATTTGGGCATCGGGAACATCTTTGAAAACAAATTTAAGTATATGTCGGTATGCGGCAACGACTGTGTTTTGGCTGCGGTCGGGTTTCAAATGGCGTCATTATTATTTTTCCTCTTCGAAAAGATACATCTCGTAATCGTTTTTTGTGTTGGCAGCCCTGTTAACACATACGCCTTCCGATGCTCCTTTGTTTTCCTTTATATATCTACGGTTTTCGAGAGTTGTTTGTGTTCAAACTTCTGTACATTGTTGAGTTGTTGGTGCTGTGTCATTCTCGGAAGAAGTTATGCCTCCAAAAATGTGTTTTGGAACAGGAAAACGTAAGTTTGATGGTAATCGGTTTAGTTCGTTGGAAGTAGAGACTGTGTAATTACATGCACAAACCAACTGGACGCTATGTCGACTCCGCCAAGTGCCCCAAGACAGTAGCTAAAATTTTTGAGTACCCAGAGTGACATTTCTATAAAATATGATCAAAACACTGTAACGGAATGTGTTTCCATAACTGCTGAATTGAGTGCTTTATGTTCGCTTCCAAACAATGTTGCTGTGTGTGTGCTTTGTGGAAAAGATGGTATTAAAATTGTCGAAGATTTTGAAGGCAGGAAAGGTGTGGCTAGTAAGTTAAATGTGTTTTGTGATTTCTGTGGGGTAACTAAAACAGGGTATTTTTCTGGATTGTGCAAAGGAAGAGTTTATTAGACAAATATCAGACTTGCGTATGGAATGAGGTGTATTGGGAGGGTAGAAAGGCAGCTCAAACGTTTTGTGCTTTCATGAATGTGCCCCCACCTACAAGACCTGAGAAATACACACAGTTACTTCTTGAAAGTCTTGGTCAAGTGAGTGCTGTGTCAATGAAGAAACCAGTAAAAGAAACTATGTTATGCAATGAAGGTGACACTGATATAGCTGCAGCCTCTAATGGAACATGGCAGAAGCGTGATCACCTATCATTGAATGGTGTTGTCACCACAACATCCCTAGAAAATGGAAAGGTGATTGACATATAATGTATGACAAAGGACTGCCATGATTGCAAAGGAAATAACCAGGATTATATTTGTGTTCAGAATTTTTCTGGGATCAGTGGTAGAATGGAATCAGAGGGAGTTCTCGGAATATTTCAAAGGTGAGAAGAGAATTATGGAGTACGGTATATGAAGTACCTTGGAGATGGAGACTCCAAAGAGTTTGCAAATGTGTTGGAAAATATGCGTTATGGAAGAACTGTAAAAGTTGAAAAGTTAGAATGTGATGGTCATATCCAAAAGAGGATGGGTACACGTTTACATAAGCTAATGAAAGATATGAAGCGGAAAAAACTCAGTGATGGCAGACCAATTGGTGGTCGGGGTCGTCTTACTAAGGAACAGGTGGACAAACTGCAGCTCTATTATGGTTCAGCCATAAGAAGGAATTCAGACAATACTGTGGTCATGAAGAAAGCAGTAGGGGCTAACTTTCTCCATAAAGCTTCTATGGACGACCATCCACAGCATGTTCTCTGTGACAGTGGTGTAGACACATGGTGTGGATACAAAAAAGCAATAAGAAATGGTGAGACTTATGCACACCATCACTCCCTGCCATCTGAGTTATTGGAAACAATGAAGTCCATATACAGGGACCTAAGTGACACTAAACTATTGTCATGGTGCTTACATGGAAAAATACAAGACGTTAATGAATGTTTCAACCATGTGATATTGGAATGCCTGCCTAAAACTGTGTTTGTTGGTTTCAATACTATGAGATTAGGTGTATTAGATGCCGTTACTTGCTTTAATGATGGGGCAGTTAGCTTATGTGATGTTTTAGAGTTGTTAGGTCTAACTCCTGGTTTCAATATGAGACAAGCAAAGATGGCAATTGATTCCTTGACAGTGGCCGAAGGCAAGAAATGCGTTCTTGAGGCAACTATAGAGGCCAGAATAGCAAATAGAAGCGAGAAAAGGAAGAGAGAAGATGAGGAACACACAAACCAAGAATGTTTGCACTGGAGGGTTTTAAGAACAACATAGGTGAGTAACAGATGAAATGTACCTTCAAACTGAATTTCCCAAGAATCAGATTTCCTGATATGTTTATTTTATGCAAAAAAGCTATTTGAGCTAGAGGTCTGGAATTTTTTGTGATATTTCAGGCTACCATTTGGAGAAAAGTAGACTACAGACACCGGGTTAGTATCATCAGGAGGAAAAATATACCCATACTAACTATGAAAAAATTACCTTAATTTTGACTGTCTAATTTATGTATTTATCGTATAAAAACTATTGACTGAAATCGTTTGGTTGTTGTCTACTTTTTAGATAATAAAGTTTTAAGCACCTAAGGAAAGTAGTTAATAAGTCTATAGACTAAAAACATAGACTGACAGGAAAAATTTTAAATTACTGACCAACATAAATGTTTACATAATAAAGTTTATATCAAAGCTATTCTGATTATTCTTATACCAAAATCTTCATCCTTAAAACACTTTCATTGGTCTAAAATTTCTTTGTATTCAGAGTTCACATTATGTAGTTAGACCTTCATAAACTTTATGAAAATTCTTACTGTTTTTCCAACCATTCACTGGCAAGTTACATTAAGTCCAGTGTCTCTAGCATGCGGACAGATTGGTTGTGGGCCCTCAAGTGGCCTTCTCCTAACCAACACATGGCTGTCGCTGGCACTGAGGCAGAACTAGCTTTCATCAGAAAACACAATAGGCCTCCATCCTGCCCTCCAATGAATTCTCGCTTGATACTACTGAAGTCGCAAATGGCAGTGGTTCAGAGTCTGTGGAATGCACGCTAAAAGGTGTCAGGCTTGCAACTTTCCTTGAAGTAACTGATTTGTAACAGTTCTTTGTGTCACTGTGATGCCAGCTGCTGCTCAAATTGCTGCTGCAGATGCAATACGATGCGACAGAGCCATACACTGAACACGATGGTCTTTCCTCTCAGTAGTGCCACGTGGCTGTCTGGAGCCTGGTTTTCTTGTGACCGTACATCCTCGTGACCAGTGCTGTCAGCAGTCATGTGCAATGGTTAAATTCCTGCCACATCTTTCTGCAATATCGCTCAAGGAACATCCAGCTTCCCGTAGTCCTATTACACTACTTCATTCAAACTCAGTGACATGTCTTTGTCGCCTTGAAGGCATTCTTGACTAACATCAGCTCACAACGTCCAATCTCAAAGGTAATTAACGCTCACGACAGTTACGGCGTGTATTTAAAGCAAAAATGATTTGTATTCTCATGGTGACGCTACTAGCAACACTCTTATGTGACTGGCGCGAAAATTGATTCGACCTCAATCTTTCAGATGTATAGACACGCCAACCAACATCCATTTATGTTACACAACTCCTTCTTGGTGTTGCGATGTTTTCCGTCGGTGTATTTTACTAGTTCCTCCATTCGTGTGGCTACCTGTTATCATTCGTATTTATCATCATTACTTTTGTTACACGTACTTACCGAGCGGGCCCAAGCGGTAGTTGACAGTGACCAGTATGACTCCATACGAGACGAGGAAATCAGGCCCGAACTCACGACCATCGCCGCTGCCGTGTGAGAAACCCCCGCCGTGCACCCAGAACATAACGGGCAGCGCTGCGCCTTCCGCTGGAACGCCAGGCACGTACACGTTCAGGTAGAGGCAGTCCTCCGACCCACTGCCGTCCTCTTGTACACAGTTGCTGCCATATTCTGTGGCGTTGAACACGCCCTCCCAGCCCGCTACTGGTCGTGGCGCCTGTCAGAAATTAATTTTTGGTTTCAAAATCGCAAGAAAATGTCGAAGACTGCTAGTATTATATTGATATTGTTCACAGTGGTGACTTCCTTCTACCACTGGACTTTATTTTTTGATATTCGTAGCTATTTTTACAAATATTTACATACTCTTTGCTGATATTTAGTACGATTAAGCTTACAGAGACGAAGACTTTAGTCTCTATGATTCATCGTCATTTTCAGTATCAGCCATATGACGTCCATAGGTCTTAAATGATCGGATGAGAAAAACATGTTCCTTAATGAAAAATGAACCTCATTGTATGACATATCGTTCCTCAAAGTTTGTCAATGAGGTTCTCAAACACCCTGTACAATATCGTCATACGCAATTTTACATCCACTGTTGTGTAAAGACAACCTCTAGATTTATACATTAAATAAGTTCTTCAACACTATTTATCGATGTCGCTCCTCCAGGTGTTCCAATAAAGTCCATTCACTTTATTTGATTGTCGTCTTCTCTTCTTATCTCTTAGAATAAAGCCTAGTATTTCCTTGTTCAACCTACCACCCAGTCTTCTGGCTATATTTTCCATTTCGATTTCATTTTCTTTACGGTCGTATCAACGTTTCCCACTCTAGTTTGTTCCCAGGGTCATTTACTTCTGTTCTGAACCTTACCCCAAAACCTGCAGCAACACTGATTTAAGCCTTAGTTCATCTACATGCTAAAGATCACAATACACAGCCCTGTAGTTTACCAGAATCACTGCAGTCAGATAAATTCTTTTTATTTCTATTCCTGTCAGTCTAGTAGCTGTCTTAATTTCGTCCTCTGATTCTATGATTTCATTTCGATATGTTGGTTATATAAGGGGCAATCGAGAAGTTTCCGTTCGAGGGCCGTACAGTGCTCAGTACGTCAGGCAGGCAAAATCGCCATGAACATTGAGCCAATCATCCCACCGACGCACCAGGGTGAGGAACCCATCCGGTAAAACACTGTGTCCCGCTGCTTGAAGTAGTCCGTAACTGCCCGGTGAACACCCTCTTCGGAAGGAACAGTAGTGATAACCTCATGGGCAGAGATCAGTACTATATGTCGGATGCTCGAGTGTCCTCCACTCGAGTTCGCGCAACTTCTGCATTACGACATTTGCGATATGGGTACGTGCGTTATCACGAAGCAGCAGCACTCGTTGTCGCAGTTATCCCAGACATTCCGCCTTAACTGCACGCCGTAATTTCTCCGGAGTAGCGCAGTACCGTTCCCCAGTGACGGACACAGCAGGTTCCTTCAAATCAATAAACAATGGGCCCCCGAAATCAAAGAACAGGGTGAGCATCCACTTTCCAGTAGATGGCTGGCTCTTGAACTTCTTGGGACGAGAGAACGATGGATAACATCACTCCTTTATCAACGACTCGCTTGTCGTTGCCCGTAATGTGGCTGGGCTCCCAGATCGACCGGCGTCTTGAGTCGCATCGCGACGGACTCGGAACTTGACATCCCGTTCCACAATGGTGGCTTTCGACAGCCTTGTTGCCTCCATGTACATTACTCATTCTCCGGTTAATGTCTACCGGTGTTTGTCGTTCGCCAGCCATGAAAAGAATAACAGCATGTTGATCCTGTTTGGGCACATTTCTTAATAACGTCGCCATACTTCACATTTACCGCACGCACATCGGAAAGACACGAAGCCACATTAATCCCTTTGCCTACATGTCTGTGCTTATTTACCCACGGTGGATCACGTTACGTTGCACGAATGTTTCGTCAACGTCCTCAGGCTGAAACTTCTTGATCGCCTTTTATACATTATTCATGTTTTATGGGTAGTGATTTTGCAGACTACATTGATAACAGTTTTGATAGCTTCTCTTCGCTACTGAACTTCATCTGCACTAAAGACAAACAGTACAGCCTCATTATTAAAACGAAGATGCCTCATATATCCACCGTTAACTCGTAGCCGTTTTTTCTTTCCAGGTTAAGGATGTGGAAATATACATTATGAATGCTTTGAATAGTTTTTGAGACACTGAATTTTCTTAGCTAATTTATCTTTCAATTCTGAATATCTCACTACCCAGCTGAATTCTAATATCAGTCCGACCATTGACATATACAAGTTTATTCTTCTGTTTAGCAACGTAACATATGACAGTGCCTGTCCCACATGGCCTGCGAGTACAGTTTTTTAACTTGTTGCGAGTGGTGACTCTAATAACATCATGGGTCAGGGCCACTAATAGTGCGTGAACAGAACCAACTAACATAGATCCCAATGTCCAGTTCAGAGTTTCATGATGTGCAGCTACCCTCGCTTAACATTTTTAACTGATACGAGGAACAAATATGGCTGAGATGCTCACCAACCTGCACTGCAGTAACCCTGGACAGAGGTTATAATTATCGTTAGTGCTTGGTTATATGGTCAGAGATTTGGCAAAAATTAAACAGAGTGGAGTGAGTGTGAATTTATTACATTCAAAACCAGAAAAGTAACAAATATTTCAGTTATTCTCTCCTTCATTCATAAGATACCATTAAATTACTCCAAAGAATCAGGAAAACAAACACGTCCCGCAACACTATTTTATCGAAGAATCACTTATGACGCAGTGAAACAATCATTTATTATTTTGATTTCACTGAACCCATTATGTTAACTGACGGCTCATCGTCAAACTTTCACAGCGTAAAAATATGTGCCTGCACTTGAAACTGGAGCTACCATTTAAATGTTTTCAAAATATTTTTCATTTGCAGTCATCTGCATACAGCAGCGACATCAGTTTTCATCATTCAGAGGAAAAAAAACGCTTTCCTTATGGAAATATTTCTCTTGTCCCTACAAGCAACTCTCTCGGTTCTAGCTTTTCGACTGCTATAAATCATTCGTTCAGGAAACAAATTTTCGCGAAACTGATGACTGTAACTCGCCTCTCAGACCTCAGTTCACTTCTTATTCAATTTATCAGAGCTCTACTCTTAAACTTTCGAGTCATGCAAGACACCACTGCTTCTCGTCGAACTTAACGCTATGACTGTCTTTTATTCAGCGACTCAATCATAAACCAAGATTCTACACTTCTATCGTTCCAACAACCACATAGAAAAGTTTATTATGTATTGATCCTTCTTTATTTAAGCAACCAACTTTCTCAGC
Source organism: Schistocerca serialis cubense (assembly GCF_023864345.2). NCBI lineage: Eukaryota > Metazoa > Arthropoda > Insecta > Orthoptera > Acrididae > Schistocerca > Schistocerca serialis. The sequence continues at coordinate 431,947,147 of NC_064641.1, read as the reverse complement.
CAACACAATTATCATAAACAAGTGGTATGAAGCGAACAAATAAACTGGATGTCTTTTCACATGACGGGAAATGTTCTTCATCTAGATGTGGCCACCATGTCTAAAAATGCAGATTTGCTTTTCAGCAATGTCGCTCTAAGGAATGCTTATCATTTTCTTAGCATCCATAGTAGAAATGCATTTTACTACTTAACCTTGTCCATTGTCCTGAAAACCAGTAAGTGCTGATAGAAACACAATTCTGCAGGTTCTCAAGCTCTGGCGTAGATCATTCTTCCGGCAGCTTTGTATCAAACGGAAGTTCTCATTTCTATCTGCAGGTATACATACCCAAACATTACATACGGACATTAGAATTTTGTCGGACTGCGCTCTGAAGTTTGCTGACGCCTTACGTCGAGAAAACGAAGAGTACGATTGAAACAGTGTACGCCATGAGGGAAGGAAATGTATTCTCATACTGTAGCCAAAAATGTAGGTGTGGCCGTGTTATGAATGCTGCTTCCTACTGAAATAAATGAAGATCAAGTGGTTCAAAGAGATGAATGAAACCAATGAAATACTGTACCAAAGCAGCTGAATTTCTTGTAAGAAGAAGTTCCCTATTCGACCTCCCAGCAATACGTTTAATCTTGACTTTCGTCAATCGCTTTAACCGAAAGACAAGCGGTCCCTTCAGCTCTCCTTCCCATCAAGTGCTCTGTCTCTCACAACCTTCAAGTTGACAGGAGTTCCTATTCTTCCCAGAACCCAAGAACAGGTTATAATGAGAAAGTTCAACTATTTACGTGAATAAAGAACACAGTGAGTAAAACTTTCCGCCTGCTGTATTGCAGCTGTGTTGCTCTAAACTGGCCGGCCGGTGTGGCCGTACGGTTCTAGGCGCTTCAGTTTGGATCCGCGCGATCGCTACGGTCGCAGGTTCCAATCCTGCCTCGGGCATGGATGTGTGTGGTATCCTTAGGTTAGTTAGGTTTAAGTAGTTTTACGTTCTAGGGAACTGATGACCTCAGATGTTAAGTCCCATAGTGCTCAGAGCCATTTTTTTTTTTTTGCTCTAAACTCATTTCACGTTTACTTTTCATGTACAAGTCTGTCGGTAAAGCGAAACTTATTAATCTATTACTTATTAAGATCCCACATCTTACAAATTGTGTAATCGTGTACTACACTGACAGTCTCACTAGTAATGCCCTTCCTTATGAATGTTCGTCTTATCGGACTAGCCTTCATAAAAAGATTAATTTGAAACCATTATTTTCATCTGTACATTAGGTGTTCTCGGTCAAGTAACTATAAAGCATTCAAGTGCTCGTGAACCTGCGTAGCTTGAATCTCGAATATGGGTCGCTTTGGAGAGAGTCAGTCTTTGTTGTTGTTGTTGTTGTTGTGGTCTTCAGTCCTGAGACTGGTTTGATGCAGCTCTCCATGCTACTCTATCCTGTGCAAGCTTCTTCATCTCCCAGTACCTACTGCAACCCACATCCTTCTGAATCTGCTTAGTGTATTCATCTCTTGGTATCCCTCTACAATTTTTACCCTCCACGCTGCCCTCCAATACTAAATTGGTGATCCCTTGATGCCTCAGAACATGTCCTACCAAACGATCCCTTCTTCTGGTCAAGTTGTGCCACAAACTTCTCTTCTCCCCAATCCTATTCAATACTTCCTCATTGGTTATGTGATCTACCCACCTAATCTTCAGCATTCTTCTGTAGCACCACATTTCGAAAGCTTCTATTCTCTTCTTGTCCAAACTATTTATCGTCCATGTTTCACTTCCATACATGGCTACACTATATACAAATACTTTCAGAAATGACTTCCTGACACTTAAATCTATACTCGATGTTAACAAAATTCTCTTCTTCAGAAACGATTTCCTTGCCATTGCCAGTCTACATTTTATGTCCTCTCTACTTCGACCATCATCAGTTATTTTGCTCCACAAATAGCAAAACTCCTTTACTACTTTAAGTGTCTCATTTCCTAATCTAATTCCCTCAGCATCACCCGACTTAATTCGACTACATTCCATTATCATCGTTTTGCTTTTGTTGATGTTCATCTTATATTCTCCTTTCAAGACACTGTCCATTCCATTCAACTGTTCTTCCAAGTCCTTTGCTGTCTCTGACAGAATTACAATGTCATTGGCGAACATCAAAGTTTTTATTTATTCTCCATGGATTTTAATACCTACTCCAAATTTTTCTTTTGTTTCCTTTACTGCTTGCTCAATATACAGATTGAACAACATCGGGGAGAGGCTACAACCCTGTCTTACTCCATTCCCAACCACTGCTTCCCTTTCATGTCCCTCGACTCTTATAACTGCCATCTCGTTTCTGTACAAATTGTAAATAGCCTTTCGCTCCCTGTATTTTACCCCTGCCACCTTTAGAATTTGAAAGAGAGTATTCCAGTCAACATTGTCAAAAGCTTTCTCTAAGTCTACAAATGCTAGAAACGTAGGTTTGCCCTTCCTTAATCTAACTTCTAAGATAAGTCGTAAGGTCGGTATTGCCTCACGTGTTCCAACATTTCTACGGAATCCAAACTGGTCTTCCCCGAGGTCGGGTTCTACTAGCTTTTCCATACGTCTGTAAAGAATTCGTGTTAGTATTTTGCAGCTGTGACTTATTAATCTGATAGTTCGGTAACTTTCACATCTGTCAAGACCTGCTTTCTTTGGGATTGGAGTTATTATATTCTTCTTGAAGTCTGAGAGTATTTCGCCTGTTTCATACATCTTGCTCACCAGATGGTACAGTTTTGTCAGGACTGGCTCTCCCAGGGCCGTCAGTAGTTCCAATGGAATGTTGTCTACTCTGGGGGCCTTGTTTCGACTCAGGTCTTTCAGTGCTCTGTCAAACTCTTCACGCAGTATCGTATCTCCCATTTCATCTTTATCTACATCCTCTTCCATTTCCATAATATTGTCCTCAAGTACATCGCCCTTGTATAGACCCTCTATATACTCCTTCCACCTTTCTGCTTTCCCTTCTTTGCTTAGAACTGGGTTTCCATCTGAGCTCTTGATATTCATACAAGTCGTTCTCTTATCTCTAAAGGTCTCTTTAATTTTCCTGTAGGCAGTATCTATCTTACCCCTAGTGAGATAAGCCTCTACATCCTTACATTTGTCCTCTAGCCATCCCTGCTTAGCCATTTTGCACTTCCTGTCGATCTCATTTTTGAGACGTTTGTATTCCTTTTTGCCTGCTTCATTTACTGCATTTTTATATTTTCTTCTTTCATCAATTAAATTCAGTATTTCTTCTGTTACCCAAGGATTTCTACTAGCCCTCGTCTTTTTACCTACTTGATCCTCTGCTGCCTTCACTACTTCATCCCTCAAAGCTACCCATTCTTCTTCTACTGTATTTCTTTCCCCAATTCCTGTCAATTGTTCCCTTATGCTCTCCCTGAAACTCTATACAACCTGTGGTTCTTTCAGTTTATCCAGTTCCCATCTTCTTAAATTCCCACCTTTTTGCAGTTTCTTCCGTTTTAATCTACAGGTCATAACCAATAGATTGTGGTCAGAGTCCACATCTGCCCCTGGGAATGTCTTACAATTTAAAACCTGGTTCCTAAATCTCTGTCTTACCATTAAATAATCTATCTGATACCTTTTAGTATCTCCAGGGTTCTTCCATGTACACAATCTTCTTTCATGATTCTTAAACCAAGTGTTAGCTATGATTATGTTGTGCTCTGTGCAAAATTCTACCAGGCGGCTTCCTCTTTCATTTCTTAGCCCCAATCCATATTCACCTACTACGTTTCATTCTCTCCCTTTTCCTACACGCGAATTCCGGTCACCCATGACTATTAAATTTTCGTCTCCCTTCACTATCTGAATAATTTCTTTTATTTCATGATACATTTCTTCAATTTCTTCGTCATCTGCAGAGCTAGTTGGCATATAAACTTGTACTACTGTAGTAGGTGTGGGTTTCGTATCTATCTTGGCCACAATAATGCGTTCACTATCCTGTTTGTAGTAGCTTACCCGCATACCTATATTCGTATTCATTATTAAACCTACTCCTGCTTTACCCCTATTTGATTTTGTGTTTATAACCCTGTAGTCAGCTGACCAGAAGTCTTGTTCCTCCTGCCACCGAACTTCACTAATTCCCACTATATCTAACTTTAACCTATCCATTTCCCTTTTTAAATTTTCTAACCTACCTGCCCGATTAAGGGATCTGACATTCCACGCTCCGATCCGTAGAACGCCAGTTTTCTTTCTCCTGATAACGACATCCTCTTGAGTAGTATCCCCTCCCGGAGATCCGAATGGGGGACTATTTTGCCTCCGGAATATTTTACCCAAGAGGACGCCATCATCATTTAATCATACAGTAAAGCTGCATGCCCTCGGGAAATTTACGGCTGTAGTTTCCCCTTGCTTTCAGCCGTTCGCAGTACCAGCACAGCAAGGCCGTTTTGGTTATTGTTACAAGGCCAGATCAGTCAATCATCCAGACTATTGCCCTTGCAACTACTGAAAAGGCTGCTGCCCCTCTTCCGTTGTGGTTGCACCTACGGTACGGCTATCTGTATCCCTGAGGCACGCAAGACTCCCCACCAACGGCAAGGTCCATGGTTCATGGGGGCAGAGTCATATCGTCATATCGTAAACCGCTAGGCTCGGCACAAATTGAGACGCGTATAGCGCATGTGTCGCGACGCAGCGCAGCGCGCGTTTTTGTAACTTCACTGGCTCAAATGGGACCGCGCAAATTGCGACGCGACGCGATTGGGACGCGACACGCGCCTGCGGCAGGTCGCGCGGCGTTATAGGCACAGTTTCTCGCGCCGCGCGTCGCGCGTGCCTCGCTAGCACCGTGGGAAATTTGAGGCGAGGCGCGGAAAAGTAGCCCGGCCATATGCTCACATCGGAACGGCGCATATGAGCAGTGGTAGTATTGCGCATACGAATGATTTTGCCTTACTGTGTACTAAATTTTATTGCCTTTGGGTAGTGTTTCGTTTTTCGTCATTTAAACGCTCCAGCTTTCTTCGTTAGTACATTATACTTTTCTGTTATTCATATCTGTATAGTTTTGTTTTTCTTCTGTCAAGAAAAATGCGCACTTCAGTAACTGATGAGCCATTGGCCGCTGGAATTGTATCACATGCCTCCGCGATGTTTTCAGATCGCAAGAAGGGACAGAAGGTAGTGAATAAGGAAGCAAGCAATATTATAAAATCGTGTGATTAAGAATCAAGGTAGGAAAGTGAAACAAGGTTATCTTCTCAACCACTAGTATGCTGGCGTATCTGTACGATCTGTTACAAAAATTTAGAAAGGGATGATCTCCACAGGTGTGATCCCTTTGTGCTCCTGGTAAAAAGCCACCCTGTATATGCAATATGCTGTATGTGTGTGTGTGTGTGTGTGTGTGTGTGTGTGTGAGTGTGTTTTTCTGCCCTACATTGATAATAAATTGAAATATCACTCCGCGCCCATCGTTTACGGCTACGAAAACTTTCGGAAACTGACTGGCAGGGTGCAGCGGTAGCAGGCTGGGTGGCTGGCCACCTAAAGAATTGACAACCCGACTGTTCCGCTGACTCGCTCGCAAAGGAGGACCTCGACCATCCTACTATGTGTGTGGAAACCGGCGACTGCATTTTGGTTTAACTTCTCTCCCCATGAAAATGAAATGAAATTATTATGCTTAAATAATATCTAGTTTCTTGAATGGAAACTTTTGGGCGAAAGTAGTCGTTTCGTCAATATGTTAACACAATTATTCTCCCACACTTGCTGGTACAAAATTAATTCTTAATTTAATTCTTCAGTCTATAAAAGAAAATGATTAGAAGTTACAGTTCATAATCACATAGTATTATATCTGCCTCTTGATGCCGAATTCAGCACCTGGAATAAAATTTCTGTGGCTCTGCAGCATTCCGGCGATCGTCGACTCTGAAAATTCGTACCATAGTGTTGAAATGTTCAAAGGCCTGTGAATTACTAAGGGCCCAAACTGCTGAGGTCATCGGTCCCTATACTTACACACTACTTATGCTAAGAACAACACACACACCCATGCTTGAGGGAGGACTCGGACCTCCGGCAGGAGCTTAACAAGTGAGAGAGACAATCATACGCCGTGGGGAAGCCGTCTTCGGTGCTATGACGTACTCACTCTGCAGCATGGGAATCAGTGTCCCAGTTGTATATCAGTTTCGATAAAGTCCAAAATTTAATCTCTTAAAGTAAGTATAATCGACCGTGTTGCATGCTCTACTGATTACACAGGATACAAAGTTCCCTACGAGTTACGGCACGCCAAATATTGTTGAGAGCCACAGACGAGTGGCAAGTTAAAATAACCAAAGAATTAAACGTACCTTTAACATTCATGAAATTATATTTTTCCATAAATGATCTTCATAGTTACATTTCAGGATACATCATCCTCTTGTATGAGATGAAATGTTATCATAATTAATCAAATTTCATTCCGTATTCAAAACGGCAGCTTACAATACTGCCGCTAATTACAGTTCCGCTGCGATCCTCTCTCCCCAATTCTAAATCAGAAGTGTGTCGTTTCACTGTACACGTAATGTTCCACATTATATACAAAGAGATTTTGTGTCGCGAATCAGAGATAATCTGCCTCTCGCAGCTGTAATAAGACTTTGAGCCATATAAATTTGCGCTGTTACACATGATTATCTGCGCTACCAGTGTGTAGACCAATATAAACGTATTACTACAGTGGACAAGGGCGGCTGAATATCAGAGAGAACGCGCTGTTACAGATGAGTCTGGAAGGGGACGATCCATTCAGAGGACGAACTGGCAGGCCAGTAAACGTAGTACTGCAGTGGACAAGGGCGGCTGAACTTCAGAGAGAACGCGCTGTTACAGATGAGTCTGGAAGGGGACGATCCATTCAGAGGACGAACTGGCAGGTCCCATCCACCCGTGGATGGAAGCCCTAAGCCATACGCACCTAACGCGATTCTGTTAATGCGCCCTGTCGCCTCATGTATGATCAGCTCCAAAATTCTGTTGCTACATGTCAAATACGGATAAGTTGGCGTGTTTGACAGCCTTGTAGTGGCTGGCTATGTTACTGTTGCAACAGTCACTGTCCATTCCACTCGTATTTTTTTTATGCTGAATTTTACAAGCACAGTACTTGAAACTATTCCTTGTTGGCCTCTGAGCCACTGCACAAGTGTCCACCACCAGGAGGAGGAACTTCCATCTCTTTATTTTTGAAGCAGAATGCTTGTGTGTTATAGATTTCATGCTTCCTATCATTTTAACTCGGGTCACATGGTTTTAGGTGTTAGAAGTGGTGCAGCGCCAGCATACCAGCGTTGGAATAGGAACTTCTATACTTCGTCTTAGATCATCGAATCGGTAGTATGCATCTCTGTGTACAGGGCTGTCATTGACAGACAGTGGGCTGACTCCCAGCTGCAGGACGTGTATGTCTTATGCAGCTAACGGCTCAGCCCTAACATATCCTCTGATGGCGGAAATGATACAGCTCTTAGCAAGCTACTGTGGAGGTCTCCAGATGAATGTGAAGGGCGGTGGCAGACTTCTCGACTAGCCTTGCAATCATGAAATTTGCCATCATGGAAAAGGAGCCTCTCTTGGTGTGTTGTTCATTTAAATAAAGACGCAATATTGTTATTATCTTATTCCCAGCAGTAGTTCAAGCGTAGCACAGGTAGACTTTAACTTAGGATCCAACTTAGGGTGACATCAGAAGAGACTTAATTGTTTAAACTATGACATCACAGGGGTGAGGGAACGGCTTTAAACTTGGGACAGCTGGATTTGAAACATGGGGCGAGCAGTGAGTAATGTCAGGATCCAACTTAGGGTGACATCAGAAGAGACTTAATTCTTTAAACTATGACATCACAGGGGTGAGGGAACGGCTTTAAACTTCGGACAGCTGGATTTGAAACATGGGGCGAGCAGTGAGTAATGTCAGGGGAGAACGCGATGGGCATCTTCTATACTTAGAACAAGTGATGTGACAACTATGACCGCAGGTCTCTACATATCTGAATGAATGATAGCTTGGGGAAAACATGTTAAGCGGCTTTTAAGCAGTTCAGCAGACTAGTTACTACCTGTATGATGAAAAACATCTTCAGCCTCAGACTGGCACCTTTGATCTGACAGGCAAGCCTGTACTTGCAAGGGAATCAAACATCCTTTGTTCTAGAACTGGTACAGACGGGATGGGGGTGAACTTGCACTTTGTTCCACAATCACAGGCTTGGAACTGAAGGGGAAACAAACATCGTTTACCTCGGGGGAACATCTGGCAAGAATGCAGGCTGGGCCAGTACACATATCTTCAGTTCCAGTATGACACTACACGATCTCGAATTTTTTAATTTCCCATGGATTTATAACATGGATTTATCCTCAGTGGCATCATATGCGTGGCAGAATTGGGCCCTTTTTTGATTTCCCCAAAAATTTGAATTTCCCACCATTTTATACAAAGGGCAATTGACCTTTGTCAGAAATTTGGCCACAGCGCATGATGTCACTGGGGGAAGGCAGAGGTGGAGGGGGGAGGGGAGCGAAATATGGTAACAATGCACTATGAACCAGACCACCCCTTGTGTACCTACTAAGATGCTATTTATATGAATGTACAAGTACTAATAGATGCCCTGAGTTAGGGCCATTAAATGTAGATATTGATATCTATGAGACAAAAATGGAGTGCAACTTTTTGAATGTGAATGGGCCACAAAGAGACAGTGTAAGAGTTTATATGCGGACTACTGCAAGTTTTGTGGAAGAAATTTACGTAGTGTTGAAACTGCGTCATTTAAGTTGGGAAGAAAGTAATGTTTTCGCCGCTGGATGTCATATCACAAATATACAATGGACTTAATGAAGGGATCTAGACCCTACCCACCCTGACCAACCCCCCCCCCTTCCCCCCTCCCCAACTCACTCTCTCTCTCAAGTGTAAGACAAGCCTAGAACAAAAATCCTTGGTACACAGTGACCGGTCTTTGCTGTTGAGTATTGTTGAAAGGGTACAGAATCACATCATCAAACTGCCGGGAAGGAGACATTATCAAATCCAGGAACAGAGGTGTCAACTGGACACTTCCACAGGATGTGGGCCGCCGATGTCAATTGTGTGACATGCATATTGCCAAGAGAAGAAAAGCTTATTAGGAATATACCTTTAATGTCTGTAATTCTTGTTGAGGGAATCGTGGGAACAACAGCGTACCCAACTCCCACTACATCCGCGCCGCCGGTCTTTGGGACATGGGGGCCGTCGCCCACCCACATCCGTCCAGTGTCTTGTGCTGCCACCAGACGCTGCTAGCATACATGAGGACGCCTTCAGTTTCGCCACGATTAGCTCAACTATTGCCTGGTAAATTGCTTAAAATCCTCCTCTGCCAGGTGAGGTTGTAATTTTCTTTTATCTTATAGCAACACCGTTGGAAGCCGTGGTACAATCCTGAGAAATTCGTACCGATAAAGGGCAAATTATTATTTCCATTTCACTTATGACAGCAACTTGTAAATTATATTTGGAGAGCCATGATCCAAAAGCACTTTTGTTTACAAATTCCATTTACATGCTTGTGGCTGTCGCTCCTAACAGCGTAATTTTCAAATGCCACACTCAAGAGCATTTTAAGACATTGTGATTCCTGTTATTTCACTTGCAAATGCTGCACTGAAATACAGTATGAGGTGTCGTGATTCCTTTTATTTAGTACGCAAATCCTGAACTCAAGGGAAATTCAATATCTGTATAAAATTTCGAGCAATGTTAGTTATGGGTCTCCGTGAACAGTGGCCGTATGCCTTATACCGGACTCCAAATGTCCATTACTTTCAGTTCTCTTTGCAAAGTTCTCTCGGAATTGATTGTCATGTACCTGGAATCGCCGACAGCAAGATTTCCTGTCGGTTCGAAATTCACTGTCGTTGTCAAGAGGTGACATTCGTCTACATCTACATCTACATCTACATTTATACTCCGCAAGCCACCCAACGGTGTGTAGCGGAGGGCACTTTACGTGCCACTGTCATTACCTCCCTTTCCTGTTCCAGTCGCGTATGGTTCGCGGGAAGAACGACTGTCTGAAAGCCTCCGTGCGCGCTCTAATCTCTCTAATTTTACATTTGTGATCTCCTCGGGAGGTATAAGTAGGGGGAAGCAATATATTCGATACCTCATCCAGAAACGCACCCTCTCGAAACCTGGCGAGCAAGCTACACCGCGATGCAGAGCGCCTCTCTTGCAGAGTCTGCCACTTGAGTTTGTTAAACATCTCCGTAACGCTATCACGTTACCAAATAACCCTGTGACGAAACGCGTCGCACTTCTTTAGATCTTCTCTATCTCCTCCGTCAACCCGGTCTGGTACGGATCCCACACTGATGAGAAATACTCAAGTATAGGTCGAACGAGTGTTTTGTAAGCCACGTCCTTTGTTGCTGGACTACATTTTCTAAGGACTCTCCCAATGAATCTCAACCTGGTACCCGCCTTACCAACAATTAATTTTATATGATCATTCCACTTCAAATCGTCCCGCACGCATACTCCCAGATATTTTACAGAAGTAACTGCTACCAGTGTTTGTTCCGCTATCATATAATCATACAATAAAGGATCCTTCTTTCTATGTATTCGCAATACATTACATTTGTCTATGTTAAGGGTCAGTTGCCACTCCCTGCACCAAGTGCCTATCCGCTGCAGATCTTCCTGCATTTCGCTACAATTTTCTAATGCTGCAACTTCTCTGTATACTACAGCATCATCCGCGAAAAGCCGCATGGAACTTCCGGCACTATCTACTAGGTCATTTATATATATTGTGAAAAGCAATGGTCCCATAACACTCCCCTGTGGCACGCCAGAGGTTACTTTAACGTCTGTAGACGCCTCTCCATTGATAACAACATGCTGTGTTCTGTTTGCTAAAAACTCTTCAATCCAGCCACACAGCTGGTCTGATATTCCGTAGGCTCTTACTTTGTTTATCAGGCGACAGTGCGGAACTGTATCGAACGCCTTCCGGAAGTCAAGAAAAATAGCATCTACCTGGGAGCCTGTATCTAATATTTTCTGGGTCTCATGAACAAATAAAGCGAGTTGGGTCTCACACGATCGCTGCTTCCGGAATCCATGTTGATTCCTACAGAGTAGATTCTGGGTTTCCAAAAACGACATGATACTCGAGCAAAAAACATGTTCTAAAATTCTACAACAGATCGACGTCAGAGATATAGGTCTATAGTTTTGCGCATCTGCTCGACGACCCTTCTTGAAGACTGGGACTACCTGTGCTCTTTTCCAATCATTTGGAACCTTCCGTTCCCCTAGAGACTTGCGGTACACGGCTGTTAGAAGGGGGGCAAGTTCTTTCGCGTACTCTGTGTAGAATCGCATTGGTATCCCGTCAGGTCCAGTGGGCTTTCCTCTGTTGAGTGATTCCAGTTGCTTTTCTATTCCTTGGACACTTATTTCGATGTCAGCCATTTTTTCGTTTGTGCGAGGATTTAGAGAAGGAACTGCAGTGCGGTCTTCCTCTGTGAAACAGCTTTGGAAAAAGGTGTTTAGTATTTCAGCTTTACGCGTGTCATCCTCTGTTTCAATTCCATCATCATCCCGGAGTGTCTGGATATGCTGTTTCGAGCCACTTACTGATTTAACGTAAGACCAGAACTTCCTAGGATTTTCTGTCAAGTCGGTACATAGAATTTTACTTTCGAATTCACTGAACGCTTCACGCATAGCCCTCCCTCCTTTCGCTAACTTTGACATCGTTTAGCTTCTGTTTGTCTGAGAGGTTTTGGCTGCGTTTAAACTTAGAGTGAAGCTCTCTTTGCTTTCGCAGTAGTTTCCTAACTTTGTTGTTGTACCACGGTGGGTTTTTCCCGTCCCTCACAGTTTTACTCGGCACGTACCTGTCTAAAACGCATTTTACGATTGCCTTGAACTTTTTCTATAAACACTCAACATTGTCAGTGTCGGAACAGAAATTTTCGTTTTGATCTGTTAGGTAGTCTGAAATCTGCGTTGTATTACTCTTGCTAAGCAGATAAACCTTCCTCCCTTTTTTTATATTCCTACTAACTTCCATATTCAAGGATGCTGCAATGGCCTTATGATCACTGATTCCCTGTTCTGTACATACAGAGTCGAAAAGTTCGGGTCTGTTTGTTATCAGTAGGTCCAAGATGTTATCTCCACGAGTCGGTTCTCTGTTTAATTGTTCGAGGTAATTTTCGGATAGTGCACTCAGTATAATGTCACTCGATGCCCTGTCCCTACCACCCGTCCTAAACGTCTGAGTGTCCCAGTCTATATCTGGTAAATTGAAATCTCCACCTAAGACTATAACAAGCTGAGAAAATTTATGTGAAATGTATTCCAAATTTTCTCTCAGTTGTTCTGCCACTAATGCTGCTGAGTCGGGAGGTCGGTAAAAGGAGCCAATTATTAACCTAGCTCGGTTGCTGAGTGTAACCTCCACCCATAATAATTCACAGGAACTATCCACTTCTATTTCACTACAGGATAAAATACTACTAACGGCGACGAACACTCCACCACCAGTTGCATGCAATCTATCCTTTCTAAACACCGTTTGTACCTTTGTAAAAATTTCGGCAGAATTTATCTCTGGCTTCAACCAGCTTTCTGTACCTATAACGATTTCGGCTTCGGTGCCTTCTATCAGCGCTTGAAGTTCCGGTACTTTACCAACGCAGCTTCGACAGTTTACAATTACAATACCGATGGCTGCTTGGTCCCCGCATGTCCTGACTTTGCCCTGCACCCGTTGAGGCTGTTGCCCTTTCTGTACTTGCCCAAGGCCATCTAACCTAAAAAACCGCCCAGCCCACGCCACACAACCCCTGCTACCCGTGTAGCCGCTTGTTGCGTGTAGTGGACTCCTGACCTATCCAGCGGAACCCGAAACCCCACCACCCTATGGCGCAAGTCGAGGAATCTGCAGCCCACACGGTCGCAGAACCGTCTCAGCCTCTGATTCAGACCGTCCACTCGGCTCTGTACCAAAGGTCCGCAGTCAGTCCTGTCGACGACGCTGCAGATGGTGAACTCTGCTTTCATCCCGCTAGCGACACTGGCAGTCTTCACCAAATCAGACAGCCGCCGGAAGCCAGAGAGGATTTCCTCGGATCCATAGCGACACACATCACTGGTGCCGACATGAGCGACCACCTGCAGATGGGTGCACCTTGTACCCTTCATGGCATCCGGAAGGACCCTTTCCACATCTGGAATGACTCCCCCCGGTATGCACACGGAGTGCACATTGGTTTTCTTCCCCTCTCTTGCTGCCATATCCCTAGTGGGCCCCATTACGCGCCTGACGTTGGAGCTCCCAACTACCAGTAAGCCCACCCTCTGCGACCGCCCAGATCTTGCAGACTGAGGGGCAACCTCTAGAACAGGACAAGCAGCCATGTCAGGCCGAAGATCAGTATCAGCCTGAGACAGAGCCTGAAACTAGTTCGTCAGACAAACTGGAGAGGCCTTCTGTTCAGCCCTCTGGAATGTCTTTCGCCCCCTGCCACACCTTGAGACGACCTCCCACTCTACCACAGGTGAGGGATCAGCCTCAATGCGGGCAGTATCCCGAGCAACCACAGTCGTAGTCCGATCGGGGGATGCATGGGACGAGCTGGCCGTCCCCGACAAACCCCCATCCGGAACCCCACAGTGATGCCCATTGGCAACAGCCTCAAGCTGTGTGACCGAAGCCAACACTGCCTGATGCTGGGAGCGAAGGGATGCCAACTCAGCCTGCATCCGAACACAGCAGTTGCAGTCCCTATCCATGCTAAAAACTGTTGTGCAAAGAACGTCTAAACTAATCTACAGAGAGCGCAAACAAATCGACACGAAATTTAAACGATTATTAAAATACAAGATTGCCTAGTAAATGCAGTAATGCTGCTACTTGCGCACTGCTGACACACTGCTCGGCGGCGGAAGGAGACTACGCGATTTTACACTATTCAGGTACTAAAACGCGATGCTACAACTCTCAAATACTATAATACGCCAGAAATTTATGAATTAGACAATGCAAGTACCAAAAACACGCAAAGAAATTAAGAATTAAACTATGTAACAAATGAGTGAGCTAGCTCTGGCACCTTTCAGTCAGGATCTTTTGACTACCCATTACCTGGCTGCAGCTGATACATTATTCTTTGCAGACCCGTTGAAACACCGAAATCTATCAACTTTATAACGCATTTTCAGAGAGAAGTGCATACCCGACAGCTACTTTACGTCATTCTGTCTCTTTCTCCACGTTGACCCATCTCACCGGGCTGATCTCACATAACCAACTGGCACATACTCACTCACTTGACTCTCGCAACTTGCGAGACCTGTGGAGATTAACATGATCAGCTGCTGGTACGGTTACACACCATATACAGTGTTGCTAACCGAACCATGTGCTCTTATAAATTTTTTCATCGTGCTGATAATGCAGTGGCAATGAAAGGAGGAAATCATAAATTCGGATGGTTATTGGAGACTTCAACCTGCCTGTGATATGATCAGTCAGCCAGTCCTTAATCGCGAAACTTGTCATCCCACCTACTATTAATACTTATGACAAATTCATGCTGCTCGCCACCAAAAAGTAAGTTTACAGCAATATATGTTGTTTTAAATGTAACATTTACCATCATCGTCTTCAACGATATGGTCTTTTGGCCTGTTCTGCCTCAAAACTGTTCACACTATATCTGTAAGGGTCGTCCAACGTTCCTCTTACTGGTTGTTTTATATTAGATTGCTGCTTTAGTTATTGTATCATTAGACATACTCTGAACATGGTCTTTTCAGTTCATTAGGTATTTTTCAATTATATTTGTAACAGCTTCAACTTTTAGTTCTTCTCTAATATCGTGATTTCTTTTATGGTCAAGCAATGAATATCCCGCCGAAAAGCGGAGGAATTTTATCTCTGATGATTCGATTTGTCGTAACTGATCAGATGTTAGGGTCCAATATTCGCTACCATACAGCATCAAAGGTAACACAATTACTTTGTAGAGTTTAATTAATGGTTCTTTCTGTAAGTTATGATTTAATGTATGCTGTGTAGTTCCACAGAAATGTTTAAATCTGGCTGGTTTGAGCTCTACATTATCTGGATTGAGACATTTAAAATTGCATCCCGAATATTTAAATTCTCTAACTTGTTCAATTATTTGCCCATCTACAATGATTTTGGCTCTTATGGACTCCAATCCTTGGAAGGCCATCACTTTTGTTTTATCTGTCAACACTGTCATTCCATATTTAGCGGCAGTTTGACTCAGTTTTTGTACTGAAATTTGAAATTTTTCTCCAGATTCTTCTATTATAATCTGATCATCAGCAAACAGTATCGTCATAAAATTAAAATTACCACTTCTTAATGCGTTATTTAATAAAATCAATCATTTACAAACTATATCGTAAATGTAAACATTAAAGGGAGGGTGGGGGGCCTTTGCCGCCTTGTCTCACCCCTTGATTGATATCGGCAGATTCTGTCCCGTTCCTCAGAGGACAGATCCTTTTATTATTATTTTTTTATAATGCTTGTGCTGGAACTCCCAACGCCTTAAGTGATTCCCATAGCATTTTACGCTTTACTTAGTCAAACGCCTTTTCATAATCGATAAATTCGTAGTAAGTTGACAATTAAATTCCCCGTCTTTTCTCGGTTACTTGCGCCACAATGAAAAGACAGTCCGAACATGATCTACCTTTTCTACAACCATGTTCTACCTCTAATAGTTGCACTTCTGCTATTGGTACCAATCTCTTGTTCATAATTTAGCATACAGTTTGCTGTAGGAATTTTCTACACTTATTCCTCGGAAATTTTGGCATTGTGTTTCATCGCCTTTCTTACAAATAGGATTCATTTCACTCGTCTGGCATACGTTCGCTCAGACAGCAAACATTCATAAAATGTTACATTTCTTTGACTATCAACCATTTTTCTGTAACTCGTTCATGTATCATTCGCAGCTCTCCGTGAACATACCTGAGAGAAACTTATCTCATTGCAAGCGAGATTTAAAGAATAATAATAATAATAAGGCCCGGGAAAAGAATAGGCCTCCGGTATGTTCTGCCAGTCGTAAAAGGCGACGAAAAGAACAAACCACTAATAGGGCTAACCCCCCTTTTAGTGTGATTAGTTGGTTCAGGACAGAGCTAATGAAGCCTCGGACCAGCGCCGTCATGGTCGGGGACGACGCTTGAACCCTATGCCCATCCACAATGGCAACGACACTGCTAGCCACACGGAAAATTATTTAAATCCAAATAGAGGTGTTTTGCGGGACATGCTTCCTGCAACCACTCTAGAAGGAAAACAAAGACAGAGGATGAGATGGTCAGATGAAGTTAACCGACACCTCATGTTCTGTTATTACCAAGCAACAAACTTAGGAACCAACACAACTGGATACAGATCACAAGTATACACAACATTTATTACCAGATACCCAGAATTAAAATATTTAACAGAACGACGACTAGCTGATCAGATCCGTGTAATAATAAAAAATAACACGATACCCCAGTCAGAATTAGAAAACATCAAACAACAAGTACAACAAATACTGGAACAAAATATTGTGCCATCAGAAGAAGAAGAAAATACAGTAATGGACTCAAACATCCCAGAGCAAACAAACAAAGAACACCACGCATCAATTAAACAATCAGAGGAAAACGAAATCTTAAGACGGCCACCAGAACAAGCACAAATAGAACATGAAGTGACACACACGTTAGATATAGAAGAAAAATTTCAACTAACATATATAGAATACAAAGACACAAATACAGACATTAGACCATTCTTGCATAGACCACCAAATAACCCACAAGTCGAAACAACAATAACAACTATCAACACAATCATACACAACAAAATAAATGAAAATTCAACTATGGAAGAGTTACAACTACTGGTTTATACAGGAGCACTCATTACACTGAATATACACACTAGGCAGAGATCAGAACAAACCAACACACAGAAGAAACCCACAAAACCAGCATGTCAACACAGGCTACAGATCAGAATAGAAAAACTGAGAAAAGACATCGGACAGCTAACACAATTAATAAGAAATGAAATATCAGAGAAAAAACGAAAAAGGTTAGATAAAATCTCACAACAAGAAGCGATAGAGCAATTAGATTAAAAGAAGCAGAAATTACAAGCATTGGCCAAACGACTTAGAAGATACAAAAAAAATTGAAAATAGAGGGAAACAAAACAAAACATTCAACACAAACCAAAAGAAATTTTATCAGACAATAGATAATACACACATTAAAATAGACAATCCACCAAACATAACAGACATGGAACACTTCTGGAGCAACATATGGTCAAACCCGGTACAACATCACAGGCATGCACGGTGGATACAAGCAGAGACAGACACATACAAGATGATACCACAACTGCCTGAAGTGATAATTTTGCAACATGAAGTCACCCGTGCAATTAATTCTACGCAAAATTGGAAAGCCCCTGGAAAAGATAAAATAGCAAATTTCTGGCTAAAGAAGTTCACCTCAACACATTCACATCTAACTAAATTATTTAACAGTTACATTGCAGACCCATACACATTCCCTGATACACTTACACATCGAATAACTTATCTGAAACCTAAAGATCAAGCAGACACACCAAACCCCGCAAAATATCGCCCCATAACATGCCTACCAACAATATGCAAAATATTAATTTCAGTCATTACACAGTAATTAATGACACATACAACACAGAACAAAATTATAAATGAAGAACAAAAAGCCTGTTGCAAAGGAGCACGAGGATGTAAATAGCAACTGATAATAGATGCAGAGGTGACATATCAAGCTAAAACTAAACAAAGGTCGCTACACTACGCATACATTGATTACCAAAAAGCTTTTGATAGTGTACCCCACTCATGGTTACTACAAATATTGTAAATATACAAAGTAGATCCTAAATTGATACAGTTCCTAAACATAGTAATGAAAAATTGGAAAACCACACTTAATATCCAAACAAATTAAAATAATAACACATCACAGCCAATACAGATTAAGCGTGGAATATACCAAGGAGACTCATTAAGTCCTTTCTGGTTCTGCCTTGCTCTGAACCCACTATCCAACAAGCTAAATAATACAAATTATGGATACTATATTACTGGAACATACCAACACAAAATCACACATTTGCTATACATGGATGATCTAAAACTACTGGCAGCAACAAATCAGCAACTCAACCAATTACTAAAGATAACAGACGTATTCAGCAATGATATAAATATGGCTTTTGGAACAGATAAATGTAAGAAAAGTAGCGTAGTCAAGGGAAAACACACTAAACAAGAAGATTACGTATCGGATAACCACAGCGACTGCATAGAAGCGATGGAAAAAACAGATGCCTATAAATATCTAGGATACAGACAAAAAATACGAATAGATAATACAAATATTAAAGAAGAACTAAAAGAAAAATATAGACAAAGATTAACAAAAATACTGAAAACAGAATTGACAGCAAGAAACAAGACAAAAGCTATAAATACCTATGCTATGCCAATATTGACCTACTCATTTGGAGTAGTGAAATGGAGTAACACAGACCTAGAAGCACTCAATACACTTGCACCATCATAATGCCACAAATATTGAATACATCACATACGTTCAGCAACAGAAAGATTCACATTAAGCAGAAAGGAAGGAGGAAGGGGATTTATCGACATCAGAAACCTTCGCTATGGACAGGTAGACAATTTAAGAAAATTCTTTATAGAACGGGCAGTAACTAGCAAAATACACAAAGCAATCACTCATATAAATACATCGGCTACACCATTGCAATTTCATAACCACTTCTACAACCCTTTAGATCACATAACATCAACAGATACGAAGTAAGTAAATTGGATAAAGAAAACACTACACGGTAAGCAACCGTATCATCTAACACAGCCACACATCGATTAAGATGCATTCAACACATGGCTAAGAAAAGGCAATATACACAGTGAGATGGAAGGATTCATGATTGCAATACAGGATCAAACAATAAACACCAGATATTACAGTAGGCATATTATTAAAGATCCCAATACCACAACAGATAAATGCAGACTTTGCAAACAACAAATAGAAACAGTAGATCACATCACAAGTGGATGTACAATACTAGCAAATACAGAGTACCCCAGAAGACATGACAATGTAGCAAAAATAATACATCAACAACTTGCCATAGAACATAAACTAATAAAACAACACGTTCCCACATACAAGTATGCACCACAAAATATACTGGATAACGATGAATACAAATTAAACTGGAACAGAACCATTATAACAGATAAAACAACACCACATAACAAACCTGACATCATACTCACCAATAAAAAGAAGAAATTAACACAACTAATCGAAATATCCATACCCAATACAACAAATATACAGAAGAAAACAGGAGAAAAATTGAAAAATACATCCAACTGGCTGAGGAAGTCAAGGACATGTGGCATCAGGATAAAGTTGACATTATACCAATCATACTATCAGCTACAGGAGTCATACCACACAATATCCACCAGCACATCAACGCAATACAGCTACATCCAAACGTACATATACAACTACAGAAATCTGTAGTTATTGATACATGTTCAATTACCCGAAAGTTCCTAAATGCAATGTAACATATACGGTACAGTTAAAAGGAAGTCACACTTGATCAAGGTCCGCGTCACTTTCCATTTTTAACCAGACGTAACGTCTGAGACAGGAAAGAGAAATAATAATGAAACAAGAGCCGTGCCTATGGCCACTCACCTCGAAGCGTAGGTCGCCAACCGGCGGCTCGGCGTACGGAATGCCCAGGAAGGCGGAGTACGTCGTGTTGTAGGCGCTCGTGGCTGTGCTGCCTCTCAGTACGCCCTCCTGCACGGCCACCAGCACCTCGTCACCCTGCCGTAGCGTTGTTAGATTTGAGTAAGCGAACGTCACAAAAAATTCGAAATACAAAATCTTAAATCTGTTTATGTTTTAAATATGAAAACTGTTTGGTTGAGCCGTCCGGGGTGGCCGAGCGGTTCTAGGCGCTACAGTCTGGAAACGCGACCGCTACGGTCGCAGGTTCGAATCCTGCCTCGGACATGGATGTGTGTGATGTCTTTAGGTCAGTTAGGTTTAAGCAGTTCTAAGTTCTAGGGGACTGATGACCTCAGCAGTTAAGTTCCATAGTGCTCAGAGCCATTTGAATCATTTTTTTGTTTGGTTGATGACCAATTCTCCGCAGTATCTAGATAAATATTTACTTGTAAACAAAAAGCCTTATTTATAACATGTCAGTACGAGAAATGTGATTAGTTTGTTGAACACCATGTTTCCTCTACTGGCTTATTACACTGACGGAAAAATACAGCAATCTCAAAAAATAATCAATGTAGATTAATAAAATTTCGGGAATACATTTGTCTAGGTAATATATTTAAGTGATATAACACTGCTAGAAAATAGGTTAATATAAGCGCTAGATAAGCCATTCGAAAATAGAAACGCTGGTACATTAGTAATCGGTGTAACAGACAGAACGTTGAATGCAAGCATGCACCCGTGCTTGCCTTGAGTTGTACAGGTGCCAGATGTCAGTTTGTAGGTTGGAGTTCCATGCCCGTTGCACTTGGTCGGTAAATACTGGGACGGTTAATGCTGGTCTTGGATGACGCTGGAGTTGTCGGCAAATGATGTCACATACGTGAGCGACTAGAGACAGATCCGTTGATCGATAAGGCCAAGGCAACATGCCGACACTCTGTAGAGCAGCTTGGGTTACAACAGCGGTATGTGGGCGAGCGTTATCCAGCGGGAAAATCTCCCACGGGACGATGTTCATGAATGGCAGCACAACAGGCCGAATTGCCACGCTGACGTACGGTTTTGCAGTCAGGGTTCGCGGTATAACTGCGACTGTGTTCCTGCTGTCATAGGAAATCACTCCCCAGACCATAACTCCAGGTGTAGGTCGAGCGTCTCTAGCACGCACACAGATTGGTTGTAGGCCCTCAGGTGGCCTCCTCCTAACCGACACATGGCTATCGCTGGCACCGAGGCTGAACCAACTTTCATTAGAAAACACAATAGACCTCCACCATCACCTCCAATGAGCTCTCGCTTGACACCACTGAAATCGCAAATGGTGGTGGTTTAGGGGCAGTGGAATACACACTAAGAGGCGTCTGGCTTGGAAGTGTCTTTGAAATAACCTATTTGTAACAGTTTGTTGCGACTGTGGTGCCCTTCTCTCTTGGTAGCGCCACATGGCCATCTGGAGACCGGTCTTCTTGCGACCGTGCATTTTCATGACCATCGCTGCAAGTACTTATTTACAATGGCTAAATTCCTGCTAAGTTTCCCTGTATTATCGCAGAAGGAACACTCAGGTTCTCGCAGCCTTATTACATGACCTCGTTCCAACTCAGTGAGATGTTAGTAAAGGGGTTTTTGTCCCTTATAAATTTTCTTGACCAACCGACTCATTCGTCCACTCTCAAACGTAACTAACACTCACGACCGTAACAGAGTGTATTTAAAGCAAACCTGATTTACATCCTCAGAAAGGCACGAACTGACATCATCTTTCATATGTAGGAACATGGCTACCCGCATCGTTTATGTTACGCAATACCTTCTTGGTGTTGCGATTTTTTTTGTCAGGGTATTAGTTTGGTTGTTTAACTGTGCAGCATTATTTAGCAGCACTTTCCAAATTTCTTTTCTCCGTTATTTAATTATAGTTGTTAAACCATGAGTGTTATATTTTGTTATGTACTTTTTTATATATTGGGTATTTTGCCTGCTATTCTGCCCTGAAAATCGCGAACATTCAAAGCGTAATGTAGTACTTATTTGGTGATTTGTGTTCAGCAAATTGATATATTGTTCATTTATTTATTTATTTATTGGTATTTCCGTGCCAGTTTACTTGTAGAATGTCTTTTGCCATAGTAAATACTGTAACGAGATTGCATCACAGTATAACAGTTTAATCTTAGTGTGATTCCGAAAGAAATTTCCAGGAGACTAGGATGACATATTGTTAGACTAGTATGACGTATTGCTACAAACCATTGCAATTTAGTCTGAGTGATTTATAATCAACGATGATGCAAAGCGATTTGCTACCAGTATGTTAGATCAAAATGCGAGTATCACGGAAACGCTTTTCTAACCCAAATGGAAACTCCTGGCGAGAAGATGACGTTCTTTTCGTGAAAAATAGCTAATGTTTAGAGGATCGACAGATTGCAGAACAATTCCACTACCATCATCGTACATTTTGCGTCGTACGACCTCAAACAGAGTATAAGGGACATAAAGGCTCGTACAGAAGCATACGGACAGTCGTTTTTTCCTCGCTAGGGGTTTGCTAATGGAACAGGAAAGGGATAGGTAGCAGTAGAACACTTCGCCAGGGAAGATAAAGGATCCCACGTTCGAGTCCCGGTCCAACAACAGTTTTAATCTGCTACGAAGTTTCATACCTGTTGATGTTGGATTGCTGGCCACGGTGACCGAGCGGTTCTAGGCGCTTCAGTCCACAACCGCGCGACTGCTCCGGTCGCAGGTTCGAATCCTGCCTCGGGCATGGATGTGTGTTATGTCCTTGGTTAGTTAGGTTTAAGTAGTTCTAAGTTTAAGGGGACTGATGACCTCAGATAGTGCTCAGAGCCATTTGAACCATTTTTTTATGTTGGATTACAGCACCGTAAATGCATTGAATGATTATATCCGTCATCTTGAACTTCCATGACGCAGCAGCCACTATCGATAGCATTCGCAGTTAAGAGTCAACATTAACAATGTAAATCAGAACTTCTTCAGTGATTTTTATTCAGCAAATTTATATCTTGACCATTATTTATTTATTTATTTACTGGTATTTCGGTGTCAGTATACCTGTAGAATATCTTTTGCTATAGTAAATACTATAACGAGATTGCATCAGTCGTAGGGAGCACGGTACAGTCTCTAAGAGAGTAATACACACAATGTTCCAACCTCCATGACATATCTTCCCCTTTGCATGGTCATTACGTCTTTCGCTGTGCAACTTTTGTCAACTGTTTACTCTTTACAGGCTTTCATTAGCACTTTAGAATTGCCGTAAATAATACAAAACATTAACGGCAGGAAATTTTATGTATCATTGCTTGCAATTAGTATAAGCACTATTCCGTATTTTGATTTCCACTTATCAGTGAATCTCTGCCGTTTCATCCTTACGATGTCTATTTTGATCATTTTGAGTAGTTACTGAGGATAAATTACTTGAATTAAGGCACTCCTTTTAGTATAGCTGCTGATAAATTGAAATGAAACTGCAGAATATCTCTCTATGTTATGTTTTCAAATGCAAAGCCATTGGTCGTCTCCATAAATTTATACTATAGACATTAATTACAATTAACTGGTGAATATATTGCAAAGTCGACGTTAGGATACTTAGTCTGTTCAGTATGTGACATGTGAGATTTATTTATGCTCACATTCCTTACTTCTGAGCGAAAGACTTGATAGGCAATCTTTGGTCCTTACAAAATTCAGTGAGATAGTAAATTAGCGAGTGAGCATACTGCAGCGACCAGGGATAAAAAGGACCGCTACGGTGTTGAGATGGTGGAGTGGCGGAGTGGTGAGGTGGTTGTGTTAGCCAGTGCTGGCTAGGAAACCTCAGCTGTAAAGTAAATCATCTTTACTGAGTTTCGCACTACAAGAGCGCCGGCCACGGCGTGCCACACTTCACGCGGGCGACGTGTAGGGGCCGCGCACGGGCCATGGCTCGGCTTGTCTGGAGCGACATTTCATTTACAACTGCGGTGCTGCATTTTTAGGTCGGCACAACTATCGTCAGTTCGACAGAATCGTGGTCTCGATCTGTTTTCCCTTCGCTACTTGTTCGTGGCGTGAAGGACTTTGACAAGTCCCGTGGCTGTTTGCACAAAAAGGGGTAGTCAAGCGATCTATCATCACAACCCTTTAAAAATGAATGGGAATGACAGATTAGACAGACGAGTATTCTCAGTATACATTGAGCAGTCACATAAGCGACACGTACTGGAAATTTGCTGTGAAACGATATTACAATACCATGCACAAATAATTGAAAGATTTAGCTGCTAATGAAAGAGCAACAAATTACAACGATAGATAGGATTCACTGTTCTATACAAGAGGTACTTCGTGCTAGACTTTGCAGGCATTCAGCGCGAGAAGTAATTAGTGCTACAAATAGTAAAATTTCTAAAGCCGCACGCAATATTATTTCGTTGGAATAAAACCAAAACTATGGGGACTTTATATATTGGTGCAAAGTAGCTTGGTTAAGACAAGGAGCAAGCCTGGAACGATGTTTCAATTTAAAACTCACTATTGTTGAATTTACGACGAAAAAAGTTGTTCTGGTACGACAATTATAGCACCCAGAATGCATTGTATGCGTCGTATTTTAAGTGCACTAGACTGCACTCTGTCCACAGTAAAACATTGCAACGTGAGAAACTACTTCTTTCCGATCTGATGGGGAAATGTTTTTAAAAAATCACTTTATAGAAGGGACACTTTCTGAGAAACCAAGGTCAGTTCTCTAAGCTCACTGCCATTAAAGAAAACGCGAGGTTTGAAGAATTCATTGTGGTCTTGAAAGAATTACAGGGATCGTTTGCTAATCTTTTTGAGAACACTGCCAATGACATATCTGTTTTTGAACGGCTATCTAGACGGTTTGCCCTTTCAGTTGAAAGCGCTCCTGTACACGAGCAGATGTATCTGATTGATCTGCAAGGTAATTCCCGCTTTAATGACAAATCCTTTTACGTTAAAACTTTGTATGATGCTGTCCTCAAGTAGAATTTCCTCGCCTCCATAATTAAGTAGCAAAAGTGCTACAATACATCCACATATCTGTGTGAAAGACTTTTCCTCAATTTTAAAACCAAATAAAGTCACGATTATGTAGCAACCTGAGTTCTAAAAATCTGTGAAATTGTCTGCGTCTCTCCATACTCCGTCAGTTAGTAGCAGATAAAAAATTATATTATCTCTTACAATTAAACAGTGCTGAAAATGTGTTTGCGATCTGTGTTGTTGAGAAATGTCACGTTTAAAATCAAGTAATATGCAGTGTGACTGCGCTGCCATTTAAATGTGATGCTTTCGCAGTTTCCCCCTGTCCCCCTTCCTTCCGCTCAGACAGCGTAGTGTGGCGGTGGGGGAGTGTGCAGTGAGGCTGAGCGCTATGGCACTCTTGGCAGAGTGCCGTTCACGAGCCGAAATCTAGACCGGCCCTGCACTCAATGATGGAAGTGCTGCAGGCGCTGGGTCTGCTGGCTATGCCGTCAGCAGCGGAAGACCGGTGACGTGTGACGTATGCGACGTGCGTTGCTAGCTCTGGTTGCTTCACACAGCAACCATGTTCCGGGTATCACTATGTGTCCATGAGCAAGAAGTGCGAGCGACGCGAACATCTGCCAGGGTTCTTGCAGAGGTCCACCCTGGTCGCCAATGACTGCCCTCTAAGGCAGAAGTTAGGCTGCTACTGTAAAACATGGAAATGGCTCATCTGTTGTACTGCTCCAGTTTCATGGTTGGGTACTTCGGTCTCGGTTATAAGAGATGTTTTTATTTTTTACTATTAACTGAGTAAAAAACGAAACATCAATTAGATGTAGCAGCAGTGCAAAGTTTTTTCGTTTTTAAATACACCTTTTTTACAGAACATATAAATTTTATTCGTAAAATTTCCATTGCTTCGAAATGTTGCGTTATTACAGAAAATAGGAAAAGCGAATAACAATGTCAACAGAAGAGAGCAGCAGAACTGGTACAGCAGTGGTGAGACAAAAATATACCTGTTACCAGGTGGCGTAGCCTGTAAGATGGCACGCTTGCGCATGCGATTTGCAAGACTTAACCCCATCTCGTCTGTATGGTAGTTCCTCGCTGCTGTCGTCGGACACCAGCTGTGTTACAGAATGGCACCATCCCTAATCTGGGAGTAATTTTATGAAGTATGATACCAATGAAGTACAACGCTCTGTTTGCTTTAAAAGGTTAAAAACTGGAGGAGCCACAACCAACTTGTGGCAATATATAAGGAGAAAATGTAAAACGCAACAAAAATTCATTCACTGTTTGCAACGAAAATAGCAGCTGATCTGCTGCCTATGTCTACATAGTATGCGTTTTTCAGCTTGTACGCTATGGAATCAGAGAAATTAACACCAAAAATAGCAGTTCAATCTCAGTTTTTTCCCTTCAGTAGTGTCTTAGTAATTTCCAAATAGCAGTATGGTTCTCGATTACAGCATGATTTAAGCGCAGTTTAAAATATTAGAATCAGTATGAGACTACTAGTAACTTTTTTTATAGTAGATATCTACTTATCACTTTCAGAGAAAAACAGTGAAGGGTGGACGCTCTAAATTATCTTCTACTTGTCCGTTTATTTTAATATTATGATTTTACGTATCTTGAAACTGATGTATTCAAAAGTTTTCAATCTTTGTTCGATTTCTATGTTCATTTATTATAAAAAACAGAAAATGGCTTATTTCATAAAGCAGTTATTTCGAGCAGTTTTAGTAGTTCAGTTAAACTGGAGTTGAAATAAATCAATATAACTGAAAAACGGTTGCTTCAGCGATAGCCACCATCTCTAGAATAACATGGTCGAGACTTTAATGGCCCCGGCGTCGCGAAGGGTGCTGCTAGATTGCTCATAACTGTGCTACACTCAATGGGAGTTTTTAGTGGTTAATGGCATGTTTGTTGTGCCAATATGTTGCTTCCAGGCACGTACAGATCAACATCTTCGTGGTCCAACAGTGTGGAAAATCCCCTCAGGCCTGCTCGCATTTGCACGCTTTTATGCGACATTGCCAAAATTCCATCGCTGTTCATTCTGTATGGGTTTGCAGGCTTTAGCTTGTTAGAATATTTGTTTGTTCTGAATCTCCTAACAACAACTATGAGGCAATTTCTGTAGCTGGAATCGACAATACTGCTCTGTTGTAGCTACATATTGATCACTTTGGTGTAAATCATCTGGTGATACAATGAGATACTAAATTTTATAAACCTTCTGTATGCCTATCTTTATACTTCAAAATACACTATTTCCTTCTATAAACAGCTGTGTAGTTTGAAACTTCCTAAAAGACTCAAACTTCGTTCTGGACTAGAACTGTAGTCTGAGACCTTCACTTTTCAATGGCATGTGTTCTTCCGAGTATCTGAGCACGATTTATGACACGCTCTCTAAGGAAAAGTCCCAGGTTCCAAGCCCCGGTCTAGTACGCAGTTTTAATCTGCCAGAAACTTTCAAATCAGAGTACCGTCCACTGCAGAATGAATATTCATTCTCGTACATAATTACATGTTATTGGTGTCTCTCACTTAAGGGGAGTACATATGGCGGAATTGGTCAAAAAGGGACATTTCCGGATTATTGTCTCTTATTAATATTTGATCTCTCCTGAATAATGCGATGCATTATTTGTCGAAAAATTCCAATTGGAAGTGTAGTTTTCATCATTTCAAAGTTAACAGTGTGTGTGTAAAATTATCCGGTCGTTCTGCACTGACTTGCCTAACTATCTTTATCTCTTGAACTATTCAATCTAGAAGGCTGTGGTTTGCAGCTATTTATTCCTTGAAATCATGTTAATGTTCGTGTTAAGAGTTTGGATGCACTGTGTAAACAGAAATGGCGGTATAGCACATGCATTTTGTTTATTTACTTTGTGGGTGTCATGATTCATAAGCTTTGAGCTGAAAACATAGTGGTTTGGTGTGTTGTTATACGCTCTTATACTTCTTTTCAACATGACGAAAAGAAACGGTTGTTTTAAGAAGCGACATTTCCATGGGAATCAGTATATCACAAAACCTGAATCCAGTGTTGATCCTGAAATAGATTTTTCACAGACCCGTGATAAGAACACGCCTACTAGTGCTTCGAAGAGGAAACTTGGAGACCATGAGGATTTATTTATTGGAAAAGATCAAAATAGTTTAGGTTATGTTCTTTTAGATTTCAGTGTGTTAGGACAAGTTTTGCAAGATGCTGTGTCATGTAAGGTTTGTGGTGGGCAAATTAGCATCTCTGAGGATTGGACTGGGCTGGACTGGCTAACAAACTTGATATTCAGTGCGAAGTTTGCAGGCTCTCGACATCATTTTGGACTTCTGAAAAGTGCAAGAATGACTTGTTTGAGTGCAATGTTAGATTCCTGCATGGAATGAGGTGCACTGGGAAAGGATTGACTGCAGCTGAAGTATTACGTGCAACGCTGAACTTGCGAAACCCACCAACCAGATCAAGTAAGTACACAGAAGCAGTTGGTGAATGTGTCAAATCTGTTGCTGTTGCTTCTATGAAAGCTGCTGCTAAAGAAGCAGTATAATTACACAACAGACATATCTGTGGAAGTTGATGGCACATGGCAGAAGAGAGGTCACACATCAAAAAAATTCAGTTGCAACTGTCACTAGTGTTGACACAGGTAAAGTTTTAGACACTGAAGTGCTAACTAAATACTGTCATCAGTGTAAATCAGTTGATGAAACAAATGAAAGCCATAAAACAAATTGTGCTAAGAATTATGAGGGAACTAGAGGGGGTATGGAGGCTAATGCAGTTGTTTCTATGTTCAGACGTTCACAACAGGAGAGAGATGTGTGTTACACTGAGTACTTGGGTGATGGTGATTAAAAAGCTTACAAATCAGCAGTGGAAAGCCAACCTTATGGTAATAACAGATTGTTAAGATTGAATGTGTGGTCCACCTTCAAAAACGGATTTGAACACGTCTCCAAAAGCTGAAGCAGACAAAAGGAAAGGAGAAGTTATCAGATGGAAGGCCTGTAAATGGTAAACGAAGACTTACAGACAAAAACATTGATTAACTCAAGCATTATTATGGAATGGCAATAAGAAAGAATAGACATGATCTACAAGGGATAAAACGAGCAGTGTGGGTTACATTCTTCCACAAATCTTCCGCTGACGATACACCTATACATGGTCTATGCCCCCTAGTGCTGATTCATGGTGCAAGTACCGCAAAGCTCAGGCAGCGGGTAGCGAGGAACGATTTAGGCACAAAAATAATCATACCATCTGCAGTGATGGAAGCTATTAAACCAATATATAGAGAATTAGCTGATCCAAACCTTCTTTCTAAATGTCTCCATGGTCGAACACAAAACCCGAATGAGTCTTTCAATAATTTAATTTGGACCCGCATACCAAAAAATGTTAGCACTGAATAGGGAATCATGGAGGAATTTTATAAGGGGACTATGCTCCAGACTGAACGCTGAAAGGCATAGTCAGTCTTAAATGATGATGATGATGATGATACCAAAAAATGTCTTTGTTGGCAGGAAAACTCTATGGTTGGGTGTTTGTGATGCTCCGATAACGTTTAATGATGGTATAAAGGGACGAATTGGGGTACTAGAGGAACTTGGTATCACTCCAGGTGCCAACACACTGCAAGCCTTTCAGCGAATGCATCGACTTAGGATCATGAAAGCCCAGCGTGCAGCAGAGAAAATGACTGAAGAAGCAAGAGGCAGGAAAAGAAGGAAGCTTCTAGGTTTGCAGGATAGTCAACAACAGGATCCAGATAATGCTGATTATGGGCCTGGCTGTTTCTAGAAACTGGCATGCCTCCATGTGTAAGTTAATATTAAATAAAATGTTTGAACTTGATTTGCCGGAAATGGCATTTTTAAAATTATTTGACCCATTATCTCAGGAACTATTACAGATACATATCTCTAATTTCCACTATGTTACCGCTTAGTACACTGCAGCTACTGAACCTCCCAAAACAAAACATCTCTACCTCTAACGGATTTTTACTTACGGAAGAAAAAGTGGACTTTTAAAAGAAAATATTGAACAACATTTTAAAAAAATTAGAACTAGCTAACTATTTCTCTGTACATTTTGATTCTGGTTCAGTAATCAGAAAAGGAGTGATACTATACATCCCAAAAATTTCAGGTCTCTGTCACAGGTTCTGAGATAATGAGTCATCAATATTGCAAATTTAACACTGTGTGTATAGGACATACGTACTCCCATTAAATAAGTTGACGATGAACGGAATAACGGGTTCCCTTACACACTTAGTTCGTTACCTTTCCGTAGTCTCAAAAACATTTTAATTTTTTACGTTACCTGGGTTTATAACAAAATATCCCTATAATTCAGTGATGTAATGATTTACAAAAGCGTGCGACTTCATTCATAGAGTCAAAATCCTTAGGAAAATTAAACCACTGGAGAATATTTATCGTCTTCCTATTTTTTATTTGCTAGATGATGGTAATTTATCAAAGAATGAATCTTAATTATGTACAATGGGAGACAAGCGTATTCGCAGATGCATCTCTGCCTGAGGCGGAGACGTACGTACTTTTTTCTGTATTTTGCCACACATGTGGCTTATGGTAAGTATTAAAATATCCTTCGTCTACGTGATATATTATTTAGTCTTTCCACTTAACGCTGGCATTTCGTAGCCCTTGGTGGAACACCATTGGTTAGTATGGTCAACAAAAGTGCTCAATAATTTTTCGTTCAAACCGAACACAACAGCACTCTAAGTTTGTATTTGAACAGAACTATACTACATAATCCTGCATACTTCAGAATTGAAATATTTTAGTTATCTGGTTGTTGGTAGCAAGGTAAAGTCTTCTCAAAATGGTTACACTACAGTACATTGGAAATATTCACAATAGCACTTCATGTGGACAAAAGTATATTGATGCCGACTACTGCTCTTTCTGAAAAGCTCCGCATTTGCCAACAACATGTAGGGCTCAGTTTTATTACCACCACACCGTTACACTTTGGGAAGGCTTCCAGTAATCCCTGGCACACTAAAACAAAAATTTGTTTCCATCATTCCTGAAATATTGTTAACACATGTTGCCATCGTTTTTATTCAGATAATCTGCCACGCTGTTCACACTCTCGTTCAAGTTGGGGCTTCAAGCGGTACAGGTTAGCAAACCTTAATGATCTTCAAAATACAAGACAATAATATGGCTGCGAGATATGCCATGCTCTTATACGAAAGGACTGCATTATGGTTTATTAATCCATTTTAAAGACATTTACATTTAGTTTGCAGTCAACAAAAGACGGGATCCATGCACAGATCAAGAAGAAGAGCCGCAGTCCATCATAGCATCTCTGCAGTAATTCGTTATCGCGCTCGCGGACTCTGGTATGCATGACTTACTAGACATCTGCCGGGTTCACTCACCCATCTATCACGTTAGGTATGTATTGTAACTCGTCACTAAGTAGATCAACCTTCAGCTGCTCCAACATTGGACTCCAATCGGTATTGTGTAAAAACAGCTGAAGCTTTCCAGATAAAACTGACGTTTTTAACAACTACATCTTTAGCTATATATTTATTTATTTCTCAATAGTCACCATGACAACGAACACATTTCCACCGACGAGAGACCATTTTACTGATATCATCACTGCAGAATATTTGATTTTGTTGATGAAGCTACAACCTTACCTGTGCTTGTACCTCTTCATCACTGCTGAAGTGAAGTCCTCAAAGGTGTTCTTCGAAACAGATGAAAATCGGATGGGGCCAAGTCGGGACCCTATGGATAATCGACTACACTAAACCCAAGGTAACGGACTGTTGCAGATGTCGCAATCCTCGTGTGCGATCCGGTATTGTCATGCTGAAGAAGGGGGTGTTCATGTGAGGACGAAGTGTCCGAACTCGAAATTCGATTACAGCACTCTATTTCTCACGCATCGACATGGTTACATTATACTACGCCATGTTACACGCTGCAGTTCTGAGTCCTCTAGCGGCAGATTACTGTAAATGCGTAGACATGAAAAATAAAGATTTTTCTGTGGCTTTCGTAAAGCCATTCAGCTAAATTCGGGATGGATCTTTGGTAAGAAACACACTGAATTTCTTCCGCATATTTATCCATTTCGACCCCGTGATCCGTCCCTAATTACTTTGTTACAGCCAGGACGCTCAAGCCTAGTGCTACTTCTTCCTTTACATTTCTTCGTACGTAAATAAGAGCGTTGCTTTTGCCCACTCCAAGCGGCATTGAGCATAACGCCTCATGGTCTGCAAGCAGTGCAACCGTTAACCGGAGTTTTACTGTTTTTCTATACCGACTTTCGTACGTGAGCTGCGCTGGAAGGCAGGTGGTTTGGGGTTTCTATCGCAAACTTTTTCAGTCTGCCAGGTAAGTTATTTGGTTTAATGATGTAGTCTTCACAAATTATAGCTAAAAATGGAGATGGTCGCAATTTAAACCCGTCAGATAAAATGCTGAGATGCTCAGCCGTGTAAGGACCAAACAATCATGTCAATCACACAATTATGTCCATTAACTGATTCTGGCAAAAGAAACGTAACTGCAGTATCTGCGGATCTTGACGTCAAATAGAGTAAGTTCAGTGGCATGTCTGGAGAGCTACAAAAACATACTGTATATGAAACACTGGTTGTAGGTATCGCAGTACTTACCTTTACCGAGGTTGCCATCCACAACAGAATAAGTAAAAGCCGGATTGTCTGTATGCTCCACATTCTTCTGCGGCTGATCCACACCGTAACATCGGTCAGTAATTCTACAGCAGATAGGCACGTCTGTACGACGGTTGAGTGAGGAATGTATTGGGTAGGGAGAGAGGGAGAAGAGAGATCGGAAGATAACATTCATTTCGCTCTCCTGCAGTAATAGATTGTCAGACTTTAATTACGTGATTACTTTGTGAAAAGTTTCATGTCGAGAACAGGTGACAGGAGATATCGATAAGCTATTTACAGTCCACTGATAATAAGATGTTCAGCGGTAGGAGTATTAGCTCGCCTTTATGCCATAGAACGAGGTGAAAACAGTGAAATCCTTACTGCAAAGACAAAATATGTCAGGCGAAACCGTTGCAGTAAAGAACTGCAGGAATCAGAATGTCATAACACACAGCAACACACTAGATGTGTTTGCTTCGGTTCATAAAAAGTATCCATTGCACAAGTAAGCATCTTACAATCTCTCTACGTGAGACTACCATATGTTTGTACGTCAAAGCTGAATTTTGCTGGTTTTTCACATACGACTTTTTTTAGCTTTTGTTGTGGTCTTTTACACTAAACATGTGCAAAAGGTTCCGAACTTTCTATGTTCTATTTGAACAATTCTTCTTAGATATGCACAGACACTTTAGCACATTTTTGTACTTCTGATACCGCACTGACTATATTCGTTGTTTAAACAGTCAATAAATATTCTTTACATAGTTTACATACATGTAAACCCATCGTTAGCAATACTTAGATGAGTATCATGTCAATATTTATTACATGTGAAATGTAACGGTTGAATTGAGTATCCTCAGTATTTTATCTACATTTCATTGCGGTAACGAAGCTGCTGCCTGTGGCTTTAGGAATAGCCTCTTGGTCCTGCGTCTTTCACAGTTTTGCAGTAGGACTATTTGATACTGCAATTTTATAAATGTTAAATTATGACTTAACTGTTATTCCTGAGATATAACAGTGTCATTGTGAGGTTTTTATTACTGTAAAAGTTCTTACAAACATGAACATAAACCTAGTGAGGTAGCGATTTTTGCTGATTTGGTTTTCAGTTGGAAGACTGGTTTGATGCAGATGTCATGTTGGTCTATCCTCTTCATGCAATTCCATTTCTACATAACGACGTAGATCCACGAGAAACTGCTTCCCAACATTTGTCTCCAACTCTGAATCGACCATTCCTTCATGCCTTACGATGTCCTATCCATCAGTCCTTACTTTTGTTCACATCGTGATAATGGCTATTTTCTCCTTTTTTTTTTTTTTTTTACTTACCTCAGTACTTATTCGATCAAACCGCTTAATCTTCAGCTTTCTCCTGTACTGCCTGTAGTACCACACTTCAAAAACGTCTTTTCTCTTTTTATCCTACCGCTTATTTTCCATGCTTCACTTCCACATAAAATAACAAACTTGATAAGCAATTTCTGAAAAGTATTCTTAACACTTAAATTTGCATTTGATCTTAGGGTGAGCCAGAAGTCAGTTGTCGAAAATTCGTTTGGTGCAGTAATACGAAGTGAATCTTTCTTAGGGTTCTTCTTATTTTCTTAATATTTCTTCATTTTCTCCCCGAAGACCTTCTTTCTTTCTTCGGTCGACTTTGGTCGGTATGGTTTTGGATTCGTCTCTGGAATAACCTCCCAATTATCAGTTTTTCTTCTGAATGTCTCCCTGTGTGATGCGTTTGTTACGTCAGTTTTTGCTTTTGTCAAATCCTTCTTAACTTCAGTTACCCAAAGTATTGATGCTTTAAGGGATGTCACATTGACCAATAGACGTTTAGTTGTATGTTTGCGAGTAATCAGTCTAGGTGTCCATAGAACTTCATTCGTCTCTTTCTGATATCAGTTTCGATGTTTGTTACCTTTTCTGTTGTCTCGATGGTTTTTAGTCTGTATCCATCTTGTGCCTATCGTGGTTCCAGAATTTTTCTAGTAGTCTTTCTCTCCGAAACTTTCCTGGTAGATTAAAACTGTGTGCAGGACCGAGATTCGAACTCGGGACCTTTGCCTTTTGCGGACAAGTGCTCTACTTTCTGAGCTATCCAAGCACGACTCACGCCCCGTCCTCACAGCTGTACTTCAGCCAGTACCTCGTCTCCTACCTTCCAAACTTTACAGAACCTCTCCTGCGAACTTTGCAGAACTAAAACTTCTGGAACAAAGGATATTGCGGAGACATGGCTTAGCCACAGCCTGGGGGATGTTTCCAGAACGAGATTTTCACTCTGCAGCGGAGTGTGCGCTGTTATGAAACTTTCCTGGCAAATTAAAACTTTGTGCCGGACCGAGACTCGAACTCGGGACGTTGCCTTTCGCAGGAAAGTGCTCTAACTTCTGAGCTACTCAAGAACGACTCACGCTCTGTCCTCACAGCTTTACTTCCGCCAGTACCTCGTCTCCTACCTTCCAAACTTCAGAGAATCTCTCCTGCGAACCTTGCAGAACTAGCACTCCTGGAACAAAGGATATTGCGGAGACATGGCTTAGCCGTAACCTGGCGGATGTTTCCAGAATGAGATTTCAGTCTGCAGCGGAGTGTGCGCTGTTATGAAACTTTCGCGGAACATTAAAACTATGTGCCAGAACGAGACTCGAACTCGGGACCTTTGCCTTTTGCAGGCAATTGCTCTACCTTCTGAGCTACCCACGCACGACTCGAGTTCGAGTCTCAGCCCGGCACACAGTTTTAATCTGCCAGGAAAGTTTCATAACAGTGCACACTCCACTGCAGAGTGAAAATCTCATTCTGGAATCTTTCTCTCTACTTTCTTAATTGGCTTGTAACTCTAGTTTTCGATTCAATGAGGGTGTTTCACTTGCATAGGTTACTGTCAGTTTGACTGTTGTAGTGTCTGATTTTAGTGCCTTTTCACAGGCATTTTTTGTTATACAAATGTGAAACAAGTCTGGACGTTTTCTTGTTTTCTACAATCTGCTGTTTTTTTGTGCTACTTTTTCAATTCACTTTGGTTCAATAATTTCACCGAGGTACTTAAAGTGTTTGACTCTGTTGTTTTCACCATCATTTGTTTTAAGTTTTGGAATATCTAACTTGGAACACATGCATTCAGTCTTCTCAAAGGAGATTTGCACATTCTTTGAGGGTCTCGATTTGTTTTACTGCTGTTTCTTCTCTGTCAGTTAGAATCACCAAGTCATCTGCAAACGCTAAGTATGGAACGTTCAATTTTCCTTGACCTCTTCCTAGTTCGCTTGGCTTTCAAAAGTTTTGTTTTCTTATTTCTGTTGCCCATTCTTTTGTTGCTTATTATTAGAAACATAGAACTACTAGCAGAGTTCATGGAACCTACAAAATATGATCAAAGTGGTTTTCATGCTGTTCCAAGTAAACACTGCTTTTTCAGCACTGATTTGCATATTTCGCCATAAATCTTCTAGGATGGTAGGTTTTTCAAGTTCTGATTGGATTCGTTCCTTCAAATAAAATATCGTCAATCTTGATGGAATAAACCTCATATTTTAGTATACTCCAGACTGAAAAATCCATGGGTTTGAGATAGTGAAAACAATTCAGTATTATTCCGTCTGCCAATCTGTTCCTCAAAGTTTTCAAATAAGACCTTCAGAAAACTATCCTGTCACCAGGGCAGTTTTCCAAACGGCTGCAGATATTCAGAAAGTGGACTATTTTGTAGTTGTAACAATGCTTCTTGAAGGACGTCTAGGTAATTTACAGGCCTGTCAGTGCCATTAAAAAAATTAAGTCCGATTAGCCCACTGCTGAAAATCCCTGCCTATATGTTCGGGGCAGGAGACTTCGGCTGTTTGTAGGATTATGTACAGCACACAGAATTCCATAATATTATGCCTGTCCAGATCATCTTCATTTAGGCTTTGAAGTAAAGAAGACCTATAGGTCTTAAATTTCTGCTTTTTCTGGATCCTCCGTAAGCTGCTTCTTGCTATCTCATACTCCTTCGATGCTTTTCCTTGGGGGATCGCCGGCGACTGCACAAAACACTGCGTGACAAGATTAGGTTCTCTTCTGCGATAATAGACTTAGGCCTACCTGAATGATGAAGCTACCGACTTTGTCTGTTGAAATCTTAAATTTAGTTTGCGAATATCTCGTCTTCTTTGAAAACTTTCCACAAACAAATCACAAACCCCACTGTAATGACGAGACAATAATACGATTTTATGATGAAGAGCTCTGTCATGCTGATAGCCAACATGAAAAGTCTGCATGCTGGTTTATTAAAGCTTTTTATAGACATATACATTTGATTTGCCATCAATAAAAGAAGGGATCCACTGTCAATCAATGAAGAAGAGAAGCAGACCGCCATGTTGCAAAAACAAACACATGCTGTTCTGTAGTTAACTTCCAATTCATTGTTTCTCAGATAACAACAAACAACATAAACCTCAAACTAACACATGTACTATGTATTAGTCAAGATCACAACTGACTACCACTTTGCTAGGTCAAACAAATTATAGGGATCTGTAGTGACACTTGACTTTTTGTCCATGCCATATTCCTCTTTTTCAGAAAAGATAGTCCTGCTGCTGCCTGCCTACAGTTTTATATAATTTCTACTTCGACCGTTTTACTACTTTTAGTGTCTTATTCTCTCAGAATCATAGGACCTAATTATACAACACTCAATTAGTTTTCCGACTTGAATTGTGTCTATTTACAGATGAGTGTTATTTGTTTTCCATACCACAACACTTAGATGTTATTTTTTCCTTCAAATTTAATAAAAGCCCTTGAAATAGTTTGATACAATCTGATAATCTCAGTTATGCTTTTTTAAGGAATCCATTCTTAAATACTGGAATGGAACATTTTCATTAAGGTATTGCCTATTGATTAACTGAATCCCACTAACAACATTTACGTTTTGCCAGATTAGAAATATATCAATCCAAATTGACTTATTATTCTATATATTATTGATATTGTAATACCACATTATCCCGAAACATTTATGCAGAATCTAGAGCAGCCGAGCTGCAGTTCTGCACCTCTCGCAGTTAACTATAGAGCATGGCCTACTCATTGCAGCATAAACTCAGTCGATGGGAGAATAAATATTCGCAAACACTACCCAAGTCAACCTGCTGATGAGCATCAGAAGGAAGAACTTATTACTACTTTCTGTTTATCAAATACATCATTTTCATGTGAACTTGCAAAATCTAATTTTAAAGGAATATAAAATAGTAGCAACTAGTTACGAAAAGAATGAAGATGTACTAAGAGCCAAACACCTCGTAGTTAACTACAGTGCAGTGCATGTCTCATTTGCAGCAATAATGCAGTCGATGGGAGATTAAATGTTCGTAAACATACACATACATCAACTTGCTAATGAAGAACAGAAGAAACGACTTGTTACTACATTATGTACATCGAAAAGGTTATTTCCATATGACTTTGCAGAACATATTTCTTAAAAATATAAAACAGTAAGAAATTCTTATCAAAAAAAGATGTATTAATTTTCCCACAACCCATAGACAATTACGATGCCGTACAAGCCTCATTTGCCCACATCTCGTGGTCGTGCGGTAGCGTTCTCGCTTCCCACGCCCGGGTTCCCGGGTTCGATTCCCGGCGGGGTCAGGGATTTTCTCTGCCTCGTGATGGCTGGGTGTTGTGTGCTGTCCTTAGGTTAGTTAGGTTTAAGTAGTTCTAAGTTCTAGGGGACTGATGACCATAGATGTTAAGTCCCATAGTGCTCAGAGCCATTTGAACCCATTTGAACAAGCCTCATTGGCAGCAAAAATTCAATCAATAGGAAATTAAAAGTTCTTAAACATTTACATACATCATCCTGCAGACGAAGACCGGACGGAGGAACTTCTTCTATAGCCCTATATCAAAGAGGTCAAATTCATGCCAACTAGCAGAATCTATTTATTAACCCTCATGTAGATGACAATCGTTATCCACGTGATTTTCTTGCTCCATTTTGACTGACTGAACTAGTTTCAGTTCTCGCCATTTTCAGTACCTTCCCATTAACTCTCCATCTGTTAGCTTCGCCATCACTGTCTCTCAGTTTCCCTTGGTTGAATTGTTTATGAAACAACATTATAGCTTGTATGTCACTTGTTATCCACGCAAGCACTACAGCTACAATCTGAAACTGTATATTAGTTACTTCACTACTTTCTTAGATTCAATCTAATTTACATATGCGTA
Source organism: Schistocerca serialis cubense (assembly GCF_023864345.2). Classification (NCBI taxonomy): domain Eukaryota; kingdom Metazoa; phylum Arthropoda; class Insecta; order Orthoptera; family Acrididae; genus Schistocerca; species Schistocerca serialis. The sequence goes on along the minus strand of NC_064641.1, from coordinate 431,908,176 downwards.
ATTTTATGTGCATAGAAATTAATTACATTTAATTTGCTTTTTTTCCTAGAACACCTACCTACAAACAGAAAATATACTCTATACTTTCAGCTGAGTTTAGTAGAGATCCTGGTGTATAGGTTGTAATACTACTTTTTGTGTTTTGTGTAAAACATTTGTGTAAAGATTGCGACCATAGAGTTGATGTTTGTATTTGTGTTATCTGTGTAATGAAAGAAAGCGCAGTTTTCAAATTTTGTAAAAGCAATTAGGAGAGACTGGCTGTTTGTACTTATCTTCCTACTATCTACCTCCATAATAAAAGCATCTTGGGCTGTAGTTGTAATAATTACATAATATACTAACGGATTTTGAATTACTTACGTGCTGTTTTATTATCTGTTAACCTGCTCACATGTTTCAATTCATTATTCATTGTGCCAAGAGTTTCACTTTTCAGCATTTCTATCAGGGAAGATGCAAGATTTCGATGTAATACCGATCAGTCATTTGCGTGATTTTATTACTAATTTCCAACTCCCATTCTTATTCACTATATGTGCAGTATGTGAAGTCTTTCAGAAAAGAAGTCCGAGGTTTTCAAACCAACCATACAGCACACAGGGTCTATGAAATTGCGATTTGCAAGTGACATCAACTAAAATTCAACCAGTCCACATCCTCTGTTGCACAGCTCCCAACATCAATCTCGAACCACAGTCTTCATACTGGTAACGGAATTCTAGAATATTTGAGCTGGCGGAGGAGGAAGCGCCGACTTACACTGGCGACTCCGTCCACGCAATTATTAAATAAGGCTAATTGCATGTAATTGCCATTCTTTTCAATCAACTAATTGTCTATTTCATGATCGCTCAAAGTATTATTGCTTCAACGTAAAATAAACAAAACCTGAACTTGAAACATATAGAAAGAAAGTGAAAGCATAAAGGAAATTAAAGGAAATACAGTGATAAGCATGACCACTGCCCACTGCGACATTGTGGGCCTCATGGTGGCATTCTGGGCACGTGAAGCTGTAACGAAAGTATGCAAGCGAAGCAGACAAGAACAGCCAAGAGAAAAGCTGCAAATGGAGAAATCCATGGAAATAAGCGACTTTGACGAAGGGCAGATTATTATTACGCAGAGCCTGTGAACGAGTATCTCTAAAACGGCGAAGCTGGTCGAATTTTCGCGTGCCACTGTCGTCATCATCTGCGGAAAGAGGTAGAAGAGCATTGAAGCTATCACTAGGCGCTAAATGTTTGAACCACGACTCTTCACAAAACGTGGGGTTCAGAGGCTTGTCTGCTCTATAAAGTAGGATAGATCTCTGCCGAAAGAACACAATGGTGGTGCACGCACGAGTATTTCGGAGTACACTGTTCATCTTGGAAGTCCGCAGCAGATCAGCCCTATGCCTGCCTTCATGTGTTGACCCAACGACATCATAGTTACAAATGCAGTGGGCACGGGACCATCGGAATTCGACTGTCGATCAATGGAAACGTGTCGGCTCTTCGGATGAATCACATTTCTGATACACTAATACGATGGTCGTCCCCACAAACGCCGTCATCAGGGTGAAAAAAATGCTTCAAATTGTGGTGTCACCGCCAGACACCACACTTGCTAGGTGGTAGCTTAAATCGGCCGCGGTCCATTTAGTACATGTCGGACCCGCGTGTCGCCACTGTGTAATCGCAGACCTAGCGCCACCACCAAGGCAGGTCTCGTGATACGAGAGAGCACTCGCCCCAGTTGTACGAGAACCTAGCTACCGCCCAGTGGTACGAGAACCTAGCTACCGCCCAGTTGTACGAGAACCTAGCTACCGACCAGATGTACGAAGCCTTTCTCTCATTAGCCGAGAGACAGAATAGCCATCAGCTAAGTTAATGGCTACGAACTAGCAAGGCGCCATTTGTATCAGTGCCTATAGCTTACGAGTATTCAAGAGAGATGTATTCCAAGGACTAATAAAAAGATAAGTAATAAGCATCTACATACTTTTCTTCTTATTCATTATAAGTTCTCATGTTCCAGACTTCACGCCCGTCTGCTTTAGCCGTGCGTGCCCTATCGGCTACAGCGTTAGTGTAGCTTGCATTTTCAGCCATCTAAACTTCACGGTGTCGGCCCAGCTACCGACACAACATTTATTGGCGACGAGCAAAAGAGTTTGTATTAATTCGTTTGCAACATTGGCGACGATTTAAAGTGTTCTGATTGCTTACATTTAATTGTGTCATGGCTTCGCCACATTCTCCAGATGTACTGTCCGAATTTTATCGCTTGCAGAATCAGCAGACGCAGGCGTTACTGGATGCCCTTGGACAGCTCGTCCAGGGTCAACGTGCGCTGCACACCGATGCGGCCGCCGCCGCTTCTTCGCTACCGCTGCCAATAAACGCTGTTGCACCTCCCTTTCGACCATACGTGGCAGCCGATGAGACCTGGCAAGAGTGGTCTCGCCAGTTCAACTTTCACCTCGCTGCCTACAGAATTCAAGGTAAAGAGCGGCAGCCGTTTTTGCTTTCTTGTGTCGGTGTGTCCACATACCGTGTGATAGTGAAATTGTTTCCCCGACGCGACGTAGCAACTTTGTCCTACGAGGAAATTTTGTCTGCATTAGATGCCTATTTCAAAGAAACAGTTAATGTGGTTGCAAAACGGTATACGTTCTTTCGTACAAAACGTACGGCCGGTCAAACTAATAGGGAGTGGGTAGCAACATTGCAAGGACTTACTAGGGACTGTGCCTTTGAATGTGACTGTGGTCTTTCTTATTCAGATACAATGGTGCGTGATGCAATTGCACAGAACGTTTCTGATGTTCGCATACGGGAGCAAATTTTGAAACTAGTTAATCCCTCCCTTCAACAAGTGATAGACATATTGGATAGACAGGACACACTTGACTGTGCTCAGGAATCTTTTGAAACTTCGCCAGCCGTGTGTAACATTAACCGGCCCGCTGGACGCGCTGCGCGGCCCGGTAACCGGGCCTTGCGCACGTCGACACAGCGACCGCCGCGTGCTAAGCCAGGTGTGCCGCGCCAGCCCACAAATGCAGTGAAATCATGCCCGCGGTGTGCTACTAGACATTCGCGTGAACATTGCCCGTCACGCCAAGCTATTTGCTTTTTCTGCAATATGAAAGGACATGTTCAAAGTGTTTGCCAGAAAAAGCTCAGATCAGACAATCACAATCATTCCAGGCCCTTTGCTTCGCGCCGGAATCGAACCCAGGACACTCAGGCTCGTGGACCTTCGCCTATGGACATTCATGTCGTTAATTCCGCTTCGTCCAGTGATACTTTCTCTAACAGTAACTGTGTTCGTCCCACAAAAACTGTGCGTCGACGTCGCCGGAAATCACGTCAATTAGCAAGTGATTCTGTACCAGTGTCTGTTCCAATTGCACAAAACAGTCGCTCTTGTCGTCAGCAGAACAATAAACTTTTTGTGGACTTAGACTTTGAAGGCAAAGTGATACCATTCCAGCTCGATACCGGAGCTGCAGTTTCATTGCTCAATCACGACACGTACAAACAACTGGGCAAACCTCCGTTGCGTTCCGCAAATGTTAAGCTAACTACATATTCCGGACAGAAAATTCCTGTGTTAGGACAGTGCAGCCTTCTTGCAACATACAAGGGACAAACAAAACTTGTGTCATTTTACGTTCTTCGTTCTTCTTCTGCAGTGAACTTGTTTGGTCTAGACTTGTTTCAGTTGTTTAACATGTCTATTGTAAATCAGGTCCTATCAGTGAATCAGACTGTGCCTTCAGACAGTGTTTCTCGCTTATGTGACGAATTTGCAGACATTTTTGCACCGGGCTTAGGTTGCGCTAAAAACTATGAAGCACATTTAGAACTGAAGGTAAACGCGCAACCGAAATTTTTCAGGGCGCGCAATGTTCCCCACGCATTGCGTGATGAGGTCGCAAGAACGTTGAACAATGTAGAATCACAAGGTGTGAGTGAATGTGCGCAATGCCTCTTCCATTTCAGCTCCGCTTCATCGCTTACGCCGTAAAGGTGTTCCGTTTCTCTGGACGACCGAATGCGAACGCGCCTTTCGCCAGTTGAAATCGGCGTTGCTTTCTAATACTTGCCTTACGCCATTCGATCCCCAGAAACCCCTTTTGTTGATGGTAGATGCATCGGATTTCGGGATCGGTGCTGTGCTTGCGCACAAAGTTGGCTCCCATGATCGCCCTATTGCCTTTGCGTCCAAATTGCTATCGTCTGCGCAACGAAATTATTCACAGATAGAGAAAGAAGCTTTGGCTCTCGTGTTTGGTGTTACTAAGTTCCATGATTTCTTGTATGGTCGTCACTTTACCATCATCACAGACCACAAACCTTTGACATCGCTTTTTCATCCGACCAAGCCTGTACCTCCACGTACAGCGCAGAAATTCATTCGCTGGTCTATTTTCCTCTCGCAGTACCGCTACGATATCTTGTATCGGTCCACTGCTAAGCACGGAAACGCCGATGCGTTGTCCCGTTTGCCTGTTGCTGAGGATAAAGCATTCGATTCTTCCGAACTTGCTTGCATGTTCATTGATTCGGCAACCGATGAAGTGGTCGAATCGTTTCCGATTGATTTTCGTCGTGTCGCTACAGCCACAGCTGCTGACCCTGTCCTTGCTACTGTTTTACGTTTTGTTGCTACGCAATGGCCTTTGTCAAAGTCTCGGATCGAGGATCCGTTGGTTCGCCGATTTTTTGCTCACAAGGAGAGACTTTTTGTTCGACGTGGTGTTTTGTTGTTGCGTTCTGATAATGATCAGTCCAGAGTCGTGGTCCCACGTTCGTTACGGTCCTCGGTTTTACGGCTTCTTCACCAAGGACATTGGGGTATAGTGCGAACGAAACAACTTGCTCGTCAGCACTGTACTTGGTTCGGAATCGATGCTGCGATTACGAATATGTGTTCTTCGTGTCCGGCGTGTGCCGAACAACAGTCCGCACCGCCGCGGAAAGTCTTTGCGTGGCCAAACGCCACTTCCCCTTGGCAACGCTTGCACATTGATTTTGCTGGTCCATTCTGGAATGCTCGATGGTTGGTTCTGGTCGACGCCTTCAGTAATTTTCCTTTTGTTGTCCGGATGTCTTCCACGACGTCCTCCGCCACCATCCAAGCGTTGTCTGCTATCTTTTGCATTGAAGGTCTTCCGCAGACTATTGTTTCCGACAATGGCCCACAATTCATGTCCGCAGAATTTCAGTCATTCTGCCAGGCCAATGGTATTCAACATCTGACATCCGCGCCGTTTTCGCCTCAGTCCAACGGTGCCGCTGAACGATTGGTCCGGACTTTCAAGTCACAGATGTTGAAATTGAAAGAGTCGCGTTCTCGGGAGGACGCATTGTTGCTCTTTTTGTCTTCGTATCGCTCTCAGCCCCGAGATGGTCGCTCGCCGGCTGAGTTGCTCCACGGTCGTCCTCATCGCACCTTGATGTCTTTGCTGCATCCGCCGCATCAGGTTCCTGTGCAGCGGCAGACTCCTGCTTTTGCTCCAGGCGACGTTGTATTTTATCGCAACTATCGAGGTTCACGGCATTGGCTCGCAGGGCGCATTCTTCGCTGCCTCGGCCGCGCGATGTATTTGGTTTTGGGGGCCTCTGGTGAGGTGCGTCGGCATCTCAATCAGCTGCGCCTCTGTCGTCGCTCGGGTTCTGCCGCTCCCCGTCTGCTTTCAGCGACGGTGCCGTCCGGTCAGCGCCCTGGGGACCCATCTACTGGCTCGCCTCATCCCCAGGTGTTACCGACGATGCCTTCCATTTTGCCCCATGGCGACGCGCCGCCGCCGCCGCAGCAGCAGCAGCCGCCGCCGCCGCCGCCGCTTGTTTTCCCGCCGGCGCCGCCCACATTCGACGCTTCGTTGCAGCCGCCAAGCGCCTCCCAGGGTCACGCGCCGCCGATCGCTTCCCGTGACCAGCTGTCCTCCGCCATGGAACTCCCGCCCGCTCCGGACCACATGACGTCATCGCGCGTCGGCTACCCCGACGCAATGGAGGTTGATCATTCGGTCCCTCCTGTCTCTTTACGGGCGCATACACCGCATGTTGACGTGCACCCTGGACTAGTTTTTCAGGCGTTTCCTAGCTCCCCTCGGACCGAATGGCCGGGTGCGGGTGGCACAGCCTCGCCTGTTGTTAGGCTCCCCACCTCGTCGCATACGTCAACATGGGGTCCTCCCCTCGGCGGGCGGAAGCCTTATCACACGACCGTTCGCCGATTTGCGGGGGAGGAATGTGGTGTCACCGCCAGACACCACACTTGCTAGGTGGTAGCTTAAATCGGCCGCGGTCCATTTAGTACATGTCGGACCCGCGTGTCGCCACTGTGTAATCGCAGACCTAGCGCCACCACCAAGGCAGGTCTCGTGATACGAGAGAGCACTCGCCCCAGTTGTACGAGAACCTAGCTACCGCCCAGTGGTACGAGAACCTAGCTACCGCCCAGTTGTACGAGAACCTAGCTACCGACCAGATGTACGAAGCCTTTCTCTCATTAGCCGAGAGACAGAATAGCCATCAGCTAAGTTAATGGCTACGAACTAGCAAGGCGCCATTTGTATCAGTGCCTATAGCTTACGAGTATTCAAGAGAGATGTATTCCAAGGACTAATAAAAAGATAAGTAATAAGCATCTACATACTTTTCTTTTTATTCATTATAAGTTCTCATGTTCCAGACTTCACGCCCGTCTGCTTTAGCCGTGCGTGCCCTATCGGCTACAGCGTTAGTGTAGCTTGCATTTTCAGCCATCTAAACTTCACGGTGTCGGCCCAGCTACCGACACAACACAAATGGCTCTAAGCACTATGGGACTTAACATCTGAGGTCATCAGTCCCCGAGACTTAGAACCACTTAAACCTAAGTAACCTAAAGAGATCACACATATCCATGCCCGAGGTAGGATTCGAACCTGCGACAGTAACAGCAGCGTGGTTCCGGACTGAAGCACCTAGAACTGCTCGGCCACAGCAGCCGGCTTCATAAGGGTGAACGGCGGCTCGAAACGTGCAGCGCGCCACGGACGCAGGCTGGAGGGAGCAGTATTATACTTATTACACTACGGGAGCCATTTTCCTGCGCCTACATACGACCTGTGGTTGTAATCGAAGACACGCTGACTGCTGCGAACCACCTGCATCTCTTCATGCTTGAGGTCTTCCCCGACGGTGATGTCATCTTTCAGCGGTATAACTGTCCGTGTCTCGGAGGCAGAACCGTATTACGTTGGTTTCAGGAGCATGATAGCAAACTCACGTTGATGTCTCGGCCACCAAATTGCCTGATGTAAATCCTATGGCACCCATCTGGATTGCTATCGGGCGCCATCACGGTGTCCACAAAGTAGAGGCCCATTATTTACGAGAATTACATGAATTGTTGGTAGACACCCAAGGCCATATGCTCACAAATCTACCAGCAAACTGTCTGATCCCTGTTACGCAGAATAAGTGATGCATTTCGTTCCAAAGATAGACAAAAGGGATATGAAGAAGGTAATAATAATGTTTCAGCTCATCAGTGTATAAGGAAAAAAATACCAAAAGCAACCTGGAACCAAAATGAGGGCATTCGAAGTAAGAGAACATTTATTACGGCGCTTGGGTCTAAACAATACGTAATTTACCTGGTATGTACGGAAACAGGAGATAATATGGAGCTTTTCCAAGTAGTTCGCAATTTAAATTTAAAGCACAGCAGCAGAAATATGTTGGGCTGGTGTACTTCAATCAAAACGTTTCATATTAGAATTAAGTTATAAAGATGTTTAGAACAACTGCAAAGTAAGTCGTTATTTTATTATGAATACACCATTCAGTTTCGATCTTTGCAGTCCCAGACAAATATTGTGTCTCATATTTTGTGCAAAGACGTCATTAAATGAAGGGAGAGAGGTGAAGCTGTGCCAAAACTTAGAGTTATTCCTAATTATGTAAATCTGATAGCATGTCATAAAATAGTTCTGATTTTAAATTTTCGTGCTTAAGAATAAAATTATGTATTAAATGCAGAGTGAAAATAGTGTAATGCAAAATGAACATGTAAATACTTGTTTGGTGTTTTGATAAGCGTTGTAGTTCCATTGCATAGAGTTTTTTTTAATTGCACGAATTATGAAATTATTGGTGATAAATGTGTGTAAAGTTATACAATGCATTTAGGTTTAAGTATTTAAATCTTGTAAAAATTGTAAACGATTTGTGGCCATGTTTGGGAATTATTTTGATTAATGTAGTGTCATGTGACCCGACTCAGGACTGGAGATATGAGCGGGAAAATTGGGTCTTTGGTAGTTGTCCGTTATGGTGGTAGGTTTGGAGTAGCTAAGTGCCACGAGTGTAAGCATGGCCACCAGCGTATGAGAATAAACTGTGAAGGAACAACGTGAAAGTGTGTAAGAGCAAGACAATAAATCATGTGTACGAATTGCACAGATTATTATTTATCCAGATCGGATTTATTTGTGAACTTTAGTATGGATGGCCACAAAGTTAGAAGTGTTTCTTTTTTAAAAAAAAATACGTTTCAATCTGAACTTGTATAGCGTACCTCATTTTGCGCAAGGTGGACAATTGTGTATTCAGTTCACTGCTGTTCAAAGGCTAGACTCAGTATTAGGGGCGCAAATGCGACTATTCACTACCAGCCCCCTTTGCAGATGAGCCACGTGAAAAATAGATAGTGAACGAGCTCGAGTACAGTTGCAAGTGGGGGCTCAGCCGGGATAAGAATTTGTTCTCTGTTCCATAATATTTCGGAATCAGGTGTCCATCAGATGTTTAGGATTTTGAACAGTCAGTGTGGGGGCTCTCAGTTAAATCAGTGCATTAGCAGTAGTGGCGTGTTTGTGACAAGATACGTACTGCACCTTGGTTACGCCAGTATAAGACCACCACGATTATGAGGCAGTCATTTACACATCCTGGTGAGTTGACCATGCGTTACCATGGGCATCAAACATGCGCAGTCTTCCGTGCCACATCCACATGTTGCCGCTAATTAAACCGTCATCCGTGCCGCATCCCCGTGTTGCTGCGGGTAACACCATTGTCCATACCGTGTCCATGTGTTGCTGCAGGTAAAGCAGTCGACGAAGCTGTATCCACGTGCTGCCAACGATCAACGCCGTCGTCCATGCCACCGAGCAACACGTCTACATGCTGCCAGGGGCCCACACAACGTTTTCTCACTCCTGACCGAGTTTACTGCGTGTCCACGCCGCCGACTATGGTTCATTGCATAGCTGTGCAGCCGACGCTGACTGCAGACATCTCGTCACACTAGGATATAAAAGATAAGTAGAGCCAGCAGCTACATTCCAAAATTATGCCCTTTCATTAGCAATGGCCGATGAGACGCGTGAATCTCAAAGTGAAGGCGAATCAGTGGATGTTAGGAGTAACTGTAGTAGACAAAAATAGGGACTATAAAAACTGAAATAGTTGGAGAAATGGATTCAAAAATAGGGGATATGGAATTGAGGGTTAGCGATAAAATAATGACATTGAGTGATTGGGTATCCCGTGCGAAATTACATAAAGCTTTGTTACCTGAAGAATGGGGTAAAATAAAATTTAAAATTGCCAGAAAACTGGAAGAATTAAACGAAGAAGATAACGTTGAGTTCGCTATTAAGGGTCTATTTGAAGGGGATACTGATGTATGTTTTGGAGAAAGACCTAAAGATGTTTGCATTATTCAAGAGGAAAGCAGGAGTGAAATAGAAAGTGATTTATTACAGGAATCAGGGTTGAACAGAGTAGAAATAGTGGTGATACAGCCAATAATTGATATCAATGTTGGAGGAATTACACATCTGGCTCAAGTTTATCTGCTGTTTCTGAACCTTTCTGGCAGCAAATTAAATGTTTAGGATTAACAGAACTACCAGTTACAGGAGTCAAAATTAAGACAGCAACTAGGACATGTAGTAATCACTGCAATTTAACAGTAGTGATTATTGTTTTGATATTAATTGCTTTGTGGTGAAAGGTTTGGCATTGAATGTAATTTTGGGTATGGACTTCTTGTACAAATATGTATTTTTGTAAAGGACAGAGTGGTAGAATTTGATGCTGGTGTAAACAGATGAAGATCAAAATTTAAAGGGCAACTAAAAGGGGGTGAGACAATGACTCATTTACATAGGATAGATGAGGTTGGTAATGATATATGTACTAAACAGCAGATATATGACAAAGTAAATGAAATGGGACATTCAAATGCGGAACAAAAGGTGCAACTTACAGATTTATTGTGTAAACATAAACATGTGTTCTCTGACAGACCTGGAAAAGTTGTAGATATCAATTACGTTTTGAGGATATTGACTCATGAAGTAGGCTAATAAGGGCCAAACCTTATCGTATAGCAACAGCTGATAAAGAGCATCATACTATCAAATTATACATAAGTGAGAGGTACATACTAAAAGAGGTGACATACACACAAACTTGAGAATAAAATCATAAAACTATAAAAATGTGGGAGATACATACCAAAAGAGGTACATACTAAAAGAGGTGACATACACACAAACTTGGAGAATAAAATCATAAAACTATAAAAATGTGGGAGATACATACCAAAAGAGAGAAGCTGTACTTATGTCTGCACTGCTCATAATTATCTTTGCTGAAAATAATGTCACTTTTGCAGTAACAAACATAGTCCGTGGGAGAGTAAATGTATGCAACCATGCAATCTCATGAACCTGTTCAGAACAAAAGAGGGAATTTCCTGTTACTATATTTCCTACATCAAGCAGGTGTTCTACAAGGAAACTCATAGAAACAAATTATCAAACGAAAGATTGGCAGGCACACAAGAAAAGAAAGAAGATGTAGTCTGTTCTACACCAAACCTTATTGTCTCTGCTGCAGGTAATGTCTCATTTGCAGCAGTTAACTCAGTTGATGGGAGAGTAAATGTTTGCAACCATGCCATCTGATAAACCTGCTGAGACCAAGAGAGGAATGTTCCTCTTACTACATTTCATACCCAAATAGGTGAAGCAGACACAAAATTGAAGAATCATGTTATCAAACTATAAAAAAGTAAGAGGTACATACCAAAAGAAATAAGATACAGTTACTTCTGCACCGTTATAATTACCTCTGCTGCAGGTAATGTCTCATTCCAAACAACAGACAGTTGATGGGAGGGTAAATGTTTGCAGCCATACCATCTGATGGACCTGCTGAGAACAACAGATGATAGGTCCTGTTGCTACATTACATACCACAAATAGGTGAGGTGACGTACACACAAATTCGGAGAGTGAAATTATCAAACTATAAAAACATGGGAAGTACACACCAAAAGGAAGAATATGTTGTCAGTTCTGTACTGCTCATATTAATCTCTGCTGCAGGTAATGCTTCATTTGTAGCATAAAACTCAGTCGATGGGGGAGTAAACATTTGCAACCAGCCAATTTGATGAATCTGCTGAGAACGTCAGTGGGAAGGACGTTTACATTTTCTACCTGAAATACAGAACAACAAATTGTCAAACTATAAAAAAGTGGGATTTACATCCCAAAAAAAGAATATGTAGTTACTTCTGTACCATTCATAATTATGTGTACTGCAGGTGATGTCACATTTCTAGCCACAAACACGGTTGATGGCAAAATAAATATTTGCAACCATGCAATCTGATGAACCTACTGCAAAAGACAGAGAGATCCTGTTACTAAATTTTAAACACAAAATAAGAGATATACACACAACCCAGAGAGTCTAATTATCAAACTATAAAAAGTAGGAAGTACATACCAGAAGAAACAAGTCATAGTTAGTTCTGCACCACTAATAAGAAAATGCACTGCAGGTAATGTCTCATTTGTAGCAACAAACACAGTTGTTGGGGGAGTAAATGTTTGCAACCATGCAACCCAATGAACTTGCTGGGAACGACAGGTGATGTAAACACAAACTCAGATAATCAAATTATCACCCCAGAATAATGTGAGAGGTACTTACCAAAAGAAAGAAGATGTAGTTAGATTACGACTGCTAATAATTATCTCTGTTGCAGGTAATGTCACATTTGCTGCAACAAACACAGTCGATGGGAGCGTAAATGTTTGCAACCATGCAATTTGTTGAACCTGCTAGAGCAACAGAAAGATGGTACTGTTGCTACGTTTTGTAATACAAATAGGTGACATACACACATACTCAGAGACTCAAATTAACAAACTATAAAAAAATGGGAGATACAACCGAAAGAAAGATGATGTAGTTAGTTCTGCACCAATCATAATTATGTCTCCTGCAGGTAATGTATTATTTGCAGCTGCAAACACAGTCAAAGGGAGAGTAAATGTCTGCAACCATGCAATCTGATGAACCTAATGGGAACAACAGAGGGAAGATCCTGTTACTACATTTCATACCCAAAAAAAAAAAAAAGATGTAGTTAGTTCTGCACTGCTCCTAATTATCTCTGCTGCAGGTAATGTCTCATTTCCACCTACAAACACAGTCGATTGGACAGTAAATGTTTGCAACCATACAACCTGATGAACCTACTGAGAACAACAAAGGGAAAGTCCTGTACATTTTGTACCCCAAATATGTGACGTCCACAGAAACATGGAGAGTCAAATAAACAAACTATAAAAAAATGGGAGGTACGTACCAAAAGAAAAAGACAAAGTTAGATCTGCACCACTAATAATTAAATCTGCTGCAGATAATGTCTCATTTGCAGCAACAAAAACAGTCGTTGGGAGAGTAAGTGTTTGTGACCATCCTGTTTGGTGATATTGCTGAGAGCAACGGAAGGAAGCTCCGGGTATTACATTTAATACACCAAATAGGTGACATAAACTAAAAATCGGAGAATCTGATTATTAAACTATAAAAATGTGAGTCCCCCTATGAACCATGGACCTTGCCCTTGGTGGGGAGGTTTGCTGCCTAAGGGTACAGGTAGTTCTACTGTAGGTGCAACCACAACGGAGGGGTATCTGTTGAGTGGCCAAACGCAAGTTTGGTTCCTGAAGAGGGGCTGCACCCTTTTCAGTAGTTGCAGGGGCAACAGTCTGGATGATTGACTGATCTGGCCTAATAAAATTAATCAAAATGGCCTTGCTGAGGAATTACTGAGAAAGGCTGAAATCAAGGGGAAACTACTAATTTTTCTTGAGGGCATGCTGCTTTACTGTATGGTTAAATGGTAACGTAGGTTTGATAATGAATAAAAAAGTAGAAGTGCGAGTACGCTACTATGAACAGCACAGTGAACAAATTATTGTAGCCAAGATATACATGAGGCTCATGCCTACCACTGTAGTACAAGGTTACACGCCAATCAGCTCCGCAAATGATGAAGAGATTGATGACATGTATGATGAGATAAAAGAAATTATTCAGATAGTGAAGGGAGACGAAAATTTAATAGTCATGGATGACTGAATCATGTCAGCACATAGTAGGTGTCGCCACCGGCTCCAACCTTGTGTGTATGCTCTGAAAAGGAAGCGAAAGGAAAGTACACTACTGGCCATTAAAATTTCTACACCAAGAAGAAATGCAGATGATAAACGGGTATTCATTGGACAAATATATTATACTAGAACTGACATGCGATTACATTTTCACGCAATTTCGGTGCATAGATCCTGAGAAATCAGTACCCAGAACAACCACTTCTGACCATAATAACGGCCTTGGTATACCTGGCATTGAGTCAAATGGAACTTGGATGGCGTGTACAGGAACAGCTGTCCATGCAGCTTCAACACAATACCACAGTTCATCAAGACTGGCGTATTGTGACAAGCCAGTTGCTCAGCCACCATTGACCAGACGTTTTCAATTGGTGAGAGATCTGGAGAATCTGCTGACCAGGGCAGCAGTCGAACATCTACTGTATCCAGAAAGGCCCTTACAGGACCTGCAACATGCAGTTGTACATTATCCTGCTGAAATGTAGTGTTTCGCAGGGATCGAATGAACGGTAGAGTCACGGGTCGTAACACATCTGAAATGTAATGTCCACTGTTCAAAGTGCCGTCAATGCAAACTAGAGGTGACCGAGACGTGTAACCAATGGCACCCCATACCATCACGCCGGGTGATACGCCAGTATGTCGAAGATGAATACACGCTTCCAATGTGCTTTCACCACGATGACACCAAACATGGATGCGACCATCATAATGCTATAAAAAGAACCTGGATTCATCCGAAAAAATGACGTTTTGACATTCGTGCACCCAGGTTCGTCATTGAGTACACCATCGCAGGCGCTCCTGACTGTGATGCAGTGTCGAGGGTAACCGCAGCCATGGTCTCCGAGTTGATAGTCCATGCTGCTGCAAACATCGTGGAACTGTTCGTGCAAATGGTTGTTGTCTTGTGAACATCCTCATCTGTTGACTCAGGGATCGAGACGTGGCTGCACGATCCATTGCAGCCATGCAGATAAGATGCCTCTGCTAGTGATATGAGGCTGCTGGGATCCAGGACGGCATTCCGTATTACCCTACTGCACCCACCAATTCCATATTCTGCTAACAGCCACTGGATCTCGACCAACGCGAGCAGCAATATCGCGATACGATAAACCGCAATCGTGATAGGCTACAATCCGACCTTTATCAAACTCGGAAACGTGATAGTACACATTTCTCTCCTCACACAAGACATCACAACAATGTTTCACCAGGTAACGCCGGTCAACTGCTGTTTGTGTATGAGAAATCAGTTGGAAACTTTCCTCATGTCAGCACATAGTAGGTTTCGCCACCGGCTCCAACCTTGTGTGTATGCTCTGAAAAGCTAATCATTTGCATATCACAGCATCTTCTCTCTGTCGGTTAAATTTCACGTCTGTAGCACGTCATCTTCGTGGTGTGGCAATTTTAATGGCTAGTAGTGTAGTAGGTTAGAATGGACTGGGGGTAAGGAATGAAAGAGGAAGCCGCCTGGTAGAATTTTGAACAGAGCATAACTTAATCATAGCTAACACTTGGTTCAAGAATCATGAAAGAAGGTTGTACACATGGAAGAGGCCTGGAGACACTGGACAGTTTCGGACAGATTGTATAATGGTAAGACAGACATTTAGGAACCAGGTTTCAAATTGTAAGACATTTCCAGGGCAGATGTGATCTCTGACCACAATCTATTGGTTATGAATTGTGGATTAAAACTGAAGAAACTGCAAGAAGGTGGGAATTTAAGAAGATGGGACCTGTATAAACTGAAAGAACCACAGGTTGCAGAGAGTTTCAGCGAGAGCATTAGGGAGCGATTGACAAGAACGGGGGAAAGAAATAATTTGCAAAAAGAATGGGTAGCTTTGAGATATGAAATACTAAAGGCAGCAGAGGATCAAGTAGGTAAAATGATGAGGGCTAGTAGAAATTCTTGGGTAACAGAAGAAATATTGACTTTAATTGATAAAAGGAGAAAATATAAAAATGCAATGAATGAAGTAGGCAAAAAGGAATACGTCTCAAAAATGAGATTGACAGGAAGTGCAAATGGCTAATCAGGGATGGCTAGAGGACAAATGTCAGGATGTAGAGGCATATATCACTAGGGGTACGATAGATACTGCCTACAGAAAAACTGAAGAGACCTTTGGAGGGAAGATAACCACTTGTATGAATATCAAAAGCTGAGATGGAAACCCAGTTCTAAGCAAAGAAGGGAAAGCAGAAAGGTGGAAGGAGTATATAGAGGGCCTATACAAGAGCAATGTACTGGAGAACAATATTATAGAAGTGGAAGAGCATGTAGATGAATATGAAATGGGAGTTATGATACTGCGTGAAGAGTTTGACAGAGCACTGAAAGACATGAGTCGAAACAAGGCCCCGGGGGTAGACAACATTCCATTAGAATTACTGATGGCCTTGGGAGAGCCAGTCCTGACAAAACTGTACCATCTGGTGAGCAATATGTATGAGACAGGCGAAATACCATCAGTCTTCAAGAAGAATATAATAATTCCAATATCAAAGAAAGCAGGTGTTGACAGATGTGAAAATTACCAAACTATCAGTCTAATAAGTCACAGCCGCCTGATAGTAACATGAATTCTTTACAGACGAACGGAAAAACTAGTAGAAGCCTACCTCAAGGAAGATCAGCTTGGATTCCTTAGAAATGTTGGAACACGAGAGGCAATATTGACCCTAGGACTTATCTTAAAAGATAAATTAAGGTAAGGCAAACCTACATTTCTAGCATTTGTAGACTTAAGAAAGCTTTTGGCAATGTTGATTGGAATACTCTCTTTCAAATTCTGAAGGTGGCAGGGGTCAAATACAGGGAGCGAAAGGCTTTTTAGAATTTGTACAGAAAGCAGATGGCAGTTATAGGTGCCGAGGGGACGAAAGGGACGCAGTGGTTGAGAAGGGAGTGAGGCAGGGTTGTAGCCTGTCTCTGATGCTATTCAATCTGTATAATGAACAAGCAGTAAAAGGAAACAAAAGAAAAATTCAGAGTTGAAATTAAAATCCATGGAGAAGGAATAAAAACTTTGAGGTTTGCCAATGACATTGTATGTCTACCACAGACAGCAAAGGACTCTGGAAGAGCAGTTGAACAGAATGGAGGATATACGATGAACATCAACCAAATCAAAATGAGGATAATGGAATGTAGTCAAATTAATCAGGTGATGCTGAGGGAATTAGATTAGGAAATGAGACATTTAAAGTAGTAGATGAGTGTTGTTATTTGGGGAGCAAAATAGCACATGATGGCCAAAGTAGAGAGGATATAAAATGTAGACTGGCAATGATAAGGAAAGCACTTCTAAAGAAGAGAAATTTGTTAACATCGAGTATAGATTTAAGTGTCAGGAAATCATTTCTGAAAGTATCTGTATGGAGAGAAGCCATGTATGGAAGTGAAACATGGATGATAAATAGTTTAGACAGCAAGAGAACCGAAGCTTTCAAAATGTGGTGCTACAGAACAATGCTGAAGATTAGATGGGTAGATCACATAACTAATGAGGAGGTACTGAATAGAATTGGAGAGAAGAGAAATTTGTGGCACAACTCGACTAGAAGACAGGAGTAATTGGAAGGACATGTTCTGAGGCATCAACAGATCCCTAATTTAGTATTGGAGCACAGCGTGGAGGGAAAAAATAGTAGTGGGAAAAAAAGAGATGAATACATGAAGCAGATTCAGAAGGATGTAGGTTGCAGTAAGTACTGGGAGATGAAGAAGCTGGCACAGGATAGAGCAGGATAGAGAGCTGCATCAAACAAGTCTCTCGACTTATGACCAAAACAACAACAACAGCAAAATGGGAGGTACATACAAAAAAAAGAAGATATAATTAGTTCTGCACCATTCATAATTATCTCTCGTGCAGGGAATGTCTCTTTTGCAGCAACGAACACAGCCAATGGCAGCTTAAACGTCTGCAAACATGCAATCAGCTGAACCTGCTGAGGTGCTGTTACTACATTCTGTGCCCCAGATAGGTGACATACACACACACTTGGAGAATCAAATTATCAAAATATAACAGAGTGGGAGGTACATATCAAAAGAAAATAGATGTAGTTATTTCTGCACCATTCATAATTACCTCTGCTGCGGGTAATGTATCATTTGCAACAACAAGCACAGTTGATACGAGAGTAAATGTCTGCAACCACGCAATCCGATGAACATGATGAGAACAAGAGAGGGAAGGTCATGTTACTACATTTCCTAACACAAATAGACATGTACACAAGAACTTGGAGAAACAATTTATCAAACTATAAAAAAGTGGGAGGTACATGATAAAAGAAAGATGTTGTAGTTAGTACTGCACCACTTATAATTATCTCTGCTTCAGGTAATGTCTCATTTGCATCAATAGACACAGTCGATGGGAGAGTAATTGCTTGCAACCATGCAATCTGATGAACCTGCTGAGAACAACAGAGGGAAGGTCCTGTTACTACATTTAGTTCCCCAAATAGTTGACACGACACACAAAATGAGAGAATCATTTAATTAAATGATAAAAAAGTAGGAGGTACAGTCATACTCAAAAGTATCCGAACGACCTGAATTGCATTTCGCCTGTTTGCATGCAACCGGCATAACGAATCTGTCTAGCAGGTCCTCTAATCGCTCCTTGGTACAGTTGTTTGACTATTGAAAAGGGTTCCAACAAGTCACCACTGCTCTGTATCGCAGAAACTCATGATGTAAAGTAATACCACGATGATACAAATATCAGGGAACACCTTATCACAGATAAGACTGTCATTAAGGCTTGAAAGCTCACATTTATTACAATAAATGACATACCTGAAAAGTTACCACTCTCATTATTACGTCAGATAGGTAACGCACGAGAGACGTTCGTCGTATTCATGATTTCCTCTTCAAAGTAACATACCGTACGTATTATTTAACAAAAAATTATATTAAAAAATTTAAGTTATCCACGAGCAGCTAGTTGAGAATATGTATGAATTTCAAATGACACGACGAACCGTCTCGTTCTACATATGGATTCAAACCCAGGTCAGACACACTAAGCAAAGATTTCGTGACTGACGCAAACTAACAGTCATTCCTGATTATGCATACAGGGAGTGATATACCTCGATTTTAGACAGTATCAGTTAGCAAATATCAACTTTAAATTACATAACACAAACATTTTTAACGGACGCGAATTCCTCCCCAGCATCTCTTGTCCCTGTTAACGAACTACGAGAGATGTTAAATATTGCTTTCTCACAAGTAACTTACTTGAAATGCCGTGAGGTAAAGCTTTGTGTTGGACAGGGATTCGAACCCAGAACCTAATCGGATTGATATCGAAGCACAACCAACTGTGACATATCGGATTTCCTTGCCAGTAGCTAGATGTTTCAACTGAAATGACGTGACGAAACATTAATTTTTTCCTTCCCAGGACTCCAGCACGGCACCTATCGCTGTTATATTCTAGAGAAAACGAACGTTAAATATGGGTTTGTTGCACCAGCAGCGACATGTGGTCTCGCAAATAGTTCCGTATCCCACTGGGAGTCAAAAACGTCAGATATCGTTAGGGTTGACAACAAATGAAAAAACATTAAACATTATAATTATTACCCACCAGCAGATAGGTGTTCTCATGCTAGAGCTTGATAATACATAATAAAATCTTTAGTGCTCGGCCAGGATTCGAACTCATTCACACGTAATATGTCGAGATGTTGAGGAATCTGCAGTTTTGAATAAAAAACAAATTGTAGCCCAGCTGTATTGCCACGAAGGGATCAAATTCCGCGTTAAGGGCGGTCTGAGTTGCATTCTCAGTTCAGAACCAATTTTATCGACATACAGAAGCTCAGATAAAAGCGTTTGTTTCGTCACTAGAAACAAATAACTAGTATAAGAAAGGTTACAGATGATAGAGTTTCTACATGTCGCCACTCCAGATTTTACTGTGGTTCAACTTAACGTCTACTTGCCAGAGAAGGAATATCATCTTTAATGTGAATTTCAGACCACACTGCCATTATATGTATCTTCTTCACTTGGCGTAGTCAGAAGAGAATGGAATCTTTCTCTCCCTATCTAAAATCATTGACAGAAATTGGAATCGAATCCAGACCATAGATATAAGAACCTAGCATCAGTCCAACAGACCACCAAACCCTCTTTTCTGTTACTCATTTTTCAATTATAACGCCGTTGCGCCACACTGGATGAGAATTCTGACACACAGGCTCCCTGTAGTAAATTGCAGCATGTTCAGTAAATTCATTTACTTGGTTGACCGAATCACCATGAACTAGCTGCATACATTCGACTCTATTTTGTAATCACCGAAATAAAATCACGTAACTGCCACCTACACAGAACTGCCAATAGTGTAGGATGCAGAAAGTTAAATAGGAAGTGTTCCTTTCCACTTGAGCTATTCTATTGCGCTATCTGTTTGTACAAAACGTCGTGGAGCGCTAAAGAAAAGCTCTAACTGTTTCTCTCATTGTCAGAAGTCTAGACCCGACCATTTGCATTATCTCGCAGCGCTGTGGTATGCAGAAGTTCTGAAGGAATTGTTGAACAGCTCTGGAGGTGTTGGAGTCATGTGTCAGCTAGTAGCGTAATGGTAAGCGTCGTGCACCATAGATAAGATGTCGCGAGTTCGAATACGTTTACAACTAAACTTTTTCTAAACGCAATTCTGCTGAAGTTACCAATCTAATGGAACTTTGAACATAATTCCCTTCACTTCTCAACCCAAATTAGTCGCTTAGTTACTAAAAATACTCAGAATTGACTGCAAACTAAGCATCATAAATCAGTAACCCTCATAGTTGTTTTTATATTTCTTTCGCAAGTGTTCTCAAAAGTAAGAAACTCATTCACAGGCGTTTTCGTGCCTCGTCGATAGTCGAGCACAACAAACAAATAAAAAAATGTGTGTGTGTGTGTGTGTGTGTGTGTGTGTGTGTGTGTGATAGAGAGAGAGAGAGAGAGAGGAACAGAGAGAAATAAAAAAGAAAGAGAGAGAGCGTGTGTAAAAAATTGTTGTAAAGAAATTGAATCATCACATGTAAAGAAATCTTTCATTTAAAATGACACGTTCCACATCATCACGAAATGTCGTATTCTTGATCTATGGAACAAGAATTAATCTAATCTAATCACATCATATCGATGACTAGCCATGAAGAGTCATGAATTACCGAAATTTTTGCCAATACCAGTAACCAAATCTAAACTTGGAAATAAAAGACGACAATTTTTGTAATAAACCGGGACCCCTATCAAGACCCTTTCGTCCCTGTTAGCTAACCACGAAAGATGTCTGATATACCTCCATTCTGAAGTAACAAAGTTTGCATGCATTTAAAGATGAAGTGCAAGATGTGAAGTTCTGTGACGGAGATACGAACCCAACACGTAATCGGATTGTTAACTAAGAAAAATCAAATGTTACGTATTGGTTTTTCTTACGAGCTGCTAGGTGTTTGAATCTAAAATAAGGATACAAAGTTTTGTGCCTAAGCGACAATCGAACTGCACAGAAGTGGAAGAGAGAGCACCACTAAATTCTACAATCCGTATACATTGCATACACTCAGAACTTACTGTTACATTGTACTTATGGAGCCAAATGAGTGTGTTGCGTGTTTTCGGGTGAGAAAGAACGCTGGCAAAGTCTTCGCTACATTAGGTTACTTAAACTGGTGTCACTCTGAGCTAGAGTTTGTGGTCAGCGACTACGTGTAAGGTCAATGAGTCGGATACGAGTTTTGCAACTGTGAAACACTTTCCTACGTTATAGAAGCGAATATTAAATTTGAACTAATACTGCAAAAATTACGTACTTGGGTAGCTTAGAATGAAAATCTTTCTGTTCATTTCAAAGGAAAACAATTGATTTTCTAAAACATTGTCTGTCGTACATAACTTGAAACAGGTAATGTCGACCAAATCATATGGAAGAACTGGCAGCGACGTATATCGGAAGGCAGTAAGATCTCATGCCTTTTGGTCTGGCAGTATTCGACAGCCATTTCTATGCGCAAGTAAATTAAGAAAGGCAGCACGTTTTTGTTATCAAGTAGCGTCTTCATCAATTACTTTAGTTTTAATGTAATCTACGAGTAACTGCTGATGTTTGATATTAACATGAAAAGGATTCCGTAGACAGGGAAAGAACCTGTTCTTGGGAAACTACTTCTATTGTGATCAAAAGGCATTAAATGATCTTCAAGCACGTGTGTTCCAGCAGCGGTATGAATAAAATGATAGTAATAATGACGGTAAAAAACGAATTATCCGGTAACTTCACACTTCACAGTGAATTTTCTCGAACTAAGAAATTTGCTCAATTTGTGAAAATTCAAAATGGCTTTACTTCCAGCCTATGATGCCTAGAAGAATCTTTACATCCTGCTGACATGTGAATAGCACAATCTCCGCGTCAGAAGCTTACTTCTACTTAACCATTTAATAGACTCGCATTTTTTCCACCGTGACTAATTTTGTAAGCTAAGCACATCATCCGTTTCAGCACACTCTTGAGGCTGGGAAATGTGGCCACAATGGTCTGGTGGAACGAGTTATCACAGGTGCACTGCATGGGTTCAGGAATTTACTTTTAAGAGGCAGAAACAGATTTATTTTACCTCTGGTAACCTCAAGAGAAAGACGTTATAATCCGTAAAGCGCATTAAAACATCACGTTCCTTCATTACCAACTGGGCAGAGCCGGTTTACGTTGGGAAATGACATAGCGGAAGTCATAGCAAACAGAAATACAGTCGCCAGTAAATCACTTACATTAGAAAATTTTATTTTATTTGATGAACCGATAGCCATTTAAAGGAACAGGTCTCTTATTTTACTTGTACTTGATTGAACTAGAGACGTTGAAAACTTTGGTGCTGGACTGTGATTCGAATTCGTATCTCCTCTTTCGAGGATCTGAATCTCTCGAAACAGTATAGTTCAGTCATTTCGTTCCTTTTCCCAAGACTGCAGTCTTCTCTAGGTCTCATCCAAAGGATCCAGTACAAGAATATTCATAATTTCATTTCAAGCCCTATCAAGTGAACACCCACCTGCTAGTGAAAATTAACGTGCATTTTTAATGTCTCTTCATGTGTTGCCAACAACCGCAATAGGTGTCGTTATTTCTGGTCAAACACGCACACATCTTACTGTTGGTGAGTAAGCAACTGATACTTAAGCTATATTCGAGGATGCACCGTAGGTGTGCAGTTCGATTGTCGCTTAGGCACAAAACTTTGTATCCTTATTTTAGATTCAAACACCTAGCAGCTCGTAAGAAACACCGATACGTAACATTTAATTTTTCTTAGTTAACAATCCGATTACGTGTTGGGTTCGTATCGCCATCACAGAACTTCACATCTTGCACTTCATCTTTAAATGCATGCAAACTTTGTTACTTCAGAATGGAGGTATATCAGACATCTTTCGTGGTTAGCTAACAGGGACGAAAGGGTCTTGATAGGGGTCCTGGTTTATTACAAAAATTGTCGTCTTTTATTTTCAAGTTTAAATTTGGTTACTGGTATTGGCAAAAATTTCGGTAATTCATGACTCTTCATGGCTAGTCATCAATAGGATGTGATTAGATTAGATTACATTATTTCTTGTTCCACAGATCATGAATACGACATTTCGTAATGATGTGGAACGTGTCATTTTAAATGAAAGATTTTTTTACATATGATGATTCAATTTCTTTACAACAATTTTTTACACACACACACACACACATATTTTTTTTATTTGTTTGTTGTGCTCGACTATCGTCGAGGCACGAAAGCGTCTGTGAATGAGTTTCTTAGTTTTGAGTACACTTGCGAAAGAAATATAAAAACAACTATGAGAGTTACTGATTTATGATACTTAGTTTGCAGTCAATTCTGAGTATTTTTAGTAACTACGCTCCAGTCACTAAACCTAGTTACAGAAATGCGAATCAGTCGCATTACGTATTCCAAGCCGTAGCAGCTGCAACTTGGAGACACCAGCTATGGTCACTTCCCATCCCGCTGTAGGATCCCATCGGTTCGTCTTCTTCCTGCTGGTACTGTAACTGAGATTTGGCAACAAGGCAACGTATGTTTGGCAACTCTGTGATCGACGAGTTACTTCCTTGTGTGCACGGAATTAAGCCTCAAAGTTCACTTTATTTTACCTGTCATTTCCATTGAATAATCTCAGTTATTATCGCTTGAGGTGTAAGAAAAGATTGTAAACTTACGGTTTTCAGCCCAGGAAAGTCGTTGCAGGTGGAAATCGCAACTAATCTCGTCCTTTAAATAGCGGTTTATGAGTTCTAGTCACTATTGGCCTCGTAAGAGGAAGCTCACACGCACATACCTGTTCGCCAGCTCTGTGGTAACATGCTGACTTGTAAAAAGCGTCTGTTATGGTTCACAGTTCCAGTCTCACTGACTTCGACGTTTTTACCCCTTCTGTGAAAGAGCTACAAGCAGTCAGATCAAACATCAATAAGGAAATCACAAGAAAATACTTTCGGCTCATAGTGCAATGGTGAAAAACTTACAATGCTGCACAACAGGTAACGCTTCTTTCCGCTGCTGACAAGTAAATTTTGGGTTTCTAGAAATACATAACTATATTTATGACATGCCACATTTGCATACCCCTTGATTATGACACAGCATACCAATTAAACACAGACCCAATCAAACTCTAAGTGAGAAGTGTTTTACTAATTCGTATTTGCATACCCCTTGATTATGACACAGCATACCAATTAAACACAGACCCAATCAAACTCTAAGTGAGAAGTGTTTTACTAATTCGTGTCGATAGAGGCATGCTTGTGTACAGATACTCAGTTTTATTAAAACAGACTTTCGTCGTAAGGTTATCGTGGGTAGTTTTATTTCATTTCTTATAATACAGTGCACAGGTTTCGTAAAGTTTCCTTTAGTGTTGTTGAAACAATAGTAAACATGAGAGCGAAATTAATCATCAACGATATATGCGAATTCTCTGATGTTATATATAACAGTCTGACGCTGCACATGCAGTTTATTGACTACATGCATGTAGAAAACTTGTTCTGAGTTAAAGCTGTCAAACAGTGTTTGAAGAAGAATAAAATGCCACTACCACACGACAGTTATTGTAGAAAAAACTTTTCTGACGTATTTGGGCACGATGCGCTCTCCACATACATAATACAAAAGCATCGAGATGCATCTGCTGCCTGGCTGTCTATTAAACCTCAAAAGAACAAAATGTTACAGAAGTTAGCCCTTTTTCCACACGCGACTAATTTGGGTTGAGAAGTGAAGGGACTTAAGTTCAAAGTTGCATTAGATTGGTAACTTCAGCAGAATTGCGTTTAAAAAAAGTTTAGTAGTAAACGTATTCGAACTCGCGACATCTTATTTATGGTGCAGGACACTTACAATTACGCTGCTAGCTGACACATGGCTCCAACAGCTCCAGAGCTGTTCAACAATTCCTTCAGAACTTCTGCATACCACAGCGCTGCGAGATAATGCAAATGGCCGGGTCTAGACTTCTGACAATGAGAGAAACAGTTACAGCTTTTCTTTTGCGCTGCACGACGTTTTTTACAAACAGATAGCGCAATAGAATAGCTCAAGTGGAAAGGAACACTTCCTATTTAACTTTTTGCATCCTACACTGTTGGCAGTTCTGTGTAGGTGGCAGTTACGTGATTTTATTTCGGTGATTACAAAATAGAATCGAATGTATGCACTGGGTAGCCGAGGCAGCTAGTTAATGGTGATTCGGTCAACCAAGTAACTGAATTTACTGAACATGCTGCAATTTACTACAGGGAGCCTGTGTGTCAGAATTCTCATCCAGTGTGGCGCAACGGCGTTATAATTGAAAAATGAGTAACAGAAAAGAGGTTGGTTGGTTGGTTTGGGGAAGGAGACCAGACAACGTGGTCATCGGTCTCATCGGATTAGGGAAGGATGGGGAACCATCCAGGCATTAGCCTGGAGTGATTTAGGGAAATCACGGAAAACCTAAATCAGGATGCCCGGACGCGGGATTGAACCGTCGTCCTCCCGAATGCGAGTCCAGTGTCACAGAAAAGAGGGTTTGCTGGTCTGTTGGACTGATGCTAGGTTCCTATACCTATAGTCTGGGTTCGATTCCAATTTCTGTCAATGGTTTTAGATAGGGAGAGAAAGATTCCATTCTCTTCTGACTACACCAAGTGAAGAAGATACATATAATGGCAGTGTGGTCTGAAATTCACATTAAAGATGATATTCCTTCTCTGCCAAGTAGACGTTAGATTGAACCACAATAAAGTCTGGAGTGGCGACATGTAGAAACTCTATCACCAGTAACCTTTCTTATACTAGTTATTTATTCTAGTGACGAAACATACGCTTTGTGGGGTCACACGACACTTATTCCATCTTTTATCTGAGCTTCTGTATGTCGATAAAATTGGTTCTGAACTGAGAATGCAACTCAGACCGCCCTTAACGCGGAATTTGATCCCTTCGTGGCAATACAGCTCGGTTACAATTTGTTGTTTATTCAAAACTGCAGATTCCTCAACATCTCCACATATTACGTGTGAATGAGTTCGAATCCTGGCCCAGCACTAAAGATTTCATTATGTGTTATTAAGCTCTAGCATTAGAACACCTATCTGCTGGTGGGTAATAATTATAATTTTTAATGTTTTTTCATTTGTTGTCAACCCTAACGATATCTGACGTTTTTGACTCCCAGTGGGACACGGAACTATTTGCGAGACCACATGTCGCTGCTGGTGCAACAAACCCATATTTAACGTTCGTTTTCTCTAGAATATAACAGCGATAGGTGCCGTGCTGGAGTCCTGGGAAGGAACAAATTAATGTTTCGTCACGTCATTTCAGTTGAAACATCTAGCTACTGGCAAGGAAATCCAATATGTCACAGTTGGTTGTGCTTCGATATCAATCCGATTAGGTTCTGGGTTCGAATCCCTGTCCAACACAAAGCTTTACCTCACGGCATTTCAAGTAAGTTACTTGTGAGAAAGCAATATTTAACATCTCTCGTAGTTCGTTAACAGGGACAAGAGATTCTGGGGAGGAATTTGCGTCCGTTAAAAATGTTTGTGTTATGTAATTTAAAGTTGATATTTGCTAACTGATACTGTCTAAAATCGAGGTATATCACTCCCTGTATGCATAATCAGGAATGACTGTTAGTTTGCGTCAGTCACGAAATCTTTGCTTAGTGTGTCTGACCTGGGTTTGAATCCATATGCAGAACGAGACGGTTCGTCGTGTCATTTGAAATTCATACATATTCTCAACTAGCTGCTCGTGGATAACTTAAATTTTTTAATATAATTTTTTGTTAAATAATACGTACGGTATGTTACTTTGAAGAGGAAATCATGAATACGACGAACGTCTCTCGTGCGTTACCTATCTGACGTAATAATGAGAGTGGTAACTTTTCAGGTATGTCATTTATTGTAATAAATGTGAGCTTTCAAGCCTTAATGACAGTCTTATCTGTGATAAGGTATTCCCTGATATTTGCAGTATCGTGGTATTACTTTACATCATAAGTTATTGCGAGACAGAGCAGTGTTTTCTAGTGGTGACATGTTGGAACCATTTTCAATAGTCAAACAACTGTACCAAGGAGCGATGAGAGGACCTGCTAGACAGCCGCGTTATGCCGGTTGCATGCGAATCACGCGAAATGCAATTCAGGTCGTTCGGATACTTTTGAGCATGACTGTACATACCAAAACAAAGATGATGCAGTTAGTTGTGCACTGCTCATTATCGTCTGCTGCAGGTAATGCCTCATCTGCATCAACAAACACAGTCAATGGAACAAAAATGTTTGCAACTTTTGTATCCCACCTGGAAGGCGGAGCGTGGGTAGGAGCAGGAAGAGGTAAAATGCGTCAGTACTGCAAACACAGTTAAAGCACCTTTACTAGTGTATAAAAATATGCAAACATATTACATAAGTTGGCAATGAGGTGCGAAGCGTCCCGACTGTCTGCTCTTGATCAAATGGGGAGATTCTGGAGCGGAGCTCGTAGAGCTCTCTCGCTCCGGTTAGAGTGCGCTGTTGTCGGTGTCTGTCCTAGTGCCAACCTAATCACTTTAATACACCGTGGCATCGATGCTATCGATACCACAGCAACCACGCAGACTGATAAACCTGCTGCTTACAATAGAGGTAAGTTCCTTTTCTACACTTCGTACCCAAAATATAAGACTTATACACAAAATAAGAGAATCATATTTTCAAACTATAAAAAAGTGAGAGTATATTCCAAAAGAAAGAAGATGTAGTTAGTTCTGCAGCAAGCATAATAATCTCTTCTGCATGTAATGTCTCATTTGCAACAACAGACACAGTCCAAAGAAGAGTAAATGTTTGCAACCATGCAATCTGTTGAAAATGCGAGAACAACAGAAGGAAGGTCTTGTTACTACATTTTGATCCCAAATAGACATGTATGGTCAATTTTTTATATTTACTCAACTATAAAAAAAGGGAGAGGTGCATACGAAAAGAAAAAAGATGTAGTTGGCTCTGCACTGCTCATAAATATCTCTCCTGCAGGTAATGTCTCATTTGCAACAACAAACACAGTCGATGGGAGAGCAAATGTTACCAATCATGCAATCTGATGAACCTACTGAGAACAACAGAGAGCAGGTAATGTTACTACATTTCACAACAAAAGTAGGTGACATAACCACAAACACAGAGAACCAAATTATAAAACAATACAAAAGTGAGGGGTACATACTAAAAGAAGAGAAGATGTAGTTAGTTCTGTACTACCCAAAATTAACTCTTCTGCTGGTTATGTCTCATTTACAGCAACAAACACATATTATGGGAGAGAAAATTGGGCACCCATACTATCTGAAGAACCTGCTGAGAATAACAGAAGGAAGTCCCGTTACTACATTTCATACACCAAATAGGTGATGTACACACAACCTCAGACAGTAAAATACCAAATTATGAAAAAGTCGCAGGTACATACCAAAAGAAAGAAGATGTAGTCAGTTTTGCACCACTCATAATTATCTGTGCTGCACTTAGTGTCTTATTTGCAGCAATAGAAACTGTCGAAGGAAGAGTAAATGTTGGTAACCATGCAATCTGTTGAAATGCTGAGAACAACAGAAGGAAGGTCCTGCTACTACAATT
Source organism: Schistocerca serialis cubense (assembly GCF_023864345.2). NCBI lineage: Eukaryota > Metazoa > Arthropoda > Insecta > Orthoptera > Acrididae > Schistocerca > Schistocerca serialis. Next base: position 431,879,467 of record NC_064641.1, on the reverse strand, counting down.
TGATCCCAAGTAGGTGACATACAGACAATCTCAAGCAAATAAAATTATTAAACTATAAAAAAGTGGGGGGTACATACCAAAAGAAAGATGATATAGTTAGCTCTGCACCGCTCATAAATATCTCTGCTGCAGGTAACACACCATTTGCAGGAACAACCACAGTTGATGGGACAGTAAATATTTGCAACCATGCAATCTGGTGAACCTGCTGAGAATAAGAGAGGGGAGGTCCTTTTACTACATTTTGAAAACCAGATAGGTGACATACACATTAAGCAAGGAGAATACAATTATGAAACTATAAAAAAGTCGGAGGTACATAGCTAAAGCAACAGGATATAGTTACTTCTGCACTTAAGTATCTCTGATGAAGGTAATGTGTCATTTGTAGCATCAAACACACTCAGTGAGAGAGTAAATGCTCACAACATGCAATGTCATTAACCTGCTGAGAGCAACAGAAGCAAGTCACTGTTACTACATTTTGCACCCCAAATATGTGATGTACACACAAACTAGGAGAATCAAATTATTAAACCATACAAAAGTGAGAGGTACATACCAAAAGGAAAGAAGATGTAGTTAGTTCTGCACCACTCAGAATTATCTCTCCTGCCAGTAATGTCTCATTTGCAGCAACAAACACAGTTGATGAGAGAGTAAATGTTTGCTACCATGCAATATGATTAACCTGATGAGTAAAACAGAGGGAAAGTCTTCTTACTACATTTTGTACACCAAGTAAGTGACATACACACAAACTTGGAGAATCATGTTATAAAATCTCATCCTCTCTGTGGGTCACCACCCTGGCGAATTACTATCCGTTCGGGTGGATAGGCTTGTGTATCCCCATGAAGCTGAGGGCTATGCCAATTGTAGAGGATCTACTGCCAGAAAGGCCCCAGGTGATGGATCAGACTAAGAGTGTCCACAACGTCCCTTCTTTTCTGTCCACTCTTAGATCTTACCCAAAATCCTTTCCTAATCCAAGATGTGATGCGATCTGTGCTGAAGGATGTATGGTACATGGGAAGATGTGTCGCAAACAGAACCTCAGGGATACCAGGTGACCTCCTTGACTTAGTATCCTTACACCGCGCAGGGTGGTGGTGTGGTCTGTGGAGATCCCCAAATCTCGTGGGACCAATATGGACACAACTAAGGAAAATAAAACAAACTGAGGGGGAAACTGAGACCTCAGACACCCAAACATTGGGATCAGGATCGATGGAAGGCATTCCCACTACTGAATCAGGATCTAGTCCTGAGCCAGAATGATAACTGTAACCGAGAAGCTGTACCAGATCAAGACCAAAGCCTTGTCTGAGGCCCAGAGTAGGAAACAACTCAGTGAACAGAGAAAAAGGTAAGGGAAAGAATGGCTTCGTAAAGACAAGTGAAGGGAATTAAAGGGACTTGAACCTAAGCCCCCCAAGAAAAAACTGCTTCAGGTTGAAGGGGATACGCTGCCCCCCACAATGTCGAAGACAGACAGCAAGAGGATAAGAGAGAAATCTAAGACTGCAGTCTTGGTTTTTAAGATGGCAGTTATCCAGGAAGGCTATCCACTGCTAGTCATGACCTGGCACCAGGAGGAACTTGTACACATGGCACTCTTTGAAAAGACTGGGGGTGGATGCTGGTCCAGGACCCAACTCCAGAAGGGTCTATCTAGATTGTGGTGACCTCATTTTTGTCTGTGAGGGGGATGCACATGGTGGTATGGTTTAAGGACAAGGTGCCCATGATATCCCTGTGGGAAGATGCAAAGCTGCTGGTCAAGATGGCAGAGGAGCTTCTTAAGACTGCAAAGGTATCAATATGGGTACCACATATCCTTAAGGATGTCTCTCCTAAGACTCTGTTCAAGAAAATTGGGGCCCAGAATTCAAAAGTCTCGACAGAAGGCTGGAGAGTGATCAAACAGGGTGGACGTTGTAGAGAAGTCCCTGAAGGCAATGCGAGAGCAAAACCTGAAATTGTTTTTAGGGTTCTCGCAGGTCACCGTCAGGGTTATCAAAGACCTCAAAGGCAATGATGGCAGGAAAATGGAGGCTGGAGGTGCTGCAGATTAATCTGCAGCACAGTAAAGAGGCCTCTGCTGCCCTGAGCTGCTGCCTGGGGAGGCAGGAAGTAGACGTGGCCTGATATAAGAACCCTATTTATATAAAGGGGATGTATCAGGCCTCGGCGGCACTTGAGGTAAGCTGATTTATGCTAGAAATTTAAGAAACTGTTGGTGGGATGTGATGCAAATGGCCACACCTAGTGTGGAGCAGCAAGGGCACTAACAGTACAGATGAGTACCTTCTTGAATTTCTTTTAGCTGACAACATTGAGGTCCTGAATAAGGCCAATGAACCTACATTAGGGAAGAAGTAACTGACATAACTTTCGGTTCAATGATGATGGGCATGTATGTCAAACAATTGCATGTGGTATTAGAGCTATCCTCATCAAACCAAATGTACATTAAATTCAAGGTTGAAATGGGAATCAGACAGATGATGACCTATAGGAATCCCAGGAAAACAGATTGGGAGACATATACGAGGGACCTTGACTTAAGCTTATCGGAAATTAAAACCTCGGTGAGGAATCCAGTAGAGTTTGAGGAAGAAGCAAGAGCTGTTACCTCTGCCATCATGACCTCATATCACCAACTGCACAATCACCAAGAAGTGCACAAATAGGAGTTTGCCTTGGTGGAATAATAACTTGGAAACGCAAAGAAAACAGATACAAAGACTGTCTAACCTTGCAGGATGTAAAGGACAATGGACAAAATATCGTGAGGATCTTGTCAGCTACAACCTTGCAGTCAGACCAGCAAAGAAGGCATCCTGGAAGGCATTCTGTGAGGTAGTAGAGAGCATGGCTTCTCAAGCCAAACTTCACAGAATCCTCACTAGAGTACCAGCCAACCCAGGAGGTACATTCAGGAAGGAGGATGGGGAATATACAAAGACTGCACATGAGCTAGTGCAACTGCTCCTCAAAACTTACTTTCCTCAATATGGTCTGCTGGACAACACTGACCAGAATGTGATCCCGGAGACACAATAGTTCTTAAGCACTTGAAGAGAGTACTAGGAATTGACCAAGGAGTGTATGGACTTCAACAAAATCCAATGGGCAATGGGAACATTCCAACCATTCAAGTCACCTGGCCCCGATGAAATCTTTCCAGCTCTCCTGCAACAGGCAGAAGAGAATCTCTTAAAGAGTCCTATGCAGGTTATTCAGGACTAGCCTAGCAGTAGGAATCATTTCCAATGTTTGGAGGGCAATGAAGGTAGTCTTCATTCCGCAGCCATGGAGAATTGATCATACCAAGGCCAAGGATATGACACCAATCAGTCTGTACACCTTCATTCTCAAAACATTGGAAAAATTGGTTAATGTATACATTGGGGACAGGAGCATAACTAGAGCCCCTTTACATTCAAACCAATGAGACAGCTCTCCATCAACTCGGGAGGGTGGAGAAAGCACTTCACTTCCAAGAAATAGCCCTTTCCATCTTCCTGGATATCAAGGGGCCCTACAGTAACACAACCTTCGATTTCATGGTAAGGGCAGCAGAGGTGCGTGACCTAGGGACCAGGGCCATGCTTAGTGAAAGGAAGGTAGAGGCTATCACGATGAATAAAAAGATGGTAATTAACACCACTAGAGGTTGCCAAAAAGCAGAGTTCCATCCCCTTTATTGTGGAATCTAGTGGTGAATGAACTCATTGAGGAACTAAATTCCAGACAATGCTTCTGCCAAGAATATGCAGATGACCTTGTCATAGTAATACTTGGCAAATTTACTGATACGGTTAGAAATATGGTACAAGGAGGATTGGACATTGTGCAAGACTGGTGCACTAAGCAGGATCTGAGAGTTAATCCTAAAAAAACTTTTGTGGTGCCATTCATGAAGAGGCATGTCAAATACTCAAGTTGGAATCCAAAGCTCTATGATGAAACTCTTCCTATGAAGGGGATAGTGGAATATCTAGGGGTAACCTTAGATAAAAAACTAACATGGATCCCTGACACTAAGAGCATCTGCTCCAAGGTGAAAAGTACTCTAGTGAGTACCACAAGGGCTTGCAGTAAAAACTTCGGCCTAAGCCCCAGAGATATGCACTGGATAAATACCACGGTGATTCGACCTAGGATTTCCTACGGGGCCGTAGTGTGGTGGAAGAAGGTAGAACAGTTGGTTGCAGCTAAGAAGCTTGCTAAGGTGCAGAGACTGACTTGCTAAGCCATAAAAGGCGGAATTAGCAGCACACTAACCGCTGGGATGTAAGCCATGCTGGACATGCCTCCACTATACCTTTGGGTCAAGATGGTGGCAGAAGTTGGGGCACACAGACTTAAAACTGGCAAAAACTGGATCTCATCAGGATATCCAGAATCACGCACTAACATAGTGAATGAGGTAAATATAGGAATGGCTGGGGAAATGCCGGCCGACTATATAAGAACTCCCAACTGCCTCAACAAGCCTTACAATAGAATTGGGAGCAGGGAGCAGTGAGAAAAAAAACTTCAAAATTGAACGGGTGACATTGTTTAGTTCACAGATGGGTCGAAATCAGACCAAGGCATTGGGGTAGGGGTGTATGGGGTTCACCCAAGACTGGAGGGGATCAACTTTCTAGGAAAACTGGCCTCTCTATTCCAAGCTGAAATTACCACAATCGGGGCATGTGTGGAGGAGAATATGTGTAGGTGCCACAAGGGCAATAGCATCTACATCTATTCAGGCAGCCCTTAAATGACAACAAGATATAAGATTGTTGCAGAATGCCACAGGGCTGTGGTGGGACTAGGGAAAGCAATAGGGTAAACCTAGTGTGGGTCCCTGGCCACTCAGGGATCTGCGGCATTTAACAAACCAATAGGTTGGCCAGGATGGAAGCAACTACTCCATTTATTGGACCAGAACCTGTCCTGACAATCACCAAAGCTATGGTCAAAGTAGAACTATGGAACTGGCTTAGGAAACAGCATGTAGAATATTGGACCAATGTCCATAAACAAAATCATGGTAAGGTAATGATGCACAAGCCAATGAACCTCTGTAATCCTGGGATTGAACAGGAAGGAGATCAAACTCATGATAGTACTGATGACCGGCCATGGGAATTTCAAAAAACCTTTTGGGTTGAGATGGAGGCAGCAGATGGGGCACACAGACTTAAAACTGGCAAGCTGAATCTCATCGGTATATCCAGAATCACACACTAACATAATGAGTGAGGTAAATATACCGACGGCTGGCAAAATGCCGGCCAGCTGTATATCATCTCCCAACTGCTTCAACAAGTCCTACAGTATAATAATTGGGAGCAGAGCAGTGGCAAGAAACAGTTCGACATCGAACAGGGAACACTGTTTAGTTCACAGATGGGTCGAAATCAGACCAAAGCGTTGGCGCAGGAGTGTAGGGGGTTCAGCCAAGACTGAACTAGAAGTGTTATTAACAACATATAACTTACAATCAGTGACCATTTTTCCTACACATATAGCTCAAGACAGTAGCACGCTAATAGATAATGTATCTGCACATGAAAGAGAATGTGAAACATACACATGCTCTCCAAGTGGTAAATGGATTGTCAGACCATGATGCACAACTGATTAACTTACAAAATCTAACAGGATGTACAGTTCGGAAACCAATAAGTTAAAGTGTGAGGTATCTATAGAGCACTTCAGAGAAAGCTTAAGGAATGTTACTTTGGGAGATGTATATAATGAGCCAAATGCTAATGATAAATGCAACATATTTCTTGATAAATTTATATCCCTTTTTGAACATTGTTTTCCAAAGAAAATTACTTCATGCAACACACCAAACAATTTCAAAAAAACTTAGGATTACTACAGGTATTAAAGTGTCTTAAGAAAGAAAAAGAAAACTGTATGACACAGCAAGAACCGGTAAAGATCCAGAAGTAGGTTTACACTATAAAAATTATTGTAACATACTGAGAAAAGTTGTAAGGAAATCAAGAAATACGTATGTTAGAGAAGAAACTAACAACTCCAGCAACAAAATAAAATCAATATGGAATGTTGTTAGAAGGAAGACAGGAGAAGTAATCACTGGGGTAGGCAGTATTACTCTTAACGGGAATGAGACATCTTAACCAACAGTACACAGGTAGCAAATGTATTTACAATCGCTTCTGAAGTGTAGGAGAAAAAATTGGTGAGAACAGTTCAAAAGAAAAAACCAGGCAGTACATGGAAGAGTCAGTTTTGAAAAATGTTACTCAAATTAAGTTTCATGTAACAACCTCTTGTGAAATAAGTAAAATTATTAAATCTTTTAAAAATAAATGTTCTGATGGAGTGGACGACATCTCTAATAAGATATTAAAACAATGCAGAGCAATTACAGCTGATGTTCTGAGTCACATATGTAATGCATCACTAACTCAAGGTATTTTCCCAGACAGTTTAAAATATGCCATTGTCAGACCTCCCTACAAAAAGTGGGATGGCACAGATGTCAATAATTACCAGCCTGTATCATTGCTTACAGCATTTTCAAAAATCTTCGAGACAGTAATGTACTCAAGAGTGGTCCGCCATTTCAATAATAATGGGATACTTAGTAAATCACAGTTTGGATTCCAAAAATGCTGTTCCACTGAGACAGCAATAAACAATTTCAAAAATGCTGTTCCACTGAGACAGCAATATGCAATTTCACTGTTCACACAATAGAGTCTTGAAATAGTAAAATGTCACCAACAGGAATTTTCTGTGACGTGTCCAAAGCATTTGATTGTGTGAGCAATGACGTTATGTTACAGAAATTACAATTCTATGGTATAAATGGAATAGCAAATGAGTGGTTTAATTCATACCTACAGAACAGGAAGCATAAAGATTCCTTGTATGGGACAAAGGATTTAAATAAATTTTCCACTTCATCTAACTGGGGTGAAATTACATTAGGTGTAATTTTAAAGTATTCATGAAACAATTAGATTCTGTGCTATTGTATCTCACAAGAAAAGATCGTAACATTATAGTGACTGGAGATTTTAATACAGATTTCCTAGAAAGCTCATCTTCTAAGACAGACTTTGCAAATTTAATGCATATCTATAATCCTGTCTCCACTGTCAGTTTTCCAAGAACAACTGCCACTTCCAGCACTCTAATAGACAATATCTTTGTAGATATGAGTAGAACTCATCACATCAAAGTTGTAAAATACTCACAATTGACAACTTTAATACAAATCAGAGCATAGCTGTGCACTGTGGGAAACCATTAGAAACACGAATGAGGAAAATATCGAAAACTTCAAATTATACATTCGGGAGACTGAATGGAGGCATGTTTATCTTGAAAATGATACTAATACAAAATATCATTTATTTAATGATGATTTATAAGGTACCCCATGAACCATGGACCTTGCCGTTGGTGGGGAGGGTTGCGTGCCTCAGCGATACAGATAGCCGTACCGTAGGTGCAACCACAACGGAGGGCTATCTGTTGAGAGGCCAGACAAATGTGTGGTTACTGAAGAGGGGCAGCAGCTTTTTCAGTAGTTGCAGGGACAACAGTCTGGATGATTGACTGATCTGGCCTTGTAACATTAACCAAAACGGCCTTGCTGTTGTGGTACTGCGAACGGCTGAAAGCAAGGGGAAACTACAGCCGTAATTTTTCCCGAGGGCATGCAGCTTTACTGTATGGTTAAATGATGATGGCGTCCTCTTGGGTAAAATATTCCGGAGGTAAAATAGTCCCCTATCCGGATCTCCGGGCGGGGACTACTCAAGAGGATGTCGTTATCAGGAGAAAGAAAACTGGCATTCTATGGATCGGAGCGTGGAATGTCAGATCCCTTAATCGGGCAGGTAGGTTAGAAAATTTAAAAAGGGAAATGGATAGGTTAAAGTTAGATATAGTGGGAATTAGTGAAGTCCGGTGGCAGGAGGAACAAGACTTCTGGTCAGGTGAATACAGGGTTATAAATACAAAATCAAATAGGGGTAATGCAGGAGTAGGTTTAATAATGAATAAAAAAATAGGAGTGCGGGTAAGCTACTACAAACAGCATAGTGAACGTATTATAGAGGCCAAGATAGACACAAAGCCCATGCCTACTACAGTAGTACAAGTTTATATGCCAACTAGCCCTGCATATGACGAAGAAATTGAAGAAATGTATGATGAGATAAAAGAAATTATTCAGGTAGTGAAGGGAGACGAAAATTTAATAGTCATGGGTGACTGGAATTCGACAGTAGGAAAAGGGAGAGAAGGAAACATAGTAGGTGAATATGGATTGGGGCTAAGAAATGAAAGAGGAAGCCGTCTGTTAGAATTTTGCACAGAGCATAACTTAATCATAGCTAACACTTAATTCAAGAATCATAAAAGAAGGTTGTATACATGGAAGAATCCTGGAGATACTAAAAGGTATCATATAGATTATATAATGGTAAGACAGAGATTTAGGAACCAGGTTTTAAATTGTAGGACATTTCCAGGGGCAGATGTGGACTCTGACCACAATCTATTGGTTATGAACTGTAGATTAAAACTGAAGAAATTGCAAAAAGGTGGGAATTTAAGGAGATGGGACCTGGATAAACTGACTAAACCAGAGGTTGTACAGAGTTTCAGGGAGAGCACAAGGGAACAATTGACAGGAATGGGGGAAAGAAGTACAGTAGAAGTCGAATGGGTAGCTCTGAGGGATGAAGTAGTGAAGGCAGCAGAGTATCTAGCAGGTAAAAAGACGAGGGCTAGTAGAAATCCTTGGGTAACAGAAGAAATATTGAATTTAATTGATGAAAGAAGAAAATATAAAAATGCAGTAAATGAGGCAGGCAAAAAGGAATACAAACGTCTCAAAAATAAGATCGACAGGAAGTGCAAAATGGCTAAGCAGGGATGGCTAGAGGACAAATGTAAGGATGTAGAGGCTTATCTCACTAGGTGTAAGATAGATACTGCCTACAGGAAAATTAAAGAGACCTTTGGAGATAAGAGAACGACTTGTATGAATATCAAGATCTCAGATGGAAACTCAGTTCTAAGCAAAGAAGGGAAAGCAGAAAGGTGGAAGGAGTATATAGAGGGTCTATACAAGGGCGATGTACTTGAGGACAATATTATGGAAATGGAAGAGGATGCAGATGAAGATGAAATGGGAGATACAATACTGCGTGAAGAGTTTGACAGAGCACTGAAAGACCTAAGTCAAAACATGGCCCCAGGAGTAGACAACATTCCTTTAGAAATACTGACGGCCTTGGGAGAGCCAGTCCTGACAAAACTCTACCATCTGGTGAGCAAGATGTATGAGACAGGTGAAATATCCTCAGACTTCAAGAAGAATATAATAATTTTAATCCCAAAGAAAGCAGGTGTTGATAGATGTGAAAATTACTGAGCTATCAGTTTAATAAGTCACAGCTGCAAAATACTAACATGAATTATTTACAGACGAATGGAAAAACTGGTAGAAGCCGACCTCGGTGAAGATCAGTTTGGATTTCGTAGAAATGTTGGAACACGTGAGGCAATACTGACCTTACGACTTATCTTAGAAGAAAGATTAAGGAAAGGCAAACCTACATTTGTAGCATTTGTAGACTTAGAGAAAGCTTTTGACAATGTTGACTGGAATACTATCTTTCAAATTCTAAAGGTGGGAGGGGTACAATTCAGGGAGCGAAAGGCTATTTACAATTTGTACAGAAACCAGAGAGCAGTTATAAAGAGTCGAGGGGCATGAAAGGGAAGCAGTGGTTGGGAAGGGAGTGAGACAGGGTTGTAGCCTCTCCCTGATGTTATTCAATCTGTATATTGAGCAAGCAGTAAAGGAAACAAAAGAAAAATTTGGAGTAGGTATTAAAATCCCGGGAGAAGAAATAAAAACTTTGAGGTTCGTTGATGACATTGTAATTCTGTCAGAGACAGCAAAGGACTTGGGAGAGCAGCTGAATGGAATGGACAGTGTCTTGAAAAGAGGATATAAGATGAACATCAACAAAAGCAAAACAAGGATAATGGAATGTAGTCGAATTAAGTCAGGTGAGTCTGAGGGAATTAGATTAGGAAACGAGACACTTAAAGTAGTAAAGAAGTTTTGCTACTTGGGAAGTAAAATAACTGATGATGGTCAAAGTAGAGAGGATATAAAGTGGAGACTGGCAATGGCAAGGAAAGTGTTTCTGAAGAAGAGAAATTTGTTAACATCGAGTATAGATTTAAATGTCAGGAAGTCATTTCTGAAAGTATTTGTATGGAGTGTAGCCGTGTATGGAAGTGAAACATGTACGATAAATAGTTTGGACAAGAAGAGAATAGAAGCTATCGAAATGTGGTGCTACAGAAGAATGTTGAAGATTTGGTGGGCAGATCACGTAACTAATGAGGAGGTATTGAATAGAATTGGGGAGAAGAGAAGTTTGTGGCACAACTTGACTAGAAGAAGGGATCGGTTGGTAGGACATCCTTTGGCGTCAAGGGATCACAAATTTAGCATTGGAGGGCAGCGTGGAGGGTAAAAATCGTAGAGGGAGACCAAGAGATGAATACACTAAGCAGATTCAGAAGGATGTAGGTTGCAGTAAGTACTGGGAGATGAAGGAGCTTGTACAGGATAGATTAGCATGGAGAGCTGCATCAAACCAGTCTCAGGACTAAAGACCACAACAACAACAACATTTGAAAGTGACTTTCCAGGAAAGGTCTGCAGACTACAGAACAGGCAATCAAGCAAAAACCCATGGCTCACCAAGGGCACAAAAATATCATGCCAGAGGAAATGAGAATTGTATATAATATCCAGACAATCCAATAAACCCCTCCAGATGAACTATTATAGGACATACTGTAAAGTTTTAACTAAAGTCATTAAAAAATCTAAAAGTATGTGCATAGACTCTGAAATTAATTGTTCAAATAATAAAATCAGAATGATTTGGAATGTAAAAACTGCTCACCTAAAAATTAATGATTTTTCTGTCACGTCTCAAATAGGTTGCAGTGGTGACATAAGGGAAACTGCAGATATTCTGAAACTTAATCTCCCACAAAATTTTAATGATGTAAATGTACCAGCCATAACTGTTAATGAAATAAAAAAAATAATTCACTCATTGAAAAGTAAAAGATCTTTAGGTATTTGCAACATGTCTCTTTATGAGGGAGTTGTTCCAGAGAGAATGAAATATGCCATTGTGAGACCTCTTTTCAAGTCTGGTGATGCTACAGATGTTGAAAATTATTGTCCTGTCTCTCTCTTAACAATGTTTTCGAAGGTTCTTGAAAAGGCAGTGTATAGCAGGATTGTGGCACATCTTGATAAACTTAATATTACTAACCATAGACAGTTTGGTTTCCAAAAAGGGGTTGCCACAGAGCATGCCATATACTCACTCACAAATGATGTCTTGGAGTCTGTTAATAGAAAGAAGTCACCAGTTAGTATCTTCTGTGATCTTTCCAAGGCCTTTGATTGTGTAAACCACAAGATACTCTTGGAGAAGGCCTATCATTATGGAATCAAAGGGCCTATAGGTAACTGGCTAAAATCATATCTTGAAGACAGGAAACAAAAAGTGATTCTAAATGGCTGCAACAATAGATCTTCTAATCTAGTGGATTCTGAATGGGGCAAAATACAACATGGAGTTCTCCAGGGATCTGTCCTTGGACCCTTGCTGTTTTTAATATATGTTAATGATTTACCCCTGTCCATTAGTAAAAACTGTGAATTCACAATGTTTGCTGATGATACAAGCATTGAAGAAAATGGTAAGTGTACTGCTGATCTGGAGACTGATGTTAATGATATACTCAGAGAAGTTACAGCTTTGTTTTCAGTTAATTCTCTTTCAGTTAATATTAAAAAAACAAATTTTGTACAGTTCCACACAAAAAATAAAACTCCAGAAAATATAGTAATTACTCATGACAACCAGGAACTAGAACAGGTGCACTCCACTAAATTCCTAGGGGTTCACATTGACAGTAGGCTCCACTGGGAACAGCATGTGTCTCTTACTATAAAAAGGCTTTCATCAGCAAACTTTGCTTTAAGAATCATTACGCATTTTGGGGACATCAACATTTTAAAATCAGCTTACTTTGGATACTTTCACTCATTAATGAGTTATGGAATAATCTTCTGGGGTAATTCACCACCCTAAAAAAAATCTTAACTGTTCAGAAGACAGCAATCAGAATCATGTTGGGGTTCCTCCACGAACCTCATGTAGAAAACTTTTCACGCAGTTGGGTATACTGACTACAGCATGTCAGTACAGATACTCTCTGATGAATGTTGTTAATAAAGACTATCCTCAGTATGAAAAAAATTGTTCATACCATAACTACAATACTAGAGGTAAAGATGATCCACATGTCGAACTAAAAAATTTTATCACTTGTACAGAAAGGAGTAAAGTATGTTTTTATAAAGACTTTTAATGCATTGCCTAATTATATTAAATGTACAAGAGAAAATGAAACTCTGTTCAAAGGTTCATTAAAGAAATACCTGCTGGACCATCCACTGTACTCCTTAGATGAATTCTTTTCCAGAAATAATGCACTCCCTTAATAATAGATGTATATAATCTCTTAGTTATTAGATGGATCATACAATATTATATTAATGTTATGCTGTTAATGTTATAGGTGTAATGTTATTGTGTGAATTGCTATACCAGTTAAATGACAGCTTGTAAAAGAGAAAAAGTGATACTTATTAATATCCATATCACTGTATTATATTACTATATTGTAGAATTAACTGTATTTGTACAATTGTATTGACACATTCCACATCCAGATGAATCACTTGCATGTATGGATCCATGGAGTATGCATACCAAATAACATAAAAAATAAAAAAAAACAATTTGGTGTATGAAAAGTAGTAACAGGACCTTCCTTCTGTTGTTATTAGCAATTTCATCAGGCAACATGGTTACAAACATTTACTCTCCCATCAACTGTGTTTGTTATGCTGCCAAAAAAGTCTTTGGTCACCTACCAAACAGCATCAAAAGCCTGACAGATAGCCACCTAACATTTAAAAATAAATTAAAAGAATTTCTAGATGACAACTCCTTCTAGTCATTGGCTGAATTTTTAGATATAAATTAAGGGGAAAAAAAGAAAAAAAAAGAAAGGAAACAACAACAATTAATTAAAAAAAATTTCTATCCTGCAACTGTTTTTTGGCTGCCATCCTTTATTGTGAAGAATTTTAACAGTTGCTGCTGCAGCCATGTTTAAAATCTTGAAACAACAACAACTTAAACATTAGTGTCATTCAATATTTTGTGTAATGTAATATCTTGTACAGAAATCTTTTATTAGCCTGACACGTTCCACATCATTACGAAGTGTCGTATTCATCATCTATGGAACAAGTATTAATCTAATCTAATCTAATCTAATCTGTTGCTACAAATGAGACATTACGTGCAGCAGAGGTAATTATGAGTGGTGCAGAACAAGCAACATCTTCTTTCTTTTGGTATGTCCATCCCACTTTTTTCCAGTTTGTTAATTTGAGTCTCTGTGTTTGTGTTTACATTACCTATTTCATATACAAAATGTAGTAAGACAATGTGCCTTCTGTTTTTCCCAGCAGGTTCATGAGGTTGCTTGATTGGTAGCATTTGCTCTCCCATCGACTGTGTTTGTTGCTGTAAATGAGACATTACCGAAAGGAGAGATAATTGTTAGTGGTGCGGAGCTCACCACATCTTTTTTTTTTTTTTTTTTTTTTGTATGTAACTCACCCTTTTTTATGGTTTGATAACATGATTTTCTGAGTTTGTGTGTATGTCACCTACTTGGTGTATGAAATTTACTAACAAGAATTTCCCTCTCTTGTACTCAGCAGGTCCATCTGGTTACATATTTGTAAACATTTACTCTTCCAGCAGCTGTGTTCGTTGCTGGAAATGAGGCATTACCTGCATCACAGATAATTATGAGTTATGCAGAATTAACTACATTTCATTCTTTTGGTATGTACATGTCACTTTTTTATAGTTTGATGATTTGAATCTCCAAGTTTGTGTGTATGTCACCTATTTGGTAAACGTAATGTAGTAACAGACCTTCCTTCTTTAGTTCTTAGCAGGATCATCAGACTGCATGGTTGCAAACATTTACTCTCCCATCAACTGTGTTTGTTGCTGCAAATGACACATTAACTGCATCAGAAATAATTATGAATATTGCAGAACTAACTTCTTCTTCTTTCTTTTGGTATGTACCCAAAGGTGTAGTGGAGGCATGTCCAGCATGGCTTACAACCTGGTGGTTGGTGTACTGCTAATTCCTTCTGTTATGGCTAAGCAGGTCAGTCTGTGCACATAGCAAGCCCCTTAGCTGCAACCTGCTGTTCTACTTTCTTCCACCACACTAGGAAATCCTAGGTGTAACCACTGTGGTGTATATCCAGTGTATACCTCTGGGGCTTAGGCCCCAGTTTTTACTACAAGCTCTTGGGGTACTCACTAGAGTACTTTTCGCCCTGGAGCAGATGCTCTTAGTGTCAGGGATCCATGTTAGTTTTTTATCTAAGGTTACCCCTAGATATTCCACTATCCCCTTCACAGGTAGAAATTCATCGAAGAGCTTTAGATTCCAACTTGAGTATTTGACATGCCTCTTCATGAATGACACCACCAAAGTTTTCTTAGGATTAACTCTCAGATCCTGTTTAGTGCACCAGTCTTGCACAATGTCCAATCCTCTTGTGCCATATTTCTAACTGTGTCAGTAAATTTGCCAAGTATTACTATGACAAGGTCATCTGCATATTCTTGGCAGAAGCATTGTCTGGAATTTAGTTCCTCAATGAGTTCATTCACCACTAGATTCCACAATAAAGGGGATGGAACTCTTGCTTGTGGGCAACCTCTAGTGGTGTTAATTACCATCTTTTTATTCATCGTGGTAGCCTCTACCTTCCTTCCACTAAGCATGGCCCTGGTCCCTAGGTCACACACCTCTGCTGCCCTTACCATGAAATCGAAGGTTGTGTTACTGTAGGGCCCCTTGGTATCCAGGAAGATGGAAAGGGCTATTTCTTGGAAGTGAAGTGCTTTCTCCATCCTCCCAAGTTGATGGAGAGCTGTCTCATTGGTTTGAATGTAAAGGGGCCCTAGTTAGGCTCCTGTCCCCAATGTATACATTAACCAATTTTTCCAATGTTTTGAGAATGAAGGTGTACAGACTGATTGGTCTCATATCCATGGCCTTGGTATGATCAATTCTCCATGGCTGTGGAATGAAGACTACCTTCATTGCCCTCCAAGCATTGGAAATGATTCCTTCTGCTAGGCTAATCCTGAATAACCTGCATAGGACTCTTAAGAGATTCTCTCCTGCCTTTTGCAGGAGAGCTGGAAAGATTCCATCGGGGCCAGGTGACTTGAATGGTTGGAATGTTCCCACTGCCCATTGGATTTTGTTGAAGTCCATACACTCCTTGGCCAATTCCCAGTCCTCTCTTCAAGTACCTGAGAACCATTGTCTCCCCACAATCACATTCTGGTCTGTGTTGTCCAGCAGAGCATATGTAGGAAAGTGAGCAAATGAGACATTATCGGCAGGAGAGATAATTGTGAGTGGTGCAGAGCTCACTACATCTTTTTTGCTTTTGGTATGTAACTCACCCTTTCTTGTGGTTTGATAACATGATTTTCCGAGTTTGTGTGTGTGTCACTGACTTGGTGTATGAAATTTAGTAACAAGCATTTCCCTCTCTTGTACTCAGCAGTTTCATCTGATTACTTATTTGCAAACATTTACTCTTCCAGCGACTGTGTTTGTTGTTGGAAATGAGGCATTACCTGCATCATAGATAATTATGAGTTGTGCAGAATTAACTACATCTTCATTCTTTTGGTATGTAACTGTCACTTCTTTATAGTTCGATGATTTGAATTTCCTAGTTTGTGTGTATGCCACTTATTTGGTGAACATAATGCAGTAACAGACCTTCCTTCCTTTGTTCTTAGCAGGATTATCAGACTGCACAGTTGCAAACATTTACTCTCCCATCAACTGTGTTTGTTGCTGCAAATGACACATTAACTGCTTCAGAAATAATTATGAATGTTACAGAACTAACTTCTTCTTCTTTCTTTTGGTATGTAGCCTTGACTTGTTTAAAGTTTGATAATTTTTCTCCAAGTTTGTGTGGACATCATCAATTTTTGCTATGAAATGTAGTAATAGGACAGTCCATCTGATTTTCTCAGGAGATTCTTGAGATTGCTTGGCTGCAAACATTTACTCTCCCATGGGCAATCTGTGTTACCGTACTTCAAATGAGACATTACCTGCAGTAGAGATAATTATCAACGATAAGGAACTAACTACATCTTTTTTCTTTTGGTATTTACCTCTCACTTTTTTATAGTTTGATAATTTCATTCTCCTAGTTTGTGTGTATGTCACATATGCGGGGTACAGAATGTAGTAACAATGACATCCTTCTGTTGCTCTCTGCAGGTAATCAGATTGCATGTTTGCAAAAATTTACTCTCTGACTCAGTGTGTTTGATGCTGCAATGACACATTATCTTCAGCAGAGATAATTAAGAGCAGTGCAGAAGTAACTATTTCCTGTTTCTTTTAGTATGTACTTTCGACTCTTTATACACTCCTGGAAATGGAAAAAAGAACACATTGACACCGGTGTGTCAGACCCACCATACTTGCTCCGGACACTGCGAGAGGGCTGTACAAGCAATGATCACACGCACGGCACAGCGGACACACCAGGATCCGCGGTGTTGGCCGTCGAATGGCGCTAGCTGCGCAGCATTTGTGCACCGCCGCCGTCAGTGTCAGCCAGTTTGTCGTGGCATACGGAGCTCCATTGCAGTCTTTAACACTGGTAGCATGCCGCAACAGCGTGGACGTGAACCGTATGTGCAGTTGACGGACTTTGAGCGAGGGCGTATAGTGGGCATGCGGGAGGCCGGGTGGACGTACCGCCGAATTGCTCAACACGTGGGGCGTGAGGTCTCCACAGTACATCGATGTTGTCGCCAGTGGTCGGCGGAAGGTGCACGTGCCCGTCGACCTGGGACCGGACCGCAGCGACGCACGGATGCACGCCAAGACCGTAGGATCCTACGCAGTGCCGTAGGGGACCGCACCGCCACTTCCCAGCAAATTAGGGACACTGTTGCTCCTGGGGTATCGGCGAGGACCATTCACAACCGTCTCCATGAAGCTGTGCTACGGTCCCGCACACCGTTACGCCGTCTTCCGCTCACGCCCCAACATCGTGCAGCCCGCCTCCAGTGGTGTCGCGACAGGCGTGAATGGAGGGACGAATGGAGACGTGTCGTCTTCAGCGATGAGAGTCGCTTCTGCCTTGGTGCCAATGATGGTCGTATGCGTGTTTGGCGCCGTGCAGGTGAGCGCCACAATCAGGACTGCATACGACCGAGGCACACAGGGCCAACACCCAGCATCATGGTGTGGGGAGCGATCTCCTACACTGGCCGTACACCACTGGTGATCATCGAAGAGACACTGAATAGTGCACGGTACATCCAAACCGTCATCGAACCCATCGTTCTACCATTCCTAGACCGGCAAGGGAACTTGCTGTTCCAACAGGACAATGCACGTCCGCATGTATCCCGTGCCACCCAACGTGCTCTAGAAGGTGTAAGTCAACTACCCTGGCCAGCAAGATCTCCGGATCTGTCCCCCATTGAGCATGTTTGGGAATGGATGAAGCGTCGTCTCACGCGGTCTGCACGTCCAGCACAAATGCTGGTCCAACTGAGGCGCCAGATGGAAATGGCATGGCAAGCTGTTCCACAGGACTACATCCAGCATCTCTACGATCGTCTCCATGGGAGAATAGCAGCTTGCATTGCTGCGAAAGGTGGATATACACTGTACTAGTGCCGACATTGTGCACGCTCTGTTGCCTGTGTCTATGTGCCTGTGGTTCTGTCAGTGTGATCATGTGATGTATCTGACCCCAGGAATGTGTCAATAAAGTTTCCCCTTCCTGGGACAATGAATTCACAGTGTTCTTATTTCAATTTCCAGGAGTGTAGTTTCATAAATGGCTTCTCCTTGGTTAGTGTGTACATCACTTATTTGGTTTATGAAATATAGTAAAAGGACCTTCCCCCTCTTGTTCTCAGCAGGTTCATCAGGTTGAATGGTTGTAAATATTTACTCTCCCATCAACTGTGTTTGTTCCTGCAAATGAGGCATTACCTCCAGCAGAGATATTTATGAGCGGTGCTATGTTAAATACATCTTCTTTCTTTTGGTATGTAGCTCCCACTTTTTTGTAATTTAATAATTTTATTTGCTTGAGATTGTCTATACGCCATGTCTCTGGGATCAAAATGTAGTAACAGGACCTTCCTTCTGTTGTTCTCCACATTTTCGAAAGACTGCCTGGTTGCAGACATTTACTCTTCCTTCGACCGTTTTTTGCTGCAAATATGACATTATGTGCAGCAGAGCTAATTATGAGCGGTGCACAACTGACTACATCTTCTTTCTTTTGGTATGTACCTGACACTTTTTTATAATTTCATATATTAATGTCTGATCTTGTGTGTATGTCACCTATGTGCGGTATGAAATGTAGTAACAGCAGCTTACCTCTGTTGCTCTTAACAGTTTCCTCAGATTGCATGGATGCAATCATTTACTCTCCCATCAACTGTCTTTGTTGCTGCAAATGACACATTACCTTCAGCAGAGATAAATATGAGTGGTGCACAACTAATTACATGTACTTTATTTAGGTATGTATCTCCCACTTTTGTATAGTTTGATAATTCGATACTCTGAGTTTGTGTGTACATCACATATTTGTGTACTGCTAGGGTAGCCAGTTTATTGTTAGCTTCTACTATTTCTGTGATCCATGCCTGAAAGTGTTTCTCTACACAATATTGCTCTATATCTATTGTATTAAAGGACAGGCTGTTTTTCACATAAATAGCTGCCCCACCTTTGCACATATGCTTTATACAAAATGAGGTAGCTAATACATAGTTTGGAATATTGAGCATTTCGATGCCAACAGTGACATGGTGTTCTGTCAGACAGAGAATATGAGCACAATTTGGGCCTGTTGGTTCATCAAGATTTACAGTAAATTGGTCTAACTTACAGAGCAGGCTCTGAATATTTCAGTGAAAAATTTTGAGCTTATTTTTAACTACATGACTGGTTGTGGTGCTACCACTGCTGGGAATGAGTTTTATTTCTTTTGACATACCAGTATTACAGGAACAGTTTTCTGCAGGGAAGGGGGAGCTGTTGTGCTGGTAACACCCACATTTGTTGTAATTAACTGCATTACTTACGTTCTGATTGGAACCTTCCCCCTTCTGCCCCAGTACCATAAAAAAATCACTATTTGCAGCTGAGGACTTTCTTTACCTCAGGCACATCCTATGTGGAGCAGCTGCAGTCTCTACTGTGCTCCTTTTTGCCATATAGGGTGGATCTTCTGTTGGTGAGGTTTCTACACTGTCAGTTGGTATGCTTGATCCTGTCACGGTTGGTGTTACTGTTTCTGCTATTGGTGATTGTTCTTCCTCCTTAAGTGCTGCTGCTGCTTCACAAGTTGATGGTGGACTAACTTTTCCCACTTGAGTTGTAACTGCTGGTGCTGTCTTGCTTTTGTATAGAAGACCTGTTTGTGTTGATTCACATACAGGTGCTGCTGCATATGAAGTCTTCCCTTCAGCTGTTTCATTAATTTTGAATGAGTATTTTGACGACACTGTCTGTATTTCTTCCAATGGTACAGTTTCAATAGGCACAGGTGCTTTTAGTGTGATTGAAGGAATGGTGTTTTCAAATAGTTTGAATGTTTCTGCCAATAGTGCTTTAGCGAGTACAAGTTTTCCTAGCCGGTTCCTGTGCATTCCATGTCGAGTAAACTGGTTTCTCTCTTCGGAATTACTGTCCAAAAACTTCACTTCCTTGAATGCTTTGATACCTTTTGAAACATTCTGTTTGTGAATTTGATTTCATTATTTACACTGTTTATTAGGTCATGCCTGTATTGGATTCTAATGATGATTGTTTTTCTTGGCAAGATTCTTTCCAGTGCATTTAACAATGCTGTGATTGCATTTTATGACTCATTTTTATAAACATCATTAGCTCCAGCAATAATTACACAAACATTCTTTGGCTGAGGGTTTAAGTCTTTAATTATTTGCTGGAAAGGGGCCCCGGGCTTTACTGTGGCAGTAACAGAAAATTTAGATTGCGTATTCATAAGGATAGTGGCCAAATCTCATCCATGGCTGCCTGCAAAGATACAAACTTTTGGTGTTGTTTCTTCTTCTTCGTGACGTACACACATACTTGGAGAACCAAATTATTAACCTATAAAAAATTGGGAGGGACATACCAAAAATTATAATATCATAATTATCTCCACATTTGCAGCAACAAACACAGTCGATGTGAGTGTAAATACTTGCGACCATGCAATCTGATTAACCCTGGAAAGAACAACCAAAGGAAGGTTCTGTTACTACATTTCGTACCACAAATAGGTGATGTATACACAACCTCAGAGAATCAAATTATTAAACCATACAAAAGTGAGAAGGACATACCAAAAGAAAAGAAGATGTAGTTAGTTGTGGACCACTCTGAATTATCTCTCCTACAGGTAATGTCTCATTTGCAGCAACAAACACAGTCCTTGGGAGAGAAAATGTTACCAATCATGCAATCTCATGAACCTGCTGAGAACAACAGAGGACTGGTCATGTTATTACAGTTCGTACACAAAATAGGTGATGTAAACACAAACACAGGGACTCTAATTATCAAACTAGAAAAACATGAGATGGACATACCAAAAGAAAGAAGAAGAAGCTAGTTCTGCACCACTCATAATTACCTCTGCTGCAGGTGATGTCTCATTTGCAGCAACACAGTCGATGGGAGAGTAAATGTTTGCTAGTTAGTTAGTTAGTTACATGTTTCATTGATCAATAGCAGAGACAAACTGTTATGATGTGGAATGTGTGAAATGCACAAGAAATGCGCACAGGAAAAAAGCTTTTTTTCTTTTTCTTTGTTTACATTATAGTGTTATACCTAGATATTTCTATTATCTATCCCATTCCCTTAAATGGCATAAAATGCTTATATTATATCTCCAGATTTATTTACTCATATTCAAGAATTCATCTATGGTACAGAAAGAGTTGTCAAGGAGTTATGATTTCAATTTGTTTTTGAAACTATTACTGCTGTCTGTCAGACATTTTACTTCATCTGGTAATTTATCAAAAAGTTTTATAGCAGCATATTTTACCCCTTTCTGCGCCAAAGATAGGTTAAGTAAAGGATAGTATAAGTCTTTCTGTTTTCTGGTATTGTAATCATGAATGTCGCCGTTTATTTTAAACTGGTCCATGTTGTTGAGAAAAAATTTCATTACTGAGTAAATGTACTGTGAAGCAGTTGTAAGAATTCCTAACCTTTTAAACAATGGAACATCCAGGATGGAATGTAACAATACGAGAGAAGGAAAGTTGCCACTCACCATATAGCAGAGATGCTGAGCTGTGATAGGCACAATAAAAAGATTCACACAATCATAGCTTTCGGCCATTAACGCCTTTGGCAGCAGTCGACACACACACACACACACACACACACACACACACACACACACACACACACACACATCTCCAGTCTCATAGAGCTGAAACTACACTGCGCCCAGCAGCACCAGTGCATGATGGGAGTGGTGACTGGGTGTGGGTAAGGAGGAGGCTGGGGCACTGATGGGGAGGGGTAGTATGGTGGGAGTAGCGGACAGTGAAGTGTTGCAGTTTAGACGGAGGGTAGGAGAGAAGGTGCGGAGGGGGGAAGGGGTAAGTAGCGGAAAGGAGAGGAATAAAAATAAAAATAAAAGAAATTAAAAGACTGGGTGTGGCAGTGAAATGACAGTTGTGTAGTGTTGGAATGCGAACAGGGAGAGGGCTGGATGGGTGAGGACAGTGACTAATGAAGGTTGAGGCTTGGAGGGTTATGGGAATATAGGATGTATTGCAGGGAAAGTTCCCACCTGCACAATTCAGAAAAGCTGGTGTTGGTGGGAAAGATCCATATGGCACAGGATGTGAAGCAGTCATTGAGATCGGGGGTATCATCTTTGGCAGCGTGTTCAGCTACAGGTGGTCCACTTGTTTTTTGGCCATAGTTTGTTGATAGCCATTCATGTGGACAGACAGCTTGGTGGTTGTGATGCCTACATAGAATGTAGCGCAGTGGTTGCAGCTTAGCTTGTAGATCACATGACTGGTTTCACAGGTAGCCCTGCCTTAGATGTGATAGGTAATGTTAGTGACCAGACTGGAGTAGGTGGTGGTAGGAGGATGTATGGTACAGGTCTTGCATCTAGGTCTATTACAGGGATATGAGGCATGAGGTAAGGGATTGGGAGCAGGGGTTGTGTAAGGATGGACGAGTATACTGTGTAGGTTCGGTGGTTGGCAGAAGACCACGGTAGGAGGAGTGCGAAGGATAGTGGGTAGGACATTTCTCATTTTTAGGGCACAATGAGAGCTAATCGGAAACCTGGCAGAGAATGTAATTCAGTTGATCCAGTCTGGGATGGTACTGACTTACAAGGGAAATGCTCCTCTGTGGCCGGACTGCGGGACTTTGGGAGGTGGTGGGAGACTGGAAAGATAAGGCATGGGAGATTTGTTTTTGTACAAGGATGGGAGGATAATTACGGTCAGTGCAGGCTTCTATGAGACCCTTGGTATATTTAGAGAGGGACTGCTCATCACTGCAGATGTGTCGACCATGGGGTGGCTAGGCTGTATGGAAGGGTCTTCTTGGTATGAAATGGTTGGGAGATGTCGAAGTGGATGTATTGCTGGTGGTTAGTAGGTTTGATATGGATAGAGGCACTGATGTAACCATCTATGAGGCAGAGGTCAACATCTAGGAAGGTGGCTTGTTGGGTTGAGTAGGACCAGGTGAAGCAAATGGGGGAGAAGTTATTGAGGTTCTGGAGGAATGTGAATAAGGTGTCCTCACCTTCAATCCAGATAGCAAAGATGTCATAAATGAATCTGAACCAGGTGAGGAGTTAAGGATTCTGGATTTTTAGGAAGGATTCCTCTAGATGGCCCATGAATAGGTTAGCATAGGATGGTGCCATACGGGTGCCCATAGCCATACTGCGGATTTGTTTGTAAGTAATGCCTTCAAAGGAGAAGTAATTGTGGGTGAGGATATAGTTGGTCACGGAGACTAGGAAGGAGGTTGTTGTTTCGAATCCATAGGGCGTCTGGAAAGGTAGTGTTCGATAGCAGCAAGGCCATGGGCATTAGGAATGTTAGTGTACAGGGAGGTAGCATCAATAGTGACAAGCAGGGCACCGTGTGGTAAAGGGAGAGGAACTGTGGAGAGTTGGTTGAGGAAATGGTTGGTATCTTTTATACAGGAGGATAGGTTCCGGGTAATAGGTTGAAGGTGTTGGTCTATGAGAGCAGAGATTCTCCCAGTGGGGGCACAGTAACCAGCCACGATGGGGCATCCTGGGTGGTTGGGCTTATGGACTTTAGGAAGCACATAGAAGGTGGGACTGCGGGGAGTGGTTGGGGTAAGTAGAGAGACAGACTCTGGGGAGAGGTTCTGGGATGGGCCTAGGATTTGAGTAGTGACTGGAGATCCTGCTGGATTGCTGGAATGGGATCACTGTGGCATGGTTTGTAGGTGGAAGTATCTGACAGCTGACAGAGTCCTTCTGCCAAGTAATCCTTACAGTTCAAAACTATGGTGGTGGAGCCTTTGTCTGCAGGTAGGATTATAAGATCAGGATCAGTTTTTAGATGGTGGACTGCGGTTCTTAGGTTAGTATGCACATTGAGGTATTTGGGGAATGATGGTGAGGCAAGGTTCAAGGATAAGAAATTCTGGAAAGTTAACAGGGGTGGTTTGGAAGCAGTGGGGGTGGATCACAGTTGGATGGAGGAGTGAACTGAGTTAGGCAAGGTTCAATGTTGGTCTTTGATTGAGTCTGATTGGTCGGGTTGATGGCAAAAAAGTGTTTCCATTATAGGGACCAGGAGAAGGAGAGAAGGTCTTTAACTAGCCCTGCATGGTTGAATTTGGGAGTGGGGCAAAAGATGAGGCCTTTGGAAAGGACTCATATTTCTGTGGGACTAAGGCTTCTGGAGGAAAGGCTCATGACTGTGTTGTGGGTCTGTTTAGGATTTGAGTTGTGTGTGGTGGTGGGAGGGAGTTTTGGATGGTGGGGTAAGTGTAGTAGGTCTGCGAGACAAGGTTTGTCAGCTATGAGGGGGTGTGGAGGAGGTTTGGAGTTTGCTGTAGAAGTGGTGGACAGTGGTACTCCAAAGTGGGAGTAGGAAGTGAGCAGGATGGAGAGCTTTTTGAGGTGGCATTGTGCATCTTGCTCAAGTTCCTGCACGGCAAGAGTTTCAATGTGTGTTATGGGTTCCAGGAATCTGGGTTTATATAGCAGGAGAATTTTGCAGATGGAGAGAAGGTACTGCAGGGAGGATTGGGCTTGGTTGATATGGTTTTGCAGGCCTATTTTGGTGAGGGCTAAGGATTGGCGGAATCTGAACAGGTGGAGGTCATTGTGGAAGGAGATGGGTAATTTGATGGTAAGGCCATTAGGGGGAGGGGGGGGGGGGGAATTCATGAGCCAAGCAACAATGCAGGAACAGTATATGGGACTGGGATCTGGCTAGGGATAAGGAAACTTTTCTTTATTGATGAAGATGGAAGAAGCAAGGATCCATGCTGGTCCGAAAATGTGAAAAAATACGTAAGAAAGTAGAATTACGTCCAAAAAATTACGCAAAAATACACCCTAATACATGTGAAAAGTACAAAGAGGATGCACAGGGGAAAAAAAGTACATAAAATCTGAGGCAGACGACGATAGTGGAAGGCGAAAACGCTCTAAAATTGGCGAGAAGTCGCAATGGTCAAAAGTAGAGAATAACTAATCATTAATAAATATAAGCATATTACTGTGGGAAGCAGGTTTGAGGGTAGATAAACATAGAGAAGGGGGACGGCAGATGTGATTGGATGAGCTGGATTTAGTGGGTGCGAACAGGGATAGAACGAAGAAAGTGTGGGGGGTGGGGAGGGGTTCGTAGTTAGAGATGTAAGATCATGTGGCACTGGAAAAGTACAGGAGATAACTCACAAAAATTCGGGAACTGACACAGGGAGTGTGATCAATTTGAAGGTATAGACTTAATTATATCAGCAGGAGTAATGTGGGACATAAGATGCTGCACCAACAATCAGTGTGTTCTTGACGCCCCTCCTATCGTGGTAATCTACCGTCCACCGAACCTACACAATATACTCACCCATCCTTACACAACCCCTGCTCCCAATCCCTTACCTCATGGGTCATACCCCTGTAATAGACCTAGATGCAAGACCTGTCCCATACGTCCTCCTACCACCACCTACTCCAGCCCGGTCACTAACATTACCTATCACATCAAAGGCAGGGCTACCTGTGAAACCAGTCATGTGATCTACAAGCTAAGCTGCAACCACTGTGCAGCATTCTATGTAGGCATCACCACCAACAAACGGTGGCCAAAGAACAAGTGGACCACCCTGTAGCTGAACACGCTGCCAAACATGATACCCCTGATCTCAATAACTACTTCACAGCCTGTGCCACATGGATCCCTCCCACCAACACCAGCTTTTCTGAATTGTGCAGGTGGGAACTTTCCCTGCAATACATCCTAAGTTCCCGTAACCTCCTGGCCTCAACCTTCATTAGTCACTGTCCTCACCCATCCAGGCCCCTTCCTGTTCCCATTCCAGCACTACACAGCCGTCATCTCACCGCCACACCCAGTCTTTTAATTTCTTTTATTTTTATTTTTATTTCTCTCCTTTCTGTTGCTTACCCCCTCTGCACTTTCTCCTACCCTACGTCTAAACTGCAACACTTCATTGTCTGCTACTCCCACCATACTACCCCTCCCCATCAATGCCCCAGCCTCCTCCTTACCCACACCCAGTCACCACTCCCTTCATGCACTGGTGCTGCTGGTCACAGTGTAGTTTCAGCTCTCTGAGACTAGAGATCTGTGTGCAAGTTGCGCTTTTGTGATTGTGTGTGTGCGTGTGTGTCTACTGCTGCCAAAGGCCTTAATGGCCGAAAGCTATGATTGTGTGAATCTTTTTATTGTGCCTATCGCAGCTCAGCATCTCCGCTATACGGTGAGTAGCAACTTTCCTTCTCTCGTATTGTAACCTTTTAAACAGATGCCTACAAGATGTGTGACTATGAATCCCACACATTATTCTAACTACTTTCTTTTGAGCAGTGATTACCTTTTGCCTAAGTGTTGAGTTGCCCGAGGATATTATTCCGTATGACATCAGAGAGTGGAAGTGTGCAAAGTATGTTATCTTACTAATTTCTACATCCTCAAAATTGGCAATTATTCTGACTGCAAAAGTTGCTGAACCTATTCACTTTAGGAGATCCAAAATATGGATTTTCCAATTAAGATTCTCATCTATATGTACACCCAAAAACTTAGTATGCTCTACCCTGGCTACTGACTTCTTTTGATGTGTTACGTTTATTGAAGGAATTATACTTTTTGCAGCAGAAAATTGGATGTACTGTGTTTTTTCAAAGTTCAGAGCAAGCCCATTCGCAGAAAACCAATTAATAACTTTTCCAAAGACTATATTTGTATCATTTTCTATCGGACTTTCTTTTACTGGATTAAGAATTATGCTTGTATCATCAGCAAACAGTGTCAGTTCAGCATCTTGCTTCACATAAGAAGGGAGGTCATTCACATATATCAATAACAGGAGGGGACCCATGATCGAACCTTGTGGGACACCTACTGTAATATCACTCCAGTTAGGTGAAGTGGCAAACTCCTTTGAAGCACTTGAAGCATATAAAGAGATTTTTTGCTTCCTGTTATGTAGATATGACTTAAACCGCTAATATGCTATTCCATTTATACCATAGAATTGTAATTTCTCTAACATAATGTCATGGTTCACACAATCAAATGCTTTGGATAAGTCACAGAATATTCCTACTGGTGACATTTTACTATTTAAAGACTCTATTATGTGGACAGTGAAATTGTATAATGCTGTCTCAATGGAATAGCATTTCTTAAATCTGAACTGTGATTTACTAAGTATCTCATTACTGTTGAGATGGCTAGTCACTCTTGAGTACATTATTTTCTCAAAGATTTTTGAAAATGCAGTAAGCAAGGATACTGACTGGTAATTATTGACATCTGTGGTTTCCCCCTTTTTGTAGAGAGGCCTGACACTGGCATATTTTAACCCGTCTGGAAAAATACCCTGAGTCAGTGATGCATTACATATGTGACTCAATACATCAGCTGTAATTCCTCCACATTGTTTTATTAACTTGTTAGAGATGTCATGTACTCCAACAGAACATTTATTTTTCAAAGATTTAATAACTTTCCTTATTTCACAAGAGGTTGTTACATGAAACTTAATTTGACTAAAATTTTTCAAAACTGACTCTTCCATGTACTGCCTGGTTTTTTCTTTTGAACTGATCTCACCAATTTTTTCTCCTACACCTAAGTGATTGTAAATACATTTGCTACCTGTGTACTGTTGGTTAAGATGGTCTCATTGTCTTTAACAGTAATACTGCCTACCCCAGTGGTTACTCTTCCTGTCTCCCTTCTAACAACATTCCATATTGATTTTATTTTGTTGCTGGAGTTGTTAGTTTCTTCTCTAACATATTTCTTGATTTCCTTACAACTTTTCTCAGTATGTTACAATAATTTTTATAGTGTAAAACTACTTCTGGATCTTTACTTGTTCTTGCTGTGTCATACAGTTTTCTTTTCTTTCTGAAGACACTTTACTACCTGTAGTAACCCAAGGTTTCTTTGAAAAGTGTGTGGTGTTGCATTAAGTAATTTTCTTTGGAAAACAATGTTCAAAAAGGGATACAAATTTATCAAGAAATATTCTGCATTTATCATTAGCATTTGGCTCATTATATACATCTTCCCAGTTTACATTTCCTAAACTTTCTCCGAAGTGGTCTATAGATATCAGGTTGAGCACTCTCACACTTTTACTTAATGGTGTTAGGTTTTGTAAGTTAATCAGTTGTGCATCATGGTCAGATAATCCATTTACCACAGGGAAAGCATATGTTTGTTCTACATCCTCTCGCTGTACAAATACATTATCTATTAGAGTACTACTGTCCTGAGCTATGCGTGTAGGGAAATTGATCACTGTTTCTAAGTAATATATTGTTAACAACACTTCTAGTTCACTTTTCCTATCAGAATTGCTGAGAAAGCTAACAATGAAATCGCCACAGATTAATAACTTCTTCTTTTTGTCTGACAGACAGCATAATAGGGAGTCGAACTTTTTTATGAATAGCTCCCAATCTCTTAGTGGAGACCTGTACACTGTTGCCAATATCAACACATCGTCATCTAACTGAAGTTCACATGCACAAACCTCAAAGTGCTGATCAACACAAAATTTGCTTACTTCAACAGCTCTGTATTTATACCCTTGTTTTATGAAAATGGCAACTCCTGCTTTATCCATACTAGATCTACAAGTGTAAGATGCTAAATTATACCCATTTATACTCACATTTTACATCTCCACAGTTACATGGTACTCACACAGACAAAGTATATCAATCTCACTCTGATTTTTGAGATCATCTAAACACATTATCTGCTCATCTCCTTTATTTTTTATTCCCCTGATATTTTGGTGAAGTAAGCTAATACCACCCTTAGCTTTATCCCTATTTGCTGTACATGAAGTTTCTTTTCTTACATTTTCCTTGGTTGTTGTCTGTCTGGAATTCGGCTTTAACCTAAAAAACCTATCTGCCTGGTCCCAATAACCACAGGAATCACCCCTTGTGTGACTGTGCCCCCCCCCCCCCTTACAATATCTGCTAATAGAGAAGCTAACTTATCTTTCCCCTTCCTTTTAAGGTGCATGCCATGTGTATAGTAACCCCACCTACCAATAGCATCACCTGGAACAACACTCATGTGAGACTTTGCATCCTGCTCAGCTCAGTGTTAACACACCTGACAGCAGTGTTTACCTAGGGCTGATCATGGCGCTGAAAGATCTCCACAAACTCCACATTCATGTGCCCAGTTTCTGCTCCTATTTTATCCAGGTCACTCCTAATACTATATCTTGGATTCATAGCCAGGCTGTTTCCTGCTCCCCCAACTATAATTACCTGATCTTTCTTCTCAAAGTCCTTGCATAGCTGACCTAAGTTTTCTGTCACCAGGCTAAGGCTAGCACTTGGTTTCATATAACTTGTGATCCGGTACTCTGTCCCTAATTTCTCTGAAGCTATTGGCCCACACCCCTCCCATGACTGCTACCTATAAGCAGAATTCTTCTTTTCCTATTCTGGTGTGATCCCAACCTGTCTTTTTTTCTTTAAGCTAGTATTCTGCTTAACCTACATTCAAATACATCTGAATGAGGCCCTTCCTCCACTACTTCAGATACCAAGCCAAATTGATTTGCTAACTGAAATTCAGAAGTTTTATCAATTGTTTCCCTTTTTCCCCACTTTGCTTGCTACCTTTTCCCAGCACCCAGAGTCCTTTTCCTCCCTTAGCTTACATAATTCCAAATTCACTATTTCTAATTCAGCCTTAAGGGCACAAATCTTTGCCTCCTGCTCCGCGATTTTTCTTTCCTTTCTGCATAACCTACACTGCCATGGAAGAGCCTCATTATCTACCCTCGTTTCCTCTCTGCTGCACTTGCCCCAATGAAACCACAACCTACAGTCTATACAGAACACCCCCTCTTTCAAATTTCTACGGCAACTTGTCACACATGGTTTGATAGTAAAACGTAGCACAAAAGTAGAAAATAACTTCCACAACACAATAGTTTCATAACCTGTACTAATACATAACTAAACACTAATGTAAACCAAACTTATAAACTTGCTTCAGAAACTTTTAATTAACCACACAAATTCTAGATGGGAGACATGAATTAATTTAACTTTGAAGCACTAAGTGTAGTCAAAAATAAATATCTACACTCGTACGAAATTTACGCCTAAGTATGTAAACAAACTCACGACTGCTAGCCTTTACAAAATACTTCCTTTTTGATGTAATTACGTTTAGCAAAGCGAAACCTTCAATAGATAGATTAGATAAGAAGTAAATGCACCAGTCTAAAATGTAATATTAACTAAATTAGCTCTTATTTCAATATTAATCACTTAATTTAATGAGACCTTCGTACACGCCATGAAGTCTGATGAACCTATTAAGAACAACAGAAGGAAGGTCTTGTTACTACATTACGTTTCCCCTATAGGTAACGTACACACAAAGTTGGAGATTCAAAAAGTCAAACTATAAAAAAATAACAAGTACATACCAAAATAATGAAGATGTAGTTAATTCTGCAATACTCAAAATTATCTCTGAAGCAGGTAATGTCTCATTTCCAGCAAGAAACACAGTTGGTGGTAGAGTAAATGTTTGCAAACATGCAATCAGTTGAACATGCTGAGTACAAGAGATGGAAAGTCTTGTTACTAAATTTCATACAGCAAGTAGGTGACATACACACAAACTTGGACAGTCATGTTATCTAACCATAAAAAATTGTGAGTTGCATACCAAAAGAAAGAAGATGTAGTTAGTTCCTCACCACAGATAATTATCTGTACTGCAGGTGATGTCTTATTTGCAGTAACAAACATAGTCAATGGGAGAGCAAATGTATGCAACCATGCAATCTGTAAAACCTACTGACAGCAACAGAAGGAAGGTCGAGTCAATAAATATCATAGCACAAATATGTCTTGTAGTCATAAACACAGAGAATCGACTATAAAAAAATGGGAGGTAGGTACCAATAGAAAGAAGATATAGTCAGTTCTGCCCCATTCATAATTATCTCTGCTGCAGGTAATGTTTCATTTGAAGCAACAAACACAGTTGATGGGAGAGCAAATGTTTGCAAACATGGAATCTGATGAACCAGATGAGAACAACAGAAGGAAGGCACTCTTACTATTTTTCATACCCCAGATTGGTGATGTACACACATACTAGAAGAACCAAATTATTAACCTATACAAAATTGGGAGGAATATACCATAAAATTATAATATCATATTTATCTCCACTGCAATTAATGTCACATTTGCAGCAATGAACACAGTCAATGGGAGTGTAAATGTTTGCGACCATGCAATCTGATTATCCTGGAGAGAACAACCAAAGGAAGGTCATGTACATTTCGTAACCCAAATAGGTTACATACACATAAAATCAGAAAATCAAATTATCAAACTATAAAAAAGTGGGAGGTACATTCCAAAAGAAAGAAAATGTAGTTAGTTGTACAAGGTACATAATTATCTCTGCTGTAGGTAATGTCTAAATTGCAGCAATGTGCAATCTGATGAATCTGTAGAGAACAACAGAAGGAATAACCTGTTAATACATTTCATAACACAAATAGGTGACGTAAACACAACCTCAGAGAATCGAATTATTAAACTATGCAAAAGTGAGAGGTACAAACCTGAAGAAAAGAATATGTAGTTAGTTCTGCACCAATCAGTATTATCTCTCATGCCAGTAATGTCTCACCTGCAGCATCAAACACAGTTGGGAGAGCAAATGTTACAAATTATACAATCTCATGAACCTGCTGAGAACAATAGAAGGCAGGTAAATGAGATCGACAGGAATTGCAAAATGGCTAAGCAGGGATGGCTAGAGGACAAATGTAAGGATGTAGAGGCTTATCTCACTAGGAGTAAGATAGATACTGCCTACAGGAAAATTAAAGAGACCTTTGGAAAAAAGAGAACCACTTGCATGAATATCAAGAGCTCACATGGAAACTCAGTTCTAAGCAAAGAAGGGAAAGCAGAAAGGTGGAAGGAGTATATAGAGGGTTTATACAAGGGTGATGTACTTGAGGACAATATTATGGAAATGGAAGAGGATGTAGATGAAGATGAAATGGGAGATAGGATATTGCGTGAAGAGTTTGACAGAGCACTGAAAGACCTAAGCCAAAACAAGGCCCCCGGAGTAGACAACATTCCATTAGAACTACTGACAGCCATGGGAGAGCCAGTCCTGACAAAACTCTACCATCTGGTAAGCAAGATACATGATACAGGCGAAATACCCTCAGACTTCAAGAAGAATATAATAATTCCAATCCCAAACAAAGCAGGTGTTGACAGATGTGAAAATTACCGAACTATCAGTTGTGAATTCCTTACAGACGAATGGAAAAACGGATAGAAGCTGACCCCAGGGATGATCAGTTTGGATTCCGTAGAAATGTCAGAACACATGAGGCAATACTGACTCTACGACTTATCTTAGAAGAAAGATTAAGGAAAGGCAAACCTACATTTGTAGCATTTGTAGACTTAGAGAAAGCTTTTGACAATGTTGATTGGAATACTCTCTTTGAAATTCTAAGAGTGGCAGGGGTAAAATACAGGGAGCGAAAGGCTATTTGCAATTTGTACAGAAACCAGATGGCAGTTATAAGAGTTGAGGGATATGAAAGGGAAGCAGTGGTTGGGAAGGGAGTGAGACAGGGCTGTAACCTCTCCCCAATGCTATTCAATCTGTATATTGAGCAAGCAATAAAGGAAACAAAAGAAAAATTCGGAGTAGGTGTTAAAATCCATGGAGAAGAAATAAAAACTTTGAGGTTCGCCGATAAAATTGTAATTCTGTCAGAGACAGCAAAGGACTAGGAAGAGCAGTTGAACGGAATGGACAGTGTCTTGAAAGGAGGGTATGAGATGAACATCAACAAAAGCAAAACCAGGATAATGGAATGTAGTCGAATGAAGTCGGGTGATGCTGGGGCAATTAGATTAGGAAATGAGACACTTAAAGTAGTAAAGGAGTTTTGCTATTTAGTTAGCAAAATAACTGATGATGGTGGAAGTAGAGAGGATATAAAATGTAGACTGGCAATGGCAAGGAAAGTGTTTCTGAAGACGAAAAATTTGTTAACATCAAGTATAGATTTAAATGTCAGGAAGTCGTTTCTGAAAGTATTTGTATGGAGTGTTGCCATGTATGGAAGTGAAACGTGGACGATAAATAGTTTAGACAAGAAGAGAATAGAAGTTTTCGAAATGTGGTGCTACAGAAGAATGCTGAAGATTAGATGGGTAGATCACATAACTAATGAGGAGGTACTGAATAGAATTGGGGAGAAGAGGAGCTTGTTGCACAACTTGACTAGAAGAAGGGATCGGTTGGTAGGACATGTTCTGAGACATCAAGGGATCACCAATTTAGTATTGGAGGGCAGTGTGGAGGGTAAATATCGTAGAGGGAGACAAAGAGATGAATACACTAAGCAGATTCAGAAGGATGTAGGCTGCAGTAGGTTCTGGGAGATGAAGAAGCTTGCACAGGATAGAGTAGCTTGGAGAGCTGCATCAAACCAGTCTCAGGACTGAAGACCACAACAACAATAATGTTACCACATTTTGTACACGAAATAGGGAATGTAAACACAAACACAGAGACTCAAATTATCAAACTAGAAAGAAGTGGGATGGACATACCAAAAGAAAGAAGATGTAGCTAGTTCTGCATCACTCATACTTACCTCTGCTGCATGTAATGTCTCATTTGCAGCAACAAACACAGTTGATGGGAGAGCAAATGTTTGCAAACATGGAATTTGATGTACCAGCCAAGAGCAACAGAAGGAAAGCCCTGTTACTACTTTTTGTAACCCAAATTGGTGATGTACACAAATACTTGGAGAACCAAATTATTAAACTATAAAAATTGGGAGGTACATACCAAAATATAGAAGAAATTCATAATTCTGCACTGCTCATAATTATTGAGTCCTGTTAATAAATTTCATACACCAAGCAGGTGACATACAGACAGACTCTGAAAACCATATTATCAAACCATAAAGAAGTATGAGTCACATACCAAAAGAAAGAAGATGTAGTAAGTATCTCACCATTGATAGTTATCTCTACTGCAGGTGACGTCTTATTTGCAGCAACAAACACAGTCAATGGAAGAGTAAATTTTTGTGGCATACAATCTGATTAACCTGAAGAGAACAACCAAAGGAAACTTTTGTTAGCACATTTTGTAACCCAAATAGGTAACATACACACAAACTCAGAAAATCATGTTATCAAATCTCATCCTCTCCGTGGGACACCACCTTGACTAAGCACTGTCCATGTGGGTGGATATGCTTGCGTATCCCCATGAAGCTGATGGGCTGTGCCGATTGTAGAGAGGACCTACTGCCGGGAAGGCCTCAGGTGATGGATCAGACTAAGAGTGTCTGATAACGTCCCATCTTCTCTATTCACCCTTAGATCTTACCCAATTCCCTCTCCCAACCCAAGATGTGATGGGATCTGTGCCAAGGAGTGTGTGGCACATGGGAAGATGTGTCACAAACACAGCCTCAGAGATAGCAGGCAACCTCCCTGAGTTAGTATCCTTACACCGCGTAGGGTATTCATGGTGTGGTCTGTGTACATTCCCAAATCTCATGGGACCAATATGGAAACAACTAAAGAAAATAAATTAAAACAAACTGAGGAACAAACTGAGACCTCAGACACCCAAAAATTGGGGTCAGGACTGATGGAAGGCATTCCCACTAGTGAATCAGGGTCTAGACCTGAGCCAGAACTGGGAATTGTAACCGAGAAGTTGGACCAGATCGAGACTAAAGCCTTGTCTGAGGCTCAGAGGAGGAAACTACTCAGTGAACAGAGAAAAAAGAAAGGGAAAGAATGGGAATTAAAGAGACTTGAACCTAAGCCCCCCAAGAAAAAACTGCTTCAGGTTGAAGGGGATACACTGCCCCCCACTATGTCGAAGACAGACAGCAAGATCATAAGAGAGAACTAAGACTCCCTCCTCCCTGGATAAGTGAGCCCAGAAAAAACAGATGCAAGAAATAGAGAAAGAGACCTATAGTACTGCAGTCTCGGTTTTTAAGATGGCAGTTATTAAGGAAGGCAATCCACTGATAGCCATCACCTTGCAGTAGGAGGAACTTGTACACATGGTCCTCTTTGAAAAGAGGATGCCGGTCCAGGACCCAACTTCAGGAGGGTCTATCTAGATTGTGGTGCCCATATTTTTGTCTGTGAGGTGGTGCACACTGTGAAATGGCTTGAAGACAAGGCGCCCATGATATACCCATGAGAATATGCGTAGCTGCTGGTCAAGATGGCAGAGGAGCTTCTTAAGACTGCAAAGGTATCAATATGGGTACCAAATATACTTGAGGATGTCCCTCCTAAAACTCTGTTCAAGAAAATTGGGGCCCAGAACTCAAAAGTCTCGACAGAAGACAGGAGAATGATCAAACAGGGTGGAGGTTGGTGAGAAGTCCCTGAAGACAATGTGAGAGCAATACCTGAAATTGTTTTTAGGAGTCTCGCAGGTCACCGTCAGGGTTATCAAAGACCTCAAAGGCAATGATGGCAGGAAAATGGAGACTGGAGGTGCTGCAGATTAATCTGCAGCACAGTAGAGGGGCCTGTGCTGCCCTGAGCCGCTGCCTGGGGAGGCAAGAAGTAGACATGGCCCTGATACAAGAACCCTATTTCTATAAAGGGGGTGTATCGGGCCTCTGTGGCACTGGAGGTAAGCCGATTTATGCTGGAAATTGTTTTGGCCTCAGCATACCTTCCTTACGAAGACAGCTCTCCTCCTCCCTTGGAGGTGAGGAGACTTGTAGAAGCTTGCCATCAGCAAGGTTACCAACTGTTATTGGGATAAGACGCCAATGCCCACAACCTAGTGTGGGGCAGCAAGGGCACTAACAGTACAGGTGACTACCTTCTTGAATTTCTTTTAGCTGACAACTTGAGGGTCCTGAATAGGGCCAATGAACCTACATTCAGGAATAGCAGAAGGGAAGAAGTAACTGACGTAACCTTTGGTTCCATGATGAGGGGCAGGTATTTCAAACAGTGGCATGTAGTGTTAGAGCCATCCTAATCGGACCACATGTACATTAAATTCAAGGTTGAAATTGGAATCACACAGACCGTGACCTATAGGAATCCTTGGAAAACAGACTGGGAGACATATAGGAGGAACCTTGACTTAGGCTTATCGGAAATTAAAACCTCGATGAGGAATCCATTAGAGTTTGAGGAAGTAGCAGAAGCTGTTACCTCTGCCATTGTGACCTCATATCAGGACAACTGCACAATCACTAAGAAATGCACAAATAGGTGTATGACTTAGTGGAATAATAACTTGGAAACACAAAGAAAAGAGGTACAAAGACTGTTTAACCTTGCGAGATGTAAAGGACAATGGGCAGAATATCGTGAGGCTCTTATCAACTGCAACGTCGCAATGAGACAAGCAAAGAAGACATCCTGGAAGGCATTCTGTGAGGAAGTGGAGAGCATGGCTTCTCAAGCCAGACTTCACAGGATACTCACTACAGTACCAGCCAACCCAGGAGGTACATTGAGGAAGGAGGATTGGGAATATACAAAGACTGTACATGAGGTAGTGGAACTGCTCCTCAAAACTTACTTTCCTCAACATGGTCTGCCAGACAACACAGACCGGAATGTAATCCCGGAGAGACAATGGTTCTCAGGCACTTGAAGAGAGTACTGGGAATTGACCAAGGAGTGTATGAACTTCAACAAAATCCAACTGTTCAAGTCACCTGGCCCAGATGGAATATTTCCAGCTCTCCTGCAACAGGCAGGAGAGAATCTCATAACAGTCCTATGCAGATTATTCAGGGTTAGGCTAGCAGCAGGAATCATTCCCAGTACTTGAAGGGCAGTGAAGTTTGTCTTCATTCCAAAGCCACGGAGAATTAATCATACCAAGATCAGGGATATGAGACCAATTAGTCTGTCCACCTTCATTCTCAAAACATTGGAAAAACTGGTCAATGTATACATTGTTGAGAGGAGGCTAATTGGGGCCTATTTACATTCAAACCAATGAGACAGCTCTCCAACAACTTGGGAGGGTGTAGAAAGCACTTCACTTCCAAGAAATAGCCCTTTGCCTCTTCCTGGATATCAAGGGGGCCTATAGTAAAACGACCTCCAACTCCATGGTAAGGGCAGCAGAGGTGCATGACCTAGGGATCACTATATGTAGGTGGACCAGGGCCATGCTTAGTGGAAGGAAGGTAGAGGCTACCACGATGAATAAAAAGATGGTAATTAACACCACTAGAGGTTGCCAAAAAGCAGGAGTTCCATCCCCTTTATTGTGGAATCTAGTGGTGAATGAACTCATTGAGGAACTAAGTTCCAGACAATGCTTCTGCCAAGAATATGTCATAGTAATACTTGGCAAATTTACTGACACAGTTAGAAATATGGCACAAGGAGGATTGGACATTGTGCAAGACTGGTGCACTAAACAGGATCTGAGAGTTAATCCAAAAAAGATTGTTGTGGTGCCATTCATGAAAAGGCATATCAAATACTCAAGTTGAAATCTAAAGCTCTTCGATGAAACTATCTGTGAAGGGGATAGTGGAATATCTAGGGGTAACCTCAGATGAGAAACTAACATGGACCCCTCACATTAAAGCATCTACTCCAAGGCGAAAAGTACTCTAGTGAGTAACCCAAGGGCTTGTAGTAAAAACTGGGGCCTAAGCTCCGAGGTATGCACTGGATGTACACCACGGTAATTAAACTTAGGATTTCCTATGGGGCCGTAGTGTGGTGGAAGAAGGTAGAACAGCAGGTTGCAGCTAAGGAGCTTGCTTTGTGCAGAGACTGACCTGCTTAGCCATAACAGAAGGAATTAGCAATACACCAACCACCAGTATGTAAGCCATGCTGGACATGCCTCGAGATGGAGGCAGTAGCTGGGGCGCACAGAATTAAAACTGGATCTCATCGCGATATCCAGAATCACATAGTGAGTGAGGTAAATGTAGGAATGGCTGGGGAAATGTCGGCCGACTATATAATAACTCCCAACTGCTTCAACAAGCCTTACAATATAATAATCGGTAGAAGAGAGCAGTGGGAAAAAAACAGTTCGACATTGTATCGAGGACATTGTTTAGTTCACAGATTTGTCAAAATCACACCAAGGCATTGGGGCAGTACGGGGTTCACCCAAGACTGGAGGGGATCATCTCTCTGGGAAAACAAGCCTCTGTATTCCAAGCTGAAATTACTGCAATCAAGGCATGTGTGGAGGAGAATATGCATAAGTGCTACAAGGGCCGTAGCATCTACATGTATTCAGACAGCCAGGCAGCCCTGAAATGAATGGCAGCACCTGCAACAAGATCTAAGATTGTTGCAGAATGCCACAGGGCTCTGGTGGAACTAGGGTGAAGCAATAGGGTAAACCTAGTGTGGATCCCTGGCCACTCATGGATCTGTGGCAATGATCAAGCCGACAGACTGGCCAGGATGTGGGCAACGACTCCATTTATTGGACCAGAACCTTTCCTGACAATCACCAAGACTATGGTCAAAGTAGAACTATGGAACTGGCTTAGAAAACAGCACGCAGAATATTGGAAAAAGGTCCATAAACAAAAACATGGTAAGGTAATGATACCCAAGCCATGCTATAAAGGAACCTCTGTAATTCTGGAATTGAAAAGGAAAGAGATCAAACTCATGACTGTACTGATGACCAGGCATGGGAATTTCAAAAAACACCTACACACAATGAGTATAATGGAAGACCCTAAATGTAGGATATGCGATGAGGGTGAAGAAACAGCATCACACCTAATTTTAGAATGCATGGCATTCTAGAGAAAAGATACAGAATCTTCAAGACAACTGGACGCGAAGAAATTGTGTCTAACAAAAAATTGGTAAAGGGACTCCTTGCACTATTTAAGGACAATGGTTGGCTTTACTAGATATACAGGCAGCAATACTGCACAATGAACTTCGTTTCGGTATGAGCAGTGGTAAGTTAGAAACTAAGGTGTTTTAGCTTCTGTGTCAAAATCAAAACAAATCAAACCACACAAAAGTGTGAGGTACATACCAAAAGATAGAATATGTAGTTAGTTCCTCACCATTTATAATTATCTCTACTGCAGTTAATGGGAGAGTAAATGCTTGAAAACATAATCTTAAGAATACGCTGAGAAACACAGAAGAAAGGTCCAGTCAATACATTTTGTATCACAAATACGTGGCATACACACAATCTAAGAGAATCGAATTATCAAACTATAAAAAAATGGGAGATTCATATCAAAGAAAGAAGATGTAGTTAGTTCTGCACCATTCATAACTATCTCTGCTGCTGGTAATGTCTCATTTGCAGCATCAAATACAGTCGACGGGAGAGCAAATATTTGCAACCATATGATCTGATGAACCAGGTGAGAACAACAGAAGAAAGGACCAGCTACTACTTCTCGTACCCCAAATAGATGATGTACACACATATTTGAAGAATCAAATTCTTAAACTATAAAAAAGTGGGAGAAACATACCAAAATAGAGAAGATGTAGTAAGTTCTACACCACTCATTTTATATCTCCACTGCATGTAATGTCACATTTTCAGCAACAAACACAGTCGATGGGAGAGTAAATATTTGCAACCATTCAATCTGATTATCCTGGAGAGAACAACCAATGGAATGTTCTGTTACTACATTTGTAACCCAAACATACATACAAACTCAGAAAACCAAATTATCAAACTATAAAAAAGTGGGAGGTACACACTCAAAAAAAGAAGATGTAGTTAGTTGTACAAGGTTCATAATTATCTCTGCCGCAGAAAAAGTCTCAACTGCAGCAACGTGCAATCTGATGAACCTGCTGAAAATACAGAAGGAATGTCCAGCTACTACATTTCACACCACAAATAGGTGATGTAAACACAAACTCGGAGGGCCAAATAATTAAACCATACAAAACTGAAAGGTACATACCAAAAGAAAAGAAGATGTAGTTAGTTCTGCACCACTCAGAATACTCTCTCCCGCCAGTAACGTCTCATTTACAGCAACAAACAGTCGATAGGAGTGCAAATGTATGCAAACATGTAATCTGACAAACATGCTGAGAACAACACAACCAAGGTCCTGTCACCACATTTTGAACCCTGGATAGGTGACGTAGACACAAATATGGTGAGTCAAATTTTCAAACTATAAAAAAGTGGGAGGTACATACCAAAACTAAGAAGACATAGTTAGTTCTGCACGGGTCATAATTATCTCTGCTACAGGTAATGTCTCATTTGGAGCAATAAACAAACATGCTGGGAGACTAAATGTTTGCGACCTTCCAAACTGATAAACCTGCTGAGAACAACAGAGGGAATTTTCTGTTACTACATTTTGTACCCCCAATTGGTGACGTACACACAAGCTCGGAGAATCAAATTACAAAACTATAAAAAAGTAGAAGGTACATAACAAAAGAATAAAGATGTAGTTACTTCTGCACTGCATTTAATGTCTCATTTGCAGCATCAAACACAATCAATGGGAGAGTAAATGTTTGCAACCATGCAATCCGATGATCCTGCTGAGAACAACAGAAGGAAGGTCCTGTTATTAGATTTCATACCAAAAAACATGACACAGCCACAAACTTGGAGAATCAAACCATCAAAAAGTGGGCAATAGATACTAAAAGAAAGAAGATGTAGTTAGTTCTGTACCACTCATAATTATCTGTGATGCAGCTAACGTTTCATTAGCAGCAACGAACACAATCAATGGGAGAGGAAATGTTTACTATCATGCAATCCGATGAACTTGCTGTAAACAACAGAGGAGTGGTCCTGTTACTGCTTTTGTGTACCCCAAATAAGTGCTGTATACACAGACTTGGAGAATAAAATTATCAATTTACAAAAATCTGTGAGGTACATACCAAAAGAATAATGATGTAGTTACTTCTGTACTGCTCATAATTCCATCTGCTGCACATAATATCCCATCTGCAGCAGCAAACAGAGTCAATGGGAGAGTAATTGAGGGAAAATCCTGTTCCTACATTTTGTACTTACACATAAGCCCAGAGAATCAAATTATAAAAGCATAAAATTGTGAGAGGTACATACCACGAGAATGAAGATGTAGTTAGTTCTGCACTGTTCATAATTATTTCTGTTGCACATAATGTCCCATTTGCAGCATCAAATAAAGTCAATGGGAGAGTAAATGTTTGGAACCATGCAATCTGATGAACCTTCTGAGAACAACAAAGGGAAGGTCCTGTTACTACATTTTGTACCCCAGATCAGTGACATTTTCACGAACTCAGAGATCGTATTATCAAACCATTAAAAATTGAGAGGTACATAATAAAAGAAAGATGGTGTAGTTATTACTGCTCCATTCCTAATTATCTCTGCTGCCGGTAATGTCTCATTTGCAGCAACAGCCACAGTCAATGGGAGAGTAAGCGTTTGCAGCCAAACAATCTGATGAAAATAAAAAGAAGAAGAGGGAGATGGTGCTGTTACTACATTTCGTACACCAAATAGGTCATGCACACAGAAAATTGCAGTTTCAAATTACTTATTTTATAAAGAAGTAAGTTTTGCTCTTGTCATAGTTAACTGTTATGCAGATAGTGTCTCATTTTTGGCAACAGACAATCGTCGGCAGAGTAAATATTTGCACTCACATAATCCGATGAACCTATTGAGAATAACAGAAGGAAGTTCCTGGTATTATATTTTGTACTGCAAATGGGTCACATCAACTTGAAACTGCAGAATAAATTTATTAAAATTATAAAATATTTTGATGTACAAACCAAAAGAATGAAGTTCTAATAAGTCCATTACTCCTCGTAGATAACTATGGTGGAAGTCACATCTCATTTAGAGAACAAACTCAGTCGACAGCATGCACTCTGATGAACCTGTTAGGGACAACAGAAGGGTGGCCTGTTACTACATTTCATAAACCCAATAGGTGATGCACATACAAACTCAAACAAATAAAATTATTAAAATTATAAAGAAGTGGGAGGTGTACTCCAAAAGAATCAAGATGTAGTAAGTTCACCACATCTCATGGTGAACTATGGTGGAAGTAATGCATCATTTGCAGCAACAAACACATTCGTTGACAGAGTGTAGATTTTTCAACCACACAAGCTATGAACCTACTACAGACAACCGAGGGAAGGTTCTGTTGCTACATTTCATACACCAAATAGTTCATGCTCACACAATCTTGTGGAATGAAATCATTAAAATTGTAATAATTTATGAGCTACATACCAAAGGAATGAAGATGTAGTGAGTTTGCAGCTCTCATAGTCAAATCTGTTGCAGATAATGTCACATTTGCAGCGAGAAACAGGGTCAGTGGGAGAGTAGATGTTTGCTACCATGCAATATGGTGAACTTTCTGGGGACAAGAGATGGGAAGACCTGTTATTACATTTAGTGCAATACAAAGGTCACACATACATGAACTCGCAGAATCAAATTATTAAAATTATAATAAAGAGGGAGCTACACACAGAAAGAAGGAAGATGTAGGAAGTTGTGCACCTCCCACATTTAACAATGGTGCATGTTATTTCTCACTTGCACCAACAAATACTTTCAATAGGTGAGTAAATGTTTGCAACCATGCAATCAGATGAACCTGCTGGGGACAACAGAAGAAAGGTCCTGTTACTAGAGGTCATACTGCAAAGCGGTCATGCAGTCATGGACTTGCAGAATCAACTTACGAAAATTATGGTTATGTGGGAGGTATATACCAAAAGAATGAAGATGTAATAATTTCTGAACATCAGTTAGTTAACTGTCATGCAGGTCATGTCTCATTTGCAGCAAGAAACATAGTGGACAGTAGAGTAAACGTTCATGACCATGCAATCAGATGAACCTGTCTGTTGACAACACAAGGAAGGTCCTGTTACTACATTTCGTGCAACAAATAGGTCATTTACGCAAGGACTTGCAGAATGCAGTTATTACAAATAATGAAAAAGGGAGAAATACTTACCAAAAGAAACAAGATGTGTTAAGTTCATCACCTCTTATAGTAACCTATAGTGCAGATGATGTCTCGTTTGCATCAGAAATGTTTTCAATGTGTGAGTATATGTCCATAAACATGCACCCACATCAAGCAGCTGGGTGACAACAAAAGGATGAACATTTTACTGTGTTTTGTACACGAAATAGGACCTCTGTATGTGAACTCGTAGAATCTAATTTTAAACAATATAACAATGGAAAATCCGGGACGGAATGCAGCAATATTATGAAAAATAGAAAAATATAAAGCAGAAGGTAGTACTCACCCGACGAATGAAGATGTATGAAGTTCCACAGCTTTTGTAGTTAACTATGATGCAAGAGGTGCCTCGTTCGTAGCAAAAGTGCAGTGGATGGTCAAATAAATGTTCCCACACATATACCCACATCAACCTGCATTTCTGTGCCATTCATTGCTACAATACACACAACAATGGTGGTTTAAGCATAAAAATCCCCTTGATTTTGGCTATCTACATGCAGCTTTGGGTGATGACCTTGAAAAGTAGTTGACTGACATTGAAAAGAGTACTTTAAAGTGGTTAGTCTGATGCACTAGAAAAGTAGTTATTTAGAAGTTGGTATGATGATTGCAGTGGTGGTGCGAATCCTTTTTTGAGGTATTAATTCACCGTAATTGCATTATAATTTATTACCAGTCATTAGCTAACCAATAACTGGTAATAAATAATCACAGGTGACAAATGGTTATATGATATCAGAAGGTTAGGCAAAGTGGCTGACTTATATAGAACTATGGACGCCTTGTCCTAGAAGATCATTGCCCTGTGAGCTTAGAGATGAGGACAAGTGCTTCAGTGCTATGACCGAGGAGGACACTGACCCATGAACTTGAATGAAGTCAGCTGTCTCAGGGCATAGAACAAGAAGGACACTGAATGTTTGGGTAAATCTGGTAACAATGCAGAGAGGGCTGATAACAGTACAGCCCCATTACTCACCCCTTTCTGCATTTAACATTTCCTTAAGTGCCATGAGGGACTTATTGACACACTAACATGATAAACACTCTCAGACTGTAACACATCCTCCTCCGTACTTCACTGTTGGCACTACACATGATGCAAGGCACTTTTCTCCAGGTATTCTATGAACCCAAAGCCTTCCAACAGACTGCCACAGAATCTAACATTCTACATGACTGCAAATAACTTTTACAGTCATTCACAGTTCACTGGCATTGCGCTTTACAACACCTCAAGCATCTCTTAATAGTGACAAGAGAAAAGTGTGGATTTTGAGGAGCTGCTTGACAATTATATTCTATTATTTTTAACACTCTACACACTGTCATTGTGCTAGTTGAATAACCATCCTCCACAATGCTCGGCGGCCCCTGTCTGTCAGTACACGAGCTCTGCTTGGTCTTTATTTAGCTGTGATTGTTCCTTCATGTATTCACTTCACAGTCACACCACCCATAGTCAACTCAGGATGCTTCAGAAGGGTTCAAATGTCCCCAGTGAATTAATTACTCAGGTGAAGTCCAACAAATAGTCAATGTTCAACGCCATGACGCTCTCCTGACTGAGCCACTCTGCAGTTCCT
The DNA here is from genome assembly GCF_023864345.2 of Schistocerca serialis cubense. NCBI lineage: Eukaryota > Metazoa > Arthropoda > Insecta > Orthoptera > Acrididae > Schistocerca > Schistocerca serialis. The sequence goes on along the minus strand of NC_064641.1, from coordinate 431,834,735 downwards.
GCTTCTCTACTGACAAAACAATACCCTCTGCCTTCTTTTATACCGGTGGTTCTGGCTCTCATGAAATCTAGCGGTTAGTTCAGCATTACACTGGGGTTTCCAGATACTTCAGAAGAGTTAGTGGATACAGGTATATCTCTGTTACTATATTATACATGAATACAATGCAAATAGTGTACAAGTGATTTCAGTGTTCTGGTTGTATCTATCTTATTATTTCATTAGCTTATAAATATTAGTCATCATACCAACTTCTAAATAACTACTTTCAACTACTTTTCTAGTGCATCAGACTAACCACTTTAAACTACTCTTTTCAATGTCAGTCAACTACTTTTCAAGGTCATCACCCAAAGGTGCATGTAGATAGCTAAAATCAAGGGGCTTTTTATGTTTAAACCACCATTGTTGTGTGTACTGTAGCAATGAATGGCACAGAAATGCAGGTTTATGTGGGTATATGTGTGGGAACATTTGTTTGACCATCCACTGTACTGTTCCTTTTATTATATTTGTTCTATACTGGCTTAATGATATCTGAGTTTCATGGAAGTATTATTCTTGTAAACATGATATCGAATTCAAAATTTGTGTCAAACAGTGCTGCAATGTGGTGCATAGGTACATCAGGCTACTGAAAATATTTAGTGAGTTGATGTTTGAGTAGTCCATGTCATAAAGTTGCTCTTCCTCAGTAGAACGATGATCCCTGTCATGGCTCACATTAAATAATCCTGACAGACTGCCCAAAATCTGTGTCCACAAAGTGCTAGGGGTTCTGGTACTCAGTCTTCTGGGTCATTTTAAACAACGAGAAAATAAGTTGATGATGTTTATGTATGAAATCAGTAATTTTGTGACTTAGAATGCACACATATATATCATGTGGAGATTTTTCGACCCATGGTAACTGTTGCAGCATATATCATAATGACCTGCACTGTACAGATGTTTGATTAACAAGCAAAGTTCATTCACCAAAGGTGTCACACTTCCTTCTCCACAGAAGTGGTTGGACAGCCATCGAGCATTGGGTCTTCGCTCTCTGTCACAGTTGACCAGCCCTGTTTCAAATCATCACTCCTTGTACAGAAGCTAGATTTTACAACTGCAGAAGGTTATGCAATGGCGATATTTCTTTGATTGTACTTTCAAAACAACGTAGTCATTCCTGAAAGTACGTCCCCCCTCCCTCCCCCCCCCCCCCCAATTCCTTTCTGTGATACTGATTTTCTTGCCTGGTTTTCACATGCCCCTTCTGTATCTGCTGTTAAGGACGTGAGCTTCTGAGGTTTCTGATAACATGCAAAACAGAGTTCTTATGAAAAAGTTCTTCTATGTAAATCAGATCACAAAAAAGAAGGTTCTGCTATGATTGCGATCAGAAAGTACTGCAAAGGGACGCTATGCATTGTGTTGTAAGAAGCAGCATATAGGCACACTCTGCACATATTAAGAACTATTACCAGAAACTTAGATATCAAACCTGCTGTGTCTGAATACATTCCACCTGCCATTCATTACGGATCGGATGCATTTGAATATCTTTGAAGATTAGTTGTGTGGGTCAGTGGACAACTCCTAAGAAAAAACACGATCACTAAATAAGAATGACTGAACAGAGCAAGGAGAGTAGGCAGTCTGGATGAACATAAAGCAGAATTTTTGGACAAATAATTCTCACGACGCAATCGGCAAAATGACTTAAAAAAACTCGCTTGCAACCACGCATTAACATATATAGTCACAGAAATGTTCGCTAAACATAACACATCTATCATTTGTTACTTTATGACAATGAATAACGTAACTGGTAGAAACCTGCTTTATTTTTGTGTCTTGAAACTTGCAACATAGGAAACCGAATATTTTACTTAAATGCCGTTGGAGTCGAAATCAATCTTACACAGTCAAGTGGGAGGGGTGAGGGTGTCGCAAAATTAACACAATCCGATCTTGAGAAACACACACACACACACACACACACACACACACACACAAACAAGCGCATGCGCGCGCGCTTAGTGCGCTCATGCAAGAGCGCGCGCGCTCGTCTACACTGTCAAAAATGCATGCACGAAACTTTTACAGAGCCCACTAATAAATATTTTAAAATTATTGCAGTTGGTGCCACAGGAATGAAGGATGTAAATATCGAGCAATTCTTTTATAGTTTACAGTAAATAATACTATTGACATAAAAGTTTTCTGAGTATCGTACGGCGCCACAGTGTAAAAGACTATACTGGAGAAACTATACTGAGTAGATTCAGGAAAAGGCCCCTGTAGCCGTGGCCGAAGACCCAGAAGAAGACCGCTGTTACCGTGGCGGAAACGTTAGTTTCTCCAGTAGAGTTTTTTCATTGTCACACGGTCCGACACTCAGAAAACTTTTATGTCAACTGACTCTGACCGCGGAAGCATAAGCAATTATAAAATGATATTATTATTGACAACAACAACAGAATACCCAAAAATTATAACAGGCTTAACGCGAATAACAGTCGGATTGACTAAACGCATTCCATAGAAAACAGTTAACAGAACTACTGTACCAGTTGAGTGTTACTACACGGCTACTGGACAGTCATTCGCATCAAGAGAATGTTTACAAGTTGCAACAGTCAGTCTGTTACACAATAAATTCTGAACGTAAAACTGGCCAAACCTTACTACGGCGTTACGGTCTTAGAGACAAAGAGGTAGCTTATTGTCTGTTCCAAGCCACTGACAACCAAAATAAATACAATTTGAGTTTCCGTACTGACTCTACCTATGGGTTTTCCTGAAGGAAATGACTCTCGTAGAAGCGACAGACACAAGAGACTGCGTGCAATTCGAGCGCATGCGTTTTTCATATTTGTGTTGACATAGATATGTCAACACACACACACAACGATATTAACGTCCCCGAAGAACACAAACATCACAAATTTTCTCAACTTCCTCTGAGCACAATCGCTGTTCATTACGTGTCAGTCTCATTCTGCACTGCAAAAGCTGAGTTGCTCTTATCTTCAGGGCGAAAAGACTTTCTATTGGACGCTAGGAATCGAAAATAAAATTTTCTGTCACAGAACTCTTTCATAGAAAACTGGAAGCCAGAAATTCGCCTTGAACGCAGTTGTCGGGGACAGAGCAAACAATACAAGTGTTGCAAAATGACAGCTGCTCGTATACATACGTCATTCAGAGAGCAACTATTTACCGCGGGAAAAGACTCAGAACACAAACAATACGCGGCGGGAAAACAGTCAAAGTGTAAGTAATACGTGGTGGGAAAAACAATCTCGTACCAAATATGAATAAAAAATACGTATCAGGCGTCCAGAATTTTGACTTGAGTTTAAAGTAAAATATATGAACTGAACTAATGTACTGTTTTGCAAATAACAACGTCGATTGCACTAGCCCTCTGTCAGTCTGCATGTTTACAGAAATAATCCCTCAAATTTTTCTGGACATTGATATGACGCTATTTACAAAGATAAAAGACCCGACATTCGAACATGTGATTTGGATACGGCGTGATTCTCTCGGGGGCAAAACTGTGTGCTTTATTTTACGTGTTGTGTTGCATATCCTGGCATAAGGAGTGTTTCAGTTGACCCACAACTGAAAGACATTTCGAAGGATACACACAAAATACATGCAGCAGATACCGACATCCGCTGTTTTGTCTAAAGTCACTCCGTTTTACTGAAGGACGTTGTTTACATTCGTTAACGCAGTGGTGGCTTGGATGTCAACAGTGGCGAGGAACTATTATTTCCATGGAAAGTAATTCTATTATCCACGTTGTCGCTCTATGTCTCCATCACTGGAGAACGGTACTGTGCAACGCTGAGGAAATTACGACGTGCGATTAGAGCGAAACGCCTGAGAAAACTGCAGCAGGGGTACTGCTGCTTCAAGATACGCATGTCCCCATGAAGCAGCGCCAACTCATATGGGACGCACTTGGGCACATGCCCTACTCGTATAATCCTGATCTCTCCCTATTCGATTATTACCCCTTCAAACCCTTAAAAAGGGCCTTGAAGGGTCGACGATTCCTGTAACGTGGACGTGCAGCAGGCAGTTAAGAACTTCCTCACGCCACAGGACACGGTGGTTTGCCAACCACGTATCTTCAACTTGGCGCGTCAATAGGATGATTGCCTCAATGACTACGCCGGTTCTGCCTGATTGTCATATCGATTCTGGAATGTACGTCTTCGAATGGAAATTTTTTGATTGCCCCTCATCTTACTAACAGGTTAATAATGACCTATTGGTAACATAAGGGCAATCAAAAAGTTTCGCCATTTATTACCACGAATTATTAATTAATCCTTCCAGTCGAGTAGTGGTGGAAAGTTGCCTTTGTTCTTTGATGGTACTGTCTGATTTTGAAAACATATTTCGAGACATGTGACAGTGGGCGTACCCAACATGCGTAGGGATGAGGGGAGAGGAGCGAAGGGGGCAGCTCTATGTATTCGAACTCGTTCGTGCAGATCCGAGAGTTATTTTCGAGCCATTGGCGTATCGCTGTCTTCTGGGAAGTTTATAGAAATAGTAAATGGGCAATAAGATATCTGTTCTGCTCCTGGTGGTTACTATGACGTCAACAAGGAACAGCGCATTCACTTCCAGGCAGTGGGTACGCCTGCCATCGCTTAAACTGTCGACCCGACCAGAGACTTCGAAACCCTCGGACATTTGGGTCAAACTGCATTATTTACCCAGACACACAGTCTATCGACTACAAGTTGGCCGACAGCGGGTTAGAGCGAGGAGAAACTTGTAAACGTCGGTTGCCAGCGGCTTCTAGTTGTTCTCAAAGAAATTGTATCGAAAATATGTGTATAGAAAAGCATCTGAGTGTGCTTGTTTTTTATTTAATGTAAAACGAACGAAACTACCAATGCGTCAGTCCTCATTTGGAGAATTTTAAATAAGACTTCTTAAAATCTATTTATTTCCAAAAATCAAATTTCTCCAGATACAAAGAAAGGCCTGGGTTTACCCAGGACATTTGTATAAAAATCCTCCAAAGGACGCACCCAAACACCCTCAAAATTGTAACATTACGTTAGATACTGCCTTCAGGAAAATTAAAGAGACCTTTGGAGAAAAGAGAACCACTTGCATGAATATCAAGAGCTCAGATGGAAACCCAGTTCTAAGCAAAGAAGGGAAAGCAGAAAGGTGGAAGGAGTATATAGAGGGTCTACACAGGAGCGATGTTCTTGAGGACAAAATAATGGAAATGGAAGAGGAGGTAGATGAAGATGAAGTGGGAGATATGATACTGCGTGAAGAATTTGACAGAGCACTGAAAGACCTAAGTCGAACAAGGCCCCGGGAGTAGACAACATTCCATTAGAACTACTGACAGCCTTATGAGAGCCAGTCATGACAAAACTCTACCATCTGGTGAGGAAGATGTATGAGACAGGCGAAATTCCCTCAGACTCAAGAAGAATATAATAATTCCAATCCCAAAGAAAGTAGGTGTGGACAGATGTGAAAATTACCGAACTATCAGTTTAATAAGTCACAGCTGCAAAATACTAAAGCGAATTCTTTATAGACGAATGGAAAAAACTGGTAGAAGCCGACCTCGGGGAAGATCAGTTTGGATTCCGTAGAAATGTCAGAACACGTGAGGCTATACTGACCCTACGACTTATCTTAGAAGAAAGATGAAGGAAAGGCAAACCTACGTTTCTAGCATTTGTACACTTAGAGGAAGCTTTTGACAATGTTGACTAGAATACTCTCTTTCCAATTCTGAAGGTAGCAGGGGTAAAATACAGGGAGCGAAAGGCTATTTACAATTTGTACAGAAACCAGATGGCAGTTATAAGAGTCGAGGGACATGAAAGGGAAGCAGTGGTTGGGAAGGGAGTGAGACAGGGTTGTAGCCTCTCCCCGATGCTATTCAATCTGTATATTGAGCAAGCAGTAAAGGAAACAAAAGAAAAGTTCGGAGTAGGTATTAAAATCCATGGAGAAGAAATAAAAACTTTGAGGTTCGCCGATGGCATTGTAATTCTGTCAGAGACAGCAGTGTCTTGAAAGGAGGGTACAAGATGAACATCAACAAAAGCAAAACAAGGATAATGGAATGTAGTCGAATTAAGTTGGGTGATGCTGAGGGAATTAGATTAGGAAATGAGACACTTAAAGTAGTAAAGGAGTTTTGCTATTTGGGGAGCAAAATAACTGATCATGGTCGAAGTAGAGAGGATATAAAATGTAGACTGGCAATGGCAAGGAAAGCGTTTCCGAAGAAGGGAAGTTTGTTAACGTCGAGTATAGATTTAAGTGTCAGGAAGTCGCTTCTGAAAGTATTTGTATGGGGTGTAGCCATGTATGGAAGTGAAACATGGACGATAAATAGTTTGGACAAGGAGAGAGTAGAAGCTTTCGAAATGTGGTGCTACAGAAGAATGCATAACTAATGAGGAGGTATTGAATAGAATTGGGGAGAAGAGGAGTTTGTGGCACAACTAGACCAGAAGAAGGGATCGCTTCGTAGGACATGTTCTAAGGCATGAAGAGGTCACCAATTTAGTATTGGAGGGCATCGTGGAGGGTAAAAAACGTATAGGGAGACCAAGAGATGAATACACTAAGCAGATTCAGAAGGATGTAGGCTGCAGTAGGTACTGGGAGATGAAGAAGCTTGCACAGGATAGAGTAGCATAGAGAGCTGCATCAAACCAGTCTCAGGACTGAAGACCACAACAACAACAACTACTTTAAAATTTAAAATCAAAGTGTATAATGGTACTTCAAATAGAGCAGCACTACCTGTGACTAATGTTCGTCCTACATGAAGGAAAGTGCTTGTTTTCTCCGACGGTGATGCCAGCCTTATACCTAAAAATTTCTGTGGACTATCGGCAAGATTAGATCGGGCAAGGCTCATTTAATGCCTTTTAAATTACTGGGACCCAAAATTCGACTGTCAATCACCAGAAAGGTATATGTGTATTGTATTGGATAGTGTGACAGTATTCAATTCTGTTTGCTTACTTTTTAAATCTTATCTCCTTCCACTTTGGATTGTCAAGATCAGCTATTCTTCCTCCACCACTTTCCTTACCATCCGGGTCCCTGCAGCAGAGGCTCTGTCACCTCATCCCCATACACTTTAGAATCGAAGAACTAGAATCGGCGTATGGATCAGACCTGCCTCACGGCGTATGAGGCAAGACTGAGTAAAGTCTGCTAAGCTTAGCGCGAGGTATCAATAACTTATCTCTTTCTTCTTAAAAAGCTGTTTCCTATGCAAAGTACTTTTAAGAGGAACCAACTTACGTATATGTAACAGTATAATCCATTAGCAGTTATGGATAATACGAGTAGTCCTACCGAAGTCCACCTATAAGCAAGCAGCGTCGAAATAGTCGGTGTTTCTCTTAGGACCTGTTATTGTAAAAGTCACTTCCCAGTGCCTGTGTAGTCGTTCATGCAGTGCTTGAAGTTTAAAGACTTTAATTAGGGAGCAACGTAATATACTGGTGGTATACAGTTGCATACAAGGCAGTGGGAGACAGATCCTTCCAATCTGATGACCATTACAGCCGGTTGTTTCCTATTCCATTTTTTGTCATTTTGTTTACTGTACCTGATATTGCCATGCGATGTAGCAGTAACAAACATTAATCACTATTACAAACCATCGTATGATTCAAATTTAATAAAAATAATGCAAAATGTGTATCGGTGTAATTCAGTAAACGCAAAAATATTACTTTTTGTATGTATAAACTCGTATGTACGACCTAGCACTACTCGTAAATGACATTTTGAAGAGGGAAAACTCGTGAGAGAGGAAGAGTCTGGTGATAATGTGTTTTGCGGTAGTGTTTTCTCTCCTGTAACTCTTTCACCAACATGCAGGATTTCACTACAACCCATTTGGTATTCAGTCCCACTCGTAATGCCACTGAGCATCTCTGTTCACGATGCCACACTCAGCGTCTCTGTTCACGATGCCACTCATCGTCTCTGTTCACGCATAAAGATTATGTTATTCGGAAACCCGAGGAACTTCGTCTCAGTTGTGTCTTCTCCGAATATGTAGAGACTCATCCGGCGTGGAACAAAAATTACAACGCCGTATCAAATACTTCTCCAAGAAAATGTTTTGTGTTGAGTGCAGAGTGAAAGACCGATTAGTGTGAGAAGCTTATTATGGAGCTAGTTAACGTCATCCATAGCAAACTAACAAAACATTGGTAGCATACATACACCTAACTTTGTCTTAGTGAGAATGATGCTATTTCCCAGTTTAATTACTGATATGCAGTATCGGTGTAATTCAGTAAACGCAAAAATATTACTTTTTGTATGTATAAACTCGTATGTACGACCTAGCACTACTCGTAAATGACATTTTGAAGAGGGAAAACTCGTGAGAGAGGAAGAGTCTGGTGATAATGTGTTTTGCGGTAGTGTTTTCTCTCCTGTAACTCTTTCACCAACATGCAGGATTTCACTACAACCCATTTGGTATTCAGTCCCACTCGTAATGCCACTGAGCATCTCTGTTCACGATGCCACACTCAGCGTCTCTGTTCACGATGCCACTCATCGTCTCTGTTCACGCATAAAGAGTATGTTATTCGGAAACCCGAGGAACTTCGTCTCAGTTGTGTCTTCTCCGAATATGTAGAGACTCATCCGGCGTGGAACAAAAATTACAACGCCGTATCAAATACTTCTCCGAGAAAATGTTTTGTGTTGAGTGCAGAGTGAAAGACCGATTAGTGTGAGAAGCTTATTATGGAGCTAGTTAACGTCATCCATAGCAAACTAACAAAACATTGGTAGCATACATACACCTAATTTTGTCTTAGTGAGAATGATGCTATTTCCCAGTTTAATTACTGATATTTTTCTTCATATGGGGCGACATGACAGCAACTAGATAATACTGGAGGACCAATTCTATAAATATACAGGATAACAGGGGTTTAATATTATCGACTTAGTTTTTTTCAAATCTACAGTTCACTCAATTTTGGCTCTCAATTATATGAGTTTTTGAGAGGATGTAAACTATGTCGACGATTGACAGCAAACATATAACGACGTTCGATACGAGATTATTTTTCCCGCCACGAGTTATTATTCTCTGATTTTTCCTTGCTTCACAGTGGATCCACAATCTAACCAACACAAACAGCCCCTAACGGCGAGAAAGCTAGCCCTAAGATTAATGCTTGTTTTCAATTACATTTCACGTTAATTAGAAAATAGTTTTTATATTTTTGCGTTCCAGAGATCAGTAAATTATCAAGAAACATGAATGAACTTGTAGTAAATGTAAGAAAAGCCAGATCTTAACTGTTTCAGTGAACTACTTTTTCATGAAGAAATAATTTCGAAAAGAGAATTATTGCAGCTTATTTCGCGAAAGCAATATAACACAAACACAGCATTTCATTCCTGACAAGCATATATTTATGCTGCTATCCGTTCTTGCTACGATAGCCACTTTTCTTGACACAGCATTTCATTCCTGAGAAGCATATATTTATGCTGCTATCCGTTCTTGCTACGATAGCCACTTTTCTTGACACTTTATACGATATGGAGCCTAATGGTTAGCACTTTCTCACACCTCATTCGGCTTTCAAATACATGAATGTTATGGAAATGTAACTATCTTCAAAATACGGCTGTGTTGAAGATTCTCACTGTTCATGGCTCAGAGGTACAAAAAATTACAGTATTGGTTTCTTCAGTGTTAGGAAACAGTTTGCTTGTTTTTTTATGTTTCAGAATCATCTCTATGTGGTTTTCTCTTCAGCTAAAGTTGTAATGGCTTATTTGGTATGTCAAATAATGTAGATACTGCATTCCATACAAGTTTCCTTTGTTCTGCATTCACTAATTTGGCTAGGAGTGTAGCAAACGAAACTTCACATTGTTTGGTAGTATACGAGTCTTTCTCCACAAGGACAGGTCTCCTGCTGTTTGCTTATCATTTTTTGTTCTTAAAGGAAAGCGACATTCTTCAGTAAATGCCTCTATGTTATAAAAGAAATGGAAAATGATTATGGAAGTATTGGCCGGGTTTTTCTATCGCCTTGTGCAAGTCATTTTAGTTGACGTCACTTCGGTGACTTGCGCGTTGGTGATGACGAATTGATAAGAACAATACACACGCCCAGTCCCGAGCGGAAAAATTGTCCTGAGGTGTCTCCCAGACACTTTAAGTAACTCGTTGTGGTAGATGATGAGCTTCTTCATGAAGAAAGTAGAAATCACTTCTTCATGTAAATGAATAAAATAAACTCTTCATGGAAAGAAATAAATCTCCTCTTTAAAATGAAAAAATCTTCTTTATGAGAAGAAAAGCGTTACGACTAATTACTCTGATAGAGAACTGGAAGGAAAACTCTTGCACATAAACCAATGGCCACTCTTCTTAGGGAAACAATTAAAATAACTTGAAAAATAACACAGCTCAAAGACTCTTTATGAGGAAGGGAGGAACTTTTTCTTGACAAAAAACAGTAAGGCTTTCCTCGAAGAGTAAGAAAAAACCCTTACATAAAAGCTTCAGACTACTTTACTGAGAGAGATATGGAAAAATTTGCAGAAAAATTATTGACTGATGACCATAGATGTTAAGTCCCATAGTGCTCAGAGCCATTTGAACCATTTTTGAAGAAAAATTATTTACACTCCTGTTGAACTATAACTTCTTTTTTAGTCTCGAATGGCCTTCGTTTCTGAGTCTGCAGCCGGATAGAAGAGGCAATCTGGTCGTAACATATTTTCTAGTTGTAGGAATGTTGTTGAAGGTGCAACGTGGGTAATGTGGGCCAATCTGTTCCGAATTTACGACCACGTTTTCTTTTTATCGAGCACACGGAATGGTGCTCAAGATTGTCTTGTAGAGTACACTTAGTGCAGTACGGATCCGGTGACATCCTGATTCGAAACAGTTTCTCTCGCATCACCAGTTCGTCATTGACAATGCCGTACCACTGCCATTGACATTTGTGAGGTGAAAAGGCAGATGTGTATTAATCCACACACGCACCCAATTCGTTCTAGGGCAAATGATTTGTCTTGGATGTGTGGATGGTGACAGGAAGATTCTTCTGTATAACATTGCCGTGGCTTGGCGTAAGTTGTCCTTATGGTATAAGTGGAATCAATGTAGTATTGTCTGAAATATGGAAATGGGGCCTCTGAGCTACACACACGCATTGGAGGCATGTCTCCAGTTCTACAGTGCAGCACCAAAGCTTTTGTGATGGAATTTGTCCTCACTTCAACGATGTGAATGTGTTCTTTGGGAGCACCGCACAAAGTCGAGTGCTAACTGTGCGTTAAAAGAGAATCGTACATAAAATGTATTGTACTGTACCATTTCATGCTTCCCAGGGATCATAGATAACTAAGGAAAGACAAATATAGTGTAACTTTTTAGTCAGTACCGATTTTTACTACACTACATATGCTACCTTTTGTAGAATCTGTGTTACCAGTCAATAAAAACGATACTATTTGCACTCCGTCGCTGTCGTATCCAAAAGCATAGCTTTCAATCCGCTTGGAGCGCTGCTGTCGCAAAACGAGCAACAGTGACGTGACTGTATCTGTTGGACGACACTGTAGTTAGTCTGTGGTCTAACGCATAGTATCTCTTAACTACTTCTTGATTGCTCCGTTATTGACAGCAGCAGAATATGTGAATTCGATGTTATTAGTTTTCTTTTAAAGATCAGTAACACGAGATCTGAAATTTCAGGGGGGTGAGAAAGTTTTTTGGCATAAAGGTTAGAATATATAACCAGTAAAGTAAGAGAGCGTAGACGCTTTTGATTGTGCCCAGTAGCAGCTGCGAATCTCGGCTATGTTTGTTACTTCCTACCAGACGAGCTACGAAATTTGATGAAATGTTCGCACGTAGTTTGTGGGACTTATATCATAGCAGTTAACATGTATGAATCACACATATGCTCGAAAAATGGTTTTCTCTCTTCCACGACAATCGTTATCCATCACAACTACCCATAGGCAGAACCGATACAATAACTGTAATTGAGTTTCTGTTTATTCATTGTGCTTCACCATAGATAAAAAGTTAGATGTGTTATCGTTACTGCCGTAACAGCGTGCTTTTACAGTCATTTCTAATACTTTCTGTTGCTTCCGTTTTTCCCGTATGAGAATCAGGTATTATATGGTACGATTTTGATGACATCTACTTTGATGCTGATAATAGTTTTATTTATGTTCATCATACATCGTGTGACACGTTAATGATCTGAATTCGAAAATGCCATGATGAACAAAATGATTGACTCAGAGTCGTGTTGGTGACACTCAGATGGTGCAATAGTACCGTGCACTAAATTCCGTAGCGTGAATTCAGTCCGTCAGTTACTTTTGGTTAAGATCTTTGCGCTAAACGATAACTGACATACGCAGATATACCAGTGATGTACGATCGTAATTACGAATGTAGTGCCAGTATTTTACTATGTTATATGTAATGGCCCCCCATGTTGTAAAACCCAAGTTTTCGTCGTTGGAGCGCATGTGCTCGTGCGGCCATGCTTGAGCAAAACAGCCGACATCACGGCTAAATCTTTTATCCCCCGTATATTTCTTTTCCAATGAAGTTTCGGTGTAAGTAGCACGAATAAATTGTACAGAGAATAAAATTTACGACGAAATTGTATTTATAATTTTTCTTTTATCCGGCATAATTCCTAGATATAAAGCCTTAAAAATATGTATAGCCTAAGTTGGTAGAAACAAGTATTTTGCAATTTGCATGTATAGGTTTTATTTGTTGGGAGTACTTCGTTCCCAGGGCAATTTTGACAGAAACCAACTATCAACAATATAGTACAACAAAGAATTTGTGTAAGGCGTAGAAGTCTTACCGAGGTAATACTGCGTCCATGGTAAAACTGCTAAAGCTGCTCCCCCCCCCCCCCCCCCCCCCGCTCCCCGCTTCCCCCCGTACACACACACACACACACCAAGTTTAATATATTTTAACTCTGGTTTTTTCACGAGTTTTAATTGACATACAAAGTGTTGTTAATCACGGCAGATTAATTTCGCTAACAGGACTTCCTGACATAGTGGCGTTCGAAATACTGACTGAAATTGCTAGGTAAATCGCTACTGTGTTGTGTAACTGACTAATGGCCGTAATTGCTCGCGACATTGCCAACGACATCGAAATGAAACACGGCATTAAGCACTACTGATTATGACGTCAGACCTATGGCGCACAGCATGGCTTGAATGCCGAAGTTGGCAGAGGACTGATACATTAGAAGCTCGAATTCGAGCGATCTCTGTCAGTTCAGTACTAAGGAGATGGGAAGGCAAGGAAAAGTGGCTGCACTGTACTGGTTTTAAGAATACGAATTACACTGGCACAAAGACGACATGCGTCTAGCACAAACTAACATTTCGGGTTGAGAGTCTATTAATTTCCGTGGTGCGGCCGTAACCACGTCGGAAACGTTTACACATGACTCACCTGAATGCTAATGACAGCACCGCACAATGCAACTCCCTTTTTATACCTTGTTTATGCGATAGTACCGCCGTCTATACGTGCACATATCACTATCTTATTACTTTTGTCACGTGTATAGTGGAACATCGAAGTTCTTGTGATGGAATCTTTTCTGATTTCAAGGACGTGATGGGTGTCCTTTAGGTAGACCACAACACGAGCTTCTGACTGCGTTACATGAAAATCGTAAGTAAACTGTGCTGTAATGTACCATTTCACAAATACCAGGATCCATAGGAAACTACAGAAAGACAAATATGGTGTAATTTTTTAGTTAATGCCAATGTTTACTACATTACATATGCTCTCTTTTGTAAAAAAATATCTATGTTACAAATCAGTACAAACGATATTATTTGTCCTCATACGACATAGTATTCAAAAGTGTAGCTTACTGTCCGCTTGGGGCACTGCTGTCACAGTACACAAGAAAAATGAGCAGCAGAGTCACGAGTGTATCCGTCAAAGCAGCCTGTGCTTGGACGGTGATATAACATAGTGTAACTCACACTACTCCGGCGTTGTTTTGATTGCTTCGTTATCTATAGCAGCTGACATTCTAAGTTACTAGTTTTCGTTTAAAGAGACCAATAACACGACATTTGAAACTTCCTGGCAGATTAAAACTGTGTGCCGGACCGAAACTCGAACTCGGGACCTTTGCCTTCCGCGGGCAAGTGCTCTACCAACTGAGCTAACGAAGCACGACTCACGCCCCGTCCTCACAGCTGTACTTCTGCCAGTACCTCGTCTCCTACCTTCCAAACTTTACAGAAGCGCTCCTGCGTAGGTTACAAGTATTTCAAGTGTTTTATAGCTTTATGCAACTTTAGTTGAGCTTCACTTACAAGTTCTCTGAGGATCATTAAGAAATGGTTTCTCAGTGTCATTCGTAGTCGTCCTCGATGCAACAGCAACCCAACTGCACGTCGGCTCATGTCTGCTACAATATGCTGTTAGTACACAATGAAATTCGTTGAGTCTGAGAAAAACAGTTATTTGACACTGATGGAAAGTTCTATTCTGACTTATGCTGGGCTAAGCACTGACGAACACATTGTTACTCCAGATCGTTCACAGTTAATAGGTGTGCAAAGCCATTTGGTTACTCAAAATCATGACTTTATTGAAGCTAGTCTGTTTCTCTCTGAAGTGGAGGCCAATGTTGTGCGCGGGATTTGTTGTTCGGCGCTTGGGAAGCACACTCCATTGCGAGCCGTGATGGCAGTTATACTGTCTATTTCCTCACACACAAGAAGAGCACAGGTAGTTTGGTTCCACAATCAAATGATGTTGTAGCCGTTTGTCTTTGTGCGGAAAGGATATTTAGAAAGCACAGTGCTGGAAATTGGAAAGTCCCTGAGAAACGTCTTTTCTCTGGGTGTCGGAGAAACTTGGGAGTTTTTTATTCAGACCGGTATTCATCTACTTGACTGAGCAAATAGATACCTGCTGACACGGCAGAAACACTGCAAAATGCCCAACAGATGCATTACATGAAAAAAATATTCTTTCTAGAACAGCCCTCCGTACAGAGGTCATGTGTATGTGTTTTGTGTATGTGACTGTATGAATGTGTATTCTGAAAAAGGCTTTGGGTGAACAGATGTGACTATACTTTCCTTCGTGTCTGTCTGCTGCTCGGCGTCTGATTAGCAATCTATCCGCTCCATAGTATAGCTACTTCCTTGTGAAGTTTGTTGCAAATAATCAATTCACTTTAACAGGAAAAATGCTGCACATACTTACAAAACCAGAAGAGAAATATGACATTCATTACGCCACATTAAAGTTGTCTGTAGCACAAAGAGTGGCTCACAGCGCTGCAACCAAAAGTTTTCATCACTTACTCAGTGATATAAAATACTAGAGAAACAGAAAAGTAAAGTTTGAAACCAAACGGAAAACGTTTTTCTTTGACAACTCTGCCTATTCCACAGAAGACTATTACTGTAATACGTAAATGGTGATGGGTAGAAATTTCTGACTAGCATCTGTATTTAATTAAAAACAAAAAAACTAATAAATTACCAGCATGGAGGCATACTTACAAAAAAATTATATTAATATAAGATTACTTGTTCCACAGCATTATGATTTATCATGCAAATGACAGGCCCATACAGAACATGAATCTAACTAATTATTGTTATATCACAAAGCATAGTACCGTGAAAAACCTCAAAAGGAAAGTCAAAAGTAAAATCAAACAAATGATCCAGTTGTGATACGCTCGGCTATCTCTGAAAAGTTGCCAGAATTACTGGTGAGAAACATTCCGAGAAAAGAAGCAAATAGGCATATATGATACACAGGTGAGGTTACCATTAGTTAAAAAATGACCTACATACATGTCAAAGCAAAATATAGATTTTATGAGGTCTAAGCCCTCGAGTCCATTCCCTTAACCATATCTATAGCATTGCATAATTATGGAACGTGTCTCAAAAAATTATATCTTTTCTTACCTGTAAATTGCTATTATTGGCCACCCACTGAATGATGCATCATAGGTAAGATTTCAAAGTGAGAAGATGTGTAAACTATAGTAAGACTAATGCACTGACATTCCAATAAAACAAGAACTCTATTCCACGTTGAGGTATACCTCTATACAGTTGTGTTTCTTTGACATTTCAGTAATCCTTCACTTTGTTGACATGTTGAAGATATGAAGCATGCATTGCTTCTTTCCTCATTGAACATGTTTATGAGCTAACAAAGAATATGTAGGTAATTTTTTTGTAAACGTAAACATTAAAAATGTTGTGCATATGAGATTAAAGCTGAAAATGTAACGAACAAGTAGTAGTAGCAACAAGCAAACAAGCACTGGTTTCGAAACTCCAGCTTCATTTACTGTCGAAAAAAACACAGTAAAAGTGCAATTAAATGGATTACGAAAACACCCGGTTCACAGTACATCATTATCTTCTTGGTTATTCGAAATATATCGACACAAAACAAGTTATGTTTACGAGGACAAATGTGTCGTATAACTAGAACAAATGCGCATTCAAGAACAGAAAAACGTTCGTAATTGCCTTCCGAACACTTTGTTACTCATATGAGCAACGTATAACTTCAAACAGCTGTTACGTGCACCCATCAGAAATAATGAACAAGAAGCAAGCGTAAACAGTGGTCAGCTAATTTTTTGGGCTATTTAAGATGGCGGTAGGCCCCACACACTATGGCTTCAAAACAACGTATAAAATACGTCTATAACGCCATCTCTTTCTTTGTTTACCTCCATAAATACCTTAAGACAATACGCATTCTTAGGGTGAACCAGCTTTATTAGTGCTTTACCGCTAAACTGTACATATGAACATTTGCGAAAAGTTTTCGCCCCGATTTCTGTGACATTCACTTCCATAAGGGCCAAAAGTACAAATTTTCATCGCTGCAGCAAACGCTCACCGGCTACACTGACGCCTACTTCCTCACAAAATCTGGAAGCTCGGTGAAGAAATACCCTCCCCCCCCCCCCCCCCCAATAAACACACGTTCCGTGGTTTCAGCATCCCAATTTGTAAAATGTACGTTGAGGATTTTAGAACCTTTAAGAGCGTTACCTACCTCACTACCAAAGCAAAATTTGATGTTGGTGGTAATAATGTACATTTCAGAAATTTTACAATGATGAAGTTTACATGAATTGTTGTTTAAAGCAAAATAGTCTTCATTGGAATTGTGGAAGGCCACCATTTACTTCAAGTCACATCGAGGGAAATCACAATTTGTTATTTCCACACAGTCTGCAGAAGCCTTGCAAAACCTAGATTCCAAATACAAAGGTAGAAGGCAAACAGCAAACCCGAAACAAAGAGACTTAAAAAATTCCTAAGTCAAACTTGAAACACATAGACTTAACAAATTTACCAGACATTATGCTTAACGTGTACAGATAATTTCATCTGAACCGCAAGCCAGAGAATGTGCTTAATGAAAATGATGATAACGAGGAGCGTGAAGTGTTGAGATAGATCATAAATGTTCTTTATGTACTGAGTCTAGTTTTACGTTAACTACATCACAGCCAAAAAGACACTGTTGCTACTATCTTTGTATGAAAATTTTGTGGTTGTTGCAAATAATCAATTCATTTTAACGGGAAAAATGCCGCACATAATTACAAAACCAGAAGAGAAATATGACATTCATTACGCCACATTAGTTGTAATCCTAAATATTAAAATTTCGTAAAAAAGTGGATGTACGATTTTCTATTGGAAATGTAAGACGGTGAGACTTGCTTTTTAATCAAGTCAAACCTATGAGACTGATGGTTTGCCTACATATTTCATTTTCACAGATACCTATTTTTCTCAAAACTTTGTGGTTTAGGCCCTTATGGTTCTGTGTGCCTCAATTTTCATCGTAGTTCACGCGATTAAGTGAAAGCACCACAGACGACCTTTTATACTACAACCTAAAACAACAACCGCAAAATGGTTCAAATGGCTCTGAGCACTATGGGACTTAACTTCTGAGGTCATCAGTCCCCTAGAACTTAGAACTACTTAAACCTAACTAACCTAAGGACATCACACACATCCATGCCCGAGGCAGGATTCGAAACTGCAACCGTAGCAGTCCCGCGGTTCCAGACTGCAGCGCCTAGAACCGCTCGGCCACCACGGCCGGCAACCGCTAAATGAAATAAACGGTAACATATATAGGAAACATAAACAGGAAATACGGAAAAGGTAGCACAGAATTCCTAAAAGTAAAGACACTACATAAGTAACGAAAATTCTACAAAATATTACAAATCTGAGATTCGTTATTAAATTGAGCTATATGGGTCAGTCCTAGTTGTCGATTCCAAGATTCATTATTTTTTGCGTTTTTGCTGTAACTTTCTGGGCTACTGCGATAAAAGAAATCTTGGAATCGGTAACTATTATTGTCCTATATAGATCAGTTCTGGTTGTCGATTCCAAGGCTTGCTATTTATTGTGTTTTTGCGGTAGTGCAAGAATCGATATCCTACAGTTAAGTCCTAAAGGAATTAGCAACCTACACCTAATGAAAAGGACATAATAAAGGAACGTGGAAACGACAATTGGAGCGGTACCGCATATGAAAGTTCTAAAAGAATGTGCAGTAGCTGTGTGCAGCGGTTCGTTATAAGATGTCTATTTTTGGTGTTACTTTCTATACTACTGTTGTTGCAGTAGATGTGTCAGTACTTTCTTTGATAATTTTCATGCTTCGCATCACTCTAACTGTCGATTCCACGTTCCGTTATTTGTAGTTATTTTTACTGGCTGATGCTTATTTCGTTAAGGATTTAACTTTTTCATATCGCTCGCTGTGCTACTCGAAAAACGGGAAAAATAACAAACTTTCGAATCGACAACTAGACGTTACCTACATAAAGACAAGAACAAAAAAATCATGAAATAAATAACAATAAATACTAAATGAAAAATCAGGATAAATAACGAACATTTGAACGGGACACTAGAATGAACTATACAACTGTTCTCTTGGGTTCCCGCCCAACATCACCTTTGGAAATCGTGACACATTCGGAAAAAAACAGTCAAATATTTGAGAGATCCAAGATTATAAATATAACTGCAGATCGTTTTACACGCAGCAATGTAAGTCCTAGATTCCTGCGCTACCTCCAACTTCGGAAATCATTCCATATTCGGCAACACTTAGCCAAAATATTTGCAGGAACCACGATTATAAATATGATTGTTATTACTTGATTCACTCGCAGCAATTTAAGGTTCCTGCCTAACCATACCCTCGGAAGTCCCGACATATTTGTAACAAACAGCATAGTTTACGTCAGTTACTAAGATAAATGCATGTAACATTTAATAACAAGCTATTTAACATCCCTTGCATCGTAAGCTCATGGAGTCACACACTGACACAGAATGTCATTAGTCAAACCTGACCGTTGGAATCGGAAACTAGAACTGATTCAAAATAGAACTTAATATCTGAAATTCATCTACAATCAGTCAGAAATTCTTATAAAAATATATTATTTTTACGACAGGACCAAGGAAAACGTGTGTTTCAAGACACCATGGCGATGTTCTACACTCGTCGAACGTTATCTAAACAAGCGAATACAGCAAGCGCTTGGTATGGCAGCTTCGGATGACCATTTGTAATTAGTATTGTTGCAATCTTATTCTAATTACAAGACTTTTAAAATCAATGTTTCTCCAACACAAACTGCCTTAGACGACCCGTGATTAACTGTATCCTGAATATAACTGCTGTGTCGAAGATCTCCATATTCATTAAACACACGTGATGTGCAAATTAATGTTAACGCTTCTGCAGAAAGGTGCAATCGATATGAAGCATATGGTTTTGGTTGCCGAGGATTAGCAGAAATCAGATGCTGGTTGATAACTTACCAGAGACCGCTAGTGTTGCCCATGCTCCTACTGCATTTCAAGAAGTTTTAAGGTTTTGCTGAATGCGGACAGGAACATTCGCATTCCTTGCCATTCGACTCGTCTCAAACTGTTGCTAAGATACGGCATGGGGGCGATGAAGAGAGCCCTGTATTGTTGAAAACTGCGTCATTTCGCGATTTATGCTGTTTACTCTAGGAATAAAACGTCCAGCGATAATAACACGGGCGTAAATGAGCTATGACGTCCGGTGCAACGCCGCCTAGAATAAAGTTTCTCTGGCGCCCGAAGGAAAGAAAGGAAAGAAATAATGAAACATTAAAATAGAAGGGAAAATGGATGAAAGTAGTATTACGAGTTAGGAATGGGAAACTATTTTTACGTTATTACAAAAATATTGTTACGAGTCTCGTAACAATATTTTACTGAAAAAGTACTATGAGTTACTATTATTAATACTTCACAATCAACTGATCGCTCTCACTCTTGGCTAATCTTCACACTTACACTTGCTACGACTGGGACTTTTTACTTATTCGTGCTTCAGTCTTAATATTTCTGCTGCTGAATGTAAACTAGCTTCCTATTCGGCGAATGGTCCGTATCTATAACGCTACGTATCGAAGGTAAGGAAACAGTAGAATATTCGCGACTTTTCTCGATCAAATGCCAGACAAAATAACGTATCGAAATCACTAGAATGGCCGCGGCTTTTCTCGTATTTATGTGTTAGCTATCTATGTGCCAGACAAACGTATGGAGTACGATGAGGTGGACGCGCGTGCTACACAGGAAAGTACAGCTACTCGATTCAATCGAGTCGACTGACGAAAGAAGTGAACGAATAGCGTGCGGGCTGCCTGCGCGGGCGGTGGGGCATGTCAATGCGGTGGGTTCCTTAGGACCAAACTGAGAAGAAAATCTCCAGAGTCATGGTAAGAGTCAGTATATTAAATTAACATGAGAAACTTTAATAACATTTTATAACATGAATCGTACGCAAATGACAAGCTGCCGAGAGTAAAAACTAGAATGATCTAAAACGAAACACACGTATTTTCATTTTTTTTTATCCAGTAACTCCGACAGAATAAAAAGAGTGAGACATGAGAAAATTCTTCATGGCAGCTTGTTTACAATCGATGCACCAGAAAGATGCACGCCTTTCGGCCCAAGAGACAAGGAGGTCTTCCTCCTGGTATGAACTGAGAGAGAGCTGCTACTTCTCGGGAATAAGCTCATATTCTTAACAGCGAATGACATTAAACAAAATTCACATCGAGAGGCCAATGTCAGAATTCCAAGACCCTCTAACAGGACTCGACAAGATGTCGGCGAAAGTATATCACATTTTGCTCGAACTGGCAATTTCAGAGCCAAAAATATCCTTCAGAGTGAGAATTGTTACTCCAGAGTAAAAATCCGAATGTCGTAAGCGAATGAAAATAAACAAAGTAGACTAATTTCTGTGTCTGACTATGACCTACTGCAGACACTGTTCTAATGATGAATATAGCAGCATTAAGTTTTTAAGCAAAATCCTGGACGGCGGCTTTCTATGACAGCTTACCAACTATCCGAACACCTAGAGATTTGGACTGTTCAGATTCGCTAGTCATATGTCCATTCTGCGTAATAAAAATGTCAGTTTTAGTTGAATTGTGTGATAGAAACTCAAAATTCTGAGTCATATTGCGATTTAGCATCTTTTTTTTCCCCTACAAACCATGAACTAATGTATTGACCTGTATTATTTGAGACACCGCCTAAATTGCACTCAACATCCTTCACAACCATGTTAGTGTCATCAGTGAACAGAAATATCTCAGAATGATGTGTCATACTGAAAGGCATGTCATTTACATATATAAGAAACGATCTCAGCACCGACCCCTGAGCGTTAATGGAACGAACCCTTCCCGTGAGGCACTGACTCCTATACATTTCACGCTCGAAAACGGCAGTTCGCAGTACGATGAGCAACGATGACGTTCTTGGCAATCTTTCACACTGCTGACACCCTACGGACGCTTCAGTCCTTCTCTAAGAACATCGTGGGCTAGCAACCGCAGTAAAAGTGATCGGCCACTTTGGAGTGCAGTGCGACCGTACTTTTAGCTCTCGTGTACAGTGAGGAACCGCTAGCAACCGTTCAAAACCATTTGTCGAAATTTGATAGCGATCCGAAGAGTGTTTACGTTTTTTCAACCCTCCTATTCCGCTCCCACGGAGGGGTGCGACATTGACATATGACCGAAAAAAACGGCATAGAGCGCCTCTGAGACCCGCAATTCGGCAACACCCTCAGTCCACGGCCACACTGGACGTGCCTCGCTTGGCGCCTAAGATCCTTATGATTCGCCACGCGACTCACATTGTTAAACACACAACTGTGACCTTACGAGACCGGCCGCATTCAGCGCTAGGTGCCTAAGCTAGTCCCTTGGTGATCGCTAGACGGACGGTCGTGTTGGTTCTTCCTAGCCTGTTGCCTAGTGGCTTCGAATGCCTGATTAACGCTGCTCATTACGTACTTTCGTTTGTTCCCCCTTTACCATGGTTGCAAAAGATTTGAAATTAAAAATACTGTTGTGTTACTTTGGTATGAATTACACAGTCAGTTTGTATTCCTTATACACTGAGACGACAAAAGTCGTGATACCTCTAATATCTTGCTGGATCTCCTTTTGCCTGGCGTACTGCAGGAACTGGACGTGGCATGGACTCAGCTAGTCGTTGGAAGTTCCCTGCAGGAATGCTGAGCCATGCTGTCACTATACTGGCGAAAGTGTTGCCAGCACATGGTGTTGTGCACGAAGTGACTCTCGATTACGTCCCTTAAATATTCGATGGGATTAATGTCAGGCGATCTGGGTAGCCAAATCATTCCTCAAACAGTCCAGATTGTTCACCAAAACAGTTGCCAACAACTGTAGCGCGGTGACGTGGCTCATTGACATGCATACAAATTCCATCCTAGTTTGGGAATATGAAATCCATGATGGATGCAAATGGTCTCCAGGTAGCATAACGTAACCATATCTAGTCAATTATCGGTTCACTTGGGCCAGAGGACCCAGTCCATTCGATGTAAACACACCTCACAATATTATGGAGCCACCAACAGCTTGCACAGTGGCTTGTTGACAATGTGGGTCCTTGGCTTTGTGGGGACTGCGCCACGCCCGAACTCTACCATCAGCCCTTGCCTGCTGAAAGGGATTCATCTAATCAGACTATGTTTTGCACTCGTCTAGTCTCCAACCGATACGGTCACGACCCCATGAGAGGCACTGCAACCGATGGCTTGCTGTTAGCATAGGCACTCGCGTCGGTCGTCTGCTGCCATAGCCCATTGACACCAAATTCCGCCACACTGCCCTACCGGATGTGTTCGTCGTAGTCCCACATCGATTTCTGCGGTTATTTCACGCAGTGTTGCTTGTCTCTTCGCAATGACAACTCTACGTAAACAACGAGCGAGGTGGTGCAGTGGTTAGCACACTGGACTCGCTTTCGGGAGGACGACGGTCCAAACTCGCGTCCAACCATCCTGATTTACGTTTTCCGTGATTTCTCTAAATTGCTTCAGGCAAATTCCGGGATGGTTTCTTTGAGAAGGCACGGCCAACTTCTTTCCCCCTCGGTGGAACCGATGACCTCGCTGTTTGCTCCCCTTCCCCTAATCAACCAACCAACCAATCTACGCGAACGCCGCTGCTCTCGGTCGTTAAGTGAAGACCGTCGGCCACTACGTTGTTCGTGATGAGAGATATATCTGAAATTTCGTATTCTCGGCATACTGTTGACACTGGGGACTGTGGGTCTCGAAGTATTGAATTCCCAAACGATTTCGGAAACTGAATGCCCCATGCGTCTCGCTCCAACGACCATCCTACGTTCAAAATCTTTTAACTCTCGTCGTGCGGCGGTAATCACATAGGAAACCTTTTCACACGAGTCACCTAAGTAGATACGCGAGCTCGGCCAATGCATTGCCCTTTTGTACCTTGTGTACGTGATTATACCGCTATCAATAGATGTGCATATCGCTATCCCTGATCTCTGTCACCTCAGTGTAAAGCAAACAAGTAGCACGTGTTTTGATTTTGCAGAATACCGTGTAAAACGGAGGTGGAAGAACTTGCGGTCCAATGACGTTCGGACAAACTCTCTGTGCGTTTTTGAACAGTTGCAACTTTTTTTTAACCCTTTCAGATCGGAATTTTTTCTGGAGGAAGGAAAATTTTTTAAATACTGTAATGGGCTTGGATGATTTTTTAATGATTTTAGAAGCAACATTTATAAAAAGATATGTTACCATTTTCAAAAAAAAATTTGTACACATTAGTGTACACTGGGTCTCAATCTACACTGAAATCATAGCAGACGAAACTAATTTATTTAAACATTACACATAAATTTGAGATCATTTACACACAAAATACATGCAAAATTCATCATAGTTTTAATTAAAAATCAAATGAATCTGGAATTATGTTCATTATGTGGTTCTAATTGACATGAAATGGATGGAAACAGTTTTTTTTTCCTTTGACAAACAAAGATGTACGTTACATTTTTCACATTTTATTCGTAAACGTCCCTTTCATCGCGGAAATTTGCACCTGGTAGGCAGTGCACCACTTTCATGAAGAGGCAAGTGTTGTGTTCCATCATACTGAATCTCTTCAGGAGGCCCAGTTTCTCCTCGTTGTCTTTGAACAGGTGTATCTAGAGGTGTGGCAGATGGTCGGCCTCGTTTTCTTTTCGAGGTATCCATCCCACTTAACACTAGAGCATCAGCCAGCTCCATACGGAAGTGTAGGAGATCTATTATTTTCTTCGTTGGTAGACTAACTGCATTGACACTTTTCCTGTATTCGAGCCAGCTCAGTACCACAGCAAAACCTACAGCGTGGAAAATAGCTCTGAGTGTCCATTTCTTCGACTTTATAAAAATTCTGTAGTGTGACATCAATTGATCAAAAAGATCAACTCCTCCCATGCCGTGGTTGTAGCATTTTACGATCTGTGGTCGATCGTTAGTAACATCTTTACTTTCTTTTTTGTCCCAGCGTTCAACTTTGTCAATTTCTCCTTTCCAGTAAAATTAGAGCCGAGAAGAACTGTTTTATTGTCAACCCATTTTACTAGTGTTGTCATCTGCGCTACAAATTGCTTCTGAAAATCCTCTTTCCTTCTTCATTGCCTCCTTATCTGGTATTAGAGGAGGATTTGCAGAACGATTAACTCTGACAGTTCCAGCGGCACAAATTTTTTCTTGTTTCAACGCTTGGAAAAGCTTGTACGAAGAAAAGAAATTGTCAGAATATATCTTATGCCATATTTGGTTTTTTATTCTCTGGGCTAATTGTAAAACTACTGTTGGACCTTGGCCAAATTCCTTCAACAAAGATGTCTGAAATTCAGTCGATGCTCCCTGATAAAGATTAAAATCATAGGCTTGTGTCTTACCACATAACATGTACATTTTGATACCCCACGGAGAAGGCTTTCCCTTCATGTACTGTTTTACTGACAGCTTCCCTGTGAATGGGATCATTGCCTCATCAGCAGCAAGCTCTTCCTCCACAGATAACTCCAGACATCTGTTACGGATGGCAGTATATATAGGCCGATCTTTATAGAACTTGTCTTTGTTGTCTGCTGGTATAGCCCTGTTGTCAACAAGATGTCAATTTGTTCTGAGTTGGAAGAATCTATTTCTGGGCATACTGTCCAAGAATTATTGCATTTTAAATGTTATGTCCCAATGCATTCAGACTCTAGGAAATTTTAGAGTTCCCATAATTATATGAAGCCCAAACAAGATTTGGAGTTCCGCTGGTGTAGTTTGTTTGAAATTGCTAATTGTTCCAGTCTGCAAGGCATATAGGTTTGTCATATCAGCCATAGAACTGAACAGATCATTGGTAATGTGTTTGCTGAAACAAGTTGAAGGAGAAAATATTTCCTGTTCTTCAATACATTGTTCCCATTCGTAATATGAATGCAGTATAGAGAGAGGACGATGACGCCACTTGATGTCTTTTTTTTCTGACAAAATGTATTTTATATCACTGAGCTCGTTGTTGGTAAGTGGATCACTGTCTTGAATATCACTATCGTTGATATCATTGTCACTGCACACACCACTTTCATTATTTGCAGTTGACTCATCATTGGTTTCTCCCCTGTTTATTTTGTCAGCCCCCACACTCGCTACCTTCTCTCTTGAAGTACAGTAGGATTCTACATCAGGCACTGATACTTCATTTGATAAATCGAAATCTGACACCTCTCCATTCAGCAGCATGTCTAAAATGGCGTCTGCATCTCGCTCAATGTTGAAATACTGTTTCTTCGACATGATCAACAGAACTGAAATATTCACAAATAATAATATCAGTAGTGGTATTTCTCTAAAATAATAATTTGCAGTAGACCTAACGACATTGTCATCAACTGGAGCTTCAATGCTATGTCTATTTTCCTAATTTTTGCTCATACCAATACCTAGTAATACAACATACTTCATATGTTTTGAATAAATCCCAGTCAAAACTAATACAATCGTGAGGATAAAAAGAAACTGTTCCGACAAGCACTTCATGTGAAGGAAACACAAATTACTCAATGTTATGTAAAACATAGTTCTTGAGACGTCATGGCTACAATTGTGCACACAGAAAAACATTGCTTCTTTTTGTTGACTAAAACAAATGATTTTGAAATATTGATTGTTGTAATAAATAAATCGAACATTCTACAATGTTCATGCAAAACAACAATACTGGTACTCAACTATACTGTCGGTTATAGGTTACCAAAGACTACCAGGTACTTTCAAGGTCACAAACTGCTCTGCACTGCTACATTAATCTGTTGATATATTTATAGCGCTGCACAACAGATGGCAGCACTTGTGCACGGTGAAAGGAATGAACATTCACAAATGTGTACATCAGCTTCCAATTGAGGAAAAATATTTCTATTGCAGTTAAGATGTCGTGAAAATTAATGTACACAATCGTAACAACAGGGTCTGAAAGGATGAAGTACTACAAAGACTTTCAAACACAGAGAATCTAGGACTTTAGAAAGTGAAAGTCACTCACCAACATTTGTAAATGCACAACACTGTTTCAAGTCGTTAAATTCCGGAGTTGTCAGGTGTTTCTCAGATAGTTACCACGCCAGAACTAAAAAAAAAGAAAGAAGGAAAAAAAGTGCATTTCTCTATGTCCACGCAAACGTCGCTGCTCTCTGTTGTCAAGTGAAGGCCATCTGCTGCAATAGCCCATTAACGCCAAATTTCGCCGCACTGTCCTAATGGATGTCTTCATCGTACGTCCCACACTGATTTCTGCGATTTCTGCACTCATGGTTGGACCATGAGTAAAAAAAAAAAAAAAAAAAAAAAAAAAAGAAAAGAAATACGAGGCATGTTCAAAAAAATTCCTCAATATTTCTATACGCTTACCTTTTACTTACTGTGCATGGTCTCCTTCGAAAGACTCCGCCACAATTGATACACCTCTCCCAGCGCCGTTTCTGCTTCCGGAAGTAGTCTTGGTGCGCCTCTTGCTGCATCTCGCGAAGCGACGTCTATGAATTTTCTTTTATCTTGTTTAGCGTTGCAAACCATCATCTTTTCAATGGGGTTTTCAACTTTGGAAATAAAAGGAAGTGCACGGCCTAGAAAGTACGGAGGATGAGGCAGTACAGTTATTTCGTTTTTTGTGCAACAGTCAGCACCAACAGGGATGAATGTCCGGGTGCGTTATCGTGATACAGAGCCATGAATTGTATCACCACATTCAAGTCGTTTCCGTCTCACATGTTCTTGCAGGCGTCGCAACACGTCCCGCTATTACCACAAATTAAGTTTGTCCCTGTGGCACTATTTCGTTGACGTTTCTCTCATGAGCGTCGTTGGTAAACGGCAAAGGGCGTTCTGAACGATAGTCATCTTTAGTTTCCGTCCGGCCATGTTTAAACCGTGTGAACCGTTTGTAAACACCGAGTACGCTTAAGCACTCATAACCGAAGGCTTCCTGCATTTGGTGTGTCCCTGTAAAGGTGTTCTTGAGTTTCATGCATAATTTAATGCGGACACGTTGCTCCTCAAATCGGCCATCTCGAAATTCGCAAACTGTGCGAACAACGTTCTACTCAATACAGCATTGAACAGTAACTAAAAGACATTCAGCAATGACTCAGTTACACATTAAATACAGGCGTGTGCAGGGATGCCAAACGTATTTCGCTCCAACACACCGTAGGCGTGAAATTACGAATGTTCCGGAAATTTTTGAACAGATCTCGTAGTCGGGCAAGACATCGGAGAAGCAAAAATGATCAGCTCCTGTTCTTTCAGATTTTTGTACCATTGTTGTTGTTGTGGTCTTCAGTCCTGAGACAGGTTTAATGCAGCTCTCCGTGCTACTCTATCCTGTGCAAGCTGCTTTGGGTCTCCCAGTACGCACTGTAGCCTACATCCTTCTGAATCCGCTTAGTGTATTCATCTCTAGGTCTCCCTCTACGATTTTTACCCTCCACGCTGCCCTCCAATACTAAATTGGTGATCCATTGATGCCTCAGAACATGTCCTACCAACCAATCCCTTCTTCTAGTCAAGTTGTGCCACAAACTCCTCTTCTCCCCAGTTCTATTCAATACCTCGTCATTAGTTATGTGATCCATCCATCCAATCTTTTGTACCATATATGGCTGAAATTTCACCTTCACAAAAACGTATACAACGAACCAAAATTCAAAATTAGTTGTTGCAAAAACTGAATCTGTTCATGATTGCTTTTAACAGCCACCTTCTGACACTCCCGTATCAGACAACAATACACCATTTCAGCCAATATCTGAAGAACAACAATCACTTAATTTAACCACTTCTGACAGCGCTACTTCAACTGACACAGCGTTATTTCAGCCACTCATACCACTCCCCAAACAAATGCTGCCTTCGTGTCAGTTTTTCTCATGCTGTCTTTGGTCTCTTCGATATGTTTCTAAAGTTTCTTCTTACTAACTCATTTTGTAATATGTTTTCTTTCTGTATAACTTCTTTGAGATCCAATCTATTGAATTTGTATTTACTCATCTTAATGTTACCAATAAAGTCTCCTTAGGTGATATACTAGTTCTGTAATTGGTATTTTGTTATTGTAGTTTTTTCCTGTAATAGCTGTGAGAAGAATGTTTAAAGATTTTACAGTCATAAATATATAATCAAATCAATTGTATTGAAACCCCCGAAATGCTTTTGTATAGTATGTTGAAATCATGGGCATTACCGCCTCGGTGGACAGTGTGCGATGTGTTACCCCCAAAACACCCCCCCCCCCACCCCCCAAAATATATTTTGAAAAACAGTATCAATGTTTTGAGTCTTACAAGGGGAGGCCGCCCATTGTGAAATTCAGATTCGATTCATACTGCGCATAATAAAAGCTCATGGCCAGAGGAGTAATGTGGCAAAGCACCAAGATGCACTTCTCAGCCGTTGTCGAGAAGTGAAATACTCTCTACAATTAATAATTTTCCAGAGCGTCCTGGCGCAGCGGTAAGCGCTGGGGTTCGTGAGGATCGAATCCCGCGCCATGCAACTTCTTTTTATTTTCAGTTTTTTGTAATTCAAATATATATATATCTCCAATGTCCATTTATTTTATACTGTTTATTTATACATGTCCTAATTATTCTTCTTTCTATTTTTAGTATTCTGTCAATTTCTGCTGTATTAGTTGTTTTGAAGATAGTTTCAGCTGCATACGTTATTTCTGGTTGTGTAACTATTTTATAGTGTTTTAATTTTGCATCTATAGATAGGCTTTTTTGTTGTATGTAGTTTTGGTAATGTAATTTGCATGGCTTCTTCTTTAGATTGTATGTTATTATTTCGCCTAAATATTTAAATTTATCAACAATTTTGATTTCCTCTTCTCCTACTGTAATTTTGTTTGCAAGTGGTGGATCAGTTAGCATAATCTCCGTTTTTTCAAATGATATTCTAAGGCCTACTTTCTCTGCTATTTCTTGTAGTGATTTCACGTGTTGCCTGGCTTCTTGAACGGTGTTGGCTAGGAGAGCAAAATCATCAGCGAATCCCAAGCAGTTTAAGTTAATATCATCTTTTGCACTTCCAATTCTTATCCTCTTTGGATTGTCCTTGTACCATTCTCCCATTATGTATTCCAGTGTACAGTTGAAAAGTAATGGTGATAGGCAGTCACCTTGTCTTAAGCCAGTTTTTATGAGGAATGGTTCCGAAATTTCTCCTCTAAACTTCACTTTTGATTTTGTGTTGGTTAGAGTGAGTTGTATTATTTTAATTAGTTTTGGATGGAGTCCTAGATTTCTTAAAATTTTTAATACTGAAGGACTGTGGAAACAGTCATATGCCTTCTTAAAAGCTACAAATGTTATTGCCAGAGGTTTGTTCCGTTTCTTGTAGTATGCCATAATCAATTTCAAACTAATTATCTGCTCTGCACAGCTTCTCCATGGTTTGAAACCTCCCTGATATTCCCCTAACTCCTGTTCTAATTGCTCCTTGATTCTTTCATATAGGATCTTGGATAGAATTTTATATGTGCAATCTAGGAGAGAAATTCCTCTGTAGTTGTCTGGGTTGCTGTTATCTCCCTTTTTGTGTAGTGGATGGATGATAGCTGTGGTCCAATGTTCGGGAAATTGTTCTGTTACCCAAATTTTTGTTAGAACCTTGTGTAAGGAGGTCTTGACTGTGTCACTTGCATATTTCCACATTTCAACAAAAACCTGATCTTCTCCACATGCCTTATAATTTTTTTGTTCTTTAAGACTTTCTTCTACTTCTTGGAAAGTTGGAGGGTCTAGTTTGTTAGGTTTGGTTTTTATTGGGGTATTTATGTTGATTTGTAAGGGTTCTTTGGGTTCCTCACAGTTCAGAAGTTTGTAAAATGCTTTTGCCATGATTTCTGCATTTTCCTTGTTACTGTGTGTCATTCTTCCATCTTCATCTTTCAGTATTAGTGTAGGGGCCTCATATTGTTGTAGTTGTTTCCCAAAGATTTTGTAGTAGTTCCTGGAGTTGGTTTTATGATAATTACCTTCTATATACTTTATAATATCTTTATGAAATCCTCTCTTGATTCTTCTAATATTTTGAGTGAAATTTTTTCTTTCATTTTTTAGGTTGATGGCATTTTCTTCAGTTTTATGTGTTTGAAACTTTAACCATGCTTGGTGTCTATCTTCATGGAATTTCTCACATTCTGATGTCCACCATGCATGTTTCCTTCGTGGGTTCAAGGGAGCTATATTCTCTGCTTCTTTTCTAAGATAAGCCCTAGTTGTTCTAGATCTTCTGTTAATTTGATGGTTTGTGTTATTTGTTGGTACTTATTATTTTTAATTAGCTGATGTAGGTCAAACCTCCTTTTTATTTTATTAGTTTTTCCGGTCCTCTTCTTTAACGGTGTGAATTTGATTTTAATTTTAACCATATAATGGTCTGAGCCTGTGTCTACTCCTCTCAGTACTTTAACATTGTGGATCTCCTTATGAAAATTTTTGTCCATACAGACATGGTCTAGCTGCCACTCGCCCTTCCTCCAGTCTGGATGTTTCCATGTTTTAAGTTTACTTGGCTTCCTCTTAAAGTATGTTGATTTAGATATAAGGTTGTGTTCTCTGCAGAGTTCTACAAGTCTTTGACCGTTTTTGTTTGTACCTTTATTTGGACTCCATTTTCCAATTATATCTTTATATTTCCTTTCTTTTCCCAACTGAGCATTGAAATCTCCCAATAAGATTTTTACATTCGTTTTATTTACTCTGTTCACAGTTTGTTCTAGAAGGTCCCAAAATTTATCTACCTCTTCCTTTGTTTTTGTTGGACAATTTTTTTCATTTGTTGGGGCATAAGCATTTATTATTTTATAGGTTTTATTCATTGTTTTAAAGCTTAGAGTCGCAATTCTTGGTGATACTGCTTGGAAATGCGTTACTGACTCTATTATTTTTATGTTTACTAAAAACCCTGTTCCAAACTGGGGACATTGTTTCATTGCCCTCGGTCCTGGTTTCCCATTATAAATTCTGTATCCTTGTGATTCGAATGGGTCCTCTGTAGTGTTTCTCATTTCTTGGATCCCTGTTATTAAAATTTTTTGTTTATTTAGTTCATCTGTGAGCTCCTTGAGTTTTCCGGTCTGGAGTAGCGAGTTTATGTTGTGTGTTGCTATATAATTTATTTGCTCATGTTTAATCTTCTTTTTGTGTTTTAGTGTGCATTTGGATGGTTGCAAACGCTCCGATTCGTTGCTGTCTTCTAGTTGACTACCCACCGAATCCAATGTAGCCTTTTCCTGCCTTTTTGAGCAGGACGGTGGAATTTTTTTCCTAAAAGACCTTTCCATTTTTGACTGTCGAAGGTTGTCAACCTTTGTTGGAGCAAGCTCCGATTTACAACTATGGTTGTTAACCGCAGAGGGTGTGTTTGGTCCGCGAGAGCTATTTTATTTCACTGAAGTCCGCCAGTAAACCGGTGAGGACTTCCCTATCCGCCACCTGGGACGCGCCACGTGGGAGTATCACCTCTCCTCCTACTATGACAGCTTAGTAGGTTCGTGGAATCCACTTATATTATTTACTAAAAAGACAGTATTTCAAAAAATTATGAGTTGTGTTGGTACGACTACGAGCGATGATGGAACGGGGTAGGTAAGCAGGAATCAGTTTGGTTTTGCTGTAAGTTTGTAGGAGGGGTGGCCAGGAGGCAGGTGGCTACCATCACGCGAGGGTCACAGTTAGGCATTAATGGAATAATAAAGTTACAGTGGGTGCATGTGCCGAGAGGAAATGCTGTGAACTATGAAGAGAGTTCAAACTAATTCTTTAGTATTGTCTTTTTTTAAAAGCAAAGAAATGATGATACATAAATATTTATTATAAAATGTAATCCATATTGTAATTTTACCGCCACAAGGTAATAAAACACTGTTTTTTAAACCGACTTAAATATAGCATATAACCTATCATTTTGTACAGCCCAAATATTATTTTTCCTTGATTCATACCTACAAAAAGTGTTATAATAAACTAGCAATTTACTTGTCCCGACTGCGCCCGCATTACTCCGTAGGAGAGAACTACGCAGTGTGATTTTCTAGAGTGTAAAATAGGTTTCCAGAGTTATGCATGTACTTTAAACTACAAGATACATTGTGTTTTTGGAGGATTATTTTCAGTTTCTTAAACTGGTTTTAATAATCAAAATAATACAGTCTTTAAAAATGTAGAGATCTCAGTGTGTTATAGTTTAAATCAATCGACTGAGCCAAAATTCTGCAAGAACCTAGCTTTTATGTCTATGGAAATAATGTAGGTCTATTGGCGTTTTGTTTAGGACGTAATACACATTATTCATACAGACACTATGGATAAATTTACATGTTAAGATTATATAACTTCTTATACTCCACAGTTGCAAAATACATTTTAATCAAGCCTTACATTCGGAAGCCTTTGAATTTTTAAGTGCTATTGAAATATACGGTCTGAGGCACCCAGAATGCTCCAAAAAGTGGTTTTCGGTCCTAATTTTCTCAACTTTTTCAAGGAGATCTCCCGATTACACCTCTTGTAATTCATACCCTATCTATTGAGTCGTCCGCCCCCCCCCCCCCTCCGACTGTACTTGAATTCTTCATTTTTACTCCTGCCACAATTTATACTCTGTCGAGTATGGTGGTAGTTCCCGCAACAGTTCATATTTCATAGGATATTTTCTACCAGAAGCATTTTCTGAGTCACCATTCGAAGAGACATTTCAACACTGCAAGCGAGCAACACGCCTATCGCCACTGGCATCGATACTCTGGTGTGGCCATCAAGCATCCACGAGGTACCTCGGCGCCAAGCAAGGCGCGTCCGGTTTGACCGTTGCGTGCTGTGCTACTCGCCCACGTTTCGCACGTCATGTATACGTCCTTGGGTTGGTGAACACTCAGGCACCCTACTGCGCCACGACTGGGTCACATAATCATCCTATTGTAACCCTACAGCAAAACGTCTGTGACAACCTGGAACGGCGGGTAACGAAGCAATCTCGGAATCTAACTATCAACTAGTGGCATGACCTGGCTGGGGCATACTTAAGTAAATTCTTCGACTCTCTCCCTCAGCGAACTAATGCCAATATGTAGGCTAGACGCGGTGTAACTCGGTGTTAGCGTGATGTCTCCTGAGTCCGAAATGCTTATCACATTCTCCTCAGATCTGGCTTCGTAGGAGGTACGTTGTGCTGTGGACTGAAACGCATGCTTTCAAGTGCAAAATATGAGATATTTCCGTTTTGACTTCTCGTGTTTAAGTTGTCATAAATAAAAGCACATTGTTTGTGTAACGCTACCACCTGCTGACTTCTGTACGTACTTGTCATTATGGACGCAACAATAAAATGTATACAATGCTAGAAATTGCTCTTAAGACGGTAATAAAATCAGAGAACTACGTCGATAAAAAGTTATAATAATTCTTAAATACTGACAGATATTAAATACAGTCGTATAATTAGAGGTGTATTTTTTGGTTAAATGAAGTAAAAATCTACTCAAAAAGAATTTCCAAAGTGTCTACATTCACGAATTATGACAAAATAATCAACTTTCAATAAAATATTTGTGCCAGCAATGTGCTCTTACTGTAACAATGAGCCTGATACTAAATACTATGTACTTTTTATATCATTGATTATTTACATCAATATCTACACCCTTACTCTGTATACTAGGGTGGAGTGGACAGCAAAAGGTCATGGTCCGTCGCAGAAATTCTTCCAAAACGAAGAAATTTACGTTTTGATTTGACTGATTCGGAGAGTTTGGAAACGTGTAGACTCAAGAACTAAATTTATCAAGAAGTACACAAACCAGTATCACAGGAGACTGATAGTTATCTACTTACTATTTTTGCCGTAAGAATACTTAAATAGAATTTTCTTTCTTTGGTCTACTCTTTTTATATTGATTTTATTTTCCAATGACACATTCTAGGTTTTTGAAGAAGGCGTGCACTCTGCCTACCATTCTCACAAACTCAGAAAAAAAGGACAGCTCCCCGGCGATTCCACACCTCCAAGAAAAATTAATGAGGTATCTGCTCGATGAATAATCATTCATACAGAATATAACAACCAAATCTTGCCACTGCAAAATCCTGCCTGTATGGGTTCGCCAGCACAATTAGGGAACAGATTACAATAAAAAAATGAGACCAAACATATTTACAACATTTTCAATAAAGAACGATCACGTGTTCAAAGTTACGAAGTTGAGCGAAACAAGTTAAATCGATTCCTTTAATTAACCTAGTTGATTTCGTTGATGCAGGATATACAATATGATATGAGTTCAATGAAACTCATAAAAAATAGGATTTATTATAAGAATGGTATAATATGAAAAGGCTAGCTTGAAATAAAATATCTTGGAATCTTAACTGTCCATGAAATCCTCGAGTCACAAACCTGTGTTGTCAAAACAGGCAATTGATTGTGATTATTTGAAAAAACACACAAATTAGCATGGGTAATACCCCAGCGGAACTTCCCGACATAAAAGCGCGTGCGCGCGCTGTCGTGCCGACAAACAAGAACGATCACAAGCATCCTGTGAGTTGATGAAATTTCTTTGATTCGAGAAGCTTATGGAAACAGTGATTAGCCCTCCCAGGCATGACACTGAATTGACTGAGTGCTCCCACACAAGAGAAGAATTCTATAATTGGGCTTCAACAGTCTTTAAATGTGTCCATTTTCCCAGCACAGTTAGGAAAATAGAGATATTTTCAGACAGAATAAAGATCGCATAGCGAATTGTAACAAACTAATTGTGTTACATAATGCCCCCTGCCCTCTCCTTTTTTAAAACATAGCTCCTGGGTTAGTATTTCTTAATCATCATAGCATAGGCTGACTAAAAGAACGAAAATCTTCATTAATCGAAAATCTGATACCAGTAAAAAAAATAATATCCCCAACAGTCTTCTTTTACACAACTACAATATAGGTGGGAACCTTTGTTCCCGAATTAATAACCAAGAATTACCGATTGATGAGTCTGGATACGATATTGGAGGCTCTGAGCGAAAACTAGCATCACACTGATATTTAAAAAGCATTGATGAAACTAATGCAAGTATATAGTACTTATAGACATGAAAATGTCTGTGATCACCTATCTGCAACGTTAGTGGACGCCCCCAGACAAAGGAACCACTAAACAGGCATGGAAAAGTGCAGGCCATTTATCACAAGTCATTTGTCACTTCACAAGGGCCCAACAATATTTTACTGCACAGATAAATCTTAGAATTCACCTGCCTGGCAAAAACACAATCCCTCTGAATTTCCTTACTCCATAAATATAGCTCCTTTTTCAAACATATATTAAAAATGAAATCTCTGTAATTAAGATTTACAGGTAAACAGCACGAAATAGGTTCATTAAACATAAATAAAAAATAACTTTGTTGTAATACTGGCCAAAGTTGAATCACATAATTCTGAAAACATATCTGCTCAATAGGGAAGGCTGTTGGGCATATTAAAGATACTGACGTAAAAAAATAATAAAATACCGCTTAACAATTGAACATTACATCAATATTAAAACCATCACGTTAAAAACCAAACTTCAGGCAGTGAAACCATGGAAGGGGCAGGCCTATGGACAGGCGGATAACAAATAACACCCCGCAGCAGCATCTCCAAACGCTACGAACAGTTTGGAAGGCTGAGGGAAAACAAGCAAACGTATAATTCATGTACAATAATCATCGAACATATGAAGATGCTCAGACCAAGACAGGAAGCTCAATGTGACCGTGGCCCCAGCCCCCAACCAACCCTTACGTGTAGCAACAAGAATTTTACAATACGATTTACTAACAAGGGTTAACCAGTTAATATTACAATAAAATACAACTAGTTAATGTAATAACCAGAAAATCACATGACCCTCAGGCACAATAACTTACGTGGCTTAAAAGGTAACACTTAATCTTGAGGTCTAACACTGAGACAACTACAATAGTAATTATATTTGAAACAATAAATATAATTTTCCTGGAAGGGGCAAAATCTCACCATAGTTATAGAACCCAGTTACCCAAATGAGCCAGGATTCTTTGGGCCGCTAGCATTTGCTTACCACAGCCACATCAGTCAGGGTAGCAACAAATTCCAGTACAAATAAGACTCAGTTTCGACTTCGGTGGTCACTAAAACATATGGCGGCCTAAAACAAATGACATACGGCATTCAAATAATTTCAAACAGAGGCACCAAAGGATAAATTCAACTCTTAAAACAGAGTGATGAAGAACCACAGGCAATCCAGCGTAACATGAGCAACTTGAACATCAACAAAAGCAAAACGAGGATAATGGAATGTAGTCAAATTAAATCGGGTGATGCTGAGGGAATTAGATTAGGAAGTGAGACACTTAAAGTAGTTAAGGAGTTTTGCTATTTAGGGAGTAAAATAACTGATGATGGTCGAAGTAGAGAGGATATAAAATGTAGACTGGCAATGGCAAGGAAAGCGTTTCTGAAGAAGAGAAATTTGTTAACATCTAGTATAGATTTAAGTGTCAGGAAGTCGTTTCTGAAAGGATTTGTATGGAGTGTAGCCATGTATGCAAGTGAAACATGGACGATAACTAGTATGGACAAGAAGAGAATAGAAGCTTTCGAAATGTGGTGCTACAGAAGAATGCTGAAGATAAGGTGGGTAGATAACGTAACTAATGAGCAGGTATTGAATAGGATTGGGGATAAGAGAAGTTTGTGGCACAACTTGACTAGAAGAAGGCATCGGTTGGTAGGACATGTTTTGAGGCATCAAGGGATCACAAATTTAGCATTGGAGGGCAGCGTGGAGGGTAAAAATCATAGAGGGAGACCAAGAGATGAATACACTAAGCAAATTCAGAAGGATGTAGGTTGCAGTAGGTACTGGGAGATGAAGAAGCTTGCACAGGATAGAGTAGCATGGAGAGCTGCATCAAACCAGTCTCAGGGCTGAAGACCACAACAACAACAACCCCAAAGGGCGGAACAGACGGCACCAGAAAATGAACAGCATTCCAACACCCACATCAGCAACTATGCCTCCTTAATGCAGGGTAAATCGGCTGCATTGACATTAGGCACAAGTATTTCCGCCCAACATAACTATAGTGACGGCCGGCCTCTTAGGCAATAGTGCGCCGGGAAGCTCCGTGGACAGCCCACCGCACGTCACCTGTGCCTCTTATCTCTATCTCACCCTGACTGCGACTGACTGTCAGCCGACGTGGTCAACAGGGCCAGGCGACTAGACAGAGACGGATAGCCCCAGTAGGCAAGAAACATAAAGATAGGTTGCTGCCTCACTGGCCAACCACAGAATGAAAAATCACAAAATTTTATGTATTCAGTGAATCATGTGTAGAGTGATGTATGTGTCGTGGGTTTGTGTACATGTGCACCAGCGTTTATTAGTTTGGTAGTAAGGCTCCCTTCTCTCTGGTCTAAAACAGAGTTCGTCACAGGCCTGGATAGCTGAGGCCTTTGAGCAAAACGGCTGGCGGCGCCACTGAAAGAAACCACCGATATACAAAACACGGATTGCAGGCTGTAACCGTTGTCGGAGGGTGTTGGAGGGGTTATCTTCAAACACTGGCTACCTGCTTGACGCTGTTCAGTTGGCTGTTGGCTGTCGTCCCACCCTGATTCTAACCACAGGCTGCTGTAGGCGACATTGAACACCAAAGGCACTTCTAAAAACACCATTCCCCAAATCTCTCTTCTTCACAAATACACAAAAAACGTGATGAAGTTCCTATACATGAATTTACTGTTAGAATCTATTATTGATAATTTTTTATTGAAATAGTGGAATTGGGGAAGGAAATATCAATATCTTTTTAAAATTATTTCAATTCAAATTTGAAAATTATTTACACTACTCATGATAGGGCATAGGAATTAATAGAAGTACAGAACTACGCAATGACAAAATAATAACTGAATGATAATTTCAGGACCAATCTGATACTATTAAATTCCTTCTGCCTACAAAACGGAAGTAC
Source organism: Schistocerca serialis cubense (assembly GCF_023864345.2). Classification (NCBI taxonomy): domain Eukaryota; kingdom Metazoa; phylum Arthropoda; class Insecta; order Orthoptera; family Acrididae; genus Schistocerca; species Schistocerca serialis. The sequence continues at coordinate 431,795,630 of NC_064641.1, read as the reverse complement.
GAAGACTCTAGGCAAAATATGCAAGCAGCAATTTCTCGGTAGAGCTCAAAATCTGTCCCAGTGGTGCCATTAGTATCCTTGCAACTATCATCTAAATGCTAAAAACATTCTCCCATGAAGAACTGTGTGCATCTCATACCTTTCTGAAAGCAAAAAGACCGCTGGAGTCCAAACGGTCGCCTTCCGCAGAAACAAGCCATACTTCTCAAACAAAATGAAACGCAAATTCACAAACTGGTTAGACAACACGATCCATGAATGAAGCACCAAATTAAAGGTACAAAACACGATAATAGTTTAAGAAGGCAATACACGATATTGTATCTCAATCTCGCATCGACGTTACTGAAATAAAACAAGATAAACATTTCTCAGCTGAAACTGCACTTCACCACGCCATAGGTTAATCTTAAACAATCGATAATAACATGTTAAAAACGCATGTAATACTGTTATAACACAGGGTGAAACAAACCTGTATGAAAAGGGAAAGCACATGTGCAGTGGAATACGACATTCAGTCACAAAAAATATGTAGCTACCGAAAGTCCCTACACTCAAGTAAAAATGGAAATCGTATTGGTACTCGTTGGTACACATAGACTCAAAACATCCCAGCGATTTCCATCATTGGAAACTGTTTTGTCACACGTCATAAAATGCAGACACTGGGCACATACAAAAACAACAACAAAAAATATAAAAACTGTACACATGCAAAAAAAGTGAATGCAATATAGCTAATATAAACTATGAATTACAGGAAAGGAGCATTCACTAAAATTTCTAAAAACACCATGTGTCATGAGAAACTCAATGTTAAAATGTGATATGGAAAGTACAAGCCGGCCGGTGTGGCCGAGCGGTTCTAGGTGCTTCAGTCTGGCACCGCGTGACCGCTACGGTCGCAGGTTCGAATCCTGCCTCGGGCATGGATGTGTGTGATATCCTTATGTTAGTTAGGTTAAAGTAATTCTAAGTTCTAGGGGACTGATGACCTCAGATGTTAAGTCCCATAGTGCTCAGAGCCATTTGAACCATTTTCAAAGTACAAAGGACTTGAGGTTAGATTTTCTTTGTCTGTAATGTTTCGCATGGCAGCGTTTACAAAACCCAAACGATTGTAGTATGGTCCAACGTATAGAGAGAAAAATTTTACGATTTATTCTTCTCTTTGCTGGATAGCTTCTGATTTCTTACTAAGATATTTTGCCCTTTGAAGAAGAACCATTGCTTCTCATTTCTCCCGCTTCTCCTCTGCCTTTGCTCTGCTGCTCTTTTGATACTTGCAGTATATAATCTGCCGAATTGCGACGCAAAATGGACCACGTCTCTCACTCTGCCCTTTGGGCTAATACTCAGTAACACCTTGGTTGGTAACATTTTTGTGGACACATGTTCCACATTATCTGGAGCATAAGGTAGCTCGTCCTTGAGGGCATTTCGTCATTTACAGCCTTTCATTTCTCAGTGTAGATCAGCAACGTCAGGCTGATTACTACGCTCCTTCTTAGCTCTCTTTCCTATTGTGGAATAGCTATTTGCTACCGCTACTCTAACACCAAAAATGCAGATAAAATACTTTACGCACCATCCAAAAATTTTCGCCGTTGAACATCCATTGATAACTTGTACTCCATTTATGATACTGAAGCTGTAAGCCGTATTACGTAAACTATATATAATAAGTAATAAATGTAATAGTGTATTTATTTCTGACTGTATATAGTTGATTATAATTATAATCAAAATATTGTAAATTGCTGGGTAATAGCCAAGGGAACTTCACTTAATGTATCGATAGCAACGACGAAATGGCAGTAGCTGTGCCGTTGTTTATCTTTGGGTGTGGAGACTGTCGCGTTGCGAGCAGAGAGAAGGCAGAGTAGCTTGAGTGATGAAAGAGTGCGGAAGTGCTTGTTGGGCGCTCCCGCAGACGTGCTGCTCACCTGTGCTCGCGCCATTGTAGACGCGCCTAGTTCGCTAACCCGCGAGTATTGAGAGCACGGTAGGGGTGATACGCGGAGGAACCTGCAATTCTAACTATTCCCTGTCCCGTAATTATCCGTGGTTCTGGAGACGCGTCGGGGTTCTCAAACAACGGCAGCTGAACATTGTCGTCGGCTACATTCTTCGTTGTCCGCACAGCTACAACATCGCAAAACTGTCAAGTGAGAGATATAGTAATGTACAGGCTTCACCCTGATGATTGTCTTTCACAGAGTGTGAATAACTTGAATAATATCTTGCAATAATTAAAACTCTAGGACACCTGTGTTGTCATTGTCCTCAGACACAATTACCAAGCTGGGTCACTTTTCCTTTCCATGCAATCACCGAGTGTCGTAAGAATACGAAAACTGATTAACTATTTACTGCCAGTTTTGTGTTTTTGCTAACGACCAATTTCAGTCTAAATTTTCAGCCTTAGTATCATCATTCTTGTATTCTACAACAGTAGCTTAACTAATTTGCTATTTTGTGTATTAACTTCAGTCATTTAAATTAATGTAAAATTTTACTGGAAAAACTTATAACTAAAGAAGATGCAGCACACATTAAAAGTGCGCAGTTTCATTTCTTCTGTATTTAGCTTAGCGAGTGACTTCTGTTGGCTTGGTATATATGTTATCGTTGTTGCTTTAAAAGTAAAATCAGTACTTAATTTTCTTAAAGTAGATTCAGTTCAGTCATTCAATAATCGAAAGTAAATTGCTAGCCTTTTTCTAACTTTTACATTACTTCACACTGAGGATACTGAAAGTCATTTTTTTGCATAACAATGCTTATGTTAAGCCATTCATTCATTTCACCAGTAACTCCATTTAATTTTACTTTTAAAATTTAGTATTTCAGAATAAGTAACTGCAAACTCAGTGCTTTCTAATTCATTTATTTTCTGGTGATCTGTCGTGCTGTGGAAAAGCGTGACAACCTTCTCTTGCCACGCCAGTGATTGTTTGCTCAAATCTCTTTGCCATTACCTTTCTGAAGATTCTAGGGATTCATTGCCCTAGTGAGCTGGCGACCGTTTAATTATGCGCTTTTTAGTTAATCATGTGTTTCTGTATTATCAGTGATTTTTGTAGTAAATATTATGTGGTACCCTTTTCTACCCTATGCAGTTCATGAGCAATTGTACTATACTCCACCCATTTCAAAATTATCATCAGTATTTAGCTTAAGTTTAGAACAGATTCTTCCTTCAGAAGACTCTGTTGTACACTTTCCTCCAACTAATCGGCGTTATTTTCTTTGGTAACAATAGCCTTACTCACCGTAAAATTTCTTGTGGCATATGCGATCACGATCAGTTATGTCCCAATCCAGTAGGCAGATGAGGAAGGGGGAGATTAGCGGATTAGGAAGGGGGAGGATACACTACTTCTTCAGAACTGCTAATGTTATTTGTTTTTTTTTCTGTTGATATTTGCTTCTTTTTGCACCTAGTGGATGAGTAGCTTCTTGTTGTGCTATGGTATTTTTGTCTGCTTGCACAACTGGCATCGCAGACCTTGGGTTTCCGTCAGTGATACGGACAACTCCTGTTTTAGAACAACTAGATTTTTGTTAACGACAGTATTTTTTGCTGAGATGAATTAAGCAGTCTGCTTACTCGGGCTATATTAGACAGGTCATTCTTTGGGGATTTTCATTTTTCTGAAGACCTGAAGAGTTTTTCCACATGTCTCACATCTCCTAAGTCATTATACAGCGATTTCTGTTGTAGTGCAGAGCGTAGAAGTTGCTTTACACATCTCACAATTGTGAAATCATTTTCGGAGATGCCCGTTTCCTTATTAATCTTATTTTATCCAAACACTTGTTTCACACCCCCAGTCTGCTAAATCGTTAGCTAATGATTTCTACTGTTGCAGTGGTATGAGAATGTGTTAACACTTGTCACATCCGTGAGATTATTAAATATCGACTTGTGCAGCTGAAATGGTTTAAGTAACTGTTTCAAACCCCTCTCCATAACGGTCGACGCTGTGCCAATCGGTTCTGGACTTCCACATGTACTGCATGCATATTTTTGTGAATCCTATTCCCTGCCACAGCCAATAATGGTTCCACTACGCACGCATGTTCCACTTCCCTTTATAGCTCCTGTACATAGTGTTTTAATGAAACAAATTTTTTCAGTCTCAGTGAGCTGAGCTGGTTCAATCATTTCAGAAAATGGTTTTTTCCCAAACATTTGCAGTCTGTGTTTCGCCCGCAGTCTTTTTTACTTTCCTAACAAGAGAGGTGCCCCTTTCCTTTATTTTTTCTATTTTATCTTCCACCATTCATAATTTATTTACACAGCAATCGACTTTTTTGATACATCTCCGATCTGTTCATCAAAAGACTTGAATGTGCGGTCGAATTTTTTGTCTAAATCAGCCAATTTTTTTATAAGTGCTTCTCTTGCTGCTTCCTTATGTGCCCTTGCTTCTTGTCTATCCGCTTCAGCTTTCTCTTGATTCTCTTGTGCTGTCCTCCTATCTTCCTCTGCTTTCCACGCCTTCGTATGCCTTATCCAACAGCAAATCAATCCACGGTGGAATGTCTCCCATTGCTCTAAACATTGCACTGCAAAGCTTCACATCTGTTCTGCTTAACACTGGTTTGAATCTCATTCCTCCGCTCGCTAACCTCTAGTTTATCCCGGGTCACAGGTACTGTATCGATTGCTGCTGCTGCTTTCCCCTCTGGAAAATTCTGCGATACTCTGTTCACATTCAATCGGACTTCCATCACTCTGTCTTCCCTATCCATTGTTTGTTTTAAATCGAGATTATAAAAGAAATAGTAATCATAAACAAAAACTTCTAAACAGATGAAACATTTTCACTCCTAGTAAGCTGGTATATTGTCACACAACGAAAAAGACCCCCGACATACATCAATAAAAACAACATACAAAACATTTTGCGCTAGCGAAGCTGCCGCTATTGCAGATAATAAAAGGAACAAGGTACAAATCAATTGTGACCACCAATTAGTCGCTACAGCAAAATTTGCGAAATGAAATGTTACCTTTTTCCTTGATTTCACTGGTACACCGATAGCACAAATTAAAAAAAAAAAAAAAAAAGAAGGTGACAGAACGTATTTGTAAAATTTTAAATAAAGAAGGGTTGCCTTTTCGGAAACGTGAAGTTGAGCAAAATAAGTTAATTGGATCACTCTTAATTATAATCAAGTTTATTTCGTTGAAGTAGAACATATGTAAAATAATCTGTGGTCAATGATACTCATAAAAAATTGAGTTTGTTGTGAGAACAGTATAACAAGGAAGAAATGGGTGGAAACCAATTGTCCACAGAATGCTCGAACTGCCACTAACACCGTCAAATCAATTACTAATGAAGGCTCTTCACAAAGAAAATCGAATTATAAACCAGACAACTGACTGTGATTATTTGAAATCACACAAACAAGCGTGGATAATATCCCAATTATTTCTGGGGAACTGAAACAAGTAACAAGGAAGACTGCTAGCGGAAGTATAGATGGCGTTCCAGTAGGTCTGGGCAGCTCACAGTGCAATTAAAGGCAACTTTCAGTACGAAGTTCAACTCTGAATTAATACAAATGCAATACAAGTTGCGATTTGAAGGACATGCACGTTACACGTTGCTCAGAGGTAAGAGGATTGCTCTGCTGTGCACTTGCACCACTTACTCAGTTACCCGTCCAAGGCTGCAGACCAGTGTTTCACCGATCAAAAATCGGACCTCATAGACCCACGTCGCTCCCCACACAACGCTCCATGCTCCAGAGCACCACGTCCTCGAGGAAGAGTCTACCACGACTACCAGTCTGACAACCCAGGATCTCTCTTTCCAGCACAAATCGCTGGGGGGGAACTGCTAAAATTCTTCAATAGAGCCAGAAACGTATTTATTAGCTGTCTGAAAGTTGGCACACTGAGTGCTATCTCGCCACTCATTGGATACAGGCCCAGATCTAGGGGGGGGGGGGGGGGGGACACAAACCGGGGTATCTGCCGCGGGCGACAATTTAAGGGGACGCCAAATTCATATTCTTGAAGAAAAAAACCTTGCTTCACAAAGCGAAATAAACGTCTAACAGGAGTAACAGGTAAGAAGGGTTACATATTATCTCCTCAGAGTATCAAAGAAAATACACTTTGACATAAAATTTTTCCCAGAGCGGTACATTGCCAGTTGTACAGTCCTAGGTTAGCAGCCGCTTAAAGTTCTGTACTCGGAATAGCGCGGAAAACTCATTGTACGAACTCGTAATAACGCCAAACCAAAGAAAAACTCGGGATAACTGAACCGGTTTTTCTGGAAGGGTTAGAGAAACTTACCGAGAATAAGTTTTAGCAATGGCAGGAATAGTTGCAGAATTAGTAATGAAAACGTAATTTGTTGGAACGAGGAAGGAGAAGAAACGAGGACATCACACAAGGCATGTGGAAGAATATGGCGATTCGAAATTTATGCAAAAATTTCGTGGTACTACTGTTTGATCTCATGCCTGAGAAACTAGAGCGTGTGAATGAAATGTAAAACTATTTCCCAACATAAGACTTTTTGCTGGCATTAGGTCTAATAGGCATTTGATATTGGTACATCGTGAATTATGTTATGTCGTGTTATTTATGTAGATGTTACACAAAAATGACCATTTGTGACCTAACAGTCTCGCTTATTTGGCGTGTGTTGCAATAGCTGCAATATTAGAAGGCCTATTTCGTTTTGTCTAGCAGACAGAGACAAAATAGACGTAATCAGATCGAGAAACCACAACAGTCTTGGGTACTATTTGTATTGACGGCTTTTTCCGGTATCAGACAACGACGTTTTGATTTTTCATGTAGCAAAACATTTGACGAACTTTGATGACGTAACAGATTCTTTCACAGAAAGGAAAGCATTCCATGTAAAGCTGTAGCAAGATTAGAGAGAGAAAAATGGTGGGATGTAAGGATTGAAGAAACATGTACTGTTTTCATTGCCTCTTGCCTTCACTGGTTGTGTTTCAATTTTATGTCACACAAAAGAGGAAGTTATTAGCTAATAGGCAATAAAGAGTGCAAATTTTCTGAAGAATTCTTCTTCTGCGGATCACAAATAATCCCACCCAGTATTAAGTGTGGTTTTTGTTAAAGGGGTAAGCCGACTGGCAGCAGGAAGGGCACAACAGTCCACCAAATGCAGCTGTGTCTCACTTTTTTAATAGTTTCAGATCAGTAATTAGTTTAAGTGGCCCTAGTAATCTTACTATACTTGGAGATTTGAATATTAATGCAAACTCTCACGACATGCCTAGCTTGAGGCTGACAGATATACTGAATTCATATAACCTTGTAAACATAATAGACACTGATACAAGAGTGACAAACTACACGTCTAGCAGGATAGATTGTGTGATAATCAGTAAACTTGCTACTCTCATTGTTAGTCACAGAATATGTTGAATTTCACTACTCTGACCACTATTGTCAGTCTGTTGAGTACATGGGTGTAAACACAGCAGAAGCAACAAATGGCACTGAACGGAAACGAATCTTGAACAATGACAATACAAATCACCTTAAACATAAACTAGCTCAGGAGGAATGGAACTGTATTTATAAGGTAAAAGGCTCAAATAAGAAATGGGACCAATTCTATGAAACACCTTTCAGACATTTTAATCATTGTTGTCCAGTTAAAGATGTAAAAAGGACTCTAATACACAGAAATAAACCAAAGCTGAAACTACCAAGTAGTTTGATTACACTCAAGCAGAATGTTCATGACCTCTCCTTTCTTTATAAATCAAAAGAGGATATAATCCTGAAGGAAAAGTATTGTAAAGCCAAGATAATGTTTAAGGTAGGGTTTTCGAATTTCAGGAAAAAGGTACACAGTGATACAGTCATTAAATCTTATAATGTGAGTAAAGCATCTTGGAATCTCATCAGCCAATACCGGAAAGCACCATCAAATGTGAATACAAAAAAAAAAAAAAAAAAAAAAAAAATACTGCATGAGGGAAAATTAATAGAAGATCCGAGAACAATCTGTGACGTTTTTAATAAATATTTCATCACTCCATGTAGCATCCCCACTCATCCTGTTGACCAAAACAACAAGATGAACATTTGCTCACCCCAATGTACAAACTTTGTATTCAGAACTGTGAGTGAACATGAAATAAGTTGAATAATCTGCACATTAAAGACCAAGCACCCAGCTGGATGGCATGAGATATCTAGTGCCCTTGTTAAAAAGTACCACAAAGAATTAGTTACACCTATTACCCATCAAACTAAATGCTGTATTAGAGAAAACACCTATCCAAACTCATTAAAAATGAATGTAGTACAAGAAAGGATCTAAAAACAGGTTGAAAACTTTAGGCCAATATCATTAATCCCCATATGTAGCAAAATCTTTCAATATGTTTTGCTTTCACATCTCGGTGACTACTTCGCAACAGATAAACTAATCACTGAAACACAACATGGTTTCAGGAAAAACCACAGCACCATCACAGCAATCTCTGAATTTTTATATAATGTACATAGTGCACTAGATGAAGGAAATTTGGCTACAGCCATATTCCTTGATCTTACCAAGGCATTTGATTCAGTTAAACATGACCTATTAATAAAGAAACTTCAGGCACATGGTTTAAAAGATTCAACAATACTACTGCTAACCAACTACTTGACAAACCGGAAGCAGTGCACAAAGCTAACATACCAAATTAATGACAGAGTTGCAATTGCCTAGTCTCCTAATGAAACTGTCAAACAAGGAGTCCCCCAGGGATCTATTCTTGGTCCTTTTCTCTTTTTAGCCTATGTGAATGATGTCACCCAGCCACAAAACTCCATAATAGCGAGCTATGCAGATGACACGTCTCTGTTGTTTTTTGACAAAAATACCTGTGAACTTACATCTTCTGCAACAGATGGAGTAATAACTATAATTAAGTATTTTCAAGAACAAAAATTAAATGTCAATGTTAATAAATTACAATTATTTTCATTCAAGACTGTTAATTCTCATCATACCTCTATAAATAATATATATGGAATTGAGGCAGCAGACACTAATAGCTGCAAATTCTTGGGTCTATACTTAGACAAAAACTTGCGGTAATCAAAGCATATTAACTTCGTGTCTGGAAAGATTAGTAGTGGATTATATCTACTCAGTCATCTTGCAAAAATAGTTACAAACCCTGCTATTCAAACTGTTTACTATGGAACAATATACCCCTTACTAAATTATGGTATTGAACTTTGGGGCCGTTGCATCTGATACACACCTCAATAGATTAATGTTGTTGCAGAAGAAGACAATTAGAATAATGCATGATCTGGGTCATACTGATTCTGTTAGAGAGATTTTTTTGTCCAACATAAGTACCTTACAGTGCATTCCTTGTATTTATATAAGGTAATTTTACTTTTTTGTAAACCATCAAAAAGGTTCAAGAAGATGCAATGACATACATGACTACAACAATAGAAATAAAAATAGTTACTTTAGGCAAAGAACAAAGTTAAAAATAACACATCACAGCCCATACATCAGTGGTCAAATTTGGTTTAACAGATTGCCAAAAGACTTATGTGCCAATAACGGAAATATCTTTAAAACAAAACTCAAATTATTCCTGGCAAGGAAATGTTTGTACTCTCTGTCTGAATTCTAAGTTGAAAACACGTTATCTTATAGTTTGTATTAGAAATTAGAAATATTTTAGTTGTATACCTACTTCTGTGACACTACATTCCCTTGGTATGCTTGTGTTATAGTCTTGCTAATTTATATTAACTATTTGTTTTGTTGTATTTTAAGAACATCTTCATAATTATGTAAACAACACTGACATTTGCAATAGTCATCGTTTTGTTGACTCTATGCAAAAAATTAAATAAATAAATAAACAAGATATTTTGATTTCTACTGTCCTGAATATAGGTTTGACGCCTTCCATTACGAAATATAGGCCTACTCATCTGAATTCCACGGAACGATAGAATAATGCTGTGCAAAGAGGCGTGGCACTGCATCTTGGCACACATGTCTTCATTTCTTCGAACATATCTGTTTTATATATCAAACTCTTCAGAAAGATGTGCGCTACAAGATGAACATATTTTTGAAAAATCTTTTTTTTTTTTAATATATTCTTGACGTCCTATTTAAGAAGCTCGAGGAAGTGGGGAGGGGGAGCCCCACTATCAAGTTTTTGCCCCAATTCGGAAATATCGTAGATCCCGGACTGATTGCATAAACCAAAAACAGTGGAGGATGACTGCTAGGACTCCCAGAATGAGTGGCGGAAGGACAAAAAGGTGAAGTCGCATACTCCAGCGCTGTGCAGCGTGAGCAGATTCGTCAGCGTTGCGAACACTTCCGGAACTCGACAAAACTTTCTGACTCAAAAAGACGTGCTCTGTCCTGCTGACAGACAATAATGGTCAAAGGCGTTCTGTGAGTTATTGGTATTTTGCGATCCTTGAGAAGTTTAGGGAAAGAGCCCTGTTTTCTGAAACGATCAGCCCTTCTAGGTAAAATGCTGACTAGCCTGATCTGTCTTACACAAGAGAAAAATGCTGTAACTAGGCCCCAACAGTCACTATATGTATCCATGCTCCAAGCACAATTAAGAGAATAAAGATATTTCCAGATACAATAGAGACTGCATAGCGACATGTAGCAGGCCAGTTATGTTACAGTGTTATTAATATGAACATGGATACCATCTTTTTGATTCAGTGAAGAGCAATTACATTCTCTTATAGTAACCTGCAGGGTCTCCAATGGCTTATGAAATAAAGCTGGAAAATATTCACAAGAAAACTTGCCACTTCCATAATGTTAGGCAAATACTGAAAATTAAAACATCTGAAACAGGAAAAAAAGTGAGAACAAATGAGAAGGTTTTCCCTGACATCGACGAAAATGCCACATTAATACCCTTCAAAGTAGAGAAATAGGTATCAAAGCTTAAAAAAATGCTCATTCAACTTTGGAGCCATATACAACACTTTCTTTGCTCATAAAATTTAACATATGATCATGTTAATGGATTTATTCCATTACTTTCATGATTTCTGTTTTTTAGTGTCAACTGACATAAATGAAATTAAAGAAAACATATTTTTAAAGGTACATTACTTAGGCTGGGAGATAAAACTTTAGCTCATGGCCGATATATGGGTAGATGGATGTGGGAAACCTCAGAGAAGCATTCTCACATTGTCCAGTAGAATCAACTTTTATCAGCTTAGGATTGCACTAAGATAATACTTGTCTCTCCAGTTTTTCAGGCTATTGTGGAGCATACTAACTGGAATGCAGAACTTGTGGCTCTGTGATTGCATGAGACACTATGTTTCACCCATAAACTTTGAGAAGGTCCTAATCCCAGAGGTCGCATTTTCATGCTCTTTGAAATTTCACTTTTTTTTCTCTTCTAGTGCAGAAAATTATATGTATTTTTCCTCACATTCTTGACATTAAGTATGAGGAGGATTACCGAGTTTGTTGCACCAATAATCACACCTATTTAGCAACAGTTCATTTATTAACCTTAACACATACAAGGATCACAAAGAACTGAACTGAACATGGTGGAACAGCCAAAGATAATGCTCAGAGTCCAAAGATGAATACATATCAATGTTGGTGTCGATTTCATCGGTGCGACATAGCCCCCCCCCCTCGCTGTATGAAGTACTCTTGGGAGGCCGGGGGGGGGGGGGGGGGGTAGGTAACTATGGCGTTGGCAGGGGTGGTCTGCGGGAGCCGGACCATGATTAGCTTGACAGCATTGTCAGGGAGCTGTGTGGGTAGATGTCATGAAGGAAGGTTCGGCCACCAAAACTGGAAGTCGTTGAAGCGAGCCGGGCGTCGTACTGGGCGTGCTGGTCGTGAGGCGACAGGTAGGCCGGCGGTTTGCAGGTGGAACAGAGCGACGACGACGATGTCTCTGGTGGGCATGGCAAACACACGTAGCATGTTCAAGTCGACGTCGGGCGGGAGGGAAACACATTTCACCAGGTGGCAGGGAATGGCGGAGGTTGTGTCATGATCACTGGTTGAAGAGAAGCACACGATGAACAGTGTATAATCCCACAGTATTATTGAGATGTCAGGTATCATGTCCGGGCGGACAGGCACAAACACCTCGAGCAAGGGCACGTTCAAGACGGGGGGGCGTGAGAAACCTCGACAGGGCGAGGCAGGCGATGGTGGAGAGGTAAGCTCGACGTGGGGAGCATGTGGTCACTCAATGGAGCGCATGAGACCGGAGTAGAGGGCGAGGCCGGAGGAGAGCTCGACGATTGGAGTGGGGAGTCACTCGAGAGAGTGTGTAAGTTCTACATGGAGGGAGTGGTCAGAGCATCGTGAGCCATGACAGTGAGTGGCGTGGTTGTGGCATGAAGGGGGGGTAGAAGAAGGCTCGACATGAGCAGGCTTAAGTCTATTGAGAGAGACTGTGACAGCTGAATCTTTCATCTGGATGTCATAGGTGTTGGCTGAGCGCCGGAGAACTTGGTGTGGGCCGGTATATGGAGGTTGGAGGGAAGCACGGACAGTGTCACCTCGGAGCATGACGTACTCACAATTGTCCAGAGATTTTGGGACGTGAAACTTAGGGCGGAAATGGCTGGGGGATGGAGGGATGTGGAGGTTGATAAAGTGGTGTCTGACACGGTCCATGAAGGAAGGTAAGTCAGACTGAGGGAGAGAAGCGGAAGGGCTCACAAGTTCGCCAGGGAGAACAATGTTCTGGCCGTATATGAACTCGGCTATTGTGCCATTGAGGTCTTCCTTATAAATCACACAAATGCTGAGTAGCACAAGGGGAAAACCTCTGTCCATAGAGAGTCATAGATCGAAGGGCCACCTTGAAAGTGCGGTGCCGGATGCCGCAAATGTTACAAATCCCATTGAACAGGGCCGACTCAAATTCTCTGCCCTGGTCAGTCATGATGATAGCTGGACATCCGAAACGCGATACCCATGACTCGACGAAAGCTCGAGCAACAGTTTCTGCCGCAATGTTGGGGGGGGGGGGGGGGGGGGGGTTGGTGTCCATAATTGTCCATGCGTTTAGTCAACGATAGTCTCCGCACATGTGCCAGGACCCATCTTTCTTGGGTTCATATGTTTGGACGTAGACCAGCTACTGGCAGAGGCTTCAATGATGTTGGAGCTTAGTAGTTCTGAAATCTGATTTTTAAGGTCGGAGAGGCACTCGGGACAAAGTCGATGAGGTTTACTGGAGACTGGGGGACCTGGCACGAGGCGAAGCTTGTGAACGGTGCCTTTGGTGACGACAGAAATGTTGCTGGTGGCAAGGGAGGCGATTTGTTTACAGTGTGCAGCGGACAGGGCAGGCGAGGCGTGGTCATGGTGTTTGGAGCCACTCGGCAGTTCCGACAGGAGCTGAGGTGGCAAAGTGTCCCAGGAGTCAATGTGACAAGATATCCACCGGCCTGAAGCAGTGGCACCATGGTCGGGTGAGCTCAGTAGAGCTCGTGAGCCGTTAGTGAGTCCATTGTCTGAGGGCATGGCCTGTGGCAGCACGGTCACGGGTGAAACGCTTGGTGCGAATGTACTGTTTGTGTTGTCAGTGGCGGTCGCACGGCAGTGCGCAGGAGCCAAAGTTGCATAGTTTGAGGTGCTGTCCATGAGGGGCAGGATAGGAGCCGTCAGTTCGGGAACACGTGACGCTCGTCGAGCATGCGCACTTCTGTCCAGCCGCGTGTCAAATGCTGCCATGTTAGGAGGGTGTGGCCCTGCGGAACTGTCAGTACACGTTATGGCAGTCTTGATAGCACAGTTGCGAGGGGTAGCGGGAGGTAAACACACGGAGGCTCGATTGCTGGGATTGCAAGCAGATTCGGCCCACTTACTGACCTTGCTTTGTCCTTGGTATAATGTCTGTAATTCCTTTGCTGCATTGGAGAGCTGGAGCTGTGTTTCGTGGAGCCAGAGGGAGAGCTCGAAGTTTTCCTTGTGTAGGCGAGTGACAAGGCACTTGCGCGTGGTTTCTTGTAACGTTGTCAAATGGTTCAAATGGCTCTGAGCACTATGGGACTTAACATCTGTGGTCATCAGTCCCCTAGAACTTAGAACTACTTAAACCTAACTAACCTAAAGACAACACACACATCCATGCCCTAAGCAGGATTCGAACCTGCGACCGCAGCAGTCACGCGGTTCCGGACTGAGCGCCTAGAACCGCTAGACCACCGCGGCCGGCTGTAACGTTGTCGATTCATATAGATATTTATTCGATTTGTAGAAAGAGTGGCTAATGAGGTATGCTTTTAATTTGCTCTTAAAATGATAGGAACCCAATTTTTTGCAATTTGTTGGATGGGAGCTTGCTGAACATCTCAACACCTGAGTAGATGACTTCATTCTTAGCCCTAGAGAAGAACACGAAGTCTACATGAAGATGATTTTTGTGTCTTGTATTGTGAATGTGAAAATCACACTTCAGATGACACTGATTTTTATCATCAGCAGCGAAAACAATTAAGGATTAAATGTGTTGAGAAGTGAGTATAAGAACTGCAAGACTTTTTAAAGTCCACTGCTAGAGATAGGGTTACCTACTTTACACAGTATCCTTACTGCTTACTTCTGCTGAATAAATACTTTACTTATTTTAGTTACACTGCCTGAGTAGACAACATAGAGCCAGATATACAAAATAAGCCAATACTTGTCTCATTAGGTCATCACAATGAGAAACACTTCTAAGGGTGTAACACACTGAACTGAACTTCATGATTATTTTATTTACATGTTGACCCCATTTAATTTGTTATCTATCTGAACCTCAAGGAATTTTACTCAGAAGTTATCTATTCATATTATGCGTAATAAGTAGCATGATGCATCAAAATATTACAGGCTCAAAAAAACAAAGTTGTTTGCTTAAATTAATTATGAAGTGGGAAACAAGTTGAGCACCCTATCAATGCAGCAACAAAAATGTTAAATTTTGCAAATTATTAATTAGGAACTTCCTATTACAGGTGACATACAGAGAAGCAAAAACGCTATTGTGCAAGTGGAAAATAGCTGTAAAGTCAAAACTACATTTCATGGCTTGTAGAAAATAAATTGATGCTAAATCACAGTAATACTCAGTTTATACAGTTTCTGACTCACAATTCAACAAAAAATTATATTTTGATTGCACAGAATTGGCATATGATTGGTTAGACTGAACGGTTCAAATTCCTAGGCATTCAGACAGACAGAAAGCTATCATGGAAAGCCCATGTTCAGGCTATTGCTCAAAAGCTAAATGTTCCTTTACTTACTGTTAGAACAGTATCTGAAGTATGTGACAGTTCAACATGAAAAATAATCTACTGCACTTATCTGAGTTCACTTATGACATGTGGTATTATTTTTTAGAGTGACTGTTGGATTCAAAAAGGGTATTTTTGGCTCAGAAAAAGATGGTTTGAGCAATATCTCAGTTCAGTAGTCTGGGTATTCTGACATTGGTCTCTCAATACATATTTGCTTTGATGCAGTTGTAGTTAGCAAAACCAGCTTATTTCCAAGACTTAGCACCTTTCATTCACTTAATACTAGGCAAAAATCCAATCTGCATTGGAATGTCCCTACTTAAGCCTTGTGCAGAAAGGCATGCTTATGCTACTGCATCCATTTTCAGTAACCTGCCACAAGTATTCAAAAACTGTAGCAGTAATCCTCACAGTTTCAAGTCTAACTTAAGCGTTTTCTCATAGCTCACTCCTTCTAGTCAGTCGGGGAATTCCTGGAAAAATTTTGAAATTAAGCTAATTCCTGTGTTATGTTGTTGATTATGTCTATTTAAACTGATGACTTGTTGTGTGCATAGGATTCAAGTTTGTTTCATTTTATTTATTATTACTCTTCTGTTACAATTTCACATACTGATTCATTCCATGACCATGGAGAGTTGTTCGTCAATTTGGTCTTGCAGAACGACATATAAAATTAAAAAAAATGCAAAGAAATAATTTTTACACAGACCGAGACATTTTCGTAACTGCAAGTAAAGATTATACTACAATATGATATCACAATTATAGTAATTCTGCTTTGTAGATCACCTATGGGAAATTTCCAGAAATTTTCAGAAAATTTGAAACTATGTTCTCATCTGTCAGCAAAAGGATGCAAATATTGAGGGGATTAAAATTTTAATAACCTGAGCTAAATTATGTACAAGGATTTTACTTTATACTTGCAACCTGTGGAAAAGGTTTTCTGTGGATGTATGATTATAAAAAATGCTGTAATGACTTGTACATGTGTGGCAAAAGTCTGCAAAAAAGGGAAAGGTCTGTACCAGGTTTATCCCCTGCAGTATTTGTCAAACAGCTGCTGCTGATGATGATAATGCAGTTAATTAGTCCAGTGGTGTTATTAGAAAGAACAACATGAAAGCAAAGAGAGCTTCACTGTAAATTTAAACACAGCCAAAAACCTCTCAGACAAACAGAAGCTAAACGATGTCAACGTTCAGTGAATTTGAAAGTAAAATTCTTGTACCGACTTGACAGAAAATCCTAGGAAGTTCCGGTGTTACGTTAAATCAGTAAGTGGATCGAAACAGCATATCCAGACACTCTGGGATGATAATGGCATTGAAACAGAGGATGACACGCGTACAGCTGAAATACTAAACACCTTTTTCCAAAGCTGTTTCACAGAGGAAGACCACACTGCAGTTCCTTCTCTAAATCCTCGCACGAACAAAAAATGGCTGACATCAAAATAAGTGTCCAAGGAATAGAAAAGCAACTGAAATCACTCAACACAGGAAAGTCCACTGGACCTGATGGCATACCAGTTCGATTCTACGCAGAGTATGCGAAAGAACTTGCCCCCGTTCTAACAGCCGTGTACCGCAAGTCTCTAGAGGAACAGAAGGTTACAAATGACTGGAAAAGAGCACAGGTAGTTCCAGTTTTCAAGAAGGGTTGTTGAGCAGATGTGCAAAACTATAGGCCTATATCTCTGACGTTGATCTGTTGTAGAATTTTAGGACATGTTTTTTCTCGTGTATCATGTCATTTCTGGAAACCCAGAATCTACTTTGTTGGAGTCAACATGGATTCCGGAAACAGCGATCGTGTGAGACCCAACTCGCTTTATTTGCTCATGAGACCCAGAAAATATTAGATACAGGCTCCCAGGTAGATGCCATTTTCCTTGACTTCCGGAAGACATTCGATACAGTTCCGCACTGTTGTCTGATAAGCAAAGTAAGAGCCTATGGAATATCAGACCAGCTTTGTGGCTGGGAGTTTTTAGCAAACAGAACACAGCATGTTGTTCTCAATGGAGAGGCGTCTACAGACATTAAAGTAGCCTCTGGTGTGCCACAGGGGAGTGTTACGGAATCATTGCTTTTCACAATATATATAAATGACCTAGTAGATAGTGTCAGAAGTTACATGTGGCTTTTCGTGAATGATGCTGTAGTATACAGAGAAGTTGCAGCATTAGAAAATTGCAGCAAAATGCAGGAATATCTGCAGTGGATAGGCACTTGGTGCAGGGAGTGGAAACTGACCCTTAACATAGACAAATGTAATGTATTGCGAATACATAGAAAGAAGGATCCTTTATTGTATAATCATATGATAGCGGAACAAACACTGGTAGCAGTTACTTCTGTAAAATATCTGGGAGTATGCGTATGGAACAATTTGAAGTGAAATGATCATATAAAATAATTATTGGTAAGGTGGGTGCCAGGTTGAGATTCGTTGGGAGAATCCTTAGAAAATGTAGTCCATCAACTAAGGAGGTGGCTCACAAAACGGTTGTTCAGCCTATACTTGAGTATTGCTCATCAGTTTGGGATCTGTACCAGGTTGGGTTGACAGAGAAGATAGAGAAGATCCAAAGAATGTTATCGAGAAATGTAAAAACCATATTATGATGCCCTGCTAAAACGGATTTGATAAGACAAGATACACTGTAAAGGTGAAATGAAATTACAGAAATAACAATAAGTTTGAGTGTAATTCTGTTACTATAGGTTATCCATCTTGAGCTGACTGCAATCTGATTACAAAGAATTATGTCTGAAGCATTTTGCTTTTATTTACACTCCATCTTCCATGGTTATTCTGTAAATTGGATACATATGTTTGTACTTTCTTGTTGTTTTAGGTTAAAAACAGAGTGTTCTTTATAAAGTTGGACTGCAAGCTACTTAATGTGCAATTGATTCACCCTTGTTATCGTGTATAAAAATTACAATGCAATAGAAAATATCAGAAATATTTGTAAACTTGTTACATAGGATTTATGAAGGGCTGGTAAAATACATCACATAAAATAAGAAAGTCTAAAAATAAATAAGATAAAGATGAAAATAAAAGTGGTAGTACATATCATTATCCCATGTTAACAAATAAAAACTTCGTAAGGACCATAGACATTATAAAATTGACTTACATACATTTCTGTACAAAACCTATGTCATACGGAAAAAAATAGTGTCCATATGATATGTTATTTTCTATCACTTGCACATAAAACAGACTTTCACACAGGTATTCAGGAAAACTAATGTAGGGCAAGAAAATCTGATACAGCATTGGCAGAACCAGCCAGTTTGCAAAGTCTGGGGTCTACAGACCAGAATGTGGTACATGCACAAAACAAACTGGGAGGGCATTTGGTGACAGTTTTAAAAACATATTAGATGGACACAGAATAGTACCTGTACCTTCAGCAGGCATCCAAGTGAGAATAAACATATGGTGAACAACACAGATGCAGCACTTACAATGCTGCATACAGTGTGTAAGTGTAGAATTATGAGCATGCTTGAAGAAATAGAAATTTGCAACTATGTCAAAAGTCATCCTGACAACTTCCCTAATCATGAGATTAATTAAAGCAATATAAGGCTTTTAGATAACTTCCAGCCTATTTTATGTTCAAATGATAGAAAGTAACATGGCATAAGGATGCATTACCTTTTCTCATCTGATGTAGGTTTACTGCCCTAACATTTTGTACAGAAATATATGACCTTTGATTTTATAATATGTGTGGCAATTGCAACGTTTTTATTTGATAACATGGGAGAATTATATACGCTACCACTTTTATTTTCATCTGTATGAGTGTGAGTCAAATGAAAACCTTAAATATTTTTTAAATATTATTTATTGTGCAGAAGTGGTACAAAGCTGTATCACTTTTCAACATAATCTCCCCCACGCTCAATGCAAGTCCTCCAGTGCTTACAACGTGAAAAATTCCTTTAGAAAAAAATCCGCGCAACCACTCATGCACCACGTGGCATACCTCTTCTTCAGAATGGAACTTCTTTCCTCCCATTGGATCTTTGATGGTCCAAACATATGAAAATCGCTTGGGGCAAGGTCTGGTGAGTACAGTGGATGAGGAAGACACTCAAAATGCAGGTCTGTGATTGATGCAACTGTTGTACAGGTAGTGTGGGACCTTGCATTGTCATGTTGCAAAAGGACACCTGCTGACAGCAATCCACATCACTTTGATTTGATTGCAGGCCACAGATGATTTTTTAGGAGATCTGTATATGATGCACTGGTGACAGTGGTCCCTCTAGCATGTAATGCTCCAAAATGACGCCTTTTTATCCCAAAAGAGAGTCAGCATAACCTTCCCTGTTGGTGGTTCTGTTTGAAACTTCTTTGGTTTTGGTGATGAGGAATGGTGCCATTCCTTGCTCGCTCTCTTCATTTACGGTTGGTGGAAGTGAACCCAGGTTTCATCTCCAGTAATGATTCTTGCAAGGAAGCCATCACCTTCTTGTTCAAACTGCTGAAAAAGTTCTTCACAAGCATCAACATGTCGCTCTCTCATTTCTGGAGTCAACTGCCGTGGCACTCATCTCGCAGACACTTTGTGAATCTGGAGCACATCATGCATAATGTGATGTGCCGACCCATGACTAATCTATAAACATGCTGCAATGTCATTCAGTGTCACTCAGTGATTTTCCTTCACTAAGGCTTCAACTACTCCAATGTTCTGTGGAGTCACAACTCATTGTGCCTGACCTGGACGAGGAGCATCTTCCACTGAAGTCACACATTTGTGAACTTCCTAGTACATTCGTAGACTTGCTGCTGTGACAAACATGCATCACCCTCATTCGTTGATGAATTGCAGTAAGTTTCACACCTTCAATATGCAAAAACCGAATAACAGAACGCTGTTCTTCCCTGGTGCAAGTCACATGTGGGGTGACCATCTTTATACTGATACTGTGATGGTATGTGTGCATCTTCACTATGCTGCCACCTACAGGCCATTCTATATGCTGTTTGTAACATGCTTACCAACTTACAGGATAACAGCACAAAATTTCGATTTGTTATTACAAATTACAACTTTTGCATCAAACCAGTCTCAGGACTGAAGACCGCAACAACAACAACATTACAAATTTAAGGTTTTCATTTGACTCACCCTCATATCTTATTTATTTTTAGAATATCACGTATATTGCCAGCTCTCTATAAACACTGTATAACAATTTTAAAAGTGTTCCCAATGTTCTCTGTTGCACTGCAATTTTTTTACAAGGTGTACAACTTTGCTACTGCCATTTTTCCTCAATATTTGAGGCTTTAATGAAACAAATCGGTTACATATGTATCATTCAAAGCATTTTCCATCACTGGCCACTACTTTCTCCCATCTTTTAGGCAGTGTACGAATTCCGGATCAAAAAAATTGTTCATCTATTGAAGCGATCCACGAATCGATCCAATTTGTGACTTCTTCATGAGATCGGAAGTGTTGGTCAGCCAGGCCATGCGCCATTGATCTAAACAGGTGATAGTCAGAGGAAGAAATGTCTGGAGAATACAGTGGGTGGGGTAGGACTTCCCATTTTTATGTTTCCAAGTACATTTTGACTTCTTTTGCAACGTGGGGTCGAGTGTTGTCATGCTGCAAAATCACTTTATTGTGCATCTCGCTGTATTGCAGCCGTTTGTCTTTTAATGCTCTGCTCAAATGCATTAATTGTGTTTGATAATGAGCACCTGCGATTGTTTCACTTGGTTTTTACACCTCATAGTACACGATGCCAAGCTGATCCCACCAAATGCAGAGCATGATCTTGGAGCTGTGAATATTTGGTTTGGCTGTCAACGTGGAAGCATGGCTGGGATATCCCCATGATTTATTGCATTTAGTGTCATTGTATTGAACCCATTTTTTGTCCCCAGTCACAATGCAATGCAGAAATCCCTTCCGTTTTTGCCTCTGAAGCAGCTGTTCACAAACACACAAACACCGTTCAACGTCTCTTGGTTTCAGCTCACACAGGACCCAAGTTCCTTCTTTCTGGATCATGCCCATAGCCTTGAGACATTTTGAAATATTTGCTGTGTCACTCCCACTAATTGTACCAATTCTTCTTGCATTTGACATGAGTCTTCACTCAGCAATGTCTCCAATTCTGCATCTCCTAAAACATTCTCCCTTCCACCACTAAGCTGGTCTATGACATTAAAATCACTGTTCTTGAAGCACTGAAACCACTCATGACATGTTATTTAACTAATAATGTCCTTACCATATGTACTTGAGAGCATTCGATGAGACTCAGCTGTACTGTTTCCTTCATATTGAAACAAAACAGTAACACCTCTCGCAAATGATGAGAATTAGTCTCGTAAACTGACATTTTCAATCAAGAACAACTTTATGATGCAGACACAAATCAACTAATGTCTGAATGAGGTTATGTTGACCGAGGTTCAAGCTAACTGACTGATGTCTGCAATCTGTTTCTTCCGACTGCTGCTTATCATTGTTGCCACCTATCGGCAAATGGCGGAAGCAAAGTTGTACACCTTGTACATAATAATGAGGTTACAACCAAGAAAGGTCTGAACAGACTGATGATATTTGAAACGAAAGTCCTTCAGAAGATTTTAGGACAAGTTTATGATAATGAGAGTGGAAGATGGAGGATTTGTCAAAATACAGAGTTGTGTGATATTTACAGAGCCGAACATCGTGGCGATAATGAAGACACGACGTCCAGTGAGCAAGGCATGTTGCTCGAATGAAGGACAACCGAAGGCCGAAAACTCTACTCAACACCAAGGTAACCGGCATAAGGCCCATTGGAAGACCTAGAACTGAATGGAGTGACTGCGTATCCAAAGACCTTCAGAGAGAGGGACTGCTGGAAGAATGACAGAAAGGAGTTGAAGACAAGTTGAAGTGGAGGTGATCTCTCAAAGCAGTGCGTGGTCCATTGGGCCTGATCGCATAAAGTAAAGTAAATAAATAAGTAATAATGAGGGAGAATTAAGTACATTCCCATACCTTTTATTTATGAAATTTCATCTTATCTTGTATATTTCACTCTATCTTTAGAGTGTATCTTGTCCTATCTAATCTATTTTAGCAGTGCATCATAGCATTGTGCAATTATTTTTACATTTTTCTTAATAACATTTGGTGTTTTTTTCATCAGCTGCCACTGTATGACCTTTGGGATAAATAACAAAGTATTTTCATCTTATTCTGTTATACACAGGTTTTCCTATCCTGTCTCCTTGTACCTTATGACTATGTCATCACATAGAAACCAGTATGCCACAAACAGATGTGGATGTTATGACTTGAAGCTTACAGCTCTTAATGCTGTAATGTACTATCTCTGATAAATACACAGAAAATATGACTTTTGAATGTATTTTCACACCAACAGCTTCAGTTCACATGTAAACAGCGTGTTATAACATTCATTTAAAGCAATTTTTGGTAAGGATGTTAACATTGGTAACCGTTCACTTAATTTACATCGTTTCCTGATGTGTCGAGCTTGGTGCTCAATTAATGTCACTGTGTTCCTACAGTGAAAATGTTTACTTCTGATGATGACACATATACATGAATGAAGAATAGTGTAAGTAAAGTGCCACTTTCACCATTTCTTGTGATGCACTACTGCCTAAATGGCATGTTTGTGCTACTCTGTATACACACCCTGTGCTTCATTTTCTGTATTTTTTAGCTTTTGCAATACCACATTACTTGCCCATACGCCAAAATTTCAATAACAAAATAAATAATTTCTTCAGTCAATGGTGAACAAGATGTCACTTAAAAAATTCTACCTGTTTCTGAAGCCTGACAGTGAGATATTAATCAAACAACTTGATATACAGGGTGAGTCACCTAACGTTACCACTGGATATATTTCGTAAACCACAACAAATACCGACGAACCGATTCTACAGACCGAACGTGAGGAGAGGGGCTAGTGTAATTGTTTAATACAAACCATACAAAAATGCACAGATGTATGTTTTTTAACACAAACCTACATTTTTTTAAATGGAACCACATTAGTTTTTTTAGCGCATCTGAACATATAAACAAATACGTGATCAGTGCCGTTTGTTGCATTTTAAAATGTTAATTACATCTGGAGATATTGTAACCTAAAGTTGACGCTTGAAACCACCAACGTTCAGTTGCGTGTTGTAACTAACACGGGCCACGGTTGGTGAGCATCATCTGCAGGGACATGTTTACGATGACGACTGTGTTTACAAGTGTGGCTGTAGTGCACTGTTGTGGTTTGGTCTAGCTGTCACAGTGTCCGCATGTAGCGCTTGCTGCTATTGTTATTCTGAATTCGTCCCTGCACACAGACCAACTGTAGTACACCGTATTACCAGACGTCTGTGATAGTGTTGTGT
Organism: Schistocerca serialis cubense; assembly: GCF_023864345.2. Lineage (NCBI taxonomy): Eukaryota > Metazoa > Arthropoda > Insecta > Orthoptera > Acrididae > Schistocerca > Schistocerca serialis. The sequence goes on along the minus strand of NC_064641.1, from coordinate 431,771,890 downwards.
TGTAGGAACTGGCGAGTGTCGACGAAATGCAGCTGAAGCCTGCAGTGTGTATGCAGAACGGTAACCGGACAGAGAGCATCCAACGTGCCACACATTACATTGCAAAACATCTACTGCCAACTGTATGCAACAGATATGGTCGTAGCACGCAAACGGGTCCGTAACAGGCCCGTCACAGGAGAAGCGGGTGCAGTTGGTGTGTTAGCTGCTGTTGCCATGAACCCACACATGAGTACACGGGACATTGCGAGAGCCAGTGGACTGAGTCAAAGTAGTGTCATGCGCATACTGCATCGTCACCACTTTTACCCGTTTCATGTGTCGCTACATCAGCAATTACATGGTGAGTGCAATTCTGTCAATGGGAATTAACAGAGAATGCGTTGCAGTTCTACCTGTTTACCGATGAAGCGGGTTTCACAAACCACAGAGCAGTGACTCTACGGAACATGCATTACTGGTCCATGGATAATCCTCGCTGGCTCAGACAGGTAGAGCGACAGCGACCGTGGACTGTAAATGTATGGTGCGGAATCATTGGTGACCACCTCATTGGTCCTCACTTCATTGCAGGGGCCCAAACAGCTGCAACATACATCACGTTTCTACAGAATGATCTGCCAACGTTGCTTGAAAATGTCCCACTGGAAACGCGTCGGCGTATGCGGTATCAGTATGATGGTGCACCTGAACATTCCACAGTTAACACTAGGCTGACCCTTGACAGGATGTTCGACGGGCGTTTCATAGGATGTGGAGGATGCATAAATTGGCCAGCCCCTTCTCCTGATCTTACACCTCTGGACTTCTTTCTGTGGGGTACGTTAAAGGAGAATGTGTACTGTGATGTGCCTACAACCCCAGAGGATATGAAACTACATACTGTGGCAGCCTGCAGCGACATTACACCAGATGTACTGTAGTGTGTACGACATCCATTACGCCACAGATTGCAATTGTGTGCAGCAAATGATGGCCACCACATTGAACATCTATTGGCCTGACACGTTGGGACACACTCTATTCCACTCCGTAATTGAAAACGGAAACCACGTGTGTACGTGTACCTCACCCCTCATGGTAATGTACATGTGCGTCAGTGAAAAAGACCAATAAAAAGGTGTTAGCATGTGGACGTAATTTGCTGTTCCAGTCTCTTCTGTACCTAAGGTCCATCACCGTTCCCTTTGGATCCCTATATAATTCGGTGCTCTCCGATACACACGATCGAACAGTGAAGGAGTGGTACTCAAGCGTCAACTTTAGGTTGCAATATCTCTCGATGTAATTAACATTTTACAATGCAACAAACGGCACTTATTACGTATTTGTTTATATGTTCAGATGTGCTAACAAAACTAATGGGGTTCCATTTAAAGAAACGTAGGTTTGTGTTAAAAAACATACTTCCGTGTATTTTTTTATGGTTTGTATTAACCAATTACACTAGCCCCTCTCCTCACGTTCGGTCTGTGGAATTGATTCGTCAGTATTTGATGTGGTTTACGAAATATATCCAGCGACAATGTTAGGTGACTCACCCTGTATAAGTCCATCTGAAACGCATACATTTCAAGTCAATCTTTTATGGGAAACTTGGCAAGAAATCTGCAATATAGAAAACTTGAATATAAATATAATATATTTCTTCAAACCTTTATCACTTTTCCCACTACAAAATCACACAGGTAATAACAAACAACACTTCATTAATTGAAGAATACTGGTACAGAATAATGTTTGCTACGGAGTAGCGGCACTACTAGTGTGAGACACATAGGCTGAATGTCGACATCTGGCTGAGAGAGGATGGTCAGGCTGGACTATATAAGCCACTACCAGCCACTAGAGTGCACAACAGAGAGGCTGTATGCACATCCAATATGGAGGTCCTGTGCCAGCGCTTCTATGACATGCTGTATAACTGCCTTCCTACATTGCAATTTGGAATCTTACACAGGTCACCACATCCCTCTCCCCCTTGGAGGCAGAGCACCGCAGATTCCATGGGCAAGGAGTGGACTGCCACAATGTGGAGATGCAGCCCAAACAAAAACAAAACCTTGCAAACCTCCTGTTGACCACCACATTGAAGCAGCAACAAAATGCCCCAGCTCCCAGTCAATGACGGGCCAGTACACATATCTGCAGGAAATACCCAAGTGACCCTCATGCAACACCTGTAAGACCATGCACTACAGACTCCTGCGAATGACTACCCTAGGGTCTGTGTTGTCCATGAAGAGGAGGAGGAGGAGGAGGACACTGTCTAAGGCTGAGAGATGATGGCGCAACACAAAGCAGTTATGAAGCAGATCCAAAGTGCGGCCTAGAGAACAAGATGACCAACCCTATTGGATGATGTGAACAACCTGCTTGATGACGCTGTGGCCTTGGCAACCTGGGTACTAGTGACTGAAAAACCATCTACCACTGGACAGGAGGTGACAACCAGGTGAAAACACATGAGGTATTCAAAATAAAGGCAAGGTCATGGATACCTTGAAAGTAAGAAGGGAGAGCAACTCCTTGTTGGTGGAGGCCTTGGAATAAGAGCGAAAATGGCCAGCATGAGGAGTGCCCTGATGCCTGCTGTGGGGGCACAAGACAACAGGACCAGTGACAGGCAATCCAAGCTGGGATCCATGGATATGTCGGGTGGCAGTGGGGAAGACTGCAGGTGACTCCACTGCAGGCTGAGGCTAAGCAGGAGACAGTGAACTGGGCAGGCATGTGTCTACCAGCTGGAATGGCACCAGGGCTGCTGCTGGAGGCTGTGATGTTGGAGGCTCATCGGGCAGTGTTGACACAGATAAAAATTGAGGCTGGAACACTGGCAGATAGGCAGCACCCAATCACTAGAGGAGCAGCATGGGTGGTACATGCAGGTAGGTGCCCACCCAGATTTGGAGCTGAGTTTGATGGCACCAGATCTCCCAGTCACCTATCTGAATAGTGTAGACACTGTGGCTGTGCTGAAACAAAATGGTTGCCAGTAACCAGCAGGGGTGCCGACCATAACCACATGTCCAGACTGCCATCCTTGGTGGAAAGTGCAGTGCAGTGGAACATTATGGTGGGCCAGAACCAAGGATGGAGAAGATGGAGTCTACGGCTGGCATCCATGGAGGAGCTTGGCAGAATTACGGGAACCAATAGCACTCATTTGGAAGGCAGTCAGAAAATTGTCCACAGAAAAATACTGCATATATTTTTCCATCTGAGTCTTAAGGGTGTGAACCATGCACTTGGCCTCTCCGATAGATTAGAAGTGGAAGGGGGGTATGCAAACATGGCAAATGCCCAACCACACACAGGACTCATGAAATGCCTGGGACAGTAACAGATGTTCACTGTCAGAAACAAAAGTAACTGAGAGACCTTCCACAGAAATTTTTTTTGATAGAGCCTGTAGAATAACTACATTAGGGCTGGGGAGTATCAGACCACATATGGAAAATGTAACAATGTATTAATGACAATCAGCACAATACATATTCAGAAATGTCTGCATTGCCAGGGCTGGATTGCTGAGGCAAGGCGGAAATAAAGCCTTGCAAGCAGCCTGTTGACAAGCACACTGAAGCAGCAACCAAATGCTCCAGCTCCTAGTCAATAAGAAGCCAATATACATGTCTGAGGGAAACACCCCAGTGACCTTCATGCAACAGTTGTAAGACCCCCCACCACAAACACCTGCGAACGACCATCCTAAGGCCTGCGTCATCCATGAAGAGGAGGAGGAGGACTGCGTCTAAGACTGTGAGATGATGGTGCAACACAAAGCAGTTATGAAGCAGATCAGAAGTGTGGCCTAGAGTACGAGATGACCAACCCTACTGGATGATGTGGATAACCTGCTTGACAATGCTGTGGCCTTGGCGACCCAGGTACTAGTTACTGAAAACCCACCTACCATGTGGCAAGAGGAGACATTGAGGTGAGAACACACGAGGTCCTCAAAGGCAAACGATCTGGTTGAACAAGAAGACTAGATAAGGCATCCACACTAGCATGGTGCCCAGTGTGGTGAAACTGAATGCCATAGTGATATTTGGAGAGGAACAAGGCCCACCACTGCAACCTGTGGGTGCCTTATTGCATACCTGGAGAAAGAGACTGAATAACAAAACTAACGTCTTGTGGTCCATAATGAGTTGGAATTTGTTGCCATACAAGAACACATAAAACTTGATGTGTGACCGCATGAACAATGGCCAGAGCCTCCTTCTCGACCTGAGAGTAATGGACCTGTGCTGGACTGAGGGTTTTTGATGCAAAAGCCAGTGGCTGTTCCAAGCCGTCTGTCTTCTGAGGGGTGAAGACTGGCACCACACCATACTTTGAGGTGTCTGTACCCAAAACCAGTCGCTTGTTAGGATCAAAAGCAGCTAGACATGGTGCCAACCTGAGGCAGTCCATCAGTGTGGAAAAGGCCTGTCACACGCCAAAGACAAGAAGAAGGAAGCACCCTTGTGGAGAAGAAGGTAGAGAGGGTGCACAATGGTGGATGCTCTAGGAATGAACTGATGTTAACATGCAACTTTACCTAGGAAAGCCTGCAGTTCATGCAGTGACAAGGGATGCAGCAGGTCCATAATGGCTCTGACCAGACTCGCCAGGGATTGGATACCATTCTGTGATAGGGTGTGGCCGAGAAACTTGAGAGGGGACTGAAAAAAAAAAAAAAAAAAAAAAAAAAAAAAAAAAAAAAAAAAAAAAAAAAAAAAAAAAAAAAAATGTTAACCTTTGGTATTGATACAGGATGAAAGGCATATTAAGAACTATTACATGTTTGGACTCCTCATCGAAGGGTAACTGGTGATATGCTTTTTCTGTGATTGGTAAGCTAATGGCCTGGAAGCCATCAAACAAGAAAAGCTTGCTGAACTAGCATTGTGAACAACAATAAAGGTAATAGGCTAAGTTACTAATCTACAGGTAATGTCAGCTATGAAATGACCAAGCAAGTGATATGCTGTTTAACAGTTTACTGGCAGCAGCAGAGTGGAGCTGAGGTCTGAATATGTTTTGTCAGTAAGCAGGGAAACTGCTGCAGTGGTGTCCGCCTGCACACCTGCAGTTGTTGGACTCATGATCGGGAACTGGCCCTGGTGATGACACTTCCTGGATATCCATGTCCATGTTTTCTGATACTGTTTTCTGTGCCATTGAGTGGGGGAGTATCGTAGTGTGCCCTTTTTTCTTAAACTTATAGCAGATAGCCCAATACTGGGGACACTCTGATCTTGGGAGTAACAAGATGCACATGATGGCACAGGGAGTGGCAGCTGTCGGTCAGCCAGTAGATTGCACTATGGAGAGGCTGCATGAACACCTGAGAGTGGAGGCCTTCTAAGAGTGCAACTTCTGTGCTTGCTCTTCATCTGTGCACCCGGATTGCAGGTGTGGAATATTATACAGGTCACTACAATCACATTCTTTGCTAGCTCTTTCGAATTACAAATTTGCAGGAATTCATTCAGTACTAATAAAACAATTGATTTAGATAATTAATGAGCTTAGCATGCCACAATAGAGGAAACTGCTGAGCTGCATCATAATATGTAGAATAGGAATCTGATAACAAAGTTTCACTACATGTAATACTGCAAAATGCCGAATAATTTTGTCAGACAGGCTAAAACAATGCATTACATCAAGGGAATAAGTAACTTTCAGAACACAATTAAAACTATGTGGTCAATAGTGAAACAAATATCAGGGCAGATTGTGGGTACTCAACATATTACTCCTCTATTGTATGAGAATGAAACTGTTAGTGATTCACCACATTTGTGTAAAATATTTAATAACCAGTTCCTGTCAGTAGTCAGTAAGTTAATCAAAATGTTATTGGTATAGGTAAATATATAGAAGTCTTGAAAGCTGATGCTTGAGACAAATACATCATGTGCAGCTACAGGAAACAAGCAAAGATGAAACTCAATTACTATACCATCAAAGAGTATATTCTCCCATCAGGATGATGAAAATTCAAGTAGGATCATGAACCATACATTTGTTCCATACTCAGCCACCTGTTTAATGTTTCCTTCAGGTGTGTTCAATTTCCTGACAGGTTGAAATACTCATTAGTGAAAACTCTTTATAGAAACATAGGTCAGAAATGGTGAGGGAGAGAATTTAGACAGTTACTGGCCAGTTTTTTTGCTACCAGTATTTTCCAAATTTTTGAGAAAGCTATGTGTAGAAGAGTAGCGGCACATCTCAGTACACATAATAAATAGATGACTTGCACTTTGGTTTCAGGAAAAAGGGTAGCCACAAAAGATGCAATTTATTATTTTGTATGTGAGGCACTGGGGCTGAATTATAGGTTGAGGACAGCAGATATTTTCTTTGATTTAACTAAGCCTTTGATCATGTGGATCATGCAATACTTTTACATTAGTTGGGTTTAGGGAAAATAGTACACTTCATACTTGGAAAGTAGGAAGCAGAGAAGTTGTCCTCTAGTGTCAACAGATGGAGAAGAGGTTTGAATCTGACTGGAGCCAGGTAAAGTGGGAGTGCCACAGTGTTCTGTTCTGGATACATTACTTTTCTTTATGCATATGAGTGACCTGCCAGTAAACATGATAGGTGATTCAAAAATATTTCTCTTTGTAGATAACACAAATGTTACTATAAAAAAAGTAATGTTATATAAACAATCTGGCTAATATTGTAGTCAGTAACATCAGCATGTGACCTTCAGAGAACAGATTAATGCTTAACAGCAACAAAATACAGTTTCTCACACACAACTCCTGTAAAAGTCAAGAGCTTGTGTCCCATATTGATCAGCCAGTCAAGTCACCTATTCCACATTCTTATGACTGGGGGTGGACAGAAGACTTCTCCATTATAAGTGAAGTGATACCAGGTGTTCCCCAGGGAAGCGTCCTGGGACCTCTGCTGTTCCTGATCTATATAAATGACCTGGGTGACAATCTGAGCAGTTCTCTTAGGTTGTTAGCAGATGATCTGTAATTTACTGTCTAGTAAGGTCATCCGAAGACCAGTATCAGTTGCAAAGCGATTTAGAAAAGATTGCTGTATGGTGTGGCAGGTGGCAGTTGACGCTAAATAATGAAAAGTGTGAGGTAACCCACATGAGTTCCAAAAGAAATCCGTTGGTATTTGATTACTCGATAAATAGTACAATTCTCAAGGCTGTCAATTCAACTAAGTACCTGGGTGTTAAAATTAGGAACAACTTCAGTTGGAAAGACCACATAGATAATATTGTGGGGAAGGCGAGCCAAAGGTTGCGTTTCATTGGCAGGACACTCAGAAGATGCAACAAGTCCACTAAAGAGACGGCTTACACTACAGTCATTCGTCCTCTGTTAGAATATTGCTGTGCGGTATTGGATCCTTACCAGGTGGGATTGACGGAGGACATCGAAAGGGTACAAAAAAAGGGCAGCTCATTTTGTATTATCATGTAATAGGGGAGAGAGTGTGGCAGATATGATATGCAAGTTGGGATGGAAGTCATTAAAGCAAAGACGTTTTTTGCCACGACGAGATCTATTTACGAAATTTCAGTCACCAACTTTCTCTTCCGAATGCAAAAATATTTTGTTGAGCCCAACCTACATAGGTAGGAATGATCATCAAAATAAAATAAGAGAAATCAGAGCTCGAACAGAAAGGTTTAGGTGTTCATTTTCCTGCACGCTGTTAGGGAGTGGAATGGAAGAGAGATAGCATGATTGTTGTTCGATGAACCCTCTGCCAAGCACTTAATGTGAATTGCAGAGTAATCATTTAGATGTAGATGTATAAGAATGAACTCCACTGTCTCTGACACTGAATTGTGGAAGGCTTCATTACTTTGATTAGCTGCATTTTACTATCTTGTATTGTGTTATATTTTACAGCAACTCTATGCACTTACTAAGTATATTCTTAGCTCAGAAAAGGATCGTCAGACTGATCTGAAGTGTCAGTTTGCAGACCTTGTGTACGCCATTGTCCAGGTATCTCAAGACTCGTCACTCTGCCATCCCTGTCCGTATATTCCATACAGTTCATAAATAAATATGGACTAAATTTCTCTGTGTTACAGTGAATTAAGGAGTTGATATTACACAAAGAAAAAATCTCTGTAAATTTGTAAATGCAAGTCTTTGCGAATAGCTTCTGCACAAATAGTGAATGAAACCTCAGCTACATTCACTAGTGTTATCAATCAAACTTATAACAGTTAAGGGATGAATAACAAAGAAGATGGCAGAAAAAAGCATTTTTGAAACATTGCATAGACTATTGAGTAAGAGTAGATTCAGATTCAGATTCTTTATTAGTCATTCAGCATTGTTACATGCAATAGACTTTGTCAGTTCACTTAACCTATTAATTTTACAAAAAAAAAAAAAAAGAATTTACATATTTAAGTTGATATTGGGCATTTCTAAAAATTCTTCTAATGAATAGAATGGATTAGTTAACAAGAAGTTATGAACATTGTCTTTAAATAATTTGTCAGGCTTGATTGACCCATTTTTAGACAATTTGTTATATATTTTAATTGCCATATACTTATGACTATTGTTAGTTTTAGCTAATCTATTTTGTGGCAACAGAAGAGAAGTACACGTTCTTGTATAGTAGCCATGTCTTTCATTTGTTACACTTAAATTAGGTAGTTCAGGAAGTATGTAGTTAACTGTTAAAATTCTGTATTTAGTGAACAATAGTTTATAATGTGTTCTATTATCTACCTTAGCCATTACTCTGATTGCTTTCTTCTGGATCACCATAATTTCATTTACTTTTCTGCTGTTTCCCCAGAGTATTAACCCATACCTTAAAACAGATTGAAAAAAGGCAAAGTACGCTGTCCTTACGTACTCAAATGTCACACAACACATCAGTCTCTTCAACAAATATATAACTCTTGACAACCTAACCACTATGTGATCAACATGAGAGTTCCATGTTAGACTGTTGTCAAGTACAATACCTAAAAACTTTGCCTTTTGTTTTTCTATTTTTGTAGTCTTTGATAGACTGAACCACATATTCTGGGTCTTTTCTTCATTTAATAGCAGACCATTGGCATTAAACCATGATGTTGCATTTTCTTTTGCCAATTTCATATCACTTACACGGTTATCAAGTACATGGTTTACAGATAGAAAAGTTGTGTCATCTGCATACACATATTTCTTTACATCTATATTTCCTGGTAAGTCATTTATGTGTACAAGGAAAAGAAGTGGTCCCAATTTAGATCCCTGTGGCACTCCATGTTGAACCTCGAGTATGTTTGACAGATGACTTCCTGAACTCACCACCTGGTTCCTTTTATTGAGGTATGATTTGATGAGTTTTAAACTTTTATCACATATTCCATAGTACTCAAGTTTAGAGAGCAGAAGTGAGTGGTCAACACAGTCAAAAGCTTTGCTCAGATCACATAAGGTTACCTGTGCGTGCACATGGTCCTCAAATGCTGCTAGAATGTCTCTGACTAAGAGCTCTATGGCATGTATAGCTGACCTTCCTTTTCTGTAACCAAACTGTGATGCACTTAACATACCATTTAGTTCTAGGTACTCATACATCTGCTTATATATTATGCCTTCAAAGACCTTTCCTAGTACTGGAATTAGTGAAATTGGTCTGTAGTTTGCAGGATCTGATTTGACACCCTTCTTAAAGACTGGAATTACCTTGGATAGTTTGAGAGGATCAGGAAAAAACCCTTCTATGAGGCACAGGTTTATAGAATATGTTAATGGTGCTGCAATGTAATGTATGATTTCTTTCAATAGATTGTTTGACATATTAAAAATATCTGTACTGTATGAATTTTTCATTTCTTTGACTATTTTAAGAACTTCATGTTGGCATACCTCTTTGAAGTGTTTCAATGATGATCCGGCCCTATTATGATTTAGGTTTGCTCTCTTCAGATAATCTATACATGTTACATTGGGTTTACTGATCAGCTTTTTGATATCATCAGCACAGCTTACAAAATATTTATTGAATGTAGCTGCTGGTATTGGGACTGTCTTGTCGAAGTTTCTGACTTCACCTTTAACAGTATTAATTACTGACCAGGCTGTTTTGCATTGGTTTTTACTATTTTTTATGAAATTTGTGTTGTATCTTCGTTTCATTAATTGCAACTCTTTCTTATACAGTATCTTAGAGATTTTTTCGAGATCCTTAATTTCATTAGAATTGTTTACTTTGGCAAGGCGCTTCAACAGCAGTAGCTTATTTTTTAGATTCTCCAGTTCTTTGGTGTACCAAAATTTACCTTTTCTTGTTTTATGGTGTTTCTTTTGAACAAGGTGGGCTTTTAAAATACCTGTTAAGTAATTGTGGAATGTTTCATAAACTGTTTGGGCACTGGAATCACAGAAATAATTTGTCCCAGTTTGTTATGCTCAACTGGTGTGTTAGTTTTATGAGATTGTGTTTTGTTAATATTAAGGTATTAGATTTTGTTAACTTTTGTCCAGCCTTGCTCTCATCCCCTTTTATAAAATGTCTTAACTTTACTGTTAACATGGAGTGGTCTGAGAAAACAAACTTCTTTACCTTGGTGGAGTACATATCATGAGCACAGTTGACAAAAGCATTATCCAAGCATGCTTGTAGTCTTGTTGGTTCTGAATTTACATGATGGAAGTTGTGCTGCCTTAGCATATTCAGTAACTTATTTACACTGGGTTTGTTACATGTTACATCAAAGCTTGAATTAAAGTCTCCCCCAATTACAGTTACATACTGTTTCCATTTCGTTATGTAGCAGAGTACACTGTCTAAATTATCTAAAAAAGTTTTATCATCTGAGTCAGGGGAATGGTAGATACATACTATGATAAGTTTCATTATATCACATATGATCCCGGTAATTTCAAAGTGTTTCTCTACACATGCCCAACTAAGATCTAGTTCTCTACACTCTATTTCATTTGAAACATAGATAACAGTACCACCATTACGGTACTGAGATCTGCAAAAACTGTTTCCATATTTATAACCTTCTGGTACATAGTATTGTATTTGTTCTGGTTTAAGCCAATGTTCTGATAGACATAAGAAAGAATACTTATTCTGTGGCAATGACTCATCCAGAATTTCAACTTTATTTTCAAGACCCTGAATGTTTAAAAATAGGATGTTGTTGTGACTTATCTGTGAGTTAGTAGGCTGGTTTTTCACATTTTTATTTTCTTCTTGGCTTGAAACCATAAAAATTTATCACTGAGTGACACAGATGTATTTTTCCTTTGGTTCCTCCTTAAGCATTGCTGTGTTGCTGCTCCAGTCGTTGTTGGTTCTGTTACTGCTGCTGCTTCTGCTGATAATGATGGTGCTGCTGCTGTTTCACTTATTTCTGGTGTTTGTTGTTCCATAACTGCTGTGCCTTTCTGTGAATTATTAACATTTGAAGTGTTCACTTGCATTAATAAAATTTCACGTTTGTCTTGGAGAGGTGTAGCTTCACTGATAGCAGATTTCACATTGGATTCTACAGGATACACACACTTCCTGTCCATGAGAGGTATGACTTTTATATCATCACACTGCACATTTGAGATTTTATTTACAAGTTCTAAAATTTTGGTTACTATTACGTTTTTTCCAAGTACATTTAGATGGGAACCATGTGTTGTGTGAAATCTTTTCCCTAAATTGCTGATGTCCACAAATGTTACATTTTCAAACCGCTTGCAAATATTGTGCATCTCTTTATTTGCTGTTTCAATTTCTTTATTTACACATGACCATTCTATCAAGTCGTAACGGTGTGGCACTGAAAAAACAATAACATTTGTTCCTCTCAGCTCATACAGTTTTCTTTTTAGCGCGATTACGAGATCGTTTTTTTCGTTCCTAGCTATATCATTTGATCCCGCCAGGAAGATGGAAGAGTCCTTTTTGCTCAATGAGGAAATTTTTTCTTGACTCATTGACGTAGCAGCACTGAATTTTGCTCCTGGTTTTATTGTACAGTTAAAACTAAACTTCTGACTACTTGTACGCCGAAATTCAGCGGCTGTATTTCGTCCTTGGCTGTCGGCATACAGTTCAATTTTACCGGTACTTGCTGTTCCGAGATTGCCTGTTTCCTGCCTATCTTTGCAGTAAGCGAAGTCTTGTTTGGCACTATTTATTGTGTCTTTTTTGCTAGCACATGTCGATATTGTCTCAGTAGAGCAGCTTAGCGGTGGAATATTTTTCGTGAGCACTTTCGCATATGATCTTTTACTTAACTGCTGCTGAAATATTCTATGTTTTACCTTATTCACAAAGTCGTTTGGTTTTCCGCATGGTACACTCGCACTGTTAACTTCACTTTCACAATCCGTAGTCGAAAGAGCTTGAAAGTAATTTTCGTTAACTATATTTATGTTTCTTTCGCCGTTTTCTGTATCTTGTATTATCTGTTTGCGTCTTTTGTACTTCACATCCGTCCAATTCTCCGAGTCCCCGACATATTCGTACTTTCATGGCGCGAGTTTTTCATGTTCCGTTCACTTTTTTCGTCTTTAAGTTTCTTGATATCCATCTTCAAGGAACTGATAATAAATTGTAAACTAGACAATCGTTCGCTGAGCTTTGTAATTGCATCCTTACAACTGTCACAATTTTTCTTTTTCACGGCAAAATTCACACTTTATCTCGGACACGCACAACGAATTTTTACACTAGCCGCCAAAGAAGAAAACTGAAGAAATAGATTACTGCAAACAGTCATGGAACATTGGTTACGGGTGTCTATCAACACAAGGCGTTGTGACCTTACCCTTGCAGCCAAGACTGCTACAGTAATCAAAAGGAAGGAGAATGTTTTTAGTATTCATCATACAGAAACCGCACAGTGAGAACCAAAACAATGATCCCTCTGTGACCTCTCATACCACTTAGTTAGTTAGTTAGTTACATGTTACATTAATCAGTCACAAGGTATCTGTTATTATGTGAAATGTGTCAAGTGCATAAGAAATGCACTCATGAATCAAAGTATTTTAAGCTTAAAATTTTTATTACCTACCCCATTCCCTTAAATTGCACAAAATGCATATATTGTACCAGTATATTTATTTATTCCTATTCAAGAATTCATCTGTGATGTAGAAGGAGATAAGATTTCCATTTATTTTTGAAACTATTACTGCTTTCTGTTAGACATTTTATTTCATCTGGTAATTTATCAAAAAGCAGCATATTTTACCCCTTTCTGTGCCAAAGATAGTTTAAGTAGAGGATAGTGTAGCTCTTTCTTTCTTATGGTATTATAATCATGAATGTCACTGTTGTTTTTAAACCGGTCAATGTTGTTGAGAACTAATTTCATTATAGAGTAAATGTACTGTGAGGTTGTTATAAGAATTCATAACCTTTTAAACAGATGCCTACAAGATATGTGACTACGAGCCCCACACATCATTCTAACCCCTTTCTTTTGAGCAGTGAATAGCTGGCCATGTAGGCTGAAAAGATGACCTCAGCTGTTAAGTCCCATAGTTCATAGAGCCACTTTATTTGAGCAGTGAATGCTTTTTGCCTAAGTGTTGAGTTACCCCAAAATATTATTCCGTATGACATCAGAGAGAGGAAGTAGGCAAAGTATGTTAGCTTAATAATTTCTATATCCTGAAAATTGGCAATTATTCTGATTGCAAAAGTTGCTGAATCTAGTCACTTTATGAGATCCAAAATATGAATTTTCCAATTAAGATTATCATCTAAATGTACACCCAAAACCTTAGTATGCTCTACCCTGTCTACTGGCTTCTGTTGATGTGCTATATTTATCGAAGGAACTTTACTCTCTGCAGCAGAAAATGTTTTTTAAAAGTTCAGAGCAAGGCCATTTGCAAAAAACAATTAATATATTTTCCAAAGACATTATATGCATAATTTTCTATTGGGTTTTTTTTTACTGGATTAATAATGGTGCTTGTATCATCGGTAAATAGAGTCAGTTTAGCTTCTTGTTTCTGATAAGAAGGGAGGTCATTCACATATATCAAAACAGAAGGGGACCCATGATCAAACCCTGTGGAACACCTAGTGTAATTTCACTCCCAGTTAGATGAAGTGGAAAACTTCCTTAAATCACTTAAACCAGGTAAAGAAACTTTTTGCTTCCTGTTCTGTAGGTATGACTTAAACCACTCATATGCTGTTCCATTTATACCATAGAACTGTAGTTTCTGTAACATAATGTCCTGGTTCAAACAATCAAATGCTTTTGATAAATCACATAAATTCCTGTTGGTGACGTTTTACTATTTAAAGACTCTATTATGTGGGCAGAGAAATTTTATATTTCTGTCTCAGTGGACATGCTGGCAACAGTCAGAGCAAAATGCCTCGGACCTTTGGAGGTGACGGAGTCCCACCTCTAATTGACAAACGAGGGACTCCTAAGATACGACTCAGAAAACGGATGGTAACGAGATGGGGAGCTATTAATATCAATGGGGGCTACTCTGGGAAGAAGGTAGAGCTGGCAGAGACTGCAAGTATGATGGGGTTGGACGTTTTAGCTGTTAGTGACATTCAGGTAAGGGGTGAGAAAGAAGAGGAAGTGGGAGAATACAAGGTCTACCTGTCAGGAGTAAAAGCAGGAATAGCACAATGGGGTGTAAGGCTTTACATCAGGAAAGAAATGGAACCCATCACAGTTGCAATAAGGTATCTAAACGAACGACTGCTGTGGATAGATTTGACAGTGTCTAGCATGAAAATTAGGATTGTGTCAGTATATTCACATTGTGAAGGGACAGATCAAGATAAGATGGATAGTTTTTATAATGCACTCAGTGATGTAGCTGTTAGAGTAAAGGACAAGGACAGTGTTCTGCTCATGGGTGATTTTAATGCAAGGATTGGAAATCGAACAAAGGGTATGAAAAGGTTATGGGTAAATTTGGAGAGGATATGGAGGCCAACAGGAACGGGAAACAACTCTTGGATTTCTGTGCCAGTATGGGATTAGTAATCACAAACTCCTTTTTTAAACATAAGAACATTCACCAGTATACTTGGGAAGGCAGGGGAACCAGATCTGCCATTGACTATATAATAACAGATCAGGAATTCAGGAAGGCTGTGAGGGACACATGCATATTCAGGGGATTCTTTGATGACACTGATCACTGTTTAATCTGCAGTGAAATTGGTATTGTGAGGCTGAAAGTGCAGGAGGTCAGGTTCATATGTAGGAGGATAAGAGTGGAGAAACTTTAGGATAAGTAAATCAGACACAAGTACATAACTGATCTCAGAACGGTACCAGTTAGTTGACTGTAGTCAATTACAGTCATTGGAAAAGGAATGGACAAGGCACAGGGAAACAGTACTAGAAGTGGCTAAAGAATGTCTTGGAACAGTAGTGTGTAAAGGTAGGATGAAGCAAACAGCTTGGTGGAATGACACAGTCAAGGCAGCCTGTAAAAGGAAAAAGAAGGCATATCAAAAATTGCTACATACTGGAACTCAGGTAGACAGAGAAAGTTAGGTTGAAGAAAGAAACAAAGCCAAACAGATAATTGCAGCATCCAAGAAGAAATCTTGGGAAGACTTTGGAAACAGGTTGGAGACTTTGGGTCAAGCTGCTGGAAAATCATTCTGGAGTGTAATTAGCAGTCTTCGAAAGGGAGGTAAGAAGGAAATGACAAGTATTTTGGACAGATCAGGAAAACTGCTGGTGAATCCTGTTGATGCCTTGGGCAGATGGAGGGAATATTTTGAAGAGATACTCAATGCGATCAGTAATGTTTCAGATTTTGATGTACAATGGGATAGGAAAGATGATGGAAATAGGATCACATCTGAGGATGTGGAGAAAATGGTCAATAGATTGCAGTGCAATAAAGCGGCTGGGGTGGATGAAATTAAGTCAGAACTCATCAAATACAGTGGAATGTCAGGTCTTAAATGGCTACACAGGATAATTGTAATGGCGTGGGAATTGGGACAGGTTCCATCAGACTGGACGAAAGCAGTAATCACACCAATCTTTAAACATGCAAACGGAAAAGATTGTAACAACTACAGAGGTATCTCTTTAATCAGCGTTGGGGGTAAAATCTTCTCAGGTACTGTTGAAAGGAAAGTGCGAGTATTAGTTGAGGACAAATTGGATGAAAATCAGTGTGAGTTTAGGCCTCTTAGAGGTTGTCAGGACCAGATCTTTAGCTTACGGCAAATAATGGAGAAGTGTTATGAGTGGGACAGGGAATTGTATCTATGCTTTATAGATCTAGAAAAGGCATATGACCGGGTTCCTAGAAGGAAGTTATTGTCTGTTCTACAAGATTATGGAATAGGAGGCAAACTTTTGCAAGCAATTAAAGGTCTGTACATAGACAGTCAGGCAGCAGTTAGAGTTGACGGTAAATTGAGTTCATGGTTCGGAGTAGTTTCAGGGGTAAGACAAGGCTGCAACCTGTCCCCACTGTTGTTCATATTATTTATGGATCATATGTTGAAAACATTAGACTGGCTGGGTAAGTTTAAGATATGTGAACACAAAATAAGCAGTCTCGCATATGCGGATGACTTAGTTGTGATGGCAGATTCGATTGAAAGTTTGCAAAGTAATATTTCAGTGCTAGATCAGAAATGTATGGACTGTGGTATGAAGATTAGCATCTCCAAAACGAAAGTAATGTCAGGGGGAAAGAGATATAAATGGATTGAGTACCAAAGTTAGAACAGGTGGACAGTTTCAAGTACTTAGGATGCATATCCTCACAGGATGGCAACATAGTGAAAGAACTGGAAGCGAGGTGTAGCAAAGCTAATGCAGTGAGAGCTCAGCTACGATCTACTCTTTTCTGCAAGAAGGAAGTCAGTACCAAGACTAAGTTATCTGTGCACCGTGCAGTCTTTCAATCAACTTTGTTGTATAGGACCGAAAGCTGGGTGGATTCAGGTTACCTTATCAATAAGGTTGAGGGTACAGATATGAAAGTAGCTAGGATGATTGCAGGTACTAGTAGATGGGAAAAATGGCAGGAGGGTGTCCACAATGAGGAAATCAAAGAAAAACTGGGTATGAACTCTATAGATGTAGCAGTCAGGGCAAACAGGCTTAGATGGTGGGGTCATGTTACACACATGGGAGAAGCGAGGTTACCCAAGAGATTCATGGGTTCAGCAGTAGAGGGTAGGAGGAGTTGGGGTAGACCAAGGAGAAGGTACCTGGATTCGGTTAAGAATGATTTTGAAGTAATAGGCTTAACATCAGAAGAGGCACCAATGTTAGCACTGAATAGGGGATCATGGAGGAATTTTATAAGGGGGACTATGCTCCAGACTGAATGCTGAAAGGCATAATCAGTCTTAAATGATGATGATGATGTCTCAGTGGAAAAGCATTTTTGAAATCTGAACTGTGATTTACTAAGTATCCCACTATGGTTGAGATGGCTAATAACTGTTGAGTATATTACTTTCTCAAAGATTTTTGGAAATACTGTAAGCAAGGATACTGCCCAGTAATTATTGACATCTGTGGTGTCCCCTTTTTTGTAGAGAGGCTTGACAATGGCATATTTTAACTTGTTTGGGAAAATACCTTGAGTTAGTGATGTATTACATATGTGACTCAGAATATCAACTGTAACTGCTCCATATTGTTTTTATCTTGTTAGAGACGTCATCTAATCCAACAGAACAT
The DNA here is from genome assembly GCF_023864345.2 of Schistocerca serialis cubense. Lineage (NCBI taxonomy): Eukaryota > Metazoa > Arthropoda > Insecta > Orthoptera > Acrididae > Schistocerca > Schistocerca serialis. Next base: position 431,754,216 of record NC_064641.1, on the reverse strand, counting down.
TTATTTTTCAAAGATTTAATGATGTTACTTATTTAATAAGAGGTTGTTAGGTGAAAATTAATGACTAAGATTTCTCAAAACTGACTGCTCCATGCACTGCTTGGCTTTTTCTTTTAAACTATTCTCACCCATTTTTTTCAACTACACTTAAGAAATGCTTGTTAATTATGTTAGCTATCTGCGTACTGTTGGTTAAGATGGTCTCATTGCCTTTAATAATAATACTAGCTACCCCAGCGGTTCATTTTCCTGTCCCCCTTCTAACAACATTCCATACTGATTCGATTTTATTGTCCGAGTTGTTAATTTCATCTCTAACATACATATTTCTTGATTTGCTCACAACTTTTCTCAGTATGTTAGAGTTATTTTTATAGTGTAAAATTACTTGTGGGACTAAATTCATTGTATATGTTTATTAAATTCAGATATATAGACATGCCAAAGTGGATGATTCTTTTTGATACACTCTCTATATTAGCTGCTCACTAAATGTTTCACTGCAGATTCATTTCGCATGTATTGCTCTTGTTGAAGGAATGTACATGGTGTTTCAGAAGTGATGGTCAATAATGCACACATGGAAAGTACAGGCCAAAAATAGCTAAAAATCCCCAATAATCAAACGTTGTTGGGATACAATACATTTTCTGTTGCAGTTCATCAGTGTCTGAGGAAAACATGGCATCTCTAAACATTAAAGAATCTGTTCAAAATGTCCATGTGTCTCAATGCAATACTGAACTGGTCTCTGAAATGAGTTGCAAATCCTCTCAGGCAGTCCTGGGAAATTCTGTAAATGGTGGAAGGCTGCTTTAATCTGCAAGCATAATTCCTCAAGAGAGTTCACCTCAGTAGTGTATACCAGGCTTTTGACATGACCCCACGCACAGAAATTCATGGGATTTAAATATGGAGACCTTGGAGGCCATGGCACAGGCCCTGCTGTACCTAGCCAATGTTGACCATATGGCCAAGTTAGAAGCCGACACACCTATAAATGAAAATGTGTTGGAGCACTGTCATGCATGAACCACATGTTCAGGCATTGGTTCAATGGGACATCATCATGTACATCTGGAAGTACAGTCTGCAGAAAGATCTACTGCTGTCTGGTTCGTCTCTGTGGTAGGAAATATGGTCCAATTATATGGTCCCCGAGCAGTCCTGCCCAGATGTTCAATGAATAATGCTCCTAATGTTGTGATACATGTGTTGCATTAAGACTGACATTGGCCCAAATGTGACAGTTATGGTAGTTAAATATACTGTCATGGGTAAATCCAGCCTCATCTGTGAACACGGGATTCAGGGTACACTGTTGTTGCACCCATTGGCAGAAATTCTCTCTAGGAGGGAAGTTTGCATTGTTGAGGGCTTGCACTCACTGGAGATGATATGAATAGAGCATCTGCCAATGTAAAATCTGACACACACACTGCTATGACTCAGGACACAATCCTGGGAAGCAATCCTCTTTGTTGAAGTACTCGGACTTTTGTGTACAATGCATTACACCCTTACCCCAACATCATATGTTATCAATCTGGCTCAACCTTCTCGTACATGGCATGCAAAAGTCCCAGTTTCTCTGAGACACCGATGTAACCAGCTAAATGTATGCATGTTGGGCTGCCTGTGGAGAGGAATAGCTTCTTCATTCAATCATGCATCCTCAAGGGCACTGCCATTCACTTTACCATACATGAAATGCATGTCAGCATTCTCTTCAATGGTGTAACCTCTGTCCACAGTGCCTTCATGTTTGCAACTGACTGTGAGGCTGGTATGGCACTGTGCATGGAGGGGAAAAGGAAAGTAGTTGCACATGCAAACCTTAAGATACCAATGTAAATACCATGGTATTCAGGGGTGTTTACAGTTGGTTCCCAACTCGAATAATGCAATATCTCATCAATGTTGATTTATGGACCCATGCCTATTGGAGTTCTTTAGCTACTTTTGGCCTGTACTTTCCATGTGTGAATTATTAACTATCATTTCTCAAACACCCTGTATATAGAAGGCTGTACAGGGGAAATGAACTTCAAGGCCATAACGCAGAAACAGAAGAAGTAAATGAAAATGAGCTGGCAGATGTGATACTATAAGAAGAATTTGACGAAGCACTGAAAGACGTAAGTCAAAAGAAGGTGCATGCAGTGGATGACATTCCCTTGGAATTATTATCACTGGAAGAGACAGCCATGACAAAACAATCCCAACTGGCAGGAAAGATACATGAGCTGTGAAGTACCCTCAGACTTCAAGAAGGATATAATAACTTCATTTCCAAAGAAGGCAGGTGCTGACAGTGTGAATATTGCCGAACTATGAAATGAAGTAAGATTAGTGTATAACATCCCATTGACAGTAAAAGCTTGAATCAGCTTAGGATGGAGAGGAAAATCAGCCATGCTCTTTCAGAGGAACCATACCTACATTTGCCTTATGAAATTCATGGAAAGTGAAACACCTTTGACCACAGCGTAATAGCCTGGAATATTTTATTAATTGTGCCAACTCTGGTAATGAAAGTTTACATTTTACATTAATGGAAATCACAGAAAATTTAAATCTGGATTGCTGGACAGAGATCTGAACCTGCATCCTGAATGTGAGCCCAGTGTGCTAACAATTCTGCCACCTCACTTGGTTAGTAAGTCATGGTTGCAAAATAACTGACATGAATTGTTTACAAAAGAATGGAAACACTGGTAGGAGCCCAATTGGGGAAAGATCAGTTTGTGTTTCAGAGAAATATAGGAATATGTGAGGCAATACTGATCCTAAACTAACTGGAAGACAGGTTGAAGAGCTCAAGGCTTACACTTTGTGACGAAGGAAGCTAGGATCTTTTTACTTCCTCTCTTGTTTTGCCATCTGCTTCCTTAAATTCATTTCTGACCAATTACCATTAACATACATCAATGTAATCTGCATTTTCATAAGAGAGAAAGGTTGGCCCTCAGTCTTAAGAAATATACCACCAGATATAATTTTGTGCTTAGTTTTGTGTATGTAATTAATTTACTATGAATTAATAGAGGGAAACATTCCACATGGGAAAAATATACCTAAAAACAAAGATGATGTGACTTACCAAATGAAAGCGCCGGCACGTCGATAGACACACAAACAAACACAAACATACACACAAAATTCAAGCTTTCGCAACAAACTGTTGCCTCATCAGGAAAGAGGGAAGGAGAGGGGAAGACGAAAGGATGTGGGTTTTAAGGGAGAGGGTAAGGAGTCATTCCAATCCCGGGAGCGGAAAGACTTACCTTAGGGGGAAAAAAGGACAGGTATACACTCGCACACACACTCATATCCATCCGCACATACACAGATGCAAGCAGACATTTGCAGACAAACAATTACCATGCTTGCGTCTGTGTATGTGCGGACGGATATGAGTGTGTGTGCGAGTGTATACCTGTCCTTTTTCCCCCCTAAGGTAAGTCTTTCCGCTCCCGGGATTGGAATGACTCCTTACCCTCTCCCTTACAACCCACATCCTTTCGTCTTCCCCTCTCCTTCCCTCTTTCCTGATGAGGCAACAGTTTGTTGCGAAAGCTTGAATTTTGTGTGTATGTTTGTGTTTGTTTGTGTGTCTATCGACGTGCCAGCACTTTCGTTTGGTAAGTCACATCATCTTTGTTTTTAGGTATAATTAATTTACTAATTTATTTTCACCATTCCTAGTTAATACTTTTGTCGTAGGGGGAAATTAGTATTTGTTTCATGAATTAATGCTATTGTTGACTTATAAACAAATACAAATTCTGTACTAATTATAAATATTTGGAAGAAGAACTACTATACTAGGATTCTTAAAGTATTTGTATGGCTCTATTTGAAAATATATTAGCAAAGCCAGCCCTTAATTAATTCCAAAATAATTACCAGCTTTGTCAAAAGTATTGTTTCTATAACTGTATCTGTTAATTTCATTATTTAAACAAATAATTCGGCCTAGCCTTTGGGGTATAAGACACTGTTAAAAAAGGATGAATTTTTCTATATATACAGCTAATTTAATGAATTATGTTTTAATTGTAATTTCTGTAACTTAAACATCAAACAATGTATAGTTTCAGTGCCTACTATTGTGAGGATATATAAAGGCCCAAGTTTTGGTACCAAGACAGTCAGTCCACACCCATTTTTCAGATGGGAAGTCTGTATCAGTTAGCATAACAATAAAGCATTAACTTAACAGTGATATTAGTGGAACATAAATAGGCCACGTGTTAAAACAATGACAGTGTCTGTTCAATTTATTTGAGAAATAGTGAACTGTGTGGTTAGGTATTTACTGCTCATAGATGTTCAACAGCAAACTATTGTAGCAGTATGCTGATGTTTGCCTGCAAACTATTAATGAGGCTTATCAAAAGCTAACCAATAGTGAACTGGCTATATGATTATGTAATATTGAGGCTGTGAACTGACAGTAAATAACTCTGCAATGCAACTATGAAACTGTCAGCTACATCATTTACAGCAGTAATTGTTGAACTTTCACCCCCCATTTTTCAGCCAATATAACAATGCAGTACGTCAACACCAAGGACTATCAACGAAGACATAAAACAGGCATCCATTACAATTTTCAGCACTTGTAGATTTAAGGAGAAGCTTTTGATATTCAGTTATTATTAATTTTGATATTGTTGACTGGAAGGTTATCTGGGATTTACACAGAAACTAGTCGGCAGTTATATCAGTTGAAGAACAGGGAAGATAAGCTGTAGTTGAGATGGGTGTGAAACAGTGGTGTAGCCAGTCCCAAATGTTATTATTCCTGTGTATAGGAAAAGCAAGGAAACAAAGAGAAATCTGGAAAAGAAATTAAATCACAAGAGAGGAAATAAAAACTTTGAAATTTGTCAACTGCATTGAAATTCCCTCAGATACAGCATAAGATTGGGAAGAGAGCTGAACAGAGTTGATAGTTTATTTAAAAAGAGTTTAAAAGATAAACATTGACATAAGTAAAACAAAGTTAATTGAATGTGGTCAAATTAATGCTAGTGAACTTGATTAGAAAATGAGATACTAAAAGCATCAGTTGGCTATTTTGATAGCAATCACTTATGATGATGCCTGAAGTAGAGGAGATATAAAATTCAGACTAGCTATGGCAAGAAAAGCATTTCTGAATAGTGGAGTTTGTGAATGCCTGATGCAAATTTAAGTGTTGGGAGATCTTTTATGAAGATAATTCTCTGGAGTGTATCATTCAACAGAACTGAATCAAGAAGCAGTTCAGTCAAGAAGAGAACTGAAGATTTTGAAATGTGGTGCTACAGGTGATGAGGAGATTGAGCAACTAATGAAGAAGAACTGACTCTATCTGAGTAAAAATAAAATTTATAGCAGAACTTGACTGAAATAAGGGACTGGTTGATAGGACACATCCTGAGCTATTATGGAAGTGACAGTTTGGTAATGGAGGGAAGTGTTTTGGGGTAAAACATGTGGAGGGAGATCAAGGCTCAGGTACAGAAAGCAGGTTCAAATGACTATATGTCAAAATTGTTAACTTACAGACAGGCACAATTAAAATACCCTTACATATATGCTTTCAGCCATGGCCTTCATCAGAAAAAGGAAGAGAAACCCACATCATTCATTCATACAAGCAAGCACATCTCCTGCACACATGACAGCCAACTCCAGCAGCTTTTATCAGAACACATTCTGGTCTGAGCTGCCAGAGTTGGTGGTCACGTGTGTATGTGAGGTGTGGTTGCTTGTGTGAATGAATGGTGTGTGTTTCTCTTTCTTTTTCTGGCTGAAAGTTTATGGCTGAAAGTTTATGTGTAAGTGTCTTTTGATTGTGCCTTGTCTTTAGAGTAAGTAGCAATCTATACTTTCCTTCATTGTTGATATTCCAACCTGGAGTTTGGCTGAAGTAATTATTCAGAGATGAAAATACTTGCACAGGAAGACTAGTATGGAGAGTTGCGTCAGTTTGTTGTTCAGATTGAAGGAAACAACAACATTTAGAAACTATCAGCATTTAATAATATAAGCTGACAAAAATACAATAGCATTCTTCTTTTTAACTAGGGCAACCAAGAAAGATCTTACACAATATTCCATTAATTTCACTGGAGTTCAATGTCTGTCCTTACTCCACCATTCATATGATATTAGTAAATTTTTTCTTTGTGATTTTAAATCCCACAGTCTCTCTAAATTTCTGAGTACGTGTTTTAAGCTGGAAAGTCATATCTGCAGACTTAATCATATGCTTTCAGAATTATAGAACTTAGATTTTCAGTTGTAAATGTAAGCCAAACTTTTTAATAAATACCAGTAATAATTTTATATTAAATGTAGAATAACTAAAGCAAAACATGAAAGTCTATACTTTAATTTACTTTCGTTGTCCTTTCCGCCAATGGTAAGCTCTTATTGTGTTGAAAACCAACTTCAGAATTCCATTATGAGAAAAATTTGATGCTAAGATGATGAACCATTACAGAACTGCCATTTTGACATTATTGTGGTGTTGACCACCTGAAGCACAGACAGAAATGGTAATCTTTACACTAGACCAGGACTGAGTTGAGAGTTTTTAATTTATTCCCAGGCATATGATCTAATGATATTTTACATTCATTGAGTCACATGTGGTCATGAAGCAAAATAATCTCTTTGCTGAGTTCCCCATCGCTTTTGATTTCCTTTGGTCAGTGCAGTTTAATTAAGGTTTCACAAGAATCAAAAATCTCTACCTATCCCAAACCACAGTGGGCATGACTTCTTCTACTGAAATTGTTACTTTATGCTTGCCTTTTACGTGATGTTGTGTGTCTCATTTCATGGATCGTTCTTTCAATTTGGTGTAAGCCACCCACGTTTTGTCTGCAGTGACGATTCAAGTGAAAAATAGACATCTTTCGCTACTGTACTGCTCAAGATATTTTGAAGCAGTAGGTTGTTGTTGTTGTGGTCTTCAGTCCTGAGACTGGTTTGATGCAGCTATCCATGCTACTCTGTCCTGTGCAAGTTTCTTCATCTCCCAGTACCTACTGCAACCTACATCCTTCTGAATCTGCTAAGTGTATTCATCTCTTGGTCTCCCTCCATGATTTTTACCCTCCATGCTGCCCTCCAATACTAAATTGGTGATCCCTTGATGCCTCAGAACATGTCCTACCAACAGATCCCTTCTTCTAGTCAAGTTGTGCCACAAACTTCTCTTCTCCCCAATCCCATTCAGTACCTCCTCATTAGTTATGTGATCTACCCATCTAATCTTTAGCATTCCTCTGTAGCACCATTTTTTGAAAGCTTCTATTCTCTTCTTGTCCAAACTATTTATCGTCCATGTTTCACTTCCATACATGGCTACACTCCATCGAAATACTTTCAGAAACGACTTCCTGGCACTTAAATCTATACTCGATGTTAACAAATTTCTCTTTTTCAGAAACACTTTCCTTGCCACTGGCAGTCTACACTTTATATCCTCTCTACTTCGACCATATCAGTTATTTTGCTCCACAAATAGCAAAACTCCTTTACTACTTTAAGTGTCTCGTATCCTAATCTAATTCCCTCAGCATCACCCGACTTAATTCGACTACATTCCATTATCCTAGTTTTGCTTTTGTTGATGTTCATCTTATATCCTCCTTTCAAGACACTGTCTATTCCATCCAACTGCTCTTCCAAGTCCTTTGCTGTCTCTGACAGAATTACAATGTCATCGGCGAACCTCAAAGTTTTTATTTCTTCTCCCGGAATTTTAATACCTACTCCAAATTTTTCTTTTGTTTCCTTTACTGCTTGCTCAATATACAGATTGAATAACATCGGGGAGAGGCTACAGCCCTGTCTCACTCCCTTCCCAACCACTGCTTCCCTTTCATGTCCCTCGACTCTTATAACTGCCATCTGGTCTCTGTACAAATTGTAAATAGCTTTTCACTCCCTGTATTTTACCCCTGCCACCTTCAGAATTTGAAAGAGAGTGTTCAAGTCAACATTGTCAAAAGCTTTCTCTAAGTCTACAAATGCTAGAAATATAGGTTTGCCTTTCCTTAATCTAGCTTCTAAGATAAGTCATAAGGTCACTGGTGCCTCACGTGTTCTGATATTTCTACAGAATCCAAATGGATCTTCCCCGAGGTCGGCTTCTACTAGTTTTTCCATTTGTCTGTAAAGAATTCACGTCAGTATTTTGCAGCTGTGACTTATTAAACTGATAGGTTAGTAATTTTCACATCTGTCAACACCTGCTTTCTTTGGGATTGGAATTATTATATTCTTCTTGAAGTCTGAGGGTATTTCGCCTGTCTCATACATTTTGCTCATCAGGTGGTAGAGTTTCGTCAGGACTGGCTCTCCCAAGGCTGTTAGTAGTTCTAATAGAAAGTTGTCTACTCCTGGGGCCTTGTTTCGACTTAGGTCTTTCAGTGCTCTGTCAAACTCTTCATGAAGTATCATATCTCCCATTTCATCTTCATCTACATCCTCTTCCATTTCCATAATATTGTCCTCAAGTACATTGCCCTTTATAGACTCTCTATATACTCCTTCCACCTTTCTGCTTTCCCTTCTTTGCTTAGAACTGTGTTTCCTTCTGAGCTCTTGATATGCATACAAGTGGTTCTCTTTTCTCCAAAGGTCTCTTTAATTTTCCTGTAGGCTGTATCTATCTTACCCGTAGTGAGATAAGCCTCTACATCCTTACATTTGTCCTCTAGCCATCCCTGCTTAGGCATTTTGCAATTCCTGTCGATCTCATTTTTGAGACATTTGTATTCCTTTTTGGCTGCTTCATTCACTGCATTTCTATATTTTCTCCTTTCATCAATTAAATTCAATATTTGTTCTGTTACCCAAGTATTTCTACTAGCCCTCATCTTTTTACCTACTTGATCCTCTGCTGCCTTCACTACTTCATCCCTCAAAGCTACCCATTGTTCTTCTACTGTATTTCTTTCTCCCATTCCTGTCAATTGTTCCCTTATGCTCTCCCTGAAACTCTGTACAACCTCTGATTTAGTCAGTTTATCCAGGTCCCATCTCCTTAAATTCCCACCTTTTTGCAGTTTCTTCAGTTTTAATCTACAGTTCATAACAAATAGACTGTGGGCAGAGTCCACATCTACCACTGGAAATGTCTTACAATTTAAAACCTGGTTACTAAATCTCTGTCTTACCATTATATAATCTATCTGAAACCTGTCAGTATCTCCAGGCTTCTTCCATGTATACAACCATCTTTTATGATTCTTGAACCAAGTGTTAGCTATGATTAAGTTGTGCTCTGTGCAAAATTCTACCAGAAGGCTTCCTCTTTCATTTCTTACCCCCAATCCATATTCATGTACTACGTTTCCTTCTCTCCCTTTTCCCACTGCCAAATTCCAGTCACCCATTTTCGTCTCCCTTCACTATCTGAATGATTTCTTTTATTTCATCATACATTTCTTCAACTTCTTCATCATCTGCAGAGCTAGTTGGCATATAAACTTGTACTACTGTGGTATGCATGGGCTTCGAATCTACCTTGGCCACAATAATGCGTTCACTATGCTGTTTGTAGTAGCTTACCCGCATCCCTGTTTTCCTATTATTAAACCTACTCCTGCATTACCCCTATTTGATTTTGTGTTTATAACCCTGTATTCACCTGACCAGAAGTCTTGTTTCTCCTGCCACCGAACTTCACTAATTCCCACTATATCTAATTTTAACCTATCCATTTCCCTTTTTAAATTTTCTAACCTACCTGCCAGATTAAGAGATCTGACATTCCATGCTCCGATACATAGAACTCCAGTTTTCTTTCTCCTGATAACGACATCCTCTTGAGTAGTCCCCGCCCGGAGATCTGAATGGGGGACTATTTTACTTCTGGAATATTTTACCCAAGAGGACACCATCATCATTTAACCATACAGTAAAGCTGTATGCCCTCGGGAAGAATTATGGCTGAAGTTTTCCTTGCTTTCAGCCGTTCACAGTACCAGCACAGCAAGGCTGTTTTGGTTAGTGTTCAAGGCCAGATAAGTCAATCATTCAGACTGTTGCCCCTGCAACTACTGAAAAGGCTGCTGCCCCTCTTCAGGAACCACACGTTTGTCTGGCCTCTCAACAGATACCCCTCCATTGTGGTTGCACCTATGGTACAGCTATCTGTATCAGTGAGGCACACAAACCTTCCCACTAACGGCAAGATCCATGGTTCATGGGGAGTAGCTGTTTTATTTTTACAACTTAGTAGTTTTGGTACCCTGTGAAAGCATGTCTTTTAGTAGTTTAAGCTTTCTGTAAAAATTTCATGAGGAAACTTTTTTGAAACTTGAATAAATTCCCTAGGTAAGGATGAAACTGTTAAGAACCTGATGTTTAGGACTTTTAACTAAAGTTTTTGCACAAAGTCTTCCATGACAACAGATGATCGACTACTTTGCACTTCATCATTAACACTGATTCACATCTTTAAATACTCTATCCCACTTTCTTACTATTCCATTGGCATTAGTGTTCTGTCCATACACTTCAATAGTCTGCCAATGAGGTTTGACAGCTTCCATTTCTTTTGCCCATAGAAAAAAGCAACTGTGTACCCTTCACATTTGGCAAAATTTTCAGTCAACTGAGATATTTTCAATTATGGTATCCCAATGAATGCAGGTACTCTGTGCACATGCATAAATTGACAACTGCATTTTTGATATTTAATAATGGCACATAAATCCTTTTAGAATGATTGTGACTCACTTTCTGCTGTATACAGAGCTACCCTAATTGCCTGGAATGATGACTACATGAAATGTTTCCTATATTAAGAAATCTTTAATGAGATTGCCTTCCTTTGTGTAAACAGGAGGTAATAAAAACTCTCTGTAGTTTCTTAATAAATACACTCTGAAATAAGAGACTATAATTCCACAGTGTGCCAGATGGTCAAAGAGAAATGCTGGAGGAAGGGTTAACAAGTTAATTTTGAACCGGAAAAAGCCAAAGAGCATATGACTGAAGTGATGATATCTTTTACCATGTAGAAAAAGGTTTCTTTCAATAGTTACTTTGTCATGAACTCTTCTAGGAAGCATTATGTACTTTTCTTTCTGAGGAACTACTGGCCATAGTGACATACCTATTTTGTAAAAATTGATATATTTTCCAAGAGATTTGCTTTAAGAGAGAGTCAGACACTTTTGTTCTCTAAGGAACACAGTTTTTGTTAGAACAGATAGTATTTTAAGAAACTGTGAAAAGATTTATTTTACTTTGGTTTCTGCAAGTCACTGAACATGTCACCTGTTAATAAACCAGGGATGAATTAGCTTTTACACAAATGCTGCTGTAACATTTAAGTGTATTTAAATGACCACTATGTTTGTGTCACAGTCCCTGTACAATATATACTTGTTGTTAAATCATGGATAGCAATACAGTTTGTGTTTTATGGTAATTCTTTGTTTGCTCATTTATTTTTTTTTGTCATGTATTAAATACTACATTTTAAAATTATGTATGTTTCTTATTTGTATCTCCTTCCAAATTGTTTTTGGCTGACTGGTGAAGTCAAACTACCATAATGTTCTTTCAAGCAGAAGAGGTATAATCATATTTTCAATAACACCAAAGTCTATAATAAATGTGAAAGAGTATGCTTCCACAAGGAAGAAAAGTATGAGGAAATGTGGAGTCAACCTTAACTACTATTGACCATAACTTCAAAAAAGAAAATATTTATTCATTTATATTGTGTGTAGTAGCACACTTGTCTCATCAATAGTGTACTATGGTTTGAAGTTACTTTTATTTTATATTGATTACATACCACAAGAAATTAATGAACTGATAATGTGGAGCATTACAATTTAAATTTATTTTCATAATGATATTTAAGCAATATTCTGTTAGAAACCTGTTGAATTGATTCCCATTTTATACTCTCATTTAATTAATAAAGGATTGATTCTGAACACTCTCTAGACAAGCTGACTGAAAATTTTGTAATGTTCAAGGCATGAAAGGGACTAAACATTGACATACTATATAAAATATGCAGTATGAAAGAAAAAAATCACCCAATTCATTAGTATACACAGAAAGAGTGTTGCAGTAAGTAAGTTCATATCAGTAACTGTCCACCTTCACCTCCATATTTGTTTCTGAGTACATCAGAGCTTTACCATTTAACTGCAGCCATATATGTCATTAGATATGCAAAAATTCCCTAATATTTTTCAAGGCTACCACAATGTGACAATTACAGATTTATGACTCATTTGGTTGTGATTATTAAGACTTAATTACTTGAGTCTCATGACATTAATCTCATGACTTGAATTCAGATCTCTTGCATGCCAGGGTTTTTCTGTAAACCTTAGATTAGCTTTCATCATTAGCAAACATATAACCAAGTGCAAGAAGTAAACTATATAGTAGTTTGAAATCTTTCCTTCAATAATCCCTGTTTTATCAAAAACTTTGGCCAATCAATTGATTAGTTCAAAAAGGTAAAAACATATCACATGTTTATTAGAACTTTGTAGTACCTGTGCTGAAGCTATTTTTTTTTCTTTTTTTAGATTTTGGCTTTATAATGTTTCACTGGCATGCAGGCAGCATATCAGCTGTCATTAACATTCTGAATGCCAGAAACATGATAAAATACACTGCAAGAGTCATAATTTTTGGTAGATGCAGTGCGCAGTAATGCTATTAGAGAAACCCAGCTCTTCAATGAGGCGCAAGAACTTGTATGCTCAGGAAATGTGAGATCTTGGAAACATTTCTGACGTATAGTACAGGAATAAAAGTATCTAATGATCCATTTTGTAATTTCCTGTTTCTCTATGTTTGAGAAAGGCTAGAGAAGTTTCATGGATGAGATAAAACTATTATTCAGTTTGTATGAATGTAATCCTTTCTACTAATACTGACAATAATAGCTTTTTTGTTTCTTACAGAAACATTTGCATTTCGTCTTTGCAAAGTGATATCAACTTAATTTCTGGATAAAACTCACAGTGTGATAGACTACAGAAATGAACACATGCAATTTTAAAATTGATCAGAGGCACCAAGTGGTAAAGTTTGGTGAGACTGTTTGGCTTCATTTTACAAGCCTTGTTATCACAAAAATCTATATAAATGTCCTTCAGGGTATCAGACCGCATCGTCATAATTTTAAAATGCGCCAACGTTTCGGCCAGCGTTGCAGCTAGCCTTCATCAGGGCCTTACGTTAACTGGGCAGTTAACGTAAGGCCCTGATGAAGGCTAGCTGCAACGCTGGCCGAAACATTGGCGCATTTTAAAATTATGACGATGCAGTCTGATACCCTGAAGAATTTTATTGAAGAAGACAACGGCCGCGGAAGCCTACGCTTACAACTATATAAATGTATTCAGCACCATAGTTTATTTTTGCTTATGTACAAATTAGAGTAAAGTAGCCTGGCAAATAAATGGAGCACCACCAAGGCTATGTAACTGATGTAGCATGGCACATGGCAGATTAGTCCACATATGAATACAAATATTCAACAAAACTACGGTACCTTCATGAATACAAAATTTTTATTTTAGAGGCCGAACATACATATTTCTTTACAACTCAAATGTGGCAGGCTGAGAACTGCATATTGTGAACCATTTAGTATTATTATGAGGTATAGATACTCCATAGAAATAGCTAGAAACTTCAAATCTTGTAGCTCAGCTTTCTGCGAAGTTTTTTAATATTTTATTTTGTGAAACATAAAAATTTCTTACTTGCACAGACTATAATTTTGACATGCCAGTCACACTGCATTGTGCTTTTATAATTTCTGAACGCAATGTAAAACAAAATTTGTAGTTAAGAACTGTAAATTATGTACAAATAACTTTATTATTGCATCTTATTCCACCAGAGACCTGTGAAAATGTGGTAATTATATAGGACTCAGAGGAAATTAATGCAGGAGAATGTATATAACTGCTTCTCTGAGGTATGTATCACTAAAAGAATTGTCAGCTTTTGCATTAATGTAGTTTTCATGTATACAATAATCAAGGTAGAGGTGTGAGAAAGTAACAGTCTATGCTCATGATGTTACTAGGAAGTCAAGCGATGGGATAAAACAATTCTATCTCCAAATTACTGAATTATATAAAAGTTATGTAATCATATCAAAGGAAACCGACAAGAAATTTATGTGCACAAAAAGTAAATTTATCAGTTTGATATGTATTAGATTAGACCAAGTTCCTGCAAAGGGTACAGGCTATTTGTATAAAAGTACACACTAATTTCTCTGATACTAAATGCACTTAGGTGGAAATAGGGAGTGATGCCAAAGGACAAAGAGCTAGGTTCTGAATAAGATAAGTCATCAGATAATATCACATTTGCTAGCTGACAGAACAGAGTTGGTGTATCACTACATTTATGTGAAGGCTGCTGGGATTTGGTAAGCCTGACAAAATTTCTGAGGTAAGGGGAAAAAACTGTTAGTAAATTGAGACAGAATTTCTGGTCAGTACCTGCCTTCAGGAGATAAAAATGTTTAGTAACTGCAGATAGACATGTATAAAAGTAAAAGCGAGAACACTATCCTAGCTTTCTGAACTCATAGTCCCTTACTCATGGAGGAATGCAGGATAAGTTAAGAAGGTTAAAAAGAAAGGGCTAATGGCAAGTTACTCACACCCCGTGATAAGAAGGACCTAATTGTATAGAGGATGAGGGCAGACAGAGGTCTTGTACTCACTACAGATTGATCTCTGTCACCCTGGGGTACAAGTGACCTATCCTTCCTTTTTAACATTGTACAACCTAACCCTCTCTCCTCCGTGAAGAAAGAAATAATAGTTCTGAAAGTTAGGATAGTGTTGTCACTTCTACATTTATATGTCTGTCAGCAGTACTAAACATTTTGGCCATTGAAGGTAAGTACTGGCTAGAAATTATGTCACAGTTTATGTTTTCTTGACTGAAGTTTTCTCTGATATGAAGAATTTTTTAGTGCTGCTTAAAAAGAGCTGAGGAACATCAAGCTTTCTTGACCAAGACAAGACACATAGGCATGCTTCAGTAAACACTGAAATACTTCAAGGTATTTAGAAGGTGTTATCTGAACTGGTAGGCTGACACATTCATCCAGAGCACAACATTTTTGAAGAAGTAATGAAGGTATGTGACTGAGGAAGCATGTGTGTGTTTCATTTAAATCTTGTTTTGAGTAATCCTGTATGACAATTTTACTTCATGATGCCCTTGCACAACAGAGAATTTAATCATGTACTAATTATCTTTATTAAGAAACAAAAAGGGACTTCATTAATGGTGCAAGATGATGTCTATTTTAATAAATTTAATGTAGTTTTGTAGTCTGATGCATGAACTGGAATCAAGAGTGCTGCACGTATAAAACTGAAGAAATGGAGATATAAGGCATCTGAAATAAACATCAAATAATGAAAACTGATGATGAGCAGGTTCAAATCAACACAAAAAAACTGTGAAAAATCATAATTACTTTCCAAGAGATTTCATAGATTCTTTGCCTGGGCTACTTGAAAAGAAAAGGTACGTTATGTAATGGATAAATAAACAAAATCATTCTAACGAACATTGTAAAGGCTTTGATATTTTGCACAAAATCAACAACTAAATAATAAATAACAGCATTTAACTTTGTACAGATAGTTATATCTATGCATAGTGCATTTGTTTGGAAAACATATTGGTAAATTGTGATGTACTTGCTTGAATGGGGCATCAGACTCATAGCACATTTTGTGCTATAGTGAAACACTTTTCTATTTTCCAATGGAATTACCTTGTTCTGTTCCTTCTTGATTTTGTAGACTAGTTCTTATATCAATGTTCTTGAATGATTATTAGTTTTTTTAATCAATGTTATAATGGAAAGCTCTGGTAAAATGTAAATAACAACTCAGCAAATAGTAGAGGCACTGAGTACTCACAAACACGTAAACAAGACTGAAAAATTTTGCTAACCTTTTGACAAATCAGTTTTCGAGCTGGAGTTCACACGCACATATCAGGATTGTACTTCTGCATGTTGACCAGAGTGAGGGGTTTTGTCAGATGACTTGAGTCATGTCCCTGTCCAAAACACTCAACTAGTACATGCTGAACCAGTCCTTTCTCTGGTTTAACCTGTCCCATCAAAGGCAGGACCATCTTTGAAAGTAATCATTTTCAATTTCATTCACTGTTTCACAGCCCATGCCATCTATTCTTCCCACCCAATTCCAATGAACAACATAGATGGGACTTGTCCTTACAATACATCTATTATCCCCATATCCTCTTGTCCTGTCTTCAGTAGAGCCAGTTCCACACACACCCCAATCTGCGCCAGGACCATAACTTCAGTCATACTGCATTCACGTTCTTTTCCCTGCCATCTCCACTTCCTCTGTTCTGTCACCCCTTCTGAATCCATTCCTCCACATCATTATCACTGCATGCTTCACAAGCTCACTGGTGCTGGTGCTTGTGTCACATTCCTGTCCCGTACAACTGGTATCTCGTCCTCTGCATTCCGATCCCGTGCACTTGTTGCCTCCCTCTAAGTTGTCCGCAACCCTTCCTTCCCGCTCCCTGCCTTCTTTCTCCACCCAACTCAAGCCCCAATACTCACATGTGTGTACACTAACTCAAAAAAGGATTCATCCAAAAGCTAGCAATGTCATTAGTCTTGTTTATGTGCATGTCAATGAGTATGTATTATTTGGTGAGTTATTACCTCTACTTTTAACTTGGAAAGTTTGTATTAATGTGAAAAGATAAAAGTTTGTTTGGAATTTTTTTTAATGTTCTTGTTATGTTTTCAAAATATAATATGTCTGGAGATGTTTCCTTGCTTTCATTTACGGGTATCATGAAAAATATGCTTCTTTTACCTTTTAGAAAAAAGAAGATATGTTTGGAAATTTGTGCAATTTAAATGTTACTCACACAGCTGCCTTCATTGTAAAAGTCTCCTTATATTACGAATAAGTTTGTGAAGAGTTTGTAATTTACATCCAGTGAACTCATATTTGCTAGCAGTCCGTTGATACTTATCAATTTACTTAACTAAGTATATAAACTTCTCACGTTGTAAAATTAGAAAAAAATATTTTACTAAACAGTACCTATTCATAAACTGACATAATGAATGCATTGTTCATTCAGTGCATAACTGTGTTAAACAGCCTATGATTTGTTTCAGTGTTGATCAGAAAACAAGTATAACAAAGCTTTCAGGAAACATTTACAACAGGTACACATAAAGATATAAATAAAACAACATAAGGTAACAGCTGAAAAATGATAATTAACTAAGTTACTATTCCTTGTTTTGTGGGTATATCCGTCATAAACACCACCATCAAATACTTGGTGCCCATTTACTTTAAGCCTTAACAAGTTATGGTATATCTTACATTATGATATTGATTCAAACAAGGAGAAAATATTATGGAAATAATTAAGTCTGAAGAAGAAAAATAAGAGTTTTTTAATAATTTATTATCTGCAGTGGATAAAATCAGTCAACAGTTGCTGGAAGAACAATTAAGGTATTGTAAATATAAACATAGTACCACAACAAACTTTGTAAAATTACTTGGGGGATAAGTGTTTCCCTACTTTTAAAGAAAGTATGTACTGAAAGTTTCCTTCATGTTGTCAGTCAAATGTAGTTTCCTTTTTGTATATATGATTCAGGAATAGATTTGTTTTATCAAGAACAAAATTTATCTTCTCACATATGTGTCATTCTACACTGTCCACTTAGAAAAAGAATACAACTTTTAAAAGCAGACCTTCACTATTTTCAACATCATTCTGCAGCCATTACAATTCCAACTTTCTATAAAGAATGACAGGAAATCTGAATCTTTTTCACATTTAATTCTAGTGGCTATCACACATATAATTTTATTGTATGTAATATTTCTATCAAGTATGAATACTTGCTACATGTAAACTTAAAAGATGTAGAATTTGCATTATATATGCTGGTGTTACTTTCTACTGTGGGGTACTGGAATTAATTTTCATCCATAATTTTGCTGCCTTTTAATTGCATTCATAGCAAAGCAATTGCTCAGAACAAGTTTCACCTCTACCACTCATAAATTTTGTACATTTGCAGGAATATTATTGACTATGACAACTGCCCTCTAGTAGCCAGCAACAATTTTGAGTTAATGGTCTCTTGGAAAAGTGCATCAAAAATTGATTTGTATTTTGTAAAAAATCAAGGTCATTAAAAAATGAAAATAAATAAATCAGTCATAAATTTTTACTCGTGGTAATGAACTTGTATCGGACTTTGTAAGTCAAGTTTTGAAGTCACTAACAGATACAAAATATACGAATACAGTACATAGTTAAGTATGTCCTTAAATGTATTATCTATCACTCTGTAAAAATGTTAGCTGCTATGAATGGAATGTACATACACAACATTATGTCACATAATAAAATGAAATGTGTTGTATGCAAAACGTTTGCTGAATGAACAGCAAATTTATCATCAGTTGGAAAATATTCCTTCATATATAACAACTTTTTGCATTTGTTTTAGAACGAAATGATGTGTGTGCCACTAGCAAATGTTCCCAGTTACTATAAAAATAGATTGATTACCAAACTTAATGGGTTACAAAATGGTTCAAGTTGTTGTAGTTCCCCATGCCATTAGAAGTGCTTTGAAGTTTTGTTTATATCATAGTGCTATAGTGCACTCTTTATGCATGTAACAAGTTACTATAAAATGTTTCTGTTCCCATAAGATAAGTTTTAGTTACCTGATATATTACTGGAAGTACTGTGATGTAACATTACTGAACATGTAAATTATAAATATTATAGTTACAGAATCATGAATACAACTAAAAGAAATTTTCAGTTTTCCAACATCAAACACACAGTTTTTGAATGGGGCTGTTAAGTTGTATTAACTGGACTGCCTGATATGTTTGTCATTTGCACACATACATACAGTCATCAAAGAAGTTTCAGTAAATACATATTTGTTTTGTTAACACTTATCACATTACAAAATCTTCACAATACCTTGGTGTTATGTTAGCAGCCCAGGACAGGGCCTGGTGATTTTTAGGGAATGTTTCACTCAGACAGAGATAAATTTACTTTCCTATTATGAGGGGACAGAAAACACAGGAACTTTTCAAATAATTGTTGTGGTATGGCAGCAATTGATGAATTACAAGTACAATGCAGTATTTTACTATGGTGCAGCTGTAACAAATCACATCACTTCACATTACAGTTAACTAGAGTTGGCTTGAATGTGAAAGTTAACAATTAAGAAAAATGATTTTTTACTAACTAAAAAGTCTTTATTCAATACTTTGCATCAATATGAGAAGCATGAAAATTGGCTGTGTCAATAAGAATTACTGTAGAGCTTTTTAAGCTTAGTAATTTGTTACAGGCATAAAGAGACTCATTGTACATAAATTATTTACTGCCAGTTTCAATTTTAATTTTATGCCATTGTCAACTTAATGTCATTTTAACAACTATAAAAGGAGAAATTCTATAAAGAATTTTAATTCTGCTATTTTTTTGCTTGTTTTATGAACCCTTCTCATGAGTTTATGTATCTTGTCAGAAGCTTTGTCATAAAAACAAGCAGACTACATAACAGATCTTTTAAAACTACTGACATCACCATAAACATATAATCACATTCATGTTTCTTACAAAAAAGAATCACAGGCAGAAATAAGCTTTGCGAATATTCATTTTTCGCTTTCATTTTAAAACACTACAAAATAATGTCTATTTTTCTCTTAACATCAATGATATTGCTTGCTTTCATTTTGGTAACATCTGCTTTTTCTATGCTTTTGCCTTTTGTAAATCCTATTACATGAAGTCCCATCACAGTATTTACTGCCAATTTTCATCACACTCAATTGTTTGTGTAGACACTGACCTGCTTCATTTTTGTATTTCACAAAAGCAAATTGATACAGCTGTTTTCAGTGCATAGAGCATTAAATTGTCAGTATCTGCATTATAACTGGTTGTCTGGCCATCTAAACATTATCCTTTGGTTGTTTTCATTTGATGAAGAGTTCACCTTTCTTTTCACAGCACATACAAAGGTAATCCAAAAGCCTCACAAAACTGTCTGCACATCACATTTGACCTGGTACTTGAGCACACATTTAAACACACACACATATTCTGACACTTTTATTGTTTGCAGTTTATAGAAATCATAAAAAAGTTCTGTAAAAAATAAGCTAGCTTCATTTTCATAAACATATAATGGAATATACAGGGTAGTGAAATGGTTTTATAATTGAGCACGTTTTTCATAATTAGTGGTTTCTTTAATGATACATTCTGTCCTATGAAGGTCACACAGAATGATTTTAGGAAAACCGAATAGTCAGCTGTTAGTCGGCAACAAAATATCAGGTGTGTATCAACTTCACATGGTAAGTTTACTGCAAACATATAACAAAATTCAGTGATATTTGACACCATAGGCTCCTCTTAAAATCCCACCATGTCCATTAAAGTATAATGCATATCAGGCACAGGTAGCTGTCTTTTACAACAGGATTAGTAGCTAATTTTTATTGGCAAAACTATAAATTTATAATACAATACACTTTAACTATTTTCACTGCTTGTAAGAATATCTTTTGTTTTGTACACGAATTTCAGTTCATACATAACTGTACTTAGAAATGTCTGTTTGCACATGTTATGTGTGTGTGTGGTGTCACAAGGAAATTTTGTTTGAATTTATCACCTTAACATCATGTCCATGTTATGGGTTTGCTGTAACTATTGCTGAAAACATCCTAATGGATGGTAAAAAGGCGTATAGGAGCTTGTAGCAGAGGACATTGTGAACTGCTACCTTTAACATGATCTGCCACTTGAGGACAAGGATTTCTCACAGTATCTGGCACATATAACTCTGCTTCCTGCTGTCAGCTGCAAGCGTGATGAAACCTTAAACAAAAGGTAAGTTATGTACATTATAGAAAAAGTCATCTAAGAAAAACTAATTAATTATTGCCTATGGAAGTCTATGTATATGTAATACATCGACATAAAGCACACCATAAGTTTCAAACATCAATACAGAACTCAAAATTTAATGTAATGTATACGCTAAAATTATGGGTTGAGTAACACTGAAAATAACTGTTTATAATGTACCACAATGGTGTTGGGGAAGTTGGGATGAAAAATTTTATAGAGGACACTTGTGGTCTATTAATCCAGTAAATACCCTAAAATTGTTCTACAAAAGCCATTTAAGTTAAAAGCATGTGCCCCACATGAGGTTTCCAATATCCTCTTCCTATCCTAAACCACTGCATTAGTCAGCTATTTTGTTAATGTTATTACGCTTATTTGTGAGGATAATGAAATAGAAAAGAGACTTTCATAAATGTTACACAAACCAATCTAAATTGAAAACATACAAACACAGTGAATTGTTAGTAAAAAGGGCAGACAAACTGAACCTTATAATTGTTAATTGCATGTCGTCAAAATTCACAACATTTTGAGATAAAATTTACAAAGATGTCAGTTTTCATTTTTTAAGTTCAAAAACACAGGGATTTTAATATTCAAAGATTAATTTAGCCATAATCTCATGTGGCACACACAAGCTGAATCTTAGGTGGCTTTTGTAGACCGATTTGATGCTGTTTCCCAGCTTTATCACAAGTACCCTATACCAATTTGTTCATCTTTGCTTGTGGCCACATCACAGTGGTCATTGCAAACAGTTACCGTTTACACACTGTGTATATGTTATTTGTCCAATTCTCAAATACATCATTATCTGACTGAGTAATCTTAGTTTTCCCTTCTGGAATGTGACTTTTCTGATTTGTCACAAACTGTATTAAGGTTAGATGGTATCATATATTAGAGAAACCCACAATTTTGCCCTTTAGAAAGCATCAAACCTAATCATGTACTCTATGCAGCTTTTGTGTTCAGTAGTCAAAAGCAATGTGTTATCCTCAGTAGTTCCATGTCAAAACATTTTGTTTAGAAATTATTGTGAGAACAATAAATAAATTTTTAAGTGAACTTGTAGCAATAAATCAGGAATTTGGTAGATCCTGAGGGGAAACGTGACTTCACTGCTTTTAGTGAGAGAATACTTTAAGCTTGCAATGTGAAACATTTTATTTCATATGGTGGTGTAAATGACTCCCTAAACATTGGACTCTTCTTCTTGGTATTTGGAAACATTTTATGAATAACTAAATATCATACTATTAAAAAGTATTATCATGTTTTCCATTAATATTTTTAGTAGTGTTACTTTTCGTGCTAACAATAACCTATCCATATTGATAATAATTTGATTCTGAATTTAAATATTTAAATTTTTGACTAGGCTGAAGGAGTTACTAAATGCTAAAACAAATTTATAACATAAATTACAGGTATGTTTTATTCTTCAACATCACTTGAAGAAGAATGTCAAAAATAAATAACAATAAGGGAAATAATTTGTCAGACAATTTCATCAAGTTAAGTCAAGAAACAATATCAAAACTCTGCAAATATTAACACTAAAACTGGATATAAAATAAAATATTTTTCTGTATATATATATATATATATATATATATATATATATATATGGTTATAATAGAGGGAAACATTCCACGTAGGAAATATATATCTAAAAACAAAGATGATGTGACTTACCAAATGAAAGTGCTGGCAGGTCGACAGACACACAAACAAACACAAACATACACACAAAATTCAAGCTTTCGCAACAAACTGTTGCCTCATCAGGAAAGAGGGAAGGAGAGGGAAAGACGAAAGGATGTGGGTTTTAAGGGAGAGGGTAAGGAGTCATTCCAATCCCGGGAGCGGAAAGACTTACCTTAGGGGGAAAAAAGGTCGGGTATACACTCGCACACACACACATATCCATCCACACATATACAGACACATCCTTTCGTCTTTCCCTCTCCTTCCCTCTTTCCTGATGAGGCAACAGTTTGTTGCGAAAGCTTGAATTTTGTGTGTATGTTTGTGTTTGTTTGTGTGTCTGTCGACCTGCCAGCACTTTCATTTGGTAAGTCACATCATCTTTGTTTGTAGATATATATATATATATATATATATATATATATATATATATATATATATATATATATATATATATATATATATATATATAATGATAAGTCTTCCCGTAATGTTGTTACCAAAACTCTCAGAAAAGTATTCAACTGGTTTACTTAAAATTTTACACAATTCTCTAATGAACATTCTGATTAACATAGGCTATAAGTCCTTTATTAATTTTTTTTATTTTGATATACAAAGCAAAAATTGGAAAGTTCATGACCATTTATTTAAAAGGCTTACTCAATGCTCTAATGAACATTTTGTCAGATATGTGCCATATATTTTATTAATATATATAATGCATAAATGTATATGTAATCTATAAATGGAAAATGTTATTACCAAAAATCTCAGAAAGTTCTTGATTGATTTACTTACAATTTTTACATGATACTCTAATATACATTCAGATGGATGTAGGCTATACAAATTTTTACATGCCGATTTACAGGTTTTTCATGCTGTTCTCTGAAAGTGTATGGCTTAAATTTGTCTGTCACATCAGTTTCAACTATGATAGAAGGGCATGTATATATATATAAAATAGAGGGAAACATTCCACGTGGGAAAAAATATATATAAAAACAAAGATGAGGTGACTTACCAAACAAAAGCGCTGGCAGGTCGATAGACACACAAACAAACACAAACATACACACAAAATTCTAGCTTTCGCAACCAACGGTTGCCTCATCAGGAAAAAGGGAAGGAGAGGGAAAGACGAAAGGATGTGGGTTTTAAGGGAGAGGGTAAGGAGTCATTCCAATCCCGGGAGCGGAAATACTTACCCTAGGGGGAAAAAAGGACAGGTATACACTCTCACACACACACACATATCCATCCACACATACAGACACAAGCAGACGTATTTAAAGACAAAGAGTTTGGGCAGAGATGTCAGTCAAGGCGGAAGTGTAGAGGCAAAGAAGTTGTTGAAAGACAGGTGAGGTATGAGTGGCGGCAACTTGAAATTAGCGGAGATTGAGGCCTGGCGGATAACGAGAAGTTGCCGCCACTCATACCTCACCTGTCTTTCAACAACTTCTTTGCCTCTACACTTCCGCCTCGACTGACATCTCTGCCCAAACTCTTTGTCTTTAAATATGTCTGCTTGTGTCTGTATGTGTGGATGGATATGTGTGTGTGTGAGAGTGTATACCTGTCCTTTTTTCCCCCTAAGGTAAGTCTTTCCGCTCCCGGGATTGGAATGACTCCTTACCCTCTCCCTTAAAACCCACATCCTTTCGTCTTTCCCTCTCCTTCCCTCTTTCCTGATGAGGCAACCGTTGGTTGCGAAAGCTAGAATTTTGTGTGTATGTTTGTGTTTGTTTGTGTGTCTATCGACCTGCCAGCGCTTTCGTTCGGTAAGTCACCTCATCTTTGTTTTTTTATATATATATATATATATATATATATATATATATATATATATATATATATATATATATATATATATATATATATATCCAATTCCCATACATATTTAGTGACTGCAAACAAAGAACAGCCAGGTTCACCAGTATAGTATATTATCCGGGAACTGCAGAGGTTCCTGTTAACTCCAGAGAGGACTCAGATGGAGGTATGCCACTTGGTACTTGATACACAGCCTGTATTTTTATATGAAGGCAGAACTAGATTTAATGTCCAAGAATATAATGTGCCCCATGATATGTGGTACAATCCCTGTGGTTAGTGATGTTATAGGACACCTACTTAGGTTAACTTTTCCACTGAGACATGCAACAGGCAGTACCGATAAAAATGAAAATACAGTAATAGTTTGATGCATAATGCCACTGTAGTGCACACAGCATGGTATAGCGATTAGCAGTGTTGTATAGCATGTTGCAGGTCACCACATCAAACCTGATGACCAGAATTATTTGTTACTTAATATGTATGAGTTGTGGAAGGTCGTTGAAACACCTCATGTCTGTGTTTGTATATTTGGGAATATAGAACATATAAGAACCAGCATTATGGAATATTCAAAGTTTGTATAAATAACCTCACTCACCATCTGGGGGGTCAGTTCTGTTCTGGTGGTAAACTCGTGTCAGAACTAACATGCATTCAGTGATAAGCACTGTATTTCATTGATGACCTTTTTTTCAGATTTGGACTTCATTCTGGTTACAATGTGACTTTGTTTAGTGGTGATGTCAAGTACTGCAGAACATCTACATCACAGTGGCTCCAATTAGAGAATGTAACAGCCGTGGCCTACAGGGGCAATACAAGTAGTACATCATTCCCAAGGTCTGTATATTCAGAAGACTAATGGATTCGAAGCCAGTAGTAGGTCAGCTGGACATGAGACATCCATCATCATTATCTGGAGATATTAATAATTCAAGAGAAATTAATAATTCAAATAATAAGATTAAACTGTATGGGATATTGTCAATTGTACACAGGACAGCCAGTCACTGAACAAGATACCATTGCAGTTAAACTAAATGACAATGTTGTGATGAATAATTCACAAATAGTGACTGCTTTTAACGAACACTTTCTGGATGTAGCAGCAAAAATAGGATTAAATAGCTCAGCTGACCAGGCAAGATAATGTATTAAAAATACCATTCCACAGAACTTTAAAGAGTTAGAAGTGGCATCAATATCCTTCACTGAAATTAAATGAATTGTAAAAGTTCTAAAAAACAAAAGCTCGTGTGGTGTTGATGGAACTGCAAACAGAATTCTGAAAAGTAGTTCTAACTCAATGCCCTACATGCAATGCATCACTGGCTCAGGAAATTTTTCCTGTCAGATTAAAATATGCAATTATTAAACCCCTTTATAAGAAATCCAACAAGAAAGACTTAAATAATCATCTCTTTAAGTCCATTTCTGTACAAGATGCTTGAGGTACTTTGGCTGCTCAGTAAAAATTTTGAAATTAAAAACACCTTTAGCCATCCATATTTTGAATGTATTTATCTGACCAGTTTCATTGTTTTACTATGTCATCTTCAGGCACCCTGACCAACAAGTAGGAGGAATCGAACCTTGTATGAAGTCAAAATAGGGGCCATCCAAAAGTGGGTGAATGAATGGATCATGCTGTTGAAACTAGGAATCTATGGATACCAGTTGCTTAATGCTGGTCCCTATTTTGACTGCATATGAGGTTGGGTTACATCTATATGTTGGTTAGGGGGCCTGGTGATGGCTTAGTGAAATGCTGAAAATGGTTGCACAAATATAAATTCGAAGTATAGGTGGCTGAAGGTGTTTTAATTTTACATTTTAAACAGTTATAATCCAGTTTGCTTACTGAACACACTGTGCACCGAACACTCCTAACGATGGGCCTCTGCAGCTGATGACCCATGCATGTGCCGATGTTAACACCACAACATCAGCAACTATGACTGAAATGGGCACATGACTGTCAGCACTGGATGTTGGGGCAGTGGCAGAGCATTGCATTGGCTGATGAATCCTCATTTCTGCATCATGCCAATGGAAGGGCACAAATCCATTGTCTTCCAGGTGAATACCTCCTTGGCATCTGTATTGCAGGGTGGAGATTAGCTGATGGCAGCTCCATTATGCTATGGGGAACATTCACATAGGTGTCCTTGGTTCCAATGGAGCTCAGGGAAGGCACTATGATGGCCAAGGAGTATTGTACACTGATTGCAGACTGCATACACCCCTTCATCATGATCATGTTTCCCGACGGCAATGGCATTTTTCAACAAGGTAATGCGCCTTGTCACAAGGCTGGGAGTGTGATGGAGTGGTTTTAGGAACACAGTAGTGAGTTCAGATAGATATGATGGCCCCCCAACTCACCAGATCTGAACCCAACCGAACTCATCTGGGATGTGATTGAACATGGCATCAGAGGTCATTGCCCCCTCTCCACAATTTACAGGAATTTGGTGACGTGTGTGCAGATGTGTTGCAAACTGCATCAAGAGACTCACCAAGGCCTCACTGCTTCCATGCCATGACATATCATTGTTGTTATCCGTGTCAAAGGTGGACATACTGGCTATTAGGCGAATGGTCATAATGTTCTGGCTGATTGTATGTGAATGACGTTTGTCTTAAAATTTAACAGCAGAATGAGTACTTATTGTAGACAATAGTAGTGTTATAATAAATCAAATCAGAGATAAAGCAACAGGAGAGACTGTTACTGATTGGGCATAACAGGTCTAGCTGAAACCAAGTTAATTGTTAGATGTTTTTACCAACCACCCGTCTCCGCTGTGACAGTTCTAGAGACATTCAGAGAAATTCTATGGCCAGTTGTGCATAAATACCCAGATCATGCAGTACTAGCTGCAGGGGTGACTTTAACCTGCCGATTACAGACTGGGACGTGTATGGATTCACTGCAGGGGGTGCAGACAGACAGTCTTGTGGAGTACTTTTGAACACATTTTCCGAAAACTGTCTTCAGCAGCTCATTCATCCGCCCACAAGCAATGGAAATAACTTGGACATCATAGCTAACAAGAGACCAGATATTATTGATGGCTAGAGACCAGACATTATTGATGGCTTCCGTATAGACACAGGGATTATTGATCATGATGCCATCATAGTGACTATGGTTATGAAAGTTGATAAATCAGTCAAGAGGGCTAGGAGAGTGTTTCTGCTAGAAAGAGCAGATAAGCAGTTGTTAGTATCTCACTCGGACAGTGAACTGCAGTCATTTATTTCCAGAATGATGGACATAAAGGCATTGTGAGCAAAGTTCAAAAAGATTGTAAATTGTGCACAGAACAAGTAAAGGCCTAGTAAGTGGAATAAGGATGGAAAAGACCCACCAAAGTTTAATAACAAAATTCAGAAACTGCTGAGGAAACAAAGGCTGTAGTTATACTCTTGGCTCAAAAGAGGACATGCAAATGACGAAAGGCCAAGATTAGTAGAGAATTGTGTGTCTGTGAAAAGATCTGTGTATGAAGCATACAACAGCTACCATTATCATACCTTGGCTAAAGATCTGGCAGAGAAACTGAAAAATTTCTGGTCCTATATAAAATTTCTTTGTGGGTTTAAGGTTTTCATCAAATCACTCGCTGATCAATCTGGTTTGGCAGCAGAAGACAGAAAAATGAAGGCTGAAGTTTTAAATTCCACATTTCAGAAATTGTTCACATAGAAGAACTATACAAATGTACCACGATTTTACCATTGCACATAGTCCTGTATAGATGACATAGCAATAAGCATCTCTGATATAGAGAAGCAACTGAAAGAGTTGAAAATAAATAAGTTGTCAGGTCCGGATGGAATCCCAGTTCAGTTTTACAAAGAGTACTCTACGTCGTTGACCCCATACTTAGTTTGCATTTATCATGAATCTCTTCTCCAGCACAGAGTGCCTAGTGACTGGAAAAAAGTGCAGGTAACACCCATATATAAGAAGGTAAAAGAACGGACCCACAAAATTACACACGAATATCCTTAACATTGGTTTGCTGCAGAATTCTAGAGCATATTCTGAGTTAGAATACAATCAATTTACTAGAGGCTGAAAAGCTCATATCTACAAATCAGCATAGCTTTAGAAAGTATTGCTAATACAAAACCCAGCTTGCTCTACTCTCCCACGATATACTATGAACTATGCACAAAGAGCAACATGCAGATTCCATTTTTCTAAATTTATGAAAAGCAGGCAATATGGTACCGCACCGCAAACTGTTAATGAAGATACAAGCATAAGGAATAGATGCCCAGATATGTGACTGGCTCAAAGACTTCTTAAATAATAGAACTCAGTTTGTTGTCCTTGACAGCAAGTGTTCATCAGACAGAGGGGTAACATCAGGGGTGCCCCAGGGAAGTGGAATAGGATGGTTGCTATCTTCTATGTACATAAATGATCTGGCAGACAGGGTGGGCAGCAATCTGTGGTTGTTCACTGACGATGCTGTGGTGTGCAGAAAGGTGGTGAAGATCTGTGGATGTAGGTTGGTGGAAGATGATCTAGACAAAATTTCTACTTGGTGTGATGAATGGCAGCTGGCTCTAAATGTAGGAAAATCTAAGTTAATGCAGATAACTAGGAAAAACAAATCCATAATGTTCAGATACAGCATTAGTAGTGTCCTGCTTGACACAGTCACGTCGTTTAAATATCTGGGCATAACGTCGCGAATCGATATGAAATACAATGAGTATGCGAGAATTGTGGTAGGGAAGGCAAATGGTGGACTCTGGTTTATTGGGAGAATTTTAGGAAATTGTGGTTCATCTGTAAAGGAGACCACATATAGGACACTAGCGTGACCTATGCTTGAGTACTGCTCGTGGTGGGATACGCAACAGGTCAGGTTGAAAGAAGCCACTGAAACAGTTCGGAGGTGAGCTGCTAGATTTGTTATCAACAGGTACAATCAGCATGCAAGCGCTCCGGGACTCAAGTGGGAATCACTGGAGGGAAGAAGACATTCATTTTGAAGAACACTATTGAGAAAATTTATAGAACTGGCATTTGAAGCTGTCTGCAGACTAATACTACTGCCGCCAACATACATTTCATCTAGGGGCCATGAAGATGAGATATGAGAAATTAGGGCTCATATGGACACATATACACAGTCATTTTCCCTTGCTCTATAATATGTTAATAAATGTTAACACTAATTATGTATACATATCCTATAAACTGACTCATTTGGCATCAGTTTGACAGAAGAATTGTTGAAATGATCTTAGGAACATATAACTAACATCACAAGAATCCTACTCATTCCAAACACTGCAGACAATTATAGTCAACCTCAGGACAAAGCTCACCACTTTATCTTGAACAGTTTTGCTCCTCAACAATGCTTCAGCCATTCCTTACCCTTTATAGAGATATGAGCTGCTTGCCTATCTTCTGACTTTTGGAAAATTAAGAAAGGTGATCATCTATGAAAGTGAGGCCACCACAGATGAATATACTCCATGTATAATTGTTACTAAGATGATGGGAAATAGCATCCGTATTGCCGTTGGTGGACAACCCGCCGAGGCATTAATCGATGTGAGGAATGCTTACCACCACCAGCTAAAGATGAATATCTTCCCTAATATGGAAGTGATTGCACTGAAGGTTGTCAATGGCAACATGTCCAGATGGCAAGAACTTGTATTGCAAGAATAACTACCAATGGCAGAACACAGCTTTTCAGTTTTTTCATTTTAACTTAGTATAGCCATGATCTTATATTCAGATGGCACTTCTAGGCACCAAAAGCAGTCGTAGCGTGTGGAACACCAGAGCTGCAGACTGACAAAGCTGTTCCAACAAGCACATATAACAGAGATCACTCTGGATGGTTGTTTACTACTGAAGACATTGTTATTCTATCATCAGATGGGATGCTCAGTTAAAATGAGAAGCTTTTGTTGATTGCAAATAGATACTCAGGCTCACAAAAGAAATCTACATGACTGTGATGGTAATAAGCATTGTAGGTGGCCATGGATAACTTTGGATCAGTAACTGTCATGAGCAGCCACAAGTCATTCCTAAAGGCATGTGTGTAGGAACAGCCAAACCAGTACAGAGAGGACAGCTTAAGGTCATCGAAGAAGATAATGCAGGGGAGGGAACTACTATCAAACTGCCAACAGTTTTGTGTGAATTTTCAGATGCTTTCAAAAGCAGTATGGAGAAAAACCAGACAGAGTGGCCCATTTCACTGTGTCAACACTGGGAATCATCCACCAATTACCCAGCCCTCAAATAGTGTGTTGCAAGCTGAATGACAGATAATGCAGAAGGAATCAGAGATGATGTTGCTAGAGGTCATCACTGAACATTCAGAGTGTCCTAGGCTCTTTCGTATTGTCCTTTAGAAGAAGAAGAAGAATAATAAGAAGAAGAAGAATAAGAAGGATGGCACTTGATATTTGTGTGCTGGCTAATAACAACTGAAAAAGTCACTAAGATGTCTGTTCATTGCCAAGTACTGATGACACCCTAGACTGCTGAGAACATCAAATTATTTCTCATCTATGGTGGATATGCAGTGAGGCTACTGGCAAATAGAAGTCGACGAGGCTGATGAGGAAAGACTGCTTCAAAGCTCTTGACAGCCTCTGTGAGTTTCAAGTTACACTGTTTGGACTGTGTAATGCTATGGCCACGTCCAAAAATGTTATGAACAACCTGTTTCAACACTTTAAATGGACAATTTGTCTCTGCTATCTGGATAACACTGTCTTATAAAATGGCATTTGAACAACATTCAGACTGGCTGAAAACTGTGCTGGGTAGCATTCAGAATGCAGGCCTCCACCTGAATGTGACACAGTGCCTCTGTACCACACAAGAAATAAAAATATTGGTGCATCTAGTACATGATGATGCTGTAAGACCCAATCCAGAGCAAATAAGAGCAGTCACAGATTTTTTTCACTCTCCAGCACATCTATGTCTATGCTTTGTGAACCACTGTGAATGGCACAGCAGAGTGTAAGTTCCATGTACAAGTTATTGAGGTTTCCTCCTCATTCCCTTCTTGTATGGAGTATGGGAACAATGACTGTTTAAAATCTGTGCATGCTATAATTAATTTAACCCTGTCCTCATGATCCCTATGGGAGCAATATGTAGGTATTTTTAGTATGTTCCTAAAGTTATCATTTAACCCTTTCAGACCCACTAGTTGCAATTGTGAACATTAGATTTTACTTTGTCTTAGGTGGAACAGAAATATTTTTCCCCACTGGAAACCTAATGTACACATTTGTGAGTGTTCAGTCTTTCTATTGGGTACAGATAAAGGTATTGCCAATTGTGCAGTGGCAGTGACTCGTGACCACCAGAATGCATGGAAGTGGTTCATTAGTTACATGCCACTGTAAAAATGATTATTATTATTATTAAATTGTAACTATTTATTACAAGAGTGAATGAAAATTTAGTCTGTCCAAACTCAGAGTAAATAAAAGCAATTACAGATGTTTTGACTTTTCGGCTCATCTACAGTTTACAGTGAATAATTAAAAATTAGTTATTTTAGACCATAAAAAGAAGCCAAATTTACAAAATATATTCTGAAAACTGGGAGATATTTTTGTATAAGTCTTGCATCTAAAATCATTAAAAAATCAACATAAAAGCATTACAGCATAAATAAATTTTCCTTCTCCAGAAAAAATTCATGTCTGCAATGTTCCCAACACACTTCCCTGCAGCATATTCGAAGTTATTTCTACATGTGTTGATGACTATGCATCCAAGATAACTTCCCCACACAATTGTCCTTTTGATAATAGGTTAGATGTGGAAATGATTCAAATCTTTTTTTTTTTTTTTTTTTTTTTTTTGGAAATAAAGAAATACTGCATCTACCAGACTGCATTAAACCAAAGTTTTGCGAGTTGGATTTCATATGATCAGTGTTTATTGAGTCCATACTGGCTGGAATGGTGAAAGTCATTCTGTTGAAGATGCCTCATTATGTTTGAGCTCAGAATATGTTCTAAGATTCTACAACAAATCATTGTCAAGACTATTGGGTTGTAACTGTGTGGATCTCTTCTACTATCCTTCTTGTAAATGGGTGTGACCTATATTTCCTTCCAACTAGCATGAACAGTTTTTTGTTCAGGGAATCTATGATACATTATTGTTTGAAGAGGGGCTAATTCAGCCACAGATTCAGTGTATAATTTGATGGAATTCCATTGGACATTGTTCAATTTAAATGATTTCAGCTGTTTCTCTAGGCCACTGGCACTAACGCCTATTTCATTCACCTTTTCAGTGGTATGAGGTGTAAATTGCGGTAATTCTCTTGGATTTTCATTTGTAAAGGAACATTTGAATACAGAGGTAAGCATTTCTCCTATTGTTCTGCTACCGTAGATTTCAGTTCCTGTCTCACCCATGAGTGACTGGATGCAGTAACAACCTTTACATATGACTAGAATTTCTTCAGGCTTCGTGAAATATCATTTGGGAGTATTCTGCTACAATAGTCATTGAACAATTCATGCATTGCCCTCCTCACAGCCAAACATGTTTAATTTAGCATTTCTCTATCTGTTGTCCTAGACTTTGCTTTCCACCTATTATGCAGTTGTCTCTGTTCTTTAGAAGTTTCTTTATTGTGATTGTGTACCATATGAGGGTTCCTCACATTATGAACTGTTCTAGAAAGAAGTTTTCTTGGAATGTGCGTGTACTATCAGCAATTCATTAAAGACTTTTGTGTCAGATGAGGCTCTTCCATGGAGTTGTAGAATATGTAGTCAAGAATAGAAAACCATGGAACATGGAAAAAAGATTTGTACCCCTCAGGGAGAATTAGAAATGGCGTATTTTGAATTAGATATGTCAAAGGGGGTAAGAGACAATGGGAGCTGGGAGAAAGTGACAATTAATAGATAAAAAGGAGAAAACCTCAGAAATCACATTTCAAATTCCAGTTAGCAAACAGTTTTAATTGTTATCTGAAACAGAAGAGCCTCAACCAGTTTTGAGGTAACTACAGTGAAGCAGACTTGTACAAATGACTTTAAGGCCAGGTCAGAAGAAAAGTCATGTAGAAGGAAAAGAGTCTCGTCACTGTAATGGGAGAGGTGTGGGCCAGATGCTATAGGAAAAGGCTGGTGTAGAATGCTAGGTGACAAGCATTGTGGAACCTAGTGCCAAGCTCTGACAGAGAGCATGAGAGCTTTGTGCAGAGATTTTGATGCAAAGGATCAGATACTTATAGTAGGGTGAGGAGGAAACAGCCTGGCTAGCAACTTAGAAAACAGCATTAAAGGTGACCTGGAAGTTATAGTCCTGAGTTAATCTGTCTGTTATACATATTAACAAAGAACTAAGTTGGCTGCTTTTGACTGAAACAAAGTCTCATATACCTGTTTTGGTTGTTGCTCCAATTGGAAGATGGGAATACACAAATTGTGGCCTGCACCTCAATAGGAGGGAGAAGCAAAGATTAGCTGAACATCTTGCAGAAAGTGTATTGGGGGGGGGGGAGGGGGGGGGGGCACAAGCACATGAGACAAAATCACTGTGATTACTAGAGTCAAAGGAGCACAATTTTCATGTTTGAGTCAGGAGATGTATTAATGAGGACAACATTAGGATTTTTAATTCCTTGTTAAAAAATACAAGTTGGGATCTAGATAAACATGATAGTACAGACATTAAGTTTGAGTCATTTCTAGCTGATTACAAACATAACTTTGAAATTGCTTTTCCCCTTAAGAAAATGAAAGTAAAAGGCAAAATTAACACGTGGATAACACAGGGCATAAGAAAATCTGGAGAGCAACTCAGAATGTTAAGTAAATCAGCAAGGCAAAATCCTGCTTTGAAACAACGTGTTAAGTGTTATAGGAAATTATACAAGAAAGTAATCACTGCAGCAAAAAAGTTAAATAATGATTCATATATCAGTAGAAATAATGGCAACAAAAAAATGAAATCAGTTTGGAAAGTGATCAATAGTAACTTAGGAAGAAGCAAAGTAAGAAACAACATTGTTATTAAAACTGAGGACAAAACTATAAATGATCCATTACAAATTGCCAATATATTCAACTGTCATTTTACAAGTGTAGTTCAAAACCTCATACAAACCCAAAGTAGTACAGACATCAGTCATAACATCACATTGAATTCCGAAACTATGTTTTTGTATCCTGTAACAGTACATGAGGTAGAGAATGCCATCAGCAAACTAAAAAATAAATTATCCTGTGGCACCGATGGCATTCCAGACAAAATCATTAAACACAGCAGATATATTTCTCCTCTTCTTGTAGATATAATTAATGCATCTTTCAGTACTGGCACTTTCCCTAGAAAGCTGAAACAATCAATTATAAAACCATTATACAAAAATGGGGATCATTATGATGTAAAAAACTACAGGCCTTTATCAATGTTATCCTGTTTTTCAAAAATTATAGAAAGAGTAATGTGTGGAAGACTCTCTACTTTCCTAAAAAAAAGTGGAATATTGGTCGATGAACAAAATGGCTTTCGAAAAAATAGATCAACAGAAACAGCTATATACAACTTTCTAAAACTTGTCCTAAATTCCATTGATAATAATGAAGTAAATTGTGGGGTCTTCTTAGATTTATCAAAGGCTTTTGACGTTATTGATCATAAACTACTGCTCGAAAAACTTAGTTGCTATGGACTCCGTGGTACTGCTCATGCATGGTTTAAGTCATATTTATCTGGCAGATCCCAGAAAGTAGAAATAGTTCATGTTGGAAAGTCATACTTTTCTGGTTATAAGGAAGTTAGTTATGGGGTGCCCCAAGGATCGGTGTTGGGACCCCTGTTGTTCTTGATCTTTATAAATGACTTGCCACACTATTTAACACAAGCTGATTGTGTACTTTTTGCTGATGATACAAGTCTCTTTATTAAAGCTCAGAATGAGACTGACCTTAACAGCAAAATTGAAACAACAGCAGTTGAAGCAAGTAAATGGTTCAGGGACAACAGTTTATTTGTGAATGAGGGGAAAACATTATGGATGAATTACAGACATGTTTCAAATAATATGAAGCCCAATATAACTGTGAAGCTAGGCCAACAGAATATACTACAAACGCCAAATACAAAATTCTTAGGAATTTGGTTAGATGAGCATCTAAAATAGGACAAGCATATAGATGTGCTCAATAAAAAGTTAAGTAAATGTTGCTATGTATTTAGAATGCTCAAAAATTGCTGCAGTGATCAAACAGTATTGTGTACATATTATGCATTTATGCATAGTCTTTTGCGATATGGTGTCATATTTTGGGGCAATTCAAGTCAGGCAAAACACTCCTTTATTATTCAAAAACGAGCGATAAGAATCATAAAAGGAGCTGCACCTAGAGATCCATGTAGGGAAATTTTCAAGGAATATAAAATCATGACTCTTCCATCCATTTACATCTATGAAAGTATATGCTTTCTGAAGTCTCACCCCCAGTTTTCTTCTTTAAACAGTGAGTTCCATGACTATACAACAAGACAGAGTAATGAATTTCACAGAGAAGTGCATAAGAAAGCCCAATACAACAAGAGTGCAATATACCACCCAAAAATTCTCTATAGTGCTCTTCCTTTAAAAATAAAAAGGATTCAGCAGCTGAGCAGTTTTAAAAGTGAACTCAAAAGAATGTTAATCAGTAATAGTTTTTACAGTGTTAGTGAATATATGAATTCTTCAGAAAGATAGCGTGCCTTCACCTATCTTATAAGTTACTCATATACAAACTTGTGTCGTGGGGTAGACTCTTTTATGTACACACAAAAATTAATTAATCTGTCAATATAGAGTGTTATAATCATTGTTTCTTGTTGCTGTCCATTATACACAGAATATATGTAACCTATTTGTGTCCTATATTGTTACAAATTTGTATCATGTAAGCTATAATTGTTTTGCCCATATATTTAATTCAGATTATTCACTGATAGTTTTTACATAATATGTTGTTATTCATATTTTTTGTGTATGTAACATATGACAAATCCCATATCATTGTACATGATAAAACGGGTGCTCAATAAACTGAAACTGAAACTGAGGTTACAGATACAGTATTGAAAGAAATTTAAGAACAGGACACTTGTGAGTTGTTACTGCAGAATACTTCTGTGATAATTATAACAGTTACAGATCCCCTACAGAAACTTACAGCTACTTATGAGAAATCTGGATGCAGTTTTGAGCTGCCCGTCAGACAAGAAGAAGCAGTTAGTTGTTTGTGGAGATTTCAATATAGATTTCTTAAAAGATGCAGGCAGGAAAAATGAACGAGAATTATTATTTGGATGTTTCTATGTGATTTTAGTAGTCAGTTTTCCAACTTGTGTGTAGCAAGACAGTAGGACACAGATTGATAATATTTTTACAGACAGAGCAGAGGCTGAAACAATTAATGTGTATCGAATTGTTAACGTATAATTTGATCATGAGTCCAATTAACAGCTATAAACAATATGGCACATTACAGACCTAAGGCAGGTTCATACAAAGCAGAGGGGCTTATTAACAAGAACAGGATACAAAGTTTTAAGAATAAGTTAAAGGAGGTGGTATGGGCTGAGGTGTACATACTGTAGAAGGAGATGCTAATGTCAAATTCAATTTATTTCAAAGTAAATCAGTATCAATATTTGAAAGTTGATCTACTAAAAGTTTACCAGAAAATCTGTTTAAAATAAGTAAGCTGTGAATAACAAAGGGAATTAAAATCTCATGTAAGAGGGCGAGGGTAATTTATATGCAGGACAGAATAACCCAAGGTTCAATATTACTTGCATGCCACAAAAAGTATTTTAATATGGTACTGGAAATTAAAAACAAAGCTAGTAAGGTTAAAACTGCATTGGTATTGTCAAATGGAAGACAGGACAGCCAGTCAGTGTACAACACATAATAATAACATAACTAAATGACAATGTGGTAACTGATAATCCACAAGTTCTGAGTACTTTTGCCAATCATTTTCTAAATGCAACAGCAAAATTAGGACCAAATAGTTCAGCTGAAGAAGCAATTGAATACATTAAAGTATATTAAGTAGCACCAACATCCTTATTAATAAAATTATAAAATTTCTAAAAAAACCTAATCTTATGTTGTGTTGCTGGAATTGCTGTTAGAATTATGAAAAATTGTTCTAGCTTAATAAATAACGTTGTTAGTGATGTATGTAATGCATCACTGGCACAGAGAACTTTTCCAGACAGTTTAAAATATGCCGTTGTTAAACTTCTTCTTAAGAAAGATGACAGGACAAAATTACGCAATTATCATCCAGTTTCCTTGCTGACCTCTTTTAACAAAATATTCGAAAAAGTAATGTACTTGAGAGTAGTCTTACACTTAAGTAGAAACAATATACTTATCATATTACAGTTTGGATTCTGGAAGGTTTGAAGCATTGCTCAACTGAGAATGCTATTTATACATTCACACATCAAATAGTGCAATCCATAAATAATAAAATATCACCATATGGCATTTTTTGTGATTTTTCAAGGCATTTATTGTCTAGATCATGTTACTCTCTTAGAAAAACATACTTAAGTTTTGTGGAATTGATGGCTTTACGCACAGCTGGTTTGAGCCACACTTAACAAACAGAGAGCGAAATGTTGTGCTGAATAATTCAAACAGTGTTGGAAGGGTAAAAAAATTTTGTGACTGGGAAGAAATCCATAAGGGTATCCTACTTTGTTCAACTTTTGATCCACTCCTATTCCTTATATATCCGATAGATCTTCCACTTAAGATTCAACAAGCAGAATTGGTACTTTTAGCAGACAGTGCTAGTGTTACAATAAATCCCATTAGAAATAAAGCAGTAGAAGAGATGGTAAATGATATTTTACATAAAATTATTAAGTGGTTCTCAGAAAACGGATTACCAAAATTTTGAAGAAACACACTATATTCATTTCTGTACAGCAAATAGTCATACCAACAGCTGATGTAGCACATCAGTAAATGGAGTGGAATTCTCAAAATATCTGGGTATATATAATGATGAAATATTCAACTAGAAAAGCATAGTACTGAGCTTCTCAAACAGTTAAGTTCAGCTTCTTTTACTCTTCATATAAGAGCTAATCATGGAAACAAACAAATTAACCTCCTGACATATTTTCCGCATTACCACTCAATACTGCCTTATGGAGTAATTTTCTGTGAGAACTCACCACTTAGAAAGAAAGTATTTATTGCACAAAAGTGAGCACTGTTTACCCACAGATGTCGTGTAAGTAGCATTTAAATGTGCTAGGACTGTGGCTGTTGCATCACAGTACATATATTCGTTAATGCAATTCATCATAAATAATCCATCACAATTTAAGAAGAAAACTGATGTTCATAAAGCAATGCAGGGAAAGGTGATCTTTATTAATCATTATTAAAACTGTCAATGGGTCAGAAAGGAGTTCAGTATGCAGCAAAAGAAATCTTCAAGCTTTGCTCCGTAACACAAAATGTCTGACAAATAGCAAAATAAATTTTAAAACTAACCTCAAATCATTTCTCCTGGACAACTCATTTTACTCCATTGATGAATTTTTATTTAAAAACTGGTAGGCTATAAAGATAAACCACGTAGCTTTTAAGTGTAACTGGATGTGTAGGACTAATGTTAACACCAATACATAGCCTGTAGACTGATTCATTCCACATCATTTCCACAAAAGAACTGTTCAGATGATCTGTGGAACTAACTAACTGTACCAAGGTGGATCCTTTGTGAGAACTACTGCAAGGAGACACCAAATTTTCCTGGAATCAAGTGCTGTCATTACTTTTGTATACAACATAGCGAAGCAAGACACTATGGGCTTCACACCATTTTTTCTGCTCCATGGTTGTAGGGTCTATTCCCATTTCAACCAGATGATACTCAGGGTAACTTCCTTATTATCAGGAATGAAAAGCCAAACAGCTGGCTCACAAATGCACCCTTGACATCCAGGAGATACATCGAGAGTGCTATTCTGCTTGTGAGATACAGCCTTGGTGACTTAGTATGTATTTTTATGTCTGCAGCGAAAATGGGAGTACTGGAAAAATGATCAAAGTGTTACTTTGGGCTGTATTGTATCCTTTGTCATATGTCACATTTGGATTTGAGGATTATGATACTTCATTAAGAAGATAAAAGTGCAGGGATGTTGTCCATGTTTTCTATATGCAGCCCCAATACAGTCTAGAGGTGCAGACTGATGATCAAGATTCAAGGAAACTGAAAAATCACTTGATTACCATGAAGTTTTGACAGGCTACCTTTGATGCTCATCATGGGCAGAGGATGTAACAACACAAACAGAATGCAGGATCCAACAGCACCACCATAAAGAGGACCACTGACAAGATCTAGATCCACAATGCTGTAGTCTGCTCCAGTGGGAACTTCTGAAACAGTTGGTCATAGTTTTCCAAGAGAGGAAACACTGCCACAAGCTGTGGTGCAATCAGTGTGGTGTAGTGGTTAGTGTTGCTTGCTGGCATTCATATCTGTCACCTTGCAATTATTCATTATTTAGTATTTGTTACTTCTGGAAGGTTCATGAAATATCTTATGTTTGTAGTGTTTGTATATTCTGAAATGCAAGATGCATGTATAAATACTCTCTTAAGCTGGTGGCTTGTGTAAATTGTGAGTATGATATTCCTGATACTAAACAAATAAATTGCAAGAAAAAATGCCTAAAGTGCAAACAGTTCAGTGTTTACAGTGAAAATATATGCTTGGTGTGTCATATTACAATAAAACCCAACCAAATAAAAGCTAAGGACTAGAAAAAATGATAAAGAAATTGCCTGCATACAAACCATATCCCACAACAGAGATATGGACATATCTCTCAAGTGTGGATATTGTCACTGTAAAATGCAAGCTCATAAAGGTATGATATGTGCTAAATGCAGAACAATGTTTCATTTTCAG
This sequence comes from Schistocerca serialis cubense, assembly GCF_023864345.2. Lineage (NCBI taxonomy): Eukaryota > Metazoa > Arthropoda > Insecta > Orthoptera > Acrididae > Schistocerca > Schistocerca serialis. The sequence continues at coordinate 431,713,623 of NC_064641.1, read as the reverse complement.
TGTGTAAATGCAACTTCAAAATAGAAAATATGGTCGTGTGCAAAATTTGACCTAAATGAATTGAACATTAAACTTAAAAAGGATTGTAAGAACCAAATTATTATGGTACTAATAAAGGAAACATATTTTAAACTATAAGTGCGATAACTTTACAGATATTAGATCATAAAATTAGAGCATAATGTGTATTGAAAAATGAGTAGGTCCTACCTCCTGAATTTCAACTCACAAAATTCCATCTTGTTGCAAATGGTGCAAGAAAACTGTGAAAATTGGTGTCAAGTGCACCAAGTGTTGAGTATTATTTCACTTTTGATGTGGAAAAGTGAACCCATTCTTGGTAATACACATGAAATTGTTGATGAACAGGACATATGAAGAATGTAGGACAAAAGCCAATACTGCGCATTAACACGATGTTTATTGTACTGATTCTACAACAGAAATAGGCAAGATAACCAACAGGAAGCCATCCAGTTCTACAAAGCAATCATATTCTCAAAAAAACAGCACAGGGTGGTTTATGCCTCAACCATCTCGCAAGAAAACAAACAGCACAAATGTGAATAGTTGCTCTGACAGTAATTTTTGTATAATGCCTAAAAATGAGAATAGATATTCTGCTCTGACCCATGAAACCTACATTAGCAATCACCAAGTGTCAGCACGAAGAGGACATGCTCCAAATAAAACTGTAATAAAATGCTTTCATCACCCTGACACCTAGGTTAAACATTCACTCAGATAGTTTCAAAAGAGGGCTAGCTATAGAAATGAAAACGGATGATGCAGCAGACATGTTGAAAATTGGTGGTTGGTTGGTTGATTTGAGGGAAGGGACCAAACAGCGAGGTCATTGGTCCCAACAGATTAGGGAAGGATGGGGAAGTAAATTGGCCATGCCCTTTCAGAAGAACCATCCTGGCATTTACCTGAAGTAATTTAGGGAAACCATGGTAAACCTAAATTAGGATGGCCAGATGAGGGTTTGAACTGTCACCCTCCCAAATATGAGTCCAGTGTGCTAGCCACTGTGCCACTCTCCTTGATTCCAAAATTGAGGAAGCAGTGACACCTAATGCAAGACTCAGCGAAGTTGTCAACAGTGTTGAAGAAGAGTGCAAGAAATTTCACCAAAACACGATGCAGCAATTATAGGAGGCATGGATGATATATATTTTAATGAAACTATCATTTAAATCAACATCTACATCAGGAATAACAGCTTTGAAAGAGTCACTGGGTAAGCTAACACATACTAAAATACCTCACCAGTATGATCTAATAGACCAATCATGAGTGAATAATGAAATAAAAAGACCAAAGAAGATCCATGATTCAATATGAACATTTCAAACATGTAACAGTGATTGACCTTAACGATATTTTGGTCTGCAGCCACACCACTACTGTGCCCCTCTGCAAATCTTGTCATCATAATAGAACTTGCCATACAAGACATGTTCAGCACCTAAATGCCATAGTAAAATTACCTGTAAGGGGGAAAAAAGTATTTGAGGCTTTAAAGAAGCAGTTTAAAATGTGCAATTAAAACAACACATAGGCTTCAGTTTAAAGGGTCAGTACAGGGAAAGTCCCAGCAGTGACCAAGCCTGATACGTGTTGAATTTGGTCACAACAAATTGCAGTGAGCAGTATAGGAAAGGGCAGTAGAAGAAGTATTCTCCCCAAAGTACCAAAAATGATTTAGTGTTGTTACATGTTAATGTACAATCCATAAGAAGTAAGCTTAATGAACTACAGTACTGGTCACATAAAATTATCTGCAGTACCTTATGCACTAATGAGAACTGGCTGCAAAACTTAGAAACAGACTTATGTGTACCATATGGCTACATATTAGGCACAAATTATTTTAGAACAAGTACTGCACATGGTGGAGCAGCAATTTATTTATACAAAAATCTAAATTTGCAGAATTCAGTATTACACCTAAGCAGGTACTGCATTGAATGTGCTTTTGAAGCAGCAGTTGTAATATTTCACCACAAAAAATTAGCATTGCTTCTGTGCATTGTATACCAACTTCTTATGAGGAAGTTCTTACAGGTAAACTGAATACATTAATCAAACTGTTCACCAGACACAAAAATCACAAAATTTTATTGCAAAAGACTGTAACCTAGATATAAGAGAAAGCAGAAAAATGTAAATAACATGATTAACAGTCTAAAAGTGCTTAACTGCTGTGGTATAACGGAGAAACCTATTAGATTAGATGCTTGCCATGACAATGTAATTAGTAGTGTAAATAGGGATCAACTAGAGTATGGTGTGATTAAAATAGAGTTTTCTGATCATAATGGGATATGGGTCAGAATGTTGTTGTTGTTGTTGTTGTGGTCTCCAGTCCTGAGACTGATTTGATGCAGCTCTCCATGCTACTCTATCCTGTGCAACCTTCTTCATCTCACAGTATCTACTGCAACATACATCATTCTGAATCTGCTTAGTGTATTCATCTCTTGGTCTCCCTCCATGATTTTTACCCTCCACGCTGCCCTCCAATGCTAAATTTGTGATCCCTTGATGCCTCAGAAAAAGGTCTACCAACCGGTCCCTTCTTCTTGTCAAGTTGTGCCACAAACTCCTCTTCTCCCCTATTCTATTCAACACCTCCTCATTAGTTCCGTGATCTACCCATCTAATCTTCAGCATTCTTCTGTAGCACCACGTTTCGAAAGCTTCTATTCTCTTCTTGTCCAAACTATTTATTGTCCATGTTTCATTTCCATACAAGGCTACACTCCATACAAATACTTTCAGAAACGACTTCCTGACACTTAAATCTATACTCGATGTTAACAAATTCCTTTTCTTCAGAAACGCTTTCCTTGCCATTGCCAGTCTACATTTTATATCCTCTCTACTTTGACCATCATCAGTTATTTTGCTCCCCAAATAGCAAAACACCTTTACTACTTTAAGTGTCTCATTTCCTAATCTAATTCCTTCAGCATCACCCGACTTAATTCGACTACATTCCATTATCTTCATTTTGCTTTTGTCGATGTTCATCTTATATCCTCCTTTCAAGACAGTGTCCATTCTGTTCAACTGCTCTTCCAAGTCCTTTGCTGTCTCTGACAGAATTACAATGTCATCGGCGAACCTCAAAGTTTTTATTTCTTCTCCATGGATTTTTAATTCGTACTCTGAATTTTTCTTTTGTTTCCTTTACTGCTTGCTAAATATACAGATTGAATAACATCGGGGAGAGGTTACAACCCTGTCTCACTCCCTTCCCCACAACTGCTTCCCTTTCATGCCCCTTGACTCTTATAACTGCCGTCTGGTTACTGTACAAATTGTAAATAGCCTTTCACTCCCTGTATTTTATCCCTGCCACCTTCAGAATTTGAAAGAGAGTATTCCAGTCAACATTGTCAAAAGCGTTCTCTAAGTCTACAAATGCTAGAAATGTAGGTTTGCCTTTCCTTAATCTTCATTCTAAGATAAGGTGTAAGGCCAGCCGGCCGCTGTGGCCATGCAGTTCTAGGCGCTACAGTCCAGAGCCGCGCAACTGCTACGGTCGCAGGTTCGAATCCTGCCTCGGGCATGGATGTGCGTGATGTCCTTAGGTTAGTTAGGTTTAAGTAATTTTAAGTTCTAGGGGACTGATGACCTCAGATGTCAAGTCCCATAGTGCTCAGAGCCATTTGAACCATTTTTTTGTAAGGTCAGTATTGCTTCACGTGTTCCAACATTTTTATGGAATCCAAACTGATCTTCCCCGAGGTTGGCTTCTACCAGTTTTTCCATTCATCTGTAAAGAATTTGCATTAGTACTTTGCAGCTGTAACTTATTAAACTGATAGTTCGGTAATTTTCACATCTGTCAACACCTGCCTTCTTTGGGATTGGAATTATTATATTCTTCTTGAAGTCTGAGGGTATTTCGCCTGTCTCATACATCTTGCTCACTTGTCATGACTGGCTCTCCCAAGGCCGTCAGTGGTTCTAATGGAATGTTGTCTACTCCCGGGGCCGTGTTTCGACTCAGGTCTTTCAGTGCTCTGTCAAACTCTTCATGCAGTATCATATCTCCTGTTTCATCTTCATCTACATCCTCTTCCATTTCCATAATGTAGTGCTTAAGTACATTGCCCTTGTATAGACCCTCTATATACTCCTTCCACATTTCTGCTTTCCCTTCTTTGCTTAGAACTGGGTTTTCATCTGAGCTCTTGATATTCATACAAGTGGTTCTCTTTTCTCCAAAGGTCTCTTTAATTTTTCTGTAGGCAGTACTTATCTTACCCCTAGTGAGATAAGCCTCTACATCCTCACATTTGTCCTCTAGCCATCCCTGCTTAGCCACTTTGCACTTCCTGTTGATCTCATTTTTGAGACGTTTGCATTCCTTTTTACCTGCTTCATTTACTGCATTTTTATATTTTCTCCTTTCATCAATTAAATTCAATATTTGTTCTGTTACCCAAGGATTTCTACCAGCCCTCATCTTTTTACCTACTTGATCCTCTGCTGCCTTCACTACTTCATCCCTCAGAGCTACCCATTCTTCTTCTACTATACTTCTTTCCCCCATTCCTGTCAATTGTTCCCTTGTGCTCTCCCTGAAACTCTGTACAACCTCTGGTATAGTCAGTTTATCCAGGTCCCATCTCCTCAAATTCCCACCTTTTTGCAGTTTCTTCAGTTTTAATCTACAGTTCATAACCAATAGATTGTGGTCAGAGTCCACATCTGCCCCTGGAAATGTCTTACAATTTAAAACCTGGTTACTAAATCTCAGTCTTACCATTATATAATCTATCTGATACCTTTTAGTATCTCCAGGGTCAGAATAGGCAGTGTGAAACCTGAGAGTGCTAAACAGTTAGCTACATACAGAATATTAACTGAAAGCAGTATTGAGCAATTGAAACAGGAACTGAAGGTAACAGATTGGATGAATATACTGCATAATATAAAAGTTCTTGATGAATGTTTCCCTATGTTTTTACCAGTAGCTAAAAATGCAATAGACAAGCAGTGCCTACTTGTCACAAAAATATGCACCCCTAGCAACAGACGGTAATCTCAGCACTCTAACAATTGGTACACTCCATAGCTCAAGCAAATAAGGAAATTGATACTTATGCACAAAAATTTGAGTGGTAAAAGTGAGGAAATCAAGCAGCACTATATGATCCTCAAGAAGTTATACAAATATGAAATAAAAGTAAAGTAAATGATGAATATATCATAGGCTCAAGAAACACTTATCAAGCAGCTTAGAACATTATAAAAATGTGAGATCAATAGGGGCAAAGGGCAAACCACAGTCCCAATAGACTGCAATACTTTAATGAGTACTTTATCAACTGTACCAGCTCCCATTCTTCATTTACTACAAATAATTCTAACAATTGTTCAGCTGCTGTGTCTCTGTTTAAGCAATAAAAACCGGCAAACAAAAAATTCTCTCGGTTAAAAATCTCCCTAAGTAACACAACTAAATCTATAAATAAACTTAAAAACTCATAAACAGAGGATTATTACTGAGTTAGTAACAATATTATTAAATACATAACCTTCGCAATCATGATGCCACGAACTTAAATGGTGAGTAATGTTCTCAATGAATGTCTGAAAATGGTGGATATGCTTCCAATATATAATAAAGGTGAAAGAAAAATGACAAACAATTATAGACCCATATCAACATATCCCATTATACCTAAAGTCATAGAAAACTGTATACATGCGCAAATTTGCAATTATTTTGAAAGTAATAAATCACTGAGTAATAACCCAAACTCAACACCCGTGAAAATTCAGAGAGGAATACCACAAGGCTCAGTGCTTGGACGACAAAGTAGTAACTAAAATGAGCAGTGACTAGTGCAGGAGCGATATTTTATCTGTAGATAAAATAACAACAGAAGAAATTTAGTTCAACGTAAAGACGTTCAAACAATAAAAGCAAATTATTAAATTACCGCGATTGCATTGAGATCTAAAACTTATAAGGGATAAGCATTCAAATTATCTATGCAGGAAACTTGCTAGTTCTATCTTCTTATTGCACAAGTAGAGACACATTATTGGTAAGCCTTTATTAATTTCTGAATATTTTGCTTTCTTACAATCACAAATGCAGCATGGAGTACTATTTTGGGGTAACTCAGTGGGTTAAAGTAACATCTTCAAGGGCAGAAGAAGCAGTTGGATGTATATTAGGTCCACACCAAGACAAAGCTGTGAAGATCACTTTAAAGAACTCAAGTTAATGACACTGTTTAGGATGTATATTGACAACTGTTTAATTTATGCTCAATAAAACATAACCACTTTTAACTTAAGATCCCATGTCCATGTCCAATATACTCGAAATAATACAAACCTAGATCTTCCACACTTAAGACTGGCATTGACATACAAGAACCATAAGTTCCTATATTTGAAATTCTATAATAAACTCCCGAAGACAGTGAGCAATCTACTAATGAATAGTGTCAGGCATACCATAGAAGTGTAGTTCAAATGTATTCCATCCTTCTCACTTAATGACTTTCTAAACAATGACAAACTGGAGATATGCTGCAAGCAGTCGATAACTACATTATAAAGTATTCCTATGTATGTGGGACAGTAATGTACAGGCTTTTACACTTTTTCTTATGTGGAACTTAAGTTAAACCATAATTATATGTGATAATATTGTATATGTGATTAATATAATGTATCATCATCATCATCATCACTGTTGCATTAATGCCACTGTATGTATTATTATTATATTATCATTGTTATTTTACCATATATGTCTACTTTTCCTGAACATGCATGTTTCTATAATTATAATTAGTTGTTTTATGCATTGAACACACTGAAGAAGCCAGCTGTGTGGAAAACATACTGAAAGGCAAATAAAGGTTCTATTCTACTAACATTCTGGAATATTCAGAATTGTGCAGGGGGTCGCTTCCATTCTGGCTGTACAATGGTATTTACAATAAATGAGCTTTCATCGTTAAGTGTTGTATTTCACTGACAACCATCATTTCAGATTTGGACTTGATTCTGATTACCATGTGACAATATGATTAAATTTCTTTTTCAGTTTGTTTCTGTTTATTGTATCTGACACTTCAGTGATGTAGAAAGAAAAATAAATAATCTTCTAGAGTTCCTGAACAACATTAGAGCTCAGGAATACACAGGACGATATTATTAAATGGGGTCTAACTGCAGGTAATGATCCCTCAGAGGACATGGAGCAAGATAGGTTATATGGACAGTGGCCAGAAATTCATGGTGTATGTGCTACAGGGTATTTATTAATTCATCACGCCTACCTTGTGCAGTGCCGTGCAGTGTAGGAGATCACTGTTGGATAAGGTATTTGAAGGAGCACCTAGGTACGTGAACACAATGGAGTTGGAAGTAATACATGCCTTCAAATGCAACTGAAGGGCATTACAGGTAGCATGTCCTAGATGGACACAGCATACAGAGGTTCTTTTAGATACCCCCACAGGCAGAAATCTGAAGAGCTGAGGTCTAGTGAGCGGACGGGCCATGATTGTACCACCTCCTCTGACAATCAGCCATGATACAAGTTGTCTCGGTGTCTCTGCACAGAATCTGTGAGGTGGAGCACTAGTATGTAATAGCAACATTACTCTTTGTATAATGAAAGGCGTGTCTTACAGCAGGGAAAGGAGGGTCACCCATGTAAAGCACAGATATGCTTTCTGTGATGCATTGTGGTTGAATGACTGTTCCCACAAGGCATTCACCAATAATTCCCGACAACAGACAGAGGCTGGGTGACTGGCACTGATGGTTTGCTGCCATCACACTGCAGCCTACAGGTGGATGTTGTGAAGTAATGTAATCATGTTCTACAATGTTCAGTACTTGTCCCTCCAAGGCCTGTATGAGGCTCAAACACCTTTCATGGGTTATTCCCATAAACTAGTCTGCCTCCCGCAAGCAACAAAGCACTGTCGCAAACAGTTTATGGTGTGGTTGCTGTCGGTGGGATACTTTTCCCAGTACAGTCATGCTGCCAATGTCCTGATGTCATTTGACTGTCCATATGTGAGGACCAAGTTAGCCCGCTCCTGGTGCATATATCAGGCCACCATCTCTCAGTGCTCCACAATATAACATGTGTCCACACCACAGTGAGGAAGCAACAGCATTGAAGCAGATGCCCCCTAGTATCAATGTGTGAAAATGCAACCAACAACATTACTACGCTCTTGTGTATGGAGCTAAAAACACTAGTACAGACACAGAAATTCCATTCACTTGGTGTGTTCTCATGAGTACTGTTGATCACTGAAACCTACACTGTTAAAGATCATTTATTTACCTTTACCTTCAAGATGGTGTACCTCCTTTGGAACACATTTCCACTTATATGCTCATATGGCCTTTTTACTCCTTATCTTTTGACAATTAGCTTCCTAGTTTGTCCCCATTAAACAAAAACCACCCTGTAATTCATAAACGTAGAATATTATAAATTATTTCCTTGCTACTGTAGAAACAATATAGGCAGAAGAGAAGTTATCTCTTTTGTGAAAAATAGCCATAAATTCAAAATAAAGACTTATCTAGTTTTTCCACAGAACAATGCACAGGTGACTGTCCATGTATAATGGCATTTACAAACTGCACACTTTCAATATATACGGAGTGTGGATTCGACCTAGGAAATTTTCAGAAGTTTTTGGAAGCTAAAAAGCATTGTTGCATTATCTGTAATAAAACACCATGCCAGTAATAATTTTTGGAGCTTCCTCAATTAATTTTTTCAAGACTCTGAGATGCAAAATGGTATGAAATATAGAATGAGGTTTATAATTTGACATTAGATATTAACTTACCCAGCAGAAATGCAAAATTTAATTAGTTAAATTTGTATTTGATGGAATGATTACTGCTGCAAGTTAGATGCACATATCCACATTTAGAACAGTTATCAAACACTCAAAAAAGCTTTCTAGCTGTCATAGATCAGCTGCTGATGCCATATTTATTGTGGTGTACAGAACATCAGCAATAAAGTTGGCATTTAGGTATAGTAAGGTGATAGCCATTCATCTGAGCAGATAGATGTGTAATTATCATACTTAAATAAAATGTTGGCATGTGGAGTGACTGCTTTCATATAAGTATCTACCTTTGATTAAATAGAAAATGCCTGTTAGCAAACAGCAGTAGCATATACTGAATGAGTGTGAGGGAGAGCTTTAGGTTACCCACAACAGAACAATCCAATGGATGCAGGGCTGTGGACGGAAGTGGCATGGAGATGGATTATGAAAGAAGAGAAACTGGAATCTTATTGCACCTCCGCTAAAGTGGGTTTACTTTGCTCCACTTTGAGACAGTTTTTCACACAAAGTCATCTAATGCATAGTAATTCTTTAATATGGCACTTGAAAATGATATTCGTCTATTCTAAAAGAAACATCTAGTAAGAAGGAAAGATATCACAGGTGTATTTTTTGAAATTGCATAATGTTTTAAAAATTGGAGTAAAGTAGCCCTTGGAGTGGGTTACTTTGCTCCACTTAATATAAACATTATTTAAAGATTCATAAGGAAGATTTCATGATTAACATCGTCAAAAGCCTTAGTTAGATAATCATTTTCACCTTACTGATTGTGAACGAGGCTAAGTGCATTTGTCTTATTTTGCTTAAACCAGTTCCTTTCGGGATTATTAAAGACACTAGCAAATTCATCAGTTTCTTTAATCTTATTTCCACCACATCTTATTTCTAAACTGGATTCACTTTCATATTTCTTTCCCAGTTTTCTTTTAATAACACCGCAGATGTTAGAGTTCTCTATTTCAGATTTAATATGTAAGGTTTTGCAGCACTTTATGACTTTTGGAGATTGAGCAATGTCATATTTAGTGCTCCTTTTACGTCATGCTCACATATAAATTTTTAAACTTTTCTTAAGAAACAGGGACACGAATTCGTCTGTGAACAGGCTGAATTTAGTATTAACATATTTTCTTTCTTTACACTGATCCAGGTGTAACGAAATATGCTTATAATTTAGGTACCTGTATAAACGTATTCTACCTTAAAACATTAAGTGGATATGAGTAAATCGTTTGAGAGACGGTAGGTTTCTTTCCTGCCTGTCAGAGAACGATATATTCTCAGATTCACCACACCAGTTCTATCAAAAACGGCAGTTTTAGCATCTCCCACCGGATAAATTTCTGCGTATTCCCACGTTGTCCACTTTCATTTCTGTCACTGCCCTGGTTTATTCGTTTTTAGCTTTACATAAATGAACTTCAAGAGAAATAATGTCACATTTGAATTTAGCTCCCCACTGATACCTGTAATTAATTAATGGACACACTCCTTACAAATCTACACCGACACTAGATTACTTCCAGTGGCCGTAAACCATCCAAACCGAAACAAATAACTATTACCATAGCGCAGTATTCTAGTTTATGTATTTGAAAACACACACACAGACACCAGAACTACTTAAAAGCCATGTAAAAAGTTACAGATCAAGTTGATACCGTACCTCACTTGCACCACTGTGCAACGTGTACCAGCATAATAAATACAAAATATAATGTAAATAAACGTCCTCTCAATGCCATGCTCAAGAGTTTTTCCTTTGTTCCAACAGAGAATCGTATTGTTCTGTCTGATCAACATATACTGAAAGTACAAGAGTAGGCTACTTTACTAGGTCTGCAATGTAACTACGACGAATCTATGGCTACCCTGCAATAGAAGGCAAAGCCGAATCTGTCATATAGGCGAACCGTGAAGCTACCTAGGGCTCCCCAGCTTTGTTCAGATAATTGCAAAAAAATTAGGTTCTCTTTCCGTTCACAAAGCTAGCTTTTCTATCTCCTGATCAGTACAATACAAAAGTGTCATTCTTCCCATCAGACAGGCGCCAGTGACGCACAGCCGAACTCCACATTGACATAATAGGGCATGCCTGTGCTGACTCATCGCAGCAATGATGGGTGAAAATCCATTCAACTCCTTTCAAAAAAATTAAGCACCATTTAACAAAAAAGACTTTAAAAACCACAGTCGAAAAAGAGACCTTATTCTGTCACTTCCTTCTTTCCCCTGCTTTCACGCATACTTTCCCGTGTGTCACAGCAAATACGAAATGGATCAGCTTATTCATCAGTTTCGCTCTGTTTACACACACAAAGATAGTGGCGTATGATATTCAAATTGAAAGTGATGTACATGAATTTTTGTGATGAGTGGCATGTAACTGCATTGCATACAGGTAAGTAATTATACATTTCATCATTCAATATTGATAATTTCCTGTAGTGTAATACACTAGATAAGAGTAATTGGGAGATTTTTAAGTCGCCAGTTGTGGCCGAGCGGTTCTAGGCGCTTCAATCCGGAACCGCACTGCTGCTACGGCCGCAGGTTCGAATCCTGCTTCGGGCATGGATGTGTGTGATGTCCTTAGGTTAGCTAGGTTTAAGTAGTTCTAAGTCTAGGGGACTGATGACCTCAGATGTTAAGTCCCATAGTGCTTAGAGCCATTTGAATATTTTTTTTGGAGATTTTTACGAGCCCCATTTCTTCGTAGTGGTTGTGGCAACGGTCGTCAGAGGTCACCTCATAACATCGCCCGACAGCATGGTCACAGAGCGTCCGATCTCCTCCACCAGATTTTGGCGGGGTCAAGGTGGTTAAATTAGTTTGGAATATATGCTATGTATGAAGTACCGATAGGTTAAATTTTAACCTCCAAGGGTGAGATGGGTACCACGACGCCTCTACGCTTGAAGAGTGCTGCAGTGCAGCATTTGCTATTTGAAAAGTTGCCGAATGTATGTAAATGAGCTATATCTGTCTCGGAAAGAATGTGGCGAGTAATGTGTATTCTGTCCTCAGTTACTGGAATTACCAGACAAGTTTTACGAATATGTGTAATGAAGGGAAAAACGCCATAACACAGAAGTTAAAAATGCTTTAACTGTTTAACACCACGTTCCTTTTCCCGCCACCCATTAGCGTCCGAACGGGCTACCCACTTTGAAGCTAACGTTGCCGTAATTGATGTTTTTCATATATTTTATGTGATTGTATTACGAATATATGTAATGTCATTGATATGCCACATCAACGATCTCTCCAAAACACGTTGTTACAATTACGGTTTATTATGCTGCAGGAAGTGCGCCCATTCTGGGGGTGGGGGGCAAAGGCGGCCACCCTCTCCCCTCTCCTACCCTGAGCTGTCCACCAAAGGAAAAACGGTAGTGTTATCTGGTGATTTTCTTTCAAGAAAGTGACTGAAAAGTTGTTATTAATCAGGTTTTTAATAGGGCCGTAGCTGGAACTTTCTTAATGGCGACTTATAAGTCACCATTCATCTTTCAAAATATTAAAAGTACTCAATACCTCCAGGTCTAGTCCCCGTCCCCTACAAACTATCGTATGGGTGTTATTGTGCTGTAGTGGAAGGACGTGCGACTTCTGTGTATGCATTGTAACATGCATATACTGCACAATACTGTGAAATATGCACTAGAATTACTGTCATACGATGTTGAATCGTTAGTGGTTAAGGTATTTAACACGTTTTCTTCAAGCGCTAAGATGAGTGAGCTGAAGAGTTTTTTTGAGTTCCTGCAGTCAGAGTACTCCACACTACTCCGGCATGTTCTTACACGCTTTTTGACCCATTTTTTCTGCTTTAGATAGATTGCTCCAGACAATGAAGTGGTTGATGGATTAACACTCCCAGGGATTCACATTCATTTTGTGCACAATGTTATGCGTTTATTTAACACATCCATGGAACACATGGAAAGTGATTAGATACAGATAACTGAAATATATTCTGTATTCCCGAAATTGCGTGAAGAAAATATTAATAGACAAAGAAATAATTTCTTCGGATTCAAGATATTACAAGAACTGAAAAAATGTCCGCAATTTGAACAAGCAAAATTGGAATATCTAGAAAAATGGTTTCTCTTCAGCGAAAATTCAATTTTCAAGCTTAGCTTTCAGTCAGTTCTTGAAGAGCCCTTTAAAATGGAGAACTTAATGAAACTTATCGAGTATTACAACATAAAGAGAAACGGTGACGAACTATTTTCTGAAATATGTGCACTGAATGACGTCTTGCCATTCGTTAAGGACTTCAGAATCAAACATTTCAAACAAATGGCTGACATTTTTTAAGAGATGCAAAGCATATCCGACCGTTGCGTTTGTAAAATGGATTTTCATTGTGATGCTAAATATCTGCAGCAATGAAAGAAACAGACTGAAATTAGAAATGGTGATAGCCAACTATACGTGAATTTTAACCACCGTATGAAATGTGTTGAATTTGTTAAATTTGTCAAATCCGACGACGAGAAAGAACTTGTTAAAGCTGTGAAGTCAGAAAAGAAGTATAACTTCAAAATATAACTAGCAAAGAAACGAGAGACTCGCAGAAATGGCTGGATTTGCAGTATTAATAGTGAGTATCGTGTTAAAAATGCATGCTTCCTGTTGTAACAGCTATAGTGTATGTTTTGTGTAATGTGTTGTGAATAATAATAATAATAGTAATATAATAATAATACGTTTTAGAGTTGTCCAGTTTTAGCTCCAGTTAAAGTTGGCAACCCTAAATGTCGTCCGAAATCTGCACGGTCGGGCGATGAGATTGGCTACATTGTGACCTCGCACTGATTTGAAAAGATCGGCCGTCTTCGGCCGACGTCGGTCGTCCGTGGAACCCACCAATATCGGTGCCGCCGTGACCGTAGCCTCAAGTGTTTGGACGAAGCTATTTGGCGACATAACAGACACGCGTTTGAATTTAAGGGTGCACCGGATCATAAATTTGGAACTACCAAAAGAGTTACTGTAAGAATTACGCCGTGCCATCAGGAAGAGGATTGTGTCCGGCCAAATATACCGCATGGCCTTCTAAAACAATAATTCTACCCGCTCTCTCGGCATCGCAACGAAGCAATTGACATGAATGGCTGTAACTGCTAAGATGACATGATGAAAGATTAATCTTCCTCAGGTAAATAAAAGAAAGCATGGGACTGGTTAAATTTTGTGTAGTGAAATTAATAACGGTCACGGGTTGCTGACATATGGATAATACTCACTGTAAAAGAAGAGAAGTTAAAAGTATTTGTCGGTGTCCGGAAGAGAGTTAATAATCATCAAGAGAATTCTACATAATAAGAAGACGTCGTGAAATGCATTTTAGTGGACGTAATTCATGTTGGTGTGCGGTTGTTGACAAGAAAACTAAAGCCTCTGACGATCTTGCAAACAAATTTTCGCTTAACTACGTAGGATCTGCTGACTAAGGCTGTGACCATAGCGGCACCGACATCGGTGGGTTCCGCCGACGACCGATCTTTTAAAATCAGTACGCCACTGCGCGTGCGGTCACAATGCAGTTAATCTCTTCTCCCGAACGTACAGATTTCGGACGAAAATCGGGGAAATTCAAATCAGTTTGTTTTCTTCGGTCGGATCGCACTGCGTTCTCACACAAGAAATATGGGCTCTGAGAAACTGGTAAATGTCACGAATGAAAGAATTTGTGATATCCTGCCGATGAAAAATATCATAATCATTATGTAGTTAGGAATCTGTGGACTGAAATCACAGCTTTATTGGAAATCACAAGTAGGCAAAATCTTTATCAGAAATTGTAGGCGTAAATTATAGCCTCAAAAAGTAATTTGTTCAAGTGAGAATGGTGGTGTATCTTATGCTTCAAGTTACTGTAGAGAGTCATTTTTGGGTTGTGGTAGGTGGGATTGGCTGTCTACACATAGTTGTTACTGTGTGGCTCTGTACAGTATAGGAATGGTAGAACTGAGATATGACACGATGCAGTTCGGAAACATACTTTATTTACAACGAAATGGACACCGTAAAACAAACACGTTTGTTCTACATGGAAGCATGAAATGCACTGTCTGAGACAATGTTTTCAGATTGATTTTTTTAAATTTCGCCTACCATTTCAGAAGTGATGCTATTTCGGCAGCTTTTACCCAACTATCTTAAACCTACCTACTCCCTTAAACTACGAGGGCTATTCAGAAAGTAAGGAAGGATAGGTCGCGAAATGGAAACCACAGTGAAAAGCAAAACTGTTTTATTTCGTACGGTTAGCTACACCTTCCAGCTACTTCTCTACACAGATGTCGCTCAGACTTCAGACATCCGTCGTAGCGTTGTACCAACTTTTCAGTTCCCTCGTTATAGAAGACAGCTGCCAGTGCTTTTCAACAATTTTCTTCTCTGGACTGCAGTTCGTTGATGTGCCAAAATATTGTCTTCATAGCCAGCGGTTCATTTGAGCAGAGATGAACCTCAGCAGTAGCCAATTACGGGCTGTCGTGTGGGTGATCAAACACTTCCCATCGAAAACGCAGCAGGAGCATCTTCATTGCCCCTGCAGAGTGCGACCGAGAATTGTCGTGTAGAACGAACCACATGACAGTTATGTTATGTGGATTGCATAACTTCAGGCGAAATCTTTCGCCAGACCTTCATACTTCGCGGGAGACGCTAATTTCTAGCCATCTTTACGTTCTCACTGTGAGCTCAGAATTGAAAAGAGCAGCATGATGCGATCGACAGGCGTACTGGACACACTGCCCAACTCATTTGTGTGAAGCTTCATCAGATTTTCATTGTATTTTCCATTTCGCGACTGATCGTTCGTTACTTTCTGAATAACCCCCGTATTATCTGTCATCAGTGCTCGCTTCTTGAAGTGGTGGAACTACGAGTTCAGGACCCTAAAATTATTGTAAGTATATAAAAAAATCTTTAGTAAATGAACTAAAAGTTATAATCTGTCTATATAAATAAAAATCAATTGCCATGTGTATGGAAGATCATCACTTGAGAACTGCTCGACCTATTGGGCTGATTATTTGTGTGTGTGTGTGTGTGTGTGTGTGTGTGTGTGTAATTGTCAGGACAAGGTGAAAGAAAATTTTTTTTAAATCTATTGGTAAAGTCGGAAATCCGGATGGTGTTTTTGCTTGAAAATATCCATGAAAGAATGTGATGCAACGCAGGTCAAATACATAAGATGGCAGCGAGCGTAGACAGCTTGTGGATGCAGATAGAGTAAGAATTTCTCAAGCGCAATCTATTGTGACACAGGAACAACGGATATAGTCGAGTTCGACTCGCTCAGTTGAAGCTTACGCACAAAAGGATTCAGAATGTCAACAAAACAGACGCTCAAACGTGACAATTCGACTTAACTTTTGGCGTTCAGGTACGATCCAATATTCGGTTACGAGGTTAGGTTAGGTTAGGTTAGGTTAGAACATACATAAAACATCGCACAGAGAAACATCAACGATTGAGCAAGTTTCGCCGAGGTTCGTGAATGAATAATCTGCCTTCATTTTTACAGATTGAAGGACAAATTCGCCACCGTACAGGAGCATTATTGCTGCTAGTGAATGCTGATCACAAATTTCTTCAGACGTATTTCCGCGGAAATTCTGATGATGAAATCGGTCAGCTTTGTGTCGTCAGTCGTGCGCGTAAAGCGAGAGACTACTGCGTAACTATAACAACTCTTACGTGAACACTGTCAACTGGTCAAACTGTTCAAGCCTGGACTTAAATGATGCCTTCGGGTGGTCTCAGAATAGTGATCAGAGCAGACAAAAGACCAGCAGGCGAACATGAAAGACGCTTCAGTGCACCTATGTTGAATGAAGCCTCCGTTGTGATTGCTGGCGAGAATTTGGTGTCTCGCGACATTGTGATTCGACGGTTTGATGATGACCTTCAGCATATCTGCGAAACCCGTCGTTCATATGATGCATTACAATAGTCGCTGATACTTTTCCGAGGAGACGATAGACATCAGTTTATTTTATCAAGGTTCTGTTTGAAGTAATAAAAACAAGGTCAGAGAGAGGGGAGTGGAGGACATGGACAGAAAAGGGAGGAGGAAATGGATGTAAAAAAGGGGAAGGACGATATGGACAGAGAGATGACGAAGGAGGAGATGGATGGAGAGAGTGTGGGGTAGGAGATGTAAGGGGACAGAGGGGAAGGTGATGAACGGAAATTATGGGAAGGATGTGGAGACAGACAAAGAGAGGCGGAAGAGGAGAGGGATAGAGAGAGAAGTAGAAGAAGAGTAGGACGTTGGGAGGAGGAGAGGGATAGAATGAGGGAGGGAGAAGGAGATTAGGAGGTACATCCAATTTCCATACATGTTTAGCTGTTTAGCAGTTGTGGAGCATTGCCGGGTTCGCTAGTTTGTGTATAAAAACACACAGCCTGACCAGAAAATTGACAAACCTGCTCTACAGGCGTCACATTTGCTTTCCTCGTGCTATTTTCGTTATGCTTTTGATTCACCGTTAGCGCACCATCTAGATCTCAATTTGCAACCCGACAGCTCTATCTAATACGCTACTGTCAACACATGAAAGTCCGTGCCTTGGTTCTTTCTTATGCCTCCTGAATACCGCTAGTCTGCCATTACCTTACATTTAATTATAGCATTTCATACAAATACCGACTCATTTTCCAGCTATTCTCAGTATCTGAAACAGCATATGTTCGTAGGACGTTCTCCATCTTAGTGAAGCAAGCTGGAAACGTAACACTGCACGTCTGCACAGTTAATGGGGAGAAAATGAGCATACTGGCTTAAATTATGCGTGAAAATCTTGCGGAAATGCGTTAAAATGGTAGACGAAGACACACTTTGCCTGAGCTTGAAATTAGTGAAAGAAATATGAAACAGGGTGCATAAACGGCAATATGCGTGCTACTTTGCCATTAACCATAATCGAAACGAATAGCTGGCACACTTTCGAATTGTGATTGTTCAGCTCTTTCGCTGAGGGTCCCGTGGCGACAAACGAGCTTTTGGGCGAGCTTAGTTAACAATGTAAAGCAAAGTAATCTCTGCCAACAATAATATAGCGCAACTTCATAATACTTCTCACAGCTGACCATCTAACAAGGGAACCTCCCCATCGCACCCCCCTCAGATTTAGTTATAAGTTGACACAGTGGATAGGCCTTGAAAAACTGAACACAGATCAATCGAGAAAACAGGAAGAAATTGTGTGGAACTATGAAAAAAATAAGCAAAATATACAAACTGAGAAGTCCATGCACAACATAGGCAACATCAAGAACAGAACTGGCTAAGGAGCTCCTTGGCCCCGTGGTTAGCGCGAGCAGCTGCCGAACGAGAGGTCCTAGGTTCAAATCTTTCCTCGAGTGTAAATTTTTTTTTCTTTATTTTCGCAAAGTTATTATCTGTCCGTTTGTTCATTGACGTCTCTGTTCACTGTAATAAGTTTAGTGTCTGTGTTTTGCGACCGCACCGCAAAACCGTGCGATTAGTAGATGAAAGGATGTGCCTCTCCAATGGGAAACGAAAACATTTGATCGCAAGGTCATAGGTCAACCGATTCCTCAACAAGAAAACACGTCGGATACATTCTATATGACACTGGCGACGGCATGTGCGTCACATGACAGTAATACGTTGTCGACCCACCTAACCTGTACACTTGGCGAATGGGTAAAAAGATTCTTCTAGCTTGCCCGATACTACGGCGCAGTTTACCTCGCATTGTACGGACGGACGGATAGATAATAATAGTCTGAAAATAAAAAAAAACTAAATTTTTCACTCGAAGGAAGACTAGAACCAACGACCTCTCACTCCGCAGCTGCTCACGCTAACCACGGGACCACGGCGCTCCCGAGCTCGGACTATCCTTGATGTTGCCTATGATGCACATGGACTACTCAGTTTCTATATTTTGCTTATTTTTTTCATAGTTCCACACAACTTCTTCCTGTTTTCTCGATTGATCTGTGTTCAGTTTTTCAAGGCCTATCCACTGTGTCAACTTATAACTAAATCTGAGGGGGGTGCGATGGGGAGGTTCCCTTGTAAGAATGTAAACTAATCAGTTGTGTCAACATATATAATACGTAAAACATGTTTTAATGTAATGTAATTACGTCCATTGTATTCTTCGAACGTTCTAAAATATGCAATTATTTGTCTGTGATCTATTATTTGCATTGCGCTGAAAATGCTGCACACGACTGCCGAAATGGTCCTATATAGTCCTATTCTTTTCAGTGTCAAACTGCTTACGGTTAATTTTTATCCAAAAGAAATAGTGCGTCGCGGTATCCTTGCATTGCAGGACACTTAGCACGTGGTACATGGATAAACCGCCTCTGCCAGACTCGCTGTGAGGACTACGCTGTCAGAGAGAGGTCGTGCCTCTCGCTGTGTGGCGGGCGCTCGAGTAGAAAGAAAGGGGCGCGGCTGTACGTGGTGTGGCGACATCCTTTGTCGGCAACCGCCACCCAGCGAGTATCGATTCAGCCACGCGGACCTGTTGCTGTCTGCCGCCGTAGGACGGCGCACCTAACTCGCTAAGTGCCAAATCAAACACATTGCGTGAGGGTCTCACCTTTTGAACGACACAGTTTTCGTAATTGACTTTCCTTTTATTTTTTTGCATGCAACCTTGTTTCGAGAAACAATGATATCGTTTTTTCGTTTTTAATCATGGGTCTTCGTTATGTTTTCAGTTATACTCTTATGCTCCATCGTCAGCGCGTTTATATTTTTTAATATGTTTATTTGCATGGTTATATTCCACAGCAGCTAATATATGTTATTTTTGGTTTTTCCGTAATTAAAGAATTTTATCATCAGACACGTTTTGCTTTTATCTATAAATTATCTTCTGTAGTCATTATGGAAATATGATACACATAATATGTGTATACATTTCGTATTTGGAGATCAAAAATACTATTTCTTTATAACATTGGTATATACGATTTAATTACGATGGTTTTGCCTCTTGTTTATGTATTCTGTAGTTCAGTGCCTTTTCCTACGTTGTTAGCGGAGGTTGAGGTCGTACAAAACCTTGTTGTACATTCAGTTTTCACAACTTTTCGTCTATTTTGAACCATCTTTTTCTTACGCCGCATTTGCGTTTTTTTGTACCCCACCTCACTTTTGTAAACTTCATAAGTGGCATAGTTCTGTAGTTTCATGTGTTCTGCACTCAGCACAGTGTACTGCCAACGTGCGAAACCATATTTCTTTTGTAGTCTGTGTGTGTGTGTGTGTGTGTGTGTGTGTGTGTGTATGTGTGTGGTTCAAATGGTTGAAATGGCTCTGAGCACTATGGGACTCAACATCTGAGGTCATCAGTCCCCTAGAACTTAGAACTACTTAAACCTAACTAACCTAAGGACATCACACACATCCATGCCCGAGGCAGGATTCGAACCTGCCACCGTAGCAGTCGTGCGGTTCCGGACTACAGCGCCTAGAACCGCATGGCCATCGCGGCCGGCTCACGCGCGCGCGCGCGCGTTTGTGTGTGTGTGTGTGTGTGTGTGTGAGTGTGTGTGTGTGTGTGTGCGGGCGTGCGCGAGCACTAGCTCTCGATCGCGCGGGAGTTACTTTTAAACTAATAGACCACTCAATATTAATTGTCAGCCATTCATTACGCTCCCTCCCTCTCAGTTTCCATCCACCACCACCCTGTCCTCCCAGCTACCTTGCTTATAATCACCGTCCCATGTACTAGCCACCATTCTCGCCCACTACCCCTGCTGCCATTTCACTCCCATCTCTGAGAACCATCTAACGCAGCTTCTTCAGTTTTTTTTCACACCCACGACTACCGAAAAAATACATTCACCGGTGGACAACATCCACAACGTAGACAGAAAACAAATGCATAAACACAAACACTGTGCTGAGAGCAGAACAAGTGAAACTCCAGTACTGGTCCACTTGGAAAGTTCACAGAAGTGAGCAGAAGTAGAGAAAAAAACAAAAAATGCAGCGTAGGAAGGAACTGGTTCGAAAAGACCGAAAAGATGCCAAAAGTGAATGTACAACAAGGTTTTGTTCAACGTCAACATCCGGTAACAACGTGGGAAAAGGCATATGTAAGGAAGAGGAAAGAACACCAGTAGTAAATTGAACTTGAATGTTATAAAGAAATATTCTTATCAAAAAATAAATACGAAAATGTAGAGACATGTCATTTATATCATATTTCCAGATAGACCACAGAAGATGCCTTGTACTTTAGAGCAAACACTTCTAGTGATAAATACTTTTTAACTGCAGTAACCAATAATAATTCGTAAATTTTTTAATAACCACTACAAATATTATACTCATTACAAATGTAATTGAAAATACACCGATTCAACTGGAAAGACCATGTCCAGCGGCATGTCTAACAATAGGACAACTAAAGCTGCTATATAAAATAACCAAACAGGAAAGACAGATGCTCTATGTCCCTTAAAGAGTCGGCTTCTGTGGCGGAACAGGTCTAATCCTTGAGGACGATGACGATGACGCTTTTTTTAATACTTCAATCGGTGCATTGACAGTTCACCATTTAATTTCCGTTTTCTTACTGTACAGGAATGAGTCTAACCTAAGCTAACCCAGCCTAACCTAACGATGTCTACTGTACCTTGAGATGAACGTAAGTTAGTACACAGGCGATAGCACTAGATACAAGATACCAGTATCACTGTGGATTTTATGACATCTGGCCGCTGCCGTGGCAAGCGACGCTTGTTGTGAATGACACTACGTGATTATCGTCTGCGGAAAAAAAAAAAAAAATGAAAAACCAGCCATTTTCAGTGTGATATGTGGGCTATACCAACATAATGTTATGATTGACAGTGTAATGAGATAACGATTCCTTATGTTAGAGGATGAACGGAACGATGTACATGACCATGCAAGTGGTGGGTGAACGTACGTGCTTTGTGTGCAGTTCCCAGTTGGAGAAACTTAAATGAATCGCTTTGATGATACAAAACACAACTTTTTTTTTCTTTTGAAAATCGAACAGGTTTTGATCATCAAATTTATGCGGAAAGCATAATAATATTTGATTTTATACAGTTAAAAGTTTCCAGACTTCTGCATGGGGTATGTGACTGGGAAATTGTGTATAATGTGGGAAGAGAAGTCGACATGACAGATAGGTGAATAAGAGGGGCGTTCAATAAATACTGCAACACAATTTTTTCTCGCTCTATTTCGGCTGAAAAAATGTGGAATTGGTTTAGGGACATCGTGGGATATTCCCGCTTCAGCCCCTGTAGCTTTATGAAGTTCCGATAGGTGGCGGCGCTATACGCAGCCTTCAAAATGTCGGCTGTAACGGAGGTGCGTTCCAAGCAGAGAGCTGTCACTGAGTTCCTTTTCGCGGAAAATCAGAGCTTCGCAATTATTCACAGGCGTTTGCGGAATGTCTACGGAGGGCTGAGTGTGAACAAAAGCACGGTGAGTCGTTGGGAGGGCGTCTGTCATCATCGCAACAAGTCACGCAAACCTTTCCATCTCCCACGTCCCGGTCGGTCGCATACAGCAGTGACACTTGTACTGTTGGAACGTAAATGTGTTCGTCGCCACAAAAATGCTAACGAACTTTTGCATGATAAAGCAAGGCCTCACAGAAATTTGCGCAACCTCATCGACCCTACAGCCCAGATTTAGCACCTTCCGACATCCATTTGTTTGTCCCAATGAAGGATGTCCTCCGCGGGAGGCAGTACATGGGTAACGGGGACGTTATCGATGCACCGAGACCAGTAGAGTGGTACCAAGCGCGTATACAGGCCTAAGGCCGTCGCGTTGAACAGAGATTATGTTGAACAACAGCGTTTTGTAGAGCGGGAAATTATATGGTATATTGGAATTCTGAATAAAAACAACCTGTTTTCAGAAAAAAAGAGTTACATAGCTTATTGATTACTCCTCGTATTATAACAGCGTTATTTAAAGAAAATGTATAGGTGAATCAGAAAAAAATGCACAAGAAAAATTAAATTATAGCAAAATGTTCTCTTGTGTGGATCTCATGAATTTAGTCCAATAATGCAATAGTGTTTACTCGTAAATGATTTAAGAACTGACGCCATTACACTTCTGTGTGTATAAATAAAAATTTGTCTCGGTTTTTGAAATATAAGCTATCGACGGCATGAGAAAGAGAAATATTGTTTGTATAGTACTGTATTCTCTAACATGTTTTAACTACAGTTTAATGAAAAATGAACTTTTATGTGCAATAGTTCCATTGCCACTGAAGTGACAGGCGTGGAGTAAGACGGCAATTTGCTAAATAATTTCTCAATACGTTAGCTGCTGAATAAGCTCAAATTGTAACTTTTTAAGATACTTGTACCACTGAGAAATCATCAATTTATTTCATGTTGTTTTTGAAAGTGAGTCAGTGTATAATTTTCACCCCATGGTTGGCGTACTCAACCGTGCAATGACCAGCGACTTCTGCAATGTTATTCAGTCTGGCGAGATTCCTGTAATGTATTGGGACTTTCAAAACGTGGATCATCATTGACGCCATTCCAACAGCACGTTGAAGGTCTTAAGTAGATTTTCAGCGAAGTGACTGACGGGATTTAAAGAATAGATAGAAATCGAATGACATCAACGGGTATTGGCTGCTTTCCGGTCGCTGCCAAGACCAGTCAGCTCACCCCGCTGTGTTTGCTGTCTACGACAGGGGAGAAACACAGAGTTTAACGATCAGTCTTACATATAATTGAGTTTTAAACCATCTTACTTAGTCACATAACGGACACATTAAGCACTATGTTGTACTGTAACTAAAAAAGGCAGCCGAGGGACAAGTTTAAAGCCGGCGGCGGGCATAAAACGTGATCCGAAATTGTACTGAATGCTTTCTCAGAAAATTAATTTGGACAATTAGTTCATGAGCCCACTCGAAACGTAAATGGTTGCGAAAGCATACTTGACCATTTAGCAACAAATAATCCTGGACAAATAGTGAGTGTTGTGACGAATACAGGGATTAGCGACCACAAGGCAATTGCTGCTAGGCTGAATACCGTAACACCTAAAACCATCGAAAAGAAACACAAAGTATATCTATTTAAAAAGCTGATAAAAATGCTCTTAACGTCTTTTTAAGAGACAGTCTTCACTCCTTCCGAGCTGATCATATAAGTGTACATTTTCAGGGAGATAGTATCTACAGCAGTTGAGAGATATATACCACATAAATTAATAAGTGATGGTACTGATCCCCCATGGTACACAAAACGGGTCAGATCGTTGTTGCAGAAGCAACGAAAAAGCATGCCAAATTTAAAAGAACGCAAAGTCCCCAGGATTGGCAAAGTTTTACAGAAGTTCGAAATATGGCGCGTACTTCAATGCGAGATGTTTTTAATAATTTCCACAACGAAACTCTGTCTCGAAATCTGGCAGAAAACCCAAAGAGATTCTGATCGTACATAAAGCACACCAGTGGCAAGACGCAATCAATACCTTCACTGCGCGATAGCAACGGTGAAGTCACTGATGACACTGCCACTAAAGCAGAGTTATTAAACACGGTTTTCCGAAACTCCTTCTCCAAAGAAGACGAAGTAAATATTCCCGAATTCCAATCAAGAACAGTTGCCAAGATGAGAAACATACAAGTAGATATCCTCGGAATAATGAAGCAGCTTAAATCACTTAATAAAGGCAAGGCCTCCGGTCCAGATTGTATACCAGTCAAGTTCCTCTCAGAGTATGCTGATAAAATAGCTCCATATGTAGCAATTATATACAACCACTCGGTCACAGAAAGATCCGTACCTAAAGACTGGAAAATTGCTCATGTCACACCAATACCCAAAAAGGGAAGTAGGAGTAATCCGCTGAATTACAGGCCTATATCACTAACGTCGATTTGCAGTAGGGTTTTGGAACACATACTATATTCGAACATTATGAAGTACCTTGAAGAAAACGATTTATTGACACATAGTCAGCACGGTTTCAGAAAATATAGTTCCTGAGAAACACAACTAACTCTTTATACTCATGAAGTAATAAGTGGTATCGACAGGGGATGTCAAATTGATTCCATATTTTTAGACTTCCAGAAGGCTTTCGACACCGTTCCTCACAAGCGTCTTCTCACCAAACTGCGTGCCTACGGAGTATCGCCTCAGTTGTGCGACTGGGTTCGTGATTTCCTGTCAGAAAGGTCACAGTTCGTAGTGATAGACGGAAAGTCATCGAGTAAAACAGAAGTAATATCCGGTGTTCCCCAAGGAAGTGTTATAGGCCCTCTATTGTTCCTGATCTATATTAACGACATTGGAGACAATCTGAGTAGCCGTCTTAGATTGTTTGCAGATGATGCCGTCATTTATCATCTTGTAAAGTCATCAGATGGTCAAAACGACTTGGAAAATGATTTAGATAAGATATCTGTATGGTGTGATAAGTGGCAATTGACCCTGAATAAGGAAAAGTGTGAAGTTATTCACATGGGTACTAAAAGAAATCAGCTAAATTTCGATTACGCGATAAGTCACACAAATCTGAAGGCTGTAAATTCAACTAAATACTTAGGGATTACAATTACAAATAACTTAAATTGGAACGATCACATAGATAATATTGTGGGTAGAGCAAACCAAAGACTGTGATTCATTGGCAGAACACTTAGAAGGTGCAACAGGTCTACTAAAGAGACTGCTTACACACGCTTGTCCGCCCTATTCTGGAGTATTGCTGTGCGGTGTGGGATCTGCATCAGGTGGGACTGACGGATGACATCGAAAAAGTATAAAGAAGGGCATCTCGTTTTGTATTATCGCGAAATAGGAGAGATAGAGTCACAGACATGATACGTGAATTGGAGTGGCAATCATTAAAACAAAGGCGTTTTTCGTTGAGACGGGATCTTCTCATGAAATTTCAATCACCAGTTTTCTCCTCCGATTGCGAAAACATTCTGTTGGCACCCACATGCATAGGGGGAAATGATCATCACGATAAAATAAGAGAAATCAGGGCTCGCACAGAAAAGTTTAAGTGCTCGGTTTTCCCGCGTGCCGTTTGAGAGTGGAACGGTAGAGAGACAGCGTGAAGGTCGTTCATTGAACCCTCTGCCAGGCACTTTTTTGTGAAAAGCAGAGTAATCACGTAATGTAGATGTAGATGACTTCTGTGCGCGTGAAAACATAAGTTTTTAATCTCAAAAAAATGTGAGTGAAATCTAATGGGACTTAACTGCTAAGGTCATCAGTCCCTAGGCTTACACACTACTGAACCTAAATTATCCTAAGGACAAACACACACATCCATGCCCGAGGGAGGACTGGTACCTCCGCCGGGACCAGCCGCACATCCATGACTGCAGCGCCCTAGACCGCTCGGCTAATCCCGCGCGGCGTACGTTTTTAATCTTTTTTTATTTGTTATTATGTTGTTTTTAAACTGTAGAATCTTTCTTAGTATACGCAACAGTTATTCTATTGAAGGCTTATCTCTACTAAATGTATTAACGGTTGGAGACTGTGTTATTCTGTGCTCGATTGGTCGCGTCTGTAGGCGTAATTTTGCAACGGAGTACGTTAAGAAATAGGATATTCGAATTCCGTTTGGATTAACTTTTAGTCAGAATTTGCTCATGTGCAACTGTCTGAATACTATCCAGAAAAAGAGAACTAACTGTTTACCGGTACGAACTTGAGAAAAATGCTTTTCATTACATTGCATCCGTATTTCAAAATCAATTTAATTTTTATACGTTCTTGAAATTTTGTTAACATCTTCGCTTATACTTTCATGGGCGATAATTCTCTATGTTGCCGTAGATTTAGTTATTGCGGGAGTGTCCTGCGGGGATAAACTTTAGATTCATGTTGGCGAATGCAGTATGACGGAGATGAAAATATTTAATGAGGTTCTCCAATGTACATATAGGATTTGCTGCAGAGGCAGAAAAATAATTCAACTGAAGAGTAGAATTTGTAACATTCAGGCAGAACTTGAGGCTTCAAAATTTGAATTAGGACAGTTTAAGGAGGAGAAGGAAACTAAATCGTGGGAACAGGCAGAATTCTAGGATTCGGTTCTTTGCCCTCACATCTGCCATTTTGAATGTGCCACAGATGATTACAATTTTATTAATAAATCAAAAAAATGTGCAAGATGTTTTCATGAGCGCTATAGACTGTCACAGCTTGAGTACGTCGTAACTTACATAATGTAAAGAGAAGCGTGCACTGACCGCCATCAATACGGTTTATCATTTAGCACTATGACTGTGGAAACAGGTCCGTACGGGTAAGGCTATGTGAGGGTGTGAATGAGGGGAACACTATTTCCTCAGATTGTTTTCACCTACGTTAGAGAAGTCAGTTTTCTGTTGTTTTTCGTATTGGAGGGTTTTTCCCTTTCTGTCTGGCTTTATTCAACGTCCTGTGGTTTGTAACTCTGACTGTGTACTCGAGGACGGTGTGGGATCTATTGTTGGAAGCAGGTATTATAAGCCAAAGAATGAGCATTTTTCCCTGACTGGAGTGTTCTGTGCAGGCGGTCACGTCTTAAATCAATCTCCGTCGACAGGTCTTCACACAAGCAACTCAAAAGCGCCCTGTATTAGACACGACTTGTAATATCTTTAATTTCTAGCATTTTTTGACGGTCTTTGCTACTTTATTCTCCAAAGGTTAGCTGAGAATTTGGAAACTGATACACATTTTCTGAATTGTTCTTTTTTTGGAAGGGAGGTGGTGGTCATGACCCTCATGAAACCCGCTTTGATTCGAACTTGCGTGGGAAAAGGTAATAGGTAACGATCGAAGAGGAGTTTCTTTGCACAGCAAGTCTATTGTCAAACTGTGTAACAAGTACGCTCTAAGAAAAAAAGACGCACCACGAAGGAGTTATCCTAATGGTACGGAAATCGGTAAGTGTGACATACCTGTACAGACAAACAAATGATTAGAATTTCTGAAAAATTGTATGATTTATTCAAGAGAAAGGGCTTCACAAATCGAGCGAGTAAATATGTGGCCAGTATGAAAGCAGTAATTCGGCTTGGGATTGATTGACAGAGTCGTTAGATGTTCTCCTGAGAGATGTGGTACCAAATTCTATCCAATTGGCGCCTAGAACATCAACATCACGAGATGGTTGGAGGGCCCTGACAATAATGTTCCAAACATTCTGAATTTACGGAGAGATTCGGTGATCTTGCTAGCCAAGTTAGGATTTGGTAAACGCGAAGACAAGCAGTAGAAACTCTCGCTGTGTGAGGAAGGGCATTGTCTTGCTGAAATTTAAGCCCAGGACTGCTTACCGTGAAGGGCAACAAAACGGGGCGCTGAATATCGTTGACTTACCACTGTGCTGTAGAGGTGCCGCGGATGACAACCAAAGAGGTTCAAATGGTTCAAATTGCTCTGAGCACTATGGGACTTAACATCTGAGGTCATCAGTCCTCTAGAACTTAGAACTACTTAAACCTAACTAACCTAAGGAAATTACACACATCCATGCCCGAGGCAGGATTCGAACCTGCGACCGTAGCAGTCGCGCGGTTCCGGAATGAAGCGCCTAGAACCGCTCGGCCATCGTTGCCGGCAACCAAAGAGATATGTGAAAAGAAACAGCAGTCCAGACAATCACCCCTGGTTGTCGGGCTGTAAAGGGGGCGACAATCGCGTTGGTATCCCTCTGCTGTCTGGGGGCCTCTCCAGACACGTCTTCGGCCTGGAATCTCATTGACTGGAGTAGAATTGTCTTCAGTGTTGAGTCCCACTTAAAACGGAGCCCCGATTACCAGCGGAGACGAGTCTGGAGAAGCCCCAGGCATTGGTGAGATACCGACGTGAGTTGCTCAGTTTGTGAGGCTTTTGCTCTTGAATAAATACTGCAAATTTTTCGAAAATTATACTCATTTATTTTTTTGTCTTGGAATGTATAACCCGCTACCTCGCGTAGGAAAGCCTCATCCAGCAGACGAAAACAGTGGGTAGCAGTATGGTAGGAGCAAAATATCAGCTAGATCGGGAAAGAATCGAAGAGGAAAAGAAAAGTTGTGGAAAGGGTGTAGGCCAACAGCTGCAGGACAAATTAGGATTAACGTTTCAAAATAAAAGAATTTTGAAACCAAGTACGTGGTATGGCCAGGTCACAGAAGACATAAATGCATAATTAATTAGGGATTTGAATGAGATAGATTATGTGCTGACAGTTGAAGAGAGAAGGTAATAGCCTGGCCAGAAACATGAGGTATAGCATGAGGAGTGACCTGGACACACACAAGTAACAACAACTACACACAAAAGTGAATCATGTCAAGATTCTTCAGCGAATTATCAGCCTTGGCTTTACAAAGCTGCACTCGAGTTAACTGGGAACTGGGAGTGTTGCTGCGGGCCTCGGAGAGTGCTCACATTGGTAATGTGCAAGTTGGCAAACGGGGACACAGGAAGCATGGCTACACCTTAACAGGAAGCGGAAAGCCAGGTAATCAGATTTGTTGACTGGGAAAATAAGAAAGGGGAAGGTCGAGGCACAATCACAGATAACACAGTCCCTGAATCTGCTGGTGTGGGAGGGGCTTAATTTTTCGTTTAACTTCTTCATTGAGACAGGCAATACTCAAAGAGATAAAAATAGCTGAAGGGCTAAATACTGTAAGAATACAGAAATTAGAGACTACTTTTAGTATCATCGACCAAAGTATTCGAGGCTTGAAAAACAATAATATTCTTTTCTTGAAAGAACTGGAAGTGGAAATTTTATTGATGTACATCGCCTGTATCAACACCTTGTAACCACACACACAGAAATGTTAAGTGTTGAAGATTATAAATTAGCAGAAGACAATGAACAAGACAATGAATCTTGTGTACTCCTTACAGTCAGTCAACATGTCTTCGAGGGTCATTTGAAGCACAGATCGTTCGTGCATTGTCACTTTACAGTAAGATGAAATGTCAGCAAGGGCCAGCCGAATTAAACTATACCATAGCGCCGTCATTCAGTCGCTATCTACAAATTACATCATCTAGATACACAAGTAAAAGGCAATAGAACGGCGCGCTGCTATTTTGATCGCAACTGGGAGGCTGTGACGACACTAATTCTGCAGTGTGAAATGGCAAAAGACTTATGTATGCAAGATAACGATATTTTTGTCCATTAAAGCAGTTTTACAGAAGAAACAAAATAGAAAACGCAGTTCGCAAGTACCACAGCAACCAAAATTAAAAGAATTCATTAATCGTCTGAGACTGTACATTATTTGAATAAGATGCTTTGTTTATCACTATTGGTCGATTTCAACCTAATGGTCAATTTCTAGCACGTAACGCTAGTAAACATGATAGAAATGTTCAGGGTGCTCCAGAAAATTGTGGGCGTGTACCCGCATAAACTTCACTTCTTCTTCTAATACTTAGATTCTATACCGTCCAGCCGTCTTTAGAGGGAGCCGGGGCAACTGACGCTCCAGCACTTGCTCCGTCCTTTTAAACCCACTGACTGCGCCACTGCACATGCGGCCACAGATACACAAGGTATCAGAGACGTTGATAGATGGCAAAGAGGTATAACATATGCATGAAATTAGATCTATGGCTATGCGGTTATCCAGACGGTGATACCGATGTATCACAGCAAGCTGCACCGTCGCGACGTCTCTGTAAGTTTATTACAGAAAGTGCCGGATTTCATGATGTGTCCAAGCTGAAGCCGCTATCTCTATTAATTAAATTCGTCACCAACTTTCGGGACTGAGTCCCAGAAAGATAAAGTCGAAGGTAAAATTTTGACGTTATCACACACCATAGGGTGCCCAGAATCAATACAATACTCTGACAACGCCAATATACCTGCGATGCTCTGTGCATCCCTCATGGACTGTACGTGTTGTCTGTCAGATGTATGAACGGCCAGAAAGGCTCGTACAGGACCTGCAACATGCGGTCGTGCATTATCCTGCTGAAATGTAGGGTTTCGCAGGGATCGAATGGAGGGTAGAGCCACGGGTCGTAACACATCTGAAATGTAACGTCCACTGTTCAAAGTGCCGTCAATGCGAACAAGAGCTGACCGAGACGTCTAACCAATGGCACCCCATACCATCACGCCGGGTGATACGCCAGTGTGGCGATTACGAATACACGCTTCCAATGTGCGTTCACCGCGATATCGCCAAACACGGTTGCGACCATCATGATGCTGTAAACAGAAACTAGATTCATCCAAAGAAATGGCGTTTTGCCATTCGTGCACCCAGGTTCGTCGTTGAGTGCACCATCGCAGGCGCTCCTGTCTGTGATGCACCGTCAAGGGTAACCGCAGCAATGGTCTCCGAGCTGATAGTCTGTGCTGCTGCAAACGTCGTCGAACTGTTCGTGCAGATGGTTATTGTCCTGAAAACGTCCCCATGTGTTGACTCAGGGATCGAGACGTGGCTGCACGATCCGTTACAGTCATGCGGATAAGATGCCTGTCATCTCGACTGCTAGTGATACGAGGCCGTTGGGATCCAGGACGGCGTTCCGTATTACGCTCCTGAACCCACCGATTCCATATTCTGCTAACAGTCGTTGGATCTCGACCAACGCGAGCAGCAGTGTCGCGATACGATAAACTGCAATCGCTGTAGGCTACAATCCGTCCTTTATCAAAGTCGGAAACGTGATGGTACGCATTTTTCCTCCTTACACGAGGCATGACAACAACGTTTCACCAGGCAACGCCGGTCAATTGCTGTTTGTGTATCAGAAATCGGTTGGAAACTCCCCTCATGTCAGCACGTTGTAGGTGTCGCCACCGGCGCTAACCTTGTGTGAATGCTCTGAAAAGCTAATAATATGCATATCACAGCATCTTCTTCCTGTCGGTTAAATTTCGCATCTGTAGCACATTATCTTCGTGGTGTAGCAATTTTAATAGCCAGTAGTGTAGATCCATATGAGTCGGTTTCCAGTATACTACATGTCCAAAAGTACCATTATCTTTGCGTCGTATGAAAACATCCAAAAATGGAAGGCACACGTCTTTAGATTTCATCGTGAACTGAATTTGTCTGTGTAAGGAATTAAGATGATTTAAAAATTCTTTTAATTTATCTTCACGATGGGGCCAGACTACAAACATGTCATCATCATACTTCCAAAATACTGTGGGCTTCAAACTAGCAGATTCCAGCACCTTCTCCTCGAGGGCCTCCATAAAAATGCTGGCCACCAAGGGCGACGAAAGCTGCCCATGGCGACACCGACAGTCTGTTCATAAAATTCGTTATTGAGTAAAAATATGTCGAGGTCAAAACATGTTCAAACAAAGCTGACCTCTCTTTATCAAAGGTTTTGGCTATAAGAAATAAAAGTACGGAGCAAGCGCTGGAGCGTCAGTAACCTCGGGACACTCTGAAGATGGCTGGACGGTGTACAGACGAAATATTAGAAGATGGACTAATATTTATGGGACTGCACGCCCGAA
This sequence comes from Schistocerca serialis cubense, assembly GCF_023864345.2. Taxonomy (NCBI): domain Eukaryota; kingdom Metazoa; phylum Arthropoda; class Insecta; order Orthoptera; family Acrididae; genus Schistocerca; species Schistocerca serialis. Next base: position 431,681,244 of record NC_064641.1, on the reverse strand, counting down.
ATTCTACGGAACAACCATTGCACCGCGAAAATATGAAGATGCACATCATGTACAGCGTGATTCAGCTGCCCCTATCGACTGGTCTTACTACGCCACCATCCTAGTGTAGGACATACAAACTGTAATACTGACGTTTGTGTAAATTTTACCTAACACATTTATGAATTTTAGCAGCTGTATTCTTAAGAACTTCTGACTAAGAAGGGTTAAGTTTGGACAGAAATGACAGCGTAATTGATTTCAGCGTAACGTTTACAAAAGTCGTTTTTCTTTCATTACCCTTACAGGTACGTTTAAATTAATAATGCCACTACGTTGGTGGCATAACAGCCCAAACATTAGAGACCAAAAAATATCGAGTATTGAGAATAGTTTGTGTAGTGCACACTAGTTGAAGGTAGTGTCATGAGCACTTATTAAACATTCTGACTCTTGAGGGATGAATTTGGGGGTGTAGGTGCGTTGGAAGCTCACTTTTGTACGTTTTTCTTGAATAACTCGAAAACCGTGGCGTCCAGCGAACACGTATCCTAGTGCGAAATTTAAATTTCGCAAAAAAAGGTCCTGTTCATTTTTTGTGTACGAATAATAATCTGCTCATAGCGAGTGAGAGAATATGAAAATATCGTTTTGAAGGCCAGACATGACATAGCAAGTTGCAGCCTGTGTGATGAAAAATGAAACTGATTATGCAGGGCGGTCAGAAACAGCCTGAAACGCTTATAAAGGTGTTGGAGTGTAGGATGTGCTGTGAAATAAGCGTTAAGAATAAAATTCTATCCGTTGCGCCGTTTCCGCGTCAGTTAGCATTGAAGATAGCCAGTCAGGCCGTTGCGCGTGAAAATTCAAGTGGCCCGCGAGAGACGGAGTCGCCAATCGTGTTCTTAATTAAGGATTTCTCAGAACAGAACGAGAGAGCGATATAAAAGTTGAATACGGGACGGTAGTAAGGATCGAACCCGAACCAAAGGCTGAGCAATCTCATGGCTGTCAACTACGCTACGAGAGTAACAGTTTCCGATCACCGTGATATTTACAATAACATGAACATCAGTACTTTGCCAACAACTGTGACGACCATGTGAAGTATTTATAAAGTGCTGAAACTAAATTCCATGTTCTAATAGTATAATGTAGTGGATGTGGTGAGGTTTCGCTGGTGCAATACTAGACCTCCCGGAATTTCTTCTGAGACCTAGAGAAACAGTTGTACAGTCCTCGCTGAATGTCTCGCCAACCAGAAGGACCGATGACCTCGCTGTTTGGTCCCCTCCCCCAAATCAGCCAGCCAGTCAGCGTGCGAAGTATCTTGGCGTGACAGCCATTGTGTCCGGCGGGACTGCCGGGTCAATCCGCCTAATGCGCCGAGTATCATGCTCTGGGGCAAGTGGCTGGCCGAACAGCGCAGGATATCTGTGTTGGAAACAGCCTGTGTTACAGGTTTCAGCTGAAGGTTTTGACTGTTGTGTCTCAGTTTACATATAAAGACGTGGGTTCCTTATATTAAACTGCTTTGCTACCTATCAGACATTTTATGTTAATGAGCAAATGAAAAGATTTTGTTGCTGCATACTGAACTCCTTTCTGAGCCATTGATAACTATAATAATGAGCAATAATGGTCATTTTCCCCTATAGTGTTGGCTGGCCGAAGTGGCCGAGCGGTTCTAGGGGCTACAGTCTGGAACCGCGAGACCGCTACAGTCGCAGGTTCGAATCCTGCCTCGGGCATGGATGTGTGTGAGGTCCTTAGGTTAGTTAGTTTTAAGTAGTTCTAAGTTCTAGGAGAATGATGACCTCAGAAGTTAAGTGCCATAGCGCTCAGAGCCATTTGATAGTGTTGTTGGTATGGATCTCACTTCTTTCATATAGTCATGGATTACCTATGACGGAATTTACTAGCGAACATATGTATTAGAGACAGCGCATTAAAAATGCCTCCTTCCTTGAAGAGTTGCGCTACCTCCTTGAAGAGGTACCTACATGACACGCTCGCTTTTGTCCAAACAATATCTTTTTTATAAGCGATGAGTTAGACCAGAAATTTATTCTGTAAGACATTATTGAGTGGATGTATGCAAAATACGTCAGAAGGTTGATACATTTGTTTCCAAGATTAGCAATTATACGAAGAGCAAAAGTAGCTGAACTTAACTCAGTAGTATGTTCCTTCCTATTTTGATGTTTAAGGATTCATCATTTTGTACACCCAAATATTTGGAGCATTCCACTCTATTATCTAACTCCTGATTATGTGCTACACGAATTGTTGGTACTATTATTTGTTTTACAGAACTGAATATAGTGTGTTTTTCTAAATTTGGAGAGAGTCAGCTTGCAAAAAACTACTTAATAATTCTTCAGAAACTATCGTTAACAATCTCTTTTGTTACTTTTTCGCTAATGGGACTTCTTATTATTATTATTACACATTTTTGTCCTTAAGACAATGATTAACTTGTATATTACATGATTATTAATGTTTTTTCCTGTTCTTCTTTTTCTGTTCCAAAAACCTCTTCGTTCTTTGCCTGTATTCCTGTTTTCCTTTGCTCTGTCCATATTTTCCCTGTTATCTTCCTTTCTCTTACTTCACATTTCACGTTCATAATTCTGTTTCTGAATTTATCTCTTTTATTTATCATTTCCCTACGAGTTCCTGCTTGTTTAGGTGTCTATTTCTTAAAACCATCGGGTTTTTTGATTGAACAGTTTACTAAAAATCCTCTTTGTGAGCCTGTTGTACATTCTACGTATGTGTCCATATAAAGTTAATCGGCGTTTTCTGATAATGTCTGTGATTCTGCCAGTATGTTCTTATAATGCTTTGTTTGGTCTCTTGATCGTATGCCATGTCCGTATACTCTCCAAAAATTTTTCTGAGGATTTTGCGTTATAATTTTTGTGTCTGTGATGCCTGATATTACGATTGTGGTCGTTTCTAATGCGTAGATTGGGCATTACAGCTGTATTTTACTGCCTGAATTTGGCCTGTCTGAGCATATTTCTTTTATTTTAGTGCTTCGATGTTTGTTTGCGAGCTTTCTGAAGTCTTGTGTGACTTTGTGTAATACTAGTATTGTCTGCAAAATATACTTAATTGGCTTGTTGAATATTAAATGGAAAGCCATTTACATATATAAGGCATAGGGGTAGATTCAAAATTGAACTCTGCGGGTCTCCCTGTGTGATTGTTCCCCAGTCACTAAAATTATCTGCCCTTCCAACACTTTGAATTATTCAGCACAACTTTTTGCATCCTGCTTTTAAATATGATTCAAACCAGCTGTGTGTGAAGCTGTCAATTTCATAACATTTGAGCTTTTCTAAGAGGGTATCATGAATACACAATGAAACGCCATGGAAAGATCACACCAACTGGCCTTATTACATTATTTAATGCTTGTACTGCTTGTTGATTGAATGTATAAATAACATTCTCAATCCAGCAACCATTCTGGAACCCAAATTGTGATATGCTACGTTACTTGTTACTACTTCAGTGTGAGACTACTCCTGAGAACGTTACTTTTACGAATATTCTGGAAAAAGGGGTCAGTAAGGAAATGGGATGTCAATTGTTTGCCGGCCGGAGTGGCCGTGCGGCTCTGGGCGCTACAGTCTGGAACCGAGCGACCGCTACGGTCGCAGGTTCGAATCCTGCCTCGGGCATGGATGTGTGTGAAGTCCTTAGGTTAGTTAGGTTTAATTAGTTCTAAGTTCTAGGCGACTGATGACCTCAGAAGTTAAATCGCATAGTGCTCAGAACCATTTGAACCATTTTTTTTGTCAATTGTTTAAGTTTGTCATGTCACCTTTCTCATGAAGAGGTTGAACAGCTGTGTGTGTTGACCTTTCCGGAAAAATTCCCTGTACCAGTGACGTATTACTAATAATGTTACTTACTACACTGAAACATTTTTTCGAAACTGTGGATGAAATTCCATTAACATCACATGAGATTATGTTTATTAGAATTTTTATTATTCTATTAATTTCAGTGAAGGATTGTGCTCCTTCTGGTCTCTTAAAGTTTTGTGGAATGATGTTTTTAATATATTCTCTTACATCTTCAACTGAACCACTTACTTCTGTTTTTGCAACTACATTTAGAAAGTGATTGCTAAAAGTACACAAACTTGTGAATTACCAGCCATAACATTATTACTTAGTTTAAGTGTAATGGTCTCTTGTACACTGACTGGCTGTCCTGTCTCCCATCTGACAGTATCTCATATAGTTTTTATTTTATCTTAATTTGTATCATGATGTACATATGTCTCGACATTTTAATGACTTTCCTTGAAATATGAGAATATTCTTTATGAAATGCAGATAACGTTGAATATTGAGATATTATTTTGACTTTTGTTTTATTTTCCCTATTCCTGTAAAATTAGAGTTTAATTCCATTATTTATCCATGGCTTACTTTTTATGGCTCTTCTGTATAACCTTTTAGGAAAATAACTTTCAAATACTGACACAAATTTTAGTATGGAATAAATTGAAATCGGCATCAGCGTCTCTTTCTCTATCCCTTCACCCCATACCAACTTTTTCAGCTTTCTCTTAAAAGGTTGCATCTTGTTCTCAGTCATAAGCATCACTGTTTTGCGTGAACCTACCTCAGGGATGTAAAGTCCCATATTGTTTATTTCCATTAATTTTGCGTCATTATTAGGTAGCCTTTTAACAATTAAGTACACAGCAATTGTCAATAAAATTCTTATGGTTCTCTGGCTGCACACATTGAGAATGACTGTGGAAGCCTGCGCTTACGTCTACATAGTAATTGTTTCCGCCTGAGCACTGTCTATAAAAATGATGTCAGTCAGTGTGCTGCTGTCTTGCTGCACGCGAGTTGGAAAACTGACTGCTGGAATCACATTGAAACATCCAAATAAAGATTCTAGTTCATTGGTCCTGGCACTGTCTTTTAAGAAATCCACACTGAAATCTCTGTAAAGTGTTTTTTCTCGTCTGACAGATAGCTCAATAATGCATCTAGAATTCTCATAAATAGCTGAAGTTTCCTACAGGGGATCTGTAGACTGTTACAAGTATCAGAGAAGTATTCTGCACTATCAAATCACAAGCACATGCTTCGAAACTCTGATCAATACAAAAACTATATGTTTCAATGTTTTTAATGACTTTCCTTGAAATATGAGAATATTCTTTATGAAATGCAGAAAACGTTGAATATTGAGATATTATTTTGACTTTTGTTTTATTTTCCCTATTCCTGTAAAATTAGAGTTTAATTCAATTATTTATCCATGGCTTACTTTTTATGTCTCTTCTGGATAACCTTTTAGGAAAATAACTTTCAAATACTGACACAAATTTTAGTATGGAATAAATTGAAATCGGCATCAGCGTCTCTTTCTCTATCCCTTCACCCCATACCAACTTTTTCAGCTTTCTCTTAAAAGGTTGCATCTTGTTCTCAGTCATAAGCATCACTGTTTTGCGTGAACCTACCTCAGGGCTGTAAAGTCCCATATTGTTTATTTCCATTAATTTTGCGTCATTATTAGGTAGCCTTTTAACAATTAAGTACACAGCAATTGTCAATAAAATTCTTATGGTTCTCTGGCTGCACACATTGAGAATGACTGTGGAAGCCTGCGCTTACGTCTACATAGTAATTGTTTCCGCCTGAGCACTGTCTATAAAAATGATGTCAGTCAGTGTGCTGCTGTCTTGCTGGACGCGAGTTGGAAAACTGACTGCTGGAATCACATTGAAACATCCAAATAAAGATTCTAGTTCATTGGTCCTGGCACTGTCTTTTAAGAAATCCACACAGAAATCTCTGTAAAGTGTTTTTTCTCGTCTGACAGATAGCTCAATAATGCATCTAGATTTCTCATAAATAGCTGAAGTTTCCTACAGGGGATCTGTAGACTGTTACAAGTATCAGAGAAGGATTCTGGACTATCAAATCACAAGCACATGCTTCGAAACTCTGATCAATACAAAAACTATATGTTTCAATGTTTTTAATGACTTTCCTTGAAATATGAGAATATTCTTTATGAAATGCAGATAACGTTGAATATTGAGATATTATTTTGACTTTTGTTTTATTTTCCCTATTCCTGTAAAATTAGAGTTTAATTCCATTATTTATCCATGGCTAACTTTTTATGGCTCTTCTGGATAACCTTTTAGGAAAATAACTTTCAAATACTGACACAAATTTTAGTATGGAATAAATTGAAATCGGCATCAGCGTCTCTTTCTCTATCCCATCACCCCATACCAACTTTTTCAGCTTTCTCTTAAAAGGTTGCATCTTGTTCTCAGTCATAAGCATCACTGTTTTGCGTGAACCTACCTCAGGGCTGTAAAGTCCCATATTGTTTATTTCCATTAATTTTGCGTCATTATTAGGTAGCCTTTTAACAATTAAGTACACAGCAATTGTCAATAAAATTCTTATGGTTCTCTGGCTGCACACATTGAGAATGACTGTGGAAGCCTGCGCTTACGTGTACATAGTAATTGTTTCCGCCTGAGCACTGTCTATAAAAATGATGTCAGTCAGTGTGCTGCTGTCTTGCTGCACGCGAGTTGGAAAACTGACTGCTGGAATCACATTGAAACATCCAAATAAAGATTCTAGTTCATTGGTCCTGGCACTGTCTTTTAAGAAATCCACACTGAAATCTCTGTAAAGTGTTTTTTCTCGTCTGACAGATAGCTCAATAATGCATCTAGATTTCTCATAAATAGCTGAAGTTTCCTGCAGGGGATCTGTAGACTGTTACAAGTATCAGAGAAGTATTCTGCACTATCAAATCACAAGCACATGCTTCGAAACTCTGATCAATACAAAAACTATATGTTTCAATGTTTTTAATGACTTTCCTTGAAATATGAGAATATTCTTTATGAAATGCAGATAACGTTGAATATTGAGATATTATTTTGACTTTTGTTTTATTTTCCCTATTCCTGTAAAATTAGAGTTTAATTCCATTATTTATCCATGGCTTACTTTTTATGGCTCTTCTGGATAACCTTTTAGGAAAATAACTTTCAAATACTGACACAAATTTTAGTATGGAATAAACTGAAATCGGCATCAGCGTCTCTTTCTCTATCCCTTCACCCCATACCAACTTTTTCAGCTTTCTCTTAAAAGGTTGCATCTTGTTCTCAGTCATAAGCATCACTGTTTTGCGTGAACCTACCTCAGGGATGTAAAGTCCCATATTGTTTATTTCCATTAATTTTGGGTCAGTATTAGGTAGCCTTTTAACAATTAAGTACACAGCAATTGTCAATAAAATTCTTATGGTTCTCTGGCTGCACACATTGAGAATGACTGTGGAAGCCTGCGCTTACGTCTACATAGTAATTGTTTCCGCCTGAGCACTGTCTATAAAAATGATGTCAGTCAGTGTGCTGCTGTCTTGCTGCACGCGAGTTGGAAAACTGACTGCTGGAATCACATTGAAACATCCAAATAAAGATTCTAGTTCATTGGTCCTGGCACTGTCTTTTAAGAAATCCACACTGAAATCTCTGTAAAGTGTTTTTTCTCGTCTGACAGATAGCTCAATAATGCATCTAGATTTCTCATAAATAGCTGAAGTTTCCTACAGGGGATCTGTAGACTGTTACAAGTATCAGAGAAGTATTCTGCACTATCAAATCACAAGCACATGCTTCGAAACTCTGATCAATACAAAAACTATATGTTTCAATGTTTTTAATGACTTTCCTTGAAATATGAGAATATTCTTTATGAAATGCAGATAACGTTGAATATTGAGATATTATTTTGACTTTTGTTTTATTTTCCCTATTCCTGTAAAATTAGAGTTTAATTCCATTATTTATCCATGGCTTACTTTTTATGGCTCTTCTGGATAACCTTTTAGGAAAATAACTGTCAAATACTGACACAAATTTTAGTATGGAATAAATTGAAATCGGCATCAGCGTCTCTTTCTCTATTCCTTCACCCCATACCAACTTTTTCAGCTTTCTCTTAAAAGGTTGCATCTTGTTCTCAGTCATAAGCATCACTGTTTTGCGTGAACCTACCTCAGGGCTGTAAAGTCCCATATTGTTTATTTCCATTAATTTTGCGTCATTATTAGGTAGCCTTTTAACAATTAAGTACACAGCAATTGTCAATAAAATTCTTATGGTTCCCTGGCTGCACACATTGAGAATGACTGTGGAAGCCTGCGCTTACGTCTACATAGTAATTGTTTCCGCCTGAGCACTGTCTATAAAAACGATGTCAGTCAGTGTGCTGCTGTCTTGCTGCACGCGAGTTGGAAAACTGACTGCTGGAATCACATTGAAACATCCAAATAAAGATTCTAGTTCATTGGTCCTGGCACTGTCTTTAAGAAATCCACACTGAAATCTCTGTAAAGTGTTTTTTCTCGTCTGACAGATAGCTCAATAATGCATCTAGATTTCTCATAAATAGCTGAAGTTTCCTACAGGGGATCTGTAGACTGTTACAAGTATCAGAGAAGTATTCTGCACTATCAAATCACAAGCACATGCTTCGAAACTCTGATCAATACAAAAACTATATGTTTCAATGTTTTTAATGACTTTCCTTGAAATATGAGAATATTCTTTATGAAATGCAGATAACGTTGAATATTGAGATATTATTTTGACTTTTGTTTTATTTTCCCTATTCCTGTAAAATTAGAGTTTAATTCCATTATTTATCCATGGCTTACTTTTTATGGCTCTTCTGGATAACCTTTTAGGAAAATAACTTTCAAATACTGACACAAATTTTAGTTTGGAATAAATTGAAATCGGCATCAGCGTCTCTTTCTCTATCCCTTCACCCCATACCAACTTTTTCAGCTTTCTCTTAAAAGGTTGCATCTTGTTCTCAGTCATAAGCATCACTGTTTTGCGTGAACCTACCTCAGGGATGTAAAGTCCCATATTGTTTATTTCCATTAATTTTGCGTCATTATTAGGTAGCCTTTTAACAATTAAGTACACAGCAATTGTCAATAAAATTCTTATGGTTCTCTGGCTGCACACATTGAGAATGACTGTGGAAGCCTGCGCTTACGTGTACATAGTAATTGTTTCCGCCTGAGCACTGTCTATAAAAATGATGTCAGTCAGTGTGCTGCTGTCTTGCTGCACGCGAGTTGGAAAACTGACTGCTGGAATCACATTGAAACATCCAAATAAAGATTCTAGTTCATTGGTCCTGGCACTGTCTTTTAAGAAATCCACACTGAAATCTCTGTAAAGTGTTTTTTCTCGTCTGACAGATAGCTCAATAATGCATCTAGAATTCTCATAAATAGCTGAAGTTTCCTACAGGGGATCTGTAGACTGTTACAAGTATCAGAGAAGTATTCTGCACTATCAAATCACAAGCACATGCTTCGAAACTCTGATCAATAAAAAACTATATGTTTCAATGTTTTTAATGACTTTCCTTGAAATATGAGAATATTCTTTATGAAATGCAGATGACGTTGAATATTGAGATATTATTTTGACTTTTGTTTTATTTTCCCTATTCCTGTAAAATTAGAGTTTAATTCCATTATTTATCCATGGCTTACTTTTTATGGCTCTTCTGGATAACCTTTTAGGAAAATAACTGTCAAATACTGACACAAATTTTAGTATGGAATAAATTGAAATCGGCATCAGCGTCTCTTTCTCTATTCCTTCACCCCATACCAACTTTTTCAGCTTTCTCTTAAAAGGTTGCATCTTGTTCTCAGTCATAAGCATCACTGTTTTGCGTGAACCTACCTCAGGGCTGTAAAGTCCCATATTGTTTATTTCCATTAATTTTGCGTCATTATTAGGTAGCCTTTTAACAATTAAGTACACAGCAATTGTCAATAAAATTCTTATGGTTCTCTGGCTGCACACATTGAGAATGACTGTGGAAGCCTGCGCTTACGTCTACATAGTAATTGTTTCCGCCTGAGCACTGTCTATAAAAATGATGTCAGTCAGTGTGCTGCTGTCTTGCTGCACGCGAGTTGGAAAACTGACTGCTGGAATCACATTCAAACATCCAAATAAAGATTCTAGTTCATTGGTCCTGGCACTGTCTTTTAAGAAATCCACACTGAAATCTCTGTAAAGTGTTTTCTCTCGTCTGACAGATAGCTCAATAATGCATCTAGATTTCTCATAAATAGCTGAAGTTTCCTACAGGGGATCTGTAGACTGTTACAAGTATCAGAGAAGTATTCTGCACTATCATATCACAAGCACATGCTTCGAAACTCTGATCAATACAAAAACTATATGTTTCAATTTTTTTTAATGACTTTCCTTGAAATATGAGAATATTCTTTATGAAATGCAGATAACGTTGAATATTGAGATATTATTTTGACTTTTGTTTTATTTTCCCTATTCCTGTAAAATTAGAGTTTAATTCCATTATTTATCCATGGCTTACTTTTTATGGCTCTTCTGGATAACCTTTTAGGAAAATAACTGTCAAATACTGACACAAATTTTAGTATGGAATAAATTGAAATCGGCATCAGCGTCTCTTTCTCTATTCCTTCACCCCATACCAAATTTTTCAGCTTTCTCTTAAAAGGTTGCATCTTGTTCTCAGTCATAAGCATCACTGTTTTGCGTGAACCTACCTCAGGGCTGTAAAGTCCCATAGTGTTTATTTCCATTAATTTTGCGTCATTATTAGGTAGCCTTTTAACAATTAAGTACACAGCAATTGTCAATAAAATTCTTATGGTTCTCTGGCTGCACACATTGAGAATGACTGTGGAAGCCTGCGCTTACGTCTACATAGTAATTGTTTCCGCCTGAGCACTGTCTATAAAAACGATGTCAGTCAGTGTGCTGCTGTCTTGCTGCACGCGAGTTGGAAAACTGACTGCTGGAATCACATTGAAACATCCAAATAAAGATTCTAGTTCATTGGTCCTGGCACTGTCTTTTAAGAAATCCACACTGAAATCTCTGTAAAGTGTTTTTTCTTGTCTGACAGATAGCTCAATAATGCATCTAGATTTCTCATAAATAGCTGAAGTTTCCTACAGGGGATCTGTAGACTGTTACAAGTATCAGAGAAGTATTCTGCACTATCAAATCACAAGCACATGCTTCGAAACTCTGATCAATACAAAAACTATATGTTTCAATGTTTTTAATGACTTTCCTTGAAATATGAGAATATTCTTTATGAAATGCAGATAACGTTGAATATTGAGATATTATTTTGACTTTTGTTTTATTTTCCCTATTCCTGTAAAATTAGAGTTTAATTCCATTATTTATCCATGGCTTACTTTTTATGGCTCTTCTGGATAACCTTTTAGGAAAATAACTGTCAAATACTGACACAAATTTTAGTATGGAATAAATTGAAATCGGCATCAGCGTCTCTTTCTCTATCCCTTCACCCCATACCAACTTTTTCAGCTTTCTCTTAAAAGGTTGCATCTTGTTCTCAGTCATAAGCATCACTGTTTTGCGTGAACCTACCTCAGGGATGTAAAGTCCCATATTGTTTATTTCCATTAATTTTGCGTCATTATTAGGTAGCCTTTTAACAATTAAGTACACAGCAATTGTCAATAAAATTCTTATGGTTCTCTGGCTGCACACATTGAGAATGACTGTGGAAGCCTGCGCTTACGTCTACATAGTAATTGTTTCCGCCTGAGCACTGTCTGTAAAAACGATGTCAGTCAGTGTGCTGCTGTCTTGCTGCACGCGAGTTGGAAAACTGACTGCTGGAATCACATTGAAACATCCAAATAAAGATTCTAGTTCATTGGTCCTGGCACTGTCTTTTAAGAAATCCACACTGAAATCTCTGTAAAGTGTTTTTTCTCGTCTGACAGATAGCTCAATAATGCATCTAGATTTCTCATAAATAGCTGAAGTTTCCTACAGGGGATCTGTAGACTATTACAAGTGTCAGAGAAGTATTCTGCACTATCAAATCACAAGTACATGCTTCGAAACTCTGATCAATACAAAAACTATATGTTTCAATGTTTTTAATGACTTTCCTTGAAATATGAGAATATTCTTTATGAAATGCAGATAACGTTGAATATTGAGATATTATTTTGACTTTTGTTTTATTTTCCCTATTCCTGTAAAATTAGAGTTTATTTCCATTATTTATCCATGGCTTACTTTTTATGGCTCTTCTGGATAACCTTTTAGGAAAATAACTTTCAAATATTGACACAAATTTTAGTATGGAATAAATTGAAATCGGCATCAGCGTCTCTTTCTCTATCCCTTCACCCCATACCAACTTTTTCAGCTTTCTCTTAAAAGGTTGCATCTTGTTCTCAGTCATAAGCATCACTGTTTTGCGTGAACCTACCTCAGGGCTGTAAAGTCCCATATTGTTTATTTCCATTAATTTTGCGTCATTATTAGGTAGCCTTTTAACAATTAAGTACACAGCAATTGTCAATAAAATTCTTATGGTTCTCTGGCTGCACACATTGAGAATGACTGTGGAAGCCTGCGCTTATGTCTACATAGTAATTGTTTCCGCCTGAGCACTGTCTATAAAAATGATGTCAGTCAGTGTGCTGCTGTCTTGCTGCACGCGAGTTGGAAAACTGACTGCTGGAATCACATTGAAACATCCAAATAAAGATTCTAGTTCATTGGTCCTGGCACTGTCTTTTAAGAAATCCACACTGAAATCTCTGTAAAGTGTTTTTTCTCGTCTGACAGATAGCTCAATAATGCATCTAGATTTCTCATAAATAGCTGAAGTTTCCTACAGGGGATCTGTAGACTGTTACAAGTATCAGAGAAGTATTCTGCACTATCAAATCACAAGCACATGCTTCGAAACTCTGATCAATACAAAAACTATATGTTTCAATGTTTTTAATGACTTTCCTTGAAATATGAGAATATTCTTTATGAAATGCAGATAACGTTGAATATTGAGATATTATTTTGACTTTTGTTTTATTTTCCCTATTCCTGTAAAATTAGAGTTTAATTCCATTATTTATCCATGGCTTACTTTTTATGGCTCTTCTGGATAACCTTTTAGGAAAATAACTGTCAAATACTGACACAAATTTTAGTATGGAATAAATTGAAATCGGCATCAGCGTCTCTTTCTCTATTCCTTCACCCCATACCAACTTTTTCAGCTTTCTCTTAAAAGGTTGCATCTTGTTCTCAGTCATAAGGATCACTGTTTTGCGTGAACTTGCCTCAGGGCTGTAAAGTCCCATATTGTTTATTTCCATTAATTTTGCGTCATTATTAGGTAGCCTTTTAACAATTAAGTACACAGCAATTATCAATAAAATTCTTATGGTTCTCTGGCTGCACACATTGAGAATGACTGTGGAAGCCTGCGCTTACGTCTACATAGTAATTGTTTCCGCCTGAGCACTGTCTATAAAAATGATGTCAGTCAGTGTGCTGCTGTCTTGCTGCACGCGAGTTGGAAAACTGACTGCTGGAAACACATTGAAACATCCAAATAAAGATTCTAGTTCATTGGTCCTGGCACTGTCTTTTAAGAAATCCACACTGAAATCTCTGTAAAGTGTTTTTTCTCGTCTGACAGATAGCTCAATAATGCATCTAGATTTCTCATAAATAGCTGAAGTTTCCTACAGGGGATCTGTAGACTGTTACAAGTATCAGAGAAGTATTCTGCACTATCAAATCACAAGCACATGCTTCGAAACTCTGATCAATACAAAAACTATATGTTTCAATGTTTTTAATGACTTTCCTTGAAATATGAGAATATTCTTTATGAAATGCAGATAACGTTGAATATTGAGATATTATTTTGACTTTTGTTTTATTTTCCCTATTCCTGTAAAATTAGAGTTTAATTCCATTATTTATCCATGGCTTACATTTTATGGCTCTTCTGGATAACCTTTTAGGAAAATAACTTTCAAATACTGACACAAATTTTTGTATGGAATAAATTGAAAACGGCATCAGCGTCTCTTACTCTATCCCTTCACCCCATACCAACTTTTTCAGCTTTCTCTTAAAAGGTTGCATCTTGTTCGCAGTCATAAGCATCACTGTTTTGCGTGAACCTACCTCAGGGCTGTAAAGTCCCATATTGTTTATTTCCATTAATTTTGCGTCATTATTAGGTAGCCTTTTAACAATTAAGTACACAGCAATTGTCAATAAAATTCTTATGGTTCTCTGGCTGCACACATTGAGAATGACTGTGGATCCTGCGCTTACGTCTACATAGTAATTGTTTCCGCCTGAGCACTGTCTATAAAAATGATGTCAGTCAGTGTGCTGCTGTCTTGCTGCACGCGAGTCGGAAAACTGACTGCTGGAATCACATTGCAACATCCAAATAAAGATTCTAGTTCATTGGTCCTGGCACTGTCATTTAAGAAATACACACTGAAATCTCTGTAAAGTGTTTTTTCTCGTCTGACAGATAGCTCAATAATGCATCTAGATTTCTCATAAATAGCTGAAGTTTCCTACAGGGGATCTGTAGACTGTTACAAGTATCAGAGAAGTATTCTGCACTATCAAATCACAAGCACATGCTTCGAAACTCTGATCAATACAAAAACTATATGTTTCAATGTTTTTAATGACTTTCCTTGAAATATGAGAATATTCTTTATGAAATGCAGATAACGTTGAATATTGAGATATTATTTTGACTTTTGTTTTATTTTCCCTATTCCTGTAAAATTAGAGTTTAATTCCATTATTTATCCATGGCTTACTTTTTATGGCTCTTCTGGATAACCTTTTAGGAAAATAACTGTCAAATACTGACACAAATTTTAGTATGGAATAAATTGAAATCGGCATCAGCGTCTCTTTCTCTATTCCTTCACCCCATACCAACTTTTTCAGCTTTCTCTTAAAAGGTTGCATCTTGTTCTCAGTCATAAGGATCACTGTTTTGCGTGAACTTGCCTCAGGGCTGTAAAGTCCCATATTGTTTATTTCCATTAATTTTGCGTCATTATTAGGTAGCCTTTTAACAATTAAGTACACAGCAATTATCAATAAAATTCTTATGGTTCTCTGGCTGCACACATTGAGAATGACTGTGGAAGCCTGCGCTTACGTCTACATAGTAATTGTTTCCGCCTGAGCACTGTCTATAAAAATGATGTCAGTCAGTGTGCTGCTGTCTTGCTGCACGCGAGTTGGAAAACTGACTGCTGGAAACACATTGAAACATCCAAATAAAGATTCTAGTTCATTGGTCCTGGCACTGTCTTTTAAGAAATCCACACTGAAATCTCTGTAAAGTGTTTTTTCTCGTCTGACAGATAGCGCAATAATGCATCTAGATTTCTCATAAATAGCTGAAGTTTCCTACAGGGGATCTGTAGACTGTTACAAGTATCAGAGAAGTATTCTGCACTATCAAATCACAAGCACATGCTTCGAAACTCTGATCAATACAAAAACTATATGTTTCAATGTTTTTAATGACTTTCCTTGAAATATGAGAATATTCTTTATGAAATGCAGATAACGTTGAATATTGAGATATTATTTTGACTTTTGTTTTATTTTCCCTATTCCTGTAAAATTAGAGTTTAATTCCATTATTTATCCATGGCTTACTTTTTATGGCTCTTCTGGATAACCTTTTAGGAAAATAACTTTCAAATACTGACACAAATTTTAGTATGGAATAAATTGAAATCGGCATCAGCGTCTCTTTCTCTATCCCTTCACCCCATACCAACTTTTTCAGCTTTCTCTTAAAAGGTTGCATCTTTTTCTCAGTCATAAGCATCACTGTTTTGCGTGAACCTACCTCAGGGCTGTAAAGTCCCATATTGTTTATTTCCATTAATTTTGCGTCATTATTAGGTAGCCTTTTAACAATTAAGTACACAGCAATTGTCAATAAAATTCTTATGGTTCTCTGGCTGCACACATTGAGAATGACTGTGGAAGCCTGCGCTTACGTCTACATAGTAATTGTTTCCGCCTGAGCACTGTCTATAAAAATGATGTCAGTCAGTGTGCTGCTGTCTTGCTGCACGCGAGTTGGAAAACTGACTGCTGGAATCACATTGAAACATCCAAATAAAGACTCTAGTTCATTGGTCCTGGCACTGTCTTTTAAGAAATCCACACTGAAATCTCTGTAAAGTGTTTTTTCTCGTCTGACAGATAGCTCAATAATGCATCTAGATTTCTCATAAATAGCTGAAGTTTCCTACAGGGGATCTGTAGACTGTTACAAGTATCAGAGAAGTATTCTGCACTATCAAGTCACAAGCACATGCTTCGAAACTCTGATCAATACAAAAACTATGTTTCAATGTTTTTAATGACTTTCCTTGAAATATGAGAATATTCTTTATGAAATGCAGATAACGTTGAATATTGAGATATTATTTTGACTTTTGTTTTATTTTCCCTATTCCTGTAAAATTAGAGTTTAATTCCATTATTTATCCATGGCTTACTTTTTATGGCTCTTCTGGATAACCTTTTAGGAAAATAACTGTCAAATACTGACACAAATTTTAGTATGGAATAAATTGAAATCGGCATCAGCGTCTCTTTCTCTATTCCTTTACCCCATACCAACTTTTTTAGCTTTCTCTTAAAAGGTTGCATCTTGTTCTCAGTCATAAGCATCACTGTTTTGCGTGAACCTGCCTCAGGGCTGTAAAGTCCCATATTGTTTATTTCCATTAATTTTGCGTCATTATTAGGTAGCCTTTTAACAATTAAGTACACAGCAATTATCAATAAAATTCTTATGGTTCTCTGGCTGCACACATTGAGAATGACTGTGGAAGCCTGCGCTTACGTGTACATAGTAATTGTTTCCGCCTGAGCACTGTCTATAAAAACGATGTCAGTCAGTGTGCTGCTGTCTTGCTGCACGCGAGTTGGAAAACTGACTGCTGGAATCACATTGAAACATCCAAATAAAGATTCTAGTTCATTGGTCCTGGCACTGTCTTTTAAGAAATCCACACTGAAATCTCTGTAAAGTGTTTTTTCTCGTCTGACAGATAGCTCAATAATGCATCTAGATTTCTCATAAATAGCTGAAGTTTCCTACAGGGGATCTGTAGACTGTTACAAGTATCAGAGAAGTATTCTGCACTATCAAATCACAAGCACATGCTTCGAAACTCTGATCAATACAAAAACTATATGTTTCAATGTTTTTAATGACTTTCCTTGAAATATGAGAATATTCTTTATGAAATGCAGATAACGTTGAATATTGAGATATTATTTTGACTTTTGTTTTATTTTCCCTATTCCTGTAAAATTAGAGTTTAATTCCATTATTTATCCATGGCTTACTTTTTATGGCTCTTCTGGATAACCTTTTAGGAAAATAACTTTCAAATACTGACACAAATTTTAGTTTGGAATAAATTGAAATCGGCATCAGCGTCTCTTTCTCTATCCCTTCACCCCATACGAACTTTTTCAGCTTTCTCTTAAAAGGTTGCATCTTGTTCTCAGTCATAAGCATCACTGTTTTGCGTGAACCTACCTCAGGGCTGTAAAGTCCCATATTGTTTATTTCCATTAATTTTGCGTCATTATTAGGTAGCCTTTTAACAATTAAGTACACAGCAATTGTCAATAAAATTCTTATGGTTCTCTGGCTGCACACATTGAGAATGACTGTGGATCCTGCGCTTACGTCTACATAGTAATTGTTTACGCCTGAGCACTGTCTATAAAAATGATGTCAGTCAGTGTGCTGCTGTCTTGCTGCACGCGAGTTGGAAAACTGACTGCTGGAATCACATTGAAACATCCAAATAAAGATTCTAGTTCATTGGTCCTGGCACTGTCTTTTAAGAAATCCACACTGAAATCTCTGTAAAGTGTTTTTTCTCGTCTGACAGATAGCTCAATAATGCATCTAGATTTCTCATAAATAGCTGAAGTTTCCTACAGGGGATCTGTAGACTGTTACAAGTATCAGAGAAGTATTCTGCACTATCAAATCACAAGCACATGCTTCGAAACTCTGATCAATACAAAAACTATATGTTTCAATGTTTTTAATGACTTTCCTTGAAATATGAGAATATTCTTTATGAAATGCAGATAACGTTGAATATTGAGATATTATTTTGACTTTTGTTTTATTTTCCCTATTCCTGTAAAATTAGAGTTTAATTCCATTATTTATCCATGGCTTACTTTTTATGGCTCTTCTGGATAACCTTTTAGGAAAATAACTGTCAAATACTGACACAAATTTTAGTATGGAATAAATTGAAATCGGCATCAGCGTCTCTTTCTCTATTCCTTCACCCCATACCAACTTTTTCAGCTTTCTCTTAAAAGGTTGCATCTTGTTCTCAGTCATAAGGATCACTGTTTTGCGTGAACTTGCCTCAGGGCTGTAAAGTCCCATATTGTTTATTTCCATTAATTTTGCGTCATTATTAGGTAGCCTTTTAACAATTAAGTACACAGCAATTATCAATAAAATTCTTATGGTTCTCTGGCTGCACACATTGAGAATGACTGTGGAAGCCTGCGCTTACGTCTACATAGTAATTGTTTCCGCCTGAGCACTGTCTATAAAAATGATGTCAGTCAGTGTGCTGCTGTCTTGCTGCACGCGAGTTGGAAAACTGACTGCTGGAAACACATTGAAACATCCAAATAAAGATTCTAGTTCATTGGTCCTGGCACTGTCTTTTAAGAAATCCACACTGAAATCTCTGTAAAGTGTTTTTTCTCGTCTGACAGATAGCGCAATAATGCATCTAGATTTCTCATAAATAGCTGAAGTTTCCTACAGGGGATCTGTAGACTGTTACAAGTATCAGAGAAGTATTCTGCACTATCAAATCACAAGCACATGCTTCGAAACTCTGATCAATACAAAAACTATATGTTTCAATGTTTTTAATGACTTTCCTTGAAATATGAGAATATTCTTTATGAAATGCAGATAACGTTGAATATTGAGATATTATTTTGACTTTTGTTTTATTTTCCCTATTCCTGTAAAATTAGAGTTTAATTCCATTATTTATCCATGGCTTACTTTTTATGGCTCTTCTGGATAACCTTTTAGGAAAATAACTTTCAAATACTGACACAAATTTTAGTATGGAATAAATTGAAATCGGCATCAGCGTCTCTTTCTCTATCCCTTCACCCCATACCAACTTTTTCAGCTTTCTCTTAAAAGGTTGCATCTTTTTCTCAGTCATAAGCATCACTGTTTTGCGTGAACCTACCTCAGGGCTGTAAAGTCCCATATTGTTTATTTCCATTAATTTTGCGTCATTATTAGGTAGCCTTTTAACAATTAAGTACACAGCAATTGTCAATAAAATTCTTATGGTTCTCTGGCTGCACACATTGAGAATGACTGTGGAAGCCTGCGCTTACGTCTACATAGTAATTGTTTCCGCCTGAGCACTGTCTATAAAAATGATGTCAGTCAGTGTGCTGCTGTCTTGCTGCACGCGAGTTGGAAAACTGACTGCTGGAATCACATTGAAACATCCAAATAAAGACTCTAGTTCATTGGTCCTGGCACTGTCTTTTAAGAAATCCACACTGAAATCTCTGTAAAGTGTTTTTTCTCGTCTGACAGATAGCTCAATAATGCATCTAGATTTCTCATAAATAGCTGAAGTTTCCTACAGGGGATCTGTAGACTGTTACAAGTATCAGAGAAGTATTCTGCACTATCAAGTCACAAGCACATGCTTCGAAACTCTGATCAATACAAAAACTATGTTTCAATGTTTTTAATGACTTTCCTTGAAATATGAGAATATTCTTTATGAAATGCAGATAACGTTGAATATTGAGATATTATTTTGACTTTTGTTTTATTTTCCCTATTCCTGTAAAATTAGAGTTTAATTCCATTATTTATCCATGGCTTACTTTTTATGGCTCTTCTGGATAACCTTTTAGGAAAATAACTGTCAAATACTGACACAAATTTTAGTATGGAATAAATTGAAATCGGCATCAGCGTCTCTTTCTCTATTCCTTTACCCCATACCAACTTTTTTAGCTTTCTCTTAAAAGGTTGCATCTTGTTCTCAGTCATAAGCATCACTGTTTTGCGTGAACCTGCCTCAGGGCTGTAAAGTCCCATATTGTTTATTTCCATTAATTTTGCGTCATTATTAGGTAGCCTTTTAACAATTAAGTACACAGCAATTATCAATAAAATTCTTATGGTTCTCTGGCTGCACACATTGAGAATGACTGTGGAAGCCTGCGCTTACGTGTACATAGTAATTGTTTCCGCCTGAGCACTGTCTATAAAAACGATGTCAGTCAGTGTGCTGCTGTCTTGCTGCACGCGAGTTGGAAAACTGACTGCTGGAATCACATTGAAACATCCAAATAAAGATTCTAGTTCATTGGTCCTGGCACTGTCTTTTAAGAAATCCACACTGAAATCTCTGTAAAGTGTTTTTTCTCGTCTGACAGATAGCTCAATAATGCATCTAGATTTCTCATAAATAGCTGAAGTTTCCTACAGGGGATCTGTAGACTGTTACAAGTATCAGAGAAGTATTCTGCACTATCAAATCACAAGCACATGCTTCGAAACTCTGATCAATACAAAAACTATATGTTTCAATGTTTTTAATGACTTTCCTTGAAATATGAGAATATTCTTTATGAAATGCAGATAACGTTGAATATTGAGATATTATTTTGACTTTTGTTTTATTTTCCCTATTCCTGTAAAATTAGAGTTTAATTCCATTATTTATCCATGGCTTACTTTTTATGGCTCTTCTGGATAACCTTTTAGGAAAATAACTTTCAAATACTGACACAAATTTTAGTTTGGAATAAATTGAAATCGGCATCAGCGTCTCTTTCTCTATCCCTTCACCCCATACGAACTTTTTCAGCTTTCTCTTAAAAGGTTGCATCTTGTTCTCAGTCATAAGCATCACTGTTTTGCGTGAACCTACCTCAGGGCTGTAAAGTCCCATATTGTTTATTTCCATTAATTTTGCGTCATTATTAGGTAGCCTTTTAACAATTAAGTACACAGCAATTGTCAATAAAATTCTTATGGTTCTCTGGCTGCACACATTGAGAATGACTGTGGATCCTGCGCTTACGTCTACATAGTAATTGTTTACGCCTGAGCACTGTCTATAAAAATGATGTCAGTCAGTGTGCTGCTGTCTTGCTGCACGCGAGTTGGAAAACTGACTGCTGGAATCACATTGAAACATCCAAATAAAGATTCTAGTTCATTGGTCCTGGCACTGTCTTTTAAGAAATCCACACTGAAATCTCTGTAAAGTGTTTTTTCTCGTCTGACAGATAGCTCAATAATGCATCTAGATTTCTCATAAATAGCTGAAGTTTCCTACAGGGGATCTGTAGACTGTTACAAGTATCAGAGAAGTATTCTGCACTATCAAATCACAAGCACATGCTTCGAAACTCTGATCAATACAAAAACTATATGTTTCAATGTTTTTAATGACTTTCCTTGAAATATGAGAATATTCTTTATGAAATGCAGATAACGTTGAATATTGAGATATTATTTTGACTTTTGTTTTATTTTCCCTATTCCTGTAAAATTAGAGTTTAATTCCATTATTTATCCATGGCTTACTTTTTATGGCTCTTCTGGATAACCTTTTAGGAAAATAACTGTCAAATACTGACACAAATTTTAGTATGGAATAAATTGAAATCGGCATCAGCGTCTCTTTCTCTATCCCTTCACCCCATACCAACTTTTTCAGCTTTCTCTTAAAAGGTTGCATCTTGTTCTCAGTCATAAGCATCACTGTTTTGCGTGAACCTACCTCAGGGCTGTAAAGTCCCATATTGTTTATTTCCATTAATTTTGCGTCATTATTAGGTAGCCTTTTAACAATTAAGTACACAGCAATTGTCAATAAAATTCTTATGGTTCTCTGGCTGCACACATTGAGAATGACTGTGGAAGCCTGCGCTTACGTCTACATAGTAATTGTTTCCGCCTGAGCACTGTCTATAAAAATGATGTCAGTCAGTGTGCTGCTGTCTTGCTGCACGCGAGTTGGAAAACTGACTGCTGGAATCACATTGAAACATCCAAATAAAGATTCTAGTTCATTGGTCCTGGCACTGTCTTTTAAGAAATCCACACTGAAATCTCTGTAAAGTGTTTTTTCTCGTCTGACAGATAGCTCAATAATGCATCTAGATTTCTCATAAATAGCTGAAGTTTCCTACAGGGGATCTGTAGACTGTTACAAGTATCAGAGAAGTATTCTGCACTATCAAATCACAAGCACATGCTTCGAAACTCTGATCAATACAAAAACTATATGTTTCAATGTTTTTAATGACTTTCCTTGAAATATGAGAATATTCTTTATGAAATGCAGATAACGTTGAATATTGAGATATTATTTTGACTTTTGTTTTATTTTCCCTATTCCTGTAAAATTAGAGTTTAATTCCATTATTTATCCATGGCTTACTTTTTATGGCTCTTCTGGATAACCTTTTAGGAAAATAACTGTCAAATACTGACACAAATTTTAGTATGGAATAAATTGAAATCGGCATCAGCGTCTCTTTCACTATTCCTTCACCCCATACCAACTTTTTCAGCTTTCTCTTAAAAGGTTGCATCTTGTTCTCAGTCATAAGGATCACTGTTTTGCGTGAACCTACCTCAGGGCTGTAAAGTCCCATATTGTTTATTTCCATTAATTTTGCGTCATTATTAGGTAGCCTTTTAACAATTAAGTACACAGCAATTGTCAATAAAATTCTTATGGTTCTCTGGCTGCACACATTGAGAATGACTGTGGAAGCCTGCGCTTACGTCTACATAGTAATTGTTTCCGCCTGAGCACTGTCTATAAAAATGATGTCAGTCAGTGTGCTGCTGTCTTGCTGGACGCGAGTTGGAAAACTGACTGCTGGAATCACATTGAAACATCCAAATAAAGATTCTAGTTCATTGGTCCTGGCACTGTCTTTTAAGAAATCCACACTGAAATCTCTGTAAAGTGTTTTTTCTCGTCTGACAGATAGCTCAATAATGCATCTAGATTTCTCATAAATAGCTGAAGTTTCCTACAGGGGATCTGTAGACTGTTACAAGTATCAGAGAAGTATTCTGCACTATCAAATCACAAGCACATGCTTCGAAACTCTGATCAATACAAAAACTATATGTTTCAATGTTTTTGATTTTGTCTCCAATTATTACATATGTTGCAACTCTTCCTTTCTCCATGTTAACTCTACAGGAAAATGATGCAACTCTACAATCCATGTGGTACATGGTGTTCAGAGAGGCATAGAATACCTATCAATTCAGAATTTTCCATATTTTCTAGGCGTACAACAATCTTGATTTTCAGTCCTCTAATTCTCTGATGAAACCAATGAATTCAAATTTTCTTAATCCTGTTACATATATTATAGTCCTGTTCTTCTCAGATTTCTTTCAATACTATCTGTTCGTAACCCGACGCTAACGTAAAGATTGTGCCCATACGACTCCATTGATCCCAGGGATTTTGTCTTGTGTGTTTGTGGCCCCTCTTACAGTTTTGCAAGATGCTCAGCTAATTATTTCTTCCTCCTCCCATTCAGGTGCAGGCCATGATTTGTGTATCCTTGTTTCCGAATTGCAGCAACAGGTGTAGGAGAGATGTGAGACTTTGTTTCAGGAAAAAACAATCCACTCTGTTTTTGTTAACATGACTAACAGGCAAATTAACAAAGAACTGGTCATTGCAGAGTAAAACCTCTACAAACCCAGTCCGAGTGTGTGCTGTTGCCACCCCTTTTTCCTCC
This sequence comes from Schistocerca serialis cubense, assembly GCF_023864345.2. NCBI lineage: Eukaryota > Metazoa > Arthropoda > Insecta > Orthoptera > Acrididae > Schistocerca > Schistocerca serialis. Next base: position 431,657,450 of record NC_064641.1, on the reverse strand, counting down.
AGGTCACCTTTAATGCTATATTTTAAGTTGCAAGTCAGGCTGTTTCCTCGTCGTCCTGCTATAAGGAAGTGATTCTTTGCTTGAAATCTCTGCACAAGACCCTTACGTTGTCTGTCACATGGCTAACTTGCCACTACGGTTCACAACGCTTGACACCTGGTACCTTACACCTAGCTCTTGCTGTAGCATGACTACTACCTAGTAGCAAGACTCTATTCCTTCTACGTGACTTTTCTACTGACTTGGCCTTAAAGTCGTTCCTACGCGTCTGCTGCAATCCACTTAGCTCAAAATATGGTTGAGGCTCTTCTGTTAGTTCAGGTAACAGAACTGACTGTTTACTGGAATCTAAAGTGTGATTTCTGAAGTTTGCTCCTTTTGCCTATTACTTGTCACCTTCTCCCAGCTTTCATTGTCTCTTTCCCCGCCGGCCGGAGTGGCCGTGCGGTTCTAGGTGCTACAGTCTGGAGCCGAGCGACCGCTACGGTCGCAGGTTCGAATCCTGCCTCGGGCATGGACGTGTGTGATATCCTTAGGTTAGTTAGGTTTAATTAGTTCTAAGTGCTAGGTGACTGATGACCTCAGAAGTTAAGACACATAGTGCTCAGAGCCATTGACCCATCTCTTTCCCCCTTCAACCTATCTAATGCCAAATACACCATTTATGAATCTGCCTGAGAGGCACAAATCTTTCTTCTCTGTTCCATGATTTTCTTGTCTTGACTACATAGTCTACAACTCCATCGAAGAGCCTCATATGACAGTTTATTGGCTTTCCCGAAAGATTCACCCCAAATAAACACCAACCCACAGTGTTGACATGTTTCTTCCATACCACAATTAACCTACGACAACATCCACATTTGTAATACATGACGCTACTCCTTCAATATATTGAAAAACACTGCACACATTTAAGCTGTAATGAAGTAATAATTATGAAAAATTTATCTTTCGGTGAGTTGTGCAATTAACTTCTAGGTGACAGGCGGACGTAGAATAGCACGATCGAAGTTCGTCGAACGTAGGTAGCACCAGACACGAGACGAATGAAAACAATAAAAGCATGATATTTTCCAGCAAAAGCCTTAAACCAACGCTATTAGGAAATTATGCAGAGCACTGTAATGGATCTGAAACAACATGTAGCAATTTGACGACGGGCATTGTTAACACTAGACTGTAAACACACCACCTACATTCACTGAACGTATGTTTTAAATCACAGAAGACGCGAAACGAATGAAATCGCGAAGAAGTACGGTGTTTACAACAACACGATTAAACAGACACTATCCAGAAATTGTGGAAAGTACCACATTGTATCCAAAACATCATGTAGCGTTCCGCAGCTGCTGGTGTTTATGTCAGAGGGCTTGGAGTAATGGAATAAATTCCAGGCCAAAGTGGAGAAAACGTTAGGCGGCACAGGAATCAAGGTCACAAGCGGAAGAACAGTTGAAGAACAGGTATCCAAGACGTGGGGGAACGAGGCAGTGCTAATACCAAATGTTTTGGTCCTATCCCACATCGTGAATCAAAACATGACAGAAATTGACAAAATCTTATAGTTGATGGAAGGAGTTGAGAGGACGTATACCTAACTCTTCTGTTGAATGATGTCACAACAGACAAGAACTTTACCAAGTAGTGCAAGCACATCGAGGAAATGGCACAGAAAAACAATTGGACGAAAGAATTACGACAAACTCCCGAATGTGGTCCCTATAGCAGTTGTGGAAGACCACCACGACCGCGCCTCTCTCATACTCCAGGCAGTGAGAGAAGAAATACAGCATTTTATGGTGACCAGGACTGTAGGACCGGCTAACAAGGAGAGTTCTCCAGTGGTGTAACAGACATTTTGAAGCCAAATATATGATGGTGCAGGTTAAGATCCCGGGTGCCACACCCTACAGCCATTCACTCCGGTGGGCCGTCGTTTGCGAGTAACTGACGAAAGTAATATCGGAATTTCGTTTGACACTCAGTAACAGTAAAAAAGGTAGATCAAATAGTCTGGCTGCGTGGTGTAATCAATAGGATAATAGCTACATGTGCAATAGGCTGTGGGTTCGAATCTTGTCAGCTGCTGTAAATTCTTTTATTTCTAAATCTTTATCGAAATGACTTTGCTTATTACTTTTATTCAGTTAATTGGTCTAAGTGTAATTTTGTATTTCTAGTCATTTGTCACATTATTTTAATCAGCAAATGAACTTTTTAAATTTGTTTCATTTTTATATCATTCTTTTTCCAATTGGAAGTTTTCTGGATATGTACTTTATTATAGTTATTTATTATAATATTCATTTATTCGAATATTTTTATCTATCAGTTAAAATATAAAAGACCAAATAACGTATTTATATTGACTGTGCAGTTACGTGAAAATGTATTTTTCGTTACTAGATGTGCATGTTTTTTGCATGGTAATCGTAATACAAATATTTAAAACATAATCTGAACACTTATTGCACTATGTAAAAAATAATGCAGATGAAGATTTAAATGAAAGAAGGGTTTATAAGTAAAAGGAAAATCAAACAAAATGGGAAATAGATATACTGTATGCAATAATGTGAACGAAAAGACAGGGTAATAAAAGAAAAGAAATTAAATCGAAATTAATAAATAAAGTTCATTAAAAACACCTCAACAAAGATTTCAAGTGGAAAAAGAATGATAGGAAGAAAAATGAGAGCAACTGAAGAAGGTGATATTATGATTAAAATGATGTGACAAAGGAATGGAAATAAAATACACATTTAAATCCATTATTGAATCAAATGATGATCATATCCATTTGGATAAAGATTTTTTTAAAAACTTCACTGTACGCAGCGATATTCGAACCCACAGTCCTAACCATTACACTATGCAACAAGATTGTTTGATGCAACATTTTTACCACTATTGCGGGTTACACAAAATTCCGATTTTTTTTCGTAAATTCCTCGCAAATAAGGGCCCACCAGGGTGAATAATTGCAGTGTGTGGTACCTGGGATCTTAAACAACATAACCGTATAGAGGGTTTCAAAAAGTCGATCGCATCGGTGGGGACCTCTCCTTATAAGTAAGAGATAGCAGTAGAGAATGTCGATCCGATATGTCAGATGAGGAAGACGTGAATCGATCTTCAGTACCAATCTCCACCACCCGCTGATAACGCCAGGTAAAACGTACACACCGAACTCTAACCTAAGCTGCAGCTATTAACGACAACAAAGTACCCTACCATAGAAGAAAAGCCATTTGGAGGACGATGTGCCGATGTGCTTCCACTGGACATGTCCTGGACATGTTCCACGTTACTGCAGAGAAAGAAGGCGAGTTTAAACGACAAGTACGTCGCTAGACTTCAATCATCACGACAGTCTATTCACAAGCCAGTAAACTGCAGACGATTATAGGTGGCCAGTAGAACGATGCGTTTCTCTGTACTCTGGACGACGTTCAAAATGGGTCAAATGGCTCTGAGCACTATGGGACTCAACTGCTGTGGTCATCAGTCCCCTAGAACTTAGAACTACTTAAACCTAACTAACCTAAGGACATCACACACATCCATGCCCGAGGCAGGATTCGAACCTGCGACCGTAGCAGTCGCACGGTTCCTGACTGCGCGCCTAGAACCGCGAGACCACCGCTGCCGGCTCTGGACGAGGCCGTACCCCAACACCCTGTAGTTGTTCCCTGTCGCAGTACAGAGTTACCAAAACTCGCCTAACCGTCGACTTCAGGAAACCTAAGCAAGGAGTTCAGGCCGCCTCAGATGCAGATTCCTCCATGCGCGAAAGTCACTAATATCTCAGGAATTTCGTTGATGTCATCATCTAGGCGCTGATGGTGCATGCAGGCACTTTGTCTAGTCGCTGATCCACTCAGACGCTTCCTCTTCTGTGATGTTGGATGCTTATTGTTATCAGCTAAAGAAGACTGTGTAGCATTATTTGAAAGCGACTGTGCTGAAAGCTGCAATTGGGAAATACATCCAGGCGTTGGAAATTTGTATTGGAAGAATAACTATCAATGAAAGAACACACCCCTCACAATTTTTCGTTTTAGCAGAATGTAATCATAATATTATTCTTGGATGGAACTTCTTTCAGACATCACAAACAGTCATAGACTGCAGAAGATCTGAGTTCCAGATTCACCGAGCTATTCCTACAATTACACATAACAAAAATTGCTCTGGGGCATTATTAACTGTTGAAGCAGTTGTTGTCCCACCATCGTCAACGTGACGAGTTCCAGTTGTTGAGATGCTCACTTAAATTGCGATGCTTTTGTCGACTGAAAAAAAGCCGCTCAGGCACATGAAAGAAACCTACAAGCCAGCGGCGATCATAAACATTGTAGGTGGTCAAAGAGAACTTTGGATCTCTAATTGTCATTTTCACGAGCAGGCACAACTCATCCTTAAAGGTACGTCGATAGGAACTGCAGAACTTTTCCAGGAAGCGCAGCTTACAAGCAAACCTATCCAACGGGTACACTTCGATTTTGATTGACTTCAGACACGCTGCAGTGTAGAGCAAAATAGGAGACACACGTTTCTATGTGTACATACTGACGTTATGGGGGTGAAACACTCTCATAAAAATTGAGTTTAATATTTGTGAATTAAAAGGTAACATTTTAGAAAAATTAAATAAAAGTTCTTTAGTTTTTAATATTCATTGCCATGGTACACCCAGATTTGGCGAGAAAGCCATTGTTTTTCGAAATTCCCTCCCTCTATTACCTAGTTTTTCATTTGCCATTCGAATAATTGCAAAACTTATAGAACCTTTAATACAAAATTCAGTGATATTTAATGAAGTGGTATTCTTAAGATGCTTTTGTCGAAATACTCTAGAAATATCTATATGTCACTGTATGCGTGCCTTACGTGTGTCTGCTTCAATGTATTTAAGAAATAATATTCTAAAAAATGTAATCCCTTATTCACTGTCAGTTTTCTTCTCCCAGATTCTTCAACCTGTTTTAAATATGCTGATACAAGACTGGTTAAACTGAACTGAAACCACCCAAATGAGAGACACCTGTTCAATTTTCTTTAGAAACAGTCATCTTGTTTGTGGTTCTTGTCATGAAATTGCAATTGTCAGATGTGTTTGCTGCGCAAAATTAAAATGTATTGCATATTTTAATGTGAACAATTCTGCACTTCCTTATTATTGAACAGATTTACAATAATGTAAGTGTACAAACAGTTTCAAGTGTAACATAATTAAATTTTAGAAGGTTACTACGTGAATACAAAGAAATAAAGCAAAAGTAAAAGAACACATGAAAACAGCACAAGATATTTTATACTTCACAAAATTAAAAGAAAAAATATATATTGAGCCCTACACGTAGAATATACATTTAGAATATATTTATTAGGGAAATAATTATTAAACAATCCAACATGCCACTGGGACTGAAGCGGACACATCTTGGGCACACATGTAGTGATATAAAGATATTTCTGGCTTATTTCTGACGTCTTCTTCTTTGGAATACCACATCATCTATGTGACTGAATTTTGTAATAGCAACGCTATATGCGTTGCTATCAATCAAATGTCGAAATGAAAAACAACACAGTGGGGGGGATTTAAAAAAATGACGTTTCTCAACAAATCTGGGTGCACTGTTATAACATACATTAAAAACCACAGGTCATTTATTTAAAGTCTTTTTTATCTGTTACCTTTCAGTATTATTCGTTTACAAATATTAAACACAGTTTTTTTTCAAGGGAATGTTTGAACCTCCTTAGTGCTAGGCGCAAATTGAGACGCGTATAGCGCGTGTGGCGCGACGCAGCGCAGCGCGCATTTTTGTAACTTCACTGGTTCAAATGGGACCGCGCAAATAGCGACGCGACGCGACTGGGACACGACAAGCACCCGCGACAGGTCGTGGGGCGTTGTGGTTGAGGCACAGTTTCTCGCGTCGCGCGAGCCTCGCTAGCACTGTGGGAAATTTGAGGCGGAGAGCGGAAAAGTAGGCCGGCCATATGCTCACATCGGAACGGCGCATATGAGCAGCGGTAGTATTGCCCATGCGATAAATTTTGCCGTACTGTATACTGAATTTTATTGCCTTTGGGTAGTGTTTCGTTTCTCGCCATTTAAGCGCTCCAGCTTTCTTCGTTAGTTCAAATGGTTCAAATGGCTCTGAACACTATGGGACTCAACTTCTGAAAATAGAACTAGTTAAACCTAACTAACCTAAGGACATCACACACATCCAAGCCCGAGGAAGGATTCCAACCTGCGACCGTAGCGGTCTCGTAGACTGCAGCGCCTAGAACCGCACGGCCACTTAGGCCGGCCGATGTTTTCAGATCGCAAGAACGGACAGAGGGTAGTGAATAAGGAAGCAAGGAAAATTATAAAATCATGTGATTAAGAAGCAAGGCAGGAAAGAAAAAGAAGGTTATCTTCTCGCTGCCTAGTATGCTGGCGTATCTGTACGATCTGTTACAAAAATTTAGAAAGGGATAATCTCCACAGGTGTGATCCCTTTGTGCTCCTGGTAAAAAGCGTCCAACATCTGAAGTATACAAGTCTCATTGTGATTACTTGGAGCCGACTGCGGTGGCCATGCGGTTTTAGGCGCTTCAGTCCGGAACCGCGAGACTGCTACGGTCGCAGGTTCGAATCCTGCCTCGGGCATGGATGTGTGTGATGTCCTTAGGTTAGTTAGGTTTAAGTAGTTCTACGTTCTAGGGGCTGATGACCTCAGATGTTAAGTCCCATAGTGCTCAGAGCCATTTGAACCATTTTTGATTACTTGGATATGGATGTAATAATGTAATACGACACACTGTACTACATGTATGTGAACATCACATTTCCACTGCAAGCTAGAAATAGTCGAAAAGCGGTCACAAATAACTATGTTTTAATTGGTTCGTGATGAGAAAAAGCATTTCAATTGTTGCATGCACATTATCGGTATTAATAAACTAATTATGCAACAGGCTATACAAATGAAGAAAATGGTCGGTATTATTACGAAAGTAGGAATATCCTAAAAGAGTGTTATGATTAGATATATTTAATTTGTTGAAATTTACTGCTGACAAAGGGATATCTACTTTCATGACAATGTTTATCGAACTCCAGCTCACAAGGCACACAAGGCTAGCTTGAGTATTCCTGTCGCACCCATTATCCTCCGCTGCTACATTGACCATTGTCTTGTGCGACAGATCAATTGTGTACTTTTCTCGATAACAACTATTTTATTCGCAATCACACGTTGTCAGTTTGGCAAGCCATAGGTGAGTAACCAGGATCTGGCATGTGCCTATCATTCCACCTGAAGTAACGCTCGTCATTATTTTAATACTGCTCAGATCAAGAGAAGGAATAAAATCCTTTCGTAAGTTTTCATTCCAGTCGCTCAGTGTTAAAAATATGATGGGTTACGGGAATTCCACCAAAATTCCAACAGAATTGGCGATCTATTTTTGTGTGAGTTGTTAACCTTTTCTCATTCGAAGAAACATCATCATTTGTAACGGCCACATTTCTCTTGATGACTGGTTTAATTGTACTTCCTTCGTCACAGTGTAATTTGCCAAACTCATCTCACAGCAGCTATTGCGACAGAATTCCGAAATGGAGTGCCTCATTAAACAAGTAATTGTCAATCACAGAGCTCAATAGCTGACGAGAAACCTCATAGTGTCGGTTTGCAGTGACATGAAAGAAGAAATTTCATGTTTATTTTCATACTAGGAAGCTCTTGTTTCGCTTGCTGTCGATAACTCTTAAAAAATTAGTCACTGGAGTGAAATAAATAAAAAGGGAAGTACAAGTACTGATATATCACCATCGAAAAGGAAGTTCCGTGTGTTTAAGAATTGGCAAAACACTCTTCTCCTTGTGTGCTATCATTCGCCGAATTTTCGTTTCGATGTCTCGAGCGGTTTAGGTGATAAGAGAGATGTTGCGAGTATTTCATTCTCGCGGGCGTGAGATCGGAAGTGAGCGTGCTACATGGGATCCATTTTCCCGTGATGAGAGGCAGATAGACACCTGCTCCCAAGTCTAAACAAAAATTCAACATGTTAGCTGAATTTCATACGCAGCAACATATGGTGTAATACGCACCAACGCAAAATCACAGCGATCCCTAATTTTCGTTGCAAACTTGCGTAGTGTCTTACTAAAATGTGTACATCACAATAAGAATGGTCATTAGCGAGATGATTGGCACTTCGCCACGAAGCTGACATATAACGCTACGAGTAAGGCACAAATCGAATATTTTCAGTGAATAGTTTCTGTAAAATCGTTTGAGAAAGATAACAGGTAGCGCGCGCTTCGGTTCTGTCAGCTCAGAGCGTCGCCAGACAGCGCGTACGAAGTATGGTGTACGCGTTGCAATATGCACTGAACCCGCGCGACTTGTGCGGAACGTTCGTGTCGCACTGTAGTGTCGTGTCACGTCACACGTGCTATACGCGTCTCAATTTGCGCCTAGCCTTAACAGCTGTACGGGCACGCACAAAAAAAAAGCATCTCTTATTTTGCTATCCACTACAACATATTCAAAGGTGATCAAAAACGAAGTGTAATCCTTGGATAGGTTTGCTGGGTCTAGTTTAGCAAGGGATACAACCCGTCGGCTTTGACCAATGACGTCAGAATTGGCCAGAGAGCATGTATTACAAAGATGAAAGAGCTGAGAAGAATGCTGAGAAACAAAGGAATGCAAGAGAGAAAAACTGTACTGCACATATATAAGGGCCTGTAGTATTTTCACGTTAACGATATCGCGTGTTTGTATCTTAGTATTTCTCCGCAAAATACAATGGAAAGAAATGAATGAAATAAATTACTAGCAAAGAATACATCACGTTACATGTATGTCAGTTGTATCTCGAAACTATTTCGAACTGTACTGCTTAAGTGCAGTACGGGATACAAGTTTAGCGTACGTCGATATCTTACTTTTAACTAACATTGCTATCCTGTTGTTCACTTGAACTATGTATCCCCTGCTTCACTAAACCGTAAATGAAACACCCGATAGAAACTAAAAGCTCATTCGAAGTGTGTTGCTTAAGTACAGTACAGAATACGAGTTTGTCGTATGTCGATTTCTTCGTTTTCACTAGGATTACTGTCCTGTCCTTCACTTGAACGATGTACCTCCGCTTCAGTAAACCCTAAATGGAACACGGGATACAAATTGTAGATGTGTTGTTTATTTCGTCTCCGCTATTACTAACAGTCTTTTCGTACATACATAACAGTACTACTGATGACAGAAGGACCTACGTATGTAATACATGTATACGAGACTTCCGTTGACCTCTATATACGTACACTGGTAACGAAAAGGTGGAAATAGACGTACGTTACATTTGCAACCAGTACCTCAATTGCACTACACGGACACAAGAAGACGGCACTTGTACAATTTGTATCCCGTATTTCACTATGGGGTACAGTTTTTTTTTGTTGCCTTGGACGCTAATAGTACCCATTCGTTACTTGAGCTATACAGCTATACGCAACATTGGTATCTTTCTCGCCAATTGACATATATAGTGTCAGTGTAAAGGCGAAGTGAAGGACGGGATACAAATTTTAGTTGTGTCAGGAGTTTCGCCTTTAACATAGCAAGTACACATTCGAAAATGTCGTACTAATACTAGTGCTGGGAAACGGAAGAAGATCGGCAGCTGAGAAATTTCTATTACGTACTTCACAACAAGAAAATACACACATTGGTGGAATAAAATAGTGAAATGTCAAAATAGTGAAATACAGTGAAAGAAGCAAATGGAAAAGTGAACTTACCACACGGAAATATCGAGGAATAACCGAAGCTCGCCTAGACAGACAGTAACGAAAATCGCATACCCACACTCACAACAAACATAACATTACGCCCGGCCGGAGTGGCCGAGCGGTTCTAGGCACTACAGTCAGGAACCGCGCGACTGCTAAGGTCGCAGGTTCGAATCCTGCCTCGTGCATGGATGTGTGTGATGTCCTTAGGTTAGTTAGCTTTAAGTAGCTCTAAGTTGTAGGGAACTGATGACCTCAGAAGTTAAGTCCCACAGTGCTCAGAGCCATTTGAACCATTTGAACAACATTACGAAACCTCTCTCTCTCTCTCTCCCACACATACACTCACACACACTCATTCACCGCGACCTGTTCCCCCCCCCTCCCCCCCCCCCCCCTGCCTGTGAAATTAGCTGAGATGTTTGGGACGGTACATTTTGCCAACATGTTTAATAAAACATTTAAACGGGCAATATGTACGCGGAATACTTTGTCTCCACGAATACTCATCTAGGTGGCTTTGAAGTGTGAAAATCTGACGTTTCCCTTTCCCTACAAGAGATTTCACCGCTGACCAGTACCTCTCTATACTGTTAGTGCAGGCGCCTGTGGATAATGATCTAAATTCAATGTTGTGGTTTACTACAAGATGTTGATAACTTCTATCCCCTAAATCCCTATATGAAGAAAACCCGTCTGGAATAACAATAGAACCCTCTGCTACCTGTTCTTCAATTAACCTAACCAAAACGTCCTTAATTCTATTTGGTACTACTCTGAACACTACATCGTGACAATGCTGACCTGAAACTACTGGCGCAGGCCGTGGTGGCCAAGCGATTCTAGGCGCTTCAGTCTGGAACCGCGCGACCGCTACGGTCGCAGGTTCGAATCCTGCCTCGGGTAAGGATGTGTGTGATGTCCTTAGGTTAGTCATGTTTAAATAGCTCTACGTTCTAGGGGACTGATGACCTCAGATGTTAAGTCCCATAGTGCTCAGAGCCATTTGAAGCCATTTTTGAATCTACTGCCCCCCACACCCATAATCCCACCGGAGGTTCCCCCCTGTTGTACGTTCTTTTCCAAAAATGCGACTCGTCAATTTCGACCACAACAACCGGTCCCCCCAACGCCCCCCTATATTTCATATATTCTCCACAAACTTCCCTACAAAACGAGTACCAGTCCACTACGTACGCTTACTCACACGACATTCATGCACACAGAGCCACACAGGGTATCTTAAACACCAACAGTAAGTGATTTTCATTATGTCTCTCAGGGCGAACTTATATTTCTCGAACCACGTTCCCCTCCTAATAGATCGCCACAACCGGTCTCTGCTGCACTTCCATACAAATAAGTCGTGAGTACGGCGACTTGATACACTGGTGAGGCGCATATGTTCGCCGCACACACGACATCGGACGTGTTCAGCAATAAGACCACACATTTGCAAGAAACAAATTGTGGTCAATATGTCTTCGCTCATAGCTTCTCCTAAATCGTCAAGATTCATTGCAACAGACAAATCCATTCCTATAAACGAAAATGAGACACTCAAAATTGTTCTACAGTAACAAACTAATAGTCCAAATTACCTCAATATCATTACGAATAAAATTAAGTACCGTTTGAATAAGAAACAACCAATTAATTTAATTAAATTACACGATGAATAATTTAATGAATACCAAGCGATCGCTTTTAGATTCACATTCAATTATTTTAATGTACAATGATAGCGCTTATCTGGAACACAGAACTGTTTTATTATCTATGCCTCGAAGTGAAGACAGTACTATCTATGACTAATGTATGACGTCATTGGTCAAAGCCGACGGGTTGTATCCCCTGCTTCACTAGACCCGGTTTGCTTGTTAGTGTCATCAACAAAAATCATGCTCCGCTAACAGACAATACAGGTGAGGGTGATACTATTGAATTGCCTATAGGATCTGGCCTGACGAAGGAACAATGTCAGCATGTGATAGCCATTCTGCGCGAGTTTTCAGATGCTTTCAAGTTCAGATGGAGAAAAGGCAGATGCAGTGACTAATGGTAAAACATAGTATCAACATAAGTGATCATCCAACAATTAGCCAGCGTAAGAGTGTCGCCCATTGGACGACATATAATCGAGGAGGACATAGGGAAAATTCTACATGATGACATCACTGAACATCCAGAGAGTTCTTGGTACTCTCGTGTGGGCCTTGTGAAGATGAACAACGGCACATGACGTTTCTGCTTGGACTACTGACGACTGAACAAAGTCACGAAGATAGATTTCTTGTATCTATTACTACACATTAATTACTGCCTAGACTGTATCAAAGTAGCAATGGACATGCAGACAAGTTACTAGGAAATCGAGGTTGACGAGGCTGACCAGGAAAAGACTGCCTCCATAATGCCTGATGGCCTCTATGAGCTTAATGCGATGATCCAGTCACCTTCAGATATATGGTGGACAACCTGCTTTGACACCTTAAATGGGCGCTCTGTCTTTGTTATCTGGATCTACTGTCGAATTGTAGAAGAAATTTGAAGTACCATCTTTTAACCGTGTTCTAACAGCATGCCTCTGCTTTAATCCGAAAAAGTACCTCTTAATAGTACAGTAGTACGCGTCTGGATACCCAAACAATCCTACAGTACTCCAGAATATGTCACTGACAAGATAACACTGTAACAGATAAGTAATTATCTAGTGGGCATTCAAGAGGAGATGACGATCTTATCTCAAGGTCACTGATACGGATTCGTGGCGTCAGGTTACATATTGAGTCAACTGGGCGAGATCGTCCCCTACTCCCCTCTCCCACAGTGAGCTCACTGTCCTACTTACACCCCTGAGTCAATTGTACACATTATATTCAAGGTCACCCAGGTAAATCCCCTCCCTAACCACACACCTGAGGTGGTACAGGATCTAATCTGATACAGATCATATGGTCCTTGGGCACGTTTGTGATTAAAAATTGGCAAGAAACCCCTACCTCTCTCCGCCTATGCGGACATGTTAAAATAAAGAGAAATGCCTCCACCCTGGACAAGTAAGAATCAAGCTTCACCCTCCCCTCCTCGTCCTATACAAGTGGTTTGTTTGCGTAGACCTCTTCATTCGAGATATGTGTATCACAGGAAGAGGATCAGGTTTGTTATAAACAAATTATTATTAGCAGTAATAGTGTAGTTCCATAGTGAAATGGTCATCAAATAGTAAGTGATATAACAAATACACTAACAGTTTATTAATAATAATTGCTTAGCAATGCAATTTGTTAACAGCATTGTTTAATGTTTTTCCATTCGTTGGATTATTTGCAAAACTATTTGTTTCTGAAGACTTACACAACAATTCGCTATACTATTTTTTTTTTTTTACAATTTATAATCCCTTCATTGGTTTATTTCTAAAGCTATTTATTTCTGATGAATTATAATTTTCACAGATATCTTTTTCTAATGCCTTGTATGTGATTATTTGTTTATAAAGCTATTTTTTTCTGATGAACAATGTTTTACAAAGCTGTTTTTGCTGGTGACATGTAGATAGTGGTTTATCTATAAAGTCTGGGTTTTCTGAAGATTCATTACTAATACCGTCAGGTATACTACAACTAAAAGAACTTAAATACTTACCCCATGGAATTTGTATTTCTTTCTATTCTATACACAATTTTTAAATTAAGTATTTACATTTTTCTATGTATAGTATAAATGGAAAGTGAGGACTAACAGCAGCAGGCGAAGTAACACCACATCTTCACACAAATACATACAAAATTTATATACACACATAGCGTGCAGCTGTGTTTGTAATATACAATACATTAGCCCGCCTGGCTAGCCGCGCGGTCTAACGCACTGCTTTCCAAGCGGGAAGGCGTGCTGGTCCCTGGCAGGAATCCGCCCGGCGGATTAATGTCGAGGTCCGGTGTGTCGGCCAGCCTGTGGATGGTTTTCAGGCGGTTTTCCATCTGCCTCGGTGAATGCGGGCTGGTTCCCCTTATTTCGCCTAAGTTACACTATGTCGGCGATTCCTGCGCAAACAATGTCTCCACGTATGTGTACACCATAATTACTCTACCACGAAAACAATTGGGGGTACACTCGCTTGGTATGAGACGTTCCTGGGGGGCGGGGGGGGGGGGGGGACCACTGGGGGCCGCACCGCACAATAACCCTGATTTCGGCGTGGGGCGGCGGTGGGATGGGTGGACTGCTGTGCCTGTTGTGGGGTTGTGAACCACTGAGGGCTAAGGCGAGAAGAAGCCTCTCCATCGTTTCTAGGTCACCAGTTCAATATACAAAATACACAATACACACACGCCCACACACACACACACACACACACACACACACACACACACAGTACAATACATTTACATGCACACACAGTGTGCCGTCATTCATGAATACTCAAATAACTCTGACAAGCAGTTCATCTAACTATTCTGCACAAACATCCAATATTTACAATTAAATAAATGCACAGCCATACACTGAGTCACTCAAAGAACAGTGTGAGTATGAGAGGGTCCTGGTCCTGTCCCCACAGATGAACCATATGTCATCATGATGCGATAGTTTGCAGTGCAGTGTGTACCTCATTGCTATCATTGGAAGTGTATCTAGAACATCACATATGGAGCGGCGCCAACGTCATTGAGGAGGCGCCTCTTCTCGTTTGTGACTGCCTTTGAGGCCGCATGATGCACACTCTTGGCTTGCCTCTAGGTGGCGCCTGCCTGTATCGTATGTGTACATTTTCGTCCTGAGCCCTATAAACTCCACTATCTGCGAACTGTTCACCTCGTCTTTCATCAGATCGATAACCTTCTAGTTTTGTGGCGTTATTCCTGAAGGATACTCAAATGCATATCCAGACATGTAGAATGCTTTGGGATTGTACCTAATTACTTTATATGGACTGCAGCCTTTACCACAGTAGATGAAACTGCCTGTATCCATGAAGAGTAACATAAGATCTACGTAGTTTCACGTCATAGGCTCATAGTGGATTCAGTACATGTGGAGTCTGAAGCGATCCAGAACACACAAACCATTATAGACAAACTTCGTGATGTGTACCGAAACTTTAGTAATAAATACACAGCCACTAGTCCTTCACTGAATGTAGTAGCCCGCTTGAAATTTTACGTGGCGATGTAATCTCTTACGCCAAATTCAGCGGTAAAATAATGAAATTTCGAGATATTCTCTAATGTTTACATTGTTTTCTTGAAAATTATATTGTTCATTAATTCATGAAAATCCTTTCCAAAGTCAGACGTTGCGAATACTGTCTGTTCAGTGTTTGCATCAATGTACTTCATGAACCACTGATGCTGCTTGAAGGAGATGCCACGAGTGATTCTGAAAAGTACTGGCCCAAACTGAGACATTGCTGAAGGTTTCTGTACTGCGGAATATGTAGCTCCTTATTTCCCGTCCGCAGCTCGTGGTCGCGCGGTAGCGTTCTCGCTTTCCGCGCCCGGGTTCCCGGGTTCGATTCTCAGCGGGGTCAGGGATTTTCTCTGCCTCGTGATGACTGGGTGTTGTGTGATGTCCTTAGGTTAGTTAGGTTTAAGTAGTTCTAAGTTCTAGGGACTGATGACCATAGATGTTAAGTCCCATAGTGCTCAGAGCCATTTGAACCTAATTTCCCAGCGTTGTCATTAGCTTCAGGATTGAACAAATTACGAGGGACTAGATGCCTCTGTCACAGGAGCAAGTCACAGTGTGGATCATATAAATGGGTGTGATGTGTCATTTCTGCCTCCAGTGCATATCTATCACTAGAATCAGCAGGCACAATGTGGATTACATCATCCTATATGACGATTTCCGCTCTGGACAGCTATTGTAACCCTCCAAACGACAGAGATTTATGCATGGTGTGTCTGTAGATGTTGTTTGCATCCTAGTAAAGGTTGTAACTTAAATCATTAGATGGGCTGTACTCTTCGTCATTCATTCATGGGTTATTTATTCGCCTTGCTGAACCTATGCACATACTGACAAAGGCGCCATGTATCTTGCGCTTGAGTAAGGGCAACATGTCAACATTGGTCAGCAGATCAATGCTGATACGTGTTATTAACATTGCATTACATGAAAGACCTGGTGCATTGTAATAGAAGACAGACTCCTGAGAGTACGTGCCCAGGCATCCACTTCGGAATTTCTCAAAAACGTTTGTGAGCAGATTTATATCATTGTTCATGTAAAGTACAGCGTATTCCCTCCAATCAGGGATGTTGAATTGCTGCCAAACATTCACCACGAGCTCGTACACCACATTTGTTATGGCAGTGCCTGTTACCTTACTCCGTAAAGAAATTATGTAGGGCAACATGTCTTTATAGAGTGTCTCCATTGATTGCAGATTTTTGATGGCAAAGACCCTATTCTTCATATTAAGGTGAGACTTTGTATTATTGGGTATGCACCTTTGCAAATATGCACATCTTCCTGAAACACTCTCTCACAAATTTCTGAAGAGACGCTGGCGTGAAACATAGTGCACGCAGGAAGCTGACAATTGTTTTTGGTGCGATTCCCTTAGAAAATGAAATGTAAACATCAACAGTGTCAGCTATGACGCTGACGTTATCATCTTTCAAGCCAAAATCACCCAAGCGCTAAACAGGGAAATGAGCATCATACCCGCTGACATTATGGAAGGATATGTAAATTTGTAAATTTGTGGTAATGTCTTATTGGACCAAACTGATGAGGTCATCGGGCCCTAAGCTTACACACTACTTAACCTAACTTAAACCAACTTACGCTAAGGGCGACACACACACCCATGCCCGAGGGTGTACTCGAACCTACGACGGGGGCAGCAGCACGGACCGTGACAACTCCCCAGACCGTGCGGCTACCCCGAGCGGCAAGAAGGAGATGGGTATACGTCGTGGCAGTTGGCATTTCAAATCTCATCCATTGCGAACTGTACCGTGGAACTTCCTGTTCGATGTCAGTGGTTCTTACCTAGAGTTTCTGCTTTTCTATCCAATGAAGTCCCACAAATATGACAGTTAATCTCTTCTTGTACGATACATAGTTCTCCTGTGAGTTGTTTATGGGAATTTGGTTGCGATAAATCCCGTCAACTTCCCACACTATTATTGGAGCACAGAGAGCAGCCGTCTCACAAGATTATCTTTTATGTATGATTCGAATGTGTTGAAGTTGTAGTCATATGAGCATACAACTGGATACGACGCATGCTGCTCTGTGTAAGTAGTATGAGAGGCACTGGGATCACCTTTATAATGGACTACTGGAGTTTGGAAGCGCTCGAAAACAGTTTATATGATGAAGGCACATTACTCCTGGCGGTGGGCTTCCTTAAACTTCAACAACTTTTTGTTCTCATTAGAAATTTCCAACATACTGGATCCTGGCTAGAGCAATAAGTCAGATGCCTTTATAGATACTCTCCGTTGGCAAACGAACTGAGTCATTTATGGCAAAAGGACCTTGTCTCCTTTATTTTTTGACAATTGGGCAAAAAGTAAGTAGGACACGCTTCTGATCAAGATGTAATGTTGCTTCTCGCCCTTGGAGAATAGCAAAAATTCTTTGTGTTTGGAGCACTAACCAGACATTTGTGGAAAGCAGAGGCATCCAACTAATTTATGTTGTACTTCTTTCTGAACGGTGTGTTCGACCCCTATCATGCTGGTGATGACAGATCTGGCTATGGTGGTGTTTGTGGACATGGTGAATGGAAGGGGTTATCGAGAAATTGATACTTTCCTTAGTATCCATAACACTTCTGATGCCTGTGAGCGTTATAATTTCAAAAGTCTCTCATTTCCCGTAAAACTACAGCACCTACCAAAAAACTCTAGAGGCACAATGCAGATGATTTGATCCATGTGTACATCCTGGATGATGCTTGTAGAGACCCAAAAGATGACAAGGAGCACATTGTGCAGAAAGAAGTGAAACATAAAGTTGTTGGATGCCTGTACTATTCGAAATTACGTGGTCAGTGCCTTAAAGAAGTAGAATTGTTGCGATAAACAAAGCTACGGCTTGATCAAGAGCATATCTTGCCTATTCTCTGCCCAAATGTAAAAAATAGAGAAGGCGAGGTATTTTTGCTGTAAATTACACAAATTACACAACGCGTTAACCAAGGGAGAGAATCTTGAAAGAAACCTCAATGACTGCCCTAGCGAGCCGAGTTGGAAATGCCTACTGAGGATAGAAGTTCTTAACTTTTAAGAAAGCCCGTCACCAGGAGTTATGTGCCATCATCGTATAAGCTGTGTCTGAGTGCTTCCTAGCGCCAGTAGTCCATTCTCAAGGAGATCCCAATGCCTCTCATACTAACTTCACAAAGTGGCATGCATCGTATCAAGCTGCATGCTTGTGTGACTCTAACCTCAACAAATTCCAATCATACATCAAGGATAATCCCGTGAGATGACTGCTCTCTGAGCTCAAATATTAGTGTGGGAAGTTGATGGGATTTATCACAACTAAATTCCCATGTCCAACTCATAGGAGAATGATGCAACATGCAAAAAGGAGTTAACTATCACATTTGTGGACTTATATTGTATAGAAACTGGAAATCCTACGTAAAGACCATCGTCATCTAACAGGAAAGTTACACAGCACAGCTAATAATGGATGCGACCAATACAAACTGCCATGAGACGTATCTGTCTCGTGCTATAATTTCAGTGGGTATGATACTTACATCCTTGCTGAGCACTTGGGTGATTTTGGCTTGAAAGATGATAAGGTTAGTGTCACAGCTGATACTGCTAAAATGTATATTTCACTTTCCAAGCAGGGCACCAAAAACAATTTTCAGCTTTGTGGATGCTCTATGTTTCATGCCAGTATCTCTTCAGAAACTTGTGAGACAGTGCATTGGGAGGATGTACACACCAACAGAGCTGCATATCCCAGTCATGCAAAGTTTCGGCTTACTGTGAAGAAAAGGATCTTTCCATGCAAATACGTGAATTAGATGGAGAGACTCTGTGAAACCACATTTCCCTACATAATCGCTTTATCCAGTAAGCTAACAGGCACTGGCATAAAAAATGCGGTGTATGACCATGTGGTGAATGTTTGGCAGGAGTTCAACATCTTTGATTTAGCGGAATCTGCTAGAGTGTACATGAACACTAATGTAAACCTGCTGACAAACATGTTTGAGGAATTCCAGAGTGTATGCCTGGGCACGTACCATCTGGATTCTGCCTACTATTACGCCATGCCAGGAATTTCGTGTGATGTGATGCTAAGACAAACATGTGTAAGCATAGAACTCTTGATCAGTGTCTGCATGATGTTGTTACTCAAACACGGGTGTAATGGAGGGCTTTGACTTTATGTGAACAGATACTCCAATCTGAATAACCCTCGAATGAGTGAGGAGGAGTACAGACCATCTGAAGATTTAAGTTACAACCTTTACTCGGACATAAACAACCTATATGGACATGCCATGCAACAATCTCTGCTGTTAGGATGATTTCAGTGGCTGCCTAAAGATGAAGTCGTCTGATTAGAAGATGAGATCCAAACTACGACTGCTGGTTTTTTTATGGATATGTCCTGGAAGCAGAACTGACATACCCAATTAAGTTTGCATGTGATGCACAGCGACTTGCCACTGTGTCCAGAGCGTCTAGTCCCACACAATTTTTCTACCCCGAAACGCTGGAGAATAAATGGTTCAAATGGCTCTGAGCACTATGGGACTAAACTTCTAAGGTCATCAGTCCCCTAGAACGCAGAACTACTTAAACCAAACTAACCTAAGGACATCACACACGTACATGCCCGAGGCAGGATTCCAACTTGCGACCGTACCGGTCGCGCGGTTCCAGACTGTAGCGCCTAGAACCGCTCGGCCACCCTGACCGGCGCTGCAGAATAATGAGATATATATATTCTACCAATGTCTCAGTTCTGGTATTGTAGTTGTTAGAATCACCCGTTACATCACCTTCAAGCAGCATCACTAGTTGAAGGAGTACATTGATGTAAACACCGGACAGGGGGCTCCTGCGATGTGTGACTCTGAAAATAATTTTTATAAATCAATGAACAATTCAATTTTCGTGAAAACAATGGTGAATGTTAAAGAATACGGTAAAATTCATTTAATTTACCGCTGGGTTGGGCGTTTTGGCGCAAGAGATTACATTGACAAGTCAAATTTCAAGCGAGCCACCATCATCAATGAATGACTAGACGTTGTTTAGATGAGTAAGATTTTGGTGCAGTCACGAAGCCTCTCTATATCAGTATGTGGTTCAAATGGTTCTGAGCCCTATGGGACTTAACATCTGAGGGCATCAGTCCCCTAGAACTTAGAACTACTTAAACCTAACTAACCTAAAGACATCACACACATCCATGGCCGAGGCAGGATTCGAACCTGCAACCATAGCGGTCGCGCGGTTCCAGACTGAAGCCCCTAGAACCGCTCGACCATATATCAGTATGTGTTCTGGACGTCTCCAAAGTCCACATGTGCCGATTCCACTATGAGCTTGTGAAGCCAAAGTTCGCTGATCCCGAATTGCTTTCTATGGATACGGACACTTTTACCTGCTGGGATAAAGGTCGCCATCCCTATGAAGTGACTGGGTACAATCCCGAAGCATTCAACAAGTCTGAATCTGCGGCAGATAATCCTTCCGGACTAACATCCCAAGACTAGAAGACGAGGCAAATGGTTAACAGATTATGCAGTATGTAGAAATTTACTCATACCATATATGCACCTGCCACCCAGAGGCAGGCTAACATGTGTTGTACAACCTCAAAGACTCTTGCGATTGAGGATTATATGGGGTACCTACTCAAGGATGTTGGCATCGCTCTGCATATGGTGTGTCAGGCGGTTTTTCGATCATGAGGCCTTGAGGTACATACAGCACTGCAATTGAAAGTCAGGCTGTCACATCATGCCAACAAACTGTTCTTTTATGGGGACAGACCTGGTATCCTGCTGTACCCAGACGATTGACTGAGTCTGTGGCTATGTATATATTCACTTGTAACTAGATAATATGTGTGTGGAATAACTGGATGAACTGCTTGACATACCTTTATGTATGGGTATACGTGAATTACTGCACACCACGTGTGCACATATGTATTTGTACTATGTACATGACTGCATACTACGCGTGGATGTAAATATTGTATTTGTTTGTGTGTTCGTGGTTTTCTTTGCCTGCCGCTGGTAGTCCTCGTTTCCCGTACATATTGTATATAGAGAAATGTAAATACTTAATATAGACTACTCCATGATTAAAAATGTATAAACTGTCTATAAAAAATACGTATTCTGTGGGAAATGTAGTATTTAAGTACTAGTTTTAGTGTACCTGATAGCATTAGTAATGTTTATAATTTTTCAGAAAAATATCGTTCTTAATAAATCAACAAAAGGCTTAAAGTTGTAAAAAAAATAGCTCTGAAAATTATTGTGTATAAGTCATCAGAAAGAAATAGCTTCGTGCATAATCCATTAAATAGACTACTAATAGAAAATGTTGAAAACATTAAACAATACTGTTAACAAATGCTATTGCCAAAAAGGTATTATTTATGAACCATTAGTTAGTTATATCGCTTATTATTTCATGATTTCAGTATGGAACCGTACTATTATTGTTAATAATAATTAATTTATAACAGATCTGTTCCTCTGCCTGTGATGCATAGACCTCAAATGAAGAGGCCTGTAGAGTTGGACTAGCTATCAAGGAAGAGATGGGGGAGGGAGAGCTTGAATCTTAGAGGGGGGAAGGTTTCCCGCCATTTTAATGTGCTTCCTTTGGCGTTTTCCACGAATTTATACTCAGGAAAGTGCCCAACGACCACATGGCCAGTAGCAGATTATCTCTTGTAGCACCTCATGTGCCTTGGTAGAGGTGGGTTTCCCTGGGTGACCTTGAATATAACTCACACAATTCACTCAGGAGCACGGGTAAGACAGTTGGTTCCTGGGTGGAGGGGAGTGGGGGTGACGCCGCCCAGTTGCCTCGGTATCTAATGTGACACTAGAGGGTAGTATTAGTGACCTTAAGATACGATCGATATCGTATGTCCATTAGATAACCACTACTTAACAGTTACATCGTTATCTCTTATCAGTGATACTTTCATGAGTACTGTTGGAGTTTTTGGATATCCAGAACTAGCAATTATGCTACTTCTCTTCGCTGAACTTCGGCATCTAGTGAATGCCGACAGAGCCTGTCCCAACCTAGAGAAAATAACAGCAGTCACAGATATCTGAGTGCTCAGCACATTCATGATGTGAGACGTTTTCTCGGAATGCGCTTGTACTACAGGCAATTCATAAGGACTTATCCAACAAGACACGTCCCTTACAAGAGCCACCTCAAGAAGAGGCCAGATTTTCCTGGAACAAGACACAAGAAAACTCTTTCCTTGTTCTTATGGAGGCATTAAGGTTTTCTCATGTGTTAGCATTGTACGACGAGGAACCCAAGATAGAACGCCACACTGGTACTACTGATTATGAGATAGGTGCAGTTTTAGTGCAAATTCAGGAAGGCGCTGAAAACGTGATACCATATGTTTCCATTCACTTATGAGGTGAACTACTCTACAAACAGTTGCTTGCAGTTGTTTGGGCCATCAAAAGTTTGACCAAATTTCTTTGGCACACCACTCACCTTCCTGATGGACCATCATTCTATACGCTGATTGACTAGCCTGAGGGATCCGTCAGGTCAGTTGACGAGTTGGGGACTGAGGCTTCAAGGAAGTGGTATACAAAATTGGATGCAGACACAAAGGTGGTGACTGCCTCTCAAGGAATCCTTTGGCAGAGCACATTAATGTGGATGACTTCCCATTCGTCGCTGTGTACCACTGCTGAAGACCATAGAGGCCTTGCAGAAAGAGGAACCGACCGAAATAGATCTCCAATTAATAAACAGAGCATTGTATAAGATACGATCCAGTCGAGACTAGTCTAAATCGTAACTTCACGTTGTGACAGTATGACAACGGCCTACCAGCCACAGACGAATGACCTCACAGAACTTTAATAAGACGTTGGCAGATATGCTGTCGATGCACGCTGATGTTTACCAGAGAGACTGGGCTACAATACTGCCCGTCGTGACTTTCGCAAACTAACACAGCGAAGCTAGACACTACAGGCTTCATACAATTCTTTCTGCTCCACGGGCGATGATGGATACACTCTTCCCGTTTCAACTGGATGACTACATGAAACACCTCGTTACTAGGACCGAGTAAGCAAGGCAACTAGCTCGAATACGTATGCTGAACGTCCAGGAGAGAGAGAGAGAGAGAGAGAGAGAGAGAGAGAGAGAGAGAGACCAGGTGCTCTATAATACCAAATAACTGCCAGTGAGGTACAGCCTGGGAGACTTGATATGATTTTTTACGCCTTTAGGGATAGTCAGACAACGAGAAAAGTTTTTAAAACGCTTCTTTGTGCGGTATCACTGAAGCTTCAAGAATACGATGTCACAATAACGTACAATAACAGACGCAAACACAACAATGTCGACTGACTTTTGTGCAATCCACTGGAGGAACATTTGAATGATGGTGATATCACAATCATCGCTACACAAAGAGTGATTGCTTATCCTTCCGGAGTATTCTCCTAGTCCGCGAAGAATATTGGTCAACTGAGAAAGACCACCTTGTAGTCGTTTAAGCAATCCGTAAATTCCGAACCTATTTATGTGGCAGACCATTCATTATTGTGACTGCCAGTTGTTCCGTATACTTGTTAATAAATTTAAAGAATCCAGTAGGGCGATGGATAAGATGCGCACTTAAGTTTCAGAAATACGACGCGACTATAGTACAGAGTGATTATAATTAAACTTTCAAAACGCTGTAGAAATAACACCACTCGTCAGACTGACGTCAAATTGCAAAAGAATATTATCGGAGAAGGGGGAAAACGTATAGCAGAAGAAAAAAAAGTGTGAAAATTAATAGATGGCGCTGTATGTGCCACAATACGTAAATGAAAACACCTGTCATGCGCACGACCCGCTGAAGTTGGTATAAACACGCCGGGTACACGGCTCTTCCTCCTTTCGCGCCTGCGACGTTCGCTATCACTGTCTCAATGCAGGATTGCGCTCTTTTTGCAAAACTGTATTACAAGAATGATGATTGTGCACACGTCGCTCTGCAGAAGTTCCGGAAACTGAAGGGTTTTAGAAGAGGCGTTGCTCCGAGGACTGCCTTGGGTCTGGAGAAAATGATTCGGAAATTCGAAAAGACGGGTTCTTTTGGTGTGCAACCTGGTAGAGGGAAGAAACGAATTGATTCGACGTCGATGGAAGCAATGGCCACAATAATGCAGGAGGAGACGAGTGGAGGTGTGCAAACGTGTAGTGCACGGAGAATTGCCCGAACTTTGGACATACCCGTGAGCACGGTGCGTAAAACCCTACGAAACATCCTTCTTTGCTATCCATTCAAAATTATCCATGTGCACGAGTTGCTTCCTGTTGACCTGCCAGCAAGAGAGGCTTTTCCTTTAGAATTTATTGCTCACATGGAAGTGGAAAATGATCGGCCGTGGAAGATTTTGTGGACAGACGAAGCCCGCTTCCATCTGACAGGACATGTCAATACACAGAATTGTCGAATATGGGCAACGGAAAATCCACACGCATATCAACCAGTACCACTTCAGCCTAAAAAGGGTACTGTGTGGTGAGGGTTTACGGCATCATTTATCTTACGGCTGTATTTTTTCGAAGAGACAGGTGCTTCCGGTCCTTTTACCTGTACCTTCACTGGTAAGCGCTGTGAGTGTCTTTTGCGCAACCACATCACTCCAGCTCTCCCACTGAATGGATGTGTGGATGGGGTCATTTTTATGCAAGATGGCGCACCTCCACAAATCCAGTTAAGCAGCTTCTGAAGTGCCGTTTCGGAAATGCAGTATCAGCCGCCATTTATCTGCAACCTGGCCGTTCCGATCACTTTATCTTAATCCGTGTGATTTCTGGCTGTGGGGCTATCTGAAAGATGTTGTGTTCAGTGTTCTGACTGCAAACTTAGCTGCATTGAAGGCACGCATTGTGCAACACATTCTGAACGTGACCCCAGAAACACTTCGATCAGTTGTGGAACATGCTGTTTCTCGATTTCATCTTGTTGCAGGAAATGGTGGACAGCGTATTGCACATGTTTCGCGCCAGTCACACGGAAATTAATAATCCGATTTGATTTTAATTGATGCTTTTTTATACGGTTTTTGGCCTCAGGAAAATTAAAAACAGATTTTTCCCATCCTATGTGATAACACCTTGCCGTGGTACAGTATCACACCTGTTCACCCATGCACACTGAGTAGTACAGTTTGTTTAGTGTCAAACGTACACCATAGGCATTGTTGTATGATTCATTTGTCATTTATAGTCGACCATTATTAAATTATGATGTTTACAGTGCCATCTATTGTTACATTTTGTAACTATTTATTTTTCTTCTGCCATTCGTTTTGCCCCTTCTCCGACAATATTCCGTTGCAATTTGACGTCATTCTGACCAGTGGTGTTATTTCTACGTCGGCCTAAAACTTTAAAAATAATTACCCTGTATGTATATAAATGGACGCAAACATTATGCTGACAGTCTTTCGCGAAATCAACTGGAGGAACATTACAGCAGCGGTCAACGCTGCACTGGCGAACATAGCAACGGAGCAAAGGAAAGAAGATTAGAGTTTAACGTCCTGTTGACAGTGCGGTCATTAGAGGGGAGTGGAGCGAAGGGAATATCCAGCGTTTCTCAGATCATATAAACGTCAGAGAACGAAGAAAGTGTCAAAAGAGAATTCAGATTAATTGACAGAATACTGTATACAAGGAACTACGTTCCAATAGGACGGCAATTGTTGCTCATCATCTCATCTCGTTTGCGGCCAACGTTACTGAAGTGTTGTCTCGACGATCCATTAGGTGTTACAGGATTTGGAAAGACGCTTGATGTGATCAGAATCAGGCATCTCTACCGATCTGTCAGACGTTATATAAGCCACTATATGGAATGCTAATGACAGAAACACGTGCCTCTGTTACCCTCATCTAGTATCAATTCCCCCTGCACTTGCTCCGATTCAAAATATTGCAGTTTACTTGTTGGAGCGTTTTTTCCAAGACGACAAATGGCTAGCAGTGTGTACCTTATCTGCTTTGCTGTCACCAAGGCTGCACGAAATGCAGAACTCCGGAAATCGCCAGGTTTCTTGTAGCAGACATAATTTTAAAGCATGGTGGCACCACAAATAATGATCTCTGATCATGGAAAAGTGTTTCATTCAAAACTGGTACCAGAGGTATCGCAACATCGCCCATAGGATGTAAACTGCCGCTTACCTGACGTCGCGTCGACTGCGGTCGGTAGTGACATAATGAAGCTGTACATCTCGAGTAAGGCGTGCACACACACGCAAACAAGAACATTCACTCACTGACTAGGACAGAACTAAGTTCAAACAAGTTCCCATCCCTTGGTTTTAATTGAGGTTTATGTAAGATGAGTCCCGACTTCAGTTGGTAAGAGCTGATGTAGGGTTCGAGTGTGGCGCAGACTCGAGTTCATTCTTTATTACCGTCCCATGTCTAAATTATGTATCGTTCTATTATTCTAGGAAAGCAAACGAAGAACACGTTTGCCCATAGCGTCTCTGGCGAGCCGCTTCAATATACACGCACAACGGCTTGATTGGCTAAATTCAATGCTCATTAATTTGGAAACGACGCAACGTATCGAACTTTTTTTTTAAAGAATGTTTTTCAGCGCAACTCATCCTGGAACACCCTTACAAGCTTTTCAGACTGTTTCTGACCACAAACGAATGCCGTTTCCTGATTCTCCACCTTCATAGCTTACAATCTTAAAACTCCCTCTCGATTCCTGGCTGTAGAGTCCGCAGCTGCCTTGAAATCCGTCGGCCCTCGTATAGCCGGTCAACCTCATTTCCTTTCTCGGTCTGCAATCTACCTTCATGCTTTCTTTGATCATCTATTAACATCCATTCAGTCTAAATCGCCACATCGTAATGGCATTTTCCCCTCAGCAGCTTCCATTACGTTCCCTTCCATTCCACCACTTTTCCGATTTCTTTATCTCTGAAGTGGTCTAATCTTGAGAATGTAATGCATTTCCGTGGTTACCAGATGATGTTCTTTGTTTCTTTCTTGTTTCTCAAACTTCAGTCACATATATACATATGGTTCCTACCATTGTTTTTACATAATCTTTTTCGTTTTGTTTGTGGTCTTACTGATCCAAAGAACTGTGGTCGGATAACCCATTTTCCTTGTTAGTTCTTGATTCTGTATAACTTACACGTTCTTTCCATTTCTATAACACTTGACGTGATCACCTATGTGGAGTATGCGATCCTAATTTTCAGTATACACTGAGGTGACAAATGTCATGGGGTAGCTTCTAACATCGTGTCCGATCTCCTTTAACCCGGCTCTTTGCAGCAACTCGATGTGGCATGAACTCAACAAGTCACTGAAAGGTCCCTGCAGAAATATTGAACCATGTTGCCTCCATAGCCGTCCAATAGTTACGAAAGTGTTGCCTGTGCAGGATTTTGTGCAAGAACTGACCTCTCGATTATGTCCCATAGATATTCGATGGCATTGGTGTCGGGCGATCTGGCTAGTCGAACCATTCGCCTGAATTGTCCAGAACGTTCTTCAAACCAATTGCAAACAATTGTGGCGTGGCGCATCGTCATCGATAAAAATTCCATCCTTGTGTGGAAGCATGACGTCCATGAATGATTGCAAGTAGTCTACAAGTAGCAAACATCCAGGAGACCCAGTCCATTCCTTGTAAAGAAAGCCCACACCATTATTGACCCACCACCAGCTGGCACAGTGTATTGTTGACAAATTGAGTACACAGCTCTGTGGTTTTGCGCCACGGTCGAGCCCTTTCATCAGTTCTTACCAACTGAAAAGGGGCTCATCTCACCAGGCCATGGTTTTCCAATCGTCTAGGATTCAACCGACATGATGACGAGTACAGGAGAGGCGCTACAGGCGAAATCGTGCTGTTAGCAAAGGCGCTCGCGTCTTTCGTCTTCCGCCATAGCCTGTTAACGCCAAATTTCGCCGAACTGCCCTAGCGGATACGTTCGTCATATGTTCCGCATTGATTCCTGTGGTTATTTCACGCAGTCTTGCTTGTCTGTTCGCACTGACTACGCAAAGGCCGCTGCTCTCGGTCGTTAAGTAAAGGCCATCGGCCACTTTGTTGCCCGAGACGAGAGGTAATGCCTGAAATCTGGTATGAAAGGTACACGCTTGGTACTCTCGATCTCGGAATATTGAACTCTCTAACGATTCCCGAAATGGAACGTCCAATGCCTCTGCCTCTCCAACTGTCATTCTGCGTTCAAAGTCTGCTAATTCCCTTCGTGCGGCTACAACCAGGTGAATCACCTGAGTACAAAAGACATCTCTGCCAGTGCACTTCACTTTTATACCTTGTGTACGCGATACTATCGCTATCTGTATACATGAATATCGCTATCCCATGACCTTTCCCCTCAGTGTAAAATTTATTTGTCTTGATCGCACATTTATGAAATGATTAGATTCTACAGCTCAAGCAATCGTATTCACGTCATTAAAACATCGTCACAGTGAGTGATTCGTTAAATGTAGTACAGTCATGTTCCGGATCCTTAAAACTCTTTCCACTCGCAATAGAGCTACAACTATGTATCTAAGAGATCAACACCAACAATAACACTAAATTTACCAGAATCTAAATTACCGCCCGCTATAAATTATCCTGTTTTCTATGTGTTTATTTTCAAACCCCACTTGTCACAGTCTTCGAACAGATTCCTCGACAAATAACCAGGGCCGTTTCTATCTTCAGCATATATCAACTGGTCGTCAGCGAGTGAGAGAAAGTATCTCCTACTACATTTGCTTCTTCATGTATTTAATACTTCTTCCAGAAAAACTGTGCAAAATAGAAGTCTTAGTGGAAAACCTTGTGAAAGCTCATATTTTTAAAAAATTTCAAGAATTTTAATTACCTGTGCCATTGTATTGAGAACAGGTGCTGCCCCGCCGTTTACTGGCCAAAATTAAACCTCTCCATCCATCTACTTATCGCTGTGAGCAATTATTTACAATTATGAATGGACGTAAATCTCCTGTCGGATCTAGAAATGTTGAAATTCATCTTGGACCAGTCTGGAACGTAACGAATGCAGACAAAAGTTCCACTGTAAGAAGAAATCTCAGTATGAGAGAAGAGATGTCACTAAGAAAACCCTTTGTATAAGGTCCTTTATAATTAAAACTGTATTTATATTCGAACTGAGCTGTTTCCAGAGCTCCAAAGTGCTACACATGCATTCATTCATTCATTCATCATTCATTTATTCGTTTAATTAATTAATTAATTCACTTCTTTCATTTATTGATTCATTCCTCATGTTCCGTAGATTCCATCAAGAAGAAGAAAATCCAGGGACGTGGAATGGGACAAGGAATATATTAAGACAGACGAAGAAATCACGTAAACTTGATTTGTATGATCTATTATCAATGAAGTATCAAAATACTGCCAAGTGCTATACACGCTTATGCTCCAAATTTAATAGCCCAAATAAAAAAGTGTTGCTTGAAGAAGCCGCTCGCTCATGAATTATCCTATAAAGCTGCTGTTTGTCTGCTGTTAATAGCTTAATATTTACTTGATTACATTGATATTTTGCGAAGAAAATATTTCCCTGCAGCTGTAAATACTGAGTACTATTTACAATATTTTGTTATGCAGCTTTATAACAAAAGCTACTGCTTACTATGTAGGTAAGGAAACTTTTCAACCCCCGAACCTAAACTTCACCTCCTTCAATACACAACGTTTTACTTCTTTTCGTTTACCCAAACATATTCTGGCATCTGTGTGTCATCTCCAGTGGATCTCGTAACATTTCTGTTAAAAAAAAAAAAAAAAAAAAAAAAAAAAAAAAAAAAAAAAAAAATTCGTCGCTGGCTTTCCGTTTTGTTATTTTGTAGCTAAAAACTATAACATTTTCTGTTTTTTTTTCTCACTTGAAAGGTGGGATTGTACAATTTGGCTTGCTTTTATGCGGTTTTATAAACAAGTTAAAATCGATAGAGATCACTTCTTCCTCTCGTTTGGTTTCTTTTGACGTCGTAAGTTTATACACTAATGTTCCAGTGGATATCACTCTTAAGATTATTGAAGATAACATTCGACAACATAGAACTCTAAGTGAGCTACAGTTGTCGGAACTTATGTCACTACTGCAGGTTGTACTAGATTACAATTACTTTCAGTTTAATGGCAAAATGTTTGAGCAACCATTCGGCTTAGCCATGGGTTGCCCGTTAGCTGGTATCTTCATCTTTGTGAATGCGTTAGAAGAAAATTTCTTCAAAAACAATCCTGCGTTGGGTAATATGAGTCCTTTCTATGCTCGTTATGTTGATGATATACTCATAATATTTCAAGGGAGTGACCAAGATCTACAACAACTGTTTCATGTTTTCAACAGTTTTCACGAGAAAATGAAATTCACAAAAGAGATACAAAACAATGAGAGAGAACTCCATTTTCTTGATTTGAAACTTAAGTTATCGGGTAACACTATTAGCTTCGACATTTTTCGTAAAGAAACTTTTTCTGATAATATTATTCCAGCAGATTCCTGTTATCCTCAAACTCACAAGATCGCCTTCTTTCAATCTGCAGTTCATCGTGCTGTGAGCACACCTTCAGCACAGAATTGTTTAGAAAATGAAATATCTTTATTAAAATCAATGGCTACTAACAATGGATACGACCCTAAATTAATTGACCAAATTGTTAAGAAAAAACAGCTGTAAAATGTTCAACTTTAGGAGATAACAAGGCGAAAAAGTATGAGGGTAATAACTTTATTTCTATTCCATTTTTGGGGAACGTTTCATATAAGATAAGAAGACTATTACAGAAACAATACGGTTACAGAGTTGCCTTTTCCGTAAATAACAGCCTGAAACAAAGAGTAATTCATAATATTGGAGCACGAGAAGAACTCGGCACTAAGTCCGGTGTATACAAAATTACTTGTAACGACTGCCCAAACTATTACATTGGACAGACAGGTAGACCCATTAAAGTTAGGTATAAAGAACACACGTTAGGTAAAAATGGGGAAAACGTACATAATTCCGCGTTTGCCGAACATCTATGGCTCTTACAGCATACGCCACGTGAACTGGACGACGTAGAGCTGCTTCATGAAGCGAATAAAGGTTACAAACTAGACTTGCTCGAAGAATTAGAGATTTTCAAGCATCTGTCTCTAAAAGATGGTTTTGTTCTTAATGAACAGGTGCAGCTTCGAAACAAAAATTTTTTAGACAGTTTCAAACCCCTCCTTTCCTTAATGTAATATAGTCTGGCTGACTAGAAGTTAATTTTCTTGCTTGTTGATGCCGGTGAAATGCGCTTTTCCTGTCTTGTTGGGATTTTACGTATTTTTGATGTTTGTTGGTTGTGATTTTCGATGTGTATGTGTGGTTAATTGACTAGTATGTTTTTATTCACAACGACAGATGGTTTCGTTTTATTATAACATTTTGGTTGTTTTCGCTAGTATGTATTTCACCGCCTACGTTAGGCGAGATTCTCGCACATTACACTAGTGCCCTCTCTCGTTAGATGTTCCATAGCGCAAGCTTTATCTGTTTGACACTAGGACACAGGTAAATTGGTTCTATATTTTCTATTTTACATAAATGTTTTTAAATGGCCTGATACGTTTTATTTATTATGACAGAAAGTTTGAATTAACACAACTTTTAATAATTTTTGATGCGCTTATGTATGTATTCATGGATTTTAATATGCGCGAGTGTCTGGCACATACAAGTGCCCTCTCTCGGCGAAACCATCTGCCCTAGTGCTTTCACACTCTTGTCTCGATAGTTCATAGGCGAAGTAATGGTGCTAAACTGTTCGCTTTGACCCTGTGCCCATAGTCATGTTGTACAAATGGAGAAGATGTCTCAATTATTGACGAAGCCTTTGGCACAATTGTTTTATTAATCTCCATTACATGATGTAATTTCAGTAAGTAACTAAAGATTTTGTGCCTGTATTACTTTGTTAATTTCACTGTTACTTAAGCTTTTGTTTCTCTTTTCCGATGCTATGGTTTTTCTAATGAAAGTGTCTTCCTGTTCAGGATTTTTTACTTCTGATGAAGGTATATTTATATGTACCGAAACCTTGGTCAAGAAATTTTGATAAATTTTTATCCTACAACTGTTTTTGGCTGTCATTCTTTATCGTGAAGAAACTCAACAGTTGCTGTTGCAGCCATGTTTAAAATCTTGAAAAACTTATGTCAACACTCAGGGAGAGATACTATATTACAGTATTATCGCCACTCACTTGTTCGTCGTTTTGCCCTTGTCCATTTTTGCAGGAATAAAGTGGGATCCACTGTAGAAGACAATTAGGTGTCTTACATGTCCTCGTAAATGAAAAAAATTACATACACAATGTTATTTATGAGGCGGAGACTAAAAACCCAAATGCAGTTCGCAAAGATGGAGAGAAAAAAATCAATAGGAGCTTCGAGCCTCAGCAAGATTATCTAAATCTAGATATTGACAAAATATGTAAAAGGAAGTGGATAGTAGGGAATGATTTTAATTTTCTTTTGAACTGATAGGAATTTCCACTTACTTGCTTTGCGTTAGACAGGAGCTTGTTGAATATCTTTTCAATACGATACATAACTCCATTCTGAACTCTAGTCCAGGAAGGTAAAGAGTTGCACAAAAATATGGAAACGCCGTGAGAAACGCATGTTTGAACATTATTGCGGATGCTTCCCAAGCCAGCAGGTTGTGCTCCTATACTTGATGGCTAGCGGAACCTGTGTCATGATCTCAAAAATATGGTTCAAATGGCTCTGAGCACTATGGGACTCAACTTCTGAAGTCATCAGTCCCCTAGAACTTAGAACTACTTAAACCTAACTAACCTAAGGAAATCACACACATCCATGCCCGAGGCAGGATTCGAACCTGCGACCGTAGCAGCAGCGCGGTTCCGGTCTGTAGCGCCTACAACCGCTCGGCCACTTCGGCCGGCTCATGATCTCAACACGTTGCTAGTGTTAAGTCGCGAACAGAACAGTGTTCCGTGTGGTTGTGAGTGTATCGCGTGAAGCTAAGTGAATTCAAACGTCGGCAAGTTATTGGTGCTCGTACGGAGGGTGCATCTGTAATCAAGATAGCCGAAATGTTTGGTGCTTGAAGAGGAATCGTATAGAAGATTTATACTGCGTGTAGGGTAAGTGGGAAAACATCATCCGTTAAGCCAAAACAAGGACGAAAGTGTGTGTTGCGTGATCGTGACAGGCGGTCATTGAAGGGGATTGTGAAAAAAAAAAGAGGATGACAGCTGCAAAATTCACGGCAGACTTGAATGTTGCACTCACAAATGCTGTCAACATGAAAACAACACGAAGGGAGCGCAATAAACAGGGAATAGCAGAACGAACTGGAAATCCAAAACCAGCCATCAGTGATGCAGATGCCCGCAATGGGTAAACGACGTGCCGTAGTCGTAGAAGCTTGACTGTGGAAAAAGCCATTTGGTTGGATTAGTCTTGTTTCTACTGTTTCCAACTTCTGACCAGTTTACGTCCCAGGAGTGAAACACAGCGGGGGTGAAACATGGTGCGGGTTCGGGAGTGATTTGAGCAGTCATATAGTGGTGTTATATGGGCTCCACGCTTAGCCTGTGAGTTCGCTTTACTGCCAAGGACTATGTGACAATTTTGGTTGTTCATGTCAGTCCCATAGTACAATATAAGTTCCCCAAGGTGATGCTTTTTTCCAAGATATGAAGGTCACTTTCAACAGAGATAGCATCGTTCAGGATTTGTTTCGTGAGCACGAGGATGAAATGTCCCATTTCCCCTGGGCACCACTGTCACCTGGTCTTAATACTATCAGCCTTTGTGGTCTACTGTGGAGAGAAGGGTGCGTGATGATTGTCCACCTCCATCATCATCTCTTGAACGTTCCACGGTTTTAAGAACCAATAGTATAAAATTCCCTTGGAAACCATACGAAACCTGTATTTATCCATTCCGAAAGGCTGTTTTGCATGCCAATCGTTTTCCTACAGTGTAGTAAGCATTGTAATATGTTGTGTTTTTGATGTTTCAAAATTTTTGTCCAACCTGTATACTCCTCGGTTACTTTCCCCGGGTTAGCCTCTGAGTTTGACATGCTCACGCTAGAGAGAATAGCAGGAGCAGACGCGCCGTACCTCCAGTAACTGCTACGACTTGGGGAAGTCGTGGCAGTGGTGTCGCGCCGGGGTGGCGCCCGCGGCCAGCAGCTTGGTCTCCTCGGTAGGCGAGTGCTCCTCGGCGGGCGGCGGCGGGCAGATGTAGAGAGGCGAGTCGAGGCAGCAGCCGCCGTCCGCCGGGCCGCCGTCGCCGTCACCACCGCCGCCGCCGCCCGCCGACGAGCACTCGAGCCGCTCCTTGTTGCGGTTCTCGACGGCGGCCTCGTCGCGCGCGTGCTTCTCGCCGCCACCCAGGAGGTCGTCCAACAGCACCAGGGGCGACTTGAGCCCCGAAGACGAGCGCCCGCCTGTGCCGCCGCCGCCGCCGCCGTCGAGGCCGACGAACTTGATGGGCAGCGCGTGAGGCTTGGTGCCCGACTTGGGCCCGATGGCGCGCGGCGGCTGCAGCGGCAGGCGGTGCGCGGCGGCGGGCGTGGCGGGCGGCGACAGCGGCAGCTTGCTGGGCGAGTAGTCCGAGCCCGAGCCGGAGCCCGCATCGCCCGCGCCGCCCATGCAGCCGCAGCCACCGGCGCCCGCCGCCCCCATCCCGGAGCTGGCGCTGTTGTCCGACGAGATGAGCTTCTCCGTCTCCGGGTCGTCGCTGCCCGCGCCTCCCCCGCCGCCGCAGCTGCCGCCACTGCCGCCGCCCCCGCCGCGGCCGTTGCGCGACATCGAGTAGCTCGCGTCCGACTTCTTGAGGATCGATTTCGACCGCCGGTGTGTGTCTGGCGTGGGGCTGGCCCGTGAGTCAATGGAGTCCACCGACAGCGATGACTTGCTGCCGTTTTTCCCTGTGAATGCAGAGTAATGAATTCAGCACATCCCGCAGTGAGCACCATATTTATTTAGTTGGTGCACACTTTATTATAATGCCACAGAAGCCGGACCAATGAAACTGGGATCGCCCGTCAGTCACTGCACGTTAAAAGAAATACGCCTATTAGGAAAAAAAGGAAATATCCAGACTGCAATTAAATTATCTTCATTTTAGATTAAACTATCTGTACTTTTGTGTCATAAATACATAAATATATAGTGAGAAGATCCTCAAGATTGCAGAAAATGTCATTCAACAAGAATACGTCATACAATGCATGACAAAAATTATAATCCTCAAGGTGAGAGAAAAGATCATAAAACAAGATTACACAGTAGACTGACAAAAAAGTGACACAAAAGGTGAATCACCCTGAGGGGGAGGAAGAAACTAGTTGAGAGAGTATATATTATTATTGTAATGATAGCAAAATCGTGTTTTGTTTACAGAGACATGGACTAACGTATCACTATGATGTTGCGCCCCCTCTTGTGTGGATGTATGCTCTGATTTAGCTAGGGATGATGTCATAAAGCCGTTGCATCCTCTGCTGCCCAACTGTTGTTGCAAATGATCCTTGATACCCTCGGTACTGGCAATGGGACGGAGTTGACGTCCGAGCTGGTCCTACACATTGTCTATCGGAGACGGATTTTGATATCTTGCTGCCCAATGGGATATCTCAACATCGCGCAGACAGTTCATGGAGACACGTGCCATGCGTGGAGGAGCATTGTTCTGTTGAGAAGTGGCACCACCATACTGCTGCACGACAGAAATCACATGAGGGTGCAGGATGCCCGCGACGTCCCGTCGTGTCGTCACAGTTCCCGCAGTCACCACTAGCCGTGCCCTGACTTCGTACCCGATGGCTCTCAATATCGTGACACCAGGAGTAACAACGCTGTGCCTTTCCGAAACACTGGAAAAATGGGACGTCCTTCCAGGTTGACGGTCGTCCCGGGTAGTGTAGAACCGGGATACATCGCTAAACAGAGTATGACGCCATTCGTAAGCAGTCCAAGCTTCCCGGTCACATCTTCACATCAAACGCACCCATTTGCATTGTGGTGTTAACGGCAGCCTACGCATGGGACGGTTCTTCCCTAATCCGGATGCTGCTAGTTTCCGACCAGTGGTGCATGATGACATATAATTTTGAGGGGAGTCCAGTACTCTTCTTAGGACGGCAGGCGAAAAGGTAAATGGATTACGATGTACTTGGTGCACAACACAGCCATCCTCTCTTATAGTGGTCGGATGTTGTCGTCCGGAACCTTGGCGACGAATATGCCTGTCTTCGCTTTACCATGCAGCGCCCGATTCGACCTTCTGGCCAAACAGAGAACCACGATAAGGCCTACTGTCAGGTTCTGATAACGCTGTCCCACACGAATACGCGGCATCTCTGTTTCCTCCATAGTGATCTCTTAACATGTCATGCTGTTCAGGCCCCTCGTATACTCTACCAGGCCTGGTAACAACGCTAACCACTACTGCACTGTAGTGACCGTTCTAGATGTCAATTGTAACTTTAATCATTTGCAAATTCGCCAGCGGTGAGAAGGTGTATGACATTACATTGACATTCCGTGATGTCTTGTGGGTGATTCATTGTTTTTTTGTCAGGCAGTGCACATGTTTACAAAATGGATAAGCTAAGGTCTGTTCCGCAGATCCTAAGTAAAATAGATGAAGAGTTAAGTCAGAACATCCAAACTAAAACAAACAGAGGACCACGTGATGCAGGCCGCCGTCTCATCCTTTCGCATATAGTGTCATGCAGATGCCGTTTGGAGGGGCACTGGATCACCACACTGCTCTCCCAGCTATTTCGGATTCCAGACACTGGAGGCGCTACTTCTCATCCAAGCCGCTCCTTAACCAATCACGAGACTGAGTCGACTTCGGTTGAATTTCTCTCTGAAAATTCTCTGACATTACGGTTACAGAACACTGGTCCTCCGAAGTCAAACCATCTTAAACATATTTTCATTTAAGAGGTAATAAATTTACCACAAAATGTGTAAAATATAAAATACACTTACGTGCATATGATAATTATTACGCTATTGTAACCCACTAATTTACATTTTAGCACATTACTGCACTTAAGAGTCCGTAAGTCAGATTTTACTTAACATTCATTTTATTTGGTATTATCAGTAATAAATACATACCAAGGACCGTCAAATAAAGTCAGACACATGGAAAAAAGTATGTAAACTATTCATTATTTCAAAAATACTCGCCATAACTGTTAATGCGTTTATTCCATTCTGAGAACACACTGTCAGTACCTTCACGGAAAAAGCTTTGTGGTTGCCTACGGAGCCTTAATTATATACAGACGTGCATCTCTTCGTCCCAAGCAAAACAGTGGTCACGAATGTCTTTCACCAGGGTTCAAAAAATGTGGAAATCGCACAGGGAGAGATCACCTCAATCAACACACAGCTGTAAATGGGCACTTTGCAAAAACTGACGCGCGCCACTGAGTCCAAATGCCCAGGAATATTGATGGACGGCATCACACTGTTGCAAGATAGTGCTCGCCCATATGTTGCAAAGGTAAAATTCCTCCTTACAGTCCCGAACTCTTCCCATGCGAGTTCCATATTTTTGAAGTGTTGAAGAAAGACATTTGCGGCCGTTGATTTGCTTCGCACGAAGAGGTGCGCCCAGGGCACGAACATTTTTCGTTAGGTAACGGCAATATTTTTCCATGAAGGCACTGACTGTCTTATCTAACAAAGGGATAAATGCGTTAACAGTTATGACGTTTACTTGCTAAACAATAAACAGTTTATTTACCTTTCTTCATCTGTCTCGTTTTTCATTTGACTGTCCCGTACTCATGGCGTCTCTCCTAAGAGTCGTCAGGTGCATTTTCTCTGGCTTTTCGGCAGATATTTGCAATTTAGTTTTTGCAACGTGTAGCTGACAAACAGATACTGCTTGCCACATGTTTCGTGTGACGTCCAGCGTCGGCGGAATGCGTAGGTGTGTTTTCCGGCTCGAACAAAATGATTTTTAAATCGGAATTTTACGTGCTCGTTCGATGAACCGCTACCAGATTAGTCTAGTGCATAGTCGTTTTACCGATACGGATTAACATGAGGAGTAAAACACGCAGAATAACCGATATTCCAGCAGCGGCTCAGCAGCGCACTTCTGCTTGGCAGCAGCACTCAGCACGGGTTATTGGAGGCGCTGTCGTTGTTGGCATACTGGTTATTCCTCGTGTTTCACTGTCACTGTTAATAGATGTCGGTGGAACGAATACCGAAATAGACTAATTTGGGACCGATTTGTCGAATGGGCACGAAAAATTCTACTTTTATTTCTTTTTTCTTTTTGTAACGAGAAGTACACCGACGCTTTCCATCGACGCTGGGCGTCGCGTGAAAGAATTGATGATCAGCATTTGTTTGGGCTGACTCCAGCTACACGATGAAAAAACAAAACTGCAAATATCTGCCGAAAAGCCAGAGAAAATGCGCCTGACAATTCCTAGGAGAGCCACCCTATGTACCAGGAACGAGTATTCAGTATACCCCATTCCTTGAACAGGCCTCTGTACGACATTCTTGAGCTCACACAACAAATACTTCCTATCATGCATTTTTGTCTCTGAGAGCGTTAGTTTGGCTTGATGAGTTGCCCCAAAAAACGACCCCATATGACATTAGTATGCCATGATCGACTTAGAGGTTTGTAACCTCATCGTCTTATGTACTTGATACAAATACGGTTTTATACATCGATGTTGTGAAAATGAGAGGATGCAGATCATTGAACTTGCGGTGTAGCCTTCGGACATCATTTACATCTTCATTAAACGGAATAGGGCCATAAGTGTTTTATACGTATATCAAATCCAGTATATTGTTTTATATACAATATCTGATTTGCTACCTAACGCTCCATAAATACGTTGTCAAATATGTCAGCTAGATAACAGCTAATAACTAAGCCATTAAGAGAACCCATGCAAAGTAAAATAATTTTGGGTGTCAACAATGTGAGGTATTTCTTTAACTCAGTTTACTGCAGGGACATAGATTTTAAGACCATTTTCTAACTATTTCAATGGACTCATTAAATGTAAATTTGTGTAAAGATTAGTAACACCCAACGGGCAGTATGCAGCATGTGGATACCTTTAATATCTTCAATTAGCTCCGGTAGCTTCAATTAACTCAGGGAGTTCAGTCTACAAAAAAATTACTTTAGCAAAGTTACCCTGTATAAACTCTGACTGAGAAGGTACCTAAATTTTTCTGTATAATTAATAGTTGGTCTCTTATGTATTATTAACAACCGGTCTTTTATATGTGTGTCCAGTTTTAGGAAAAGGTGATTAGGCTGAGTAAAACAAATGCTTCAACTTTTTCCTAAATGCAATTGGACATCGAATTGCGCACGAATTGCAGGGCAGCTTGTTGCAGAGTAGAACAGAACCAACAGTGGAGGAGTTTTGAGAATATTTTGTTCCATGGATGGTCACATATGTTTAAAAATTTGTGTTTATTCATCTTTTAGTGACGGCCTATCATCTAGTTAAATATATGGACCATTTTCTTTATGAATTACATTTTGAAACAAGATAAACAAAAAGCAAAACACATTTTATTTGCCATTTCACAGAGTATCTAACATACAGAATACCAGTGATCTTGTTAACTGCCGATAGACAAGCGTTCTGCCAGTGTGCGTTCCTGTGGACTCGTTTTTTCTGTAAACTACCTATTACTAATTTAACAATTAGAACTACCCATTAAAACTGTCCTCCACCTAATATTACACAGAGAAATTAATAGTCATAACTAAAAACAATAGAAAGTGAGACAAAGGGAAGAGAAATAAGAATAGAAATGAGCAGGAAAGAAAGATATTTCAATTTTTGGCATTTCAGAACTCGCGATTAATTAGACCTAATGATGATAATTAAATGATCGAAACTAGTAATAATTTGTGATAACTTTCGACTGAGACTACTGAAAGAAATATTTTAAAGATATTTGTCGGTATTACACAATTACTGGTGGGAGGCTGCAGCAAGTACTGGAGAGCAATTTTTGTTACGTAATGTTAAGTAATTTTAGTGGCTAGGTAATGTACGTCCAGTTTCCTGTTCGCACTAACTTTAGGAGCCTCACGGAGTTTTTCCCATTTCACCACCTGATTGGTAGGTGAGGTACTGAAAATCCTGTCTCCCTTCCAGATTCGACTTCGGAAACGTTTTTCCCTTCATTCCTATCCTGATATCGAACCATTTTCCTCCTTTATGGCACTTTACGCCCTTCTGTCCTAGGCGGGCGGTAGTTGGTTAACGTACTCTGTATTCGGCTGTCTCTGAGTATACTGAAGACATCTCATTCAAGACGCCAAATTTCTCCCCATTCTTCACTTCGTCGTAGATATGAGTGCTTTGAGGCTGCAGTCTCCTTGTGCCATGAAGGATCTATAAACTGAACGTGTTCTGGTGTCCTTTTCCTTAAAAAACTTTTGCGTCCGAAGTTTCTGTAGTTGAACTTCACAAATGAAACGATACGAAAGTAGTGTCTTTTTCCCTGAAAATTTTTTATGTTTACTGAGACAGTTCGGTAATAAACTGAAGAGACAAACAAACTGGTACACCTGCCTAACATCGTATAGGGCCCTCGTGAGAACATAGAAGTGCCGCAACACGATGTGGTATGGACTCGCCTAATGTCTGAAGCAGTACTGAAGAGAACTGATTCTATGAATCCTGCAGGGATGTTCATAAATTCGTAAGAGTAGGAGGGGATGGAGATCTCTTCTGAACAGCACTTTGCAAGCCATCCAAGATATGCTCAATAATCTTCATGTCTGCGGAGTTTGGTGGGCAGCGAAAGTGTTAAAACTCAGAAGAGTGTTCCTGGAGCCACTCTGTAGCGATTCTGGACATTTGGGGTGTCGCATTGTCCTGCTGGAATTGCCTCCGTCCGTCGGAATGCACAATGAATATGAATGGATACAAGTGATCAGACAGGATGCTTACGTACTGTCACCTGTCAGAGTGGTATCTAGACGTATCAGGGGTCCCATATCACTCCAACTACATGCGTCCCACACAATTACAGAGCCTCCACCAGCTTGAACAGTCACTGCTGAAATACAGGGTCCATGGGCTCACGAGATTGTCTCCATACCCGTACACGTCTATCCGCTCGATACAATTTGAAACGAGACTCGTCCGACCAGGCAACATGTTTCCAGTCATCAACAGTCCAATGTTGGTGTTGACGGGCCCAGGCGAGGCGTCAAGCTTTGTGTCGTGCAATCATCAAGGGTACACGAGTGGGCCTTCGGCTCCGAAAACCCATTTCGATGATGTTTCGTTGAATGGTTCGTACGCTGACACTTGTTGATGGCCCACCACTGGAATCTGCAGCAATTTGGGGAAGTGTCGCACTTCTGCCACGTTGAACGATTCTCTTCAGTCTTTGTTAGTCTCGTTCTTTTCTTTTTCCGGCCGTAGCGATGTCGGAGATTTGATGTTTTACCGGATTCCTGATATTCACGGTACATTCATGTGAAATGGTCGTACGGGAAAATCCCCACTTCATCTCTGCCTCGAAGATGCCGTATCCCATCGTTCGTGGGCCAATTTAACACCTCGTTCAAACTCACTTCCATCTTAATAACCTGCCATTATAGCAACAGGAAGCGATCTAACAACTGCGCCAGACGTTATGTTATATAGACGTTGCCGACTGCAGCTTCGTATTCTCCCAATTTCCGTGTTTGAATCCGCATGCCTATACCAGTTTCTTTGGTGCTTCCGTGTATATTCCAAGAATCTTTCGCTTACTGACGAACATCGCTTAAACATAGAAACGGAGATTTAGAAGAAACACAGCTGCTTTTGAAATGCCTTGTATTATTGTAGTGGGGATAGAGCATTGACTTACACATTATGTTTTAAAATGATGCATTTAGCTTCAATGTGATAAAAAAGAACACAGTTACCTCTTTTCGCCACTACATGTTCGTTTCGGATTTTCTTGCTGATCATGCCTCCTTACGATTAATGTAATATTATAAGGACTCGATGCCATCCTCACTGAACGAACAGTCACACACAAAGACTTTGATAACGATAAAAACCAATTTCCTGTATCCTTCCCTCTCCCTCATCTCTTTTTAATGTTTAAGCGCATTACGTGACAAATGAACAAGAACTGAACATTCGAAGAAGTAGCAGTGAGACATGAAAATTATGTTTTGAGGTATGGACGCATTTATTTGAGATTATACGTATTGTACTGTCGAAAATAACTATAAAAACTTCCATTTCTGGTCACATGTGAAAGGTATGAGAAACGTGTGAACCATAAGCCGATAAAAAAGGCAAAAGGCTAACGCCAAACCTTCTACGAAGAAAATATTTATATTAAAGTGCTACAAATGTGGTACATAAACACACATAAAAGCGACTGTATATTACAGGTCACTTGTGGTACTTCATAAATAAAGGAAGCGAAATGCGTATGGTATAAGATGAAAAGCCTTTTATGTAGTTACTGAGACAGTCCCCACATAAAAGAAGATAATCAAAATTATTTAAACTTTTTGGGGCCCACTAAAGACATATATTGTGAAAGATCGAACGCAGAAAGCATTCTGATCGTTGTAAGCTACAGAGGTTCTTTGGAGTACTCAAGATAGATGATCGTGGGGTTTGCATTGATTATCTGGTACCTATCTGAGGTTAAATGCAAGAAAATCGGAAATGACGTCGTGGAGTCTACCAACCCATGATACTGCTACATCTGTAATACACGGTTAATATCAAGTCTTCAACCACATCATTCACGTTCAAACCTCCAGTGACTGTAAGTGTTATGATGTATGGTACTTCAGTATTCTACTACGACAGCATAGCATTACTGGTTTGCAGTGGCGGCAATGTCGACGTCGTAATACACAGGAAACAGAGACGAAATAATGTGATTACAGCAGTGCCAGCGGTGTAGAATTACTAATAATTGTCGAAGTAATGTAAATATATTCCATAACAGAGCAGTCGAAAAGGAAGGTACAAGTCATTGTGTACATAACAAAACAGTCTTACACTGCGATCAAACACACGATCTATTCTGTAGTGGTCTCCAGCCTGGTAATACCATGTTCTTTAGACAAAGAAGATTTAAAAGATTCCCGTGTCTGGGCACTATAGAACATCTATTAGGTGGTTACCAATAACTTTGTCCACTCCTGATCTTGTGATTTGGCATACAAATATATTACGTACGTTTTACTCTGCAGTCGAAGGAAACATATTAAGTACGTTTTACTCTGAAGTCGAAGGCATCCACGTTAAACAGTCAGCCCCAACTTTTTTACTGTAGGTGTCGTTTCGTATGCGATGTGTTATCCCCAGACGAGCGTTACGCTTCACCTAGGACACTTTATAGAACTACCGAAGCAGGCTGGTTCCGTTAATGGAGATTGACAGCGCAGTTTCGTGAGGCAGAACAGCATGTGAATATGACGTGGGGTGCGTATAAATTAATGACGTCAAAGCATTTTCCGCAACGAATGGCGCTGAATAATAAC
Organism: Schistocerca serialis cubense; assembly: GCF_023864345.2. Lineage (NCBI taxonomy): Eukaryota > Metazoa > Arthropoda > Insecta > Orthoptera > Acrididae > Schistocerca > Schistocerca serialis. The sequence continues at coordinate 431,613,816 of NC_064641.1, read as the reverse complement.
GTAACGGAATAATTTAATGGTGAAGTCGGCGATTTGTGTGTCACTAAGCACCAAATCATGACGGACTGACTGTAGCAATGACGGTGTTGTGGAGAACAATGTTTCTGTCCTGTTTTAATATAGCACTTCTGAGTCGTATTTAGCAGAATCAGGGTAGCTTATTAAAGCCTAATCAGACAGGATATAGTAAATGGTCTATCTGCTCGCCAGTAGGCAAAAAGCTGGCTAAAACCGGAGATAAGTTCTGTCTAAACTTTTGTGAAGGATCTAACGGCGTTCTGAAAGGATAGGCTGATCACAGCTGGCAGTGGCGTGTTTGTTGTTGTTAGAAGTATTTTATCTTGTAGTGAAACTGAAGTAGGTAGTTCCTGTGAGTTAGTACGGGTAGACGTCATTTTTGGCAACTGCAATAAAATAATAATTGGATCCATTTACCGTTCTCCCTACTCAGGCGATAGAATTGCTGAAAGACTCGAGTCAAATGTCAAACACGTACGCGACTCATACAATTGCAGTTGGTGGTAACTTCAATTTACCCTCAATATGTTAGGGAAAATACATGTTTGAATTCGGAGTTACGCGCAAAACATCATCCGAAATTGCGATAAACGTATTCTCCGAAAATTATTTCGAACACTTAGTTCATGAGCCCAGTCGAATAGTAAACCGTTGAGAAGACTCATTTGACTTCTAAGCACGAATAATCCTGAGCTAATGACGAGCATCTAAACGGATGCAGGCATCTGTGGACACAGGATTGTTGTAGCCAGACTGTATACACAACTCTCAAATCCCCCTAAAATAAACAAAAAATATACCTATTCAAGAAAGCAGTTAAAAATTCGGCTGACGCCTTGCTGAGAGACAATCTCCACTCCTTCCAAATTAACAATGTAGGTGTAGACCAGATGTGGCTTGAATTCCAAGAAATAGATCGACGGCTCTTGAGAGCTTTATACCAAATAAATTAACAAACGACGGAGCTGATCCCCCTGGCACGCAAAAGGGTCAGAACACTGCTGCTGGAACAACGGGAACAGCATCCCACATTTAAACTAACACAAAATCCCCAAGACTAGTTATCTTTTGCAGAAGCTCGAAATTTAGCGCTGACTGCAATGCGTGATGCTTATAATAGTTTCTCGAAATCTGGCAGAAAATCCAGAGAGATTCTGGTCATATATAAAATATGCTAGCGGCAAGACACAGTCAGTGACATCTCTGTGCGATAGTTATGAAAATCGATGACAGTGCTGCTAAAGCATAGTTGCTAAACACACCCTTCCGAAATGCCTTCACGAAAGAAGATGAGGCAAATATTCAAGAATTAATCAAGAACTCTTGACCACACGAGTAAATTAGAAGTAGATATTCTCGGAGTAGTGAAGCAACTTAATAAAGCAGTTCTTCCGGTCCAGACAGTAAACCAAATAGGTAACTTTCAGAGTACGCTGATGCAACAGCTCCATACTTATCAATCATATAGAGCCGCTCGCCCGACGAAAGATCCGCACCGAAAGACTGGAAAGTTGCACAGGTCACATATATGTTCAAGAAAGATAGTAGGGGTAATCCACTAAACTACAGGTCATATCATTAACGTCGATATGCAGCAGGATTTTGGAATATATATTTGTGTTCGAACATTATGAATTACATCGAAGAAAATAGTCTATTGACAAACAAGCAACACTGATTTAGAAAAAATCGTTCTTGTGAAACACAACTAGCTCTTTACTCACACGACGTGTTGAGTGCTATTGACAAGGGATTTCAAATTGTTTCCGCATTTCTCGATTTCCATAAGGCTTTTGACACTGTACCACACAAGCGACTTGTAGTGAAATTACGTGCCTATGGAATATCGTCTCAGTTATGTAACTGAATTCGTTAATTCCTGTCAGAGAGGTCACAGTTCGTACTAATTGACGGACAGTTATCGAATAGTTTTAAAGGTCCTCTGCTGCTCCTTACCTGTGTAAACGATTTGGGAGACAATCTGAGCAGCCATCTTAGGTTGTTTGCAGGTGATGTTGTCATTTATCGTCTAGTAAAGACATCAGAAGATGAAAACAAATTTCAAAACGATCTAAAAAAGATAAATGTATGGCGCGAAAATTGGTAACTGACCCTAAGTAATTAGAAGTATGAAGTCATCCAGTAGAGTGCTAAGGTCCGTTAAACTTCGGTTACACGATAAATCAATCAAATCTAAGAATTACGAACAAATTATACTGAAAACAACACATAGAACATGTGGGGAAGGCCAACCAAAGACTGCGATTTACTGGCAGAACGCTTAGAAGATGCAACAGTTATACTACAGAAACAGCTATACTATGACCGTCCGTCCTCTTTTGACGTACTGCTGCGCGGTGTGGGAACCTTACCAGATAGGGTTAACAGCGTTCATCGAGAAATTTCAAAGAAGAGCAGCACGTCTTGTATAATAGGCAAATAGGGGAGAGAGTGTCACGGACATGATACAGGATTTGTGATGGACATAATTAAAACAAAGGTGTTTCTCGTTGCGGAGGGGTTTTCTCACTAAATTTCAATCAACAACTTTCTCCTCCAAATGCGAATTTTTTTTTTGTTTGTCACCGACCTACACCGGGAGAAACGATCATCATAACAAAATAAGAGAAATCAAAACTCTCACGGAAAAATACATGTGTTAGTTTATTTCGCGCGCTAGTGGAGTGATAGACAATTATTGTGAAGGTGGCTCGGTGAACGCTCTGCCAGGCGCTTAAGCGTGATTTGCAGAGAGTCCATGTAGATGTAGATGTAGTTGTTCTTCAAATTTCGGAACATATACTGTTTCGAACAGTAGGAAAAGGTACCACGCATTCGAATTAACTTATCTCCAGCGTAATGCAACTTACTGAGGACAAAATACAACAGGGCAGCCCGCCCTAAACATGATCACTGTTACGTTAAACTCCTAGGGAGCTTGTGGCTACGAAAAGCCAACAACTAACATTATTTTACGTTTCTGTGAGTCATGAACCACGTGCCTATGGCGCACCTGGAACGTAGCATTTGTGGCAGTAAGTATACTTCTATACGAACACGATGAAATCGGGATGCGGGTTCATCAATCAGATTACATTACATTACAATAGTAGGGGAGCGTCTTGGACACTGCAAAATTGTGGAGAGATGGTCAACTACCTTGTGGCGGCCGCGGCATCTGTGTGCGTGTGTGCGTACTGTGTCAGTCAACTGACGCACGAAGACGTGCCGAGTAGCACTGCCGACTAATCTCGTGTCGAAGCAACCTCACGGTCTCCATCATGTCATATGACAAAACTGCATCAACCTCACGTTTCTTCAAAAGGAGTTGTGTGCATCTTCATGTCACAAGGCTGATCTATACTGTTACTATTGTAACAACTCTCTCTCATTAGGGGTTGTAAACTCTAGAAGCTATGGTAGGAAGTCCAAAAACTATGTCTATTGAGATATCAGTGTGGGGTTGCACTGTTCCACAGTAATATATATTATGCATGTAATTTTCGCGACTGCATTACTTATTGAAATGCATACTTAAGTAACATAAGCAAGATCTCTACGAAAATTTGAGCAAAATAAAGTAATGTTATATTTGAGATTTCGCTGACGCTGAACGTCTACGCCTAACACCTAATGGATAATGCATAACGCCTGACGCATAACACCTCACTCAAGACATTCTCTGTAAGCACATCACCTGTCATTGCTATAAATGCTAAACAAAACCATAACTCCTATTAACGTGGCTAATAACCGAAAGACGTCATGAATTTTTTTATGAATACACCCACTTCCCATTCCTATTTGCTATAACTTTTACTGATTGTTTTTTTCCTCAAATACTCCCAGATTTTCATTCTACGACGTTTGTAAACATGTCCTTCTCAATGAGCAGGAAATAGCACATTGAAATATTTTGACAAAATGCGTCAAAAACACACACTAAAACCAGTAGCAGACCACCATAATTTAGTTAAACATTAAAACCGTAGGATACAGACAGACGCTGGCTGCCTGTTGGATAATATATATATAATAATACTACACTTACGTAGAATACATGTGCCGTCTAAAGTGGTAGGTGTGGACAACAGGCTGTTGCAATAGTTGGATTCTTTTCGGAAAAGTGTTAGCTGATATCAATGATCTACCTATTCAAAATGATACTTCAAACCTAGATGACCGAAAAGGGAACAGTGACTTTCTGTTAATGGTAGATAGTAAGGCAGCACGTCATCCTGGCGTGCTGCTACAACATGTCAAGATTCCACATTATACTCGATGGTGCAGCAACACAGGCGTAAATCAGGCAGAGATGCAAGACATCCGATGTCACATACACAAGTCGGCAGAACCATATATGGAATCTGAAGTTAACGGTCATTTGATCAGTAGAGTAGTACAGACGTCATAGTTTGTACCGCTCCAGATATACACTCCTGGAAATTGAAATAAGAACACCGTGAATTCATTGTCCCAGGAAGGAGAAACTTTATTGACACATTCCTGGGGTCAGATACATCACATGATCACACTGACAGAACCACAGGCACATAGACACAGGCAACAGAGCATGCACAATGTCGGCACTAGTACAGTGTATATCCACCTTTCGCAGCAATGCAGGCTGGTATTCTCCCATGGAGACGATCGTAGAGATGCTGGATGTAGTCCTGTGGAACGGCTTGCCATGCCATTTCCACCTGGCGCCTCAGTTGGACCAGCGTTCATGCTGGACGTGCAGACCGCGTGAGACGACGCTTCATCCAGTCCCAAACATGCTCAATGGGGGACAGATCCGGAGATCTTGCTGGCCAGGGTAGTTGACTTACACCTTCTAGAGCACGTTGGGTGGCACGGGATACATGCGGACGTGCATTGTCCTGTTGGAACAGTAAGTTCCCTTGCCGGTCTAGGAATGGTAGAACGATGGGTTCGATGACGGTTTGGATTTACCGTGCACTATTCAGTGTCCCCTCGACGATCACCAGTGGTGTACGGCCAGTGTAGGAGATCGCTCCCCACACCATGATGCCGGGTGTTGGCCCTGTGTGCCTCGGTCGTATGCAGTCCTGATTGTGGCGCTCACCTGCACGGCGCCAAACACGCATACGACCATCATTGGCACCAAGGCAGAAGCGACTCTCATCGCTGAAGACGACACGTCTCCATTCGACCCTCCATTCACGCCTGTCGCGACACCACTGGAGGCGGGCTGCACGATGTTGGGGCGTGAGCGGAAGACGGCCTAACGGTGTGCGGGACCGTAGCCCAGCTTCATGGAGACGGTTGCGAATGGTCCTCGCCGATACCCCAGGAGCAACAGTGTCCCTAATTTGCTGGGAAGTGGCGGTGCGGTCCCCTACGGCACTGCGTAGGATCCTACGGTCTTGGCGTGCATCCGTGCGTCGCTGCGGTCCGGTCCCAGGTCGACGGGCACGTGCACCTTCCGCCGACCACTGGCGACAACATCGATGTACTGTGGAGACCTCACGTCCCACGTGTTGAGCAATTCGGCGGTACGTCCACCCGGCCTCCCGCATGCCCACTATACGCCCTCGCTCAAAGTCCGTCAACTGCACATACGGTTCACGTCCACGCTGTCGCGGCAGGCTACCAGTGTTAAAGACTGCGATGGAGCTCCGTATGCCACGGCAAACTGGCTGACACTGACGGCGGCGGTGCACAAATGCTGCGCAGCTAGCGCCATTCGACGGCCAACACCGCGGTTCCTGGTGTGTCCGCTGTGCCGTGCGTGTGATCATTGCTTGTACAGCCCTCTCGCAGTGTCCGGAGCAGGTATGGTGGGTCTGACACACCGGTGTCAATGTGTTCTTTTTTCCATTTCCAGGAGTGTAGATCCAGGCATCTATCCGTAACATATGTTTTATACCACGATACCCATGCAATCTATATTTTTCTTGATGGCTATGGTGGCGGAGGTACTTTGACATCGATACACGTGAATATCTTGATGTAGAGCTGATCTCTACATTCCCAGATTTACATCACGGTGATATTACCGCTTTCCCGGGTCACCCAACTATCCACTGCTTTACAAAGAAAGAACAAAAAGCAAAAAAAACCTTATGTTAACAATCACATTATTAGTGTAGTAGCAGATACACTGCAGTTTGTAAGAATAGAGGTATGGACGCAACATATGTTTATACCACAACACCCATGCAGTTTGTAGTTTTCTCTATGACTATGGAAGGGGCTGCTCTGACACGCATGCAGCATTAATATCTCGATGTACACCTGATATTTGCAGTCCTAGATTTACTGTCATGGAGACAATGACTTTCTTATAGGTAAGAAAAGGGTTTCATTATACTTTCGGCTACCTATGAGCACTTTTCCAGGTCACCCTACTACCCACTGCTTCCCAAGATACACGTCGAACCGACGAAATATGACGTAGCTAGAACTGCATCAGTACCCATATGTAAACATCTGCGCCGGCCGGAGTGGCCGCGCGGTTAAAGGCGCTTCAGTCTGGAACCGCACGACCGCTACGGTCGCAGGTTCGAATCCTGCCTCGGGCATGGATGTGTGTGATGTCCTTAGGTTAGTTAGGTTTAAGTAGTTCTAAGTTCTAGGAGACTTATGACCACAGCAGTTGAGTCCCATAGTGCTCAGAGCCATTTTTTTTTGTAAACATCAGCAAGTCCAATTATGATGCCGCTTCTTGCTACACCTCCTAAATTTAGAACTAGTTTGTGTGAAAGCTTTTCCTGTCTCAGACAGAATTATGGTGTCATCAGCAAAACTCAAAGTTTATGGTTCTTCTCCCTAAACCTTAATTCCTATTCCTAAGTTTTCTTTTGTTTCCTAACTGCTTTTTCAGTGTACAGGTTGAATAAAATCGGCTATAGGCTGCAACCTTGTCTGACTCCCATCTCAACACTACTTACCATCATACTGACTCTTATAAATGCCGTCCGGTTTCTGTACAAGTTGTAAATAGCCTTTCTCTCCTTACGTATTGCCCCTACTACCTTCACAATTTCAAAGCGAATATTCCAGTCAACGTTGTCAAAAGTTTTCTCTGAATCTACAAATGTTGTGAATGTAGGTTTGCCTTTTGCCTCGCGTGTTCCTACTTTTCTCCGGAAACTGAACTGATCTTCCCGACAATCAGTATCTACCAGTTTTTCCATTCTTCTGTAACGAATTAGTGTTAGCATTCTGCAAACACAAGTTATTAAACTGATAGTTCAGTAATATTCACACCTGTCAGCAGCTGATATCTTTCTAGTCTGAGGGTATTTCACCTGTCTCGTACATGTTGCATACCAGATGGAAGAGTTTTGCCATGGTTGCCTCTCGCAGGATTATTAGCAGTTCTGACGGACTATTTCGACTTAGCTCTTTCAGTTCTCTGCCAAATTCTTCATACAGTATAGTGTCTACCATCTCATTTCTATAATTTTACTTTCAGGTACATATCACTTATATAGGGTGTATCATAATTAATGGCGTCAACGCATACAGTTGAAGGAACACGATACTAGAAGCAAAAAAGTCTCAGTAAACATAGAATCGAAAATGCATACCTTAAGAGCTATGAGCAATTTTTCATCTTCGATACTGTGAAGCAAACCTCTTCTACTGCAAGTTCTTTGCTTTCTATATTTTGGAAAGTGGTAGTATGGACCAAATTAAGAAAAAAATTTCCAGCAAACATGTGCTCTAAAACGCATACCCTAAAAGTTACGAACACCTGACCATTAGGGAAGTTGTGTTTCAAAATAGCAAAGATGAATAAGTGCTCATAGCTCTTTAGGAAAGCATTTTAGAGCACAAATATGGAAAGCAAAGAAGTTGCAGTAGAAGAGATTTGTTTTACAGTATCGAATATGAAATATTGCTCGTAGCTCTTAAGGTATGCATTTTCAACCCTTTGTTTATTGAGACTTGTTTGATTTCAGTACCGTGTACTTTCAACAGTATGCGTTTAGCCATTAATTATGATACACCCTGTATAAACGCTTTCACCGTTCAAATTTCTCTTCTTTGCTTCGGACCGATTTTCTAAGAGCGCTCTTGATATTCACATAGCTGCTTCTCTTTTGTCCAAATGCCTCTTTAATTTTTCTATAGGCGGTATCTGTCTTTACCCTAGTAAAATATGCTTCTAAATATTTTTCATCTAGCCATTCCTGCTTAGCATTTTGAACTTCCTATCAATCTAATTTTTTAGACGTTCGTATCTCTTTTCACCTGCTTCATTTGCTGCATTTTTATATTTTCCATTTGCATCAACGAAACTCAATAATCTTGTTCTATCTAAAGATTTCTACTTGGACTTGTATTTTTACCTGTTTGATCCTCTGTTACCTTCACAATTTCATCTCTCAAAGCTACCCACTCGTCTTCTATTGTATTCCTTCCCGTTTTCTAGTTAATCACTGCCTAATGCTCCCTCTGGAACTCTCAACGACCTCTGGTTCCTTCAACTTATTCACGTCCCATCTCTTAATTTCCTACCTTTTTCCAATTTCTTCAGTTTTAATCTAACCAATAAGTTGTGATCAGAGTCCACATCTGGTCGTAGAAATGTCTTACACTTTAAAATCTGATTCCGAAATCTGTGTCTTACCATTACATAATATAAACCGGAAACCTTCCCATGCCTACAGGTCTCTTACACACATGCAACCTTCTTTCATCATTCTTAAACCAAGTGTTAGCTATGATTAAGTTATGCTTTGTGCAAATTTCTACCAGGCGGCTTTCTCTTTCATTCATTTTCCCCATTCCATATTCACCTAAAATTTTTCCTTCTCTTTCTTTTTCTAACACGACTTCCGGTCCCACATGACAATTAAATTTTCGTCTTCGTTAACTGTCTTTAATCTCATAATATATTTCTTCAATCTCTTCATCATCTACGGAGCTATGAGGCACACAGAGTTGTTCTTTTGTGGTAGGTGTGAGCTGCGTGGCTATTTTGGCTACGATACTACGTTCACTTTACTGTTCATATTAGCTTACCCGCATTCGTATTTTCTTATTCATTATTGTACCTACTGGTGCATTACCCCTATCTAATTTTGTATTTATAACCCTGAATTCGCCTGACCAGTTATGAAATATGAGCCCAGTTATATGAGGACTTTATTGAAAAGATGGCATTTCAAATAAATTATGCCCATCAGCACAATATCTTTTTAAGGAAGTGACATCTCGTAATGAGATATTCGGTATTATTTTGCAAACGGCTCGGTTTCTGACTGTAATGTTTTTGATTCTATAGTCGTATACTTCGTCCCGTGTCAGTCTTCACTACTAATTATGATACATTCTCCCGGTTTGGACCCCCAAGCGGTCGCTTGTGTCGCTTGAGCCTTAAACCGGCCGTAAGTTCCCAACATCCGTTCAGTACAGGTGACTTTTTCTCATCATTTGAGGTCGCGATGCTAGTATTTCTTAGGCAACGCTAATCTGTATGCCTTCTGATGCATGATGAGCAGAAGTGCTTGAGAGGAGAGAGGGTGACACCTATACCCTACAGAAAGGAGGTGGTTGTGGATGGTATGGCTGCCCCTTCTCTGTTACCGGACGAAATGTAAAAGGCATATTGTTGCACGCAGCTATCCGCCGATGGCATCCAATTTGTTTTCCTTCGTGCGTGATCGGTGGCAGCTGCTTCGCAAAACGAAAGAGTAGAAGTCCACCGAGATAGCGAGACGGAGAACTTCGGCTCGCTCGTCCGAGTACACTACAGAACGTAGTATTGAGAGGTTTACTTAAGCTGTAAAAAAGCAATTACTTGGTGGTACATGTACGTAAGTACCTTGTAATAGGGCAAACGATACTTTTCAGTGCAGAATTTAAGACGATTTGCGTATACTATAAATTATATTCGCATACGTCTGTCGCGGGGCTGTCAGAAACATGTGTTTGAACAGTGAACTGCATCCTAAGAACGAACTGTGCAAATACCATACTGTGTCTTGTATGATGATTGCGAAATTATTATTGCAGTGTATAGAAATGAATTCATTATCACAGTAGGAAGGACTTGATCATATTCACGAGAAGGTGATCCATAGATTTGTGTGTTTTAGTTGTGAAAGTGATTCCGATTTATGTACGAAAATAGCACGTAAACAGTCAGACCTATAAAAAAAAAACTATGTTGAGAACGTAGCTGCCTTACCAAAGCTGTTACTTTAAATGGTACAGTAGCACTCATTCCATCCGTGTCGAACTTTTGGAGGCTACTGTGTTGGAACATTTCAGTATTTCTACAAATGACAGTGCCACAGAGGGATGAACGATCCGTGCTGAAGCCATACATAGGTGGTTTAGGGCCACGGTCGTTAAACAGACTTCCCTAGTGTCTACCTGAGTGGTATCGAGACGAAGTGCAAGAGGGAAGAGTCTGTCAAATAACAGCAGCTGCAGACATTACTTTTCTTACTTCAGCTGGACCACTTACTCCTATGCAATGGACTCGAAATTTTGAAAAACAGTGGTTCAAATCCATATTTACAGCCATGTACACTGAATTCGATTAAAAGGTAACCGCAGCTATGTCGGCATTTAACACTGTTCTACGCAAAATTCTGGTGCAGCGACAACGATCAAAGTCACACGATGCTTTTGACAACAGTCCAATTTGACCGTGGCTCACGCCCAGTTTTCTCAAGATGATCAGGGTTTTATGATCGTATGGTATTCAGGTTGAGAGACGACAAGTTACTCTCTCACCTATTTTTCGCATACGCAAATTTAATAAAGATTTTATTACTATCTGACGCACCTTGAGTGACACTCTAGAAAGTTAACGGCCTGAGAAGACGTTGATGGAGTCTGGTAGGGCACTAAAAGCATGAGATGTTTTTACGATTCTTAGCTCATATAAACGGCGTGTTGGGAGTTGAAAGCAATTGGCGGCAGTAAATATTGCCGGACTGGTCCACAGCCGCACAGAATCTTTATTACACCTCACAACCAGGACTAACAAGGTTCAAGGCTCAGGCGATTTAGATAAAGAGCTTTCAGGTCATATCTGTTCACTTGTTGCAGTGGGAAGAGACTCGGCTTCGAAAACCATCATCTTCCCCCTCTGCGAAAACTTAGAACAGCCGGTAATCGGCTGTTCCTTTTTTCTTGAGAGTCGTAGGTTTCTTAACTCTTGCCCTGGTTCGACATGAGTCTGTGATGTCGTGTGGGAGGGGAGATTTAGCGCCTCTAGAGCCCTGTGATTGGCTCAAGACGGGGAGAAGGCAGAGTGGTTTGTGCACATTGCGGCTAAACGGATTTTTTTTTTTTTTTCTGGTGAGGTGGGAAGCACTCGGGTGCGGGACTTTGGTCTGGTAAGGACTTCTGTTCGAAGCTCTGGCATGTGTGGTTGGTACGTGGGTCCTGTCCTGAAACGGACTTTCTTGCGAGTAGTTTAGATTGGGGAGCCTGTGGTGAAGTTTTTACTGTACTGTGACTTCAAACGTCTCGGACTACTCGTTTGCCGCGATCACACTTATTCCTTATTGGTTTACCAGTATTGACGTTTGGTATCGTTGTGTGCTCTGTCGTATAAGTGAGTCAAATTGGTCCTTGGTATGACCAGCGAACCGGTTGTCACACACTGAAACCTACCGGGATTTCAGGGGTTGGTATAGAGTAAATTGCGATCCATCTGCCTGAGCGCTACACCGTGTGATTTTGGCATTTCTATCGTGGGCGCGATCGATTCACAGGTGTTCTCACCTCCACCACACACTTCTCGTCAGCTGCAAGTTACATCGCCGCACGAAGCAAACAGGATAACGAACTGCCGCTCCGACGTTGTCAGGGAGTATACATCTCAACCGCCACTTGCTCTCAGCTGCACCTGTGTAGAGAAACTTGAGTAGATTTGCTCAGTCAGAGTCTGCCTAGCGTCAGATCAATTCAGATTGTGTTATCCACATTTTTAGGACCAGAGTACTTGACTCACTCCACTAGTTAAACTGTCTCTGCCACCCAGGATCCTTGTCTTGTGTAGTCTAAAATCACCTGTTATTTAGCCGGCCGCGGTGGCCGTGCGGTTCTAGGCGCTTCAGTCCGGAACCGCGTGACTGCTACGGTCGCAGGTTCGACTCCTGCCTCGGGTAAGGATGTGTGTGATGTGCTTAGGTTAGTTATGTTTAAGTAGTTCTAAGTTCTAGGGGACTGATGACCTAAGATGTTAAGTCCCATAGTGCTCAGAGCCATTTATACCATCACCTGTTATTTGTTTATGGTATTCAGACAATAGCTTGCTTAGCATAATTTATGGCTGTTTTGGGAAAATAAATGTTGTTGGTACAGTAAACGTTTGCCTACATTCTCATTCATTTAAATAGTCCCACCAGGTTTGCCTTTCATTGTGGCGTCCCATGCCTGGATCTGGGATTGATGGCATCTTCTGTGACCGTCAGATCGCGTTGCCTAGCGTAGTCATTCAATTTGACGTCCCTTGTGCAGAATTTTGAATTGGTGGCACCTTCTGTGAGCGTCAGATCGTAGGAAGTGTTGCCTAGTGAAGTTTCTGTTTCTCATGTTTAATGTGGTGCACTGGGTAGAGCGGAAGCGCGTTGCCGACGCCTAGACATAGTACTAATATTTAATTATTGTGTGTGTGTATTTTCATGTTATGGCTGTGACGTCTGTGTCCATTAATTGTTTGTTTCTGACGGCGAACGGCGTTGTGCTGATTTATTATCATAGATTGAGATTTTCGTTTGTGAGCATAGACAAGGGTGCGGTTATTTGAATTCGTTGTCAGGAAATGGGAATCAGTAGCTCACGGGAGCGTAATTTAGAGTAGAATCTGTGTGGCATAGAAATGTCTAGTGTTTAATATCGTTTGTGTCAGAATTAGAGTGCATGCTTACAAGAAGCAAGGTACATTTGCTACAGAGTAGCGGAAGTAATTGTGTCTTGTTAACCATGGATCCACGTCAGATTATTAGCGGCGACCAGGCAGATATTACACAGCATTCTCAGGCAGAAATGTCGAACGTAGAAAAAAAAAAAAATGGTTCAAATGGCTCTGAGCACTATGGGACGCAACTGCTGTGGTCATAAGTCCCCTAGAACTTAGAACTACTTAAACCTAACTAACCTAAGGACATCACACACATCCATGCCCGAGGCAGGATTCGAACCTGCGACCGTAGCGGTCGTGCGGTTCCAGACTATAGCGCCTTTAACCTCTCGGCCGCTCCGGCCGGCGAACGTAGAACCTGCAGAGTATGGCGACATATCTTAGTCATGTGACGAAAGTTAATAGGAGACGGCAGCAGAACGAAATGTAGGCGCTGTTGGTACGAGACGCATCATCAGTGAGACTGGCAGACCAGAATCACGAACGAAACGTCACAGAATGATGGAATCTCGTTCAACTAGTCCTGGAGGTGTTAGCGATGGATCTCAGTTTGAGGCTCTCATACAATTCATGCAAGAGGCAGAAAGGAAGAGACAAGAGATGGAGAAAAAGAGATGGAAGGAAGAGGAAGAAAGACACAAATCAGTCATAAGAACGGTCACAGACGGTATAGATGGACTCAAGAAAACAACAGTAGAAACGCGTGAGATTGCGCACCAGGCGAAGCGCGATGCCAAAACAGCGCGATTGGTAGCGCAAGTAGCACGAAAGGACGCATCAGTGGCCAAAGAACAAGTTAAACTGACAAGAACTGAGGCGTGTTTGGCAAGAAAGGCACTTGCAACTCTCCTAAAGCAAGGCATAGAAATAGTCCAAGAAACACAGGAAAAAATGAGTGACTCTGCGAAGCGAAGCGAACAAATAGAAATCAAACAGGCCGAAATCTCTAAAGATAAAGATCAGCAGACACGAGTCACCGCGCAACGAAACGAACTGGCTCAGGACTTTCGTCAGGCAAATGAGCGGGTCGCGCAATTGCAATCACAATCCCGTCCGGTAGAACGCCATCGAGAGCATCACAGAAGTGAAGACAATGTTTTGCGACTCTCCGAACCACTATATGAGGACACACCCCCTGCACATGGACGAATGCAGCAGGCATATGCTCCTGCCACGGCGAAACGCGTAATAGAACACGCTCCGTCGGTAACACGCAAAAATGTCAGAGACCGAGCCGGAAAACAATTGTAAACGTCTTCGGACGTCAGAAACGTTATTACGTGAATATGACAACACGAGGGGATACCATAACAGTGCACGAGGATCGTTTGGGCACGGATACATGGAATCACTCGCTGCAGACAAGAGGGAAAATTCGTACGGCGGATACGTCGTACCTTTCGACTACAAACTTTTCTTAATCATCCAGAATTTTCAAGACTACAAGGAGGCAAACAACGCATTACATCCAAAGACCTGGATGGCACAGTTCGATCACGTGCTACCAGAATCATGGCCACTTAAATACAAGCTCCAGTTTATCTGTGATTTCTTAGAAGGGTCTATTGCAGAACATATACGTGGAGTTGCGGCGAGTTGTCACTACTACCAAGAATTTAAGGACGCATTCCTTAGCACATACTGTTCGCAAGAAACACAGGAGAGTATAAAAGAGGAGATCATGTTAGGAAAGGACTTAGAAGCGTCATGATACCGCAGTCCTGTCAAATTCTACGAATCACTGGTCAAGAAGAACCAATTCTTTGATCAACCGTACCAGTCCCAAAGAAATTTAAGGCTATGCTACATTAAATTACCTTCGCGTTACCAGCAACTGCTCATCGGTAGATGCAGCGATTCGATCGAAGCTTTCAAAAGTGCCCTGTGCGAACTCGAGTACGTAAATGAAATTCACAACGTGCGGGAAAGAAGTAGAAATAATGAGCGTAACAGGCCAGATTTGCCAGAGAGGAATGACAGTGGACGAAATGGGGAAAAACATAGATCGAATCGAACCCAAAATTCAAATTTCAATGGGAATAAGCAGCCATATTGAGAAAATAGAAGAAGACGATGAAACTATAATCATAACAACAACAACAACAACAACAACTACCGACAAAACGGAAACTGGAGAGAGCAACAGAACGCGAAACAGGGCCAACAGGATCTAGGGACAAACAGCAAAGCAATAGCAGGACATACAACGGTCAAGGTCAATGGAATGACCAAAGTAGCGAATATGTGGAACTGAGGACACCTAACCCATCGCAGGGGTCACGCAGAGAAAATTCGAACAGGAATACACAGCCGCTGCGGACTCAGCTCGAAACAGTGCCGCAGAAACTATCGGAATGAGCGATATTAACGTGTTGGAGTACGAAGATACAAGAGAACTGCCACGGGAAAAGAAGGTGCAGTATATAAATAATCTCCATGTGTCAACTGTTTAACGTAATTTAATGTTGATATAGTGTTGCTTAGCGTAATTTTCCATTTGTTCTATTTCAGTGTTATTTTGTTTTTTTGTCATTTCCATTAGTTTTCAGCATGAGTCCTTCTTGAACGTGGTCAAATGAGTTACGTACTTGTGACATCTTCACGCCAACATTCACTGGCAGGTGTCAGATTGAACTAAAATTCCGTTGCAGGTTATACCTCATCAACAATAGGCACGTTTTGTGGCATACCAAACCAGGCACGTTGCAATACTGAATACTCGAAACAACTGAGTACTGCTGTTATTTCTTTGGACCTCACAATTGTTGTCCGATTTCCGCAATTGACCATCGTACTCTGTCATAGCATTCTCGTAGAAGAGCCTTCACAAGTATCACCATGGCAACTGAAATTGTTTCTGTTGACTTCCCGTGGTTTCTTTTACACTGCCCAAGGGACGAATGTACGTCACTTTATGTTTTTTCGTGGTGTCAAGACGGCAAATCGTGCCGTCGTGCATGTGCGTCTCGATTTTCGGTAGTGTTTCGTATGGTGTTAGCGGTCCACACTTTGGGCGCGTGTCGACGCTAAGACTCGGTGTGTTACGAGCCATCGTCTGTCGTGCAGTGTAGCCTGTCTCGTGGCGGAATTATGCCAACGACATGTGAGCGCCGTCGGCGAAATACTGTGTATGGGGAATTAGCACGGACAAGTGCAAATCACAGGAGAGTGGCATACCCCAGACATGGAAATAGAAGCAGAAACGAAATGATGGACCATGGATTATGCTTGTGTTTCATTTCAGCAGTAGCGATCCTGACAGAGGAGACAGGAGGCATCCTATGTAAAATTACATGTACATAATCATAAATGCAACTACAAAGATTTCAGGCAAATCACCAGCACCTGAGTGAGTAGAGGCACTTCCTGACCACTTCAGCGTCAGCAGACAACACTGGCGGGCATCGAAAAATAAAAAAGAGGAGTATAAAAGGAATAAAATTCATGAAATTTCGATTCGGTAGTATTAGCAAAGGCGCAGGGTAGTACAGTAAGTTAGTATTCGGTATTGGGAGAAGTCTGGACATTTGGTGGAGGTATAGGGGTAGCACCAGCGTAAAAGGAGGGTGCACGACAGGAGTGGAACTAACCAAAAACTAACTAACACACGTGCACACACAAACAAAGATATCTCACACCACATAATTTACGTCCATACAGCATTAACAGGGCCCTGCAGTCATTAAATTTATTTTTGGATTTGTGTCCTTAGGAATAAAAAAAATAAGAAAATTTGTTTACTCATCATTATTTTCTTTTCTGTAAATTGATTATATCGATGTAATGACATTTGTGAGAGAATATGACACTTGACAACACTTGAGGATTGCGCAGACTCCAGAACCAGCTTGGCAGACTGGACGTCACGGTCCACACCAGCCAGGGAGGAGCAAGGGCAGCAGGCAGCCGTAATGAGTCAGCTGTACAGCCCAGTTGAGTGCGTGGGGGGGGGGGGGTCACCTGCTGCGACAGAGCTGGCGGCTGCCAGCTGGCGTGCTTATGTCACGCAGCACCAGTGGAGGCGGCACATCTCAAGCCAGTGCAGACAGCGGGATGCCACCTCGCGCCAGCAACAAATCCCTAGCGGCCAACGATCCGCCAGGCCACTAATCGAGGGACAAGCGAGTCACATGGCACCACAGTTGACGCGCGCGTCGAGCCTAACCAACTCAGGGAGATGCTGGGAGTAATGTGTCCTGTTGACAAAAGGCGAGCTAATCCGATGTCCTGCACCGGCAGGTGCGTGTTCCAATGCAGAGGCGAACGGGAACAATAGGGTCGTCCCACGTCCCGCTAACACTGAATGGATTTCTGTGCCAGGGGGCGGGTTGCACATCAAATGCAATGCTGTCACGCCAGTCCCTGAGGGCTGACTGCGACCTGACCAGGATAAGACCATGAGTCCAGCTGTGGTCCGTAAGCTGCCAAAGATGCCGGTTGATGACAAGACACCAGATGCTGCCAGAGATGAGAGGGAACGCCAGAGACATCTTCAGACATGTGAATCACAGTTTGTGCGTGTACATAAGTGCCATGTTCTCAATTCCTGCGATATTTTCAATTGTAAAATTTGTTTCCTCAGGGACCCTTGTGGAGGGAGTGATAGGATACCTTTCTGTAATATCATTAAGTAATATCTTTTTGAGGCTTTGTATGTATCAACTGAATCGTCTTGATTGTGAGATGTATCTTTTTTCTGCACATTTATTAATGCTCCCAACACTGATTATGTGCCTGAATTTGTTTTCATGTCGTAGAAAATACACAAATTTACACAACTTAGGTAATAAGGCAAACATGTTATTTCCTTGTTCATTGAGAATTTGAAAATGTATCTGTTTGATGATTGAGACCAAATGAGTAATACAGCAGGGGTAGATCAATGAGCAGAGAACAGTTCATACTACAGGATATTGTTAATGATTAGGGACATTAGACATCTCTAACCTCAGGATATGGTGTAAATGGGTATATTTCTGCACATTTTGCTGCAATGCCTTTTAACCACATGTCAAATCTTTATCAGAAGTCTGTGATGTAGCAATGACATCTGGGTCTAACATAATTCATACTACTCACCGCAATGTTTACATTTTCCCTTCCTGGCTTGCAGCTTCATGGGAGATGAATGACCCCTGGAGTGAATGAGATCAAGTTAGGATGTATTTTAGCCATGGGCGACCCTGATTGGCAAAGTTACCTTTTTCACATATATATCGGTTATCAGGATGAGATTCTCCTACTATTTTCAATGTTTGCCTCTGGTTCGTATCACACTAAACAGTATTGAACTGAGACACTACCCATGCATAAATCAATGGCAGGTAGAGGGCAGTGAGAGAGGACAAATTACTCTCTCACCTATTTTTTGCATACAGAAAATTATTAAAGATTTCATTACAACCTGATGCACCTTGAGTGAGACCCTAGAAAGTTAACAGCCTGATCAGACGTTGATGGAGTCTGGTAGGGCGCTAAAAGCATGAGGTATTTTTATGATTCTTAACTCGTATAAACTACATATTGTTGAAAGCAATTGGCGGCAAACCCATCCCTTAGCAAATCTTGCCGGACAGGTCAACAGCTGTACAGGGCAGATAGGGCAACCCCTCATCGAGATGGGTCTCCAGCAGAACAGTACCCCACTACCTGCCGCAGTGCCAGCTGAAGCCAGGGCTGGGGCGACGGTCTAAAGGAATGTGTGTACAACGTGGAGTCGTAAACCGGAGATTGTGTGCGCAGAGCCACGTGTAATAAAAATTCATCTGTTTTCGTGTTCGCTGATAGTGCACATAGGCCAGTGGACAACTCCCCATGACAACCACGATTCCAAATGAAGAGATAGAATATTTATTACACTTCATAACTAGGACTAACAAGGTTCAAGGCTCAGGCGATTTAGATAAAGATCTTTCAGATTATATCAGTTCGCTTGTTGCTGTGGGAAGAGACACAACATCGAAAAAACCCATATTCCCCCTCTGCGAAAACTTAGAAAAACCAGTAATTGGCAGTTTCTTTTTTAGAATGCGATTTTCACTCTGCAGCGGAGTGTGCGCTGATATGAAACTTCCTGGCAGATTAAAACTGTGTGCCCGACCGAGACTCGAACTCGGGGCCTTTGCCTTTCACGGGCAAGCGCTCTACCATCTGAGCTACCGAAGCACGACTCACGCCCGGTACTCACAGCTTTACTTCTGCCAGTATCTCGTCTCCTACCTTCTAAACTTTACAGAAGCTCTTCTGCGAACCTTGCAGAACTAGCACTCCTGAAAGAAAGGATACTGCAGAGACATGGCTTAGCCACAGCCTGGGGGATGTTTCCAGAATGAGATTTTCACTCTGCAGCGGAGTGTGCGCTGATATGAAACTTCCTGGCAGATTAAAACTGTGTGCCCGACCGAGACTCTAACTCGGGACCTTTGCCTTTCGCGGGCAAGCGCTTTACCATCTGAGCTGGAAGGTAGGAGACGAGATACTGGCAGAAGTAAAGCTGTGAGTACCGGGCGTGAGTCGTGCTTCGGTAACTCAGATGGTAGAGCGCTTGCCCGTGAAAGGCAACGGTCCCGAGTTCGAGTCTCGGTCGAGCACACAGTTCTAATCTGCCATGAAGTTTCAGTTTCTTTTTTTTTTCAGAGGCGCAGAGTGGTTTGTGCACTTTACGCCTAAACTCGGGTGCGGGGTTTCGGTCTGGTAAGGAATTCTGTTCGAAGCTCTGGCATGTGTGATTGGTACTTGGGACCTGTCGTGAAACTGACTTTCTTGCGAGTAGTTTTGACTGGGGAGCCTGTGTTGAAGTTCTTACTGTACTGACAGTGTGACTTCAAACGTCTCGGACTACTCGTTTGCCGCGATCATACTTATTCCTTATTGGTTTACCAGTCTTGACGTTTGGTATCCTTGTGTGCTCTGTCGTATAATTGAGTCAAATTGGACCTTGGTATGACCAGCGAACCAGTTGTCACATACTGAAATCCACCGTGTTTTCAGGAGTCTGGTAGAGAGTAAATTGCGAACCGTCTGTCTGAGCGCTAGACCGTGAGATTTTTCATTTCTATCGTGGCCGCGATCGATTCACAGGTGGTCTCACCTCCACCACACACATCTCGCCAGCTACAAGTTACATCGCCGCACGAAGCAAACAGGATAACGAACTGCCGCTCCGACATTGTCAGGGAGTATACATCTCAATCGCCACTTGCTCTCAGCTGCACCTGTGTAGAGAAACTTGAGTAGATTTGTTCAGTCAGAGTCTGCCTAGCGTCAGATCAATTCAGATTGTGTTATCCACATTTTTAGGGCCAGAGTACTTTTCACTCCACTAGTTAAACTGTCTCTGCCACCCAGGGTCCTAGTCTAGTGTAGTCTAAAATCACCTTTTAGTTGTTTACAGTATTTAAACAATAACTTGTTTAGCATAATTTATGTCTGTTTTGAGAAAATAAATGTTGTTAGTACACTAAACTTTTGCTTATATTCTCAATCATTTAA
Source organism: Schistocerca serialis cubense (assembly GCF_023864345.2). Classification (NCBI taxonomy): domain Eukaryota; kingdom Metazoa; phylum Arthropoda; class Insecta; order Orthoptera; family Acrididae; genus Schistocerca; species Schistocerca serialis. The sequence goes on along the minus strand of NC_064641.1, from coordinate 431,593,445 downwards.
ATTGTTCCACCAGGGTTACCGTTTAAGGTGGCGGAGCGTTTCGATGTTATAGGTGGCACTAAGGACGAATTGTATACAGTGAGGTGACAGAAGTCACGGGATGCCTCCCGATATCGTGTCGGATCTGCTTTTGCCCTTCGTAGTGCAGCATCTCGACGTGACATGGACTCAGTAAGTGCCCTGCAGAAGTACTGAGTGATGCTGGCTTTATACCCCACCATAATTGTGGAGGTATTGCTAATGCAGGGTTTTGTGCACGTATTGATCTCTCTGTGAACAGTTCAGTGACAGAGTTGTTCTCATCAGAATAGTTCAGGTATACATGCCGACGTCAAAGGTATCTGAAGGATAATACAGTATGTTAAGGGAGCTGTAGATGAAGAGATACAGAAAGTATATGAGCATACTGAACGGATAATTCAGTACGTAAGGGAGACTGAAAATCTAATGGGCAAGGGGGACTGGAATGTGGTCGTAGGGAAAGGAGTAAAAGAAACGGTTACGGGAGAATATGGACTTGGTGCTAAGGAATAAGACAGGAGGAGGACTGACTGAGTTCTGCAATAAATTTCAGCTAATAATAGCGAATACTCTGTTCAAGAATCAGAAGAGGAGGAGTTATACTTGGAAAATTCCGGGAAATAGAGGAAAATTCCAGTTAGATTACATCATAGTCCGATAGAGATTCCGAAATCAGATACTGGATCGTAAGGCGTACTCAGGAGCAGATATAGACTCCGACCGGAATTTGGTAGTTATGCAAAGTACGCTGAAGATTAAGAGACTAGTCAGGAAGAATAAATGCGCAAAGAAGTGGGATGAGGAAGTACTAAGTACTGAAGAGATACGCTTGAAGTTCTCTGAGGCTATAGATACTACGATGAAGAATAGTTAACTAGGCAATTTGGTTAAAGACGTATGGACATCTCTCAGAAGGACAGTCACCGAAGGTAACTGTGATGAAACCATGGATGACACAATAAATACTTAAGTTGATCGATGAAAGAAGGAAGTACAAAAATGCTGTGGGAAATTCAGGAATACAGAAGTACAAGTCACTGAGGAATTACATAAATAGGAAATGCGGACAGCTAAGACGAAATGGCTGCATGAGAAATGCAAAGAATTCGGAAAGAAATGATTGTTGGAAAGAGTGTCAGAGCATGTAGAAAAGTTACAGCAACCTTTGGTGAAATTAATAGCAAGGGTGGTAAGATGAAGAGTGCAACAGGAATTCCACTGTTAAATGCAAAGGAGAGAGCGGGTACATGGAAAAATTACACTGAATAGAGAAAAGATACGGAATTCAGTATTAGAATCAGAGTTTAAAAGAACTTTGGAAGACCTAAGATCAAATAAGGCAGAAAGGGTGGATAATATTCCATCAGGATTCTAAAATCATTGGGCGAAGTGGCAACAAAACGACTATTCACGTTTGTGTGTAGAATGTATGAGTCTGACTATATACCATCTGACTTTCGGAAACATATCATCCACACAACTCTGAAGACTGCAAGAGCTGACAAATGCGACAACTTGTCGCAAAGTTAGTATAACAGCTCATGAAACCATGTTGCTGACAAGAGTAACATACAGAATGGAAAAGAAAATTGAAGATGTGTTAGATGATCAGTTGGGCTTTAGGAAAGGTAAAGGCATCAGAGAAGCAGGTCTGACGTTGCGGTTGATAATGGAAGGAGGACTAAAGAAAAATCAAGTCACGTTAACAGGATTTGTCAACATGGAAAAAGCGTTCGACAGTGTCAAATGGTGTAAAACGTTCGAAATTCTTAGGAAAATAGGGGGTGAGCTACAGGGAGATAGCGATAATATACTACATGTACAAGAGCAAAGGGGTAATAATAAGAGTGGGAGATCAACAACGAAGTACTCGGATTAAAAAGTGTGTAAGACAAGGATGTAGACTTCCGCCCCACTGTTCTGTCTATACATTGAAGAAGTAATGACAGATATAAAAGAAAGGTTCAAGAGTGGAATTAAAACCCAAGATGAAAGGACATCAGTGTTAAGATACACTGATAACATTGCTACCTCAGTGAAAGTGAAGAAGGGTTACAGGATTTGCTGAATAGAATGAAAAGTCTAATGAGTGTAAAATATGGATCAAGAGTAAATCGTAAAAAGGCGAAGGTAACGAGCAGTAGCAGATATGAAAACAGCGAGAAATTTAACATCGGGACTGATGATCATGAAGGAGATGAATTTAAGGAATTCTGCTACCTACGCCGCAAAAAACGGATGACGGATGGTGAAAGAAGGACATCAAAAGCAGACTAGCACTGCGAAAATGGCATTCCTCGCCAAGAAATGTCTACTTGTGTGAAACATAGACCTTAATTTGAAGAAGAAATTTCTGAAAATGTACATTTAGAGCACAGCTTTGTACGGTAGTAAAACATGGACTGGGGGAAAAGCGGAACAGGAGAGACTCGAAGCATTTGAGATGCAGTGCTGTAGATGAAGAAAATTAGGTGAACTGATACGATAAGGACTGAGGAGGTTTTGTGCAGAATCGGAGAGGAAATGAATCTATAGAAAACCCTGATAGGAAGAAGGGACAGGATGATAGGACACCTGTTAAGACATCGGGGAAAAACTTTCATGGCACTAAGAGAGCTGTAGAGGCTAAAAATGGTAAAGGAAGACAGAGATTGGAATTCGTACAGCAAACAATTGAGGACGTAGGTTGTAGGTGCTACTCTGAGATGAAGAGGTTGGCACAGGAGCGAAATTCATGGCAGGCCGCTTCAAACCAATTCCTGTTCATATCTCATAAATGTTCGATGGGATTCATGTTGGGCAGTCCGCGTAGCCGAATCATTTGCTGGAACTGTCCAGAATGTTCTTCAAACCAATCGCGAACAATAGTGGCCCGTTGATATGCCGCATTGTCATTCATAAAAATTCCATCCTTGTTTGGGAACTTGAAATCCATGAATGGCTGCAAATGGCCTCTAAGTATCCGAACAGACAAGATACCCCGGTTTCGTTGGATCTACAGCTAAGTGTGAAAACACACTTGACCTCTCAGCAACAAATAATCCTGAGCTAATAACCAGCATCAAAACCGATATAGGGACTAGTGAACACAGGGTTGTCGTAGGGAAATTGAATATTGCAATCCCCAAATCCTCGAAAAATAAGCGAAAAATATACCTACTCAAAAAATCAGATAAAAATACACTTGACGCCTTCCTGAGAGACAATCTCCACTCAATCCAAATTAATAATATAGGTGCAGACCAGATGTGGCTTAAATTCAGAGAAATAGTATCGGCAGGTTTTGAGGGGTTTATAGCAAATAAACTAACAAACGACGGAGCTGATCCTCCTTGGTACACAAAACTGGCTATATCACTGCTGCAGAAACAACGAAACAAACGTGCCGAATTTAAACAGACGCAAAATTCCCAAGATGGCGATCCTTTACAGTAGCGCGGAGTTCAATGCGAGACGCCAATAACAGTTTCTACAACGAAACTTTGTCTCGAAACATGGCGGAAAATCCAAAGAGATTCTGGTCGTACGTGAAGTATGTTAGCGGCAAGAAACAATCAATGCCTTCTCTGCGCGATAAGAATGGAGATACTATGGAAGACAGTGCTGCCAAAGCAGATTTATTAAACACAGCCTTCCGAAATGCCTTCACAAAAGAAGACAAAGTAAATATTCCAGAATTCGAATCGAGAACAGGTGCCAACATGAGCAACGTAGAAGTAAATAACCTCGGAGTAGTGAAGCAACTCAAATCACTTAATAAAAGCAAATCTTCTGGTCCAGACTATATACCAATTAGGTTCCTTTCGGAGTATGCTGATGCATTAGCTCCATACTTAATAATTATGTACAACCGTTCGCTCGGCGAAAGATCCATACCCAAAGACTGGAAAGTTGCTCATGTCACACAGATATTCAAGAAAGGTAGTAGGAGTAATCCACTAAATTACAGGCCCATATCATGCAGCAGGATTTTAGAACATATACTGTGTTCGAACATTATGAATTATCGCGAAGGAAACGGTCTACTGACACACAGTCAACATGAGTTTAGAAAACATCGTTCCTGTGAAACACAACTAGCTCTTTATTCACATTAAGTGCTGAGTGCTATTGACGAGGGATTTCAGGTCGATTCCGTATTCCTGGATTTCCGGAAGGCTTTTGACACTGTACCACACAAGCGGCTCGCAGTAAAATTGCGTGCTTATGGAATATCGTCTCAGTTATGTGACTGGATTTGCGATTTCATCTCAGACAGGTCACAGTTCGTAGTAATTGACGGAAAGTCATCGAGTAAAACAGAAGTGATTTCTGGCGTTCCCCGAGGTAGTGTCATAGGCCCTTTGCTGTTCCTTATCAATATAAACGATTTGGGTAACAATCTGAGCAGCCATCTTCGGTTGTTTGCAGATGACGCTGTCGTTTATCGACTAATATAGTGATCAGAAGATGAAAAGAAACTGCAAAACGATTTAGAAAAAATATCTGAATGGTGCGAAAAGGGCAGTTGATCCTAATTAACGAAAAGTGTGAGGTCATCCACATGAGTGCTAAAAGGAACTCGTTAAACTTCGGTTACACGATAAATCAGTCTAATCTAAAAGATATAGGTGTTCATCCTTTCCGCGCGTTATACGAGAACTGAATAATAGAGAATAGCGGAAATGGTTCGATGATCCCTCTGTTGGGGATTTGCTGAGTATCCATGTGGATGTACATGCAGACATCTACATCTACATGGGTACTCTGCAAATCACAGTGCCTGGCAGAGGGTTCATCGAACCACTTCCGCTATTCTCTATTATTCCAATCTCGTATAGCGCGCGAAAAGAATGAACACCTATATGCCGGCCGGTGTGGCCGTGCGGTTAAAGGCGCTTCAGTCTGGAACCGCGTGACCGCTACGGTCGCAGGTTCGAATCCTGCCTCGGGCATGGATGTGTGTGATGTCCTTAGGTTAGTTAGGTTTAATTAGTTCTAAGTTCTAGGCGACTGATGACCTCAGAAGTTAAGTCGCATAGTGCTCAAAGCCATTTGAACCATTTGAACACCTATATCTTTCCGTACGAGCTCTGATTTCCCTTATTTTATCGTGGTGATCGTTCCTCCCTATGTAGGTCGGGATCTGCGTCAGAACTGAACGCTACCATCAGCTCTTATTAAATGAAATTAGGACTCATCTGACCAGGTCACGGTTTTCCAGTCTATCCCATGACTTGTGACCTCATTGTATCTTGAAGATTTAAATCGTGATCGCCGCCCTAGTGGAATGATTACGGAAAGGTAAAACGCTTTTGAAGATTATGGGGTGACGGGTTGTTTGAAAAGAGAGTTGAAATACGTACTGTCGTGGTTGTTAAACCAAATTATTGACGAGTTAGAATTTCTTGCCGACCGGAATAACACTATTTTTCCGATGAACAGACTTTTGATTACTTTGAATTAACCGATCCTCTTGTCTACAGGAGAAATTACCATTGCTAGATCTATGGTAATGAAATTTTTATATACTGGGAAGTCGAAACACTATTTCGCGGGTCTGTAGAGAAAATGGTGGTAATAATGGTAGTAAACGCCAGATATTTAGAAAGAGGACACATTTCACAAACAGTCAAATATATCGGTGACTAAGAAACATCAACCATAAATATTTTCAGACACGAAGATAAAAAATAACATCAAAAGAGAAATTAAAGCAATCGTATAAAGGATGGTGTTTTGGGATTACATCCTGCTCATTTACTACGTAAAACATATGTTTATAACATTATGGCTGAATAATAAGACTGCTAAAGTTGCTGCATTTATGAATATATTTCTGGAAATATGTGAATCACGTCATCCCAGTCGCGGGACGTACAGAGCTACACCGTTCGCAATGGCGACAACAGTAGTCTCTCTCTCTCTAACACAGAAGCTACCTCGAAGTTAGTTGCTCATGATTGTGTTAAGATAAAGATATGAAATATGTGGGTAAGACGCGAACTCTTTGGGAACTTTAATGTTACTGATACAAACAGTTACAACAGAATGTCAGCAAATAAACACGAAAATTGAGTCGTGCAGGTGTTACCGAATGGCCAAGTGAAACAGCCTTGCGCCTGTCTCATTTTCTAACAATAATTCTATGGCTGGGGTCAGTTTAAACAAAAATGCATATTTTACTCAACTAAGAAAAGTAATTATGAGATTTTATGCTAATTACCATGTAAGACATATTAAATAAGCGAAATATCCTCAGAATTAAAGAAGAATGTAATAATTTCAATTGCAAAGAAGGTAGGTGACGCCGGGTTGCAATGTTACCAAATTACAGTCAGTCATCGTTTCACAATACGGGCATGAATTATTTACAGAAGAATGGAAAATCTGGTAGTAGCCAACCTCGGGGAACATCGAGTTGGGCTCCGAAGAAATGTGGGAACACACGTGGGGGTGCTGGCCCTATGACTTATCGTAGAAGGAAGGCTGATGAAACGCGAACATATGTTCATATCATATTTACAGTCACAGAAAGTTTTTACACAGTAGATTGGAATGCACTCTTTGAAATTCGGGAGATTGCTGGGATAAAATACAGGGAAATAAAAGTTATCTGCAAAGTGTATTGGAACCAGACTGCAGTAAAAGAGTCGAAGGACATGAAAGGAAAGCCGTAAACCTACTAATGTCTGACGTTGAAAACATATATTTTATTTCGAAAGACTCTTGAAAAGAAGTTACAAGATGAACATCAACAAAAGAAAAACATGAATAATGGAATGTAATCATATCAAATTGACACCGAGGGATTTAGACTGGAAAATGACACAAAAATTAGTAAATGAATTCTCCTCACTTGGTAGGAAAATAACAGACGATGGCGGAAGTAGAGAAAATATAAAATGTAGAAGAGCAACAGCAATATAAGCATTTGTAAAAAATGAAATTTGTTGACATCGAATATTAATTCAATATTCATGTTGTCTGTCTTGTCTTTAGGCCTTCTGTTTTCTGCAGTCGCAGTAAACTTAAGTGATAGGAATTCTTTTCTGAAGGTACATGAGTGGATTGTTGCCTTGTGCAGAAGTGAAATGAGGGCAATGAGCAGTGCAGATAAGAGAGCCGCATGAAACCAGACTTTGGACTGAAAAGCACAACGACTTGTGGAGACACAAATGTGGAATCTATTTTGCAGGTAGAGGGAGCGTTCATTTTAAAAGAATGTAACAAAACGTCGTTATTTGTGATATCTGTTGGCAAAGTGAATCTACATAATTCCATTCTAAAAACAGATCGTTTATTTCGAAACAAAGAAAAGTAGGATAGCATCTCTTCGATCTCAAGATAAAGACCAAGGGCGAAATTTTGATGGGAGTTTCTGACTGGAAGCGAATTGATGCAAATGTGTTTCATTTGGTAATCTTCTTTCTTCTCAGTTTCATGCAAATAGAGTCTGGGTGAAAATAATTTGGACCTAGAACGTCCATTATGCATGTCTCTGGGAATGAATGTAAGGCGAGGAAAAGTATGGGTTTAAGATATTTATTTCTTTTTATGCAGGATCCGGTATGCGACAGACAGGTTCAATGAATTTGAAGTTATGGCTGAATGATACAAGCGCTCTCCCGGGATGAGACATCCAGAGTTAAAATACATTTCACCGACGAGATCTACTAATTCCTTTACTCGACGCTGATGGCAGCGACATGCGTGCATCCCATTGTTGCCTCATTTACGACTGTGATGTGGCAATAACAATGCATCTTGTGCAATATAGTTACTCATTCTGTGACGATGCCACATCCGAAATTGCTACGTCCATCCAGCGATTAGTTGAAACCGTTCTGCAAACAACTGGAACTGAAGATATGTTCGCGCTTTACTCGGCAATCGTTATGAGGACGATAACCCATCGATATCGCAGCTGTGTCTTTTTACGAGCGCGTTAGGCGTGTTTGTCATGATGAGAACGATCAAACCGACGGTTACGTTGAGCTAACGGGACTGTAGGCGTCGTGTGATACATGGGTATGCTGACGTATAGGAAACAATCTTTCGTCGTGACAGATTTGCCAATAGCTACGTTACGCCAATGTTCGTGCTTTTGGTGAGCAATAAAACTACTGATTATGCAGTAATTCATACTCAAGCTTATGGGACAATAATTTCAATGTTTCATTCCTAACGTTGTCTTTTAGTATAAAGTTTAAGTTCGCTATTCGAAATCTAATATATATTTTATACAGAATAGATGCTACTCGATTCGTTCTAACGCCAGTTCCTTTAACTGTCTTTAAAACTGAATAACTTAATACTCAGGGGAATAGAGTAGTCCATACTTAATTTTTTGAATTTTAATATTTGTTGTTTTGCTATATTAGTAATCAGGACACATTCTGTTTAAATTATTCGTATTTTTTTGCATGGTCTCAGTGAAACTAATACACATTGTGAATATGATTACAACCTTGGTGAGGTCATGATGTGATTTTTCGAAACAAGCATTTAGTAATCTGTAGAGGTAATCATTAGGAACAGTAGTGAATTGTATTAACAATTCCTTCAAAGTACCTACAATCGCCGTCTTTTCCACTCGCGTCTGGTGGCGTACCAAGAGCATGGTCAATCTGAAAGCCACAGAAAAATACCGTGACATTTCTTTATCATTTAAATGTACAGTGACGAAATTTTGACTCGTGTATGGCACGCTACTGCTATATGTGACTGGACGTTAAGTGCAGCATTTAGGAGTTGTATGAGCTGTAGCGCATATCGGTTGCCTTTTTTCCTTCTCTTGTACACCACTTCTTCAGTGACGAGAAAAATATAACGTTTCTGAAAACTGCAACTTAAAATAAGGATAATTCGAAGCTCTGAAGATGTGTGGAAAAAAATGGACCAGCAAGAAGTGATTGTGACTGATGAGAAAGCGTTTCCATGTAGACATACCAATACCTTTTCTGCTGAGTTGCTAGTAGTCATGGTTACTTCAGGACCAGTTAGTGAGAACCATCCAACGAAATCGAGAAGTGAAAGTACACCGTTCCGAGAACGAGTTTATTCCTGATGTATAAGCCACGTCAACCCAGTAACTATGAGGTCAGCTTGAACTAACAACTGTAAACAGCAGACATGCATTCGACCAGTCAGTTGTGAGCAGAGAGTGTTAAGTAGTGGATGTGCGGCCGTAGTGAATCAGCGTTAGAGTATCAGAAATCGCAATGGAGTAACATCTCCAAATCAAGTGTTCAGAACTTTCTCTTCAAGAAGAAGCCAAAAATGTGCGCAAAGTTTGTCACGCACACGTAGATTCCAGAACAGAAACAACGATGCGTGAATGCCTACCATGACTTTATTGAAATCAGAAACGCGGACAATTCTTTTCTGGAAAAAATCGTCACAGGTGACGAGACTTGGTGTTATCAGTACGAACTTACCACGAAACAACACAATACAGAAGGTCGTGCACAGGGACAAGTGGATAGTGAACCACACATTTCACAACGTGGATTAAAGTCACCTTCCTTTCATGCCCGCAACGCACAAAAGCCCACAGTGAAGGGTCGAAGCTCCAGCAGTAAAAAGCGCGTGGATCTGACTGTGGTTGATTCAGCGCTGCCTCATGCGATCTGGACCGGTGGCATGTATGACATTTCGACACTTCAGTTGTCCAGAAACCAGACTATTAACCACGTCAGCAGAGCATCTGATTCACACGAGGCAAGGCCTGTCTCTGCACCAGCTAGCGCCATCTGCTCCACTGGCGATCGTGGAAATCCATAGCGATCACCGAATATCAAAAAATGCAGGTCTGAAACTCCCTTTATATTCTACGAATATGCATCAAATTACGAGCTGCTGAGCGCCTGTAAACATCAAACTGAAGCTATCTGAACTTCAGTACGATATAGTTAATTGCATTACTTGTTAATTTCCTTTATTGTAGTCAGGTTTATTTTCTGCTATAAAAAAAGCCGATGACCAAATCCTATTGTAAATGATGGGACGTGCGAGCATCTATAAATATGTAATTTAAAGAAAACCTTCAGACAGACAACACTACCACATAAAATTGTTATTCAATGAAGTTTCTGCATATAATATTACTGCTGATTTGAGGAAGAAGATAAAACTTAGTTTTAGGAGATAGAAATTGTCCGCAGGTGAAGGACATACATATCCGAAAGGAAACATGTAACATATAAATGTTTGAGGGAGTTTTTACTCAATTACAGGCATCTGGAGGACTGACCGACTGGTAACATAAGAATAACAATAAACACTTGCTCCTTTGAAGCTTCCTTACATTATTTGTACTACTGAGTTCAGTGATGGAGAATAAACACCGCCTGACCCCTGCTGTCCCACATGGAAATACAAATGAAAACGGATCTGCTCCGGTTAACCAAAGTGGGTAGTCTCTCTTCTTTGACCAAAATCAAATTTTTTTTTGAGTCTTCTCCCTTATCAGATCCGGTACCGTGAAAACTGTAGCGTTGCTAAAGAGAAAAGCAATGGAACATTTATGTTGCAACGTAGAGTGTTTATAGTTGCAGTTAGCGTAGGCAGGGAGGTGAGCAAAATTTCCAAACCCTTCCTACTGGTCCATCGCTACGTTTTCTCCTTTCTTTCGTTAGACCTTCAGCGAACTAATGTCTTGCTACGAGGCTTCGTGTACAGTAACTAACTTTTCTGTAGTCATTCGCCTATACGTACGAGAGATGGACGTACGATATACACTGCCCATTCAAATGCTGTGGATACTTAACACTGACATCCTTCGCGCGTTTTTGCTTTTGTTATCTAGTCTGTTTATTTCTGTCTTTTATTATTCATCATGTCATATTGACTTATTCATGATCAATTGTTTTCATACAGCAAGAGAAGCTGAGGCTTTCGTTTTTTTACTTTTGCTTCTACAGAGGGTGAAGTATGTATCTCTCCCAGTCGAAGCGTCATAGGATAAAGCAATTCAAATGAGCGTATTTGTATTTCTTATTTATAACAGATCTTCTTTTTAGAAATCCCGATAGGGTCTTCCGCAAACGGAACTTGCAGGAAATTTCCTTGCCGGCGCATGTTATTTATGATGCGTCTTCTCAAGGATAGGCAGTGCTGCAATACTGATGGAAGCAGCAGAATCTTTTCTTTCAAAACACAGGACTCTGCTGTTCACATACTGATGAAGAACACGTGGTTTTACACAAATACAACATCACTGTAGCCATCTGCAACGGTTTCTTCAGTAGACTCACCTAAGACTTACCCGGAAACAGTTCGATTCAGTACCCTAGTATTTTTTTCTAGAACATATATGATCATTGCTACACAAACTTTGTATTGAGTGTAGTTGGTACTTTATTTATGGAATAAATAATTACTAACAAATATTTTTCATATACGACTGTGTATTTGTTTCTGTAGAAACAGTCACCAGTGGGCATCTACTGTTCTTCGTTCTTGGCTTTCAACACTGTTACAAAAGGAAGCCATATCAAATTAAATTATTTTTCTGTTAATTGCTTTTGACGTTCACTGCCTTAAAACTGATAAAGGATTTAAAGGCTGTAAACGGTTTGATATTGATTGTTGTGGGGCTCTTAAAAACAAGTGAACACCCCCCTTTTTTTGCAGAATTAAGTTTTGTATGTAGCTTTATTCTTATTTTTATATCCACTAAAGCCTTCGGTTGCTTTGCGATGAAAGGTAGCGGATATAAACAGAGGATGTGACTAAAATTACGGAGCTATCGTATTTCAGAATAAAAAGTGTAATGTTACGAATTAATGCAACCTACAAAGGATGAATCACCAGTTTGAAAAACGAAAAATGAAGTAAAGTACTGTGAGCTAAGGAACCGCTTAGATTTTTTTTATACGCTCTTCTGTATATTACTGTTTATTTTATGTGTAAAAGAGAGTCTTTGGTCTATTTTTACACAAATACGAAGTGGCAATGGATTCTTAAATATGAACAGAAGAAGTGACGAGGGTTCGAACAAGGTGATCTCGGAACTGCATGTTAGCGCTACAATTCACACATGCTCCTCTATAACCGTCATCGGTCTTGCTATGGATGTTGGGTGTCATGAAATTATTTCTGTTTGACTTAGTAAACTGATATAGCGTAATCATTATCTTGGCTGATTTGCTAATATATGGTCATGCTCACTGATGAAAATCTTTGGTCTCAATAAACCAGGCTTTTCAGTTCAGATATAGTAGTTACCTCGAGGTAGCTGTACAGTTACCTAATCCGTCTTTTGGAAAGGAAACAGCTGTTAGTCTTTCGACTCTAAGCTTTAGATAATGTTCAGTTCTTCTGGCTAATCTTGTTCTGATGCTTGAGAGCGGTATTTAGTTCGCGTTGAAGTTTTGCTGCTTTACTTCTTGAAAGCCGCCTAGTGGTTGGAAAATAGTGCAGATTACTCTTGTTTCCCAGAAGGGTCGTCGAACAGATCGTCAGAACTGTTTCTTTGTTTATTAATGCGTGGAACTGTAAAACGAGTGATGTACTGTCTCACTCCTTATGTTGTTGTTGTTGTGGTCTTCAGTCCTGAGACTGGTTTGATGCAGCTCTCCATGCTACTCTATCCTGTGCAAGCTTCTTTATCTCCCAGTACCTACTGCAACCTACATCCTTCTGAATCTGCTTAGTGTATTGATCTCTTGGTCTCCCTCTACGACTTTTACCCTCCACGCTGCCCTCCAATGCTAAATTTGTGATCCCTTGATGCCTCAAAACATGTCCTACCAACCGATCCCTTCTTCTAGTCAAGTTGTGCCACAAACTTCTCTTCTCCCCAATCCTATTCAATACCTCCTCATTAGTTACGTGATCTACCCACCTTATCTTCAGCATTCTTCTGTAGCACCACATTTCGAAAGCTTCTATTCTCTTCTTGTCCAAACTGGTTATCGTCCATGTTTCACTTCCATACATGGCTACACTCCATACAAATACTTTCAGAAACGACTTCCTGACACTTAAATCTATACTCGATGTTAACAAATTTCTCTTCTTCAGAAACGATTTCCTTGCTATTGCCAGTCTACATTTTATATCCTCTCTACTTCGACCATCATCAGTTATTTTACTCCCTAAATAGCAAAACTCCTTTACTACTTTAAGTGTCTCATTTCCTAATCTAATCCCCTCAGCATCACCCGATTTAATTTGATTACATTCCATTATCCTCGTTTTGCTTTTGTTGATGTTCATCTTATATCCTCCTTTCACGACACTGTCCATTCCGTTCAACCGCTCTTCCAAGTCCTTTGCTGTCTCTGACAGAATTACAATGTCATCGGCGAACCTCAAAGTTTTTACTTCTTCTCCATGAATTTTAATACCTACTCCGAATTTTTCTTTTGTTTCCTTTACTGCTTGCTCAATATACACTCCTTATAAATTATTGTATAAGTGGTCGCTTAATCAACATGTTTTCAAATGGTTGTACCACGGAGACCGTACGTATCCGGATTTTGGTTCCAATCCAGAATATTATATACTCAATCCCTCTACAAGTCCTAGAAGTTTTCAAAGGGAATTATAGGGCACCCTTTATAGGAAATCAGTTCGTCTTACATTCTGCGCTGCAAAACGATCTATAACCATTTAACTGGAGCTCTGAAGATTCAATAGTTCATTTTCATGTCTCAAATTTTTGTCTAATAAATTGCACGCTGAATTGATATTGTGCTGTTGTTTGCAGACTCGCGATATGCTGATGTTAATCGCAAGAGAATAAAACCCACTATAACTCAGGTACAATGCACTCACAAAAGGAAACTTGCTTATAATGGTTAAGGGACATTCTTTGAGCGCTTATTTCTTCTGTTCATTCGCGAAACTCTCACTACGTGGTGGCACTCACGCTACCATATCCCAGTGCAATCCGGTGCGAGATATTTACAAATCTAGGAGGAAACCATGCATACTGTAACTGTGGCTACATGATACAGCGCGTATTAGACCGGAGTCTCCTGAACAAAGTATGATTGAATGAATGATCTCTAACATGGTAAGCATGCATTTCCGGACGTAAGTTCATTAGACCTTTTTTGTTCCGTATCCTCCCATCGATCAATCCCTAGAATTTGTACACGTTGGAAAAAATCACCCTGCATATTGTTTGTTTGTGATGGGAGCATGTTATGGCTCGAGTAAGAAGTAGAAACATTCTCTCAGGCCTACTCGGCGAGATTAATTAACGGTGTGCTTGCGGGTGTAGAGCCGAGTTGTTAGCATTTTTTGCACAGTATTTCAACGGACGACCCAGTCGTCTTCCCCAAATGCTACGAGTTTTGCTGTTAAGTGTACTTGCTGTCCGGACTCCAACCAGTCTGGTTGGAGTTCAAACATTGTAGCACACCGTTAGCAGAAACATCTATAACATCTGTCCGAATAGACAGTGTGAAAATAGTGCCGTGTCAAAACTATGGCTAGTTGTTCTTTCCACAATATTCCTGCTCGCATTGCTGGGAATTCCACGACGGTCATGCGAATATAGAACCAACTGATTCAGAAGAACTGTACTCAGTGCCATGCGGGGTGTCAGCGCCCCCCTGCGACTAGCTCCTGAGAGGATAGACATATGCCGGCCGGAGTGGCCGAGCGGTTCTAGGCGCTTCAGTCTGGAATCGCGTGACCGCTACGGTCGCAGGTTCGAATCCTGCCTCGGGCATGGTTGTGTGTGGTGTCCTTAGGTTAGTTAGGTTTAAGAAGTTCTAAGTCTAGGGGACTGATGACCTCAGATGTTGTCCTATAGTGCTCACAGTCATTTGAACCATTTTTGATAGACATATTGTCCACTCAGCCGTGCAGGATCGTAGAGTCAGCGCAGGACATGGTTCCCAATGCTCAGTGGTCAGTTTTCGTCCAGATCGCTGAGCGAGTTCATTCGTTCGTTTGGAAGGGGAGGCCGACAGTGTTTGTCTGCCACCTTTCAGCTGGTCGGCGGTGACAGAATCGAGGCGCATGCCCTGCAATATTTCTCAAACGATTTTACTGAAGCTTTTCGGTAAAAAAAATTCATTTTTTCTTAATTTGTAGCTTTGTGTATCAGTTTCGCTATGATATGCTCATCTTTTCGTTAATGGTCATAATTATTGTGATATTTATGTGGAAGTAAAACACAGCGTGAAATTCGAAAAAGTTTCCAATGAAAAATAGGAGTCACAATGATTTTACATTTGGTGCGTATGACATAAAATGTTGCTGCTTATGACTTTTAGATAACATATTAAATTTTTCCTTAGACTTGGATGGAGGACTCTGTCACCTTTGTGATCGCTCCGTGCCAGCAATAAAGCCAGAGTGAAATATCTACAACATTAGTCGTGTTTCATAAACGGTTTGAGATATCGAAATGAGATTTTAGCAAATGATGGCATGCAAAGAGGAGAGTATTTTGCCGTTGGTTATTATGCAAAACTTCATTATCTATTGTGTTATTCCACTAAATACAGACTTTTTCGATGAAAGAATGTAATTTTTAAGAGCCACTGATAGCTGCTGAAACGAGATATGCTGTGGGTTTCGGAACAACGTAAGTGAAGACATTGCCCGTTTATTTTGTACCAAGGATGTGCTTTCTCATTAAATATTGACCTTAATTTTCCTGATTTAGTCATAAATAAACTTAATAAACCGTTGTTGCAGAATTCTCTCGTAATTGCATCTGCACGTGTTACTGAGGTAAGACTGTGTAAAATCAGCTGTGTTTTGGAATACGAAGCAAATTTTAACATGGCGAGAAAGGAAATGTGTAGGTTTTACTCAAAATTCGCCACTTGTGACACTCTGGAAGTTAAAAATATTTAACAAGCCAGGCGAAAATGAATCGCTGCATTTAAGGGGGAATTCTTTCTAGGTACTAACCAAAGAGGAGGAAACAGTAGATCTTTTTGAATAGTCACTATGAAAGTGTGGGCTTCACTTAATATTTACAAAAAATGTGGGTCTAGGCTACAGTTTGGAATGGCTCTTCCCCTCCAACGCTTGGCATTTCATCTACAGCGCCTGCCCACAGCTCCCACTACGGCTGCTCGCCCCGTGCGGGCCTCCCATCTGTGCTCCTACCGGTCACGGTATTCTGCGCGGACTCTGTGGTGTCACCGCCAGACACCACACTTGCTAGGTGGTAGTTTTAAATCGGCCGCGGTCCATTAGTACATGTCGGACCCGCGTGTCGCCACTGTGTGATAGCAGACCGAGCGCCACCACAAGGCAGGTCTCGAGATACGGACTAGCACTCGCCAGTTGTACAGACGACATTGCTAGCGACTACACTGACGAAGCATCGCTCATTAGCCGAGCAGATAGAATAGCCTTCAGCTAAGTCCATGGCTACGACCTAGCAAGGCGCCATTAGCCTTACATAGCAATTGATAATTTGATAGTTATCATATGAAATGTCTCATCAAGAACGCTGTATACAAATGGTGGATAAGTTAAGTATTCCAGCAGCTACGTACTTTTCTTTATAGCATTCATAAGTATCCTGTTTCAGACCATCAAGTCCGCCTGCTTGCTTAATGGCCGCCTCCCTTAAATAATGTGCGTAGTGTTGGCAATCTGTCAGCACTACAGACTCTACAGCCAGGCCACCTATCTTGAGTCACGAAATGGGCTTGTTTGCAGCAAGAGAAGTATCTGAAATAATAATACGACTGTTAGCAAGACGACCGTTGTTCTGGCTGTACAGAGGAGCACATGGACGACGTTGCATCCAGCTGAAACACTGGACACAGGAGTCGTCTTTTGAGACAATTTTCAATTGAGTGTACAGCATCGCTTTGCAGATATCTGTCTGTGGAGGTTCCGAAGAGCATAATTGTTGCCAGATAGCATTCGTCATCGCCACACAGTCCAGCAGAAGGTGGAATGCTATGGAGTGTAGGGACGGCAGTTATCGCTGGAACAACTGGTTCCTGGTTATACTCATTTTCTTCCATGCCAGTTTCACCTGACTGTTAAAATTGCTCTAAAAAACCGGTTTCTGAAATAACCGATTTTCGTTTTTTTATTCCTTTTATTTCCTGTAATAAACGTAGAAATCGAAAAAAAAAAGATTGAAACATTTTGACTCCCTCAGTTTCAAGGCACATAGAATCAAGATGTTAAATTAAACAAACAACTAAAAGGGATCTACATCTACATCTACATCTATATGACTACTCTGCAATTCACATTTAAGTGCTTGGCAGAGGGTTCATCAAACCACAATCATACTATCTCTCTACCATTCCACTCCCGAACAGCGCACGGTAAAAACGAACACCTAAGCCTTTCTGTTCGAGCTCTGATTTCTCTTATTTTATTTTGATGATCATTCCTTCCTATATAGGTTGCGCTCAACAAAATATTTTCGCATTCGGAAGAGAAAGTTGGTGACTGAAATTTCGTAAATAGATCTCACCGCGACGAAAAACGTCCTTGCTTTAATGACTTCCATCCCAACTCGCGTATCATATCTGCCACACTCTCTCCCCTATTACGTGATAATACAAAACGAGCTGCCCTTTTTTGCACCCTTTCGATGTCCTCCGTCAATCCCACCTGGTAAGGATCCCACACCGCGCAGCAATATTCTAACAGAGGACGAACGAGTGTAGTGTAAGCTCTCTCTTTAGTGGACTTGTTGCATCTTCTAAGTGTCCTGCCAATGAAACGCAACCTTTGGCTCGCCTTCCCCACAATATTATCTATGTGGTCTTTCCAACTGAAGTTGTTCGTGATTTTAACACCCAGGTACTTAGTTGAATTGACAGCCTTGAGAATAGTACTATTTATCGAGTAATCGAATTCCAACGGATTTCTTTTGGAACTCATGTGGATCACCTCACACTCTTCGTTATTTAGCGTCAACTGCCACCTGCCACACCATGTAGCAATCTTTTCTAAATCGCTTTGCAACTGATATTGGTCTTCGGATGACCTTACTAGACGGTAAATACAGCATCATCTGCGAACAACCTAAGAGAACTGCTCAGATTGTCACCCAGGTCATTTATTTAGATCAGGAACAGCAGAAGACCCAGGACGCTTCCCTGGGGAACACCTGATATCACTTCAGTTTTACTCGATGATTTGCCGTTTATTACTACGAATTGCGACCTTCCTGACAGGAAATCACGAATCCAGTCGCACAACTGAGACGATACCCCATAGGCCGGCAGCTTGATTAGGAGTCGCTTGTGAGGAACGGTGTCAAAAGCTTTCGGGAAATCCAGAAATACGGAATCAACCTGAGATCCCCTGTCGATAGCGGTCATTACTTCGTGCGAATAAAGAGCTAGCTGCGTTGCACAAGAACGATGTTTTCTGAAACCATACTGATTACGTATCAATAGATCGTTTCCTTCGAGGTGATTCATAATGTTTGAATACAGTATATGCTCCAAAACCCTACTGCAAACCGATGTCAATGATATAGGTCTGTAATTCGATGGATCTTACTCTTTCTGCTGTTCACTGGTTTTCTGGAAAAGTAACAAGTGGTTGGATACTACAAAAAATCATCAGTATTTTCCTACTGATTCCATTTTTGAAATTCTGCTCAAAAATGACATTGTATTCGAGGATCATGCCACTGTTTGGACATTATGAATAGTCAGTGCCAAAGGCTCAAAACTAAGTTTAAAGAAATCTGTGTTTCGTGTTCATGTGTCTCTTTTCAAGAGCTAGAAGCAGATAATGGTATATTATGTAGACGGAGGCAGCAGATCAGCTGCTTTCTATTTGTGTTGTATAGTCTGACTGAACTGTTTGTAACTTTTTAATTTATTACTATTACCAGAATTTCCTGTTGCTTTTATTATTCCATAGAAATAGCAGATAAAACTTAAATATTTTACGCTAAATGAGGCGCTGTACTTCATTGCTACATCAATTGGTAAAAATGCTTCCATACTAGCGTTAGCGCCATTCTGCAATGGCAACAACGGATATTCAGCGACGACAGCGAGAAGATACCGTGTAGACCTGCTGAGACAAGTCTTACACACTGCACGTACACGCATTTCTTAAGCCACGACACACTGCAACAGGGACATTGGTATCTCAGCAACGCCGTACCAGTTCTTCTTCCATGTATTTGTTCCTCGTTTCTGTCGGTATTTTTATTAAAATATCACGGACTTCTTTTCCTTTTCGCTATAATAAAGCAATATTTCAAACCAATGGAGATTTTATGAATAAAAACTACTCATTTTTCTTAAAAAGGTTTATGTAGAACGAAAAATTTTAGCACTGTTTATATGGCTAATTGATATTTCGATTTTTCTACTCGGTTACTTGTAACAAATAAAAAACACCTGTTCTCTGCCTCGTGATGACTGGGTGTTGTATGATGTCCTTAGGTTAGTTAGGTTTAAGTTCTAGGGGACTGATGACCATAGATGTTAAGTCCAATAGTGCTCAGGGCCATTTGAAAAAACACCTGTTATAAGTGAGAGCAATACCTGTCATTCAGAACTGAAATGCCGGTATCGGTTTTTGAGGTGCCATTCGGTACCCAGCATACTCACCTGTGGTTTGACAAGCACTCCGTCTTCAGGCCACAAGTGGCCCATCGGGACCATCCGACCGCCGTGTCAAACTCAGATGAGGATGTGGATAGGAGGGGAATGCGGTCAGCACACCGCTCTCGCGGTCGTTATGATGGTTTTCTTTGACTGGAACCGCCACTGTTTTGTCGAGTAGCTCCTCAATTGGCATCACGAGGCTGAGTGCACCCCGAAAAATGGCAACAGCGAATGACGGCACCCATCCAAATGCTGGCCACGCCCGACAGCGCTTAACTTCGGTGATCTGACGGGAACCGGTGTATTCACTGCGGCAAGGCCGTTGCCATCTGTGGTTTGCGTAGCCGGTAATTTGGACAACAGCCTTTACATTTCTGATATGTTAAGATCGGTGGCTACATCCTACCTTCGACGAGTAAAGTGTCCATGATGTGTCAACAAGATAAAGCAAGACTGCATGTTTCTCGTGCTGTCCTCACCCACCTCGAACAGGAGTGTACTGAACTGTTTCCATGGTGAGCACGTTCTCCAGATATCTCACTCACTGAATGTGTTTGATCATGGGTAGGTGAGAAACTGGCATGCCACTCCCTTCACAACCAATTCGATTGATGAACTCTGGCGTACTGTTGAAGTAGGGTGGAATGAAGTACCCATACTTGCCATTCAAACTCAGAATGATTCCGTGCCCAGTAGGGTTGGAGTCACTGTTACGGCTAGAGATGGCAGCTTCGCGTGCTAAATTTAGCACCCTGTATGACCCTAAAAATTTAGTTATGTATACTACATACTCAACGGTGTATTCAAAATAAGTAAAATTTCATTATTTTCTATCTTCCTGTTTAGAAAAATTTAGTGGTCAAGCTGTACTTTCTATCAAGAGTACAGAGAAACGGCATAGACATAGATCTTCCTTGTATTTGAATGTCATAGAGTGATCTATCAGCAGTGGAAACAATTTATAACAGGTTCCCAGTTGAGTGAGTTCGTCAAACTGGTGCAACGTTTCTATTCGTCTCTTTACCATCATCTTCTGTTGAAAATTCCCGCTATTTACACGATATCAGTTGAAAATACTAGAGCTTTATATTAGTTCAACTCTCCGAGAAAGAGGAAGCGATCTTATTTATAATCTAAGTCACGTCAGTAGTTGTGAAATTCAGTAAAATTTTGTTGCTACAGGCAAGTATGAAAACCTTTTGCAAACTGGTATTTCAAAACAGTTAAGTATCATAAAGGGAAAAAAATGTAGAGGACCATGAATCAATTATTAAATCGTTCAAAAGTAAAGATTAACCTGTGTATGGTGTAATATCAAGTAGGTTTATTTATTGCACCATACTCGGTCAGCTCTGCAACGTGTCTGTCGGATGCAGTCAGGTTTCGGACAAATTAAAATAGGACCTAGTGAAATTAATTTATAAAAACGGTGAATGAGGTAATACAGATAATTACAGCCTCTTTCCATTGCCCTCAGGGTTTTAGAAGGATTTTTGAGAAGAGTTTGTTTAGGATATTTACAATTAATCTCACTGTACAACGTCAGTTGTAGGACTTACGTTTTGTTTACCGGGAAGTGGTATCAACATGTAGCGTGTCACTCCACTGGACTCCACGTTCCATTCCACCTCATTGCTCCTTTATGCAACAACTTGTGTAAGAGCCTGAGTATGGTGAGGCACCGACATGGCCGCAGTTTTCCTCGAAGAGTGTGGCATAGGATTCTAGGCGTCGAAACTTCTAGAACAATTGATATTCCGGCTAACTGTTATGTTACGGCAAGGACATCCCTTGGGTAGAAAGCAGAACTGTTCATCAGGCCGAACGGGTGAAAGACGTGAAATTGTCCATAGGGTGTTCATCCTTTTTTTGAGAGAGATACTAAGAGATGAGAAAGAAGGAAATGGCAGCGCCTTTGGACAAACGGTAGTAAAACCCAGTGACTTTTTAGAAAAAGATTAATAGGGGGCCATCTGCGTAGAAGGCGTTGCTAGGCGGGAGTCGTCGTGGCTGGCAGAAATACTTATTTTAGAGCCTGTGCTACAAATTACTCCTGAGTAGTTTCATTGTTAATGTGATCTTTACACAAGAACAGATCAAGCGTTGTCACCACAGTGCAGTTATTGATGTGACGCCAAACATTATCTAATGAAACATGTTGTATACGACTCACTTAAACAAGTTAAAAACGTGCAATAAATTTTAGTAGTTATGTATTAAAGATTAGAAATTGTTTGTAGTAGGTGACTTAAAACCCAGTAAGGAGGAAACAAAGAAAAAAAGAGACGTCAGCCATTGTAGTAAAAGATGACTAGGGAGTAAAGTAGCCTGCCACACGTCACGAATAAGTCTTCGATGTGTTAGCGCTTGGTGTCTGTCCCGTCCTAACGATAGTCGAGTTACTCTTTGTCATGCGGTCGCGGTAAAAGTCGCCTTCCTTGAAAGTGCTCAATTTCGTGGAGTTAATTTGCGAGTTATAATTGAAAATCGGTTATAACCAGTGGTAGAGTGCTTGCTTTGGAGTAAATGTATAAGATCCGCTTAACAGAATACAGTTTAACGTGAAATGGAGCTTTTGTTTATCAACTGCTCTACCAAGGTACACAAACCTTATTGGTGCTAACAGAAGCGCGTGTAGGAAGGATCACATTTCGTATTATTTCGGTTGGTTTAGCTCTTTCTGCTTTAATTCCAGGCACAAGTATCTTTGAGAAATTACTTTCCCTTTAATGTACTGCTTTATGAAGCCAACTCGCTTAAAAAGAAATTATTTTCAATTAGTAGATCTGTCGTTATTTGGCTATCATAATAAATCAGTTTCTGTTTGAAGTTTTCGGTACTCGTAAGTGTGATGGAGAGAGTACGTCGCACGCGCGTTTTACAATTATCTACAAGCAGGTAGAATTCTCAGAGCGCCGACCAACGAGTTCTACTGGCAGCGTGCAGTAACCGGTCACGAAGAGAAGTGCAGGCGGGTCTTTTCCTCACTCGTTTCTACCACGGCACAGTGCCACATTACGGCACTAACAGCAAATGCCATTTATTATTTTCTGTGGGACAGGGCATTTTAAATTAATTAACCGAAAATGATGAAAAAGTTTACTGAAAGTATCAAATTCAGGATCTTTTTCAAATATTGCTGGCGTATTCTCTGTAAGAAATTATTCTCTGTCACATACAATGAAACGCGGAAACTTGCTTCCTTCCCTTACCTATATGTTCACTCTGTTATTTCCTGCGATATACACTGCCTACCGCGACGTCGGATGCCGACTGGTGGTGTTACGGGCACGTGTCGCGTAACAAAAGTATGTAAGCGAAGCAGACACGTACAGGGTATCACCCTAGCGAAGATATGGGCTGCAAATGGGGAAATCCATTGAGATAAGCGACTTTGACAGAGGGCAGATTATTATTACTCGGAGCCTGTGAACGAGTATCTCGAAAACGGCGTATCCGGTCAAATGCTCATGTACTACTGTCGTGAGCATCTACAGAAAGAGGCAGAAGGACAGTGAAACTATCAATAGGTGCTAAATAGTTGGGCGTCCACGGCGCTTCACAGAACGTGGGGTTTGGAAGCTTGTCTGCTCTGTAAAGTAGGATAAATGGTGATCTATGGCAACTCTGCTGAAAGAGCACAACGCATTGCCCGTACAAGTGTTTCAGAGCACACTGTTCATTCTGCGTTATTGAACAAAGAGCTCCGCAGCAGGCCAAACCTACGTGTTCACATGCTGACCCAACTACATCGTCAGTTACGATTGCAGTGGGAACGTGACCATAGGGATTCGACCGTCGATCAAATGTAACGTGTCAGCTCTTCGGGTGAGGCACATTTTTGCTACAATAGGTCGATGGTCGTTTCCACATGCGCTGTCATCGAGGTGAACGGCGGCTCGAAACGTTCAGCGTGCCACGGACGCAGGTTGATGAGAGCAGTATTGTGCTATGGGAGACATTCTCCTGTGCTTGCATGGGACCTGTGGTAGTAATCGAAGACATCCTGACAGCTGCGAACCACCTGCATCCCTTCATGCTTGACGTCTTTCCCCGACGGCCATGTTGTCATCTTTGAGCAGTATAATGGTCCACGTCTCGGAGCCAGAACCATACCACAGCGGTTTGAGGAGCATTGTAGTGAACTCACGTTGGTGTTTCGGCCACCAAATTCTACTACAGTAAATTCAATGGAACTTATCTCGATCGCTATCGGGTTCCATCTCCGCGTAAGCAAATCAACTTCCCCCAGTTACGCGAATTACATGACCTCTGCCTCCCATGAACAATGGACCTTGCCGTTTTTGGGGAGGCTTGGGTGCCTCAGTGATACAGATAGCCGAACCACAGGTGCAACCACAGCGGAGTGGTATCTGTTGAGAGGCCAGGCAAACGTGTAGTTCCTGAAGAGGTTCAGCAGCCTCTTCAGTAGTTGTAGAGGCAACAGTTTGGGTGATTGACTTATCTGGCCTTGTTGATGTGCTTGTGTGCTTGCTGTGTTGGTACTGCGAAAGGCTGAAAGCAAAGGGAAACTACAGTTGTAATTTTGCACGAGTGCATGCAGCTCGATTGTATGGGTAAACGGTAATGGCATCGTCTTGGGTAAAGTATACCGGAGGTAAAATAGTCCCCCATTCGGATCTCCAGGCGGGGACTATCCAGAACGATGTCGTTTCACGAGAAGCAAAACTGGCGTTCTACGGATCTGAACGTGAAATGTCAGATTTAAAAAGGAAAATGGATACTTTAAAGTTAGATACAGTGGGAGTTAGTAAAGTTTGGAGCCAGGAGGAAAAGAACTTCTGGTCATGTGAATACAGGGTTATAAATACAAAATCAAATAGGGGTAATGCAGGAATAGGTGTAATAACGAATAAAATAATAGGAATGCAGATAAGCCACTGTGAACAGCATAGTGAAAGCATAATGTAGCCCCAGCTAGACATGAATCCCATACCCACCACAGTAGTACAAGTTTATATGTCAACTAGCTCTGCAGATGAGGAGGAGATTGAGGAAATGTATGATGCGATAAAAGAAATAATTCAGATATTGAATGGAAACGAAAATTTAATAGTTATGGGGGACTGGAATTCGATAGTAGAAAAAGGAAGAGAAGGAAAAGTGCTAGGTGAATATGGACTGGGGGAAAGGAATGAAAGAGGAAGCCGCCTGTTTGAATTTTGCACAGAGCATAATTTAATCGTAGCTAACACTTGGTTTAAGAATTATGAAAGAAGTCTGTATATGTGGAAGAGACCTGGAGGCACTGGAAGGTTTCAGATTGATTATATAATGGCAAGACAGATATTTCAGAACCAGGTTTTAAATAGTAAGACATTTCCAGGGGCATATGTGGACCCTGACCGCAATTTATTGGTTATGAACTGCAGATTAAAACTGAAGAAACTGCCAAAAGGTGGGAATTTAAGGAGATGGGACCTGGATAAACTGAAAGAACCAGAGGTTGTACAGAGTTTCAGGGAGAGCATAAGGGAACAATTGACAGGAATTGGGGAAAGAAGTACAGAAGAAGAAGAATGGGTAACTCTGAGGGACGAAGTATTGAAGGCAGCAGAGGATCCAGTAGGTAAAAAGACAAGGGCTAGTAGAACTCCTTGGGTAACAGAAGAAATATTGAACTTAATTGACGAAAGGAGAAAATATAAAAATGTAGTAAATGAAGCAGGCAAAAAGGAATACAGAAGTCTCAAAAATGAGATCGACAGGAAGTGCAAAATGGCTATGCAGGACTTGATAGAGGACAAATAAGGGGATTTAGAAACAAAAATCAGTAAGAGAGAATTGCCGCCACAGGAAAAATAAAAAGATCTTTGGGGAAAAGAGAACCACCTGTATGAATGTAAGAAAATCAGATGGGAAACCAGTCCGAAGCAAAAAACGAAAGGCAGAAAGGTAGAAGGAGTATATACAGGATCCATATAAGAGAGATGTACTTGAGGCCAATATTATGGAAATGGAAGAGGACGTAAATGAAGATGAGATGGGAGATATGATATTGCGTGAAGAATTTGTCAGAGCACTGAAAGGCCTCAGTCGAAACAAGGCCCCGGGAGTAGACAACATTCCGTTAGAATTACGGATAGCGTAGGGGGAGCCAGCCATGATAAAACTCTTCCATCTAATGATCAAGATGTATGAGACAGACGAAATACCTTCAGACTTCAGGAAGAATATAATAATTACAATTCCAAAGGAAGCAGGTGCTGACAGCTGTGAATATTACTGAACTATGAGTCATGGTGCAAAATAGTATCACGAATTCAGGGAAGATCAGCTTGGGTTCTTGACAAAGGAACCCACGAGGCAATAATAATCCTATGACTTCTCATATAAGACAGGTTAAGGAAAGGCAAACCTATATTTATTGCATTTGTAGACGCAGAGAAAGCTTTTGACAGTGTTGACTTGAATACTCTCTTTCAAATTCTTAAGGTGGCACTGTTAAAATACAGGGAGCGAAAGACTATTTACAGTTTGTACAGAAATCAGGTGGCAGTTCTAAGAGTCGAGTGGCATGAAAGGGAAGCAGCGATTGAGAAGGGAGTGAGACAAAGTTGTAGACTATTCCCGATATTCTTCAATCTGTATATTAAGCAAGCAGTGAAGGAAGCAAAAGAAAAATTTGTAATAGGAATTAAAGTCCAGGGGGAAGAAATAAAAACTTTGACGTATGCCGATGACATTGTAATTCTGTCAGAGGCAGCAAAGGACTTGGAAGAGCAGCGGAATGGACGTTGTCTTGAAAGGAGCATGTAAGGTGAACATTAACAACAGGAAAACACAATAATGGAATGTAGTCGAATTAAATCAGGTGATGCTGAGGGAATTAGATTAGGAAATGAGACACTTAAAGTTGTAGATTAGTTTTGCTACTTGGGCAACAAAATGATGATCGAAGTAGAGAGGCAATGGCAGGAAGAGCGTTTCTGAAAAAGAGAAATTTATTAACATCGAGTGAAGATGTAAGTGTCAGGAAATCTTTTCGGAAAGTATCTGTCTGGATTGTAGCCATCTATGGAAGTGAAACATGGACGATAATCAGTTTGGGCAGGAAGAGAATAGAAGGTTTTGAAATGTGGTGCTACAGAAGAATGCTGAAAATTAGATTGATAGATTACGTAATTAATGAAAAGGTACTGAATAGAATTGGGGAGGAAAGAAATTTGTGGCACAATCTGATTAGAAGAAGGGATCGATTGGCAGGACACATTCTGAGACATCGGTGGATCACCAAAGTAGGTAGTGGAGGAAAGCGTATGGGGAAAAAATCATTGAGGGAGACCAAGAGATGAATACAGTAAGCAGATTCAGGAACATGTAAGTTGCAGTAGTTACTCGGAGACGAAGAGGCTGACGCATGATAGATAGCATGGAGAGCTGTATCAGATCAGTCTTTGGAATGAAGACCACAAGAAAAACAACATGACCTGTGTGTAGACATCTAATGCCGCATACATCCACAAACTACCAACAACTATCGATCCCTGATACGCAGAATCAGTTATGTAATTCGTTCCAAAGACTGACAAACAGGCTATTAAGGAGGATGTGGCAATTTTTTGGCTCATCAGTGCATAGTTACGCATCTCTGTGTATTCACAGACAATGTTCTTCACACAGAAGACGATCTACGACGTCGAACTGCGAAATTAGTGCGGTCCGTTATTGAAGCGTCTCAAGATTATGATATTACTACACGTATAAATGTGGTGTCATCCGAAGAACGAGGTCAAACTTCAGAATTGGTATGTCGCGTCGGCGTCGTAGTAAGGACAGTCGCTGTCCGACGCAGCAAAACATGAGAGATGTCGGCGTAGACACGTCCTCAAGAGGTTCCATAAGCCTCCACTGTCGAAAGATTACTTACGTCAGAGTGCAGTACCGCTCAGCCCCCCTCTCTAATCATTGTCTAAGGCAACACCATTATCTTAGTTGAGATCCATCAGCGCGAGCTGTATCAGTAGTCGGAACTGTATATCGATTTTATAAGCAATTGTACATTTTGTAAAGTATCAAGTGATAAGTTATAGCGTTTAGCCACAGTAAAGTATTTGTCAGTGACATTGCTGCGGACATGGTCTTTTTCCATGTTAGGTATTTCAGATTGTTGAAGTTTTAAAAAAATGATCTAATATTTTGTTTGTGATCTACTGGTCTTCTTCCAGAAGTAAATTTGTTAGTACCCACTACAGTACCTATGACAATGTGTTTTTTCGTTCGCCACTACAAGGGCGAAAGGGTGGTGCAGGTGTACTCCAGTGTGTTGCTCAGTCTTCTGTGATATGTGCACATTTGTTGCCGTGCATTGAATTCCGACCTGTCTGCCTTGTGGTTATTTTTAGTCTTAAGCTAGTCACGGTGACCAACATAACATTACTATATTTTTGTGTGTTCTATAAAGTGTTTAACCATGTCCGAGCCCCCACGAGAAATGTCTCAGTTTCAGGCGGAGCAGATTGAACGACTGTTGCACAATAGAAGACAACCTTTTGTCGCAACAAGCATCTCCACAAAACGCTTTCTGCTTAAGTTCCGCCAGTTTAAAAGAAGAGAACTGGCGGAATACCGTGCCCAACTCGACGCATACAACACAGCATACACCATTAAATGTATGGCGCGCAGTGCTGTCTTTTTATCGACGGTTGGAGGCGACATGTACATAGCCCGTCTTAAATTACACTCCAGCTCTCGTCCAGGGGAGGTTATGAGGAACTCGTTCGCAAACTCAGCGAACATTGTGAATCACAGATTCATGTTGCTGCGGGAAGATTTAAGTTCTTTCGTCTTAAGAAGCACTCTGAAATGTCTCTGAAGCAATGGATTGCTGAATTTAAGGGGCTAACAAGACATTACATATTCAAATGGCTCTGAGCGCTATGCGACTTAACTACTGAGGTCATCAGTCGCCTAGAACTTAGAACTAATTAAACCTAACTAACCTAAGTACATCACACACATCCATGCCCGAGGCAGGATTCCAACCTGCGACCGCAGCGGTCGCTCGGCTCCAGACTGGAGCGCTTAGAACCGCACGGCCACTTCGGCCGGCTACATTACATACTCAAGTGTTCTTGTGGACGAAGCTATGGTGATTTTACATTAGGTGATGCAATCACACAAAATGTGTCAGATGCACGCAGTCGTGTTGCTGGCTTGTAACTGCCAGACCTATATCTGAAAACAGTTTTGTCAGTTGTACAATCTCAAAGTATTTTGGACACAACTGGGGCTGATTTCGAAGCTCCGTCAAATTCTCTTGTTCATAGCGCACTCATGCTTCAGTTACTGTTAAAATGAATTAAAAAAGTGGCCAAATTAACAGTAAATATAAAGGTAAAATTTTTCAGTCACGTGATACACGAGGTGTACTTCTGAATACGATGAGGTCCTCAGTGTTTTTCAAACCACAATAAAAATCCTGTCCTTGTCGTTATGCAAAGTGTTTCAAATGTTGTAAACAGAGTCATATCCAGACAGTCTGTCTAGATGGCAGCAGGGCAGGCTCTGGTCAGCCGCACAGTTACAGCCTAGAGTTCACGAAGTGAATGCCATGTTGCCACAACTATCGCAGCTGGCGCCAATGAAGGCTCACTTTTCCGCATCGTGGAAACTTACTTCTGTGAGCCACAAATAGGAGACCCAATTTTTTCCAGCTATGAATGGTCCAAAAGACAATTAAATTTCAGTTAGACACAGCTGCCTCTATTTCCCTCACCAATAAAGACACCAATGAAATGATCGGTAGCCCACTGCTACAGAAGCGTACTTCTGTTTTGTCTGCTTATAACGGAAACGAAATACCAGCACTTGACGTGTGCACTTTGTCAGCAACTACTCGTGTTGTTACAAAGTATGTTTTCTTTCATGTACTATGTTCTAGAAACAGTAAAAACATCTTCGGTTTAAACTTTTTTTATTTGTTCAACATGTGCATACAAGACAGTGTGTTAGAAATCAGTGTTACTGTGCCTCTTGCTGATTTTTCTGACTTGCGCAATAACTGAACTTATTGAACAAGGTTTAGAAATAGGCGCAAAGTTGTCAAAGACAATGCGCAACAACGGTTTTATTGTGCTAGACCGGTGCGCCATGCAACCTGGAGCAGATTGCTCAAGAACTGCAACAATGGAAAGAAACTGGGTGAAACAACCCGTTTCTGCAAGTCAGTTGGCGTCCCCCTTCGGCTATTCTCAAAAAGCCATCGGGAGGTTTACGTCTGTGTGCTGATTTCAAATGGCTCTGAGCACTATGGGACATAACATATATGGTCATTAGTCCTCTAGAACTTAGAACCACTTAAACCTAACTAACCTAAGGACGTCACACAACACCCAGTCATCACGAGGCAGAGAAAATCCCTGACCCCGCCGGGAATCGAACCCGGGAACTCGGGCGCGGGAAGCGAGAACGCTACCGCACGACCAAGAGCTGCGGACTGCTGATTTCAAAGCCGCAGTCAACCTACAAACATTCTTGGATTCATTGCCTCTCCCACCACTGCTGGAATTAATGGACATATTAGGACAACGCAGATTCTTTATCGAGACTGATGTACGTGCGGCATACTTACCGCTACCGCTGGACGAGCAGTCCAAGAAATACTTTGTGATCAACACTCAACTAGATTTTTCCAGTTTCAAAGACAACCGTTAAGAATTACATTCATGTTCAGAAAAAATAGAACGCCTTGAACGACTAGAGATAGGACATTCATATTAGCATTTCAGTCACCTCAGTTAAACATATCTCCTGTTGCCTTGTAGGCACAGGGTCCGAAATGGGTCCTGATAACTTGTTCTTTGCGTGATGGTGTCGACGTGTACAAGGTGCGAATTGCGTCCTATGGTATAGCCATCCATCCAGGTTCCAAAGTTCATCTGTGGTGGTTGGCATTGTGCCACAGCGCTGCACCCGACATTTCACCGTATCCCACACACTTTCGATTGGCTACAAGTCTGGTGAACCAAGGGAAAAGGCTGACATCCTGTGATACCAAGAAGGCACATATTCGTGCAGCAACTTGTGGTCGCGCATTGTCTTTCTGTAAATGTCGTCTGGGGTGTTGCGTAGGAAGGGTATGGCTGTAGTTCGCAGGTCGTCATTCACGTAGGTCACACTGGTCACAGTGCCCTGGACATACACCAGTTGTGATCTGTGGTTGTACCCAATGGCACCCCACTTCATAAGGCCTTGAGTTGGCCCTGCATGTCTTGTGCGAATGCAGTCCCTGTGATGTCACTCCCATTGTATGTGGCGAACCAAAATGCGGCCATCATTTTCAAACAAACAGAACCTGGATTCGTCCGAAAACACTATCTGATGCCATTCCTGTCCCCAGTGACGCCGTTCCATACACCATTGCCGTCTGGCATGTTTCTGCACATTCGTCAAAGGTAGGGGGAGAAGTGGACAACGCGCACGTAATCCATGCCGTAACAAACGGCGATAGACTGTCCCCATCGATAGTGTACGATGTGTTACAATGTTCCACTGTTGCGCCAGAGCCGAGGAGAATGCAGATCTATCCTGTAATGCCATTCGGTTGAGGGGTCGATCTTCTCTGGAGGTGGTCTGTGTGGTGCGCCCTGATCCGTCATCCTGTTTTACGGCCTTCCATGAAACATTCTGCACACACCCGTTGCACCACCTAAACGCTTCGTCCCACATGAGCAGCAGTTTCCCGCATGGATGCATCATATTCTCTCATGCCAATAATGCGCCCTCTTTCAACCTTATTGATTTGACTGTACCTTTCGCGCACGCGTCTGTGAGACATCTTGCACGTTTATTCAAGTCACGCAGATCCATTACATGAGATTTATAAAGACAATGAGAGCTGCAGGCACATTTTACCGATAGGTGGTGCTGCGCCATGATATCGGCGTTGCCGACATGGTTCACATGCTAATCATTTCAGCACAACATACTAATGTACATGTTTTATGAATATGAACTTCCTGTCTCTAGTTCTTGAGTATACTTCAGTTCCTACTATATTTCAGCATTTCCTAGAACAATTAACAGCAAAAATCCCTTCATATACAAACTATCTGGACGTTATTGTTGTTACGAGCCAAATGCCGGCTGAACATCTGGCAAATTTAGAATGTTTGTTTAAAGTTCGTGCTGCAGCAGGGGTACGTGTACCAAGGAAAAGTGCTCCTTTTTGTACCTATTCATCCTGCTTATTCACACATGTCTGCGATTAAAGATCTGCCGGTGATCTGTATCATGAAGGAAGTAGAGGCCATCATGGGGAAGCTCACACATATAAGTTTGTTGCAAATGCTGCACAAATTGCTGCTCCACTGAACCGGCTGCGTCGGAAAGGTGTTACCTTTGCGTGGACCCAAGAATGTCAGGACGCATTCTAGCAGTTAAAGAGCGCATTGTTAAGCTGTCGTTGTATAATACATTTTAATCCTACTAAATTTGTTGTATTAGCTGTGGAGCTGTACTCTCTTATAGAACTGGTTCATCTGAACGACCTGTTAATTTTGCCTCGAAAACTCTCAACAAAGTGCAGTGCAATTATAGAAAAGAGGTACTCGGCATTATCTATGGCGTTACCAAGTTCCATGAATATTTATACTCTTTGAATTTCTATTTTATTACCGATCGTCGGCCTTTAACAGTTTTGTTCAATCCGTCCCAGCCAGTCCCACCTTGGACAGCTCAATAATAACAATATTGGACTCTGTTGTTGTCTATTTATCAATACGAGTTATTATACAGGCCCACTGCACAACATTCGAATGATGACTTGTTGTCTCATTTACCAGTAGGTACCAACAAAACGTCTGATATGTCTGAAGAATCGTGTTACCAAATCGATACTCATAATTTTGAAATTCTTCAAAATTTCCTCCAAGTTTTTTACGTGTAACTGGGGCAAGTACTTCCG
This sequence comes from Schistocerca serialis cubense, assembly GCF_023864345.2. Classification (NCBI taxonomy): domain Eukaryota; kingdom Metazoa; phylum Arthropoda; class Insecta; order Orthoptera; family Acrididae; genus Schistocerca; species Schistocerca serialis. Next base: position 431,560,985 of record NC_064641.1, on the reverse strand, counting down.
GCCCAGTGCTTTGGATAATTTTGCAATGTGTGCACCACGGGTGGCCAAGAAGTTAGAAAGAAATTCGCTACTTTTGGTATCATCACACGTTGCCCAAGCAGTCAAGTGTTCAGCGGTTGCATACGGACGATGATGATGCACGGTATGTGAATCCTCATTCCCTCCAGTGGGAAGTTTTCTCATTATTGCACCAAGGACAATGGGGCATAGTCAGCACATCTGAACACGCTTGATGTCATTGTACTTGTCAGAGCATTGACCCTCAAATTCAGCAAATGACCTCTCATTGCAACGTGTGAGTAGAACATCAACCCGCTTCGCCGCACCGTTTGTTTTCAGTGGACGCTGCGGACCGTGGCAACGTGTACACATTTATTTTGCGATGGTTGTTGGTGGTCGACACATACATTCTAGTTTCAGTGATATTCAACACTACTGCTAGTACTGTATGTGATTTGTCTTCTGTTTTATGTATTGAAGGTCTTCCTGAGGTATTTGTCTCAGACAATGGACAAAAACTGGCGTCAGCCGAATTTCAACAGTTTTGTGCCCACAACGGTACCCACCATGTAAATACCAGTATTGCATCTTTTTCACACTATAACAGGGAAGTTGAACGATTCATCCGAATGTTCAGAAATCATGAGGAATAACTCCATTCATCCCACATATCAGAGGAGGCCTTTGAGATTTTTCTTTCCTCCTACCGCTACTTGCACGTGACAAGAAGTTGCTAAGAGAATTATTAGACGATTGTCGTCACTGTGCCCTATTGCACCATCTGCGGCTGCTGGAGAAAGAGTGCGTTGCACCAGGTCAGACAAAGTTTCGGCTGCAGGACAGAGTTTTAATGTTTTTGGCAAGAAACAGCGTTGAGCGCACGGTACCATCGCATAAGTCGTTAGTTTTATGTCGCTCGTGGTTCCTGTGAGATGCATCAGTTTCACCAGAACCAGCTGCTCCAGTCTTATGTCAATGCTTATGTCGCAGAGTTTTCGCCCAGAGATACAGCACGCCGCTTGAGTCCGCAACAACGATCACCTCCCCCTCTGTGCTCGTCGCGGTTGGTACGGTCCCGGAGTAGCGCTGATGGGAATCGACATCGGACGACCACCGACACCGTCGCTGGCGATACGGCAGCCTGAGCCGGCGTCCATTGAGGCGCCACCCCAGGACAGCCAACAAGACGGTCCTGGAGTTTCGCTTGCAGTCAATCAGACCACAGCTTCTGCGTCACTGGATGCGGGCGCGCACGCTGTGGTCGGTATGTCGGACGGTGTCGCCCGGCACTCCGAAGGTGGATACCGAGATGCGGACAGCGAGCTGGCATCGGCCCTTGTTACACTCCCTGTCTCCTCATCTACGTCCATATTCAGGCCTTCCCCTCCCCCCTCCCCCCCACGCTCTCATCCTCTTTGCTGTCGTCACGTGACACAAAAAAATATGAGCACATGTCAGAGATGGTGCAGCACGATGAACCACAACCAAGAACAGTTGCTGTCTGACGCAGTGAGTGAGAAATGTCGGTCTAGACAATCTCTCATGGGGTTCCATACTCCACCGCTGCTAGAAGAGTACTTACGTCAGAGTGCAGTGGCACTCAGTCCAATCTCTAATCATCGCCTAAGATACGAGCATCGTCTTACTTCAGATCCGGTAGATCATTTGTTCATTGAGATATAACGTTCATTCTGTATTGTATCAAGTGATAGCTATAACGTTCAATGATAGTAACAAATACATCAGTGACATTCCTGTGCACATGGATTTTTTCCAAGTGTTGAAGTTTTAATAAAGCGATCTAATATTTCGTGTGTATTGTAGTATCTGCTCGACCTCCTCAAGAAGTAAATCTAGGCTTGTTGGAATCACTACAGTGCAGATGAGAATGACTCAGATGTTTTCCCGTCTGGTACTACAGGAAATATACTACTAACTGGATTTTGTAAATAATAATGTGGACCTGTTCAAAAAGAACTACATAGTAAACACTCAACGAAACCGATTTCACTACTTTCTGTTATTTATTTGCATATTTTATTCGAAATCAGTTGCTTTCGCTTTTTTACTTATTAATGTTTTTGTATTCTAATCTTTTATCATCATTCCCTGCCTTTTGTAGTGATTCACTCTAGGATCGAGTAGCTTTGTTCACATGGTGGACGATATCTGAGAAACACAACTAAATAATCATTCACGAAAACGGGGTTCGGAAACTGCTTAAAAGTCACTCGCAGAGTGGCGTGTGTGTGAAACCAACGACCATTAATCCGATGATCAGATTCTATGTGGATCTACACCTTATCGTCTTTCTGGTTCGTGTGCCAGACCCCTAATCGCACATATTCGAATACGATCAGCAGATATGTAGCTAAGTGCTGTTGAAGCTAATGAGTCACTTCTTGCTGAGAGTTCGTTTATTGGGAATTCTTCACTCAAGTTGCATTCATTTGTAGTTATTTCGTTCGAATAGGGGAATTCTGTAGTAGGAGGTCCTTTTTACCTATGCATTTCTATCTCGGTGAAATTGTACCGTTACTGTCAAACCTGGTTTTCAAGTGTGGTCATGTGATTCTTATTTTCAGCATGCAGATGTGTTCATTTCGTTTTTATATTTTTCACGACACCGTCACATGAGCATTTCACAATGCCTGTCTTTCGACTGTCAGCGTATATAAACACGAAACAAAGAATCATTATATCTATAAAATCTGCGAAGCAACTATCTATGCAACCAAAAAAATCGTATTTGAACGCACAGACTGCAAGCGGTTTCCTTTGCTTTGTCAGCAATACTGAAGATAATAGTAGGTACAGATCGACGTATTGTAGACAGATTGATGACAACGAAACGGAAACCGTTCACAATGTGTGCCTTTATTTATGAATTTATTCTTTTCTTCATCATCAAGCAGGCAGTTACGTGGCAGTTACATAGATATCATCCTTCGTTTCTTCTTCTTGCCTACAAGATGTACCAAAGGTAACAATTGTGATGAAAACATTAATGTAATCGAATCTTCTTTCATGGGTCTTTGAGAGGCTCTATGTAGAACGAATGAAACGTGTGCTAAAACATTTGATGAGGTGCCTGAGTTGTACTATCTAAAGTACTGAAAACAGCCACTAAGCTTCAGTCCGGAGCACGGAAGAGAGCCCACGCGCTTCCATTCGCTGGCTGTTCATTTTTGGAACACAACCTACGACCAGCTTACAGACAGAAGTGATGACACTTTCTGCAGGACCTGATCATCATTTTGCTGGACAATGCTCTAGCACGTAAAGCGCAAACTGTTACTGATTTGTTTGACTGATGGGGGTGTTATGTGCTATACCACCTACTGCACTCCCCTGACTTAAACCCTCGTAAGTTCAACTCGATTTCTAAACTGAAGGAAACCTTTCTCGGCATTCGCTTCAGAACTGCTACAAATTCGACGGGCAATAGACCGCGCCGCTCAAACTGTCAACACAACTGGCACTGCTAAGACTATCTTACGACTTCGACACCGCTGGCAACGGGTTATACTGGTGACTACTTTGAAGGTCAATAAAACTTTGAAACACGTATCTATTTTGTACGAGCTGTAAATAAAGAGTTGCCGCTATTAAAGTTCCAACCGTCGTAGATAAATGTTTTTTGCATTAAACATCTGTTTCATGGAAATTAATCGCTACTTTTGGGACACCCTGTACTGACAGTCTTAGATGACCACTGGCTGGTCCAAACCGGTTACGTATTCTGAAATGCTCATGTGGTTGTGCTGTGAAAATTGAAATTAAAAGAACATAATTAGTCAGTCACTTAATCTCCAAGACAAAACGTAATTTTTTTCTGGAGCTGTTTAACTTCACTGTGTTGACTTACAATATCCGTTTCAGCACGCTTCTTGTAACGAAGGGCAAGGTGAAGGTGACCTCGCAAGGGCATGCATAGCCTTCGTCCAAATTTATTTAGGCAGCGTGTGCATCTTTAGAAATGTGGTGTGTCGGAAAGCCATTCCAGAAGGCTGCCCCGCTCGAGGGCTAATACCAGAGCCTAGGGAAGGCAAGGAGAATGCACGCCAGAAATGCTGGTGCGCGGGGGCGGGATATCCGGAGGCATGAATCTCTCCCGCGGAAGCGCCGTAGCCGGAACCCATCAGTAAGCAGCGGCCAGCGGTGCAGATATGGCGCCGCGATGCGATGGGCGCGAGCGATAAGACGGCGCAATTAGCAGGGGGCGCGAGGGCTGAGGCGCTACTGGCCGTAGCGTGCGACTCCCTGCCGCCCGCTACCACTACTGCCCCTGGCAGATACTTCTGCACTGTCAACGGCGTTGAGCGAACCTGGCGTCGTCTAACAGACGGGGTCAAGGGAAAAGTTTCTCAACATGGAAATGAAAGGCTGTGGTTTTTAGGTTAAATATTCTGTTTGTTTTCGGGTAGTCTCCTTTGAGGTCGACGCATTGTGTCCAACACCATTACAATGAATTAATTTGCTGCCCAGATTCGAGAGCGTACAGTGGATATAAGCCGAGCGGTCGGTGAAAGAAGTCGTTGACAGCTGGCAAGGCTCCAGCGTCTTTCAACTGCGAAGCGCAAAAGGCTGGCTGCGGGCGGAAACGGTAGTCGTCTGTAGAGCTGCGACAACCCTGAATCGTTGGCATACAGTCTTACACAAAATCGCGTTACATGATTAGTAGAGGTAGATACACGAACCAGCAATGCCAAGCTGACTGCTACTGTTAGACATTAAGTGTGGTTTTAGACCACCTGCAAAACTGAGGAACCTGTTGGATTCGGTTAAGGATGATATTGGCCTGAGGAAACGCGGTGTGTGCAAGATTTCTTGTCAGGAAAAGTCGGAAATTGCAGAACGGTGTCTGAGTACAGGACACAGCACGATTTATGAAAAGACGGAATCATCTTTCTTTGATTGCGTCATTAAGGAAGCAATATGTATTCGTACAACTGATAGTGTCATCAACAGGGATGCGGAATTCCAACTGAACACAGCACTGGCTGCTATTAAATAATGACGAGAAAATCAAGATTTTTTTCGATAACAGTCCCGTCATAACACTGGTGTAGTATAGTGTTTTAGTCAGTGGCGTCTGGCCGTGCTGTTAGTGGACACAGCGTACAGCGTACGAGCTGGAGGGCCGCTCTGCGATTTTAGGCAGAGGGCGTTTAGAGTATGACATGCGCATGGGACGGTAACTTCCTAATCCAGCTGTTGCTGGTAATCAAACAATGTTGTGGAATGAAACAGACTGCTGTTATCGGATGACAGGCGCACATGTGTAGCAGTCACGATTTGCTTGGTGCACAAATGCAGCGACCTTCCCTGTAGTGATCAGATGTGATCGACTGGAACCTTGAAGATGAGTATGACTACCCTCACATTCTCATGCAGTCCAACAATTGGCCACTGTCACATCCGAATGCTCCACAAATCTAGACTGCAGATTCGGCCAACTGGAGACCCACAATGCGGCCTCTTTCACTGTCAAGTGTTGATAACAGTCTCATGAGAGTGCGGAGCATCTCCCTAGCCTTTGCAGTAATCACTGGAGCTGAAGCTGTTCACGCGCCTTATGCATCCTGTCAGGCTTGATAAGAACACGAAATATAAATAACACTAACGCACTCTGGTGGCCTTTCTGCCTGTCAGAGAGAATTCCAGCTCTGACCATTTACACACCCACCGATGGTATACGAAGCTGCGTCGACATCCGACCATGTATTCTGGGTGTGTCACGTCTTTTGCCCATCAGCGTATATAAAATTAATAGTCACGGTTCTAAAAAACTTCTTTGGTGTTTGTATGGTTATTTTCACATTTGATGTCTTCACTTTAAGAAGGAGCAGCTAAGTTACGTTGCTAGTAAGTATTCAGTTCATTTGTGTACCTGTTTCTACGTATATTCCATAAGCACGTATGTTAACGGTGCGAAACTGTTTGGAATGTCTCCTCGGGAGTCAAGAGAATAGAACTAAGCTCCCATTGGCTTCTAGGCAGTCATTAAGTTATGTACACTAATGCGAATGTACAATTTCGATTCGATTAACTGCTGGTAGGAAGGAATAATGTCGTGTAAGGTCTCCTCAGTGCTGAGATCAATGTAGATGGACACCAGCTCGGTTTGGTGATGGAAAGCAGTCGTGCCATTATTTGGTCAAATGTTGCAGAGCGAAAAGAAGATTCCCTAGTAACAGTGCACTTTTGTCCGAATTTTCATAGCTGAATGAATACTGGGAAACAGACAAAGTGGATATCAAATTTAGTGAAGTAATACCCAGTATTTTAATATAAGATTCAATTGCTCGAGATGTGGTCTACTTAGGCAGACTAATTCTTTCTCTCTCTGAAAAATAAAATAAATATCAAATTGCAGAATATACTGAAACTTCTTTCTTTTCTTCTGATCACTGTCAATAGAAATGGAATACTGATCAGTATTTAAACATATTTTATTTCATGCCTTTTGAACAATGTTTGAAAATAAAGAATATTTTGGTAAAAGATCGGATATTTTGTGAAATGATTTGTGTAAAATTAAGAATTACAAGAGTGAGACAAAACTGTGTAAACCCCTCGTGAAATAAGTGATTTGGTGGTGAAGCCTGCTAGTTCCGCTGTTGTATGTAACCACGAACTGCACCTGAGCAATGGTTTCAATACGTTGTAAGTGTCAGTCGTGATCGGAACAGTGTTCTGTGTAGCTGTGAGTGTATTAAGTCGCAACTAAGTAAATTCGAATGTGGGAAAATTATTGGTGCATGTATGGTGTGTACTTCTGTAACCACGGGAGTCAATAAGTTTCGTGTTCCAAGAGATGATTTGTTGAAGGTACAAGGAGAGCGGCGAAACATCATCCGTTAAGTGACGACGTGGACGGAAGTGAGCGTTGAATGATCGTGATGGATCGCCATTGAAAATATTGTGACGAAAAATAAATTGGCGTCAACTTCAAACGTCACTTTGGAACTGAATGTCGCATTCGCCAACCCTTTCACCACCAGACCAACACGGAGGAAACTTCAGAAACAGGGCATTGCAGACCGAGCTGCAACTCCAAAATCACTCATCAGTCACGCAAAAGACGTGGCTCCGAAGCCATAAAACATGGACGAAGCAAAGGAAGAAACTCATTTGGTCGGAAGAGTCTTGTTTCACATTGTTTCCAACTTATGGCGGAGTTTTTATGTCCCTAGACAGAAATATGGTGATGGTTCAGTGATTATTTGAGCAACCATGTTGTGGTATTCCATGGCCCCCATGGTTGCTCTGCAAGAACGCATTACTGCCAGAAACTACGTGATCGTTTTGACTGATTAAATCCATCTCATAGTACAATGGTGTTGGTGTATTCCAAGGCGACGAGGCTCCTGTCACACAGCTCGCGCCGTCCAGGATTTTGTGAGCACGAGGAAGAATTTTCGCGTCTCGCCTGGCCACAACAGTCACCAGATTGCAATATTACCGATTGACCTGTGGCGACGTTGCTGGCATCGTCTTTCGAATTTCTGGCGCCATTAGCTCGATCTGCCGTGTGATGTTCCTCTGGTTTGAGGCCACTAAGCTGTTTGCTCGAGGTTGTTGATGGGAACGGGGAGTTGTGGCGCGGCGAGCTGGCCAGTGGTAACGGGGCGAGGAGGACGTTGTGATAGGTTCGCTCGGAGAGCACTTCACCAAGCGCCCGGGGTACGGAGTGGTCGATGGGCATATTTGTGGGCCGATTTCAATCCGTGGTTTACTTCTAGTACCGTCTTCTGGCGCAGCCTGGCCAGACAGCTCTGGGAGGTGACACACCGGTGAGTGAGGCGAAGCCTGTTTCGCAGTGCTCAATACTGGGCTCCCTTTGGAACTGGCAAGCTTCAATTTCGATTGGTGAACTCCACTTAAGTTTTGGACTTTGATGTATTAACTGTTATTATTGAAAGCCTGCTGTTATCTATTTGGTTTTTACGTAACTGAAGCTGGTATTAAAGAAGGCCTGCCTGTTTGGTTTTGGTAATTTTGCTTAATTGAAGCTCTTATCATCGAAGGCCTACCTGTTTTGCATTTGGTAAATTTTACTTAACTGAAGCTGTAATGAAGAAGGTGTGCCTGTTTTTGTTCAGTAATTTTACTTAATTCAAGCTGTTATTACTGAAGACCCTCATTTGGTAATTTTGATTAACTAAAGCTCTTATCAATGGAGGCTTGCCTGTTTTCTTTTGGTAATTTTGCTTAACTGGAGTCTTTATCATTGAAGGCCTGCCTGTTTTGTATTTGGTGATATTATTTAATTGAAGCTATTATTAAAGAAGGCCTGTCTGTTTTCTACTTGGTAATTTTACTTAACTGAATCAGTTATTATTGAAGGCCTGCCTTTTCCCTTTTAATTAAATTAAGAGCTATTTCATAACGTGGGTTAGCTAAGAGCTCTTATTAATCAAGGCCTTCCTGTTTCTATTGCTCTATTATTGAGATTTGATATCTTGCTCAGTCTGTATTGTAGTTAACTGAAATTGTGATCGCCAAAGACCTACCTGTTTCAAAGGTTTTTGTCAATAAGATAGTAACAGGATATGACGCATGATGGTACATGGTCCCTAACCTCTCGCCTTACATCACTTTATCTATAATTGTATGTTTCATTGACACTTTGCCGTCGTCTTGGTTGGAGAAGGGTGCGCGATCGCTATCCATCTTGTCATGGTTACCTGAACTTAGCACTATATTGGAGGAAATATGGTATAAGATTACACTGAATACCATACGGTACCTGTATTTATCCAAATCCGAACAGCTGGAAGCTGTTTCGGTCGTCACCGGTTTTCCTATACCGCATTAGGAACTACACCGTATTAGGCGTGGTAACTTGTATTTCTTGTGTTTCCATACTTCTCTCTGCCCACGTAAAAAAAGATTAGAGAAACTTTTGAGGCTCCTTGACATTGCATAACGATAGCATGTCAATATCACAGACTGCAGACTGCACGGTGTGAATAATCCACCAAAAGATATCCTCTAGTACTGAGTAAAGATGCAAGTTAAACATGAGATCTTCATTCTCAATCGGCACCTCATTTCCGATATGTGATTTCGGCCATCATTCAAAGGTGCGTCAAGTGTTTCTCTATTTATTGTCTTTCTTACCTTTAGAGAAATCATTTCACAAAATATTTGCCTAGTTATCTTTCAAACCTTCATTTTTTAATTTTTCCATTGAATTATCCCAGTATTTGCTCAAGTGATTCAGAAACCACGGAACACATAAATCTAAAAGTTCCTGTGTACTACTTCGGCACTTTTACCGTCAGGAAATGAGATTAATTCTGCGACCGTAGATAGACACTTCTAGAGCTAACTAGTACCGTATTGACAATATGCTCTTCGTCTGTTCCTCATTCTCAGCACAACACACTGTTAATCATTGGCTTTTTTGTGGGGGTGGGGGGTTATATATAAGCCTTTACAGATGGCACAGCGATCGATTCACGTGCTCAGCCGCACAAGCACTGCCTCTACGTGAGAATAACGCAGTAGGGATCAGTGAGACGTTCGTGTTTTAAGCGGACATTACTCATAAACATGAGTAAAGGTAAATACGTGACAGAGCGGCAAAAAGGGGCAAACGTGTTCGGCCGTGCCCATGGCCATAGAGCGTCCGAAGTTGCTGTTATGTTGGTGTTCCCCAGCGGACTCGTGTGTCTAGAAGCAACGGTGTAATACAAATGACCATGAAACGCGACGTCACAATTGTAGTCAGGAAAAGATCCTGACTGAGAGGGGCCAGAGATGAATTTCACGGCTTGTGTATCAAAATCCTTTCCACATCAGACAGATATTTCTAGAGCCAGTGAGTGGAGGTCAATCCCAACCTGTTTGTGACAGATCATTGAGAAGGGAACTGCATGTAATGAACGTTTGGAGTCGGTCACCTAGCAAGAAGCCAGTGCTCACATAAGCACAAAAAGAGTACAACAGCGAAGTTCATGTCGCTGGAAGAATATGACTGGTTTTCTGAACACTCCTCGCCATATTACATCTCTTTTGTACTGCAAAATCACCTGACATGAACCCCCATAGAAAAATCTACGGGATATATTGGCACATCAGGTGCGACGCCGACATCAGCGTCTCCGCAATTTGATACATTTGCGCGATCAAATCCTCGGCGAGGTGTGACGTACCTGCACAGCCTTGCGGAATCACTTCATAACCAGTTACAGTCGGTTATCAAGTCCAGAGGCGGAATTACATTGTATTAAATGATGCTTGTAATGATTTATCTAGGGATGAATAATTTTTTGTCCGGTGAACTTACGCGATACACTACGTGATCAAAAGTATCCAGACATCTCCAAAAACGTACGTTTTTTATATTAGGTGCATTGTGCTGCCGCCTACTGCTAGGTACTCCATATCAGCGACCTCAGCAGTCATTAGATACCGTGAGAGAGCAGAATGGGGCGCTCTGCGGAACTAACGGACTTCGAACGTGGTCAGGTGATTGGGTGTTACTTGGGTCATACGTCTGTAAGCGAGATTTCCATACTCCTAAACATCCATAGGCGCACAGTTTCCCATGTGATAGTGAAGTGGAAACGTGACGGGACACGAGCAGCACATAAACGTACAGGCCGACCTCGTCTGTTGACTGACAGAGACCGCCGATAGTTGAAGAGGGTTGTAATGTGTAATAGGCAGATATCTATACAGACCATCACACAGGAATTCCAAACTCCATCAGAATCCACTGCAAGTACTATGCCAGTTAGGCGGGAGGTGAGAAAACTTGGATTTCATGGTCTACCGGCTGCTCAGAAGCCACACATCACGCCGGTAAATGTCAAACAACGCCTAGCTTGGTGTGAAGAGCGTAAACATTGGACGATTGAACAGTGGAAAAACGTTGTGTGGAGTGACGAATCACGGTACACAATGTGGCGATTCGATGGCGGGGTGAGGGTATGGCGAATGCGCGGTGAACGTCATCTGCCACCGTGTGTAGTGCCAACAGTAAAATTCAGAGGCAGTGGTGTTATGTTGTGGTCGTGTTTTTCATAGAGGGAGCTTACACCCATTATTGTTTTGCGTGGCACTAACACAGCGCAGGCCTACACTGATGTTTTAAGCACTTTCTTGCTTCCCACTGTTGAAGCGCAATTCGGGGATGGTGACTGCAGCTTTCAACACGATCGAGCACCTGTTCGTAATGCACGGCCTGTTACACGACAATAACATCCCTGTCATGGAATGGCCTGCGCAGAGTCCTGGCCTGGATCCTATAGATCACCTTTGTGATGTTGTGGAACGCCGATATAGTGCCAGGCCTCACCGACCAACATTGATACCTGTCCTCAATGCAGGATTCTGTGAAGAATGGGCTGCCATTCCCCAAGAAACCTTCCAGCACCGGATTGAAATATGCTCGCGAGAGTGGAAGCTGTCATCAAGGCTAAGTGTGGGCCAACATCATATTGAATTACAGCATTACCGACGGAGGTTACCACGAACTTGTAAGTCATTTTCAGCCAGGTGTCCGCATACTTTTGATCACATAGTATATACACACGGTGGTCAGGAACAGCTTGCAAGAGTGTTGCAGGGTGGGTTGTACTGATAAATAACAGGTCAGAAAGGAATTCCATACGTTGCGCCGCTTCCGAGTTAATTAGCATTGAACTTAGCCTATTGGGCCGTTGAGCGAGCAAATTCAAGCAGCTAGCAACGTACAGCAAGTGTCAGCTCATATCGTAGATGACAGCGCTTGGGTTCGTTCCTTATTACCGCCCGTGTCGAATTTTTGAATGGCAGTCTTGTTCGGTTTTAAGAAACCTAATGAAGAACATGTCTGGCGCTTGAATTTGTCCGCGCAACGATCTGAGGTGCTAGGTTCGATGCTAATTAACTTGCAAACGGAGCAACGTATCGAATTTTTTTCTGAATTATTTTTCAGGACAACCTAGCCAGAAATCCCCTTACAAGATTTTCAGACTAACCATACACACACACACACACACACACACACACACACACACACACACACACACATATATATATATATATATATATATATATATATATATATATATATATCACGAAATATGCGCCATCTATCACAAAGCGAAAAATATGGTCCAACTAAAACATTCATATTACTTTACGTACTACACGAATATCTAATAAAAAATGGGGGTTCCTGTTTAAAAAAACGCAGTTGACCTATGGCAGCGCCATCTAGCGGGACAACCATAGCGCCATCTAGTTTCCCCCTTCAAGCTAGACGAGTTTCGTCCTTTGTATTTTTTTCATTTGACGCTTATTGCTTGAGATATTTGGCCCGGTCACGATATATATATATTGTTTCACTAAACGTGGAACAACGGATTTCGGCCGGCCGCAGTGGCCGAACGGTTCTAGGCGCTACAGTTTGGAACCGCGCGACCGCCTCGGGCATTGATGTGTGTGATGTCCTTAGGTTAGTTAGGTTTAAGTAGTTCTAAGTTCTAGGGGACTGATGACCTGAGCAGTTAAGTCCCATAGTGCTCAGAGCCATTTGAACAACGTATTTCGAAAATTCGCTTGTAGTGTTTCTGTTTTATATTCTCAGATCTTCAGAACATTTGAAGAAAGCAACCTTTTTTCGAATGACGCTACAGAGCGAAGTGTCGCAGTGGTTGACACACTGGACCCGCATTCGGGAGGACGACTGTTCAAATCCTCGTTAGGCCATCCAGATATAGGTTTTCCGTGATTTCCCTAAATCGCTGGAGGCAAGTGCTGCTCGGTTCCTTTGAAAGGACACGTCCGATTTTCTTTCCAACCCTTCCCAGTTACGAGCTTGTGCTCCGTGTCTATTGACCTCGCTGCCGGCCGTACGTTAAAATCTACTCTTCTCTTCTACTATCGAGGGACGCGGGTATTTTGAAAATTATATTTTGGTGTCCCAGCGAACAGAGAGGTGATTCAGTTTTGAACTGCACTAACGGCATCTTAACAACGATTTGGCGAACGTGTGGGCCATCGAGCGAAAGAGCAAAAATCAATTACAACGTCTAGATTTCACCTGATATGTTTATTTATCTTCAGTGAATTATCTTGTCATTGGTGTTTGATGCCTGACACGTCGAGAGCGTTTACGTCCTTGCGCGCTCAATTGACTGGAAAAAGCACTTGCAGGTCAGAAATGTGTTCGAACTGTGTTTTCTGTTAGGACCTTAAGACAAGTGGTTTAAGGTTTGCAAATAAGCAGACTGAACAGCGCTAGAGTAAGCGCGGAAACAAACGACTGAGCACTGCGAAAATAAACGCACAGGAAACGTAATGCTTACAACGAATGTCAACACTGAATGCAGTGGAGTTGGCCGCCGAAATGGTAGCGAAGACGCAGTTTGGACATTTTCCAGTCACTCTGTGTCTCGTATCTGGTAAAATGTACGGAACAAATGTAGACTGGTGGGAAATGAATAAAGGCTCACTTTATCTATCTGTGAATCTTAATTTGCAGGGTGAGGCACCTTAGCAGTAACCTGCAATGTATATGGAACCGTTTAGGCTATTGAAATTTTGATTTCACCAGACTTAATTTGAAAGCAGTCCTCACGAAATGACGTATAGTCTTTGGTTACAGCATATTATTTGCGGGTGTACATGTGTCAGCCCTGTGAGAAGGAAGTATGTATGGAAGATCCCAATGGATAAAAGAAGATATCAGATTTACTGCCGGCCGCGGTGGCCATGCGGTTCTAGGCGCTCAGTCCGGAGCCGCGCGACTGCTACGGTCGCAGGTTCGAATCCTGCCTCGGGCATGGATGTGTGTGATGTCCTTAGGTTAGTTAGGTTTAGGTAGTTCTAAGTTCTAGGGGATTGATGACCACAGATGGTAAGTCCCATAGTGCTCAGAGCCATTTGAACCATTTATCAGATTTACTCTACTTTGTTTTTCGGAAGATACACGAGTTAAGAGCTATCCACTAGCTGATACTGATCGCGAGCGTTACCTAGTACAAATGACATTCCATAACATAAAGAGAAAGCAAATTCAATAACGTAGAGAGGGAACAGTAGAAATATTGGAACCTATACATGCAAAAGGAGCCGAAAACACAGACTGAATCAGAAGAATATGGTGTCGGACAGCAATTACATGGCCATAAGACAGTTGTAATAAATATAAGATCTAATAAATAGGACGCGTAGTAAATCTACATAAAAATTAATGTTTCTTTGTATGCCTGTCCTCTATGCTTTCCTAAACTGTTCATCTCATTGCGATAAAACTTCGGTCAGTTTTTCTTCGTACACCCGCGGAAGCTCCTACACCCGCTCCTGCTCAAAATAACTGGAACTAAAAATATCCAGCACGAGCTCATTGTAGAACGAAACGAAAATCATGCTTTCACCACTAGACATAAAATTGGGCTCGAGGGACCAAATTGTAAAAGCTTTACCAAAGGCTGGACCCTGCTTCAAGTATCTTTCCAAAGAAATTTCCCTTCATCACACAAGAGAAACTGAAACCAGGAAGTGTAGTTGGTCCTCAAACAAAGAAAGCGATTCAGGATTAAGACTTTCGTAATGCAATACGTCAGAGAATAAAGATAAGTTACTGACTTTATGGGGAATAACAAAGATTTTAATTACAAGGCCTCTGTTGAAAAAATATTGCAAAACTTCAAGGAGATGGGTTGTAACATGAGTGTGAAAGTCCAGTTTCTAGATTCACATATCGAATACTTTCCGGAAAATCTGGGATACCATAGTGAAGAGCAAGACGAACGTTTTCAGCAAGATTTTAAGGAGATGGAGAGGTGTGGTGCCAGGGAAACTGGAATGCAACTGCGATAGCCGACTGCTGTTGGATGTTGAAGAGGGACAGTCATCATACGCAAGGACCTACAAGGAACTCAGAGAAGTGAAAGTTTAAAAATTAATAGAACATTGTTGACTTCTTGTTTTTATACAAGATAGTCATGAAATAAAACAGCGGAGTTCGGTAAGGTATTTTCTAAATTTATTTTATTTTGTTAATGTGTTTTGATTAAAAACTCACACTGTGTGAAATGGCGTACCTGTGGCTCAATAGTTGAAATGTTCAAAATATTACTTCTTATTTTGTGTAAAAACGTGACGTGACATACAAAAACGGAAGCTGATCACTAGAATCAGAATAAAAAATTGATTCAAGAACACCTACTTTCAACAATTCATCTGACAAAAAGGTTTAAAACGCTGACTAGTGTTATTATTACATGTGACAACTGACTTGTAGCAAACGTATAAATGAGACACAGTACTTCTAGCAATCACAGTACTTCGTCAACAAAATCCCACTTGTTCTTTCTACACTTTCAGTTAAGAGTATAACAAATTTTTTATGTCGTAATTTTCGAAGTTGTGCGTGTTGCAAGACGGCACAGAAAGGCAAGAATGTCTGAACAAAGCTTGAGTAACAGTAACGGCTAAAGTAATCCATATATCGATTATAACGGTCAAGAAGTGCGTGCCACGCGCTCCGAGAAGTCACTGTCCTATATTATTGACCCATCTTCCAAAGACAGCATCGTTCGAAACGAATGAATTAATAAGGGCGCTATCGTATAACATGCCAACGCTCCAATCGTATAGTATTCCCAGAAATTCCTTAATTTCACAAATTCACCTTCTTAATATTAATCTGTGCTGTAATTAAACGCGCGAGGTCAATGCCTTTTGACCTACTGCTATTGTTCGTCGTAACGGCATTGAAACAGAAAGAAAAAGCTACGTGATTACAATAACTTACGCTTAGAGAGGCCCCTAAAAGTCTTTACATTTAATTTTTAGTAACCGACTGCTCTCTTTCACAACATAGTTAAAAGTTTCCGCACTGCAGTTGGATACAACTGCCGTATGGAGTTATTTTAATTTTAACAACCAATTAACCCTTTTGGAGGAGATTCAGCTTACTGGTGGATAAAGCAACTCGAGCTGCCGAGATACTACATACACATCCACATCTACATATATACCTCGCAAGTCACCGTACGGTGCAAGGCGGAGGGTACCCTGTACCATTACGATCTTTCCTTTCCTATTTCCCTGGCAAATAGTGAGGGAGAAACGATTGTGTACCTGTAAATGCGCGTGTACGAGCCCTAATTTGTATTGTCTTATCTAAGTGGTTCTTACTCGAAATATAGCACCAGAAAATTGTTCTGCAGTCAGTTTCAGATGCTGCTTCTCTAAATTTTCTCAAAAGTGTTCGTCGAAAATAGTGTTCGTCGCTGTTCCTCTGGGAATCCTATTTGGGTTCCCGAAGCATCTCCAATAATACTCGGGTGTTGACCGAACCCCCAGTAACAAATGTAGCAGCCCGCCTCTGAAGTGCTTCGATTTATTCCTTTAGTCCGACCTGGTATGAATCCCAAACGCTCGACCAGCACTCAAGAATGGGTCGCACTAGTGTACTATATGCGGTCTCCTTTACAGACGAACCACACTTTTGTAAAATTCTCCCAATAAACAGAAGTCGACCATTCGCCTTTTCTAGTACAAACCTTACATGCTAGTTCTATTTCATATCGCTTTTCAACGTTACGTCTGGATGCTTAATCTAAGTGACTGTGTCAAGCAGCACGCTACTATTGCTGTATTCGAACACAACGGCTTCGTTTTTCTTATTCATCCGTGTTAACGTACATTTTTTCTACGATTAGAGCTAGCTACCATTCATCACACCAAACAGAATTTTTGTCCGAGTTATCTTGTAACTTCCTACTGTCACTCAATGACGACACCTTTCTATGCACCACAGCATCAGATTGCTGATCACACTGCCCGCCAGATCATTTACGTATATAGAAAACAACTGCGGTCCTACCACACTTCCCTGGGGCGTTCCTGACGATACCCTTGTCTCTGATAAACACTCGCCGTTAAGGACAACGTACTGGGTTCTGCTACTAAAGAACTCTTCGAGACAGTCACATACCTGAGAACCAATACCGTATGCCGGACCCTAATTAACAGTTTTTGGTGGGCCACCGGGTCAAATGCTTTTCGGAACCCAAGGAAAATGGGAGCCGCGTGTTACCCTTCATCCCTAGTTTGCAGGATATCATGTGAGAAAAGAGCAAGCTAAGTCTCGCACGAGCGATGATTCGCGCACAGAAGCTTTCGTCAAGGAAATTTGTTATATTCGCACAGAATACAATCAAGTATTCTGCAGCTAACGAATGCTAAGGATATCGGTCTCTAGTTCTTCGTTCCTTTCTTTTACCATTCTTATACAAACATCAAAAGAAGTTTTACATCCCTCCGTTTGCCAGACCTCCTGAAGATAGACGTTGACTGTGGATATTGTATCACAGACACAGTCTCTTTGACTGTTCAGAGATGTCACTAAAATCCGTCCAAAAATGTTAACAACCATGCATGAGCAGCGCCTATTAGACGGAGGGGGTCCGACAGCCGATCAGTTCCAGTCATTACATCATGACGGAGGTACACGGCTTGTGTTGTCTGTACTTCAACCATGCGTAGACGGTCAATACCGCGGTTCGATCGCGTCCGCATTGTTACTTTGTGCAAGGAAGGGCTCTCAACGAGGGAAGTGTCCAGGCTTCTTGGAGTGAACCAAAGCGATGTTGTTCGGACATGGAGGAGATACAGAGGAACAGTAACTGTTGTTGACATGCCTCGTTCAGGCCGCCCAAGGACTACTACTGCAGTGGATGACCGCTACCTACGAATTATGGTTCGGAGGAACCCTCACAGCAACGCCACCATGTTGAATAATGCTTTTCGTGCAGCCACAGGACGTCGTGTTACGACTCAAACTGTGGACAATAGACTGCATGATGGGCAACTTCACACCCGACGTCCATGGCGAGGTCCATCTTTGGAACCACCGCACTGTGCAGTGCGTTACAGAGGGGCCCAACAACATGCCAAATGGACCGCTCATGATTGGCATCACGCTCTCTTCACCGATGAGCGTCGCATATGCCTTCAATCAGAGAATCGTCGGAGACCTGTTTGGAGACAACCCAGTCAGGCAGAACGCCTTAGACACACTGTGCAGCGGGTTCAGCAAGGTGGAGGTCCCCGGCTATTATGGGGTCACATTATGTGGGTCGACGTACGCAGCTGCTGGTCATGGAAGGTACCTTAACGGCTGTACGATACGTGAATGCCATCCTCCGATCGATAGTGCTACCATATCGGCAGCATACTGGCGAAGCATTCGTTTTCATGGACGACAATTCGTGCACGTCTTGTGAATGACTTCCTTCACGATAACGACAACGCTCGGCTAGAGTGGCCAGCATGTTCTCCAGACATGAACTTTTTCGGACATGCCTGGGATAGAGTGAAAAGGGCTGTTTATGGACGACGTGACCCACCAATCACTCTAAGGAATCTACGCCGAATCGCCGTTGAGGAGTGGGACAATCTGGACCAACAATGCATTGATGAAATTGAGGATAGTATTCCACGACGAATACAGGCATGCATCAATGCAAGAGAACGTGCTACTGGGTATTAGAGGTACCGGTGTGTACAGCAATGTGGACCACCACCTCTGAAGATCTCTTTGTATGGTGGTATAACATACAATGTGTGGTTTTCATGAGCAATAACAAGGGCGGAAATGACGTTTATGTTGATCTGTATTCCAATTTTCTGTACAGGTTCCGGAACTCTCCGAACCGAGGTGATGCAAAACTTTTTTTGATGTTTGTATATTACGCAAGTAATGTGAGCGATGTCTCACAAAAGCTGCTCCACGATAAAATCCCAAATAAGCCCAAATAAGTTCGTGGAAGACCTTAAGGTCTACAAATATGTCATAGGATTACACATTGTATGAAATCATTAAGTGGCTCTTGTTCTCACAACATTAGCCCTGTGGCTTGAAGTCCTGAACTGTAATCCATAACGTATTTCATCAGGCACAATGACATTTACTGTTTCACCAGGCCTACTAAAGTGAACAGAACATACAATCTCAGTGTTGATGTTCCAGTCACTTTTCTCTTCCCCGGAGGATGAATCATTTGTGGCATCCATTACGGTCTGCAATTGAACCCGATAAAACTACCCCACCAGACGAGAATTTTGTAGCAAACCAAAGGGAGAGTCATTTATAGGGCGTACGTTCCTTCAGTCACTCATGGTCCAGTCTCGATGTTGTTGGCTCCACCGTTGACGAGACCGACTCTGTGCTGCTGTGAGAGACACTTACACAGCCGCCCATCTTGCATACAGACTAACTGCTCTGTACTTTCAGAGAGTTTGTGAGGAAACTGCAGCTTCTAAGGCAGTTATGTGCTCTGCAAGGAATCGTCTGGGAGACATCGTTGAATCTCGTCGTGCCGTAAAGGCAAGAGCGGTCCTGTCGTGCAGTGATTGATCTGTGTCGACTTTCTACTGATTTACGACGAGTATTTCCAATTCTCGAAAACATTTGCCGAAGTACAGTCAACCCTTTTGGATATATTGTCTGTGCCTGAGTTCCATGAACTCTCCTAAGAATTCTACCTAGTAAAACAGGATCCCATTTCCTGTTTGAGACATTTGTTGTAAATTTCACAGCTCGTAACAGAAGGTTTGAGAAATTGTCTGTATAATGACCTGGTATTTGTTATTCTTCACTGACTTCTCTATTAAGAGCTGGAATATCTTTTCCGATACACAATCCACAATTCTAGATTTTGAAGGAAACGGTGAAAGACATTTGCGATTGTCACAGACCATTCTTTCCCTTACGCGGCTGCGCTTTAAGTTTGGACACTAGCGTAGTATGTGATGCTGTTTCTCAAGATGAGATAACTGCAGAAATGGGAGGCTAAGCACAATGAGAAACTCAGACAGGAGAGTACTGCAAATGTTAGAATAAGGAAAGGTTCTCATAAAAGTATAATTAAAAATAATGTAAGTATATTTAATCAAAATATTGGGAGTTTAAAGAATAAAATAGATGAGCTTCTGTTTTGTTTAGAAGATTTAGAAGCTGAGGATGAAATAGATATACTATGCCTGTCTGAGCATCACATTGTTACTGATATGGATAAGGTAAATGTAAGTGGATATAAGCTCTCTGCACATGTAATGAGAGAAAATATGGAGAAAGGAGGAGTTGCCATATATGTCAAAAGTTATCATTGTGCAAAAAGTATAGAAACAAAAAAGTTTTGTGTAGAGAAACATATAGAAGCATGTGCCTGTGAGCTTAAATTAAATAAAGGCACATTTATAATTGTAACTGTATATAGGTCCCCATCAGGAAATTTTCATCTATTTATGAAAAATTTGGACTCCTTGTTGTGCTATCTGTCAGACAGGGGGAAGCAAATTATTATTTGTGAGGACTTCAATGTAGATTCTCTGAAAGAGGGTAATAGGAAAAATGACCTTGAAGTATTACTGGGTTCTTTCAATTTGACACCCGTTATTGATTTTCCTACTAGGGTGGTAAAGGATAGCAGCTCACTGATAGATAACTTCTTTATAGACCAAGATAAGTTTAACCAGATAAATGCTCAGCCTGTTGAGAATGGTCTTTCTGATCATGGTGCACAACTAGTTACAATATATGACATAGCTCCATTCAGCAATACTAAACAGTCCTCCAAAGTAGTACGTTCAGTCAACGATTTAACAATTGGACATTTCAGGGAAAGCCTACAGCAGTTAGACTGGAATGAGGTGTACCGTGAACCTGATGCCAATTTGGAATATAATTTATTTCATGACATTTTTGTAAATGCATTTGAAAACTGCTTCCCCAAGAAAATAGTTAAATATACTCGTAAGAAACCTTGTAACAAACCATGGCTTACTAAGGGTATAAAAATATCTTTTAACCGGAAAAGGGAAATGTATCTGACAGCAAGAAAGAGTAGTGACCCAGAAACTATCAAACATTATAAAAACTACTGTGTTATATTAAGAAAAGTTATTAAAAAATCCAGAAGTATGTGCATCATGTCTGAAATCAGCAACTCTGATAATAAATTTAAAACAATTTGGAATATTATTAAAAGAGAAACAGGTCAACCAAGAGCACAGGAAGACAGTATTACCATCAAATTGAATGAAAACTTTACGAACAAAAAGTCAGAAGTTGAAAATATTTTTAATAATCATTTTCTAAATGTTGTCGATATAGTAGGATCCAGGTGTTCATTAGAAGATGCTAGGCTGTTAATGGAAGAGACCATACCTATGCAATTTGATACAATTGAAATCTCACCCACTTATCCCTCTGAAATCAGGAATATAATAAACTTGCTTAAAAGCAAAAACTCACATGGAATTGATGGCATTTCCAGCAAAATACTAAAAGCTTGTTCTCAATAGATAAGTAAGATTCTCAACCACCTGTGTAATAGCTCTCTGGAACAGGGCATTTTCCCTCATAGACTGAAATATGCTATTGTTATACCTGTGCTTAAAAAGGGGGATAGATCTGATGTCAACAATTACCGTCCAATCTCCCTTTTAACACCTTTATCCAAAATTTTTGAGAAAGTAATGTATTCAGGAGTAGCTTCACATATCTGTAAAAATGAAATACTAACAAAATGTCAGTTTGGTTTCCAGAAAGGTTTTTCAACGGAAAATGCCATATATGCTTTCACCAATCAAATTTTGAATGATCTGAATAACCGAACACCACCCATTGGGATTTTTTGTGATCTCTCAAAGGCTTTTGATTGTGTAAATCATGAAATTCTGCTAGACAAGCTCAAATATTGTGGCATGAATGGGACAGTGCACAAATGGCTCAATTCGTACCTAACTGGACGAGTGCAGAAAGTTGAAATAAGCAGTTCTCATAATATGCAAAGATCAGCACATTCCTCAAACTGGGGAACTATCAAGAATGGGGTTCCACAAGGGTCAGTCTTGGGTCCTTTGTTGTTCTTAATATATATTAATGACTTGCCATTCTGTATTCATGAAGAGGCAAAGTTAGTTCTCTTTACTGATGATACAAGTATAGTAATCACACCTGACAAACAAGAATTAACTGATGATATTGTCAATACTGTCTTTCTGAAAATTACTAAGTGGTTCCTTGTAAATGGACTCTCACTGAATTTTGATAAGACACAGTACATACAGTTCCGTACAGAGAATGGTATGACGCCATTAATAAATATAGACCTTAATCAGAAGCATATAGCTAAGGTAGAACATTCCAAATTTTTAGGTGTGTCCATTGATGAGAGATTAAATTGGAAGAAACAGACTGATGATCTGCTGAAACGTTTGAGTTCAGCTACTTATGCAATAAAGATCATTGCAAATTTTGGTGATAAACATCTTAGTAAATTAGCTTACTACGCCTATTTTCACTCATTGCTTTCATATGACATCATATTTTGGGGTAATTCATCACTGAGGAGTAAAGTATTTATTGCACAAAAGCGTGTAATCAGAATATTATCTGGAGTCCACACAAGATCATCCTGCAGACATTTATTTAAGGATCTAGGGATATTCACAGTAGCTTCTCAGTATATATACTCTCTTATGAAATTTGTTATTAACAACCAAACCCAATTCAAAAGTAATAGCAGTGTGCATAACTACAATACTAGGAGAAAGGATGATCTTCACTATTCACAGATTAAATCTAACTTTGTCACAGAAAGGAGTGAATTATACTGCCACTAAAGTCTTTGGTCACTTACCAAATAGTATCAAAAGTATGGCAGATAACCAACAAGTATTTAAGAAGAAATTAAAAGAATTTGTGAATGACAACTCCTTCTACTCCATAGAGGAATTTTTAGATATAAATTAAAAAAAATTAAAAAATCACAAAAAAATAAAAAAAAGTTGTTATATTAATTTAAGTATGTTGTTAAATTAACTTAATTATGTCATGTATTGGAAAATTTGAGTCGTTCCACTCATTACGAAATATCGTATTCATGATCCATGGAACTAGTATTAATCTAATCTAATCTAATCTAATCTAATCTACTGTAGCGATAGAAGGCTATACAAAACTCATTAATAGTAATCCGATGATGATGATGATGAAGTCCCATACTCCGAGGAGCATAGGGGACAATACTTACAATGCCTGAATAAAAGCTCACTCGTGGGGTACTACTGCTTGACGGTATTCATCCTCCATTTTGCACTAATGTACTTGGAGTGAGGTTGGCTGCTTGTCAGCGAGATATTAATGAACTTATTACCCTAAAAGCGAACTGAATACCTGGTCAGGCTGACAGCACCGTGGCGTTTACTCCCGAGAAAGAGGGAGGGGCGGTGGAGGGGGTGGGGACATAATAGCGTACACTCCAGTTTATTGAAGTGTCCCATGCTACACGCCAATGCTGTCACAGCACAACAATTAAACAGTGAGCGTCACTAGTGTCCAGCTGTACTCCCTGCACACTATGGCTGTGACTACATGTTTTCACAGTGTAAGCAGTGGCAGCTACAATTCTGAAGCTTAAGGAGTGAATATTGTTGATTAAAACAGTTATTTATATTATTTGGTTTAAAATATAAATTTTTAAGGTGAAATGTTAAAATTTATTTATAACTCTTTTTATGAATCTGTGAAATTTACATATTTTACTAACAAGTTTAATGTAGTTTAAAATGGCCACTTCAGCGCACATGACGACTCTCGTATTATAGGATCTTTTAAAATGAGAGTTACTAGTTTCCTTGCTGACAACGAACACCAGTTCAGTGCGAGAAAAACTGTGACGTTTTAGCGAAGTTAGTATGCCTTTGAACTGTTCATAACATTGCAGAAAATGCTTCCTAATGCCAAATTTATTCACTTTTGATAACTTTTCTGATGTGTTGACCACAATTTTATTTTTCAACAACCTTACGCGTCTCGACTTTGCAGTTTGCACACGTCTAGTGTTCGAAAATGTTGACATGATACAATGTATCTAATGAAGAATTATATATGACTGAAATAACACTGCCTTTGAAAATCACGCAAAGCCGAAACTCGTAAAGTTCTTGAAAAATAAGTGTGGTCAGCACATCAGAAAAGTTATCAAAAGTGCATCCAAATGGCCGCATCGTCTCACAGCGTGATCATGAAAATTGTAACAAATTTATTTGTATCGTCAGTGGGATATTTACTACGTCGACTTTTCTTCTTTTACGGTTCATGCGAACATACGTGAACACCGAAACGCGATGCGGAGTGCACTCCGCACAGTCGACCACATATTTCGGACGTGTTGCCATGGAGACAGGCGGAGCGCTCCACTAGTTAAGACTCTGTGAGAAAAAACTCGAAGCTGAAGATGCCAGCAGTACAGGGCAAGTTAGAGGGCAAAGCTCTTCATAGTAAAACACGCTAAGTGGTTGTGGACATCTACCAGTTTATGAAGAAAGAAGCTGTGCTAGGTGCTCCATTTACACTGAAATCTACACTGAAAATCGTGCCGAAGCAAATAGTGAACTGCTTTCTTTCGTTCGGTGAATCAACAGAGAACTGGAAAGAGCACAGACACGTGAATAGTCGAAAATTTCAACACCTAATGAGGAAAAACCCAGAAAATCTTTGAAGGCCTGTTTAGACAATTTTAATAAACAAGTCTTCTCTGCGTGGTGAATAATTTCTGCATTACAGATAATAGTAGACACATTTAGAAGGAATTCGTAAAAAGTGAGAGAGTTCAACAGATTTTGAAAGAAGTATATACATACTTCTCAAAATTCTTCGCCCTCTATGATTTATGTGGAAGAAGACGACGAATAACAGAAAAGTTCTGCAGGAACAAAGTAGTATCGGGGCAAAATGAAATGTTTACGTAAGAAGCATCCGAGATACAGACGAGATTGTCATTTAGTTGCGTATGTAGACGTGAGGTATATTCACACTTATCACGCATCGTTCTACAAACGGATGTGAGGATGTAAGGTTCAAAATGGTTCAAATGGTTCTGGGCACTATGGGACTTAACATCTGAGGTCATCAGTCCCCTAGAACTTAGAACTACTGAAACCTAACTAACCTAAGGACATCACACACATCCATGCCCGAGGCAGGATTCGAACCTGCGACCGTAGCGGTCACGCGGTTCCAGATTGAAGCGCCTAGAACCGCTCGGCCACACTGGCCAGCAAGGATGTTAAAGTGTGTGTCACTTCCTAAGGGACCAAACTGCTGAAGTCATCGGTCCCTAGACTTACGCACTACTTTAACTTATGATAAGACCAACACACACGCCCATGTCCGAGGAAGGACTCGAACCTCCGGGGAGAGGAAAATTGTAGAGCAGTGCATTTCAAGTGAAGGTTTACTGGACCAAGCGCTGGAAATGGTCATAAGTGTGGGAAGTGATTCAGACTGGAATAGTAATAGTCATACTGATTCTGCAAGCGATGATGACACTGAATGAACTGACATTGCCAGTAGAAATGAAACACACGTCTACTGTAAACGAAGAAACATAAGGTGGAACATTTTCTATGTGTTTTGTGTGTGGAAACACAGGCAGTGTCTTACATCAAACAGTGGACTGCTTGCTTTTTAAAGTGTAACTGGGAACAACCAAAGTGTACGTTTCACATGGCTATGCTTGTAAAATAAACCCATTTATGTTTTGTTGCACGTGCTCGTGCCGCCTGCAATCCTTCTGCTCGTCCGCTGCACTTATATATCTCTTTCCCTCTCTTGCACTTTCCCTCCTGCGCCTGGGAGTGTCCTCCTTTCTTTGTGTGAAGTGTACTCTGCGATTATTGTTGTTGTCTTCAGTCCGAAGTCTCCACGCTAGTCTACCCTTCTTCATCGTCAATAAATTTACTGTGGCTAACAACAAACAGTTTGTGGCTGCCAACCAATTAATTTTCCGCGATCACTTTCCGTGCTTGCACTGCGAGGTATCACAGGGCTGTCGTTTAAACTGGAACGTGGCTGTATCTTTGTAGGTCTAGTAACCAATTCAGTTCCCAGTACCGCCCGGACTACAGTTCACTTTGTCACAGCGGGCTTGTAACGGGCACACAGTGACCAGTCACTTTTAGCTGTCGCCTGTTTCGGATTTCCAAAAGTTCATAATATGCCTCTTAAAAGCTTTCATGCGATCATACATGAGAAGTGGATCAATGGGCATATGGGTGCCAGACTCAAGGTCACAGTGCAACTTTCTATCCTGCACGCAACTCTTGGATAATTACGTGAGGTATATTCAAGATCAGGATGTAATCTCACACTTGTCACATGTGATATGCTCTCCCTTCCCCCCTCCATTTCTCCAAGGACACCCATCCACTATCATAGTTTTGGTTTGTAATTCTAGGTCATCCATGCACTGTTTGATAATGAGTCCCCAAATCAAGGTGACACTCAGACACCAGTCCCCCCTACCCCAGTGATCCAGGCCAATAGGACGACCTAAAATGGGGAAAAATAGCTCCCCCCCCCCATCCACCCACATTGATTCATTACATCGTACTTCATTTTTTAAGTACGTGAACTCTGCTGCTTATGATACTTTAACTATGGCATATATATTATATTAAACACACCATAATTTATGAGGTAAATTACTTCAGCATCACAGTGTGTGATTTGGGTACTGTTACATTACTATGATTTAATGAGGTGAAAGCCTTTTCTGCAAAGTGGCGGTCAATATTAACATAATATACAATGTATGGCATTTTGAGATTACAGTGCCTTACTGATGCGCTGCTGAATTACTATAAATTTATGATGCTTTGACATTTCGTGGAAGTGTTCCAACGTGTGACCGCATGCCACTGATATTCTCAGTTTTTGGGTATTTTTTGACTGATGATAGCTCTAGCGTATTTATTGTGCTTCGCTAACTTTTAGACACGGACTACTAGGAAGTCAGTGTATTTGTTAAAATAAATCTCAGTGCTAACTATTTAATGTGAATATAGGCGTAGATTGTTTAAATTTTGCTTATGGTAACTGTCCAGTTTCATATTTAGGGGTGTATCTTTGGAATAGTGAGAGAGAATTGTCAAAATTATAACGAACTGTAAACAATAATGCAGGGATGTGGTCGTGGTGAGGAGTGATTGTACAAGGTGTGTATTTTTTGTTAAGTAAGGCTTTGCAGAATTTGTTTATTGGGGATATTGGCAAAATTCATTTAAATATCACCATGTGGTAATTGTTAAGTATGGTATTTACGTGCATCTTTGGTCACCGATCTTGAAAAGTGGGAGAAAATTAGTCTAAAGGTATCCAAAACCGTAAATATTCGTGGGAGATGAAACGTTGTAGTGCTTACAGAAAATCTTATTACTTTATCATTAATTTACAGAAATTCAGCTATTCCGCAGTCGCACTCTGTAATGTCAAAGTGTCTTATGTCATAAATTATGTTAATATTTCCCTCCATTTTGCAGAATATATAACGACCTCATTAAATTAGGGTGGTTCAGTGATACCCCAGTCATACTCTCCAATGTCAAAGCGCTTTACCTCATAATTTACGGTAATATTTACCTCCATTTTTCAAGCAGAATAACACTGCTAAAGATCCTTTCACTACAGTGTACGAAACTCATGCGATTGGAATAGTAATAAAAGGGGTTATGGAGGAGGGAATTGATATAAGTCATCATATTGGCCTACGTTAATGTGAGTGGTGGCGAGGGTGGAGGGGAACTTGTTTTCCCATCACTTTTAAGTCATGCTATTGACCTACATATTGGCCTACACACTCACCAGCCAGAACATTGTGACCACCGACCTACTATCGATATAAGTCCGTCCATGCGTTAACAGCGTCACCTGGCGAGGGATGACTGCTAGTCAGACACACGTGCAGTGAATGTAGTAACAGTGAGCGTGCTGTCTGTGTGAAGAATGAGGAAGACGCTCGGTTTACCTGAGTTCGACTGAGGACAGATTGTGATGGCCCGGAAGCTCGGCACGAGCTGTTCGGAAACTACACCCCTTGTCAGGCGTTCGAGGAGTGCTGTGGCGAGAGTATTCAGCACATGATGAAACCAAGGTAAAACCACGTCGAGACATCGTGGGGATGGGTGGCCACCCCTCATCACAGATGTCGGACGTCATAGTCAAGGCACAATGGTAAAACAGGACAGGCGGCGAACTGTGGTGAAACTGTCATCAGACTTTAACGCTGGGCAGAGTACAAGTGTGACTGAACTCACAGTGCGCCGACCACTCCTAAGGATGGGCCTCCACAGACGACGACTCATGCATGTACAATGCTAACATCACGCCATTAGCAACTACGACTGGAATAGTCAGGTGATCATCGGCACTGGACGTTGTCACTGTGGCAGAGCACTGCATAATCTGATGAATCCCAACACCATGGCGATGGAAGGGCGCGAATCCGTCGTCTTCCAGGGGAACAGATCTATGGACGCTGATTTTCCACCAGACCAAGCCAGTGGGGATTGTCAAGAGACCAAATGTGGATGTTTCAGCGGTTTACCTGACCATGATTGGTAAATGTGGCTTCATAACTAAACAATATACACGATACATCCGTAGCATCCTGTCTTAATGCCCATACAGAAATTAGCTCGATTCTCATAATCTTCTACATGCAGCTCTGGTGATGGAAAGAGATGTGATAGGGATGGAACCTATGTGGATGGAGAACACGTGGGACACTTGCCTGACGCACTTCACTCTCCCGTGAGATTGCATGGGAAGTAAATTGCAGATCAACTGAAACAGCAGCAAGAACATTAACTTCCCCCTCTTCTGCTGCGGCATGTTTCATTCTGTTGTGTTCTCTAGGTGTTACACTACAACTTTCACGTAACTGGTTGAAGAGGCTGATAAATAATTGCAGAGATGGATGACGCCTGTTGGCATATCTTTCCGCATAGCATCGTACAAGAGCAAACTGCATTCTTCCCACTCTCTCCGTACGCCATAAACATACCGGCTTTTTCTGCACAGGTAAATCCCATGGTCCACTCACGGCCTACTTCTTGGACTGTCACATATTAACTGACTACCAAGAGCACTGCACTCAAGGAACACACAACCACACTGTAAGCAAACATAACAACATCGTACCTAGAAACTATGCTGGATGAATGGAACTAAAAATGACGATATCTCCTAAACGAATCGCACTAGACTCGTGCAATGAACACCACTGACATTCTTATTTATCCTAATTTTACTTTGTTACTGTCAATAGGAATTGTTCCATTTAAAAGGTGTATGTTTGCACAAGAAATACGGTTTCGAAGTGCTATTATAATCTGTATGTTGGCTAACTGTACGAGCCCCTGACCACCAATCCATTCTGTGAAAACCACACGTCTACAGCAGCTTCTATTTCCGCAATATTTCCGGTGCAAGTTTTAGCTGATTCATCCTGTATATCTTGGCGGAAACCTTCTGTCTGTATGTTCTGGACTAATGCGTTCATCAAATATTTTCACTGCACTCTTTACAAAATTTCTCATGTTGCACAGGCCTTATAGAGGCCGAAAAGTTTAAGAATCATAAAGACTTGCTTTAGTAAGTATGACTTTAAGTTTTAGGTTATACTGTTCAATATTCATAAAACATGAGCCAGTTTGACATGAGTTAGGAAAACAATAAGCGTTGCTCCGAAAAATGCTGAAGCATCAAAAACGTTATGTCTCAGACACTGCGTAAAGTACACAGGCACAGTGATTGCAACGTTCAGCAACATACACCACGTAAGTTTTTGCCATATAATTTATTGATGTTCTTTAATACCATTATATGTATGATTCGACAACTTATTAATCTATTCAGTATGTTTATTGAATATTAAATGTAGAAAACTTTATATATCTGGAAAGGGCACGTTATGGAGTTCTCTACCCACTTTAATTTTCTGCGTAGTTGCAGGGTTTAGAGATCAGTGCTCAGACATCCATTTCCTAATGCAGTAAGACACAGTTCTAAAAAAAACTTGATCAGATGAGAAATATTGGAGAGCTGGTAAGATAAAACATATTGACTATTTTTAACAAAGTCGGTTGTGTGCATGGAATCTAAGTAACGTAATCACAACATTCATAGTTCGAATTTCGGTAGTAGGATCATTTTTTACTTTTATTTAAGTTGTATATTTGTTATCAAAGAAAACGTTACTTAATAAATACTGAATAATAATTTTTTGATATAAATAACTTTTTATATTTAATTACTGACCACATGAAAAAGCAAATATTGAAATAAATTTAAATTTGGAGCAAAAATCACGAACATCAAATAGAAAACAAAATATGTTTTTTATTTTTAGAGACTGAATAGCGTTATTACTGGATATAATTTTTTTCAGTTAACAATGAGGCGCTTCGTATGCCCATGTCAAAATTTACCTTACGTAATTAGTAATTAAAAGTAAAAGAATGTTATTTTTATTAAACAGTATAACTCAATATATGTTAATTAAAATTACCATTTGATCGTAGGCGTAAAAAGAAGTTCACTAGTGGTGAGAACCGAAACGGGGATTTTGTCTTTATAAGACATACACTATGGGGACATCTACTAGCGAGATTTGTAGACAAATGGAAATATTTTGTGCTCAACAGCCTTCCGAAAACTTTTGAGCCTCAAAGTTGTGTTTTTGGATTTTTTTGAGAACTGGGTCGTACTGCCTTACAAGATCGATGTCCGGGAACTTAACTACAAATTCTATAAGAATACTAAAATGGAATAGGGTGAATCGATAAGGTCTAAGGTGCAGCAGCCACGTTTCTCGTGACGCCTGTTCTCGACAAGGCAGTGTGGAAACAGTGCTGGGGCAGATGGGCGCGGCCGCTTACCTGAGGCGCGAGACGCGAGCGAGTGCAGGCCGAACAGGTGCTGGTTGATGATGCGCGTGGCCGACGCCAGGCTGCGCGCGCCCGGCATGAAGGACGGCCGCCGGCTGCCGGCGCTGCCGCCGCGGCCCTCCTCGTCGCCGAATCGGGTCCTCGGCTTCAGGCCCTGCAACGCGCCACAGCAGCCAGCTACAGCTTGCGCAGAGAAGCGTGACACCGGTGCAGGGCGCAGGGCGCTGGGCGAGTCCGTCCCGTTGTCCCGAAGGGGGCGGCCGCCTCAGTTAACTGTCACCCTGCCGGCCTGTACACTTGGACCGTTCTCATTGCAGTCACATAAAACACGGCATGGCACTGCCATTTTCACGCACTACAGGTGCAAGGAAATCTGTTCACAGTCAGCCATATGTGATTACCAGCAGTATCATTAAATTTCTGTTGGAAGAGGTAAAAGAGGAAGCAAAAATCTCATTAAAACTGTTCCTCAGCAGGCTGCAGGAAACAGTAGCTATTCCAGTTGCTCTTGAAAAGGAATAGAGAAGAAATTGAAAAAAATAACTAAAGTTATTTCACTACTTTGGAAAGTCGTGATGAGCCTAGTCATGCACACATAATCGTAAACAGTTTTATTATTTTCAATTCAAAACTGCTAAGGGTTATTTTTGCCACAAAGAAGTAGACAGTGGAACTGCATCAGCGTCGACCCCACAGAACTGGTACTTATGCTATGTGCGTGAACTCCCTCTGACGAAAAAAAAAATTATGGTGCTATTTGGATGCGGTATGTAGGAAGATGAGCCGGCCCACACCTCTCCATGCCGTTGTCAGCTTTCCAGGTCTTGCTGCGGTCTCCCTATCTCCCTAACGTGGGTGTCATCACGGAGGGGGGGGGGGGGGGTCGTACCCTACCGTAGGCGCCGTTTGCGTAGAGGCGCAGACACCGAAAGAGGAAGGGGAGACAGGGAAAGGGGGATAATAATTGCTGACATGAACGACAACTTCTCATTACTGCATGACACACACAGAAAGTTCCGCTTCTTTATCGACCGACAAAAGAGGGCTACGATATAGTTCTGACAAATGGACCTGAAGACAAAATGCGAAAGTTTTGGCTAAATTTACACCCGGCGAGGGTGTGAACGGTGAACGACTTCATACATAAATCTTAGACCGCAAGATGCTGCTGTCAAGTTGCAGTCCCATTAGACTATCAGTGCAAAGAGAACTCTTTCACTTCTCCGAATTTGAAGTAGCCGTGCAAATCTGTCGTTCTCTAACTGCGATACGGGGGAATGTCCAGCAGACAGGAGCGTCTGGCCGACCTCTGTGGCCGAGCGGTTCTAGGCGCTTCAGTCCAGAACCGCGCTGTTGCTACGGTCGTAGGTTCGAATCCTGCCTCGGGAATGGATTTGTGCGACGTCCTTGGGTTAGTTAAGTTTAAGTAGTTCTAAGTCTAGGGGACTGATGACCTCACATGTTAAGTCCCATAGCACTGAGAGCCATTGGAACCATTTAAACAGGGAGGTTGGGGGAGGGTTCCACAAGTAAAAATTTTGTCCCACGTACCACTTGCATTAGTTAGGTCCCTCCCTTGGAGTCGCTACTTCTCTTTAACCCTTTGAGTACCAGTGATTTCTACCCGAAACCACCATCTTATTGTTTTTTTTAATTTTTTTTAATACCAGGCCTTCCGCATGAAACCATCGATTCTGTTGCAAGACAGACACATCTAGTGGTACACTGACGTCCCTCTACAAATGTAGTGCATTGCAGCAGTCACTCGCTGTCATCAACCCAACGGTAGGCGCACAGATTGGGCTGCGTGAATGTAGGAGACTGTGAGACATGTGTTCTTTTTCTCTTTTTAGTGATCATATTGTGGAGATCATTGACAGTGGCAGCAAGCATATCTAACGTAAGCATATCTACAGTTCGTGTAACCTACATTAGGTTTTGTACTACAGTTGTTAATATGGTTTCGAAATGAAACCACTGGAGGAGTATGTACTTTTGATAGAAATTTACTAAATTCTAGCCACATTTTCGCTTGTTATTTAGGACTGTAATTTGTTTTAGGCACTATGCAGCATTGCTTTCAAATATCACTCATGAATCGATGAGTGGTTGAAAACTATATGTGCAGGTGGTTCCAAGTGAAACTTCAAGTTTAAAGCAATTGATTGTTTACTTTTTACCAATTATGATGATAAAGGTAAATATTAAATTTTAAAATTAAATTTTTTAATGTTTTTGAGACGGAAAGGTTTAAAGTAGCAGCTCAGTTGGCACCACGACGCTGAGTGCTCCCGTTCCAGGCAGTACTGGCTGTACCGGGCATGGAACGCAGTTCCTACGAGTTTGTCATCTGCGCTCCTCAATGAATTACGGAGGAGGACCAAATGGTTCAAATGGCTCTGAGCACTATGGCACTTAACTTCTAAGGTCATCAGTCCCCTACAACTTAGAACTACTTAAACCTAACTAACCTAAGGACATCACCCACATCCATGCCCGAGGCAGGATACGAACCTGCGACCGTAGCGGTCGCGCGGTTCCGGACTGAAGCGCCTAGAACCGCTCGGCCACTCCGGCCGGTGGAGGTGGACCTTTTAATTTCAAAACCATTTTGCAGTTGATCCTTTACAGGTACCGACAGTTATCCTCGACGCACATTGGCTGGTAATAGACGCGTTTGCACACAGCCGTTCGCCTGCTTAGTTGAATAAAGGACTCAAGTATCAACTGGAATGGATACCATGTGGCGTCCGCCCCGACCAAATGTAACGAACAGTACCGAGAAGGGAGAAAAGAAAAGCTGGGGGGTAACGTGTTTGCCTATCATGCAGAGGGCCGGGTTAGATTCCCGGCTGAGTGAGAGATTTTCTCCGCTCGTGAAATGGGTGTTGTGTTTTTTTTTCCATCTGCGACACATAAAGTGCCCAATGTGGCGTCACCTGAAATAAGACTTGCAACTCTGCGGTCGAACTTCCCAGATGGGGCCTCTCGGCCATCAATGAGTTGGGTTGTGTGGTTTGGGAGGGGGGGGGGGGGGAGACCAGTCAGCGAGGTCATCGGTCTCATCGGATTAGGGAAGGACTGGGAAGGAAGTCGGCCGTGCCCTTTCAAAGAAACCATCCAGACCTTTGCCTGGAGCGATTTAGGGAAATCACGGAAAACCTAAATCAGGATGGCCATCAATGCCTCACAATCATATCATTTCAGTTTTTTGCTCGCAGTTTCAGAACTTGTTTCAGTGTACACACTGTGATACTGCAGTGAACTGTGCAGCGCTGATAAGATAGGAAAGCAGCCGGAATACTAGAAGTAGTCATAAAGTTTTAATTAGCGCCTCGCAAAAAGCTAATGTTAGGTAATTATTTATTTGTTTGTTTGCTGGTACGTGTGCGAAGTCCTGTTACACACTGAAATCCCGACGCCACAGTACCGTAGCAGGTCACCAGGGAAGTCAATAGCCGCGCGGGATTAGCCGAGCGGTCCGGGGCGCTGCAGTCATGGACTATGCGGCTGGTGCCGGCGGAGGTTGGAGCCCTCCCTCGGGCATGAGTGTTTGTGTTTGTCCTTAGAATAATGTAGGTTAAGTAGTGTGTAAGCTTAGGGACTGATGACCTTAGCAGTTAAGTCCCATAAGATTTCACACACATATTTTTAGGGGAGTGAAAACGAAATGAGTTGATTATTGATGTGGAGTACGTAGTTTGTAGGAGCTCAGATGATTGCAGGTAGCATTAACTTATTTAGTTCATGAACACATTTATAATGGGAACAAAAATACAAGTTATGTCAAGGGTGTCCCATTTGTCTTGACCACCACAAATGATGTTTGGTGCAGAGGAAAAAGAGTGTATCACGCAAATGTTGTATAGTCAACAGGGGTACGTTAACCAGCATAATTTTCTGTCTTGTGACACTGCACGCCTCTTTTAAATAGCACTATACTTTTTATTCGGTAATTCGTTTCTTCTCCACAAGATCTCTACAAAAGTGTATCGCGGATTTACGTAAACGTAACATTCAACTTTAAAATAAGCAGAAACTGGGATTTTAATACTATTTTGGCGTACTGTGGTGCATTAGGAGTGCAACGGGAATTCCCCTGTTAAACGCTGAAGAGAGAGGAGAGGGAGAGGACTTAGCTGATATCGTGATAGAGGAAGGAGCTGGAGTAGATATGGAAGACATAGTGGATCCAGTATTAGAGTCCGAACTTAAAAGAGCTCTGGAAGAATGAGGCAGAAGGGATTGATAACATTCCACTGGAATTTCTAAACTAAATTATTGGAGGGGGGAGGGGGGGGGAATTGGCAATAAATGACTACTTGGCTTGGTGTGTGGAATACATGAGAATGGCGACGTAAATTCAGACTAGGATAATATACGGAAGAATGCAGTTCGGCTTTAGGAAAGGTAAAGCCACCAGAAAGGCGTTTGATAATGGAAGCAAGAGTGATGAAAAATTAAGACACTTTCATAAGCTATGTCGACCTAGGTAGAGCGTGGTACAAGATGTTCGAAATTCTGAGAAAAATGCAAATAAGATACAGGGAAAGACGGGTAATGTGCAATATGTCCAAGAACCTAGAGGGAACAATAAGATAGGATGACCAAGAATGAAGTGCACGATTTAAAATGTGTGTAGAAGTAGGTGAAGCAAAGGAATTCTGGTACTGTAGAAGCAAAGTCACCCATTACGTATGATAGGACGTGTGGCATCAGGGGATAACCTCCATGGGGCTAGAGGGAACTGTAGAGAGTAAAACTTCAGCGTACACCAACAAGCAGAAGTCATCTCTGACGCCGAAAACTTGCTACAAGAACTGAACCACTTACAAAAAGTCTTTTGTGGGAATGGCTACATCAACGAGTCAATATCGCAAACCATTTCAGGGCGCATAAGCAACGGAATTTTCGCGGAGGAGATTAATTAAAAGCTTGTAATTTTGCCATTTTATGGTTCAGTGACAGGGAAGATTAGCCATCTCCTGAAGTTACGTAACCTCAAATCATTTTTCAGGCTATCAGCTAAAATATGCCGACTGATCAGGCCTCAGAGCTCCCGGCATTTCGAAGAATACCATGTAACGCACTTATCGGTATTAGGTAGGTTAGACCGTTCACACAATAGAACGGTGCTTAACTGAGGGTGACCGGTGAAGTGACTACGCTATTCGGAGAAATCGAAGGTAGATGAATATGCTTTGGAAAATTCACGTAAAATTGCATTCGAGGAAACTGACCCAGTTTGGTACTGTGTTCAGAGCGATATAACGTTTGCGATCACCTCTGCGCGTTACAGCCGGCCGACATGCGTTGTAGCGCCTGCCGAGGTGGAGTGGCGGTGGCGCTATGGAGAGTGTATTATGCTTCCATGTCCCCTACGGCGAGGCCTTCTGTTGCAGTCTCGATGGGAGTCAGTCAGGTGACGTAAGACGGCGGCTAGTCTAGATGTGAGCCTGTGTTTGGCGGTGCCGCAGGGAGATGGCGTGTCTGCAAATCGTGTAGCGTACGATTGTGATAGGAGTTGACACACATCTGTCAGATATAATTGTCGATTTCTGCAGCTAATCTGTTCTAACTACAGTGTAGATCCCTGTATCTGGCATCATTTGATGACTTGTACTGATACAACTGAGTTATAGTGGAGCGAAGTAAATACCGGTCGGCGCAGGGTGTAGCCGGCTCTGTGTGCAACAGCTCGACGCCATTTATAACTTGAAGCATGTTGGCCGTTGACGATTGGCACAAGTTCTAGAACTAATGTAAGCTTGTTGGAGAAGTCATTCGGCTGCACTCATAAAGGTGAGCATCGCATGTGCTCGATGCGTCGGTGTGTTAGTAGTACAATTTAAAGTTAATGCTTTAGGCGAGCCAGATTCCATTGCATACAAGTTTTTCAGTTTTTTCATTTTTTATTTTTTTAAATCACTAGTTATACTATCATTATTTCTCTAGAAAGTGCTTATAAGGCAATACCATTTAATGTAAACAGTGTGTTGCACAGTTATTAGCCGTTACGCTACCTGCTGCGCTTCCTGTTGTACTAATAAAGAAAGGACAGGATTTATAAAAGTTCTGTCCCCTGAGCTGACAGGTTTACTAATTTTACTGTAAATGATTTTAACATTTATGCTACAGAACAAAAGCGGTTTTAATACTTTAAAATTAAGCTATTGATTTTATGGTTAGTCACATGCTGATTAGAGGAAATAACTTTTCTGCCTGGGCAATTACTCTCCTTCCCAACTGATTGATTTAGCGTCAGAATGGTTTTGCTCCATGCTCGCTTACATTAATAAGTTGTATCTTGTGACTATTTTACACAGTAATTTTTTTTCTGATCTAGTTGTGTTATCAAACCGTATCTATCTATTTGAACTGTTGTACTCATGAACAGAGGTGAAGACGAAACAGGCTTCCGACTTTCTATGATGAAACTCTTTTATAACTGCTAAATTCAGTATTAAGCAAGAACTGAGATTAACATCTTTCCTGTTATGATTATTAATTTTAAGGTTTAAAGACAGCTTGGTCAAGCTGATTCAGCTTGTGTAAAATATTAAAGTTTAATGATATTTCTTATTAACTGTGAATTTCCTAAATTAAAAACGAAATAAAATTTTGTGAGCTTTGTTTTAAATAAATGATTTGTGGTCTGGTATCTTCCGTTCACTCAACTCATTGTTAGCAGTCTCAGACACCGTTATAGCGAGGGGTAATGGTTTCTGGGATAAAATACTGAAAGAAGTTATAGCCATCAAATTATATAACAATCATCTTGGTAAAAACGGCATTGTGCAGATGAGTAAAGCATGAAATCTGGCCATGGTATTAGCGGGATAAAAGTTTATCACACACAGCGATTAAGTGAGCAACTGTGTCGTCACAGCCAGTACCACAGCTGTGAGGCGGGCAGCGCGGCACTAGTGGAACAGACAGGCGGTGGTCAATGCGCCTGACACCACTGGCGCCGCAGGCGTAGCGGCCCAGAGCAGAGCACAGCGACACGGAGGGGCGCTGAGCGAACCAAACCAGGCTGGTTTGTTTCTGAGAGCTGCGACCAGAGCATTCGAGTGACTACGGGTGTATTCGGGCGACGCCGACAGCATTCGGCTGCTGCAGCAGGTAGCAAAATCAGTACCGTTGCTGGCGCTATATTTATTTCGTTGTACCGTTGAGAAAATGGCATTAGTAGGATCCTTGTTAGCAGCTGTTTTTACTCAACGTCCTTTATGGAACCAGTGAAACAAGTATCATCACAACTGATTAATGGCCGCGCGGGATTAGCCGAGCGGTCTGATGTGCTCCAGTCATGGACTGTGCGGCTGGTCCCTGCGGAGGTTCGAGTCCTCCCTCGGGCATGGGTGCGTGTGTTTGTCCTTAGGATACTTTAGGTTAAGTAGTGCGTAAGCTTAGGGACTGATGGCCTGAGTAGTTAAGTCCCAGAAGATTTCACACACATTTTTTTGAACTGATTAATTTTAAAAATGTTCAAATGTGTGTGAAGTCTTATGGGACTGAACTGCTAAGGTCATCAGTCCCTAAGCTTACACACTACTTAACCTAAATTATCCTAATGACAAACACCACACCCATGCCCGAGGGAGGATTCGAACCTCCGCCGGGACCAGCCGACACCCCCGGGATAACAAGGCCGTCCAGCAGTGTTAGTAACGTCACACTAAGCGGCCCATAGCCGACGCAGCAGTCCACAGACACCTCCGTACAGACGCGCCTGGTGCTAACGATCTTCTGTCCGTCATACAGAAAGGAGCGAACTATTATTCCAACCAAAGACCAAATTATACATATTCTTGTAAACAGCATAAAGGTTCATAACGAAATACCGATTACAACATTACAAGATCAAACGTTTCCTTACATCTTATCAATTTCAAACATTCCTCTCCATCCTACTGGCGAAAACGGGTTTGGGTTTGACGTTGTGTTCGTTGTGATCACTAAAGACGATATGTTGTGGATTCAACTTCTAGCCAGCAGAGTATTTTCCATCACATCATTGAAAGTACAAACATGCCACTCATAGCTATTATTGGAAAAGAATTTGATAGTTAAAGTGTCTTCATCACCATGTGTGCGGGGTTTGAATTCCATTCAGCACAGGATTTTTCGTCGCCTGATGTCTAGCTAAACATGCGCACATTTCGCTACTGGTGAACCAACAATAGCTATTTATTGTCTGTTCCTGGTTAGAAAACGACGGTGCTAGATGTTGCGTTCGAATCCCAGTCAGGCAAAAACAATTCTATCGTCATTTAAGGTTGCAACTTCTCGCTATTGGTGAAAACATTTGATATTTAACTTCTGATTTTACGTACTTTGTTAACAATCCGATTAGGTGCTGGGTACGCATCCCTATCACAAACTTCACATGATGGCATTTCAAATTTAAACATGCGCGTACCTTGTTCCTTGTGAATAACACCATATGAAACGTCGTTGAGGGTGGTTCCCAGGAAGGTAACTGTTATGAGAGGATTCCCAGTTCAGTACAAACAGTTTCGTCATTTATTTTCAGGATCTGAATTGATAACTGAAACTGGTGCAAACGTCTATACTCCACGTCTCTTTATGCCTAGTGATCGGGTCTCAATAACGCACAAACAAAGCTTAGCTTAGTTAGAAATGGCTATAGGTGCTGGGTTTGAATCCAGGTCCAGAACGACGACGTTGGTCATGTCATTTAAAGTTCAAATTTGTGTACACGTAGGTGTTGATGTGTTACGAGAACAATGATATTACTGGTGACTCGCTGTTAAAGTTGAGATTTGTGTAGAGTGCTTGTTGCCGTTAATCGCGTGTTTTTACTGGTTCGTCCAATGTCCAGTTTCCAGAGTCACTCGCCGTGGAGTGATGTTCAGCACACGGATGGAAAACCTTTTCGAGAGCGAAAAACTTTTTTCCAATTGCTGTACAGCTTTGTAGCTCCATATATTGTCTCAAGTATTTAATTTTGACTGTTGATTACTGTACGATATATGTAAAATAATCCGTTTTCTCAGAACTTTTGGAATGTCAGTTGTTGTAATTCGGGTTAGTGTAATGGGGTTTCTCATTGCTAAGAACGTGTTTTCTAATATGTTTTGTATGACGATATTTTTTGACGCTTAGACTGACTGCCATAAAGGTCTTTAGTCTCTAGTAGTCTCTTGCGGTACCCATTGTGTGTAGTCAAACGACTGTACCCCACGGGGTTTTCGTGTATAGAGGACCTGCAACACAGCAACGTTATGTTGGTTGTAACCAGCTGTGACTCATTTTTTTTGCTGTCAAGTGTACATCAGTTGCATTACTGACCTGAAGGACTGAAAATTCTGCATCATTATTCGCTTACATACCTGTAAGATTTTTGTTCAAAATTTAAACATTAGACGTTGGTAAAGGAGAACTAGAAGTAACATAACATCAGTGTTATAATTGAAGGATACAAGCAGTATGAATAATACTATTTTAACACACTTCCTGTTACTTGATGAAGTAAACATTCTCTTTATTTTGTTTCCATTAAGTACATCTTCTACCATGAAACAAATTTTCAAATGTATGCGTAAGTACCACCGGAAACAATGACCATACCTGGGCCAGAGACCGAGTGAGGTGGCGCAGCTGTTTGCACACTGGACTCGCATCCAGGAGGACGCCAGTCCAGTTCCCCCTGGCCATCCACATTTGTTTCCCCTTGATTTCCCTAAACTGTCTCAGGCAAATTTCGGGATGCTTCACTTAAAAACTGTACTGTCGATTTTCTTTCCCATCCCATCGTAACCCAAGTTCTTGTTCCTTCTCTAATTGCCGTGCCGTCGATGGGACGCTAAACTCAAATTCTCCTTGCTTCCTTTTTTGGGTCAGAGTCTAATAATTTATTACAACAACCAAGTAATAGTGTAACCGTAGCAGTTGGCCCACGAGACTGAAATTTACAGTCAAAAGAATTACAAGTGTATCTAGAACACTAGTAATCCAGCGGACCATTTGGAAATGTTTGGTAATTCATAGTAATGGCGGTTCGAGGTTCTTCATGGTTGTACTTGTCGGTTTGTAGTTTGGTACAAGTTTTCTTTATTTAGTCGTATATTATTTTTAATATAAATGGAATTTTGTTGTTTCATTCTGGTGTCAGTTTTGAAGGCAAGACTCAATATATCAAGGGAGTGAGTAACACGTTAACAAGCACATGAAACGTCCTATGAGTATCACTTTGATCTGTAAATTTTGCAATATATCTCTTGCACGTGACGTATTTTCCAAAGTTATCATCAGCATTCTGTCATCTTTGATAGCGTGTTCTTATCAGCGTAACACTTATTGAGAGTATAAATAAGTTAAAATATTCACAGTTTGTGGACTCACTGATGATATGAAATTGTTTTACCGAGAAGCGACGTAAGCGTACACTGACCTGGAAATGAGTGTGAATGTTTGGAAGAAAGGCAACATAGTCCTCTTGCAACCTTTTTTACAAAACTAGTATTCAACGTATACATGAAACAGGGTTGCCACATTATATATTACACAACCATCATGTTAGAATAAAACATGAGAGATAAAGTCTCATACAGAGGGATATGGGAATGGAATCAGAAGAGCAATAACTAATATAAATAGAAAATACGGTGCACTTTATGTTACGCAGTGACTCATGAAAAATGTAAATGAAGTTGGAAAAACTAAGCTGTAAATATTAATGTAAAAAACTGATGCAAGATATTTATTAATATTCTTAAGACTTTCCAAATATTACTGAGAATTTAGTTTTGTTCTTGGTTAAGAATTAACGAATACAATAGCCATCTTGCGTAAAGGCTTCTCATAGGTAATTCTACATATGAAGATTACTGTAATCTTTCCTGTGACATATCCATGGCATCAGTTACTTCATACACATTTAATCGCCCGGCACAATATACCATATTGTAGACTTTTTCCGACTTTTTCACATTAGTTTTGCTCATTTAAGGCGACTACATGTGGGCTGCCTTGAAGACAAATATGGTCATGTTAAAATGTGACAGTTGATTTCCGAAATATTGAAACAGGAAGTAAAATTCCTTTGAAATTTTGCAGCTGTGCCTGAATATCCCAAACAAAGAAATTTACTCCTTCTAATAGATGTGAATGAAAACACTCAAACGACGACAACTTTAAAAAACCTTCGCAATATCAACCGATGGTCAGGGAAAATGTTACAGTGTGAGCACCTTGATCGAAAGCTACCAAAGAGCACTCCAGGATTTCCATTCTGTAGGGTACTCTGATTAAAATCTAATCGTCATGGGAGCTTATTTTCAATGTTTTCAATACAGAAAAAAGTCATTCATAGATATGGAGAACGCTGTGAATACACGATTGTGGTTGGGTGTGTGAACGTTACTGAAAATTTTCAGGTAGAAATCGCAAAACAGCACGCCCAGAAGATATGCACGTGTAGCTCATCGCATCTTACGACTTTTGAGAAAGGTCGACCCATTAGCGTGAGGGAGATGGGGGAATCAGACAGTTGGCTGTAGTGTCGCGACTGCAGAGTGAGCTGTAAGGAGGAGGAATGCAGGATAAAAGTGTTCCAAAATGGTTCAAATGTCTCTGATCACTATGGGACTTAACATATGAGGTCATCAGTCCCCTAGAAAGAACTACTTAATCCTAACTAGCCTAAGGACATCAGACACATCCATGCCCGAGGCAGGATTCCAACCTGCGACCGTAGTGGTCGCGCAGTTCCAGACTGAAGCGCCTAGAACCGTTCAGCCACAGCGGCCGGCGATAAAAGTGTACCAAGAGTTCTAGGCAAGTACCATTCCAGAAGAACTACACCGCTAGGAATAGATGGATGACAACAGATGAAATACAGGTAGAGATCACAGACGGTATGTCATCACGAAACATAAGGAACAGATTACTGGAAAGTGGGTTGAGATCTAGAGATCTAGAGTCGTTTACCGTTGACACCATAGTTCAGGCAACAGAGAGTTACATTGTGTAGAGCCAGAGGGAACTGGGGTATTTAGTCGCGTTATGTGGTGTTCGACAGTGGGTATCGTTTTTGCTTGGGGTAGTCAGATCGACGCCAACTTATCCGTAGAGGACTTGGTGAAAGGTCACATCGAGCAGCGAATCTCGAGAACTATACTTTTCTACTTCTTGGAATTATGTTGTGGAAAGCTATTTGGTACGACAATAGAACGGATGTGTTAATTGTAGAAGGTAGGCTGAATGTGGGGAGAATGGTAAGCACTGCTATCGTGCCCTTCATGACATGGATACCAAATGCCATATTCCAGTAAGACTACGCAAAACACTGCAGTACACACCAAAAACGCCTTGAGGACTGTGTAGATCAGTGACTGTCGTACCCGAGCTTCTGAATTGTCACCTGTAAGAGGATAACTGGGATGCGTTGGAAAGACACACGCTTTCGCACCTGCTTCCAGCCAGCAATGTTCAAGAAAAGATACAGTGCTTTAGGTATGGTAAGAAATTCATGTAGATGATATCTGGGGGCTCTTTGCTTCCATGCCACAACAAATAGACGAGTGCATTGATGTGTGGGGGGAGTACGCCTCATACTGACGTTGGTAAAGTCGTCGGCACACGGACAGTGCTTTCGAACGTCAACGCTAAACACGCCGAGTTCAGTGTGTTGCTGAACGCTCATAAATGATGCGACTTGCGCATACAGCACGTGTCCCTCATCGTGGTATAAGCTACCGCAGCGCGCTGCAGTTTTCGGCTTTATTTCGCTCGCAGACCATACTGTTTATGGAGTGGGTGGACGTAACGTTCCTACGTTAGCTGTACCAAAATGCAAATTTACTCCTTTGCTCATAAAAGA
Organism: Schistocerca serialis cubense; assembly: GCF_023864345.2. NCBI lineage: Eukaryota > Metazoa > Arthropoda > Insecta > Orthoptera > Acrididae > Schistocerca > Schistocerca serialis. Next base: position 431,517,379 of record NC_064641.1, on the reverse strand, counting down.
TAACAATTATTTCATCATTCCCATTTTTAGTAAAACCCTAGGGCCATTCGTACGTGATCACTGTCCCTATTGTCCCGGCGGAGGTTCGAGTCCTCCCTCGGGCATGGGCGCGTGCGTTTGTCCTTAGGATACTTTAGGTTAAGTAGTGTGTAAGCTTAGGGACTGATGACCTTAGCAGTTAAGTCCCATACGATTGCACACACATTTGAACATTTTTGAACTGTCCTTATTCAGTAGCAGAATATTTACAACGCGTGAGACACAAGACTTGAAACAAGAAAGTGTAAAATATCTTACTGCAAGTAGTACAAGCTGTCTTGTAGATAAAGCCAGTCGCACAAACTCACTCCTCAGAAAGAGTGAACTTATATTTACGTAGTATCGAATGTTATAGAACATACTTCTATTATTAATAAGAAAGTACCAGAACCTAATAAAAATCCGAAGGTAGGTAAAAAAATATTTGGATCCTGTGAGACGTGAAGCAACAACGTATCACCCCTAACCTTACGACTCGACGTCATTAGGCTGTAAAGCCCATGAACGACGTACGGCCATACTTTGCGTGTTAACATCTCGTGGAAGCTTTAATCGCAGATATGTCATTAAATGACATTAACACACATCAAAAGAAGTTTTGAATCACCTTGGTTCCGAGAGTTCCAGAACCAGTAAAGAAAACTGGAATAGAGATCAACATAAACATTACTTCTGGCCTTTTTATTGCTCATGAAAACCACACTTTGTATGTTGTACCACCATACAGCGAGACCTTCAGAGGTGGTGGTCCAGACTGCTGTACACACCGGTGCCTCTAATACCCAGTACCACGTCCTCTTGCCTGTATTCGCCGTGGATATATTGACAAGTTCATCGAGGCACAGTTGATGCAGATTGTGCCACTCCTCAATGGCGACTCGGCGTAGATCCTTCAGAGAGGTTGGTGGGTCACTTCGTCCATCAACAGCCCTTCTCAGTATATTCCAGGCATGCTCGATGTGGTTTATGTCTGGAGAACATGCTGGCCACTATAGTCGAGCGATGTCGTTATCCTGAAGGAAGTCATTCACAAGATGTGCACGACGGGAGCACGAATTGTCGTCCATGAAGACGAATGCCTCGCCAATATGCTGACTATATGGTTGCACTATCGGTCGGAGGATGCCATTCACGTATCGTACAGCCGTTATGGCACCTTCCATGACCACCAGCGGCGTACATCAGGCCCACATAATGCCATCCAAAACATCAGCGAAATTCCACCTTGCTGCATTTGCTGGGCAATGTGTCTAAGGCGTTTAGCCTGACAGGGTTGCCCCTAAATACGTCTCCGACGATTGTCTGATTGAAGGCATATGCGACACTCTGAAGAGAACGTGATGCCAAACCTGAGCGGTCCATTCGGCATATTGTTGGGCCCATCAGTATCACGTTGCATGGTGTCGTGGTTGCAAAGATGGACCTCGCCATGAGCGTCAGAAGTGAAGTTGCACATCATTCAACCTATTGCGCACAGTTTGAGTCGTTACACGAAGTCCTGTGGCTGCACGAAAAGCATTACACAACATGGTGGCGTTGCTGTCAGGGTTCCTCCTAGCCATAATCAGTAGACAGCGGTCATCCACTGCAGTAGTAGCCCTTGGGCGGCCTGAGCGAGGCATGTCATCGACAGTTCCTGTCTGTCTGTATCACCTCCATGTCCGAACAACATCTGTAAGTAGGCTGTTTAGGTTTTTATATTGGTAACGCCACGTAGCGCACTGTATGAAAATCACTGGCTGTGCTGTGTGCAGTCTGTGGCTGGGTGCATTGTTGTAATATTCGCTATTGTAGTGTTGGGCTGTTGGCTGTTAACAGCGCGTAGCGTTGTGCAGTTGGAGGTGAGCCGCCAGCAGTGGTGGATGTGGGGAGAGAGATGGCGGAATTTTGAGAGCGGACGATCTGGACGTGTGTCCATCAGAAAGAGTAAATTTGCAATATTGGATATCATGGACTGATATATATATTATCACTTTTGAACACTATTAAGGTAAATACATTGTTTGTTCTCTATCAAAATCTTTCATTTGCTAACTATGCCTATGAGTAGTTAGTGCCTTCAGTAGTTTGAATCTTTTATTTGGCTGGCAGTAGTGGCGCTCGCTGTAATGCAGTAGTTCGAGTAATGAAGATTTTTGTGAGGTAAGTGATTTGTGAAACGTATAGGTTAATGTTAGTCGGGGCCATTCTTTTGTATGGATTTTTGAAAGTCCGATTGCGTTGCGCTAAAAATATTGTGTGTCAGTTTAGTGTTGATCAGAATAAGTAAAGAGAGTAATGTCTGAGTACGTTCAGTTTTGCTCAGCTGTTTGAAAATCAAATAATGTAAGAGGTTTATCAGCACAGTAATTCATTAATTTTTCTAGGGGGACGTTTCACATCGCTTTGGTTCACTCCGAGACGCCTGAACACCTCACTTGTTGAGAGCCCTTCCTGACCGAAAGTAACAATGCGGACGCGATCGAACCGCGGTATTGACCGTCTAGGCGTGGTTGAACTACAGACAATACGAGCCGTGTACCTCCTTCCTGGTGAAATGAATGGAACTGATCGGCTGTCGGGCCCCCTCCGTCTAATAGGCGCTGCTCATGCATGGTTGTTTACATCTTTGGGTGATTTTAGTGACATCTCTGAACAGTCCAAGGGGCTGTGTCTGTGATACAGTATCCACAGTCAGCGTCTTTCTTCTGGAGTTCTGGGAACCGGGGTGATGCAAAACTTTTTTTGATGTGTGTATAATAAACTGTACAAAGAACAATGCGTTTATCATAGATCATCAATGTGCTATTGCCTTGAAACGGTATACTTCCATAATACGCAGGTTACAATAATTCTTTAACCACGAATATCATGTTGCCTGTCTTTTGATTGCATCAAATCGTACAATTAACGACGCTTTTTCGAGAAATCCTCGATTTTCTGGTGTTTACATATATACATATAGGCTTCACCTGAAAGCCAATATTACGTTGCGCGAGTCCGAAGTGAAGAGAGGTGGTGTCATGTCACCCTTTTGGCATTTTTCCATGTCATTGTTCTACGTTTAAACCAGTGATCACTATATTATCTGGATGCCGAACTCCAACTATAGATGCTGATATTTCATATATTACCGAACTATAATGTGGTTGCTACGAATTGTCACTAGTACATAAAGAAATATACTTTCCGTTTCCGCTCTAACATCGGCCTGTTCCATCGCATATTAACATAAAGTTCAAGACAAGAAACAAGTAAACAATTCTTCGTCACGTACAGACTGATAGAAATTTGACTTCCAAACTAAGATACCACGGGCTGTGCAAAGCACATGAATCTGCAGGCACGATGAAGTTATTTGCTCAGAGACCTGAGTTATACACTACTGGCAATTAAAATTGCTACACTATTAAGATGACGGGTTACAGACGCGAAATTTTACCGACAGGAAGAAGATGATATGATATGCAAATGATTAGCTTTTCAGAGCATTCACACTAGGTTGGCGCCGGTGGTGACACCTACAACGTGCTGACGTGAGGAATGTTTCCAACCGATTTGTCATACACAAACAGCAGTTGACCGGCGTTGCCTGGTGAAACGTTGTTGCGATGCCTCGTGTAAGGAGGAGAAATGCGTACCATCACGTTTCCGACTTTGATAAGGGTCGAATTGTAACCTATCGCGATTGCCGTCTATCGTATCTACATCTACATCTACACTTATACTCCGCAAGCCACCCAACGGTGTGTGGCGGAGGGCACTTTACGTGCCACTGTCATTACCTCCCTTTTCTGTTCCAGTCGCGTATGGTTCGCGGGAAGAACGACTGTCAGAAAGCCTCCGTGCGCGCTCTAATCTCTCTAATTTTACATTCGTGATCTCCTCGGGAGGTATAAGTAGGGGGAAGCAATATATTCGATACCTCATCCAGAAACGCACCCTCTCGAAACCTGGCGAGCAAGCTACACCGCGATGCAGAGCGCCTCTCTTGCAGAGTCTGCCACTTGAGTTTATTAAACATCTCCGTAACGCTATCACGGTTACCAAATAACCCTGTGACGAAACGCGCCGCTCTTCTTTGGATCTTCTCTATCTCCTCCGTCAAACCGATCTGGTACGGATCCCACACTGATGAGCAATACTCAAGTATGGGTCGAACGAGTGTTTTGTAAGCCACCTCCTTTGTTGATGGACTACATTTTCTAAGCACTCTCCCAATGAATCTCAACCTGGTACCCGCCTTACCAACAATTAATTTTATATGATCATTCCACTTCAAATCGTTCCGCACGCATACTCCCAGATATTTTGCAGAAGTAACTGCTACCAGTGTTTGTTCCGCTATCATATAATCATACAATAAAGGATCCTTCTTTCTATGTATTCGCAATACATTACATTTGTCTATGTTAAGGGACAGTTGCCACTCCCTGCACCAAGTGCCTATCCGCTGCAGATCTTCCTGCATTTTGCTACAATTTTCTAATGCTGCAACTTATCTGTATACTACAGCATCATCCGCGAAAAGCCGCATGGGACTTCCGACACTATCTACTAGGTCATTTATATATATTGTGAAAAGCAATGGTCCCATAACACTCCCCTGTGGCACGCCAGAGTTTACTTTAACGTCTGTAGACGTCTCTCCATTGATAACAACATGCTGTGTTCTGTTTGCTAAAAACTTTTCAATCCAGCCACACAGCTGGTCTGATATTCTCTTACTTTGTTTATCAGGCGACAGTGCGGAACTGTATCGAACGCCTTCCGGAAGTCAAGAAAAATAGCATCTACCTGGGAGCCTGTATCTAATATTTTCTGGTACCGCGGCTTTGCTGCTCGCGTTGGTCGACATCCAATGACTGTTAACAGAATATGGAATCGGTGGGTTCAGGAGGGTTACACGGAACGCCGTGCTGGATCCCAACGGCCTCGTATCACTAGCAGTCGAGATAACAGGCATCTTATCCGCATGGCTGTAACGGATCGTGCAGCCACATCTCGATTCCTGAGTCAACAGATGGGGACGTTTTCAAGACAACATCCATCTGCACGAACAGTTCGACGATGTTTGCAGCAGCATGGATTATTATCAGTTCGGAGAACATGGCTGCGGTTACCCTTGACGCTGCATAACAGACAGGAGCGCCTGCGATGGTGTACTCAACGACGAACCTGGTTGCACGAATGGCAAAATGTCTTTTTTTCGGATGAATCAAGGAACTGTTTACAGCATCATGATAGTGGCATCCGTGTTTGGCGACATCGCGGTGAACGCACATTGGAAGCCTGTATTCGTCATCGCCACACAGGCGTATCACCCGGCGTGATGGTATGTGGTGCCATTGGTTACACGTCTCGGTCACCTATTGTTCGCATTGACGGCACTTTGAACAGTGGACGTTACATTTCAGATGTGTTACGACCCGTGGCTCTACCCTTCATTCGATCCCTGCGAAACCCTACATTTCAGCCGGATAATGCACGACCGCATGTTGCAGGTCCTGTACGGGCCATTCTGGATACAGAAAATGATCGACTGCTGTCCTGGCCAGCACATTCTCCAGATCTCTCACCAACTGAAAACGTCTGGTCAATGGTGGCCGAGCAACTGGTTCGTCACAATACGTCAGTCACTACTCTTGATGAACTGTGGTATCGTGTTGAAGGTGCATGGGCAGCTGTACCTGTACAAGCGATCCAAGCTCTGTTTGACTCAATGCCCAGGCGTATCAAGGCCGTTATTACGGCCAGAGGTGGTTGTTCTCGGTACTGAATTCTGAGGATCTATGCACCCAAACTGCATGAAAATGTAATCACATGTCAGTTCTAGTGTAATATATTTGTCCAATGAATACCCGTTTATCATCTGCATTTCTTCTTGGTGTAGTAATTTTAATGGCGAGTAGTGTACATTCAGGTAATGTAGATATCACTGTCCTTCAAAAGCCAGTTCACAATATCTGACATGCTAGATATTGATCGTTCAGAAAGAACTCCTAACGTGCTTCTTCCACACTATGTTCTCAGAAACTTGGAAAGCTTAATTTTGACGTTCGATTGGACAGACTGTGTGGCCACGGCATAAGGGAGTTGCGAATGAAGTGAATGTTTGGTCATTATCGCAATACTGGATCTGTCATGTGACGAGTATTTCCACAAAGTTTAATAAACATCGGACTGGTTTTCCACGATGTAAGATTTTCCATGTCCGTCAGTGTATTCCAAGATAACGGAAGTAAACTTGTTGACGCCAACGCCATATTGGTGCCAGGCCGACAGACTTTCGTTCTGCGCTGCGAAAGCGAGTGCACAGTCGTTAAGAGTAGGCGAGAAGGACGGAAGGAGCACTCACTTTGCGCCTACCGACCTGCTGGAAGCGCGTCTTGCGGTGCTTGGGCAGCGGCGCGTCGTTGAGCGACCCCCGGGAGCCGCGCTCGCGCTCGGGCGCGCCGAAGCCCTTGAAGGCCTCGTCGAGCGGCGAGGCGCCCAGGCTGCGCAGCGCCTTGTCGCTGGAGGCGCTCTTCTTGACGGGCAGCGCCGACGGCGCCAGCGGCGGCTGCAGCGCGGCGGGCGGGCTGCCGTCCACCGGGCTGCCCTCCAGCGGGTTCACGTACAGGTTGCTGTCCAGCACCATCTCCCAGCAGCCGTCCGCCGTCAGGTCGCCCTGCCGGACGCGCACACAGCGGCTCACAGTGCGGCCGGTCATGCCACGGCCATTTGCATCAGGCGACAGAAATACAGTGCTATTCACAAATACGTCCAGGGCTGCAGAAGACGACTAAGATAAAACTACGACACGTACAGAAAAGTGACATATCAGTGGATAGAGCATGTCTCGAAGTTCCGATTCGTGATATTCCACGTGGCGTAGTTGCAGAGCGCGCCCCTTGGGGCCAGGCGTGTCAGAATATGTAAGCAAATCATCTCCTCAGAGATGAGAAAAGTTACTGGATACCTCCTAATATCGTGTCGGTCCACCTTTTACCCAGCGTAGTGCAGCAACACGACTGGCACGGACCCAACAAGTCTTTTGGAAGTCCCCTACAGAATTACTGAGCAATGCTGCCTCTATAGCCGTCCGTAATTGTATAAGTGTTGCCAGTTCAGGATTTTGAGCACGAGCTGACCTTTCGAGTATGTTCCATAAATGTTCTATGGGCCAGATTATTCGCTCAAATTGTCAGGAATGTGGTTCAAAGCAATCGTGAACAATTATGAATCGGTGAGACGACAACTTTGTTTGGGAACATGAAGTCCATGAATGGCTGCAAATGGTCACCAAGAAGCCAGACATGACCATTTCCAGTCAACTATCGGTTGAGATGGACCAGAGGACCAATTCCATTCGATGTAAACGCAGCCCACACCATTATGCAGCCACCACGAGCTTGCACAGTGCCTTGCTGACTATTTGGGTCCATGGCTTCACAGGGTCTGCACCACACTCGAACCCTACCATCAGCTGTTACCAACACAAATCGGAACTCATCTGAGCAGGCCACAGTTTTCCGATTGTCTAGGGTTCAACTAAAATAGTCACGATCCAGGAGACGCGCTACATTTGATGACGTGCCGTTAGCAAAGACACTCGCATCGGTCGTCTGCTTCCGTGGCCCGTAACACACTGTTTCTAATGATACGTTCGTCGTACGTCTCACATTCATTTCTCCGGTTATTTCACGCAGAGTCGCTTGTCTGCAAGCAATGAACACTTTGCAAACGCCGTTGCTCTCGGTCGTTAAGTGAAGGCCGTCGGCCACCGTGTTGTCCTTGGTGAGAGGTAATGCTTGGAATTCAGTATTCTTGGTACATTGTTGACCCCACGGATCTCAGAATATTGAGTTCCCTGACGATATCCGAAATGGAATGTCAAATGCATCTAGCTCCAACTACGATTCCGCGTTCAGCCATAATCATGTCGAAAACCTTTTACCGTGAATCGTCTGTGTACAGATAACAGCTCCACCAAATGTACTGCCCTTTTATATCTTCCGTATACGATATCATTGCCATATGTATATGTAAATATCGCTGTCGCATCACTTCTGCCACCTCAGTATATATCGTTGGATCAAATTAGTTCGTGCCCAGAGACAGGCAATACAGTGAAGAGATTTCAAAAGCGGGCCGATGTCATAGCAACTTCAATGAATTGCGCACATATGCTCTTCTGTCTGTACTGATGGTTGCCAAATAACAAACACTGCCCATATTGAGCACATATAATGTGATTTAAGACTTGGAGACGTGACATCCACTGACTTGCATCTATTTTCTGCCACGCGGGACTAGCCGAGCGGTCTAAGGGCGCTGCAGTCATCGACTGTGCGGCTGGTCCCGGCGGAGGTTCGAGTCCTCCCTCGGGAATGGGTGTGTGTGTTTGTCCTTAGGATAATTTAGGTTAAGTAGTGTGTAAGCTTAGAGACTGATGACCTTAGCAGTTAAGTCCCATAAGATTTCACACACATTTGAACATTTTTTTGCATCTATCTTCTGTGTGTCTTGCAGTTTATGAGCAGTCGTCTTCTGAAACCCCAGGGTTGCCAACGAACAAATCTGTACTCCTGCTTGCAAGTGACACAAACATTGTTGTCAAACTGAACATTGAAGCATAAACAGAGAAAATAGTAAAAGATGCAATTATGAAAGTTAATAACTTGCTTTGCAAAAGTGGGAAAGCTTAAGAATACTTAAGAAAAACAGCGCATATAAAAAAGAAACAATAAACAGGATAGAAAGATTCAGGTTCTTAGGTGTGCGTAATGATGAAAAATTAAACTGTAAAAACCATATAGTAGACCTACTCAAACACTTAGGTTCGGTTGCTTTCGTTACAAGAACAATTACCTACTTTGGGGATACAGAAGTAAGTTACCACTTTAGCATAATTTCATTCACTGATGCCTTATGGGACGATATTCTGGGCCAGCTGCTGTGGCCGTGCGGTTCTAGGCGCTTCAGTCTGGAGCCGCGTGACCGCTACGGTCGTAGGTTCGAATCCTGCCTCGGGCATGGATGTGCGTGATGTCCTTAGGTTAGTTAGGTGTAAGTAGTTCTAAGTCTAGAGGACTGATGACCTCAGATGTTAAGTCCCATAGTGCTTAGAGCCATTTGAACCATTTTTTGATATTCTGGGGCAACTGCTCATTCAACTAAGAAAGAAGGTAATTAGAATTATATGTGGGGTGTCCACAAGCGTACATCTTACAGGGATCTCTTTAAGTGGCTGGTAATATTTGGCACATCGTCACAGTGCATTTACTGACCTATGTAATTTATTATCAGCATTTCTTCTGAATTTGACAGTAACAGAGACATTAAAAAGTGCAACACTAGAAGGAAAAAATAATCCGCAGAACCGTTTAATGAATGTCACTTTGGCACAGTAGGGGTGAAATAAGCATCTATAAAACTCTTTGACAATCTACCCTTGGAAATAAAAGTCTCACAGCTGAAGTGTATTAAAATGTACATTACAGTTTCTCCCTACAAATGGTCCTTTAGCACAGAGAATTTCTTGAATAGAAGAAATTAATTGTACAAAAATGACTAAATTGTAGCCATATAAACATTATTATTTTTTAAATATGTGTTCTGTGTTTGTTCTGCTCCTACGAAACGTATCATGACGTTTAGCTTGAATATGATCCCTGAAGCACGTAACGAACTAACTTCCGCTTTCAGTCATAACGATTTAATTATTACTCCAAAAAAATAAAAGTATGAAATTAATTTTTTCTTTCTTTGCATGTACGTGTCTTCAGTCTCGCTAAACATCAGAATCCGGGGCCACAGATCAGCATCATGCCACCAGTGGCCGCAGTATCAGTGGGTTGCGCCATTTTGTTTTGGATACTGTAGCGGTGTTGTCGCGCTCGGACTTCTGTGTGTACCAGGTACGTAGACATCTACGTCTAAACAAGTAAAAGTTTAACTGCGTAACTGCCGGCCGCGGTGGTCTAGCGGTTCAGGCGCTCAGTCCGGAACCGCGCGACTGCTACGGTCGCAGGTTCGAATCCTGCCTCGGGCATGGATGTGTGTGATGTCCTTAGGTTAGTTAGGTTTAAGTAGTTCTAAGTTCTAGGGGACTGATGACCACAGATATTAAGTCCCATAGTGCTCAGAGCCATTTGAACCATTTTTTGAACTGCGTAACTTTATTTTTTCATCGCGATAATTAAATCTCTGTGACTACCCCTTGCAACTAATGGACACTGCTCGATTTTTGTTGGTTTAGCTTCTTGTACGCAGTTCCAAGTAATTCTGTAACGTCTTTAATGGAATGAGGCTATTGCTTGGGGGTAATACTCTTTGACTCTTTGACGATGTGACTGAATTTGTAAAATAACTGAGATGGCACATTTACCTCTGTCTGGTCTCCGGTATAGAAATGATACTCGTCTTCTTGCAGTCCGCAGAAATTCATCTAGAAGGAAACAAGATCGAAAAGCTTCCATTCTCAGAGACCAGTAACTGATTCGGGTAGTTTGAAGAAGTACTGTGCATTCATACGGATGATTCTGATTCTATCAAACAGCAGACTTAGCGTTGTCGTGAACAACGGGAAATACTGTGAGTTGAGCAACCATTACATAACATACGTTTGATTGGTTAACGAGATATACCTTTTTCTTCACGCAGAGACGGTTTCGACGCTGTCCTGCAGTCAAGGGGGACGCGAAGCTTCGCAGAACATTGCTGAAATAGTTTCCACCCTTTGTCTGTCGTTTCCTCGTATAGGCTATATTGAGTTACAGACAGGGACGGTTCCAATGTCCTGAGGCGCAGATTCCGCAGCCGTTTCCCAACAAAAAATAAACACTGTTTGCCATCCGTCTACAATTCCCAAATGAACGTACTCCTCCCCTTGATGCACATTTCAGTCAGAGTTGCATTTTGCCACTTGTCTACAATAAGGAAATAAAAAACTACGAAGTTCCAAAGTAAAATATATGTCATCTCCAGGAGTTGGCGCATTTTCAAATTCTATCGGGTAACACAGGGCAAAATGCTGTTGTAGAATTTAGGATTCTGCATACCAATTGGCACAGTTCCACAACAACATGTCAAATTGCAGCGTAGAGAACCATCTTGTTCAGTCCTACGTCGCTAAGAGCCGGTCCCCCAACTAATTTGAATGCTGGCCGTGGGTTACACTTTACTCAAATAACCAAAGAAATAAAATTTCAGAACACGTTTTGTTCAATTGCAATATGCTAGTCAATACTGAAAACATGTGGCATGAGTATAACACAGTAAATCATAACACAGTGAATCCACAAACGTAATATGGCTTCAAGTTTTGTTATTATATGGGATCAAAACTGATAATTTTTAATTAGTTTATCTTCTGCTTTTCTAGTTTGAGGAGTTTCAAGCAGCGACATTTTTGAAGGATATTTTTATGATACCATATAGGAATCTGTCAATCAGCTGGTTACTTTAGTTTCTGGTTTTAGTGGCCAATCTAAACGTAACATCAGTGGTATAGGAATGAAAATACCTTAAGCGAATATTTTCTCTCAGGATTTAATCACAAGAAAATGTCATTTCAGATCGTTAAATCAAAAAGGTAGCATTCATATTAATACACTACTGGCCATTAAAATTGCTACATCACGAAGATGACGTGCTACAGACGCGAAATTTAACCGACAGGAAGAAGATGCTGTGATATGCAAATGATTAGCTTTTCAGGGCATTCACACTAGGTTGGCGCCGGTGGCGACGCCTATAACGTGCTGACATGAGGGAAGTTTCCAACCGATTTCTCATACACAAACAGCAGTTGACCGGCGTTGTCTGGTGAAACGTTGTTGTGATGCCCCGTGTAAGGAGGAGAAATGCGTACCATCACGTTTCCGACTTTGATAAAGGTTGGATTGTAGCCTATCGCGATTGCGGTTAATCGTATCTCGACATTCCTGTTTGCGTTGGTTGAGATCCAATGACTGTTAGCAGAATATGGAATCGGAAGGTTCAGGAGTAATACGGAACGCCGTGCTGGATCTCAACGGCCTCGTATCATTAGCAGTCGAGATGACAGGCGTCTTATCCGTATGGCTGTAACGGATCGTGCAGCCACGTCTCGATTCCTGAGTCAACAGATGGGGACGTTTTCAAGACAACAATCATCTGCACGAACAGTTCGGCGACGTTTGCAGCAGCATGGACTATCAGCTCGGAGATCATGGCTGCGGTTACCCTTGACGCTGCATGACAGACAGGAGCGCCTGCGATGGTGTACTCAATGACGAACCTGGTTTTTTTCGGATGAATCCAGGTTTTTTTACAGCATTATGATGGTCGCATCCGTGTTTGGCGACATCGCGGTGAACGCACATTGGAAACGTGTATTCGTCATCGCCATACTGGCGTATCACCCGGCTTGATGGTAGGGGGTGCCACTGGTTACACGTCTCGGTCACCTCTTGTTCGCACTGACGGCACTTTGAACAGTGGACGTTACATTTGAGATGTGTTACGACCCGTGGTTCTACCCTTCATTCGATCCCTGCGAAACCCTACATTTCAGCAGGATAATGCACGACCGCATGTGGCAGGCCCTGTACGGGCCTTTCTGGATACAGAAAATGTTCGACTACTGCCCTGGCCAGCACATTCTCCTGATCTCTCACCAACTGAAAACGTCTGGACAATGGTGGCCGAGCAACTGGCTCGTCACAATACGCCAGTCACTACTCTTGATGAACGGTGGTATCGTGTTGAAGCTGCATGGGCAGCTGTAATTGTACACGCCATCTAAGCTCTGTTTGAATCAATGCCCAGGAGTATCAAGGCCGTTATTACGGCTAGAGGTGGTTGTTCTGGGTACTGATTTCTCAGGATCTGTGCACCCAAATTGCTTGAAAATGTAATCATATGTCAGTTCTGGTATAATATATTTGTCCAGTGAATACCCGTTTATCATCTGCATTTCTTCTTGATGTAGCAATTTTAATGACCAGTAGCGTAGTATAAAAGACTGTGTATGATAATGAAATATACTTGCCTTTTAGATGTAAAAGTAATTTACTTCCAAAAAAATTTTTATTTATGGGAAATACACACACAGGACTCGCATTTAGGACGACGACTGTGCAAACACGCGTCCGGCCATCGTGAATTAGGTTCTCCGTGATTTCACTAAATCGCTTCAGGAAAATGCCGCGATGGTTCCTTTGAAAGGAACGGTTGACTCCCTTCCCGATCCTTCACTAACGCGATGGGGCCGATGACCTCACTGTTTGGCCCTCTCCCCCAAATCAACCAACCAGTAATACAGACACATAACGTGTCACAAAAGGAATCAAAATTAATGGTAAAGAGTTACACTGTATTAGATTTGCTGATGAATTCAGAAAATGATATGAACTATTTACTGAAAAAGTGTCTGATGCCTTAGACAGTCACAGACTGAAAATAAACACCAAACAAAAGTAAAATAATGGTTACAAACGAAACGAACAGACGAGAAAGGGCAAACATTAAGACAACCCAAAAGTACTATTGGACGTAAATGAGATTCGATAATTGGGAACACCAATAAGAGATGACAACAGAAGTATAATATTTATTAACAAACAACCACCTTAATATAGAAAGAAGGAAGAAATTCATCAAGACCATTATTTAGAGTATTTTAAGGCATGCTTGAGAAGGTTGGCCTGTGGAGAAACAAGAAAAAAAATTAGAAGCAACAGAAATGTGTATATAGAAAAGGAACGAAAACACTTCTTATACTGAAAGTAAGTTCAATAAACAAAATAAACAAGAGATTACAGAGAAGGACATGATTAACTTGATACAGAGAAGAAAAATTAAATTAATTGATGACGTAATTCGACATAACTGCTTCATAAAAACAGATCAGAAGGAAAAAATCTGAGGGAAACAAGAGGCAGCGCAGGAACATCCATATTGGAAAATATAATCAGTGGCATGAACTGTAACAAATGCACCCAATAGTACAGATGACGAGGGTCAGAGAAGGATGGCGATATCAAGGTGTTGCTTTTAGTGTCATACGATGATCTGATGATGAATTACCGATCATTTCAGATACAATAAATTTATGAACATCGTGACAAATTTTATTCTTGGAGCCTGCTCGTTCTCCGAGTGACCTTGTGAGTTACGACAAGGAATGACAATTTTAGAAACTTTCCGTACCTCGAATAAATTTTCGTGGGTGCCAATGGAGAAGGAGCGCCTCGCCTCGTGCCACGTGTTGCGCTACATACCTGGGAGTGCGAGGGGTGAGTGTTGCAGCTGGCGTACGTGTCGGAGCTGTCGACGCTGCCCATGTCGTAGCTGCTGGAGGCGACGCCGCGCAGCAGCACCCCGTCCACCAGACCGCGGCCGCCATTGTTGTTGCTGATGTTGTTATTGTTGTTGCTGTTGGTCGCAGCAGCCGCCGCCGCCGCTGCCGCGTTGCTGCGTATCGTTTTCATCTCGAGGCACACGGGGTTGCGGAAGTCGCTCGTGGGCAGCGGCATCAGGCTCTCGGCGTCAATGAACTCCTTGTAGTCCTGCGAGCAGGCAGCGGCGCGCGCACCGGCCGCTAGTGAACGCCTGGCGGGAGCTCGCCGCGTCTGTCGCCAGACTGCCGAGCCCCTCTGTACTGGGACGAGTCTCAGTCTCTCACTCTCTAGGACACCACTTGTGGACTGCGAGTGTCAAACTTTCGGGCACTGGCAAACGTGAAAATGATGCGCCACTGTGCCTAAGCGCGCAAATAGTGACTGCACATACCTGCTAGCGCAATGCTTTGACACTCAGGCGCAAACGTGGGATACCTTCACAGATCAGGCCACTACAATCTGTATTCAAGAAGTAAGAAAGTGAAATTTCTATTCCGGTAGCCATGGTCCACTCCCTATCTCCTCCTTCCTATTTAAAGTGAAAATATTCAGAGACAGCCGGTCGTCCTTCCGAATTTACTCAGACCACTGTTTAATCTCGAACAGAGAAGTGTCTTATACTTCAGAAAAGCCCTAGAACGCTCTAGAGTGGTCATAATCAGACAACACTGTGTAAGGCAGAACAATTTTTGTTCTTTATATTCCTCAGCATTGACAAACTTTAGAAATGATGGCATATATCATCGTAAGTTGTTGTTAAAAGTATTTCAATGTAACTCTTGCTGTTAGTACAACTGACTGTCCAAACATGCTCTGAAACACCCAACGGGGCCGACTGACTTCCGTGTCTTCCTCACCAGATAGGTGTCACTGAGTGTGGAGATGGGAGGGGGGGGGGGGGGGGGAAGGGCGTGTGGTCGCCACACCGCTCTCCCGGCTGGTGTCAGTTTTCGTGACCGGAGCCGGTACTTCTTACTGAAGTAGCTACTCACTGTTAGAAGGGCTGAGTGCACCCCGCTTGCCAACAGCGCTCGGCAGACCGTGCGGTCGCCAATGTAAATGCTATTCAAGCCCGAGAACGCTTAACTTCGACGATCTGACGGGAACCGGTGTTACCACTGCGGCAAGGCCGTTGGCTGGTGTATGTAAAATATAAAAAGAAAAGTAAAATCACTAAACAAAGAACACTAAATTGTTGTTTACTTCTCATTCCGATTAGTTCTACGTTCTTTGAACTATCAAACCTGTAAATTTATTTAAAAATTCATTAGACATTGTAAAAGGAATCGTTAATCATACTTCCTAATTTGTTAGTTTGTCGAAAATCTTAATTCTGAATGAGGCATTATTCATTTCCTTTACACACAGGGAAGCAATATGAACAAACGGCCATATTAGTTTCCTGTAGTAATACGAATTAAAAAAAAAAAAATCACTGCACATGATCCACGTATAAACGAACCGTAATTTAATTTTTCCACGTATTTCCGAATCTTTCATTTTAGGTGTGACACAGTCACATAAGAGGCATGCGATCATTTTATAGATATGGATGTTTTTATGTACTGATGTTATTGTCGCCGGATGTTCAGCAACTCAACTTCACTAACGCGTGTCGAGTAAACGCGTCTTCAGAATATTGAAGGAGGTGGGGAGGTTGACAACACGATTGGGGTCATGTACAGGTATCAAGATCAGAGTGCAGCTCCAGTAAGAGAGCTGAGCAATCACTGATGTTCCTGCCCTAGCCTGTAGTTTAGTGGACCATGGCACATCGACGCAGCCATTTCGGCTAGCTATTAACTGTCGCTACACGTGAACACGAAGCCTCTTAGAAGGAGAATCGTCATGTTGTGAGAATTCATCACCTGAGACTTGTAGCAATTTAAATTTGCTAATAACGTTCAAATAGTAGTTTCTAATTCTTAAGGATGTAAAATTTCTGCCAGATATCCTGTGCACTGAAACTCGTCCTTACGTACATGAGGCGGCGTCGGCAGTCTGGCGTCGCAAGGTGATCGGTTACGGCCAACAGACTGCGATTCTGCTATTTAGCCAGAAGATGCTTCACTGAACAGCGAATGAACGCATCCGAATATTATATGCATAGCAATTTCAAAAGTTTGGTCTTTCACGGGGTCAACATTGATTTAAGTGGAAGCATAACATATATTTTACTAATCTCAGTCTGTTGACCAAATAGAGCGAGAGTTATATCACGAGGTAACCCCTTCCGTAGCTTGTTCCTCAGATCAAAGTCTGAATAGTTCTGGACACTTTCTTGGTA
The DNA here is from genome assembly GCF_023864345.2 of Schistocerca serialis cubense. Lineage (NCBI taxonomy): Eukaryota > Metazoa > Arthropoda > Insecta > Orthoptera > Acrididae > Schistocerca > Schistocerca serialis. The sequence continues at coordinate 431,500,705 of NC_064641.1, read as the reverse complement.
CCATATCATGTTCTTGAAAAGTTAAGGCAAAGGAGCTGTCGTAAGTTAATCTGTCATTTCATCTTTCTTGGGCAGCGGGAATTATGGTGAAGGACTCCGAACACAGAATGTCTGAGGGCTACCTTCATTATAATGCTTCTTACAGTATACACTACGTTCACAAATAAGTAATGTATCTCCGGTAGCCAGCAGTACTGACAGGGAAAAGAATACACCGTAGAGCGAGCTAGACTTACTCCGAACGCCGTTTACGCCGTGGCTGCGTCGGTCGTTGGGTTCGCGAGACATCTGTGAGATCGGCGAAGGGACACCAATGGCTTTTTAAGCGCGGTATTCATTACAGAAAGTCAGTTCTCAGCAGGTTATGTCGAGTACGGTTCCGCCACAAAGATTATTTGCTAAAGATAACCTTGCTAGTGCTTGCACTGCATCTGCCTGGACTTTTCTTGCCAGCTCACGACGGCTTTGGGTGTCCACAGACTTTAAGTACGAGGTTAGGACTTTGGCGTTCTTAGGAAGGCAAGATTTGAACTTAGCGGAACAGGAGTGCGAGCTTTGCTGCTGACAGTGTTTACGTATCTTTAGAGACACAGAACTTCCTGCGTATCGCGTGATATGAAAAGGAAAGTAACAACACTTCTAATTTATATATGAAAATGATAAAGATTTTTGCTGATAAAATGCTCTAGGGCCTCCAGCCGCATTAAGCAGCTTAAAATCTACTTTTCGGCCGAGTACTCCTCGGCCATTGTTAAGTCGTAATTGGTTGCAGCTACCGTTCTTATATAACAGCGCTGTCTTCTATGACGTCATTTGCGCTCGCTCTTCAGCACCAAATAAGATAACGTTGTTACTGCACAACCGTACAGTTTTATGCGCCCGCTACAGCCTTCCGATGTCACAAATTTTTGTCTCGATGGCTTCTTTCACGACGCTATCCCAGAAACTATTAGTCCGTGTACTACCAGATGTCCCGTTGAATACAAAATTAAGTCCGTTTTCTAGAGCATGCTTTGCTACAGTTGATTCCTTAGGGTACCGAAGCTGAAAACATCTCTCGTGTTCTACACAGCGTTGTTCGGTAGTATGCACTGTCTGTCCTACATAAAACTGTCTGCAGCCACACGGTATTTTATACTCTACTGGCGTTTTCAGGCCTACATCCTCTTTCACAAGCCTCATGACTTGAACGAATTCATACTGGAGCCCTGAAGACCGATTCGATTTTATGTTTCTTTAGGAACCGGCTAATCTCTCGTGTGACTTGGTCACTGAACGACAACAACGCAAGTTTTTTCTTGTCCTCCTCGAGGTCCTTCTGCTTACGTATTTTCGGAGAGATGGGTTGCGGAATCTGGTGGTTGTCGTAGCAATTTTGCTCGAATACGGCACTTTCCGTCAGTGACTCAGTTCCGTCGGCAGCGTCTGAGGCGGATTCCTCTCGATGCACACCAAGGTCTTCAGAACAAAACATTTCTGCGAGGGATGGTGATAGATGTTAGCATGCAGATATTGGTCCATGTGGACAGGATTCGGGCGGATTTTCAAGTCTTCGGGGCTTTAGCAAAAATTCACCAACTCATGAGGCCTTTGAAAAAAGATGTATGTTTCAGAAAGCCTGGAGTATATAAAATAGCATGTGGGTGTGGGACAATTTTATGTAGGATAGACCGTCAGTATTATTGAACAGCGCTGTATAGAACACGAGAGACGTTTTCACCTTTGATATCCCGAGAAATAGGTGGTAGCAGAGCATGCTCTAGAAAACGGACATAAGTCTGCATTCAATGTGACATCTATCATTACACTGAATAATAATTTCTCGGATAACGGCATGAAAGAAGCGATCGAGATAAAAATTTGTGACAACGCCCTCAGTAAAGATAGCGTCCTGCAGCTAAGCACGGCTTGGGACCCGGCCATCGGAAAGTTGAAGCGGACGTGGCTGGCGCGCAACGAAAGCATTATCTTGGCGCTGGAGCGAACGCGAGGCCCACGAGGAATTCAGGCCGCGGCGCGTGCGTCACGAAGGTAGGCCTGAACTCGCTCGCTCGCTCAGCTCAGCAGACAAAATGCGTTTCTAAACCTGAGAACTCGAGCTGAGCGTGTGCGTACTAACGAGGTTTGCGTATTCTAGTGGAATCTGCTGTTATGAAATTTTGATGATGAACAGTAATACAGCAAAATTTAATTCAAGATCAGTACTCGACATAAATGGTATAACGGCTTATTTATAGCATTTAGTCTCTTCTGCTTAACAGTCCTCATTTCATACAAGAAGTGGTGGCTTGAGCAACTAATAATCATTTTGGCATGATTTTAATTTTATTGTATCCCAGTAAAGCCGTAACAAATTATAAGTAGGGCTATGGAGTTCCGATCATTGTAGGACTAATAGCAGTAAGACTCCATAGTAGCGGATTCCAGTAGACGGTGCAACTCTCGTTTGTACGTGCATACCTAGTTACGAGTTAACAGACGTAGAAACGTAGTTTGCTGAGTTGAGCGAGCGAGCCCGGGCCTACTTTCGCGACATACGCGCCCCGGCCTGTCCTCCTCGTAGGCCTCGAACGAGCGCAAGTGACGTCACAGAAGGCAGCGCGGCTGTATAAGGACGCTAATAGATACCAAAAGAGTCACCACTTGACAATGGCGCAAGAGTACTCTGCCGGAAGCTTGTGGATTTTAAACTACTTGACCCAACTGGAAGCAGGAGAGAATTTTACCAGTACATGTTGCCACGAAACCATGTATTCGTATATTTGCGTTTGTTGAATATATATGTCTCAAAACTATCAGGTCCACATAATGTCACTCACCATGGAATTCTTGTTTGCCTAGAAACAGAGCAGAGCAAATCGATGTCTATTTTTAATTTGACATTGAATCTAATTAAATAATGTGCAATATAGTTCCTAGAAATCCTACTACTCGGCTTGTACCGTTGAAGTATGTTACTTCAGTCTTGGAGGATCAACTTTCTGAAGAATATTCCCTCTTACATACGGTTCAGACTTAGAACCTGTAATGAACCTGAAACAGTAATGTTTATATGCGGTTCTGATCTCACATGAAAAGTGGAGTGACTTGCTCAGTAAATCGAGGACACAGTGCCCCAGTGTGTTTCTTGTCGGAACAGTTACGTTTTAGCTACTTCAGGGGTTCCCTCGTCCACTGTCACCATCCCACATTCGCGTTAGCTACTGTCCTCTGGAAATACAGAACTGGTTTGAATGTAATGAAAAAATGCTCAAGAACTAAAGGTGTATATGTGTTTTTTAGCAGCTACTGCCCCCCTGGAGCTAAATTTGTCACAGTAGGAAACTGTTTTCCAAGGAGCAGCGCTAATGCGAATTGTTCCAAAAAAAAAAAAAAAACAATTCCAAGAAAGTTGTGCCTCATGCATCTGCTAAATATCTTACTAACACACTAAAAACTATCGACCTACTATTGTAACACACAATAATAAATAATTAACTCATTACTAAGACCTTATAGTACTACTAATACTGTGTGAATCTATTAACCTATCCTAAAATATACAGTAATATTCCATTGCTATTATGAAATCTATTTTTCTATGTGAGTAATATTTGTTTCAACGAGTAGCGAGTATTTTGAACAACACTAAAGCAATTTCTGCTTACAAACTAGCACGATATTATAGCCAGATTTAAAAGTATTAGAGCGGTTAATATGGAGGAGGTTCTGCAGCTAACTGAAGTCGCTACTCTTAGTCTAAATGTAGACACAGAAACTTATGTAGTTAATAGATCTGCAACTTTCCACGCTGTCTCTAAAGTGGCGCCATATTTTCTTGGGAATCTAATTTCTGTGAATAACTGTTGAAGATATTATAAAGTACTTTATTGCAGAGGTAAATTGAAAAGAAACAAAGTTTCATTAATGCTGGCAACGACTACTAAATACTCAAATACTTGTATAACATGTATAAGCATTACAAGAATTCTTACAGTGTTACATTGTTGCAGATGTAAACAATCATTTATAAGCGGACATTCTCATTGACACTGTTGAAGGATGTAGACATCGTTGTTCAGATTATACGTGAGAGTGCTGTCACATGATTATAGCATTAGAGTTCGATCTACTTATTTACAAATTTGTTCAGTTTGCTGCTTGCAGTTCAATGTCATTATCCGAGGCTATAGTTCCTTTGTAAATTCAGAAACACAATAAATGAAACCGCACTTTTGGTACCTTCCATAAAAATCTTAAATCTTACACCTGTTGTCCTACATGTGAATATTGCAGATGTGATGTTTAAATCTAGCATTTAAAAATATATATCGAGAACAGGTTTGCATTAAACGGCAAACGGAGGCAATAATCTGGATGTGATACCATTACAAGTTCTTTATTCTTTCGTACATTCTGCTAAGACACTTGAAAATACATGGACTCATTCATAACTGAGACCGACTGAGTCTTCTGAAGACGATAAAAACCAATTAAAACGTATTATTTCATAAACTCGATCATTTTTCTATTTTATAATTTTGGTGATTATTCTTAGACCGTTATCCAATTTGTAGGAGTTTAATCTTTGAAATATGATTCATGTTTCACACTTGTAGAGGCTGTAGAGGGGCTTGGTAGACTAAATTTAACATAGGAACCCATATACGGGAACGTAGTCGAACAACGTTACAGAGGGTCACAATTATAGTCGCCGGCGCCTGTAAATGTATGTGTATACAGAATGATTCCGTGATGATGACACAAACTGTCCAAAATGAAGAAGGATAAATGTATCAATTTGAGGTAAGGTTCCGTGTACCGGAAACGAACGAGTCGGAAGTTATAAGAGAAAACCGTTCTGATACCTCTGAGGGGCATACATGTAGTGGTACTGCTGTTGCTAAGATTGTAAGGTAGGGAACTATCAGAAGTAGTAGTATGGACCACAAAAAGGAAAAAAATGTCCAGTAAACATCGGCTCTAAAATGCTATAGTGAAACACATCTCCTCTATTGAACAAGTGCTCATGTTTAATAGACTTTTTTTCCTTATTGACGCTCTGTTGGTCTTTAGATGATGTTTCCGGATATGAGTTCGTGTGTGAAACTTGATCTATCAAGTCCCCTCTACAGCATCTAGAAATGCGTAACATGAATTATGAAACACCCCGTATTTGCTAAAATGAATGTGTATCTATAGCAGACCTGAAAGAATTGAAAGTAGGATTACAACCATAACAAATAACAAGCTTGGTAGGTATCACGTTTAGCCTTTGTTATGATTAAATGAGTATATAGTAATTACTTTGGGCAACTACTAGGTCTTGTACCTTGACAAGAGTGTCAATGGGATGGTCCGCTAGTGCGAAAATCACGCAAAGCTTGTCTAGGTGCAGGTGCAGATACAAAGAGTGGGGCATCAGCTCAGGGTTCATAAAACGCGTGCAGCAGGCAGACAGGCATGCAGAAGAAAAGTACAGAAATGCAGAATCATGTCACCTCGGCTGTGCGGCCGCCGCTGCTGCTCAGGCGGCTACGGGTCAGTTTGGTTCTATTCATGCGAGGCGGACACCACGTCCATTGGTTGCTGTTTCTTCTGTAATTCTTCTTTACTTTACCGACAAATACTGTGCAGCAGCCTTTCACACGTAGAGCTATGTAGACAGAACCACTTCGCTTAAGCGCTCTTACACACTGTGAATTACGTCCTACGTGGAATACCCCAACGAATCACTGTTAAACCACATCACTTGGCATGTAATGGCCGCCTATCACATGTTGTCGAGTAAAGTGTAGATTCAGACGTAGTCAGCTGTCAGTTCATTTCTGAGTTTTTTCTTCGTCTTGTTCTTTGGTTTGCAGAAATTTTAACGATTATCAAAGTTCTATTTTTGTGTATAATTTTGCTTCTAATTTTGAGATAGGAGTTTTCCATGTCTCTGGAATTCGTCTATAAGAACGTGCAACGTTATATTTTTAAGCAGTAAGCAGAGGAACTTCTTCATTAAGTTCATTAATGGAATTGAAAATATCGGAATCCCACAGTGCGAAGTGTAGAGGTGTCTTTCTGATCTGTCCTATCTATATGGTTCGTCACTTCTGACAGTATACTAGCTATCATTCACGTCAGATCGCGCAGATGTGACAGTAGATGTATCAACACATATTTCCTATGCACCATCGAACGTGAAGGCTTTCCAGACATGAAGTATGTTTTGAGTACTGGGCAATAGTATGCAATCACCTTCTTACAACGGTTTCTACAACCTGAAATAACACGTTTCTCTTAGCCCTTAGAGCTAATTCTATGCTAATGTGGAAACTTTATTGTCTGTGCTACCAGGAATTCAACAGCAGACACTGGAAACTTGTGCACCAAATCTCTAAAAACAGACCATAAAGTACTTTCATTTGGGTTCATACAGCATCTACAAATTATTCTGCTTGGTTAAATCGATTTCTAAACTCATTCTAAGCCTCACGATTATTCTATATGTTCCTACATCTCATTTCTAGGGCACTGGGTTATCGCGTGGAGTAAATTAAACTTATAAGAAGTGCTTTTCGAATGCAGTGTTATTTCCATATTGATTGCACGTACGACCTGGAGCAAGGATACGGGAAGTAATATTGAATACGTGCCTAGAGACCATACAAATCTCTTTCTTTCGCAGAACTTGGTAATGTGGTAGCACTTTGAAATTCGTCTATTAAAGAGCAGCACAAATCGAAATTGATAAGAAGGTGAGTTCTGACTTAATAGTTTTAAATGTCAAATAAAATTTATTTTCTGTATCGGGTAGTTTTTAGTCTTCATAACCTGCCATTGAGGTATTTTGCTGAAATCTGCTGAAGAAGAATGAGGCATGGATTTGGTCACAGGTTTCTGTTATAACAACAGTGCACCTAAGCGGCGATAAAAGCTGAATCAATTTGAAAACACATTTCGTAAGTAGTAATTCAAACGAAAAGGCCGTTGATGCTCTAATTATTTAAAATGAAACATTTTGTGGCGTTTCGCAGCTGTTGCCGTTTCTCTCGGATAGAATGACTGATAAGACAACCCGACTCTTTACTTAGATGTGTTTGTATTGTCATCGCTCAACACCGTAGCTCACTGAAGACAGAAATGGTACCACTTGTTTAGGGAAACAACTGACATGCAAGAAGACCTGTTAAGACAAACTACATTCCGGTATACAGGGTTAATCGGAATTCCGTGGGCAAACTTTGTGGATAGATTTCGGAGTAAGAAGTGTTAAGAAAACATGTCTGGAAATGTCTGATCTGCCAGTTGTATACGGAGTGACATGCATCTACATCTGTACTCCGCAAGCTACTTTGCAATGTGTGGCGGAGGGTATTTTGTGTACCGCTGTCACTTCCCACTACTTCTGTTCCAGTCGTGAATGGTTCGGGAAAGAATGATTGCTGTGGAGAGTCCGTGAGGGCTCGACTCCCTCTAATTTTATCTTCGTAACACTTTTCGCGAGACACCCAAAGGACAGGGTACGATTTTGTTTAATGACGAAGCTGTTTTCATTGTTCTTGAGTTCGAGGAATGGAGTTTCGGTTCTACTATAATTATGGAGACATAGCACATAACACAGCGAACTGTGGACCCAAGAAACGAAGAATCATCCGTACGTATGGTACAGAGGAGAGTATTCTGCAGCATGTTGCCGACGACCCAGAAACTCTGAAGAAAATACTGCATGAGCAATAATTGATGAACAGCCTATGTAACCACAGCGTCTGCAGCGTGTTTCGTATACCGCATCCAACGATCACCTGCGACGCCAGAAAGGTGCAGAGTTTCGAGCTTTTTACGTGTGGCACCATGTACAGACAAGACGGAATCACAAACGTGCACAATGAACATCTGTCAGCAGACGAAAATCCACGATGCACTACGCAAGCTTTGCATCAGAAACAGTACTGTATTAAAGCGAGGACTGCTATTAATGGCGACTGTCTTGTAGACATAAACTTTTTACAGGGTCGTCGTTCGGATAATATGAATAGGGACTTTCTTGTATCGACTCCTCCATCTATTCTGAACAATGATGCTCTAAAAGTACGAGGGAATGTGTATTTTGTGTATAACGGAACGGTGGTGACTTGACATAAAATGTATACATGCTTATTTATTGTGAATGTTAAGTTTGTTTGTTTTTGAACCGTAAATACGAGGGGGGGGGGGGGGGGTTCAATAAGTATGTTGTTGTTGTGATCTTCAGTCCTGAGACTGGTTTGATGCAGCTCTCCATGCTACTCTATCCTGTGCAGGCTTCTTCATCTCCCAGCACCTATTGCAACCTACATCCTTCTGAATCTGTTAAGTGTATTCATCTCTTGGTCTCCCTCTAAGATTTTTACCCTCCACGCTGCCCTCCAATACTAAATTGGTGATCCCTTGATGCCTCAGAACATGTCCTACCAACCGATCCTTTCTTGTAGTTTAGTTGTGCCACAAACTTCTCTTCTTCCCAATCCTATTCAATACCTCCTCATTAGTTATATGATCTACCCATCTAATCTTCAGCATTCTTCTGTAGCACCACATTTCGAAAGCTTCTATTCTCTTCTTGTCCAAGCTAGTTATCGTCCATATTTCACTACCATACATGGCTACGCTCCATACAAATACTTTCAGAAACGACTTCCTAACACTTAAATCAATACTCGATGTTAACAAATTTCTCTTCTTCCGAAACGCTTTCCTTGCCATTGCCAGTCTGCATTTTATATCCTCTATACTTCGACCATCATCAGTTATTTTGCTCTCCAAATAGCAAAACTCCTTTACTACTTTAAGTGTCCCATTTCCTAATCTAATTCCCTCAGCATCACCCGACTTAATTCGACTACATTCCATTATCCTCGTTTTGCTTTTGTTGATGTTTATCTTATACCCTCCTTTCATGACACTGTCCATTCCGTTCAACTGCTCATCCAAGTCCTTTGCTGTCTCTGACAGAATTACAATGTCATCGGCGAACCTCAAAGTTTCAATAAGTAATGCAACACATTTTTTCTGAAATCAGGTTAGTTTTATTCAGGATTACAGTACACCATATTATTCCCCACTATTTTGGCTACAAAAACCTATGTTTCACCATAATCTCTGTTCAGAGCGACAGCCTTACGCCACATTTCTGGGGGAGAGGAGGGGGGGGGGGGGGCGCTTGTTGACGGCGGAGCCAAGTGCTTGCGGCGTCGGTAACCTCCTCACCACCGACGTAGTGCTTCCCATGGAGTGCGTCCTTCATTGGGCCAAACAGATGGAAGTTGGATCGTGCCAAAGTCGTGGTGTGAGGTAGATGAGGAAGAACAGTCAACTGATGTTTTGTAAGCTTCTCTCGGGTGCTTAAACTTGTGTGAAATCTTGCTTTGTCACGGTACTTCCTTGCTCTTTCTGGTCTTCTGTCCCGCGGCGAGTAACTCTGCGGTCAAACACCTTTGAGTACCCCAAGAGGCGGACGAGTGTGTCAGCGCTACCAACAGAGATGTCCAGTTGAGCAGCGAGGTGTTTGATTGTAGTTCGTTGACCACTTCGTGTGAGTGTGTCCGCTCGTTACAATATTGCAGGAGCGACAGCTATGTGCGGCCGACTGGCAAGTGGGAGATCGGACGGCTTTCTTCTTCGAGAGCCTCTGAATAACTGCGATAGTCTTGCTTTTCGCCAAAAGACACTGTGACAGCCTGCTGCTTGGACGCCATTGTTAAGGCTACGTATAGCTATCCTACTTTTATGAAATTTGAGGGGTTGAAGGGGAAATATTGCACGATGCCCCACAACAAAATTTGCACTTTTTCTATAGAAGTTGGCCGAGAAAAAAATATTTTGCAATACTAATTGAATACCCCTCGTATGAAGTTTTTGTTCCAAGAAACGAGGAAATGATCCATTAATACGGCATATAAAATTCTTAGAGCATGCCAGTGAGTATTAGAATGAGGAACTCATCGTGGCTGCAGGAGAAATCATTTGCAATAACTCTCCGATTATTGCGAATTTGTGGACAATCCACTGTTCGATGCGTCCAGAGGTGCAGTGAAGCAGATGGAGTATATTCTGAAGATTTATTGTGATTATCTGCCGCAACGGGAAAGATCTAGTACTCTATTAGCAACTATTTCGCTCAGAGAAAGTACAATCTATAGCACCTTTGTTTATAAAAGTATTTCGCAAAACCAGACATTTCCAGACATATTATTGCATAACATTATTTATAACAATCAACCTGTACTCAAGGTCTGAATACGAACACCACACATATCTTGCGCAAAGTTTCGCATGTAGCAGTAACAAAATTTAGCACACCTCAGTTTTTCGTGCAGCAATCGAGAGGTAATATTGTACCAAGGTTGGAAAATAGGGACTAACTCTGAAAATTTAGGATTATATCACAAGAAGGTAACAAAGAATCTTCGACTGCAGCAGCTCATACTAGAGAAAAACATACAGCTCGTCACAACGGCATGTATTTGGGTACCAGGTTGTTGTTCAGTAATGGAATGAAAGAAAATCTGATTTTCGTGCTTTCAGCTTGAAATTCATAAACAAATATTAGCTAGGAGAGGATTATAAAGTGATGGGTTATGCATATTTTACAAGATAATAATAGAAGAAAGGTTCAGAGTTAACTTGTATGCTGTAAGCCATTGTTCTGGTGGATGCAGTCGGAGAAAAGTAGTCAAAGCTTTGGGCGGCGGGACAGTTAGAAATGGAGGGTCGGAAAGACGCGGTGTATTAGTGCTAGCACATTACCGTGTTCGCGCCGCCTCGGCTCTGCACTCACCTCAGGTGCGCCTGCCAGCAGACTGTGCCGCTACACGCTCTGGGCGCGCAGGGGTATACATTCCCCAGAGTCGCAGCGCTCATCGCTACGCCCCTGCAATGGATCACACTGGTCTCTTGCTCCTACACTCAACACCAACAAACAGTTATTGCGGAAACTATAAGCCACGGGGCACACATTGAAAGGCATTGGCTGTTTTGTATGTGACTGTTTTTTGTTTGAGGAGGCGTGTGATTGTGCGAAAAAGTGTGTTACTTTGTAGGCACGCGTGTATGTGTGTGTCTGTACCTGTAACCAAAGCACTTTGAAGAAACATGTGCCTCTACCAACGGTTTCACAATGATTACAGGGCACTATCTTTACTGATCCTGTTATGTAGGTGGTAACACTGAGGTGACAAGTCGTAGGTTAGCGATATGCCCATACACAGGGGTCGCGGCAGTATTGCGTACACAAGGTATAAAAGGACAGCGCATTGGCGGAGCTATCCTTTTTACTCAGATGAGTCACGTGAAAAGGTATCCTCTGTGATTATGTCTGCACTACGGGAACTAACAGACTTGGTAGGCGGAATGGTAGTTGGACCTAGACGGATTGGACATTCCTTTTCGGAAATCGTTAGCGAATTCAGTACTCAGAGATCCACAATATCAAGTGTGTGCCGAGAATACCACATCAGGCATTATCTCTCAACACGGACATCGCAGAGGCCGACGATCTTCACTTAACGAACGAGAGCAGCGGCGTTTGCGCAGAGTTGTCAGACAACACTGCGCGAGACAACCGCAGACATGGATGTGCGGCGTAGAACGAACGTATCCGTTAGGACACTGCGGCGAAATTGGGCGTTAATGGGCTACGGCAGCAGACGAGTGAAGCGGGTGCCATTGCTACAACACGACATTGCCTGCAGCTGCTCTCCAGGGCTCGTGGCCATATCGGTTGGACCCTATACTACTGGGAAACCGTGGCCTGGTCAGGTGAGTTCGACTTAAGTTGTTCAACAAGAGGCACTGTGCAAGTTGATGGTGTCTCCTTGATAGTGTGGGCTGCATTCACATGGAATGGACTGAATGCTCTGGTCCAACTACAGCGATCACTGACTCGAAATGGTTATGTTCTGCTACCTGAAGACCATTTATTCCCAAACAACGATGGAATTTTTATGGCTGAGAATGCGCCATGTCTTCGGGTCACAAATATTCGCGATTGGTTTGAAGAATATTCTGGACAATTTGAGCGAATGATTTGGCCACCCAGATCGTTCGATATGAATCCCATCGAACATTTATGGGACATACTCCAGAGATCTGTTCGAGCACAAGCTCCTGCGCTGGAAGTACTTTCAAATTGTGGGCGGCTATATACGCAGCATGGCTCAGTATTTCTGCAGGGGACTTCCAATGACTTGTTGAGACCATGGCGCGTCGAGCTTCTGCGCTACGCCAGGCAAAAGGAGGTTTCCCATGACTTTTGTCACCTCAGTAAAACTCAACCAAAAGAACATTATTAAATATGAATTTAAAAAAATTCAGGTGTAAGGCAAGGCATATGTCTCTCACGAGATTCAAGGAACTGATACCTTTCATGCAATAGTTTACTTTAGGGATGGTACGTGATTCAGAAGTGCTTTGAAACATCGTTATAATTCATCATAAACTCTTTTAAATTTTGAATCATACTAGATGTATACAGATGTAGAGTTTTAAATAAATTCATACGAAATTTATTTAGCGTTTTTTTCATTCTGTTGCATGTCAATAAAATAATACAGAAGTAATTATGGGAGTGCATAATGAATGCAATATGAAAACGTGAACATTTGATGTATGCTGAAACGAGTGGAAAATACATTTCAACGGTGTTTTACAGCCCGAAATATATATTGGAAGGTAATGATTTCTATAGATACTCTTGGATCAGTCATAGGTTTAAAGTAAATAGGGAATATTTAAATCAGATCAGTCATCTATCTCGAAATGTCCAACATCTATATTTTTCTTTAAGAATGCAAATATTATTTTTATAGTCGTACTTTGAAATGATAAATTAATATCAAGGCAGCAGATGCTTCTCTAGAAGATAGCCTCCAGCAAAGCACTGAAATATTCGAAAACAGCTCTATTTTCAATATGTTTATACAATTAACATTCGTGGTAGTTTTTTTTACAGGTTTATACTCTAGAAGCCTATAATACTAGAGCGTCAGATGTCGGACATTTCAGAAAAGAGAAATATTGTGGTACTGTAATCATTGTGAAACCGATGTTACCATTTTTCTGCAAGAAGATATATCTCTCAAATACATAATGTCACATTCGATGTACGGAAAATGGCGAATTCAATTGCATGGACTCTAACATAGGAGCACCGTTTCCTAGGAATGAAGAATTTCTGGAAGAAATATCTTAGCGCTCACAACAGCGCCTTTCGAACGCCAACTTATGTTTCTCTCCGCCTATTAAAATTAAGTATGATTTTAGTTTTAAACAACGCCATTTAACGTACTCGTTGTGTAATTTTTTGTTGTAATTTTTAGTGTGCGTTTTTCATGTTGTTTCAGAGTGAGGTACAAAATTGCTAGGAATGAACCAAAGGTAATATAATTGCTTATCTCAACAAAAAGCACAATACCAAAAACAGAAAATGCAGCACTGCTTTTATTTAATTGAAAAGTAAAATTTAGTTAAACACAATAAGAACAATAGCGATAGTAAAATGAATGATAAATGAAATAACTGAGTTTATATTTAAATTGCCGAATAAAAATGGGTGCAGCTGCGGCAGCGTTTAAATGCGTGTGATTCTGCAGCTTGATGAACTGGAAAGCTCAGAAGCAAATTCCCACAAAATAAGGCAAATACAAAAAGAAAATGCTTGCGTGTTTGTCTTTGACAGAGATAATTTATTGATAGACTGTTATCTCAATAGAGAGTACACATGAGTCATAGTATTCTCTTGGTCCTTTGCGCTTGTCTGACGGAGGCCTTTCGAGTACGCAACAAGAATAATTACAAGGAATCGCAACTTCAGTATCTGTTTACACAATAACTTTCCAAATTTCCTCTATTTTCCATGACTGTGCAACAATCAAACGAAGCGGCAATAATAAAAGTTGCCAATGTCTATGCCATTTTAAGTCGTGCTCAGTAAGAGGTAACAGCTCCCTGAAGTATTGGGTGTAATTGTAATTCTGAGGTAACGCAATCGACTATCATTGAGATACGATACTGAGATAAGTCAGGAGCGAGTTTCGTGTTATGCATAGTAATACCGTAAATGATTTTCCCTGTGAAAGTAAACATTAAGAGATGACATCATTTCAAAAATGCTACTTGCGAAAATTAATACTCGATAGGCGGTATTCTCAGTGCAACGTCTTAGTATATTGTCAAAAATAATTATTTGATTGCTTACGTTCTGTCGCGGACTGGTAAAAAGCTTCTAGCACTGCTACATGCATGGTGAAGTAGTTTTGGTGAAGGAATCTAAAGATGATTGCAGTGAATAAAGGAAAGACGGGCTGTAGTTCAGTAATAAGCTTGGTGTTAAGATTTAGGGTGCAGATGAGCACAGAGACACTGCGACATTGATGTAATGACACAGCGGCTACATACTGGCCTACCGAGACCCCTTAAGTACTTAATGTGCTATCGAAACAAAGAGAAAATTGCGTCCACGTGCTCGGGAAAGCGATTGCAGACGTGCTTGCGTGAGTACTTCAGATGCGTTTTTACCACAAGGTCTGCAATCTTGTTCCCTCGTAGCTTCCTTAATTTCAGCTAAACAACCTTTTTCACTGTTGTCTAACGTATTGATTTACTTCCTGTTAACTGTTGGCGCACAATGTATTTCATGCTCCTTTGACGGTGCACTGAACTGCAAACCGGAGTGGTTTACCATGAATGAAATACATACGACTGACTGCCTCCTGCTGGTGTTTTGTGGGAGATAGTCTCATTCCATAGTACTGCGACATTACAGACTCTAAGCCATGTCTTAGGTGATTGCTTGGAATGCTCTTGACAGTTCGAACTGTCATCAATTCTGGGAGAGAGGAAAGGGTTTCTCATATACCCGTACACAGAAACTGCGACAGTGTGTGATCCGCAGTTGCTGTAAGAGGTGCGTGTTCCAGGTGAGCGGGCAATTGGCCGCACGCGATTATGCATAAACTTACTGGAAGTGTCATATTTGGACTCTAGAATTGGTTGCTACATAGAGTCTGGACAAGTTTGAGTAGTCTGAACGATGCTCCAACCGCCAACAGATTGGGGGAGATTTGGAGTGCGAAATAAATTGTTATTTTAGCTGGGAAACTTCCCATTCGCCTGTGTTATTTGGTTGCTGTGGTCGCTTGTAATTGTTAAATCTATACAGTGCTACGGACTGCGGGAAACTGCCGATGGGATTATCGGACTTTATGTGAGAATTCGTCATAACCCTCAGACGGCAGGAACCTCGCAGTACTATGAGTAGTTCTTGATATATCCGAGGGGATCACTGAAGGAAGTAGGAGAAATTATAACACTGTTTTCCGAAGGGGCTGGGTAATTGAGATAGACAACTACTCAGCAAAAACGTTGGGATATTCATAGATTAACTGTATAATTTGTTGACCAGTATCCCTCATATACTCGTATTACTGTTTGCGAACATTGTAACACACAAAGGAATGGTCTGAATAACTCCCAAATCGGAGGATGTGTAGCACAGTGGGACCATAATAAGCTTGTACCGACAGCGTTTCCGTTCACTCTCATACACCGCGTGGGAGGATATATTTAATGTATCGTATAACGTACTGGAACATATAATTGTGGGTGCTTTTTAATTCTGCTATATACGACACAGAATATAAAAAGGACACGGTTTTGACCAGTGAGCAACGGAGAAAAGTGCGAAGAATCTCCTAATACGTTGCTGTGAACGACGAATACTCGCTCCCGCGTACTATGGACCCTATTGGTGAGTCGGAGAGAGCGAATCGCTGAAAGTAATAGCCTAACTTATATACGTGTAAGTAGTGAATACGAGTCATGTTTAGCAAGATCTGAGATTGTGAAGCACTCTGGAGGTCGCAGGATCTACGAACTCTCAGCTGCCTGTTGCGTATGGCGTGACTGCTCTAAAGTCGGCCAGTCGGAGTACCGTCTACAACAACAAGACTGCCTTCACGATCATAGGATGCTTCAGCATAGAAATATGTGCATTTTGCCTTATTCCAGGTTCTTTCCAAGTGTAATCTCATTGTTCGTCAGGTTTGCAATTACACTTTCTTTCATTGAAAAACGAAACACCTCAGTTGATTTGCAGTCCAGCCCGTGCTTCAACGCGTTGTTATAAAGAGTTAGCAATCATTTTTGGCGGCGAGTGATCACGGACTAATGTATCTGATAGATCTTGAATGCTTTTCGTTATCATGTTATAACCTATCGTTATGCCTCGCCACCTTCTAAATTAGAAATAGCTCACCACGTCACAGATTCCAGGAAATCATGTCTTTGGAAAATTATGTCACCTCTACTAGCATCTAAACCAGGAGCTTATATCGACGGTGTACTGAGGAATGACCGTCTTGTATGGTTGACCCACTCTTCTGCTTGGTGTGTAGAATGGTCTTTTCAATCTTCCTTTAGTAATGCTTGGTATCTATACTATTGTTCTAGTACCTGAGAGAATGTCTTAATTAATTTCCTAAGTGCATTTAGCAACATGTAATTTGTCACGAGAATAAATGAGCTGAAAAATATAGTGTAAGATTTACTGTATGGCCAACAGACATACTGGAATGGAATGAAGTACGTTACACTGTTTTGGTTAGTATTAGTCAAATAATTTATGTAGCTTTTGATTTACAGTGGTTCGTCACTTTTCTTTTACTTTTATTATTTATTCATCCAGGAACCTGTCACCTTTAGTGTTCTTTTGAAAGCCTTCAGCTACGTCCAGTTAGAAACAGAACTTTATCGTATGGGTCACAGCGCTAAATATGCTGTATATAAATGTATATAAACTAGAAATTTAAAGAATGGATGTCTGTCGTAGAGATTTGGTAAGATGCCTGCAGTAGGGTCGTTCATCCTTGAAGTTAATATACGGTGGTCTGAAGAAAACAAATAATAAATGACATACATTTCATTTAAGACTGCTTGATTGTCTTGGTATGCTCGGTAATAGTAAAAAATAAAACAATGTGTGTAATGAATACAAGGGGTGGTAAGAAATATTCAGCTGGTGTAATTTAGTAACTACAGTTGTGTCAATGTGAGAGATGTTTGAGAGTATCATTCATATCAGAGCCCATAATCCATTACCATGTGTGTTCTGGCCAAGATGAAAAAACCAGAAAAAGAAATATCGTATGTCGCAAAATACATTAAGGACATCATATATTAGTTTTTACTTGTTTTGAAGGATCTTATAATTATAAATTAACTTTTATTCAGTTCTAATAAAGGAATGAGAATAAATAATTACGATAAAATGTCATCGATGATTTATTTTTATTCACTGTACATTCCCAATAAACATATAATATCTCTATCTAGCTCTCAGAACTTATCTAATAGCTTATGCAGCCCAAGAGTCGTCAAATAATATACAGATTAACTTATTTCCATAACAATCTCTCGTATTTACAAGACAGTCCAGTGAGATAATTGGAATAAGGGTGTTCTATGCATGCGCAATTATAGTGACTTGTTAGTTACAGCAGACCTAAATGTGAAGAGAATGTTTATTACTGTATTTTTTACCAAACAAGTGCCTTTGAATTGTAGAATTTATTGCAACAACGTACTTAATTTCTACTAATTAAGTAAAGTATGGTATGATAATTTATCGGATTGGAAGAGGCTAACAGTTACATTAAAATTATGTAACTGTGTTAACAGCATTCCAATAACATAACACACTGGAATAAGAACACGAGTTTCAGAAAAAACCTACGGAAGCAGATACAGCAATCATCCACTGCAATACATTTATGTTTTATTAGTGTAAATACACACAGAATAAATACATACAAAACAGTTAACACACAAGCACAAATAAACACTTGTAAAGGATGCACTTTTCAAAACGAAGAAGAACTGTAAAACTATTAATAAAAAATACGCCAATAGTTTTAGAACAACGAAAGCTTTACGTTGGGAATTTGAGAAGACAGAACAAAGAAAGCATTAAGTTCGCAGCACACAGAGTCACTTCACAAGCAATGTCTCAGTGACAAACGTAGGATAGTGAAAATGGTAGTTTCAGCAGATCGTAATTCTCGAAGACTGACATACTCATAGTGTTTCCTGTCATATACATAAACGGGGTTTACAGCCTTAGCGGTTGCATGTTCTTCCGGTATTATATGGAGCTGTAACCAATATGAGATGTCAGTCTTCGCATGAGAGTGGACTCACTACTGCTCCCGGTCCGGAAAATTCATGCATGCCATGCACACAACACAACATTCACCAATACCGCAGAAAGACAGAGAAAGATTTGGTCGACGTCAGCATCCAGGGTAAGGAAATGCATGTAATGCAGGTTTATCTAACTGTACTCCAACAATAACAAACAACAACAACAACAATAACAACAACAACAAAATTTGCTGCTATAGCCACTGTATGAATACCAGGAAACCTACGGAGTATTTTATAATGTGGATTATGAAAAGCTTAAAAGAAACGGTCACTCTCTTATTCGAGTCTGAATGGCGAGTATGAGTGTTTAGATACTTTCGCGAGAGTTTTATGTAGTTCTTGTGACCACTTAAAGCTATCTCTTGCACTTGCAATGCTACTCTGAAAATTTTATCAGTTACTAACGGAATGGAACTTTCTATGATAATCAATACTTTTATTCAAGCAATGTTACGCAACCGCTTATAGAAACAGTGTAAACAATGTCACTGGATATGTGTCACTCTCCTGTGAGGCTAGCGTCATCACGAGACTACAGTGCAACATGCTCGTTTGGTGGAAGCACACTGTGTTTGGCTACTCAGGGACTGTGAGGGTCACATGGAGTTAATAATGATGAGATGTATTCTCATGTTCCCGTCACTTGCCTGTTACTCTTCCCGCGCTTTAATAAGCTCATGCAACATATGGATTTTAGCTCATACCAGGATGCACATCAAACTGAGGTCAGCACTGATGAACAATTCTGCTGCTGTGAACATAATCGTACCGTATTATTTCGTGACGGAATTTGGCAAAAAATAATCCTTTCCCGTTGCTCAGGAGAGTAACCTCATATGTTAGTTTCTTTGTCTGTCAGCGAAGGACATCATAATGAAACACGCTTTTAGTGCATTAGGGAGATAATAAATCGTATTCTCATTAACTAAAAAATAATGACGAACTCTTCTTTAGACGCTATTGCAGCACGACACTGCAGAACAGTCAGATACTTTGGCCCTGTCTGCTAATTATATTTTTGTATTACATAATATAATGAAGCACACTGTCTGTGACCTTGTGGTAGGGGGTCACACTGATTTCAGATGCAACTCGCAGTTAAAAATTTAAGTTTTTTTATGAAATTTTTTACTTTGTGTTGTGTTTTAAGAGCTGCCGAAGCCATTCAGTAGCACACATTCATATATCGCTACACAGGCACACAAAATTACTTATAGACCCTTTCTAATGAGATTTCTGAAGCACTTGGTCAACATCAACGCTATATGGAAACCAAGTAATTGTTACTGTTTGGAACATCCTCCCTAACGAAGTCCTGTAATGCATAGCTGCCCTGGTCAATCTGATTTATGACTGTCCTCAAGTGTCACATATACGTTATGTTTCCATACTAATACCATGCTGTGTAAGCTGTACGCCAAGTTTCCATATTAATATTACGCTCATACGCTCTGAAGTGTTACTTACAGAGACATTCCGTACAAAATAACTCAAGTTTCTTTCCGAGTTTTGTAACTCTCTCCATACTGCGAACATATCCTTTCAGTGTAGGAATTTACTTCACCTGCTGAAATATTTGCACATGCGATACATGGCGTTATTAAATATGGTCAAAGATTGTACTAAGAGATGTCATCTTTCTCTGATATTCGTTACTTCACCAATATATGTGTTGAACTCAAAACAACATCGTATAACATTTCTACCCGTTGTCAATGAACTGCTCATCCAAAATTTGCAGACTAGCATCATCTCAGCAGCATTTATACGGTTTGAAAGGTGCCCATCTTGGAGGTTGAGCCAAAATCCATAGTACACAAAAGCCACAGTTCTGTTATACTAACATTCATTTTCTAACACCGCATGCGGAAGCTACATGAGCACACTAATGGAGTTGAAATTAATGATACTGTCATCACACTTCCCGGTTAGCTAAATGTCTGTCATGAATAAAGAAGATCCTACGGCCTCTGTTCAGCAGAACAGTTCTGAAAAATTTGTGCCTGAACAGGATTTCATTGGTAATGTGATACAATTAATTTTTAATTTTGAATTACATTCTCTATTTACATAAACATTTATTATGTGAATCAAGTTATCTGCATGCATAAATTTAAAGTGATATTTTCTATTACGGTATTTTAATTGTTCGTATCTGATGCTTTCAAAACAGTGTAGCACACAGTGTTTTATGTACATATGTTTTGGTGTGAGTTGCAAAGCTGTGGCCCGTTGCAGACATTTTAGAGATTTTTTATTTTATATCACATATTTAGAGAATATTAAAACACTTACTCGGGTCGAACAACTGTGACGAAATTTTCACCGGTGCGTCAATGAACGAACTTGAATAGACTTAATTTCGGGATACATACTAAAGGGACCAAAAATATCCCTCTTGTGTATCCGATTAGCAGACTTCCAGGTTTATGGTTACTTGTGAACAGCATACCACTGATTCTTCAGATCAATGCAACAGTCGCTAATTCGGGGATCTAGTACACTTTTTACTGACTGTTCTTCACCTACAGTTGAATAAACACCTTCAATAGTAGTAAATAAATAAACACGTTAAACCAATGTGATTTTGATGATACTGACTAATTGTGCTCATTGTACAGCGGCGCTTCTGAGAGATCAAGCTTCACAAAAATTATCAGTTACTGATTTTCAACATGTGTTTTATTACTTTTACACTGTTTCCTATAACAGATTTTAATATTATTGTTTCCCTCCTGGATGGAACACACATACTTAGTGTGACTATTCCAGAACTGTGGTATTTGGAAACACATTTTCGTTCTGGATTCAATCGTGTCGAGGGAATCAAGTTCAAAAAGTTCTGAATTGTAAAACGACTGTATGTCCTGCTACCTGTTCCCGCCGACTTTAGATGACTGAACCACTTGCCGAAAGGTAAATTTTGATTTCTGATACGATATTATTAAGCTATGTAACTTTATTACAGAATTTTGTTGAAATATTCATTGGTATATACTACTTGCACTTCTAAACGAAAAATTTTTGCCGATTTTCAATCTGGTCACTGAGAAGGCTGATTCAGATCCTCGTCAAAATAATGCTATAAATGTTTTTGTTTGGTTTCAGATAAGGTAGTAGGATTGAGTTGTTGCTGATTATATATCCGTTAGGTAACTGGTGTGACAAATCGATAGGCGATAGATGGATGACGGACTTATGGATAAGTTGTGATTTACATGTTATGTACAGAGAAAGCTTATGTTAACCGTAGTGAGGATAAGAATATCAAATTGGAGCGAAGAGCATGTATATCTTCGTATTTGGATACGTCACAATTTTTCGGGAATCAGTGACTTCTAGAACGAAATAGTGAAAAAGAAATTTTAAAAACAGGAAGAAATGCAAGGAAACACACATTTCACTCAAAAATAAATGAATTGAGAGTATACAACTTACATTACAAAGAATTGATGTAGAAAAAGTCAGTGTGGAACACTGGCCTACTTGGATTTATTGTCTGATGTAAGAAGACAGTAAAAAATTGTTGACATAAATGCGGACTTGAAGGAGAGGAAATACAAGAAAAACGGCGAGACATTGAAATGGACATGCTGCGGCATCTGTAGATGGCAGCCTACTGGAACAGAATACAGCAGTGTTGTGATGAAAGAGAAATGTACTCATGGATACATTTATAGTTGATGTAAATTTTAGTATTTTACATAGAAGGAAAGTGTTACAACTGAATGCCTGTTTATTGAAAATATGACATCGGAAAAGAAGGACAATTGCACCAACGAAGTAACAGTCAGTGTTCTAATATAGAGCCGCAAAGATAGTGAGATACGTCGAACGTTCTAATGGTTAAGCATAAGACCTACGAAAAATTTTACAGAAAAGTTGGAAGTGCAACAATCAGAAAGTCTACTAAAGAAGCGATGTGGTATTTACGTTTATTAGTGAAAAGAGCATTTGTGGTAGTGTGAACTGGAATAGACGGATAACGTCCTGAGAAAATACGTCGAAAGAACTAGAAACATTATTTTCAATGATCGAAAAGATAATTCATTATATTAAAACAAAAGAATGAAGACTGAAGGCTGAAGATACACGGAATCGTAGTAGATTGTGAATCAGGAAATAAATGTGATAAAACAAATGATGGACGCCACAACTGCGGTGAAACGTGTTTGGGTATTAAAGGAAAAGAATAATTGTATGCTTACAGAATTATGTACTTAATTCATTAATAAGTGTGGTAGTCTAAGAAAGATACAAAGGAGTGTACGAGGAGGAAGGAACCAGACGACGATAATTACTTTTTGTGGTCCATAAAGGAAAACAGGAAAGCCTCTGGAAATAAATAAAATTACAAAGAGTATGCGTGGAAAAATATTGAAAATCAAGGAAATTCGTACGCTGAATAAAAGTGATAAAAAATCGATCTGCAAGCGACGTACATAGGAGTTAATGGTTCAGTTGAAGCACGAAAAAATAATATTTTTGGAAGAGTGTATGATGATAGTTATAATACAGACGGAATCATGTACAAAAGTGTAGGTAGATGGAAAGGTAAAAAATTAAATGTATCTTCAAATAAATGAATTTACAGGAGGGCGAGACCCCTGGGAAGGTTCATACTTGGAACAAATAATAGAGGAAAGTAAGCTCTGAAATTCTTAGAATTTGTTAATGAAATAGGAAAATAAGGCAATAACTGTAAACATGACAAAAACGTTTAAATGGCTCTCGGGGTCGAAAACGAGTGAAGATCAGGAGACGGCGAGAAAAATAAGCTATAAAGACCACATCCATCCAAATGAAAGAGGTGTATCTGAGAACTTACTTGAGGCATTTGGGGAGGAAGATTACTGTGGCTCTGCTACCTAAACAAAGCAAGTGGCTCTGTTGCGCAGCTCGTAGTTACTAGCTACCGGATAGCTCATGTCGCGGAAGCTGCTGCAGTCAGTGCAACAGTCGGGGACGGTGAATTTGTCTTTAAATGTACGTAACTCACTCTTCTTCTTGCTTTCGGTAGAAACGAAAACTATCGTGACGGACTTTCTTTACAAATCAGTCGAAAGACTCTTTTCCAAAGAACAGTTTATTCAGTAAACAAAGAACAAATACTGGTAGGTATAATTCAGCAACCTAGTAACTGATGAACGAGAAGTCCAACAAGGGTGCTCTCTGAATTATCATCGTCATTGTTAGCTATTGAAATATAGGTTTCTTATTCAGAATTTTGATTTGCAATACGTCATTAGCTCAGTTATTGCACAATACCTTTAAATGCGTGCCTAATTAACTTGCAGGAGAATCAGCTGCTTACAACATTGGAATAATACCCCATCTAAATGTTCGGAAGAATCTTTAATCTTTGAGCACTTCACAAATTACCAGTAACATCACAAAGAAGAAAACTGTTACCGTATTTATTTAATCTTCCCATAAAATACGTGGTATGTGCTTATTACGGTTTTTACAGAGTTACATTTCCCTTTGAAAAATTCTTAAACAGCGAATGATATAGAACGAGAGTCGAAGTTGCAAAAATTACACGTATCTGAAACAGAGCATTGTTAGGAAAAAATGTTGTTCTGCGAGTCTGTGCTTCATATTTGTTAAGGAACTTCGTTTATGTTACGAAATCCGTTTCATAATCATTTAGTGCAAGAACGCACGCCGGAGCAGCTCTCTTGAAGCAAATTCCCTGCTAACGAGGCCACAGCTTGCGAGCACCGCAAATCTTACTTTAGAAAAATACAAGATAGAGAGACAGCAGAGATAAATGGGCAATACTACCTTCGATGTGCAAAAGCAACATTCGAACTCACTAGGGAATTCATCGATTTTCTCGTTTTTCTTGTCGTCTTTTTTGAGGTCCTACAAAAGAGAGAGAGAGACAGAAAAAGATCGAGAGAGGACTAGTCAAAGACTTAACAAATGTCTTGATATCCAAAAGCAGGCGGAATTTATGTTTCATAAAGAACATGTCAGAGTTTACTTAGCAAATGAAAACAGCCAGTAGCACCTTCAGCGGCAAACTTCGCGTGAGTTCAGACTTTAACTTTGTGTTAGAACAAATTTAGCACATTTTGAGTGTATTTCTCTGACTGCAGATTAGATCTGACAGTATCTATTTAAAGACCGGTAACAGATTTTGGTATTTCTGGTGTTGTTCTAGCATAACATAAAAAATATTCTTTACAAACAGAAGTATCATTTATTTTGTTTTCTAACAAAACCTCTACCTCGTGATTCTATTGAAATTTATGTACAACGCGGAATGAGTTTTCGTATTTATAAAGCAGCATGTTATGAAATTAATATTTTTATCAAACAAGAGCTATAGCAATCAAAACAATAATTAACACTTACAGAGAAAAATAAAACCACAAATATAACAGTACATGTCAAAAAAGGACAGCAAAGAAGAACGCTTTGAATTACAAAGGCTGCTCCAGTCAAAGAGACAGAAATTCGAATGAATGGATCGTTACAATACTCTACCATACATACTGAGGAGAAGGCACAAAAACACAATTAATAATTTACACAATATGAAAGGTTAGGATGTAGCTAATTACATAAGTACACACACACACACACACACACACACACACACACACACACGTACACAAAGACAGACGCACGCACACACACTCATACACACACCAAAGGCGCGATTTTGCTCTCGTTATTTTATTATTACGCTTACAATCTGCAACATGCATTAAAAGATTTGTCATCCATTAATTTCTTCCTTAAGAACATGGTCATAAAGTAAATGTAGACGGGAGCAAAAAACTACCTCATTAAATGAAATCACATATGTTACATATGGTATCTGATGGGTTAGTAGGTCATCAAACCTAGGCAACTGTTGTGTAATACAAGACAAAATGTGTCACATCGAGCGCCCATTGGTATACAGTTATTTTAACTTCTTAGAAATTTGGATTTCACATTATAAGCTATTATTTAATTATTCAAATTTCTATATAAGTGAGCAACGACCAATTGCACGTATTCTAGGAGTTCTTAAGAACTACATAGTAAACCCAATTAACACATTCCTTTAATTATAAATATGAAAGATTCTGTATGAGATGCAATTAAGCAGACGACTAGAAGTACGGAAACAGACTGCATAACCTCGTTAGAAGTTGAAAGTCGGTGGAGGTAACTCTAGTACAACAGTGGAGGGGCCGCTCGAAACATTAAAATGTAGTTTGAAAGATCTAGGAGAGAAATACGTGCGGAAAGAAAAGTAACAGTTCCTTTAAAGATTTAATTAGTATTTTCATATTTAGGCCTGTCACCAGTTAGAAGATTCGTGCAAAAATAGGATAAAGTTAGACCCTGAATTACAGTGTCACTTAGGCCCATTTAGAATCAGAGGGCTCTTAATAACTTTTGAATAGCATATACAAGCTGACAGAAATAACTGATTAGTCGCCCTTGTAAAATTGATGTAAATGTATTAAAATTACTTCAGGGATTAAAATACTTCTAAACTTAGATTGGTCCCTAATTAAAATATAAACACCGGTAAATAGTACCTTTCTTCCAGAAAATATGTGTTTATGTAAAAATGTCAGATATGTAGACAAGAGATCAGTAAATTTTGTATGTCACCGAGAAGAGATGTAGCGTCCAAAATTAGTCAAAAATATTAAGAACAAGAAATCTTGGGAAAGCTGTTTTTCGTACCGAAATAGTCTTTAAAAATGATTTGAGTGAAGAGCACATTTTCTTATACAGCGTATATAACATCTGCAATGATAGTACTTTCTTAGATTTAAATTAATGATCTAAATACTACGTGAAAGAAAATTAGTAAATGTTGGTTTATATCTTACTTAAGAGCGGTTCCTTCTCTACTTGAATCTAACAAATTTCCAGTGACACGCAGGGGAAGCTACAAAATGACTAACGTCATAGTATTATCCTGGCTGTTGTTACTTCATATAATTAAAATCAATAGGTAGAAAGTTTTACTACGTTTTACTACGTTAGTAAGAAGTAATGGATTGCATGTCAGAGAAAAGAGACAGACTTTTAGTCCTATAATCAAAGCTACATTCAGATACCAAAAGCGCCTATACTCACGTTGAAATGTATCCGGGTGAGCACGTTTGAAATGTAAGTGATATGCGAGTAATCTGTAAGGCATACTGCTTCATGGCATTATCCTAAGGAGAAATCTTTCTCGATAACCTTAGTAAACACGAACTTTTGTGCAGTCATTACTACAAAGCTTCGATATAAAATACGAATTTCCAAAATACTGTATAAGTGACGAATATGTAAAATATGTGCTATTCGAGTCGAGATTTACTCGCGACGCTAAATGATATATCCAGATTATGTTTTTGGTAAAGTCATTGTTTCATTCACGAGTGTTAAAATCTGCCGTTTCCTTGTCGAATTAAGAAGTGAATGGAGCTGACGAAAACACAGCCAGGAGCGTCATGATTCTTTATGGACGGTCAGCTAGGATTTGTAGGCACTTATCCTCTGTAACAAGTACGGAAACTCGTCTTGTATTTTAACAGTCAAGGCACTAACCTCTTAGTGTGAGTGCAACAAGAACTGAAGTTCCTGTTAGTATCTGCTACCTGTAGTCATATAAAGGCACAGGAACAGGGAATGAGAAGCACAACGATATACACCGCAGCAAGAGTGCTTCCAGCCAATTACAGAATATGGTGTCTGCTGTCGGTTAAGTACGACGTTTTAATTCAGCCGCCTTCCCCCCCCCCCCCCCCCCCACCACGCTACCTCCTTCCCCTTTCCACCAAAGGCCAAGAATTGTGAATTTCTTCAGATGTACAGCAATACTATAAAGAGGAACAACTTAAGGGCAGTTCTCGCCGGATAAGTTATAGACCAAGATTTCTTTTCTTTTCTTTTTCTAAAATTTGTTTTTACAGTACTGTGTCTCGAGTTTTATGTTTCGCTTTATTGCACAGTTCGACATGTTTCACACGGACCAGCTTCCTGTGACTTTTTGCGTTTCTTGTTTTTATCTGTTTCTTGTAGAAAAGAAAAATGTGGTATTTTCTTGAATTTACGAAGCCTGAAATTTTTAAATACTGTAAAATAAAATTTCACTTTGTGGTCCTCATTGATGTGAAGCCAGCATATTTTACATTCCGCTTCAAAGTAAATGGAAATGCCACAATAACGCTGTGCTTTGAATTTTTTTTTGATCGTGGGCTGAGGTTTTAAGAGCTTTCGTGTCAGCTTTCGATGCTTCACAGTCTTCTCCCACCATTGCCTACGTTGACACTTACTCTACAAGTAGAAATTACTAATGAAATACCTTACTTCTGCACTACACACGCATTTGAAGTAGAAGTTACCAATAAACAGAAAATGGAGCTTTGACCATTAAGTGAAACGCTGGAGTCACTCAGAAAAAATACAATGTGCTGAAGAGCATAACTGGATCCGAAAATGTTTTATACTACAAAAGAAAACAGTAGTGAGGCAGAAATGAGTAGTACTACGGCCACGGTTAAAACCTTTCCAACAACGATTCATGCTGCATTTAGCATTAGTTCACAAGTCAGTTCTATTTCTAAGACAGTCTTGTGAAAAACGGAAGTGGATTTAATGTACAATGGACTTGTTAGCAAAAAATTGTAGTGAATAAGGGCGAGTGTTAGCTTAATTTACATCTTGTAAGTGGTGGAACAGATTTCCAGAACCAGCATGATTTTTCCAAGGAGAGGAAGTTTCTATAACAAGATATTAGCCCATACCTTAAATAGTTGCATCATGCGTACTCAAGTCACAGTTATTAAGTTTTCTTTAACTTAGTCCAAAAGTTTCTTTAACATTTTGTCTACCGATAAGAACGTCCTATTTGATGGATTGTTGGTCATGGAGTAGTTAGGGGTCAGCCGTTGGTCAAAATTCATATATTTGGAGTTTTCCAGCTTTGCTAAGATCTTAAGATCCTATGGGGGAACAAGTCTTATGGGGAAACTACAGACTGTACTTCTCATGCTGTCCTACGCGTTCCCATTTGCTACATAGAAGGCCGTTACACACTGATTCCTCACAAGCATTGTTTGTAATTTCGTCCTTAATATTATGCGGTATTCAACTATATGACAAAACAACGATACTGGTATGATTTTATGAATAGATACAGAGACAAGTTCATTCTTTTTTCAGTTCTGCTTGAGAAAGGAATATATTTCAACGTAAATGTGACAGGAAATTTAACAGAATTTTGTGTCCGTATATGCATAATGTGGAAAAGCAATCAGATATTTGTGCATCGCTTTGTATAACTACATAACACGGTAATGGCAAGCGGCAAATAGGCACTTACCAGTGATTTTATTTCGGTAAATCGGTTGTTGAACGACGGCCATCTTTAGTGGGCTACGTTGTGTCTTTCACAGACAGCAAAGAGAGATTGAGAGGTCTGGATTGGGATGCTTCGTTGTCAGTTTACTATATCTTGCAGGGAATGAATCGAATCCAGTGGTATATGTATATTTTGCGTTAAATGTGACTTGCAATAAAATACGTTTATCGACGTTGTAAAGATCTGTATCTAAGGATTCCACGTGATACCGGTAGTACACTATCCTTGCTATTTGAAAATGTAAATGAAACAGGAAAGCCACTGAAGATGAGTTCCACGGTCGAAACCAAAGTGACAGTATGAAATCAGAAATAAGTTATTCGTTGCTGTTGAAAGATCACGTGCTCATCCTGCTGGTGTTCGAGGCATATTTGTTTTATGTGGGCATCGTTTAGTTTTATATCAGCTGTTTATTACCTTCTCTTATGAATTTTGCTTTTCAGGCAGCTTTTGTTTAGCAGCTGTGTGTTTTTGTACAGTAGTTCTTGCCTGGACCCAACCAATGTGCCTATCGGTACTAGAGTTGTTACGCACGGGTGTCAGGTATTGATAATCTTGACGCAAGGAAGCTGCGACTTCAGTTGCATTAGTTAAAGTCACTGTGATGAGTCATTAGAGTAAAGAAAACGAAACTAGAAGTAGAGAAGCGGCTCTTACAGAGAGAATATACATGTGCTGTTTGCACTGGAAATCATGGCGTTCTGTCCAATACCGATAGTAGTTTTCAAATCAACATTGTTTACAATCCTGCAATATTCTTCTGCTACTTTGTTCCTCAATCCCTATCGAGGATTGTTGTTTCAAGGACCATTATTGCGTGACGTATCTCAGTCGATGACAGTGAGTCTATGTCTTTATGTACGAAGCTTCGTCATATCGTTTTAATTATCATCTATAAAAAATGAAATTCCGTAATTAATTTTTTTGTCTGTTTGCAAGTACATATGTGCAGTGCTGGCTGGCACTGACATGCCTGTGCCACAGTACGGGAGCGGTATCGCAGCCCATTGATAATGCGGAGACGGTCTACGCCATTTTGCTTGAGCTCCCCTCCTACGGTAGTGTGGCGCGGAGATTTCAGTGTCTCTCAGTACTGCATAGAAGGTCTTACAAATAAACAGACAAACAATCATGGTTACTTTACAATGTCAGCAAGAGAGAGATCTCTCAATCTGAAAGATGTAATCTTCTTACCAAAGAAGTTTTATTTGCCCATGTAGCAATGAATACATATAGAGAGAACTAGTTGAGCCGTTTAAATTGCCTTCTTCAGATCTCAACCGTCGTGGCACTCACTGTAGTGCACTTTCATTTAATCACATTTCTGGGAGCAACTAGTTGAATGAGATGCACCAATGTAGCGTCTTATATCACATAATAAAACCATTCTTGTGGCAAACACAAAAGTTTCTGATGAAATACGCACTTGTGTAAACACTCAGCTGATAAAATACATTTTATCACAAACTTTTGTGAGAGTTTACCACATGCGCGGTTTTATTGTGATATAAGACGCTGTATTGGAGCTTATTCTTCAACGAGTTGCTCCCAAATATGTATAGGACTAGATGACAGTGCGCTACATTGAGTGGCACAATGGCTGAGATCGGAAGATGGCAATTTAAATTGCGGAAACTAGTTGCCTATTCAGGTGTTTAGTGTAATCTGGGAAAATAAAACTTCTTTAGTAAGAACATAACATTTTCCAAACAGTTAATAGCAACGTCAATGCAAATTCAAACTGTAGGCAGAACCAGGACTAGAATGCGGAATCTTTGCCTTTCACAGGCAAATGCTCTTTAGATTAAGATGTCCAGGTGCCTTCACTACTTTACTTCCACCAGTACTGTCTACCCTCAGGTTCGTATACTGACCTGCCACACAGTTTTCATCTTCCATGTAGTTAAAAATTAGCGAACACTTGATTGCAAAGCGAAAATTAACTGTGAGAACAATCTCCTTGGGTTGTGGCTAAGCTATTACTCCACAGCATCCTTTGTTTCAGGAGTGCTAGTACTGCGAGGTATGCAGGAGAACCTCTGTGAAGTTTCGAAAGGTACGAGATGAGGTACTGGAGGTAGCTCAGCTTTGACGGCAGTTTGTGAGTCGTTCCAGGACAGACCAGTCCACAGAGGATTTGCTGGCCCAAGGTAAAACTTCCAGATTACTGTCCCAGTCCAGTACACAGTTTCAATGAGCCAGGATGTTTTAAAAATCAGCTCCCCATCTAAAACTGAGTGGAAGCTCATTCTGTAAGAATTTAATAACTTCACTTTCTTCGAGATATAATTAAATCTTTATGGCTAACTGTCATAAGATGTATCTATGTATTGGACTGTCTAGTGATAGGATTAAACTTTACATTGGTTGTCAAGAGAGTGACAGAGAATCAGGTTCCTCGTTATAAATATTCCAGAGACTGTAAATTTTGTTGCAGTCTTATGTCATTGGGCACTGTTATTTGTTGCAATGAGATAAACAGTGGCGCGGCTCGGGAGGAGCTGCGACGAGCCTTCAGAGTCGGATGTGCTTGTCGGGCGGCCGGCTTGAGGAGGGCTCGCAGGCGGCGTGCGGACACGTGGGGCAGGCGTTTATCGTACTTACCGGGGACACGTATCCCCCCGGCGCGATGGCGGCCGCGGGCTGCAGTTCGTCGAGGGGCGGCGCGGCGTTGGCCGCCCCCGTGCTCACGAGGGCGGTGGCGGCGGCGGCGGCTGCGCCGCCCCCCGGCGGGAGGTCCAGCAGCGGGTGCGTGGGCGGCGGCGAGCTGGAGGGCTGGCCCGGCAGGCCCGGCGTGGGCGCGCTGCCCGGCCGCCGGCCGCGCGACCCGAAGTGCTCGAAGTTGCGGTAGCATCCGGTCGCCTGCGGGCCGCGGCTGCCCCCGCCGCCCCCGCCGCCGCTGGCGCTGTCGCCTCCCGTGCTGTTGCCGTCCGCCTGCGACATGTTGTGGCCTGCGCACACCGCGGCGCTCGCGTTACTCGCCTGCACCGACTCGTGTTTTTACGCCTATCGACGTCTACTTCGTATGGACAGAAAGTTAGTCACCTTCAAAATGACCGTCAGAATGAACACGGCAGAAAACTGATCGGCATGGACTGTGGGAGCAGAGCTGCACACAAGGCCCTGGTACAGTGGGCGAAAAAGTGACTACGGTGTAAGAGGGGCGCTCGTGTAGTTTCAATTACCACTTCGAAAAAAATAAGTTAAATAATTATTATTTTGCATATATACAGCTACATGTGTACAGTACGCATTGAAACCTATGCACCACAGCACAGTAGGGGAGGCATATCAGAATGGCCCATCCCATCTCCACTGTATCAACGCGCTGTGCCTTCTTTAGCGGCAGACTACGGTAATATATTGTGGGGCTTCAGTATGTTTCAGATATGTAATTGCTCCAGTCGCCCTTATTTAGCTGTGCTGTCGACAGTGACGTCAAAAGTGCCCAGTCCGGCGCCATACAGCGTAACGTTTTTGTATAAATTATATGGATGCGTCACGTCTGTTCTTCGGCCATGCCCGAAAGAACAGGAACCACACAATCACCTAACTGATGTAACTGATTCATCTCGGTAGGCAATGGATCCACAACCTGCAGTGTGATGCACGTTTTTTGTTCGACCACCAGCGGGAATCTAAAATCGGCGAGAATGGGGAATATTGCCGGGGACTGCGGATAAGTAGTGATGGGTCGGTGGGTGGGTCATCTGGGGAGCATGCCGACACAGTCCGGGCATTTGCGATAGACACTGTGTCTAGGTGGCACAGTGGTTAATGCAACTTCCTAGTAAGCAGGACATTCCAGGCTCGAGTCCCAGTCCCACACACATTTTGACTAATCACCACCTGATTCCGCATAAGGACCCGATGATGCTCAGACCTCATCCACCTTTAATTTATATAAAATGGTAATGTTTTTGTTATGTGCCTGACACTTTCGTTTCAACTTTCCGATGGCCGATCGCAGGAGCGACGGGCGCGCAACAAGAACGTTACCTTATATAGGCCTGAGCTGGCCTCTTCTGACATCACTTGTGGCATCACAACTATATAAGCACGACAGCAGCAAGCTAATATCAGTCACCCCTCGATAACGGGCAAGGACACTCTTCCGTAAGCTCGTGGATATTCAAGCGCTTGACGTGGCTGGAACCTAGCGTAAATGTTACTATACATCGCTTTGATACCACCAATTCGTACAAAAAAAATGTCTAATCATGTAATTTTATTTTTTCGAGCTGAAAATTAAAACTTCATGATTGCTCCTTCTACTGCAGACATGTGGTAGTGCGTTGTCTGGTTGGACTAATTTTGTTTCCGTCTGTTTCTCAATGATTCGTCTAGATGCATTCCTCGTAAGCCACAGAAAGCGTTCCAGAATGTCTGAAAACAAAGTATTGTACAAGCTGATTATTATGACGATATTTTAATTAAGCGTAAATTGAATCTTTAGTCGGCATAGCAGGTATCTTGAATCTGCTACACCTAGGTGCCGTAAATAAAAGACGTTTGCCTGTAACCTTATTGCTGAAGTTGACATTAAAAGCCCATTCTTACAAGACGATTAATCTTGTGTTGATCAATGTCGTGACTGCTTGACATGAGTAATACGAAAGAGCAACCTTCATCTCCACTGATCCGCAAAGTACCAACGCAGGAAGTTTACTGAACAAATCTAACGGTCTGAAACAAACACGCCAGGGAGGGGTAGGGGGGGGGGGGGGTGGGGGGGTGGGGCATCCATACACCATTGTCGGTCAGGTCGTTGCTGTGGTAGAGATAATAGAACGTTGGCACCACGTAAGTCATAAATTTGTACAGCTCCTCTTATAGGAGTTTCTTATTGGACCTCATGGATGCGTTACGCTTTACGAGGTGGATGGTGACTAAATTTTTGTCCAGTAAGATTAAGACTAAAAGCAAAACTAGATACCAGCATTGTAATAATTGTGAGTACACCGCATTCGTTCGTTTCAGCGAGTCAAGTTTCCATTACGCTATTTAGTAACAATAAAGATCCACAGAAAATAACTATTCTCCTTGTTCTCATTTTCCACATATTTATCGAACTAATTTGTCATTTCAAGAACGAACTTTCACTTTGCAGCGGAGCGTGCAATGATTTGAAACTCTCTGGCGGATTGAAACTGTATCGGTGCTGCTGAACAAACGTTCTTCTTCCTGCCTTACGGGCTAACTCTTATAAGCAAGGCGTTCTCTTCTTCCAAGAGCGTCAGTGCTGCGAGGTAGGCAGGAGAACGTCTGTGAAGTTAGGAAACGAGGAGAGTTACTGAGGGAAACAAAACGATGAGTTTTTATCTGCTAAGAAGTTCTAGAAGCGTAATTTCCCTTATTCTCAGAAAATTCTTCTTCTTACTACATCCTAACTTAACAAGTATCGGTAAGGAAAAAGTGAACACCACATTGAAAGTGAAGTTAAAGACGCCACGTTTTACATTTATGTTCTTTATATCAAGTTAAAAATAGAATTAAAAAAACGTATTCACGCTTCCAAGGAAAACTATTCCTGATAGTTATTGATACCTATATCCATTAATCTTATTTTAATTGTAACGAGTCAGTAAAAACACCTTAATTACCTGTAAATGTTTATCTCTGTAAACGTTTCACTATATAGTAAAGAATTAAACGAGTTTTGAGTTATTAAGTAAGTGACGGAAAATTCAAATAAGAACGACAGAAGCGAGTCATTAAATTATTTTCCATGTAACGAAAGAACCATTTCTCTGAGCACATATTTAATCAGAGCGATACTAACAGAACATTTGCAACAAAACTCACTACCATGAGTCCAAATATACGCTGGCAGTTCAGAAAAGACAACCTAACGGTTAATATTAATTGTTGATTCGGAGTTTCCTCGTCCCTGTCTTTAATGCACTTAAGGCTGTGGTCAAGTTTCTTTGGTGTTACGTTATGTTTTACAGTATTTTCACATAATAAAGGCAATCTTGACTTCTTCCTTTATTTTTTTGTATTATTTTTAGGTGATAGTGGAGTCCCATGTGGGAATTCTGAGGAGGGTCTATTAGTGTGTCCCACTTAAGCAGTAAAAGAATTTGTCACCACTGGTATGTCTTCACACTCAGATAGCGATATGTTCAACCGATTCGGCTCAAGATTTTGTGACTCGAACTCAAATATTAACGACATACGAGCAAGTACAATTTTTGCAAAAGTTACTTATAAATATTTTGCTGTCAGACATTACATTGCTAATAACTGAAAATTCACTCTCTACAACGGTATGTTACGTCACTAATAATGAAAGGTATTACAATATTTTGGGTTAAAGGCAAGTTGACTGTAGGAAGAAGGAAAATTTTGCGTAATGTGTCCGTAATTTTAGAAAGCATTTAATGTCCTTAATAGGTCTTGAGTTGCTTTTTGATTTCTCATTAACTGTGTATTAAATCTAAAAAGAAAGGTATTCGAATAACTGCGTCTTATCACTAAATTTTATCTACTAGGTATTCAGGTAAACACTAAGTATTGAAGTTCGCTGTCAGCTTCCTCACTTTTATATAAACGACTTCCTTTCTCTTCAGTTAGCGGGCACTTATGAAGCGATAGACTAAATTGAAAAGAAAAAAGAAAGTGATACGAGATTAAAAATAGAATGTTAATGCGGATCATACAAATGTCGTTGAGAATGGATAACTAACTTTTCGTTTGACAGTCTAGGTAATATCATGTAGCAGCGAGTGGTGTGAACAGCTGAGAGTGTCATTTATCTTGCACGTTTAGTCGAAATACCATTATGTGTGACTGAAGGACTGCACAGGTGTTAGTGTAAAGAGTAAATATCGTACTTTGTGAGACAACGATAGGAGGCTGGTCACAGCTAAGTCCTAAACGAAGTTGTCTATAGGCAATAGTTAGAAAAATTTGGTTTAAAGAAGATACAAAAACAATAAAGAAGGCTCCAAAACTAATGAACGAATCATAAAAAATTGGGATCAAGCAAAATGGAAGATATGAGCTATATGTTTATGTAGAATACAGTTAATATATTTTTAGAACTTCAGTAAACCACTCTCAAATTTAGGAGTGCTTATTAGTATTTATTATCAACGAATTAAAATACAAAATTGTGAATATATTAGCGCTGTATAAGACTCAAATTTATGTTGTCGTTAATTGCCAATTGAAACCGCTTCAGCAAGGTGTATGAAAGAAGAGATTAACACTATTATATCTTATCTGAATTTGCTTAACAACAATTCGCGGTCTGCAATTTACAGTTGTGATAATAGAATTAGTAGACGTCAATGTCTGCAAAGACGAGTTACTTCAAACTATAGAGTTTCTTCTAAAAAATACGCTTTTAAAAATAAAAGGTTTCTGCAATTATGTTAATCGTAATATTAGGTTAAAAGCACTCACAAAACTGAAAGTGAACTACTTTTCAAATAAGTATATTTTTTGTGTGTATGTGCGTGTGTGTGTGTGTGTGTGTTTGTGTGTGTGTGTGTGTGTGTGTGTGTGTGTGTATGAGAGCTAAGCTCTTGAGTGCCGTGCTTGGGGAGGCAGCCCGTGGCCCAAGCCTCGCAGGTACATGGCAGCGCTCGAGAACTCTTGACGAGCATTGTCTCACAAAAGGTGTAGAGCAGACATGCTTGTATAGTAGCAAATGCAGATATGAGATAATAGTGCAGTGTGACGATGACCTTGGTGCTCTAGGCGCCGTGTGAAGCGGACGGGAGGCGAGGGCGCCGCAAGCTACCGGCCCAGTTCTGTGGGAGAGCCAGTGTCGAACCCGAATCCTCTGGAGATCAGGGCGGACTTGTCACCTGCCGAACACAACACAACACAGCGCTCAGCGCGTGCGGCAAGCGGCGCGCCGTGCTGCCATCTTACGGCCAAGTTCCGAATCTAAGTGGTAGGGCTGCTAACATCTTATTATCCCTATTCTCACTTCTGCATTACCCTATAAGTGTTGTGAGCTACCAGTGGGAAATAGCTGGATGTGATGCACAATGTTGGAAGTGGGCAGTTTGTTACCTTTGCTGTCTGAAATAATTTGATGTTCTTCAGATGAGGCACTACAAACCTGCCGAATCTATACATATACATAAATCGATGTATGTGTGTATACTCTACACCATCCCTAAACCACTAGATCGATTTCAACCAAATTTGGTACACATATTACTTATTGTCTGCAAAGAAGTACTGTGAGGTGAGTACCACCTAGATCTAGTAGGGGTGGGGATGGCGATGGAAAAGGATTGGTAATGCTTGGCATCTAGGCTGCCTGCAAGACTAGCATGTTGCACAGTTAGTATTGGAATGAGTTCCAGGGTGTATACTTTCAGATGAATGCAGCTGAGCAGACAGAGTGGGGAGAAGGAGGTAAGGGGAGGGGAAAGATGAGATGAGCAGAGAAGGGGGAGGAAGAGATAGAGGGAGGAGGAGACACACAATGTGAGGGGGGAGGAGGAGATAGAAGGGGCATGAGAAGCTGGAAAGAGAAAAGCAGGACGAGGGGATGGACAGAGAAGGGAGAAGAAGAGGAGACAGAGAGGTGGAGAGGGATGTGGAGGACATGGACAGAGAGAGGAGAGGGAAGGGGGGAAAGATGTGTGCAATATGTGTAGCATACGTGTACTCAGTCGAAGTCACAAGTAAAACGCTAGTATACTATAAAAATATTCATATGCTTGTATGTATGTATGTATTTTTCATATCTCCTCCCGAACCACTGGATTGATTTGTAATGACCTTGATACACATATCACTTACTATCTGGAAAGATGTGTTTTGGGGTCAGAATCACCTACTTTCCATATAGGTGGGTGTGGAAACGAGAAGGGGGTAACATAGAAGCATACCACCACTGAAAGGAACAAACAGCAAACCGTACAGCAAACTGAAATGTGGTCATATCGCTAAACAGCCTATCAGACAACTGTAGCCAGCCAGACTAGAAGATATCTATAAACATTTAGTAGTTTTTACTTGTAGCTAAATTTTCTGCTTAGGTTTTTACACACTGCTACATAAGTCAAACATGTCTCCTGCTGTCTGAACTGTTATATTTTAAAATAACTTCCCTAGAATCTTTATTATACATGGTATAATGTCTATAAGTGCGCTGACGACAGTGTTCTCAACAATATTAAATCAACATTTACTTCATTTGCAGACTGATAATTATAGCTATTACGTGTTACGTGTTTTCAGTTTGGTTAGTACATCAAGGTACAAGTGGTAAGAAGAAGCCATTAATGCGTATTTTCACCTGAACAGCAGGTCACATGTTGAAGTGTGATGCATGGACACAAAACGGTTAGTCTCTACTTACAGGCGTAGTCCTCTTATTGGTACACTTACGACTGTGCAGAAAACATCAAGTAGTACATTATGTGATTGCATTTTTAGGACGACTGTTCGACACAAAAAAGAAAAAAAAAACTAACATACTGATGTGTCTACATGTTAAGGTAGGTGAAGGGAATATTTGTTACTGTTGGTCAGCAAAAGAAACGTTACACTTTCCCCAAGCTATGAACATGATTTATTGTGTTATTTTGCAGAGAGTTACAGGAAAGAGATACAATTTTTTAAAATACAACAATAGTTGTTTCTAATGTGCACTGGAATCATTGAATCCAGATGTGTACAAATCAATTTGAATTCCATTCTTATCATGTTTAGTTTGGGAGCTACAACCCTTCAAAGATTCAGACTCAGATGACACATGCTGTATATAATGCAGTGCACGTTATAAAGGTGCTGCGGACGAGATGCAACGTTTCTGAGTGTCTTGGAGCGACAAGCTTCCTCGATGAGCTGTTAGACTGCCGACTGTGGCCGTACGCGGCCGTATATGCGACAGGTCGAACCACACAAACAAACGGGGTTTAGTGAGCCGCAGTTTCTGAAGTCGGATGAAGATATCATGTATGTACAACGAGTATGTTAACATGTTGCAGCCGCGCGGGGTTAGCCGAGCTGTCTCGGGCGCTGCAGTCATGGACTGTGCGGCTGATCCAGGCGGAGGTTCGAGTCCTCCCTCGGGCATGGGTGTGTGTGTTTGTCCTTAGGATAATTTAGGTTAAGTAGTGTGTAAGCTTAGGGACTGATGACCTTAGCAGCTAAGTCCCATAAGATTTCACACACGTTTGAACATTTTTGAATATGTTGCTGATGCTCGGTGAACGTCGATACGATGCCACTGAAGCAGCCTTGGCGTATGCCGTGAGATATTCTAGAAGAAGCGTTCCAGAAGCCATTACGTTCTTACATGTGGAACAAAGACTTCAGAAAACAGGCAACTTCGGAAAGCACTGCAATAAGGGACCAGACCTGCCAGAAGTGAGGGGAAAAAGGCGTTTTTTTTTATCTGCAATACTGCACGATCCCCACGTCAGCTTAGGAGACGTTGCTGCAGTCGCTGGTGTCAGCCTTACATCTGTGGGGTGTATCGTGCAGGGTCACAGGTTTCACCCGTATCACATGTCACTGACACAGGAGCTGCATGGGAACGATTTCAATTCTAAATTACTTTCTATGAATGGACCATTAAAATTTCATTCTGAACTCCTTAGAAGGTGCTATGTTCTCTGAGTAGTCCACGGTCACAAATTATGGTACAGTGAACCGTTATAACATGGACTGCTGCGCTGAAGACAATCCTAGGTGCGTACAGCCCATCGAATATCAATGTCGGTGGTCTACTAACGTGTGGTGTGGAATCCTTGTGGTTGAAATCAACTCTCCACAGTACTTCACAGGTAGGCCGTCAGGTGAGATGTATGAGGCTTATAGGTATGGGATGCAGCATGATAGTCAACCAGCCCATTCTGCACATGCTGTTGTGGAAGAACTGAACAACAGATTCCCTGGAAGATGATTGGGGCACCAAGGTACTCATGTATGGTCGACACAGTCGCGCAGTTTAACACCAGTAGATTTCTTTTTGTGGGGATATAAAAAATAAACGTGTTTGTGGCACTGAGCCAACAGCCCCAGATGATTTGAAACGGCGCATTGTGGAAGCATGTCGCTCTGTGACACCGGCGATGTTACATCTCGTCTACAAATCCTTTAGAAAGCGCATTGTGTTGTGCATTCCGGACCGTGGACCCACATTTGAACACCTCATTCAAATCAATATTCCACCACCAGAACACTCATCACCACATAATCACGTATTACGTACAGAATGTGGTATCTGGCTCTGAAACTTTGAAGGGTTGTAGCTCCCAAACTAAACTTGATAGGAATATGATTTAAACTGATTTGTACACAGCTGGTTTCAATGGTTTTAGTGACGACAGAAACAACTATTGTTCCACTTAAAAAATTTTATCCCTTCGCTATAACTCTTTGTAAAATAATACAACAAACTATGTTCGTAGCTCCGCAGAAAGTATTACGTTTCTTATGTTGACCTACCACAATAAATTTTCCCGTCACCTATTACTTTGTAAGTTACTGAGACAAACACTTTTACTTTTTACAAAATGATACTGACGAAGTTCGAGGGGTTTTAGAGGGTGTTGTGTAGATGAAGTTGGGAGCAGGAACCCGTGTCTGGAAACATCCTCCAACGACTCTACGTGAAAGGTGTATCATCCACTGGATCTTCTAAATGTCTGACATATCGAAATGAGTTTTGGCAAGAGACAGTACCACATGGTTTTTATCTCCACCAGATACTAGTAATTATGCAACATTTTCTGTGGAATAATATAATCTTTTAAGGGCCGTCGACAGCTGGTGAAATGAAAATTAATACGATTTTGCAACAAGATAAGTAATGAAATTACACAATTATTTTTATGGTGAGGATGTGCTACTTCACAAGCTACTAACCCGTCTTGACCACAGTTACGCATTTGACAAACCACTGTTTCCGAATTCTGTTGCAATTACAATTGCATTGGCTTATTGGTGAGGGGACATTGTGTAAACTCCACTATGTTTTTGCAAAAGAAAACGATTTTAACTCATAGTCGCTCTTGCCTTTCATCACAATCTACTATAATTTCGCGCAGTGTGATACTTAATTATGAAATATCATCAGTAACGAATCAAGCTACAAGATGCAAAAGCATCATATTCTGTTATTGAATAGTTCCTCCAAAATAGTGTGAGAAAGATTCCAGCGCAGCTGCCGTGAGCACGCCTCCATTTTGTCAATGCAGCATGTTGGCCACATTAGTCCTGTCAACGAAGGAAAATTGGTGAAAAATTTCGTGTAGCTGCAAATTTTGGTTCAGTGGTCGTGCTAGTGGGGGGATGGAGTGTATGAGTGACACCCTAAATATCCCGACGCTGAAGTGTGATCGTGGGGCTATGGGATGGGGAGGAATTTAATTTTTCTAGATTTTTCTTGAATGTCTCGAAAAGCGCGGAATTTAACGTAAATGGTTCCCAGTACAAAATTAAACTACATTACATTTCCTACACACAAAACCCTATTGATTTTGTCTCTTTGACCATTAGTTTCCACGTTGCAGGCGATAAAAAAATTGCACATTATTAAAAATAGTGTTTTAATGGCGTGTTTATGTCGATGTTTATTGTTAAACGAAGTTGGTTAAGAACAATTATTAAAAAATTTTTGTACCACATCTAAGTGTAGCGGAAGTATGTTAAGGAATAAATTGTCTTCTGGGCATGTGATAGGGGAGGGAGGCGGTGTGTGAGGTTTGATAGTTTGAGGGTAGGTACGTCGCCGGATTTTGGTCATGCGTTTCCCTTCTTCATACGTCTGCATAATGAGCAAAGAACGGGCAATTCCCCATTCTCTCTACGGCAGTATGTCACAAAAAGCAACTTCAAGGTTTTTCACATAGTTATACCAATACTTCCGCATTGGCGACGCAGTGTAGATACATCTGTGTGTGTGTGTGTGTGTGTGTGTGTGTGTGTGTGTGTGTGTGTGTGTACGGATATGAATTACTAATAATACAAACGTAAGAATAGCATACGGATAGAGTCTACGTAAATCTGTGTACAGTGTTCTACAATGCTAGACGGGAAATTGATTTTTAATCGCCTTGTACGACAGCTGTAGCGTTCTTCCAGGAAAGACAACTTCTCCACCATGAGTGTTGCCCGCTCTTCCATTTACAGACACACTGTACTTCCCTCGAATTTCCTGTTCAATTCTGTTTTGCGATTAGACTAAATATTTCATTCTTGCTTGTACAGCGGAGTTATTCTCATTTAATTAAGTGAGTATTTATTTTCAGTTGCTAAAGAGCTGTTGTGCAAAAAGCTGAAGTTCTGAAGCTGTCAACTCCCTGTCACACTAAAGAGCCTGCCCTAACTGAAACATATTGTCAATATGTATTCGACAACATTGATTTCATTGTCTCCGCTATCAATGGCTGGAATACTTTTCCCAGTTTGAGGTTATCGAATGAATCACTCCATCTAAAGCTGTGTCAACATCTGAAGAGGCCCAGGGGCTTAAATTGGTTCCCTCTGTAACAGAAATAGGTCGCCTAGGTGTTAAGGAACTTCAGATATTTCGATACAAGTCAAGCAATGCATTACAGCAGATAACTGTTCTAGATTTAAACATCATGAGTCCTATTTCATCAGGCACCCACCTTGCATGATACACTGTAGATGTGGCAAGTGGCTCCATTCATTGCAGTCCACTCTCTAACTGCCAGCACTTCCTGAATGGAAGATATTTATGTAGTAGCACAGTTAATTTAATGGTGAAAGAATTGAAGTAACTTTGTGGGTATTGATTAACTCACCACCAAGTGACTGCAACACAGTTACACGGCTTTACAATATGCTGTCAACGACGCAGAGCAGCAGGATGCCACATTTATCAATCCGGCACCTTTCCTACCAACACTACATACATCACTGACGACATCACACTTACAATCAAGCACTTCTCTGCCATTGGTTACAAGAACTTATTTTACTTAAAAGCTCACTCAGTAAACTGCAAATAGGTACTTACTTAACAAACTAGAAATAATTCCACTATATAAATACGAGTTAGGTGAAGTTATTTTATCTACTTACGTAAGAGAATGGGATCGGATACGCTGGGAGATTGTCTGAAAACTGAAAAGCGAGCATGGTGGAGGAAATCGTCTTTACCAGAAGAAAGCTACAACGGCCATACAGGATGACTAAGAACCACTTTTCCCTTCAGCACTGTAGAACACTGTGCAGCGATTTTCATAGACTCTTGTCCATATGCTTTTCTTGAGTTTGTATTATTAGTGGTTCATATCTGTATTACGTGAAGTGGTAACGCAGTTCGTGGACAATAAACGTCCCCAGGATCTCTGCACACTGTGATTCATAGATCGAGTTGCGGAAGGGTAGGTATAACTATGTGAAACATTCTGTAGCTACTTTTTGTGCCGCAAACCCATAGAGACAATGGAGAACTGC
Source organism: Schistocerca serialis cubense (assembly GCF_023864345.2). Classification (NCBI taxonomy): domain Eukaryota; kingdom Metazoa; phylum Arthropoda; class Insecta; order Orthoptera; family Acrididae; genus Schistocerca; species Schistocerca serialis. Next base: position 431,457,717 of record NC_064641.1, on the reverse strand, counting down.
CTGATCGCTCTCCGTGTTGCAGACGTGTGAAGGAGGGAAGTGACCACAATCCTACGACGTACTTTCCCTCACGCTTCTAACCTCCAATTTATGTCTTAATACTGTTCTACCACACTTAGAGGCGGTACATACATTTTCAATAGTTGTTCTTCCCCCACTTCATTTAGCAATAAACATCCATTTTATGCCATTAGACACTGTTTTTAATAATATGCGATTTTTCATCCCCAGAACACGGAAGTTATTTCTCAAAGAGAAAAATGGAAAGGAAATTTAATGTATTTTAATTTTGTATAGGGAAAAGTTTTCACTAGATGCCGGGATTTTCGGGACATTCAAGAATGACTAAAGGAAGTGAACTTTATGCCGCACCACCCCACGCCTCCACCCTGCTTGTCAGGATTTTTAGTATGTTCTTCTTAGCACTCCCCCACCTCTTCCAATGTGCAAATATTTGCGACTGCACGAATTTTTTTAACCCAGTCGACATGTTTTGGTTTTCGTTGAGCGGCCTACAAGGCGCACTGACGCCAGCAATGAATGTTTCGCTCGTTTCGGTAAGCCGGTTGCCGCTTGTCTGTTGCGGTCGGTGCTGGCACCTGGCTGTCGCGGAGTGCTGTGTCATCAGTTAACAAGTGGACTTTTTGAGCTGATTCTATCCCTCTCCTCTCACCCTGGCTTCTTCTACGCGGGTCACCAGCTTTCTTTGTATATGCAACCCAGTGCCAGAACCTATATCTACTAAACGTGGTACGCATATTACTTGCCGTCTGGAAAATAAAAAAATACTGTGGCAGTAAGAAAATCCTGGCACCCCTATGGCTGACAGTGGTGGTGAACAGGGTTCACATAAAAGCCTGGAGCAGTTTGTACCAAATCTGGAATATTCACCACCCATTATTTGTGTAACATTCCGTGGGAGTGATGTACCCCTACTACCCTGGGTGTTGGGTGGCCAATTACACATTTTTTCAGGATCAAGATGAATTTGCAGAGAAAAATTTATAACAGAAACAAATGAAATATGTGTGTGAAATATGTTAATTACATGTGAAATATTTATTTACATGTAAGTAGTTTTGAGAACGTTTTTCGTGGAGAGTATCAGCGGTCTTGATACAGTTTTTAAAATTGAATTAAAAATAATCTTGACCACAATAAGAAATTTATTGGCGATGGTAACCATTTAGATCAAAATGTGACCGTTTTTAGATCATATTACATCTTGATGATAGCCGGTGGCAAGGAAAGGAGCAGGTGTTTTGGATCCACGGGCAACAACTGCTCTCCTGATATCAGGAATAATATGACCTCATTGACGCATTTTGACAGAAACGGGTTTCCATTTCCCATAAATACTATATTTTGTTCGATCAAGACTGTTTTTAATTAAAATTTAAATTATATATGAACTGTATGTGACATATAGGTGCACAGGCAAAACCGTGAGCATAAAGTCGCCTATTCACAAAAATTATCTAGAAACCATCACAGTGAACAAGAAATATACCAACACAAAAGTTAACAATACTTGTATTGTCTTAGGTTGTCGTAAATATCTCCACAAGTGACGCGTTGGTTTTAAGGGCATTGGTTTATTCCTTTGCTTCTATCGTACCATACGATTTATACTTGCGTTTGTTGTGTCTTACTTCATGATAGCCTACCTGTGTGGTTCTCATTTTAGTATCAAGTCAATCTTTATTTGTATTTCAATATAATAACATACTTAATGTAGATTTCCAGTGTACGGTGTGGTTGTAGCTTTATTATCATATTATTGCATATTTCTGACTCTCATGTCGCCTATTTTAAAAAGTTTGCGTGTATACTGGTAGACATGCTATATCATCATGTTAGAGTATACAGCATCACCTTGGGTCCATAATATTGTTATACGCATTATGAAGTTACGATTACGTCTGCTATCTCCCAGTGTAAAGATTGGCCATGACTTTTTATATTTAATGGTTGTACTTTTATTTTTTTAATGTAGGAGACTTCTTGCAGAAAGATGATGGTACTTCTATGTTGGACCTTTAGTTACACTCCAGCTGTTACCCACTGTGGAAATAATTTGAACTCCAAGCCGTCACTTTGCTGAGAGCTTTATCCTTAGAAATATTTTTGATCCCGAATAATCCGTCCTTGAAAAACAGCCCTGTTTCCGGTTGCATAACATAAATAATATGTACTACACGTTTTTGTTTTGGTAGGTCACATACTCCTATTGATGTGACAATCACTCTGTCATCAGCCGGAATATTATGACCACCGACCTACTGCCAACATAAACCCCATCCAGGCGATGACAGCGTCACCTGGCGAGGAATGACTGGTAGTCAGACACACGCGCAGTGTATGTAGTGTAAGTGAACGTGCCGTCCGAGTGTAGAATGGGGAAGGCGTGCGATCTACCTGAGTTTGACAGAGGCCAGAGTGTGGTGGCCCGGAGGCGCGGCACAGGCATTTCGGAAACTGCACGACTTGTCGGGTGTTCGAGGAATGGTGAAGTGAGTGCCTTCAACACTTGGCGAAACCAAGGTGAAACCACGTCCAGACATCGTGGGATTTGGCGGCCATCCTTCATAACAGATGTTAGACGTCGTGGGATGGGCGGACTGGTAAAACAGGACAGGTGGCGAACAGTGGCGGAAATAACATCAAACTTTAATGCTGGGGAGAATACAAGTGTGTCTGAACACACAGTACGCCGAACACTCCTAACGATGGGCCTCCGCAGATGACGATCCATGCATGTGCCAATGTTAACATTACGACGTCGGCAACTACGACTCAATTGGGCACGTGACCATGGGCACTCGACGTTGGCACAGTGACAGGGCACTGCATGGTCTGATGAATCCCAATACCTTTTTCATCAAGCCGATGGGAGGACGCGAATCCATCGTCCCCCAGGGCAACAGCTTGTTGACACCTGTATTGCGGGGTGGAGACAAGCTGGGGCGGCTGCATTGTGCCCTGGGGAACGTTCACGTAGGCATCCATGGTCAAGTGGAGTTCGTGCAAGGAACCATGACGACCAAGGTGTATCGTGTACTGGTTACAGACTATGTATACCCATTCATGACGATCATGTTTCCCGACGGCAGTGGCATTCATCAACATGATAATGCGCCGTGTCACAAGGCCAGGAGTGTGATGGAGCGGTTCGAGCAACACAGAGGCGGTCTACAATTGATGTGCTGCCCCACCCCCAAACTAGTCAGATCTGAACCCTATTGAACACATCTGGAATGTGACTGAACTTGGCGTGAGAGCTCATCGCACCCCTCCCCGGAATTACGGTAATTAGGCGACTTGTGTGTGCAGATCTGGAGCCATCTCCTTCCAGCGACCTACCAAGGGTTCATTGCTTCCATTCCAGAACGCGTCGCCACGGTTATCCGCGCCAAAGATGGACTTACCGGCTATTAGGTAGGTAGTCATAAATGTTCTGGGTGATCTGTGTTTCTGTATACGTTTCCACGTAGTAGTAGTACGACTCGGTTCACACGTATGTACGCTCAGCTCCACTTTGCAGAGTATGACTTGCTCCTATCTAAGGCAAGTTTTATGAGGTAAGACTCTGTCCACCTAAAGGAAGCTCTATGCTTGTTACGCTTTAACTGCGGTTCTTTTTAGTCTCACCAGATTCACTATGTCACATTTGAATTCTGTGCTTTTATGCACAGATGTTTCGAATATACATCAAGGTTTAATAAACTACAAGGGAAGGTTTGTACATACTTTGTAGTTTGGCGGTATCTACTGAAGCTATGCACTGCAAGTTCTACTTTGTCACTGTCCAGGCTACATGTTCCCAACTCTCCCTCCCCTTCCCCTCCCTCAACCATACTGCAATGCTTTTATTATTTCTAAAACTGGATTTTGTATGGAGTTTGGTGGGTACTACAGTTTGTGGCCTGCATACCTTGACACCCCCCCCCCCCCCCTCCAACCGTGCCTTCCGAGTCAAGTAAATGTATAGGAAGCGAAAAACCTTTGGAAAAGTCTTTGGAAGTTCTCAGCAGTCATGTTGTATGAACAATTGTAACGATTCTGGTGCTACAGTCATACGCCTCAAACAGGGAATATGAGAATACTATCAGAGAGATTGGGCACGCACAAATATACAGAGATGGTTTTTTTTTCTCCCTTCGTACGAACAAAGATAGAATAGGAAAGAAAGTCAGTAATATTAGTACGATGTACCCTCCGACATGCACTGTTCAGTGGCTTACGGAGCATAACTGGAGGTCAGAAACAGTCTAAAATGCTTGCAAGTTTGTTGGCAGGCTAGACTGCGCTGAGAGATAATTGTTAAGAAAAAAACTGGATACGTTGCACCGTTTCCGACTTAATTAGCATTGAAATTAGTGAATCCATCAGCGCACACAAGATTCATCCGGGCCACCAGGTACAATTAGTGTCAATTGTTGTCATAACGTAGTTGATAGCACACGAGACTGCTGCCCCTTTGGCTCGGCTTCAATCCTTACTATCATCCCGAGTCCATTTTTTATCACTCTCGTGTTCGGTTTTAGAAAACCAAACGAAGAACACCTTTGGCGACACCGTCTGTGGCGGGCCCCTTGAATTTGAGTGACTGGTTAACTTCAGTGCTAATTAACTCAGAAACGGCGCGACGTATCGGATCTTGTTCGTAACTAAAGTATTATCAGCACAACTTTCCCTGCAGTATTCTTTTCAAGGCTGTTTCTGACCACCCCGTAGGTATGTAGATGCAAAGAAACAGTCGGTGAACGGAGAAGATTCTAATCTGAAGAAGACATGGCTTTCGGAAAATTCAAATACTTGTGTAAAGTATGAAATTAAAATAAAAGCTCAAATTTGTAAAGTACCGCTAATAAAAAAGTAGACAAATTAAGATCAAAGCTTACAACAAAACATTGAAAAAGAGGTCTGGAGAAAATGCGAATTTATTTCAAACGGGACTGATTTTTACTGTTATTGAGTAACGTTCATTTGCTGCCTAAATGATAACAAACTCTTTATTTTGTGAGACTGTGTGAAACACTGACATTCCATTGTCCTTCTGGCAAAAGCCTGCCTCAAAAAAGACATTTTTAGTCAAAGTGTCAATGAAAAGCAGGGACGTAGAGATTTAACATAGCTCACTTGTTTCTTATAGCTCTCACGCGAGTGTTGCGTTATGTCTCCGTAAGCATCCTGTATTTAACAATAATTCAGTTTGCAGCTCTCAGATATTGAAGGATCAAATTCGAATGATCAGACATATTTTATATCGGATTATAACATTTCAATAGTTCTTCGCGGTAAACCATGAAACAAACGATGTGCGATGTTCACTTCGTCTATTTTCGTTGACTAACAGAGGTTCACAGATTCGAATCACAACAGTGGTACATTATTCGAAATAGTCACTTATTGACGCACTTTGTAATGAGTAGTAAAGGGGAGACGTAGACAGAAAGGACAGTGTTGTTAAGGAATATTGGAAAAGACAGTGAATTTAGCTAAGAGCTGTTGATTATAAGGACTACACGAAAACAAAATTGTATTTCTAATGTCCCACCACTCCAGCCTCAGAACACGGCGGCGATAGGATCCATGTAACTCGTAGTTCCGCTTTCCGCTTTCAGCAGCCGCGTCTCCAGGGTTCCAGGCAGACGTATCACATGGGGATGGCTGTTGGCCCAGGACGGAGATACCTGGTCCGGCGAATGTATCAGCATTTCTTATCTTCCTGTTGAAATATCTGTACGCAGATACTCGAATCAAAAGCTGCTCAGCTTTTGACATGGACTTAGAATTGGAATTTCGGTTGTTTGTGTTGTGGTTGTGGCTATCTAGACTGTGTTCATTGCCACTGATTTGAGTGCACATTAGTGCAGTTTTACAGCACTCTCCTTGCTCCCTGCTAAGCTTTAGGCCATCGACTTAGTGCGAAATCTTGTTTTCCTCACAGTGCGCTATTCACTACAGTGACCTGCGTAGTTAGTATCAGACTATGACACAAAAGTGTCGACGAGGAAGTTAAACCCTTTCGTTGTATTAGTGCAACAACAACCGAAACAGCGGCAGGAACAACTGAAATAGCTTACGAGGAAGTTAGATATACTATAGAAACAGGACAACGCCTTGCCGAAGTGGCTAGTGGAGTGGGGAATCGTTACGCTACCATATGATCAACTCTCGTATCTAGTTGTCAGTACGTTCGTTTCCGGTGTTCGATGATTAGGAGGATATTTGTAATAAATGTTTCCAACCGTTTTTGCTGTTCTGCGCGGCTAGTAACATTTTTGATACTCATGTACAAACTGCTTTCTTATTGTGATACTGTTACCGGGTTCGCAGCCGAATCTTCAAGTCAGCTTGACACATAATTTTGACGGTCCACCTGCAGTCATCTTCAGGTGAGACGTTGCTGCCACTGAATCTCGTTGAACTGATGCTACGCTTGAGTCGGCGACCCTATACAGATCAGCAGCGAGCAATCTCCGCATATGCGATAAGTCGTGAGCGCTGCCAGAACTGCACGACGTCAACCTGACTAGAAGATCGAGCTTCTAATCAGAGAATCGCAACAGAAGTTTTTCCACCAGAAAGATTACTAAGTTTGCTATTATCTAGTGGTCACAACTTAGTGGTTTGCAGCTTAGGACCAGTTATAGAGCCTTCTCTTGTCTAGTTAGTTTTCAATTATTTCGCGACAGATATGTACCTAAATGCTACTAAGAAACATTTCAATGAGTCATAAGAAAGTAAGTCAGCCGTGTAAATCGTGATTTGCCGAATTACACGATGTTAGCAGGAAGTGAAATATTCTGCACTCACATGGCCGCCTGTCTTAAGCCGAATCTTTAATTCGGGATATAGTTGTGCATCTATTTCTGGACTCGGAAGTTTGATTCTTGTTTTTCTGAGTTTCTATACATTGCACAGTCATTGCATTATACACTCCTGGAAATGGAAAAAAGAACACATTGACACCGGTGTGTCAGACCCACCATACTTGCTCCGGACACTGATCACACGCACGGCACAGCGGACACACCAGGAACCGCGGTGTTGGCCGTCGAATGGCGCTAGCTGCGCAGCATTTGTGCACCGCCGCCGTCAGTGTCAGCCAGTTTGCCGTTGCATACGGAGCTCCATCGCAGTCTTTAACACTGGTAGCATGCCGCGACAGCGTGGACGTGAACCGTATGTGCAGTTGACGGACTTTGAGCGAGGGCATATAGTGGGCATGCGGGAGGCCGGGTGGACGTACCGCCGAATTGCTCAACACGTGGGGCGTGAGGTCTCCATAGTACATCGATGTTGTCGCCAGTGGTCGGCGGAAGGTGCACGTGCCCGTCGACCTGGGACCGGACCGCAGCGACTCACGGATGCACGCCAAGACCGTAGGATCCTACGCAGTGCCGTAGGGGACCGCACCGCCACTTCCCAGCAAATTAGGGACACTGTTGCTCCTGGGGTATCGGCGAGGACCATTCGCAACCGTCTCCATGAAGCTGGGCTACGGTCCCGCACACCGTTAGGCCGTCTTCCGCTCACGCCCCAACATCGTGCAGCCCGCCTCCAGTGGTGTCGCGACAGGCGTGAATGGAGGGACGAATGGAGACGTGTCGTCTTCAGCGATGAGAGTCGCTTCTGCCTTGGTGCCAATGATGATCGTATGCGTGTTTGGCGCCGTGCAGGTGAGCGCCACAATCAGGACTGCATACGACCGAGGCACACAGGGCCAACACCCGTCATCATGGTGTGGGGAGCGATCTCCTACACTGGCCGTACACCACTGGTGATCGTCGAGGGGACACTGAATAGTGCACGGTACATCCAAACCGTCATCGAACCCATCGTTCTACCATTCCTAGACCGGCAAGGGAACTTGCTGTTCCAACAGGACAATGCACGTCCGCATGTATCCCGTGCCACCCAACGTGCTCTAGAAGGTGTAAGTCAACTACCCTGGCCAGCAAGATCTCCGGATCTGTCCCCCATTGAGCATGTTTGGGACTGGATGAAGCGTCGTCTCACGCGGTCTGCACGTCCAGCACGAACGCTGGTCCAACTGAGGCGCCAGGTGGAAATGGCATGGCAAGCCGTTCCACAGGACTACATCCAGCATCTCTACGATCGTCTCCATGGGAGAATAGCAGCCTGCATTGCTGCGAAAGGTGGATATACACTGTACTAGTGCCGACATTGTGCATGCTCTGTTGCCTGTGTCTATGTGCCTGTGGTTCTGTCAGTGTGATCATGTGATGTATCTGACCCCAGGAATGTGTCAATAAAGTTTCCCCTTCCTGGGACAATGAATTCACGGTGTTCTTATTTCAATTTCCAGGAGTGTATGAATGCGTGGGGTATCTTCCTTCGGACATGTCGGAAAGGACAGGCACCACGCAGTCATATAATGTGTTGGCCCAACTGGGCAATGGGTCCACCTTCTTCAGTGCGGATGCACAAATACGTACAACCTCCTGTGGGAGTCTCGGAGAGCGAACGTGGAGGAAATGAGAAAATGGACGTTGGCTACGGACAGGTGGCGCTCGATGGGAATGTGGATCGGCGGCGAGGCGTGGCGAGATAGTCCGCACAGTTGCGATAACGCTGTGTCCCGTATGCCACAGTGGTTAACGAACATGCGTAATAAGCAGGAAATCCTGGGCCGGTACATATCTTCACTCGTCGCCGCTCATTCCGCGTAATGTCTCGATGCAGCTGACAGCAGTGATCCCCATCCTTCTCTTTGCTTTCTTCGCCTCCCCACTTGTAATTTACATATTTGAAATTTCATTAGTGGCCAGCTTGCCTTATGGATGGACTCGTCATATGCACAATATATACCCGGCGTTAAGTAAGGCGCGGGAGAAGCGTGTCCTAGAAAAGGTCGTCGTCTAAAGTCTATAGGTCACAGGAAGCGTCACTATTTGCAAATAAGCCGCTTCGGAATCTAGTTAGAAGTAACTCCACACCCTTGGTTCAGACAACATTATGATATCGAGTGGATGGAAATTGTAATAGTAGAAACTACTGTTAGTTGTTGTTACAGTAGACAAAGTGAATCTAAAGTAAGGATATTCTACAAAGGGTGTTTCTGTAGAGTAGAAATTTGCAGATATGGATGTCTTAAGAGGCTGACGCTGTCACAAAGGTGTGTATAGGTCCAATTTTCACTAATTAAAATGATAAGAACTTAGTTAACTGCGTATGGGAAACATGAAAAAGTTCCCAATGCAAATAATTCTGAAACAATTAAATACAAATTTTTCCCAACATAAAACAGTATTTCTAAGCTATCTTACTTAAACAGTGTTTTACCTTCATTAGCTCCCTCTAATCTTTAATATTTAATCATCGCTTGGACAGTGATAAAAATAATTTATTTTCCCAATAAAAACCCCGGCCGGAGTGGCTACAGTCTGGAAACGAGCGACCGCTACGGTCACAGATTCGAATCCTGCCTCGGGCATGGATGTGTGTGATGTCCTTAGGTTAGTTAGGTTCAATTAGTTTTAAGCTCTAGGCGACTGATGACTTCAGAAGTTAAGTCGCATAGTGCTCAGAGCCATTTGAACCATTTTGAACCCAATAAAAACACGATAGTTGCGTCTTGAACGTTTCAAAGAAGAATATGTGAACCGCTATAAAATTCATCATACATGCATCTTTGTATGTCATGTAAGGTATACCAAAACACGTAGTGAGAAGTCTTTTTGCTGTCTTTGGTCGTTCTCTCGTCTTACTTGTCATCACGTCTATCACACTGTCAGAAACATCTGAATGTAAATTCCGAAGCGGCTTATTTGCAGATGGAGACGTAGCCCTGTCACCAATGGACTTTAGAGAACGACATTTTTTAGGACACGCTTTTCCCACGCCTTAGGCAAAGTCAGGTATATATCGTACAGTTGACGAGTCTGTCCAAAAGGCACGTTGTACAGTGGTCTCATACTCTGAGATACTCGTCGGTTAATTACAACCACTGCTGATCTTGGCTTTGCTCAAATGAACGCATCGTCAGTTTCAGCTGGCCAGCCACCGATCTGGTCTTGGCTTTTTACGACAGAAACCGAAATAATCGAAAGTAGCGTGTTAGTTGTTACCATCGTCTTATTTGTTGGTAAATTATTGATTGAGAGTAAACCGGACAAGAAAGTAATGAGAAGTATCAGGAATGAGATGAACGATAAATTTAACGTCAAAATTAGGCACCAAAAAGTAGTGAAAGTGAAAGAATTCTGCTACCTTCGACGCAAAAAAATCCATGTCTAAGCAATATCCTTTTTCGCAGAGGTACTAGTCCTGCAAGTTACGCAGGACAAGTATTGTGAAGTTTGGAAGGTAGGAGATGAGCTACTGGCAGAAGTTAGACTATGAGAGCGGGTCGCGAGTCGCGCTTTGGGTAGTCAGTCAGTAGCGCACTTGACCGTGAAAGTCAAAGGTCCCGAGTCCGAGTCTCGGTCCGACAAATAGTTTAAACCTGCCAGGAAGTTTCATATGGCGCATCCTCCACTGCAGAGTGAAAATTTCATTCACGGCACCCTTAGCCAAACGAAGTCTACTAGTACCAATTGAGAAAGAAATTTCTGAGCTGTATATTCGGAGCTAAACTTCGTATGAAGGTGAATGACTGATTGTGGGAAAATTGTAAAAGAGAATAATCGAAGAAGTTGAATGTGGAGTTACAGAAAGCGTTGCAAATCAGCTGGAGTGATAAGATATCAGGAGGTTCTTCGCAGAATTGGCGCGGAGAAGAACATGCGGAAAACATTGACAGGAAGAAGCGACAGTACGATAAGACTTGTGTTAAGTCATCAAGAAACAGTTTACTTTATCGAGGGAGCTGTTGTGGACAAAAACTGTAAGAGAAGAAGGCGATTAGACTACATCCAACAAGTTTTGCTCTGAGATGAAGGGGTTGACACAACAGAGGACTTCGTAACGTGCTGCATGAAACCAGTAGGAAGACTAATGGGCCAAAACACTTTTTAACTTTGTGTATCTCCTGGATCTGTGTATTTTGTATATGTATGTAATGGTGTAAACATGCTGCAACAAATAAACCGGTGAAAAGTATCAAATAATTTACTGAATATGATACATAGGGATAAATACAAAAGACGACACGCCCGGTTAACCAAATGCATTAAAGTGCTCGCGCCGGCCACACATTGAATCCGCATTGCAGATTAAAGGCGGGCGCCCCCGTGTGCTGGCCTGCCTGGATGTGGTCTTGGTGCTGTTTTCCACGTCTACATAGACCTTGTTCAACCATGCAGTGTGAGAATCAGAAGAGAGATAAATTAAACTGAAACCATTTGACAAAGTAAGATCTTAGGGTACTTTTTTCTGTATCTGTGGGGTGATGAATCTATTTGAAACACGTTAATAAACATGAGCCAATTTACAACACAAAATTCATTGCGAAAACTGAGCAAAGTTTTTAAGATTTAGAGATAAATGTTGCTAGGTTTTATTTGCATGTGAGTAGGCTATTGTAAAATTTTGCTCTACATCCTGAACCAACGTATATTCAGCCTGACATATCCACAGAAGGGGAAGGAACTCGTGAACAGATGCTCAAGGTAAGACAAATAATAGAAATATCGCGAGAGTTCTGTGTTCCTGTTTTCATCTGCTTCCTTGACTATTGCCTTTGACTATGTTGTCTGAGAAAAGTTGTGGCAGGTGCTTGCAGAGTCCGGTGTCCCATCCCAATTGACAGCATTGATCAAAAGTGTATACAATAATCACTTCGCAGTTGTAAAGACAAGTGGTGGCACGTCTGATTCCTTCAGAGTATCAAAAGGTGTGAGACGGGGCTGTGTCCTATCCCCACAACTGTACAACGTCTATGCAGAACATGTCATTAGCAAAGCTCTTGATGGTTGGACCAAAGGCATCTCAACTGGTGGAAGAACTATCAACAACCTCCGTTTTGCTGATGACACTGCGCTTCTAGCCAACAGCCAAGATGAACTTGCTGAGCTACTAACAAGAATGAAGGACATTAATCTAGCATATGGATTATACATCAACGTCCGCCAGACCAAACTCATGATAATTGGTCAAGAAGAGCAGATCCAGTTCACAGGTCGATCAAAGGAACTGGAAGTCGTGCATTCCTTCATCTGCCTTGGGTCAACCATCTGCAGCAAAGGAAGTTGTGAAGATGAGATAAGAAAACGGAAATAGAAAAAATGTTTTCACTGATACTGGAAAATACCAGCTCACACATGGGAATATAAATATGAGATTGGAAACTTAAACGAAGTGAAACAAGAAGTGGGAGTACTCCTGGACTAGAGCACTTGCAGTGCCACAGTTCTAAACTTGCAGAATGGGGATGAGGAGGAGAGAGGGAGGGGCACTTAGACACTCGAACGGAAAGATATAGATGTTCGTTTTTCCTAGCGCTATTCGAGAGTAGGCTAATAGAGAATTATTATGGAGGTGGTTTGATGAACGCTCTGCCAGGCATTTAAGTGTGATTTGCAATGTAAGCATGTAGACGTAAATGCAGATGGGGACATGTGCTGCCACAGTTACGGCTAAGCATACTTACAAGCTACATTCAAAAACAACATAAAATAAATAAGCGATCTGACCACAACAGTTCCAACACACAGGGGTTGGACAAAACGTGGAAACACCGCGAGAAATGCATGCTTGAACATAAATGCAGATGCTACCCTAGCCTCCAGACTGCGCTGTTTTATTTGACCACGAATGACGCCTTTGCAATGTCCTCAATGCGTTCCAAGTGTCATAGTCAGAACAGCGTTCTGTGCAGTTGTCAGTCGGAGCTAAGCGACATCGAAATTTGGCAAAATGTTGGTCTTCATTTGGTGGATGCTTCCATAACCAAGATAGTCGAAGTGTTTGGTGTTTCAAGAGGCGTTGTATCATCTGCTAAGTCGCAGCGCGGTCAAAAGTGTGTGTTGCGTGATCTTGACTGCCCGTCGTTGAAGAAGAATGTGACGAGAAATAAGAGGATGACAGCTCCTAAAGTCACTGCAGAACTGTATATCGGAATTGCGAACCCCGTTGGAACCAAAACAATGGGAAGGGAGCTCCATGAACAGGGAACTGCGGGGTGAGCTGGAATTCCATAACTGATGCAAATGCCCGTAACATGAGAACATGGTGCCGAAACAGTAAAATCTGGAGTATGGAGCACGAAAGAAATTCATTTTGTCGGCTGAGTCGTTTTGCATACTTTTTCTAACTTCTGGCCGAATTTACGTCCCAAGAGTGTAATATAGCGGGGGTTGGGTGATGATTTTGACAGCCATATCGTGATATTCCATGGGCTCTATGGTTACTCTGCACAGTCACATTAGTGCCACGGGTTATGTGTCCATTCCGGCTGATCAAATCCATCCTATTGTATAATGTTTGTTCCCCGATGGCGATGCTGTGTTCCAAAACGATAGGGCACCCATACACACAGCTCGCGTTGTCCTGGACTGATTTTTTGAGCACGAGAATGAATTTTCCCATCTCCTCTGGCCACCACCCTCATCAGATTTCCATATTATTCAACCTTTGTGTCTACTTTGAAGAGAGGTGTGAGTGATCGCTGCCCACAACCTGAACGTTCAACTATTTTGCAGCAGTAGTGAAAGAAGTTTCTAATTCTTGTTCAGAATTTAAGATCAAACGGGATAGCAGAGTACCTAAGACAATTAACTCATATTCGGATGGACGGGGCTCAGATCCCAGGCTAGCCATTAGTTTTTGTTTTATGTGGCTTGCTTCTGTCGCTAGAGGCGAATATTTGCATCCAGGCTATTGCATATATCAGCTCCATCTATTTTAGAAGCCAACGGCCTTGCCGCAGTGGTAACACCGGTTCCCGTCAGATCACCGTAGTTAACCGCTGTCGTGCTGGGCTAGCACCTGGATGGGTGACCATCCGGTCTGCCGAGCACTGTTGGCAAGCGGGATTCACTCAGACCTTGTGAGGCAAGCTGAGGATATGCTTGAGTGAGTAGCGGCTCCGGTCTCTTAAACTGATATACGGCTGGGAGAGCGATGTGCTGACCACATGCCCCTCCATATCCGCATCCAGTCACGCCTGTGGGCTGAGGATGACACGGCGGCCGGTCGGCACCGATGGGCCTTCCAAGGCCTATTCGGACGGAGTTTAGTTTAGTTTATCTGTTTTAGAACCTATGTCGTCAGGAGATTGAACTTCAGATTTCCTACTGCTTTTGAAGTATCACTTATTTTAAATGACATGTGTTTAGTGATTGTTGTAAATAAGTAATGAAATTTGGTGGCAGTTATGTAGGATATGATAGCATTCGCGGCCAAAGCGCAGACAACTTATGAGACTACGGTATTTGTGCCATCAGGAGGATTTCCGGGAAACGCAGCCAACTACCTGTCACAGCATTGCTGAATCATGGATGTCTCCTCACGGCGCCGAGAGACATTGCCCAGACACTGGCCATGCATTTTGCGGAATCTATTGCCACTATTAACTGTGATCCAGATTTCTGCCGCTACTGCACTGCCATCGAGAGGGATCACTCGGACTTCCGGTCTCCAAATTCTGAACCCTACAACTGCCCCTTCACAATGTGGGAACTGAATTCGGCGCTGTCTGTGACTCGTGATACTGCGCCAGGCGATGATCAAATCCTGTACAGCATGCTGCAGCACTTGGTGCTGCCATCCAAGGAAGCTCTCCTGAATTGTTTTAATATGATATGGTCATCCGGCACGTTCCCTGACTCGTGGAGGGAGGCGATTTTGATTCCCCTCCTCAAACCGGGAAAGGACCGAATGCATCCCAGTAGTTATCGGAGTATTGCTTTGACGAGCTGTGTCGGGAAGACACTGGAACGCATGGTCAACCGTCGCCCGGTTTGGCTGCTCGAGACCAGGCAGCTCCTTAGCCACTCTCAGTGTGGCTTTCGGAGATGTCGTTCAACTACAGACAACTTGACCCTGCTTGAGGCGGCCATCCAGCAGGCCTTCCTACGTAACCAGCATTGTCTAGGTGTATTCTTTGACATTAATAAGGCGTATGACACTACTTGGCGCCGCCTTATCCTCAATCAACTCCATTAGTGGGGCTTTCGTGGCCATCTCCCCATCTTCATTCGGTCCTTTCTTTCCAGCCGCCTCTTTCTATATCGGGTTGGTAATGAGCTATCTGATTTGTACGTGCTGGAGAATGGTGTTCCTCAGGGAAGCGTTTTAAGTGTCACCCTCTTTGCCGTCGCCATTAACAGTATCACGTCCACTATCCGGAGTCCTACCCAATGCTCCTTGTTTGAGGACGATTTTGCTGTTTTCTGCTCTTCCTCCAGTCTTGTCACTGCTAGTCGGCAGCTGCAGCTTACGATAAAGCGATTAGAGGCGTGGACTGCGAAGACGGGTTTTATCTTTTCTGCAGACAAATGTGTGTGTGTTCATTTTAATCGTTCTCGACGTGCTTTTACCTTCCCGGAATTGCGTCTGAGGGACACCATTCTTCTTTTTAGAGACACTGTGAGGTTCCTGGGCCGCACTTTTGATTCCAAGTTGTCGTGGTTGCCGCACCTTAAAGAACTCAAGGTGCGGGCCCTGAAGGCGCTGAATATTTTGAAGTATCTGAGCCATCGGTACTGGGGAGCAAATCGGGCACGTCTGCTGCAGTTTTATAGGGCTCTCGTCCGGTCGCGCCTTGACTATGGATGTACCGTGTATGGGTCAGCAAGGCCTTCGTATCTGAAGATTCTTGACGCAGTACACCATGAGGGTATCAGGCTGGCCACTGGTGCCTTCCGTACCTGTGTGCTGAGGCAGGGGAACCGCCGCTCGCCATCCGGCGGAAACTCCTCATGGTCCGACGGGTGTGTCAATTCCTTGCCTGTCCTACCTCCCCTGCATACCCTACTGTTGCCCGACCGCCTATGGAACGTCTCTTTTCCAGTCGTCCCAGGGCAACGAGACCATTTGTGATTCGTGCCAAGCATTTGCTTGAGTCCCTTGGTGTGAAGCGTGTGGCACCCCAACTCCAGGGTTTTACCCGCCTGCCTCCCTGGTTGCTCCAGAGGCCCAGCGTCATTTTAGACTTGTCAGAGTACCGGAGTAGCTGCACTCCTGCGTTTGTTTTTACCTCCTCATTTTACGATATTTTAAACCAGCATCCCGACCATGTACCAGTATTTACGGATGGCTCTAAACAGGGGCACTCTGTTGGTTGTGCTGTTGTTTTCCCTGATCGAGTCCTCAAGTTACGGCTTCCTGCGGAGTTTACCATCTTTGATGCCGAATTGTTTGCGATCTTGCGGGCATTGGAGCAGATGAGATGTGTTCCCAGTCTTAAGTTTCTCATCTGTTCTGACTCTCTGAGTGCCCTTCAGACCATGCAACACTTGTACCCAGCGGATACGGTCGTCCAGAACATCCATGATGCCCTACTCCACCTGCAACGGCAGGGGAAGGAGGTTTCTTTCTGCTGAGTGCCGGGGCACGTCGGTATTAGGGGAAACGAACTGGCGGATGTGGCTGCCAAAGATTCCCTCCCTCACGTTGTTAAATGTGCCGTCCCCCTCCATGCTGTTACCTCCCTTTTGCGTTCTCGTGTTATGCGTCAATGGGAAAAGGAGTGGCTGGCAGTTGGTGAAAATAAGCTGCGTTTGGTCAAGGCCACCACGCGGCCATGGCGTACGTCCTTCCAGTCGTGCAGGCGGGATGAGGTTCTCCTCACTCGCCTCCGCATCGGGCACAGTCCCTTAACGCATGGTTTTTTACTCCGGCTGGAGGACCCCCCAGTCTGCAGTGCTTGTGGCGTCCAGATTACTGTCCGCCACATTTTACTTGACTGTCCTTTATTCTCTGACCAGAGGGCGGTGGATTCCTTGCCATCGGATTTGTCCTCTATTTTGCAAAACGACACAACGACTGTGGTTAAGGTCTTACGGTTTTGTGTCCTGTCCAATTTGTTGCCTCGGATTTTAGGGAGAGGACTTTAATGACAGGTTTTAGGTAAAAGGTCCGCCAGTCACGATTACCTACTTGTTTCACTTCGATTTCTGTTCTCTTTTCCTTGTGTTTCCTTTCCTTTTTAGTGCGTTTCTTTTCCTCTTGTTTTGCCTCTGTATGTGAGGATTTGGAACTGCGTCAGGCCTGTGTCTTTTAGCCGTTCTCCTTGTTCGCTGCCCGTCTTCGTCCCTTCACCGCATGTGTTCCTGTTTCTATGCGTTTGGGCGCTGATGACCACGCTGTTTAGCGCCCGGAAACCTCAAACCACACACACACACGGTATTTGTGCTGGTTTAGATGAAATTTCAATACCGGAATTTCATCATTTACTCCATACGGTATGCTTATACGCCAGGCCTGAACTTAATTCAGGAACTCTCCAAAACACACTGTAGACTGCTGGTAATGGATATATTAGAGGATGACACTCTTTGGCATGAAACCATTTGTTATCCTGAGATACGTGGTGAATCTGCGGTACACGCCCAATTCACAATCCAGTTTCCTTTTCTTCACATTCTGCACTCAATATACGTCAAATTTATTTTATTTAACTTTCTGGCAGCAGTCAATTACCTGCCAGAAGGAAGTCTTATCCGCCGCCTGTCTGTGAATTGTGTGAACTTTGTTCCGTATGTGTAGCATTTTAACTGTTTCAGTATCGTATTTTCTGGCCCGAAAAGTAGGGAGCCCCTGAGGATTTGCCTAAATGAGAGTGAGAGAACGCTTAAAAACCATACTCAGACTGGCCGGTGCAATAGCTATAGTCGTAAGTTCGCCGAGCGCGTTTGATGTGGGTCTGGCTCACATTCCCCTCTCGCAAACCAGAGCACTGCACGTTACGCTATACGACCAGGTCGTTTTATTGTTAAGTTCCTCCCATAAAATACAGACGCCTCATAACACTTCACGCCAAATGTTACGGCCTGTATGAAAATATAGGATAAAGACGTGAGACACTGAAGACGTAATTTACTGAACCTTTATGTGACTGGAGTGGTCTACTCTATACGTCTGGTTTTGTTCCAGTTGATTTTGATGTCATGGGAATGTTTTAAGCTTTCCTCTTGGAGTTTCAGGTTGATGATGGGATAGCAATTAGCTTTATTTCCCTCTTAATATAAAAATAAGCGCAGCTACAAGTCTAGTCTGCTCCCAAGGATCTACATCTAGTCTGTCCTCAACAAGCCACCATGCGATGTGTAGTGAAGAGTGCATGCTGTATCGTGAACATATTCCCCATTCCCATTCCATTAATCTTTCGTAGTATGTTTCCAATAAATCTGATTCTGGTATTTGCTTTCACACGTTTCACCTAAAATGACTCTGGACAGAAACTATCTGATACACAATGGTTGTGACTAAGTCACGTGTCTCATAGATGATATAGTAAATCAACGATACTGACCATGACTTTGTTTCACTGACTGATTCCACATATCATCACAGGTTTCACTTTTTTGCCAAAGTGCAGGTAAGACGTAGCGTTTGCATTCACTTAATGGTACCACGTAAGCATAACTAAAGAAAACTGCATGCAAGACGTAGCATTCGCATTCACTTAATGGTATCATGTAAGCATAAATAAAGAATTTACCAATAACATCCACGTAACTATCACTTAAGCTTTCCACAACGAATAAAGTACATGTACATGAAGGCTTCAACATGTGGTCATTATTTTAAGCCTATGTTTGACACTCATCTTTGCCCAGAACATCTAGCATTCTGACCGTGTTCATCTTGCTAGGAAGTATGGGAGTTTTACAGCAATAAATACTCCACCACCATTCATAGGCAGTCCCACATTACGGTATAAATTCCATTCAGAAAACAGTACTCCATTGCTATTTATTTCCTGTTTCAGCAAATCTTTTGATCCAAGCATTGTTATTGTCAATGAGTGACAGTATTACAATATTGTTAAGGCTTTCGTGGCCATTTGTTGATAACTTGCCTGTAGGCCTGTAGGCTTCTGTCTCAAGTTCTTCGGCTGACGTTTGTTTGATAATTTTTCTCAATTTTCACCAACACGAATTGCTAGCATTTCAGTTTGACCACCATCAATGGAGGGGAGGCTTTGATACTTTGACACTTGTGCTGGCGAAACATTAGACAAATTAGTAAACAACGTTGGCCAAAAGCCCCGAGACAGGAGGCAATAGGAAATTTGCCTGTGGCAGTATTGAATGTACTTTGTACTGTTTCTTCAGTAATATTAATTTTATACAATGTATTTTTACAAGCAAAGAAACGAGACTTTTGTCACGATAGATGGCCCTGACATTGACTTTGATACAATAGTTTCACCCTTAATGAATGGAAAAAGATTTTGTGAGGTATTGAAGGTTTAACATAAAATGCATTTTGTAACAGGTTAAGTAAAACCTAATGCACATTTTATATTTGAAAAGACTTGGAGAGAAAGCCTGGAGTTGCGAAGGATACACTTCTCTTATGATCGAAAAACTTTCGTTGCTATGATACATACACTGCGTGAGTAAAAAATGAAGCACCCAGAAGCGGAGGAGAAAACGAAACGAAACTTCACGGGTTGAGAGTGTGTTGTTGTTTGTGTTCTGGTCTTCAGTACAGAGATTGGTTTGATGCAGTTCTCCATACTACTTTATCCTGTGCGCAGGATTCTTCATCTTGGAGTTACTATTGCAGCCTATATCTTTCTGAATCCTCGTAGTATATTCCTGTCTTGGTCTCCCTCTACGATTTTTACTCTCCACGCTTCATTCCAATATTAAATTGGTGATCCCTTGATGGCTCAGAATGTGTCCTACCAATGGATGCTTTCTTCTAGTGAAGTTGCGTCACAAATTTCCCTTCCCCCCAAATCTATTCGGTACCTCCTCATTAGTTACGTGATCTATCCACCTCATCTTCTGCATTCTTCTGTAGACCCACATTTCGAAAGATTCTATTGTCTTCTTGTCAAAACTATTAATCGTCCATGTTTCACTTCCATACAAATACTTCCAGGAAAAATTTCGTGACACTTAAATCTATAGCCAGCCAGAGTGGCCGAGCGGTTCTAGGCGCTACAGTGTGGAACCGCGCGACCGCTACGGTCGCAAGTTCGAATCCTGCCTCAGGCATGGATGTGTGTGATGTCCTTAGGTTAGATAGGTTTAAGTAGTTCTAAGTTCTAGGGGACTGATGACCTCAGAAGTTAAGTCCCACAGTGCTCAGAGCCATTTGAACCATTTAAATCTATGTCGATGTTAAGAAAAAACGCTTTCCTTGCTATAGCCAGTCTACAATTTATATCCTCTATAATTCGACCAGCATCAGTTATTTTGCTCCCCTAATAGCAAAACTCACCTACTACCTTAAGTGTCTCATTTCCTAATCCAATTCCCTAAACATCAGCTGATTTAATTTGACTACATTTCGTTATCGTCTTTTTGCTTTTTATGATTTTCCTCCTATATCCACTTTTCAAGACACTGTCCATTACGGTCAGCTGCTTTTAAGGCCTTTTCTGTCTCTGTCAGAATTACAATGTCTTTGGGAAACCTCAGAGTTTTTATTTGTTCTCCCTGTACTTTAATTCTTACTCCAAATTTCTCTTCTGTTTCCTTTAGTGCTTGCTCAATATACAGGTTGAATAACATCGGGGATAGTCTACAACTCTGTCTCACATCCTTCTCAACCACTGCTTCCCTTTCATGCCCCTCGACACTTATAACTGCCACCTGCTATCTGTACACATTTGTAAACAGACTTTCGCTCTCTATATTTTACCCCTGCCACCTTCAGAATTTGAAACGGAGTATTCCAGTCAACGATGTCAAAAGTTTCCTCCAGTCTACTAATGCTAGGAACGTAGGTTCGCCTTTCCTTAATCTGTCTTCTAAGAGAACTTGTAGGGTCAGTATTGCCTCGCGTGTTCCAATATTTCTACGGGATCCAAACTGATCTTCCCCGACATCGGTTTCTGCCAGTTTTTCATTCGTCTGTAAAGAATTTGTGTTAGTATTTTGCAGCCGTGACTTATGAAACCAACAGTTCGGTAATTTTCACAGCTGTCAACAGCTGCTTTCTTTGGGTTTGGAATTACTATATTCGTCTTGAAATCTGAAGGTATTTCGCCTTTCTCATGCATCTTCCTCAACAGATGGTAGAGTTTTGTCATGGCTGGCTCTCCCGAGGCTATCAGTAGCTCTAATGGAGTGCTGTCTACTTCTGGGCCCTGTCAAATTCTTCAGGCAGTGTCACATCTCCCATTTCATCTTGATCTATGTCCTCTTCCATTTTTCAAAATATTTCCTTCAAGTACATCGCCATTGTATTGACCCTCTATATACTCCTTCCACCTTCCTGCCTTCCCTTTCTTGCTCTTGAGTTCTTGACATTCATACAGGTGGTTCTCTTTTCTCCAGAGGTCTCTTTAATTCTCCTGTAAGCAACATCTATCTTACCCCTAGTAATATATGTCTCTACATCCTTACATTTGTGCTCTAGCTGTCCCTGCTTAGCCATTTTGCATTTCCTGTCAATCTCATTTTTGAGACGTTTGTGCTCCTTTTCGCCTCCTTCATTTACTGCATTTTTATATTTTCTCCTTTCATCTGTTAAATTCAATATCGTTTCTGTTAACCGCACGGGAGGTACATTTTTCTTCTAGGGATATTCCACGTAACGAAACGCGATCCTCGAAACTGTGAACTGTCGCGGTACGAATAGTTTTCCTACGCCCCACGTCTCACTCCGCGCTGCAAGGGCGCTAGTCTCCGGGTTTCGTTTCTAAGCATCGTGTGTCTCCATGTATCGACTTGTATTTTTTTTACCCACTTATCCTCTGCTGCCGTCACTATTTCTTCTCTCAAAGCTACCGTCTCTTCTTCAACTGCAGTTCTTTCTCCTGTTGTTGTCAATCGTTCCCTAATGCTCTCTCTGAAACTATCTACAATCTCTGGTTCTTTCAGTTTATCCAGATCCCATCTTCTTAAATTCCTACCTTTTTGCACTTTTAATCTACAGTTCATAACCAATAAATTGTGGTGAGAGACCACATCTGCCCCTGGAAATGTCTTGCAGTTTAAAATCTGGTTTCTAAATCTCTGTCTTACCATTATATAATCTATCCAAAACCTTCCTGTGTCTCCAGGTCTCTTCCAACCATCTTTCATGATTCTAAACCAAGTGTTAGCTATGATTAAGTTATACCCTGTGCAGAATTGTTCCAGGTCGCTTCCTCTTTCATTCCTTACCCACAGTCCATATTCACCTACTACTTCTCCTTCTTTTCCTTTTCCTATTATCGAATTCCAGTCCCACATGACTATTAAATTTTCGTCTCCCTTAACTGTCTGAATAATTTATTTTATCGCATCATACATTTCTTCTATCTCTTCATCATCTGCGGAGCTAGTTGGCATATAAACTTGTACTACTGTAGTAGGCCTGGGCTTCGTGCCTATCTAGGTTACAATAATGTGTTCGCTATGCTGTTCGTAGTAATTCATTATTAAAATTACTTCTGCATTACCCTTAATTGACTTTGTATTTATAACCCTCTATCAACTTTTTCCTCCTGGAACCAAACTTCACTAACTCCCACTATATCTAACGTTAACGTATCCATTTCCCTTTCTAAATTTTCTAACCTACCTGTCCGATTAAGCGATATGACATTCCACGCTCCGATCCACAGAACGCCGATTTTTTTTCTCCTGACGACGACGTCCACGCGCGGAGATGCGAATGGGGGGCTATTTTACCTTCGGAATATTTTACCCAAGAGTACGCCATCATCATTTAACCATATAGTAAAGCTGCATGCCCTCGGGAAAAATTACGGCTGCAGTTTCCCATTGCTTTCAGCCGTTCGCAGTAGTAGCACAGCAAGGCCGTTTTGGTTAATGTTACTAGATCAGATCAGGCAATCATCCAGATTGTCGCCGGTGCAACTAATGAAAAGGCTTCTGCCCCTCTTCAGGAACCACACGTTTGTCTGGCCTCTTAGCAGATACCCCTTCGTTGTGGTTGCACCAACGATACGACTGTCTGCATCGTTGAGAAACGCAAGCCTCCCCAACAACGACGAGGTCCATGGCTCATGGTGGAGGGGCGGGGGGTATGTGATGTTATTTCAGTGGTTACAAATTCGAGACAAATTTACAAAGATCTTGGCATTATGAATCCGTTTATCTATATGACGTTACATCCCGTATGGCCTGGTTGCAGTCACTGATCTGGTTGGGAAAGGTTATTATAAAGCCATTCTATCCTCGCCTAAGGCAAAGTAGCCCACGACTGGTGTGACTGGTCATTGATATTGCGAATACTGGCAGTAGGACGGAGATGACGTCCGAGCTGGTCACTCTCACCTTCTATTGTGGAAAGATCTGCGGATCTCGGTGGCCATCGAAATACTTCAACATCACACAGTTCATACACGTTCTGTATATGGACGTGCACTGTCCTGTTGAAAAATGGCACCACGTTACCGTTGTGTTAGAGGTAACACATGAGGAGGCAGGAACTCCGTGACAGATTGTTGTGACGTCAGAGCTCCCTCAATTACTACCAGCTGCGACCTGAATTTATACTATCGAGGAGTAACAGGGGGCTGCTTCTCCAAAATATTTGGAGAATAGGACGCCTCTCCAGGTCGCCACCATATTCATCAATGATGGCCGTCCAGGATAGTGCAGAACCGTGTTTCGTTGTTGGAACCTGACGCCACTCGTCAGCGGTTTCTGCTTCCTGGTCACGCTCCCTCTCCAAACACAGTCGCTTCTGTTGTGCTGTTAACGACAGTTTATACACTGGACGGTAATTCCTTTGTCCGGCTGTTGTTAGTCTCCAACCAGTAGTGCGAGATTACACAGCTGGTACAGGGCAAAGAGTCCATTACGTGTTTCGGATGTCAAGTGCAGATGTGAAGGGATCGCTATGAAATTTGTGCACAATAAGGTGGTCATTCGTTTTGGTGGTCAGACGTGATCGGCCGGAATCTTGGGGCAGAGTTTGCCTGCTCCCATGTTCCATGCAGTCCAACATCGGGGCGCTGTCACATCTGAATGCCCCACAAATCAGGATACTGCGAGATTCGAGCTGTATGCCAGATGCAGACTCGCAGTGAGACTCTGTCATTTGCTGACATCGCTGTCTCAGACGAGTACGCAACATCTCCGTTAGATGCCGTCAGACACTCAGCATCTGAGTGTGTTCATGGCTCTTATATACCCTATTAGGTCTGGTAACAACATTAAACACGAACAACACTAATGCACTCAGGTGGCCGTTCTACTTATCACAGCCGTCGTTTACACACCCGACGATGGTGTGAGCACGACGAGGTTTCGTCAACATCCGACCACGTATACTGGGTGCTTCTCTTTTTGTCAGGCAAATTACGTGCATCGCAAAAGTTACTTACGTATCCTAAAACGTCTGCCATGGTACAACACTAACACATATTATTATCAATCATATTTAGGATCCACATTAAAATTCCTCCCCACATACACAAATACACATTAATGTACAGTAGTTACCTACAGACAGTGAGAACATCCAGACAATCCAGCTTGCTCTGACAATTTTTTTTAAATTCAGTCGCCACATATATACAAAACCTGCCCAGTAGAAACATAATCCACCATCCAGTCTTTGACTTGTGACATATGCAGACTCAGGATATGCACACCGCAGTGCTCTTGAGATGTTCACGCACGAGTAATCAAAGCCTCCCACATATACAGTTGGGAAAGTTACTTAAACAGATCCAGTCCCTTAAACAAAATGCTCTCAAGCAGTGACTTTTTTCCACGCCCAACATCTCGGTCAGCCTTTTCCGGTTACAACTCGGAGATGAAAAACAGAGGGTGGAGAGAAGTATGTAAACACCAAAAACACAAAACATTACCGTGCATAAAGTGATTTAGGAAAAGGCTGACGTTCAAAACAGCTTCCAGTCGTCTCGGAATGGGTACGTACAGGTCCTGTATCGTTTATAGGGAGTCTTACATTATTCTTCCTGAATAGTAGTGGCAAGCAGAGGTAACGATGATACAGATGACGCACACTTCTCCCAAAGCAGACCACAATGATTCAATAGTACTGGAATCTGGTAACTCTGGTGGCCAGAAGAGATGCGAAAATTCATCCACGTGCTCACAAACCAGTCGTAGACCATGCGAGCTGTGTGAAATGGGACCCTGTCGTTTTACAACACAGTATTTCTACTGGGGAACAAACATTGCACCATTGGATGAGCCTGATAACCCAAAATAGTCACGTAGTCCTTAATAGTAATGTGACTTTGCAGATTAAGCATGGGGGTAACGGAATACCATGATACATCTGGCCAAGTTACCACCGAACCTTTACCATGTTTCACTGTTGGGACGTAAGCTTGGCAAGAAGTTGGAAACAGTGTGAAACAAGACTCATCCGACCAAACTACTTCCTTCCGTTATATCACAGCCCGGGTTTTATGCCTTCCGCATCACGTTTTCCTATTACAGGCATTTGTATCTCTTCACTGTAGACTAGTTTTGGAATTCCAGCTCGCCCTGCAGTTCCCTGCTTATGGAAGACTCTTCGTGTTGTTTTGGTGGTAAGATGGTTCGCGAATGCGAAATTCAGTTATACAGTGCCTTTGGAGCTATCATCCTCTTATTTTTCGTCAGAATCCTCTTCAATGGCTATCTGTCATGATCATTCAGCACACGCTTTCTTTCGCGTTGTGACTTACAATGAGCCATATCAACTCGCCCTTGTCGATTTCATTCATATTGACGGTAGAGCAGGGTTAGGGCTTCAAAACATGTAAAGGGGAAGACGCAACTCTCAGCCGTTTTCGAAAAGATCGAGTTTGAAAATTTTAGGCGTCCTTATGTCCTTTGCGCGGTCGCAAATATCCAAGCAGTTCCAGGCCATATGAGTAAGAGCGTAATTTCATAAGCGTAAGTTTTCTGGGTAAAATCCCTCTTGTACTCTTTTTTATCATCCTCACGTAATGCTAATAACATATTAATCATGACTGTGAAAATTATGGATATTTAATGATTCACCTATTACTGACGTGACATTTACCCTGAAAGAAAGAAAAACAATCTTTTCCGTAGGGAGATTGGAAATTAAAAAAATTAAAAGAGAACTTCCTGTCAAATCAGTACAATAATTTCATTTATATTATTGGTTCTCCATTTGCAATCTATGGATTGCTGAGCGAATTAGGATGATGCTGATCGTAGAAAACGATAATAGTTGCAACATACAGCACGTGTGACGACGGCCGAATATTTGCGTGTGCATGATTTTCAACATGTCTATCGTAAAACAAACTTGGTTTATATTTACTACCGGTTGTCGGTAATCACAAAATTCAGCGGCGTATCAAGCAGATCGAAGCATATAACTGAATACTGATACAGAAGACTGATGTTAAACGACTGAATTTTTACGCAGTCTTTAGAAACGATCTATTCTGTTCGATGATGTACGAGCAATTTTGTAGTCGTTCCTTAAGGTCCTTGGCCTGTATGTCAAAATAAACACCGCAAGGCTGCACCAGCGGATTACATTTGGAAGGTATTACTTTAAGACTGCATATTGGAAGAATAATGTGTGAAAAAAATGGTTTCGGTAGACTAATTCGATCCAGGGACCTTGCGCTTGTGAAACTAACCGCCGCTTACTCAGCAACGGACTCCTTGAGTGCTAGCAACTATACTAAGTATATAAACAGGCCCAAGGTTTTCAAACTCAATTTTTGTCGAAAATGGTTGAAAGCTATGTCTTCTTGTTTACATGTTTGGAAGTTCTAGTCGTGTCCTACAAACCGTGTCAAGATGAATCAAATCGGTGAGGGGAAGTTCGTACAGTCCCCTCGTTAGCACATGTTTTCTCTCTTATCAAGCAAGCGGTATAAATCTTCGGTATGGTGCTTCTTTAAACACCAAGTTGTTCGACTTCCTTTGTTACGGAAGCACAACCATAAGAGCATACAAAGTTTGATCACGTTCGAATTCACGTAGCTCCGGCATAACGCACTACCAATTACACAGAACGTTGTTCCGTCCACGACTGGCACTTGCAACATAATGAGGGCATTTCCCAGGTGCCGTTCGTGGTCAAACACAACAATGAAACCTGGAGGATTGGCTGTCATGTTGAAACGTTAGAACTTGCGGCGTTTCCATTGTTTTGTCGCATCCCTGAACCTTTTGACAACATTGACGGTTTCTACCTCGTTTACTACACACAAAATGCTTCTCCGAAATTCAGTTAAAGATGTTCTCTTATGTATTAGTCAACATTCATTGTTAATTGCATCAAACCATAGGCACGTTTCGACGCATGACACAATCTCAGTAGAATAATTAGTGGAAGTTGTCAAGAACTAAACAATGCGGTCCTCTATTAATCAGACCCTACAGAATTCTATGAGGGGAAGAGTTTGGAAAACCAATTTGATCTTTCGCAGTTTTATATGATGCAAGGAAGCAGGCTAGAAGCAAAGTAAACGAAAAAGAACCACATATTCACAAAATATTCTTTTGCTACGAAACGTGAGTCCTTCATTACTTTACCTGCTTTCACTCTTTTGTCTCGTATAGTGTTACATTTTGAGGCAGCTTTGTGCACTAACCAAGAATATTCTTAGCCGAGAAAAAGGTGGTCAGGTTGTCTGCGCTGTAAGTTCGCAAATTTCATGTAGGTCGTAGTTCATGTTCCTTGCAGATCTAATTCTGCTATCTCTGTACATTGATTCCATCACTGGACTTGTTGTTGACAATATTGACATGTTTAGAAGAATCTGCAACATTCACTCAATGGAAATTTCGTGGAAAAACTTTATGCGCTTGAGTAACAGTCCCTTTGGCATTAAACAAAATGGTGCACACTAAACAGTTTCTTTCATCTGCAGTAGGTTTCTAGCAGAAGTGAAGAAATTGCCTGATAAAACCTAAATATTCAAACCTAAGGCGAAAGGTTTCCTTGTGACACAGTGCTCCTATTCCTTACAGGAGTTCTATACAATAGTTCAGAACGTTTCTATTGAATGTGTTACTTGTTGGTATACATTTCTTTTTTATTTCATTAATACTTTAATTCAGTTTTTTGTAAGTCTTTTTAATCAGCAGTCTGTAAACAATGTAATGACTAGTTTCATGGTTCTCATGGTCTCACATCAGTTTATAAATAAAAAATAAAATAAATAATTCTTGTAGCGTTTTTATCGATAAATTTATACACGCTATACTAAAATTAGGTGTTGGAACAGACTTTCGAGAAATTATGTTCACAGTAAGTTGTTATCTGAATAAAATGCGAAACTCATTACAAGCGTCTATTGGATCTCCATTACCAGCTGGAAAAAATGATGCAAAGCAAAATTAAAACGAAAAGAAAATGTTAAAATTTCACATGTTGTAGCTTTATCACGTCGAATTTCCTCATTTTTAAATTTTCTTTTTGTTTCTGCACTGTCAGGACTATCACCTATCGGTTAACTGAATCGAGGAGCCATTCTTCGAACTATAGAACACGAGTAATTCCTTATTAACAACTAGACAAGGATGAAGAGACAACGTGTTGCTGGAAGGTGTTAATACTCGAAAAGAATTACGTTTAAAACCTTACCATCGCAGACTGCGAGTCTTCATTAGTGATGGAAAAAAATTAAAAAATGCTTCGAGCTATATTACGCAACTGATGAGTTACAAAATTCTGTCTGCTTCAATGCTTCAAAAGAATCCGTAATGCTATAGGGAAAAGCCCATCGACATATACGTACATATGTTGCGAACAACAGGAACATACGTAGCGTCGTGTGTCAAAAACGGGAATAACATCTACACCTTCTAGTCATTTGGGGATTTACTTTCACGTATGGAATAATGCCCCCCTCCCCCATGAACAATGGATCTTGCCGTTGGTGGGGAGGCTTGCTTGCCTCAGCGATACAGATACCCGTACCGTATGTGCAACCACAACGGCGGGGTATCTGTTGAGAGGCCAGACAAACGCGTGGTTCCTGAAGAGGGGCAGCAGCCTTTTCAGTAGTTGCAGGGGCAACAGTCTGGATGACTGATCTGGCCTTGTAACACTAACCAAAACAGCCTTGCTGTGCTGGTACTGCGAACGGTTGAAAGCAAGGGGAAACTACAGCCGTAATTTTTCCCGAGGACATGCAGCTTTACTGTATGATTAAATGATGATGGCGTCCTCTTGGGTAAAATATTCCGGAGGTAAAATAGTCCCCCATTCGGATCTCCGGGCGGGGACTACTCAAGAGGACGTCATTATCAGGAGAAAGAAAACTGGCGTTCTACGGATAGGAGCGTAGAGTGTCAGATGCCTTAATCGGGCAGGTAGGTTAGAAAATTTAAAAAGGGAAATGGATAGGTTAAAGTTAGATATAGTGGGGATTAGTGAAGTTCGGTGGCAGGAGGAACAAGACTTTTGGTCAGGCGAATATAGGGTTATAAATACAAAGTCAAATAGGGGTAATGCAGGAGTAGGTTTAATAATGAATAAAAAAATAGGAATGCGGGAAAGCTACTACAAACAGCGTAGTGAACGCATTATTGTGGCCACGATAGACATGAAGCCCACCGCTACTGCAGTAGTACAAGTTTATATGCCTACTAGCTCTGCAGATGACGAAGAAATTGAAGAAATAAAAGAAATTATTCGGATAGTGAAGGGAGACGAAAATTTGATAGTCATGGGTGACTGGAATTCGGTAATAGGAAAAGGGAGAGAAGGGAACGTAGTAGGTGAATATGGATTGGGGCTAAGAAATGAAAGAGGAAGCCGCCTGGTAGAATTTTGCACAGAGCACAACTTAATCATAGCTAACACTTGGTTCAAGAATCATAAAAGAAGATTGTATACATGGAAGAAGCCTTAAGATACTGACAGATTTCAGATAGATTATATAATGATAAGACAGAGATTTAGGAGATTTAGAATCATAAAAGAAGATTGTATACATGGAAGAAGCCTTAAGATACTGACAGATTTCAGATAGATTATATAATGATAAGACAGAGATTTAGGAACCAGGTTTAAATTGTAAGACATTTCCAGGGGCAGATGTGGACTCTGACCACAATCTATTGGTAATGAACTGTAGAATAAAACTGAAGAAACTGCAAAAAGGTGGAAATTTAAGGAGATGGGACCTGGATAAACTGACTAAACCAGAGGTTGTACAGAGTTTCAGGGAGACAGTAAGGGAACAAATGGCAGGAATGGGGGAAAGAAATACAGTAGAAGAAGAATGGGTAGCTTTGAAGGATGAAGTAGTGAAAGCAGCAGAGGATCAAGTAGGTAAAAAGACGAGGGCTAGTAGAAATCCTTGGGTAACACAAGAAATATTAAATTTAATTGATCAAAGGAGAAAATATAAAAATGCAGTAAATGAAGCAGGCAAAAAGGAATACAAACGTCTCAAAAATGAAATCGACAGAAAGTGCAAAATGGCTAAGCAGGCATGGCTAGAGTATAAATGTAAGGATGTAGAGGTTTATCTCACTACGGGTAAGATAGATACTGCCCACAGGAAAATTAAAGAGACCTTTGGAGAAAAGAGAACCACTTGTACTAATACTAAGAGCTCAGATGGAAACCCAGTTCTAAGCAAAGAAGGGAAAGCAGAAAAGTGGAAGGAGTATATAGAGGGTCTATACAAGGGCGATGTACTTGAGGACAATATTATGGAAATGGAAGAGGACGCAGATGAAGATGAAATGGGAGATATGATACTGCGTGAAGAGTTTGACAGAGCACTGAAAGACCTGAGTCGAAACAAGGCCCCGGGAGTAGACAACATTCCATTAGAATTACTGACGGGCTTGGGAGAGCCAGTTCTGACAAAACTCTAGCATCTGGTGAGAAAGATGTATGAGACAGGCGAAATATCCTCAGACTTCAAGAAGAATATAATAATTCCAATCCCAAAGAAAGCAGGCGTTGACGGATGTGAAAATTACCGAACTATCAGTTTAATAAGTCACGGCTGCAAAATAGTAACGCGAATTCTTTACAGACGAATGGAAAAACTAGTAGAAGCCGACCTAGGGGAAGATCAGTTTCGATTCCGTAGAAATATTGGAACACGTGAGACAATACTGACCCTACGACTTATCTTAGAAGCTAGATTAAGGAAAGGAAAACCTAATTTTCTAGCATTTGCAGACTTAGAAAAGCTTTTGGCAATGATGACTAGAATACTCTCTTTCAAATTCTGAAGGTGGCAGGGGTAAAATATAGGGAGCGAAAGGCTATTTACAATTTGTATAGAAACCAATTGGCAGTTATAAGAGTCGAGGGGCATGAAAGGGAAGCAGTGGTTGGGAAAGGAGTGAGACAGGGTTGTAGCCTCTCCCCGATGTTATTCAATCTGTATATTGAGCAAGCAGTGAAGGAAACAAAAGAAAAATTCGGAGTAGGTAATAAAATCCATGGAGAAGAAATAAAAACCTTGAGGTTCGCCGATGACAATGTAATTCTGTCATAGACAGCAAAGGACTTGGAAGAGCAGTTGAACGGAATGGACAGTGTCTTGAAAGGAGGATATAAGATGAACATCAACAAAAGCAAAACGAGGATGTAGTCGAACTAAGTCGGATGATGCTGAGGGAATAAGATTGGGAAATGAGACACTTAAAGAAGTAAAGGAGTTTTGCTTTTTGGGGAGCAAAATAACTGATGATGGTCGAAGTAGAGAGGATATAAAATGTAGACTGGCAATGGGAAAGAAAGCGTTTCTGATGAAGAGAAATTTGTTAACATCGAGTATAGATTTAAGTGTTAGGAAGTCGTTTCTGAAAGTATTTGTATGGAGTGTAGCCATGTATGGAAGTGAAACATGGACAATAAATAGTTTGGACAAGAAGAGAATAGAAGCTTTCGAAATCTGGTGCTACAGAAGAATGCTGAAGATTAGATGGGTAGATCACATAACTAATGAGGAGGTGTTGAATAGCATTGGGGAAAAGAGACGTTTGAGGCACAACTTGACTAGAAGAGGTGATCGGTTGGTAGGACATGTTCTGAGGCATCAAGGGATCACCAATTTAGTATTGGAGGGCAGCGTGGAGGGTAAAAATCGTAGAGGGAGACCAAGAGATGAATACACCAAGCAGGTTCAGAAGGATGTAGGTTGCAGTAGGTGCTGGGAGATGAAGAAGCTTGCACAGGATAGAGTAGCATGGTGAGCTGCATCAAACCAGTCTCAGGACTGAAGACCACAACAACAACAACAACAACAACAACGGAATAATGGCATTGCTTTGCAGCCAATTGATGTTCTACAATTTACAACCTTCGTACATCAGTTGAACATTATATGTATGTCAGTCACAACAGTTTTAAAATAAGAGTCTTCAGTTACTCTTACAACATATAATATACTACTCAACAACTGTTTTAAGCGAAGGATACTGGAATATCGCACTGTCTGGGGTGAACAGCCTTTAATAGCATCCTAGTCAATAAGTCTTTGAGCTGTAAGTGGTGAACCTATACAAATACCTCTTGGCTCCTATTGTGTTGATGGTTTAAATATTCGTTTACAACCGTCTGTGAAAGGGGTTCAGTTGTGTGCAAATAGGAACATCCTTAAAGCTGGACTGGGAACAACTGTGGACACAACTGACTTAGAAAGTCGATTATATCAGATCTCTGTTCGGTTTTTCAAGGTCACAACATATGAAAACAGTAAGCTGAAATAACATCAACAATAACGATGCGTACCTTCGACAAAACAAAACTGTTCGCATGTCTTCAACAGTTTGGATACCTTCAATAGTCTAAAGGTTGCACAGTGGTAGTACAGCTGAGGGGTGCCGAATACGAAAACACACTGCACCATAGACAGGTATAAGACAGTCGTTTACCCTCAGGATGTCTTAGCTTAAGCAGACTGCGAGAGACAGCGCTCTGGCACTCACCCAGTGTGACGGTCTCGGAGCGCGTTAAGAGATCCGGGGTTCAACGTCGCTACCGCTGTGCTCAGAAGTAGATAAACCGGTGATGTGATTCAGACGTAACTGGCCGACTTCGAGATTTGGTCTTTGGAAAGGTGTCGACGCCTCAGCAAGACAACGTGCTAGTTGACACCTGTATAGAACGTCAATTTTTAAATGCTGTCCAACTTAAGAATGAGACCAATTTGCCCAGATGCTCGCAAACAGTTAATGCTGGATTTAGAGGCTAAAGGGCTGCTAATAAAGAGGCTCTCTTACAGGCACAATCACAAAATTTATAGGCTTGCCTTGGCTGAGTTTAATGAAGACAGTGATTGGAACCACTTCATCTTTCCAATGACTCAGTTCGTAGCTCAGTGAATGAGGGTCCGGTGATGGTCTCTACTCCACGGGGACTACGTCCCGACCCGCAGTAGGTGGTGCAACATCCGTGTGTTAGTCACAAAATGGCTCTGAGCACTATGGGACTCAACTGCTGTGGTCATAAGTCCCCTAGAACTTAGAACTATTTAAACCTAACTAACCTAAGGACAGCACACAACACCCAGCCATCACGAGGCAGAGAAAATCCCCGACCCCGCCGGGAATCGAACCCGGGATCCCGGGCGTGGGAAGCGAGAACGCTACCGCACGACCACGAGATGCGGGCTGTTAGTCACACCACAGTCTCGTGTCGGGGGAGGATGTCCTCAGATTTCATCATGGATATTTCGTCACATTTATAGTCATCTCACAGTGATTCAGTATGTGCACCTCACGCAACATACTACACCTACATCTACATCTACATGGTTACTCTGCTATTCACACTTAAATGCCTGGCAGAGGGTTCATTGAACCATTTCCATACTTCTTATCTACCATTCCACTCTCGGATGCCGCGTAGGAAAACGAAACACCTAAATCTTTCCGTTCGAGTTCTGATTTCTCTTATTTTATTATTATGATCAGTTCTCCCTACGTAGGTGGGTGTCAACAAAATATTTTCGCATTCGGAAGAGAAATTTGGTGATTGAAATTTCGTAAATAGATCTAACTGCAAAGAATACCGCCTTTGTTTTAGTGACTGACACCCTATCTCACGTATCATATCAGTGACACTCTCACCCCTACTGCGCGATAACACGAAACGAGCTGACCATCTTTGCACTTTTTCGATGTCCTCCGTCAATCCTACCTGGTAAGGTTCCCACACCGCGCAGCAATATTTCAGCAGAGGACGGACAAGTGAAATGTAGGCTGTCTCTTTAGTGGGTTTGCCGCATCTTCTAAGTGTTCTGCCAACAAAGTGCAGTCTATGTTTCGCCTTCCCCACAATATTATCTATGTGGTCTTTCCAATTTAAGTTGCTCGTAATTGTAATTCCTAGGTATTTAGTCGAATTGACAGCCATTAGATTTGATCGATTTACCGTATACCCATAATTTATCGGATTTCTTTTAGTACCCATGTGGATGACCTCGTACTTTTCTTTGTTTAGTGCCAATTGCCACTTTTCGCACCATACAGAATTTGTCTTTAGATCATTTTGTAATTAGAATTGATCGTCTGATGGTTCTACTAGACAGTAAATTACAGCGTCATCTGCAAACAGTCTAAGGGGGCTGCTCAGATTATCACCTAGATCATTTATGTAAATCAGGAACAGCAAAGGGCCTATGACACTACCTTGCGGAACGCCAGATGTCACTTCTGTTCTAATCGATGATTTACCGTCTATCACTACGTACTGTGATCTCTCTGAGAGGAAATCACGAATACAGTCACACAACTGAGACGATATTCCATATGCACGCAATTTGATTAATTGTCACTTGTGAGGAACGGTATCAAAAGCCTTCTGGAAGTCTAGGAACGCCGGCCGGTGTGGCCGAGCGGTTCTAGGCGCTGCAGTCTGGAACCGCGCGACCGCTATGGTCGCAGGTTCGAATCCTGCCTCGGGCATGGATGTTTGTGATGTCCTTAGGTTAGTTAGGTTTAAGTAATTCTAAGTTCTAGGGGACTGGTGACCTCAAATGTTAAGTCCCATAGTGCTGAGAGCCATTTGAAAGAAATCTAGGAACATGGAATCGATCTGAGATCCCTTGTCGACAGCAGTCATTACTTCATAGGAATAAAGAGCTATCTGTGTGCTCCATACTGCGGTGCCGAGTGTAAGGATGCCCTATCACAACAGAATAATCCAGTTCCAGCAGGACCACTCAACAGTTCACGCCAGTCGAATCGTTCAGTAACTGTTTTCGCTACATGCTGACGTCCATATGATCGACTGCCTGCTTGAGCGCCGGATTTTAATTCCATTGAAAATATGTGGGCCAAAATGGAGGGTCGCATGAACTTTCACTGTCCTACAGCGACCATATGCACGCCTGACCAACTGCGAGACCTGGTGCTAGATACATGGAAGAGTCTCGCGGACATTGAGACACCCCACAGGCTGGCCGCCTCCATGCCTCGCGGGATGAGGAATTAATTGATGTCCATGCTCGATGGACCTCATACTAGGCTCTTTACTGACATGAAACTCTCGTTATCTCACATTGTTACAACATTTGATATAACTGAACGTTTGTTAACTGGAAATCTGTGTGAACTCATTTTACTTTAAATTTTATTCATTCACTTCGTGCTACTTAGCATTTAATACATCTAAATGTGAGAAACGCACAAACGAGTCAATTTGAACCGAAATAGAAATGGTGTCCTACTATGAGACTACCAGACAATATCGGACAATATAAAACAGGTAAGACCGACGTTGAGATGGTGAGACCGGAACAGGCTCTAGGCATAACCTTGACGTGGCAGAAGAAGAAGTTAGAAACAGCTATACCTTAAAATAATAGACTGACGGAAAAAAAGTTACAACGCCAACAAGGAATTGTGCGACATAAACGAATGTTGGTAGGCGTTTTTCTACGTATGAAAGATGATGTCTATTCGAATTTCACACTATTCGCGTAAGAGCGACGCTAGTAGCTCCACTATGAAGATGCTTTAAATACACGCTGTGACGGTCTTGATCGTTAATTACCTTTGAGACTGGACGTGTTGACTTGATGTTAGTAAAGAATGTCTTTGAGGCGACAAAGACCCAGTTATCAAAACGTCACTGAATTTGAACGAGACGATGTAGTAGGGCTACGAGAAGCCGGATTTCCCATCTGCAACACTGCAGAAAGCTTGGTAGGAATATAGCATAACCACTGTACACGACGTCTGGCAGCGATGGCCACTGGAGGGTATGGTAGCAAGAAGACCGGGCTCCGAACGGCCACGTGGCCCTACCGCGATGGATGACCGTCGTGTTCGGCGTATGGCTCTGGCGCATCGTGCTGCATCTGCGGCAGCAAATTGAGCAGCAGTTGGCACCTGAGTGACACAGCGATCTGTTGCAAATTACTTCAAGGGCAACTCCGCGTCAGACGCCCTGTAGCGTGCATTCCACCGACACAAATCACTGCCATTGTGAATTCAGTAATGTCAAGCGAGAGCTCGTTGGAGGACAGGGTAGAGGTCTGTTGTGTTTTCTGATAAAAGCTAGTTCTGCCTTTGTGCTAGTCTGCATGTGTTTGTTAGGACGAGGCCAGTTGAGAGTGTGCGGGCTGGACACACTGGCCTACACTTGGAGTTACGGTCTGACATACGATTTCGTATGACAGGAGGAGTATTCTCGTGGTTATCCCATGCAACCTGATTGAAAATTGGTGCCTCAGTCTGGTGATTCGACCTGCCGTGCTGTCGTTCATGAACAGTACTCCCGGGGACGTTTTCCAACAGGTCAACGGTCTCCCACATACCGCTGTTGTAATCCAACATTCTCTACCGAGTGTCGACATGTTGCCGTGGCCTGCTAGATCACCAGATCATTCTCCAATCGAGCACGTATGTGACATCATCAGAAGCCGATTCCAGCGTCATCCACAAACAGCATTAACCGTCGCTGCATTGACCGACAGAGTGCAACAGGCATGAAACTCCATCCCACAAACTAAAATCCGGAACTTGTACAACACAAAAAAAACCACTTTGGGGTTATCGCATTCAATAGTGGGGCGGTTACACTGGTTATTAATGTATCAGGATTTCACATTTGCTATGGCTTCTCTTGGGCTTACACTAACCTGTGATTTTACGATGTTAGTCACTTAAATATGTTACCTAGATAAATATTATACAGAAATTTCATTACTCTACATTAATTATTATTTGGTACTACGATTTTTTTCCGTCAGCGCAATATTCTCTTCCTTACTGCTTTTCCAACATATTATGCGCTTATTCTGCAAAAGGAGTGCAGTCAGGACACACAAAATCTCAAGTTATCATTCTTCGGGAGCCCAGAGATACCATTCCATGTACAGTGTCCATTTCTCTATGTTAGTCTTCAGAGAAACGACTACTACAGAATATGCATTCAGTCTTCAGGTTTCCTCAGTCAAATTTGCTTCAGTCTCTGAATTATTGGAAGATTATATTTCCCGCGTATTTCTCTCCCTTCTATCTCTTTTTTTTAAAGAATAAAACTTTCTTTTCTGTATCCTCTTATTATGCCACAGGTTTCTTCTCCTTGAACTGTAGCAAGTGTTCCTTGCAAGGACACAATGTAGTGGCTCAACAAATACAGAAAGTGCTGATTTTAATTGAGATAGTGGCTCTTGGTGTGGCTTGCTGAATTTAAGAGCTGGGCTGATACGATTTGGGCTCCATTAAGTTCAATGTTTGGATCTTGTAAGTCAAAATCCTTTTGTACTGCTAAATCATTGTCTCTAAGTGTTTGATTCTTGCATGGGAAGGGTCACGTTTTCCAGAGACCGTTTACAGAATTTTCTGTAGTTATTCCTCTAAAAAAATGGTCAAATGTGTGGTTTCACCGCGAGACACCACACTTGCTAGGTGGTAGCCTTTAAGCCGGCCGCGGTCCGTTAGTATACGTCGGACCCGCGTGTCGCCACTGTCAGTGATTGCAGACCGAGCGCCACCACACAGCAGGTCTAGAGAGACTTACTAGCAGTCGCCCCAGTTGTACAGCCGACTTTGCCAGAGATAGATCACTGGCAACTACGCTCTCTTTTGCCGAGACGATAGTTAGCATAGCCTTCAGCTACGTCATTTGCTACGACCTAGCAAGGCGCCATAGCATTTGATATTATTTTATATTGTGGTTATACTTCTGTATCATCAAGAGCGATGTTCTACAATTGTGGATTAAAGTTAAGTATTACATCCACTACGTACTTTATTTGCTACTATTAATTCCCTTAACTGTTCCAGACCCCACGCCAGTCTGCGTGTAATTAAAAGCGTGCATTTCGGCTTCCTCTCATTGTGACTTGGCTGCTTGCCAAATCAAAACAAAATGTGTGTGAAATCTTATGGGACTTAAATGCTGAGGTCATCAGTCCCTAAGCTTACACATTACTTAACCTAAATTATCCGAAGGACAAACACACACAGCCATGCCCGAGGGAGGACTCGAATCTCTGCCGGGATCAGCCGCACAGTATTGCGCTCAAGCAGGCCGCTCCAAATAATCTCGTAATCAAAAGTGAGATTAAGGCTTCACCTGGGTTATTTTACCACAGGTTCCTACTTCTTGGGCATAGTGTGTTTTATATGGTCACATAAATTCCATACCAGAGACTGCATTTTAAGCATGGGATAGAGTGCTAAACAGATGATGTGGACACGGGTCCCTCATGCTTTGTCAATCGAAAAAATGTGAGCTAATGCCCGTCAAGCATCACTGGGTGGCTTCACAAAGTTCACAAATATGTAAAATTTTCACAAAAGTGTCAAATCATTCAGTAAAAATATGATTCTGAGTCTAACTACCAGACTGGTCTAATATGATATAGTTGTTGTTGTGGTCTTCAGTCCTGAGACTGGTTTGATGCAGCTCTCCATGCTACTCTATCCTGTGCAAGCTTCATCACCTCCCAGTACCTACTGCAGCCTGCATTCTTCTGAATCTGCTTGGTGTATTCATCTCTTGGTCTCCCTCTACGATTTTTACCTTCCACGCTGCCCTCCAATACTAAATTGGTGATCCCTTGATGCCTCAGAACATGTCCTACCAACCGATCCCATCTTCTAGTCACGTTGTGCCTCAAACTCCTGTTCTCTCCAAGTCTATTCAATACCTCCTCATTAGTTATGCGATCTACCCATCTAATCTTCAGCATTCTTATGTAGCACCACATTTCGAAAGCTTCTATTCTCTTCTTGTGTAAACTATTTATCGTCCATGTTTCACTTCCATAGATGGCGAAATTCCATACAAATACTTTCAGAAACGACTTCCTGACATTTAAATCTGTACCCGATGTTAACAAATTTCTCTTCTTCAGAAACGCTTTCCTTGCCATTGCCAGTCTGCATTTTATATCCTCTCTACTTCGACCATCATCAGTTATTTTGCTCTCCAAATAGCAAAACTCTTTTACTACTTTAAGTGTCTCATTTCCTAATCTAATTCCCTCAGCATCACCCGACTTAATTCGACTACATTCCATTATCCTCGTTTTGCTTTTGTTGATGTTCATCTTATATCCTCCTTTCAAGACGCTATCCATTCCGTTCAACTGCTCTTCCAAGTCCTTTGCTGTCTCTGACAGAATTACAATGTCATCGGCGAACCTCGAAGTTTTTATTTCTCCTCCATGGATTTTAATACCTACTCCGAACTTTTCTTTTGTTTCCTTTACTGCTTGCTCAATACACAGATTGAATAGCACCGGGAAGAGGCTACAACTCTGTCTCACTCCCTTCCCAACCAGTGCTTCCCTTTCATGTCCCTCGACTCTTATAACTGCCATCTGGTTTCTGTACAAATTGTAAATAGCCTTTCGCTCCTTTCAGAATTTGAAAGAGATTATTCCAGTTAACATTGTTAAAAGCTTTCTCTAAGTCTACAAATGCTAGAAACGTAGGTTTGCCTGTCCTTAATCTACTTTCTAAGATATGTCGTAGGGTCACTATTGCCTCACGTGTTCCAACATTTCTACGGAATCCAAACTAATCTTCCCCGAGGTCGGCTTCTACCAATTTTTCCATTCGCCTGTAAAGAATTCGCATTAGTATTTTGCAACTGTGACTTATTAAACTGATAGTTCGGTAATTTTCACATCTGACAACACCTGCTTTCTTTGGGATTGGAATTATTATATTCTTCTTGAAGTCTGAGGGTATTTCGCCTGTCTCACACATCTTGCTCACCAGATGGTAGAGTTTTGTCAGGACTGGCTCTCCCAAGGCTGTCAGTAGTTCTAATGGAACGGGGCCTTGTTTCGACTCAGGTCTTTTATTGCTCTGTCCAACTCTTCACACAGTATCATATCTCTCATTTCATCTTCATCTGCATCCTCTTCCATTTGCATAATATTGTCCTCAAGTACATCGCCCTTGTATAGACCCTCTATATACTCCTTCCACCTTTCTGCTTTCCCTTCTTTGCTTAGAACTGGGTTTCCATCCGAGAGCTTGATATTCATACAGGTGGTTCTCTTGTCTCCAAAGGTCTCTTTAATTTTCCTGTGCGGCAGTGTCTATCTAACCCCTAGTGAGATAAGCTTCTACATCCTTACGTTTGTCCTCTAGCCATCCCTGTTTAGTCATTTTGCACTTCCTGTCGATCTCATATTTGAGACGTTTGTATTTCTTTTTGTCTGCTTCATTTACTGTATTGTCCTAATATGCGATAATGTTGGTTGTTAGGATACCTACCTATGGAATAAGCCATATTGCACTATAAAACTAGCGTAATAGGTTAGCTGCTCTGTTTGAAGGATATTTCATTATATAGAATGAAACAGTTCTTTGTGAAGAATACAATCATACGAAATTATTGTAACAGCTACTCAACTTCAGATATTTTACTAGAGTTTTTGTAGCTCATACTAAAATAGTTGTCTTTAAGGCTACAAATAATATGTGCTAGTGTTTTACCCACCAAGACAAAGAATCTATCACAGAGAGAGGCCTTTGGCCCCTGCAACGACAGACACATAAAATATATTGATCAGATGGCAGAAACGAACGCTGGTTTAGCGTATGACGTTCAGGTGCTTAGACCGTGAGCTAAGGGTAACAGCTTCTTCGGAGTACATCTAGTGCTGCTAGTCGAACCGCCACACATTTCGCTGTTGCTGTCGACATCCTATGCTTCTGTGTGTAATTTTTGACTGGTATTAATTTCTAATGTTGCGTATACTACGTTGCACCGGTATTATATGATGCTGCCACTATAACACAACATGTGCAGTAAGGAGCAAAAATGTTGCCTCAATTTGTGACGTGACTGTACACCCTGAGAGTTACCAATATGGGTTTTGTTTCTTCGATTGTACAGGGGGAGCGGGGAGGGCGGAGGGGGGAGAGAGGTTAGTTGTAAAACACATACACTCAACCAGAGGGTTACACATTGCCATGAAAACATTGTGTGTCAACACTGAAAAACTACGAGTTCCTTAAATCACTAAGTTTGAAACGACACAACAGCTGCTCGGTACAACCACAAGAGTGAACTATGATGAGCGAGTTATATCACATGAACATTTCTTTGGCAAATTGTTTGCTTCCACAATATGTTACATCAGCGACCAGACAGGGATACTCATCCAGTGCCATATATGCATTGAAAATTGCATACAACAGTTTCCTCCAGTTTGAAGGAAAGTTTGTGAAAACCGAAATTTCAACTCTAACAAGCAATGTCTTTACATTCCTATTTCAGCAAATAAGATATGAACAGAATAGGATTGAAATCGATCAAACTAGAAATGATGGGAATACTTCAGTTCTTAAAATTACATATCTATGTCAAAATTAGTGCTGACTGGCTTTGGAATGATTTATGGAAAAAGAAAAACCAAATACAGTTACAGCTGCAATCCTACGACGCTTCTGGACTAAGGAATATGTTCTTGTGACAACACACCCCAGTTCCTACACGCCGGGGCTACATGGTTGGTGAGGGGACACACATGCGCTCGCGCCTGCTCGCACACACACACACACACACACACACACACACACACACACATTCTGCTTTCCCTTTATCAGCGGAATATTTTACCGAACATTGAATACAAAACAGCCAATCTGTATTAACCGCCTAGTGGCAGCCATCTGGTTCTCTGTACCCGATTTGGCTCCTGAACACGACTGTAGTTCGATCTTTACGCCCACTCTGATGCAAGGCATAATGATCCCTTTAATTAAGTGCCACAAAGTTATTTTCATGTCTCACATCATCATCCATAACCTGAAAGACAGATTCTGGGGAAATGATTGCAGCCAACAAGTGAAAGGGTTGCTATACTACTAAGAGCCTCATGACTAGAAATGTCTTTGGACAAGGTTTCTCAGAGAGGAAAGTTCGATAGCTGCCTGTGAATGAAAATTAAATCTTTTCATGGAAAATAAAGCAGCACTTAAAAGAAATCAGAAACTGTTTGCATTATTTATCAAAAGACGTGAATCAGTACAAAACACATGTGACTCACTTTATTTGCACTACTGGCTTAACTAACCAGTTTGAGTACTCTTGGTGACGACTGTGATTTGGTCTATCTACCCACTTTGCGTAAGGCCCAGTGGACCCTCAACTGAAGTGACAGACTGTTATTCCAGGGCTAAGTAGTCTGTATTATTGTTCTATAACAGAGCAAAACGCATGTTGAAAACTTTACTGACACTACTCGTTTGACTTGCAGGTTAGGGTGCACTTGGAGCATAAAATACGACTGTTCAACTTTAAATTAAGTATCTCTCTAGAAAAATAGAACTAATGTTATTGACCAGCAAATATAGCTATTTATTGATATCGAAGTTCTGTTACTGATGGTACAGAGAGAGGAAGGCTGCGACATTTATTGATCGCAATTCTGGTGCTAAGGGTCTCTAAAAAGTTTACAGACTGTACCTATTTTCCTTGTCACAATCAACTGTCTGATAATACCAACAGCTAACTGAAAAATAAAATCTATTATGCTTTTATCTGATGACATCAAACTTCCTGCCTCTTCAGCACAACAAAGCATACTAAAAATAATGCGTATTTGAGAGGTCTTTCGAAAAACTAATTTTTTCCGAGAAAGAGATTTTTCAAGAGTATTTAAACTCCGATAGTTCGACTGTAATTCTAAGTTTTCTTGTTATCTAAAAATTTTTCCAACCCCGTATTAACCAACGTTTACATAAGGTGGTTAATGAACTTACCACTTAGTGAACAGCGATTAATGGCATCATGTGCTGTGTGGAACCTCATCATCCAGAACGTATGACTAGTAATTTCCATGTCTTCATGATGACGCCTGGATCTATGTGCACTTCTAAAGTCACCTTTCGCCTTACTGTCTAACAAAAACTGACATTAAAAGCATGAGCAGCTAGTTGTACATATGTTTCAGTTTAAAAGACATGACAAGCCATTTTGTCATGGGTATGGATTAAAACCAAGCATCTAAGGGCAATGCAACCTAAGCAAAGCTTTCGTGTCTGACCGTGACTGGAGCACGGGACTGATCTTCATTGCTGACAAGGCATAAAGAGACATGATATATCTAGTTTT
Organism: Schistocerca serialis cubense; assembly: GCF_023864345.2. NCBI lineage: Eukaryota > Metazoa > Arthropoda > Insecta > Orthoptera > Acrididae > Schistocerca > Schistocerca serialis. Next base: position 431,414,196 of record NC_064641.1, on the reverse strand, counting down.
GAACTAGTATCAGTTAGTAGATCTGAACTTGAAATTACATGATGAAAATCTTTGTACTGGACTTAGACTCCTACCTACCAACTACTGTCCCCATTAACTAACCATGAAAGGTGTAAATATTATTTCATTCACAGTAACAACCTTGAAATGACTTGACATACAGTTTTGTGTTAGACGGGGATTCAAACCCAGCACGTAGTCGGAATGTGCACTAAGCACAGTCAAGTATTAGAAGATTGATTCTTTTTGCAGTAATGGGATGTTTGTATCTAAAACGACGAGATGAATGAGTATTTTTACCATGCCATGATTTTAACCCGGCAGCTATCTACGCTGTGTTATAGCTAAAATGGACGTTAAATATAGGTTTCACTCTCTAGTGGCGAGATGTACGCTTGTCTGAACGAGAAATAGCGTGATTAAGAGTTCAGTGCTGAATGGAAATCGAATTCCGTACATATTGTCGTTGACTACACACAGACAGAGTTCACTGTCGAATTCTTTTTCGCCAGAGCTGGGAGTGGCATGTACGAACTTGAAAAGATGTGACGAAATGTTCAGTGTCTTACTGGGATTCAAAACCGTCCCATGTCACTATTGTTGACAATGCTAGATGTTCTCATCCTATGGCTTGAAAAGACACGATGAAACTTTTTGTACTGGAAGAGGATTCGAAACCAGGCATGTGTCTTACGTGGAGACACTAAGGAGTTTGGCATCTTCAGTAGACATAGAACTGATGGATCGTCACGAAGGGATCAGTCCCACGAAAGGGAAGATCCGACTTCGAAATCGAATCAGCCCAATCCAGAAACAATACAGTCAACATATGAAACTCAAACTAAAGATGGACTACGTGTCCCGTGATAGTACATTACGTTTGGTTCATTACACTAACTATAACAAAGGTACAAGAGTACAAATTACTGGTGACCGTTATGCTACATGCTGTCACTTCCATCTCAGTTGTGGCCCAACATAGCCTCTTGTCGGTAACGAGGACACTTGGAGTTAAATGTGAATTTAAAATTACGGGTGCATGCTCGCGTTGTCCATTTGGAGCTGCTAGAGATCGACAAGATCTGTTTGAGTCTAATAAAATTCCTCGTCTGAAGCTGGAATCCATCCGAGACCCTAAAGATACAGTGCTTTCACCGATTCGCCAGACCCCCAAACGCACAAGTGGTTTGGAAATGATACCGTCACAATGCAGTTGCGCTGCACTGCATGAGAATGGTAACTCCTTGACTCCCTGCTTTGGATTGGATCATGTTCAATACATTCATTTCGTCGTTTGATCGAACCGCCATTAATCAGCTGCTTCAGCTACCCAATGCGTACGTCCGACTTGATTTTGTAGTCAATGAAATAAAATCACGCAACTGCCACCGACACAAACAGCCGACGTTGAAGGATTCACAGTTTTGACAGAAATTGTTGGTTTCCACTTGAGTTACTCTGCCAATCTATCTATTTGTGGTAAACGTCGCGCAGTAAAAAAGTAGAAATATGTGTACTGATGCCGATTTCTCCATAATTTAGTAAACCTCACCTCCTCCCTTTGCTAACAGCATCAATCACTTGGAAGCTCAGAGATAACATTTCACAAGCTGCCAGAAACAGCAAAATCTTGGAAAAACCGGTCGTTCCTGTATTCACATTTGCATGGGTAAGACTATTTAATATTGCAGTTTGGTTTTCAGCGCGAAATATTTTCAATAAACAGAGTGCTCACCATGCAGTAACAACAACATTGTAACCAGTGCTCATGCAGCACACGACCTGAGGAACATTAAGTATTTATCAACAATTGTAGGCAAAAATAAGTTGGAAAAAGGAGGTTGGTGCGTAAGTTTATGGCGATTTTGTTTGACATGTTGGTATTCGTGATGGTACAAGTATATTTACCAATCGTCATTTTTATTTCAGTTTATAGTAGTGTTCTTGCGTTGACATCTTGAATGCTGTGTATTTGAAGCTTATGAATAACGTCGTTTATGCGTGGGAAAACGGATTGTTAGACCGACTTAAGTTTGACAGTTGGGATTAAAAATAGGTTTAAAAACAGCGGAGGAAGGTAATAAGTTTGTGGCATGTTTGGTGTGAGTGCTATTGAAAGAATCACGTCACAAGTTACTTTCTCGCTTGACGAAGGATCGTTTTGACACGAATTATTCACCACTTTCAGGAAGGCCAACGGCTGTGGACCTGTCACTTACGATATAAAATGCTGTTCCCCCTCAGGATTTGAACATAGTAGTAATGCACTCTATCCTTTATACCGTGACACCATTTTCACAGACATAGTGACCAATTACGGCATTTATTGCTCCCTTATGGTGCTAGTGTAGCTAAATGCAGTGAAAAAGACGATATTAGCTGTAGTTTCTGCGTGACATGACCTTGGAACAAAAATATGCATTAGATAATGCGTCAGTTAAATTCATTCAGAATATTTAATTGAAATACCAAGACAATTTCAAATAAATTTAGCTGGATAATTCCGTGTCAGTGCAGGAAGTAATTCTAATGTCACATGATTGCCAGATATATTCTACAATGTTGCCATGTCCCAGTTATCATCGCACCAGGAAGGAACATCTTTCCGTAGCTGACGTGTTTCTGGAATGGCCTAGCAATCCAATAGTGATACCTGTCGTTATTTATTAGTATTTCAGTCTCTAGGTTACCCAAATATTTGGAAAATTTGGAAATTTTACTTAAGGTCTTATGGGACCAAATTGCTGAGGTTAGCCGGCCGCTGTGACCGAGCGGTTCAAGGCGCTTCAGTCCGCAACCGCGCTGCTGCTACGGTCACAGGTTCGAATCTTGCCTCGGGCATGGATGTGTGTGATGTCCTTAGGTTAGTTAGGTTTAAGTAGTTCTGAGTCTAGGGGACTTATGACCTCAGATGTTAAGTCCCATAGTGCTTAGAGCCATTTGAACCATTTGCTGAGGTTACGCACTACTTAATCTAAATTAAACTAACTTACACTAAGGACAACACACACACCTATGCCCGAGGGAGGACTCGAACCTCCGACGGGGGCAGCCTCGCGGACCGTGACAAGGCGCCTCAAATATGAGACCTATTGAGGAGTTATTGTTGGAATATACCGGTACGTTAAGGGTAAATAAGGAAATAACTAATCATTCTACTGAAGCGCTCAGTGTCAGGAAGTTCTTAAACAGCAATAAAATTGCAAAACTAGTCTGGAGTGGCGATTTGTTAACAGTTGCCAGCCAGGTTCTAGCTCAAACTTGATTTTTCCCATTGAAATAACTGTTCAGTTTTTATACCACACGCAGCTCAACGCAATCACGTTTTAGTTAAGCTCAGCAATACGGCCTATGTTTACACCTTGCTGTAGACGATTATACACTGAAGAGCCAAAGAAACTGGTACACTTGCTTAATATCGTGTAGGACCCCCGCGAGCATTCAGAAGTGCCGCAACACGACGTGTCACGCACTAATGTCTGAAGTAGTGCTGGAGGGAACTGGTGGCATGAATCCTGCAGAGCTGTCCAGAAATGCGTAAAAGGACGGGAGAAGGGGGGGATGGAAAGAGATCTCTTCCAAACAGCATGTTACAAGGCATCCCAGATACTCTCAATAATGTTCAAGTCTGGGGGGTTTGGTGGCCAGCGGAAGTGTTTAAAGTCATAAGAGTATTCCTGGAGCCACTTTGTAACATTTCTGGACATGTGGGGTGTTAAATTATCCTGGTGGAACTGGCCAAGTACGTCGGAAAGCACAATGGACATGAATGGATGCAGGTGATCAGACAGGATCCTTATATACGTATCAGCTGTCAGAGTCGTATCTAGACGTATCCGGAGTCCCATATAGCTCCAACTGCACACGCCTCACACCTTTACACAGCCTCCACCAGCTTGAAAAGTTCCCTGCCGACATGCAGGGTTCATGGATTCATGAGGTTGTCTCCATACCCGTACACGTCCATCCACTCGATAGAATTTGAAACGAGACTCGTCCGACCAGGCAACATGTTCCCCGTCATCAGCAGTTCATTGTCGGTGTTGACGGGCCCAGGCGTGGCGTAAATATTTGTGTCGTGCAGTCATCAAGAGTACACGAATGGACCTTCGGCTCCGAAAGCTCATATCGATGATGTTTCGTTGAATGGTTCGCACACTGACACTTGTTTATGGCCCAGCATTGAAATCTGCAGCAATTTCCCGAAGGGTTGCACTTCTGTCAGGCTGAACGATTCTCTTGAGTCGTCGCTGGCCCCGTTCTTGCAGGATCTTTTCCCGGCAGCAGCGATGTCTAATATTTGATATTTTACAGGATTCCTGATATTCACGGTACACTCGTTAAATGGTCGTAGTGGGAAAAATACCACTCTATCGCTACTTCGGAAATGCTGTATCCCATCGGTCGTGCGCCGATAATAACACCACGTCCAAACTCACTTACGCCTTGATAACCTGCCATTGTAGCAGCAGTAACCGATGTAACAACTGGGCAAGACACTTGTATTATGTAGGTGTTGGCAGTCGCTGCGGCGTATTCTGCCTGTTTACATTTCTACGTATTCGAATACTCATACCTATACCAGATTCTTTGGCGCTTCAGTGTATAACTTCGTAAGCGATAGTCGTCTCATTTTGGAAGCAATGAACAAGAGTAACAGACTGTCACACCATCATATACCTCACACAGCCCTACTACTCCACCCAGTATAGCGGAGTTCTCATAAATTGTGACCCAACACACAGAGAAATAAGTTAGTGCCTTGTTGTCTTTCCCGACTCTCAAATGTCTGTCTCATGGAATTGGGCGCTAAGATATCTATCTTGCCCTCGACGATGAATAACCACCGATTCCTTGATTCCGCGAGTGGAAAAGGGCTCCTGACTTTGTTTATAAGGTAGGTGTTTTCGCCACTCACCGACGTTGATACAGTCTTAGTTATCCTTTATCACCCATGGGTCGTTGCCCCTAAAAGCGACACCGTACAGAACTCAAGTAACTCCCTCACGATGAACATTGTAAGTTCGCTTGACATCACGGGAAACCCTCACTTCAGCTAGAAGTAAGGCGACAAAACCAACATCTTGTCAGTAATGACTGTAAACAAAGGATGCACCCAGCTTTGTCCCCTCCTAACTTGTTTAATTCAGTGCAGTTTTTTCCGTTATATTTTTCTGTAGTTCTCAAAATCTCACTCTTGCAGTACTACCCACACGTTACTGGTCCACTTGGCTACCAGACACTTCACGGGGCAAGCTTCATTCAATGTACTGTACCTAAATAATACATCACTGAATGTCACATAGATTCTGCCTGATGATTACACTTATCTAAAATTTTTGGAATGAGCCCTTCCTGTAGCAAACATAGTGTAGTCATATTTCTAGGATTATAAAGTGTCGATGGTACCTGGAATCTCAGCTTCTGGCAGTAATTTCCTAAGAAACGCGTCGTGTCACGCAGAGCCAGTGCTCTGCAAGTGTACCCTTATCAGAACGGAATTAGAAAAATTGCGTTATACTATTCGAAATGCATATTGAGTATGAGCTAACCGGAAAAAGTAACCACCAACATCTCAGTTGCTGCAGATTCGCTGGTACTCAACGACTGCCCTCTGCCATCTTACTGCGGCAGTGAAAACACCCTCATTCCATCAGAAGCGGATAGAACTGTAATCCGCCAAGCGGCACATTTTTATCTTTTGTTTTTGGGGCAATATAATCATCTGATGTAAGTTGTAAAGGCACATAAAAACAGTAATCTACCCAGTGCCTAAATTTATTTGTCCTCTGCAATAATATAAGTGATTTGCAAACATTAGTTTTGTCTGCTGTGTAATAGGACTTATGAGTCACTGTACTGTGATGTCGCTATCCCTCGTGAAAATGAAGATGAATCAGGGTGCACAGTCTATCATTCAAACAACTACTAACTGTTCTTCAGAACAGTGAAAGAAATATTGCAGTGAACTGATTATTAAAGTAATTGTAACGCACACAACTTGAATAACGACTCATATTTCAGTTTATAGCAGAGGATATGATATTCTTGATAAATATCTACAGATTTAAGGTATTTATCACAAAAGTGCGTAAATAAACCACTATTTCAATGAAAAGTCTTATTTAGTAGGTAAAAGTTGTCCCTTTGTGGACTGTGTTTAGTAATGTAATTTACAGTAATTACTCATTTCAGACAGAGCAGCATCTACGATCTATCACTAAGCACCGAAGTTAAAAAATTGTGGAAGTCTGTCAACAATAATAGGCAAATGAATAGTCTGTGCACATTGCTGCAGAGCGACCATATACACACAACGACTTCGTTGATGCATGTGACCACAGCTTCAAGTGTTCATTGAGACTAAGAGGCTGTGACGACATTAGCTGGCATATCTGTTTACTGCTCTGGTTCTGCTCTTTTGTATGATCCTAGTTTCTCCACATAAAGAAGAGGAAATAATTAACACCTGGAGACAAGTGAATGGGAACTATCTAGAAGGCTTATTAAGCCTTTACAATAATCAGCAGGCCTTTTTACTGATTCTGGACATGAAGAACACTTCAAGAATTGAGATCAACCAATGTTATCTTTGGAAGAGAAGCCTTACCTACAACATCTCTTCACCAAAGCTAAAACAGGGAAATACATTTGTATAACAGAAATGTGGTCCGGATCATTATTTATGAGAAATCGACATTGGGTTTGGTAGGGTGAGGGTGGGTGGGGAGTAGTAGACATGTGTAATAATCTGATAATCTGTTATTCTTGTTAATCGCCTCCACAATGAGATGACAGTAATCTGTGGAAGATATCAAATCCTCTACAGAAATATGCAAGCATATGGCATATTGCTGTAATTGCGACATAAAGACACAACCATTATGTGATAAATGGGCCTGTGGTTTCTCATTCCTTCATTCGGTCGCTAACAACAGCAATCCATCTTTGGTTATAGGTTTTTAGTGTAGCCCATCATCAGGACATCATATAAAAGAACTAAATTCATAGTATCATGTCAAGATTTCACTATTAACGTTGGTACTGAATTAAGATTGAAATAAAGTATGCAACACTATGTTTTGTGAATAAAATCTTCCGTATCACTTATTATATTTCTTAGTTTGTTACTTCGATTCATCTGCTACCATAATCAGATCAAAAACTACGTACAAACTTTTATAAGATATTATGGAGATGGGGTATGCCTAAAATGAGTGAACAAGCAAAAATTTAACAACATATAGACTGTTATTATTTGCTACAGAATAAGGCAGTGAAAAGATACATGCTCATTATAGCTACCATAAGATGAGACTGTGTTGCGTGTTAGACAAAAAATATGTTGAAGCTGTTTACACCCTTCTGAGCAAGTTTCAGCAATAATCTCATTGATGAAAAACACTGTTAATGAATCGTGGTAGTCTGACTTAATGAATCAGCAGCATCTGGATGCTCTGCTGTTTATCCAGCGTGGTCTGCCCATCCATACCTTCACATTCGTTTCCTCAGATGATGCTGTGAGTCGCTGTGCATAAAGGTCATTCCAGGCTAGATCTTCAAATTTATTTTTATTTAAGGTCCTGCTTTCATTGAACCCTACATTAGAATGATTAGTCATTTTCTTATTTACCCCTAACTTAACAGTCTATTCTAACAGTTTCTCCACAGTAGTTCTTATATGAATATATGGATAACCTAGAGACCAAAACAAAAATAAAATAACTGCAGGTATGGCTGGATGGTGGTCCAATTAATTTTTCCCTATTCTTAATTTGTGTTGTTTTAGGTGGCTTATACACATGTACTTCAGCTGTCATATTTCAGCTATTTGTCATTTTGGGGGGGCTGTTCCCGCTGCGTCTTTAAAGTGCAACTTTCACCACTGTATTGCCTGGGCATTACAGAATCACCTCGGCTGTGGGAACGTGTTCCTTCCTGGTGGGCATATAACTGTGACTTGCAACATTGTAGAATATGTCTGGCAACCCTGTGACAATGGAGTTACTTCCTGCAGAGACACAGAATTATCCTGCTACATTCATTTCATATTTTCTTGTTATTTCAATTAAATATTCTGAAAGATTTTCACTTATGATGTATCATCTGACTACCAAATGCATATTTTAAGTCCAGGAAGGTCATTCCACAAAGAAACTGCAACAACTAATTTCGGGTTTTTCATTGAGAAATACCTGTCTTAACAAAACCTACCCCTACAGTAAGGGAGCCGTGAGTCCCTCATTTGGCAGCTAGGACCGTGGAAACGCCGGGCGCTGTAAAGCGAATGGTTCGGTGGGAACGCCATATGTACGAAGTGAGACTGCAGCATGATTACAAAAAATGTCTCTGAGCACTATGGGACTTAGCTTCTGAGGTCATCAGTCCCCTAGAACTTAGAACTACTTAAACCTAACTAACCTAAGGACATCACTCACATCCATGCCCGAAGCAGGGTTCGAAACTGCGACCGCAGCGATTGCGCGGTTCCAGACTGAAGCGCCTAGAACCGCTCGGTCACACCGGCCGGCGCAGCATGATTACAAATTCCCTTTAAACGTGATGTCTTTGATCCGTGAACGGCTAGTGTTCATCCCATTAATTGTTGGTCATCTTCTATTAAAGTAGTGCCACCTCCTTTTCTTATTCCATTTACGGGCGTCACTAACTTCCTGCCTTACTTGCCGGTGAGTGGTAGCAGCAGCGCCTATCGATAAGCGCATTGTCGTACCGGTTGGTGTGTGAGATGCTGCTTGCGAGTGCTACAAAGTTCGTCGCCCACCGACTTACTGTCGATCCTCAACTGTTTACATTTCTTCGTTTGATCCTGGTTCTCGCTTTTGGGACACTCCCGCGAGCAACAACGTGTGTGTATTTAAGTCGGCTAAGATTCCAGCCGACTTCCTGACAAATTTAACTTAATTTATTCTCTGTTATAGAAGTTCACCAGTGGCGCCTTCTGCCTTGTGGCCGTTGACATTCCGGTTACCTACCATGGTCGTTGACGTAATTTTAGGCAGTGTATTTTCCTCGTCGTGTTGTTGCTGTCCAGCGCGGCGTGTAGTTCGACAGCTGAGGTGTTGTTGGTCGTTGTGGGCGCCAATATACTGTGTGTCATGTATTGAAATATTGTGGTCTTTTGATGGTTGCGTGGAGCGGAACTGACTTGGTTGATTGGTCGGTCGTCTGTCTGTCGCTTGGGTTGCCTCCAGATTAAGAAGTCGTTGGACAGGCTGCCTGTCTCACCTAAACGGACGTTAGTGTTACAATCCCAGGCCGACCCTTGGAAACATTTGAGCGCCGTTCCTTGTGTGTTATGTAGTAATTTCCCTGTTTGGATTTTAGTTATTTGGTTGATATGTGGCTTTCAGCTGAGTATCAATATCTCTTAAATTAATGTTCTTGTCTTGCTCTTAAGGCATGAGATTGTTATATTTTTATATCGGGCCTTCAGTCGAATTTTACTGGAGAGGTTTCAAGATAAGGCCTTCTGCCTTTTAGATTGAAACTCTTTCTAGGCCTTAAGCCGTTAAACATATTTTGTTGATATGCGGCCTTCAGTCGAGTATTAATATCTCTTCAATTAATGTCCTTGTCTTGCCCGTAAGACATGAGATTGCTATTCTTTATTTTATATTAAATGTTTTAAGGTACGGCCTTCTGCCCTTTAAAACTGAAACTCTTCTTCTAGGGCTTAAGCAGTTAAATTATTTATTTGTGAGCCGCCTTCAGCTGAGTTTTAAAGTCTCTTAAAATTAATCTTCTTCTCTTGCCCTTAAGGCATAAGATTGTTATGCTTTTGAATGGGGCCTTCAGCCCAATTTTCTGGAATGTTTTAAGATAAGGCCTTCTGCCTTTTGATTGAAACTCCTCTTATTGCTTAATACGCAACCTCCAGTCTAGTTCCACTACAATTAATTTGCTAAGGTCCTCAGCCGATTAGATTGAAGATTTAGAAAATATTCTTGGGTGGAACCTCCAGAAGAACCTTGTATTTCAATTTTGCTTAAGCCTTGTGTCATGGATTTTGAATGTGGTCTTCAGCGGATCTAAAGTTAATCAAAGGAGGTCGATCAAAGTTTTGAGTGTTTTGAATCCTTGTTGTAATATTGTGTGTTGATAAATAAAGCTTGTATTTTGAGTGCAACTGACAGGAACTCATTCTGGCCCCTTTCCACAACCTATTCCGTTCTGACCTGCTAGCTCAGGCATTTCAGTCCTTTGCTTCCGACAAGAGGTTGTGTTGGGCCATAACAGGGACGGAAATGTCAGCATGTAGCGAATCGGTCACCAGTAATTCTTACCCTTGTATCTTTGTTATAGTTACTGTAATGAACCAAACGTCATGTACTATCATGGGACACATAAACCATATTTTATTTGAGCTTGATATGTTAACTGTATTATTTCTGGATTGGGCTGACTGTGTTTCGAACTCGGATCTTCTTTTTCGTGGGACTGATCCCTTCGTGACGATCCATCATTTCTTTCTCTGCTGAAGATGCCAAACTCCTCAGTGTCTCCACGTAAGACACATGCCTGGTTTCGAATCCTCTTCCAGTACAAAAAGTTTCATCGTGTCTTTTCAAGCCATAGGATAACACCTAGCATTGTCAACAATAGTGACATGGGACGGTTTTGAATCCCAGTGAGACACTGAACACTTCGTCATATGATTTCAAGTTCGTATATGCCGCTCCTAGCTACTGGTGAAAAAGAATTCGGCAGTGAACTTTGTTAGCGTGTCGTTAATGACAATATGTGCTGATTTCGATTCCCATTCAGCACTGAACTCTTAATCACGCTATTTCTCGTTCAGACAAGCGTAAATCTCGCTCCTGGGGTAGTGAAACCTATATTTAACGTCCTTTTTCGCTATAACACAACGGCAAAAGTTGCCAGGTTAAAATCCCGGGAAGACAAAAATACTCATTCATCTCGTCGTTTCAGGTTCAAAGATCTCACTACAGCTAGAAGTATCTGATACCTAATATTTGACTGTGCTTAGTGAACATTCCGATTACGTGCTGGGTTCTAATCCCAGTATAACACAAAACTGTATGTCACGCCATTTTAAGGTTGGTAGTGTGAATGAAATAATGTTTAACATCTTTCATGGTTAGTTAATGGGGACAGTAGTTGGTAGATAGGAGTCTCGGTCCAGTACAAAGATTTTCATCACGTAATTTCAAGTTCAGATTTACTAACTGATAGTAATTAAAAAACCACATATATCACGTCTCCTCATGCCTTGCCAGCAATGAAGATCAGTCGTGTGCTACAGTCTGGGTAAGGCACGAAATCTTTACTTAATTTAGTTGCCCATAGGGAGTGACTTTGAATACAGATGCAGAACAAAACAGTTTGGTTATCTCTTATAAAGTTCAAATATAAGCACAACTACCTGCTAAATGTCAGTTTGTGTTAGATAACAAGTGCTATAGGTGACTTTCGAACATAGTTCACCGGGCCATCATTATTCATTAACTAGGTTATGTAAACGACGTTTAATGGTGGCTGAGTTACGGGTACTAGTTGTCTCAGATACTAAGGAGAGTTGTAAAATATTGGGAATGTCACCTTTAATAAATTTGGGTTTACGAACGCTATGGTCTGTCCCATCTCTAATAAGGTGTCCCTGATATTTATAGTATCGTAGTAGTAATTTATATCTGACTGTATTGTCATGCGGAGCAGTGTTTTATAGTGGTTAACTGGGGTAACTATTCTCTATAGCCAAATGACTGTAGTGAAAAGAGATTAGTGAATCTACACGACAGTTACGTTTTGTGGACTGTATGCAAATTATGTGGATCGCAATTCAGATTGTTGGTATACTTTAGAGCACGGCAACACATGAACCAGCCAGCAGCAGTCTCTCTACCCATATTGTTAGCAGTGATGATGGCGATGATGATGATGATGATGTTGATGATGATAATGATGAGGTACGTGAAACGTCTTTGATGTTTTCCATCCTGCGGGGTACTGTAATACTTCACAACCCAACGCTCTGAAAAAAAAAGTTCCCGGGAAGCCACGTCTTATTTTTGGGACTTTTCCGTTCTCAAAGACAAAGTAGATGGATAAGTGCGGTTTACGAGTACTGTGATTCGCTCTGATGTGGGCGTTTCGTATAAATACTGACTCACAGTCGAGGACGCTGCCAAATTCTGAGGACCTGTAACACTTAAAGGGTGTGGGGAGTCTTAAAGGCCTTTCCATTACAAACAAACGGGTCTCTTGTCATGGTGCAGTCTTCTTCGCGACTCTGAAATGCCGTGAAATACTTGGAGGCCGTCTCAGTGGTTTTATAAAGAAAATCAGGCACGTAAACCACTAGGGAACTGGCCATAAACAGTGACGGGCGCTACGGCGGGGGACTGCACGAGAACGATGCCAGTGTTCCACTTCAACGGTCTGCCTGTTGTCCACACACTTTCTGAAGCTAGATCGGAAACGCTGCCACCCTATAACGAAGACTGGCCGGAAGACCAGTGACGTCGCAAATTGATCCAATGCATGACAAGACGATACGATGGGAAACTCAGTGCCCTGAAGAACAGGACTAGATGTGGCAGAACACATTCTGAGCTCATTCTGGTCATTGTGAGTTCATTTGGAGCTTCGCAGAGACGGTTATGTGCTTATACTGATAATTTCGAGTTTAGCTGGAACTTTCCGGAGATGATCCGGAAATCACTGTGAGTCTAATTACTGCACGGAGTAGACACCGTAAATGCACTGTGATGTGTCGAGTGGTCACTCTGGCTAGGACATTAGAGCCGCACTGACTGCTGGGTAGCGCCATTACCTGGACAGAGCCTAGGCACGAAGCGAGGAACAAAAAACGAATTACGCTGCTCTGGACGTGGGCTTCGCCCTCAGAGCCACAGGTACACGGAGGTGCACTGATACATACTGCCGACAGTTAATAAACAGCCACGCTACACCACGCCGCCTCGAGTGGGGCTCGACACGTCACGCAAATATCACGGTAGCCATCCACGAATTCCAGTACCGCCGAATCAGGGATGTGGTGAGACACAGTAGTTAATCCCCCGTACTTCCCCCCTGCATGCTCAGTTGCTATGTCGTGTCCAAATCGGCACTCAGAGTCTTGTATGACGACTCGTGCATAATATAACAACCATAAATTATTCCGCTTTATTATTTAAATTCGCTATATTTTCGGATCCCAATGTGACGTCATTTGCATTACTATTTCATTACCATTCCGTTTTTCTTTTCTTTTCATCACAGGATGTTTCTACATGACCTCATGAAAAAAACAGTTTGTTATCTATACTTCATCTTATTCCTTAATTCGTGAAGAGGTATCTGGCACTAAAATATTTCCAGACTCCTCGTGAAACTGCTTTATCTAAATATATTATAAAAATGTATTACGTATGTGTGTTTCACATCTTCTAAGCCATTGGAACAAAATCGACAAAGCGTGGTACACATATCACTTATTGTTTTGTACACTGTGGGTACAAGAACCACTTACCTCCCATTGCGGTGGGGGAAGATGTGAGAATGGAGTCTCGTAGGAGATGGAGAGAGAGAGAGAGAGGGAAGGGAAAAAGATACAGATAGAGAAAGGAGGACAAGATGAGCAGAGAGATGAGGCGGAGGACATGGAAGGAGGGACAGAGAGGGAAAGGAGATGGGCAGAGCGAGGGGAGGAGGAGATGGACAGAGAGGGGAGGAGGAGATGAACAAAGAGGAGGGTAGGAGTAGTTGGATAGAAAGAAGGGAGAGGAGAGGACGAGCAGAGGGTGGAAGAGGGACGGGGTTTGATGAAACTGGCGGAAGACAAACAAATTGTGAGGAGGCGGATGGAAGAAGTGCTGGGTGAGTTGAAAAAAGGGGGCACGTGAGGTGATAGATGGATAGGGTGTGATGAAACAGGCAGAACAGAAAGAAATAGGTCGAAGTTTGACTAGGGAACCAATTTGATATTTTCCTGATTTTTTGATGAAACCATTTAAACAACATTTGGTGTATACACGACTCACTGTTTTTATAAAAGTAGTGTACCTGTAAGTTACCCATGCTACGGGTAACCGATGGCGATGGGGACTAGACATGGGATGAAATACAAAAATGTTCTAAAAAATCTTTCCTGTCCTTAGCTGACATGGTCCAGTTTGAAATACTATAAAAGTATGAAGTACAATGTGTCTTATTCGTATTGTGTCAACTAGATTGCATGAATGACCACTACAGCAAGCTGATGTACACTCCTGGAAATTGAAATAAGAACACCGTGAATTCATTGTCCCAGGAAGGGGAAACTTTATTGACACATTCCTGGGGTCAGATACATCACATGATCACACTGACAGAACCACAGGCACATAGACACAGGCAACAGAGCATGCACAATGTCGGCACTAGTACAGTGTCTATCCACCTTTCGCAGCAATGCAGGCTGCTATTCTCCCATGGAGACGATCGTAGAGATGCTGGATGTAGTCCTGTGGAACGGCTTGCCATGCCATTTCGACCTGGCGCCTCAGTTGGACCAGCGTTCGTGCTGGACGTGCAGACCGCGTGAGACGACGCTTCATCCAGTCCCAAACATGCTCAATGGGGGACAGATCCGGAGATCTTGCTGGCCAGGGTAGTTGCCTTACACCTTCTAGAGCACGTTGGGTGGTACGGGATACATGCGGACGTGCATTGTCCTGTTGGAACAGCAAGTTCCCTTGCCGGTCTAGGAATGGTAGAACGATGAGTTCGATGACGGTTTGGATGTACCGTGCACTATTCAGTGTCTCCTCGACGATCACCAGTGGTGTACGGCCAGTGTAGGAGATCGCTCCCCACACCATGATGCCGGGTGTTGGCCCTGTGTGCCTCGGTCGTATGCAGTCCTGATTGTGGCGCTCACCTGCACGGCGCCAAACACGCATACGACCATCATTGGCACCAAGGCAGAAGCGACTGTCATCGCTGAAGACGACACGTCTCCATTCGTCCCTCCATTCACGCCTGTCGCGACACCACTGGAGGCGGGCTGCACGCTGTTGGGGCGTGAGCGGAAGACGGCCTAACGGTGTGCGGGACCGTAGCCCAGCTTCATGGAGACGGTTGCGAATGGTCCTCGCCGATACCCCAGGAGCAACAGTGTCCCTAATTTGCTGGGAAGTGGCGGTGCGGTCCCCTACGGCACTGCGTAGGATCCTACGGTCTTGGCGTGCATCCGTGCATCGCTGCGGTCCGGTCCCAGGTCGACGGGCACGTGCACCTTCCGCCGACCACTGGCGACAACATCGATGTACTGTGGAGACCTCACGCCCCACGTGTTGAGCAATTAGGCGGTACGTCCACCCGGCCTCCCGCATGCCCACTATACGCCCTCGCTCAAAGTCCGTCAACTGCACATACGGTTCACGTCCACGCTGTCGCGGCATGCTACCAGTGTTAAAGACTGCGATGGAGCTCCGTATGCCACGGCAAACTGGCTGACACTGACGGCGGCGGTGCACAAATGCTGCGCAGCTAGCCCCATTCGACGGCCAACACCGCGGTTCCTGGTGTGTCCGCTGTGTCGTGCGTGTGATCATTGCTTGTACAGCCCTCTCGCAGTGTCCGGAGCAAGTATGGTGGGTCTGACACACCGGTGTCAATGTGTTCTTTTTTCCATTTCCAGGAGTGTATTTGTCATGTTTTAGGACCAAAGACAATCCCAGACTGTTGAATATGACAGATACATTTAACACCCTCTGTGGAGTGTATGGTTTAAAAATTATATATGTGACAAACACATAACAGAACGAAGCTGCAAGTAACAGGGTAGTCCTATTATGAAATGCAATAATGCAGCATTATTCTGAGGTGTCTTCCTCACAAGGTATGTTAGGTCCTCACCCAGCTATTACATCTGTGGTAGCTGGTAGCTTGGATAGTGCGGAGAATCTCACTGACAAAGTGGTATGAGGAATATATAGTTAACAAAATTTTAAAGCAGCTCAAACAGTTCCAGAAACAGGCTCCTCAGTAGGCTCTGGTGGTTAGACGCCCACATCTTCGTTTTTGACCTATAAAATGGAGGTTCTTCTGATACCCTGCTTCCCTGTGGTGTGGAATATAAAAAGGCTGTTATTGACTTCCAAAGAAATGATAGTAATATGTGTGTCTGTTCCTTTCTCATTTGTGAGAGTTACCTTAAGTGCAATACTTATCATACATGTAGCTTCATGTAAGTAATGTCTGTGGGTATTATAAACATGATTGTATTGCATTACCCTACAAACTCCAAGATATAGAAAAATGTAACAACCAAATACATACGTTTTAGTGAATATGTGTAGTGGGAACCCAAATAAATGGTTGTTCTCTGGGCTTCAAGTCCTTGCAGAAGAAATCGAAATCTATAATACTGTCATTCCTCTACCCATATCAGAGAAGGTGAGCTGTGGTTCTGAAACACAGATACGTGAATTAGTGTTTGGGATTATCAAGGAAAAAGTCCATGACCACTGACACCTAACAGGAAAATTTCGTGGTATGAAACATTCTGCTGTAAACCTATATTACAAGCCCCTGTCACGTATACTCGGTATCTTTTTCCCAGTATCAGTGAGTATGATGCACAATACGATGCTCAGTACCGTCACCCATTTCTTTTAGAATGTGTGTAAGGAGCATGATAACGCTGGTTGACATAGAGTTTAAGTAGCAATATTTTATGCTATAGATGTTATCCACCGACGTTCTACCGTTTCAGTTCTGTGAAATAGAAAATGTACGCTTGAAGCTTCTCACCAAGTTTTGTGGAACTAATCACACGTCAGAACATACAGTTGTACTCATAACTGTATACAACACAGTGCTGGGTTCTCTGGAGGTCTATAAATGGCAAAGACATACGCATGTGGCTGCTGGATGTTGCTGGATTGAAAGAAGTGGGTGTAGTGGGCCTCCAATATGACTCCTCGATAATACAATTTACGGTGAACTTTTATTTTATGCGATATGTTTCCACGTGATTTCGAATAACAACGGAACAGCAAATTACTGTTCATAACACATATAAATGGTCTAATGGATAATCTCGGAAGCTCAGTGACGCTTTCACGGATGCTTCAATTGCTTACAGAGGCATTACAATGCGAGAAAATTGCACTGAAATTCAGGAAGACCTGAAGACAAACATGGTTTGGTAAAGGCTTGATGGATGACCCACTACATAGACACACGTAACTTATTACCTGTAAATAGGGGGAAACGTCTGTTATTGTTTGATTACTTGAGTATCTAAAACTCACTGTAACGACCCACATCCGGCTAGTATATGAAAGTACACGTACGCAGCGATTTTAAGTGGAATCATAGGGGAGGCAGGTGCTACACTGTGGTTTAGTGCAGGATTCCCCAGGAAGTGTATCCAACCTAAAATAAGAGAGCTTACAAAACTCTTGTTAAGTTCTTAATATTCCCCACATTTTCAGAGAGAATTTTGCTGCGGATAAAATTACCAGAAATATTTATTTCACACGTACACTTAACATCTTCATTCCTTTGGTCACTACAAAGCTGAAGAATCATTGTCAAACGACGAACACAGGATATGGTTTGACGGATAATATATATGTCGTTTAGTATCTTGACAGACATGATTAACAGAGGAAATAAAGCGGCTTTAAAGAAGAGTAGCGGATTCGTTTACGAAACGGGAAAACATCTCGGAGATAGTCATCCAACTCCTGAGAAAGGCATAACGATGTGATATAGTATTGAAATTCCGGGAGGGTACGTTCGTAGAAAAGCAATTTCGCGTATTCCTTCCCCTACATATATCCCAAGAAAAGTCTATAAAAGTAATATGAGAGATATCTGAGCTCTTAGGAATGCTTGCCAAGAGACATTCTTTCCCCGTTAATACCTGTTCTGTAGACCATGAATATGACATTTCGTAATGATGTGGGACGTGTCAGTTTAACGAAAGATTTCTTTACATACCATAACTAAACTTTTTTGTAAGATTTCTAATGTTTAGCTTAAAATTTGTTGTATAGAAGGAGTTATCATTCATACTTTCTTTTAATTTGTTTATAAATGTTGAATGGCTGTCTGTCCGACTTTTGATGCTATTTGGTAAGTGACCAAAGATCTTAGTGGCATCGTAATTTGCCCCTTTCGGTGCCAAAGTTAGATTTAACCTAAAGTAGTGAAGATCGCTCTTTCTCCTTTTGTTGTAGCTATGCACATTGCTACTGCTTTTGAACTGGTATGGATTATAAATAACAAATAACATAGCTGAACACATATAGTGCGAAACTACGCTGAATTCCCTAGTTTCTTAAAGAAATGTCTGCAAGATGGCTGGGCTCTAGCTATTATTTTGATTGCACGCTTTTGTGCAATGACTACTTTTTACCTTAATGATGAATTACCCCAAAACATGATGCCATACCAAAACAGTGAATGAAAATAAAGATAGTAAGCTACTTTACTTATATGTTTATCGGCAGAATTTTCAATAACCCTAATAGCATAAGTAGCTGAACTTAAACGTTTCAGCAGATCATCAATGTGTTTCTTCGAATTCAGTTTCTCATCAATGCACACACCCATAAAGTTGGTCTATTCTGTCTAAGCTATAGACTTCTGTTCAAAGTCTGTGTTTATTAATGGTGTTGTGCCAGTTACTGTACAGAACTGTATATACTGTGTTTTATCAAAATTTAATGAGAGTCCATTTGAAGAGAACAACAAAATAATTTTGTGAAAGACTTTTTTACAATTTCCCCAGCAAATTATTGTTTGTTGGGTGTGATTACTATATTTGTATCATCAGCACATAGAACTAGCTTCACATCTTCATGAACCTAGAGCGGCAATTCATTAATATGTATTAAGAACAATAAGGGACCGGAGATTGAACCTTTTGGGATCCAAGTACATCTAGAAGTATTCCATGATTTACACAAGGAAAAGCCTTGGAGAAATCACAAGAAATTCCAATTAGTGATGTTTGGTTATTCAGAGCATGTAATATTTGACCAGTGAAAGCTCATAGAGCATTTTATGTTGAAAAGGCTTTCTGAAAACCAAATTGGTATTTCGTTAGTACTTTGTTTACAAATATGTGAAGCTGCTCGTGAATATTTTACTTTTTCATCAAGTTTGGACGAAGCTGTTAGAAATGAAGTGGCAGTAGTTGTTGGCATCAGACCCGTTCCCCTTTTTGTGCAATGGTTCAACAATAGCATATTTCAATCTATCAAAAAAAAAAAAAAGCGCTGTGTCAGTGAGTTATTGCAATTGTGGCTGAGAAACCTACTTATCTGTTGGGAACAAGCGTTTAGTGTTTTGTTGGTGATTTCATCAATTCTATGCGGGCTTTTACTTTTGAGTTACGAAAGTGACAGTTTACTAGAAGTACCCTCTCCTACACACGGCATTTGGAGTGCAGGATTAGATTCGGGTTACGTAAACGTCAACGTGAAGTTTGTAGCATGAGTGTAATGTTGAAAATAGTTTTCTGTCAATGAAAATTTATAGTTTGCCGTCGAAACAGCTTTGAATGCCGCCAACAGGTTGAAAGTCTTTAGGCATCGTGTTGCAGTTACAACAGCTGAATTGCTAACAGGACTTGACACTATTATTATTTGTACATCAGAGCATCTTTTACGTAGCGAGGAAATGGAACGGAGTGGAGAACGTAAGGACGAAAGTAACTTTCGCATAATCTGTCACTGCTAAGTAACATAGCACGATGAATCTGGGACAATACAGAAGAGTAGTAAACAAGATGGTGTTGGATTTGGGTGGGAAGAGACCAAAGAGCGAGGTCATCTGTCCCTGTACATGAGGTACGAAGGAAATACGCAATGGGACTAACAGAAGTGGCATTTTTATTTAAACAGAAAAGGCGTGATACGATTCTTAATTGGATGTACGATCACCATGAGCAACAATGCATGCTCTGCAACGTGCGCTCATGCTGGACAAAAGATTTGTAAGGAGTTAGCAGACGGGTTCTAGGCGCTACAGCCTGGAACCGCGTGACCTCTACGGTCACAAGTTCGAATCCTGCCTCGGGCATGGACGTGTGTGCTGTCCTTAGGTTAGTTAGGTTTAAGTAGTTCTAAGTTCTAGGGGACTGATGACCTCAAAAGTTAAGTCCCATAGTGCTCAGAGCCATTTGAACCATTTTGTAAGGATTTGTTTTGATAGGTCGTTCCATTCCTGCACCAGCAGGGTTGACATCTGTTGGATGGTCGTTGGTGCATGTGCACTTGTTGCAATATATCTCCCAAACGCATACCATACATGGTAGGTGGGTTTAAGTTGAGGGAACGAGCAGGCTACTCCTTTCACCGAATATCCAATCGTTCAGAGAGCTCCTCTGTCCGCGCAGTTCGATGCGGTCGCGCATTGCCATCCATGGAAATGAAGTCGGCGCCAAATGCACCCGTGGAAGACGCACATGCGGAAGTAGCGCAGTGACACAATAACGTTGATGGGTGAGTGTAACGTGTTCAAAGATCTGGAGGTCGGTGTTACCATGCAAGGTTCTGCCTCTGCACACCATAACACATGGACCACCAAAACGTTCACGTTCGATAATGTTGATGGGTTCATTAGCTACGTAGATATCGTCTATTCAGGGCTGTAGTTCCCTCAAATCCGACTGAAAAGTAAGCTGTGTGTACTAGGCTGTAAGAACCAAGTAAATCCATCAACACTCTTTTGCCTCGAGAATCAGTCAGTAAGATTATGTTGAAATATCTACACAAAATCAACCTCATGTATTTTTTAAGGAGCGAATCTATCACAGAGTCAACGTTAAAGACTTCAGACTAAACTGCAGGATCTCCAGAAACCTATAATGGACAGTTTATTCCTTGAAATTTCCTTCTTTCACTGCACAACCTTCAAATGCTTGGTGTTTTAAGTGTTTTTTGATCAACTATTTTTAAATGAAACATTACGTTTGGCATAAATAGACACTCTAATGGACTGGGACAAAGTGATAAAAATAGTAACAGGCTCTCAGGCCATGTTACAAAAACAGAAATACTATTCCCTTACATTTTTAATAGAACAAGCCATTTAGCATTAACATTTGCAATCGCTCTGCCTATATGATTAAGATCTATATTATTTGGACGAATTAATCATACTAATCACATATTTACACACCTTGTACCACAAGGAACACCTGAGTCAAGGCAGTCACATTCCAAAACAAAGTATTATATATAAAGTTTAGACCAGTTTCAATGGAGATATTTAAAGATGCCTTGGCAAGATGTGTACAACACGGACTATTTAAACGAAAAATACAATACATGTCTTCAAACCTTTATCGCTTGATTTAACTGTCCATCTCCATTAAGAAAGTATGGATACATACGCAGTACTAATAAACGAACTATTTGTACAAATAACGGCGACAGAATAGCAAATAGGAGTAAACAAGAGCTGTGTCTTAATGTGAGAGACATTCGGGGCACGGTAACAGAATAATTCCACGGACAGAAATCGCAGAATGCTGAAGAATGTCATCACACAGGCAAAAACAACGCATTACACCAAAGGAATAGAAAGCGCTCAGCACAAAATTAAAACCATATGGTCAGTTGTGAAATATATATGAGGCCAAAATGTGGATACTCAACAAATCACACCTCCCTTGTATGAGAATGAACTCGTTAGTTATCCACCAGCGTTGTATAAAATATTCTTGTCGATAATAGCAAGTTATTTAAAATGTGATTGGTACAGGGAAATGTGGAGAACTTTTGAAAGCTGGTGTTTGAGACAACTACATCACATACAGCTACAGGAAACAAGCTGAGATGAATTGAATCAGTCACTGTGTAGGAGAGTGGTGGCACAAATTAGCACACATAATTTTCTGTCTGTCTCTCCGTTTGGCTTCAGGAAGATAGTATATAGAGAGAATGCTATTTATTATTTCGTGTGTTAGACGTAAACAGAGCTAAGTGATAGATTGGAGGCTTCAGAAATTTTCCTTGATTTGACAATTTCATTGTGGGGACAATGCAATACTTTTGCTGAGCTGGAATATGTGTTCACTTCTATCTGGAAAATAGGAAGTAGAAAGTTGTATTCCAGTGGCGAAAAACAGGAAAGATGTTTGAATCTGAGTGGCGTCACGTAAAGTTGGGTATGCCGTGGGGTTATGTCTGGGACCATTCCTTGTCTTGATACATTTCAATGATATGCCACTAAACATGACAGATGACACAAAAATTGTTTTGTTTGCAGCTGAGACAAGTGTTGTTGTTAAAGACGTGGAACATAATAGAGGATGACTCAGCAGGAAAGGTACATGCTTTGAGATGTGATAGTATTGTTGATTCTGAACAAAAAACTTGAGATGGACATATAGCCTTTTCTTGACCAAATCCGACATAGAGCAGTTTGAAAATTACGAGCGTCATTCATATATCTTTCAAAATGCGTTACCATAAATACCTGGTGAATACTCCTTTGCCAACACGACGTCGTATGTACTTTCAGCGCGGTGGAGCTCCTCCACGTTCCGCATGGCCAGTGATCCTGTACCTAACTGAAACATATCCTGGGCGTTGAACCGGTTGCCGTGGAATCATTTCTTAGCCATCGAGGTCACCCTATGTTACGCCATTAGATTACTGCTTGCGTGGTTGGCATAAGAGCGACGTCTAATAGCGCGTAATGGACCTAAAGCAGGCACTGGACCTAAAGCAGGAAGTTTTCGCCCGTATTTTACATGTTTGTGTCCAAGAGAAGGACCGTACGAATGAGCTCATATCAGCAACATGACGGTTGTCTACAAGAGCTACGAAATGCATGGGAGTTGACGGCGGACTGTTTGGAGGTGTACTATCACATGCATTTGTTCTATTTTCCATTGTTTTCATTAGTTTCCTCGGAAACTGTTAAGAACCGGACGTATGACCGTACAAATACTGGGAGGATATTCCTGTGACACACGATGTCGTCTGTACCTTTCCTCCTGATTCATTCTGCATAAGGAGCAGTCATATGAAAGCAAGACGGTCGGAAAGAAAGTAAGTTGGTTGGTTGGTTGTTTGGGGAAGGAGACCAGACAGCGTGGTCATCGGTCTCATCGGATTAGGGAAGGATGGGGAAGGAAGTCGGCCGTGCCCTTTCAGAGGAACCATCCCGCATTTGCCTGGAGTGATTTAGGGAAATCACGGAAAACCTAAATCAGGACGGCCGGACGCGGGACTGAACCGTCGTCCTCCCGAATGCGAGTCCAGTGTCTAACCACGGCGCCACCTCGCTCGGTAAAGAAAGTAAGTAAAATGCTTATTATTTCAAAGCTAATCACCACAACTGTTAACACATTTACCACACAGTGAAGTAAGATGGTCAATGACTTCGTGGAAAAATGTCTGAAGTTTCCTAAGGAACCATTATTGCACCCAGATCTGCACGTTATCGTCCGAAGCAAATTACGTCTTTTTCAACTGAACGTTTCACCCAAACGTGTTTCACCTACTCATACTAGATTCCTTCAGAGGTTTTCTTTTTTACAATATTTCGATGTATCTATTGGTTCTTCTGTAGGCACGCCACGTCGAGCACTCAGTGCTTGCGCACTCCGGAGTCGCACAGAGCGGCACAGGTGATTTTCTCCTCCCTCCCCTCATTTCCCGTGTGCAGTGGCTGTAGCAGCGGCACGTGTGTGACAGACAGCGCTCGTTCACGCGACGTTTTCGGTACGCTGAAGTATCCGTTCGGAATCTTATCGAATGGTACACTGTTAATCTGACTTGCGAGAGTTCAGCATGAGCAGAAAGTGTTGCCATTTTTTAATGCTCAATGGGAAGATTCGTATTTGTTTGTAAAGTCTGATGGCAAAGCACTGTGCTTAATACGCCACTCTGCCGTAAATATCAAAGCATCGACAGTGCGCCGTCACTACGAAAATAAACATTCCTCAACACACGAGGGGATTGACGGACAGAACAAAAGCGAACTGATTACAAAATTAAAGGAGATAATATGCAAGTCTGTAGTGGCCGTTTTGAGACGTTAAATTGTCTGGACAAGTAGTTTCTCGAAGAGCGCAAGAAACTGGTACGGAATTAAAGGAGCAGTTGCGCAAAAAGCGTCGTAACATCGCGAAGTACTCGACTGCCCTCAGTGAGAGCAATTACATTCGCAGCATGGCACAACTTGCAATTTTCGTGAGGAGGTGTAGGAAAAGATTTCAGTGTTACTGAGGAACTGTTGAATGTTATTTCTTGGAAAAGCAACACAACAGGGGAAGATATTTTCCTGGCTGTAGACCTTAGCTTGATGAGTTACCCCTACAAAAAATCCCAAGTGACAATATTGATTGAAAGCAAGCGAATTGTGTTCGCTTTTTTATGTTTTATATTACCTATGTCTGAAAAAACCCACGTTGTAAGTAAATAAACTTCAGGAGTCTTGTAGTATGCTTCTTCCAACTGAATTTATTATCAAGTTTTAATACCAAGAATTTAAGACTTTCAATCTATTCTATCTACTGGTCGTCATATAAGAGGCATATAAGAAGGGGTAACCTCTTTCGAGTTCTGAACTACGTACAGTGTGTATTTTCAATGTTTAATGACAAATAACTGCTTAGGCGTCATTTATTAATGTCCATAAAAATTCCATGAATCATCATTCCAGAACTATACTTGATCTGCTAGTTTTTGCAATGCGTATAACATCAGCAAACAAATCCAAACTAGCGTGTAGTTATGTTACTAATGAATGGTCATTAATGCACACAATAAAAGAAGTGAGGCTCTAATACAGAACCTTATGGGATATCATATGTACTACGATGACACAATTTGAACCACAATGCGCCATTTCCTATTCACTACGATATCCTAATTTATTTAAAAAGATTTGGTGATTAACAAATTTAAATTCCGATGACAGCTCTCAGCATATAACATTGTTGTTGTTGTGGACTTTAGCCCGAAGACCGTTTTGGTGCAACTCTCCCTGATACTCTATACTGTGCACGCCTCTTAATCTCAAAATAACTGCTGCAACCTACGTTCTTCCGAATCTGCTTGCTGTATTCATCTATCGGTCTCCCTCTATTGTTTTTTTCTCCCCCTACACTTCCCTCCAGTACTAAACTGGTGATCCCCTCATGTCGCAGAATGTGTCCTAACAGCCGGTCACTTCTTTTAGTCAAGTTGTGCCACATTTTTTTTTCTCCTCAGTTCTATTAAGCACCCCCTCATTAGCTACGCGATCCACACATCCTATCTTCAGCATTCTTCTGCAGCACCATGTTTCAAAAGCTTCTATTCTCTTCTTGTCTAAACTGTTTATTGTCAATGTTTCACTTTCGTACGTGGTTATACTCCATACATGTACATTCAGAAAAGACTTCCTAACACTTCAATCATATTCGATGTCTTCAAACTTTTCTTCTTCAGAAACGCTTTTCTTGCCATTGCCAATCTACATTTTATATCTTCTTCACTTCGGCCGTCATCAGTTATTTAGCTGCCCAACTAGCAAAACCCATCTACTACTTTAAGTGTCCCGTTTCCTAATTTAATTTCCTCACCATCATCCGATTTAATTTGACTACGTCACATTATCCTCGTTTTGATATTTTTGTTTATGTTAATCTTACGTAATAGTTTCAACACACTGTCCATTACGTTCAACTGCTCCTCCAGGTCCTTCGCTGTCTCTGAGAGAATTACAGTGTCATCGGAAAAGCCTCCAAGTTTTTATTTCGTCTCCCTGAAATTTAATTCCTACTAAATTTTTTATTGTTTCCGTTACTGCTTGCTTAATGCACATATTAAATAACATCGGGCATAGGGTACAACCCTCACTCCCTTCTCAACCAGCGGTTCCCTTCTAAGCCCCTCCTCTCATATAACTGCCGTCTGGTTTCTGTACAAGTTGTAAATAGCCTTTCGCTCCCTCTGTTTCAAAATGGCTCTGAGCACTATGGGACTCAACTGCTAAGGTCATCAGCCCCTAGAACTTAGAACTATTTAAACCTAACTAACCTAAGGACATCACACGCATCCATGCCCGAGGCAGACTGAAGCGCCTAGAACCGCTCGGCCACTCCCGCCGGCCCCTCTGTTTCAACCCTGATATCTTCGAGATTTCAAACAGAGCATTCCAGTCAACACTGTTAAAAACTTCTTTAAGTCTACAAATACTATAAATGTAGGTTTGCCTTTCCGTAATCTATCTTCTGAGATGAGATCTAGAGTCAGTACTGCCTCGCGTTTTCCTACATGTGTCCGGAATCCAGACAGATCTTCCGCGACGTCGGTTTCTATTAGTTTTTCTATTCTTCTATACAGAATTCGTGTTACTACTTTGCAACCATGACTTATGAAACTGATAATTCAGTAATATTCACACCTGTCAGTGCTCTCTCAAATTCTTCTCGCAGTATTATATCTCCCATCTTAAACTCATCTACGTCCTTTTCCCTTTCTGTGATACTGCCTTAAAGACCATCTCCGTTGTATAGACCCTCTATATATTCCTTCCACCTTTCAGTTTCCCCTTCTTTGCTTAACAATGGTTTTCCACCTCAGACCTTGAGATACATACAGCTTCTTCTCTTTTCTTGGAAGGCTTCTTTCATTTTCTTGTAGGTGGTGCCTACCTTGTCCGTAATGTAATATGCTTCTAAATTATTACTCTTGTCCTCTAGCTATCCCTGCTTAGCATCTTTGCAGTTCCTGTCACTCTCATTTTTTAGACTTTAGTATTCCTTTTTGCTGCTTCATTTACTGCATTTTTTATATTTTCTCCTTTCTCAATTAAACTAAATATATCCTGTGATACTCAAGGATTACTACTAAGCTTTTTTTTTTACCTATTCGGTCCTCTGCTGCCTGCACTCTTACATCTATCAAAGCTACCCATTCGTCTTCTACTGCATTCCTATCTTCTGTTCTAGGCAATCGTTGCCTAATGCTCGCTCTGAAATCCTCAACAACCTCTGGTTCTTTCAACTTATCTAGGTCCCATCTCCTTAATTTGCTACTTCTTTCGGATTTCTTCAATTGTAATCTACTGTTCAGAACTAATAAATCGTGGTCAGAGTTCACACCTGCCCCTGGATAAGTCTTACAGTTTAAAATCTGGTTCTGAAATCTGTGTCTTACAATTATATAATCAGTACAAAACCTAGCGTCTCCAGGTCTATTCCACAGATAGAAGCTTCCTTCATGGTTGTTCAAGCAAAGGCTAGCGATGATTAAATTATGCTCCTAGCAAAATTCTACCATGCCACTTCCTCTTTCATTCATTTCCCCCATTCCATATTCACCTACCGTTTTTCCTTCTCTTTCTTTTCCTACTACCGAACTGCAGTCTTCGTTCACAAATAAATTTTCGTCTCACTTAACTACATGAACAGTTTCTTTTATCTTATCATATATTTCTTCAACATCTTTATCGACTGCGGAACTAGATGACCTACAAACTTGTTCTACAGCATGAGTGTGAGCTTTGTTTTTATTTTGGCTACGGTTATGCTTTCACTATGCTGTTCATAGTAGCTTACTCGCATTCCTATTTTCTTATTTGGTATTAAACCCGCTCCTGAATTATCCCTGTGCGATTTTATATTTATAACGCTGCATTCACCTGACCAGAAGTCCTGTTTCTCTTACCACCGAAATTCACTATTTCCCATACATCTAACTTTAACCTATACATTTCCCTTTTCAATTTTTCTAGCTTATCTGCCCCATAAAGAGATCTAATATTCTACGGCCCAATCCGTAGAACACCAGTTTCTTTCCCCTGATGACGATATCCTCCGGGAAGTATTTTATCTCTGAAATATTTTATACAAGATGATGCCATCGTCATTTAAACATACAATAAAGCTCCCTGCCCTCGGGAAAAATTACGGCTGTAGTTTCCCCTTGCTTTCAGCCGTTCGCAGTACCAGCACAGCGATGCTGTTTTGGTTATGTTACGAGGCCATATCAATCTATCATCTAGATTGTTGCCCCTGCAACTACTGAAAAGGCTGCTGCCCCTCTTCAGGAACCACACGTTTGTCTGGCCTCTCAACAGATACTCCTTTGTAGTTGTACCTATGGTACGGTTATCTGTATCGCTGAGGCACCCAAGCCACCCCACCGACGGCAAGGTCCATGGTTCATGGGGGTGGAATATACAATCACTGTTTAATCTATTATCTAATGAATTAAGTACGGTACCGTAAGATGTGTACGTAACCTTGTAATATCGGAACCCTTTGACTTTTACAGACTATTAACTATTAGTCGTCAGACGGTTAAGAAGCTACTTGTGTATTACCTTTTCTAAAATTTTGTTGAATACTCACAAAAGTGAAATTTACGGAAGTTTGAAGGCATTTATTAACATTATTTTTTATGCCGAGGTTTAACTTCGTCATATTTCGACTAATGGGGAATGTTCTAGTGGTAAATGACTGATACTACATATAATTTAATATTTTACTAAACTCATAGGAACACTATTTAATTAAATTAGTCGATATTTTATGATAACCTCTAGGATTTTTTGATTTCGATGATTTAATGGTGGATGTTACTTTTACCGGTGTAGTGAGCATCGCATTCACGTTACTGAAGTTATTTGTAATGGACGAGACATTCTGTGGCAGCATCCGCTAAACCTGAGAAAACCATTTTTGTGGTAATTGTTATGATACGCTTGTTAAAAAGTTTTTCAGCAAGGCACACATCTGCTGCCAATTCATAATTTACTCTTAATTCCATCTGCTTTTCATCAGCTTTGGTTTTAACTGTCTTACCCTTCACTACGTCCCATATTGCTTTTATTTTGTTACCTCATGTGAGTATCTGTTTCTCGTAATGCATGGGCTCTTATATCTGTATTACTATCTTTAATACTTTGCAATACTGGTATGTCATGTAACAGATTATAGCATCAATATCAGTGCTGTTTCTGACAGTCAGATACAGTTTTTTTTGTCTTACAAAATTAATTTACTCTTCGAGCTCTAGATAGATTTTTTGTAGTCTCTGTTCTAATCTGGGCTAATTTATTTGGAGGGGTGGGTGATGGGGAACAATTTTCAAACAAGGTAAGGGTTTTGTGAATAAAAG
Source organism: Schistocerca serialis cubense (assembly GCF_023864345.2). Lineage (NCBI taxonomy): Eukaryota > Metazoa > Arthropoda > Insecta > Orthoptera > Acrididae > Schistocerca > Schistocerca serialis. The sequence continues at coordinate 431,385,085 of NC_064641.1, read as the reverse complement.
TGTTACGTTTCTTATTCGTGCTATGAGTACGCTGATGAATTTCAGTGGTTTCTAAAATAATCAATTTCTGGCTTACTGATTCTCCTCCTGAAGTCTGAATTAATTTTTTTTATATCCTGATCAGTACTATTATTTAACATAAGGAACTACATGCAAGACATGAGATGCCACTCACTATTGGTTTTTTAATATAATTCTGATCATTAGATGTTTCTATAAAGACAGTGACACAGGCTGTTTTTGAGCATTTAACTAACCTAAATTAGAATTTTAGAGTAATAATTCAGTTATATGATAATGTTACTGACTGCAGTAGATTTCCGAGGAAAATCACCAGAAGCCATTATTTCTTTATTTCTTTGTGATAAATAGGCCGTTAAAGCTTCAAAATGATTTACGAAAGAGATTAAAATTATCTACAGGCGTTTAGTATACACTTACCATTATAAACGATTTGCTATAAATTATTCTTCTGTCACCTGCGTGAATATCAGCCGGCACTACAGGTCAGCGTTTTCGGTCAGGGGGTAACTGCCCTCTGTAATAAAAAAAACTGAGTGGATGGGTCAACGATGAACTTGAAAAAGTATCATGGGACGTCCACCAAGAACAAATACAACGATCAATTACGAACAAAATGAGAAAAAAAAATCCATGCGTAAGCACCGCTTCTGTGATGGGGAGGCGTGCCGGCCCCAGTTCGAAATCTCCAGTGGTTTGACGACGAGAGTCGGTGTGACAGCTAGCCATAAAGTGCTTTTAGGTTTTCCATATCCCAGTAGGTGAATACCGGCCTGGTACCCATGACTGTATTCGTCGTGGCATACTATCCGCAAGTTCATCAAGGCACTGTTGGTCCAGACTGTCTTCAACGGCGATTCGGCCCAGATCCCTCAGAGTGGTTGGTGGGTCACGTCGTCTATAAACAGCCGTTTTCAATCTATCCCATGCATGTTCGATAGGGTTCATGTCTGGAGAACAAGCTGGCCACTCTAGTCGAGCGATGTCGTTATCCTGAAGGAAGTCATTTACAAGATGTGCACGATGGGGGCGCGAATTGTTGTCCACGAAGACGAATGCCTCGCCAATATGCTGCCGATACGGTTGCACTATCGTTCGAAGGATGGCATTTACGTATCGTACAGCCGTTACAGCGCCATCCATGACCACCAGCGATGTACGTCAGCCCCACATAATGATACCCCAAAACAGCATGGAACCTTCACCTTTCTGCACTCGCTGTACAGTGTCTAAAGCGTTCAGTCTGACCGGTTTGCCTCCAAACACATCTCCGATGATTGTCTGGTTGAAGGCATACACGACACTCATCGGTAAAGAGAACGTAATGCCAAACCTGAGCTGTCCATTCGGCATATTTCTGGGCCCATCTGTACCGCGCTGCATTGTGTCGTGGTTGCAAAGGTGGACCTCGCCATGAACGTCAGAAGTGAAGTTGCGCATCGTGCAAACCATTGCTCACAGTTTGAATCGTTACACGACGTCCTGTGGCTGCACGAAAAGCATTACACAACGTGGTGGCGCTGCTGTCAGAGTTCCTCCGAGCCATAATCCGTAGACAGCGGTCATCCACAGCAGTAGTTGCCCGCGGGTGGCCTGAGCGAGGCATGTCATCGACAGTTCCTGTATCTCTGTATCTCCTCCATGTTCGAACAACATAGCTTTGGTTCACCCCGAGACGCTTGGACACTTCCCTTGTTGAGAGCCCTTCCTGACACAAAGTAACAATGCGGACACGATCGAATGGCGGTATCGACCGTCTAGGCATGATTGATTTACAGACAACTCGAGCCGTGTACCTCTTTCCTGGTGAAATGACTGGAACTGATCGGCTGTCGGGCCCCTCCGTCTACTAGACGTTGCTCAGGCGTGGTAGTTTACATCTTTGGGCGGGTTTAGTGACATCTCTGAACCGCCAAAGGGGCAGTGTCTGTGATACAATATCCATAGTCAACGTCTGTCTTCAGGAGTTCTAGGAACCAGGATGATGAAAATTTTTTTTTTATGTGTGTATTTTGAGCACTTTAACTCACTTTCACACGAATAACACTACACGCATACAGCTGCCTAACACATACCGGGCTTATAATAGGAAGGGCGTACGCCCTATAATTAAACTGACAATGAAGAATTTGTTGATAACTATGGCGACCCTGCGTCGAAGCTTGATAAAGGCACAAGAAAAAAACGTTTATAAATCCTACTTCTGTCCACTATATATGCTGCTGCAAGAAAATTTTATGAATTTTCAACCAACATCCATTTGTCCTGTTGCAGTGCGCTAGAATGACGTCGTCTAGCTTCTTTCTAACTTCTTCTAAAAACTTATATTCTCTCTGTCCTTCCTATCCTTACAAAAAAAAAGCTGCTCTGATACTTGTAAGCACTGATATTTTATCACTCGTGACAGTGTGTCCCCCACTTAGGTTTTCTGCTATTAGCTCAGCCAGTTTACCATTCCCCCGAACAGGAACTACGCGACGTGTGAACTAGCGCCCGACATTAGCAGCCGCTCCTGCTCAAGTTAACTCTCCTGACAGATGAGTTCAGATGAAGTCAGCCCTGGAATCTCATATCATACACAATCTCCACGTTGGTAAAACTCGGTGTGACGCAACCCTTAACAGGAGACACTCTATATGAATCTCTTATTTGTGAAAGGACATAAGTCAGTTTTTGGGGAAAATGAGTTACTAGTGCCGGCCGCGGGGGCGGAGCGGTTCTAAGCGCTTCAGTCCGGAACCGCGCGACTGCTACGTCCGCAGGTTCGAATCCTGCCTCGGGCATGGATGTGTGTGATGTCATTAGGTTAGTTAGGTTTAAGTAGTTCTAAGTTCTAGGGGACTGATGACCTCAGATGTTATGTCCCATAGTACTCAGAGCAATTTGAACCATTTTTTGAGTTACTAGTGGAAAGCGTTTGTTAATGAAAGAACCTAACTCTGATGCTTAGAATGGTACGAACAAACTTAGTCTTTTTTTTTAATTTATGTAACACGTTAAGCCAGCCGACTAGTGTCCCCCCAAAAATAAAGAAAAAAGTTCAGCTTTCAAGTACCATGTAATGAAAAGAGGCCACAGGTCGGAAGTGTGCAAAAATACGTTTCTTCAATAGTACACTGGAACTGAAAAGGGGGTGAGGAGATTACAGACGTTATTATCTGTGGAAAAATCGTCATCAGACAGACGGGCCCAACAAGAAAACAAGAAATGAGTCAAAACAGACGTTTTGTTAAAATTAAACAGCATGTACTTTTCTTTCTCGCAATCACTACTCACCACGCTTCAAGGGAAATTGAATATCTTCAATCAGCTCTGGGTATTACAGAAATGTAATATCTTTTCAAGGGCAAGTTCCCAGCTGAAGTATTGATGCTATTTCAAAATGCTTTCATTTACGTTTTGGTAAACTACAAATTGGTACTTGTGGTATTTGTGAACGGCTCAAAGTTGAATTAAAAAGTCGTACTTTAAAAGACGCTGCGAAACATGTGGCAGCTGTTGAATTAGCAGTACATGAAAGAAAAGCTAGAAAGTTGATAGTAGTGTACGAGGGATTGAACAGTTGTGTAAAAACAATCACAGTATTGTGCAGACAACGTTGTGGGTAGGGAAACCACAGCTATGAGTAGTCATCTTGCGTATTAATAAACCGCTTTGGCACTAAAATTCACGTTTTTATGTGAACATATAGCTAAAAAATTAGATCGTAAATGTCGGGTAAAAAGGTTCCGAGCTTTTACACTCTAATGTTTCAGTTATAGGTTCACCTGAAGATGTGGCCTTTAGTGCTACGAAACCGTTAGTGATCCAATAAAGGATTAAATACAGATAACGGTTTATTAATACCCAAGAATCACAGCATTGTGGATCTCACGTTTGATTACACGCAGAAATTATCCCCGTCATGCATTCTTCTTCAAGACATGTATTATGACACCCAGGTTTTCCAATTTTTTTGCAATACATAATCTCTTAAGAAAGGCAGGAATGAAATATATTCGTTCTTCTCTAGATATCTGAATGAGCATGCTTCTCGAAAGATTAGAGAACATCAAATTTGTAGTGATTTCTGTGGTCGACGAAATAGGAACCATTGTATGCTGAAATTCCCACTAGCCCTCACAGACAGTGAGAAGTGTGACAAATCCACGATCACTTATTCTTATCGTGTGACAGTGATTTTGATCTTGTGAAACGAGTAGCCACAAAGAGAGGTAGGCTATATACTTAGAACCAGTAGAAGCTTCTGAAATAATCTGCTCTATTGCAGTTCCTGCTAAATTTAATGTCCACGGCCCTACAACGGAGGATATACTGAATTTCAAAACATGGTGGCCAAAACTGTACAAGTGAACGTGCTTATAAATTGCTCGTTTCGTGAAGTTTGAGTGCAATGAAGCCAGTAAAGGCTTCGTTCGATGGGGTAGCTTTTCGATTCCGCGGCAGTAGAAATCACGTAGTTTTGAGGCGACGGACTCGCCGAATCTTGTTTGGACCACATTTTCATCCAGAAAGGAAGTTCCTTGAAAGCTGTTCGATAGACAGAGGGAAAGGTGAAAGTCTGAGGGTGTTTTCGTCAGTCTAGCAGCACAGGGACGGGCGTCACTATCAGTTCATACAGCCTTCATGGTCGTTGTGCTTGGATTGGAGGATGTTGACAATGAATGTCAGCAGTGATGTTTACACCTAGGGCAAGCAGTTCGTAGTATACCACACCGTTGCTATTCCGCCAGATGCATAACATTACCTTCTGCGGATGTGCGCAGGTCTTGGCACGGGAGGTTGGTGCATTGTTTGAGCTCAACCATCCATTCTTTTTCTTACGTTAGCATAAAGACACGATTTCTCGTCAACAGTAACGACACAGTAAAGGAATCGTCAGTGCTGTTCATGAGGAAGTTGATGACGAGTAAGCAGTGATGCACTTATAGCTACCCGTTGATTTTTGTGATTTTTGTCTTAGAGCACGCGGTACCAATACACCCGATTTCTGAACCTTCCCACTGCATGCAAATGGCGCGCGATGGTGGAATGATTACAGTTCATCACATTCGCCAGTTCTCGAGTACCGTGACATGGATCATTGTGGACTAATGCACTTAAACGGTCTTCATGATGTCCTGAAGATCTTGCTGAACATGGAGAGTCACTGATGTCCAAAAGATCCTCCTTAAAACGAGATAGCCATTTTCTTGTCGTGCTCTGTCCAATGGCATTGCCCCCATACGCAGCACAAATGTTTCTGGTTGCCTCCGCTGCTGTCACCCCTCTACTGAACTCAAACCGGAGGCTACGTCAGAAATGTTCCGGTTTCTCCACTTGGCACTCCACTTTATAGCGTCCACAGTTCCACTTACTATTTCCAAATAACAAAATGAAAATATGTAAATTCAAAGATCAACACTGAAGTATAAATAAGGAAATGGGTACCGCTGAATTGACCTGTATCAACCGGAATATTAACATGAAAACAAAGACGCTACGAACTTTTGCACCAACCTAATACAAAGTTATCGTATATCCTCTGTCACTTGACTCAGGCCAATACTATTGTATTGTAGGTGAAAGGAGGTCCAAGGTGGTAGCAGTACGCTTGGCGCGGGTGCTTCGCCTGTCTGCCGCAACAAATCGTGTAATGCGATTTTGTGTAGCTATGTCTCTTCGGCAGTGCCTCAGCGTTGTTGCAGCTCCAGACCACTCAGAAAAAGTTGACCTACACCTGCAGCATGAGAAAGTGAAGAAATGCGTAACCTTTAATAGGAAACTTATAAGACACAGAAATACACGTATTTACTGAGTAACCTTATCTTTACAAGAGCTGAAAACACGCGCGTCTCGCCTAACAAGGGGTTGCCACCAAGAAATACACTTACGTGGCAATAAGCCATTTCAGAAAAGAACGCCCTCAAAATGGAATACATCATGGTATGGAACAACTATAAACTCGTATGATTCAAACGCAGCAGCCGACGAATTCGTTATGCGGGTCTAATACGAGCTGAAGACGACAACAAGCAGCCTTCCCAAATGGCAGAATGGAAGAGTTTCAAATGTGCAGACCAGCGTTGGCGTTCAACTGTCATTTGCCACAGGGCACAAGTGAAACGCCAAGTCAAACACAAACGAAACCAAAAAACGTTTATATCCGCAGGCAGCCATTGCGAATGTCGGTTATCTGCGTCACTGACTATATCCAACGATATGTCCGCACCTCATTGGTAAATCCACCAGAAAGCACGCAACATTTTCCAGTAAACAACCGAATCATCCAAACGTACTTGCAAGAACGTAATCCACTGAGATAATGCAAGCAACTACCTTAACACCTTAACATGCCGTTGAACGTTACCGAGATTTCTAAAATGATCGCGAGAGAAAATTACTCAGGATAAGCAAAAGTAATCTGAGGAATTTAAGGTTAGATATAGACAGTTAAGGTAAGATATAGACATGTAAAGTTAATGAGGAAGACGGGACAGAAATCTGCGAATGGCTAAAACATCTACTGGATAACTATCGAAATCAAGAATGTGAAGCTAATTAATTATGTTACTGTGCAAGCATTTAACATAATAGCCCTCTTCACCTATGTGCGCTTTTGATATGTAACCGAAATGGTGATATAAACTGTTTGCCCGTACATAAGCAACCGACTGCTTCGCATCTCATTAGTAGCCGTACATGTAGCTCTGCCTCGTGATGACTGGGTGTTGTGTGACGTCCTTAGGTTAGTTAGGTTTAAGTAGTTCTAAGTTCTAGGGGACTGATGACCATAGATGTTAAGTCCCATAGTGCTCAGAGCCATTTGAACCATTTAGCCATCCATGCGCTTTGCTGCGCAAACTTAACAGTTCTTACCATCAGCGTGCCCCCAGTAGTTGACAACTTACGGTAGGAGGATGGTCGTCCGTCCATCGGACTTAAGCATAGTTAGAAAATTATGAATATTATTTGTCCTACCTTCACGCATTTTTTGATTATGGTACTCAAGATTAATTTTAATGATTGCTGTTTTAAGTGAAACCTTGAGGGTGTCCTTGTATGAATTTTATTTATACATTATTTTATAAACTAACCACATTAATATCAATTTAAAATTAAGCTACGTGTACTACTACCAATTCTTTGGCTGAGATTTGCATTTTAATTGACTGTTTATGAGCGATAAAATAATATTTGTCTTGTCTACATTTCGCATTGTTTTATAGTCATTCCTTGTCTGTTGCGATTTCCTGTCTTTGCAAGTGTTATCTCAGTTTTAACTAATTGTTATTTTTGACTCATGATGTGTGTCTTTGTCAACATTTCTTAATTATATATTTAGTCTACTCAGGTTGTACTGCGTCTTGTTGAATTTACGTAATGGAAGGGCAGCCATAATGAGGTCAAGGTTTACACAGTTTTACCATTTCTAATTTCAGCTTAAGTATTAAATACTTACCTATTATTCCTTACATTTATCTAAGCTTGTTAATTTCACATGTTAAAATAATTTTTTAGCAACTGATTGGAAAAATTTTTATTTAATAAAATTGTCTTTTTCTGAATAACATGTTATGTTTTTGGTGGCCTGGCACCTTACTACTCCTGGCTCTTCGCTTGCTAACGTATTTCAATGGCAGCAGAAAGCCAAATTTGTTTTGTTGTGTTACTTTTTGGGATTATGTATTGTTCAAGTACTTGTTTGCTTCCAAACGTGGTTGAAAGAGATATGGTAGGGACTGGGAATTTTAAGAAAGACCAGCTACTGTACGAATTACAAATACCCAGCCACGCGAACAAATCCAGTGTTAATGAATAGGTTCAGTGTCTCCACAGCACACTGGATCGCATAGAGTAGTGAAAACCTACTATCCTCAGCGTGGTAAGCCACGGTTGTTTGTCTCGAGGCACTCAGTAGTGTACCTAAAAGTATCGACCTGCTTCTGGTTAGTTATCCCTTGTGGTCTCATTTATTTCGGGTGCAAGCTCATCTCATCATATAAGTAATCGGGTACCGGATTTGTGAAAAATTATCACTGGTGTAAAGCAGAGTGTACAAATCGAAGGGTTGTAACAAAAGGTGAGATAACTCAAATGTTGCGCCTGTCTACTGAAGTGGAAAAATAATTTCTGACAAGCATACAAGTGCTGAGGAAATTCGAGAGTCTAAGTATATTTCGTGGAAGGGTGACGGTACAGAGTTATGGAAGTATTTTAACTAACTATTTTAACCTAATCTTATTATGACTGTTATTCTAGGGATTACTGAATTATCAATGGAGGCCAGCGACCAAATTGTGGAATTTTTGTATTTATCAGTTAGATTAGAACAGCAGACTAACCCCCTCAAATTCCCGAACTTGTAGTTCTTCAGGTCATTTAGCCATTAATGGACGGGCAGTTTGTTAATATTATTTATTAGGTTCTTCGAGAACGAGGTACCTTGAGTAGTTTGTATGCTAGAATAGTTAACCAACATTCGTCAGATAGGTTCAGAAATGAATTAGTTAACAAACATTACTTTCTGTCAACAAGAAATCTCTATTAATACATTTAGAATATTAGATAGGCTCAATCAGCGCAGTATCTTGAAATCAGCGATACACAGATTGTCAGAAATACAATTGAACTGATGTGGTCAGAAGACGGTTCGCATGTGTTTTTTGCCAATAACACCGCTAGTTTCCTGGACTTGGATCAAGTTGCTTGAGACAGAGAGAACATTAGTTGATGAGAAGAGGAGGAGGAGGGTCGCTGAGCAAAACGATAACTTTCCCGAAATCTCATACTCACAGTATCAAGCGCCGGCCGAAGTGGCCGTGCGGTTAAAGGCGCTGCAGTCTGGAACCGCAAGACCGTTACGGTCGCAGGTGCGAATCCTGCCTCGGGCATGGATGTTTGTGATGTCGTTAGGTTTAACTAGTTCTAAGTTCTAGGGGACTAATGATCTCAGCAGTTGAGTCCTATAGTGCTCAGAGCCATTTGAACCATTTTGAACAGTATCAAGCGATTAGTGAACGCCATAGTAGAAACTTTTTTAGGTGTTATTAACAAGGACATTTTGCATCGGAGTGTTCATTAGTATGTGAGAAAGCTAACCACAGATGACGTTTCTGGAAACGGGGTTGGGAAAGACGAACAGGGTGGCCACCCTAAAGGTGTAGCCAGTTCAGTGGAATCTGTCCTCCCTACTATTTGTCTGTGCCACCCTCAACCACGAACCAATCTGTGGACTGATGGATTTCGTCAGTATTCTGTGCTTAATTACATTCAGTATTTTAAGAATAGTCATATTTGAAAATTTCCACTTTAATACAATAGGACAAACATGTTGGGTCTATTAACTGTACTTAAGTACCTTTCTTGGGTGAGCTATGACTCAAATTAAGGATTTAGGACTTCTCCTGGGCTGTAAAAGTCTTCGTTGCTAAACATTAGGATGTGATTTCATTGTCAAAATAGGTTGTTTTTTAGACTACATTGAAAGTAAGTTTGTCTCTACGTTTCATTTACGTAAGGATTATCATTTATGTGTTCATGGCCAAATGATGTCACTTAGCAGTGTTAATTCCAGTGAGTTCCACTTTGATGTCTGACATTTGAGAGAAGATGAAACTCAAAGGTTACTAAGTTTATTAATGACTTACCAAGTGCTCTGACCAAATGCTTGGGTGTAACCGAACATCAGGTCCAGCTCGCTGACCAAGTTCCGGTGCATCACTTCTGTTATTGTTTATCGCCGCCCACAATGCACAAGTTAAGGAACTTTATTGATAAGTCGCTCCTGGAAGCGTTTGATAGACCTTCTGCCTTTCCGCATGATTCGCCAATGCTTTTGGTTCTGAAAGGCAATAGGGAAGGTTACAGGCCCGTAGTAGATTGCCGAGCAGTTAACCAGAAGGTAATTTTGGCTCTAGTGCTCTTGCTTGATCTTTGTATGCGTTTTACTTGATATGCTGCAGTGTGCTATTTCCCGGTTTTGAATCTGGATGAAAAGTACCACCAGATACCACTAGCTGAAGAATGTAAGTATCTGTTTGCTTTTTGATCGGTTTGGTACTTGTGTAAGTTCAGCAGAGTCTCCTTTACGCTGCCAACTGTTGCAATAGTCCTATCACATTTGCTACCTTCCATTTTGACCGAACTGAAGTTTTGTTGTCTGTATAATTATCTCGACGATAATGTCGTTTATAACAACACCTTTGGTAACCAACTACGACACTTAGGCTGGTGAAGTGTAAGCGATGTAGGATGAACAGTTAAACATACTAGGTCATTTTACTTTGTGCCGAGATTTCTTTCCTAGATCATCTAGTTCCAACTAATGGTATTAACATTGATAACCAACAGACTAAAGTCATTTATAATTTTCCAGCCTCTTCCCGAGATAAGAAATACTTTCACATTTCATCGGAATGATTAACTTTTTCAGGCAGTTCATTCGTCCACTACCTAGCCCTTAAACTAACTTCATCATAAGGGAGAGCTATTTCAGTGGTCAGGTACACTGCAGTCTCTGTGCGGCTCTGTGCTGAATAAAGTATTTCAACTGCACACGTAAAAAGAATCACATCCTACACCGAAATCTGCAGTTGTGAGCATTTGAAGGGAATTGACACAGCCATTTATTTGCTGAGGAAGCAATAACAACGCTGACTTACTGCGATACAAAGCTATAATCAGTATATGAAATATGTATGGTACCATAATTCTGTGCAAAGAAAGTATCGACTGTGCTCTTCTGCCTATGTTGCCAACTGGACAAGGAATCACAGCCAAGTTTCGCCACGTCGTCTTTCTCAATGTTTACGCTTCTTGCAGTTCAACGGGCGACCGACGACAAGGGGGGATGTTTCAGTGCATACATTGCTATCATAATTACTAACCTGGACACACATATTCTTGCTTGAGTCGACGTTAATCGCGTTTTGCGCTAAATAGCCCAGATGCAGAATTTTAACTTCAGCCAAGAACTTCATACCGTAACGTCAGAATTAATCTCCTAGCCACTCGACACGGATGGCTCAAATGGCTCTGAACACTATGGGACTTAACATCTATGGTCATCAGTCCCCTAGAACTTAGAACTACTTAAACCTAACTAACCTAAGTACATCACACAACACCCAGTCATCACGAGGCAGAGAAAATCCCTGACCCCGCCGGGAATCGAATCCGGGAACTCGGGCGTGGGAAGCGAGAACGCTACCGCACGACCACGAGTGCGGACCGACACGGATTGCCTGCACGAATGTCACATCAGCGTCAATAAATAGGATCGATGTATTGTACATCCAACAAAACGCGAATTTTAGCCTATTGACTTTACTGACCACACAGCTTACGTGCTGAGAAACCACGCCCTTCAGAAAATTTGTAGGGAACAAGATCTGTGTCAGGTCAGCTCCGTCTCTCACAACATGTGACCACAGAACGCGATAGTAAGGCAACGTGTCAATGAAACACATAGCACTCATTACAAACCCCATGGGTATCTCCTACATGTTGAACGCCCATAACACCATATCCATCCATTCCATATCTCCTACATGTGAAAAACAAATTTATTAACTGCGTTAAATATCACGAACGTACTGGGACAAACAAACTAAAAAATTCTGTTTCCTAATTTTGTAGCAATGATAGAAAGATCATACTGAGTTTGCAAACAACATAAGTTATTGGAACTTCCTGGCAGATTAAAACTGTGTGCCGGACCGAGACTCGAACTCGGGACCGAAAGGCAAAGGTCCCGAGTTTGAGTCTCGGTCCAGCACACAGTTTTAATCTACCAGGAAGTTTCATATCAGCGCACACTCCGCAGCAGAGTGAAAAATCTCATTCTGGAAACACCCCTAGGCTGTGGCTAAGCCATGTCTCCGCAATATCCTTTCTTTCCGGAGTGCTAGTTCTGCAAGGTTAGCAGGAGAGCTTCTGTAAAGTTTGGAAGGTAGGGGACGAGGTACTGGCAGAAGTAAAGCTGTGAGGATGGGGCGTGAGTCGTGCTTGGGTATCTCAGATGGTAGAGCACTAGCCCGCGAAAGGCAAAGGTCCCGAGATCGAATCTCGGTCCGGCACACAGTTTTAATCTGCCAGGAAGTTTCATATCAGCACACACTCCGCTGCAGAGTGAAAATCTCATTCTGGAAACATAACTTATTTGTCGTATGAAAGAAAATAAGATAATTTGACGCGGCTCTCAGATTCGTGGATGTGCAAATTTGCCACAAGGAACTATATTAATTTTCCCCTCTTGAGACAGCTGAGTCGGGCTCGAACTCAACTCATAGGCACTTTGTAGGATGACAAAATTGTCTCATACATCTGGAAAGTAGTACCATAACCTACATCACTAACTACTTCCATAAAAATTACACTACAGGAAATGTGATAAATGAAGAACCTTTTTAACTATCATAATAAAGAGCTCGTCTTACAAATTAACAGGCACCCAGAACCGAGATTTACTTGGTCCTTTTTCCAGTTAAAGATTCAAATTTCGCGATCGCAAAAAAGCTACTTGTTTTTTTTTCGGCGAATTTTGCTACAGATATTGGCGTAATACAGGCAGGCAGTCTGGAGACTGTTTTGATGCAGCTTTCGACGCTACTCTATACTGCGTATGCCTTTTCGTCTCAGAATAGCTACAGCAACCTACATCCATTTGACCCTGCTTACTGTATTCAGCTCTTTGTCTCCCTCTGCAGTTTTTACCCCGCACACTTTCCCCCAGTACCAAGTAGACGATAATTTAATGCCTCAGGATGAGTCCTACGCCCTACACCTTCTTCTAATCATGATAGGCTTTAAATTTCTTTCCTCCTCACTCACCCACACTCATTTTCTTCCAGATCAACATCTATCAGGTTTTTCATTCTTCTGTGAGTAACTAATACCAGTATTTTGCAAAACTGACTTGTTAAACTGGTAGTTCGATAATATTCACAGTTGTACGAATGCGTGGTGTCTGTCCGAAGGAACGGACACGACGAATTCATATAACTGATTCGCCTCGATGGGCAATGAATCCACCATCTTCTGTGCGGTTCCACATTTACGTTTGGCCTCCAGCGGGAATCTAAAATTAGCGAGCATGGAGGACATGAACGGGGATAGCAGGCAGGTGGCGCTAGGTGGAAATGTGTGTCAGCCGGAGAGCTCTGCACGGTGTTGATGGGAATATTCTCTTTGATATTCCCAAGGTAACAAGGGTAAAATACAGGAAGCGAAAGGCCATCTGCAACTTGTACAGGTACCAGACGGCAGTTATAAGAGTCGAGGACCACGAATGAAAGCAGTGGTTGAAAAGGTAGTGGGGAAGGATTGTAACCCATCCTCGATTTTATACAATCTGTACTTTCAAGAAATTGTAAAGGAAGCCAAATAAAAATTTGGAATAGGAATTAAAGTTCAGGGAGACTAAATAAAAGCTTTGAGATTTTGCCACTGACATTGTAGAGACAGCGTAGGACTTGGAGGACCAGCTGAACAGAATAGACAGCGTCTTGAATGGATTGTATAAGATCAACATCAACAAAAGCAAAAGATGCATAATGGTATATAGACTAATTAGGTGGTGCTGAGGGAGTGAGATTAGGAAACGAGGCACAAAAAGCAGTAGATGAGATTTACTGTTAGGGCAGCAAAATAACTGATGATGGCCAAAGGACAGAGGAAATAAGATGTGGACCGTGAATGGCATCAAAAGCGTTTCTCAAGAAGAGAAATTTGTTAACTTGGAATATGGATTCTAATGTTAGTATGTCTGTTTCTGAAGATATTCGTCTCGAGCGTAGCCATGTATGAAAGTGAAATATCGACGACATACAATTTAGACAAGAAGAGAACTGAGGCTTTTGAAATGTGATGCCGCAGAAGAATGCTGCAGATTATATGCGTATATCGCGTAACTAATGAAGAGGTATTGAACAGAATCGGGGAGAAAAGAAATTTGTGACACAACTTGACTACAAGAAGGGACTGGTTGATAGGACACATAGGGATGTGTGTATGTTTGGGGTAGGAGGGGGGGGGGGGGGGGGGCTGAAAATCGTAGAGAGAGACAAAGAGATGAATACAGTTAGCAGATTCGGAAGGACGTAGGTTGAAATAGTTATTCGGAGATGAAGAGCCTCGCATCACACAAGTCTTTGGACTGAAGACCACAACAAAACAACAACTGAAACTTTATGAATATCCCTGGTTTAGAGCTAAATAATTCGAGGGACTTATCTACCCTCCGCTTTTACGGATGGGAAAGGTGAAGCTGAAAATTAATCAAATATTTCCTCTGATTAACACCTTCGTTAAATTCTGACACGCACTCTAAATGCTAAGCTGCAACATGTTTAACTCCTATTCTAGGACTGTATCAAATGATTGCGATTCATGGCTGGTATATGACAAATATTTTATACGCAATACAAGGGTCTTACGGCGCTCGTCACCATGGTCAGTCTGCCTTGGCTTTGATAAGGCAGAACGTAACTATCCCAGTGCAGTGATAGAGACAACGAACTAAAGCTACCTTATTTAAACCTTATTAACAACTGTGTTTGGGGAATTAACCCCAGGTTAAAAAACAGAGGGCTGACAAGCTATGTCTCACTTAATAGAGCAATAAAAAAAGCTCTCATCCTCTCGATGACATCTAGGGTATATTTACTTGGCATTTCTTAAGCAAACCACACCATACCCTACCTCCATGAGTTCCAGATTGTTGGCGCAAAATCAGCGTACAATTTGAAAACGACGTAGATATCTAAGATGTGAAGCGTATCTTACAACATAAATAATTCCCCAATTTAACGATCGACCAATAGGAACTTCTGACTGGACCCTCTAGGCTGTCCTGGGTACCTACTATAGAGAGAGGGAGACCACAGGACATGTACTCCTACGATAGGAATTGACAGTTCTAGATTCAGGCATAAGAAATAGCGTTACTCGAGCAAAGAATGACAAAATTCTATCGTTTACGGAAGGGGGCAGTCTGATACGTTTGGAAATGAAATGTGTTTAAAGTTATTTTCAACAGCTTTGATGAATATTCGAAACGTTCAGAGAAAATACTTATGGCAACGACAAATGATAACACTATTCCGAAACGACTTTTCTACCATTCATACCCTCACCAATGAAGAATACATACACTGAAGATCCAAAGAAATTGATACATCTGCCTAACATCACGCAGGGCCCCCGCGACCACGCAGAAGCGTGGCTACAGGACATGGCATGGACTCGACTAATGTCTGAAGTAGTGCTGGAGGGAACTGACACCATGATTCCTGTAGCGCTGTCCATATATCCGTATGAGTACGAGGGGGTGGGGTGGAGATCTCTTCTAAGCAGTATGTTACAAGACACCCTAGATACGCCCAATAATGTTCATGTCCGGAGAGTTTGGTGGCCAGCGGAAGTGTTAAAACTCAGAAGAGTGCTCCTGGAGCCACTCTGTAGCAATTCTGGACTGTGGGGTGTCGCATTGTTCAAATGGTTCCAATGGCTCTGAGCACTATGGGACTTAACTGCTGAGGTCATCAGTCCCCTAGAACTTAGAACTACTTAAACCTAACCAACCTAAGCACATCACACACATCCATGCCCGAGGCAGGATTCGAACCTGCGACAGTAGCGGTCGCGCAGTTCCAGAGTGTAGCGCCTAGAACCGCTCGGCCAAACCGGCCGGCAAGTCGCATTGTCCTGTTGGAATTTACCAAGTCCATCGGAATGCACAATGGGCATGAATGGATGCAGGTGATCAGGCAGGATGCTTACGTACGTGCAACGAGTCAGCAGCGTATCTAGACGTTTCAGGAGTCCAATATCACTCCACCTGCTCACGCCTCACACCATTACAGGGCCTCCACCAGCTTGAACCTGCTGACATGCAGGTTCCATGGATTCATAAGCTTGTGTCCATATCTGGACACGTCCATCCGCTCTATACAATTTGAAACGAGACTCGTCCGACCAGGCAACATGTTTCCAGTCATTAACAGTTCAGTGTCGGTGTCGACGGACCCAGGGGAGGCGTAAAGCTTTGTGTCGTGGCGTCTTCAAGGGTACACGAGTGAGCCTTCGGCACCGAAAGCCCAGATCGATGATGTTTCGTCGAATGGTTCGCTCTCTACCACTTTTTGATGTCCCAGCACTGAAAACTGCGGCAGTTTGAGGAAGGGTTGCGCTTCTGCACGTCGAACGATTCTCTTCAGTCGTCGTTTGGCCCGTTGTTGCAGGATCTTTTTCCCGGCCGAAGCGATGTCGCAGATTTGATTTTTTACCGCATTCCTGATATTCACGGTACAATCGTGAAATGGTTGCACAAGAAAGTCCCCACTTCATCGCCACCTCGCAGATGCTGTGTCCCATCGGTCGTGCGCCGACAATAACATCACGTTCAAACTCACTTAAATCTTGATAACCTGCCATTATAGCAGCAGTAGCCGAGCTAACAAAAGCGGCAGACCCTTACTGTCTTATATAGTAGGCGTTACCGACCGCTGCGTCGTACTCTGCCCGTCAACATGGCTCTGTATTTGAATACGCATGCCTATATTAGTTTATTTCGCGCTTCAGTGTATATTGTAATATATTAAAACTGTACTCCAGATCGGGGCTCGATGCCTGAACCTTTACTTTTCGATGACAAGCGCTCTACCGACACGGTTTGAAATTACCACGATGTTTGAGATCTAAGCACACTCAGCTACAGAGCGAAAATTCGTTCTGGAAGGAATAATTACACCCGACCACCATCATTCCGCATTCCAACTTATACTGTTTGGAAAGAAGCTGTATCAAAAGTTTTCGAGAAGACAACGGCTCTGCTGTATTGATGTATTTTGCAGGCAGCATCGCCACGCACCTTGGAAAATGAGTACCTGAATAATGACGGATCAGGAATTGGGACCAGCATTCGTTTGCCTTCAAACGTCTGATCAAAATTAAGTGATGTAGTAGTTGAAACACTACGTACCTCAGAAAATCAGAGTCAAGTAAACACCGTACAGATTCGATATTGTGACGAATGCCGCATAATAGCCTCGGTAAACCATGTTACCTTATGCAAAGATCATATGCATATCAGGAATCTCTCGCGAGCAACACGGGACACTTTGAAATAGAAACAGTGCCGCACACTATGCAAATGATTAATATCCAACGAGAGCATAGTCAACTTTCCCCAGAAGCGAAGGTCAGCTGCTACCTTTCAATGGAAACCATTTTAGACATTTCATGCTGTCGATATGTTATGTGTGATTTTAGCATGTATTTATGAAACCACCGTTGGCAGATTAAAAATAAATTCGGCCTTAGATGTACTTATGACGGTTCTCTGGGATAGCAGCGTTGCAATGCACGGTCATTCCGTTACCGGTAAGCACTATGACGGCCACAGAAGGGTGAAGACGGCTTCGACATAACGCAAGCGAGTGTGCTCTATGCACATCGAGCAGTCCGTAAGAGATTCACGGAACATCCAAGTAACACCCAGCTTTTACAGACCATAAATCGGTTTTGGCAGAGCACTGTAACGACGTTGGCCACTTTATGCTGTATGAAAATATCGAAACTCTAGCATCAGCTTCATCCTTCTGAGACTCGGTGGTGAATGAAGCAGTGGAAATTAATTTGGTGAAGGAATATTTAATAGAGAGGGCGGCTTCGGTAGATCTCCTATTGATGCAGCGATATCGAAGCATAGATAGAAACCACATGTCTGGTACACACAATGGACTTTGCCACCGGACATGGTCTCGGGCATTAGTGAATACTGTCACCGCTAGTGCAGTGATGCAGCTCTCACGTGTAAAGTAATGGATATGAATGGTGTACCATCAGCTTTCAGTTCATTCCGGAAGATGATCGAAAGGTATGTGGTGGAAATATCATTTGAGTGAATGCAGTTATTGCGGATGCATGCCAGGAATCTAGAAGAACAGTCAGTGCGTCGCAAAAATATGAAGGTGCACTTTATATACATCATATCGGCATTTTTCTAAATCGTGTTGTAAATCTACGTTCGTACGCTCTCGCTTGCAGTAAGTTTCAAAGAGAGATGCAATACTATAGGTTTATTGTGAAATTAATATATTATGAATAAAATCTTTTCGGTTTTCAAGCTGCGTCATTTCAAGTAAAACACTTGAGCTTTCAATAGCTATATCCGCCATCGAAACTTCGAATGTTTTATTCGAAATCACGTGACTTGAAAAGAGAAAAGGTGTTATTCAGGGATGACGCATTAGTAGATTATTTCCACCATGTAATCACTCTGTTACATTTTGGCAATTTTTTAAGAAGTTATCAAATATTTTTCACACAAAATATCTTGTTGGAGGAACATCCGTAGTTAATCATTATAGCAGAGGTTGAAAATATCTCTTCAGTTGTGAGGTTCTTCTTATTTTCCAATACTTACACCGCATCCTGTACTCGTCCATCACGGCGCTCGGGGTCAAAGCACAAAGCTGTAACACCTGATGATGGGCATCTAAGAGCCCGAAACAGGTCGTCTTTAAGTAATGAAAAATAAATATAGCCTTTGAACTAAAGCGGTATTTTCAAACTCTGCTGAAATATTTTTCAGTGTTGCTGAAGGGTGCAAAAATGGACGCCTTAGAGACTTTTACACAGCACACAAAGAAACAATGGGGCGAGCGCTACTAAGTACAGAGAAAAGGCTTATCACTGGCGAAAAACATAAGAGATAGTTCAAAAACAGGTGGATTCTTATATTATGTAAACTATTAGATTTACTGTTAAATTAGATAGTAATACTTGGCTTTACATAGATAGTGTGTTTGTACTGTTTTGAACCGCACAAGGTATAAATATTTACATAATAAATGGTGTTGAAATACGACTGATGAGAAAGTTTCTTGTTGGCGACAGCGTGGTGGAAGAGAAAGATCGGTATTTTGTGACAGAAGCAATGAGAAGATTGCCAGAGGCAGAAACTCGCCACTGTGAACGGCCGAGACAGGAGACGGCAGTAGCAGGCAGCTAGCAGCTCGCACCAGCGAGGCCCGGCGGAGAGACGCGAAGCTCTTCCCACCTGACACTACCTCTGCAGGTAATGCAGGTAATGCAGCGCCGCTGCCGTCTTGGAGACTCCGCCAGAATTACGAGGTAAGTCACTTCGTAGATCCTAGACTGCAAGGATCAGGTGGGCACTAGTCTCTAAAGCAGTGGTTCCTAACCTTTCTGAGATCATTACCCTCGAGTGCAATTGCATGTTAGCTAGTATCCATCACCCTCTACTTCCCCCTCCCCTCCACCCTTCGCTCACTCCACCATTGTCAACAATATTACCTAATTTTACTTTATAATGGATAAGATTTTTTTTTTTGATACTTCTTTTTTAAATGACGAAAGATAAATGATATTTAGTTTTTGTGGGTGCTTTTTTAAACTACGAACTAATGCTTCAGTCAGGCAACTGGCACTGCTTATTTCTAACAGCTCTTTTTTGATATACAATGACGACGCAGTTCTCAATGCATCGCTAATTCTACCCACAACTTCTTCCTAGTAAACAAAGCTAACTATCCAGATTGACGGCAGACACTTGTTCCGCTTCCTAGCGACACTTGATTCGTCCACACTTGCGAGTTCCTAACCTATCCCATTTATCTATCCGGGGAGAGGGCATCTAACTTTTAACTTGGAATCAGAAGAACGTGTCATTTCTGGTGATTCATTACATCGTTAAAGGCTAGGTTAAAAAGCAGACTAAAAAGTTCGTGGTCTCATCGGTACTCGATCCCGCAGCCCTCTCCGTTTCCAGGCGTGCACAGTACCAGTTGATCACCAGATTCAACAATCAACTAACTTAAAATGTGTGCACTGCACTGAGGCGTACTGTTTGTACCTCAGTTGATTGGTGTACTCCTTACTTCAGGACTAGCAGAAATTGGAAGACTTCAGGCTGCCAATGCTTTGTGCGTAAGCAATGTCGCTAATAATAATAATAATACAATTTAGGCTGTACAGTAGTGTAGTAGCCATTACATGATTGCTGTTGTGTTTTGATGCGAATTAGTCGTTTATTGTTGCGAAGTGAAGAATGAAACTTTATAGAGTCGCGATTTACATATCACAAGCGTTAGCGAATGTTACAACTCCTTCCACTATGACACCATCGAAGGAGCGCAAATACAATTCGTCGTGTGACTCGACTGGAGAGTGGAAAAAGGCAGAGTTGATATTCTACATTAACTGTACCTAAAGATGGAATTGTACTATCCACTTTGGCGCATCGAAAGGCAACTAATGTTGTCACAATACTGTTCCACACTATCCAGCGGCAGTTACAACACGTCGGTATTTTGTGTATATTCTGCGGAAGTGTTTACGGCTGCTCGTGAAGGGACAGCGACACAAGCACAGTATATCCGTCGGTGGCTGTTTTTGATAGTCAAGACGATGGACGACTTTTAACTGTAGTCATGTTTCATGCTAGTGGGCTACTTGGCTATCTCGACCGCATCTCGTCTCTTGCTTTCGTAGGTAAGTGTCTGCCTAGCTACCACGAACTGATTATTTCCTTTGTTCACTTCCGTGACCTGTAATGCGGGTTTGTGCTGTCGTCATATCCATATATTCGTACTCTTCAATCTGTGTTCTGATAGGGCACCCAGTCTCCCACACGTAAACTACTCCACTCTTGCAGGGGACCTCATAAGCTTGCGGTGGGTGCAACGTATCGGCCTCATCTTTGATGGTATTCAGCAGGTGTCTGATTTTGTTGTTATCCCTATAGATTGCTTTAATATTGACTCAGCGAAAAAGTTTTCGCACTGTGGTATATATTTGTAGCTTTGTTGTTCGCCCGCTGTTCTTGTTTGTGGTCATACTTCGCTTAATTGCTTCTCCGCTGTAGCCGTTAACTATGAAGGTGATACGTAGCTCTATCAGTTTTGACTTTACATCCTCAGCATCACAAATTTTGAGAGAAGGTTTGGTCAGTGTGTGTAATGAGGAGCTCTTGTGCAGCGTGTTGTGGTGCGGCATTCGGAAGTGTACCATATGGCGACTATTACTTATATATTTCCACCGTAAACTGCCTGCTTTTGAGCCAGGCGTAAATATGCTGGTGGGATTTACAAAGCACTATTTACCCTTGCGGCCAGATTACCAAAGTATCATTAAAACAGCTAACCCAGCACTTTTGTTTCAGGTGTGCGGAACGACGTACGATCTTCCAAAAACTTCCATGAAGGAGTCACCTGCTAATGGTGAAAGGAGGTATCTCGTTTCTACTCCTTCCGTCTGCTCTTGAAACTTTCATTTCTACTTGACAGAAACTGGTCGTCAAACACCGAGTCACGAGGTCGTGTATGTCTGGGGCACGTAGCTCTTCTAAAAGTTTCACCGCCTCTTCCACAGCAACATTGGTGAACGGCTACGTCGCGTCAAAACTATTCATGCGGTCGTGGGCGAGATGGATATTTGCTTAAAAACTGTGATGAAATGGGCTGAATCCTTTAGACATGATGGTGTATTGCTCACCAAGTACCGCAACGTTTTAATTAGGTGTTTCGCCAAGCTGTACGTTTGCCATTTAATCCCGTTTACCTCTAATCTTAGCCGACATGCTTCTTATTTGCTGCACCTAATATGTCATGGGTGCAGTTGGAACTTGAGAGGTTGGCCTACTGGCTGTGTCAGACTCAATATTAACTTCCTTAAGCAATGCTTGTATCTGCATGATAATCTCTGCTGAAGGGTCTTGCTTACATTCCTTATTCATGACGTCGTTCCAGTCATAACGTCAACGATTTAGCTGTTGACGTTTTGTCCAAGGAACTCAAATTAGAACATCAATCAATTTGTTGAAGCTTCGCTACTACGTCTGCCCAAGCTGAAACCGAGAAGGGGAGCCAAGAATTAGTGAGGGTTCGACCAGCACTAAGCTACCGAAACGTAATGTATACAAGGAAGAACATGAGCGATTGTTGCATAATGGAGAAACAATTGGGACATCATGTTATTCCAGCAGACAAGGGCGCATGTTTATGGACGCGATGGATACAAGTGTGTTTCTTTAAAACCTCCACGTGGAGATCAGGTGCTATTGTTGAAAGACTAGATGGCGCTGTTTTGACGTCCATTTTTCCTTTTCACATGGAAAAATAACTTGGCCTTGCAGATGCAAGGCGTAGGCTACTTAGGGACTCTATGTGTAAAGATAGTAAAAAAAGATCCTGCAACTAGATCATCAGAAGGACGCAAGCTTTGCTTAGGGAGACGAGATTTGGTTTTGACACAGCCACGTAGTGCAATTCCCCAAGTCTCAACTGCCTCCTGAATATAGCGGCTACCGAAGACGCCTGTCCACTAAGGAAGAAAGGTTAGGGTTTAACGTCCCATCGTTGACAGGTGCTTCAGGGGTGGGGTACAAGGTCGGATTAGGGAAGGGTAAGAAAGGAAGTCTCCTTCCCCTTCCCAGTTTTCGGCTTAAGCGATTTAGGAAAACCACAGAAATCGTAAGCCTGGACGGCCAGATGGGGGTTTCAAATCTGGTCTCTCCAGTACTAGGTAGTCTCGTGTCTTACCACTGCACCAACTTACCCGATGACTATCAACAAAGACCTATAGTAAATGGAATTAATTCGCGAACATACAACATGGCGAAGCACCTAAAATGAAATCTGCGGTACCTGGAGATCAGCACACCAGGGAACCCGAAGCATTCAGTCCACATCCTAATACTTTAAAACAACAGGTCATTAGGTCCATGGGCTGCGTGAATAGTTTTGACGTGAAGCCGCTTTTCACAACTGTCGTACGGTAAACATTTTAGAAAAGCGAATCGCTGGCGACATATGTGATCTCGTGCTGCATTATCTGACGGCCAAATTATTTTCCCTTGTGAAAAGGAAAAATTGATGTCATGGCAATGTCATCTAGCCTTTCAACAACAGCAACTAAACTCCACATGGATGTTTTAAAGAATCACGCTTTTTCCACACTGATGAAACCAAAATACTTTCGTCATTTGACCACCTGAGGAAACAGAGCTCTGCATATTCAACTGGCATCTCGATACATACCACCGAAGAACACAGTTTTGGTGAAACAGCAAACAACGGCGTGCTACTATTTCTCGACGTGGAAGTTTGCGAGTCTCCAGACAGATCACGCGGACCCACGGTCTACATGAAGCGCAGCAGCAGCAGGTATCTCTACGTTAAGTGTCGCCACAGTCCACAGTAGAACAGTTCTTTATTATGCACTCTGACCAGATGGCTAACTGAATCTGCGACGCTGGTAACGTCAATTCGGAACTTGGGAGGACACCATGGCTGCGCCTCTTTTGTGAGGAGAGCAAATATAGCCTCTGTGAGGTGCGACAGCGTGTGGGTAAATCTCTCTGATTACAACAATCAGATTTGATGTTGCTCGATTTGGGCGCGCAGCGTGGGAGTCAGTTGTGATCGTCGTTCAGAGTCGACTGGTCGTTAAGATAAAGCCGCCGTAGTATGCCTTTGGTGGCGTACCTGAATAATGTATAACGATGGACCGAGTGTAGGGAACGTCGTCCCAGAATGAATCATTTCAGAGGGCAAGGTGTTATTAGAATCTCGTGGCATGATTTCGTTATTGTGATTTCAAAACTGTCATCTACAATGATGTTATTAAATCACTAGTTGCATCTTAGTCTGCTGTACTTTCTGAACATCATTAACTGATAGTTAAATGTTATTAATTAGTCAACAGAAAATGGTTCAAATGGCTCTGAGCACTATGGGACTTAACATCTGTGGTCATGAGTCCCCTAGACTTAGAACTACTTAAACCTAACTAACCTAAGGACAGCACACACATCCATGCCCGAGGCAGGATTCGAATCTGCGACCGTAGCGGTCACGCGGTTCCAGACTGTAGCGCCTAGAACCGCACGGCCACACCGACCGGCAATTAGTCAACAAGTCGTCGTTAAGGAAAGAGAGGTGTTATTATCAATGACTTGAGGCAAATATGGGGGAATGCGAGCTCTAACGAAATGCAGATGTTGTGTCCCACCTTCAAAACTAACCTTACAGTGATGAAACCATTAACAAAATCACGTCCGCTAAGAACAACAAGGACGAAACGAACAGGTAGAATATCCATGGATTGCTCTTCTACAATGCATGCAGGGAAGCAGCGACAGTCTGGAGAAAAAAATTAGAGACCTGCTGAGGACTACCAATGATGCCGCCGATACGCTTCACACACCGACTGAGTAGTAGTTTACATCGGAGGGACGAGGTGACCTATCAGAACAGTGCTTAAAGAGTGCGAGCGTAATATGTGGATAGCAGAACATCATGTGTCAACGGTGACAACTATCCGAAATGACTGTGGGTAACACGTATAGATGGAAGAGGCATGAGTAGTGCTACCTGCACAATATGAAGGACAATGATGATTACGCGCTTCCGTCCTCTTGGCTGCTAGCATTTGTTACTGTACGAATAAACAGCGCTTGCGAAACTACACAGCGTCACAGAAGGTACAAACGGAGCGATCAGTCGTAACCGCCACTGTGTAGCACAGAAGCAGCTCTACGTTTGAAACGCAGATACCTATTGTACACCAGTCTAAACCAATAGAACTTAGTATTTAAGAATGAATGAATAACTGCGCCTCTTCGTTTCATTACCTATGTCAGATCATATGATGAACTTCGTTTACTCTCCTTTTAAGGAAATTTAGGGGCAAAAGTGAAGAAAGTGTAACAGTGTTAATGTTGAACTGGCCCAGAAGTATTACATACCGAGACGAAGGTCACTTGCAACAGTGGTCAACACATTACATCATTTTACAACATAAGTCGATCAGCATCTTGAAAGAATATGGTATAACAGTGAATTATCATAACGAAAACCGGAAGCGAAAACTAAGAACTAAACTCTGCTGTTGTACCGTTACTGATAATCGTGAAGTCTGGCTTACTGTGAAGAAATTAATTCTTTTATTAGTTTATTATTATCACTATTTCTTGCAGGTTTAGGAGCCATTCCACATCGAAGAGCTACTAGAAGAATTTGTAAGTGAATGTGTTTGTTACTGTTAGTTTTATCGTATTTATTATAAGAAGTGATACACCCTAATCTTTCACCAGTCAGCTGTTGGCTCTAGTGTGGTAGTGTGGGTATGTAATTGCACGTTATCGAACACAAGGAATTTCCTTCGATTAGGACTGTGAAGGACCTCATAGACACTAAGTATTTAAGCCAGAAGAATATTTCTTAAAAAAAACAACAAAAAAACTAAAAGTAAAATTCCGCCACCAGCATGACGTTGTGCACTCTGCGGCGGCTTTGCCCACATTCAGTTACTCGATGGTTGCACTGAGCGTCAAAGAGTCTTCTAGAGACACGTACGGAAGAGGGGACTTCCCTGCGGTATTTCTTTAGTGTTTTCTGTAATATTCGTCTGATTTCGGGGAAGGGCGATAAAGACTTTGCAAGTACTTAGCATCTTTATAATGCGAGATCCTTATTAGGATCTACAAAGCACAACATGCGATTGCGTGAAGCTGGTATATACAGCATCCCTTCTCCCTGTGACATGGTCATGAAGTAAACGACCGCGATGAGAATTGCATAACGTACAAGGGAATGTTTTGGTCAGAATTTTGTATCTGAAGGATTTCGTTCGTGGTGGAGTTCGTGAACTTGTTCTTTTGTATGTGGAAGACAAATGGATAACAGTAAATAAGTGAATTCTGATGTTTGGGTTGCGTACTCATCCTCGTTTTACCAGGTAATTTACTCGCCACCTCAGCTGCTGTGAAGAAAATGCTTTAATTGAATATAAATAGTGAAAAGTATCTGGGATCTTTTGGAACACTTTGGTATGTACACATATGTCTCCTATGTGTCGGTGAAAACTGAACACAGATCAAGCATGAAAACAAGAAGAAGGTGTACTGGACTGTGAGAAAAGAAGAAAAATAGAAACAATGAACGGTCCACCCTCCAGATGTGCAACATAAAGCGAGTTTGAGTAGCCATGCAGTCGTGATTGTGTGGTCACAGTGTTGGACCCCGAGAGAGAGACCCGTCTTCAATCCTCCCTCGTGCACCCCTCCCCCTTTTCGTTTTTCACAGAATTATGGCGTGACCGTCCGGTCTGTTCGCTGTATTCAAATTTATTTATGTGTCATGGTGCAACGTCCATTTGCAACAGCTAGGTGTAAGGAAAGGACCTCCAGACGTACGTATCTTCTGTTTGTTCTACACAAGTACCACATGTTACGATTCTTGTGTTTCGTTTCGGAAGTTTTGACTCTTGATTCCTTTCTTGTAACCTAGTTCACACTCATTTATTTGTTGTTTCCATTTCTGTGAGAGGTCTGTGCTGCATGTCGCCAGCTTTCACTATTCGTCACATTTACTTGCGGCGGTAATATGACCTTGCCACATGATTCGTATTCTATAACCAATGTATAGAATGGCAATGGCCAAGACTACAGAAGGAGAACGGACACATCAAAGACCGGACGGAAAATCCATAATTTTGCGAGAAAAATAAGGGGGGCACGAAGGGGCTTTGAACGCGGACCTCCCGCTTTGCAGCCCAACACGGAAACCACGCAGCTACGACGTCGTGGTTCTTGCAGTTCTCTCGATGTTACACATCTTGAGAGTGAACCGTTCACTGTTTTTATTTTGTTCCTTTTTTCACAGTTTAGTACACCTTCTTTCTGTTTTCATTCTTGATGTGTGTTTAGTTTTAAACGGACTATCCACTGGGCGTTTAACTATTAAATCCGACGGGGTGCGAGAAGTGGGTGGGATGGGGAGTTTCCCTTCTAAGTCGATCCAAACTTAATCAGACCTATACACAACTAATTGTAAGAAACACATTGCAGTGAAGAATTCTCCTCAACAAATACAGCACTGTGTACCGTGCTTAATTTAATAATAAGACAACATTTTTTAAGAATATTTAGTGCTGTAGTGTGACCACAAACAACAGTTAACACACTTACAAACTTAAAAAGTTCACTTTTGGCTGGAATCTACTGTGAATTTGTGTTATATAGTGGCAAATCGCTTAAGACATAAGATTCCACATGTTTCGTGAATGGTTCGAGATATCGAAACGACGTCAACGGCGAACGAGGGTACGCAGAACGACACGTAATTTTGTTGTTTGTTTTTCTCTCTTAGCTCTTATCATCCTGGATACAAGACAAATACAGCATTTTTAAATGAAAGAAACTAGTTGCACTAGAAATCTTTTGAAAAGACGAAAACTGTGATATACCGTTGGCGTTGAAACGTTTTGCACAAATATCCGAAAAGTGTACTAAAACTGAAAGGCAAGGCGGCCGAAACGCCACCAAGTGTCGTCCTCGTGCTAGGCTCTGCCGTTGTATAAAGCCTTTCAAATGTTTACAAAAGCTGCTCACTGAAACATGAGGGCGTTAAAACATCTGAAGTAGCTTTCATCAGCCTCTTCTGTTACGGTAGAAGTTGCCAGATAACACCATTTACAAAAATTGCAGTTGACCCTGTATCGATACGTTCAAAGTTGGACCAAGAGAAAATACGTTTTATCTTAATAGTTTTTCTTACTTGGTGGTGTTTACACAGTAAAAGACTTACATTCCAATTTTAGCATTTTCTCGGACACTTTTGCTGTGTATCATTAAAAAGCGGTATTTCACCGCACTGATCTTCTCAGGAACTTTAGAATGCTGTTAAAAGAAATACATCGGTGTGTTAAAAAGATATACATGTATGAATATTTCCGTCGATAAAAGAGTTAAGAGGATTAAACACACAAGAAAATTACTTGCCCCTCTGCGTCCTATCATATGCCGAAAGACTTGGGTCGACATCTTGAACTGTTCAAGAAGTATTAGGCTGTTACATCTTATACTACTCACCGTCTATAACGAAAACGTGTTGAAGGTGTACAATAATTTTTTAAACATATTGTTTGCGAACAAAAAAATATGGGTAATGTTATTCATGTATTCTAGCATTACTTATTGGTAGAACAGTTCCCTATTTAAGGCTGAATAACAAGTACATTCTTTTTGTTCTGCTGATTTATGTTTATTTCTAACTAGTTTTGGGGCTAATTGACAATATTAAAAAACATGTTTAGTATACAATATGAATGAAAAGTGCTCAGTTTCTCAGCTAGTGTCAAGACCTCACATGCTTCAGCATTATAAAGAAATAACTTGTAATACTATAATATTGTGTAGTATAACTGCTTAGTATGGTTAATATTGTCCATTGTGTGAAGTGTAATTTCAACGTCAAAAAACAAGTTTGTGGCACAACATTCTAAGCAAGTGAATTATTTCTTGCTTGTAATGTTTGGTTACCAAAGAACTAGTGTCCCTCGCAGACACTAGTCAGTCATCTCCTGAAGATTGTTCAATAACCCGAGAACTGGTTAGAAATATCAAAAATCAGTAGAACAAAAACAGTGTACTTGTTATTCAGCCTTAGATATGGGTAAGCATTTTTACGACTGGGAATCAGCATTAGTACTGGTGTGAAAATTTCGACACGTGACGAGTGCGTTCGCCAGCGAGTGCAGCCGCCCGCTACTCACCCGTGTCCACGATGACGTCGATGAGGTCCATGCTCTTGGCGAAGGCGTCGCGCAGGTTGATGTGGTGGAAGGAGACGATGCTGCCCTCTCGCTTGGCCCTCTCGAGCGCCTCCCGCCGCTTCAGGGCCTTCTCGCGCCGCATCTGGTTCTTGTAGAACTCGGCGAAGTTGTTGACAATGATGGGAATGGGCAACGCGATCACCAGTACCCCACAAATGCAACAGACACTTCCTATCACTTTCCCGAGCGGGGTGGTGGGGTAGATGTCGCCGTAGCCCACGGTCGTCATTGTGATGCCCGCCCACCAGAAAGTTTCGGGAATGCTGATGAATTTGGTGCCGGGCTCCTCTTTCTCGGCGAAGTACGCCAGACTGGAGAATATGAGGACGCCCATGGCGAGGAAGAGCATAAGCAGGCCCAGCTCCTTGTACGAGTTGCGGAGCGTGAAGCCGAGGCTCTGGAGCCCCGTCGAGTGGCGCGCCAGCTTGAGGATGCGCAAGATGCGCATGATCCTGAAGATTTGGACCACGCGGCGCACGTCTTGGAACTGGTCGTTCGCGTTCTTATTGGTCTCGAGCAGGAAGAGGGAAACGAAATACGGGAGGATAGCGAGCAGGTCTATGATGTTGAGACCGCCCTTGAAAAATTTCCACTTGTTTGGGGACGCGCTAAAGCGTAGCACGTACTCCAGGGTGAACCACGTGATGCAGACAGCTTCGACCATCGCGAGCTGCGGATTGTCGAAGTTGCCCTTCTCGTCATTGTGCTGCAGACTGGGGATGGTGTTGAGAGTCAGCGCGATCGTAGACAGCACTATGAACAGGATCGAGATGACGGCTATCACCTGCAAACGTCACGGCTGTGTTCCAGAAATCTGCTCTGTAGCCATGCCGAGGGCATTTGATGAATGCATCAGCAGGAATTTGTGTGCCAGCGGCAGTTATTCGCGTCCAGGCATCATCTGTTCGTGAAACTCAGGCATTGAGGAGAATGCCACTTTCTGTCGTGAAACACCTTGCCGGTATTTTGAATGACTGGTATTTAATTCCTTAGGATTTGTATTTTAATGTCACTTACGCCTTGGTTCATCAAATCGTACGGAGAGGTTTTATGAAGTAGTCCACGTTAGGTGGTCCTGTGGCAAAATGTATGATTTGGATCTCTTGTTCCTTCTTATTTACGTTCCGTTCTGGCATTATTTAAGAATTTCTGCCAGAACACAAGAATTGTATATCACAGCACCAGACTTCTAAAGGCAGTAAACTTCCGCCTGTTCGTTACGCACAACACACATTCCTTTTCACAAATATTCTTATTAATGGAAGACAAATGAACGACTAAATGTTTAAAAACTGATCTCCATAATTCTGCGGTAGTCCACGATCTCTATTAATTGTACAATATGTGATATCCAGGTAGCTTAGTTAACTCTTATGAGGCCACGAAAACATCAATACGTCATGAAAATTGAATAATTCTTGTAAGAGCAAAAATTCGCTTTATATCACAGTGAAAACTCAGATACGTTGCATGATGCTGTTATTATACAATAAGCGAAAGAGGCAACTGCAACAGAACTAGATGAAAAAGTCTTTGTGTTTTTGAAGTACGTAGACATTTCTCTGTTAATCAGTCTCAAAAATTTATGACTGCACCAACTCTAGTTTAAAACTAAAATACGTCTTTCCTTTTCTCGTGATTTTCTTAATGTTTGTTAACAAGTGTTGTGTACATTGCTCATTCTGACAACACTTTAAATA
Organism: Schistocerca serialis cubense; assembly: GCF_023864345.2. Taxonomy (NCBI): domain Eukaryota; kingdom Metazoa; phylum Arthropoda; class Insecta; order Orthoptera; family Acrididae; genus Schistocerca; species Schistocerca serialis. The sequence continues at coordinate 431,354,741 of NC_064641.1, read as the reverse complement.
GGTCTCATTTTGTAAAGTAGCTCCAAATTTTACCGCTTTAAGTACACTGGTGTCCAAATTTAAAGCAAAAAACCGCTCCTTCCCCATCCTGTTTCTAAATCACGATATAATCATACTGGACCTATTGTATCGAGGCAAACAGTGTAGAGAAGGCTTCGAAAGAGTTGAAGAGTGGCCTTTTTTTTTCGGAGAACTGCTGTGTGTGTACCTCTACGAGTCTTCACAGAAGAGAACGTCTAGAGTGGAGTCATCAACATACCACCTAGACTGTCGAAGTGTGAGCCAATGTTCTTTTCACAGACGTGTCATGATTTTGCCCGGAGAGTGATTCTATACGGATTTACATCTGAAGGGAACGTGGAACACGATTTCGAGCCCCGAACAATGTGGAAAGGGACCGATATCGAGGAGGACAGCTAAAGTCTTGGACAGGGATTATGTTGCACACTCGAACATCTCTTCATGAAATTGTACAAGTGAATCGACAAGATTTAACTGCCGTCACGTACCGTGACGAGGTCTTGGGACCTCATGTACAATTGTTGCGAGGTGCTGTGCACCGAAACTGCATACTGATGGACGATAATGTACGAGTGGTGGATGTTTTCTTGGAGCGGAAATCCTACACGCATGGCGTGGCCTGTTCGGTCTTCCGATCTGAATCCCTTGGAGCATGTCTGGGATGCACTAGCCAGACGGGCTGCATCACGTCAGTATCGACCAACCACACTCCAAGACTTACGAGCAGCTCCACAGGAAGAATGGACGTTATTGCCTCAACATGTCATTGATGACGTTATTCTTAGCGTACTCCGTCGTTGTCAGGCGTCTGTTCTCCATGTTGCAGTTTTATACGTTATGCATTTTTTACATTGTTTCTACTTTGCTATCGCCTTTTATACTGTTTTCTGGCAAAATAAACACAACCTTGCAAAATTTCCGTGTGTTGCTTTAATTTTGGGCACAAATTACGTTCAGTTTACTTACACTTATTAATGAGTGTGAAAGGTAACTCACTGGCTACCCACCACCATTTTCCTGCAAATACTGTGAGCCCCTAATTTACAACCGTCAGATTAAGGTAAAATCTACATTAACAGTGTCACCTCAGTCACCTCAAGTAAGCCCCCACTGAATATAGTGTGCCACGTATTTCGTATAGGATTCATTTAGACGACACTATTCATTGATATAGAGCGTTTACTCGTTTCCTAGCATCGATCACTGAGCATATACTGTTCCGACGTGTGAATTTTAATATTAGAGGTTTCGGGATGTCGGACAGAATAGTTAAAGAATCCCCAATAAACATAATAATGGTGTATATATGACGTTTATTGCATAAAAATAATATGTTACGTTCTTAACTGTACCTCCTGTTTCCCGAACAACCATTCTAAGGAAAATGGATAGCTTGTTCTCAACATCTAGTTCACGTTAGTGAACTGACAAACAGGAATGAAAAACGGTAATATATGTTTTTGGCACATTTTTCTAGATAATTTTATTTCAAAAATTTGTACGACTAACGTCATCCCACGTATAAAATGTAGCCTGATACAACGTGTACGAGTTCGCACTGTGATATAAATTTCCATAACAATTTCACTGCGAATATTCGAATAAATAAACTAAGGGGAGCTCTTAATTTAACGTAAGTGATGTAATTCTTTTTATTTCGCTCAAACGAGAAGCGAGGAATTTAACGTCAACTGCTGATAATATTTGGCCAAGAAGAATTGACATAGAACGTTGTAGGAAACGTTAACATTCTCTTTCGCGACAATGGGTAAAAGATTTACATGATCTTTAAGCGTATAACCATTTTATTTCAAAAAATGTATTTAAGGTATGGAAATGCATTTTATATTTTAGTGACTAGGAATAGCGGTAGTCACGATGTTTCAGACGGCCATCTAGGAGCTACAATTTAACGTTCCACTGCTGTGCAGTTTAATTTATGCCAAAATGTCGAGCCCTCAGCTGAGGTTCAGTAAACATGAATCCGTCTGCAACTGGCTTCACGAGGAAAAAAAATTGCGTTATATGGATAAGCGATCGTATCCACACAAGTAAAATAAAATCAATGATTGCGTCGAAAGATGTTTACCTAACGATCAAGCTTTTCACAAACTACGAAATAGTTTGCTCTAAAACCTGTGATGTCGCTCAAGCTGTGATTATGTCAAGTGCAGCGTACAAGAGACGATGAGGACACGTTCTAATTGTGAATGGATACATAGAATATAGGAGCTGACAGTGTAAAATAAACCAAGTTTTTTGACGTAGGATCGGTGAGGAGGCTACCAGCCGTCCATAGTGCCCGGTGCATTCCAGTCTCAGAAAAGACCGGTTACAACTGTCTGAATTGTCATTTGAATTCCTAAGGAACTACTGTTTCCTTATTATTGCTAATATTTATAGACGAAAGGACTAAAATTTCATTGTGACAATAATCTGAGTCTTTACAGACGTTCTTTAAGGAACAAACAAGACGTTAAAAACCTTTGATCTCCAAACAGCATACTCACTCTGTGACTGGGAGGCGCAAAATACATTTTCGCTGTATAGTGGTTTGAATCATCCTTTATCCGTTGAATGAGAAATTTCATTATTTCTCCTCTATTTCGCCATAATAATAAAAAATGCGTTTTACACCATCGTATAGCACAGCGCTACACCACATGCGAGTGGCAGAACGTAATTTAGCGCAGATGACACGTTAGCAATTATCAAAAGTAACTGCAACATAAAACCAGTCTAATGTTGAGAAACACACTGTCTTGCGTCGTTCACGAGCAGTCATAGTCCGTCTGAGAAATCTCTGCCCAAACCCGATCCTGGCACTAGTTGTGAAGGGCATTGCTTATCGTCCTGATACGTTTTCAGTGGTCTTGCTGAAGTAGGTAATTGTGGACGGCATCTGTATTACAAGTATGCAAACTTTCTTGTTTTTGGTTTGAAATATCTAATTTTACCCGTGTTTCATCTTCGACAATGTTCTGGATACATTTCGTAAGTCCAAAAATCAGTGTTTGCTATAGCCAGAGAAAGGGAAAAATACAAAATCTTAAGTACTCTAATGTAGCAGCAATCTACCACAGGAAAGAGAAAACGACGTTTTTGAACTCCTTTACAGCTTAAACTCTTTTAGGTTGAAAAAAATACGTATCCTTCCGTATGTCATTGCAAGTCTTCCAATAGAGTCGTGATTAACATGGGGAATATTCACTTTCTTGGTACATAATGTCTGCTCCTTGGTTTGTCTGGAAGACGTAGTACAGCGCATTCGTTTATTGCTAATTAGTATATCAGATGATGCCTGGACGTGATATCACAAATTTACAAATTTCATAGAAGCTCTTGGTTTCGCACCCGAGCTTTGAAAAATCGCAGATAAAGCTGGCCTATAAAATATCAAATAAACTGAACGCACATGTTGATAAAATAATGACAAAGTATTGTTCTAAGCTGTGCATAATTTCAAATAAATAAATTACAACTGAACTCTTAAGCGCAAATTTAGGCAATTTGGTGTATATTTAATTTAAATTAAGGTATTATACAAAGAGATTTTGCTTTCTCTCGATGTTCTGAACTTCAGTAGCCTCCGAAAAAAAGCGAAATAATTCCTTAACAGCTTTAGCATGAAGCTCTGCAGAAAAAAAAACTGAGCTGAACAGGTTCTAGGATTTGTGTTATCATTGACGCATTGCTTTCATGGCCTTTGACGTGAAATGTCAAAATTTGAGTGTAGTTCAGTGTTTGCAAAGAGAAATAAAATGGACGCTGTCCAATATGGCTTTGCAGCAGCGGTAGTAGCATTGCGCTGAGATGGAGGGCCATCTCGGCAGTGAGAACGGAACAAAGGATGGCAGTGGAAGGCAACCGTATCGCGTCGCTCGGTACATCTACGATTCCCACACTCGCCCACTTTTTCAAAAGTGATAGTCTGTGCCGGGTGTCTGGTTATAAAAGGCAACATTATTTGCACATGATGTACATGGAATATTACTGTACTAGGTGTAACATTCAACAACGGACTAATTAAGGTACTAATACCAATAGAACTGCCATTAACTTCAGCTATTACAAATCATTATTCACTTGGTGTAACATTCAACTTCAGCAAGTCGGCTAAGCTGGGTTTATTACTTCTAAAGAAAACCGTTTATATTTACGTGGTGGTATGTGGACGGGAACGCTTACTCAAGTGACCACAAAGTGCGACTCTCCAGGATGCTCTGGTATCACGAAGGTGCAAAACTATTAAGTGCTATCTTTCGTGGCAATGATAAGGTGCAGGATCAGGCCAAGAACGTTATAACCATGAATGGTAGGTACTTTACCGTATATGAGTTTGCAATGCCGGAATAGTGAAACCTAGAATGACATAGACGAATCGCTTTGCACATTTCAAAATGCTCATTGGACAGTACTGAGGCGTTAATTAACGGAAAAGATGCGTAGAAAAGGGCAGTAAATGACATGGCTACTGTATTGCTTTATTCTCGACTCCAGTGCGATAGATTTTTCAGGTTAACAATGTAGGAAAAACAAAGAGTGCTACTTACCATTAAGGTAACAAGCTAATTTGCAGACAGGCAAAATTAAACGATACACATAACCTTTCGGTCACAAACTTCGTCGGAAAAAGAGAAACACGCACCATTCACTTACCCAAGCAAGCACACCTCACGTACACATGCCAGCCAAATCCAGCAGCTTGTGTGTGTGAATGGTGCGTGTTTCTTTTTTTCCGACGAAGGCTGTGACCGAAATCTTACGTGTAAGCGTTTTTTAATTTTGCCTGTCTGCAATGTAACTTGTCATCTTTACGGTAAGTAGCAATTTGTCTTTTCCTACAGTTTTGATGTTTCTACCTGATGTATCCATTGTTAGATTTTCAGATTAATACTGAATTTTGCTGCAGTATTTCTATAGCGTTAGTTTCAATATATTTCACGATCTGCTAAAGCCGTCGTTTAGTGGAATCCTATTCCAAGCATTTCATATGGAGCTATTTTGGGTGAAAGGGTGTATTACGAACAACATTCGGTTAAACGCAGTGTGAAATTATTGTAATACTGAGTTTTTTCTTTTAGTAAGCTCAGCACTCTTAACGTCTCTTGGTTTAGAAAGACCCATTCTAAGTGTCTAGAGAAATTAATACTGTGCATTGATTTTAATCCCGTGTGTCATCACGTCAAATAATAAAATATTCTGATACTGAGCTATACGTAACATAAAAACTCTTTCCATATATTTATATAGTCCACAAATAATGCCTTCCAACAAGCATCATGAACCTCACTGAAACCCGACATTTGAGTATTTCTGTACCGACGAGCTGTAGATCTCCATTAGAACTTCCAGGCAATGGACTGCGACGAACCACCTTTGGCCGTCAATACACGAAAAAAAAATGTTATTCGTTAACGAATGTCTTGCGAAATAAAAACTCGGGACTTCCTTACTGTTTGCTACGACATTTTAACTGTCGTTCTGTACCCATTACGTACACATCGTAAGTCTCTCAAGAAAATGAGATTTTACAAAGGAAACTTGGAAGATGTTCGTTCACGCGAGAAAATATTCATCAGAATTGTCCCGCTACCGCTCGCACTCACTGGGATGAAATAGCTTTATTGCCAATTGATACTCAGTACCTGACGTAATACGTTAAACTAATAATTTCTCTAGACTGGGGGTACGATGTGATCTTACTAGCTGCAAGTGGCACTGTCCAATAAACATTCTCTGTATGCTGTTGCCTGACTGGCGTTTTCATTTTGTGGAGAGTAAACGTTTTCAGGTAATTAACCTTTTCCAAAATAAATAAATAAATAAATGATTACTTCATCGTTTACTCTGGACTGGAAAACTTCGTAGTAAAAGAGAGCCATTTCTGTGGGATAGTACTGCAGTAGTGCCTAGTGGCGGCTATTATTGCGGTGAGCCACAAATGGCATACCTTTCTTTAAAGAGACGTATCGAATGGCTTTTCTGAATGGTCACTGCAGTACATTTTGTGGTCGCTTACAGTAAAGGCGAATGCAGTCTGGAGTAATTTGAAAATAAACGGTTCTAAGTAAACTTGCAAATTTGCTAAACAAAATTATCATTATGTAAAAAACTATGCATATCAGTACCTCATGAACTGCAGTCATTGTGGCAGCGTGCTAGTAATATCTATTTAAGATGCAGTAAATGCCCATAACACTGGTGGGGCACAGAGTGTGGTGGCATTATATGATGTCAGTTGAAACATTTTTTTTTTTTCATTCTGGACATGTGAACGTGCCTGTGTTTGTTCAGTGTGTGTGTGAATGTGTGTATTTTGATGCAGTGTGGTTTCACAAACGAGGATAAGTAAGAAAGGAAAGAATCTAGAAGAAACGCCATTGCTAGTTAGCACTATGCCTACGACAACGACAATGCACTACCGTAAAGCAAACGAAAGAATAATAAACGAAATAAGAAGCAAGCTTAGGCATGAGTATGTGCAACAAACTGACCGCTAGCATGTTCTGCATTTTTTTAAAAACGTTTTCACTGTTGTCTGCAGCAGAATCTGAATGAAGAAAGTCATGCGGAGAGTTTTATACTACTCTAACCAGGCCATTGCAAAATACACACACACAGAAATAACACATTCCTCATCAGCACGGGATGCGTGAAAATGCTCGGAAAGCGTCTGAGTCGGCAACGTGTGTGTAGGTCTGGACTGGCACGGGCTCTCTCGAGTTATCATTCAGTTAGCAACCGCCGGTGCGGGTGAACAGTTCAAGACCGGCTGAAGGGAGAGACGCGTTGCCCTCTCACGAGACGAGAAGCTTCTCGCCTGGTCTGCGAGCACACGAGTTGCCGACTCACCATTCACAAGGAGACTGGCACAGGTCGCAGGAGGAAACACATACAGACAGTGCACAAGACGTCTCAAAAATGCAGTAACAGAAAACTAAATAAAATAAGACAGTAACGAGGAGAGAGTGAGCAGTAAGTTGTGCATTCCAAGAACATTGAACAAAGATTTGCATCAGTCGCAGCAAGGCGCGGGCTCCTCGGTCTGACGTCACGCCCGCCACTTCTGCCGCCGCCGCTTGACCGCCTGTGGCTGGGAGGGCCTGGTCAAGAATGACGGAATTCACTTCTCTAGTCGTCCACCATAAAGTAAAGTGATCCAGCCGAGAAACTGCATACATTAATGTGAAATATGTGTGTTGTTTTAGGGACTTAATAATTATAACAAGCGTTTCGTGTTGGTAGTTATACTAAACACAGTGCTCAGCACATGTCTTGTTTGAACTGGGCTTCCGCCAGCTTGTAAAAAGCAGTGATGTGTTCGCATTAAAACAGATATCTGACTCTGTGTATCAGATCGTCTAGTCTACCGCGTTTTAGTCAGTCTGTATTCATATTCTCATCCGACTCATTCGGAAGTGAACTAAACACTACAGTTCGAGAAGTAGTTTGATTCTGACAAGTCTGAGCGATTCGGATATTTTACAGTTTTTCACGTACTCATGCATGTTAATCCTTTTGGCCTTTATCTAACGGCCTAACAGCAAATGATAATTGCCGTCTGACCGCCACGTAGAGAACTTCGTCACCTGATGTACAATACCGTCGCAGGAAAACGGTATTTGATTTCGTCCTTTACGACTCTTCTGTGTGACCTTCCTATTATACCACAAAAGATTACCGTTTTCCATTATTTCTGCACATTATGCTGACGCTCTCGTTATTTTGATACTTAAATACAGATACCACTGTTTAATAGCACCAGTTGTTCGTTTTTGTGCTTCTAAAGTCTTTTCGTAATAAACGAACTGAAGTTTCAAAATCTGAAACACATGAACGTTTAAAATATCGGTAATGTGTAAGAAAATAAATATGATGTCTGTCACGTTCGAAATAATGGTAAATAAAGGAAGAACGTTCCACTCTGCAGGCTTTTGTCAGCAGTAAATGATGATCAGCCCAGAAAACAATAGCTGAGACGACCTACGGAACATTTAACTCATTAGCTAACTAACTAACAGTGGAGTGGGTTGTGTATTTACCACGTTCACTGGTGCAACATTACTAGAGGACTCTATTTGTAAAATATGTAAGCATTGCTCTGCATTTTGTGTGCCTGGGACTGCGAGAGAACCGGCCCGACATTAGCTTAAAGCAAAAACAGCCGGCAGTTCACCGACTTAGTTGACCCAGCGAGCACGTATTGTTAAAGTGTGCCATGTCATATTTTGACATTGGTGTGACTGCCGGCTTTTCTGTTCGTTCACAAGGTGGAGACACTTGCTGGTAATGGAGTCAATGTAGAAGCAGGCTGTTCTGATTTCCAGTTTGCGTTTCACAGCGTTGCCCACACTGGCACTGGAAACAACGTTTTCAGAATGCTGGAAATTGGACTGTTTGTATGAAGACCTTCTGGCAAGCATAATTCGATGTAGGAGAAGCGAAGTCAGCATCCGACGTACCTGAAGGAAGTGTAATAAGAGCGTTGTTGTTCACCATAAATACACGTATAAATGAGCTGGCAGACAATTTTTGTAGCTCTATGAGGCTATTCGCAGTTGTACAAAGGGAGCTCAGATCATTAGAAATGTGATACCAAATGCACGTACAAATGATGACGGTCAGCGTGTAGTAAACAGCCTGCCTGCTGGTCATCAACATAATGTACGTTTGAATGATAACATCTACATCTATACTCCGCGAGCCACCTTACGTTGCATTACACTGGCTGACATTAGAGGGATTAAAATATCCTTTATTTGCATTTATTTATTCGATATTCTGTAATCATTTTCAAACGACTGCGTAATACGACTCACCAAATCGATATATATACCTTGATTTGTCACGTGATAAATACTTGGTCTGTAACCCAGATTTCCCAGAACAGGGGGTGCTGCATAGGTCAAATATATTTAATGAACTGTGTCACGAAATGACCAAAGGCTGTTGTAATCCATATTTAGTAACAGATGTGTCAGCCAAGCGGCCATCGTCTAGTCACTAGGTGACACGAACACGCTTGCTTGACCAAAACTAGTTATCTGTCAGTAAACGACGCTTAGGAACACCTAAGGCTGTTGTAAATGTTTTGTATTCACTTACAACTAGTATTGGACAAGTGGTCATCATCAGGTCAGCAAATGACTAGTTGTCTATGAACAGACTGGGTGTTAAGAAACGATACCGACAAAATTCGAGGTATTGCAGAGGGTGCCTTGAGGAACAAATCGGGTGGGGTGGGGGAGGGGGGGGTGGGGAATAAACCGTGTACGGAAACGTAATCCAACGATGCTACAGGTCTTCAAAGTTAATGGCGCCACCGCCTGCCACTAGCGCACCCCTTCGGCGCAAATGATTGTATACGCTCGCAGACCGTAGGCGGAACGTCTCGCAATGTTTGTCATTCAGTGACTGCGACTCATTGCGACGATTATTAGTGGGGAAGATGGCGCTGGTTGCTGCGAAGACAGGCGTTGTCTCCTATGAATGCGATACCTTGGCGGATGACGGTTTCGGACACATGTTTCCATTCACAGTTTATTTCTTTTCTGGAACACTGTAAAATCTCCAATGCTTTTCGGCATACAGGAGCAAAATAAACTGTGGATGGAGACCCGTGTCCCAGACCATCATTCACCGAAGCAACAGAACATCGTATTCTCAGGAGACAAAGCGTGTCTACGCTGCAGCTAGCTCCATCTTGTCCACTGGCGATCGTGGCAGCGATCACTGAATAGCAAACAACACTGCGAGACGTCCCGCCTACGATTCGTCAGCGTATAAAGTCGTGTTTGCTGCCGAAGGGGTGGTATAGCAACAGACACAAGCGCCTGTAACTCCGACGCTCTGCAGCATCGTCGGTGGACACGGGTTTTTATCCACAATTTGTTCCTCAAGATGCGATCTACACCCCCTCGAAATTTATCAGTATCATTTTGTAACGTCCAGCATTTCCTTTGTATCGGATTTTCGTAGTTTCATGTGGCCGTTCCCCAATGATGTCCATTTAATGGATCATACTATACAACTACTGTAGAATGACAGCGTAGTGTAAACTTCTTTGTAATTAATGCAAAATACAGAGCTCTATTAATCGTCCGATGAAAGCCAGTACAGTAAAGCACAGTATTATCAGTCAAAACAAATTTTGATGACTGTGGGGCTTGTAGCAATGAAAATCAATAAAAATCAATGTACGTAAATAGCTGAAAAGACCTGAAACTCCATTGTGAATAAGTCACCGCAATGTGTTAGGTCTCTGGAATTATAATATGAATGCGGTCATGAGGAATTCTGAGGCCTGATTATCGGAAAAACCCTAGGAAAGTGTAGCTGACGCAAGATGGAAGCATGGGTCAATGGGTTAATGCGGAAAGCTGTTGATTATTGTTAGTCGGCTGGAAGTCTTAGGCGCAGTTATACGAGGGGTAGTCACAAAAGTCATAATTATCACATAAAGAAAATTATGAAATTAATTTTTTTTTTGTCGCTTGTAAATGCATGCGCTCTTGGCGCACACTGGAATTCCCACTCTACGTCACGGTAAAGGGGCTAGAGGCAGAAGGGCGCAGACTATTGATATACTGGAGTGTCCTGCAGTAATGAATTTTCGGCAGCGGCGAAAGTGTTGCAGCTGTGTGAGCCCGATCCATACGGCTAGAGAAGTCATGCGGCTAAGCCCGACATGGCTGCAACATTTCTGTTACTGTCCAGAACGAATTACATCAGGATACTCCATCGATATCAACATCTACTTGTGGCTCCTCTAGAGGCGCATTACGGAACTATGGCGCGGGAATTCCACCGCGCACCAGAAGTGCAGACATTTACCTGGAAAGAAGCGAACAAAAATTACCCACATTACTTTCTTGAGCTGGTAATTAACCACTCGTATAAATTTGAAAGATGGAATAGTTTTAAGAACGGGCTGGTTTGTTTACTTGGTGTGACAGACATACTCGAGGTAATGGCACCCGGCCATACAGAGAGCTGCCGGCGGTCAGTATCCTCCCCTCCCACATAGCCACAGGCCCTCCCGGCTTGTGTGCGGTGCGGACTGGCAGGCGCGCATGGCGTGGGCGTGGCGGGATGTGGCGCCACGTGGAGGAGCTTGTGCGGTGCTGCGACCGCGCGCGTTCCGTCAGGAGGTATCCAGTGTGAGGTACGGTTATCGCGTCTGCCCCTTCTCATCAGCACAACAGGGGGAAGGAAACAAAACGCCAGGCTCGCCGGCTGCAATCATTAGTACCAGCGACTACACATGGTTCTTTCTTTCCTTTTTTTTTTAATTGCTACTAATAGTGATATTCTATTGGCGTTCCGTTATTTGCTAGAGGAGAGGGCGCCTTGTCTCAGAGTTTCATCCTCTCTGTCGGTGAGTTGGAACAGAAGAAAGCATAAAAATGAAATTAGCACAAGTCACAGTTAATATTATTATATCCTGGTGCCATAGCAACCATTTATATGCACAGCTACCTGTTTTGAACCAGTCTACCAAAGTCTCTCATTTGTTATAATATTCAGTATATCTTTGTATGACTGAGTTTCTAGTGACGTACAGTACCTATCGTATCTGTACTTCTCTACACAAGTGAACTAGCAACCAACCCACATTTTCAGAATGACGATCTTGCGACATTAGTTATGTATAGCACATTCCGAAACACTGGAATGATTGATAAGCTAAAAATTACGAATAATTGTTTAAATAAGCTGTTTTCAGTCGCATATGTTTAATAAACGGTCTCCCTTCTGCACAGTAACCTGTCTGGATCAGCATACCCCATCAGGGAACGCTGTTCTACAGATAATCGGGATTAGCATCACGTTTCTGTGTTACAGCGTGGTACTTTCGTGATCACAGTACTGACAAGAATACTACAGTATAAATGTCATTTTATTTTCCTTCACCCTTATGCGATGTACTTTGTTATCGTTCGTGCATACTAAGTGAGAGCATTTTGCTTTAGTGTCATGACGAGACTGAAGAATACAAATTCACTTTTCAAGTGAAACTAAACATTATTTAAAGAAAAACATAACGAACAGTCTCCTAAGTCACTGGAGAAATCACCATTATTTGCTTGTTGTTACTCTCTCAACTCAATGAAAATTCTGAAAATATCGCTCCACAGGACAGCAGATTTTACGGGATATCTTGCAAAACTCCAGTGTCTGTAATTATGCAGACGGAAGTAACTATCTTAATAACAGCTGGAATCGGAATGAATATTAAAAAAAAGTTGATGATTCTTTAAACTGGAGACCAGCTGCACCAAAACCAGTTTGTGTTGTCCATTCTGGAAAATTGCTTACGAGGAATTAGCGACCGCCAAAAGCTTACTTAAACAATAACAGCTAATCTAAATAACTCATAATAGATAATACTACTTGTGTATATCATCGCGACATTAATGAACATATGCCGTACTTCCTACTCAAAGTGAAATACAAATGTCGCAAGTTCGCTGTACTATACCACTCCAGGTGATATTTCCACGCTACTATCTCGCATTAAAAATATACTTTGGTATGTATTTGAAAAATGATTTTCGCATTTCTAAAAGTAACTCTTGGCACTATTTAACAGATTGTGGGAAGAATTCCAATTCATTGTAAAGCTTCGTGTATTATACATAGCCATATGTGTGCTCAATTTGGATAGTGTTTCGTCGGAACGAAAGGTGTGTCAGTTACTACCGCACAGCAAAAAATTAATTGAACATTGCTAATATTGTATGGTACACAGTTCAGATGGAAAATGAAAAATATTTTCAAGCTTTTTTTATAAACTTAAGCTTTAAGTAAGTCTGTAGAATTCAGGAAAATAAGATAAAAATCACTGTACAATAGAGTGTGTTTGGATATTATTTTGCCCGTCGTATTAGTAACTACGTTGAATATAATAAAGTCTGTGCTATCGTAGAAGCTTTATTGTTTGCATGCATAAACGTGATAATTTTAATGTAGAAATATTTTTCACATGAAAAGTATTGTGGAACGTTATCATATTTTGGTTTGTAATATTTGAGTAATCTCTGGAAAACTTATTCAGGCGACCCTGGCTATTTCCGAAAAATAAGGAGTGTAGTAATATTTGTGCATATTTTTTACATACTGTGCAATTATCTTAGTTTCTTAATTTATTCGCTATGAGAAGAAAACATATGCCATCTGAATTTCAGTAATTTGTTAATTATTGCTTACTTGGCAGTGCGTTGTTTTAATATATTGTCTTGTTTGTAATTTGTTTCAGCTGCATGCTGACACACTTCATCAAAAAACATTTAACACAAACTATCCGAAAAGCAACAAAAACCAAACATTATAACATCTTACAGCGACATCGACTAAATATACATCGTTCACTGTGAAACAAAAATGAATTACAACTGATAACACATTAAACCATCTTACAATACAACAATTAAAGCAAAGACAAAGTTTTTAGGAAATAGGGAAATACACATACATACGTCGAGAGGTTTCTAAGAACAAGGGACACACTGAAACGAGCATACTTAAGAGTAAGTAACGAAGCTGAAAAAAAGTGAAATATTACTTATGTTTGCGTTGGTATGTATCTCAGTCTTTTACGGTGGGCTTCCCCATGTAGACGGCTACCACTGTGTACTTGTGTATTGTGCTATGAATGACATTCAGGTATGTGATAAAGATATTAAAATGATGGTTTTCGAGTGAATGAGCAACTAAAAATTAGACGTAACGGTACGCAATGTGTGAAAAACGTTATCCTTTGCGAATGCTGAATGGTCTCGTGCTAAACATTGTCGATTCGTTTCATCATAACGCTGACCTATATTTCCACAGCAATCTTCATGTATTTCATTGTACTATTAAACGGACATTTCAGAAATGCCCTATCTCGTAATCTCATTAAAAATCACACTTTATGGGTAGTCTCTAATATCATAGGGGGACCATTTGTGTCATGTCTTCTTTTTCATATAGAATAATGGTACTCCATCAGTCTTTCTTGTTATCTCTATAAGCGAGATCGGTTTTATGTGTGACTCCAAACATGAAGGTACTGGAGTGCGAATGTTATTGTTCATGAATGTTGCTGGTAACATTCAGAGAATAGAGTAACAACGAAATCATTACGACAGTGTTTCATTTTTTGAATTTTGATTTTAGGTGGTATTTAAAAAATTGGTATCGTAATAGAAATACGTCAGTGGTAAACTCAAGTCTACTTAGTTGCTCTTTTGCGATTTCTTTCTATGGAGAAATTTTGAAGCTAAGTTAGGACATGTGGTCGTGGCTGCAGAAATAGAGATATCAAATGGAACATTTCTGGCAAGTACTTTACGCTGTCAATATTAAAATCAAATTATATATTAACATTTAGATAGAACGGAAGTATTAGCGTATGTTTTATGAAATTTCAAGAAGAAAAAGATAATCTATATTCAATCGCACTGTTTTCTTGGTCCATTGGTAGACAGAAAGAAAATTTACACTTTCAGAGGCAAAGAGACGATAATTCTGTATTGAATTGAGCGCAGTTGGGTTGTGGTTAAGATGATGGACTCCTATGTACTGAGTTCATATTCCTGTTCAGCCATTCTGAAGTTGGAAAATAGTTTTCCTCCATTGTTAGGGTAGCTACCATCCAGATCGGACACTAGACACAGAAATTTTGTGACGACGGGCAACATCACAGTAGCAGATAAACGAAATTGTAGAAAGTCTAAAACATTACTCAGTCCTGAGAATTGCACATTGGATGTTTTCCACGATGTCCGCCTAATCCTTGCCGCATCAGCTGACGCCAGAATAAAAACACCAATGTGTAAACGTGACAGCAAGACAACAGTATCGTTAACAGTACAGCGACCAATTAGGGGCATGTTCATAACAAGCAGCTGTCCCCGATAGCACTGACCAATGACTGTTAGGACACTAATATAGGTTAATACGAATCATCAGTGAAAACTTGTCACAGTATGGAGTTGCCAGCAGAGCAAAACATTGTCAGATAGAGACCCTTGTAAATCAGTCATATTTTTGGTTTATTATTATATGTCATTATGTGGTATTTAATGCTAGTTTTTAAGTCAGTTTCACTTTTTCTGCGGGAGTTTGTTTTATGAGACCTTAAATAGATACCCGACTCTAATGGCCTCGTTGTCGACGGAACGTTGAGCTCCAGTGTTCCTTAGTTGGCTTGCGGGAGTCGCTTTCGGAAGGATGACGGTTCATATCCACGTCCAGACATCCAGATTTTGGAATTCGGTGTTTTTCCTGTATCGCTCCACGCAAATGCCGGAATGTTTCCTCTGAAAGGACACAACTGATTTTCTTTCCTGTTCTTGAAACATTTCGAACTTCCGCTCCGTCTCTGATGACCTCGATGTCGACGGGACGTTAATTCTTAGCCTTACATCCTCGTTTCTAATATTCATTCCTCCTGAATGGATTCAGCTAAGAACGTTCAGCAAATCCTCGGAGTATTGTTTGTACTCGTATTCCCAGCAACTGCTTTGCGCCAACAGCATGCTGCTGTTTGTGAAACTTGGTTTAGTGAGATGCATTTTCTTTTTTAAAAAAGAAAAAGAGAGATTTTTCGCAAAGACGCAGCTGGTTTACTGACGCCAATAACATCAGATTTCCATTGTTCACCAGCGCGCTAAGAGGCGTTTCAAAACAGACACTCGGAGCAAGAGGCTGGAGGGCAGTAAGATGATGCTATCAGGCTGAGAGCGTGCACAACAAGCCGGAACGACGGGACCTCGACCCGCCATGAATATTTCCCTTTCAGTGCGAAGGCAGTCCTCGTCTTTATAGCCCAGTGTTTTGTTTTTCAAACCCACTTCGCGTTGGCTCCATTAAGCCCGAGGGAATTCAGGAGAAAGATAATTCAATGATACACGATTCCTCACGCAGACACAAGGGATTTAAAAACAAATTTCGTAGCAATATGTAATTACATTCTAAAACATATTAGCGTTCAGTGATATTTCTTCTTCTGCTTTCTCACCTAACAAGGGGACCACGCCTACTCGTCGTCAGCGATTTCTCCAAATTTGTGGTGTATGCAGAGCTTTGACAGAAATGAAAGTGACAAAAGTGGGAGTTCCACATAGCCACGCGTGCAGAAAAAGTTCGGCACGGGTCGGGCAGGCAGCGGCTGGCGCAGCGGTGAGGCTGCAGAGCGGTAATCAGGAGGTTGCGGGGTCGGTTCTCTACGCGAAAACGTGTTTTTAATTTTCAGTTTCTACGTTACTTACACCACAAATAAACAGAAATATGAACAAAGTGGCCCACTCGTATACAGCGAAATAAGCCGTAACTCTTTCTGGAAAGTTATTGTCAAAGGTCTACAAATTGCCAAGCAATAAAAGCGACGGCAATTTTTAGTTTGCATTGAAAAAAACGAGTGAAGTGCCCCAACATGCACGAAAACTGTAATGGAATTTATATCCAACAATACTTACTTCAAACCTAAGCCGGCCGCGGAGGTCTCGCGGTTCTAGGCGCTCAGTCCGGAACCGCGCGACTGCTACGGTCGCAGGTTCGAATCCTGCCTCGGCCATGGATGTGTGTGATGTCCTTAGGTTAGTTAGGTTTAAGTAGTTCTAAGTTCTAGGGGACTGATGACCACAGCTGTTAAGTCCCAAAGTGCTCAGAGCCATTTGAACCATTTTTCAAACCTAAGAAAAGCTTATACTACTTCAATACACATTTTTAGAACTAATTCTCTTAGTCGAGATTTTCTAAAATATTGTATATTTTAGATGTGTTTTGTTGCAGGGGTGCGATATGTGCACGAGAGAGTAATAGCTACTTTGGAGCGAAGATTTGATAAACGATGGATGAGGACGCGCCAAAATACAGAAGGTCGTCATAACTTGTCAAAATCTGGGAAACTTACGACAGCCTTGTACAAAAAAATGTTGGAAGATGTAATGAAACCTTACGCGCAGGAGAACAATTTTTTTTTTTTTGTTAACTCACTCGTGGTGAAGACAAACAAATCCACAATTATTCGCTATGCGCTTCAATGTGAAGGGTTCACATTCTGAAGTACGAAACTGATTCCCCTCAAATGCACTCCGCTGGTGTAACCCCTGCGATGTTTATTTTTAAAGTCAGATAAAGAATTGGATCAAAAGGTTTAAAACTATTCTTGTCTCAACCAGAGAAAGAAAAAAATCACATCCCGAGGAGACTGCAGCAAAATAAAACCGATTGTACATCATCAGCTATCCTCAGCAATAATTGCTGAAGTGGTACATTCCACGTAGTTTGCTGCCAAAGTATACTATGTGAGCGAATCTTTTATGTATGTACCAAGTCTGTTTTTCTGTAGAAACTTTAAAACAACAATGTAATTGTAAAAATGCTGGATTTATAACTTGTGCAAAATATCGAGTAAATTTGTACTTCACTTGTTGTTACAATGAATATCACCTCAAAATACGTAGTTCTCGTGTATCCCTATAATCTTTTCCCGAAAATTTATTTCAAAAGTTAAATTATCCTTTTTCTTTTATTCTTATTCATATTCTGAAAATATTACTAAAACCAATATATTCAACATTATTCGCTTTCTTAGCAGCGTAAGTAACGTAAAAATTGAAAATAAAAATAAAATTCTCTGCATGGGGGACTCGACTCCACGACCCCCATATTACCGTTCTGTACTCATTATATTGCGCCAACCGCCGCCAGGAAAGAACAGCGATATATATGGCTCATGCCTCGCCCGACTCACGCCAGAAATACTATTTTCTCTAAACGCGTGGCCATCTGGATTTCCCACTTCTGTCACTTTAATTTTTGGCTAAGCCCTGCATGTATTACAAATATGAATGAAATGGGTGATGACGAGTAGGCGCGGTCCCGTTGTGAGTTAAAGTTAAGGCGGTCTCATAGTCAGGCAGAGTGGATTCCTAGTTTTACAGATATTATCTTTCAGGCTATACTTCATTTCTTCACTTGTCGGAAATAATACTTTGAAACCATGAGGCTACAAAGTGTATGTACTCTATCTTATGTGAGACTGTTTCGCAATACTTCGAACGAGATGACGCAGTCGTTAACACACTACACTCGCATTCGGAAGGACGACGGTTCAAATCCACTTCTAGTCATCCAGACTTACTTTTCCTGTGACTTGCCTAAATTGCTTATGGCAAATGCTGGGGTGGTTCCGTCGAGAATGGCACGGCCTATTTCTATCCCTAATCTGAGGTTCTTCGCCGTCTCCAATGACCCCATTGTCGGCAGGGTGTTACTCTCTTATTTTACTTCCTTATTACTTTGTTGTGACCATCTTCGCTTCGTTCTTTCTTTTTGTTATTCTTGCGGACTAATTTGTTAATAACGTCTGTACTGTAACAGTTGTTAACCGCTCTATTTTTTAATAACATTAAATTCTGTCTCTCTGCTTACCACTGACACGTTCAACTCACTGTCTAGTGAATTTTGAAAAACTTTATAAGCCCTCATCAGGAACTTTAGTCTGAAACATGACATCATTGCGAAGATGAACAGATAGAAAGACGCCGGCCGCTGTGGCCGATCGGTTCTAGGCGTTTCAGTTCGGAACCGCGCTGCTGCTACGGTCGCAGGTTCGAATTCTGCCTCGGGCATGGATGTGTGTGACGTTATTATGTTAGCTAGGTTTAAGTAGCTCGAAGTCTAGGGGACTAATGACCTCAGCAGTTAAGTCCCATAGTGTTTAGAGCCATTTGAACCATTTTTTTTCTAGTGAAGTGTTGTTATGGCTCAATGGAAGCTGTACATAGCTTGCTCCTTGCGACTGGCAACAAGGCGACTACCTACGTTAGCGGTCCCATCTGACTTCCGGATCACTATCAACTGTGCCACATGGCAACGCTCCATGAGACACTGCGGGCGGATATGGACTTCTACCCAAGACACTGGCGCAATGTCTGACGATCAGCAGCTGTACGCAACCACGTCACCTCACCTCACCTCTCCTCGCCGGTCAAATACAAATTTATCACCTTAGAGCACTCCTCATGGTGAGAGCCAAACTCCCAGATGTCGACAACCACGTGTCTACAACCTCCATTCGTACTTTCATTACGCATATTTCCTTATAGGGAGAAGACATTTTTAAGTCAAAGTCGCTCGTCTGGCGTCGGCGGATAAATACGATTGTGCAGTGTCTGTATTGTCCAGAAATAGACGCAATGTTCCTTCGTACCTCTGAACAACACAGGCACTGCAATATTGTAATCATCACGCTTGGTCTCAATCCAAATAAGGCAAAAAAATTATTCAGTGTATCCAAAGAAGTAAAGCGCGTTTCTTTTTGATTCATTTAGCTAACGTGAGAGCGTTAAGATGATGCACAACTAAAACCCAGTGTCGGACGTTACAAAATAGGTAGTGTCCATCGAAGAGAGGTCATCTGTTGAAATTGCGGGAGCATCCATTGTAAGAAGAGTTGAGTAGTGTATTACATCCTCCAACATATGTTTCTCGAAATGATCACGTCGGGAAAATCACAGGAATTAGAACTAGTATGGAAGATTACCGACAGCAGTTCTTCCCACGCAATTTTGAGCTACAGCTGTCTCTAGACGGTACTGCCGCCTCACCAGCTTTAGTCGTTCTCCACTGCTATTTAAATATTATGCTCCTTTACCCGCACTGAAGCTGCCATTTATGCACATTACAACTTTAAAGTGTGCAAGCCTTCATCACGTCACAATGATCTGAGCAATCAACCTCGTAAAGTGCAATGACGTTTAGGCCAACCTTCAGGCTATGAAAATATTTCAGTATGTCTCCAACAATTATGTACGCATTTTCCGCTGCAGCTTAATCCCATGTTAATAGAAAATTAAAATAGAATTGAAAGTCTTCTGCCATATTTTGGTATGTTTGCACGATGATCCGTAGAAATATGAGAACGCCATAGTATTTGAAGGGATGATTATAACAACAAAAGAAGCTTCTTGTTTATCTTTAATGGAGATGAGGGATGGTGAAGGGTATAACTTACCAACGGAAAAATTCCAAGCTTTCGTTATAGAAAATAAATTAATTCAAGGTAAAGTTATAACAGATCGACAGTAAGGAGTTAAATTTTAGCTCTGTGTGTTTAATAGCGAAACCGAGCAGTTATTGACAGCCAATTCCCAACATTAAGCAAAAATTTTTAAAGTTAACATGACGTTCCGTATTACCTTTCGTTTGTTGTGGTACATAAAGTAGTGCAAGATCATAGAATATTTAGGTCTCCAGTCAATTAATGATTTTCTTGGGAGAGGTGTAGAATTATTGTCGTATAATATTATAGCAGTGACATCTCCGTGAACTAGTAACTGTGTCTGACTCTCAACACCTAACTTGTCACTGCCTGCTTATATTAACCACTCTTCAAGACCGCAGAAAAACATTTCTATGTACTTTTAATATTTCTATAAGTAATAATACCAGACAAAACGAATCGAATTCAGGACCGTTTTCACAAAACCCAGCAACTACAAAATTTGGAAAAAATGAATATATATATTTATCAGATTACTTCTAAACATGACGAATCCATTGCGGTACACGGATTTTATCAAAGCTTACTGTTCGCCTCTTTAATATTACACACAAAACCGTGAAATTTTTCTAAACACGACGTCTACAAAAAACGAATTTTGTCAAATGTGAACATCCACTGCATGTGGTGGACATTTACTGTTAGCTTTTGACAAAGTAGCCTGCTACTTTCCAACCGGAGGTCACAGTTATATGCCCTCTGATAAGATGTTTGGTACCACTGAAAAAGAATTGAGAGAACTTGAAACCACAAGCTTATCTTCACACTGAGGTTCTGAGGCACTACGGTATCTTTTTGCTCTGGACAATGACTGGCATGTGTGTGCGAGTTCATAAACACTGCTAAAATATTACTGAAAAAGGAACTACCCTGCAAAATCTCAGAAGCCAGACCTGAAGTTAAAGCCATCTTCATAGTCGAAACAACATACTTTTCCTCTAAAGCTAAAGAGATTTTTTGATGCGTAATCAGAAGAAGTTTGAGAGTTCTATGGAAAGGCGGTAGAGTGTTGCAACGAATATGACAATGAAACTAATGAAGTACAGTACCTTAATGAACCGATTTATAAAATTATTAGTTGTTCAGTAGGTTAAAATAAATTAGAACATGGGTATTATATAATAACTGATCTTTATATTTTCAGTTTTGGTCCAAAATCGTGATTCTTACACATTTTTCATTTGCGACCGAAAGCAGATAGAAATATTTTTCCATCGTTTTGTTTCGTATCTGAAGTTTACTTGTGAAATGTAGTTTTGTAAGACATCAGCAGTGTATACAGTTCAAGTAATTCAATGAAATGTGTTCCCTGTAAAAAAAATTTGTAGTTGTTGACTTTGGTGACAGAGGGCCTTTATTCTAGTAGACGTTAAAGGAGCACGTTTGATTTCTAATGTGAAAATGAAATGCAACTATGATGGATAACAGCAAATACTGCAGCCAGTATTGTGTCCATGTAGTGACTTCACTGCTGATTGCAACTTGAAAATGGGTGGTTGACATGCAAAACTGACAGCTGAATTAAATAATAGATTACTACAGCTTGAGCGCTTGTTGCTGTGTCACCATAGCATATAATTACAGACTAATTCCCATAAATGATACAGAGTGATAAATTCTAAGCTGAGGGCATGTTCTGAAAATATGTGTTTGGTTGCTCAATCTGCACATCCTATCAAAGTGAGATAAAGATTGAAATATATGGTAACGTTTGCAGTGTTACTACTAAACAAATGTGTATAATTAAAAGTAAACAGAACTTTGTCCTGTATTTTCGATCATGGTACTAGATTACAGCTTCTTCGCTCTTCCAGTCGTATTAGCCAAACAGACAAATAAACCAGGAGACCGGAAGACAGCAGGAAGAGCTTTGGGTAAACAATTGTGCTATTGTTCCCCACGCAGACGGAAACTCATCTCCTCAAAGCAGACATTCTTCAGCCAATTTCCAAGATTAATTTAATTCCTCTGCTTACGCGGCCCAGGGCCTCACAGCCCATTTGGAGTTATAATGCCCCCCTATTCAGACGAAGCTTTTCTTCGTTAAAGCGAACTTCCCAGCGCTCTTTAGTGCACCAAATCTTTGCGTAATTCTTCCACAAAGACCCTGTCATGTGCCGCTGTCTCTCTAATGTCCCCAAAATTGTGTCTTTTCGGCCGTAAATCCGAAAATAACGCAAACAAAAAGTCGTTTCAACCTCCCTGTTCTTGAAATGAATAAAACCAGTGATATTGAAGATGCCATCAAATTCTTCAAGCTTCTACTCATAGTCATGCCAAGTACTGTTATCTTTAAGTGATCAAACTGAAAATATTAAGAATGGGCTGATTCCTTTTGTTTGATTAATTTACTACAGTTAATAACATAAAATTTGATCAAGGCGAAAACATGTTTTATTCGTGTTACACTATTCGATTATGGCAATAACATGTCTTTTTTTTTAAAAAAAAAGTGTTTGTTTACCGTTTACATTTTTTCGTTGGTCTGTATTGTTCTTGTTAATTCTGCTACGGAATTAAAAGTATTTCCAGAATTTTTACTCTGTGACATTGATAGCCTTGCTAGAATTCTTACAGTCATCTCATGAATTTTTCGTGTCTTTATTTATTACGAAGGGCACTTCTGAGGTAAAGACAAAATTCCTTCAGTTAGACAGGGCTATTTTATTGATACTTAGAGCCTAGGAAACTGAATATATTCTCTTTTCAAGTTATATGTGTGCGTACCAATGATGTCATCTAAGCACAAAACAGATTCCGCCAGAACGCTTCCAGCACGCTACTGCCCTAGGCAAAATGCTTGGGCCCCCATCGTCTCCGTGAAATGTCAGACCTATCCGACGCTCGACCTTTCGCAGGCATTTGCTCACGGTGTCATTGCCGGAATAGCCTTCACCCTGGTCCATCCTCAACTTTTTTAATCGAGGTACATTACCAATTCTACTTTGTAGTACACATCTCGGAAAGACCGGTATTTTTTCGGGCGTTACCATTTACTCCTGCACCATGAAAAGATTAGAGATAAAAGTAATAAGTCTAGAAAAGCTGTGAAGCTAAGTTGTACAGTCACTCTTCTTTCGAAACGTATCACGCAGACATTACGACCTATTTCATGTTAAAGCATTTATGGACAAAAATCTTATGTCAAGATCGCAAATTTTCTTTACTGACTACAGTTTCTGCTCGTTATTGAGCCATTGAAGATCAAATAAAAATTTTGTTCCGTGTGTTACACTTATTTCACATAATCGTATATCTTTGAACTAAGTCACTGTAGGAAAATATACAACAACAATTTCCACTTCAGGCTTTTTTATTTAACTAGGGCGACATGGCTCTAAGAAAAATGGCAATGTGTAATTAGTGCCACACACTGAACAACATTTTAGATTTGTCTGAAAATGGCTCAATAACGATCCCATACCGGAATCAATATAGAAAATGCGCTATATTGATATAGGATTTTTATCTACACGGTTTAAATCAACTGATCGCGTACCTCCCCATTGACAATACAAAGAATAGCTACTGCATGTTATTTACTTCCACATTAAAATGTTAACCACAATGAAAATATATCTCCTGTTCCTCGGAGGTGTCAGTGTTAAGCCAATTCTGCCACTTGATGGATACGTTGTCTATCATTTCAAAGTACTCCCATCGAATGATATGAGTAGGCACATGATGATTTGATATGAAAAATCATTTTTGGGTCATCAGTCATCTGGTTTAATGCCGCCCACTACGATTTTCTTTCCAGCATCTCAGAGTAGCACTTATACTCAGCGTCCTCCATTACTTGTTGGATATATTTTGATCTCTGTCTTCCCCTAAAGTTATTGCCCTTAGAAGCTTCCTCTACTACCATGGAAGTTATTGCCTGAATCCCTCACATATATCCTGTTGTGTTGTCCCTTCTCCTTGTCAATGTTTTCCACTTATTTCTCTCCAAACCAATTTTGTGGACCGATTTTGTGAAGAGTTTCCTCATTTATTACCAGTCAGATTAATTATCAGTACCCTTCCACAGAGCCACATCTCTTTCTTCTCCCGTTGCCCCTTAGTTCATGATTCACTTCCACACAATGCTGTGCTCCAGATGTTCAATCTCAGAAATTTCTTCCTCCAATTAATGCTAATATTTAATAGTAGTATACTCATTTTGCCAGGAATACCTTATTTACCTTTACTAGACTGCTTCTTATGTGCTTCTTGCTTCGTTTATCATACATCATTTTGCTTCCAAGAGAGCAAAATTCCTTGAATTCGTCTACTTCGTGGTCCTGAAATTTGATGTTAACTTTATTACTAATCTGTTTCTGCTACCCGTCATTAGGTTATATTTTCTTCCGTTTACTCTCAGTCCATATTCTCTAATCAGTAGACAGTACATTCCACTGAGTACGTCCCGCAATTCTTCCTCAATTTCTCTGAGGATAAGTGTGTCATCGGTGAATGTTATCGTTGATGTTCTTTCACTCTGAATTTAATCCCACTCTTAAAACTATTATTTTTTAATTCTTCGTTGGACGTATTGACCTGTAGACGAGAAAGGCTGCATCCCTGTATCGAATCCTTTTTAATCCGACCATTTCGTTCTTGGTCTTCCGTACTTTTTTTGTAAGCCCACAGTTTCGTTCCATCATGGGGCAAAGATACGCGATGTAATATGTCAGTTCGGTAATATATAATGCTTTCGACTCTTCCCACGAATTCCTACTCATCAGGCGAGTGCTTGGCCAAGGAATGTAAATCTCGTAATATATACACATCAAAAAAGTTTTGCATCACCTAGGATCTGAGAGTTCCGGGACCTGTACAGAAAATTGGAATAGAGATCAACATAAATAGCATTTCCGCCGTTTTTGTTGCTCATGAAAACCACACATTGCATGTTGTACCACCATACAGCGAGACCTTCAGAGATGGTGGTCCAGATTGCTGTACACACCGGTACCTCTAACACCCAGCAGCACTTCCTCTTGCATTGATGCATGCCTGTATTCGTCGTACCGTACTATCCACAAATTCATCAAGGCACTGTTGGTCCAGATTGTCCCACTCCTCAACGGCGTAGATCCCTCAGAGTGTTTGGTGGGTCACATCGTCCATAAACAACCCTTCTCAACCTATCCCAGGCATGTTCGACATGGTTCATGTCTGGAGAACATGCTGGCCACTGTAGTCGAGCGATGTCGTTATTCTGTAGGAAGTCATTCAGAAGATGTGCACGATGGGGGCAAGAATTGTCGTCCATGAAGACGAATGCCTCGCCAGTATGCTACCGATATGGTTGCACTGTCGGTCGGAGGGTGGCATTCCTATATGGTACAGCCGTTAGGGCACCTTCCATGACCACCAGCGGCGTCCGTCTGCCCCACATAATGCCACCCCAAAACATCAGGGAACCTCTACCCTGCTACACTCGCTGGACAGTGTGTCTAAGGCGTTCAGCCTGACCGGGGTGGCTCCAAACACGTCTCCGACGATTGTATGGTTGAAGGCATATGCGACACCCATCGGTGAAGAGAACGTGATGCCAATCCTGAGCGGTCCATTCGGCATGTTGTGGGCCCATCTGTACCGCGCTGCATGGTGTCGTGGTTGGAAAGATGGACCTCACCATGGACGTCGGGAGTGAAGTTGCGCACCATGCAGCCTATTGTGCACAGTTTTAGTCGTAACACGACGTCATGTGGCTACACTAAAAGCATTATTCAACGTGGTGGCGTTGCTGTCAGGGTTCCTTCGAGCCATAATCCGTAGGTAGCGGTCATTCACTGTGGTAGTAGCCCTTGGGCGTCCTGAGCGAGGCATGTCATCGACAGTTATTGTCTCTCTGTATCTCCTCCATGTCAGAACAACATCGCTTTGGTTCACTCCGAGACGCCTGGACACTTCCCTTGTTGAGAGCCATTTCTGGCGCAAAGTAACAATGAAGACGCAATCGAACCGCCGCGCATGGTTGAACTACAGACAACACAAGCCATATTCCTCCTTCCTGGTGGAATGACAGGAACTGATCGGCTGTCGGATCTCCTCCGTCTAATAGGCGCTGCTCATGCATGGTTGTTTACATCTTTGGGCGGATTAAGTGACATCTCTGAACAGTCAAAGGGACTGTGTGTGTGATACAATATCCACAGTCAACGTCTGTCTTCAGGAGTTTGGGAACTGGGGCGATGCAAAACTTTTTCTGATGTGTGTAGATTCGTATATGCATTTGCTATGACCAATAACTGTTAGCGCCTTGAAACTTCCTAGCAGATTAAAACCGTGTGCCCGTTCGAGACTCGAACTCGGGACCTTTGCCTTTCGCAGGCAATTGTTCTATCAACTGAGCTACCCAAGCACTACTCTTGCCCTGTCCACACAGCTTCACTTCCGCTGGTACCTCGTCTCCTGCCTTCCAAACTTCACAGAAGCTCAGTTGGTAGAGCACTTGCCTGCGAAAGGCAAAGGTCCCGAGTTCCAGTCTCGGTCCGGCACATAGTTTTAATTTGCCCGGAAGTTTCATATCAGCGTACACTCCGCTGCAGAGTGAACATATCATTCTATTAGTGCCTTGTATATTATTCATTATATATGTCCTGTAAAAATCCATGTCGGTAACACTTTAATGGGGGTATAATTTTATTAAATTGCCCGTCTTCATTTACACAGTATGGTCAACAACATTCTGAAAAACTTGTAAGAGTGTTGCAGCGGAGGTTGTGCTGAGAAATAATTGTAAAAAAAAAATCAAAACGTTGCGCCGCTTCCGAATTATATAGCATTGAAGTCAGCCAATCAGGTCGTCAATTGCCCAATACAAACATTCTGCCAGAGGTAATGAAGCCAATCGTGTACTTCGTTTGGTTTCTTGATACCGAACAAACGTAGATCTTGTTCTCCTAGCTTAAATTTATCACTTTCTAAAAAGCCACATCTTAACTGAGTAGGCTAGAATCAACCTGTACATTCTCCAGAATTATCGAAAATGAGGTTATGTTTCATGGCATTATTTTCGAAAAAATACTATGCACTACTCAGCTGGGGTCTAGTTTTACTCCATCCCTATAGAACCAGACGAGAAAAATCACCGTTTGGAGACATATAGCACTTTTTCACTTGGATGAAGTGCGGAATAACTCCAAGGCAGTGCCTACCAATGGCAGCCCCCCATTTGCGGCCATGTTGCTTGACTGTATGAGACCAACTGTTTGCATAAAAAGTTATTTTTAATATTGATAGTGATAAGTTGCAATTATTAATCGATTTTATTATTTTACATAGAATTGTTCTGTAACAAAATGGACAATGGTATTACTTCAGAGGGTAATAAGTGCAGGAAAGTTATTCCACGTCCTGAGTCATGGAAGAAGAACGTTCTGAAAGCTGAGAAGTTAGTGAGTGTTTTAACACTATTTTCTGAACCTCAACTAAAGCTATTTAAAATGTGGTGTTAATAAACGAAAATATACCTAACTGTCGAGAAAATCACACAAACGCAGAAGATTAATGTGCATCAAAATTACCCTTAGGCCTTCAAAGTTTCTTATTTATCATATCATTTAATGCAAAGCTTGTAGATGTTAGGAAGGTCTTTATGGTTGTGTCAGTAAACATTAGTATGGTATCTTTCTCTCTTATTGTAGGTACAATGCAATCAGTATACCTGTTTACCAACAGTGTAAACATGAAGACCATAAAATGTACAAATGTAAAACACTAAAAATTCATGATGTTAAACAGTTTTACGAAATGTTCTATCAAGAATCTCAAACAAAGTTCAAGACCACTTCACTGTAAAACATACTAGTATAACTACAGTAAAACGAAGAAGGGCAGTAAAAGGAACTTATTCAGAAAAGGCCAATAACTTTATTAGAACAAAACACAAAGCGACGTTCGAGAGTGAAGAGAAGCATTTCGCTCCGTTCTTGGTATAACTGCCAGGAGAGCTAGTACAGTGCTACAGAAATATTACCACAGTGGAAATATCTGCGAAATCAGCGGTTGTTTTCCGAGAAAGGACGAAATTTGAAGATAAGGAACAAAGTGTGATTTAGTTTATCAACGCACTTAAGTTTGTAGAATCAGAGTACTGCAGGAGAAACAGCAATCGAAAATATTTATCTCCGGAACTACATATCACAACGCTGTCAAAGATGTATTCAGTGATTGAAGCAAATGTGACAGTAAAGAAAAGCTGTTTCCGAACGCTTTTAATACCAATTATAACTTGGTTTTTTGAGTTTTTGGGTCTCCTAGATCAGGGATGTGCTCCTTGTGCTTAAAACTTAGAGGAAGAATCTCTTCAGCCAAAGATGTGGTCGAACGGACAACCTTGAAACTGCATACACATAAAGCTCGTGCTGAAGCATTTTTTTTAACTTCTACTAGATGAAGATCCATCAAAACCAATAGTGTTATTTGACTATGAGAAAAGCATACT
Organism: Schistocerca serialis cubense; assembly: GCF_023864345.2. Lineage (NCBI taxonomy): Eukaryota > Metazoa > Arthropoda > Insecta > Orthoptera > Acrididae > Schistocerca > Schistocerca serialis. The sequence continues at coordinate 431,326,224 of NC_064641.1, read as the reverse complement.
ATTGCCTCTACTACCTGATCAATGTGTCTATTACTTGAGGCAGTTTTGTATTTTCAACTGCACAGCCGTTGCACGGAACAGTAAAACCACTCTTGGACCGAAAGTGTGACTTCTTGCATGTGGACAGAAAATGAGTTCGTGAAAGATGTTAACACAGTGGCACCATGTGTGTCTGATTATTTGAACTCCACTAATATGGCAGAACACACAACACTTCGTGTAGTATCGGATGGGTGTGATGGACAGAATAAAAGTTCTATTACGATTTGTATGTTATTGAAATGGCTTGGTAATGGACCACGTAATATTCAAAGCGTGGAAATTGTTTTTCCGTTTACAGGTTGTATTTATATTCCACGAGACAAAGTATTTGGATACAATGAGGAAGAAATCAGGAAACGTGGAGCCATGCAAACTTAAGAAGAAGTAATATCACGGTACTCAGTTGTCAAAAAGTTGGTAGAGACACCAGCATTTATGATCTTAACGTTCTATCAAAGGTGCCGTCAAAGATGAAAAGAATCCTCTTCAAGAAATGCAAAACTAATAATATTTTGGTATGCGGGGAGCCTCATTTGAGAAACAATGTAGGTAATCGCAAGAGGCAAGAAAAGAGGACGGATATGGAGAACTTGCTAAAGAAACATTAAGGAGACGAATGGAGGAATATGGAGTTGCTAAAACTCTACAGGAATGTTACTGATGGAAGTGAGCAAGCGGAAGAATCTGTTCACACCCAGTGCTGCCAGCCAAGGAAGGAAGAAGAAAATGTCTTCATATAAATAATTTGTTCAGTGATCGGCGAATGAGTACACTGCTTCCTAAGAACTATTTACTTACAAACGAAAATCACATCACTTCCGTAAGAGTCGGTGTTTTTCAGTAAATTATATATGAGTCATGTCTTGTATACAGTATTTTGCCCTGGAATGTTTCACTGAGAACTAATTGCTAGTACAGGGGTTGACCACGTGTCAAAATGAATCCTCTCCAAAATATATGGTCCTTAAATTCTTGAGCATACCAACTGTTTTTATTGAATCGTAGCGTAATCTGCAGGTTCGATCTTTAATATGCATGTATCAATTCTGTGTATTGTCTTTGAGTTCAGCTGGAATCAGTTTTTTGTCTCTACTAAAAAGTCGTGTTTTTGGCTCCCACAGATGTCTCTGTATTACCGCAGTTTAGCGTGCAAGTATTTGAATTTGCGCATGCAACGATCAGATTGGATAATTTCAATGCTAAATGACATGGCGCAGGGTATCGAATGTTTTTCTTAATAATTACTTTTCAACACAGTCATCTAAGCAATACTCATTCAAGTATTTCAGACTGTTGCTCATCATCCTGTATACTTGTTTTCTTTCAATAATGTACGCATCATAACTTGCACGAACAATATTTAGCTATAACAGTGGTCGGAGTTAACAGCGAAAAGTTACCGATGTCTGAGGTCACATGCCGGGAACCCAAGGATCTCGTGTTCTGTTATGTACTGTAGGGCTCGGAGTAGCACGCCAGAACTGCAATTAATATGCCTGAAGACTGCTTGTCATGTTCATTTGTGAGTCCTTGTAGGTAAATCATCGATTTCAGCACGTTACTAGTTATGGTATGTCCTTCAGACAGCGTCAGCGAAGTATGGATCCTAAATGCGACTTAAATATTCCTCCCTTGGATTACGCTGTTTCTTTATCAACTTATGTTCACGCAGTCCATTTTCAGCGTTCGCGGTCGTTAGTCACGTTGTGGATGCTGACGATCAGTAACAGGAAGTATCAAATGGTTGAAATGGCTCTGAGCACTATGGGACTTAACTGCTGAGGTCATCAGTCCCCTAGAACTTAGAACTACTTAAACCTAACTAACCTAAGGACATCACATCCATGCCCGAGGTAGGATTCGAACCTGCGACCGTAGCGGTCACGCGGTTCCAGACTGTAGCGCCTAGAACCGCTCGGCCACACCGGCCGGCCGTAGTATCAAATATTAAACACTTTGGTACTAATAGGTGGTTCAACAAAAGCGAAAATATACACCTCAGTATTGACTCTTTACCTTTGCACCCCACTTAAACCAGTTTGTTCTATAGAAGAAAACGTTGTCTACCTGGAGGCTTGCAGATGTTACTCTTTCTTGTCTGCAGTGAAGAATATCCCATCAACATTGCTGAGCAGGTCCAAAAATTACAGAATTAAAGGTAAGGCTTTTTATGTGAAGGGGTAAGGGACGGGACATGAGAAAAATGTGTCGTTGTGGGACTCACTTTGCCTGGGTCATCTGCTGAGTCCTCTCCGGTGTACAGCGCACCTACAGTAACCACACTACTGCCGGCGTAGCTCCTAACTCAGTATTCGCACACACGGACAGTGATTTTCAAAGGAAATGTCCTCTTGAAAGGGAATTCCCACGTAGCTTCCTCGGAGACATTACAGATAATAATTCTCAGCACTACGCTCGTGACGTTTTCCATTACTTGATGATGATGGTACTTAATGCATAAAAGCATGGCTTAATTGCACAAGCAGACTTGAATGACCTAGTTATACTTATCCAAGGAGCATGAAGAAATTTTATCTTCACGTCTTAAGGAATGGAACTTACTTCCTGAAGAAACAAGAATTACTCAATTTAGGCAACGTAATAAAGATCTGATGGCATATAAACGTATGGTGGGCAACGTTTGTGCTTGTAGTAGGATTAATGAAACAGTTGATCGTACCATACGATGATGCTGAGTGGCGCTTGTTTATTGACGCCTCCATGACAAGTCTGAAGGCTGTACTATTGCATAATCGTAAAACATGACCATCTGTACCTGTAGCGTAGTCTGTGACTATGAAAGAGAACTACGTAACTTTGTCAGAGCTAGTTGAAGCTACTAAGTATAAGGAAGAAAACTGGAAAATATGGTGATCTTAAGGTGATTGGTTTACTAAATGGTCTCCAAAGTGGTTTCACAAAATATAGCTGTTTCCTTTGTCTTTGGGATAGCCGTGCAACACATAAACATTATACAGTTAAGCAGTGGCCACCACGAGAGAAATTGGCTCCAGGGAGAGAAAACGTGAAATATGTATCTTCGGTGAGTTATCAAAATGTTTTCCTTCCACCAATGCATATTAAGCTCGGCCTTATGAAGAATTTTGTCAAGGGAATGGACACAAATGCAAATGGTTTCATGTATTAATTTCAAGTGTTCCCTGAATTAAGTGACGCCAAACTGAAAGAGGGGATTTTTATGGGGACACGAATTATGAAGTTAATGCATGAGAAGAACTTCGAAGAAAAATTAAGTCAGATAGAGCTTGCAGCCTGGTGTTTTTTTTAAGGATGTCGTTGAAGGTTTCCTAGGGAATATAAGAGCAGAAAACATCTACATATTAGTGAGAACTCTTTTAGAGAACTAAAAAAATCTTGAATGCAGAATGTCACAAAGAATGCACTTCTTCATTCTCATTTAGATTTCTTACCTACCAATTTGAAAACGGTTAGTGAAGAACTCGGAGAAAGGTTCCATCTGAACATTTTGCGAACGTAAAACAGCTATAAAGGTAGATGGAACCCTTCACTGTCAAGTGACTGCTGTTGGTTTTTGAAGCGTGAAGGAAGTTGTCATCAAAAAGACTCATCCCTCCATCAACAACATCATCATCGAGCAAATAAATGTTACAACTTTTCTTGTAAAAATGTACATTAAACCCGGGACACTAGAGTAAGATAGTTTTATGGCATTAAGTATGTTATGTATTGTCTATATTTAGTGTAGACCACCCTAGTCTCTCTTTTTAGATATAGGCATATAAAAACCTCCGTAACACATAACTGGAGGGTGATGGCGGAAATCTAACTGCATTTTCAGATTCAGCAAGTCCAAATTAGTTAGGTCCACCACATTTTATCTCTGTACCTGAAAAAAGGTTTAGTTGTATAGTAATAATCATACAACAGGGCCAGTTTGGTGCTATAGCCTGTCGACGCTACAGAATATGACAGTATCAAAGTCATGAAGAACTGATAATTTAGTTTGAGAACTGTGCTTACTTTAGTTATAATTTCCTCAACGACGAATTCCGTGGCACTTCGCACGTCCACCTTACCTCCTCTTGCTGCTACACCTTTCTAAAATACCCTTTCAAGTCATGCGCAGCAGCTGAATGAAAGGAAACTTCTGCAACACTCCGCATGTTTTCAGCAGACGTATCCCAGTGGTACTGTGCTCTCTGAACTTGTGTTGATGTTTTGTTGCAGGCCTACTCTTTTGAGTTCAGAACGAAGCTGTACGTGGTAAGCGGGCTTGTCGCCAATAGTTCAACTGCATACATTTTCCCCTTTGGTTAATGCGACTGAACAAATACGTGGTTTAAATCTTCCTGCTGTGGCAAAGTACATTGTGATTGACAACCAATGATGACATTACTGAACAGCTACTCAACCAGCCTGGAAATCCGCGTGCGTTAACTCGCCACTTCCGGGAGTCGTGCAGGCGCGCTGGCCCCAAATGGAATCCGCCCGCCGGATTAAAGCGAGGGCTGGTATGCTGGCCAACGAAGATAGGTTTGCAGGCGGTTTGCCACACCATACTAGGCGAATATCGGGATGGTACCCACATTTCACTCCACTCACACTGCCTGAAAACGTTTCGAAAACGTTGCCACCCTTTTACATGAATAACAGTAGACGCATTAACATTTCGACTCTGTGAAAATACGGGATAAGACCGGGAAAAAGAAAGGATTCAGCTACTGAGGGGCACTGGAAAGCGTATTCAGGAAAGCTATTACAGCTATTAGGTGCACGCGATAGTGTTGTGGAAATTATTATTGAGGAAATTATACCTAAGCAGTTCGTAAGCATCGCAATTGCCGTTAACAAGACAATACCGGACGGAAGTATTACGGCATGCAGTACTGCTCCCCGAGAAGTGACTAGTTACAATAGGCATACTGCAGGATGCCCTTCACCTGGTTACTTAACGAGATGTTACAGAACCCATCAAATGGAAAACTGTACCTGTTCTGCACTCGCAAGGGATGGTGAAACTTTATTTCTATGTTTGATGTCATAGTGTTCTGTCTGACTGTTATAAAAAGCGTACTCGGCAAACTTTGCATTGTGGAAGAGTGAGATAATTGAGAATCGGCTTGGTTCTGTGATTGTTTAGATCAGTCCATGTACGCATGGCAGCCACGAATTCGACTTTGTCATGCGTACTTTCTGCTCATTGTTGAGATCTAGGTCTTAAATCTGATTTCTGTGTCACGACAAGACTACTACACAACGGTGCATGTATCTCTTACTCAGTTACAACAGTTTAGGATGTTTTCGAGCACCCTCACTAGAGGCTTCTCATTCGTGCGGTGCTTTTAAAAATGATGGGTCGGCCGGAAGGGTCAAGATCTTACACGAATCAAGAAATTTTGCAGGTGTGGAACTAGCTGCTAGAAATAACAAGGAATATCGTTTGGTAAGATATTTCTAATAATGACTGAAATGGAAATTACTTAATATCATATAGTAAATGGTGCTGTAGTGCTAATATTTACTGAAGTACTCTGTTGATTAGTAAGCATTTGCAACAGAGAGAGTCATCATGTAATGTATAACAACGGCACCGTAATAATGAGTAACAATGGGACTGTAACAATTACACATGCATCAGTAATCAATTTACTGTTTCTATTAGTAGCAAAAAACCTAGTAAATGTGTCCTGTGTAAGCTCGAGCAAAACACGTGTGACTTAACCGGTAAGTATGCCTTTCAATTCTCTCCCAGAACAGAATAGTTAGATGAACCGCGAGTTCTGACATGTTACTAAAATTAAATATTACGCTACAGTGTTTTTGCTCTTCTGAATAGACTCATGTAGAAAGACCACTGAAATGTGCCCTCAACTGAAGGAAGAAAATAATGTATAGGTTTTGTGCTTCGAGAATACAGAACTACTTCTAATAATATCTTTTCTAATGGGCATTGCTGTAATCGGAACGCTGGTACACCACATTTCGCCCTCTCCCAAACGGAACCGGCTAACGTATCGAGAGAAGCGACTGATAACGGTTATGCTAAATGAGCCGGTCGAGTGGCGACACAAGCGATTAGCCCCTATCTTATCTGCTGGTGCGGGAAGAACGCCATCTGTTGCACAAATTGTCCCCACTCCCCAGAGAGCTCAAAGGCAAAAGAAGACGGACGTATACATGAACGTGAACCCGTAGAACAAGTAGTGACTCGAGTTCCTAGCTCTTGCAAAAGACATGTGTCAAGCGTGCGAAGCTTTCATTTCCAATGCAAGTCCTCGACAGACACCGTCTGTAGAATGCCTTGAAATCGAATTATCTGCTTATGATTATAGTATTTGTTGTTCCCTTAGCTGTTCATGTTCCTTTCAGTTAAAATCATATTTATTGGAACAGATTTCATCATTGCTGCAATGTAGTTAAGAAAACTATTATCCTTGAATTAATGGAAAATGAATTGTCAGCACATTCTAACTTTTTTTAACTATATGGCTCAATAATTTCTAGAAAATTCCAAAATTTATGTGCCGGAACGCACCTCTTCAGTCACAACCCCCCCTCCCTCACCCCACAGGCATAAAAATCACTATTAGATTTTCGAAAACCTTTGAAAAGACTTACAATGAGAAATTATTAAAAATACTGTTCTGAAATTCTGGTTTTTAAAACCTGATTTCTTATAATCAAGACAATAAAACTCCGAGATTTAATACAAACAACAGGTGCTACAGTCTGTCGTCGTAGCAGCGTGACTTTGCTGTCTAGTTGCGCTCGGCACATTCCGGCACACTTCAGTAGTTTCCGTGGCTATGACATCATGTTATCAATTTCTGCTAGCCACAACGTTAAAAGAAATGCACTGTAGCTGCTTGGTGAAGCGGAAGTTTTGGGCATACACTTTTATTCCTAGGTTTTAGAAAAGCTCAGGGCGAAATTTCTGGCAACTTACATTTTCTGACTGAAAACTTGGAGTTTTATTGTCTTGATTATAAGAAATCATGTTTTAAAAACCAGAATTTCAGAACAGTATTTTTAATGATTTCTGACATGGTTATCTAGTTAGGCAGTGCTTCGCACACGCTCGTGCCCATCGCATCATGTTGTCCACCCATCGTCACTTCCTCTGTTCCGGCGCAGCGGAAAGTCACATTTACTTTGCAATTTGATACATGTATTCTGTTTTATATCTGCGATGCCGACTTGGTCCAGTGAATTAAAAAAAAAAATCCGTAACTTCCGGCCGAAATTAAGCCCTACCAAAAGGCATCCCTGGAAGGTGTCCTAGACTAGAAGTTTTTTTCTCTATTCAAAAAGCTACAAGTTTTGACAAATCTGTGTGTTGTGGTCTTGTTTTCCACTTTTTACTAGTCTTGTCTACACAGCATCTATACACATCTCTTGCAAGTCCACAATGAACACTATGTGAAACGTGAAGTGTTAATAGGTACTCCCATCCTGATTCTTTTTGGTAGGCTATTGGTCTGCGAGAAAGTCTCAGAGTGGCCTTTGCGAGCTGTTTCATTAGCTGTGAGTTTTCGAAGTGCACCTACAAGAAACATTTCAATTTTGTGGTGTACCCTACATATCGCGAATGCTGCATATCGAGAGACGTCCCAAAGGTTACAGGAGCACACGTCAATGTCCATTGTATCCCAGTCTGTAGTGCGGTCATTTTCAGGTGCATGTGGCAGCAAAGTGCGTAGTCTGCTGCACATCTTCCACTGTCAGTCAATTACACTGTGGCAGCGTATTTGAAGCTGAATGAGCTAGAGCGTGGAGAGTTACTTGTGCTGTTATGAGGAGTCCCTCTCATTTTTAGGGTGTCTGAGTTCAAAAGGGGGTCATCATGTCCATTTTGATGAAACATGAGCGTCAACGCTTCACTTTACTTCATCATCATTTCATCATAAACCAGGTGACGTTCACTGCTGCATAGAGGCTTCGTACTCGATATCTAATTCACGCTGGTGAGATGGCGCATAGCTCTTGGTTGTATGTGTGATTCCCGGTGGTGGAAGAAACTTTCACCGCTAGCAACCCGCAACGGGAGGAAACATTATTAGACTTTGCTCCAATGTCCCAATTAAACTGCAAACCTCTCTGGAGCGTCCGATGTAATGAGGGCACATGGCACTCTCAACCGTGATCTGTTTGTCGTATTTGGAAGTTATGCTCCCTCCCCCTTCCCCTGGGTGCTATTCGACAGGAGTGGGCTATGTGCCGGTACAAGTTTTCACCCTCTATCACAAAACGCTAGAGAAAAGTGACACAAAAAAAGGAAACACATCCATTACAGCGACCTAGACGTAATAGCTTAAGAGATAATTCTCACACAAAGCGAGGAGGGAGATTTTCGTGCGCGAAGAAGGCAAAACGTTTCCAGTTAAGCGGGGGGTGAACCTGCTCCATGGGGTTTTCCAGCCAATAATGTCGTAAGGGTCTTTCTTGTTTCAGAATATGTCTACATGTCTGTAAGGGTATGCGTCCTTGATAGTTCTGTTTTCGAATGTCTTCGAAAATGTCCGTTATGTTCTCATATGGGTCTTATATATGAGAAACTCAAGGAGGAAGATCGGGATTTAAGATCCCGTTGAGCACGATTTTTTCAGAGATGACACATAACCTCATTTTTTATATGGGTAGAGAAGAAAGTCGAATTTGTCCTTTTCATTGGACCCATCGTGGTATTGTACTTTAGCGATTTAGGGAAACCATATCAAGCCCAAAGACGAATGGTCAAACAGGGGATTTGAATCATAGACCTCCCAAATGCGATGCCACTGCCTTACCACGGAACCAGTCCGCTGGGTTTATCTCTTGAAATCCAGTGAAGAACCCGCTTGGCAGAAGCATATTCATTCCCTACTTTGTAATTCTTCTTCGACTTACAACGGAACATGCCCAGAGATTTTAATTAGGCATGTTGAAAATACTCTGACAACATATTGTGTACAGATTATTTTCCAAAAATGCTATTTCAGAACAACCTTATATATATATATATATATATATATGGATGTAAATAGCTTGAAAGCTTCTTTAATTGATGTTGTAACAAAATTTTTTATTTTCCAGAATTAATTAATGGTGGTGTGGTATTTTGCAAAATTCCATATTGTTACTAAATTCGAGTATACAATTTTCAAGAACGTTAATTACGTATCAACTTTTATATGAGAAACATTTTTATATCATCATTTCGAAGATATTCTCTTCAAATCTAACACGCCAAATTACCTTCAGTGTGTGTTTCACCCTTTCGAAGCGCAATTGGTCACAAACAGAGAAATGCGTGTTGCATTGTTTTGTCTCCTCTACACACCTGGCAAGCTTTATCAAGATCATTTATTGATACTTATTAATGTTGTATTGTCAGCTGTATTAATTGTTTTCCACTTTAAATGCCCTCGATATGAAAACCAAAATCGTCAGCCACAAGGATGCAAGAATCACTATACATAAGTTCCAGCATCTTTCTGGTTGAAGATAGAGATACGTGCTTTGAAATTACGTACAACTGGATGGAAGTTATACTTCACACCTCGATATTTGTGACCAGACTATGACAAGAGTGTTACGGTAACTAACTAGATAAATCTTTCTGTTATGTTTACGTTAACGTTGTGCTTCTTGGTTGCAGTATTTTACAAAGCTGACCATTCAATGAGGCTACTGTTGCACTGATCCTAGCACACCGAAGTATCCTGCATCAAAAATACCTCATTTTACGGATTTATGATAGACTCTGTACGGTATCAAAACCTTACAGCGTCAACATGTAAGAATCGTATCAACAATTTAAGGAGGATTTTCCCATGGATTACCAATGCTTCCCAAAATCTAGGCTAGTCAAGAAGCCGGGTGAGGGGATTTATTGATAGTTAACTGATTAACACACAGCGCGTCACGCAAAACAAGGCAAGTTCGTATTTACAAGCAACAATAACTTGTCAGGCACTGAATATCGCAGAATGGTCGTATTTTTTCTGGATGTTTGGATGTTGATAAAGCATGAATCACCTGAGGAACCAGTACTGAAGAATCGTATTGTGGAGAATCTATATTTCAATCAACTTCTGGATATTCAACGTTAGGACTCCTTGGGCTCCCCAAAATCACTTAAGAGAAACGCAAGCTACGTTTCTTCGATAAAGTCATGGACAATTTCTTTTACCTTCCTTCTACAATCCGTGCTGTTTCTGCTACCACAGCGTTTTGAAATACTTCTTGAAAACCGAAAAAAAAACGGGGTGCTCAAGAACAATGTACTTTTGAGAATAAAATACGACTGAATTACCTAGTTAGAACTGCAAGTCTCTAAAATAGTACGATTGAGTAAAATACAAAGATCGATTTAGCAGGAGGAACTACACAAACTTACAGTTTTCGTTACGGGGAGGATTCTGGTTAAAACTTAACATTAAGAGTGGAAAATTGTTTGCTGGAATGCAGCTGTCGATAATGTCTATGAAAAAGTTCCTTATCGACCAGGTGAAAGAGCACTCATTGCGGTTTGGGAGTAGTATACGTCAGTTAATATCTCGTTTTTGATTAACTGTTGTTTCTGATTTCCGCTATCGTATCCGACATTTCATGTGTTTATAATAAAACAATGCGATCTTAAGAATGTCCTACGTGGCCTAGTGATTCTTGCCTTTATGCTGGCTTGGCAGCCTTTTCTAATAGAGCAGCGACAGCCTTCACAGGGATCGATACCAGGGTGCTGACACTCTTGCCGCCACCTAGAGTAACGAACATGTCCAGGCTGCGTTACCAGCGACGTGCCGGCGCAACGCTACCAGAGAGACAGTTTTTATACCGTATAACAATAGGACTCAGCTTTTTCATCATCAGCCTTTCGACCGAATGGTAGCTCTCCAGATGGATCTACTGAACGCTAATCTCTTCATTTCTGCATAATTAGAGACTCCCACATTATGTATAGTTTGTTTTAAATATGCCAGTCACCGTATTCTTCGGGCTATCTTCACTTGTAATCTTCCTTCAAGAACATCTACAAGAAAATGTTTGTATCCTATTTTGTGGTGAATCCACTTATGTCTTCTTAGTTCTGCTGTTTTCCTAAATACCTTTCTTAGCCAATCCTTTGCAGCATTTCCTGTTTGATGGTTTCAATGTCCTCTTTATCTTGAACATACGTCACTAGCGCATACCTCAAATGCTTCAAGGGATTTCATTTTTCCCCCTGTTGTCTGTGTTTCACAGTCATGTAGGGTTCCGCTCCAATTGCGGCTCTTAACTGCCGTTTACTTTTAGTCAGTATTCATGTTGTTTGAACAAATCATTTTTCTTTTATTCATGAACATGGCTTTCGCTCATCCAATTCCTTATGCGATCTTTGCTTCTTCCTTCATCTGTCTTATTTCCTAAATATTCGTACCATATTGTTCGTTTTATTTTATTTATATAATTTAGATGTGTATTTCTTTTGCTCCCTGCTTTATCTGCCTTCAGTTGTCTTACTTCCTAATTATTTTCATTACCTTGCTTGTTTTAATTTCTCCTTCTGATGCGTATTTCCTCTGGCACATGAGAATTTCAACCTTTCTCAACTAATTTCAATTTTGTACTTATTGTTTGATACTACATCCATAACTTCTACGATTCTTAGCAGATTTCCTTCATGTGGAGCTATCACAGCTATGTCATCCGTAAACCAAAGCAGCTGTATTCTTTCCCCTTTCATACTGACACTTCTTAGTTTGTAATCGGTTTGAAATTTGTAATGAATACTAAAGGTAGCACGAATCAAGAATGAAGTTTAAGTAGCTGAGACAAAGACTAGATGGGCCACAGAATAAATAAACAGAAGAGTAAATATGATAGTTTTTGCTACAATAAATAGTTTGCGAAACAAATCATTCAACTTCCCTGAACTGAGAGGCTCACTGCCACTTTCTATTACCAATTTTGGCTTACGAGAGTGAGACAGAGACATTCAGTGCGAAAATTATGTAAACATGTCTGATTACTGCCCAAGAAAGGCACAAGAGATGCTTGTTTGAAATTACTCATAGAGGCAGGAAAACAGTGAAATGAATCAGGCACAGGCCGGAGTCTTCGCTGACTTCGGAAAGTTAATTACTTAGTGGAGAGTGTGTGGATGAGATATGGAAACATCCAGTAATAGTATTGGTGCTATTCGTTGAAGCCTGTATTATATGTGGAAATATGGAACAATCCTTTATCCACCGAATATGACGGCCTCTAATTATCATCGGCGCCACATAAAATTATAAGTAGGCCACTACTTCAGGTGGAAAGTTTTTAGTTTTCATAAACAAGAATGAACATTTGCGTCACGTCAAAACTGTGTGCTGTACCAAGACCCGAAATCAGATTTGTCTTTACTGAGCAGGAGTTTGTCTTATGTTGATCGTGTCCAGCGATATAATAGTCTTGCTAAACAAGTTACTTGAATGTTGTTGCTGTGCAGAAGATTTATGTACTGCTTAAATAAAATAGAACACCTTTAAACAGACGAGGTATTTCAGATGGTATTGCAACTACACGTCGGATATCGAGCAAATGAACTTCCTTTCATAAGGTGTCTATAGAATTTTTAATATCTTCGCTCAAAGGAAAACAGATCTAGTATCCGTAATGGTTCAAATGGCTCTGAGCACTATGGGACTTAACATCCATGGTCATCAGTCCCCTAGAACTTAGAACTACTTAAACCTAACTAACCTAAGGACATCACACAACACCCAGCCATCACGAGGCAGAGAAAATCCCTGACCCCGCCGGGAATCGAACCCGGAAACTCGGGCGTTGGAAGCGAGAACGCTACCGCACGACCACGAGATGCGGGCAGTATCCGTAATATTCAGGCACCAGACCTGAGAGTGTTTTAATCAGTTAACATCTTGTAGGCCTTTATCCAAACACTGTTTCTCAGATATTTCGCCCTATTATTGGCTTACACAGTCGAGCTACTCAGTTTCGCACAACTGGGGAAGTGAGACACAGTATTACAAACCTTCTCTTAACTTCACCTAGCGAGGTGGTGCACACTGCACTCGCATTCTGCAGATTGTCGGTTCAAATCCCCGTCTGGCCATCCATATTTAGGTTTTATGTGATTTCCCTAAGTCAATAAATGCCGGGGTAGTTCCTCTGAAAAGGGTACGTCCGATTTCCTTCACCATCCTTCTTCCCTAATCCGAGCTTCAGCTCTAATTGCCTCGTTGTCGACTGGACGTTAAACTCTAACCTTTGTTTTCTTCGAATACCGCGCTATAATGGAATATGAGATTTAGATGGTTTATCACCAAGTGAATTCGGTAATGCTTTACGGTCTCCAGCAGCCTGCATCCATACTATTCCTGTAATTATTTGTTTCATCTACTCACCTCTAATTAGGTCACCATCTTACTATTCCCAATCTCCTGGAATCCACCAAATGTACTTTCTTGGCTGTTCTACGCTTTCATTCGCCAGGCTACATATTCCCACTTCCATTTCACTTTCATTATAATCACAATTACGTCATCCACTCCAGTCTACTTCTTCATCTATTTGTTTTCCTGTCTGTCCTACGTATTAATAACATGTGTTTCTTCTCTGCTCGCTGCTTATCTTCAGTTTTTGAATGGTTTTCGCATTTACTACCATCCATATGAAAAGTTCCGTGACTGATTTGATACCTAGCGTATCAACGACGTCAGCTCAGTAACTACGGTGGCAGCTTGAACTAACAATTTAAACAACAGATGTGCTGTCGAGCGGTCACATGTGAGAAGGTAGTGTCAAGTTGTGGACGTGCGGCTGTATTGTGTCAACGTTGGTGATTCAGAGACGCCAACGGAGAAAAATCTCAAAAACAAGTGTTCAAGATATTCTCCAGAATGCATTAAAGAAGAGATAAGTGTGCGCAAAGGTTATCCCGTACACCTTGACTTCTGAAAGAAACAAAAACAAAAAAAAAAAAAAAAAAAAAAAAAGACGCCTTCTGCGACTTTATAAATATGCGGACGGTTCCTTTCTGGAAAAATTCATCACAGGCAACGAGACCTGGTTTTATCAGCGCGAACCTACCAGAAAACGCCAAAGTGCTGAAATTCACATGAAAGATCAACGCTTTGACGACGTAACCGACGTTCAAGTCAATGTAAAGCGCGCGTTGACCAATATCCCAAAGATGGACTTTTATGACAGTTTCACGCATGATTGCATGAAATCAACTGGAGGGAGACGGTAAAGTACCTCAAACATTTAAACACTATATTAACCTTTCTCTGCTTTTTGTTAATCCAGTCCAAAACTTTTTCGACCGATAAAGTACGTACTAACTGCAGATTTTCAGTTTCCGTCAGAGCGTAAACATAGTTTTTAAAATCCTATTTGCTTTATCAAAAGCACTCCAGGGCATTTGTACTTTTCTGTTTGTTCAATTTTGCTCTTCGATGAGTCTTTTTATAAATTGTTTTGAGGTCTACTTTCGACTTGTTCTACTGAGTTGTGTCATTAATTGCTGAAGTTCAGCTGCAGTAGTGGCAATCATTAGAATTACATCAGCAAGATGAATGTGGTTCAGTTACATCCGGCTAATACGTGTTCCTTTGGCCTTTTCTTATTTTATGTATCTAAAAATTTTCTTTATGATTTCCAAAGTACAGAGAGTGATATGAAATCATCTTACTTTGCTCATCTTCTAGTTTTCAGTTTCCCACTATGCAAATGAATTATACAAATGTACTTTAAAACATTACCACAGATCCATAGATTTAGCCAACACCCTGTTATGAAATGGTTCTAATAAGAACAACCTGCGATGGATTGAGAATGAGAAAGATTAGGGTCTCAAATCTCTTGAACGAGTTCGAATCGTTTTAATAGGACTGACTGGTTTTGTGCCCCGATAGCTTACTCTGCTTCGGATCTAGTCCACCACCAGAAGCAAGAAAAAGATCAACAATCAACACAATGTGACACTGTGTAAAAAACAGGAAAGTCTTTTTCATTTTCTTTTATGATTACAAGCATTGTTTTCAGATGCAGAGAAGTTTCTTCGTGCTGGTCTTCTTGCAGTACGGGAAATTGTAACGAATGGATATCATGCATGTCGTCTGAACAATTTGAATGAAAGAACAATTGTAGAAAAGGATGGATTTCACGAAAAAATGTTTTTAACCATTAGTCAAATATTTTTAATCATTAGTCACGGGCATGTAAACGGCCTCTGAAAACAGGAAAGCTAAGTTATTTGAAGTGGAAGATGTGGAAGATTTGTCATTTTTAACAGGTGCGGCACACTGAATTCAGCTTACGGCCTACATCAAGAGAAATTTGCGACTGTTAACTTTTTGAATCTAATGGAGAGGAAATGGAAATCGTAGACAGGTATTTTCCAGACCTTACAGAACTGTACTAAAGGAATGAAACCTCTTCTCTGGAAAAATAATGGACAAGGGGCACTGAGCCGAAGCATACGCACAGAAATAAGTGTTTGTCTTACGGTGCACCCTTATTCACTTAAAATGCGCATAACCTGATGATGAGAGTGAAGTAGTTTTCTGTGGCAGTTCCATTATTTCGCTGGTTCTGCGTGAATCCCTCTAAGAGATATGGAGGGAAAACACTAGGAAGTGCACAGCCTGAATTCACTGTCGCCGTTCAGAAAAAAAGTAGAGGGAAGCGTGGGAGCAGGAAAAGAAACTGGAGCACAGTGAGGCGAAAATGGAAGTTGTAGGCAGTGTGTATACGATCGCTCACATATCTTTCGGCAGCCTGACAGCACGTAACTCGGTAGTTCGCCCGAGGACGAAGAGTAATCCGGCAGCGGCTTGTGCGGAGCGCATTAAACGAGTTCTGCCGCCGCTCTGGCGCCGCCGCTGAATTGCGCGGCTACTGTTCTAATTGGATGGGCGAGGATTACGCTCGCAGCGGTTAGCGTCGACGCGTCGCTAGGCAGCTGTTTTCTGGCTTCGCCGCAGCAGCCCCTGTACTGGGAGCCAGGGCGTTAACGAAGCAAATGAACAAAGCCGCTTGTTCATTTTTGCAAGAAGAAGACGTGTTTTTGGAACTTGTTTCGTAAATGTCAGATGGACATCTTCACTTTTTCAGAAGTTTCAAAATTCTGCTGTCTAGATTCACTCTGAGAATCGTGTGGAACGTCTCGGATACACTGAGGTGACAAAAGTCGTGGGATAGAGATATGCACATATACAGACGGTGGTAGTGCCACGTACACAAGATACAAAAGGACAGTGCGTTAGCGGAACTGTCATTTGTACTAAGGTGATTCATATGAAAAGATGTCCAACATTACTGTGGCATCACGACAAGTATTAACAGACTTAGTACGCGGAATGGTAGCTGGAGCTAGACCTATAGGACGTTTCACTTCGGAAATCGTTAGGGAATTCAATATCCCGAGGTCGACAGTATCAAGAGTGTACCGAGAATATCAGATTTCAGGCATTACGTCTGGCCATGGACAACATAGTGGCCAACGGCGTTCACTTGACGAGCAAGAGTAGAGGCATTTGCCTAGAGTTGTCATTGCTAACAGACAGCCAACATTGCGTGAAACAATCGCAGAAATCAGTGTGGGACGTACGACGAACGTATCCGTTAGGACAGTGTGGCGAAGGCAGCAGGCGATGGCTTTGGTAACAGCAGGACATCGTCTGTAGCGCATCTGCTGCCCTCGTGACCATGTCGGTTGGGCCCTAGACGACTGGAAAACAGTGGCCTGATGAGATGAGTCCCGATTACGGTTGGTAAGGTCTCATGGAAGATTTCAATAGCGGCGCAGGCCTCAGGAAGCCGCGGCCCCAATTTGTCAACAATGCACTGTGCAAGCTGGTGGTGGTTGCATAATGGTGTAGGCTGTGTTTACGTGAAATGGACTAGGTCCTCTGGATATTCGGCTACTTGGAGACCATTTTCATTTATGGACGTCATGTTCTCGAACAACGATGGATCTATTATGGCCGGCCGCTGTGGCCGAGCGGTTCTAGGCGCTTCAGTCCGGAACTGCGCGACTGCTACGGTTGCAGGCTCGAATCCTGCCTCGGGCATGGATGTGTGTGATGTCCTTAGGTTAGTTAGGTTTAAGTAGTTCTAAGTTCTAGGGGACTGATGACCTCAGATGTTAAGTCCCATTGTGCTCAGAGCCGTTTGAACCATTTTGATCTATTATGCATGACAATGCGCCATGTCGCAGGAACACAACTGTACGTGACTGGTTTGAAGAATATTCTGGACAAGTCGAGCGACTGTTTTGGCCACCGAGATCGCCCCACACGAATCACATAGAACATTTATAGGATATACTCAAGAGGTCAGTTCGTGCACAAAATCGTGCACCGGCAATACTTTCACAATTTCGGACGGCTATAGAGGCAGCGAGGCTCAGTATTTCTGCAAGGGACTTCCAAGGACTTGTTGAGTACATTGCCCGTAGAGTTGCTCCACTACGCCGAGCAAAAGGATATCCCACACGATATTACGAGGTATCCCATGACTTTTGTCACCTCAGAATATGTTGGCCATAGAAAAGCTGAAAGGTCAATGAATTGTGAATTTTTCGACCATAGCCACTGAGATATTACGGTTTTCCTTTTTAATTATCGATAAACCTGTTACGATGTTCGTTTTAGTCATGTAATCTTTCAGTCACCATCAATGGAAAGGAAAGAAATTCAAGATTTTCCGTCTCGTCCAGCAGGAGGATATTAGAGACGGAACACCTTGCCATATTGGACTAGGATGGGGTAGGTAATATCCTGATATTCTACGTAAGACATTTAGAAAAAGCATGTAAAACCTAAATCCGGAGGTAAGCTGGGGACATTAATCCTGTTATCCCAAAATGCCACATCGGACGGTCGATTAGTGAATGTCGTCACTCATTGAAAACTTTGAATAACGAGCTGACATGCATGACCACAGACCGAAAAAAGTACCTTATGCAAGTAAAGTGTTGTAATTATAGTGAGCTCGCAATCTACTTTATCACAGCAAATGGCCGATGCATGAATTTTCAGCGGAGATTAAGTGGAAAGATTATAGTCTCTACGTGGATCAGAATAACAAAGTGACTGACAACCATAACAACCAGTGAGAGAATATACTTGACAGCCTCTGTTGCTGTATCCGCCGTTGCCAGTTGCTCTGTGGACGACAATTATGGCCCCTAACGTAGCTGTTGCGATTAGTATTCGTCGTACTATCTATTCTTTTCTGATTTTTCTTATAAGACGCAATATTATGGCCGCAGTTAATATCTAACGTGAGCATCACAATCACAAGACTATTTGAACCTGCAAGGAGAACACAGTACTGCATTTTAGCAGAAAACATACGAAGGAACTGAGTACTGAATTTCGCAGCCGTTTCTCTTTTTTCCACACTGGCTGTGCGGATAACAACGAGCAATCGACATCGCCCATTTCTCTGTCTAACTGTTGATTTTTTTGGTATTATGATGCAGGTGTAATATCCTATCAGTGTCTTTTTAACGACAGACCGAATTAAAGCTCTTTTGGGTGAGAATATTAATTTGTCGAAGCAGAAGATGCAGGATTCATCTGTACTAACTATGCGAATCTACTGAAAACCTAGATCAGGGTCATACAGGAAGGTGGAAACTATTTCTCTCGAATACGAGTCCAAAGTCTTAACCACTTCCCTAGCTGCACATATGCTAATCGGTAGGCAAGGTAAGAAGCGGAATTTGTCGTACAGAGTAGACGTAATGCACAGCAGATACGCTGCAACATCTAGGCGATCTCTGTGTGGCCGAAATACGCCTCGGGAGCGTTTGGAACGTAAGGAACGATTGAGGATTTGTATTTTCCTCATTTAGTGGTGACTGTTGTGAATGCTCGCAACTCGAGACAGTTAAGATCGCCCATAATTTTCAATGGCATGTAGACAATAACAGCAGGCTTGCTACAGTCCGTGTCTCCTTGGTGTTCTCCATTCCCGCCACAAATAGGTTGACCACAATTTATGGATATACAAGGAAATTCGAGAGTCAACTACTGGTGTCCTTACTGCTATAGTGTGTCAGCAATCTGTGCGAACCGCATTTCCGAGTTTGCACTGAAACTATTGCGCACCGTTTTATCTTCCCCTCACCAGCGTATTACTTTATGAAGCACATAAAACGTCTTTACAAGAATTTCTGTATGTTACCTCCTTCGTACACCCATCACAAGTGCAGCTTGATAGAGTAAAAACCTATAAATGCTATCATGTTGTAGCAACAGTTTTTATTAAAGTATCTTTTACTTAGTTGCTCGTTTTGGCATGATTTCCTAATGTTGAGGAAAGTTTCTCGTTGCATCAGATTATTTCATTAATATCCATTGGTTTATAGCTTGATATCTTGTTCTCAGTTTCAGTAGTTATTGGTATAACTGTTCCGATGTGAATGCACGAATTTTTTCTGATCACCAAACTTTCCTCAATATCTGTACTTTCAGCTATACCGTCAGGTAAAGTACACTTCATTGGAACTTCTCACCAGGGTGGCATTTTGATTTTAGAATGTACAGTTCCGACGATATGATGACGTAACGCTACACATGTTGCTCCGTGTTTTCTAACATGGCTATTTTACTTAATTTGAGTGTTATGCGAAGTTAACATCACGAATACGTTTTATTTTAATTTTGATAGGCAAAGACAGCAGCAAATACGCTCCCATTACTTGTAATAATATGGAGCGTCATAGTTATACATAACTTTCCTCATATGTGACTTCATCTCTAATGTGAAAATAAGGTAATGTTCGAAGGTTTCCGTTTGCATTTGGAATAGAGGATAGGATATGTTTATTTTTCGCACTTGTATTACCTATTACAAAATTAAGTATACTACGCTTAATTAACAAAACGAGCGTTTACTTTTATCTCAAGGTCCGGATCGTCTATATCCGCCCCAAATATACGGATGATAGAGCTCATGTCTGAAACAACAAACTTCACAAATGAAAACCGTCACACATGTATTTTTGTTTCCCTCCTAAATTAACACTAGAATGGAAATTTTTTCCATTTAACGTACAACTTATTTTCTTCATATTTATTAAATTCAAGTAGTACTTCTCGATCTATTCTCTCATTTATAATCTTATCAAGGAATTATGTCCCTTGTTACATTGGCACTTTTTTGTAATGGTGGACGAATTAACTTCAGTTAGCTGAGGAATAAACGTCATTGACGATGACGTTTAATAGAAATTTCTGACAACTGGAACAAAAACAGTTCTACACGCTTTCCTTATGAACGTTTCCTGTTGGAAAAAAAAACTCTCTTTAAAATACCCAACTAATATGATTAAAAAATAATGACCGCAAAAAATAAGATATGATGATTTTCCAGGGGATCAGATAACTCTAGATGAAAAATCTATAAAACTAGAGCACTTGTAGCCTTCTTGAGGAATAATACGTGTGTCACAAGATATACGATTCCTCGCAGGAATAAATACTCGAAAAAAATTTTCCCCTTAGCGAAAGTTGGTTTCATCTAATAAACGTCTGCTGGGTCGTGTGAACGACTCATCTTGTTTTATGTACTAGCGAAGTGATGCGGTATTAATAAATGAAAGAAGGGGGTATGAGGCCTATAGACCACCGTACGTCTAAAGAACGACTGAGTGACCTATTGATGCAGTAATGTGTTTGCAGACAGGGCTTATATGGCAAATAGAGTCGTTTGAAGCAGAAAATACTCACAGAAAATGTGTGTGTATCTGTTGTATTGTGAAAGTGTACGCGAGAGAATGTTGTACAGTGTTGCAGCCAAGAGAACCTCCACTTATCGTGAGGACCCCTGGTGTGGTGGAGCGGCGTGGAGGCGCGGCAGCGCGCTGCCCGACTCACCCTGGCGGCGATGGACGTGGTGGGCTTCTCGAGCAGGTCCCACAGGAACTTCTGGTACTGCGCGCACTTGCCCTCACCGAACTCCTCCTCCTCGCGCTGCCGCAGAGACTCGGCCTCCTTCCGCATCTCCTCGTGCACGTGCTCCTTCCGCTGGTGGTACTTGTGCTGGCAGCACGACTCGAGGTACAGCTCGTCGACGCCCCAGTACTCTAGGTCGTCGCTGAACGCCAGGACGCACATCTCGTCGACGAGATGCAGCTTCCCCGTGCGGTAGAAGTTGAGGATGGAGCTGAAGGACTTGGGGTGGCGGTCGAAGAAGTACTCGTTGTCGACGAGCGAGTAGTCGTCGCAGAGCTCGGAGATGGCCTCGTGCGTGTTGCAGTCGCGCAGGCGGCCGAGGCGCGTGTGCGGCAAGCGCTCCAGCGTCCGCCACAGGACCTCGTGCTTCACGCCGCCCACGTTGATGCACACCCTCCGGTTCAGCGCCTTCGACCTGCAGGCACCGACTGCCACTTATACGGCACGTAGGCCCCATGTTACTAAATGTACCTGCTTCGAGGCACCAGTAAACATCATTAAGAAGAACAGAAATTATAGGGCAGGACAAATTCAACAGCTTTCGTACTCGTGTGACAATGAAAACAACAAAAACTGGGGTTCTTCTTCGCCTTCTTTCGTTACAGTTCAGCAAAGAATCACATTAAGATCCCAAACTTAGTTTTCATTTTTTTAAAATCGGATTTCTGCTTGATTTGATGTGGACCACCATGAATTCCTCTGTTGTGCCAACGTCTTTACCTCAGGGTCAAGTATTTGTTGGATATATTCCTACCTGTCTACCCCTTCAGTTTCGATTCTCAACAGCTCCCTCAAGTACCGTGGACGTTATTCCCTGGTGTACTGATCTGTACTTCTTCAGTAATAGAACCCAGTACGTTGTCCTCTATGGTGGGTGTTCATCGGAGGTGAGGGTATCATCTGGAGTGCCCCAGGGAAGTGTGCCAGGTCTGCTGTTGTTTTCTATCTACATAAATGATCTTTTGGATAGGGTGGATAGCAATGTGCGGCTGTTTGCTGATGATGCTGTGGTGTACGGGCAGGTGTCGTCGTTGAGTGACTGTAGGAGGATACAAGATGACTTGGACAGGATTTGTGATTGGTGTAAAGAATGGCAGATAACTCTAAATATAGATAAATGTAAATTAATGCAGATGAACAGGAAAAAGATTCCCGTAATGTTTGAATACCCCATTAGTAGTGTGGCACTTGACACAGTCACGTCGATTAAATATTTGGGCGTAACATTGCAGAGCGGTATGAAGTGGGACAAGCATGTAATGGCAGTTATGGAGAAGGCGGATAGTCGTCTTCGGTTCATTGGTAGAATTTAGGGAAGAAGTGGTTCATCTGTAAAGGAGACCGCTTATAAAACACTTACACGACCTATTTTTGAGTACTACTTGAGCGTTTGGGATCCCTATCAGGTCGGATTGAGGTAGGACATAGAAGCAATTCAGAGGCGGGCTGCTAGATTTGTTACTGGCAGGTTTTATCATCACGCGAGTGTTGCGGAAATGCTTCAGGAACTCGGGTGGGAGTCTCTAGAGGAAAGGATGCGTTCTTTTCGTGAATCGCTGCTGAGGAAATTTAGAGAACCAGCATTTGAGGCTGACTGCAGTACAATTTTACTGCCGCCAACTTATATTTCGCGGAAAGACCACAAAGATAAGATAAGAGAGATTAGGGCTCGTACAGAGGCATATAGGAAGTCATTTATCCCTCGTTCTGTTTGGGAGTGGAACAGGGAGAGAAGATGCTAGTTGTAGTACGAGGTACCCTCCGCCACTCACCGTATGAGGGATTGCGGAGTAGGTATGTAGATTTATATGTAAAACAAGTAGGGACGCAAGGAGAGAACTAGATTAAACTGCACCACGCCCATTCTAGGGATCCCGACATCGTCGCGTCATTGCCGTGTGAAGGCCACCCTCTAACCTCTTCCCGGCTTCCTCCACCCCCCTCCCCCTCACCCGTCGACGTCATAATGCTGTCTCCTAATTGCGCCCAAGTCTAGCCAAGTGACTTTAATTCGATTATGAGAGTGTCACAATCGTCTCTACTTCGAGGATGAAGGGGCCCCCACTACTTTCTCGCAATATTCTCACCATTTTACCCAGTACTCGGTATTTGATATAAGAAATTTATTTTTTTTGTTCAAAAGTGTCCAAACGATCTGACGACGTCATACATGCTACACACATCTGGGTAATGTCATGTTAAGGTCCATACTTAATTTAGTGCCCAGAAGTACCTGTATATAAATGATGCGGAGTTGTTCTTCATGCGAGGCCTATGCTCTGTAGTGAGAGGATAAGTCGATGCAGGCAGAAGCAGCGTAAGAAAACTGCGGGTCAAGATACTTTGACAGTATAAAACTAATCACGTAGTGGCGTAGTCAGCAAAATGTTAGTCGAGTGGCACCAGATCCAGAAATTGGTAGGACTTGGTCAACAACAGGCAAATTGGTACAAGAAATTGCAATTTGATAGGACGTCAAATCTGCAAAGGCACTGGACATAGGTTGCAGTAAGATACCTCGACACTATTAAAAAATAAAGACGTCATAGCATAGTCTCTAAAAAGTGATAGCTGAGTGGCGCCAAATCTGGAAATTGGTAAAATTGGCAATTTGTTACATCAATTCCTGTGAAACTTTAAGACCTGTTGTACTATGCGTTATGAAACGTAAGAAATGGCTCTGAGCACTATGGGACTTAACTTCTGATGTCATCAGTCCCCTAGAACTTAGAACTACTTAAACCTAACTAACCTCAGGACATCAAACACACCCATGCCCAAAGCAGGGTTCGAAGCTGCGACCGTTGCGGTCGCGCGGTTCCAGACTGTAGAGCCTAGAAGCGCTCGGCCACCCCGGCCGGCTGAAGCATAACAGTTACATTGTGCCACTGGCGTCCATATGTGAGCAAGACATACTTATCTATGTCTGTAACACTTGAACCTATCCAGTCCGTAGAGGCTGTGTTTATGGATGGTATCCCGACGTATGTCTTCACAACTGTTGAGAATGTTGCAATATAGGGTGAATTTAAAGGCTTATAGATGACAGATTTTTACAAAATACTGTGCTATAACGCAATGATTGTAAATAAATGTACCGGTATACATATAAATAAATTCATAAATGTAAATGAAGACAAAAAATGTAGTTATTTCTCCATGTTCCATTCACACCACGTATACACACATACAACATACACACACCGCTCTTACATTCACTGCTGTAAGTTACTTGATCAGTATAAAGATAATGACGTCATAACATAGTCTACAAGTGTTAGTCGAATTGTGCCAAATCTAGAAACTATTAAGAATGGTTGTAGAGCTGGTAAACTGGTAGGACATAAGATATGGAAACTGGTAAAGAAAACTGATAGGATTCATCAAAACACAGGAGTGCCAGTCAATACAATTGAGCACTTTATGCGGATGGGTGTGTGTGTATGTGCGTCTGTGTCTGTGTGTCTGTGCGTGCATGTGTGTATCTGCTTACTGGGTAAAGTCCATCAATTTTTGCAGAAAAAAATGTGTGCAACGTAAGAAATTAGCTGCCTGATATTAAGTGTAGACCTTCGCCCAAACAGTAGACGAATAAGAGCAAATGACATCGTGACAACGTAGCCTGTAGTCAAAAGTAACCAAACGATCTGAATTATTTATAAATCATGCGCTATTACTCTCAGTCAGTAGCTGTAGGTCTTCACTGCTCTTAGGCAATTTGCTCTCCACTTTAGGTCTATGCTCTGTGATGAATGAGAAGATTAAATTATGGGTATTTGCTTAGGATATTCACTCTAGGTATACACCAAAAATGACATTAGCATGTCGACATGTCACCCTTTTCAAGTGTGACCAGCCATGAAATGTGGTGGAATGGACCAAAATGCAAGCGTAAAAGAAGAATTGGTAGAATTAAATGCCTGACGTTAAGGTAAATCTCTTTGGCGTAATTGCATGACTGCCTTTAACACGATTAGGGAACTGCCTCCAGCACAAAGAAAGATAGTTTTACTAACAACCGAAGAGTCGATGCATTTCCTTTGAGCATATATATATATATATATAAGTTCTACACATTCGAATTCACTTAGCTCCAGTGTAATGCAATGTATTGAGGACATATTGCAACCCAAGTTATATATCGCTAGAGGTACACTAAACGCCTAGGGAGCTTGCGGCCATGAAAATCCTACAACCAATATTTTAGACGTATGAGTCTTCAAGAACCGTATGTCTATGACGTGTCAGGTACATGTCCTATTTTACTATACGAACACGATCAGACCTGCATGTTGGGCCATAAATAAATGTTAGGATTGACACACTACGGGAATTCTAAGCATGATAGGGAGGGAGGGAGGGAGAGAGCGAGAGAGAGAGAGAGAGAGAGAGAGAGAGAGAGAGAGAGAAATCTTCTGGTGGTAACAAGGTGTAATGAATATTGTAAATCCTTAACGAAGTTGACGACAGAAATCTTGCATTATGTTATAACAACTTGCTAGCCTAACCCTGTGAAATTAAGATATGCAGCTGGTATGGAAGCAGCACTGTGAGGCGAGCTCTCAAAGTAGCTGTCGGTGCTGCAGTCACTAGTCGGTCTTGCCCGTATCAAGTCTCCACCGCCACCCAGACGGAGCCAGTCACATCCTGCGTATAGGACTCGCATTGGCACCCCGCGGCATCTTTTTTGTTTAGTGACGAATACTTGCTGAGAACGAAGACAGCAATCAGAATTCGTGCTTCTGCAGTCAGATTGTGATGTTTCCCGAACTGGGATTTCTGCGATGTCCGACGCTTCTTCTCAAAAAAAAAAAAAAAAAAAAAAAAAAAAAAAACGTGCATGTACGTCCAGTTTGTGGAAGGGACACAGTTGAAACTCGTTTTTCGCGGTATTGCAGCATCTGGCAGGCAACGAACGCGAGAGGACGTTCCGGCCACTCGCACCTGCCAAGTAAGTCGCACTAATTGCCAAAGCCAATACTTACCGCGTAAAGTCAGTTTTAATTTCGGAATGGGAAGGTGGCGATTTCTGCCAAGTATGGTTTGTGTGGGCATTACCGTTAATAATAATAATAATAAACATGTTACACATAATCTTGATTGTATGGCAAATCCAACGACAGACTGATTTCCACTGCCTCCTCCCGCCATTAATGAATGCTCCTTTATTAAAATAAATACGTCAGATGCTGATTTGGAAATGACGAGTAGAGAACCACCTATGACAGTGAAATGAACTGATCGTGTGGCAGTGATGGCCGGAAAGCCCCATCTGGGGAAGTACGGCCGCCGAGTTACAAGTCTGATTTCAGGTGAGGTCACATTGGGCGATTTGCGTGTCGGTATTCATGAAAGTCTGATGAGGACAACACAACACACAGTCCACGAACGAAGAAAATTTCCAAACCGGCTGGGAATCGAACCCGGGCCTGCTGCATAGTCAGCTAAGCAGGCGGACATCCACGTCAGTATCACTGTTTGATAGATGCACAAGCATGTTATGATTTCCGTGAGCTCGTTATTATGCGGAAGCAGCACTGACGAATCGCTTTGCAGCCTTTTGCATATCAGTCAGCTACACTGCTGGCATGTACACGCACTGCTAGCGTCTGT
The DNA here is from genome assembly GCF_023864345.2 of Schistocerca serialis cubense. Classification (NCBI taxonomy): domain Eukaryota; kingdom Metazoa; phylum Arthropoda; class Insecta; order Orthoptera; family Acrididae; genus Schistocerca; species Schistocerca serialis. Next base: position 431,299,648 of record NC_064641.1, on the reverse strand, counting down.
TACGTGCAGCCAGAACTTTCCAGCTCGTATGTTTCGAGAGAGAATACCACAGCACTCGGAATTCAAACGAGGAGTTTCTTAAAAATTGCACTACACTCGTAATAAAACAACTCGAGGTAAGTGGACAATGGCCAAATCAGCGAGTTTATTTTTCTCCTTATATTCCTACGTATAGAAGTAGCAGCTTAGCTAATGAAAGGATACTTACCAGTTTACGCTACAATAGAATCTTACAGCTAGGTATAGAATGGATCGTATATTTGACCCCGTGAAAGGCTGTTTAAGTGTTATAAACGCTGAAAAACAGTATTTACAAACTACTCCACTCAACTCTGTGTCAATTTCTTTCATATGGCGCTACTAGAAAACTGATACCGGAGAAAGAAGAAGCTTTTGCACATGTGCAGGAGATGTTTACAAATTGCTTTGAACACAGTGTATGGGAAAATCTGGCTGTGACTGGGAAATATAAAATATTTGCATTTACAGTAAACAGCACTCGAAACTGGTCACGTGTCAGAGTCCTGGCCGAAATCGAATTGAGAATGTTTACTATTTTATAGGTTATATGGAACATTTTCTTATAAACTTCCGTTCCCACATGAATTAGCTTAAAGAAACTGGTTACATTTATCTGAATGTGGCGCTCTGGACATCGTACACTTAGAAACAGAGAAGCCGTTTGCAGAGCTGAAAACCAACGGAATGAAATTAAATCATCGTATGGTATTGATGATCGAGAGCCCCACTCGAGGAAATTCGGCTGATGAGCTGCAAGACCTTCCAGTTGACGCCACAATAGGCGACTTGCGTTTCGACGATGATGAAATCATGATGAGGACAACACAACACTCAGTCCATTAGTGACAAATCTCCGATCTGGCCTGGAGTAGAACTCGGGCCCACTGCATGTCAGTCAGACTAGCTGACCACTCAGCCTATGGGGCGGACTCCAACGGAATAACTACATTTAATGGATACTCAGTTGCAAAAGTTGAAAATTTTAAGATCTACATGCAAATTCTGCAAAAGCGTTTAGCAGAAGAGCTAGTACTTTGCACCGACTAAGATGTGAAGAGTTGCAACAGTAGTATCATCTACGAAACAACAGGTAAAATTAAACCCCCCAAACGCTCTCGGCTAGAAGATTTGCAGGAAATAAGGGAAGTAACTGTTAAAGCCATAAAACATATTTTACAGGGAAAAAATAGAAATGTTTTACAATTTCAGAATATGCTTTCTTTGTATCTGTAAAAGGTACTGGATGCAAAGAATTAGAAGATTCCAACGTTGATTTAAATTTGAACTGGATGTTATTAAAATCACACCAGACAAACTTAAGGAAAGGGTTGTTTTCTGTGTGTGAATGTATATGTAGATCTTAATAAAGTAACTTTATGAGAATATTTGCTTGTCTTATTCTTTAACCTGCCAAACAATCCTTAGAAGTTTCCTACTTGTGATTATCAAGCATGTATTTCAGATGGAGTAGTTAGGTGCTTGTGTGACCTTAAAAAGTAGTCGAAAATAGATAGCCGAAAGCATAGCGACCCTCGTTTCGTATCTATATACGTCAATAATTATACGCACCGCATGCGGGATTCATCTACTATGTTGCCTCGCGAAACTGCATTTTAAGTCTACGTTAACTGATCTGAGACCCTCTCTGTGGTTCTTCACTGCCACACAGCAATCATAGGAACCAACCATTCAAAAAAAAAAAAAGACTTTCTGGTCAGCCATCAGGGGCAGTAATTGGAGCGGAGGAAGATTTCACTCCAGATTAAACAGGAAGACGTAAGTACCAGATGTCAAGTATGCAGCTACGTTATCTCTCTATGTCGATGTTTAGTATCACACAGAGGGCATACAATCAAACGTTAGCCGCATATGTTAACAAATCTCTAACTGCGGATCACAGACATCACGCTCCAAATGGATTACATTTTGCTTTACTGGGTAATCATGTAATATATTTGAGACTTTCAGTTATACAGATAATAAGACAGACTGATGTGTGGTCAAACCCGACACCTTCCGGGAACGTAGGACTGATAATTGGTTATGCAAATTATCAAACAACGATACTGATGTGGAAGGGTTTCTATTCTTTATTCCCAAATCAGCATGTGTCATATTTGACTTTTTTTTTAATTAATGGAACATTTATAAATGGTGGGAGGAAGTGGAAAGCGATCCGTCGTTGGCTACTGCTGAAGAATCTAAACTATGTGTAAGATGTTTATTATTATTGTTATTAGTGGCTGAGCACTCGCAACTACACCTGGCAAAATTCACGAACTTCCCATGCTAAAATTAGAACACAGGTATCTTCTGTAAGCCTTTAAAGTCAGCCTTTATTGCATGGAGTCCAATAGGTGTGAACACATAAACTGGAATAACGTTCTGTAAACTCACCCTCTACAGACTTTATAGGTTCGACAGTTACACAGTTAGGTACAGTGGGAATACAAGCATTGACGCATTTCTCCATTTGGTCTATATTTACCCTGTTGTGCAAATGCTAAACAAATTCCTACTACACCCCTCTTACATATGGACGCCAATGGCACAGTGTACTTGTTGCAATTGATAATTTGTAGTAAAGGTCTTTAAGTTTCACAGGAGTGGATGTATTTACATATCTGTCAATTCTAGTACATATGCGATTTTGTTTTTTCTACCAAGTTCACCGGTTCCGACTTTAGCAACGCACCAACTTGCCGGTGTTGCCAATTTCAAGACTTGGCTCCACTTACTAACCTTTTCTTACAGACTATGTTATGATGTCGTTATTTTTAGTTATCAGCAAGGCGGACATAATTGAGGCCACAATACTTACGGAAGATGGTGGAACTGAAAAGTTGAGAAAATGACATTCCTAAGGGCTAACGATAATGCAGAATGTGAAAGCTCATTTGAAATAAGGTGTACTGAATATGCATATGCATAGTTATCGCTATTCGTACTCGTACGGAAGGAGGTACATTCACTGTGGCCAGAATAAAATAATTAACGTCTTTGGCGTGTGGCCCAACTGCATACTTAGAATCTCCGGGACTAATCAGGCTCCGAAGTGAAATGCTGAGAATAAACGAAGAGTGCTCAAAATTGAAAATACATCAACAAGAGAAAAATTGAAAAAACAGGCTTTGTCATCAGCCATTCTGAGTCATATACAATTCTCCTCCTCACGCTTGAAGGTGAAATAACTGACCGGAACTCGATGTGGATGAAGATGAATCTTTTAGCTCAGTAAATGGAAAAGGTTAATTTTAGGTTTCATCTCAGAGCGTCTTCCGGTCGACGGTGGACAAAGACTAAACTACCACGTTCACAGCCAAAATTCTGTAAAAAGTGGGCACTTGAAGACCAAGAAGCAGTATTGGCAATCATGTTTCTTTCCCTCATATTCTGAGACGTAAACGTTACTTTCGTCCAGGTCTAATTGGAATTCGACAGTCGAACGTTCTACGACCAGTGCTCACTATGACTTGAAACTTTTCGTTGTACTTCGTCGAAGAAGTCAATATTTTATGTGCAACGGATTAATGACGTATAGTTGGACTAGCCGTCAGCTCGTATCCTCAAAATGAACTACATTAAGATAATATATTGAAGATAAAGGTATAAAGGGAGTCTATGTCTAGCCCCTCCCCCTTCCCCCCCCCCCCCCCCCTCTATAAAAAAATTAATAGAGTGTAAAGCAGTGTAAGGTTGCTGAGAAGAGAGCGCACACTTCGAAGATTTACATTAAGCATGAATACAACTGCGATATTTGCTTCAATCCAGTTATGTTTTGAAATGTGCGTGGATTATCAATGGAGGTCAGAGAATTCTTTACAAAATATTAGTAAAGTTCATAACCTAAAATAACCATAGTCGCAATACATAACCAGACATGTCTTAATAGATAGCCGAAATGTGTAGTGTTGACCTCTTCCATTTAATATGTAGTGATATGTCTTCTTGACTCGCTCTTGTAGTCGACTGGCTCCACTGCCTCTATAATTAAAGAATGAGCATTATATGTCCATATCTATAACAAGTTGATGAAACAGGTGTTAATAGCAATGGTCACTAAAGTTTGCTCATATTATTTATGAGGTAATAATATTTCTTACCGCATAATCATGAAAGGTTCGGGGGGTAACGAAGACATGGACCGTGAGTGCGCACGGCCAAGGAGCTGCGGAGGCGGTGGCAACGGAGGCGGCATCGGGGGCGGCGGGGGCGGTGGGGGCGATCCGAATGGCCCATACCGCACCTAATGGCACACCATTATTATGAGCCACACAACAGTAGCAGAGATAAATCCATTATTCAGCATACTAGCTAACTTAGGAAGAAAATCATAATGCTTATCTTTATTTGGGTGAAGCAAAACGTACAAAAAACTGTTCCATCAAATTTTCAGATTTACTTCTTGAATGAGTTACAGAATTATTTAACATTAAAAGCTGAGGTTAATTGCAATTAGAACTCACTGTTAAGAAATTCTTCCAATCCGTATGTGGCATACAGCAAACCAGTGCTTAACAGTACTGGTTATAAACAGTCTTGGTTGCAATTTTAGTTTTTTATTTTTCAACAACGCGCTTCGCCTTATTTAGATATCTTCAGGTCAGCCCCCATCTTACTCTGTTATTCGCTGCTGTGAACGGGAACGCGTTATGCAGATCTTGGTGCCACTCGCGTCCATCTAGAAAAGATAACCTGAAGATGCCTAAATAAGGCGAAACATGTCGTTGAAAAATAAAAACCTAAAATTGCAACCAAGACTGTTTATAACCAATCACTGTTAAGAGAAACATTTCAAACTAACAAGAAATATACCCAGAAAAGGACATTTATTAATATCACATACATTAAAATAATTGAAATAATAAGGCACCTTATTCGGGACAGTGATTCCATGACGATATTTGTCGTCCATATCCATCGTAAAATTGTTATCAGTGGATTGAATTGCAGCATTTAAAATAAGCAGTAGAAAGAACGAGGGCTGGGTTGGATTGCTACTTCAGTAATATGTTGCGTTTATTGGGGGTAAGGGGGGGGGGGGGGGGGTTGAAGATTCAGACACATTTTAAGGTGCAGTGCTTGTCATCTCCACTGAATCAACATGTAGTCGGTAGGGTTCTTGAACTTCGTTATCATACATATATGACTATTTTGCTAATGACTGTAGTATCGGTCTGTATGTCATGTTAAAATACTAACCATTAAGTCTAGACGAGAATAAAAATGGTGTTTATTTACCTTTCTGCTGAGAGTAAATTATTTTATCTGTATAAAAATAGACTAAAATTAATTCCATGTATACAGAAATAACGTCACTACTTGTAAGCTGTGAATATGTTTAACCATTTACTTCGTAACCGAAGGGAAGCCGTCAAATTATTGCCAGTTGTTCTGTAACTAAACACGATTTGAAGGTTGGCAAACTGTAAATATTACATAAGAATCACTATAACTCGGAAATGTTTAATTTTCGTTACTGGAGGAATTTAACACATGAGATTTGTCCAATATGGCGTGACAAAGTGAATGTCAGTTCCACTATCTGGAAGACAGAGAGCATGGAGACAGCATGTATAATGTACGTGAGTAAGAAAGTAACATGTGAACGTAGGGTAACACGACTTTCTCAACACACACACAAAAACAAACAAACAAACAAAAATTAGAGAGAGAGAGAGAACGCATAGATATCACTGAAATGTTCGACTGTATAGATCGTTGTGCGTAACATCAATAAGAGTATAATTTGTAGAATATGTGGATATATCCTCTTAAACCGTAGAATTTATTTGTATTATCAGTTTAATAATCGATTAAAATGAGTGACTGTCATGATACAAATTATGAACATTTTTAGTCAAGGCATGGTATGCAGTGATAAATTTCTGAATCGTACTTCTTCTCAGTTTCAATCCATTTCTTTTCAACACATACATCACGTATCTACATTTGAGCCAGTATGATCGACAGAGAGATCAACAGAGAGCGATTCTGTGACATCTCTCTCTCTCTCTCTCTCTCTCTCTCTCTCTCTCTCTCTCACACACACACACACACACAAACACACACACACACACACACGCGCGCGCATACACACACAGACACACACACACACAGACACACAGAACCACAACTTCTAAGAAAACCATGTCGTCTGCGTAATAAGCCCTGTTCTCTCTCCATAGCCTGCCTGTGTTTGCGCAGTCTGTATCAGGGACTTTGCTAGCAGTCACCCTTTGGTTAAGAATGTATTGCATTATTATGGGCTCATCAGCATGATAAAATGTTACCACTGAACTAGAGAAATGTGTACCTACAACAGTAATTTAATGGTAAATAACAATTAAATCCGGCTTCATCTGCACTTTGCCGATACGAGATTTCATTGTCGACTGGTAGGATGGCGCATTTTGAGAACACATGTACCACACGCACCTTAACCAAGTCTTTGGTACGAGTTGGTTGTTCGAGAACAGAAACTAGCATGAGTGAGTCCACGTGACGTAGTCTTATCGCATATTTCATAAACAGTTGACCGTATCGAAAGATGACTTTCAACAAGTAATTTGAAGCAAATAGGTGAGAATTTTCTGTTGGTTGAGAATCGAAACGTTTCTGCACATCGAGTAGTTACATCTTATTCAGCTTGAACGATATTACTTTTTTCAGTGTCATTATTTACTTCTTCAGAAGAGTAATATAATTTAGGAGGAGCGTGGAGAGGCCTATAGGAGGTGTACACAGGTATCGCAGCCGGCCGGAGTGGCCGAGCGGTTCTAGCCGCTTCAGTTTGGAACCGCGCGACCGCTACGGTCGCAGGTTCGAATTCTGCCTCGGGCATGGATGTGTGTGATGTCCTTAGGTTAGTTAGGTTTAAGTAGTTCTAGGGGACTGATGACCTCAGATGTTAGGTCCCATAGTGCTCAGAGCCAAAGGTATCGCAACTGATGACGCAACTCTCTCAAAGAGTAAACATCTGGGGTCAAATTCCAGTCCAGTGAAACTTTTAACTCGTATCACTCAGTCAGTTATTAGAGAAGTCCACTCATAAAGTCGTTATCAATTTGCGAAGTAAAACATGGAGGGTAAGAGTGGCAGTACAGAAATATGGAATATTACGTAACAGTGGCAAAATTATCTCGAGGAAAAAACCTGAAATATTTAGCTCTGGACAGGAATATGTAACGGAACTGTCGGACAAGTTTAGTAGAATAGTTAACCAAACGCTAACTAGATATGTAGGTAGCACAACAGTTCATGATGTCAGGGACCATTCATAGAATGTCAGTAGCACCAAAGTTATTCTCACTGGACGACAAAGGAACTGAAAATTAAAGATAGCAAAGGAAAAGCTAACATAAATAAAACGTTCTAGGGTTTCCAGCCGCTTCAAGCAATTAAAATGGCAAGAGCTTTCGGCCAAGCATGCCTTGGTCATTGTCAAGTGGTATGACTGCCGATGGGCTACTGGCACGCTTTTACGCACACCATATGCCGCATGTGACGTCACTGGTTCTCATGGCATCGCCATATATGTGCATATGTAGACGAGGCTTTCGATGCGCCCGCTTCAATCTCGCGATCACTGCATCCTAAGCCGCTTGGCTGCAGGCCGCCGTCTCTGTTAAGGATGTTATCGGTGATTTTTATTTCGATAATACTTTGATTACAAAGTTCCAGAATCCATTAGCGCGAGCCACGAAAGAATTTTCGTCATATTTGATCCGTTGAGCATGCTTAGCTAGAGCGAATTTTTCGGAGTAGCATAGGCGATAAAACTTCTGATGCTCCTTCCTGCCTTGCTCTACAGTACGCACAGTTTGTCCGACGTACGACTGGACACTCTAGCAAGGTATCTTGAAGATCCAAGGTGTTCTGAGATTTGTGGCATCTTTAACAATTCTCGAATGTTTATTAGAGGCCTAAAGATCACTTTGATTTAGTGTCTTTTCAATAAATGGCCTGTCCTGTCCGACAACGCAAAATAAACAAACTTATTTACCTACTCGTTGTCGGTGGTGTTATTGTGATGCTTGTTTGAGTTGTTCGTTCCGGAAGAGCTCGTCTAGGTGGTTTAGCTCGTGGGGCATGTTAACAACGTCTCATAAACTTCTCGTATAATGTGCCAACGTCTGTACAACATTGCGCTTCCGTGCAGCGTGATGATGGATTTTAAATTTTAGTCTTGAGGAAACTCAAAGATTGAAAACAAACACTCAGAAATTCGGTGAATGAGGCGCCCTTTTCTAGAAGGTTTTTTGGTTGGCCGTTGGGAGATGAACGAAACAACTGACAGAGGTCTATCCGCATGTACATCCACACGTTGGAATGCCATTATGCTAAGGACGCCGACTTGTTCAAAATAAACTGCTTTTCTTTGTCCTTCGCAGTTAGTTGTGTAATTCATAGTAATTCCTTCTAGCAACCTGTCATCTTGTTCGTTAATGACCATCATATACTCTTTATGGTAAAGTTATGTCGCAATATGTGGCGACAGAAACCATAACTCTTGTTTCTCTGCAATGAATGTCGTGGGTTCCATAGGGAACTTTCGCAAGCTACAAAAGCTACAATCTATAAGTTTTAGAATTAAAGAAACCTACGAGTGGTAGAGGCAAACCACCGCTGGATGGACTCCACGAGATTGAGAAGCACTGGAGAGATATCTACGACTGCTCAAACTCAGCATACAACTCACGGATGTTGGTCAGAGTTGTGTCCCAGGAGCGCACACTTTACTTGATAGCGTCTAAGTTGTACGTAATAAAGTACAGGTAAACTGACTTGCGCGATCACAGAAGCATGCTCATACCCAAAGATCGTTTCTCTAAGCTCTCTGACACAGCTGGGTAGTGGCCAGAGGATCATCGTCTCGCTGGAAGCACGGGTCCCCACTGAGCAGCTGTACAAGCGAACAAACGACTGCACTTGCTCGGAAAGTAGGTTCGTGGGCCGCGTACTGGTGTTAGATGATTGCAGTGCTAAAAATAGTTCAAATGGCTCTAAGCACTATGGGACAACTTCTGAGGTCATCAGTCCCCTAGACTTATAACTACTTAAACCTAACTAACCTAAGGACATCACACACATCCATACCCGAGGCAGGATTCGAACGAGCGACCGCAGCAGCCGCGTGGTTCCGGACTGAAGCGCCTAGAGCCGCTCGGTCACCGCGGCCGGTTGCAGTGCGTATAAACTTCATCCACAAGTAAGTACCTTCAGAATATACATGAACGGCACAGGGTGGGAAAGCACCACTCATCGCTTCCCACTGTTTTCGACCTACTAGTTCCATGCCAACGGTGAATTCTAGGCGACAGTTGACCACTCTTCGAGCGTCCAGTGGCGGTTTTCATGAGCTGAAGGTAAACTCTTTGAATAGTGCAATATGTAGACGTATATGTGAGATATCGATTTAATTACCATGAAGCGAAATGGTGTCTAGAGATGGTGAGATTACTAGCTACTTGTTCTTGTCCAGCCCTCAACCTGGGAATGATTTGTTGCTCCTTCGTTCTTCTAGCGCGAGGTACAGTCCACAATAGTAAACGCCGATCTCTGTGACGAATACATTGTTGCACATGATATTGCGGAATGTTTCCCCGAATCGAAGTTTTCCCAGTACTCCCCTGACGAGGTGGTACATGTAAAGCCCGCAACGCGAACGACCTCAGATATCTCATCAATCAGGTGCCTACGGTCTGGCCGCACTCATGATATTCCACTCTTCTTGCTTGACTGTTAAACCCACCGCCAGTAATAAGTCCGATAACAACCTCCTCATGTGATAAGGGCGCTGCCAATCGCGTCTATCTCTAATTCAGCTGCTGATGAGTGTACGTGGCCTTTAGCTTTACCTACACTCTGGCACTCACTACGTCCCATTCCACATTCACATTCTTCAACTATGTTGAGAGATGGTGCGTACCACAGGATAAAGTGTTAGAAGGAATACCGCTTCCAAGTTACCGTCTAATTCCCCATAAAAAAAAACTGATCACATCCCTTCGCTAGTATCAGACAAATACTAGATAGGATTGTCCAATACGGTCCTCAGCAGAAACTACAACCATGGTTTCCAGTAGATGGAAAATGCAATCAACCAGGAACCTGGAAACTTCAGACTTTTTGAGACGGGATTGAACCGGTTGCGGTAAGTGATCATTTTTATCTAACTGCCAAGCATTTTAATCGAACTCCTTAAATTGATAAACTCATGTAATCTAAAGTAATCTATGTCGAGAAATGAAAGTACGACTGCTAATTAAGTCAATCTCATTGATTACCATACCTGACTACTAAAAAATTCCATTCTAATCTCTTCTTCTGGAAGATTACTTCAAAGAGTAGTTGAGTCTCATCGAGTGCATGTGAACAAAGCCTCACAGTGCATAGACGGGTCGAGCCACTAACTCCAAGGGGCTGCGGATCACTTTCAGATCGCACATGCCGCCACCACCAAGGGAGGTAACAGGCCAGATAGGATCGGTGTACCGTGTATGGGCAGAGGCCTGGCGCAGAAGTGCTTGCGTTTCTAAGTGACAGGAGGCTGTCGGCTAATAAGAGACTGTTATTAATGTTGCGTTTCGGCCAGGACCAGGTGAGCATTGCGACTTTTACTTACAAACTAGTAGCGACAGCGCTTGCAGAATCGTGAAGAACAGAGCCCTGCAGGAGTCCTGCGTAATGGGAAACGTTGGGCAAGGAGCGGCTTAGAGATAAGATCTAAGAGATGGAGTAAGGAGAGGCTACCTTTGTGTTTGGGAGCATGGCACTATAAACCATCAGGCTGGTGACCAACGAATTGAGGTTGTTGATTTTTGCTAAGAAACTGTAAGAGGAACTACCACCGGTTAACATAAATTAGTTCTGGTGTGGGAAAGCTGAGCTAATTTGCGCCTACATACAGGCCGCCTTATTGGATGGAACACGAAGTATGACAGATGGTGGGAGTCAGATGCTGCCTAATTCTGAGAGAGATGTAGTACTAGAAATCCCCCATCGTATTGCACTGAAGCGCCAAAGAAGCTGGTATAACATCCGTATTAAAATACAGAGATATGTAAACAGGCATAATACGACGCTGCGGTCGGCAACGCCTGTATAAAACAACAAGTGTCTGGTGCATTTTTTAGATCGGTTCCTGCTGCTAAAATGGTAGCTAAACAAGATTTAAGCGAGTTTCAGCGTGGTATTATAGTAGGCGCAAAATCGATGGGGCACAGCATCTCCGAGGTAGCGACAAAGTTGGGGTTTCCCGTACGGCCATATCACGAGTGTACGGTCAATATCAGGAATCCGGCGAAACATCAAATCTCCGACATCGCTGCGGCCAAAAAAAGATACTCCAAGAACGACTGAAGAGAATAGTTCAGCGTGACAGAAGTGCAAACCGTCCGCAAATTGCTGCAGATTTCAATGCAGGGCCATCGAAAAGTGTCACCGTGCGAACCACTCAACAAAACATTGTCGATATGGGCTTACCCCTGATGACTGTAGGACACAAAGCCTTACGCCTCGCCTGCGCCCATCAACACCGACATTGGACTATTGATGACTGGAAGCATGGTTCCTGGTCGGACGAGTCTCGTTTGAAATTGTATCGAGAGGATGGACGTGTACGGGTATGGAGACAACCTCATGAATCGATGGACCCTGCATGTCAGCAGGGGACTGCTCAAACTGGTGGAGGCTCTGTACCGGTGTGGAGCGTGTGTAGTTGGAATAATATGGGACCCCTGATACGTCTAGATACAACTCTGACATTTGACATGTAAGTAAGCATCCTGTCTCATCACCTGCATCCATTCATGTCCATTGTGCATTCCGACGGACTTGGGAATTTCCAACAGGATAATGCGACACCCCACATGTCCAGAGTCGCTCCAGGAATACTCTTCTGAATTTAAACGCTTCTGCCGGCCACCCAGCTTCCCAGACATGAACATTATTGAGCATATCTGGGATGCGTTGCAACGTGCTGTTCAGAAGAGGTCTCCACCCCCTCGTACTCTTACAGACTTATGGACATCCTTGCAGGATTCATGATATCAGTTCCCTCCAGCACTACTTCAGACATAAGTCGAGTCGATGCCGCTTCATGTTGCGGCACTTCTGCGTGCTCGCGGGGGCTCTATCCGAAATTAGGCAAGTGTACCAGTTGCTTTGGCTCTTAAGTGTAGAAATGAGTGTGGGAAGGAGACTACATTCTTAACAGAAGGCATCTGATTGGTCAGCACTCGGAATAAACACTATCACCGGCGATCTAAATGGTATACATGACTCACAGTCACAAAGTAGGAGTATAAATTTGCTTCCTGCTGGGAGTACTATGTGAAACACTTCCATCCAAGACTCTACATGTGTGACATTCCTCCTTAAGGTGGATTTCGATTGCAGGTTCTGAGGGAGAGCTACCAACAATACAGGACAGATGACTTATTTTAGCAGCCACCAAGAAGCCACTCACGGGCACCATTAAGTATGGTGAGCAATACCAGCGTTCGCGAAACAAGTTGTAGGAAGCATGCGAAGGCTTCATATTAACATTAGGACTTTCACGTTTTTTGTTACAAGTACGCTAATTAATAACTGCAGGCTCAACATGCGCTCAATCAAGGTAGTAGGTGCTTCCGTGATACTTTCCGTTCTCCTTCCCTTCTTTTTTGAGTACCAATCGGCAGTCACTGTGCGGCTTCTGAGAAATTCGTTGTATCCCCACTGTTGATGCTTCGTGAACCTAACTGTTCCTTGTTATCTGTGCACTTTGTATTTAACTTGAAGTCTGTAGGGACTTACAATACGTAGGGCTTTATAGTGACCATCGTTTCATTCAGTAGTTTTATGAATTCCGTATCTTTATCATCTCTGCGACTTAAAGTCCCATGTTTCATGTATGTTAGAGCCACCCCTGTTTAATTGATTCAGTTCACTAAGTTATCCATTGGTGAAACCTATAATTAAATTTACGTAATCCTATGGGGCGCTAGCTGTTTATCGTTAAGGTAATTCTTACTTCTACATGTGTATGTTGATAGCTCAGCTATAACCTCACAGTTGGCATAGAGGTTAAAGTACAGTTCACATTCAGGAAGCGTGGGATCAAAACCCTGGTCCGACCATCGAGGCTTAAATTTAAAAAGCCCTTCTACGAAAGCGGCAGTGATACCTTCGGAAAGATCTTCGACATTTTAATTGTGTATTGTGTACTTGGGCTACGTTCTAATGATTTAGTCGTAGACTTATCCTTTTATTTAAAATGGTGGTTATCGTCATGATTAGTAAATATTTTGCTCCTAGCACTGAATAAAAACCTCTTCTAGATCCTTCCATGTTCTATCGTCCTCGGCAATAAGCATCCATGTTGGCTTTTTAAAGTTATCTACCACCTCTATATTAGGCTGTCACGTCGGTATTTTCTTACCTCTTGGAATCCAGCAAAGAACATCAGTGGCCAATCTACCAAAGATTAGTCTAGTTATAAGAAATGAGCACCTCAATTTCATCAACAAAGCTCCATAGCGAACAGGACACTTGGCTTTATCGGGAACTAATTTGGTAAGGTTATGAGGTACAGCCACGTTCCAGTTCAAAATAGAGCGTGTTGTTACCTCGCACTGCGAGCACAGTAATTGATTTCGGAGAAAGTCATCTTTGGCAACCGCGACGGTTAGCTGTCAACAACATTAAAGTTATTTGCATCCAGAAGAAAAAAGGAATCACAGTACCGACCGCAAAAGGCAACGAAAGAGACAAGCAGTTTTGAATTTGACTAAGTCGATGTTGCACAAATTGCGGAAGCACGGATACGATGCTAAGCGGAATAGATTCAAGTATCTATCTCGAGGAAGACGAAGAAGCAAAGTGCACACAATAAATATTTCTTTGCCGGTATGAGAAGTTAACAATTTTTTCGTACAGAACTTGACTTTAACGCTAACAGGTAAGGTCTGAGAAGAATTTTTCTGTCTATGGAATGTACTTTTACGACGTTCCCCAATAAACAAGTCTTAATGTACGAACGAGACGACATTTTCCAGAAACGACATTTTACATTAGATTTTTTTCGAAACAGCAAAGCATATCAGCTAAATTGGGTTTAACCCCCCGTCGACTTCGTGGTCATCACAGATAACAACTAAAGCGGCATCCGAGACATCGACTCATACACATTACACTGCGAAACAAGGACGTCGATTCGTTACTGTGCGAGGATCAGCGTCAAAGAAAAGTGTCGGTCGTTGTTTGGTTGTGCAATGAAGGCCATTGACGTATAGACGTTTAAGTTGTCAGCACTCCAATTACAGACTTGTGGACTGTACACAATCTCCCCTGCCCTCTGCTCGGATGTAAGCATGACGTCTACATCTATCCCTATACGCTTACTCTGAGGTTCACACCTAAGTGTTTGGCAGAGAGTTCATAGAATCACTTTCAGACAGTTTCTCGAGCGTTCCACTCTCGAATCTCACGTAGGAAAGATGAACACCTTAATTTACGTAAGTGCTATGATTTTTCTTATTTTAGTACGATGGCCATTTCTCCCTATTTAGGTAGGAGTCAACAAAATCTTTTCGAACTTGGAGAAGAAAGTTACTGAGTTAAATTTCGTGAAAAAGATGTCGCAGCAACGAAAAACGCCTTTGCTTTAATGATTTCCACCCAACTCACATGTCATTTGCGTAGCACTATCTCCCCGATTTCACAACAATACAGAACGAACTGCTCTTCTTTCAACTTTTTCGTTCCCTCCGTCAGTCTTCCTTGTAAGGACCCCATTCCGCCCAGCAGTACTCCGGAAAATGACGGACAAGTGCAGCGTACATAGTCCCGTTAGTAGAGTTGTTATATCTTCTAAGTGTTCTGTCGGTAAAACGCAGTCTTTGGTTCGCCTTCCTCACACTGTGGGGCGGGGGCACTGGGGGCCGAACCGCACAATAACCCTGGGTTCGGTGGGGTGCGGCGGTGGGGTGAGTGGACTGCTGTAGCCTGTTGTGGAGTTGTGAACCACTGAGGGCTACGGCGGGGACGAAGCCTCTCCGTCGTTTCCAGGTCCCCAGTTCAATACAATACATCCTAATCTGGATCAACACTTTATTTAAGGATAGTTTAGAGATTGCTGATTCTGCGTAAAAAGCATTCAAAAACTATGTGACTCTGAGACGAAGCGGTACATCACAATTATTGCTCCGTTCTACAAATTCATTCACTTCTGAAGGTTGCCTGTCCTTTTGCTGGATCGAGATCAACGTGTTCTCAGTACTGTTGGCGTTAATGATAGTGAATAACTTGTAGATTATGGAGAGGTAGCTGAAAGGTCTAGAGAATTTTTTAACGTCTTCCTTTATTCTAGTGAAGCAAAGCAATTTGAAACAGTGTTTCATATTTACGGAATTTTCTATCTCTCAGATACTCAATATGTTTCTTTTTTATTACTTTGTTCCAGCTTTAACAATTTCTGTTGAAACATAATCATTTGTAGACACGTTTCCTTGCTTAAATCTAATGTCTTTATGCCCGTTTGCTTATGTAATGTCATAATTCTCATTATTAACAATGTGTGTTTCCTTTTCATCTCGTGAACACCACCAACATTTGTGAAATCTTCCGACACTTTTAGAACTTTCTCCATATTGTTAGTAACTCCGAGTCTACTATTTTAACTGAAGATGTGTAACTACTACATAACAGAAGCTTTTGTTTTGTTTTCTTCACACCATTTTTGTTTCTAAATGATTCTCTCGCCAAATTTTTAATTCTAGCTTCTCACATATTTTCGAGGACGTTACCTAATAGTCTTAATTTAACACATTTCAGAATGTTCATAGTACTGTATCTTGAAACTCTTCCCTTCTCTTAATGGTTACCTTAATCCTTCTAAGATTTTATTTTCTTTTGATTTCTTCATATCTGATGTTTGCCTAAGTACGTCTGTATTCAGTGCAAACCGTTCTACTCTATTTATCAACTTGATTAAATTCCGATGCGGATGAATGAGCCCACGAAGAATTACAGTAACCTGAAAGAGAAAAACTTGCTGCAAGACGACGGTAGAAAATTTTAATGCAGAAGTAAGACAAAAAGTAAAGAACAATACTTAAGTGGGAAACTTAGGATACGATACAGGAACAACAGAGGTCAAATGTAAATATACGATAAGTGGGACAACATTGTTGTTCTTAACACATTCTTGTAGAAGAAAACATCAGTAAAACAGACTTGAGTAGGACCACATGGAACTGAAAGAGAAATCGCTTATGGAACAATAAATATGTTGTACAGTGTATCACGATCCCAAAACACTTTATAAGTTCAAACATTTGTAGACTCGGAAGAAGCTGAGTAAAAGTAGGTAAAAACCTGCAATATAATAGACTCATCAAGCAAGAAGACTGAAATGAACATTGTTGTCGTTGTCTTCAGTCCAAAGACTGGTTTTATGCAGCTCTCCATACCCCTCTATCCTGTGCAAGCCTCATCATCTCTGAGTACCTACTGCAACCTACATCCTTCTGAATGTGCTTAGTGTATTCATCCTTTGGTCTCTCTCTCTGCGATTTTTACCCTCTACGCTTCCCTCCAATATTAAATTCGTGATGCCTTGATACCTAGTAAAGTGTCTTATCAATCGATCCCTTCCTCTACTTAAGTTGAGTCAGAAACTCCTCTTCTTCCCAATTCCATTCAATACCTCCTCATTAGTTGCTTGATCTACCCATCCAATCTTCAGCCATTCTTCTTTAGCACCCGATTTCAAAAGCTTCTATTCTCTTCTTCTGTAAACTATTTATCGTCCATGTTTCACTGCCATACATGACTACACTCCATATAAATACTTTCAGGAAAGACTTCCTGACACTTAATTCTGCACACGATGTTACTAAATTTTCTTGCCATCGACAGTCGAAATTTTATATCTTCTCTACTTTGACCGTCATCACTTATTTCGCTGCCCAAATAAAAAAACTCATCTACTACTTTAAGTGTCTCATTTCCCAATCTAATTCCCTCAAAAAATGGTTCAAATGGCTCTGAGCACTATGGGACTTAACATCCATGGTCACCAGTCCCCTAGACCTTAGAACTACTTAAACCTAACTAACCTAAGGACATCACACAACACCCAGTCATCACGAGGCAGAGAAAATCCCTGACCCCGCCGGGAATCGAACCCGGGAACCCGGGCGTGGGAAGCGAGGACGCTACCGCACGACCACGAGCTGCGGACGTAATTCCCTCATCAACACCTGATTTATTTCGGCTACATTCCATTATCCTCCTTTTGCTTTTGTTGAAGTTAATCTTATATCCTCCTTTCAAGGTACTGTCCATTTCATTCAACTGCTCTTCCAGGTCCTTTGCTGTCTCTGATAGAATTATAATGTAATCGGAAAATCTCAAAGTTTTTATTTCTTCTTCCTGGATTTTAACTCCAATTCTAAATTTTTCTTTTCTTTTCTTTACTGCTTACTCAATATACAGATCGAAAAACATCGTGGTTAGGGTGGAACCCTGTCTCACTTCCTTCCCAACCACTGCTTCCTTTTTGTGCCCCTCGATCCTTGTAACTGCCATCTGCTTCCTGTACAAATTGTAAACAGCTTTCGCTCCTTGTATTTTATCCCTGCCACCTTCAGAATCTGAAAGAGAATATTACAGTCAACATTGTCAAGAGCTTTCAGTAAGTCTACAACTGGTATAGACGCAGGTTTACCTTTCCTTAACCTATCATCTACGATAAGTCGTAGTACTGCCTCGCGTGTTCCTACATTCCTACTGATTCCAACTTGTTCTTCCCCGAGTTCGGCTTCTACCAGTTTTTCCATTCGTCTGTAGCGAATTAGTGTTAGTATTTTGCAGCCGTGACTTATTAAACTAGTAGTTCGGTAATTCTCACACCTGTCAGCACCCAAATTCTTTGGAATTGGAATTATTATGTTCCTCTTGAAGTCTGAGGGTATTTCGCCTATCTCATACATCTTTCTCACCAGAGGAATGAATCTTGTCATGGCTAGCTCTCTCAAGGCTATAATCACCACTAGTTCTAACCGAATTTTGTCTACTTCCAGGGTCTTGTTTCGACTTAGGTCTTTCAGTGATCAGTCTAATTCTTCACGCAACATCATATCTGCCATCCCATCTTCATCTACGTCCTCTTCCTTTACCATAATATCGCCCTCAACTACATCGCCCTTATGTAGACCCTCTATATAGTCCTTCCACCTTTCTGCTTTCCCTTCTTTACTTAGGACTGGTTTTCCATCTGATTTCTTGACATTCATACAGGTTGTTCTCTTTCTCTAAAGGCCTCTTTCATTTTCCTGTAGGCAGCGTCTATCCCACGCTCTAGGATGCTTCTATATCCTAGCCATTCCAGCTTAGCCATTTTGTACTTCCTGTCGATCTCATGTTTTAAACGTTTGTGTTCCTTTTCACCTCCTTCATTTACTGTATTTTTATATCTTCTCCTTTCGTCACTTATAATCAATATCTCCTGTGTTACCCAAGGATTTCTACAAGCCTTCATCTTTTTAGCTACTTGATCCTCTGCTGCTTTCACTATTTCATCTCTCAAAGCTAGCGATTCTTCTTCTACTCAATTTCTTTCCCCTGTTCTTGTCAGTCGTTCCCTAATGCTCCCTCTGAAACTCTCTACAACCTCTGGTTTTTTCAGGTTATCCAGGTACCATCTCCTTAAATTCCTACCTTTTTGCAATTTCTTCAGTTTTAGTCTACAGTTCACAACCAATAAATTATGGTCAGAGTCCACGTCTGCACCTGGAAAATCTTACGGTTTAAAACCTAGTCCTCAAATCCCTGTCTTACCATTATAAAATAAATCTGAAACCTTCCTGTGTCTCCAGGTGTCTCCCGCGTATACAACCTTCTTTCATGATTCTTAAATCAAGTGTCAGCTGTGAGTAAGTTATGCTCTGTGCAAAATTCTACCAGGCGGCTTCCTCTTCCATTCCTCACCCCAGTCCATATTCACCTACCACCTTTCCTTCTCTTGCTTTTGCTACTATCGAATTCTAGTCCCCCATGACTATTAAATTTTCTTCTCCCTTATCTATGAACAATTTCTTTTAGCTCATAATACGTTTCTTCAATCTCTTCATCATCTGCGGAGCTAGTTGGCATATAAACTTGTACTACTGTGTAGGGGTGGGCTTCGTGTCTATCTTGGCAACAATAATGCGTTCACTATCCCATGAAGATTATGAGAATTAATTTTGGGTTGCGGAGGTAGAGAAGATTAAATTATGGAAGATGTTCAGCATATTGCAAAATGAAGGCGTACAGTTGTAGACAAGAAGGCCAATTGTTTGACAACAGGTCTCAGTAGGGTTATGTACTAATATTGAGTGCACTGAAGACATGAAGGAGAGTTGATTTCGGCAGATAGCAATTTTCAAATGTGTACTTCTGTACTAACAAAAACACGAACGAGAACAACGTACTATAGTCATTAACGCTTTCTAATAAATACTGCAGTAGTGTTTGGTATATGTAAAGATCACTTTACTGACCGCAAAGAAAGCGATGTTTTACCCCCGTTAATTCGACACTGTCCAGTGGAAACAACTGTTCAGAGATATAACAACATATAATCATCGCTGTCTAGGTACCGGGCCATGGTGCCTCACTATTATATAGCTTTTGTCCGTGTTTTTAAAATTACAATTATATACAGGGTGTTCCTGGAGAAATTGTCAGTATTCAAGACTGTGACAAGAACGGCCATTGGAAGCCATAATGAGTAGTAAAAATGGGGTCTAAAATCCATACCTTAAGAACGATGGCCAGTGCTTCATCTTCGCTACTGTGAAACACATATTTTCTGTTGAACAAATGCTCTGGTTTACTTGTCAATTTTTTTCTTTTCTTGGTATTTACTACCTCCTTACAAAGTGTGGAAAACAAAGAGACTCCAATAGATGAGTTGGTTTCATGGCGTCGGAGATGAAAAAGTGCTCATAGTTCTTAAGGTATGCATTTTAGCATCCATGTTTACTACACTCTTTTGGTCTGAATGATCCTACCTGTCATATCTCTAAATGCTGACCATTGCTCCCAGAGCATTCTGTATGTATCCCACCTCGTAAACACAACATTTTAATGCTTACGTCAATTGATATAGCATGTCGGTATTCAAAACAAAATCAAAACTTGTAGTCTTTTGACTGCTAACTGTTAACTGGACAGTGTCAAATCAATCCTGGCAGGACGATGGTCTGTACGGTTAGTGAAGTGAGTTTTCCATATAACACTTCAGCAGTCGATACTTTAAAACGTTGGCGATTACAGAACACTGTTCTCGCCCATGTTATTAAGGATGTTAGAGTATGCACTTGAAAATAGCTGAAATGCAAAAAGCGTATAGTCACATGAAATTGTGCAAATGTTTATTATAACTTGTATTTTCTACCAATCGAAACCGTATTCGCACATCCTACTTCATTTCTTGAATGATTCCTAACCAACTGCAATCTTCACGATCTGTAATCCAGTTAGATGATACTTAATGTGTCAGAATGCTCGCAGCTCAGTTTCGCCGTTTTCTTTCGGTTTGTCGAAAAAAATGTCAAAAGGTAGTCGAAAGGATACCTGGAAATACAACTGAAACAATCTGATGTACCAGAGGTGCAGAAACACAGGAGCATGCAACAGTAAGAATGAAAATGGAAGTGAATTCTCTTCCTGTAGACCACTGGTACAACCGATTCTCTAGAAAAGAATTAATTCCATGAATTCCTTCATACATAATATGATCTCTTGAGAAGCAAATCATTACTGTCATTACACTTGGCGGGTGCATACACATAAAGTTATACTCGTTCAGTGGGATCTTAAAACGAATGTTTTACCAGTAGTAAACCAATAGCAGATTCTAAGAAGAGATCAGACACATTAAAATCAATCGACACCATACTTCTTTATTGCTTCGTGAGAGAAACCGTTGAAGAAGACTTCAATGTAGTAATAATGTGATTCTTACTCTCAGATACTTAGTAATTTTGGAATTTCGACCTTACGGCGGGTTTGGCGGCAAAGTGGTCATTGTTCTTGATTTAAACTGAGATATGCTCAAGGTCGTGAAACAGCAGCAGGTGACAGCTAGTGTATTCCTCAAAACCCGAATGAGCAACTACCACAGTACTTCTCAGCACCACAATGTAGTTGAAAGAGCAGATACGCTCTAGCGGACTCCTAATTGTGTTTCACAAACTGTCTATATGTTCAACTAGGGAAAAGTTTGATAGATCCTATATATTAAAGGATTTTAATTACTGCAGTCTATAGAGTGAAATAGCTAACTCTGGCAGAAGATTTCAGGCATTGTCTTGCAACGGAATCGGTGATCCCATATTTTACAGCTATTTACTATGAATCATGCCATATTAACAAAGCGAAGAAGCCTGCACCGTGAATGCTAAACGCAAATTGTTAGCCAAAGCAGCATATTTTCGAACGTAATCGTTATAGTGTGGTAGATGGCACTACGCGATGACTCTGCTGAATATATCTTGTGATATAATAGTTCTAGAAATCAAATTAAGGTTTTCGAGACGCGATAATATTGAAAGGGGGAAATGTGTTCCTTGTGGGTAATGATACCCTCCTGAAGCAAACTCGGAAACTCGGTGGAAGGCGAGTCGGGGGGAGGGGACAAGGAATCATTGACGCGTCCCTGGGTTGGGACTGGGAACTTTAAGTTCTAGCAACGATAATGGTGCCTCTGCCTACCTTAAATATTTGACACCATGGTCATAACAAACAAGTGGCCAACACTGGATGCAGTGAAGGCAGTGCAAGGGATGGATTCACTCAATGTGTTCGAGGAATGACACTATTATGTTTGACATAACTGGAAGATTTCCAGTCTCTGATTTATGCGGCACGGGGGTTTCCAGATCAAACCGCGAGACATAACCCAGACAGACGTGTGTCATCAAGGCTAATATCGATAGGCAGCATTTGTAATCTCTGTAACTCTGAACGTAGCGCTTGGTTCTTCACCCGCTCAGAGGGCAACCGCGGCAGTGTTTCAGAGCCCCAGTAGAGGCGAGCAGCGTCGATCTGAGTTTCAGCAGCGGATAGCGAACGTCTCGACTGGCGGCGAAGGGCGTCGAGGGCCACTGTGGGCGCAAGAACAGTATGTCACTGAACTGCAACCTGGCAGTGGAAGACTAACGAGGAGCCACTCTCTTGAGGTACCGGGTTCCTGTCGTGGGGCGAGACCTGCAGTGAGATTGTCGCCAGAGCCTCCTTGGAATATTCTGGAATTGCTTCAGTACATTTGAGTTTGGTGACCACATTCTGAAACGTTTGTACTGTTGTGTATGTGCGCCCTCGTCTGCTCACTGGGGCAACAATTACCGGTGGTTTGTTGTCCATCATCGGAAGTGACTCATGTAATTCCATGCTTAAGGTGATGGTTGCTACGGCAAGTCATTATACGGAACTACGTTCGTCACAGCCCTAGTTCAATTGGGTTTTACCTGGCGGATTTGTGAAATACTGTTTTAACTTTATAGATACGCGAATCTAAGGCTATAAAGTAACCTATTGTGTTAATGTCTGTTAATGGTTGTAAAAGTGTTCATTCTGATGCCACAGCTGCTCGATATTGCCTAATTAATTGGTAATTAACGTTGCGTCTGCAGTAACGAATTTGCTTTCTTACCTTATTGTTTTAATTTTGTTTCTTGGGCAATTTTCAGCTAGTCTGTATTGAATAGTACCAAGCTCTCAATTTTTAAACGTTTGTTGCTTCTTCATGGCTATGCATCCACACTCTTTAATCAAAGTAGTTTACAGATTGTGTGCCTTTGTGGGTATTATTGCACTTCTCACCTAATGGTTTCCCGGCACATTTTTTTCGAGTTTCAGCAGATATCTGCAATTTCCTTTATGCATTGTATAGTTGTAGTCAGTCAAACAGTTACTGCTCGTCATGTCTTTCACGCGACTCCCAGTGTCAACAAAAAGCTTCCGTGTGTTTCTCATTATAAACAAAATCATTTGTAATTGACATTTTACGTGTCTGTTCGATAGAGCGGTCCCAAATTAGTGTAGTCCGATATTCATTTTGCTGATATGTATTAACATGGACAGGAATGCATGAGGAATAATTAGCAACCCACCAGCCAGTCAGTACCGCTCTATGCTTGACGGCAGTAGTCAGCACGGGTCAGGGCGGGTGGTGTCGCTGATGGAGTTCTGCCCCTGTTAATACGTGTCGATAAAACAAATATCCCGGCAGAGTAATCTGGGACCGCTCTGTCGAATGGGCACGTGAAATTCCGCTTTAAAAATCATTCTGTCTGTAAAGGGAACAAACCGACGCTTTTCGTCGACACTGGGCGTCGCATGAAAGAAGTGATGAGCACTATTTGTGTGGGCTGACTCCGGCAACACAATTCAAAAAGGGAACTGCAAATATCTGCTGAAATACGAGAGAAAACGTGCCTGACGACTCTTAGCAAAGAGACCCTGTATATACAGGGTAAGTCACGTAAGACGTAACACCCCTTTTATTTTGTGAACGGTTATACATTTCGAAAGGGTTTTCGGCAAATTTTAGGGCGTCGAGGTGCACGTATGTTCTAGTTTGGTTAATGTTTTTAGCGCTGGTATCAACGAAGATATTGAAGGAAGTGTGTTTTTTTTTTTTTTTTTTTTTTTTTTTTTTTTTTTTTTTTTTAATGGATCTGCATACTGTTTGTAACTGCATTCGATAGCTCTTGAGAAGACAATTAAAGTGATGTAACGTTTGGTAATGTTGACCTTGAAACCTATCGTAAAAAGTTTGAGAAATATCCTAGAATTTGAGAGTGCGGTGGCCTAAAACGGCATTTGCGGCGCAAACACTGCCAAGCAGGCATCTTAGAAAAGGCTGCGTAGTTGTATACCGTAACGTTCGCTTGCGCTACGAGAATAAAGCTTTATTTCCCCTTCAACCAACTTACGACCTATTTGTAGGTTCACCAACAAATCTTGTATACGCAAATACGACATAGACTACAATATAGTGCATAACAAAGGGTTTAGGAAAACTATTTCACATTAGTGTATCCTCACAGTTTACGTAAGCTGAAACAGAGAAACCAACTGTTCATTCTTCAAAAATAAAGAGGTTTTATACGCGAAAAGCAACTACCGTATTAAACATCTAAATGTTATAAGGAAGACATGAGCTATCTTTTCCTGTACATGACTGTGTGCTAGTTACAGGTAAAAAACATGCTGTCCGGTAACTGTCTCTACCTACACTGCTCTAAATTGTATCATATGAGGTACATTCGCTGAACTAAATATTTTATTGAAAATACCTTGGTGACCACCAGCATAGCGCAAAATAAATATTCTTCTTAACGACTCGTCATCTCATGCTGAACGTAAGGGCGTAATGACAGTGTTACCAGCTACCTGCAATACATGCTACCGACATATTTGACAATGCACTGCAATTTCGTACACACGTAAGTGAAATGAACAATTTACTAACAATGATTCAGTAACCACCCAAATCACATCACATAAATTTTGTCTAGCCAAAAAATAACTTCATCCTTTATTTAACTATGTGTTAAAACTGTTGACCATGGACCCAAATGCACATTTGCAGTCACCGTTCGAAAGAATTATGAACAGATGTAATTAGAGTGGATGATAGGGTAGAGCATGCACTGACCATTCGATAACACGTATCGTTTAGTGTGTTTCTGGTTCGTCGTAGACTGCATCTTTCATTGTTCCCGAAGAAAGAAATCAAGAATCAAATCGGGGGACCTCGCAGGCGATTTGACAACAGAATTTCGTCGTAACCGAAGTCCAGGAAATGTCTCATTCGGTACCTGCGCTGCAACACGGAACGAGTGTTCAAAATTTTCAGATGTGTGCGAATTCCTAAGGGACCAAACTGCTTGTGTCATCGGACCCTAGACTTACAAATTACTTAAACTAACTTATGCTAAGAACAGCACGCACACCCGTGCCCGAGGGAGGTCTCGAACGTTCGGTGGGAGTGGCCGCGCAGTCCGTGTCATGACGCCCTAAACCGCGCGGCCACTCCGCGCGGCACGGGACTAGTGAGTTGGACAACCATCGTGGGACAACCGTCATATTGCAGCCGCATACAATGTTGAATATCCAGTGGTATCTCTTGTAGAAGAACCGGCAGAATTTTCGTCAGTTTCCCTTGTCCATTTACAACGCCTGAGATGAAGTAATGTCCCACATTGTAATTTCCTACGAAGCCCCACCATACGTTTACTTTCCAAGGCCGTTGATGTTGCACCTGACGAGGTCAGTGTGGATTTTCGGCTGCCCAGTACACCATGTCAAGCAACACATTAGTGTGATCAGTAAACGTTGCTTCATCTTTGAAGAGCACACATCGGAGAAACGTAGGGTTGTCTCTCAGTTGCTGAAGGCCAAACCCACAAAATTCTGTACGACAATCAAAATAACGGTCATCGAGTGTCTGATGCAGTGACAGATGACAGGGATAGAAATTCCGTCGACGCAGGACGCGAATGGCATTCGTCTGCCTGAATCCACATTCTTTGGTAATATGTTTAGTACCAGTGAGCGGATTCATTAGCGTCGTATCATGAACAGCTCCTTAGTATTCTGTAAGTTACTGTCCTCTTGCCCTCTTTTTGAAGTTCAAGCAGCCTGTCTGCACTAGCATCTTAATAATTCATGCAATTTCCTGGCGCGTGGTATATTGGCGATTCAGATAGGTTGCCCTATACCGCTGTACTGTTTTTGCGGCGTTTCTTTTACATTCACCATATAAAAGTAGTATATCCAACTTCTCTCCAGTGGTGTGCGTATCTGCATTCAACAAATACTGGAGCAGAAATGAGCGGCCTGCAGAGCAGGCTAGTAAAGAGGCAAACGTGTTGACATCCTGACATAGCGTAGCACGAAAGCTCTGCTTGGCGGTGTTTGTACCGCTAATACCCATTTCGGCCACTGTGCTCTCAAATTCTTGGACATTACTCTATTTTTGTTACGGCAGGTTTCAATGTCAACAGTAACAAACGCTAGTACACTGTAACTGTCTTCTCAAGAGTTATCGAATGCCGTTATAATAAGTACATGATTTCATTAAAAAAAATACTTGCTTCAAAATCTTCGTTCATGCTAACGCAAAAAACATTAAGCAAACAAATACGTGACCCTTCACGCTCTAATATTTGCCGGAAACCGCGTTTCGATATGTGTAACCGTTCACGAAATAAAAAGGTGTTACATCTTACGTGACTCACTCTGTAAATATCTGATAAAATTCAGTTTTTATCAGGTTCTCGTAAGATTTTATTCCTACAGGTTTATGCATTCGGACTATTTTACCAAACTGTTGTTGTAAGATTAACTGGCCGCGCGGAGTGGCCACGCTGTTTGATGCGCCATGTCACGGATTGCGCGGCCCCTCCCGACGGAGGTTCGAGTCCTCCCTCGGGCGTGGGTGTTTGTGTTGTTCTTAGCATAAGCTAGTTTAAGTAGTGTGTAAGTCTAGGGGTCGATGACCTCAGCAGTTTGGTCCTTTAGGAAGCCACACACATTTGATTTTTTTTTTAGTATTAACTGTATCCGTAATGTTCTCCTTCAGCTTCGTACATAGACTGAAGTAAGGTTTTACAGTTAACATAACTATTAATGGACACCCCTCCTCGCTCCCCCCCCCCCCCCCCCCCCCCCTTGAAACTGAGTTTGCATTTTGCAGCCCGTAAGGGTTCTTAACACGTCGGATGAAGGTTTAGTAATTGCATTTTTTAATTATTGATTCTTTTATTAAGATACTCAAACAGTTTATCAGTGTGTTATAGAAGCAGTGTCTTCTGTGCTAAATTTGCTAGCCTCCTGTTATAGTACCAGGAACTACTTGACGGGGTTGAGTCTCGCTCCATTCCTTCTATTGTCATTGAACTCTATCAGACTTTCGCTGAATTTTGGACTGTACGAAGAAAGTTACTATTTGAGAGAATATGTGTGCAGGGTGTTGGGGGTTTACGTGCAGATATTGTGATCTCTTTTACCTTTATACATTCCAACTTCAGTGAGTTACTTATTTTTTCTCAAAAACTAACAGTCTTCCCACAAACATGTCATGTCATTTACTACATTCGTAACCCCACAGCTAAGTGGACTACGCCTGTAAGTGGAGAATATCTGTTTTGCGTCCACGCATCCACACTTCACCATCTAGCCTGCTGCAGAAGGAAAATTAGTATTAATGGTTTGCTCTTTCCACCGGTACACTGGCAACAGATTTAAAGGATCACTTTCTCTAAACGCCGTAATTGTCTTCCGTTCCAAAGCAAATGTTTAAAGTTTGGCTCTAAGGTGCGTAAATCCACCCTGTGTGATGGTACAAAAGCGTAGCTTCCTGCGACGTCACCCTCGGGCTCGACGACGCTTCAGACAGCGAGGCGTCGACACAGCCAGCAAAAAGGACACAGCTCAGACGTTCATTTGACGTTTAAGGTACCTTCATGATATCACATTGACTCCAAATTTCAGCTCAAGTCGCCCGACACCACTGCGGACGTGTCACTCGACATGAAGGTCGATCGCAACCACTTTTATTCACATTGCGCCCCTTCGTTTAGATGGCGATCAGAACCGGGAGACCTAGCGTTAAAATCATTGTGGTTGGCCGAGGAAAAGGTTCCAGACACACTGCAGCTCAGAATCGAGACGAAAAGGTTTCACAGTAGCAAACATTGCCGGAGGTGATAGTACTATTAAGTGACAGATTAGAATCCTAGGAGCTGATGGGATCGGAGCCGTGGCCTTTGGAACTGTAGTTTTGCTTTTCACCACTGAGGCACCAAGACACACGAAATGACTACCCACTATCCTTCCCACTCCTCTCGCGGTGGTAATACGCCGACCTCCGAACCTGTGCGACATCCTCGTCCATCGCTACACAATCTGTGCTCCCAAACCCTTGCCTCGTGGGCTCCTATCCCGGTAATAGACCTAGATACAAGAGCTGTACACACATCCTACCACCACCATGTACTCCAGTGTTCAAAATGGTTCAAATGGCTCTGAGCACTATGGGACTCAACTGCTGAGGTCATTAGTCCCCTAGAACTTAGAACTAGTTAAACCTAAGGACATCACAAACATCCATGCCCGCGGCAGGATTCGAACCTGCGACCGTAGCGGTCTTGCGATTCCAGACTGCAGCGCCTTTAACCGCACGGCCACTTCGGCCGGCGTACTCCAGTGTGGTCACAAGAATCCCACCAAAAGTAGACCTATCTGTGAAATCAGTCATGGGATTATAAGCTAAACTAATGTGCTGCATTCAACGTGGGAATGCCAACCAACATGTCCGCATGCATGGCCTTCGGCAAACTGTGGCCAAGAAAGAGATGGTCCACTCAGTTGCTGAGCACAACGTTCTTCACTTCAGTGACTACCTTCCAGCTTGTGCCATCTGGATCATTTCTACCAATAACAACTTCTCTGAATTGTACAGTTGAGAACTCACATTGCAATATATCCAACGTTCCTGCAACGCTGCTGGCCTGAACCTTCGTTAGTCATTGTCTTTTACCCACCTATTCCCTTCCCTGTTCCCACTGCAGCAGTACACAGTTCTCTTTCCACCATCACATCCACCGTTTTTTTACTTCTCTCCTTTTCTGCCTCCTCCTCCCCCCCCCCCCCCCCCCCCCCTGCCCGCCAACCGTGTAGCTTCCCGACTGCACCTAGCTGTCCGACCCTCATCACACTTCATCCCTGTATGCTGACACAAGCAGCAGTTTACCATCCCCCACCACCATCCTACTATCCCTCCCCCTACCCACGCCAGCCTCCTCCTTACCCCCACCACCCAGATTGCTTCTCCCATCATGCCCAATTGCTCTTAATCTGGCCTTGGAAGCCAGATACAGTGTCTTATGTGTGTGTTAGTTGCGTTTGTTCGAATGTGTATTTACGTGTGTGTGCGTGTTTTGTGTAATTCAGAGGAAGGACTTTCGGCCAATTGACTGTCTTTTTTGTTGTGCCTGTGTGCGACTCAAAATCTCCGCTGTGTAGTGAGTGGCAATTTACGCTTTTCGTAATATTGCCACAGTAAGGAATAAAGATTCACATGTGCAACGACAGGTCGTTCAAAGAGACGGAACCTGAGAAGTAGCGGGAGACTGAGAGTGGCGCACCTCCTTGTTGGCGATGGCGACGGCGCTGTCGGCGGAGGTGGGGGCGCCGCCGCTGTAGGCGTCCTCCCAGCGCACGGCCACCGCGCCGTCCGCCTGCTGCGGGGGCGGGGGCGGCGGCTGCTGCTGCTGGGACAGCATGGCGCCGGCGGGGGCGCTGCCGGCTGGCGGGCTAGCGGCGGCCGCACGGCCGGGCCCGCCCACGGCGACCGCCCGCACTCATCCCCCCGAGAACAGGTGGCTCTCCGACGCGCTCGACGAGCCCGCCGTCCGCTGCCGCATCCTAATCTGCAACACGCCGCACCCGGCGTCACTCGTACTGCTCGCTGCTGCCGAGTTCGCTGCTGGCAATTAATTACAACTGCGAAGCCGGGAAGGATGGCAAGTACTGTGCAGATTGTGTAGCAGGAACAATACGTAATTATACTTCTAGGTGATTTGGGGGGTACAAAGAGTGCGAATTTTAGTACACAGACTTGCCATATCTGGCAGCAGCAAAGAATCTAATACAGTTGGGCAGAAAGTCCGACTGATTTGGTATGGCATTCCTTTCTGCTTTTCTACGTCAGGCTTCAACAGTCGTGACACTTGCCAAGGGGTAGCGTCCCAGACGCTAGCCAGTCCACGGGCAGATGTCTTCAATGGCAACACGCCTCAGTTCCTTGAAAGATAACTTCATGAAGATCTCAAAGAGAAGGCACAAGCATCGAACTTTAACACTTCAAAAATGTGACAGCTGCTCTCCAAATTACGATGTACGAGAATGTGATTGTTGTTTGTATTCCAATGTGCTGTGTACAAATTCGTACATAATGACGAGGAGATGTGCGCTACAGATTGGTGTGGCAACTGTGATTCTAGGAACGCTGGACAGGCGAAATGACAAGCGAATAAGTTAATACAGTAAACAGAAGATTTACTTAACCCGTTTTACTCCAAAAATACAAAGACTCATTGCAAATAATGCAGCAAGAAGTAAAATCCAGCTCTCAGTGTCCACTAGGATGAGGATCTCTGAACTAAAGTGACAGGTGGCAAAATGTTTCCAAGTGCGAGTGGGCTGTGTGCCCGCCGCCAGCCATCCTATATCGCGGCCGCAGAGAGGACTCATGATACAGAACCACTAGAAGCATGGCTCAACAGGCAGGCTCCATTGGGTCTGCCAGATCCAGCACGGTCGCTATCAGCTTCTGACGGAAACTTGCCCGCTTTGACACCCATGTGGAAGTACTGACAAGTAATATCACAAAATGACACCCCATACCATTACGCCAAGAACGAATGCAGTGTGTCAAATTTCGGTCTTCTCAGAGCCTCCATAAATAGACACCCACATCGTGATGCTGTACATTGATCAGGAACATCTCTGAAAGAATGATGTGGCGCCACTCCTGTCCTCATTGTTGTAGTTGGGCACGGCACCGTCGGTGTGCCTCTCCCTAATGGTGCACCAAGCGTAGCTACAAGTGACTGCCATGCTGACAGTCCATGGGGCCTTGGACATGGAAACAAGTCCCGTGTACATTGAGGTCATAAAAGTCATGGGATGCCTCCTAATATCTGTCGGGCCTCGTTTCGCCCGCCGTAGTACAGCAACTCGACATGGCATGCACTCAAGTCGTTGATAGTCCTCTGCAGAATTATTGAGCCAGGCATTCCATAACTGCAAAAGTGTTGTGTGTGAAGGATATTGTACACGAATTGACCTGTCGATTATATCCCATAAATATCCGATGGGATTCATCTCGGGTGATATGGTTGGTCAAATCATTCGCTCGAACTGTCCAGAATGTCCTTCAAACCAATCGTAAACAATTGTGGCCCAGTGACATGGAACATCGCTGGGGGCACAAGAAGCCCATGAACCGCTTCAGATGGTCTCCAAGTAGCCGAACATAACCATTTACAGTCAGCGATCGGTTCAGTTCTACCTGAGAATCCACTCCATGCCATGTAAACACAGCCCACACCACTACAGAGCCACTACCAGCTTGCACAGTGCCTTGTGGACAACTTGGGTTCATGGCTTCGTGAGGACTGCTCCACACTCGAAGCCAACCATTAGCTCTTACCAACTGAATTTGGGACTCCTCTCACCAAGTCACGGTTTTGCAGTTGTCTAGGGTCGAACCGATATGGTCCCGAGAGCAGGAGAGGCACTGCAGGCGATGTCCTACTGTTAGCAAAGGTTCTAGCGTCAGTTGTCTCCTATCATAGTCCATTAACGCCAAATATCGACGCACTGTGCTAAAGGATAAGTCAGTCGTACGCCCCACATAGATTTCTGCGGTTATTTCGTGTAGTGTTACTTGTCTGTTCACAATGACAACTCTACGCAACTTGGCTGCTCTTAGTCGTCAAGTGAGTGCCATCGGCCACTGCGTTGTCTATGATGAGACACAATGCCTGAAATTTGGTATCCTCGGCACATTCTTAACAATGTGGATCTCGGAACACAGAACCCCTAACAATTTCCGATGTGAAATGCCCCATGCATCTAGCTCTAACTATCATTCCGCGTTCAAAGCGTGTTAATTCCCGTTGTGGGGCCATAATCACTTCGGAAACCTTTTTACATGAATCACATGAGTACAAATGACAGCTACGCCAGTGCAGTGCCTCTTATACCCTGTGTACGCGACACAACTGCCATCCACATAGGTGCATTTTGCTTTCGAATGATTTTTGTCACCCCATTGTGGGTACTCGCCTTGCTGGAAGAAAGCCCATTTCCTGACTCAATGTACGTGGCATGAGTGTACGAGCCTGTTCTGCCAAGTCCTCTCGTGCGCTGATTGAATAGGGCCGTTATGATCTTGCATGGGATTGAGTGTGGTCCACCAAAACACAACGATCCCCTATCTGCAGGATAGTCGTAGGATTCCGATCATCGCCAGGACGAATGTCGCGGAACATAAAAACCTTAGTCCCGATAGGCTACGATCTTGACGCTGTTGAATCAAAACATGTGCTGGGAGACATTTCTTCTTGTCACACGATGCATAACGTGATCTTTTCATTAACAATCAACATCAAAATGCGATTTACGAAATATGGATCCGCTGCATAATCTTCCCTTAAATACAGGATGTTAATGGTGTTACTCTTACCTGGTTCAAATGGCTCTGAGCACTATGGGACTTAACTGCTGTGGTCACCAGTCCCCTAGAGCTTAGAACTACTTAAACCTAACTAACCTAAGGACATCACACACACCCATGCCCAAAGCAGGATTCAAACCGACGACCGTAGCGGTTGCGCGGTTCCAGACTGTAGCGCCTAGAACCGTTCGGCCACTCCGTCCGGCACTCTTACTTGCTTCGAAGAGTTGAGCTAAAATGCTAAGCAGTAGCAAGCACAACTATTTAGTTTATTTCGTGCCAAAATTGCTTACGTTGCATGCCGCTTTCACGGTGTTGCAGTTTCAATGCCAAGTAGAAGTTAGAGGGAAGATACATCAATTGGAAACTTTGTACGAAGCAAGAAGTCATTCCACACCATTAAATAAAAGGAAATGGGCGTCTATTCGCTTGGGCGTTGCTTTAGTTTCAATTTATTGCCTCTTCTTTTCTTTCCATCCTTTACATCGTTTTTCTGCTGCTACTTTCTCCATATACATGTAAGTTTAAGTATCGCCAATTCGGATAACGACTAAGTAATAAAACAGATTGTGTATTGGACGGAATCAGTGAAGACGCTGACTCCTATTTATAACAGACCACAATGCTTTCAAAATACGATATTGCATCCAGAACACACACATCGTTCTTTATAATTATTTTCAATACATATTTATTGGTCAACAGAATCAGTACATAGTCAGAAAAGATGACTACTTTTAGGTGCCGAAATCAACGCTACTATTGGTCATTAATATTGCTACATTATGAAGTCGTCATGCAAAAATCATCAGATTGGCATGAAGTGTACCACAACTTTGGATATATAATGTGAGCTCCCCCTATGTTCGATGTCAACGCGCAATAACCACTCACAGACGCACGTGGCAGCACTAGCAGTGGACGATATGTAACGGGTATCAGAGGGTGCGGGGAGAGAGGGGAGTGGAAAATAGTATAATCGTTGTCGCAATGCGGAAACGGGACGATTTATCTGACGTCCTAAAGAGGATGCTCATTGGATTTTGGAGCCAAGGTCGGAAGTATTTACGGAACGGCTAAGTTTGTAAGCTGTTCAAGTGCAACTGTGCCAAGGCAAATGTGGTGCGGCACGAGCCGTAGATGACGGATACGAACAACGGCTGCGGAGACGTGCACGGGCGAATAGACGTGCAACTGTTGACCGACTGACCACCCCAATGCACCAAGGGGCTACCAACATGTCTCCTCATGAACCGAAGATGACTACTGTTCATCGCCGACGAAGGCTAGAATCCACACGCCAGTATCGCGACTGAGTGACGACAGATGGCCTTTCCAGATGAATCACGTTTTATGCTCATAGGACAGACGCCTGTGTGAGTGTACGGCCTGAAACATCTGGAAGCAAAGGGGCCCAGGCCCCATAACGGAGCGTTACGGTCTGTGAATGTTTTCGTGGCATTTCCTGGGTAATCTCCTCATTCTGTAAACCACGACGGATCAAGAGAACTACGCATCTATCGTTGGGGACCATGTCCACGAGTACATGCATTTTTTTTCCTTGACACGGTGCTGTCTACTAATATGACATTGCAACGTGTCACACTGCTGGCAATGTGCGTGCTTGGTGGAAGAGCACCAGGATAAGTTTGCCGTAGTCCCCTGGCCGCCAAACTCCTCGGATTAAAACCCAGTCTTGAATCTGTGGAACCAGCTCACTCGGGCTGTTCACATCATGGATACCTATCGCAGCTGGCCACGGCTCTGGAGTTACTGAAGTTAGGCTATTCTTTGATGGTGAGCATTTAGCATCCAAATCCTATTACTTTATGTTCACACTTAGTTACCTTCCACGTATAATTTATTTAACATTTGCAGACACAAGAATACTATACTGAACGTATCCTAAATGTATCTGTGCATCTATGAAGTGATCACGTAGCATCACAGACAAAATTATACGCATTTCCTGCTGTTTTTATTTCAAATCATTAATGTCGTCATGAAAACGCAATGTAATCACAAAGTGCAATGTGCAAGACCAGTGATCATTATAAACATTCCTCAAGTATGAAGTATTGTATGAAGACGAGAGAACGGCGATTTCTACATTTGCTATATTTCCTACCTGGGCTGTCACGACCGCTAATACATGTGAATTATCGCCTTTTACCTTGTATGTCAGTTTTTGAAATAAAGTGCGAGAGCTGACTATATCCCAGTTGTGTCCTTAAAAACTATCTTTTCATTTTGTTAAACGGTCAAGTTCTAAATAGGTAAATAGGTGTAATATTTAAGCATGAAAGGTTACCTTTGGAATAGGAATTAATTTCAATTGTCAAAATCGACAATATTATTTTTTTGGCCATCAGTTATATAGAACCTGCAATAACTTTCCTTCATTAAAAACTCTGATCTGTGTTAAAGTCAATATTATGTGGTCAGAGAATTAAAAGAATTAAAGCGAACGTAGTGTTTCGAGGTAAACTGGGGGCCATTGCTATTTTGAAAGCAACAGGAAAGAAAAGCCTTGAGATTTTCGGTAATTCAACATTTTTTGTAAGGGCAGAATTTAATAACTAAGTTAATGGTGAAATTTGTCCCCAGTTATTACGTTTATCGTTGCCACAACACAACTGAATACAAGAGAATAATATTTTAGATGCCAGTTGATAACTGAAATGATTGAATCACAAATAAAGAAAGTAAAATCCCAGTTTCTATGTGGCGATGGCAAAGTTAGCGACGTGACACGACTGTCAAAAAACAGGAAATTTGTATGAACATAAATATTGCACATATTAATTAAATTTGTGTTATTTAACTATATGTTTTATTTTTCATGTCTTCAGTCCTGAATGTGATAAAAAAACTAAACCAACTAAAAGAAAGAAAGTGAAACCTCAGTTTCAGTGTGATGACAGTAAAATTGTCCATAAGTAATTCTTTTGTGCATTTAGGATTGTGAGCCGGCCGATGTGGCCGTGCGGTTAAAGGCGCTGCAGTCTGGAACCGCAAGACCGCTACGGTCGCAGGTTCGAATCCTGCCTCGGGCATGGATGTCTGTGATGTCCTTAGGTTAGTTAGGTTTAATTAGTTCTAAGCTCTAGGGGACTAATGACCTCAGCAGTTGAGTCCCATAGTGCTCAGAGCCATTTAAACCATTTTTTTAGGATTGTGAATGCGGAATTAATTTTCTGTAGAAGTCGAGATACTTACTATGTTATAGAATACCACCGATTTCGTATACCGGAAGTCTCAGCAAACTCAACAACAGAACTGGAGAAATTTGACAACAAGGTTTGTTCCTGCCCCCTCCCCAACCCTAACCCCATCCCGGCAATTCGGATAGCCAGTGGTGTCGAACTGCTTGGAGTTGAATGCTGTAGCAATAAAAACATAGTGAGGTCGTCAGTGGCGACTACGACGCTAAGGAGCGCTTGACGGTGCGGTCGGCTACTGGCTGCTCTTTCCACGCGGGCGCCCGTCGCCTCGCGGAGCACGTGCGCGCCGCAGTCACGTGTACCGCGCCGTGACGTCAGACGCAGGTCGATGGCGGCCGCTGGAGAGCGCCCAGGGGTCCTCTGCCTCCGCGGAGCACAAACAAGCGCGGCAATTATACGGCCGCAGACGGCCTGCCCGACGACACACCTGTGCCGCGACCCGCCGCGCCGCGACAGTGCTACTGCACCCCTGCCATGGTAGTCCGCCTTGTGAGGCTCGCCTCCATAGTGACACTGAAGATGAACTTTGTGGTTGCCGGAATTCCCACAGGTGTTCTACGGATATACACTACTGGCCATTAAAATTGCTACACCAAGAAGAAATGCCGATGGTAAACGGGTATTCATTGGACAAACATATTATACTAGAACTGACATGTGATTAAATTTTCACGCAATTTGGGTGCATAGATCCTGAGAAATCAGTACACAGAACAACCATCTCTGGCTGTAATAACGGCCTTGATACGCCTGGGCATTGAGTCAAACAGAGCTTGGATGGCGTGTACAGATACAGCTGCCCATGCAGCTTCAACACAAAACCACAGTTCATCAAGAGTAGTGACTTGCGTATTGTGACGAGCCAGTTGTTCGGCCACCATTGACAAGACGTTTTCAATTGGTGAGAGATCTGGAGAATGTGGTGGCCAGGGCAGCAGTCGAACATTTTCTGTATCCAGAAAGACCTTTACAGGACCTGCAACATGCGGTCGTGCATTATCCTGCTGAAATGTAGGGTTTCGCAGGGAACGAATGAAGGGTAGAGCCACGGGTCGTAACACATCCGAAATGTGACG
Organism: Schistocerca serialis cubense; assembly: GCF_023864345.2. NCBI lineage: Eukaryota > Metazoa > Arthropoda > Insecta > Orthoptera > Acrididae > Schistocerca > Schistocerca serialis. The sequence goes on along the minus strand of NC_064641.1, from coordinate 431,263,034 downwards.
TCCACTGTTCAAAGTGCCGCAGTGCGAACAAGAGGTGACCGAGAGGTGTAACCAATGGCACCCCATACCATCACGCCGGGTGGTACGCCAGTATGGCGATGACGAATACACGCTTCCAATGTGCGTTCACCGCGATGTCGCCAAACACGGATGCGACCATCATGATGCTGTAAACAGAACCTGGATTCATCCGAGAAAATGACGTTTTGCCATTCGTGCACCCAGGTTCGTCGCTGAGTACACCACGCAGGCGCTCCTATCTGTGATGCAGCGTCGAGGGTAACCGCAGCCATGCTCTCCGAGCTGATAGTCCATGCTGCTGCAAACGTCGTCGAACTGTTCGTGCAGATGGTTGTTGTTTTGGAAACGTCCCCATCTGTTGACACAGGGATCGAGACGTGACTGCACGAACCGTTGCAGCCATGCGGATAAGATGCCTGTCATCTCGACTGCTAATGATACGAGGCCGTTGGGATCCTGCACGGCGTTCCGTATTACCCTCTTGAACCCACCGACTCCATATTCTGCTAACAGTCATTGGATCTGGACCAACGCGAGCAGCAATGTTGCGATACGATAAACCGCAATCGCGATAGGCTACAATCCGACCTTTATCAAAGTCGGAAACGTGATGGTATGCATTTCTCCTCCTTACACGAGGCATCACAACAATGTTTCCCAGGCAACGTCGCTCAACTGCTGTTTGTTTTAAAGTTTCCTCACGTCAGCAAGTTGTAGGTGTCGCCACCAGCGCCAACCTTTTGTGAATGCTCTGGAAAGCTAATCATTACCATATTACAGCATCTTCTTCCTCTCGGTTAAATTTCGCGTCTGTAGCACGTCATCTTCGTGGGCTAGCAATTTTAATGGCCAGTAGTGTATATTGAAAGGCAGCTGTATGTATTTAATTGGTGCATTAGTTGGAAGTATTTTTCGACAAGTTTAATAAACACAACAGATACACGCAACAGAGACTTTAGCCATCAATAATATATTCTCCTTCACAATTTACAATAGTCCGCCAACGCTAGGGTAACTTTTGATTTCCGCTACATTGGAAAATGAGGCGGTTTGACGCGGAAAACTCGTCGAGCCCTGTTATTCATCCGATAGAAGTTCCCTGAAGTTCGTTTGCTAGAGAGCGGAAAAGGTGAAAATCTGAGGATGCAAAATCAGATGAACCAACTCTTGTATAGTGTTTTTAGTGAGGCTAGCAGAATGCGAGCGGTAGTTATCGTAGCGTAACATCATTACACCAAGTCTTCCTGGTCATTGTTCTCGGATTGCTTCTGCAAGACGTCTAAGTTGTTGACAAAAAATGTCAACAGTGATGATTACATCCCGCGTGGGCAATTCGTTGTACACCAGAGGATCACTGTGCCACCGGGTGCTTAACGTTATCTTTTGTGAATGTGCGTATGTCTTGTTCGGGGAGCTGCTGCTTTGTTTGGACTCAACCATTCCTTTCTTTTCAGTATGGTAACATAAAGAAACCATTTTCCATCACCACTAATGATAAAGGATAGGAATGGTCAGTCCTGTTCACGAGCCAACTGATGACGAGCAAGCAGAGATGCACATTTGGCCGCCCGCTGGTTTTTGTGATTTTGGCTTAGAACATGCAGTACACATGTACCCTATTTTTGAACTTTCCGCTCTGCATGCAAATGTCTCACGAAGGAGATCAGTCAACCACATTTGCGAGTTCTCGAGTACACTGAAGTGGATCATTGTGGATTAATGTGTTCGAACGATCTTCAGCAAACTGCGAAGGTCTAGATGAATGCGGAGAGTCTCTAATGTCGAAACGATGCTCCTTAAAACGATAAAACCATTTTCTTGCTGCGCTGTCCAATGATTTCGTCGCCATGTACGGCGCAAATATTTCTGGCTGCCCCCGCTGCTGTCACCCCTCTGTTGGACTCAAGCAGATGAATATGTCGCATATGTTCCCATTTCTCCACTTGGCGCTGGATTTTCTAGCGTCCACAGTTGCACTCACCATCCCCAAATGACAGAATGACAATACGTAAACTCAAATAGCAACAGTGAATAACACATAAAAAGTGGGAGTCGATAGATAAACCGATAGAAACCGGAATACCAACATACAATCCAAAACCGCAACGATTTTATGCACAAACTAATACAACAATAAAAGCTAACAATAAGACATTGTCCGTTCGTATTATTGTGACCTACCCTTCCTTTCACGTCAACGTGTAACAAACACTCACAGACGGCACGTGGCGACACTAATAGTGGAGGGTACACAAAGCGTGTCGACGGGACGTGGTAAACTTTGCAGTCGCTGTCGTATCACGTAAATGGGGTGATTTATCAGACATCCAAAAGGGTAGAATCGTTGGCTTTCGGTCCGAGACTGGAAGGATTTCCGAAATGGCTAAGTTTGTAAACTGTTCGCATGTTGCCGTGGCGAAAAAATACCGCGGATGGCAAAAAGACTCTTCCCAAAACGAGCACCAAAGCAACTGAGGTGCACCGCGGGTCATAGATAACAGAGATGAACGACGGCTGAGGAGATGTGTACGGGCGAACGGAATATTGCCCTCAACGACCGTTTAGTGTTCAGGAACGCATGCTGACTGCTGTTCATCAGTGACGAACGCTGGAGTTTAAACTCCAGTACCGTACTTGGACGTCCACTGTGTGGCGTCAGGTGGCCTTTACAGAAGACTCACGTTTTAGGACTCATAGGACTGGAAGCGAACACCATGCAACAGTCGTCGGTAGGGCCTAGGACGGAGGAGGAAGCATTATGATCTGGAAAATGTTTTAGTGGCATTCCCTGGTGATCTCAATCTGGAAGGCACAAGAGATCAACACAAGTATGCATCTATCCTTAGGGACCAGGTCCACCTCTACATGCTATTTGTTTTTCCTCGACACCATGACAGCTTCCAAAAGGACAATGCCACTTGTCACTCAACTCTCAGTGTACGTGTGTGGTTCGAGGACGACCAGAATGAGTTTAAACCCAATCGAGAATCTGCGCTAGCGCCTCTATCGGGCCGTTCGCACCGTGGATCGTTAGCCGAGAAGTCTAGCGCAGCTGGCCGTAGTACCGGAGTCGGCCTGACTTCACATGTCTGTCGGTACCTTCCAGAACCCCATTAATTCTCTTCCTGTAAGTCTTCCGGCGGTCCGCATTGCAGAAGATGGTTATTCAGGCTTTTAACAGGGGCCACATTAATGTGATTAGACGGTCTATATACAGGGTGTTCTGTTTATTTTGACCACCCAAAATAACTCTTTGTTCACAAGGAGAATGACAAATATGTCAAATAAATACTATGTAGGCGCCGGGGGGTGGGGTGGTGGAGGGGGAAGGAGGGAGGGGAGGAGAGGGGGTTATTACTACCTCTCTTATAACTTTTTTCGTTTCGAAGATACACTCCTGGAAATGGAAAAAAGAACACATTGACACCGGTGTGTCAGACCCACCATACTTGCTCCGGACACTGCGAGAGGGCTGTACAAGCAATGATCACACGCACGGCAAAGCGGACACACCAGGAACCGCGATGTTGGCCGTCGAATGGCGCTAGCTGCGCAGCATTTGTGCACCGCCGCCGTCAGTGTCAGCAAGTTTGCCGTGGCATACGGAGCTCCATCGCAGTCTTTAACACTGGTAGCATGCCGCGACAGCGTGGACGTGAACCGTATGTGCAGTTGACGGACTTTGAGCGAGGGCGTATAGTGGGCATGCGGGAGGCCGGGTGGACGTACCGCCGAATTGCTCAACACGTGGGGCGTGAGGTCTCCACAGTACATCGATGTTGTCGCCAGTGGTCGGCGGAAGGTGCACGTGCCCGTCGACCTGGGACCGGACCGCAGCGACGCACGGATGCACGCCAAGACCGTAGGATCCTACGCAGTGCCGTAGGGGACCGCACCGCCACTTCCCAGCAAATTAGGGACACTGTTGCTCCTGGGGTATCAGCGAGGACCATTCGCAACCGTCTCCATGAAGCTGGGCTACGGTCCCGCACACCGTTAGGCCGTCTTCCGCTCACGCCCCAACATCGCGCAGCCCGCCTCCAGTGGTGTCGCGACAGGCGTGAATGGAGGGACGAATGGAGACGTGTCGTCTTCAGCGATGAGAGTCGCTTCTGCCTTGGTGCCAATGATGGTCGTATGCGTGTTTGGCGCCGTGCAGGTGAGCGCCACAATCAGGACTGCATACGACCGAGGCACACAGGGCCAACACCCGGCATCACGGTGTGGGGAGCGATCTCCTACACTGGCCGTACACCACTGGTGATCGTCGAGGGGACACTGAATAGTGCACGGTACATCCAAACCGTCATCGAACCCATCGTTCTACCATTCCTAGACCGGCAAGGGAACTTGCTGTTCCAACAGGACATTGCACGTCCGGATGTATCCCGTGCCACCCAACGTGCTCTAGAAGGTGTAAGTCAACTACCCCGGCCATCAAGATCTCCGGATCTGTCCCCCATTGAGCATGTTTGGGACTGGATGAAGCGTCGTCTCACGCGGTCTGCACGTCCAGCACGAACGGTGGTCCAACTGAGGCGCCAGGTGGAAATGGCATGGCAAGCCGTTCCACAGGACTACATCCAGCATCTCTACGGTCGTCTCCATGGGAGAATAGCAGTCTGCATTGCTGCGAAAGGTGGATATACACTGTACTAGTGCCGACATTGTGCATGCTCTGTTGCCTGTGTCTATGTGCCTGTGGTTCTGTCAGTGTGATCATGTGATGTATTTGACCCCAGGAATGTGTCAATAAAGTTTCCCCTTCCTGGGACAATGAATTCACGGTGTTCTTATTTCAATTTCCAGGAGTGTATGATGGAAAGTACACCTTTTTTAAATAGCGCCCTAAGTTCTTATTCCGCTACCTCTCCTGAATATATGTTAAACAATGTATGACAGTGTACCATTTCATATCAACATGACCTATTTAAAACATAACAAAAAAGCGAATTTGATTCTACTGTGCTAGTACGTAGTCCAAGTACCTGCGGTGACGTAACTCGTTCACTTGCTGGAGTTGACAATGTACAAGGAAAATGTAAACAGACTTTCCCATAGGTTAGTAACATTTCTCTCTTTCATCCGGTGGTGTATAACGCAGTCACACAAGGACGTTTAACTGAATCACTGGTGTGCATTTTCCTAGAGTTTTCATTTGTTAAATGTCAGCTTGTGGGAGTGGACGAGTTAAGATGCGGCAAGTACCTGCACTTAACTTCATAAGGAACAAAGTTATACGAAAATAAATCACCCTGTTTAATGTCCTCCTGTAGGTAAACAACATTTGCTTTCTACATCTTTCATTTTGCTTCTAGAGAAAAAGTTATCTGGGGCTGTTAACATAAATGGGACATCTTGTGTATACGCTGGATTTCCAAAACTTAATGTTGAAGTAATTTTCCCACTACGTGTCGCTGCAAATAACTAAACTGAAGGAGACTTAACCATGAACAGAAAAAACTGCCACAACATAGTGCAGAAGATAATTGACAGAAATGAAAGGAAAAGAAATGACGCTTTTATTCAAGGATTGTAGTTACACTCAAGTCACCACGCGTTATGATCGTCACAAAGTTAATAAGGAGTTCTTGTGGTAGAGCTTTCCATTCCTTCACCAGCCGGTCGGAAACTGAGGAATTTGTTCAGTATGATCACCGGAGACGTCGACGAGGTGCGGTACAGATCCAGATTTGCACCTGGAGGCCAAAATTGGAACTAATTTTTTTTCAACGTAATTGGATTCCACATTAAAGCATTATCATATCTACAAAGTTTCGATTATTACAGCCCACGTTGGACGACCGCAGGTGGCAGCACTGTAATTATAACCACCCGGAATATTGCAGCTACTTCTGCTGTTTGTTTTCTAGTAATTAAAAAAATTTCGGACCTATGATCGATGTGATAGGCAAAAAATTAAAAAAGTTATGAATGAAACAGTGTGGTTTCGTTAAAAGTCGAGAGCAATATGGTGTCACTGTGTTTTGCAAATGGTTCAAATTGCTCTGAGCACTATGCGACTTAACTTCTGAAGTCATCAGTCGCCTAGAACTTAGAACTAATTAAACCTAACTAACCTAAGGACATCACACACATCCATGCCCGAGGCAGGTTTCGAATCTACGACCGTAGCGGTCGCTCGGTTCCAGACTGTAGCGCCTAGAACCGCAGGGCCACTTCGGCCGGCTGTGTTTTGCAGTTTCTGTCTTACTTCACAGAAAATCGAACAAAATTTTTGTCATAAATAATACTTTAGACACAACTGTACGTGTGTGCTAAATGTTATTCAAATACTCATCCATACCATGTGATGATTGCTGGATCTCACCCAACAAATACTTCGAAACCGTAAAACAGTGAGTGAAATGGCATTTTGTTACATAAGTACATTGTGCTGTTGTGACAAAAAGGCTAATCAAAAATATTGTTTACATTCCTAACCGAAGGAGCAAATCTGTTTTTATTTACAGCAGTACTGAGTGGGTGAAGGGAATGGTGATGTAGCCTGCTCACCTGCACAGTGCATCCACAACCGAAATGTTGGACGTGAGCCACGGCAGGAAGCCCAATGTTGTTTGCATTATTTAGCTGGAAACGACATATTAATGGCTCGGAATAAAGCGCCTCGATGAATTGCTACGTTGCATTAGGAGTCCATGAGTAAGAACTTGATAGTGTACCTCACTTTATCTGAGCGAAAATTGTAATGTGATCATACTGGAATCTCAGTTCTTTCCTTATTTTCTACATTCCAGAAATAGTATTAATTGTGGCTGCATTACTATTTTTATTTTGACTGAAAACGAATGTTTCATGTTCCAGAAGTTCGTTACTTGGAATTTTGTTTTGACATTGAGTAACGTTAATATCACTACACTACTATAAAGACGGTTTATTTTATTTTATAATGGACACTGCAGTCCAGTGACCACCTGTCATAAGCCTGAAAACTACCTTTTACAGCGCAGACGGCTGGGAGACGTGCTGGAAGAGTGTGAGTGAGTCAACAGGAGGGACCGACGGGGATGTGCAGCCACGTAGACTGCAGTGCCGTTGCCAGCTGCGCTAGATTTCTAAGTTAAGCGACCATAGCCCACACAGCCCTATCGAAATGGTCCCACAGATTCTCGATTGGGCTTAAATCCGGTGAGTTTGGAGGCAAGGGGAGTACGGTGAACTCACCCTGATGCTCTGCGGCCCTCATATGTACACTGCAAGTAGTGTGAAACGTTGCATAGTACTGCTGGTAGATCCTATCGAGTCGCTTAAAAGCATATTTCATGTAAGGATGGACACGGTCCTCAAGGATAGACGCATACCTGTTTTGATCCTTTCTGCCTTGAAGAATGACGAGATAACACAAGGGATGCCACGAAAACATTCCCCGGCTCGTAGAGCTACCTCCTCCGGACTGGACCCTTCCGACGATTGTTGCAAGGTGTTGTCTTTCCCACGTTTCACGCCGTACCCGCCAACAGCCGTATGTCCGATGTAGCATGAAACGTGATTCATCTGCAAGGCCACCTGTCCCCAATCAGTGGACGTCCAGCTGCGCTACTGACCTGTATATTCCTGCCTTCATTCGCAATGAACAGCAGTCATCATGAGCTAGGCACCTGCTGCGGAAGCCTATACGCACCAATGTTCGCTGAACGGTCGTTGAGGAGACTCTGTTGGTAGCTCCTTGGTTCATATGGATGGTCGGTTGCTGAACGGTTGGACATCTGTTGACCAGTAGACATCTGTCGTTTATGGCCCGTGGTGCGTCACAGTTGCCTCGGTGATGGTTTTTAGTAGCAAGCCGGCCGCGGTGGCCGAGCGGTTCTAGGCGCTTCAGTCCAGAACCGCGCGACTTCTACGGTCGCAGATTAGAATCCTCCCTCGGGCATGGATGTGTGTGATGTCCTTAGGTTAGTTAGGTTTAAGTAGTTCTAAGTTGTAGGGGACTGATGACCTCAGATGTTAAGTCCCACGGTGCTCAGAGCCATTTGAACCATTTTAATAGCATCATCTTGCAATGCATGGAATACTTGCACGCCAGTGGCACGCGAACAGCTTACAAACTTAGCCGTTTCGAAAAAGCTTTTGCCCTTGGTCCGAAGGCCAATAATGATGCCCTTTCGGATATCAGATAAATAGCTCCGTTTCTGCATTACGACGAAGGCTACAGCATTTTCCGCGTTCCCCTAACACGCTTTATACAGCCTCCATTGCTAGTGCTACCATCTGACGTTTAAGTGGCTACTGCGTGTTGACGTCTAACGCAGGCAGTGTTCACGTTAATGTAACAGGACCGTGTATTTCAAGTACATTAAGTATTGTTGTTCTCAACGCAAACCTTGGATGTGAATACCGAAGTGGTTTACTTGAGACGGTATTGTGGCCTTCCCATCCTCTGATCTTGCTGAACCACCCTGTTGCAGCGGTGGGGGGTCGCTCTGAATTATGGGGCAAATAGCCACTACTTCGCATTAACAAATCATCGCCAGAGGTGAGAGAAGCAGAAAGTTTCTACAAATAATTTTTGGACTGAGCAAGGATTGCACTCTAGACTTTGTTTATGGTTCGAAATCAATGTGCAATAAAGAACAAGAGGAGATAAAAGACTGTGTAAAACTCTTAATAGATGAAAGGATTATTGGAACATGAGACATGTGTTACTGGACCTTATTTTCCACTATTTTTCAGATAACCAATGGAAAATTGTCTTGTTGCCTGAGCCGGTCGTGGCGTTTGAAAATAAAGTTACAGGTGGGTGCTGTTACTTGCTTCTAAATGATGTTTTCCATTTTTTAAATATCACCCTCCATTATCAAATTTTCTTTGTTATATAAAATTATTTATCAGTAGTGTGCCACAAATTAAACAAATAGTAACCCCTTTTGTAAGGAGGACTGGTAGACTATGTAAGGAACATCGACCGTAAAAAAGTTAGACGTGGAAATAGCACTGCTGATTCGCTTAGCAGTCTGTTGAGAGCTGCCAGGGGGTGTTGAATGGAAGACACTGGCGGCAAGCGGAAGACGTCGCGGCGTGATCGCAGTGCGTTGGGGGCGAGTCCAAGACGCGAGAGCTGAGAGAGCTCTCAAGATTCTTTTCCATCACTTAGTCTCCACTCGGAGACTTTAGCAAAGCAGTTCCGCACGTCTGTGCTGGTACTTAGGGCAGTATTTGTCGCACTTGCGAACCGTCAACAGCTGCCGCCAGTTCATTTGCTTAGAACGCATGTTGTCCGAGTAGTAACAGCAGACCAAGCGAGGTGGCGCAGTAGTTAGCACGCTGGACTCGCATTCGGGAGGACGACGGTTGCAACCCGCGCCCACTCATCCAGATTCAGGCAAATGGAGGAATGGTTCCTTTGAAAGGGCACGGCCGATTTCCTTCCCAGTCCTTGACCAATCCGAGTTTGTGCTCCGTCTCTAATGACCTCGATGTCGACGGGACGTTAAACCTAATCTTCCTTCTTTACTTTCTTCCTTCAGAAGTACCGAGATATTTTTGAGCTACTGTTCTCCTAAACGTTTCATTGGTATTAGTAACGAATGTGAAAACTGTTTAATTTTTCATGTACAGAGACAAACTCCCATCCTGGCAATTACTATTATATTTTGAAAACAAAAACTAGAAATTAAAATTTTTGAAGTAAATTCGTGCAGTAAACTCTGCATTAATAAAATTCCTTGAAAAACACGGCTGATATTGGCTATGCGAATTGCTGACGTTTGAAGTTAAGCGAACATAAGTGATTATTTTCACTACGACGGAGAGGGTTACATAACGCAACTGTTGCATGCATTGCTCTACGTATTTCATTGCTTTTCTGTTGTGTATAATCCGCATTATGCTACGTCTACAGCCTTGTAAAAAGCATCATCACTGCTGTTTTTGTGCAGTCTAAATTACTGACCTGCGCACTGCAAGAGGTATAATGAGCTTTAGAATGGTTACTGATTTTACTACAGTATCGTCAGGCATTGAAATAGGATCAAAATTACAACTTTTGAACACAAAAGATCTGTTGTATTTACCACTGCGTCAGATTTTCACGATCGATTCTGTTTGTCCGACTGTATGCACATTCCACGGTGAATCAGTCAACCCATTCGAACGGTTGCATCGTCAGCTACACACTTTTCCCTTGCCTTGCAACTCACATGAAAATGAAAATTAGATCTCGTACCATTGTACTAATATTGTTGCTACGTGAATGCTGCCATTACAGATTTCATTTAGTGTTCCCAACGGATAACAATTTGCAACGTATTAACATGCACATTGTCATGAGAGTTGAAAAAACATTCATTATTCATTCGGTTCCAGAAGTTCATGCCAAAATCGTATACATACGCGAAGTATGTAAAGAAATTTTGGAACTTACATATTTAGAAGAAGATAGTACCACAGTAATAAAAATTAATACAAGATCTATTTTACTAATTACACCAAGCTATTCTTCTGTAATAAGTAGCTCGAATACGCGAGAGAAACAATGAAGCAGAGGTTCAAGAGCATGCTTCCAAGTCTAAACGCTCTGCTTTATGTTCGTTTTCTTTTTCATATACCCAATGCGAAGAAAGTATGAAGAATTATTATGTTCGTGGTAGGTGTAACAGAGGCATACCTTAAAAGCTTTAAAGTTAAATGAAATGAAAATAGAGAAAAAGACGGGCTACACGAAATCCACGGAACAAAGGTTTGTACTTGATATACCGTACGTCGCAATTAAGGTGTGTGAGTTAAGTATCAGCTCTGTATTGCTGCGCAGCATTCTAACTTACTTTGAATTTCTCCCTTTTGATAAATACGTTACTTTCTCAATCATATACTGCTCATGATTCCGGATTGTTATTTGCATCAACCTACTCTAGCCATCTAGATAACCATAAGGTCATACACTGATCTCGTAAGTGGCAGCAGCGCTTTTCACATTTCCATCCTCCATAAAATCTTCTGTAGTTAGATCAAAATCTGGGATAGTTACTTCAAAACGGTAACAGAAGATTTCCTTCTTCGTTCTCTCCCAAAGAAGTGGTTCTCCGTTTCCGATCTCCGTGCAAACTATACTTCTTCCCTACTTCCATGACAGTGCTTAATATTATTCCAACTTCGTGCGTCTATGTTACTGGTTTCGAGCCTTTTCAAGACCATTACTGCAGAAAGAAAACCGATATCGGTCGTTACCACGATCAAAGTTTAGTACATAATGAAAATTTAGATTGAAGGAAAAGTGATAGCCCTATTTTTAAAGACACAGAAAATAAATATGTATTTATTTAACGTTCAAATAAAACTCAGATAATTTCGTAGATGTTTTATTAAGAAGTAAAGAATGAATAGAGTATCTGGTGCTACTGTTTTTCAGTACATTTTTGTCTGGTTTGATGTCAGCCAGCGGCCATTACAAATGATGTTTCAAAGTTATTCTTTTCCTCGTTTCTGTTTTCCTTTGTTACTATATTCGAAAATGAAGTTTACATCCCGAAGTGAATTACACTGAAGAGACAAATAAACTGGTACACGTGGCTAATATCGCGTAGGGCCCCCGCGTGCACGCAGAAGTTCCGCAACACGACGTGGCATGGACTTGACTAGTGTTTGAAGTAGTACTGGAGGGAACTGACACCATGAAGCCTGCAGGCCTGTCCATAAATCCGTGAGAGTACGACGGGGTGGAGATCTCTTCTGAACAGCACGTTGCAAGGCATCCCAGATATGCTCAATAATGGTCATGTCTGTGGTGTTTGGTGGCCAGCGGAAGTGTTTAAACTCAGAAGAGTATTCCTGGAGCAACTCTGTAGCATTTCTGGACGTGTGGGTTGACGCATTGTCCTGCTGGAATTGCCCAAATCTGTCGAAATGCACAATGGACATGCATCGATGCAGTTGATCAGACAGGATGCATATGTACATGTCACCTGTCAGAGTTGTATCCAGACGTATCATGAGTCCCATATCACTCCTACTGCCTACGCCCCTCACCATTACAGAGCTTCCTCTAGCTTGAACACTCCTTTGCTGACACGCAGGATCCACGGATTCATGAGGTTGTCTCCAGACCCGAACACGTCCATTCGCTCGATATAATTTGAAACGAGAGACGTCAGACCAGGCAACATGTTTCCAGTCATCAACAGTCCAATGTCGGTGTTGAAGGGCGCAGGCGAAGCGTAAAGCTTTGTATCGTGCAGTCATCAATGGTACACGAGTGAGCCTTCGGCTCCGAAAATCCATATCGATGATGTTTCGTTCAATGGTTCGCACGCTGACACTTGTTGATGGCCCAGCATAGAAATCTGCAACAATTTGCAGAAGGGTTGCACTTCTGTCATTTTGAACGATTCTCTTCAGTCGTCGTTGGTCCCATTCTTGCAGGATCTTTTTCCGACCGCAGCGATGTCGGAGATTTGATGTTTTACCGGATTCTTGACATTCACGGTACATTCGTGAAATGGTCGTGCGGGAGAGTCACCACTTCTTCGCTACCTCGGAGATGCTGTGTCCCATCACTCGTGCGCCGACTATAACACCACGTTCAAAATCACTTAAATCTTAATAACCTGCCATTATAGCAGCATTAACCGATCTAACAACTGCGCTAAACGTAGTGCCGTATTCTGCCTGTTTACATATATCTGTGTTGGAATATGCATGCCTATACCAGTTTCTTTGGCGCTTCAGTGTATTATTCTTCAGGATTTTCCGGTAATAATAGATACTCGCCATCACCATTTTGCCAAAGTTTTATTAGTTATGCTTCTTTTTTTCAAAATCAGTTTTCAGTGTGTTGTCTTAGCTGAGTCCTAGAATATGAGATTACAACACAGGCACTAACTTGTCGAATTTCCAAATGAGGAGAATAGCTGGTAACATAATTTATTAACTTGATCTGTGCTGGCCACTATGGCCTCGTGGACAGGATAAAAAATAAACAAAACCCAAAAAAATTACATTGCTCTTTTGGAAAACCAAATAGAGGTTTCAGTGCAGGAAATCAGTGCGTATTAGGACTTTTGATTTATGGTATTAAGATATGAGCTAAAAGCTGAAACCATTCGAAAACTGAGGGCTGCTGAGAAAGTAAACGAAAGATGCATGGTTGGTTGGTTGATTTGGGGGAGGGGACCAAACAGAGAGGTCATCAGTTCCATCGGATGACGGAAGGAGGGGAAAGAAATCGGTCGTGCTCTTTCAGAGGAACTGTCTCGGCATTTGCCTAAAGCGATTTAGGGAAATCACGGAAAACTAAATCAGGAACGGTCGTCCTACCGAATGCGAGTCCAGAGTGCTAACCACTGCACCAGCTCGCTCGGTACGAATATGCATGTTGGAGACTGGAGCAGCAGGAAAACAAACAAAAAGGAAAGAAAATAAAGTCAACCATGAATATGCTAGAGTACATCACTAAAGTTCTCTATATTCTACGTGATTTGAGATTTCTTTACTATCAATGTGTTACATATTGGTTCGGCATTAGATGATAAAATTAATTACAGTTCAGAAACGCTTTAAAAATATCGTACAGTTAATAAAAGTGTTGGTGTCCTTCAAGGTTTTATTGCAATAAAAAATATATATAAACATTAACAATTTTGAAATTCTACTAATAGCAACGATCGGTACAGAAATAACATTTCAGCCGAAGCTATGGTGTAATTTAACATAAATTAAAAGCTCGTTAAATAAGAGAATGGAGGTATTGTGTTACAGGTTCATTATATATTTTAACTTCTACCAAGAGAATTAATCACGTTCTTGCAAGGTGCAATGTACCTCGAAAACAAATAAAGCCATCGGAAAATTGTAAGATCTGTATGTATATTTAGTCACAAATTTTCGAAGGTCCTCAACAAGATTGGCTTGAATTGCCTAGCAGTGGAGTTCACCTACACAGTAGTTCAGATTTATGGCGGAAAGGCGATTGTAAGGTTGTGCATAATGGATACGAGGAAGCCATGGTCGGGTACTGGGAGCTCTAGTCGACCAATCGCGGAGCAATTCCGCGTCACGCGAGCGCCCGCCTCTTGCTGAATTTTCATTAGCAACGCTAGGGCGAAATTACTCGCTTCTCTCATCTTATGGACACACAAACTTTATTAAAGAATAACACAGTTTCTTCTGTGAAAACTGAACGAACTGTTGCAGAGATCTTTGTGTAAGGCAGAAAGCGACATTCAGAGTACAGAAGTTGTTTTACACCGTTAAGAACATGCGAATGTGGCTATAAGGAGGTAATTTAATTGTTCAGTTGAGTAAACACAGTGATGAACATTGTGAGATATTTAATATTGTGTGTGTGTGTGTGTGTGTGTGTGTGTGTGTGTGTGTGTGCAAAGTTTCCTATTTTCCTGGCTCTGGAGAAGAACAACTGTAACACCCCTGAGGCTTTCGTTAAATCAACATTACATCTGTATCGTTTCTCCCAATGGTGTTAGTCCTGTGATTAAGTACAGGAGCCTCTATGGTGCTTGGAAGCCACGGAGGGAAGTATACAAGGGAAACACTGAAGCTTTGAATCGGTCGATGAGGCGTGTATGGATGGCACAATAGCTAACACACAAGATACAGAAAGCAGGCACCCAGGTACAAATCGCGGTCTGGTACACAGCTTTACCTTGTCACGAAAGCTTAAAAGTAACTGCATTGGGATATGCGTGAGGGATGTTCAAAAGAAAAGGTGGGAAACAACACTGTGTGCATAACTGAAGTCTTCATTCAAACGCAAATCAGCGGGAACATCAGCACAACTGTCCCACTAGTTCACGAGCTGAAGGATCCCGTTCACAGAAACTGAAGTCTTCATTCAAACGCAAATCAGCGGAAACATCAGCACAACTGTCCCACTAGTTCACGAGCTGAAGGATCCCGTTCACAGAATTCCTGTGGCTGTGACAGGAGCCAGTCCTCCACTGTGTCCTTCAATTCGTCGTTCGTGTTGAGGCGCTTCTCTTTGAGATGCTTTTTTCGCGGACCAGATACATGGAAGTCGCAGGACGACTTGTCCGGATTGTAGGGCGGATGCTCAACCTGCTCCCACATGAACTTGGCCATTACACTTTGTGTAACCTTGGAGACTCACTATCGTGGATCAGAATCACTCCCAGGCTGATTAGCCCACGCCGCTTGCTCTTGATGGACTCGGGTAGGCTACGGAGTGTCTCACACTACTCGTCACTGTTAATGGATTTTCCGTGGACGTCGAAAAGACGGTGAGCTTCACCTTCAGCTTTGATTTTGTAAAGGGGAGGTGACAGCTCTACATTCGCCTCTCTAAATGTCGCACTACGTCATCCCAACTCTACATTCGCCTCTCTAAATGTCGCACTACGTCATCCCAAAGCGGCACACTGAAATTTCAATCGGTTTGGCTGTTACGACATTTCGTACTATTTTATTTGAACGCTCCTTATGCATCTACTATGCACCTAAGCTCCACATGAAACTTCGTAGTGTGGGCAGAGGATTCTACTGGTACTGCTGTTATCATTTTCCTTTCCACTCTCATGTATCAGTTTTAAATGATGCTCGGGCCCAGTGCATGAACCCAGTTTCCTTCATTTTCCTCTTGTGGTCACTTTGCTAAAAGTGTATGGGAGGAAGTAGATTTCTTAAAACATACGTCCACAGAGTCATAACAGTTATTCTTTCAGTTGTACACAACGCCTCTTTGTTGGCGTCTGCCACTGTCATCATCGTACCGACGAGAAGCTGAGGACTAGCGGCACTCCGGTGGCAAAGCAAAAGCAAAGTGCTGAGATCTGTTTAGGAGTATTTCTTTGCTCTCTAACTACTGCAAAGACGAGTGAGTTAAATATTAGTGTCAGTGGGTTGAGAAGGAAACGAAGTCGCTAAAATTCAACAAGGCCTCACGGCCCAATGGAATCCCTGTAAGAAGGTGTACAGAATTTGCAGCTGCGGTAACTTACCATACATCAATACAACAAAAATCTTGCCCACCGCTTCAAATAAAGGGTAGGTCACACCCATCTACAAAAAGGACAGCAGAAACGATACACAAAATTAGAGTGCAAAATCAACGACATTTATGTATCGTGGAATCTTAAAATATACTCTGAATTCAAACGTAATGGTGTATCTCGAGCGGAGTGATATCTTTCAAGCCAACGATATGCAAAACTCAACTAGCACATTACTGTCATGTCACCCAAAAGCTAAGGATAAAGGATGTCAGGTGAACGTAGTATTCCTTTGTTTACGAAAAGCATTTGATTCATAAGAAAAATGGCTCTGAGCACTATGGGACTTAACATCTGGGGTCATCAGTCCCCTAGAACATAAAACTACTTAAACCTAACTAAACTAAGAACATCACACACATCCATGCCCGAGGCAGTCGCGGGGTTCCGAACTGAAGCGCCTAGAACCACGCGGCCACCGCGGCCGGCGCATTTGATTCACTGCCACATGAAAGCTTATTAACGAAAGCACGATACCGTGCTATATTAAAAGAAATTTGTGACTGGGTTGAGGAATTCTTTGTAGGGAGGTACAGTTGTTACTATGGATGGAGAGTCATCTACAGATATAGTGTTACATACAGGCATGTCGCTGAACTGTATATTGCCACCCTTGCTTTTCATGTCTTCTATTAGTGGTGTTAATTATTAATGGTAATATTAATAGTACCCTCAGAATATAGTTTACACAGCTATCAACTCAAACAAGTGCCGGAGTTTAAGTTTTTGTGGGGATATCAAACCGAATAGTCACATGGAATCAATCATGTGTGATGCACGTGGCAAACTGCGATTCATTCGTGCAGTCCTTGGAAGATGTAGTCAGTACACGAAATACTCGTGCAATTCGTCCCAGAATATTGTTCAACTTTGTGGGTCCGCACCATATACTACTAAAATGGGATATTGACCGTATGCGAAAATGGCAATACGAACTGGTACAGGATTTTTTTTACTCTCAGGGGTTCTTCCCAGGAAAGCTGAACGAATTGACCTGGAAAATGCTTGAAGACAGACGTCAACTGTGCCACGAGATCATACTTACAAAGTATCTGAGTGAGAAATAGGAATATATTACAGCCCCATACAGTTTTTTCTCATAGGAAATCGCTCTTTCTACTCTCCACACGCAAATGGAATGGGAAGAAACCCTCTTATGTGGCCGGTACGCCTACAGAAATTCAGCGAAGAAGAGGTGAGATTCTCAAATTGCCAGTTTTATTTAACTTTTAGGTGAATGTGAAAAAATGGTTCCAATGGCTCTGATCACTATGGGACTTAACTTCTGAGGTCATCAGTCCCCTAGAACTTAGAACTACTTAAACCTAGCTAACCTAAGGACATCACACACACCCATGCCCGAGGCAGGATTCGAACCTGCGACCGTAGTGGTCGCGCGGTTCCAGACTGTAGCGCCTAGAAGCGCTCGGCCACTCCGACAGGCGTGTATGTGAAGATGTATTGTATGCCAAGAATTAAATTTGACAATTACACTAACCTTCTTGTATACTAAACGATTGATAGTTTTCAACCAATACATTTATGGAGGTAAATTACATTGACAACAAATCAGCATATTTCATTAGGATACGGAAAGTACACTTTTCATTATAAATGTGGTTATGGGTTTCACTGTTTTTTAGATAATGATTTGAAATTGCATTCTCATGTGTTTAAACTAGTGGCATACAACAGGTTAGGAGAAAAGATGGAAAATATTGGCAAAATGTATTTCTATTTATATAGTACTAACAGAGTACCCAGCATTGCCCATAAATGCTATTATTCCAATCTTGTATTGGTCCATCTCCTTCTACTACCTCTCTCACTGTTCGTCTCCCACTCCCCCCTCCCCCTTGTAGCAAATACGTAAATAAATGAATTCCCCCACCTACGTCCATCTTCTTCTTCCCAATCTCTCTCCATCTCCTCTTCCCTCCTCCCCCTCTCTCGCTATTTATGTTATCACGCATCCAAATAGGAGGCTGGTGCTTCTTACTCCCACAGTATTTCTTCCATACCTTAATTATTATGTAGATCAAATTTGCTTGAAATTGTTCCATGGGCTTGGGATAGGTTTTTTACCCATGGCTTTGCCCACGTGTACGCATCTGAAACGTATCTCACATATATTAAACGTGTTTCATACGCATTTTTACACATATTTCTCCTGTATCTCTAGTGAATTTCTCCCTGCCGTTTCATTTTCACGTAGCTCAGTTTTTATGACGTACCTGCTGACCTATGAGTCGTACTATGATTTTTCATATACATCCAGTGGTATGTCTGACCAACACATGTGAAATGTGTTTTGAGTAAAATTAGTAGAAATAAATAATAAATAAAAAAAGAACATCATGCACGATGCAGCAGCTTCCCACGCATCGCACACCATATCTCAAGAATTATGTGCCAAACAAAGATAAAGCCTTGCAGGTACATTCTGTGATATACGTGAATACTGTCTGCAAAATGTGTCGCAAATACAGTTAGTAGTAAAGAAGTAATAAATTAAAACTTTATGACTGATACGGCAGTTTTGCTGCAAGAACAGCAACAATGTAGTAAGCGATAACTTTTGTCCTTTCGTCGCTTTTTGGGGTTGCCAGCGAGAAAAAGTTTCGTAAAGGTTTGAAATTGAGTGAAAAGTTTGTTCCCTATCACTAAGTGCTCTCATTCTCAAATACTGGGTGAATAAACTATGGGTATCCATGCATAGTTGGCTGCGCTGCTTTTTCACCCCACCTCACGCTTTGAAAGATAACTCGTTCTTACTTCCACAGTGATTGTTTTCAGACATTGAGTGATGCACGTACCAACTTTGGTAGAGATCAGTCCAGTGGTTTAGGAAATACATACACAAATGCGTACATCTGTTTTGTAATGCAGGATGTTTATAAATGAATATCGGGGTTTTAACGCTTTATAATATTTATTATATTATAAATGATACACCAAATGAAAGAGCAACTGAAACAGTTTTATCAAGAATCTTATGAATGTTCAATGTGAGCACCATTTGTCACACAGCATACATAAAGTCTATAGCCGAGTTCTTCCCAGACGTTGATAAGTGTGTCTTGAGTGATTGTAGCAACAGCTGCTTCAATCCGGTTTCTTAATTCAGTGAGGTCTGCTGGTAGCAGAGACACGTACACACGATCCTTGATGAAGCCCCAAAGGAAAAAATCGCATGGCGTTAGGTCGGGTGAGCGTGGAGGCAATGCAAAGCAAGCCCTGTCATTGGGCCTCTGCAGCCTATCCAGCGCTTGGGTACAGTGCAGTTCAACCAATCATATACTTCGCTATGCCAGAGAGGTGGCGCACCATTTTGCTGTAAAATGAAGTTCTCTGTCTCATCTACTTCCAACTGAGGGAAGAGCCATTGCTCTAGTGTATCAAGGTAAGAAGTGCCAGTTACAGTAGGTTAACCAAAAAAGAAAAGCCCATAAACTCTCCGCCGGGATAGGGCACAAAAAACAGTCACTTACGGGAATCTCATTGCATTTGTATCACCTCGTGAGGAGTTTATGAGCCCCAGGTGCGCACATTGTGAGTGTTAACATTTCCACTAAGGTGAAAGGTCGATTGATCACTGAAGACAACATGATCCAGAAAATCTTCATTGTCATGAAACAACATTTCGTTTGCAAAGTTGGTACATAATCCATGGTCTGCCAGCTTAAGAGCCTGTAATAACTGTAAACGGTAAGGACGTAGTCGTACATGTTTTCTTAAAACTTTCCAAACAGTCGACACGGGAACTTGTAATTCACGACTAGCCTTCCAGACTGATTTCTTTGCTCTATGAGTGAACGACTCTCTCACTCGCTCAACAGTCTCTTCACTAACTCTTGGTCGTCCTGTGCTCTTCCCTTTACAAAGGCAGCCAGTATCTTCAAATTGATGATACCATGAACGAATGTTATTATCACTTGGACAATCACAACCGAACTTCAGCCAGAACGCACGTTGCACAGTAACTACAGATTCGGCCTTTACAAATTGCAAAACACAAAACGGTTTCTGTTCACTAGTCGCCATCTTCGGTACTACGACTGCGCATGCGCATGCGCACTGGTGCCAAAGACAACTGTTGCTCTTTAATTTGACAAATAATTTGTAAGTGTAAGTTTAATGTAATAAATATTATAAAGTGTTAAAACCCCGATACTCATTTATAAACACCCTGTATGTTTGGGTTAATATCAAACTGACAACGAAAATTAAAACTCAGGAACAGAAAAAGTCAGATGGAGGAAATCTTGCAGGTTAAAATAAAATTATCCACAAAAAAGGCTATTGAATGATCTTTTTTTAACTTCATTAACAAGATATAAACTTCGAAAAAACAATTTTGGTGCATTAATTAATACTTCGTTCACTTACAAAACTTTAGACTGTACATGTTAATGGATTATTTGAGTAATTTTGCTAGCTTCTGTTTTCTTAATATGAACTGACATGATTAAAGTTGAATAAACAGTGTTATTTAAACTACTTTCTTGAGCTGTTTGCGTCAGGTGTAACACAGGAACAGCATTTAACTAGATGAATGTGGTAAACCTCCGAAAACCACCTTTAAATTGGTCGACTGACTTAACTCTCAGGAATGAACCGAGGCGAATCTTCACTCCTCATTTTCACATATTGCTGTGCAGCCATGCCAAACTGGTTGCAGAACTTTTAACTACGCGGCTTCGTGTTTCAATGTACGGAACTCCAGAATCTAGATGCTGCCAACTCCTGGAGAAGACATCATTTTCGACCCAAAATTTCAAAATTTTCGTTTCTCTTCTTTTGCAGTAAATGACATTTTCTCTTCCAGATTATTTCATTCGGGTCGTTTCACTGAGGACATATGAGTTCACACATACAATATAAGATAGCGGTGTCCTTCATGGTCTACTAAAAGAACTTTACCGTGTAAAACGGTGTACAGTCTCACCAAGCTACCACAGGTGTCGTTTGTAAGTGGAGAAAAGACGAAGTACTGATGCTATTAAGTTGTGCAGCGAGGAGAGGGGAGGGGGGGGGGGGGGGAGGGGTAAGTTGTGCAGCACTCAGAGGGGCTGACGTCCTTATGGGAATCTGGAGCAGATGTTCTACAGCCACTCTTACGTTACGCTGATGCGGGAGGAGAGGAGTGTCTTCAGAGTTTGCACAGTCTCTGCTTGCCAGGCTATCGTACCAATCCTTCCTAGGAGCTCGATAAAGGCTGTGTAAGGAAACGAGAGTGGAGAGATTGGCCACTATTTTGCTACTCTTCTGTGAGGATTTGGACTAAACTATACTGCAAGAAACAGCTAAAACTGCCATTAGATCAACGGTAGCACATTGTGTAATAATATCCATGCATCGCCACCGCGTATAACTCTCTCTTTTCATTTCATTACGCACTCTGGTTGATTTGTTTGCTGGACGGTGTGTGGGGTTAAGTGACGGAACAACGACGTCATCAGTCCCTCATTCACGGGATAGTCCACCCGGAGTTAGCCAGGTTAACCTTAAATTTGGACGAATTGTTATATAGCAAGTGGGAATTTCGGGGTACTGAAAGAGGTATTGACGCCGGAGATAAAAAAATAATTTAAAGAGTGATAAAGGTATACGTGTCAAACCGGTCTACAGGTCTGCAAGTCAGAGAGCAGACTAGGATTCCCCTAAGCGTCTTATTATTGAGAGGATTAACATGCCAGAATGTGGCGCCTTTAAGTCAGATCCAAGGTTTAGATGATCAGTAGCGCCCATTTCTTCATAGTACGTAATATTTACATACTTCTATATTTGCATGGTTTTAAAATGCAACTGTCTGACAGTATTCGAACTCACGAAAAAGTCCTTAGGTGTATTAAATGTAACAGTACACCATTCGTAAATTGTAAACACGTTTCCGACGAATCCAGAAGGATAAGATACCATCAACGCACGGAGGCACGGCTGCAAGACAAAGTATAGCAAAACGATATGTGACATCGAAGTGTGTTAGAGGTAACATGAATAGTATCGACGAAACAGAAAGTGAATTCAGGGGAGGACAGCATTGTCAGGTTTTTAGCGAGGCTGACTGACCTGAACAGCTGACTGACACTGCACTCTGAACGCTGTATTTTAGCGTTAGACGGCCGTAGCCATACTGCGGCGCTTATTACGCAGAATTTGCTGCAGTCAAACTCCGCAGCTGAGTTACTGGAATGCAGGCACAGCTCTGCGGGCGGCACGCACCCACTGTAGAATTTTGTTTCCGCTTCTGAAGACCGTTTCGGCGCATTCTGGCACATTTCCATGACGACAGTGATTTAGCTCTTTCACCACCGTGCCAAATACGGCGGACTGAGAAGAAATTGCGGAGAATCTGGCACGGCAGGCATCATAACATACCTTATACAATTACACCGCAGCGCTGTTTCTGTAGTCAGAAGATAGGGTTTATGATGATGAAAGGCGACTGATAACACGCGAATCACTAATACTTTATACGCCTAATTTTAAACATAATATATACAACAAAACAAACTTCGATTTATTATTCAACACAATATTATTCAAATCTACATCTGTTTCTTCTTATGTTAATGTTACCAGTTTCGACTTATATTAGACTTCTGTTTCTGTACTGTATCTCCTGGCGTACTATTAGATTCGATGCACATAAAGTTTTTCGTACATTTGAATACTACCAAACAACTGCATCTGAATCCACGACACCCACCATCTGTGGAAACGTTAACGATCGCTTATAGAACGGGCTACGCGGTATGCAAGCGCCGTGGAGAACAGAGGCTGACTCCTGAAAGGAGCGGCGCGGACAGAACAGTCGCCACAGTCTGAGGCGAGATTTCGTAACGAGCACTTCCTGGTGCCCTCCGTGACTTTGTGTGTTGTTTTAGTTGCGCGGACGAGTGTGGCGATTCGTATTTTTCATAATGTTATGAGTGCCTTTATACTCGTATCGTCATTCCTGTTTAGGAGAAACTTTTTCCTAGCCACAGTTTTGCGGCGGTAGTGATTCACAGTTAAACTCACAAATGGTAAATTCTCCTGAAACTGCTCAGTTCTTACAGTCGTCATTGAGAATCTGCCATCAGAATGCATCGACAGATGCCCCGTTGTCGACGATATTTGCAGTACATCGTAAAGTCCACCAGGATCAATCGCTGTCCCTGGACCTGCAGTTTCTGCCGCAGTGGCTACAGCACCATCAGGAACAGCAGTTCTTGCACCAACATCATCAACAACTGAAACTTGAACAGCAACAACTGGCCCAGTAGCAAAATCGGAGCAATCGTGATAATAACAGCGTCTCCGTCAACAACAGCGGCAACAACATCAGGTCAGTCGGCAAGGTAGCCAACAAAGCTCAACACTTGACGCCATTGCAGCTGACCAACACCAGCAGCAAAGCAGCCCCCGTAGCAAACGGCTCTGTGCCAACTCTAATACTGTCTCGGACTGTGATACGCGCAAGATACCGGGTACGGATTCCCCTTCTGGTGGCGTCACAATGCAAGCAGACACAGAACACTTTCAGTGTAACCCCTCGACTCCTCACGATGCGGTTTCGAAGCCAAGTGTCAAGAATCGGTACAGTCGATTTGATGCAGGCCCGTATGTCGCCTTTGTGGAGAGAGTAGATAAGGCCGTTGACAAACTCCATCCTATGTCAACAGGGAAGTTGTTGTATGCCTATAGCTCTCATTTAAAGTACGATGTTTTCAACATTACCTCGTTGAGCAGAAACGGAGATAAGATACAACTAAAGGCCCCTGTTTTCTCAGACGGTTTCTGGTACATTCCTTGTGCTTTCACTGCCTCTGAATATTACCATGCGCTTCTACCATTACATCAGAATGTAGAATGAAGGAGGAGAGCGTTGTAATGCACGGTCAATGAAGCAGATTTCTTGGAAAACAACTGATATAACACATACATTAAGTGTTACATATCACTCTTAATGAAGAATTTGACAGAACAGTGAAAGATCTGAGTCGAAATAAGGCCCCAGGAGTAGACAACATTCCATTAGAACTACTGACGGCCTTGGGAGAGCCAGTCCTGATCAAACTCTACCATCTGGTGAGCAAGATGTACGAGACAGGCGAAATACCCTCAGACTTCAAGAAGAATATAATTATTCCAATCCCAAAGAAAGCAGGTACTGAGAGATGTGAAAATTACCGAACAATCAGTTTAATAGGTCACGGATGAAAATACTGACGCGAATTCCTTACAGACGAATGGAAAAACTGGTAGAAGCCGACCTCGGGGAAGATCAGTTTGGATTCCGTAGAAATATTGGAACACGTGAGGCAATACTGACCCTACGACTTATCTTAGAAAATAGATTAAGGAAAGGCAAACCTACATTTCTAGCATTTGTAGACTTAGAGAAAGCGTTTGACAATATTGATTGGAATACTCTCTTTCAAATTCTGAAGGTGGCAGGGGTAAAATACAGGGAGCGAAAGGCTAATTACAATTTGTACAGAAACCAGATGGCAGTTATAAGAGTCGAGGGACATGAAAGGGAAGCAGTTGTTGGGAAGGGAGTGACACAGGGTCGTAGCCTCTCCCCGATGTTATTCAATCTGTACATTGAGCAAGCAGTGAAGGAAACAAAAGAAAAATTCGGAGTAGGTATTAAAATCCATGGAGAAGAAATAAAAACTTTGAGGTTTGCCGATGACATTGTAATTCTGTCAGAGACAGCAAAGGAGTTAGAAGATCACTTGAACGGAATGGATAGTGTCTTGAAAGTAGGGTATAAGATGAACACCAACAAAAGCAAAATGGGGATAATGGAATGTAGTCGAATTAAGTCGGGTGATGCTAAGGGAATTAGATTAGGAAATGAGACACTTAAAGTAATAAAGGAGTTTTGTTATTTGGGGAGCAAAATAACTGATGATGGTCGATATAGAGAGGATGTAGACTGGCAATGGCAAGGAAAGCGTTTCTGAAGAAGAGAAATTTGTTAACATCGAGTATAGATTTAAATGTCAGGAAGCCGTTTCTGAAAGTATTTCTGTGGAGTGTAGCCGTGTATGGAAGTGAAACATGGACGATAAATAGTTTGGACAAGAAGAGAATAGAAGCTTTCGAAATGTGGTGCTACAGAAGAATGCAGAAGATTGGATGGGTAGATCATATAACTAATGAGGAGGTACTGAATAGGATTTGGGAGAAGAGAAATTAGTGGCACAACTTGACTAGAAGAAGTGATCGGTTGGTAGGATATACTCTGAGGCATCAAGGGATCACCAATTTAGTACTGGAGGGCAGCGTGGAGGGTAAAAATCGTAGAGGGAGACCAAGAGATGAATACACTAAGGAGATTCAGAAGGATGTAGGTTGCAGTAGGTACTGGGAGATGAAGAAGCTTGCACAGGATAGAGTAGCATAGAGAGCTGCATCAAACCAGTCTCTGGACTGAAGACCACAACAGCAACAACACCACTGTTAAAGCTATAAGATTAATATTAAAGTCAATAATGTTTTCACTGAATTCGAAACATTGCAGATCTGATGCCAAACGTTACTAGAGTCCTGAGAGAGAAAGCAAATCACTGAAATGTTTAGCTGCTACAGGCAGATGTATCGTTTCACACGTATACAATACCAGTACTCCAGAAAAACTTCATAGCGCGGTTACCATGTGAGGTGACAATTGTGTTAGCTCATCTCTCTGCCTTGTCAAACCGATGTAGCACGATGTTACTGTTAACGTGCTGCTAGAAGAAAAGCAGTTGTCCATGTAAATGCAATTCAGAGACGTTGGGCAACGTAAAATGGTGCAGAATGTTCGAAATTCTGAAAAAAGTAATGGTAAGCTATAGGGAGAGACGGGTCATACACATACAATATGTAAAACAGCCAAGAGGGAATAATAAGAGTTGACGACCAAGAATCAAGTGCTCGTGTTAAAAAGGATGTAAGACAAGGATGTAGTCTTTCGCCCCTATCGTTCAATCTGTGCATCGAGGAAGCGATGATGGAAATAAAAGGAAGGTTCTGGAGTGGAATTAAAATTCAAGGTGAAAGGATATCAGTGATACGATTCGCTGATGACATTGCTATCCTGAGTGAAAGTGATGTAGAATTACATGATCCGCTGAATGGAATGAATAGTGTAATGAATACAGAGTATGGACTGAGAGTAAATAGAAGAAAGACTAAGGTAATGAGATGTAGTAGAAATGAGAACAGCGAGAAGCTTAATATCAGGATCGATGGTCGCGAAGTAGATGGAGTTTAGGAATTCTGCTATCTAGGCAGAAAAATAACGAGTGACGGACAGAGCAAGGAGGACATCAAAAGCAAACCATTACTGGCAAAAAGGGCATTCCTGGCCAAGAGAAGTCTACTAATATCAAATATTGGCCTTAATTTGAGGAAGAAATTTCTTATAATGTACGCCTGGAGTACAGCATTGTATGGTAGTGAAACATGGACTGTGGGAAAACCGGAACAGAAGATAATCCAAGCATTTGAGATGTGGTGCTACAGATGAATGTTGAAAATTAGGTGGACTGATAAGGTAAGGAATGAGGAGGTTCTATGCAGAATCGGAGAAGAAAGGTGTATGTGGAAAACACTGATAAGGAGAAGGGACAGGATGACACGAAATCTGTTAAGGTTTGAGGAAATGACTTTCATGGTACTAGTAGAAGCTGTAGAAGGCCAAAACTGTATAGGAAGACTGAGATTGAAATATATCCAGCAAGTAATAGAGAACTTAGGTCGCAAGTGCTATTCTGAGATGAAGAGGCTGGCACAGGAGAGGAATTCATGGCGGGCCGCATCAAACCAGTCACAGGACTGATGACAAAAAAAAAAAAAAAAAAAAAATATATATATATATATATATATATATATTGGTTACGTTATACGTCATGATTATTAAAAAAAACCAACGCAACCATTCTATGTCAGAACTACTAATTAAACAGTTAGATTAGCGCGGATTAATTAAATTTACTAGTAGGGAGTTCACGCTGTGCTTGGGACTCTGTCTCTGTGTGCCGTGGGGAAACTAATGTTTGTAAAAGGATGATGTCACCGACTTCCATCTTCGCCTATTTTCCATTTGGGATTTTGATTTGGTGGAAATTGCTTAAGGGCATGAGGTACTCTTCCCTCCCGCGCTTGCAGAAATCTACTGTTCACAGACGGAGTCTGAATTCTCTCATCAGGTCTGTTACGACCGGTGGCTCTTGTCCCGTTGGTGACGACGTGAGTCTCCTCCGCGAAGAAGTGTGCTTGGGAGAGCACTTCGATTTCATTTTAGGCAATTCATACACACTGCCTGTAGCCCTTCCTTTGCTATGCGGGAGCGTCAGAATAATTTTCGCCAACTAGCCGCTCGCGGAGCTATAAACTTACGTCTTATGCCTCGTTTTACGAGATATTGTTGGGTCTTACTACCAGAGGCGGCCCCCACATTTCCATTATCTCTTCGCTGCCGATGTGGAATATTTGGACACTGTCGCTGTACATGCTGTCTAGAATGCCGTAACTTCAATAAAACTTTGTAGTGTCAATAAAAATAGATCTATTGATGCATTGTGGACTACTCTGTTTGCCAGATATAGGTAACGGCCAAAGTCACATCACAGATGAACAGTACAATATTGTGGTATTTCCTACTGTGGCGTACAAGGGCCCTGAAAATTCGACTCCAGTAACTTGGAACGGTCTGTGTGGTGTTACATGCTAGGCTGCCAGTGGAACTTCTGTTTCACGATCGGCGAAGCCGGACGCAGTGACGAATAGCCTTCCTTGTGGCGTAACGGGTGTTTAATATCCAAGACAGGGAACGACGATCTGAGAACACAATTCCAATTAAAAGATTATGTAAACAGATGTGAGTAGACAGAATTAAAATCCTCGTGAAGTGATCATTTCAGTCCAACAGTAGTGGATGACTGTCTTTCGTCAATGGTTAATTTGGCGTAATACAGACGACCATCTAGCCGCAAAGCATCCACATCCAAAAAGGGACTGAGACTCTCCATTTTTGATGCATTATTTTCTTTCAAGCCTTGATTTCATGAAAAAAATTTTTACTCATACAGCTTTGATGGAACACTGTCTATCTGCAGTTATTTCTTCTTCTGTAAAGTCCCTGTGCAAATTCAGCTTGTCATTAAGTTTTAACATGGGGAGTGATTCGCAACAGTTTCCAGTAGGAACTAAATCTTTCAGTATCTGTCACTGGCTAGTGTGTCTCCACAAGGAGGGTCTGTGGAATCCTCATCCCTCTTAAGGCGAACTTTTACTTTCCAGTGAAGAAATCGAGGGATGACCATGTCACCATC
Source organism: Schistocerca serialis cubense (assembly GCF_023864345.2). Classification (NCBI taxonomy): domain Eukaryota; kingdom Metazoa; phylum Arthropoda; class Insecta; order Orthoptera; family Acrididae; genus Schistocerca; species Schistocerca serialis. Next base: position 431,234,719 of record NC_064641.1, on the reverse strand, counting down.
TGTCCATTGTATATAAGGTCTAAAACATTTTTCCTGTTGTCAGATGATCTTCAGGATTGTTTCTACCTGCAAAGGGTCTTTAATAGAATGGCGAGGTGTACTTGTGAATTTCCTTGGTACAGTTGCCAGCGTAAGTCTTCCATCTATTGGGACTACCCCTTAACCAAGCAAGTGTCCCCATGGAGTTAGTCCAAATAGTTGCTTCACTTATTTCTGTGTTACTAGCTTTCTAGTAGTAATGTAGAATCATCGTCCCCCTTAATGCTGTCGACAGTTCCAGCTGCCGTATTTTAACTTTCCTCACAGGTTTTGCTACATGTGTGACTCACTATTTACATTGCACTTCACATACTAGTTTGCATCATATGCTCGCTTGGATGTATTACAGAAAACATAGGTGCGAAGGTTCAAAGGTTGCCGGGACGTGTTTTCAAATGCGACAGCTAGAGGAGTGTGCGCTTGCTGTGATAAGTGCTGGTTGAAGGGCAAGCAAATGAGGTGGGACTGAACTACTTACGTCGTGTACTGATTACACGTGTAATCGGTCTTTCTGTTAGTAAGCTCTTAGGTAAAGACAGAAGCCGGGAGAGGTTCAAAGATTTTGATCCGTCTTGCTATATAAATATGTGATAGGCTTGGAAACGCTGAAATGCTAGAGCGCCACTGAGTGGCAAGATGCTGAGACATGAATTCATCCGAACTGTCGCGCTTTGATCTAATTAGAGAGGTACGGGCCTGTGAGTTGTGTTGGCCTAACTTCTTAAGTAAATGTAATACAGTTTATTAACAAGTATAAACAACTTAGAGCACATTCATAGTAAATAACGACCGAACACCTCAGCACTCAGAAAAAAAGTATGACTTTCGAACTCGTATAGATAAGGGATTGTTAATAACTTATCCCAAAGCAATCAATAACCTCTACAATATGGCGGTACAAATGAATATACAATTTAATCACACGCTAATACCTATTACTATAGACATAATGTCGAAACATCAGACCCCCTAAGTTCATGAGAACTACAGACGAGGGCATGAAATAATAACGCACAGTGAAAGCCTATAAGACACTCAATAACAGATCATAGCCCAGAACCAAATACCAAAAATACCCAACCAAAGCCAGCGACCTATTTAACACTAAACAGACAATGCAAAGGAGATAAAAGTACAGTGGAAATCAGCATCGGTGCACCCTGCTGCTCACAGATATCGCGATGGTCAGCAGTCACGATGTTAATTCAGATAAGCTGAATTTGAATAATACGAATATTTACTTCATTAATTTGTATTATTTAATTTACTCTTTGTCCTCATCTAATAATTTTCAATGTTTTTCAGAAAATATTCACTGTTGGTCGTCTTAATACGATGATGCAATGGATCGACCGAAACTGTCGCAGACTTAAGTGCTCACAGCACTTTTGGGAAAACGAATCTATCTTCATTTAACTATATGAGAACGAAGTCCGACGTCGATTTATAAGCATAATTTTATTGCAAGGTTAATTCTGACGGAACTGATTTATCATCATTCCAGAGTCACGCATCATTGTGTTGAAGACAGGCCTACAACACATGCCTCTTCATTCATCTCATCATCATAATATCCCTTTGTCTCTTCCAACTTTTGTTTTTTACTTAAAACAATAAGAGAGGCTTACTAAACGGAAAGAGCGATTATACGCGTAATCAGCAAACGACATAACGGGCCAGTCCCACCTCACTCGCTTGCACTACAACCAACACTTATTCCAGCATTAAAAAAATTTTCAAGATAAATTTATGAACGTTGGTATTTCACTTCTAGGTTAGATATAAAGAAATATTAATTAGGAGATGAAAGTTGCTATGGAAATACCTCCACAAGAACGCAAAGGCATGATTAACAAAGACTTTGGACTCCAGCTACTGGAATCGCTTTCTGGTCAGAAGTACATTTCGAAAAGACCATGCTTATATGGCCTTAATTGGCGTGAAAAGCTTAGAAGGTGTTGTAATTTATGCACAATATAAAAATTCGGTTAAATAAATGAAAAAAAGTCTCTGCAGACCATACAGTCTACACGATCGAAGCAACGGGTACTAAACTAGTTTGGTAATAAAAGCACCATGATCCATCATTCCCCAATTAGACAGTTGTGTTGCATATGTGTTTGTGGTGGTGTAGTTGGTTACAGGTATTATTTTCGTGAACTATAGTGTCCAGAAATGTAACTGCAGCAGCGCGGAGTGACCGCGCGCTTTAGGGCGTCATGTCACGGACTGCGCGGCCCCTCCCGCCGGAAGTTCGAGTCGTCCCTCGGGCAGTTTGGTCCCTTAGGAATTCACACCCATTTGAACATTTTTTGCAACTGCCCAGATTAAATAAACACGTATTTAGATACTGCTGCAACGTGAACATCGCACTTCTCATGCTGCTGACGTAAATTTAGAATAATGTGGACAATAATACAGGAAAAAAATAGTGTATAAAGCGTTTAGGGATCCTTTTGACTGCAAGCTGTTGCCATTTACAAAATGGTTCAAATGGCTCTGAGCACTATGGGACTTAACTTCTGAGGTCATCAGTCCCCTAGAACTTAGAACTACTTTAACCTAACTAACTCAAGGACGTCACACACACCCATGCCCGAGGCAGGATTCGAACCTGCGACCGTAGCGGTCGCGCGGTTCCAGACTGTAGCGCCTAGAACCGCTCAGCTACTTCGGCCGGCTGCCATTTACAATGTCCCTCCCACACTTGCCCTTGGCAGATGATTACTGGTATAATAAGGAAGTGCCACGCTTTTGTCTGCGAAATACGACATGCATGGGAACTGCAGTTGACTCTCGCTCCCACGAATCCAGAGCGTTTGGGGTGGGGGTGCTTCATGCAAATTGCAGGAGGGCGGGAGGGTTTCTCTCTCTCCTCCCCTTCCTGGTCTTGACAAGTGGTTACCTGTATGACCTTGGAGATAAGGAACTGCTGATGCTGCTGTCAGTGAAATGTAACATACGCAACTGACTCAGCTGTCATGTGACACTGTAGGTAAGAAAAAAACTGATGCTGATTCCAGGATTCCCAGAATGACCTCTAGGCTGCGGTCAAGGCTGGCTCGTTGTCTGCTTGATCTTATGAATTGCTATCGTGTTGTCTGTTGAACATTTGGAGTACCGACACTGACTGATGTCTCGAAAAGGAATGAAAATATTGAAAGCACTAACTGTTACGGGAATATTGTACTACGCCCTTCTAGATGCCAGGCAGACCACCCGACGTGAGTGTAACGTAGTTAATGCTGCCTGAAAGCCATCGGCTGTTGCTGGGTGATTTTCAACAGCTTCCGGTTTTGAACTATCGATCATTGAGCTACTTACGAATTTAGACTGGCTTTCAGCATCTAAAAGTGCGGCGTGTAAGTCTACGTACAACCGTGGGCTCTGTTGGACACACGCAGGTGATCAGGAGGTAAGCGATTCATAAGCAAACAGTTCACACAATGCTGACTGAACTATGTTCGGCAGGAGTAACCGATGAAATAGAGTATTCCAAATTGCTGCATACTGATTTGTGCTGACTTTTCTTGTAGAAGAGATAAAATGTCTTCCTTTCTTTATGCGATATTTTCCGTTTGACAACGATTGTGGTAAAGAAAGCACATATTTCTGTATCTCAGAGATCTGACATCGTCATGGATATCCTTCACATTATCGCGATCTTGAGACCAACGTGGTTGGTCCCGAAACACACAGTAGACTTCTGCCTTTTGTTTAGGCCTATGGGCTGTACGTCCACTCTTAGACAGAACGTTGAGTGCTGTTGTAGACAGAACAAGGTCTGTAAGTTTCCCCATCAATCTTTGATGTCATCAGGGTTCCATCTACCTCTTTTAACAATTATTCTATCAGTTCCAAGATGTTCCCTTCTGACAACGGTTCTCTCTTCGTATGAAATACCCAGAACCGACATAGGTGGTTCAAATGGCTCTGAGCACTATGCGACTTAACTTCTGAGGTCATCAGTCGCCTAGAACTTAGAACTAAGTAAACCTAACTAACCTAAGGACATCGCACACATCTATGCCCGAGGCAGGATTCGAACCTGCGACCGTAGCGGTCGCTCGGTTCCAGAGTGTAGCGCCTAGAATCGCACGGCCACTCCGGTGGCCCGACATATGTCTTCTAGGAAAGTGCCACTACCCTTTGAGACTAATCTCAGTCCTCCCCTACTGCTTCCAGAGCTTAAATGCGCTCATTGCTTTCAGTAAATGTTAAAGGATTCTAGGAAATCAGATATTACAGGTGTGACACCATCCAGACAGTCAAGACGCATCTGGATAATTATATCATCGTAATGAACACATAAAATATCCTTGGTTTGTTCAGCTGCAGCTACAGAGATGCGTTGTACCCAATTTTTAGGATATCCCTGCAGATACTCTCGAAGATATACATGTTTGTTGACAGCTGACAAGTTCAGGTAAGCATTTACAGATCAATAGAGGCTTTGAACTGTTCCAGAAACGGGTCCAGTACTCTGTGTCATCAGAGAATGGCTCCATCCTGATCGGTGGCATTCAACCACTGTGTAAGGTGGCAGAATAAATGGTCAGATTCGCACCTTTACACATCGCAACGAGAAGGTGAAGATGACACCTAACGTAATTTGGTGGTTATGAGAACATTCGTCTCTCAGTACGTAATGCAAAAAGGGATGACAGCCAATCGACGCAATTAACATACCATTGCTATACAATGCATGTCTTTGAGTGGAAGGTGGAACAGGGAACACGAGTCGCTTTCAGTTTTGAACAGCCAGTCCCACAACGGCGTAGCGAAGCTGCACTGTGGGAGTTACGATGGAAACCACTTAAAGAGGTGGCAAGAGGAAGGTCAGCGACCCCAGGCCAGGTGATTCAGGCTGGAGGACGCGTGTAGCAGCACTTCTGCATAAGAGGAAAGAAAATCTTTAGAAAGCTGCATTTCGGAATTCCAACGGGATATGAACAAAAGCCAGTGACGCATTTTCGTCTAGCGAGTGCGACACACAGAAAGGTCAATGTACTTTAGGCATTTACAACGAGCACAAAACGTGAGGTTGGTGGAAACGCGCTAGTGAGGACGCAGTTTGATAGAAGGGACATTGCAATTGGCAGTTTCTACAAAATAAGGGGAACGCTCCTATTGGTCAGAAAAAGCCGTGATGTGAGAAAGGAACCCAAGTGGAGGGAGGCAGTTCTGTCATGAGTAGGACAAGAGAGAAATTTTCTGGGGACTCTTCTCTGACCTGGCGTCAAGTGCAGAACGGAGTGCTCAACGCTCCGTATAATGCAGGGAAGATATCTGTGTGGACACTGCGTTCACAGTGGCTGCACTTCAGCTAGAAATTAGCTGTAGAAATGTTTAGCTCCAACTGTGGAGAAACGAACCAGCCAAATTAGTTAATTTTTCTTGCAAGAACTGAGAGGGCTCTATAATATGCACGCTGCTCCAACCATGCCTGTGTATATCGCCACATAATATGACTAGAGCCGAGTACATGTTTTCTTGCATATCGAGAAACATAGGGAAAGTTTCTGCTGGAAATTTCAGCGAAGGCCACATTAGTTTTGTAGGAATTTCAGTGTGAGAGAGCGACCTGACACACAGCAGCACATCGCAGCTTAAGGTAAATACCGCACGCAGAGACGAAAATGTTGTTGGTACACCAGTTTGCATTCACTGTAAACTCGAGCACCTTGGGTAGTCTTGCTCTCAGATTTGTCACTTAACTAACCATCCACCGTAGACTTGATTATCATTCTAAACAGTACCGAACTTTGAACCGGAATCGGACGATTTTAGTAGTACTGACCAACATCATAACATATGTGAAGGAGCAATTTTGTAAAGAAACTTCCAAGTAAACTTTCATAATATCGTGTTTAGGATTAATGTTCTTTCAGAGTGTTAATATTTAACATTGTTGTGTATAAAATTATTTAACTTTTTGATGTTGGCAAGGTGAGTCATCCATCGCACTGTTTTTATGTTGTCGAAGTGAAGACTGTGTAAAAGCTGTAATTTTGTGAGAAATATTGCAACATTAAACTTGTCATTTCACCTTACACAGTTGTTCTCAATTCAAGAATAAGCTAAAACAAACAGGACCTTACAACTGTGACTATTGTGAAGAAATCCCATGAGGCATCCTGTCAGCACTGGCATCTGAAAGTATTTCCTCAATAATGTATTTTTCCTTCAGGATAATCCGTCTTACAGTGTATAGTCTTCATATGCTAAGACGTTGGCTTCGTGTAATTCGTCATCAGGTAAACCTTGGATAACTTTGTCCTAGCTTAATGAAATAGCAAAAGTTTCTTGGAATCGAATGTTACCGTATTAATCCCATTCTTCACCGTGAAACCGCCAGAGGAGTATAATTAATGAAGGAAGACTGTAGAGTTGGATCGTTATGTTCCTCAGTTTCGTTTCAACATATGTCAGAGGGACAGTCTGTTGTTTCTGTCCCTTTGCTCATAGTCAGTAGCAACTGTAACGTCACTAACGGAAGGGAACACTAGACAATCTCTAACTTTAAACTTCCTGGACACTTAATTTAACAATTATTCTTCTACCTTCTACCGAAATATTAATCTAACAGTTAGTGTACGAGCAATAATTTGATAAATTACTAAAATGACTGCAGGTAAGCTAAAGGATGCAACACTTAAATGTCTTAACTGAGACCCTGGATTGTATATTATGCTTGAAGAAATTCTGTCAGTGAGTTGCTCTAAATCGACGTGTATCCTCTCCTATTACCGCAAACGTCCCAGGTGATTTCCCGGATTTCGACATCAGAATTGGTGGGCAATTAGAAAGTGATGTAACATCCGTCAACATACAAATTTATTTAGATCAGAGATTCAGATCATGGAATTTATATAGTGCCGTTAATTACAGATGCAGAGATACAGATGCAAATACAGAAATGCCATTTAGCTATCCCCTCCTCACAATGTGGAGTTGGTGCCATCTTATTTAATGTCTCCTGCCTTGCCTTAACTATTGCCTAATTTATTACGTTCCATGTAATCGTCTTTCACGGAACTACTCTCGACACTTCTGCTTAAGCCATTAACTGCTGCCTCAGCAAACTTCCATTTCGTCTCATTCAGAAATTTCTTTCTTTATATTATGACGTTTCTTTTCCCTTATTATCTCGAATTTAAACATTCCGTCCATCAGTGCTAATCTGTAATCTGAGTCTCTGTACTATGGAATACTTTACCTTATTCAATCTTCTAGTAAAATTACACGTTTACAGTTTTGATTATTCATTGTGCTATATCACTCCCATTATTAATAACCGCCGATAGAATTCAACACTGCGCTGCACCACTACAGTTCAAGTCTGCGTTCTCTTTTGTGATGCATTCCAATCGTCATATCGCTGACAGTAAACAATTTCTTGTAAATCTTTCACTAGCTATATTGCCTTATTGATTTTAATTTGTCATGTGTTAACAAAAGCAATGGGTTTGCTGAAAGGAGAAGAGTACATTCTATAGGAATTGACGTCATTTATTGACGCACTTTCACACTTAATTATTCGATTAATTAATGATAACTATTTTCTTCTATCAACTACATAACATGACATGTTGGAATTCATTGAGTTATTACGTTACGAAAATGGTTGTAACTATCTAGTTTCATTTTTTGGAAGCATTATGTAATCACTGTCAGAGATACATAAACTATGTGATCAAAAGTATTTGGACACCTGGATGAAAATGACTTACAATTTCGCGGCGCCCTCATTTGGTAACGCTGGAATTCACTATTGTGTTGGCCCACCCTTAGCCTTGATGACAGCTTCCACTCTCGCAGGCGTACGTTCAATCCGGTGGTGGAAGTTTCTTGGGGAATGGCAGCCCATTCTTCACGGAGTGCTGCACTGAGGAGATATAACGACGTCGGTCGGTGAGGCCTAGCACGAAGTCGGCGTTGCAAAACATAATATTAAGCTGTTATTAACAAATAGGTCTTAACTGACGTAAATTAATGTATTTTGTTATTAAGAAATTGTCACAAAGGTGTTCTGTAGGTTTCAGGTCAGGACTCTGTGCAGGCCAGAGTCATTACAGGGATGTTATTATCGTGTAACCACTCCGCCACAGACCGTGTATTATGAACAGGTGCTCGATCGTGTTGAAAGATACAGTCGCCATCCCCCAATTGCTCTTTAACAGTGGGAAGCAAGAAGGTGCTTAAAACTTTAACGTCGGCCTGTGCTATGATAGTGCCACGCAAAACAAAAGCGGTGCCAGCCCCTTCCATGAAGAAAACGACCTACCATAACAGCACTACACACGCTGGCAGATGACGTTCACCGAGAATTCGCCATACCCACAGCTTGCCATCGGATCGCCACATTATGTACCGTGATTTGTCACTTCACACAATGTTTTTCCACTGTCATATCGTTCAATGTTTACGCTCCTTACACCGAGCGAGGCATCGTTTGGCATTTACCGATGTGATGTGTGGCTTAGGAGCAGTCACTCGGCCATAACATCGAAGTTTTCTCACCTCCCGCCTATCTGTCATAGTACTTGCAGTGAATCCTGATGCAGTTTGGATTTCCTGTGTGATGGTCTGGATAAATGTCTGCTTATTACACATTACGACCCTCTTCAACTGTCGGTGGCTCCTGTCAGTCACAGACGGCGTCGGCCGGCACGCTTTTGTGCAGTACGTGGCCCTTCACGTTTCCAGTTCACTACCACATCGGAAACAGTACACCTAGGGATGTTTAGGAGTGTGGAAATCTGGCATACAGTCATATGACACAAATGACACCCAATCACCTGACCACGTACGAGGTCCCTGAGTTCTGCGGAGCGCTCCATTCTGCTCTCTCAGGATGTCTAGTGACTAGAGGTCGCTGATATACGAGTAGAGCACCTGGCAGTAGGTCGCAGCACAATGCACCTGATATGAAAAACGTATGTCTTTGGATGTGTCCGGATACTTTTTATCACATAGTGTATGAGTTGCCGAAAGTAGGCTGTCAAGGACATTTCTGGGAAAGATAACGCTGTTATCTCAAGGTCATTGATAAGATAAGGAGGTACCGCTTATGCATCTTACGTCAGGTTACACACTTGGACAACTCATGTTCAAGGTAGCCCCTGATTTCTTCTCCTCCCTCCCCACACCCTCTGCTGCGAAATCATCGGAAACTGGTCAAGGTAATCCAGGAGAACCTCCTCCCGCACCCCCTCCTCCCTTCTTCTCCCGTGGATCAAGCATCCCATCCCATCTTCATCCACTGTTACAGAGACAATTCAGTGGGTGTGGTAAAGTCCGGAGCTGGGCATCATTGGGAGAAGATCAGGCTGTGACTATTTCTTAATAACAAAATACATTAATTTACGTCAGTTAAGACCTATTTGTTAATAACAGCTTAATATTATATCATTTGAGCAGGGACCACATCATAGCAAAATTAAGCACTTTCATACTTCCACAATTTCGTATTTTCCCAAATTTTCCACATTTTTCACATATTTTCGTATTCACCCCGAATTTTTCAGCATTTAGCGTGTTTTTCCAAATTTTTTAAATATTTTATCCAATTACAAGAGCTTCGTACTAATGTTCCTGCACTCGTGTTGACGTCGTAATGCTCTTCGGCAACCGCAGTGCAGTATTTGAGCGAATTATTCATCAGTGCTAAGCCACCACTATATGCATATGCATGTGCGTGAGCTTGTGCATGCGTGTATGTCATAGCGTATGTCTTAGAACTGAATATGTTGGTGGAAATAATGGCATTACGTTATATTAATGACGTCACGCCATATTCTATAAACACAGCAGTTTTATCAGTTTCCAACTGAAGATACTATATGCACAGGAAACACCACACCCCGATAGATAAACCCTCTGCTAAGTCACCACCCCGTTACTATAGTTTGTAACATCGCAGTAAAAATTTGATGCTTCCCAACAAAGTAACTGTGTGTGTGTGTGTGTGTTTGTGTGTGTGTGTGTGTGTGTGTGTGTGTGTGTGTGTATGTCACAGCATTACAAAATAAGCGCCTATGCCTAGACGTGACCAGTATCTGCAACCACCCAAGCGAAAAGTAAGGGGCCTGTTGCTGTAGATCCAGTCCTTCTAACGCTGCCATGAAGTTTATAGTCCCAAACAGTGCTCTAAGCCAGCGATGACTAAGAATGACAAAGAGAGGTTTTTTTTATAGGTTTAATCGTCTGTGACCTGGTTGTTGGGACAAAAGACACTGCTGCTATACCAGTTCTGGCCGAAGGATCCCCATCCCATGGTAAAACATCAAATACAGCCCAATGAGTCAGTGGAAATATCAAACAATGCTACAAATATACATTTAGATTACGAGGAGCACCCTCTCCTCTCTTCGGTTTTGCCAGATAATGCAAGTTGGACGAGCCAAGTGAGGTGCCAGAACTCCTCGAGCAGCCACCAGCAAATCCCTGAGTGTGAACGAGAGACGTCCGAATGTCTACCCAATACTAAGACAGATCACTTCCCCAATAACAGCAGAGAATTGAATTATTTAAACAATACGTATGTGTAACCATCTCTGAAATGGCTGATCCGGTGACTGGAGAAAAAGGCACTGCTATGAAATCTGGTATCCCGTTATATTGAACCAACTGTAACTCGCTGATGCCTACGCTTTCAACTGCGGAAATCTGTGGACGCACCTGCAAATAAGCGTCGCTAATAGTTTAAGTGCCAAGCACTCTGTTCCCCTCCCCCTTTCTCTCTAGACCATTCAGAATGAGCTCCCAGAACTAGCGATTATGCGTGGATGGTGTCGATCTTGATCAACCAGGGATCTCAGATGGAATGAAAGCATGTAACATAACTTGAACTATTTGGTAATTATTGGAGATTGTGTGATAAAAATAGTGCAGTTCATGACGCAAGTTCGTGGCTTGTAGAAAATAAACTAACGATAATCACAGTAAGACTTAGTTTTTATAGTTTCTAACATTCTAACACACAATTCAACAAAACCTGATCTTTTAATTTCACAGAATGAGCATATGCTTACTGAAACTGAACAGTTCAAATATCTGGGTGTTCAGATGGATAGTAAACTGTCGTGGAAAGCCCACGTTCTGGATCTTGTTCAAAGACTTAATGCTGCCATTTTTACTACGCGAACGGTTGTCTGAAGTAAGTCGTCGTTCGACGCGAAATGTAGTCTGCTTTTCATATTTTCATTCGTTTACCTTGTATGGTATAATATTTTGGGGTAACTCTTCCCATTCTCATTTTGGTCAGAAACACGCAGTTCGGGCAATAAGTCGTGTAAGTTCGCGAATCTCTTGTCGCCCCTGTTCACTAGCTGGGTATCCTTACACTGGCCTCTCAATATATACACTACTGGCCATTAAAATTGCTACACGACGAAGATAACGTGCTACAGACACGAAATTAAACCGACAGGAGGAAGATGCTGTGATATGCAAATGATTAGCTTTTCAGAGCATTCACACAAGGTTGGCGCCGGTGGCGACACCTACAGCCTTCTGACATAAGGAAAGTTTCTTGCCGATTTCTCATATACAAACAGTAGTTGACCGGCGTTGCCTGGTGAAACGTTGCTGTGATGCCTCGTGTAAGGAGGAGAAATGCATACCATCACGTTTCCGACTTTGATAAAGGTCGGATTGTAGCCCATCGCGATTGCGGTTTATCGTATCACGAATTTTCTGCTCGCGTTGGTCGAGATCCAATGACTGCTAGCAGAATATGGAATCGGTGGGTTCAGGAGGGTAATACGGAACGCGGTGCTGGATCCCAACGGCCTCGTATCACTAGCAGTCGAGATGACAGACATCTTATCCGCATGGCTGTAACGGATCGTGCAGCAACGTCTCGATCCCTGAGTCAACAGATGGGGACGTTTGCAAGACAACAACCATCTGCACGAACAGTTCGACGACGTTTGCAGTAGCGTGGACTATCAGCTCGGAGACCATGGCTGCAGTTACCCTCGACGCTGCATCACAGACAGGAGTGCCTGCGATGGTGTACTCAACGACGAACCTGGGTGCACGAGAGGCAAAACGTCATTTTTTCGGATGAGTCCAGGTTCTGTTTACAATATCATCATGGTGGATGGCAACATAGCGGTGAACGCACATTGGAAGCGTGTATTCGTCATCGCCATACTGACGTATCACCTTGACTCTCGCCCAGAAACGTGTCCAGTATATCTTTGCACCCATGTTCAATAAGCTACAACAGGAATTCAAAAACCTTAGCAGTAATCCATACACTTTCAAGTCGAAACTGAAGAGTCTCCTCATGGCTCACTCTTTTATCCTGCCGAGGAGTTCCTTGAAAAATTAAGCTGACCCCTACGTTATATTTTGATTGCGTTTACTTAAACTTATGATTTTTTGGGTTCATAAACATTTTCTTTTACCTGTTATTACTCTTATGTCGTAATTTCATGTACTGAGAAGTTCCATGACCTTGGAGATTTGCTCCTCAATTTGGTCCTATGGAATTAGAAGTGTAAATTAAAATAAAATAAAATAAATAGATACAGGTTAAGAATTACTCGCACATTAGCTGCCATTGGTCTTAGAGAAAAAGAGGGTGGAGAATGAAATAGAGGTTGATAGTATCCGCTTTCCTTTAGGTCGGAAAACTGTTACTAAAAACAGAAGACTAAGCAATGATCTGCATTGTCTTAACGTTGAAAACTATAGGAAACCCTTAAGTAAAGGAGAATGCTTTATTCTTCGCAAAACACAGTTTTCTACAATAAATTCTTAATTATGTCGCAGACTACAAAATATTCTGGAGAGAAACCAGTCGGACGATTGGATTTGCATGAGGGGAATGTATTTGGCCTAATATAATAGGGTGTTGTGTGATGTCCTTAGGTTAGTTAGGTTTAAGTAGTTCTAAGTCCTAGGGGACTGATAACCATAGATGTTAAGTCCCATAGTGCTCAGAGCCATTTGAACCTAATATAATACAAGTTTCATCATTTTGATAACACTGAAAAGTCTAAAGACAGAAATTTATGAGTGGAAGTGAGCTTGTACTAACGAAATGAAACCAAAAGAAGGCTGTGACTTCTGGTTTGGTGGCTGTACGGTAGAAAATGTAACATGAAAAACTGTGTGACAGCTGTTTACATAGTTTTAGATACTGAAGTGGGAAAGAGAGAGCCTTACTGCAGGGAGCTCAACAATTGGCTTATTCATCGTGAAATTAAGAAACAGTCGACACAAAACCACATTTACAAAATTCTGTACACCCAAGTCAAAGCCACTGCTGATGAAGTATAAAGAAGGAATTGGTAAAATATGCGAGAGGACATAAAAATATTGTGCTGGACAATTGGAACGCTATACTACGTAGAGAAACGAATGCAGAATTGGAACACAGTACGCAGGAAGGGATAAGAAGCGTTTTTAGGAGAAAAGCTCATGGAGTTGTTCTGTAGACAGTGGTATGTACTGTGTTTCAAAATGATATGGAAAGATTTAGCAGCCGATATGGAATATTGTCATAACGTTGGGTGGCTGTTTCTAAAGATCAACTACTCACGGAGGTCCAAAGTGGGCTTTAATTATCGTATGCCAGCGATATTTGGAAGATATGCTGATTTGTTAATACTGAACAGACTTACGCTGGAAAAATTTAGTTCCAATTTTGGCCACCAGATGCAAATCTTTTCCAGCTTCTTAGCCACTACTTTTGGTGTCTAACGTAAGGCTGCCAATTTTGAAAGTGGACGACATTGGTTGCAGACCAAATAATAAATAGTAAAACTCAGTCACATACTGAGAAGTACGAGGGTGAAGGAACGATTGTTTGAACTCTAATCACTAATATTTATACAGTGAACGGGAATCATTTGCCGAAATTTAACAATTTATGAAAGACTGTGACAGAATGGATATTTTTCTTAGCTTGAAGCGTTGAGAATAGTTCAACTAAATAACGAATGCAATGAATTACAGGAGAAAAATTAAACATGTGCAAATGACCATAGTTGCAATACATGGGGGAAGAGATCATAGATAACTTGAGATGGGAGTTTATCGAAAAAAGAGGGATGTAACAAAACAAGAAATGAAACATGCTGAATATATCCCTTTAAACTGAATGCACAGAAGGTATACAGAGCAAAAATTAGACAGAATACGAGAACCATAAAAATAAAATAAAAAGATACGGTCATAATGAAAAATAACATGTTCAGAAAATAGTTTCGGAAATGAAAAGGTAATCTTATTCACCTATTTGCTCGTAAGGATCTATAAATTTTGAGCGCACCCACAAAGTTTGCACTAGAGAGGAATTCGAAAGTTGAATTTAACAAGATGACAGGGACGCAGGTACAATAAATTCTTCTATTTACTAAGAGCGGTCATTTTGTAAAAGTAAAGGGACCAGTCTGTGTTTCAGAAACAAACAATACGTGACTTTCAGCTTCAGCTGGAGTCGACATTGAGAGGAAACTTGTTTCCACTGGATTAAAGATTTCTTTTTGGTCAACTTTAAAAAGTATTATTATTCACTGACCTTGACTGTTATTGGGTTAACATGTCCTTAATCGCTGGTGGGCGCGTAATTTTGACTTAACGACGCCCACAGCGAGTAGCCACCGTGGAAGTGGCAGCACGCGAGGCGCTCCTTTAGATCCTTATCCGGCATCTGCCCCTGTGAGAAAACCATTTGCAGGTTTCGCTCAGGTACAAACGGCTCGGACCTGTAAGCATGCTGACCTATATACTGGTTGTAGTAAAGAGGGTTTGCTGGGCTGGAACACTCAGCAGGAAACAAACTCCTGCGACATACTCAGCCACTTTGTACCTACTGGAAGATATTCGTTATTTCGTTTGAACCCAAAGTTAAAGAATTATCATAACGTATAGTAAAAAACGGTTCTGAGCACTATGGGACTTAGCATCTGAGATCATCAGATCCCTAGAACTCAGAACTACTTAAACCTAACTAACCTAAAGACATCAAACACATTCATGCCCGATGCAGGATTCGAACCTGCGACCGTAGCGGTCACGCGGTTCCACACTGAAGCGCCTGAACCGCTCGACCACAGCGGCCGGGGTACAGTAAACAAGACAAAAGTTAGAAAGAGTACGCCAAGTCTTCTGAAATTTTTCTCATTGTTTTATTCGTAGCATGTTGCCAGACATAAGGAAGCAACGTTAAAAATACCGAATTCTCTCGTGATTTTATTAAATGTTCGAAGCAAATGCGGAGATCTTCGCTCTTCACTGTCGAAACGGAGCTACTGTGGGGTACCTAATAGCCTTGAGCAACAAGGTATTAAAGTGTAACCACCATTCCACAGTGTCCCTGAAGACAGTGTATCAGAAAGTATAAACGTTAAGTGTCTATTTAGAAACCATTATAGTCAGCTCCGTTAGTTCAGTTACAAGACGCATTGGAAGAGGAAGTAACATGGTCTTGTTGAAGGAAACATGACAGACTACCCCAGGTTGTTAGGGACGTAGCGAAATTCCAGGTCATGAAGGATGGATCATATTAAATTCGAATTCCAGTTCTAAGGAAATAACTGTTATCGTTTCTTACAGCTAATTAAGATTCAAACAATGTCCCCCTCTCCTGTTCAAATGAAAAGGTTCGAAGCGTTGTGACACCAATCCGGTTGAAATCTGTACATGTCACTTTCGGGTAACCTAGTGAGACATCTTGAGACGCGAAGCATGTGTCGTCACCTACCCCTGAAAAATTCAAAGGCGTGTCCTCAGCAGCCAACGCGATGCTAACCATCCTCTTCGACGTCTGTGCTCCGATATACTCACAGAATTCCTAGAGCACGGAAAATCCATTAACAGTAACGTGTACTGTGGGACACTCCGTAGCCTACGCAAGTCCATGAAGAGCAGACGTCCTGGGCTCATCACGGATAGACCGATTCTGTCGGTGTGGCCGTGCGGTTAAAGGCGCTTCAGTCTGGAACCGCATGACCGCTACGGTCGCAGGTTCGACTCCTGCCTCGGGCATGGATGTGTGTGATGTCCTTAGGTTAGTTAGGTTTAATTAGTTCTAAGTTCTAGGCGACTGATGACCTCAGAAGTTGAGTCGCATAGTGCTCAGAGCCATTTGAACCATTTGAACCGATTCTGTTCCACGATAACGCGCGTCGAAACGTCTCCAAGATCACACACAATGTAATGGCCAACTTTTCAAGTTGGAGCAACTTGAGCATCCGCTCTACAGTCTGGACACACCGCCCTGCGACTTCCACTGTGTTTCCACTGTTGATCCACTAAAATACACCCGAAAGGGAACCGCTTCAACTCGGACTGCGAACTGGAGGACACAAAGGAGAACTGGTCCCTGTCAGAGCCACAGGTATTCTGAGAAAAGGGAATCCTTCGGCTCGTCAAACTGTGGGGCTCAGGTGATTACTTTTTAATAAAGAATCCAGTTACACCCACAGCTGAAGAACCTCCATACAATAGTAGTTCTTGTACATTACCCGGTGATTGTCAGTTCGTTGCATCCATTTGTTGTTATCAATGGAGAGACGTCTACAGACGTTAAAGTAACCTCTGGCGTGCCACAGGGGAGTGTTATGGGACCATTGCTTTTCACAATATATGTAAATGACTTAGTAGATAGTGTCGGAAGTTCCATGCGGCTTTTCGCGGATGATGCTGTAGTATACAGAGAAGTTGCAGCATTAGAAAATTGTAGCGAAATGCAGGAAGATCTGCAGCGGATAGGCACTTGGTGCAGGGAGTGGCAACTGACCCTTAACATAGACAAATGTAATGTATTGCGAATACATAGAAAGAAGGATCCTTTATTGTATGATTATATGATAGCGGAACAAACACTGGTCGCAGTTACTTCTGTAAAATATCTGGGAGTATGCGTGCGGAACGATTTGAAGTGGAATGATCATATAAAATTAATTGTTGGTAAGGCGGGTACCAGGTTGAGATTCATTGGGAGAGTGCTTAGAAAATGTAGTCCATCAACAAAGGAGGTGGCTTACAAAACACTCGTTCGACCTATACTTGAGTATTGCTCATCAGTGTGGGATCCGTACCAGATCGGTCTGACGGAGGAGATAGAGAAGATCCAAAGAAGAGCGGCGCGTTTCGTCACAGGGTTATTTGGTAACCGTGATAGCGTTACGGAGATGTTTAATAAACTCAAGTGGCAGACTCTGCAAGAGAGGCGCTCTGCATCGCGGTGTAGCTTGCTCGCCAGGTTTCGAAAGGGTGCGTTTCTGGATGAGGTATCGAATATATTGCTTCCCCCTACTTATACCTCCCGAGGAGATCACGAATGTAAAATTAGAGAGATTAGAGCACGCACGGAGGCTTTCAGACAGTCGTTTTTCCCGCGAACCATACGCGACTGGAACAGGAAAGGGAGGTAATGACAGTGGCACGTAAATTGCCCTCCGCCACACACCGCTGGGTGGCTTGCGGAGTATCAATGTAGATGTAGATGTAAAGGAAACCTGAATGCATCCTTCCACTACTTTCTGTGACATATTTTGCAGCGTGTATGAAATTACTCAGAACTTTAAACAAGACGTAAAGTAACAAGAAATTGTTCGTAAAGTGTTACGTAACGGGAGTCTCTTACGAGATAATGATGCCGAATTTGCAGCGATAAATAATCAATCAGTAATTATTATACATGCTACAGTAGTAACGGGAATTCTGGTTGAAAAACGTGCAGAGCGTATGACGAAGTAGAAGTTCGCAACTTTTTTATGGCTTAACTCAATGGGAATAGCTGCGTGCAGCTGGTGGGATAAGGAAACACATTTCTCTTAATGCCTTCTAAATGTATATATAGCTTTATCCTCAAGAGGCCGGTCGGGGAAGCTGTAGCCTTATCGTAAGTTAAAGTTATATTAAGTAGTGTGTAAGCTTAGGGACCGATAACCTCGGCAGTTTGGTCCCATATGACCTTACCACAAATTTCCAAAAAAATATCCTCAAGAAACCTTGCTTCACCGAACGATTCAGAATATCGTTTCTTGAAGTGGTACGAGTACTGCTTCAGAGTAGTACTGGGAATTATCAATTGGTAACTACATACACAATAACAATACTCTCATATAATCACTTTTACAAGTCGGCAATTCATTATATTTCCGCACAAACGGATAATTATTCAGTTACTGTCATAGAACAACTGGATACTGGTCTCTTAGCGCGTGATACCTGTCGATTGCAGTTTATAAACATCCGCATATTAATATCGAATATAATTACGTTTCTGTCTTTTGATCCAAATTTTTACATTATTTACTGAATTTTATCTATGAAGGTGTCTGAGAAGTAATGCCTCCTTTTTTATGTGAAAACTCTGCAAGCTTTTTTAAATAAAACAAACGTTATTAACGTTCTATATCTTCATTCTTCATGACAACATATTTGCAGCCCTCTACCGCTACAGGGCACCGAATTGTAGCGTGTAACATGGCTGTGTGTAGCGTAACTACGCAGGTGAGAGGAAAACAGCTTGCTGCAATAGAATTTGGAATTCGAAGAGTTTTTCCACACATGAAGCACTCTTTCCTTCAGCATGTCAAGGCCAGAGCACACACGAGCGCTGCGGCATCTGCAACAGTCAGACACTTTGGGTTCGTTGTCATCGACCAACCTTCATAAAGTGCCGACTGGGCCCATTTCGATTTTCATTTGTTTGCAGAACTTATAGAATACCTTCAGAGGTGAAGCTGTGGCTGCAACAACGAAGCCAAACATTCTACAGTGACGATATCAACAACCTGGTCTTTTGTTGGGAGAAATGTGTTCGTCGCCAGGGTGACTATGTTGAGAAATAGATATGTAGATGAGAAGACCGAAAGTGCAGTATGTTAATAATATTTTTTCATTTAAAAAGGTTTAAGAGATTTCATATTGAATATTCCGAACATTGCTTTCAAGCACGTCTTCGTAACTTGTAAAAAGGTCTAGCTCACTATCGTAGTTTACGTACATCGTTCCACTAGGAATATTCCGGTCATAACGGGACACTGATATTCATAAATAAACAAAAGCCCGTACCGAGCTACTGAGCCTCTCTCCTGCAGAGTCTTTCACTGGAGTTTATCTGTCATCTCCGTAACGCTTTCGCGATTACTAAATGATCCTGTAACGAAGTGCGCTGCTCTCCGTTGAATCTTCTCACTCTCTTCTATCAACCCTATCTGGTACGGATCCCACACTGCTGAGCAGTATTCAAGCAGTGGGCGAACAAGCGTACTGTAACCTACTTCCTTTGTTTTCGGATTGCATTTCCTTAGGATTCTTCCAATGAATCACAGTCTGGCAGCTGCTTTACCAACGATCAACTTGATATGATCATTCCATTTTAAATCACTCCTAATGCGTGCTCCCAGATAATTTATGGAATTAACTGCTTCCAGTGCTGACCTGCTATATTGTGGCTATCTTTCTATGTATTCGCAGCACATTACACTTGTCTACATTGAGATTCAATTGCCATTCCCTGCACCATGCGTCAATTCGCTGCAGATCCTCCTGCATTTCAGTACAATTTTCCATTGTTACAACCTCTCTATATACCACAGCATCATCCGCTAAAAGCCTCAGTGAACTTCCGATGTCATCCACAAGGTCATTTATGTATATTGTGAATAGCAACGGTCCTACGACACTCCCCTGCGGCACACCTGAAATCACTCTTACTTCGGAAGACTTCTCTTCATTGAGAATGACATGCTGCGTTCTGTTATCTAGGAACTCTTCAATCCAATCACACAATTGGTCTGATAGTCCATATGCTCTTACGTTGTTCATTGAACGACTGTGGCGAACTGTATCGAACGCCTTGCGGAAGTCAAAAAACACGGCATCTACCTGGGAACCCGTGTCTATGGCCCTCTGAGTCTCGTGGACGAATAGCGCGAGCTGGGTTTCACACGATCGTCTTTTTCGAATCCCATGCTGATTCCTACAGAGTAGATTTCTAGTCTCCAGAAAAGTCATTATACTCGAACATAATACGTGTTCCAAAATTCTACAATTGATCGACGTTAGAGATATAGGTCTGGTTTCATAGGATTACTCTCTGGTCACTGCTTTGGTGTTGCCCCGTTTGATAACGCTTGCGTATTCCTACGTTCGTGGACCTGCTCTTATGCTCTCTACCATCATAAGTGCAGGCATAATCTCTGCAAAGCTGCCCCGTATTTCGTACGGTTCGACTTGTAACTGTGCATTCCGGTTTACATTGTATCATTTAATTATGACGAACGAATTAAGAAAGTTGGACCTCAGAATATCAGCCTTTCAAATTAATGTATTGACAGGTTCCAGCAGTAGTCATAGTGGCAGCAGTACTCATAGCAGTAGTAGTAGTAGTAACGCTATAGGCATGGACAACACGTATAAATATGTGGATTCCGATGCTTCTGATTGCAACGGCGCGCAGTTCACATTCCGAGCACATTTCTGCGCAGTTTCTCATCGTGTATAACGACTCGACAGGTAAAGACGGAGAACCAGTACTCTCCACACGTGCTGACAGACGCATAATGCAACGCTTGTGGTATGCTTTTTCCCACTTCTCTCAAAAGGGCAGAGTTTCGTGATGACATGCGACGAGAAACTAAGTTTAGAGGAAAGTGATTGGCTTCCTGCACAATAACTCCATGTTGATGAGCCCATAGATTGCATACCCGAATCGACTTTGCTCACCGTTTTAGTGTGCTGAAGGTACTCGTTATTGGAGCCAAACTGAACAATGAATTCATCCCGCTGTATGAAATTCATCTGTGATTTCAATTTAAGCTAGGTATCACGGTATAAAATATGAAAAAGAAAACAAAAGCTCTGCAGCTTCTACTATAAAACGCAGTTGCGAAAATTACGCCCGCTCCAAGTGAAGCCAAACGAAAATTTTTAAACAAAATATTAGAAATTTCTTGGAGGGGAGTATCTGAGGATTTTTTTCATTTTATAGCCTTCTAAGATATACTTGTATTTCCACCAATTTATCTATGTAAACAATCTTACCAGAATATCTGCAGCAGCAAAGTAATATTAAGCTTTATAAAACCAGCTGAAAAATGCTGCTGTCTTAATACAAAACACGCAAATATGCTCATATTTAGGACTCTGACAGGAAAGTGGGAAACCAGATGCCTCAATGCTCATTCCGCCCTCAGCACCAAAAACTTTGGAATGCAAATATATTTTCGCCCTTTTTGCACAGAATATTTTAAATCCTTTTACCCAGTCTACCTTTATAGTGAAACCATCATATTGAACGTCTCCCTTTCACTGCCACTGTCGGCTGACTCTGTTCCACCTTCTCATTTTTCTCCTATTAACACTTTCTCGGTGTCTGTCTCTCCCACTGTCACTGTCTTCACACCTTTTTGTCCTCTTCCTTACTACTATCTTATTCTCTACCACTATTACTGTTTATCCGTCCCATTGCCATTGTCTCTGCCCCATCTATTTCTACTTCTCATCTATTGCTACTTCTTCCTCGCCTCCAGTCAGTCTTTCTCGTCAGCAGCCATTGTCACCACCCCACACACGTCCTCTGGGATGGTTTCCCCTGGATCCCGACATTAGACCGGGAAACCGTAAGACGTGAGTATAGGGAATGGGGGAAAGTGAGCGAATTTCTTTGTGTTAAGGATCCCCGGCCGGGGGAAACCTGGGGAGGGGGATCCAGAGTCCCTCCACGCTTGATCTCCACTCATCTCTATTTTTCACTCCTCTCTGTTGCTCTCCCGCTTTACTGCCTCCTCTCTCTCTAGGTTCTCTGGTACTGTCTTTCAGCACAGAACAGGACTAATATGTTAACATGCCAAGATTTTTGGTGACGAAGGAGGAATAATAACGGAGGCTGCTGGTTCCCCGCCTTCGTGTCAGAGTAGTTTTAAGAGGAGCATATTTGCGTTTTCTGTGCTGCGATAGGAGCATTTGTCAGCTGGTTTCCTTCTTTTCCCTCTAACAGTAGGGTGTGCTGCTTATATAAAACAAATTCTGTAGTTCAGTAAAGTTTTGAAAATTTATTTATATATTTCGACACATTTAGACGTATTGGACATACAATCAACAAGGAAGCATACATAATATAAGGTTAACACAAAATCAACTCCTATCCAACGCAAAATCACGTTACACTACTTTATATAAAAGATTTACAATATTTTTAGGCTGCACCTACAGTATGTTAAAATACGTATTGTCAGATTTGCAAGTGCAAAGAATTTCGTATGACAAAACAATTTTTGGCAAGATGCTTACGCCGTCTGGTGGCACCATCTAAGATTTCCAGTTCCAGATAGGCGGTACACGCGTAAGGTGCCAGTTATACACAGACACCGCGTCATAAAATTTCATTGGTTAAAGTATGGGGATTGAAAACGCAATGTGGTGACCTCAGAACCCTTGCGATGGTCCCAGAGCTCTTTTCATGTATTCACTGAGTCAATTAAAACTACATTAACACCTCAGACCGTATATTACAAGCATATTTTACATGCGTAAGTGCGGTAACTTTGATACGCTGAGTCTCAGCAACGGATAATGATATCGAAAACCTTTTCTATGGTCCCCGAGAACGTCTTCATAAGGATATAAGTAAAGATTTCTACAATTTGCCATAAATTAAAATTACAGAAGAGGACGTCGCCTTAATTGGTACCTTTGGTACACAAAACTTATGGCTTTTCGGGTTTCTCTCAGGAACGGCCCATGAAAAGACCGTGCTTTTATATGCTGCCCAGGGGCCAGTGCAACCTCACACTTAAGGGTAAAAACTAACCGATTTGCTCCATGTGCCTGGGCTCGAGGAAGTGTGATATTTGAATTTTGAGCCCGTACTATAGGACTGACACAGTATGTCCGTTCTTCCGATAGCAATATAAATGGTCGTTAGGCAGAGGGCTGTCAAAAACACTTGACCCCTTGTTTTTGTCATCAATAGAGCCCGAGATACGACAGCCAGAAGAAATTCATTTTAGCACGCGGCTTTTAGGAACATATTGGTACCAATATGAGTCAGTAGGTAACACAGATAATGATTCACTCTGGATGGTACTCATAGTGCCACTTGTTGCTGTTCCATTTTAATTATTCTCTACTTTCATTTTTTTTCTTATTTTGTTTTGCGACAGGGTTGATGTGGATGCTCCGGTTACAAGTCATTCTGAGAGTATAAGTTATTAACTGTTATTGACACCGCCACTGGGTCTACGGTAAAACATTTTACAGAGCCCCCTGTTTTGCTGATTCTATGAGATAATGACTTCAAAAGTTTGAAACACGAAACCTTCATGAAGTAATTCCTTGGGCACTGAGCTTGTTGCTAATTAAGTATGTTTTTCTTTATAACTCCGTCTGTGGATTTCATTTGAACATATTTCACATTCGCGACATATTCCCAAACAGCTATAGCGATACAGAGACGCAGGCATAGATTTTGTACTCTTATTTACCTGCTTGCTCACATAAAATGTTAGATATGATATAATGGAAGAGTGAAGGTGATTAGATTTCTACGACAATTTCAATAACTTTTCTCAAGAAACCATCAGCATACCTACACATCACAAATGTTTTCGTATAAAAACAAAAACTGGCGTTATTTCCTCACTGTTAGCTCTTCTTGTGACATGGTATGAAAAACTGTTGAACTGGCTATGGCAACGAGCTGAAACAACCTTATTACATTCGCGAACGACAGTCGGAGTACTATCAGAATCATCTTACACTTAATAAATTAATCATGCTTGAAATGACTGCAGTCTAAATTCAAAATATAGCCAAGAGATGAGGAAGAGTATAACCTAAATATAAATGCAATTCAGATGGAAATGACCTTCACAATTCTAGTAACTGAAGTCGTAGAGCATAATGTTATTTCGTATAACTTTAACTTTCTGTCTCAAAATGACGAGGCAGTAACGCTTGGTGGTTAAATTTAACCGATAAAAAGTTTCCAGAAGAGTAAAATTGATTCCATCCAAGAGACTTTTCTACCATCAAAGAAGACATTACGTAATTTTCATATCTCGGGTCACAAGAATAAAATTATTAGGTTATCACTTATTCTCAGTACTTGCCATCTACAGCTAACACCGAGCGAGGTGGCGCAGTGTTTAGCACACTGGACTCGCATTCTGGAGGACGACGGTTCAATCCCGTCTCCGGCCATCCTGATTTAGGTTTTCCGTGATTTCCCTAAATCGCTTCAGGCAAATGCCGGGATGGTTCGTTTGAAAGGGCACGGCCGATTTCCTTCCCCATCCTTCCCTGACCCGAGCTAGCGCTCCGTCTCTAATGACCTCGTTGTCGACGGGACGTTAAACACTAATATCCTCCTCCTCCTCCTCTACAGCTAACAATGACCGGAACTTGTACTCATCATAGTCGTTTGATAATACATGGAGGAGTTTTTAGTAATTAGTTTTCATGCTTGTTTTGACCGGAGCTGTCCTTCTGCAATTACCTCCCCCCCACCCCTCAGCCTCATCGCCGTCTGTGACCAGGGCCGTAACACAGTGACGAGGAAACAAGTCTCGAGCAACAAGTATTGTATGTGCTCTACTGCAGATAGACTAAGGCTGCCCTAGAAACCTCTCAATTCACTACTACTCCATGTACCGTAATTTGGTGCTGTGGGGTTCAATACAGAATGCATTTTGCCATGAATAATTACTAATTACAATAATGAGTTAGATTGTGTATCTGTGGTATACACTACACAAAAAATTCACGAGATTAATTGCGCATTGCAAATCCCATGCGACTTTCAATACAACTGCATATCACTCTCTGAAAACATGTCAGTGTCTAAATATGAAACTAAGAGATTTTTAGCACTTATTGTCAAGAGAATAGACTTCAGTAGAAAATCTAACTGGTTCATCAGCTAAAGGATTATCAGCCAATATATCCGATTTATTACCACTATTTTTATCGTATCTTTTGTGCCCGTTATATTGTCTCATTATAAAGAACTAGAGAAAATATGCTACACAAGTAACGTAAAAGTTAACCAACTAGTTCAGAAAATAAGACACTGCAGTACTGCTACATAAAAGAACATACAGTGTCGAGAACGGTATGTGGTTGGACGCAAAGAAACTGAATCTAAAGTTCTTCCAGCAGTTAAAAGAAGGCGTTCGCACGACGAAGGTATTGATTCTCAGATATAAATTTTGTCATCTATGTATCATTTCAGGTGTCACTTTACAAAATATCTAAAATAGGGGTTCAGGATACACTCTTGGCCTTGGGATGAGGAAAGTGCCCCTAGAGCGGAAGAATCAGCAATGGCCAACGATGTGAAGATGCAGCAGGCAATGATAATCACTGCTCCAAAGGAAAGTGGCCTGTAATTGAAAAGTGTCGTGATCATCACTGCATTGGCATATCATTTCGGATTTGTCCTACATTCGGATCTCCAGCATACAGATGATAATGGACAGGTGACTGTGAGAAAAAGAGTGAAAAACAAACGAAATTGTGATATTCTACGAGTCAAGCATGAAATGTCAGACGTTTGAATGAGGCAGAGACTAGAAAAACAGGAACGTAAATCAAAAACTCAATAAAATGTAACATGAGATGGTGAACTGAAGTCAATATGTGACAAATAATGACTACTATCAGTAGCAGCATAAAATGGCAAAGCTGAAGTAGGATTCGTAATAAGTAGGAAGGTAGTCCAAAACTAAGTTGAAGTGAGCAGTTAAGTTGTATAGTTATTCTCCTCCGAATCGACAGCAAACCTACCCCCACAACAATAGTTCACGCACAGATTCCGACGTCACAAGTAGGAGATGAAGAGATAAAGACAATTTATTAGGGCAAGGAACAGACAACTCAGACAGAAAACACAGATAACTAGTAACTGTGGAGTATTCAATCGCTGTATTTGAGGAGAGAGTAGAAGACAGGAGAATACAGATTCGATAGTAGAAATAATAGAAGAGAGAGATCCCTCAAGCTCTGCAGTAAATTTCAGCTACTAGTAGAAAATATACTGTTAAAGAAACGCAAAAGGAGGAGGTCGACTTGAAAAAGGCAAAATACCAGCTGGGTTACATCCTGGCGACACAGAGATCCTAAAATCAGATAGTGGAGTGTAAGGCATATCCAGGAGCAGATACAGAATGAGATCACTATTTATTGGTGATGAACAATAGACTGAAGTTTAAGAGAAATATCAGGAAAAACAACTGTTCAAACAAATGGGTTACTGATGTACTGAGAATGGTTAATGATGTGCGTTTCAAATTCCCTGAGGCTGTAGATAATGTGACAATGATTAACAGACATGGCAGTTCGACTCAAGAGGAATGACCGCTAAATAGGGCAATCACAAAAGTTTGACAGACAGGTACAGATACAATGAAGGTAACTGCGAACAAACCTTGTCCAACTGAAGAAATACTGTAATTGATCGACGAAAGAAGGGAGGTAAAGGAAGCTGTACAGTAATAAAGCCACTTAGAAATGAAATCAATACTAGTTGCAGTGAATTCCTCTGGGCAACGCAGAGGAGAGAGATGATTGGTGAAAAAGAGTTCGCTGGGAGCCTATACGAGTGGGTGTATCTACCGGCTGGCATGGCAGAGGAAGATAACGAGAGTCGATAAGGCAACACAGGCGATTAAGTATTAGAGTCAATGTATAAGACAGACTCGAAACACTTGCGATCAAACAAGGCAGACGAGTATAATAACATTCCCTCGGAACATCTACAATCATTGTGGAAAGTGGTGAGTAAAGACTATTCATGTGAGTTTCTATAATCTTATGATTGTATAAAAGCCTTCTGACATTCAGGTAAATATCATCCACACAATCTCGAAGAAAGCATGGGAGGATAAGTGTGCGAACTAAAGCATATTCAGCTGTACAACACACGTAACGATGAGAATATATTATATGCCAGCTTAGTATTAGCAAAGGTAAAGGCATCAGGGAGTCAGTTCTGACGATGCGCTAGAGTAAAATGAAGACGTTTTCAGTAGAAATTGTTGTTGTGAAAAACAATTCGACAACGTAAAATGATACAAAGTGTTTGCAGTTCTCAGAACAATAGTAACGAGCTACAGGTAAAGATGGCTAAAATACAATATGTACAAGAAAGAAAAGGGAACATTAAGAATGGAAGATCAAGGAAGGAGTTCGCGGATTAAAAAGGACGTAAGACGTCGAAGGGTGCCTAGAAGCTATGACGGAAATTAAAGTTCCAGGATGGGATTAAAATTCAAATTGAAAGGATATCGGTTATAACATTCCCTTACGAAACTGATAACTTCAGTGAATGTTTGGAAGAATTACAGGAACATAAATTAACAGTGTAATGAGCGCAGATTATGTACTGTGAGTAAATCAAAGAATTTCATGAGGAGTTGCAGATAAACGTAACGTTAAAACTGAGGATCACAGACTAGACTAATGGTGGAGTTCTGCTGCGTTGGAAGCAAACAACGCATGACGGACGAAGTTAGGAGGATGTAAGAAGTAGACTAGCACAGGCAATGAAAGCAATTCTCGTTAAAGAAGTCTAGCACAATTAAACATTGGGCTTACAAGGGAATGATCCAATCCGACTTGTCGAAACCTACCCTGAAATTTTCATGCAGGTAGATTACACTGAATGAAATACACTGTCAAAAGTTTAGCCGCTAAGGTGCACAGCAAGTATTAAAAAAAATTCTCATTTTCGTCGCACTACCAATTGCTTATAACAGTGTTTCGTACAGCCCTTCCTGTCCAGCGCATGCATTTTAAACACTTAAACCATTTGAAAAATTTCTCACTTCATTAATTTTTTGAATAACTTGCAGTTCATATAGACAGATAATCTGTTACAGATGTGTTTGTTACACAAGTGACTGGTAGAGTAAAGAAATCAAGGCCGTGTTTAATGTTACAATACAGAAGATTTCCACCATCCCGGACTTTAATTTGTTGACATTAAATATTTTAAAACATACTTGAAAGGAGAAACAGTATTGGTCGTATTTTTTTGTTTTATTATCCGCAAAATCGATTTTCGGTCACTTAGTGACCATCCTCAGTGCTGTAATACACAATTTAAATTGGTAGGCACTGGTGTCAACAAGCTTAGAGCGATCACATAAACACTTAAACACTTAAACTTTTATGTGATCGCTCTAAGCTTGTTGACATCAGTGCCTACCAATTTAAATTGTATGTTACAGCACTGAGGATGGTCACTAAGTGACCGAAAATCGATTTTGCGGATAATAAAACAAAAGTTGTGTGCTGAGGTTAGTTAGGTTTAAGTTGTTTTAAGTTCTAGGGGACTGATCACCATGGATGTTAAGTCCCATAGTGCTCAGAGCCATTTGAGCCATTTGAGCCAATAAAACAAAAAAATACGACCAATGCTGTTTCTCCTTTCAAGTATATCCATTATCTGGTCGTGGTGCACAGAACACTCCATGGAGTCACCAATCAATAATTTTAAAACAGTTACTGTAGCACAGTTCTTACCGCATGTATGAATGATCATCACCTGAGAACGGCTAGACCGATTTGGATTTGGATTTTTTTATGGTGTTCGTAATTGTCAGTACAATGTTTGTATGTTTGTACGAAAGAAAATTTTTCGAAAATCTATCAGAAAATTCGGCAATTTGGTTTATATTTTTGTATAAAAATCTTAATGAAAGACCTGTGCGATTAGTATAACAGTTTTGCTGTCACATGTTTTCATATCAATAAATTTCGCATTCAGTTATGATACAACTGAAAGTGATATTTCAGTGAATTCAGTGTATTATTGGTGGTGGTTATATCTTTGGTGTGTTGCATAGATTGAATTGATGTTAGTTCGTGGTAAACTGGGATGCTACAGACATTCAATTGATTTCAGTTAGTGGTCAATTTCTTTGGAAGAAATACAGGCAACGCACAGCCTGAACCAATGGAAATATAAATACAATGGACACTTTCTGTTAAAGCAGCTGCGAGAAAGATGCTAGGCCGTACTATGATAATGAGCGGTTACTTTTTTCCTTTTCGAAGACTTTTTTTTAACAGAAAGAATGGCTATCTTTATGATCCTACCTGTGCGTAGATTAAAACCATTTGAAACACTGTCGTAGAGTCTACAGGCCTCACAGATCCAGCAGCTGGAAAGGTATCTCTCCTACCCGTGTACTAATAATCCCAATACATTTATTCGCTCGTTCTGACTTCCATTCCCAATCAAGGTACCGTTTGTAGTAACAGTAAATAATGTCGGGAAAAGGAGGGGAGGGGATGAGATGGACAGAGAAGGGGGAGGAGGAAATGGATAAAAAGAAGAGGAAGGAGTATATAGACAGAGAGATGAGAGGGTGGAGATGAATAAAGGATGTGTGGCATAAGAGATGTACAGAGAGCGGGGACAAGATGATGGACAGAGAGGGAGAGTAGTAGTAGTAGGAGGAGGAGGAGGAGGAGGAGGAGGAGGAGGACGAGATGGACAAAGGCAGGAGGAAGGAGGAGAAGGATTGAGAGAAGGAGATTAGGACGCATATTCTATTCCTATACATATGTAGCAAACGCGTAGCATTGCCAGGTTCGCTAGTAATGTATATTTTTCCAACAATGAAACAATTGCTTGTTTATTTTCTTTAGTCATTACAATACTGCGAACTGTATATTGGACGACGAAAACAAACATTTTCTTTATACCAGGGACACCTGATAAAAGAAAAATCACTGCAGTCAGGCATCTCACAGTAATTATTAGTTTTATTTAGATAGAACTGGAATGTAGTAAGAAATGGCCGTAGCCATTATTCTCCATTCTGTATTCTGATGCGTACCAAAAGTACTTGATCACATTCGTTAAATGTGGTGATGCAAACTCATAATGTGGAAATGACTGAAGTTAGCAATACTGTTCCGCTGATAAACTTGAAATGACAAAGAACTGTAGGAAATTATATTACCCAACGATTATCTCAAAAATGCTTTACACTATTGGAACACTTTTGTCATGGAGAAGCTGGATCACACTATTAGTATCGGGGGTAATCCGAATTATACACACATCAAAAAACGTTTTGCATCACTTCAGTTCCCAGAGTTCCGGGACCAGTGCAGAAAACTGGAATAGAGATCAACATAAAGATCATTTCCGCCCATTTTTATTGCTCATAAATTCCACAAATTGCCTGTTGTACCACCACATAACGAGACCTTCAGAGGTGGTGGTCCACACTGCTGTACACATTGGTACCTCTAATATCCAGTAGCATGTCCTGTTGCATTGATGCGTTCCTGTATTCGTCGTGGCTTACTATCCACAACTGCATCAAGGCACTGTTGGTATAGACTGTCCCACGCCTCAACGGCGATTCGGCGTAGATCCCTCACAGTGGTTGGTGTATCACATCGTCCGTAAACAACCCTTTTCAATCTATCCCAGGCATGTTCGATAGGGTTCATGTTTGGATTTACCCACTGGTCACTCTAGTCGAGAGATGTCGTTATCCTGAAGAAAGTCATTCACAAGATGTGCACGATGGGGGCAGGAATCATCGTCTATGAAGACGAATGCCTCGCCAATATGCTGCCGATATGGATGCACTATCGGTCGGAGGATGGCAATCACATGTCGTACAGCCGTTATGGCGCCGTCCATGACCACCAGCGGCGTACGTCGGCCCCACATAATGCCACCCCAAAACACCAGGGAACCTCCACTTGCTGCACTCCCTGGACAGTGTGTCTAAGGCGTTCAGCCTGACAGGGTTGCCTCCAAACACGTCTCCAACGATTGTCAGGTTGAAGGAATATGCGAAACTCATTGGTGAAGAGCGGTCCATTCGGCACGTTGCTGGGCTCCTCTGCACCGCGCTGAATGGTGTTGTGATTGCAAATATGGACCTCGCCATGGACGTCTAGAGTGAAGTTCGCATCATGCAGCCTATTGCCGCACAGTTTGAGTCGTAACACGTCCCTTGGCTGCACGAGAAGCATTATAAACATTATTGAACATGGTGGCGTTGCTGTCAGGGTTCCTCCGAGCCATAATCCGTAGGTAGCGGTCATCCACTGCAGTAGTAGGCCTTGGGCGGCCTGAGCGAGGCATGTCATAGACTGTTTCTGTCTCTTTGTATCTACTCCATGTCCGAACAACATCGTTTTGGTTCACTCCTATGCGCCTGGACATTTCCCTTCTTGAGAGCCCTTCCTGACACAAAGTAACAATGCGGACGCGATCGAACCGCGGTATTGACTGTCTAGGCATGGTTGAAGTACAGACAACACGAGCCGTGTACCGCCTTTCTGTTGGAATGACTGAAACTGATCGGCTGTCGGACCCCCCTCCGTCTAATAGGCGCTGCTCATGCATGGCTGTTTACATCTTTGAGCGGATTTAGTGACATCTCTGAACAGTCAAAGGGACTGTGTCTGTGATGAAATACACACAGTCAACGCCTACCTTCGGGAGTTCTGGGAACCGGGGTGATGCAATTTTTTTTAATGTTTGTATTAACAGTGTTTTAGTTGTAAGTCCAAAGATAGGAGTTCCGATATGTCCAACGAGAGCAATGAATTATTTTGTGCAAATGGTAAGAAGATGTTCCGGATGTAACATTGAAAATTACTCTTCCCAGTTTTCCAGCTTTAGATACGTCAATAACAAGACTTTTGCAGGTAAAATTCCTTTCTTAAAATGTTTGGTCCTAATTTGTCCTGACGTTTCTGGTGAGAGAGGTAAATTTTCGGGAACGGAAATCGACTGACGCTTGTCACAGGCAGTTATGTGTATGAGTGTATCATAGCATTCATCGACTCCACAAGTGAATTTTTTCCCCCTCAAACCAGTAACGCGCGATTTGCACGAAATCTGACTGACTGGCCGAATACACGGCTTTTAAGGGATAGCAAGAATCTTTGTCTTCACGTCAGCTACTAATTTTTCTATAGTATTACCTATTAATGACCTCACCTCTACACGTTTACTGTAAGAAAATTTCATAATTTTGCGACTTCTTTTCCCGTATAATTTCCTGGATCTGTTTCAACACATCGAAGAAGCCTGTAAATCAGTAATGTTCATCTAATTTTCAGTTCCGGTCGGCCAGTCTCTTAGACCTTCCTATAAATCGTTATTCATTTATAAAATTTATGTTCAGATTTACGAAACGAAACCGGTTTTGCACATTGCTTGAACCTAGGTATTATCTTCGTCTTTCATTTTCCCAAAAACTTTCCAGCCTTTTTTTGTACATGTTTTCTTTGGGCTTGCAAGGTACTTTTTTTCTGGATGTTAATTAGCACTAGAATTACCGTTCGAACCAAAGTTTACGGAACTGTCCGAGATATTTCCTGTTTCTCCGAATGTTACCATAATTTCTAACGAAATGTCGACTTCACTGAAATGAATGTCCAAGAAACTAACTAATAAAAGACGCAAATTAGGTCTTCGAGAGAAGAGGTTTATTTCAATAGCACGTGTACTAAGTTCTTCATATTTTACCTCTGCAGCTTCCAAATTTCTGTGAACCTCTGTAACCTGCACAAAGACAAATGCTATTAGCAAGCATATGCCAAGAAATGACAAGGAAAAGTAAGTTTTATCTCCATTCTTAACATTCGGGAGTACCGCAGAGGCAACAGCTAATTATATTAAATGAGGTGAACAACTGTCGGAGAAACCATCAACAGCCACTAATATTCGCTTTACACATATCATGATGCCGTTGTGAGGTGTTGTATGTTTACCATGTGCCGTCAATAAGAATGTGTTCCCACCGTGTTACGTATGGGCCTCCTGCTCTAGCTACGGCAGGGACGTACAATTCTCCAGCCGCCTGGCATACTAAGAATATTAAAAAAATACTGGCAGTGAGTCTTAGCGACTAAAATTTTGACATTGTGTCCTTCCTATATATATATATATATATATATATATATATATATATATATATGTAAACCGGGTAGGTTTCCACATGTCGAATTGGACGTTTTCCTTGTCAGTTTCTGAGAATGTGCGACTGGAGCACAGTTTTCCTTGGAACTGAGTTACGGACTTAAGGAAACTGGCTAAAGAGTAGAAATGTTTTGAATATATTGGTTTAGGTATGTTCTTTTGAGTATAAGAAAGTTGTTTTAAGTATGTTGTTTTGAGTGCTTTAGTATGTTGTTTTAAATACGTTATTTTAAGTATTTTATTACAGATGGATGCTGAAAATTAAGTACACTGATAAGATACATAATGAGGAAATTCTCCAGAGAAGTGGCAAGAGAAGCAGTATGCATGAAACACTAACAGCAAAAAGGGAGAAGGTTATAACATGAGTGTTAAGACATTAGGGCATAACTTACATGTTACTAAAAAGCAGCGAAGGTGGCAACAACTGTAGGGGAAGAAGTAGATTGGAATATGTCTTACAAATAAATGAGGACTTCGAGGATCAGTGTTACGCCGAAATGAAAAGAGTAGGAAATTGTCGCATTGGCGCCAGCTACATCAGACCAGTCAGAACTCTGATGAAAGAGAAAGAGAAAAAAGGAATTTGTGAGGTTATTCATAATAAGAGATTGTAAGAGTCGTTTTATAGAAAGAGAGTGGAAACCAAGTGAGTGACAAGTTGAACCGAATTTAGGACAACTCAATGAACAACATGGCACAGCAATTTATAGCAGATCTTTCCACTTTCAGCAATAGCGAACGTGCTACCATTTAGTTTGTGGTGGGAATGCCACGATTTCACACAGATACAAACGGAGTTACCAGGTGGAGAAGCATTATAACCGAATTCAATCTGCCAACCGAGTTAATGCGATTTCCTTAAGGCCAATAGGCAGTCGGCGGACTGTAGATACCATGATGGAAGCAATTATCTCCACTGTAAAATTCAAGATCTAATTAGTCTTTCGATGAACTATAAGTCATCCTCTGTTCCCTTCTATCTTGTCCTAATCTTTTCATCTCTGAATGTCACCAAGCAATTTCCCCTCTAATGTTGTTTTAGAGGCCGACATGACTAATGTTTCCGTTTAGTTCAATTTTTTACTCTCTTGTGTATTATAGCACCAAATTAACTAGTTCTGGAGGTACCACTCACACATACCATCTTCCAGCAGGAATTTTTCATCGACTCCTTCTCTCACACACTCTGACGTTCCACCAGGTCTTCACTTTATATCTCTTGACAGCTGTGTCTATTAATATAGGTTTCAATATCAATGTTAAAGTAGTTAAATCAGGCATTTGCATTGACATTACCGGTAATAGGTTGATTCTGCAACTTTTTCTACAACTTGGTTCTCGTGCTACAAACGTTGCATGGTTCCTTTGAAGGAGCACGGTCGATTTCCTTCCCTATCTTCGAAACAATGAAAGCTTCTGCTCCGCCTATAATGACCGCCATGCCCACGGAACACGAAAGATTTCCACAAATGGATACTACACTCCTGGAAATGGAAAAAAGAACACATTGACACCGGTGTGTCAGACCCACCATACTTGCTCCGGACACTGCGAGAGGGCTGTACAAGCAATGATCACACGCACGGCACAGCGGACACACCAGGAACCGCGGTGTTGGCCGTCGAATGGCGCTAGCTGCGCAGCATTTGTGCACCGCCGCCGTCAGTGTCAGCCAGTTTGCCGTGGCATACGGAGCTCCATCGCAGTCTTTAACACTGGTAGCATGCCGCGACAGCGTGGACGGGAACCGTATGTGCAGTTGACGGACTTTGAGCGAGGGCGTATAGTGGGCATGCGGGAGGCCGGGTGGACGTACCGCCGAATTGCTCAACACGTGGAACGTGAGGTCTCCACAGTACATCGATGTTGTCGCCAGTGGTCGGCGGAAGGTGCACGTGCCCGTCGACCTGGGACCGGACCGCAGCGACGCACGGATGCACGCCAAGACCGTAGGATCCTACGCAGTGCCGTAGGGGACCGCACTCCCACTTCCCAGCAAATTAGGGACACTGTTGCTCCTGGGGTATCGGCGAGGACCATTCGCAACCGTCTCCATGAAGCTGGGCTACGGTCCCGCACACCGATAGGCCGTCTTCCGCTCACGCCCCAACATCGTGCAGCCCGCCTCCAGTGGTGTCGCGACAGGCGTGAATGGAGGGACGAATGGAGACGTGTCGTCTTCAGCGATGAGAGTCGCTTCTGCCTTGGTGCCAATGATGGTCATATGCGTGTTTGGCGCCGTGCAGGTGAGCGCCACAATAAGGACTGCATACGACCGAGGCACACAGGGCCAACACCCGGCATCATGGTGTGGGGAGCGATCTCCTACACTGGCCGTGCACCACTGGTGATCGTCGAGGGGACACTGAATAGTGCACGGTACATCCAAACCGTCATCGAACCCATCGTTCTACCATTCCTAGACCGGCAAGGGAACTTGCTGTTCCAAAAGGACAATGAACGTCCGCATGTATCCCGTGTCACCCAACGTGCTCTAGAAGGTGTAAGTCAACTACCCTGGCCAGCAAGATCTCCGGATCTGTCCCCCATTGAGCACGTTTGGGACTGGATGAAGCGTCGTCTCACGCGGTCTGCACGTCCAGCACGAACGCTGGTCCAACTGAGGCGCCAGGTGGAAATGGCATGGCAAGCCGTTCCACAGGACTACATCCAGCATCTCTACGATCGTCTCCATGGGAGAATAGCAGCCTGCATTGCTGCGAAAGGTGGATATACACTGTACTAGTGCCGACATTGTGCATGCTCTGTTGCCTGTGTCTATGTGCCTGTGGTTCTGTCAGTGTGATCATGTGATGTATCTGACCCCAGGAATGTGTCAGTAAAGTTTCCCCTTCCTGGGACAATGAATTCACGGTGTTCTTATTTCAATTTCCAGGAGTGTAACTTCCCACAGCATTCTTTACTTTATTACTTAACACTTCACTCCCAATTTATCCTTTCCTTGTGCAGGTCGTATCACTTTTGTTTTTTCTTATCACAAAGACTGCACTCGATATTTGTGCAGTGATAGAAGGTAATTACTTCAACCTCTCTTTCTTATTATTTTAAAAAAATATGTAAATAGTTCCTCATTTTAGTATTTTAGAACTATGGTCATATATTTTTTAAAATGCTTTCGTCTTAATGTAGGCATTTGTGCCGCTGCTAGTCCACGGGACAAACAATCAAACTGCAATAAAGAAAGAAAAAAAAAGCTAACATTTTAACGATCGCAGCACGCTTACTTTTTCAGACATTCGCCTAATGAAGTCAATAGTGAAGTATCCAGTGTAATATTAACCTGATCACGACTAACGTAAGACCCAGCACTTTGGCGTGGTGGCATTGGGCAGACTTTCTGACTGATACATCATTAATATTGTGTGTGTGACCTAAGGTAATGGTAAAAAAAGTTGTACAGTGCACAAGATGTATTAGCAGGCTGGAATTAACTATCCGTCAGCTTTACAGAATAACTTCTGCTTAACCACCTGACAACTTTCACCAGTCTCTCATCCGCCGTCCTCAAAGAGAAGACAGACATTCGTGCCGGCCGAAGTGGCCGTGCGGTTAAAGGCGCTGCAGTCTGGAACCGCAAGACCGCTACGGTCGCAGGTTCGAATCCTGCCTCGGGCATGGATGTTTGCGATGTCCTTAGGTTAGTTAGGTTTAACTAGTTCTAAGTTCTAGGGGACTAACGACCTTAGCAGTTGAGTCCCATAGTGCTCAGAGCCATTTGAACCATTTGAACAGACATTCGTCCTTGACATCTTTGTTGTCGACCAAACGGCGGATAACAGAAAAGTATAAAAAAAAAGCTAGTCAGGGTCTCATATATTTTGCTCTTATACACAAGCTGCTCTTATACACAAGCTGAATGGGCTTAACTGATGAGTAACACGTTTTCGTACCAGAAGTTCTATTTAAGTGCATATGTGGTAGTAAAATAATTGTAGCAGAAGAGTGAAATAGATTTGGACTACCCAGTGTAGGAATCATAAGTCGACAGTTGTAATAATTTTCTGTGTAATGCAAAAGCCACTGCAAGAAGTGTAAAGGCGGCAACGGACCGGGTGCCCCGTCAGCAGACCTGTGGCGTGCTGGTCGAGAGGTGTCATTTATTCGGTCGTCGGGAACAAAGGTTATTGATCTGTCTCGTTTAGTTGGTCGCATCAATTGCGGGGAAACAAAGCACAATTGAGTTCGTGCATACCACATGATAGCTGTTGTGTCTACAGCGTTTGAGAGCGAACTTGTGAAGCAAATAAAATGGGTTACAGGTATGACAGAATACAGCTCTTCTCAGGGAAAGGGAGGAAATGATTTGCAAGATTTGCTCTTGTTTATCACGTTCCTGGGAGAGAGCATCAGTGAGTATATTACATTTCGCAATGAAGTTTATATCACACATGTATTTTTTGTGGGTGTAGATTAGCCTTATCAATACCCCAAAAAATTTCTCAGCCGATGGCTTCGTGAAAGACTGCCAGGAGTCAACATTTAATTGAATCTCCTACTAGAAGAATCCTCCTACTACAGGACTCCTCAGTCACATGTTGACACCTGGTATTCTTTAACGAAACCATCGGCTGAGTATGGTTCAAATGGCTCTGTGCACTATGCGACTTAACTTCTGAGGACATCAGTCGCCTAGAACTTATAACTAATTAAACCTAACCAACCTAAGGACATCATACACATCCATACCCTAGGCAGGATTCGAACCTGCGACTGTAGCGGTCGCTCGGTTCCAGACTGCAGCGCCTAGAACCGCACGGCCACTCGGCTGAGTAATGTTTGTAGACTGTTGGTAAAGGGTAGTCCGCTAAAACCTGTATAGCGACTAAAAATGTGGGAAAGCACTAACTGAAATAACCTTTATTCTGAAAAGTAATCCATATGAGTCACTGGTTCGCACTCAACACATAGCGTAACACTGTTTGTATTTCTTGTCTTAACTGTCAGAAGCAATGAAACATCATGGGGTAATATCGCCCAACGGTGCGGTTGTATGATAAAAATATCCCGATTTCTCTTTGCGTACAAGCACTGTCATATGGTATGGTTCAGATTTCACATACACAGGGTGCTCGGAAATTCCCGTTACGAACTTCTAGGACTTACAAAGACGAGTGAGTATATAATATTTTGAATAAGAACCCATGTCCAGAAACGTACCGTTTCCTTTCTGCACCGGTTTCAGTTCAGATGATTATTTCATCCACTTCTCCTCGAGGAATTTAATTAAGCGTGAACAGTATAGTTTTTAGGTAACAATTTGAAAGGAACCGTAACGAAACATTCATTTATCACTTATACACATTTGTTTGTATTCACACTAAAACACTGCGTGTTTACCTTACTCCAGGACAAAAAATAGCCCAGAATACTTTACTACTGATGCATTATAATAGTGACTCGCTGTAAAGACCACCAACGTTGTTAAGACACTGTACCTACGAAGCATATTCTGGAACACACACTACATCCCATTTGGTGTCTCTTCAATTTCTAGTGCAGCAGCCAGAACTAGTGCAGCAGATCTTCCTCTATCTCTGCAGGAATCTCGTAACTTAATACAAACAAATGTGCTTGAGTAGTAAATTGATGTTTTGTCACGTTTCCTTTTGGAATTGTTACATAATAATTATACTACGTCACGCCTAATTCAATTCCTCAAGCAGAAGTGGGTAACTAAAACATCTGAATTGCAACCGTCGTACCGTTTCCGGACATAAGTTCCTATTCAAAATATTATATACTCACTCCACTCTCCAAGCTCTGTAAATTTGTAATGGGAGTTTCCGAACACCCTGTATTTAGTTCATACATATTAGTGGTAAACGATATGTGTGAGCATTGACTGACAACCAATGTAGTCAAGAAGAGAGGGTATTTTTGATAAATCAGTGGTTTTCAGTACCTGTCTCCTATCGCAAAGCAATGAGATGCGGAAAGCAGCAGCAGCAAAGCAGCCGGTGATTTCACCGTAGAGAAGCTACGCGGAGAAAATCTGGCACGTAGTCAAACTCCTCAGCAATTCGTCACCGACCACATGCGGTGTATGACTGATTGCATGCTGCTGCTAACGCAGATGCTCCAGTGGGCGAGTACTTGTTGCTTCGTGTTCCACTCACGTTAACGCTAGAAGTAAATTCATACTTCTACTATTATCATGCCACTAGTTAGTTTGTAGTTTTTTTTTTAACACTGTACGCAAAGAGAAATCGGGATATTTTTATCATACAACCGCACCGTTGGGCGATATTACCCCATGATTTTTCATTGCTTCTGACAGTTAAGACAAGAAATACAGACAGTGTTACGCTATGTGTTGACTGCGAACCAGTGACTCATATGGATTACTTTTCAGAATAAAGGTTATTTAGTTAGTCGTCACTTAAGTCATTTTCAATAGCCCATATTACTTCTTAGAATTTTCTGACTTTCTTCAAAAATATGCACTGTAACAAACTGCCTATTGGCTTCTGTCTCGGGTTCTTCGGCCGACGTTCATCTAATGATTTTTCTGACGTTTCGCCAGCACGAGTGGCTGGCATTGTCAAAGCTTCACCCTCCATTGTCGGTGGTGAACTGGAGCCGAGCTCGCGGCCGCAGACTATATGTACCTGGCGCGCCAACGTCCGGGGGCTTCTCCGCGGTCATTTCCAGTGCGGTTCTCCTCTTGCTACCTGCGACGGTCGTTCGCTGCAGTATGGGAAGCCAGGATCCGTTTACCTTAAGGCTTTCCTCTTTCTTGTTCAAACTGTTCGCGTGTTTTTGTATTTCTACAGCTTCTCTGAACAAGCGCGTGTGATAGTGCTTCCCTAAGCCAGAACTTCCGTGTCGGCGAATTTTATTACGTGGTCGGTCTCATTCAGTGCGTGCTCTGCCATGGCCGATTTCTCCACATGCCCCAACCTGCAATGTCGCTTATGCTCTTTGATCCTGGTGTTAACGGATCGTCCAGTCATCCCGACATAAACTTTTCCGCATGTGCATGGTATACGGTATATTCCCGACATTGCAAGTGGGTTTCTTTTCTCCTTCGCCGATCTAAGACACTCTTTGATCTTCCTTGTCGGTTTGAAAATCGTCTTTACGCCATGTTTGCGCAATATACGGCCGATTCTGTCCGTCACTCTGGGAATGTATGGCAGAAAGGCCGTACCCGACATTTCTTTTTCTGGTTCCTTACTTCGCCGAGTGTTTGGCTCTGTTACACTTCTAATATAATTTATGGAGTACCCATTGCTCCTCAGGACAGTTTCCAGGCGTTCCATTTCTCGTTTGAGGTGTTGCGGCTTGCATATTCGCCCTGCTCTCGTTACGAGCGTACTGATCATGCCTCTTTTCTGGCTCGGGTGGTGGTTTGACAGTTTGTGCAGGTATCGGTCCGTGTGTGTCGGTTTTCGATACACGCTGTGTCCCAGGTTTCCGCCGTCCCTTGTGACCAGCACATCTGGAAATGGCAGTTTCTTGTCCTTTTCTACTCCCTTGGTAAATGTTATATTGGCATGGAGGCTGTTCAAGTGTCTCAGGAATTCATCGAGCTGTTCTTCACCATGGCTCCACACCACGAAAGTATCATCGACGTACCTGTACCACACCTTAGGTTTGCAAGTCGCCGAGTCCAGTGCCTGTGCTTCGAATTGTTCCATGAAGAAGTTGGCCACCACTGGACTGAGAGGACTACCCATGGCGACGCCTTCCAGCTGTTCGTAGAAATCGCCATTCCACGTGAAGTAGCTCGTGGTGAGACATGCATGGAAGAGCTTTCTGATGTCTTGCGGGAAAATGGAACCGATGTGCTCCAGAGCGTCACTGAGTGGCACTTTCGTAAATAACGAAACAACATCAAAGCTGACCAGGATGTAGTTTGGTGCATGTTTCAGTTTCTTCAGCTTCTCAATGAAAGTGCAGCCTGAGAGCCGGTTGAGATGAGGCTGGAACTACGCGCTGGGAACGTTCCGATTCGTGACGACCATCTCTGAACGTAGCTAGGCAAAGTGTTTACATCAAGAAGCAGCGTGGCTGGCACATAATCCGCAGAAGCTGCGTCAAAATGAAATGATAGCACCAAGCAGGAGCACAACATGACATTTAATTTTAGTGTCCCTTTGAGGTCCCGCGCTCGTTGTGACAAAGATGTCCAGTAGGGATTTGTGGGTTGGACGGGCCGGGGGTGGGGGGGGGGCAGTGATGAGGTGGGTGGGGGTTGATGTGGTACATGTGGACCCCGGTGGCGGCCGCCATTTCGGTGCAGCTAGGCGGGACGGAGCGGAGCGTGACCCCTGACCTTTGCAAGCCCAGCGTGCCGGCCGTGTTGCGGGCCAGGCGAGCCGACCCGTGGCGACGCGGCGCGAGGAGAGCGCAGGAGAGGCGTATTGATCGGCGCGGCGCCGCGCGGCGCGGCGCGGCGTGGAGCGGAGGCAGGGCAGAGCGCGGCTGTGGCCGGCCGGCGCCCTCGGCGGTCCGCGGGACGCGGGTCCGACACCCGGCCGGGGCACGCGGTCCGCGGCTCGGCCACTGGCACAGCGGGACACCCGCCGCATTGATCCCCTCTCCCACCGCCTGTCTTCCCCTGCCTCACTCTCCAAGCGTCCTCATCAAACTCGCCGCACGTCCCAGCTGCCCGGTCCACGTGGGCCAATGGGCAGGGATGGGAATTTGAAATATCCAACTGCGCTGCCCTCCCTTGACGGCAAACGCGAATCACTGTACTGTAACTTGTGATTTACCTATTCATTTTCTGTGCGAAAGATCGCCCCCAGCAGATTCTCAAATTCACAAAAAAAAGTTCAAATCTGTGTGAAATCTTATGGGACTTAACTGCTAAGGTCATCAGTCCCTAGGCCTACACACTACTTAACCTAAATTACCCTACGGACAAACACACACACCCATGCCCGAGGGAGGACTCGTATCTCCGCCGGGACCAGCAGCACAGTCCATGACTGCAGCACCTCAGACCGCTCGGCTAATCCCGCTCGGTTCAAATCCACAACTCTCACGGATTTCCAGAAGTTGAAAATATCGCTATAGTTGTAAAGTTCTTTTACTTAGAACACAACCGGTTTCGGGCTCTTATACGCCCTTCATCAAGTGTCATTAGTTTGTCCTGTGAACACTCCGTGCTCTGCCGGCCGGGGTGGCCGAGGGGTTCTAGACGCTACGGTCCGGAACTGCACGACCGCTACGGTCGCAGGTTCGAATCCTGCCTCGGGCATGGGTGTGTATGATGTCCTTAGGTTAGTTAGGTTTAAGTAGTTCTAAGTTCCAGGGGACTGATGACCTCAGAAGTTAAGTGCCACAGTGCTCAGAGCCATTTGATCCATTTTGAACGTCCGTGCTCTGCGCCCTGCCCCCCCCCCCCCCCCTCCGGAGGTTCGAGTCCTCCCTCGAGCATGTTTGTGTGTGTGTGTGTGTGTGTGAGTGTGTGTGTGTGTGTGTGTTGTCCTCAGCGTTAGTTTGTTAGATTAAGTAGTGCGAAAGCCTAGGGACCGATGACCTAAGCAGTTTGGTCCCATAGTCTTTACCACAAATTTCCAATTTTTATGCGCTCTCTGGTAATATACCGTGTCCTGTACTAGTCCACCACGGCGCTTGGTGTCACAGCAGGAACTAACAACACTTTAAGACGGGTGTATAAGTATTCGAAACCGGTCGTATTTTAAATAAAAGAACCTTAAAACTTTAGCGGGATTTTCAACCTGTGGTATAATGTTCCGTTGCGGATGTTCCACCTCATGTCGCTCCTATCTAGAGCCTGTGTATCGGGAGAATGACTCGTGCGTGCACAGTGACAGATGGTCTGAAGCGGGTACAGTCCGGTACGTCGTTCTGATTTTCTTCCACCATAGTCCAGTAGTGCACAGAGACATTCAAGAAACAAGTCAACAGAATGTTTTTGTGAATTGCCCTGTTTATTTCTTGAACTCTTTTTTGTTTATTTATGTTTGTGCAGTTTTGTTTATGCTTTTATGCGTGCATGTGGTCTAAAGTAAATATGTA
Organism: Schistocerca serialis cubense; assembly: GCF_023864345.2. Classification (NCBI taxonomy): domain Eukaryota; kingdom Metazoa; phylum Arthropoda; class Insecta; order Orthoptera; family Acrididae; genus Schistocerca; species Schistocerca serialis. The sequence goes on along the minus strand of NC_064641.1, from coordinate 431,191,719 downwards.
GACCATTGTCCTACTGATAAACGCTGCACGAACTAGCGAGAGAAAATTTGAAGACAGTGTGAATGTAGACGACGGGGAATTTTATATCATAATACGTTAAGTAAGTTTATGGCAAAAGGAAAGCTAATTCGAGTGCAAATGAAAATAGTTAATAACGTAAAGTATAAACAAAATATCACACTGTTAAATATTTATTAATGGAAAAGTGCAGTTCGAAAGTGTGTATTTTGTTGATTGTCACGGAAAGCGCGGACTAACGCGGGATAATAATGTTTTAATAATGTTTTTCTACTGGCCTTAAAGAAAACGGACCAATCAGGACGGAGTATTCTTCACGCGTATTTTCTCTTAGATGTATAAAACGCTTACAGCCGTCTAAGCATTTCAATGGTACGGTCGTCTTTAGTATGAGCTCCTAAGAAAGTTATAGTTTGCCGGTTTTAGTTGTGCTACATGCTTCAAAAGCGTTTTAAAGTGAAGGCATATTTATTCCGACGTGAGTTTTAGAAAGTACGAATTTTTAAGTAATTTTGTACATGAGAGAAGACAGTAATCCCGCGTGGCATATTGAGCAGATCGGTGACTAATAACTTCAGCGCATTAGACACTGATAAACTTAATAGTTTGGCGAGCATTGTCATTTAAGAGCAATCCGTGCGTAGTAGCCGTTCAGATTTCGGGAAACACGTTACCATCAACTTACTAATGTGAATCAAAGTATTTGCACATGACTGTGTTAGGATAAGCACGGGGTGGGCAGAGAATGTGTAAATCTCAACTTCAGAATATACCGAACTTTTGCAAGTATTACCACCTTTAATTCAAAATTAAGACCTTTTCTCGATTTTTAGAATAGTTACGTTGTGTGCAGCCTGGTGCGAGTTGCAATACAGTAGGCTTCTGCTCGGCTTTCCTGCTGGCGATCTGCTGCGACGAGTTTACAGGTAGGTGCAGGTAATGGACGAAAAGAAGCCGCGCCGCCGTACACCGACAGGATTTCTTGTGCCACGGATTTATTTCTGTTATCTCGTGGTCGTTGGAATCTCCACAGTTAAAGGGCAACAGCCTCCTACAACGCGTGAGTTGATTTTAACAAATCAACGGTTAAAATTTAATTTTCATATACTTTGGAACCTCTCTAATCAGACCCCTACGGGACTGGGAGCATGGTAGCGACGCAAAAATGGTCGGATTGTCAGAGGAACAGAACTTTAATGTCCAACTATAAATATTGTCTAAAGTATTGATCCCTGTTAAAATAGTAACGAAACGAAAAGAAAACGTTAACACCCCAATAAAATTTTACAAAAAAATGGTTGAAATGGCTTTCAGCAGTAAGCGACTTAACATCTGAGGTCATCAGTCCCCTAGAACTTAGAACTACTTAAACCTAACTAACCTAAGGACATCATACACATCCATACCCGAGGCAGGATTCGAACCTGCGACCGTAGCGGTCGCGCGGTTCCAAACTGAGGCGCCTAGAACCGCTCGGTCACGAGGGCCGGCTAAAATTTTACATGAAAGTGTGATGTAGTGCACGTGCTGTAAAATACGCCTATGTTGTAGAGTAATGTATGCTTACCGTGAGTGAAGCGCCAAAGAAACTTGTATAGGCAAGCGTATTCAAAAACAGTGATATGTAAAAAGGCACAATACGGCGCAGCGGTCGACAACGCCTGTATAAGACAACAAGTGTCGGGAGGTTATTGCTGCTACAATGGCAAGTTATCAAGATTAAACTAAGTTTGAACGTGGTGTTGCAGTCGGCGTACAAGCGATGGAACATAGCATCTCCTAGGTAGTGATGAAGTGGGGATTTTCTCCTACGACCATTTCACGTGTGTACGTGAATATTAGGAATCCCGTAAAACATCATATCTACGACAGCGCTACAGCCGAAAAAAAGATCCTGAAAGAACGGGACCAACGACGACTTAAGAGAGTCTTTCACCGTGACAGAAGTGCAGCAACCCTTTCACAACTTCTGCAGATTTCAATGCTGGGCCATCAAAAAGTGTCAGCGTGCAAACCATTCAACGAAACATCATCGATATGGCTTTCGGAGCCGAAGGCCAACTCGTGTACCCTTGATGACTGCACGATACAAACCTTTACGCTTCGCCTGGGCCCGTCAACACCGACATTGGACTCTTGATAACTGGAAACATGTTGCCTGGTCAGACGAGTCTCGTTTCAAATTGTATCGAGCGGTTGGATGTGTAGAGGTATCGAGACAACCTCATGAATCCATGGACCCTGCATGTCAGCAGCTGCAAGCTGGCGGAGGCTCTGTAATGGTGTGGCGCGTGTGCATTCGGAGTGATATGGGACCCCCGATAAGTCAAGATACAACTCTGACAGGTGACACGTAAGTAAGCGTCCTGTCGCATCAGCTGCATCCACTAACGTCCATTGTGCATTACGACGGATTTGGGCAATTCCAGCACGAGAATGAGACACCACACCTCATACGTCCAGAATTGCTACAGAGGGGCTCCAGAAAAAATCCTCCGAGTTTAAACACTTCTGCTGGCCCCCAGACTTCCCAGACATGAATATTATTGAGCATATCTGGGATCCCTTGCAACGTGCTGTTCATAGAAGATCTCCACCCACTCGTACTCTTACGGGTTTGTGGGCGGCCCTGCAACATTCATGACAGCACTACTTCAGACATTAGTCGAGTCCATGACATGCCATTGACATTCAACTGATTTTCCCTTAACCTTTCTAGTCATGAGAAATCACACGAAAAAGAAAAGAAATGTTCTGATTTTAAACGGGACGAAAAAGCTGCTAAGGCAGACGACAACTCTGATTCTGTCACTAAGCTCCGATATTTCCTCTTGTAAAGACAACGCCACAAAAATTTAAGTTTAGTTGGTGCCGTAATTTGTTTCACAGACTTTAATGTGTAAGAACAACGTTGTCACTAATAAGAAGAAGTGTGCACAATAACACTAACTGGTCGAGCTAGAAACACGTTATTTCATACTAAAAGGGATCGAACTATCGCATGTAGCACGGTCAACTCTGTACTGATCCATATCGCAGACGATGAGCTATCGACAAGTCCAGTCTTGACTGTAGCAGCGGCCCGTGCAGCTAAAAAAACACGGAAATCGAGTGGTCGAACTAAGCGCGGTGTCCGACCATCCGAGGTCGGACTATTGAGGTTCTGCTGTACTTGAAGAAACGTCGAAAACTATTTTACTTCGCTTTAAACAGTTGACCTTCACTGCCGAAAAAGTTTAAGCTGATTGATCTTAAAAGTCGGTTAAGTGGGACACATGTGTCACAAGAACGTAACTAGACCGATGGTTTTCATGTGAACTTTTCAGAGTCAAATGTCGTAATTTTAGAGGTATTTTAATCAGGAAGCCAATTATGGAAAAAAGCGTAACAAATTAGTACCAGAACACATTTATTCTCTTAACAACGAAAAACGTCAAATATCGCACAAAAGTTTCCAGCATTACATTTGAAGATGCCTTTGACAAACAGCGCAACAATGTTTTCTACATTCTATGGAGTTTTCTGGGGCATGTACATCCCACTACATAGAAATTGTTCACAAATCAGCGGAGTTACTGAGGTGCATTGTAGTGTTTCAAAACAATGTCTTTGATGTATAAGGAAACAGTTAGGCACTTTAGGCATTTTTGGAATGAAGAAGACGATGATTTGATCTGACTGTCACAAAACAGACACACACTATAAACATAAGCCGCCCCATTTGACCGCTCACAAACTGCTATACATCTACCCTACGGTCCGTGTATTTCTCTTCAAGATCCGAAAGCATCTCACAACATGATAGCTTAAGTCAGATATGAGATATAGACGTTCGAACGCTCAAAACTGCATATTACTTTAGTGGGACATAATGTGTCCCATCAACCAGGAAAAGGTTAAATGGTTGAAACACTAACAAGATCTTCCATTAAGATTCTATATTGTACACTTGTTTCAAATGGCATATCATGTTTGTTGTCCTGCGTCTACACTGCATGAGAGAAGACACCTGCCTCCCTCATTCACTACGACTAACATATTATGAAGCAGAAACATTCTCGATCTAGAGTTTCACGGACGAAATACCACAGAATAAAATACATTTCCTTTTGGGCTGTTGCTCTTTGTCCAACTTTTTCTGCTAAGAAGATCCCATCCGTAAAGTTTCATCCAGGAAACTCTAAACATTGGACCCAAAATTTTTCTCGGTATAAGTTTATTTGTATATTGTGAAGTCTCTTCACCTCCGAATAACTGCTCTAACCTATATCCATTTGAAACTCCTTACTGGATTCATCTCTTGGTCTTCCTCTACAATTTTTACCCAGCACACTTCCCTTCAGTACGAAATTGGTCGTCGCTTGATGTCTCAGAATATGTGCTACCAACTGATCTCTGTAGTCAGGCTGTGCAACAAAATTCTTTTCTCCCCAGTTCTATTCAGTATCCTCTCATTACTTACGTGATGTACCCGTCTAATCTTCAGCATTCTTCCGTAGCACGACATATCAAAAGCTCTGTTCTCTACACGTCTGACCTGCTTATTGTCCGCGTTTCACATCCAAACAAGGCTACAGTCCACAAAAATAGTTTCACCTCTGATACTAACAAATTTCTCCTCTCCAGAAGCGCTTTTCCTGCCATTGCCATGCGCAGTGAACAGTAATATCAAAATATAAGGGACACTGCATAGCTAGAACGCACCAGTAGACCCAGAAGAAGGCCGCTGTAACCGTGGCCGAAACGTTGGTTTTCTCCAGCAGTAATTTTATACAGTATGACGCGGTCTCAAACCAGAAAACTTTCATGTCTACAGATAAAACGCTTCACTGGTGGCCTTTGTTGCTGAATGGCCAACACGCAGACTCTCCAAGGGGAGAGTAGAAAGTTCATTATACGTAATGCAGCGTCCCCATTTTCTTCTATGTCGTAAAAGACACTCTTTCTGCCTTAACAATCGCGTGTTTCTGTATGTTTATGATGCCTACGACTGTACCGCAATGTAGATGGGACAGTTGTGTCTGCAAATTTATACGACTTCCGCTAGAAAGTAGCTTTAGCGGTTACCGCCTCCCTCCCTGCCGGTGCCTCTGTGTTGGTCAGCACTCAGGTTATACGGGCAGAGACGAGAGATCATAAATGCATTATGGAAGAAGCTAACTCCATCGTAATGTAGCGAGCACTTCTTATTAACTAACAGATTGGGAGGGGGGGCACCGGCAGGGGTAGGGGAGGGGAAGGGGGCTGGAAGGGGGACGGGCCAGGCTTAGCAACAGTAAACCCTCTATGAACAAAAAGTTCTTCCAGCAGCGATGCACTGAATATCAATAGTCTACGACAGCTTTGTAAAACTTCTTCGAAGACTTTCCACTGGCCCTCAAAACATACCGCGATGGAGTCGCTACAGCTTCACGAAAAAGGCTTACTGTGAATAAAACATTTTATATAACTAAATCCATCTTGTGCAGTGAAGGCAAATCCTTGTGTGTTCTGTACCCGAATTAGATTAATGTTTAAAAATCTACATAGTGTGCTCTCCCGATCATTAAAAGTCTAGGATATAATTCATGTTATAGCAGTTGAGAACGTATTCTTAAGATGTCGTCGAACTAAATGATTTGTGAATAGCCAAGCATGGACTTACGTTGATACATAGGGTTGCAACGCAAACAATTTGCTGGGCATGGCCGAGTAAAGTTGAGTCATTTTCCATAGCTGATACAGGTGACCGCGCAAGGGGATCAGATCGTACCGGCCAGGTGAAGGTACATTAGGGCCTACCTGCTGATAAGAAGCGCTTCCACAAGCTTCAGCCAAGCGGAGGGATCATAGGCATAACAACATTGACACTTCTAGCCAGAGCCGCTGGGTGTCGGTGACCTGTGCTTCATGCTCGAGCCATTTTTCTCTTATGCCTTACGTGATGGAAACCAATACTTTATCAAAACAGGGCCGGGCTAAGCCCTATAAGCACTCCTCATTTCTAGTTATACTGCAGTCTTACGGCCACCAGTTCCAAGGAGGGACCTACGACGGTCCACTAGTATATCACTCTACATCGATCCACCAGTCTCCAGCTTCAGACTCTGCCACTAATAACTGTGGCCTTGCTTGCTTGTGTTGAGATTAATGACATGGACTTAGCTTCCTCCAACTGGCGGTCCATCTGGTGGTCTACTGTTCAAGTCCACAGCGGTGCAGCCGGTCAGCGGTCATCGCTTGTGTGGTTGGTTGGTTGGTTGTTTCGGGGAAGGAGACCAGACAGCGAGGTCATCGGTCTCATCGGATTAGGGAAGGACGGGGAAGGAAGTCGGCCGTGCCCTTTGAAAGGAACCATCCCGGCATTTGCCTGGAGCGATTTAGGGAAATCACGGAAAACCTTAATCAGGATGGCTGGACGCGGGATTGAACCGTCGTCCTCCCGAATGCGAGTCCAGTGTCTAACCACTGCGCCACTTCGCTCGGTCGCTTGTGTGGGCTAACGCCTTGTAACGTATCTTTGCTTGTGTGGACTGTGAGCCATTTCATCCACACTGGGTCCACGGGGTGATTATGACCGCCTCTGAGTGCCCTGTACCGTGCAGTTGGGCAGCCTCTGGTTTGCATTGCGGGCCGCCGCCCACTGCTGTGGTCAGCGACCTCTCCGAGTCGCTCTACCGGCCGTATGACGCTGCACGCCTCCGGGCCGCCTGCTGACAGCCGCACCTTACTACAGACCGCCCACCGTTCATCCCAAATGGACGTTGGCTTCTCCGAGCATCATCACGATTGTTGCAACTGACAAATAAATCAGTCTTAACAATCTTGTTTTCATGACGACATGTTTGACGACTATCAAGCATGCAATCACCGTTCCACTCATACCCGGAACAGGTGGTGAACTGCGGGTGTGATCTCTGCCAACACTGTTCCACCACCAATAACGGCCTCTCCACCACTGTGGCATTTACTCAATACTTAATGACGTTCAGTGGGTTGTGCTGAAATGACGAAAACAGATCTGGTCTTCTACTGTAATGGTTTACATGTTGCCAGAACGTAAAAATTAGATTTTTGGCTACCTGTTCACCACGGAACGATTATAGCATGTTACTTATCGATTTGCCTTTCCAACACCTCCAGATGCATCCTTGTGAAGTACTACTTTCGTTTCATATTTTTGTTTAGCACAGATCCTCTTCCCGCTTATTGCTATCAGATAAATAGCATCCTGGGAATGTGTCAGCACGTTCATTACAAAGTTTTTAAATTTTGTACAGTCTTTTTATGGACTCAGTACGTAAAATACATCCTGACAAAAAAAAAAAACAGCAACGACAATGAGCTGTACCACATAAACGGATTCGTAGGCTTATTTCTAGATATAAAAGATGATGCCTATTCATGTTTTTCGCCTGCCACATGAGAGGGGCGCTGCTAGCACTACTATGAGGATGCAAATCAGGTTTGCTTTAAATACACGCTATAATGGACGGGAGTGTTAGTTACCTTTGAGATTGGACGCTTGAGCTGGTGTTAGTCAAGAACGCCTTTAAGGCCACAGAGACGCCATTATGAACACCTCACTGAGTTTGAACGAGGTCGTGTAACTACGAAAAGCTGCAAGTTCCTTTTGCGATGCTGCAGAAAGACTTGGCAGGTATGTAGCCACTGTACTCGAGTGCTGGCAGCGGTGGTCACGGAAATGTACTGTCGCAGTAAGATCGGGCTCCGGACAGCCACTTAGCACTACCGAGCGGGAAGACCATCGTGTTAGACGTATGGCTCTGGCTCATCGTACTGCATCTGCAGCATCAGTTCGAGGAACAGTTGGCACCACAGCGGCATAACGAACTGCTAAAAATCGGTTACTTCAAGGACAGCTCCAAACCAGACGCACTGTTGCTTGCATTCAAGTGGCCCCAAATCACCGCCATTTGCGACTTCAGTGGTGTCAAGCAAGAGCTCACTGGAGAGCATGGTGTAGGTCTGTTGTGTTGTCTGACGAACGGTGGTTCTCCATGGTGGCAGTGCTGGCCGTGTGTTCGTTAGCTGGAGGCCAGTTGAGGGCATTCAGCAGTCTGCATACTAGACACACAGCATCTACACCTGGAGCTATGGTCCGCGGTACGATTGCGTATGACAGCAGGAGCACTTTCGTGGTTATCCCAAGCACTCTGACTGCAAAGTGGAACGTCACTCTAGTGATTTGACATGTTGTGCTGCCATTCATGAACAGTGTTCCAACGCGTGTTTTCCAACAGGGTAACGCTAGCCCAAATACCTCTTTTGTAACTCAACATGCTCTACAGTGTGTCGACATGTTGCCTTGGCCTGCTCGATCGCTAGATCTATCTCCAATCGAGCAAATAGGGGCATCATGAGACGACAACTCCAGCGTCATACAAAAACAGCATTAACCTTACTTGCATTGATCAACTAACTGCAGCAGGCATGGAACTCCACCCCACAAACTGACATTCGGCACCTGTACAGCACAATGTATGCATGTTTTCATTTATAATTCTGGTATTAATGTACTGGCATGTCGCATTTGAAATGGCTTATGTCACGCTTACGTTAATTTGCGAACTTGCAATGTTACTCGTTTAAATTCGTTACTTAGACAAATGTATTCCCGAAATTTCATTACTCTGCGTTTTCGGTGTTGCAATTTCTTTCCTTCAGTGTAAATTTAGGATTCCTCCAGAAGACAAGTGAGCTGGTGCGCTGCTAGCTCCAGTCTCCATCGACTGTGAGTCGATTTTCGATGCCTGGTTGTCTTCTTCGTATCTTTGGCGGATGGCTATTTAACAGAGGCGCGCGCTCTGCAGGGGCTTGCGCTCGGGTGTCAGCGGTGTGAGCAAGATTGACGTGTGGCGCTGGCGAGTGGCCGAGTCTGTACGACGAAGGGGCGTGGGCAGCTGCTGCGGCGTGTTTCGCCGTTTGAATGCAGATCCGCTGCCGATGGTGATTGGGATTTCCTGGAGATTTGAAAGACAGGTTTCCTTCGCGTCTGTTACATGTTACTCAAGTGAACGAACTGGAGTTGTCGAACTGTTTCTTGGTGGGTTTTGTTCACGTTAATTGAATACCCGAGTGCACTGAAAACTGTCTTGGTTGTATCAGTTATTTGTCACTGTACTTGGTCTAGGGCGCCTGATATGTTGATGGTATTTAAGAGAGTGCTAGTTACGCACAGCAGATAGACATGAAGCCGTGCTTAATGCGTAGCTAGAGGTCATGCCAAACAGTACGTAAGTCTGTGCCCGACGTTCAATAGCGGTCCGAAATAATTTTCCTATTTTCTGTTTCTGTGTTATTATTTTATTTCTTAGTTCTAGAGAATTCACTAATCAAATTTTAAGAGCCGTTACTGAGCAAGTGCTCATCTAGGTTAGTCAGACTTGGGTTCATTGGTGCCGTGTATAATTAAAGGTTTATTTATAACCAGTTGGGCAGATATGTTTGTCTATCTGATGCGCCAGAATGTTGTCTGCCGCTGATGTGTATATGTTTCAAATAATTGGCAATGGTCGACTCGAGCAAACTCCGATAGGGGTATCACGGTGGAAGAGGGAAATTTAAGGACCTGGATCGGTGTCTGTGGTTACGCTGTTACTGTCCTGCAATTCCATCTTTCTGGTGGAGCGTTGTGGTTTTCTGGAAGCTTAATTGTAGCCTGAAAGTTGAGTATAGCTCGATTTTACCTTCTCGTCCGTGAATATCCTCTGTCTGGTTGCACCTTTTGGTTTGCTCGCGTCCATCACAAATTTTCAACGTGAAAATAGTAATGGCTCCATGTTAAGACTATTTAATATCCTATTATTATATTCTGACCATGAAATGTATGTGAACCTCGTACCTGTGAGTAATACTAAAGAGGAGCTTAGTCGAGAGTATTAATCAGATAATATCTTTAATTTGTTACAATTGCTTAAAATCAGTCCATGGAAGCAGTTTTAGAATTTGATGTTGAAGCCAGTTCCTATGTAAGTCACGAAGTATTCAGTTATGTCATTTAAATTTTATTAATGGAGTTTTATGAACATTGTTTTAATTAGTGAAAATTGCTTGAGTAAATTTTGAAAGATCGGGGTTTGTCACATTTAAATGCGTTAATGTTCCAATCTGATTACTGCTGCTGGTTCTGTAGGCCAGGTGCCTTTTATCATAATCGTGCTACTCTTGGTTTCATTAACAGCAGGTGTGTGAAATAAATAAGTGTTTGGCAACTACAAACTGGTTATGTGTTTAATTTCTATTTCTCGAAAGGAATGACGCATCACCAAGTATGGGACTGTAGTAAATAGTTACAATAAATTTCTTGTGACATTATTAGTGCGTCTTGTTAATGGAAAAAATGTATCGAAAAATATCTTCTACTCAGTTGAAAACAGTTACACAATATTCGCCCGTAAATAGGCGCTGATTAATCGTGTGTAATAGCAGCAATTGGGCACTTCATCATGGTACTTTTATCGCAGATATAACGAGATACTTTTATCAAATGATTGCCACCGGCCAGAAACAATTACTGATGGATGTTATGGCTTATAAATACAATTTAATTTAATTTGTGGTAAGTTCCTATGGGACCAAACTGCTAAGGTCATCAGTCCCTCGGCTTACACACTACTTAATGTAACTTAAACTAACTTACGACAAGAACAAAACACACACCCATGCCCGAGGGAGGACTCGAACCTCCGACGGAGGGAGCCGCGCGAACCCTGGCAAGGCTCCTAGCCTGTGCTGCTATCCCGCGTGGCATAAATACAATCTTGACTCTATATTGTAATAGAGCTAAAAATGATCACGTAGTCTATTCCACGGTTGTTTCTTCAGTTGTCTCATAATAACTGTGAACATAACAGATCTTCGTTTGTTTGGACTGAGAATAAAATAGGATTTTACCTCAGACTGCCATCGAGTGTACTGAGTCTACGATGAATTTTTCGCACGGCTTGATGTGCACAGCAATGGCTCTTGTTCTTTTTCCTTTGAGTTAAATTGTCGAACATCCTGCAAGTATTACCGCCACTCAAGAGAAAGACTGAAGTCGATTAAAGGCTATGTGCTAGACTAAACATACATATTCAGTTTGACAGATACGGAACGGAATTAGACTGTAGGAATATGAAAATCTAACCAATCATAAACTTCAAATTGTTTTCCAAAATCAAGATAAGCTATGTTTGATACAAATGCACAATTTGGGCCATGAAGGTTTGCCTTGTGATATTTTGCGCTACCTATTTCGTGAATCTGTGGCCTGCATGGCGCCATTGTCAAGGAGAGGAATGACCTTTACTGCATTCTGAATTTCACAACAGTAATGCAAATATTATAGTTGAAAATGTCTCATGTCTGTGTAGTGTGACGATTAAAAGTGCCGTAAGAAAAAATATTTTTGACAAAAAATAAAAAATTGTTTGTTTTCCATGCCAGTCACCGCTATAGATGTACTTTTGTTCATGACGGTATACGACTTGTTTGAAATTCTTTACCAAAGCAAGATACGTGAGCATCAAATTTTTAAATATGAATACTTTTGTAGGAGAAGGTATGTGATTGTATGTTAGTGTGATTGAAAGCTTAAAAATATGTTTATCAAGCTAAGTATTATGGACTCTTAGTCAAGCAAGACTTCACGCAGGAATCTGCTTCATATTACTAACTAAAGTAAGAGCTAGGCTGATGATCATCCTGGCGTTTGTTAATATAACTTCAACAACTATGAACTAACTACTTTTTCCAAACGATTTGAAATATCAGTGTCAGTATAACACGGTGACTTTTAAGATGTATTAAAGAAAAAAAATTATGTCATTATTTGTTCGACCGATGTATTAACTTTCATGAATAATAAGTAAATCATAATTTCTATGTTGCTAAACATAAAGATGCGACGAGGACCAGTCGAATAAGCGATCACCGCGTCCTGGAGTGTTTTCTGGAAGATTACAATGTGGGCTGGAGGCTATCGTAGTTTTGCAAAGAGAAGCTGGAACTGTTTAGGAATAGCGTGGAAAATGTAAGACACAGAATTACCAGGATGGAACCGAGAACACTGTACTCTCAAATATTTGCTCTCCGTTTCACTACTGCATGGTGACAACCTCTTTCCTGAAGTTAACAAATGCCAAGCTACGCAAAAGTCAGGAGCAATGCTGAATAGCTCCACATGCGTGATATGGAGCGTCAGTTCCTTTTGTTTGAAACAGAAACAGTCTGTACAAAATAATTGGACAGGAAATCTGAAAGCTGGCGGCTATGAGCTCTGCCTTACTTACTTTTGACCACTTGCCATGATGCGATTTGTAGTGTCTTTAGAAGCCGTTTCCTGTTATCCAGCTAACCAGCATTTGGAAGACAAATACACGAAAATTCCACTCACATTCGTAAAATTTTCTCCGCTCCTCTGTCCACTAGAAAAAAAGTAGATTTATAGATGCGCACTAGGAGCTGTTGTCATTTTAAATGTGTGTCACTCGTTCAAATTCGTCGTCCGGCCGGAAAAAAGCATCTGGTGTCTCCCCGCACCAACATTCTCCCTGCGGGCATCCCAGCAGTGAATCTGAGCAACATCTGGCTCACCTCCAAGCTGCATCTACCGGCTGTACTGACAGGTATACGATGTGCATCTGTTTCGTTATTCATTTGTTTCCCAGCTATATTCGGAAAACAATACTACACTGTATCGCCTCTGTCCGACAACTGCAATGAAATTTTCTTTGTCTGTACTAAAACTTCACTTTGAACCTAAGCGTAATCAATAGTCAGTGTAGCATGAGGAATCGTGGTTCCACCTGACAAGCACTTTCATAACAATTGCAGATTAACTGGAAAGAGGAAATGAAATGCAGAGACTAGTATGAAAATGTTATGCAATGTAAAAGTGTTATAAGTTGCAGAAACATGGAATACACCCTAGAAACAATTTACTTTCTTTCCTTACTAAATTTATAAAAATTATAAAATAGGCCACATTACTGTTGAAACCATGGTAGTTGCTCATGTCGGCACCAATGACTCCTGCCGCCTGGGTTCAGAGGTCATCCTCAGTTCGTACAGGCGGTTGGCGGAATTGGTGAAGGCGGAAAGCCTCGCTCGCGGGGTGAAATCAGAGCTAACTATTTGTAGTATCGTTCCCAGAACCGATCGCGGTCCTCTGATTTGGAGCCGAGTGGAAGGCTTAAACCAGAGGCTCAGACGATTCTGCGGAGATCTGGGGTGCAAATTTCTCGACCTCCGCTATCGGGTGGAGAAATGTAGGGTCCCCCTGAATAGGTCAGGCGTGCACTACACGCCGGAAGCGGCTACAAGGGTAGCGGAGTACGTGTGGAGTGCACATGAGGGTTTTTTTAGGTTAGAGAATCCCCTCCCTAGGCCCGACAAGACGCCTCCTGAGACGCAGCAAGGTAGGAATAGGCAAAATGCAACAGGGAATAACAATATTAATGTGCTAATAGTAAACTGCAGGAGCGTCTACAGAAAGGTCCCAGAACTGCTCTCATTAATAAACGGTCACAACGCTCATATAGTACTAGGGACAGAAAGTTGGCTGAAACCAGACGTAAATAGTAATGAAATCCTAAACTCAAATTGGAATGTATACCGCAGAGACAGGCTGGACAGTGAAGGGGGAGGCGTGTTTATAGCGATAAGAAGTACAATAGTATCGAAGGAAATTGACGGAGATCCGAAATGTGAAATGGTTTGGGTGAAGGTCACGGTTAAAGCAGGCTCAGACATGGTAATTGGATGTCTCTATAGGCCCCCTGGCTCAGCAGCTGTTGTGGCTGAGCACCTGAAGGATAATTTGGAAAATATTTCGAGTAGATTTCCCCACCATGTTATAGTTCTGGGTGGAGATTTTAATTTGCCGGATATAGACTGGGAGACTCAGACGTTCATAACGGGTGGCAGGGACAAAGAATCCAGTGAAATTTTTTTAAGTGCTTTATCTGAAAACTACCTTGAGCAGTTAAACAGAGAACCGACTCGTGGCGATAACATATTAGACCTTCTCGTGACAAACAGACCCGAACTATTTGAAAAAGTTAACGCAGAACAGGGAATCAGCGATCATAAAGCGGTTACGGCATCGATGATTTCAGCCGTAAATAGGAATATTAAAAAGGGTAGGAAGATTTTTCTGTTTAGAAAAAGTGACAAAAAGCAGATTTCAGAGTACCTGTTGGCTCAACACAAAAGTTTTGTCTCAAGTACAGATAGTGTTGAGGATCAGTGGACAAAGTTCAAAACCGTCGTACATAATGCGTTAGATGAGTATGTGCCAAGCAAGTTCGTAAGAGATGGAAAAGAGCCACCGTGGTACAACAACCGAGTTAGAAAACTGCTGCGGAAGCAAAGGGAACTTCACAGCAAACATAAACATAGCCAAAGCCTTGCAGATGAACAAAAATTACGCGAAGCGAAATGTAGTGTGAGGAGGGCTATGCGAGAGGCGTTCAATGAATTCGAAAGTAAAGTTCTATGTACTGACTTGTCAGAAAATCCTAAGAAATTTTGGACTTATGTCAAAGAGGTAGGTGGATCAAAACAAAATGTCCAGACACTCTGTGACCAAAATGGTACTGAAACAGAGGATGACAGACTAAAGGCCGAAATACTAAATGTCTTTTTCCAAAGTTGCTTCACAGAGGAAGACTGCACTATAGTTCCTTCTCTAGATTGTCGCACAGATGACAAAATGGTAGATATCGAAACAGACGACAGAGGGATAGAGAAACAATTAAAATCGCTCAAAAGAGGAAAGGCCTCTGGACCTGATGGGATACCAGTTCAATTTTACACAGAGTACGCGAAGGAACTTGCCCCCCTTCTTGCAGCGGTGCACCGTAGGTCTCTAGAAGAGCGTAGCGTTCCAAAGGATTGGAAAAGGGCATAGGTCATCCCCGTTTTCAAGAAGGGACGTCGAGCAGATGTGCAGAACTATAGACCTATATCTCTAACGTCGATCAGTTGTAGAATTTTGGAACACGTATCGTGTTCGAGTATAATGACTTTTCTGGAGACTAGAAATCTACTCTGTAGGAATCAGCATGGGTTTCGAAACAGACGGTCATGTGAAACCCAGCTCGCGGTATTCGTCCACGAGACTCAGAGGGCCATAGACACGGGTTCACAGGTAGATGCCGTGTTTCTTGACTTCCGCAAGGCGTTCGATACAGTTCCCCACAGTCGTTTAATGAACAAAGTAAGAGCATATGGACTATCAGACCAATTGTGTGATTGGATTGAGGAGTTCCTAGATAACAGGACGCAGCATGTCATTCTCAATGGAGACAAGTCTTCCGAAGTAAGAGTGATTTCAGGTGTGCCGCAGGGGAGTGTCATAGGACCGTTGCTATTCACAATATACATAAATGACCTTGTGGATGACATCGGAAGTTCACTGAGGCTTTTTGCAGATGATGCTGTGGTGTATCGAGAGGTTGTAACAATGGAAAATTGTACTGAAATGCAGGAGGATCTGCAGCGAATTGACGCACGGTGCAGGGAATGGCAATTGAATCTCAATGTAGACAAGTGTAATGTGTTGCGAATACACAGAAAGATAGATCCTTTATCATTTAGCTACAAAATAGCAGGTCAGCAACTGGAAGCAGTTAATACCATAAATTATCTGGGAGTATGCATTAGGAGTGATTTAAAATGGAATGATCATATAATGTTGATCGTCGGTAAAGCAGATGCCAGACTGAGATTCATTGGAAGAATCCTAAGGAAATGCAATCCGAAAACAAAGGAAGTAGGTTACAGTACGCTTGTTCGCCCACTGCTTGAATACTGCTCAGCAGTGTGGGATCCGTACCAGATAGGGTTGATAGAAGATATAGAGAAGATCCAACGGAGAGCAGCGCGCTTCGTTACAGGATCATTTAGTAATCGCGAAAGCGTTACGGAGATGATAGATAAACTCCAGTGGAAGACTCTGCAGGAGAGACGCTCAGTAGCTCGGTACGGGCATTTGTCAAAGTTTCGAGAACATACCTTCACCGAAGAGTCAAGCAGTATATTGCTCCCTCCTACGTATATCTCGCGAAGAGACCATGAGGATAAAATCAGAGAAATTAGAGCCCACACAGAGGCATACCGACAATCCTTCTTTCCACGAACAATACGAGACTGGAATAGAAGGGAGAACCGATAGAGGTACTCAAGGTACCCTCCGCCACACACCGTCAGGTGGCTTGCGGAGTATGGATGTAGATGTAGATGTAGATGTAGTGCTTTTGCCGATAATTTAGTTTATATGAACACAACTATCAAGGCTAAAAATGGAAAAAGAAGGTTAGCGACATTTGCCAGTCGACGTCGCCATTACGCAAAATAAAGTTTAAAATACGATTTTAGACTTGTTATGCGACTACATATACTTGTAGCTAACCGTGATTCCGAAAGATCTATTAACAGGCGTGAACTTTCGATCGGGTCTGTGAGAAGACATCAAGCCTTTGTGTTGGCTTGTATTAGCGAATAAAAGCGACTTCTCGCACGGTTGCAGGTTAAGGAAAACCGAATACTGGTCTCTCAGACATTGTAGGAATCATAGTATTCCAGGTGTCGTAAGATTCGCTCATTAGCGAGTTGTTACACGTCTCCCAAAAGTTACTGAAGAGTTTCACTTAGACTTCAGTTTCTTTAGAGATAACATATTTATGTCTATTGATGAATCATAGAGATCAAACAAACAACGTGAGACACGGTGATAATGTTAGTGCTTAAAGTTGTCTTGAGAAAATAATACCTGGGATAGTATTGCGGCTATAGAGTATATTAGAAAACCGATCATGAGCTGAGATTACAGATTACCATGAGTGGTGACCCTTCGCTAGTGTCATAACGTCAATAGTGTCACGATTCCACGACAAGACAATACAGAGTGCAGCAAGGTTCCTCATACTGTGGAGGTGGTTACCAGTAAAACTTCTCATTGTTGGACAACCAGCAGTGGCACATGGTAGTATTGTTCTGTCTACAGAGTTCTGGCATAGAGCGTCCTATAAGTGTTCTCAGTTCGATATCTGCCTCAGTCGATACTTGTGTCCTCAGATTGCATCCATCAGATGGACAACATACCGTTGTAAAGTGCTATAGCTATCTCTATGATTGCTGTCGGAATTCGTTGATAACCACATGCAGTAAAGGTCATACCTTTATCTTGAAACCACGGCAGACAAACGATGGCATCATTACATGTCCCTTACTGAAGTACTGGTAGGGTTTTAACGTGTCTTTAGGGAACGCCAGACGAATAGGCGACGAAATTAACATATACTGAGCAAGGCACTTTTCCGAACCGCGATGCATGAGGGGAATGCAGGGGGAAATACGCCGCGCGTAGAAAATCAACCTCTCGAAACCGACGATAAACTGTCTGGCGGAAGATGTGTTCTCCAGGGGCTGTGACTGTTTTGAGTCAGTAAATGCAGGAACTGAGACGTGCATGAAAATCCGCTCACACAGTAGCAAGCAATAGGGATAGGTACCTGAAAATGTGCAGCAAGGATACGTTCTTTTGTAGTAAAAATTCTTCTCCTTCTAAAAACGACACTAATGGAATCTTAAAAAGAATACAGCTTTGTGTAGCTACCTTTTCATAAAGGCTTCAAGCCAGAATCACAATTTCCGAGGTAAATGGAGATATAATGAGGGGTGTTCTTCAAGAGATTCATATGTGGTGGAGGTTTTCTCCAGCGCAGGTCCCAGTGCTGCCGTCATCTGGAGTAAAACGAGATCTGCACGCACCTATGTAGGTGTTTTTAATATAATAAATTAATCTCCGTAAGTCCCGGTTCTGCTTATCGATGTTAGCGATCGTTGGCTAAAGTCTCAGAAAATTTTTGAAAATTCTGTTTTTCGTACTTGTTATTGTACTTGCACGAATTTAAGACATTATGACTACCTGCTTAACCACATATTGGTCCACCTTTGGAATACAGTACCACACAGATTCTCCGTGGCATGGATCCCACTTGTCTTTGGTACGTTCTCAGAAGTAGGTGACACCAAATGTCTATTCTCGGGTTACGCAATTTCCGTAAATTACGAGCCAGTGGTTTTTGTGCTTGGAGCAGAAGACAAATAGTGTCCAAGAAGTGTTCCATCAGGTTCAGATCCGGCAATTTCGGTCGACAAGTCAATATGAGTGCACTGAAATGCTCCTCAAGCCACTGAACCTCAATTATGGCTTGCTAAACAGGCAGTTGTCCATCTGAAATACGCCTTAGCCGTCGGGGGAAAACATCAAGCAAGAAGAGGTGTAGGTGGCCTACAATAAAGTTCTCGTAGTTGACAGGTGTCACGGTGCCTTCGATAACTACCACAGGTCCCATGCACGCCCAGATGAATGGCCCACGTAGCTTAATATTGCTCTCACCAGCCTGCATGTTTCGAGTAACCGTTCGCCAGGATGACGGTTTACGCAGGGACTTTCATCGATCTGACGTAACAAGAAACGTGATTGATCTTGCCATGTGCCATTTTGCATTGATCTGCGGTCCTTTACAAATGCAGTTGACGTCGTCGTTGTAGCAACTGGGGAACCCGTAGCGTTCGTCAGGCATGGAGACCCGTCTTCAGCAATGATCGCTGAACGTGTGCTCCGAAACATACCTGCACCAGCAGAGTGCTCTGTTGGCAACTCTGGCACAGATCGTGGCCTATACTGTTTCACTGAGTGTTTTCCCTGTGGTCTCCGCTTTCAGTGATGAGGCTTGGCATCTAATCCCTTATCGCCTACTCGTGGTTTCACCGTCCTTAAACCGCTTTCTATTGAGGCCTACGACAGCAGCACGTGCACAGCTGACCACTTTCGCCATTTTCGATGTGGTGGTTCCCAGGCGCTGAGCCATAAAAACTGTCCTACGTCAATGTCGCTGATAGCAGCGGATTTCTCCATTCACAGCCCGTATCGTAACTAGAATGATTCCCCATTCATGATACTCTTCGCCTAAGGCGTGACATACCCGCAGTGCCGTCAAGCCGCACTCACTCACACTGTGGGTGGCCATCATGTTTTCGCTCATCAGTATATGTAGTATTTTCCAGCGGTGCATTACAGCCTACGTGTAGTAAAGGGGACTCGCTGATGTATTACGCAAGGTTTTACGTTGTTTCGGAATATAGAATGACCGAGAGCGATTCTGTGTGTACCTACAACAGTCATCCTAGTTTATAAAAGAAGGGACATCGTTGATGCTCGACTTACACTTCTGCATTTTTCTTGCTACATTTACGTCCTTATACTCTCCGTAAACTATTCTTACATAGGAGCATACCTCCTCTCGTAGAACCAGCCTCAGAGTGGGGAAGATATCATTTAACTGCTGGTCTTTAAAGTTTCAAGAAATAAAATACTTTTCAACTTCAAATAAAAGAGGGTTTAAACGACTATGTCTCTGCTTAACCCCATAGCTGATTTTATAATTATATGTGTAAAGCGTCGATGAATATCATACGCTGCCCTTAAAACGTACGTTTCTGTTTCACTTCGTGCTGTCATTAGTGCATGCACTGTGCATCAAAGTTTTCATGACATCTACTGTTTACGTGAATGACGAGAAGTAGATACTCACAGATACAATTCTATATACGATGCGTTACATTAGACAGAATGCCTTAAGATCTTATCGTTCATAGATTATATTTAAATGAACGTTCTGGAACCCATTTATCAAAGAGGATGTCAAATACGGTTTGCGTTTAATCTGGTACTCAACGGTGACATTTCGTAACTGACTAAGAAGATGTGTGTAAGGTACGTAACCAAAATATTAGTTCAATGACTTAACAACATCCGACTATCAGCGCGAAATATTCATCTGTAATATTAGCGTTTTTCACTCATTGTACACTCACAGGAGCTATATTACTAAATAAAAGGGAAACTGTGTCCATCTATCCATTTAAATTGTTACACAGCATTTCAGATGATTACGAGAAAAGTGAATAGCTCCATAATGTAATATTAAACGCAACTGTAATTCCACTTTAAACATACAGGGTGATTCAGCTGCTCCTACCGATTTCGTTTTATGCAACCTGCACTACATCTGAATCAGGGACGATATCCACACAGGCGACGGCCACGTAATCGTGAGGATTGATCATGAGTTACACGTTATTTTGGACCAAGACACACCTTACTTCTGCCATTGTCACCCATCTGCAATCTTTCTGGTGTAAAATATCGATGTAACCATACAGGATTTCGATGTCTCTGTTGTGTCTATAAGTTTATTCCGTTTCTAGTAGTTAATCTTTCTTAAATGGTTCAGAAACGTTGCCGTACAAGACGTGTTTCAGCATCGGAAACAACGAAAGTAATAGGAGATATAAAGATGGGAAGTATGGAAGTAACAACCTTTCGGTATATAAACCAATGAGAACATCATTATGCAGAGTTACCGATGTCGTTTTATGCAACCCCACATGACAGAATAATGTTGATGGGCAGGCAGCACTAGAGATGTGAAGCACGTTGGCTAAGTGGCGCAAATAACCTGGTAAAATATACGAAGACATCTTAGACCTATTGTACACATTCTGTATATGAAACTACTTTAGCGCATTAACGTAGCGAATCATACGTTAATCGTTTCATCGGAATACATACTGGAAAGCTGTTACTTCCAAACTTTCCAATTTTATATATGTTAATATCCTTCTTTCCAATGGGGAAACTCACTTTGTAAGGCAGCGGTACTGAACCATTTGTAAAAGATTACTATAAATGAAATAAACTTACAGAGATATCCAGTCCCTGTATGGCTTCACCGCTTATTACAACAAAGAGATACTTGAATAAGTATGGCAGGAGTAAGGGATGTATGAGGCCAGAAAAACCGTGTAGCTCATTGCCAATCTTCACTTGTATTTTTTACAGTGATTCCACTTGTTGACAGTGTCCCAAAGCTCTAAGAGGGAGCTTGTATCGATTAAATGGCTGTCGTCTGTCTGGATACCGTTCCTGATACAGACGTAGTGTGGGTTGCATAAAACTCTATCGGTAAGTGCAGCTCAAACAGCCTGTATATCTGTAAATCTGTGTTACTTTTGCATGTCAGACAAGAGATTAACTGGGAAAAATGGAGAAAGCGTTGGCTATTCGAGTTGTAAGGGATAGTCAAATAAAAGAAAGACAGGTGTAAAATACTAAGTAAACTTTTTATTGTTTCAAAAATAATCACTGTAACTGTGGATACATTTGTTCCACTGAGAGAGAACACGGTCAATGCCTCCGTGAAAAAATGTTTGCAGCTACGTATGGAACCATGGTTGAACCCAGCGGTACAATTCTTCGTCCATCATCCTAAGCAGGTCGACGGCCACGAATGTCATTCTCCAGGGCTCCAAAAGTATGGAAATCACTTGGGCAGAGACCGAGACTTTACGGAGAATGTGTAACGGCTTTCCAGCGAAACATCTGCAGCGTACTCGGAACAACGTTGCTAACATGTGGGCGGATATCATCCAGCAACAGAGTAATACTGTCTGTCAACATACCTGAGCTTTGGGACTTGAAGGAACGCTTCAGTTTTTGCAAAGTGTCCACATACCACTGAGTGTCAATTGTGTCGCCGTGTTCATGGAAGACAATGATCAGCGGGCCCTTGCAGTCAAAGAAAAAGGTCATTATGACTTTCCCAGAGTAGGCGTTAATGTTGTTTCGACGACGCTGCAGAATTTTTGTTGAGAAGTCCTTACACATCCTCTATACAATCTCGATGCCTCCCAAAGCGATTTACTACTTCTTGGAGCTGTGGAAACAGATTCGTGGCTGTCGGTTTGCTTCCGACGAAGAAGTGCACTCCTGGGTACAATCATGGTTCCGTAGGCAACTATAAACGTTTTTCCATGAAGTCATTGATTGTCTTGTCTGGATTAATAGGTATGCCGATAACTTTTGAAGTAATGAAGAGTAATGTAAATAGTTGAAGTACTTGGGTAGCACCTATCATGTGACAGAAGATGTGACATATCCAACAACGGATCAGGCAGGGAAGGACGGCAACCTAAAAATTAAATCATGTGCTTTGGTCCTCAAAAATCAGTTTATACAAATCCGCTGTGGAACTAATCACAAGTTATGAGAGTCAGTGCTGGGGACTACAGAAATAAGTAGAAAGCCTTATAGCTTTAGAAATGGGCTACCCGAGAACAACTTGTGTAGAATTTCCTGACCTTACCACGTAAGAAATACGGAAATAAGAGGAAGGATGCAGACTCATTTTAGTATTAACGCTAGAACAGAAGAAGAGAAGAGCTGATTAAGGCACGTCAAAAGAATGGAAGAAAACAGACGGCCCAAAAGAGTACTTTCAAGGTAACCTCCTGGAAGGAGAAGAGGAAGGCAACGGAAAGTGTGATTGTGGGGAGTCGTAGCGAATGTGGAAGAATGGCGAGATCGAGGCGCTTGCCGAGGGAGATGCGGGGTGCGGCGGCAGCTCTAAGACCCTCGCAACAGGAAGAAAAACAGTTTACTAACTTTTTTCCATCTGCCACGCTTCCCTTATATTTTCGATCGCACGGGGGAAGTTATTTGAGTAGTGACCACGGCTGCAGATCGGGAGCTGGCCACATCGTGTGACCGGCCGCGTTATTCCGGGGCCGACACGGTGCAGATAAAAACGCGCTCTTCCTCGCGTCCCCGCAGCGCAGCGCAACACAGCTGCCTGGCTTTTAGAGCGGGCCGCGGGCGAGAGCAACAAAATGCGCTTACGACCTCTCCCTGAAGAGATAAGTGCTATTTCAGGCGTCCGACAGTCATATTACTCCGACAGGCCGGAGCCCACTCCAGTTGTAGAGCACTACTGGCCCGGGGTATAAATATTTCAAATAACGCCGCTAGGAACTACTGCATGTTGCGCGTGGGACTCATTTCCGGTCGCAATGCATACTTGACTCACTCCGTGTTTCCAACGCTTTTACAGTCCTTGACAAAGAGAGTAAGGGAATTCCAGTTTAATATTGGAGTCCACTACAATATTTGTGAATTTATAAAATATTGTAACTGGCCACACATGCATATGATATTGTACCATAGCACCCGTGATCGCTATCCCATCCATCATCGTTACCTGAATAGGGCACTGTTTTGCAGCAATAATGGTACAAGATCCCTTGAAAACCATGCAAGCCTTATATTTATCCATTTTGAGACGAGTGGAAGCTGTTTTGAATGTTGACGGGTTTTCTACATCGTACTAGACGTGGTAATGTATTGTGTTTTTAGTGTTTCCATATTTTTGTCTCCCCCCTTTATGCGTAGTAATTACGCATCAGCCTGAAGTTAATAGTGAATTGTCATGAACGCGCAATATGTTTCGTCATTTCATGAGAATGAATTAAACGGAGTACTCCCCACATAGAGTCTCGTGCAGATCTCAGAAACTAGTATCGGGGAATATGAGTGTTCGCCCAGAAAACAGCTTTACAGCTGTAGCGCTTTACGAAGTCCCTTTCAGAGAAATAACTTCGCTCTGTTTGCTTAGGGGGGAACGAAACAAAACGAATCGCCGTAACACCTCAGCTTAGGCTGGCATTATGCAGAGCGTGACAGTATAATGTATTGACATTCTTAGCCCTTTCCCATTACAGAAAGGCTTACCTTTATAGAAAGACACAATTTCAAATTTTTTCTTTTTTTATAAACTAAATCCACCTTTCCTTTATCACAGTCCTGTTAGTGGGTCGGTGATGGTAGGCTGGGCAGCAGAAATTTAGCAACTAATATTATCCTCAAACTTGCTTCCTTCAAGTAACCCTCTCGAAGGGCGCCAAATAATATAAAACTTTCCCTCCATAAAATGCATAAGGTAAATATTATGTTCCTTCCTGTATTCTGCTACTGTATGTTGTTTAAACCGTGGGATCAATGACCTTGTGAGATTATGGCATCATCAGACTTGGCTATTACGACACATACGGTGTGTTTAGGAGTTTCAGAGGGCTAAGTCGCGCGCTGCTCTAAGAACACAAAAACTGGCTCTGAGCGGTATGGGACTTAACTTCTGAGGTCATCAGTCCCCTAGAACTTAGAACTACTTTAACCTAACTAACCTAAGGACATCACACACATCCATGCCCGAGGGAGGATTGGAACCTGCGACCGTAGTGGTCTCGCGGTTCCACACTGTAGTGCCTAGAACCGCATGGCCACTCCGGCCGGCTCTAATAACACACACGGGCATGTATTCCAAGTAACGAATGCTTCATTACCTGGTCGATGGATTGCTGAAGCATATCTTAGAACTTAGCATAATCACCTCTTCCCTCACTACTATGCTGGTGTCACATATAGCTTGTCAAAAAAGTATGGCGATAAGTCACTTAACGATTGAATTATAAGTTAATAACAACGGGTTGTAGAGAAGACTCTTGACAGCTTCATCTTAATACCCGAGAGTGGCTACAAGTAATCTCAACGCAAAATTCATCATTATTGTTGCTCTTGATTATGTAGCAATATAGATGATTTTTTCAACATATATCTGTTACTAACCTAATATTTAAACTCATTAATTATGTAATTTGTATACACACGCTACATAAAACGAAACTAAAATGATCGCTTTTTTCGTGATAGTTTTCAAGAGTAGACCATCTGTTTCTACTTCAGTGTCATAATTTATGAGGAATACTGTGATATATCGGGGACCCTTGACTAAAAGCCTGCTTCAGTATACACGTCACCAGAAAAAGATCAGTAAACCTGGAAATACGACGTCAGTTTTCTTCCGATGAGGGCATATGTAACATGGAGGATAGAAAATCTACTGACAATGGTTTCACTGTCGCCTGGCAACAGACAGCGTAGTGTTATAGCTACCACAGCACCACCTGTGTCTACCCTTTCATGGGGAATGCCTCAGTGCGGTACAGACACGTGAAGCAAGCAGCCAAGTATGCCACGAAGGCGCACTCATCCTTCCTGCAGCCAACTGGGCGAGATTGAAAGGGATCAAATCGTTGTCTTCTGAGTGGAGGGGTGATCCTTTCGGAGAATTGCCACCCAAGTTGGGTGTGTTGCATCAAATGTACAACGATGTGGTTACGTGCTACGGTCGCAGGTTCGAATCCTGCCTCAGGCATGGATGTATGTGATGTCATTAGGTTAGTTAATTTTAAGTAGTTCTAAGGTCTAGAGGACTGATGACCTCAGAAGTTAGGTCCTATAGTGCTCAGAGCCATTTGAACCATCTTTTTGTCTTTACGTCAACATTCTCATTCCCATACACCTACAGCTACATCTACCTCATTACTCTGCTATTTACACTAAAGAGCCTGGCAGAGGGTTCAGTGAACCACCTTCAAGCTGTATCTCTACCGTTCCACTCTCGAACGGTGCGCGGGAATAACGAGCACTTACATTTTTCTGTGTGATCCCTGATTTCTCTTATTTTATCGTGATGATCATTTCTGCCTATGTAGGTGGGTGCCAACAGAATGTTTTCGGAATCGGAGGAGAAAACTGGTGATTGAAATTTCATGAGAAGATTCCGTCGCAACGAGAAACGCATTAGTTTTAATGTTTACCACTCGAATTGACGTATCATGTCTGTCGCACTATCTCCCCTATTTCGCAATAATACAAAACGAGCTGCCCTTCTTTGAACTTTTTTTATATCATTCATCAGTTCCACCTGATGCGGATTCCACACCGCTCAGCAGTACTCCAGGATACGGACGGACAAGCATGGTATAAGAAGTGTCTTTAACAGACCTGTTGCACCTTCTAAGTGTTCTGCCAGTGAATCGCAGTCTTTGGTTTGCTCCATACACAACATTATCTATGTGATCTTTCCAATTTAGGTTAACTGTAATTGTAATCCCTAAGTATTTAGTTGAATTTACAGCCTTCAGCATTCTTTGACTTATCGCGTAATCGAAATTTAGCGGATTTCTTTTACTACTCATGTGAATAACTACACACTTTTCTTTATTCAGCTTCAGTTGCCACTTTCGAACCATATAGATATCTTAAGTAAATCATTTTGCAATTCGTTTTATAAAACGGTAAATGGCAGCATCATCTGCAAAAGATCTAAGACGGCAACTCAGATTGTCTCCTATGTCGCTAATACGGATCAGGAACAATACAGGGCTGTAACATTTCCTTGGGGAACGCCGGATATAACTTCTGTTTTACTCGATGCCTTTCCGTACTACGCACTGTGACCTTCCTGACAGGAAATCACGAATCCAGTCTCACAACTGAGGCGATATTCCATAGGAACACAGTTTGACTAGAAGACGCTTGTAAGGAACAGTGTCGAAAGCCTTCTGGAAATCTAAAAACATGGAATCATTTCGACATCCCCTGTCGATAGCACTCACTACTTCATGTGTATAAAGAGGTGGTTATGTTTCACAAGAACGGTATTTTGTGAATCCTTGCAGACTATGTCTCAATAAATGATTTTCTTCGAGGTACACTATGTGATCAAAAGTATCTGGACACCCCAAAAAAATACGTTTTTCATATTAGATGCATTGTGCTGCCATCTACTGCCAGGTACTCCGTATCAGCGACCTCACATTAGTCATTACACATAGTGAGAGAGCAGAATGGGGCGTTCTGGGGAACTCTCAGACTTCGAACGTGGTCAGGTGATTCGGTGTCCCTTGTGTCATATGTCTGTACGCGAGATTTCCACAATGCTAAACATCCCTAGGCCCACTGTTTCCGTTGTGATAGTGAAGTGGAAACGTGAAAGGACACGTACATCACAAAAGCGTCTGTTGACTGACAGAGACCGCGGACTGTCGAGGAGGGTCGTAATGTGTAATAGACAGACATCTATCCAGACCATCACACAAGAATTCCAAACTGGATCACGATCCACTGCAAGTACTCTGACAGTTGGGCAGGAGGTGAGAACACTTGGATTTCATGGTTGAGCGGCTGCTCAATAACCACACATAACGCCGTTAATGCCAAACGACGCCTCGCTTGGTGTAAGGAGAATAAACATTGGACGACTGAAGAGTAGATAAACGTTGTGTGGAGTGACGAATCACGGTACACAATACGGTGATCCGATGACGGGGTGTCTGTTTGGCGAATGCCCCGTGAAACTCATCTGGCAGCGTCTGTAGTGCTATCAGTAAAATTCGGAGGCGGTGGCGTTATAGTGTGGTCGTGTTTTTCATGGAGGGGAATTGCACACTTTGTTGTTTTGCGTGATCACCGCACAGGCCTACATTGATGTTTTAAGCACCTTCTTGCTTCTCACTGCTGAAGAACAATTCGAGGATGGCGATTGCATCTTTCAACACGACCGAGCACCTGTTCATAATGCTCGGCGTGTGGCGGTGTGGTTACACGACAATAACATCCCTGCAATTGACTGGCCTGCACAGAGTCCTGACTTGGATCCTGTAGAACACCTTTGTGATGTTTTGGAAAGCCGATTTCGTGCCAGGTTCAAATGGCTCTGAGCACTATGGGGCTCAACTTCTGAGGTCATTAGTCCCCTAGAACTTAGAACTAGTTAAACCTAACTAACCTAAGGACATCAAACACATCCATGCCCGAGGCAGGATTAGAACCTGCGACCGTAGCGGTCTCGCGGTTCCAGACTGCAGCGCCTAGAACCGCACGGCCACTTCGGCCGGCTTTCGTGCCAGGCCTCACCGACCGACGTCGATACTTCTCCTCAGTGGAGCACTACGTGAAGAATGGGCTACCATTCCCCAAGAAACCTTGCAGCACCTAATTGAACGAATGCCTGCGAGAGAGGAAGCTATCATCAAGGCTGAGGGCGGGCGAACATCATTTTGAATTCCAGCATTACCGTTAGCGGGCCCCACGAAGTTGTAAATTATTTTCAGCCAGGTGTCCGGATACTTTTGATCACATAGTGTAATTCATAATGTTCGAAAACATTATATGTTCCAAAACCCTACTGAAAATCAACGTTAGTGATATGGGAATGTGATCGGCGGATTATTCCTATTTTCCTTTTTGGTGTGGCTTGAGTATTTTTCCAGTCTTCAGGCACGGATCTTTCTGTGAGCGAGTGGTTGTATACAATTGCTAAATATCGAGCTAGTGTATCAGTATACCCTAACGAGGTTCTGGATGTCCACATAGCACTGACACCCGCAAGGACTGTCGTATTGTAAGGGCAGCAGTGGCAGATAGTACAGCTACCACAACACGCATAAGAGGGCTTGTTATCTCAGATGTATCACCACAAGCCCGCATACCTCTGGCCCGTCTTTCACCCTCGCCGAAGCATCGACATGCACAGCTCGACTGGATCGGTCAGAGGATCACTTGTAAGATGGAATGGCGCGCCGTGGATTTCAGCGATGAAAGCAGATTCTGCATTTACACAAGTGGTGGTTGTTTGCGCATAGGAGGCTGTAGACCTGGTGACCGCTGTCATATACACTGCGTACGTCCAAAACACAGGCCTCACACCAGGCCTTATGGTCTGGGGTGTGATAAGACACAACTCCGTTGACCTTTGGTGTTTCTGAAGGGGCGCTAACCAGCGCTCGGTACGCGCAGAATGTTGTTAGACCAGTTCTTTCGCCACTCTTGCGACAGAAAGGTGATGTGTTGATCTAACACACTGCCCTTGAAGCTCAAAGTGCTCTCCAAGACGAGCAGCAGTTTCCCTGGCCAGCACGATTCCCAGACTTGCTTCCAATAGCACGCGTGACACATGATGGGACCATACGTGACTTGTGCAACTCGTCTACCAACAACTTTTACAGAACTACGTGGTCCAGCAGTCATGGCAGAACGTACTCCAGGACATTGTTCGCCATCTGTACGATTGAATGGGTGCCAGATTCAGGGGACAACAATTTTAGTCATTTTACTCACATTCGTTTCCTTTAGTAAATATAAGGACGCTGATAACCTCGGCGTTAAGCGCCCATAAGCTCCAAACACACACACACGGCAAATAAGCGCCTACATTGTCGCCCATGGAGACTACACCACGCACTAATACGGGTGTTTCACCGTGGGTCGATGCCTGGTACCTCAGAACCGCTTGAGTTATTGATTTGTAAATGTAATCATTTCATGTACTCCATATGTACTGTCGCAACAAGAAATCTTATCTGAAACCTCTAAAAGGCTGTACTATTTTTTCCGACAGTGTATTTCACTCATTGTCTCTTTGAAGTTGTCAGCACATGTACTAAGGTTGTCGTCATGTTTCAACTGCGACTGTATGTAATACGTATTTTTCCTAATAAAGTAGTCATTTGAATAAAAGGTGACAGCCGTTTGTGACCTTTTACGTGCTCCGCATTTGGGCCGACTAAGTGTTACGAGTTTTGCCATGGTTTGGGATTTCCTGAAACCGTGTTCTGCATCAGTTCCCACACTGCAGGCTTTAAAGTCTGTAGCGGAATATTGTCGACAGTCTCTTCGAAGCAATCTCACGCACGTCGTCGGTCAGACTATTATATCGATCTTTATTCCTGTTATTTGTATTTAGTACGTACCGTTGTTTACGCATGGCAAGTAATCAAATTTTCATCTGTACAGAAAATTCAGTTTCTCATTCGCTGTCAAGTACCAGCACAGTAACCCGAACAATTTCCGTATTGACACAGTACTGTGCTCCGGTACGACGGTGTACATATTCTAATGTTTAATCTACGTTGTGAAGCTGCTACATGACGCTGACGCTGGATTGTACTGTCTCCGGTGCACATTGGGACAACGAAATGCAGAGATATTGAACCGGAACAACAGCCGCTACGTCCTCGTTAGAATGTCGACAATCACAGTAAGGAATGTAGCCGTGCATCAAACATGTTGCACTGCACACAACACACTAAGTGCCAATGCGACAGAGCTATCTTCATTTTCAAGAGAATGGGCTGGAGCAGAGTTTTGTCATAAACAGACTAAGACAGAAATGGAATGTGAAATGCTTTTAGACGAAAGCAGCAGAAACATCCTTGCAGTCCTGACATTTTAACAGTTTGTAACTGTATGGTTAGCTGCCCAAAAATGTAAAATACTGCCATCCAGTAAACGTTAAGGCACTGAACACCTCTCAAGTGATTCAGAGTCGCACTTTGAACCAGTTATACCCTGTCAACAGCTGGGGTCACTACTCTTACCATTTTTCCGTTAAATTAAGGGATACATTTCATTGAAACTACAGAATACTGTAATTCTCTCACAAGACTTATAGGCTAGTATGACTATACCATATTGTCAGAGTGTGGGGATCTAAAAGGATAAACTAGATGTGTGGACTCAACTGGTATATGAAATGATATTGTGATGAAGTTCCACCATGCTAAATATTGGTATTAATCAGAGAAAGTGCGGGACTCCGTATAAGAATACACCTGCAGAACACCTGCTCAATTCAGATTGTGATACTATGTCTGTTCTAACACCATACACCCACAGATATTGTTACGTAACCCATTTTTTAATTTTGCAGAGGATTGAATATGTCCACACCTTCTACAACACACTGAACTTCAGAGCAAGTACAACGTTTCGAGATGGACGCAGTGCACTCACATTAGAGCTGAAAATGGCTTTGAGCACTATGGGACTTAACATTTGAGGTCATAAGTCCCCTAGAACTTAGAACTACTTAAACTTAACTAACCTAAGGACATCACACACATCCATACCGGAAGCAGGATTTGAACCTGCGACCGTAGCAGACGTGCGGTTCCGGACTGAAGCACCTAGAACCTCTCGGCGCACGTCCGGCACACACATTAGTGCGAAACAAGATTCAAATACCCTGCTGCTTGTCATCTACATCAAATGAACGGAGCATCAACGAGACAACGAACTCTTAAAATTCTTTCCATTTTCTTTTCGGATCAGTACTGTTTATAAGAGGGTAACTTGATGAAAGACACCACCAGCAATTGATCGGGCTTTGTGAACAACGAGTGGTTGATTTAAAAAAAAAAAAAAAAAAAAAAAAAAAAAAAAAAAAAAAAAAAAAAAGGAGACCTGTCTCCTGCAGGTACAATGACTTGCATGGCGAAGTGTTTCGTACCATTTACTGGCCGGATTTGTTTTTATCATGGCTACGCGAATCGACTAAATAGGACATGAAATGGTAATAAGTTACTGATTTATTAGGTATGACAGCAGCAATATAAAACAGACATAACATATCGTTTGGTGCATTGATTATAAATTAAAAATAAATTACAACAAACGGTAACATTGTATTTAAAGGAATTTGTCAAGAAATAGAACTACATTAAGGTGAACCCATCAGGAGAAGGAAAATAGCTCATGTATACTTAAGTGTTATGCCAACAAATCAAAGTGTACACACAATCACAGCACGTCAGTTAGTGACAGAACTAGAAAATAAATTTCGATAATTTTTTCGAGCTAACAGAGGAATCTGCAAAGAGTATTTCACAAACAGACCCTACAACATATTCGAAAATTTTCATTTTAGGAATAACCCATGAGGACCAGGTGAATGAAATGAATTATGTCCGTAACTATGCTCCGGAACTATAAGTAAACTAAATTTGAACTAGAATATTTGATTTCTGTGGGCAACAGTCATACCAACTGAACTATGTACACCTGTCCTTCATCCTCTACTAAAGCCTCATTTTGGCCGTCGCTTTTTTGTAGAATGTTTTTGATTTGCCAATGGTTCTATTGCAGAGGTACGCAATGTAGTGGTTGTCATTCCATTTTTCTACGGGCTGCACAACTACTGTATCACATGGAAGAGAAGAACAAATCTGTTGGTATGGTGAAGGTATGAATTAAGTGTGAGGCATATGATACAGGAGCGATGTGGGGAACACAAGAACTATGATTACAGCACATATGCTGCTAGGTACATAGTTCAGTTCGGAATTCCACGAAGACAGAAAGGAGTTTAGCGGTGACATTAGCATTTGGTTCTGAGAAAACTGAGTGAAATGCCGACCAAGAGTAGAGAACATAAAGCAGAAACAGCAAAATTTACAATACTTTTGGACTTAGCGTCCATGGAACCACAGGTACTAATCGCTAGAATACTAATTTCTATACTGCGTGAAGTGATAGTACGCCACGATAACGCCCGCCCGCATTCTGCTGGGCTGACAAAAACAGTATACAGGAGCTGGGTTGGGAAGTCATTCCGTACGCACCTTCTTCACCTGATTTTCCGTCCTCATATTTTCATCTTTTCCGCTCCCTATCGAACAACATTGAAAGAACTTCTTTTCCAGATGCTCTCCGGACATTGCTCGATGCGTTCTGCGCCTCAAAACCCCGTCATTTCTACAGTCGTGGAATCGAAGAGCCAGCCGAGCGTTGGCACACTATCGTAAATAGTGAAGGAGAGTGTATTAGCGATGACTGAAGTCTGTTATGTGTATCTGTTGTGTTTATTTAAACTTACGGAGAAACGCTACTAACTTATGTAGCAACCACACAGTTCGAGGATCTTTATGTGGTTAGTGCTCCACCATTAGAACAAACCCCCTAAATTGCTTTTTTTCATACAGTATCAATTAAAAAACTAATTTTCAAAGAGTTAAAATTGCTTTTATTCCTTACTGTATCAAGATTATCGTTAGAATAATTTCCCCAGAATGTTAGTTCACTGCCACTGAAAGCACTGTGGCACGACTCTAACGTGACATGAAAAATTATGGTTGAAGGATGACAAATGGCGCGAAGTAATGCTGGTCTCAGTCAGGCTCCACATCATAAATACTGTCGGAATCCCAAAGAAGCAGTCACACATCTAAGGACGTCGATTGCCTCCTTTTGTTCCTATTACAGCAGGTTGTGTGGATTAAATGTGATAGATTAAAGGCAGCATATGTTTCTATTCTCTCTGAAGTATGGTGTGTAGATCCTATTTGTTAGTGTTTTGATGGAACTGATCTGGTCCATAACCATAGCAGTCTGTCATTCGGTGGCGTTCATGTTGGGTCTTTGAGTAAGCTTGCCAAGGTGCCTTTTTTTCTGTTGAACCATGATGTAATTGTGGTTGGTTTGTGGCTTGGAAAATTTACTTGTGGATACAGACTACTTAGGGTGGTATCCACAGTGGGAAAGGATGTTATTTTTCAAAAGTATTTTAAGGAATATCTCTGTGACCAGTTTCAACGAGTTTACTCTAATGATTCGAGCCCAATCCACATAAAGAATCTTGAACTATTTCGTTGGTGCATAAGTTTGTAGCGTGTTCGGTAAGTTTAAATAAACTCAACAGATACACATAACAGAGACTTTAGTCATCAATAATATTCTCTCCTTTACTATTTACAATAGTGTGCAAACGCTCGGCTGATTTTTCGTTTCCACGACTGTAGAAAGCACGTGGTTTTGAGGCGAAGAACACATCGAGCCATGTCCGGAGAGCATTTTCATCCGGAAAAGAAGTTCCTTGAAGGTTTTTCGATAGGAGCTAAAAATGTTAAAATCTGAGGACGCAAGATCAGGTGAGTGAGGGGGCACGGAATGACTTCCCAACTCAACTCCTGTATAGTGTTTTTGTCAGCCTAGCAGAATGCGAGCGGGCGTTACCGTGGCGTACCATCACTTCACGGGGTCTTCCTGGTCGTTGTTCTTCGATAGTGTATGTAGGACGTCTCAGTTTTTGACAAATGTCAGCAATGACGCTTACACCTTGAGGAAACAATTCGTAATACACCACACCGTCGCTGCTCCAGCAGATGCATGACGTTATCTTTTATGGATGCGGCGCGCAGGTCTTATATTAACATAAAGACGCCATTTCTTGTCACCAGTAACGATACGGGATAAGAACCGTCGGTGTTGTTCACGAGCCGATTGATTACTAGGAAGAAGAGACGTAAATGTGGACCCCTGCTGATTTTTGCGATTTTGGCTTAGAGCATACGGTACCCATACACTCGATTTTTCAATCTTTCCCACTGCATGCAAATCTCGCACGATGATGGAAATATCACTGTTCATCACATTTTCCAGTTCTCGAGCAGAATGACGTGGACCATTGTGGATATTAGTGCGTTTAGACGATCTTCATAAAACAACGAGATATTCCTGAACGTAGAGTCACCAATGTCAAAACGCTTCTTCTTAAAAGGAGAAATCCTTTTTCTTGCCGTGCTCTGTCTAATGGCATTATCTCCATACACGGTGCAAATGTCTGTGGCTGCCTTCGTTGCTGTTACGCTCTACTGAACTGAGACAGAAGAATGTCCCGGAAACGCTCCGATTTCTCCACCTGGCAATCCGCTTTGTAGGGTCCACATCTCCACTCACTATCTACAAATGATACAATGACGGTATTTAAACTCAGACAGAAACAGTGAACTACAAAGAAAAAATGACAATCGATAAATAAGCGCATAGCAACCGGAATACCAACATGCAAAACGAAAACGCTACGAACTTATGCACCAAACTAATACTACACCGCCTCCTCAGAATTTTATCGTCGTCACTTCTCAATGAAGTGAATATCGTTCCCAAGACAGCCGCTAGGTCCTTAGGCGTTCATTCAAGATAACATAATACACCGTGACTCTTCATCTCTTAATATTTTCTTCACACCACTGCCTAACTAGCCTAATTTTTGCATAATTTCGATGGTGCTAATCAGTTGAGACTCGTCCTTTAAGACGTTTTTATATCTGTTAATACTTGAAAATAAGAAATGATGCAGGTCGCCAAATATGCATGAAATCCACAAAAAAGCTCCTGTCACAATTGAAGTATCGAAAGGAAGACTGCGAGAAGATAAAGGCCGAACCTGGATTAAAGAGGCACCTCATTTACAGCAATGGGCTTCTAGTGTCGCAGCTCAGTCTTGTCGCAGCGTACACAATTTATTTAGCAGCCCCCTCCCCCACTAACCTCCCTCTCCCAGCGCCCACCCCCACTGGCGGAAGTAGGGCGAAGGCGCAGTAAAAGCGTCCCGCTATAGGGCAGGGCCGTGGGGCGACATTCGGCCAGCGCTTCACAGGTATTGGCCGGGCGGGCCCCAATATGCACAGCCACCAGTTGTAATTCCGTTTACGGCGGCATAAGGGGACATCCGGCGCAGTAAACTCCGACGCATACCTAAAGTAGAGTCGTACGGACGGGCTTTCGAGCTTAAACCTGAAAATAGCATTGCCGACGCTCCACACGGGTCATTAAAACGCTGTCACTAGAATCATTCAGAAACATGCCTGCATCATCTACAACCGTCAGTCTTAACATACGAAAAGCGCAGCTGCGTATGACACTTTCTGAAGTTTCACCAAAAAAGGTTACGTATCCACGTATGTAAACTATCAGTTGCCTTGTTTTCTACTTTACGAAGATCTTTACTTCTAAATTTATTGCTGGTGCAGGTAAGAAAACAAATCATACTGAATGCTGACGCTGACAACTTGTTAACTCCATGTTTGGAACCTATTTTATGCGGTTTACTTTTCATGCCTATTTTGTCCGGCGACTCCGTTAATGCGCCTTTGAGCAATTCATTTTTGAAGAATTTGTTATGTTATTTGCGAAGAGTGTATTAAAGTACAACCAATAATTTTTATGGGTTTGGTGCATCAATTGCCATAATGTAATATTTATTAATCGTAATATATACACTCGTAACACATAAAATTTATAAAATTACAATATTATAACATCTCATCAGTCTTGTACATAGCACAAATTTTTCATGATTTATTTTAATCTGATCAAATACCATAGCTCTTCATTCTTTAAATTTAGTTGGTGAAATACAGGGCTATTACAAATGATTGAAGCGATTTCATAAATTCACTGTAGCTCCATTCATTGACATATGGTCACGACACACTACAGATACGTAGAAAAACTCATAAACTTTTGTTCGGCTGAAGCCGTACTTAAGGCTTCTGCCGCCGGAGCGCTCGAGAGCGCAGTGAGACAAAATGGCGACAGGAGCCGAGAAAGCGTATGTCGTGCTTGAAATGCACTCACATCAGTCAGTCATAACAGTGCAACGACAATTCAGGACGAAGTTCAACAAAGATCCACCAACTGCTAACTCCATTCGGCGATGGTATGCGCAGTTTAAAGCTTCTGGATGCCTCTGCAAGGGGAAATCAACGGGTCGGCCTGCAGTGAGCGAAGAAACGGTTGAACGCGTGCGGGCAAGTTTCACCCGTAGCCCGCGGAAGTCGACGAATAATGCAAGCAGGGAGCTAAACGTACCACAGGATGGTGCTCCACCGCACTTCCATCATGATGTTCGGCATTTCTTAAACAGAAGATTGGAAAACCGATGGATCGGTCGTGGTGGAGATCATCATCAGCAATTCATGTCATGGCCTCCACGCTCTCCCAACTTAACCCCATGCGATTTCTTTCTGTGGGGTTATGTGAAAGATTCAGTGTTTAAACCTCCTCTACCAAGAAACGTGCCAGAACTGCGAGCTCGCATCAACGGTGCTTTCGAACTCAATGATGGGGACGTGCTGCGCCGAGTGTGGGAGGAACTTGATTATCGGCTTGATGTCTGCCGAATCACTAAAGGGGCACATATCGAACATTTGTGAATGCCTAAAAAAACTTTTTGAGTTTTTGTATGTGTGTGCAAAGCATTTTGAAAATATCTCAAATAATAAAGTTATTGTAGAGCTCTGAAATCGCTTCAATCATTTGTAATAACCCTGTACGTTTATGAAATGGAATTACGTCTTGATCTCTTAGATTTTTAGCATTAATTTTTTGCCGTTTTTCTTTCAGTTGTATATACTAAGGTGAAAAAAGTCCTGGGATAACGTTTAGGACCTCTTTTAGGCTGTTGTAGTGCTGCAACTCGACGTGGCATTGGTTCAACAAGTCTTTGGAAGTTCCCAGCTGAAATATTGATCCATGCTGCCTTTATAGCTGGCCATAATTGCGAAAGTGTTGCCGGTGCAGGATTTCGTGCACGAACTGACCCCTGTATTAAGTCCCACAAGTGTTCGATGAGATTCATGTCAGGCGTCTGGGTGGCCAAATCATTCGCTCGATGCCCAGAAATCTCTTCAACTAACCGTGAACAGTTATTGTGGTCCGCTGGCAAGACGCATTTTCATCCACAACAATTCTACCGTTGTTAGGCTGCAAATTGTCTCCCAGCAGCCGAACGTAACTTTTTCCAGTCAACGATCGGTTCAGTTGTACCGGAGGACCCAGTCCATTCCATGTAAACGCAGCCCACACTATTATGGAGATAACACCAACTTGAGCAGTGTCTTGTTGAAAAGTTGGGTCCATGAATTCGTGGGATCTGCGCCACACTCGAACCCTACCATCAGCTCTTACCAAATCATCTGACCAGGCCACGGTTTTCCAGTCGTCTAGGGACCAACCGACGCGGTCACGAGCCCAGGAAAGGCGCTGTAGACGATGTCGTACTGTTAGCAAAGGCACTCTCATCGTTCAGCTGCCACAGCCCACTCACCAAATTTCGCCGCTTAGTCCGTTTGCTGTACATGTCGCATTCCGTTCTGTGGTTATTTCATGCAGTGTTGCTTGTCTCTTAGTACTGACAACTCTACGCAAAAGGCGCTACTCTCGGTCGTTAACTGAAGCCTGTCGGCCACTGGTTGTCCGTGGTGAGAGGTAATGCCTAAACTTTGGTACTCTCTGCACACTCTTGACAACTGTGGGCCTCGGAATATTGAGTTCCCTAACCACTTCAGAAATGGAATATCCCGCGCATCTAGCTGCAAACTACCATTCCGCGTTCAAAGTCTGTTAATTCCCAATGTGCGGCCATAGTCACGTTAGAAACCTTTTCACATGAACCGCCTGAATATAAGTGATAACTGCGCCAATACACTTTCCTTTTATACCTTGTGTACGCGGTACTACCGCCATCTGTATGTGTGCTATCCCATAATTTTGTCAACTCAATGTATGCATTCTTTACGTATTCTTATTTGCTACACCGTTCTTGTTATGCTGCTATTTATACAAATATTCTATTAGATATTTGCATTCATGTCATTTATTATTACATTGATCACTTTTAAACATTCGTTATGCAAAGGATGAATATTTGTTTGTTTAATTTTTGTTAATACTCTATTTTGTGGTATGAATGATACGAAGTTTTTCGTCTTACGACCTGTATTTATTTTCAATTTTACTACTTATGTAAGGGTAACTCTACTGATTGTTATTTATTTTGACAAAAAACAGAAAGTTGGAAGTAGACTCTCAGTAGGTGCCTTAATATGTGTTGAAATTGCGTTCAAAATACGTGGGTAATGACAAAACCATTACACTTACCACTGTGACACTATAAAATAAACTTTTATTGCTTTATTATTTGGTTATTGAATGTGACCAGGTAAGGGCGTTAAGACCCTCTCTTACATCTGACCAGGAACAACATACACAAAAAATTACATAATACTAATTATGATTTGCATTATTAGTAAAGGTAGTAATTGGTAGTTACAATAATAAAATAGTGAATGCGTTAAAAATGATACTGATTAATTTAGCAGATTTGAACCCTTCTTTGGTATTAGAGGAAGTGGAAGATATAACAAAAGCGGTTTAGTGCCACTACCCAGTCTTGGTGCAACAGTTATAGTCTTTACCAAAAGTAATGGGAAGTAATGAGAAAGACACAGTAGAGCATTGCGTTAGCAGCCACATGTGGGTAACAATAAAAAAATATGCAGAGTATTATGAGGCAAGGACATCTAAGTTCTGTAGTAAACTACACAGCACAGCAGGAACCATGTAGCAAGTAGGGAAATGTCACCACACTAACGCATGTCTCTTGTAATGGGTGAAGTGAGTAGGTGGTGGGTTTCAGCGAAACAAATGCACACCATGGGCACATTAAAGAGTCTGGGTTTTTGAGGCATCGGTCACTTCTTATCTCCACCAACCAGCTGCACAACCACGATGCCATAGCTATGCCAGGCAGCGTGAGACTGGGCACTGTCAGTAGTAGCCATTGATTTAGTTTGGGCTGTACCTGTTGCCAACTCTAAGTCTTTCATGGAATTTGGTGCCATAGTCCCATCGACCTGCCACCAATTCCTGCTGCCACTGATACTGACTTCTAAGTGGGACTTGGCGCCACAGCGTCAGTCACCATCCAACTTCTGCCAGAGGACAGTGAGTGGTACCCTACGTACAGCCATCTACACACACCACCACAGGGATGTGAGTGGAGCAAGGGGCCATGACACAAAGGAAAGCAATACGCAGCTGACATCGACGGCCACAGCCTATAAAGGCTGCCGACCTACCACAGGCCTTCCTTCAGCAGTGCAGGGTGCCAGGGCTCAGGCAGCCAGGGTTCAGAACATCACAACATGTCAAGCCGGCTAGGGACAACACAGTGTCGCGTGTTTGCCTCCTTATGTCATGCACTGGAGTAAACAACAGTCATTCTTACCTGTCAACAGTGTTTCCACTAGACCCATTGCCCCACCGTACTGTTCACAGGAGAAAATTGAAATGAAAGAGACGATGTCTGTTAGGAAAGAAGACAATTTCACTAGGAAACTCTATAGACAAAAGGAGGAAAGAGTTGTGGGGGATGAAGGCTTGATGTGAGTGAGGTGTATACAGGTATATGGAAGCGACAGCTATTGTGATAAAAGATGGCCCATTAGGTGCCTTTTGGAGTTTTAAAGGATTTTAGCACCTTTAATATTTTGAGAAAGATTATTCAACAGTTAGGTTCCTCATATAAAAATAATTTACGGAACCTGGTGGTGTAGGGTAGCGGTGGAGAGAAGATTTTACTTTCTTGAGAACGAGTGTTGCTCCTATTTTGTTCAAACAGTAGCTTAAGGGTTGAAGATAAATAAGATAGAGTGCAATGATTGTGAAGACTATAGAGCAAACACAGGGTATGATAATCTCTGCGTTTATCGGTATGTAGCCAAGATAGTTGCTTGTAGGAATGATGTTGTCCAAATAGTGTATTCACGAATGTACCGCACACAAGCATTCATAGCCAGTTCCAGCTGGTGTGAGCTTTCTTACGTAAGTCCCTGGATAATAGTTTCTAACATAATCAGGGATGGGAAATAATAGTGTCTCTACGACTTTCTTTTTAAGCTCAATATAAAATATTTTTTATATTTCTGTACTGAATGAAGTGGCGCTCACACCTTCTTACAGATTGCGCTTGTGTATTCAGTCCAGTCTAAGTCATGGTCCAGAAGTATTCTCAAGTTCTTATCAGAAGAAGGAAGTTATTTTGGTGCCGGTTTGGATTAAGGTGGAAGAGATTATCTGAACTGAGCGGCTAAGATTGCTTGCGTTTTAGATGGCTTAAGTCTCAAATCTGTGCCCCTCTCAGAAGACAAGTAAGCCAGTATACAAATGCGTCAGCGTATAAATGATGGAAGATAATAGTCGTACATTATTAACATATGAGGACAAATCAGAAAGTCTTTGCCCTAAATTTTTTGTGGCCAAAGCAAGGTGCATACAAGTAATAACAAATATACATCGTATTCTAAGTACCTTACACTATTTTTCCACACAGTTCCCACACTGGTCCACACATTTGTCAATCTGCAGCACTAAATTTGAGATGCCCTTACGGTAGAATTCGTCCGGCTGACTATGGAACCACCATCGGACTACCGTCTTGGCTTCATTGTCACTTTTGAATCGATGTCCTGCCAGGAAATTCTTCAGCGGTCCGAAAACGTGGAAATCACCAGGGGCGAGGTCTGGACTGTATGGCGGCTGGTCCAGAATCTCTCAGTGAAATGCCCAAAACTTTTTGGCAGTTTTGATTGCCACAAGTGGTCTCGCATTATCGTGGATCAGAATCGCTTTGTCACAACACTGAGAATCCCTCGGCGCCTTCACCTGACTGCAGCCCTCAGACGTGACAGTGTGAAACAGTAACTGTCGGCATTGATAGTTGCACCTTATGGCATGAAATCCAGCAGGAGCAGTTCACGGCTATTCCAGAAGGCTATTAACATAACTTTCCAAACAGAAAACGCAGCGCGGAATTTTTTTGTCACATGCAAACATGGATAGTTTCACACCATGCTCTGCTGCTTGGAGTTGGGCGTGAAATGCAGTATCCACGGTTTTCTTCGCCAGTAACAATGCGATCCTAGAAACTTTCATCCTCCTTGGAGTACCTTTCCGGATGATTCAGTAAAGACATCATTTGCTTGCCTTTCATCACGTCAATCAAGCTACTTACGCACACACTGTCATGAAACCTTCCCTTACGATATGCCAAGCTTCCGAGAAATAGCCATGATATGCACACATCTGCTTTGCCCTCGTCTAATGAGAAAAGTAGTGGGCCCAATATTGATCCTTGTGGAACCCCTGTTACTACATACATCCATTATGACCGCTTTATTCAGATCATTACACACTGTTAGCGCAATGTAAGGAGTAGGTGGAACCATCAGGCAGCAGTTGGGGAAGAGTTTTGAATTTCGAATTTAGCACTTAATTTTCAGCGATTGGCTATTAAAAAGAATCTTTGTCACCTGAGGATGCGTCATCGAGTGACGTGAAACCAGTCTTGACTTTTAATAAAAGGTATTCTACAGCCAATGTGGATTATTTCTTTTAAAATTTAGAAGTTATTTGATGTTAAGTGATTTGTAAGCTGATAGTGACCTATGTATTTTGAAGGCCTGCAATTGGGCCTGTAGTCAGAGGGTCCATTGCCAGATTCATTTTTGGGTAGAGGTTGTTCGAGTCGCTGCTCCCAGGTTACTGGGAAGATCCTGGAAGTCAGAGAACTGTTAAAATGTCCGTTTTTAAGTACTGTAGTGGATCGAGGATGGAATCGATCATTTCCATAGCAATACTCTCATTTCCTGCCGCTGGGGGAACGAATTCGCGGAGTTGATCTTCTGACCATGTTACAGCTTACCGGCTGCAGAAAAAATTTTACCAACCATTGATAGATTAAGGGAATCAATGTTTTTCGTCCTTGTGCGTTGGTCAAGTAGACGCGAACACGGATGAGACAAAGCATTATGACCACCTGCTTAATAGCTTGTTTGACCGCCTTTGGAACAAAATACTGTACATCATTGATTCTGCGTATCAGAGGTCCGACGGTTCGTTGGTATGTTTATGGAAGGGTGTGGCATTAAATGTCTACGCACAAGTCATGTAATTTGCGAACCTAATGTGCCGCCGATTTGCATATGAGGTGATGTCGTCCGATAGCGACCCAGGTGGGTTCCATAGGATTTATAACAGGCGAGTTTGGTGTTCGAGACGTCAGCGTGAGTTCACTGTAAAGTTCCTCAAAGCATGGATGCTTGAAGGGATGCAGATGGCTCGCAGCTGTCAGCGTGTCTCCAATTACTACCACAGGTCCCATGCAAGCCAGGAGAATGTCTCCAGTAGCATAATACTGCTCCCACCAGCCTGCATCCGTGTCGCGCTGCATGTTTCGAGTCGCTGTTCTCGATGACGGCGATTGTGGAGGCGACCATCGATCTAGTGTGGCAAAAATGTGATTCGCTCAATAGTCCACATGTTTCCATTGATCAACGGTCGAATACCGATGGCCCCGTGCCCACTGCAATCGTAACTGACGATGGCGTTTCGTCAACATGTGAACACGTAGGTGTGGTCTACTATGGAACTCCGTGTTCAACAATGTACGATGAACGGTGTGCTCCGAAACTAGTCCGTGCAGCACTATTGTGCTCTTTCGGCAGAGATACTATAGGTCACTATCTATCCTGTTTTACAGAGTGGACAAGCCTCCGAACCCCAGGTTCTGTCAAGAGTAGTGGACGTCGAACCATTTAGCGCCTAGTGGTACTTTCACTGTCCTTCTACCTCTTTCGGTAGATGCTCACGACAGTGGCTCGTGAACATTCGACCAGCTTCGCCAATTTCGAGGAACTCGTTCACAGGCGCTGCGTAATAATAACTTGTTCTTTGTCAAACTCGCTTACGTCAATGGGTTTCCCCACTTGCAGCTCTCAATATTTTCGGTTATCAGTGCAGATATGGCGAAATACTCATTTAGATCCTGAAAAGGAACTAGAGAATCCGCTGCAGATTTGGGTCCGCTTGTTCCTAGACCTCATAGATTTTTCGACAAGATGGAGGACCTGTGAAAGTTTTCTATTAACGATTAGAAGTTCCTGAGATTTGAATTTTTCACAAGCTGACTAACTCGGTTGCGTAGTCGCTAGTAGATGACGTGAGTCTCAGAGGTTGGATGCCTTGTATACATACTCTGTGCTGCGTCTATGATACAAGTCGTTTGAGTTTTTCAGTAAGTCATGGTGAAGGTTTTATCCTGATTGTTAGAGTTTTTATATGAGCGTGTTTATCGTATAAATTATTGTATCTTTATTTATTGGTATCATAACAGATAAAACATAGCTCAAATTGTTGAAAGTCAACAATACATAATAATCTAAGAACATAAACATTTCTGTCAATTTCAGAAAGTAAGCACACTATGGACAATATCAATCCCATCATTTTGCAAGTCTGCTGTTATTCCCTAGTCAGTCGAAAAGTGTCAGGTTGGAGACAGCCCATCAGGTTCTTTTTTTTTAGTTTTTTTTTGTTAGTACAATAAATATTTTGATATTCGTGATGAGTACAGAAGTTACAACTTACCGGTAAAAGAATATTTTCAATTAATTCGCATATTGGTTTGATTGGGAGAGCTAGCTAGAGCATTTGCTGAGTCGTAGTGAGCCTATTGGTTTCTGGCTGATCCTGTAGTGAAGAGAGAGCCTGGGCATTGGCTACCTGTGGCCTTCGGATAAACGTGTCACCAGCTGATGGGTGGTCCCGCCTTCCTTCCCCATTCCAATGTGGGAATAGCCTTTCGCCCATGCTATGCTATCGCGTGTGGCACCGCACTGACGAGTGCACAGCACGCGTCCGGAC
Source organism: Schistocerca serialis cubense (assembly GCF_023864345.2). Classification (NCBI taxonomy): domain Eukaryota; kingdom Metazoa; phylum Arthropoda; class Insecta; order Orthoptera; family Acrididae; genus Schistocerca; species Schistocerca serialis. The sequence goes on along the minus strand of NC_064641.1, from coordinate 431,147,861 downwards.
ATTCTGGGCGGTAGTGTTGGCTGTAGACAGTATGTTGCCTCAGAGGCAGGGGAGTGCAATCGCGTACACGTCAGTCCCGCTTTGGAACTTCACTGTATCACGGGTGGCGCCGGTCCAGCGAGCGAACAGGATGCTTCTGGAAAGTTTAGGCAGTGGTTTGAACTGCAGACAAATCTTGAACAGGATATAAAGCGCAGTCTTGCACAGTAGTCCCCCCCCCCCCCCCAGCCCCACCATTCCCTGTGTTTCACTGTCGCGCCATATTGTCGCCAAGAGTTGGACGTCATTGATCTGAGCTTTTGACACAGGTAATAGAGCGATCGTTGATTGGATGGTGTCTTAAAATGTAGCCGGAGCTCGAGTAATGGCATCGCCTTTTGTAAGGACATAAGTGAGAGTTCTCTAGCATTGGTCTGGACTTTCATAATTTTTCTTGGTGGAAGCCTCATACCAGATTGTTGTAAATTTGTTTAAACTTTTCGAGAGACTGAGTGCCACGAATAAACTTTTTGGAAGACAGAGGGAAATGTTTGCCACACAGTCTCTCATTAGTGTATTTCTAACATCCTGGGGTTTAAATCTTACCATTATATTTTAAACCAAACAGATCATAGGTCAAATCCTTAAAGCTTATGCCCTAAAATATAATAAGTGAATATTTATGTCCAAAAAACTTTAATAACAACAAATTAAATATAAAAAATTAATTTTTTTTTCTTAAGAAACTAGATACCTCAGGAAACTATTAACATTTCATTTCTACAACTAACTCATCAATAATTATGCTACATTAACGATAAATTAATGCGAAATCAACATAAATCAATGTAAGTAAATAAATCTCACAATTCTGATAGACCCTGATACAAAAGGTACAACAAATCAAATTACGTTAACAAATTTAATTTAATATATCCACTTACACTACCAACTCTTGGTCAGGCCACGAAGTTGAATGTTACTCTTGGATAAGCCGCAAAGGTGGATGGCACTCTTGGTTGGGACATGAAGCACAACCTTACATCTAATCGGGACCGAGGCATAGCATCACTCTTCGGCTGGTCGGGGATCGAGGTCAAAGATTCAACCACGTGCACCACTTGTAGCACATACCATTTCGGCAGTCTTTACAGTAGCTGGCCGTCTCCTCGCGGTGCCACGTTGGTAATTTCAGGCAGCACCGCGAGTCGAGATGTTAGTAATAATGCACAGGTAGTCACGTTCATATTTTCAAATGAGCGAGGGTTCTTGTTGTCACTTATGCAGTTGACAGCTCATCCATGACTCAGGTACTTGGATTGCCTCTATCTGTCTTCCTACATCCCGTCAGATAGGCGCAAATCATCACGACCTTTGTGGAACCATGTGAGACTATGTACTACCGTGAGTTAGTTACCGGGTTGTTTCCTTCCCTTCCCTTGCGGATTCTGCTTCTCAGATTCTGTCAACAGTTTAATTATACGGATTTCATGTTCCGACTTCTACTCAGCTCCAATGTGTGAGAAAGGTAACTATTACGTTTGTTCATCTTGTGCTGTTTCTCTTGTGGAGTATTTTTTAATAAACGATTGCCTAAGTTACCTGTCTTTCAATTCAGTAGAGGTTAACACCTTTATCCCCGTTCTTACTATCAGTTTCAACAAGAACCACACCTACGACTCACTTCTCAGGGGCCGGCCGAGGTGGCCGAGCGATTCTAGGAGCTTCAGTCTGGAACCGCGTGACCGCTACGTTCGCAGGTTCGAATCCTGCCTCGGGCATGGATGTGTGTGATGTCCTTGGGTTAGTTAGGTTTAACTAGTTCTAAGTTCTAGGGGACTGATGACCTCAGATGTTAAGTCCCATAGTGCTCAGAGCCATTTGAACCATTTGAACTTCTCAAGGCCAACACCGTTCAGGCCGTTTCCACTGCGCACAGTTTACCAAATACATCTCAGTCAGAGCTGTGCGATATGCATATTGTGAGAAATCATTTGATGCAATTCAAAGGCTCTGTTTATATTTGGCTGTAGCCCAGTGGTGTCTTTCACAGTATATTTGTGGTTATTTTCTTCTTCGTTTCTAAGGTATGTTCCGCAATTAAATAAAATTTTGTTGTTTGCCTACCATATTCCTTTCTCTTCTTCTATTCATGAAAAATCATCAGTGGTCTGTAATACATGTTGTCGACTCTTAAATGCATAGCGCAAATATTTGTAAGTATACAGAGCGGATACGGTAGTATCATAATTTAAATTACGGTAGTATCATAATTTAAATGGTCCTAGTTATATATTTCTGCCGTTAGCCTTTATTGACAATATGACTCCAATTTAAGAAGGTAACACTTTCTGTCCTATAAAGGCTATACCATGGTATCACTTTTGGAATGTCATATAATAAACACCATCAAATGAATAGTAATTTTATCACTGACTGTGTTTCGGGCTTACAATATTGTTAACACACACATACCTATCCAAGACAACCATCATTTTAAGATCGCTGTACACGGAATGCCCTTGACAAGTGGGTTAGATAAATACTGAGGTGGTCCATGTTTACAGATGAACTATAATCAGAGAGAAGATTTCCTTCACAAAACACAGACTCTAAAACTGTCAAGCTTTTTGTGAATTAGAACTTAGCGTTTAGATGCTTACGACGCAGTCACAACAACCAGCAGAAATCATGGCATTCATTTCATATAATATATGAGTTTTGAAAGACCTGACCCGTGAGAGAAAAAAATTATTTGGCATATATACAATAATGGCAATAATTCATGTAAATGTTCCTCACACAATAATTAGTTCATACTTTCAGCTAGTTTTAGCTCCTATATCAATCTTACGTGGACCTTTAATTACATGACCTCTAAAAAAAAAGAAGTTCAAATGTGTGTGAAATCTTATGGGACTTAACTGCTAAGTTCATCAGTCCCTAAGCTTACACACTACTTAACCTAAATTATCCTAAAGACAAACACACACACACCCATGCCCGAGGGAGGACTCGAACCTCCGCCGGCAGACCTCTATACAACAAGGTGGTAAGCCTTCAGTATTTTATCTTCACATTTGACGGTCTTACTTTTTCCTGTTTTGTAGGTCTATAATGTGGTTATTCTAGAAAATACACCAGTTGTGTTGGAAGTGGGATAAGCTCGAAATATGCTCACAGATAAAGAAATAAGTATAGCAGTGGAGCTGTTGCTCACAAACTGGCTTTTCAAGTAATTACTATAGGCAGCCGGGCATAGCTTATAAAAATAGTGAATTTTAGTTACATGATGTTAGGAGGAACAAGAAGATCAGAAAACAAATACTGTTATTTCAACAAGTTTTTGAAATACACTTTAACATACGATATAGCCTGTCTCGTGAAGCATGTGATAGTAAAGCAGATTATATTGCCTCATTATAATCCGTAAGGGATAACAGAGTCGCATCAGCCATAAAGGGAAAGACTACAGACGTGGCTTGGCCACGCTGCTCGCTGCTCTTGAAGCAGTCTCCATTTCACAATCTACGAGGCAGACCTTAATTAACAGCAGGCTTGAATATATTCTGTTGAGGAAAATGGACGCCGTATAAGTGGAACGTTTCCACCACTATTTACATCCGTCATTATTTTCTTCATGGCTACTTCAACGAACGCAGCTTAAGTTACTTTATCGTGTTTTCTAATTCAATGTAATAATAAATTTTCATTGGATATCAAAGCGTGGTAGGCGTCATGTATAAGTTTGGTATCTGAATTTATTGTGAACGAGCAGCGATGTTGTAAGCTGTATCGCAGAAGTTAAGCTAGTATCTCTGAGGTGCGTGAGGACGCAGTGAAGTAGTAAAAGTTTAGCTGTATTAGAATGAGGAACATAGTGTTAAGCCGTGTTGGAGTGAGGAAGCTGACAATGTTAACCTGTGCTAGAGTGAGGAAGCAATGGAAATATTATATTTAAATTCTCAATTTATCAGTGAATTTTTTTGTAAAGGAGGAAGTGTAATGGAATATCAGGTAAATGTTATAATGATGTTCCTTTTATTTCGCTATTGCTGCGTTATTGGACTAAGTTGTTTATTGTACTGAGAGTTGCTAGATTTGAAAGATAGGAAAGTGTATTGTTTGTATGTTAGGTTCATTAAATTTAAAATCTGGCTTGAGCACTTTTTCTCAATATACAAATAGCATTGTGTTGTCATTTATGCGCATATTTCATTTTCTTACTAACCTTTATCTTACAATTTTTAATGGATCATGCAACAAAGTGTGTTCGAAAAACAGTTCGATTTGCAGTTAACAGAGAACTCATTGCACCTCTCGAGTGTCTCTGTGTAGATACAGTAATTTGTAGATTTAGCATAACGTCGCGCAAGGCAGAGCAGTACCGCAAAGCGTTCAAATGTTCAAATGAGTGTGAAATATTATGGGACTTAACTTCTAAGGTTATCAGTCCCTAAGCTTACACACTACTTAACCTAAATTATCCTAAGGACAAACACACACACCCATGCCCGAAGGAGGACTCGAACATCCGCCGGGACCAGGCCCACAGTCCATCACTGCAGCGCCTTAGACAAAAAGCGTTACCTAGATTTGCGCAGAACAGAGGTAAGGAGAAAAATTTTGATTTTTGTTATTTATTCAGTCAGGACCAACTTATGTTATTCAGAGTCAGTTTTTGTGATCAATTTTGCAAAACCAGTTACTCTAGGTTACATGTCAAAGTTCACAATAGAGGCAGTTTATACTGGTCAAAATTCTTACAGTCAGATTGCTAACTATTACAGTATGAAACACTCCCATTTTCATTACGACAATTAATTGTTAATACAGTGAAGCCTCGCTTCAACGTTACGACAGTACTAGTTTTGTTAAGGCGGTTCATTTATTACTGCAGCTCAGAGCTTACAATCAGAAACAGGTTACTTCAGTCTATAATTTTACTTGTTGGGTAACGTTCAAGCGTGTTTAGAAATCTTAGTTCAGTACAAATAATTCTCTTTTAATCAACATGGGTTTTGATGCTCTCCTGCCGAAAAAGAAGGTCGAATGATTGCGAAAAAAGCCATTCTTCTAGACCCCAGCTAAATCAATCATTTACCAACTAAACGGTATTAAACAGAAGACAGAATTAGCTCCAGAAAGCTGATTTGGCGGCACTGCTGGCCACACTGGAAGCGTATGTGCCACTAACCACTATGCTATGTGATGGTGCATTGTTAGCCTATACTACCACCATCTCAGCGTGCTCTGTTCCAGCGTTGTTCCTCTTGAAATATAGATAACCAATACTGCACGATGTTTGACTTCACCAAAGGGCTGCGACATTTCGTTTTGGCTCCCCCGTGGTTTACTCTGGTATTGTGGCGTGGGGATTTGAGTGCATGCCAGGACAGCAGTCATGTGGAAAAATGGAACATAACTTCATTTTTTTCAAGGTCACAGTTAAAACTTCACAATATTTCTGCGTATGCGACATACCTTGTACAGCAGTACGCTCTGCCAGACTGCATCGCCAACGACCGCTAGCCTTCACCGTGAGGCCAACTGTTCTCGGACTCGTCCCTTAGCAGCACGCTTTGTTACGTGGTGAGATCTCAAGGTTCCCTGGGAACGTTACCAGTGAGGACCTGACAAGTTCAAGTGCTAATAACTTTCCGTTAGCTTCTGCTGCTTCCTCTACAATGAATTCCGCTTACATGTGAGTACCAGGGTCGGATTTTGGCCGGACTCTTTATTTGTTTAGTGTCGACGAGAACATCGTGACCAGATTTTTCAAGGACTGCGCCGTTTCTGTGGATTTGGTCTCATAAAAGAGGCGCGATTAGCAGCCTTCTTCACGTACCGTCAGTGGGGTCTTGGAGTATGGGGAACGGTAGTGGAAAAATTCATCTCTTTCGGTGCAAAAGAAAATAATACGCAAGTGTTGTAAGATATTCGATTGCGTATAACTATCAAGAACACTTCAGAAGTGTACGGCCCTTGGCACTTGCGGACAACAGAGAATCCCTGCAGCACTTATTCGTTGTCACCGACACGTACTCGGTTGACGCTCGTCAGCCGCGGCAACGTGCGACGCGCAGCTGTGGGCGGCGCGTGGCATTGGCAGCTGCGTTTTGTCGGCCGTCGCTGCTGCGGAGAAATATTTTCCAGGACAGCTGACACACGTCGCGCCGTTACTGCCCACGGCATCTCGTTCCTCTGCTGTCTCGCGGAAACGACAGTTTCCATAACGTGCTAGATGGCCATCCTGCAACTGCACTGACCCTGCCTCGACGTGAATTCGTTCTTTTGGTGTCACCGGTTAAATGCCCGAAGAATAGAGGATGCTAGGACACCGTAGACAAATTCTGCTCTGTGCCTGTCTGTCAATTCATATCGTTTCGGCTTGTAGCAGTTATATTTTTTCCTTTACATAAAAAAAGACTTATTTACGTTACAGAAGTTATTCAGCAGGATTATAAGTACTTACAGAGTACGATCACAACTGATTACGCTGTAATAACAGAGAAGAGGGCCTTGTAATCTTTAAACGAAATAAAGAACAGCAGACAGGAATACTGTGGGCAGCCGGAAAATGGTTACGTAGAAAAACATCGACAGGACAATAATTCGCAGTTACAAAAAATACTCTCTCCTTGAACGAAGTCATTTTCCTGTATCGGACTGCTTGCAACAAACACTTTATTTAATTAGAGATTAGTTACTATCGTTCCCTTCGGCATTATCAAGGACCTCTGCGCGTTCATACCTCAGATGCACCACTTGATACTCACAGCAGTACGGAAAACATTATAGGATAACAGTATCTCATATTCCGTCGAATGTTGTGATATCGTAAGTTTATGGATTCCAGGATATATATCCTGAACGAAAGGCTGTAACCTATATTCGCGTCTAGGCAACGTCCTGACTCACACAGCGTATTCCATTCACAAAGATTTGTTTATAATTTCAAACGAAATACACATCACATGGTACGTGAATTAAAACGAAATATGAGTATGCAAGGGTTGGACAAAAATATGGAAACACCGCGAGAAATGAATGCGTGAACATAAACGCAGATTCCAGTCAAGCCTGCAGGCTGCGCTGTTGTATTTACCACGAATGTCATCTGTGCAGTGTCCTCAGTACGTTGCAATGAAAGATTGTAATTAAATAAAATCTTCCGTTACTGTTTTCAATGACTTTAAATGATGAGTACGATAGCAGAAGTACCTTTAAGAATGCCGTTTATTAGTGCAAACACTTATTAGTGTCGATGGTCCAGCAATTAAAATATAACTTGGATAACAGGGAAACAATAGATTCCTACTTCACGTAATTAGTTATGAACAACAACAACAACAAAACCACGAGATATTCGCTTCTAAACGCATACTACGTCTTCACCGCAGAAGACACGGAAATCTCATAAGTTCACAAGTCGGCACTACGAAATATTTCTATCTCCCGTGACCACGCGCAAACTCAACACTCTCCAAGTCTTTCCTGCGATCGTATATCGTTGCTTCCCATCCAGCACCACCCCCTGTCCTGTATGACCCGATGCTCCTCCCCCACTTCCATACAGTCTCCGTATTAGCGAGCGCTGTGATTGGCTAGAGCGCTCCCGCCATTTCTCCAAGCCAGCGCACGCTCACAAACATATTGAAACACACACGAAATACTAGATTTACATTTAAATAACTTGAAAATAAATAAATATTCCTACGGATGGACCATAAACACTCTCTAATACACATTATTAAATACATAAACACATCAAATAAACACATATCAAAGGAATAGAAACCAAAAGTATGCCGGTAGCCTAATGTTTATACTTTCTGAAACACTGTAAATATTTGACCAATTTCTTCATGAGTAGTGTATATCGAATATAAACAAAGACACAGATGAATAAACATATTTATAATCATACTGTTATCGTTTTTTTCGTGTCACTGTGGAGTACTTATGGCCTGACGCGAATAATAGTAATCGGCCATTTTGACGTCCAATAACTCATGTACTATTCAAGTTACATTCCTGTAATTCATACCATTTTAGCTTTACACGAATAGCTTTCTGAAGACACGTTGATCGACAAAATCGGATGAACCGTTTAGATTTTGGAAATTAGTTACTGGTGTTACTTGTGTAATTTACAGTCAAATACTAAACTTTAAACCACTAAAGGTATTGAAAATCTGATTACAACATCAGAATTGTCGTGCAAATAATGGTAATGTAGATGTTTCTTTTCAAGGTATCATGATTCCTCTGGCTATTATTAATTTCTACACGAGCTATGAAGTGTACGCCATTATGGTTTCACAAAGTCCGCCATCTTTGGCAGTCCCGGCACACACATCTCCTCCATCGACTCAAAGCACAGTCCTCGACACCGCGTCATCATGGACTTCCCAGCCACGCGGTCGGTCTGGACCCTCTTGCTCCCGCCAATGTCCGGCACCACGCGGCCGCCGACGAGCCCCTTGCCCGCCGAGCCGCCCGTGCCGCCGCGCCAACTCTGAACTTAGAATACTTTCAGCGCACCACAACTCGCCCGTTACCTCACAAGGATGCGTGCTAGATTTCAATTTACGCATTGAAATTTTAATTGTACTGGTCTAAGACAAAACAACACCAAGTTCAAGAGTTAGAAAAGAATTCAGCTCATGCTATGGGCCTGGTTGGTTCAAATGGCTCTGAGCACTATGGGACTCAACATCTGAGGTCATCAGTCCCCTAGAACTTAGAACTAATTAAACCTAACTAACCTAAGGACATCACACACACCCGTGCCCGAGGCAGGATTCCAACCTGCGACCGTAGCAGTCACGCGGTTCCGGACTGAAGTGCCTAGAACCGCACGGCCACAGCGGCCGGCTATGGGCCTGGATACTATCATGGTATCAGTTCGGACCACATGTTTTGAAGTGTAAGTGAATAGAAATTCATATACTGGTATGTTTCAAACGTAACACCTTGGCACAAATACAAGTGGTGTGATCACTTACGATGTGATTACCCGAGAACAAAGTTCCATCACCCTTGGTTATCCATGTGCGTCAGTTCCTTGATCAATATAGAGGACAATGAATTAAGCATGGTTGAGCAACATCTTAAATCCCATTGAAACCATAACCATGAATTTAGGAACTTGCTGCCTCCAACAGCTCATTGGGGATATAAGTTCCACGTGGCTCAGTGTCAGTACAAAATTGATTAAGAATTGGACGAAAGTGTTCCAGGAAGCTATTCGAATACTAACTTCTGAAATGCTCCTCATGATGTCAAGGAGGACGGGAGAAGCACAGGTGTCTATGTACGGCATGATGGTGATCGAAAGTTATTCTACACTCATCGGACCAATGTTTTGATGATACACAAAGGACAGCCGTCTACCCCGTCAAGTCCAAAAAGTTTCGATATTGGATTAATGAAAATAGAGCAATGTTAAGATGGTAGTTTTAATGCTTCAGCGGTTCACCATAATTTCTAACACTATAACACAACGCAAAGAACGTTGATTCAGCAACGTGAAACTATCAAAAAAGTCCATCTCTGAGATGTTGGTCAACTCGCGCGTCACGTTGGCTTGAATGTCGGGTATGCCGCCAAAGCGTTCTGCACTTTTTCGTTCTGTGGTATGTTCGTATTAATAACAACTCGTCATCCATTGAGATTTTTTCCAGGAAATAATTGTCTGCGTTTTGCATTTCAATTAAGTCGCGACAGGAATCCACAAATCGTTCTTTTTGTCCGAGAGTTAAGGAGTGCGGGATACATTTTGTACACACTTTCCTCTTTTCGAAACATTCAGGAGGACGTCTTCAACTTTTGATGAGATGTTGCTCCACTGTGATTCGCGACACAACAAAGCTGGAACAACTGACTGGTCGGAACGCATCTGTCATTTCCGGTCGTTCATTCAAGCTGCCACGGCCGTTAATATGCTTCTTCCCTTATACGCTGAGAATAAAATCAGTCTAGGAATTTTTTGGTCTGATGGTTTACTGCCTACGCACTCCTGGAAGGGATGTCGGGGGTAACGCACACAGTAGGAATGCATGTTGAAAAGCCATACGCAGGAGATAGTGGAACATCTGTAACTGCAGCTCATCTTCGTGTCAGCGCTTTAGCAAGAGCTCTGCAGGCACAGTGAGGTATCATCACGAAGCATTTGTCACTGCCAGGCAATGGAAAGTAGGCCATTTGTGAACTACTGTGCGTTAAGCATCAAAGGTCGGTACGGTTTTATAGATTGCCTTGGACGGGAGTGGGAGCGATAAAGCGCTTCCGACAGACCTTGCAGATTATCGTTAATAACTTTCCTCATCATGTGGCTGCAATAGGGAGGGACTTGCCAGTGATAGGTTATGATAGTCATGCTATCAAAACTGCTGGCAGAGGCATAGATTCGGGTGACGTTATTCTGAATATCTTGTCCGAAAATTACCACGATCAGATAATTAGACCAACAATCGAGAAGGTAACGTCTTAGATCTCCTAGCAGCAAACAGACCTGAACTTATCCAGTCTGTTGACACAGACGAAAGTAACAGTGATCATAAGACTATGACAGCAATCATGACTGTGGGCATTACAAGAAATGCTAAGGTAGAAAAATAGTTTTGCTTAGCGTAAGTGACAGGATAGAAATTGCAGAGTATCTGAGTACTCGACGACAAATATTCAGTGATGAGAATGAAGATGTGGACCACAAATGGATAAAATTCAAAAGCATCGTTCGATATGCCTTAGAAAAGTATGTTCCGAACAAGAACTTAAGGAATAGGAAAGATCCACTGTGGTTTAATAGCCGTGTTAGAAAACCGCTAGGTAAGCAAAGACAGCTTCTTCGCAAATTCAAGACAGTTCAAAACATGGCGTATGAACAAAACCTGAAGGAAGCGAAAATGAGTGTAAGGAGCGCAATGAGACAAGCATTCATTGACTTTGAAAGTAAAATTTCCTCAAACGAACTGGCTAAAAGCCCTAGGAGATAACATTTAATCGCTAAGTGGTTCGAAATTATCTTTAAATTCTCTCATTGACTATAAAGGCACCGAAATGGAAGATAACGGAGGGATGCCAAAATATTGACTTCAGTATTTCGCAGTTGTTTCAACACCGTGACGAAGATCATAATGCGGTCCCTCCTTTCGACCGTCCTACGAACGTCGAAATGAAAGATACTGAGATGACCATTCACGGGACAGCAAAGTAATTAGAATCGCTTAGTAGTGGAAACGTATCAGGACCAGATAAGATCCCGTTTTCACGAAAGGTTGTAGGAAGGATTCACGTAATTATAGGATTATATCGTTGATGTCAATCTGTTGTTGAATTATGGAACATGTCTCACGCTCAAGAGAGAATGAATATTTCATATATAAAAATCAGCATCCAACTCCAGAAGACAATATTGATTTGCCAAATCACCGTTCTAAGGACTGATGAATGGTGCAGGCTCTCCCAGTTGACCCTGAACGTAAATAAATGTAACACATTGCGCATTCATAGGAAGAGAAATTCACTACTGTGAAACTACATTATTGATGATAAATTTCTGGACGCAGTATCTACAGCAAAACATCTAGGAGTAACTACCCAAGGAGATCTGAAGTAGAATGACCACATAAACCAAACACTTGTAAAAGCAGACGCCAGATTGAGATTAATAATAGGAGTCTTAAGAATGTGTAATTCATGCACGAAAGAAGCGGGTTACAAGACACGTGTCTCAGCTTATATACAGATACTAGACGGCTTCTGAGGAAACGGTGGTCAAAGTTTTCGAAATGCTTTGTGCCTTTTAACAAGTAGGTAATTCAATCAAAACAGTGGGACGGTGATTAGCGCTTCGATTTCACACTTTTGCGCCCCGTATTGGAAACTTGATTATTACTGTATTATTATTTTCCATTTACATATCCATGTCCGTAGAAGATTACAGAAACAATGTTTCGTACAGTATACTTAAATAACATTGTCCTTACTCGTCTAATAATTATATGTCTGCTGAATGAATTTAAAAAAGAAATAAAAAATGACAAAATTGTTTGAAATTGTTTCCGGATAGTTCCTGTAGCGTACCTTGACTCATAACCCATTGCAGGTGCCAGTTTTCGGAGAAAAGGTCCTTTATGCGCGGTTGCCTGCGAGATTGTTGCATGCGCGTGAAATCTTCAGTAATGTTGACGTCATTTATTGTTCGAGGGAGATGCATACGAAGAAACGTCTCTGCGGTAAACCTGCTTTCGCGCGATGTTCGTGGTGTTCGGAATTTCTGTGTTTCGAACGTTTCTACGACCGATATCATCCAACGGAACTGACCAAATCTTCCTGAAGAACAAACGTAAGAATAAAATATAACAACCAACACAACACCTGATATAAGAAAGAAATATAAGAACATGAGAATTTAAAAAGAGTGTAGCACCTGAATATACAGGGTGAGTCAGGAGGAAAGGTACATGCTTTGAGACGCGACAGTATTAGTGATTCTCAACAAAAAAAACTTCATATGGACGTATGCCCCCTTTGCGAATGGTTTCTGAGATAGATCACGTTTTATGTCACTTTTGTACGTTTTCTTTGATAACTCGAAAACCGCACACTCCAACGAAAACATGTCTCAGTACACAATGAAAGCAAATTAAATTTGCACCAAAAAAGGTCCTATTTATTTTTTGTCTAGGATTAACAATTTGCACGAAGAGATCGCCAGAACGTTGGAAACCTTGCGCGACGCGCATGCGCTTTAGCTTAAGTACTTTTTGTAGGCCAGTTTGAGGTATTTTTCCGACTTGATAGACCACAAGCGTCCTGTATCAAAATGTTCATCTCAGCATCTTCTATATTACTGTGCTACGTTGTAAACAATGACAATGAATAATACAGAAAATAAGTAGATATGTACATTAAAATTGTCCTATCTCGGAAACCATTCGGAATAGGGCATATTCGGAATCACTAATACTATCATCTGCCAAAATACATACCTTTCCTCCTGATTCACCCTGTACTAGTATATTATGGAACTCAGTTCGAATTTTGTAGTTAATATAACGCTCTTGTATCCCTTAAAGTGATAAGAAACATTCGTGTAGTAACCTTTTATGGACATGGGTAGATAAATGAAAAAATGAAATATAAAATTAAATAAATAGAAGCAATGGTGTTTCGAACAGAGAGTGTAGAGCTTGGAGGAAGCAGCGCTTGCCACTGTGATTTCAACTGTGATAGTCGCGTTCAAAACAGCATTTAAAGTACTTCGAAAACTTTGAGCTTGGTTTTCTCAGAAACGGTCGATTATCTACGGGTAATACGAGACATTTGTTCCCTTATTTTGACTCCTCTTCCACTGAGCGAAGTATCTGGGAAATCAGGTTGTGATACTTCAGTGTTTTCCTCATCAGCTTCTTATGAGAGGGGATTTTGCAGTGTGACAATACTCGACGTCATGTCGCAAATCCGTTCAAAACATTCACGGAACGTACCCCATCCGCCGTATTCTCCAGACATTGCTCCCTCTTTTTCGATCAATGGCCAGCTGAACAGCACTTCCGATCACACGAGAAGTACAAAATTGGATCGATTCACGGATCTCTACAAAAGACGCCCAGTTCTTCTGCCGCGGGATTCGTAAGTTGCCCGAAAGACGGGAGAAAGTAATGGCCAGCGATAGCCAATATTTTGAATCGTAAATATTTCTTAAGTTTTCTACAGTAAAACCTTCTACAATAAAAACTTTGAGAAGAAACGGCGAAGCAAAGTTGTAGACCTAGTATGAAAATTACAACTAAAAGACTTCACTAATGACCAGAAGAGCGCAAACGGTTGGTGGAGTCTCTTTATTCCTTCTGAAAAGAATACGCATAGTACCGCCTGTAACCCAACCGGCTGGCTCTGCGCACGCAGCCCCGTATTCTGCTGCTCGGTGTGCAGCTGCTGCCCATTTTCAGACCTATCTGATCCCGCAGACGCTGCTCGATTCTCCCCTCGGTGTTCCCATTCTAAGCGGCGACAACCACCGGAACTGAAACATTACACGCTGACTGTCGACAGCACTGCCTGCGGCAGATACTGGCCGGAGAGATACGCCGCCTCCCGTCTACGTCTGCGTCTCTGCGCTCTTTCACCGGCGTGACGGCCGCTATCTGGCGTTTGCAGGCCACTCCGCCTCTGGCATACCAGAGAGAGAGAGAGAGAGAGAGAGAGAGAGAGAGAGAGAGAGAGAGAAAGGACATGGGCTGAGGGATCTGCTAGTGACGTCACGGTTGTGACCACACTGGCAGTAGGCGCATGCGCGGTTTAGTCTACTGAGCGTATCCGATCGATGACATCACACTCTGACGTCATACTTGCCTCCGCAATAAACGCAGCCGTTTTGCTACTGTGCCCTCTCCCCCCCTCCTCCTCCTGCCCCCCCCCCAGATCTGATCTGGAAGTTTATGTGTTCAACCGGAAACAGTATATTTGAGTCATATTACCACAATTTTTCAGACTTAGCCCGTTAATTACGATATGTTACAGACAATGTCTACTGTTGCTTTACGAAGTTGCCGACGAGTATAATATATAGAAAAATCGTAAATAATGTTTCTTCCTTGGTAGCAAATTTTGGAGAGACTACTAATATATATTTATGCACAAGAACCACGAGGGGATAATGCGTAAGAATAGAAGAGCAAGATGGCTCCGAGCACTAAGGCACCTAACATCTGAGGTCATCAGTCCCCTAGAACCCAGAACTACTTAAACCTAAATAACCTAAGGACATCACACACATCCATGCCGGAGGCTGGCTTCGAACATGCGACCATAGCGGTCACGCGGTTCCAGACTGAAGCGCCTAGAACCGCTCGGCCACATTGTCCGGCAGAAAAGCAAGAACTCGGATAAAAAAAAGACATAATACACAGTATCTGGAGCAAGCCATTGTATGCAATTGAATCATGGACTTTGAGAAAACCAGAAAAGAATAATCGACATGTTTTAGATGTGGTGTTACAGGATGCTAAAATTAAATGGACTGATAAGATAAGAAACAAAGAAATTCTCTACATAATCGGCGAGGTAGGGATTAAGTGAAAAACACTGCTAAGAAGAAGGCAGAAGATGATAAGGCATGACTTAAGGCACTAGGAAATAGCTTTCATGGGATTAGTGGGAGCCATAGAGGCCAAAACCCGTAAGATTATAGAGAGTGTAGAGTGTATCTAACAAGTCACGGAGGATCTTGGGTGTTAAGTGCTACTGTGAGATGCAGTGGCAACCACAGGAGGGGAAGGCGCGGCACGCCGCATCAGACCAGCCAGAAGACTGAAAAGAACTAATAGTGAGAACATTTAGAAGATGTAACATACAGATGAATTTTGGAATGTCTTTCTTACAAGTTATAGGCTGTCCACAGTGGGAGTGCGCAAACTTATACTATCTGCAAATAAGTAATCATGAGTTTTGAAACATCCTAAGTAGAATGGCAGGACTTTTTGATGTCTTTCGGCTATTGCTTGCTCCTGGTTTTGACGGTTTGCACTAGTTTTTGCAGTCGTGTTGCGGTGGGGCTGACATATTTCCTCAAACAACGCTGGTTGGCTTGGAGGCTACAGGCATTTATCGTGCTGCCAGATTTCCTGATACCGGTACACCATATTACGCCGATAGCTGTGCTTGGCGGACTCTAACTGGATATACTTTGGTAATTAATACCGCATACTGGGCTTCATTGTCATGGTACAAATGGCTCTGAGCACTACGCGACTTAACTTCTGAGGTCATCAGTCGCCTAGAACTTAGAACTAATTAAACCTAACTAACCTAAGGACATCACACACATCCATGCCCGAGGCAGGATTCGAACCTGCGACCGGAGCGGTCGCTCGGTTCCAGACTGTAGCGCCATTGTCATAGTGCTGTGCACTACTTCATCAGTTATTTGTGTGTTAGGATATGGCTTCAGACGATTTTGACATATACATCTGTATATGTGAATTAGGCAGCGAAGATCTGGCACTTACGCATAAAATGATTGCTCTGTGTTAGTGACTGATTAAACTTCAGCCAGAAAGTTACCTCAAGGGTCTTGTTTATGAGATCAAGTCCCCAAAACATTTCTTGAAAGGCAGAGACACCGAGTCCACTAACAGCACGAGATTCCCCAGCAACTGATAGAGATCGCACTACCTCGAAGTGCCGATTCAGTTACTTAATGTATGATTCACTTTTTCCAGGTGGAATGTCGAAAGAGCTGGTGACGGTGGCTGAAATGTTGTGAATTGCAGTTCTGGTGTTGGATTTGTCTCTGATGCTAGTTCCTGCTGTAGCAGTAACTGGTCTTGTCGAGCTTTTTGCTGCGCCAAGAGTTGTTCTTCTAGTTTTATAGGATCTGTAACTGTCGTTCCTATGACCTCATGTGTGCTACATGGGGGTTACGCACACATCCGTCAGTGGTATTTCGTCGTTTCTTATTTCATAAACATGATTACGGTTCGTAGTAAGAAAACATCTACAAACTCGAGTCCTGTTGCAGCAAAAAGAAATGGATCGAGGTATCGAAGAAGAGTCAGTGTAGAAAAACAACTAGGAATCGAAAAAAAGTCTGTAAAAGAGTCAAGGAGAAGTCTGCAGTGCGCTTGTGTCAACGAGGACAATAGACCGGAATGCTCAGCATCCACGATAGGAGGCGTTCCAGCCGCCCACAAGTGAGCAACGCCAATAGTTGTAGCAGCAACAGTTGTTTCAGTTGTTTGTTGTTGTACAGAGATTTTACTGTTTTCTTACGAGCTTCTGTCAAGAAGTGGATAATATCTGTGCGTTTGTCTGAGTTCATTAGTGCTGATCAAATTTTCTAGCTCCTTGCGGTTTTTATTGTTGTTATTATTACATTCTGCGTGAGCTGAATTTCTATTGAATACGAACTGTTCATGTATGTTTCCTGTAATGTAATTTGGTTTTAAGAGCTTCTGAATTTTATGATCTAAGTGTAGAGTGAGAACTTCATGGAGCAGATTTGAGTTCTAGTTTTTTTATTTCTTTCTCGTTAATTTTTCTTTTGCATCGCAAGTTCAGTAGCGCCCTAGCCTAGTAATTTTATCTCTTGCTGACGTCTATCCTTTCTCAATTAATCCTGACTCCTTTTTTTGTTTTTTTGTGACCTTTTCACAGTTTCCACACAGTACGAAATGGACAGAGACTGGACACAACGAGAACTGTTCACTGTTCAGAAACAGCTGGAAGCTCCGTTGGCCACAGTGTACAGGCTTCTGGCTACTGCTCGAAGCTTCAACGACGTTGGGATACCAGTGGCGGAAGATGCGATGCAACTCTGTTGTCACTGCGTGGTACGACAATGCCACATCTAACCGGTCAGTCTTCACTCGAGTGTGACTGGTAGACAGTGGTGGCTTCGTCTCTTTCTGGACAGAGGCTCAAAGTGGAAACTGACCGCATGGCTGTCGCTTACGCCGTAGCAGCAGGTACGAGGTGCTAACGAGTGTTGATATATCTGAGCCACTCGGGATTCCTCCATGGACCAGTAGCTGATTTTCCCACCTAGTCCGGAGAAGTGGCGAAGCCTGTATGGTGGTCATTGGGAGCTCCAAAATAGGTGGGTAATGGAGTCCCTCAAGGTAATAGCCGGCATGCCGGGAAAGAAGACATGGGTGCGCGTGGAAAGTCTGAGGGAGGTTCCGTTCGAAATCTGAATGATGCCCCGGCCGGCGACTAATGAACTCTCTTGGTGCAACCGGCTGCAAATCTTGGCTGACGTCCGCACGAATGACGCTTGCCACTTGGGTTATGAGGCCATTGTTGGTTCCTTTAGCGGTTGCCAGAACTGGTGAAGGCAGCTAGCATCGCAAATGGGGTGCAAGCTGTACTTATTATTTGTAGCATCGTACCCAGAATCGATCAGCGTCCTCTGGTTTGGATAGCAGTGGTAGGTCGAAGCCATTCTGCGAGGACAGCGGATACGAATCTTCCGATCTCTGATGCAGATTTATACCCCCCTCCCCTCCGGCCCCTCCTCAATAGGACAGGCATGCGTTACACGCATGAAGCGGGGCTACTGGAGTTAGAGGAAACACCCACTTGGGATCAGTGATGAATTGGCTCCTGAAGTCGGATAGAGACCAGCAATATTATTATCAGAGAACGTTCGGCCTCGCAGGTCGGAAAGAAAAAAGGTTAATATGATACTAGCAAACAGCAGGAGCATCCATGTTAAGTTATCAATATTAGTATCGCTTATGAAATATAATAATGATCAGATAGTATTACAAACTTTATTCAAACAGAAAGTGAAAAGCAACGAAATTGTAAATGCAGATTTTATATCATTATTGCAGTAAGGAATTCGATAATACCAAGTGAATGTCGAATGTGAATAATCTGGATGAAATTAAGCGTTAAAGGCGGATTAGACACAGTAATCGGTAGCTTTTATAGATGCCCTGCGTCAGGAGTTGTCGTGGCAGTGCGCTTTAGAGAGAATTTACAGAATTTCGTGATAACTTTCTTGATCACGCTACTGTAGTGAGATAAGACGTCAGTTTGCCAGCTATAGAACGGGAGAGTCACGCTATCAAAACTGATGCCAGAAACACAGATTCGTGTGACATTTTGAATACCCTGTTCGAAAAGTACTGCGAAATATAGATAGAGAATCAACTAGTTAGGTAACGTCTGAGAACTTTTGATGAAAAATAGACAGGCACTTTTCAAATTAGCTAATGTAGAGGAGGGTATCAGTGATCATAAGGCTTGGACAGCATCAATGAACACGGATCTAAGAGAAGAAATATTAATATTAAGAAATAATAAATATTAAATAATAAATATTAAGAAATAATAAGAAATATTAATTTTAAGAACGCTAGGAAAATACTTTTGCATAGCAAGAGTGAAAGGATAGAAAATGTGGAGTGTGGGAGTAGTCAACATGAAGTGCAATCAATTACAGCCAACATTAAAAACAGCATTGAATTACTCAACAATACTAGAGATGTTGGAATATCGCAAGGAGCCACATTAGCTTCGCTTGACATCACCAGTCTGTATACAAACGTTCCAGACAAAGAAGCCATTGAAATTATCAACAAGAACCTAATTAGGTACCGAAAATTAAGCACCGGTGAAACAGTTGAACTGATGGAATTTTTACAGTTGCTGCTGGATTTCAATTATTTCAAGACAATTATCAGCAATATGTTGGCTTGGCAGTTCGAAACAACTCATCTGGAATATTGCCACATATATTTATAAATGATGTGGAGCGCAGATTCTTCATTAAATAACCACAAATAACCGAAACCATTGTGCACCGCGAACGGTATGTTGACTACTGTCATATTATTCAAAGGTAAGCTGAACTAAATCATTTGGTGTCAAAATTAAACGAAATAGACTCAAATATAACTTTCATCGTTGAGATGGAAGCAAATGACAGGCTTAGTTTTTTAGATTTGACAGTAGCCAAAATTTAAGTGAAACGTCAAATACCAATTTTTACAAAGCTTACGAGTTTCGATGCCGTTAATAACGCCTCCGTAGCAATTAGACAACTTTCGGTGAGTACTTGGTAGAATGTAAATACTCCGTTGAATGCGCACAAATAAATATTAAGATTCTGCGTAGAGCAGATAAGGGACAGGCACTAGATACAGTTGTTTAAAGAACTTTAAATTCACAGTCACAACATGCTGGATTCCGTAAATGTGCTGAAATGTCAGAAAGGTTCTTCCCGTAGTTCCTTTTTCAGTGTTTCCGACGATCTGGTCCTCCAGCGAATCGTACAAAGAGAGACTTTTTTGAAGAAGGGTGACAGCTGACGACCGGGACGACCATGTGGCACGAGGCGACCACGCTGAGCCTACTGCGCGCTGACAAAAACACGGAGGTTAACACGTGGGCGGCGCCGGCACCAGCAACGTAACACTACCAAAGGCCCAGTAGAGATCATTCTATTTTATAATTTCATTTTAACAGGTTTTAATGACAACTGTTTGCACTCATTATATCACAGGGACAACGTTTACAATTTCTTGTAGGACTGACCTTTGGGTGCTTATATTTTTTCATTAATGGTACATCTTTTTATAAAATGTAATTCATCATTTGTCTGTTAATCGTTTGGTTACACAGGCGTGTTTTTGTGAAGACAGTTTCAAAACTTGGCTTTAAATGCTAAATTTGACGTCCTGTATTTTAAATAATTTTAAGGTATGACTATCAGTGACGTGTGCATATGTTTCTAATTTTACGTATCACCTTTTAATTTTTTAAATTTTAATTTGCTGTCTCTCAGAAATATATTTTAAACGCCAGCGGTACCTGATTGGCCACAGAAACCACAAAAAGATGCAGAGTACGCTGCTATCCTCCACTTTACAGAAAACATATTCGCAGTTGCGGACATGGAACAACCTTCAGCCGTGTAGTGGAATGAACAAAATAAAAATTTGCGTCGAATCGGGACTCGAACCAGGATTTCTCCTTATCACGAGCGGTCACGATACTGTTTTTTAAAACATTACTTTTACTTTGGCCGTTTATCTTCCAACACACTAGTGAACTCAAGAATCCTAAGAAAGAAATAAGAGAATGGAAATTTCTACAAGTATATTGCTTATTCAACGACCACACGGTCAAAGGAAATCAAGATAATGATGAAAAACGAATCCTGCAGGCTGACCCACGCACGCTGCCATCTGCGGACAATGTTCATGGGTCCAGTTCAATAACCATTTAGCCTTGGGTCAAGGTTCAGTATGGGGTCGCTTTCGACACGGTACACCCCAGCACGGGGATTTATGAAGATATTTCGTGTATAATTTGGGAAGAATCGTTCAGGCGAGGAGTACGCTCAAGTATCTGTGATTATCTTGGAGATACTGCCAATAGTCAACAACCATCTTCTCATCGTTGCAGAATATAGGAGGTGCCAGGGGTCAATCTTGTGGGGTGGGGCACGAAGGTGACCGCGAGGATCTTGTGTACCAGCACCCATACGTAAAACGCTGTTGCACATGTTAAACAGTGTTGGCCGGTGTTCGGGAGGCGGGAAGAATCTGTGAGCCCAATAGCGTGCTACCTGTGTCGTGCCACGTATTTCCGGTTGACCACAATGTACGACGTTGCTCGTACCCGTTTAGGGAGGCAGGGATGTTGTGGCCGGGCTTTTACTCTTACTCACATTGCGAAGGATGGACCTCAGCAGCAAACGATAGATATCTCTCACCTTAGGAGCTAGAGTGGTCGCCAGTTCAGGACGCACGTTGCTACAGGGCTATTACAAATGATTGAAGCGATTTCATAAATTCACTGTAGCTCCATTCATTGACATATGGTCACGACACACTACAGATACGTAGAAAAATTCATAAACTTTTGTTCGGCTGAAGCCGCACTTCAGGTTTCTGCCGTCAGAGGGCTCGAGAGAGCAGTGAGACAAAATGGCGACAGGAGCCGAGAAAGCGTATGTCGTGCTTGAAATGCACTCACATCAGTCAGTCATAACAGTGCAACGACACTTCAGGACGAAGTTAAACAAAGATCCACCAACTTCTAACTCCATTCGGCGATGGTATGCGCAGTTTAAAGCTTCTGGATGCCTCTGTAAGGGGAAATCAACGGGTCGGCCTGCAGTGAGCGTAGAAGCGGTTGAACGCGTGCGGGCAAGTTTCACGCGTAGCCCGCGGAAAATTGGCTCATGCCACAACTGGAGACCGACAGCGCCGACTTCATCTTTCAACAGGATGGTGCTCCACCGCACTTCCACCATGATGTTCCGCATTTCTTAAACAGAAGATTGGAAAACCGATGGATCGGTCGTGGTGGAGATCATGATCAGCAATTCATGTCATGGCCTCCACGCTCTCCTAACTTAACCCCATGCGATTTCTTTCTGTGGGGTTATGTGAAAGATTCAGTGTTTAAACCTCCTCTACCAAGAAACGTGCCAGAACTGCGAGCTCGCATCAACGATGCTTTCGAACTCATTGATGGGGACATGCTGCGCCAGTGTGGGAGGAACTTGATTATCGGCTTGATGTCTGCCGAATCACTAAAGGGGCACATATCGAACATTTGTGAATGCCTAAAAAAACTTTTTGAGTTTTTGTATGTGTGTGCAAAGCATTTTGAAAATATCTCAAATAATAAAGTTATTGTAGAGCTGTGAAATCGCTTCAATCATTTGTAATAACCCTGTATATTCATGAATGCCGAGATGTGGAGAAGAGAGGAAGCGATGTCCGCAATCGTAACAGATGGCAGAATGGATGCTGAATTAGTTCCTACAAATAAGCTGCCCGTAAGTGAAATATGTTGATGGATCCTCAGTTCCTTCCACTGTGCTCAAATATAAGGCAGCAGCCCGCGCTCGTACATTTATAAGTTCCAGTTCACCTTCACATGGCGAGATGGTGAGGATATCGTACCGAACTTCAAATAATCATCCAGTAGTAAGGTAACATCCAAATGCCGCCTGCAGTCTGCGCACCATCGCTGCAAGTAGTGGGAGAAACTGAGCCACGTGTCGCACGTGTAGGTTAAGGTACAGTACTTGACACACTGTAGGGGATCCATCACTCGAAGTAGGTTCTGGCGGACTTCTCTGCATATCGCTTGCAGTAGAAGTAGGCTATTCAAGCATACTTCACGGCCAGATCATAGCTTTCATATGTCTTTAACCACATGTCTACAGTCTGACTTACATATCCTTTGTTCATATTCCAGTGCAGGTGAGACATTTTAATTGAAAGTCGCTTGCCCGATGTTGAGGATAAATACGATATTGTAATGCCTGTGCTGTTCGTAAGTACGATGCAGTGTTCCTTCGACAATACATGCAGGCCCGCAGGGACATTGCATCGTTCATATGAACAACAAAGCACCGTAATATTGTATCCTCCCAATATGCCTATGTTCTCCACTCTTCCTCTTCCCCCTCTCTTTCATATCACTACATAACAACGCAGAACGATATTTTAATTTCAGTCTTCTATCGTGAGATGATATGATGTACATTCATTGTAATGTAAAATGACTTTACGATGTTCAGAGGGCCTAACTTTATTCGTCTGTCTGTACGAAGCCTTTTGTGGATCAAGCACATCTAAAGGTGACAAGCATTTGGCGAAACTGAAAGAGTTGCAAGCAGTGTGAAAGCAGGAGAAGCATTGTATACTACGTAGAATAAGAAAGTAATTCGGAGATAGCGTGAAAACTTGAAAGCGCGTACTAGTCGTATGATGTGGAAACGATCATCCACTACTGACTACACAACTCCCTGAGCTGGTCGTGCCTAAAGCATCTAATTCATCTCTTAATGCTGACCAGTTTCTATCTTGTCTTCTCAATAACAGTGGAGTAGATCAGGTGAGAAGATAGCTTGTTAATGAAAGGGGGTAGCACAAACCAACTAAATTTTTATTTTTCGATAATGACGCACAAATACACTAACAATGAAACTCACGCAACTGAAAAAGGTAAAAAGTTACTGAAGTAGAAGGCAAAAATGGTTGGGTACAATATAGTTGTTACTGGCCTCGAAAACAGCGCTCGGTCTATCACGAAAGGCCACACACGCACAGGTAAGAACCACAGAAATGAAGAAAATAAAAAACGTAATTTAGGGCGACCGAAGGAGATACTAATGGTGGCACATGGCAGTAGAAAGTGGCGGATTACGTTGCCGTCGGCATCTAGGTGTCGTTGGGGGGGATGAGATCGTGATTATGAGCTGTCATTGTAATTCCAGATAGTCTGATCGTCGAAACTAGCGAGCAACAAGATTCTTGCGACTAACTGGCGAATCTTTATCGAACTCGCTTGCAGCAATTAGTTAAAGTGTCTCAAACACGGTGTCTAGGGATAGGACCATGTGAGCTGGAGTCTGACTGTGCTAGCCACCGAAAATGCGTCTTGACGTTAGAAGAAATTGGATCCCAGTGAGGCAGAGATGGGGGCTTATTTAAACACTCAGGTTACCAAGAAAACGGCCAAGCGGATGGAGGATTACTTTAGACAGCCAACTTAACTATCATCATTTCCACAATTTTGAGCAAGCATGTTTCGTAAGGGTGCCAGATACTGACTTCTTCTGATTCAGATAATGCGACAGGGATGATGAAGAAGGGTAAATGTATCCACTTGAGGTAAGGGACCCTGGTCTGCAAACGACCAGGTCGAAAGATGTACGCGAAAATCGTTCTGATACTCCTGACAACGGAATACGTGTACTGGTACTGTTATTGCTGTGATTGTAGACTAGACAACTTTAAGAGATAAGAAAAAAATTCCGCAATTATGGGTTCTGAACTGCATACCTTAACAGTTATGGGCACTTGTTCAGTAGAAGTGCGTGTTTCACAATATCGAATGAGTGCTCATTAGCTCTTTAGGTATGCTTATTCGAGCACACGGTTACTAGAATTTTCTTTTTGTACTGATCCATACTATCGCCTCTGAAAGATAACTACCCTACAATCATAACAACAGTAACAGCCCATCTGTTTTACTGACAGAGGTATCAGAACGACTTTCACTTGCAGTTTTAGACTCGGTCCTTTCCTGACCAGTGTCCCTTGCCTCTAATTGAAATACTGACCGTTCTTTAGCATCCCTGAAAGTTTATATCCACATCATGGAATTATCCTGTATACCAAGACAATATTATTGTGCATTTGGTATCTCTCGTCTGCCATCGCAACACACATAAAACCCTGAGAGGTTCTCTAATCTCTGATCTGCTGATTATAGTTTGCCGCCGCTGGAGCGCATGGCTTCACAGTTGGTTGCGTACCCTTAGGCCGTACAAACAGTGCCTTCTGGACGCCCCTGAAAGCTGTGCTCCATAAAAGCCTCAGACCTCCACTACATGGAATAATGGGCATTTCAAGACCCAGCCTTAAGACTAGCTACTGAAAGGCAAAGTCAGTGACACACTCTATGGGCGGGCTATTGGTCTGACTGCATGTACAGCACAGCTGTTCTTCACCGCGGCACTAGGAGCGGGCGGGCTGCGAGCCCAGTGCCCTGTCCGCTTATTGTCGTCAGGAAAGATCACCTTTATTTGGTACGTGCTGAGTGGACCTTGTACCGTCCCGAAGTGACGGGGACGAGGAGAAATGCTCGCCCCTGAGACTGAATCCAGGACACCTGTGGCCTCCATGGCCGGAGTCTAGTACTCTACGTGCTGGATAACCTCGGCCACTAGCTGTATAAACACGTTACTAGATACCAAAAGTACCAAGAAAATTTACTAACATGTAAAACCCTTTGAAAAAATTTCGAAACGCGTCCTGATTATTTGAATACACTAATGAAAATAGATTTTAATATACAGGATGGGAGGGGTATGAATGGAGATATATCTATTAATGACCGAGGAGAGTGTACCGAACAACATTACATCGGTATTTACTTCATCTGTAGTTACTAGGAGTGGTGTGTTTTGAGGTTGGCTATTACCTCCAAGTACACGTGGCAAGAGCAAGCCATTAATGGTGATTTTCACAATGATTAAAATGGCTCTGAAATAGCTTGTTGGTCGCAAAAGAATAGTCACGGGATGTTTCTAGACCCATTTATCATTCATTACGTGTCTCGGGCTCTCTCCGTGCTCAGATAACCTGGTGACAATTTCGTAACCAAAAACTTTTCTTACAATGTTGCAAATTTAGGCAACTGCTAAAGCACAATCGAACAATGAAGGCATTTAAAAGAAAATACACACTATTTACTACAGAATGAATTGAAAACTTCGGTAAGAATGTCTATTAACGTGGAAAGGAACATAAAGTTTACTAGTCTACTCATTTAATAACTTAATGACCTAACGTGTGCTGCTTACAACGGAGTGATACGGAAGGCAGACAGTCCCACATACTAGGGCTTGCTGATGCTAGATGGCTTAAGTGTTACGAGTCTACCATATATGACGTGCTTGTAGTTGGAAGTGGTAATTTCAAAACATATTACTATATTTGACATAAAATATTCATAGATTTTTTTCTATCTTCACTTAGCGTGAATAATCTCTCTTATTCGGATTTGTCTTCGATTGAGGTTGGTATTACCTTTTTTACTTGTAGTGTAAGTTAAATTCGTACCTCTTCTCCAAGAGATAATGTTATTACCATTAACGATTATGTGTCGGCCATTTACGGCATCGCCACAGTACTTAACGATACTTAGCGTTAAAAAGTCCTCGTTTGTGAGAATATCTGCCAGACACGTCACTCGGCTGTAAGCAGCACACGTGTTAGGTCGTCAAGTTACTTGATACGTGAACCAGTAAACTTTATGTTAGTTGCCAGTCCTGTCAAAATTTCTCCATTAATTGGTATATATTTTGTTTTACACGTCTTTGTTGTTCGATTATGTTTTAGCATAGGTCCTCTTTAAAGACACCTGCATAAATTTTGAAGACTGTAAAAAATTTTTTTTGTCATCTGTTATTTGATGATAGGCAGAGCATAATGAATAACAAATGTAACTTCTTGGCAGATTAAAACTGTGTGCACGACAGAGGCAAAGGTCCCGAGTTCGAGTCTCGGTCGGGCACACAGTTTTAGTCTGCCAGGAAGTTTCATATCAGCGCACACTCCGCTGCAGAGTGAAAATCTCATTCTGGAAATAACAAATGTGTCCAGAAACATCCTTTGACTATTATTTTGCGACCAACCAGCTGTTTTAGAGTCATTTTCATCATTTTGATTGTAATGGCCAAACGCCTGTACCAACACTCTGTTACCTCTAACGAATGAAGATTTTCCCCTGGGCAGCAGTTCAGGCCACGCGGGGTAGCCGTGCAGTCTGAGGGCGCCTTGTCACGGTCCGTGCGGCTCCCCCCGTCGGAAGTTCGAGTCCTCCCTCGGGCTGGGTGTGTGTGTTCTTCATAGCTTAAGTTATCTCAGCTTAGATTAAGTAGTGTGTAGGCTTAGGGACCGATGACCTCCGCAGTTTGGTCCCATAAGACTCAAACATAAATTTCTAAAAAATTTCCAGCAGTTCAGTTGTTGAGGTACGGACGTATGGACGCAAAATGCTTAGTCTGCACTGACAGGCGTCGTACACTTCTACATCTACATGGATACTCTGCAAATCACATTTAGGTGTCTCGCAGAGGGTTCATCGAACCACCTTCACCATTCTCTATTATTCCAATCTCGTATAGCGCGAGGAAAGAATGGACACCTATATCTTTCCGTACGAGCTCTGATTTCCCTTATTTTATCGTGGTGATCGTTCCTCTCTATGTAGGTCGGTGTCAACAAAATATTTTCGCATTCGGAGGAGAAAGTTGGTGATTGTAATTTCGTGAGAAGATTCCGTCGCAACGAAAAGCGCCCTTTTAATGATGTCCAGCCCAAATCTTGTATCATTTCTGAGACACTCTCTCCCATATTTCACGATAATACAAAACGTGCTGCCTTTCTTTGAACTTTTTCGATGTACTCCGTCAGTCCTATCTGGTAAGGATCCCACACCGTGCAGCAGTATTCTAAAAGAGGACGGATAAGCGTAGTGTAGAGAGTCTCCTTAGTAGACCTGTTACATTTTCTAACTGTCCTGCCAATAAAACACAGTCTTTGGTTAGCCTTCCCCACAACGTTTTTCTATGTGTTCCTTCCAATTTAAGTTGTTCGTAATTGTAATAGCTATGTATTTTGTTGAATTTACGGCTTTTAGATTAGGCTGATTTATCGTGTAACCGAAATTTAACGAGTTCCTTTTAATACTCATGTGGATGACCCCACACTATTCGTTATTTAGGGTCAACTGCCACTTTTCGCACAATGGAAATCGTTTTGCAGTTTGTTTTGATCTTCTGATGACTTTATTTGTCGACAAACGACAACGTCATCTGCAAACAACCGAAGACGGCTGCTCAGATTGTCTCCCAAATCGTTTATATAGATAAGGAACAGCAAATTGCCTATAACACTACCTTGGGGAACGCCTGAAATCACTTCTGTTTTACTCGATGACTTTCCGTCATTTACTACGAACTGTGACCTCTCTGACAGGAAATCGCAAACCCAGTCACATAACTGGTACTATATTCCATAAGCACGCAATTTCACTACGAGCCGCTTGTGTGGTACAGTGTCAAAAGCCTTCCGGAAATCGAGGAATACGGAATCGATCTGAAATGCCTTGTCAATAGGACTGAGCAATTCATGTGGATAAAGAGCTAGTTGTGTTTCACTCGAACGATGTTTTCTAAACCCATGTTGACTGTGTGTCATTAGATAGTTTCCTTCGAGGTAATTCACAATGTTCGAACACAATATATGTTCTAAAATCCTGCTCCATATCGACGTTAACGATATGGGCCTGTAATTTAGTGGATTACTCCTACTACCATTTTTGAATGTTGGTGTGACCTGTGCAACTTTCCAGCGTTTGGGTACGGACCTTTCGTCGAGCGAACGGCTGTGACTACACAGGAACCATCAGGTAGTAAATGATGTTACGTGCTTGTGGGAAGACAGGCGCAGAGAAAAAGAATTAACGCATTGTAGTGGGTACTGGGTAGATAACAATGGCCACAATATCTGCACTTATACCACTACCGCACTGTATAATTTGGAGCGACTTCGACTCTGCATCTTCAAACAATGAGCCGCTCCTGAACTAAGCATTCCAGTAGGACGTGATCAAGTGTGCCAACGATTCTGCAACCACAACTGGGCTGCCCGTTTCTCTGGATTCCGCGTAAATAACCGGCGTATGGCACGTGCCGTGTCAGATAGTGGGGGGCGCAGGCTGGTGTTCTGGCTAGGCGCGCTCTAGCAGCTGGTGGGAGTGGCTCGGCCTGGCGAGACAGCCGACAGCAGCCAGCGGAGGAGGGCAGAAGGCAGCCGGCAGCCGGCGCGGCCCCGCAGGTGGCGCCTGCCGCTAATTGCACGCCTGAGTGGGCGGCGTGCCCACGCGCCTCTCCGGCCTTTGTCGCGCCGAGAACACTGGCTCTGAGCGGCTGCGTGCCCGCCGCTTGCCGCGCGCTAATTATCGATTGTCTCCCTGCTTACACACTTTGCGTGTCGTCTCGCCCTGAAATAAGCTGCCTGCTCGCTACACCCATTCTACCCGTTACAGCACATAGAGCTGCGAGTGAGAGTAGTAGCCTATCCCTTATTCAGTCTGTACATTGAGCAATCTTCAAAGGGAACCAAGGAGACATTAAGAAAGTGAATTGAAGTTCATGGAGAGAAAATGAAAACTTCTGACATTTTCCTACGAAACTGTAATTTTCTCCGACACGGTGAAGAGCTTAGAAGCGCACTTGTACAGAATGAATAGTGTCTTGAAAAGAGATTATGCGATGAACATCAACGTGAGTAAACCGAGTGTATACACACGCAGACTGAAGCGTTGGACAAAAATCTGTGCCAAGGCCGGACTTCGATTCCGAGTTTCCAGCTCAGTTGGCAGATCCGCTAAACACCACACCATCCTGGCAGACTGGTCCTGGCAGACTGGCTTTGTACAACCACACGTACTAGCCTAGCAAGCCTTCAATCCAAATTCCCATTCACACCTCATCCCACTTTGTATTCCAAAAAATGGCTCTGACCACTATGGGACAACTTCTGAGGTCATCAGTCCCCTAGAACTTAGAGCTAGTTAAACCTAATTAACTTAACGATATCCCACACATCCATGCCCGAGGCAGGATTTGAACCTGCGACCGTAGCGGTCACGCGGTTCCAGACTGAAGCGCCTAGAACTGCTCGGTCACACTGGCCGGCCACTGTATTCCCCTAAAACTCGAACAGCAGGATCCGTCGTTTTGTTCGATTCTGAGATGCTATTCCAATACAGTTGGAGAGCATCTGCAATGCTGTTTGAGTTTAGGGGGGATACCACGTGAGCTAAGGTGTAAACGACAATTTGTATTGAGGAGGGAGGCGTGCTAGGGTAGTCTGTGGAGTTGTGCAGAGCCACTGTGCCAGGGTGGCGTAGTAGTTAGCACGTTTGCCTAGTGAGCAACGAACCCTAATTCGAATCGCAGCCTCGGTATAGATCTTCATTCGTCGCTTCAGTCTGCATATATACATCGTAGATGTTTGAGACTTGAAAAGATCTCTGGAACAATATAGATTCAACTGATTAAATCGAGGGCAATGGAACGTAATTTAATCAAATCGTGTAATGTCGAGGTAAATAAATTAGGGTATGCGACACCAAATGCAGCAGACGAATTTGCTATGTGGGCAGCAATGGAAGTGACGATAGTCGAAGTAATGATGATGTAGAACACAAACTTCCGATAGCAACATAAGTATGAATGAAAAACAGAAATTTGTTAACATTAAATACATGTTTAAGTTTTTTATAAACTTCTGGTCATTGGGGTCAAAGTAAAAATGAGTTTTCTCATATTTCCACCGTTGACTGTAATATTTTATTTTTCAATGTACAATTACAATTTTGGAACTTACGCATTAGCACTGACCTTTTTAGGATCATATCCATAATTTTGCCCATGTTCTCATCTCAACACACACATCAACCATGGGACGCCTTTTGCAACTTTCAAAGCACTGCCTGAGCTCTTGCTAATTATCAATATTTTCAATTCTTACGCATTTTGAACATTGCACCGCCCTGAAATAAGTGGCTACATCACTAGTCGTGTTCGTCCCATTACAGCCATTGTATCCAATCTTTTTTTATTGGGTAGGGAAAACAAGTGGTGAGTTTTAACTATTTACTTTTCCAAAAAGCAGTTTGTCTTTGATATGTGAATGGGCCTAATAAGTGCCGCAGCTGCAAGCTTGTACTGAAACGTAAAACATTATAGCCAACGGTGGAAAAGTGATGCCTTTCAAATAATAAATTGGAGCATTTGGAAGTCTCCAGAAAGCGAAACGTAGACAGTAAAGAGATCAGACAGGAAGAGAAGAGAAGCTGTTGATATATGATGCTAGAAGAGAATGTTGGGGATTAGAGGAGAAGAATTAGAATTGTTGATTTAGTAGTGGAAGAAGGTGTGTATGTGGGTGCGGGAGGGGGTGGAGGGGGAGAATAAAATGGTAGACGGAGACCAACTTTACAGCACATGTTATGGACTCTGCACTGTCTTGGGTCTCCCGTATGCACTGCACAGTTTTACAGCAGGGGATTAAATGATAGTAGTTTTCAGTCGATAAAAATACTTCAGGAAAATATAATAATAAAATCTGTCTATTGTTATAGCGTATTTACTGTGACAATGTACGTTCAGAAACCAGAACCTCATCATCACGGCTTTATTTGTTATTTAATACGAGTCCTATTGTTTTTCCAAGGTTCGATCGGTCACAAAATTAAAACCACACTGAAAATCCGTTGGAGCTTCGTGCAGATGTATTGCGCAGTGTTCCTAGTGGGCCCATAGACAGCGTTAGGTCTCACTTTTCAGTTGTAAGCGCAAAGTGAGCACGTAAAGGTGCCTAGAACAATAGAGTCTCTCGCCAAGTGTGATGTGCTCGGCCACACAATGCAGGTGCAACAAAGACACTTGTACTCCGTTTTCGATGGGAAGTGTTTGACCATCCACCACACAGTCCGAGCTTGGCTCACCCCGATTTTCATCTCTATGTTCGCATGAATCGCTGGCTATGATGACAAGATTTTGACACAGACATCGAACTGCAGACCAGCGTAGGGAATTGGCGGAAATCACAGGCCTTCCTCATGACGGTATTGGACCGAGCGAGGTGGAGCAGTGGTTAGACACTGGACTCGTTCGGGAGGACGACGGTTCAATCCCGCGTCCGGCCACCCTGATTTAGGTTTTCCGTGATTTCCCTAAATCGCTCCAGGCAAATGCCGGGATGGTTCCTTTCATAGGGCACGGCCGACTTCCTTCCCCGTCCTTCTCTAATCCGATGAGACTGATGACCTCGCTGTCTGGTCTCCTTCCCCAAAAACAACAACAACGAGGGTATTGGAACCATGGTACAACGCTACGACAAAAGTCTAAGTCGGAGTGGCGGCTATATAGAGAAGTGGCTGGAAGGTGTAACTAAATGTTGCAAGTGAAACATTTTTTATTTTCGCTTCGGCTTCCATTTCGTGACCGTTCGGACGTTCAAACGAAAGAATATTAGTGTTCTAATGTAATATTTTTTCGTGTCCTTCCTGTTTCAGCAAAGGGAAACTCAGACGCAAACATTTACCCAGCCTATCAAACAGAAACAAGTCGATGTGCGGTCGAATCCAGACAGCACTTGTCTCCCCGTTCTGAAGGGCCTGACATGTTGCTATGCAACTACCCAAGGCGGTTAACTATTTTTTTATTGAGAACGGTGAGACATAACTATATACTTATCCCGTGATTTATCCTTAATATATCAAAAGAGCTGCAAAAAGTGTGATAGTTACTTTTAGTATCTAAATTAATATTTATTATGTATGTCAGATATGGTTAAAATAAAGACGCATCCGTTTTGTTAATGTTTAAATTAGTGGAAAATGTTACTAAATTTTACATTTTATATGGAAGTAAAGTAATACGAAAGTTAAAAAAAAGAAAAAATGCTATGGGGCCCGCGCCGCCTCAAACCGTCGCTGAATAGTCCTTCGACGTGGGTTAACCACGAAGAGAGTTTTAACAGAACCGTAGACAATAACCTGGCTTACGAAGGCAAAGTGGAAAGGCCACGAACTACGATTAGCAGTCTGTATATTTGGGTGAAAAGTCCCCTTACTTTGCAACGTAGTTCCCTTTTGAGCCAATGCACTTTGTAAAACGTTTTCTGCGTTGTTCCATTCAGGAAAGTCTGCAAAAACACATCCATGCACGCATGATTTTCAGTGGACACAAAGCGATTCCCACCCATAGAGTTTTTATGTGTCTTTCTAGAAGGAAATAAGACGATTCCGTATTTTATGAACACGGGAAGATGTTTCAGCATTTCGGTTTTCAAATCCATCAGCACTGAAAGACCTAAGTCGAAACAAGGCCCCGGGAGTAGACAACATTCCATTAGAACTACTGACAGCCTCGGGAGAGCCAGTCCTGACAAAACTCTACCATCTGGTGAGCAAAATGTATGAGACAGGCGAAATACCCTCAGACTTCAGGAGGAATATAATAATTCCAATCCCAAAGAAAGCAGGCGTTGACAGGTGTGAAAATTACCGAACTATTAGTTTAATAAGTCGCGCCCGCAAAATACTTTACAGACGAATGGAAAAACTGGTAGAAGCCGACCTCGGGGAAGATCAGTTTGGATTCCGTAGAAATATGGGATCACGTGAGGCAATACCGACCCTACGACTTATTTTAGAAGCTAGATTAAGAACAGGCAAACCTACGTTTCTAGCATTTGTAGACTTAGAGAAAGCTTTTGACAATGTTGTCTGGAATACTCTCTTTCAAATTCTGAAGGTGGCAGGGGTAAAATACAGGGAGCGAAAGGCTATTTACAATTTGTACAGAAACCAGATGGCAGTTACAAGCGTGGAGGGACACGAAAGGGAAGCAGTGGTTGGGAATGGAGTGAGACAGGGTTGTAGCCTCTCCCCGATGTTGTTCAATCTGTATATTGAGCAAGCAATAAAGGAAACAAAAGGAAAATTCGGAGTAGGTATTAAAATCCACGGGGAAGAAATAAAAACTTTGAGGTTCGCCGATGACATTGTAATTCTGTCAGAGACAGCAAAGGACTTGGAAGAGCAGTTGAATGGAATGGATAGTGTCTTGAAAGGAGGATATAAGATGAACATCAACAAACGCAAAACGAGGATAATTGAATGTAGTCGAATTAAGTCGGGTAATGCCGAGGGAGTTAGATTAGGAAATGAGACACTTAAAGTAGTAAAGAAGTTTTGCTATTTGGGTAGCAAAATAAGTGATGATGGTCGAAGTAGAGAGGATATAAAATGTAGACTGGCAATGGCAAGGAAATTTGTTAACATCGAGTATAGATTTAAGTGTGAGGAAGTCGTTTCTGAAAGTATTTGTATGGAGTGTAGCAATGTATGGAAGTGAAACATGGACGATAACTAGTTTGAACAAGAAGCGAATAGAAGCTTTCGAAATATGGTGCTACAGAAGAATGCTGAAGATTAGATGGGTCGATCACATAACTAATGAGGAGGTAATGAATAGGATTGGGGAGAGGAGGAGTTTGTGGCACAACTTGACTAGAAGAAGGGATCGGTTGGTAGGACATGTTCTGAGACATCAAAGGATCACCAATTTAGTATTGGAGGGCAGCGTGGAGGGTAAAAATCGTAGAGGGAGACCAAGAGATGAATATACTAAGCAGATTCAGAGTGATGTATAGGCTGGGAGGGCAGCGTGGAGGGTAAAAATCGTAGAGAGAGACCCAGAGATGAATATACTAAGCAGATTCAGAGGGATGTATAGGCTGCAGTACGTACTGGGAGATGAAGAAGCTTGGGCAGGATAGAGTAGCATGGAGAGCTGCATCAAACCAGTCTCAGGATTGAAGACCACAACAACAACAACGGTTTTCCCATCTCCTAAATACATTCATTGGTAGGTGTTCTGTCATTGTATTAGATTTCTTTTGCTGTATCTGACTTTTCTTTGTCATTTTTTTCCAGTTGGTTGGTCCAGAAGACGTGCAGTATTCGCCAGCTGTTGTCTACGCTTTACAAAGTTCTCCATCAGAATAATTACTTACGTATCTCACTGAAAATAGGCTTTCAACACTGCTTTGATCGATCAGTGCCACGGCTTCCTCTGTCTGCCCTGATCGCTTTTTCATGTCTAGCATAAAGCTGAGGATCGAACTTCTCATCCTCAATAGGAAATATGCAAACAAAATCAGATTTATTCTTTTTTTTTAAGCTGTCCACTTTACAAGAGAATGTCTTCCTCGCATTTCTTTTTGTTGCACTAACTGTCTTCCTAAACAGACCTCTTAAAATATTTAGTTCTTGTCTGAAATATACCATACTCATTCTTCAGCTATATCTATGGCACCTATTACTTTGTACGCCTACAATTGGCACTTGTTCGATACTTTCTTTTTAGGTATTTTCCACTGTTGCCGGTCTTGTACATCCATTGGGCTGACAAAATTGAGCAGAATTACTGCACGTTTGAATCTAAATTCAGACTTTAATGTCGTAGTTGGTCATAAGCTGCCAAAACAAATAGATATTTCCGTTTATCAACTTGAACAAAACGCCCATAACTTGACGACTTTCAAAAGCCGTATAAACAGAAGGTATCCCGCATATGAACTGACAACTGACCTACATTACCTCGAAATACGTATCATCATAGAAAAAATAGAAATTCCACTGGCATCGCCAGGAGGCTGGTAACTTTTCACGTTGCAGTTTGTTATTGTAATTGTTACTACTATCGACGCACATTTAATTCCAAGTACTCAATACAGTGAGTTGCTGCTTTTGCAAATGGTGCAAAACTTTTTTGATGTGTGTAGTATGGCTGCGACTGTGCTGTCGCAACGTTTGCACGAGGAGTTACAGGCGCTACAAATCGACATGTAGCGTGGTAAGCTCTTAAGTCCGACCGCTGTTACCATGATAACATTTGTTATAGTGATTCCTATTAATTCATTTCTCTGCTCTCTCTTGGGATTGGTCTTTAATCTGACCACGTTCTTACGTACTGTGTACCTTTTGACTTATCCCACAGCTATTTCTCGCACAGTGGCAGCGTTATCTTGAGTGATAGTTCAGGAATCTTGTGAGAGGGCTATCTCTCATTTAGGTGTCTATTGCAAAAGAGAGGCGTAGCCAGCATATACTGACTTTCATTGGTCTTTACTTTCCCTGTTTCTCTGTTTTTGTTAATCAATTCTTTACTAGGTGACGAGACACCTGCTGCAAGAAACGAAGTCCGACACCTGGGACAGAAGATCAGCAGTTGAGTGACGTGCTAGGGATCAGTAATAGTACTCTCCGAAGGCCTCTTTCCTTCTTTCGGTAATCTGTACTAACTGAGACTCTTAAGAGGAGAGACGACAGATACCCCAACCATAGCTATAGCTATTCACCCAAGCTTCTTGGGCTACAACATCAGCTTCAATGCAAATTAAAAAAAAAGAAAAGATGAACATAATCAATGTTGTACCCGCTCGTTCTTTTTAGGATTGTGTTGCAGATGTTCGGGAAATGACGTTAGCTATCGGAAGGGACACTGAGGTGAACAATTAAACAGTAATACGTAAGTCCACTGAACATGTGATGGATGGATTCCGAGTGACGTACGAGGGTATGCTGAAAAGTAATACCTCTGAATTTTTTATGTGAAAACCCTTACAGCGTTTTAAGCAGCACAAACGTTCTACATCGTCATTCTTTTTGTCTACGTACTGACATTCCTCTGCGCTAGAGGCCTCCCAACTTTAGCTTATAACAGGGCCGTGTGTAATGCTACTACGTCGGTGCGTGAGAAACGGAGTGCTGTAATCGTGTTTCAAATTCGAAGAATTCGTCCACACGCGGACCACCCTGTCCTTCTGCATGGCACTGTCAGACGACACACGAGCGCTGCCATACTGCAATGATCCCACCCCTTGGGTTCACTACCATCGATCACCCTCCATACAATCCCGATTTGGCTCTATTTAATTTTCATCTGTTTCCAAACCTTAAATAACACCTTCGATGTCTGCCCTTTGATAGTGATGAAGCGGAGCAAGGAGAGGTGAGTTGTGACTCAGTCAACAAAGTCAAACGTTATACAGTGACGGTATAAACAAATAGGTCTCGTTGAAAGATGTGTTCATCGCCAGGATGACTATGCTAAGAAGTAGATACATAGATAAAGAATAAGGATGTAGAAAGTCAATACAGTTAGTTTTATTTAAAGAGCTTTAAGGGTTTTTACATAATTTCGGAGGTATTACTTTTCAGTAACCGCTCGTATTGATTCTCAAGTGACAGAATCGTTGTAGCATTTTCCGACAGGACTGTCCTCGTCTAGACCTGAAATATGTCTGGTAGCGTTGAATTACTTCCGTGTCCAGCAAGATCCACAGATATGTCCCCGAAAGAACATGTGTGGGGCCACCTCGGACATCTACTCCATCCCTATGCGGGATACCGAAGACCAGTTACAGGAGTTGCAGGCGGCTTCAATCAGGAGCGGATACAACGGTTTTATGACACCCTTCCAGCCGAATCAGTGTACGTGTCCAGGCCACAGAGCGTGCAGCATCAATCTGATCAGTGGGCTCATAATGCCAGATAATTTGTAAACTCACTCGCTCTTGTAACCACTGAAACATCATCACATACCTTCTCCAAAGTTTCACTTTCTTTCCTCCTACCCTCTCGTGTGCTTAACTTTTTCTGTTTCGCAGTGTATATTCTTACCAAGAAAGCTGTAGTAGTCATGGTGATGTAGTCATGGATCGGGGAGCAACTCTATTGTGAGGCTACAAATTACAGTTTTTCGGGATTTATAAGGCAATGTTTGGGTAGTGTGTTTTAGTTTCTCCGATTTTGTACGAAGCATCTGAAAACGGCGAAGTAACATTTAAATCTGCACATATTTACATAAAGCAAGCCAAGCAACTCGTGTAATTTTGAGAAGGACGACGCCTTAGGAACACAGGGCGTAAATGTATCGTTGTCTTTCCTGGCAGATGAAGCTAACATAAGGTTTCTAGTTTCCATCCAGGTGATTTTGCTGTATAAGAGTGATGTTTCGACGTATATTCGTCTCTTGACCTTCTTCACTCATATCATCTTTCTGGATATAAGCGTCGTTTTTTTTTTGGACGAACTTATCTGGATGGAAACAGAACTTTAATATTACATTACATATAATTTCCGAAGAAAACAACTTATTTTATGTCCTGAAAGATTTTCGGTCCAATACCTTTTCCTGTTAGTGTTCCAGTGACAGGCATAGTTTGTACATTCTATCTGCTATACGCAAAGTTCCACAGCACTGATCTCTTATTAACTTTGCTATAAGACAAACCACATATTCATTGTTGTTATATGATGGACGTTTGTGTATACTGCAGCTAGTGAGGTATACGAATATAAAAGATGAACAGTGTCAATAACAAACAGAGGAAATATAAAGTCAATTTAGAGGTAGTTGTAGTGAAATGATGTAAAACGATTTAACGTTATCACTGAAGATGTTCGATGAGAGTAATAAGAGTTATGTGGAGTCGTAACTGCAGTAACACGATATATTTTTGTTTTATCAATTTATTTAGCTTGATGTGAAGCAGGTTACATTTAGGTTCCATAAAAACGTGCACAGGCCTCACACAGTCCGTTTCGTGGACGGTGAAAATACACATATAGCAGCAACAGTGAATTTTCTGTGATAAGACTCACTCTGAATATGAATTAGATGTAAGTAAAAGCATCAAAGAGGTAGTTGGAACTAAAGTAATGTTTTGGAGATAATTTTAAATTGCACACATGAATCGTAATAAATTAATAGTGACCATTGTGGGCTAATTTATGGAACCAAAGTAGAACCGAATTATCTGAAACAAGACTAAAAATTTAGTTTACAGAGCCCATTAAATCTAATCATTTAAGACAGGAGAATTGAGATATTCCGCCTGATGGATAATTTACTGACAAAAACATTACTGACACTAATAATATCGAATTAAGAAATTCGAGGTGAACAAAAGATAAACCACATACAAAATAATTTAGCAGCACGTTAAAACTATTAATTTACTATTGAAAATAAATGATACTAAACAAAACGAAGTTGTATAAACAAACATATGCATGCAATTATATTTTCAGTTTTCTGATTTCCTTAAACGGTGTCAGCACCCAACAGAGGTTACAAAATAAATCCACTATGTATATCCAGTATAGTACAATTAAAGTAGAGCGTCTAGAAGAAAGAAATGGAAGGTGTTCGAGAAGAGATGAAGAACCGAGAATTTTTGGTAAATTGTTGTTAAATGTTACTGGTGGCTTCGCAAACTTTTCTTCCATTTTGTTTGTTTTTCTCAAAAACAAGAACGGTGAGGCACGTGGAATTCTATCTGAAGGTGATTTTCTCACGTTTGTCAGTGACCTGCCATTTTGGGACAAAAGAGCTAGATATAACTAAGTCCTTGAATTCCTCGTAGTAATGGTTCAAATGGCTCTGAGCACTATAGGACTTAACATCTGAGGTCATCAGTCCCCTAGAACCTAGAACAAACGTAAGTAACCTAAGGACATGACACACATCCATGCCCGATGCAGGATTCGAACCTGCGACCGTAGCGGTCGCGCGGTTCCAGACTCAAGTGCCTAGAACCGCTCGGCCACAGCGGCCGGCTTTCCTCGTAGTATTTTGAGTATGTGTAGACGAATAAATAGAACTACAGAGGTATTCTAGAACTATAAGCAGAACCTCAGTAGAGCGGCAAGCTGACGATTAATTATTTAAATTTCGCTCGATAGAAATTGTCTACTTGTTAAAACCTTAATGCACAGTAGGATCAAATAAATATTAAAAAAATAAAAATTAAAACGAAAATAAATACAAAAAATACAAACGACACACCATGAAGGAATTGCCTGAATGGGACGGAAATCGTTTGATGTGATATACAACTGCAGACAAATAAATGATTAAAATTTCAGAAAAATTGGATGATTTATTCAGGAGAAAGAGATTCACAAATTAAGGAAGGGTCCACCTCTGGCCCTCATGCAAGCAGTAACTCGGTTTGGCATTCACTAACAGAATTTTTGGATGACCACCTGAGGGATATCGTGCCAAATTCTGTCCAATTGACTCGTGAGAACGTCAAAATTCCTAGGTGTTTGGAGGGTCCTGCCAATAATGCTCATTCCTTTCTAACTGGTGAGAGATCCGGCGACCTTGCTGGCCGAAGCAGTGTTTGGCAAGCATGAAGACAAGCAGTAGAAACTGTCGCCGTCTGTGGGTGGGGCTTGTCTTCCTGAAATGTAAGCCCGGGACAGCTTGTCATGAAAGGCAACAAGAAGGGGATCCGAATATCGTCAACGTACCGTTGTGCTGTAAAGGTGCCGCGAATGACAACCACAGGGGTCCTGCTAAGGAAAGGAGCTGCACTCAAGGCCATCCCTTCTGGTCGTAGGACCGTGTGGTGGGCGACTGTCAGGTTGGTATCTCACCGCTGTGCAGGGACTCTCCAGACACGTTTCCGGGCTGATGAGTCCCGCTTCGAACTGAACCGCAGTGACCAGCGAAGACGTGTCTGGAGACGTTCCGGACAGTGGTCGGATACCAGACTGACTGAGGAGTGTGCTCTGAGGTACCATTTGTTTTCACAGCAGGACATATTTAGTTGTCATCCGCTGCACATTTACAGCGAAGCAATACGTCCACGATATTCTACGCCCCGTTTTGCTGCCCTTCACGACAAGCCATCCTGTGCTTACATTCCGATAAGATAATGGCCGCTCACACAAGGCGAGAGTTTCCACTGCTTGTTTTCATATTTTCCAAGCCTTACTTTGGCCAACAAGATCACCGGATTGCTCCCAGTTGAGAAAGTTTGGAGTATTATGGGCAAGACCTTCCAACCAGCTGGGGATTTTGAAGATCTGACGTACCAATAGAACAGAATTCGTCACGATATCTCTCAGGATGACATCCAACAACTCTAATAATCAATTTTAAGCTGAGTAACTGCTTGCATAATGGCTAGACGTGGACCAACGCGTTGCTGACTTGTTCAGTTTGTGAAGCTGTTTCTCTTGAATAAATGATACAATTTTTCTGGAATGGTGATCATTGTTAATCTGTACATGTACATCACATCAGATTAAAGCACATCATTTACTTAATATTGTTTGCTTATATTATGAATTCGATATCTGTAAAAGAGTATTATTTCACATCTGTCATATTAGCTGCATTTGATAGTTGTAATACCTCATGTTTTTTGAAGTCTGAAATGTAGCCCCACTTGCTATATTAATATATTAATGGTCTAAAAATTTAATACGGCTGGCTAACAGAATCAAGAGCAGAATCATCAGTTGTTGCTGGCACTAAAAATATCGTCGATAGGCTGATACTCAAGAAATCGGGTTTAGATACAGGAGCCACTATATGTGGACTATAACGAAGTGTGTGACAAATGAGTATTGGAGCGTATGCTGGTTTTCAATGGAAAACTGGAACCTAGACCGTCTTCCTCTTCCACTGCAGGGAATAACGTGGTTCTACGCCCTTGATTTCGGTTCGGAAAGGTTCCTCTACATCATAGCCTGCGAATGTTGCAGTGGGTCCTTCCCTTTTCTTCCTTTTTAACACAGTCGATTTCTCGCTCATTTCTTGCGAAACTAAGTCTGCGACACCCATGGTCTCAATCTCAATGAAACATGAAAATAAAAGATTCCGCCCGCTTTCCTTCCTTAATCATTATTCGAAAGGTATAATCGAATACTTTCGTAGTCTCTGTTATGTCATTCATGTTAACAACGTAGGGTAGAAAAATACTCTTTCTCTTGCACACCATTTGGAACACAGGTGTAGACATGATTGATCTTGATACGAACTACTTCGTTATATATTTGACAAAGACTCTTTAAAAAAAGTTATAGATGGCAGATGCAGCCGTCTGAAAAAGCATGGTGGTCGGTGAACATGATTTCTAAAATTCATAATGAAATAATTCACTTCAGTTTATGAGGAAAGTGTTGTGTATACCTGTGAATCGCATGTTTTGTTTCCCGGACAGATATTGACTTATGACATTGCCCAATAATGGCCTTAGGATTGCCGACATACCAGACGAGTCGTCAGTACTTGGCACTCGGGTTCGACTTCCCTCTCCCGCATGACAACACCCTCCAAGGTAGGTTACGCTAGCAGTTCTCAGAACAGACTTGTAATATAAAACTGGAATGTTTCTTGATGCCGGCCGCGGTGACCGTGCGGTTCTGGCGCTGCAGTCCGGAACCGCGGGACTTCTACGGTCGCAGGTTCGAATCCTGCCTCGGGCATGGGTGTGTGTGATGTCCTTAGGTTAGTTAGGTTTAAGTAGTTCTAAGTTCTAGGGGACTTATGACCTAAGATGTTGAGTCCCATAGTGCTCAGAGCCATTTGAACCATTTTTTTGTTTCTTGATCCGACTGTTGACACTGACTGCGTTTCACGCATAGTTTCCAACGGTCATCTTCGTCATATGGGCTGCACTTATGAGACAGCATAATAATTTCAGCCGAGTTCCAATTATAGCACTTTTATACATCTTTAGATTGATTTCCAATATTAAGTAGTTCATATCTGATTGTGTTACGTTGTACCTGCCTGAAAATTCATACAGCGGCGTTCTCAAGTGTAATCTGAGAAAGAATAATAATTTAAAGACTACGAATGAAAATTCGCTGAAGTAGAGGACTCACTCCGTTCATGTAAGTA
Source organism: Schistocerca serialis cubense (assembly GCF_023864345.2). NCBI lineage: Eukaryota > Metazoa > Arthropoda > Insecta > Orthoptera > Acrididae > Schistocerca > Schistocerca serialis. The sequence goes on along the minus strand of NC_064641.1, from coordinate 431,105,533 downwards.
CACCATCCACAGAGTCCGGGGGGAGAAAAGCTACCCAGTTTTATATGTGCTTTACTACATACTTCTTAAAGCAAAAGTTTATAGGAAATGAGGAAAAAAGTTTTTCACAATTTGGCCTGCGTTGGAGTTTCTTAAAATAGCTCACCGTAGTCTAGAGGCTACCGCCCTTTATTTTTAATCCAAACGTCCAAAATCACATAGCTTTTATGAGCTGTTTACTTACAAGCCTATACAAGGCTTAGAAGATAATTGTTTACAACGTGTCACAGTAGTGTGTAGCAAGTCTGGACGAACAGTTTCGTGTAAGTCGGGAAGCTACCACAAACTGGTTAGAAAAACCACCTAAGCTACAACGTATACGCAGGGCACGAGATTTCGAATATTCTCTCTCTCTCTCTGGATGCAAACTACTGCTTCTAGGGACAAAAATAAATGGGTCCTCCTTTGTGGGAACTTTCATTCTGAAGTAGATTTTTTTCAGCAAGAGGCCGCAGTTTTCGAGTTATTCCAGGAAAAGGTACGTAAGTGACATACAAACACACCCGCACCCACACACTCATCCTCAACGGTTGAGGATTTTTAGCCTATCGTTAGTGGCATTCCCTCCAAGCACTGTACAAAAATTTGTCACCGCAAGTATTATTTCCCATATTTTACTTGTTTTGGTTTTCAATTGACTGGGTTGTTACGCCACCCGGTTAGCCGACCATTTTGTTAAAGTTGTCAATTTAAGCTTTCCCGTGAGGGCATTGAAAGATAAAAAACTTTTGTAAACGTATGCATAAACTTATTACGTTTACAGTCAAGTATCAATCCTTACAGTTGAGTCTCAACCCGCCCCGTCGGGTTAGTGAAGGATGAGGAAGGAAGTCGGCAGTGCCCTTTCAAAGGAACCATCCTGCATTTTCCTGGAGCGATTTAGGGAAATCACGGAAAACCTAAATCATGTCGAGTATGCCGAGAACAAGGCGAGATGGTGTTTGTGTATGGCCAGACAGATGGAAGAGGTCGAAAGGTAGTACGAGTATACCACAACAAGTACCCTCAAAGGAATCTAACACATCATATGACATTTCACCCAATTTTTGGCGTTTGTGTGATCATGGGTCCTTTCAGACAGACGAACGTGCAGGAAGGGCGGCGGACTGTGCGTACACCAGGTTAAGAGGACGAGCTCTACAGGATGTTTAGACGAACTCTGGTACAAGCTCCAGACAAATGGCTCACAAACATGGTGTAAGCCAAAGTACCATTATAAGTATCCTGCATGACAACCGCTACTATCTCTGTCACATGCAACGACAGCAAGGATTATCAGCAGTTGATTTCCCGCTACGGGAAGGATTTTGTCGATGGTTTTTTCATCGGATCATCACAATTATGGGATATGTGTCATCAGTTCTCTTCACCGACGGAGTAACCAGAACTGGCATCATCAATCTGCGTGACCGTCATTTGTGGCCTATAGGAAATTCTAGGGAAATTGTTGAGGTGTCTCGTCAATATCGGTTCAGCATCAATGTGTGGGCGGGGACTCTTGGCGACCACATAATTGGATCGGTTATTATTTCACAATGCCTCGACGGACGAACGTACCTGGACTTTCTAGGAATACTTTGCCTGGGCTTCTTGAAAATGTGCCTTTGGAAATAGGACAGGTTATGTGGCTTCTGTATGACAGTGCACAGCCCCACTTCCTCATTACAGTGCGCCGGCACCTCAACACCATCTTCCACGGACGCTGGATAGGAGGCGGAGGCTCTGTAGCATGGCCTGCTAGATAATTGGATTTAACCCCTCCAGGATTTTACTTCTGGTGCATCTGTAAAGCGTTGTGTATGCTGAACCAGTTCCTGATGTGCAGACATTTCAACAGCGTGTCCACCGCGCCTGCTACGCTATTCGGAGACAAGCCGAAACTTGCGAAAGAGTGCAGAAACCTATAATGAGACGTGTGAACGCGCGCATTGCATCACATTGAGGCTACTTTGAACATTGTTGCAATGTGGATGCCATAGAGCTCTTACTGTGTTTGGTGACGATTTGTGATCGTTGCACGCACACGATGCATTTCCGGAAACACGTCCATAAGACATCTTTTTCCTCCGTTTCCTGTCAGTAATCCTTCATGCAGTTCGTACGTTTTATTAATGTTCGCCTTGAATGTTGTTAGCAGAGTGTGTTAGCGACGGCCATACATCACGGCCCGTCGGTGTTTATTGCAATTTCATCATGTTATTACACTATGTGACGGCTACAAAGTTTATTTGCTTCTTCTACTTACTTAAAGGACACAGATCAGTGTGATGAACGTAACGATCGACAGCGGTCATTCAATAAAACAATTTTTTTGCGATCATAGACTGTTATGGTTTTTATGCATTGTCAAATTTTTCATCGTTATTATCTTCGAGGTGACCAAGGCACTCTGTTGTTGTTGATCTTGTTGTTGTTGTTGTTGTTGTTGTTGTTGTTGTGGTCTTCAGTCCAGAGAGTGGTTTGACGCAGTTTTCCATGCTACTCTATCCTGTGCAAGCTTCTTCATCACCCAGTGTCTACTGGAAACTACATCCTTCTGAATCTGTTAAGTGTATTCAGCTCTTGGTCTCCTTCTACGATTTTTACCCTGCAACCTCGATGCCTCAGAACATGTCCTACCAGCCAATCCCTTCTTCTAGTCACGTTGTGCCACAAACTCCTCTTCTCCCCAATTCTATTCAATACCTCCTCATTAGTTATGTGATCTACCCATCTAATCTTCAGCATTCTTCTGTAGCACCACATTCCGAAAACTTCTATTCTCTTCCTGTCTAAACTATTTATCGTCCACGTTTCTCTTCCATATATGGCTACACACCAAATACTTTCACAAAAGACTTCCTGACACTTAAATATATACTCGATGTTAACAAACTTTTCTTCTTCAGAAACGCTACCTTGCCATAGCCAGTCTACCTTTTATATCCTCTCTACTTATACCATCATCAGTTATTTTGCTCCCCAAATAGCAAAACTCATTTACTACTTTGAATGCCTCATTTCCTAACCTAATTCCCTGAGCATCACCTGTTTTAAATCGACTACATTCCATTATCATCTTTTTCTTTTGTTCATGTTCATCTTATATCCTCCTTTCAAGACACTGTCCATTCTGTTCAACTACTCTTTCAGTCCTTTGCTGTCTCTGACAGAATTACAAAGTTTTTAATTCTTCTCCATGGATCTTAATTCCTACTCTCAATTTTTCTTTTGTTTCCTTTACTGCTTACTCAATATATAGATTGAACATCATCGTGGATAGGCTACAACCATGTCTCATTCCCTTCCCAGGAACTGTTTCCCTTTCATGCCCCTCGACTCTTACAGCTGCCATCTGGTTTATGTACAAATTGTAAAAAGCCTTTCGCTCCCTGTATTTGTCTCCTGCGACGTTTAGAATTTGAAATAGAGTATTCCAGTGAAGATTGTCAAAAGCTTTCTCTAAGTCTACAAATGCCAGAAACTTAGATTTGCCTTTCCTTAATCTAGCTTGTGAGATAAGTCGTAGGGTCAGTCTTGCGTCATGTGTTCCAACATTTATACGGAATCCAAACTGATCTTCCCCAAGGTCGGTGAGCTGATAAGGCTCGCTATTAAATTTTTTTGTTTTTTGAAACCATCCGCATTCTCAGTGCTCGCCGCAATGTCAATATCGAGATCGGATTGGATTCTCTGGTCGCCGCGTATCTTTGGCGAGTTGGCTTCCCGCGCTCCTCGATGATGATGATGATGATGATGATGATGATGATGATGATGATGATGCTGATGATGTCTGGTTTGTGGGGGACTCAACTATGCGGTTATCAGCGCCCGTACGAATTCCAAACATTTGCTCTGACCAATATCACCGCATGAATGATGATGAAATGTTGAGGACAATACAAACACCCAGTCATCTCGAGGCAGGTAAAAATCCCTGACGCCGCGTGCCTCGAGGCGGACAGAACGAGGAAGAAGGAGATTGCTCGGAGTTAGCTCTGGACTGTGCGTGAGGAGCGACGTCGGTGTCGGAGGGCAAGGCCGCTTGGTCGGTGGGCCCCGCAGAAGCAGTCGGTTGGGGACGGAACGCCGTGGGCTCAAATGGCTCTGAGCACTATGGGACTCAACATCTTAGGTCATAAGTCCCCTAGAACTTAGAACTACTTAAACCTAACTAACCTAAGGACATCACACACACCCATGCCCGAGGCAGGATTCGAACCTGCGACCGTAGCAGTCCCGCGGTTCCGGACTGCAGCGCCAGAACCGCTAGACCACCGCGGCCGGCGCCGTGGGCTCGATGATCCCACTGTGGAGGGCCGGTGTTGTTCCGATAGCGATCATCGTGTGGTCATTCAAGGACTGAAAAGTGATTTCTTCGTTCTGCCCTTGGATTCCGACGAAGAAATACGGCAAGTTTGGTGTGTGAGGTGAACATAAGACTTCTAAAAAGTTGCACGTTGGCGGCTCATGTATCAGACTTGTGAATGGTGTAAGCTTTGATTCGGTACTGCAGTCTCCAGTTAGAGCGTTGCTTGGGAGAAGATCGTTGATATAGGTATTGTCATATATTTAGCTGCATTAAGGTAAATTACTGTTTTGGATTGAAGATAGAACCAAATGAAGGACCAAATCATTGCTTGTCATATTAAGAAACGTAAGATCCTCCCCCCTCCCACCCCCCAGCGTGTTAAACTCTTTTATCTACAGTTATAACGAGGAATTTGAAACTCTAGTAGTGTCCACGAGTGAACTTTGAAGGGACTCTTAAGTGTTTATAGTAAAGGAAAGATTGAATGTGCAGCTTTTCAGTCGGACGCTTATGAATCGTATTAATTTCGCTACACTTACTATGGTGGCCGCCTGGTTCAAGGCGCTTCAGTCTGGAACCGCGCGACCGCTACGGTCGCAGGTTCGAATCCTGCCTCGGGTATGGATGTGTGTGATGTTCTTAGGTTAGTTAGGTTTAAGTAGTCCTAAGTTCTAGGGAACTGATGAACCATAGATGTTAAGTCCCATAGTGCTCAGAGCCATTTGAACAATTTTTACTTGTCGTAGTGAAATCGCGGATAGTATTTTCATAATTTAGCGTGGGACGTCATTCTATGGGTTGCTGTAGTCCTTCCAAGAGTTTAAAGCCCCAAATATTTTCTTACTACCTTCACTGGGGTTGGCTTGCTACAGTTGATTAGTCTCTTGTCTACCCGTTTGGTGCGGCACGGTATAGTCGAAATTTTCAGTAGTATACCGCATCTACTCCTTCGCTCGTTTTAAGATAAGCGAGCCGCAACCATATCGACGTACAATTCCAGTATACAATTTGTGTATGTTGGTTGCGCCCTGTTAACGTTTTGTACATCGTGGAAAATCTTTCCCGTGCCGCATATGATCCTGAAGGACAGCATGGTGCAAGTTTATTGTACAAAGACTTTAAAAGGAAGGAAAATATTTTGTGATACGGTGGCCATCGTAGAGGCTACGGGGTTTAAGTGTACGTTGATAGGAATCAGATTTTATTGCCTTTATGTTGTTTTAATTAAAAATTTTGTGATCAATATTTTATAGACTTTAGAGGTCACAGGTGATATCTACGAGAATTGTGGTATTGCCGTGTGGCGTTTGAATTTTTTATTTAACCTTGCATTAAGCAATTTGTATTTTTTATCCTTTTCTTCAAAAGGGATTTTGAGTTTTAAGCGTTGTAAATTCATTCTGAGAGCTGTTCATTCATCTGTTAAAATAATACATCAGGAACTTCCATTAACAAACTATATTGAGGATCTTGTTCATGATAATGAATGTTCACTTACTATTTTAAAAGCAAGTGTATTAAGTTGTAAAATTATAAAGGTAAAAAAAAAGCTTTTATTAGAGAAACGGTGCCTGTCCGTAATCCCCACAACTTCCACGTATTCAAAGCATTGGCCTTCGGGCGTTGTTTGATGTTTTCCCCGGTATCTATCTCAGCTAACGCCTGCGGGGCCACGTCAGTTGCCTTCTACCAGTTTTTCCATTCATCTGTAAAGAATTCGTGTTAGTATTTTACAGCCGTGGTTTATTAAACTGATAGTTCGGTAATTTTCACACCTGTAAACACCTGCTTTCTTTTTGATTGGAATTATTATATTCTTATCGAAGTCTGAGGGTATTTCACCTGTCTCATACATCTTGCTCATCAGATGGTAGAGTTTTGTCATGGCTGGCTCTCCCAAGGGTATCAGTAGCTCTAATGGAATGTTGTGTATTCCGCGTGCCTTGTTTTGACTTAAGTCTATCAGTGCTCTGTCAAACTCTTCACGCAGTATCATATCTCCCATTTCATCTTCATCTACGTCCTCTTCCGTCGGCACAATACTGCCCTCAAATACGTCGCCCTTGTACGGACCCTCTATACAGGGTGAGTCACTAACTATTGCCACCAAGAATAGCTCCAAAAGTATTATAGGAGCTGAAAAGTTTATGGAACAAAACTTAAATGGGACAGCGGGCGCCGTAATATGATGTTGGCTTTTTGTTGGTAGGTGGGGTCGCGTCAGAGATATGAAGGTCAGCTTTGTTTTTTTAAATGGGATGCTACAGTTTGGTACTTATTTTCCGATGGCACTATCGAGACGAATCCAATGATTTGTAAAAGTAAGGTCTTTTAAGGTCAACGAAGGTCAAAAAGATGGCAAGAACGTCCATTTACAGAAGGTGTTCGAAGTGAAACCATTGATATCAATGCAATGCTGCAATCTTCTTATCATGGATTGAGTGCTATTGCTTATCACATCGGCACTCATCGAAGAACATGCACTGACAATTCTCTCTCGCGTATCTTCAGGTGTAGTTGGAACGTCTTTATAAACAACGTCTTTTACGAATCCCCACAAGAAAAAATCCAGAGGCGTCAAGTCTGGCGAACGAGCCGCCCACGAAAGATATCCTCCGCGCCCAATCCAGCAATTTGTGAACTGTCTCTGCAAGTCATTTCTAGCGATCAGCGAAAAATGTGCCGGACACCCATCGTATTGATACCACATTCTGTTCCTTGTTCCTAAAGGTATTTCTTCCATTAACAGACCTAATGTTTCTTGCTGGAATGTAGTGTACTTCCTACCATTAAGATTTCCTTCATTGAAATAGGGGGCCTATAACTCTGTCCTCCAGAATCCCACATCATACATTCATCGACCACGGTTTTTGGTGTGGAACTTGCCGCAGCCAACATGGATTTTCAGTTGCCCAATAATGCGTGCTGTGCAAATCGACATTTTCATGGCTCGTCAGTAAATAAAATCAAATTAATAAATGTGTCATCCCTCTGAATCTGAAGCTGAGTCCATCAGTAGAATTCAATTCCACGCATACAATCCGAACCAGTTAATTCTTGGTGAAGACTGATATGGTAAGGATGATATTTATGGCGATGCAGAACACGAACAACACTACTCTGGCTCATGCCAGATTCTCTTGCGATCTGACGTGAACTAACACAAGGATCTCGAACCACATTGGGAAGAGTACCAATTTCCGTTTCCTCTTTCGTAAATTTCCTTTGCCGGATATGTTTCCGATGCTTTAAAGATCCAGTTGTTCTCAATTTATCATACACATATTTAAATGTACAACGTGTAGGGTGAGTACTTTGAGGATATCTTTCAGTGTATAAGTCTATAGCTCTCACTGACTTTCGTTGGCATTCTCCGTAAATGAAAAGCATATCGACTTGTTCTTCGAAGGAATGCATCATTCACATTCGCTTGATTTGACGATACTAGTCTTCAGTTCCTATTAGTGTTGTATTGCGAAACCGTTGAATGGTATTTACATGCCAATGACACGTTAGATGGATACGCCGTATTCGGCGAATATTTACTATTTGCAAGATACACGAGAGAGAATTATCAGAGCATGTCCTTCGATATGTCCCGACGTGATGAGGAATACCACTCAATCCATGATAAGAAGATTGCAGCAGTGCATTGATACCAATGGTCATCACTTCGAACACATTCTGTAAATGGACGTACGTTCACGCCACCTTTTTGATCTTCGTTGACCTTCAAAGACCTTACTGTTACACATCACTGGATTCGTTTTGATAGCCGCTATCAGAAAATAAGTACCACACAATAGCATCCCTTTAAAAAAAAAAAATGAACAAAGTTGACCTTCATATCTCTGACGCGACCCCACCTAGCAACAAAAAACCAACGGCATATTATGTCCCCCGTCGTCCCATGCAACAGTTGCTCCACAAACTTTTCAGCTACTATCATACTTTCAGAGTTATTGTAGGTGGCAGAAGTTAGTGACTCACCCTGTATATTTCTACCACCTTCCTGCTTTCCCTCCTTTGCTTAGTAATGGTTTTCCATCTGACCTCTTTATATTGATACAAGTGGTTCTCTTTCCTCTAAAGGTCTCTTTAATTGTCCTGTAGGCAGTATCTATCTTACCCCTAGTGATATATGCCTCTACATCCATGCATTTATCCTCTAGCCATCCCTGCTTAGCCATTTTACACATCCTATCCATCACATTTTCGATACGTTTGTATTCCTTTTCGCCTACTTCATTTACTGCGTTTTTATATTTTCTCCTTTCATCAGTTAAATTCAGTACCTCTTCTGTTACCCAAGGATTTCTACTAGCCCTCGTCTTTTCACCTACTTAATCCTCTGCAGCGTTCACTATATCACCTCTCAAAGCTACCTATTCTTCTTCTACTGTATTTCTTTCCTCCGTTCCTGTCAATCGGTCCCTAATTGTCTCTCTGAATCTCTCTACAACCTCTGGTTCTTTTAGTTTATCAAGGTCCCATCTTCTTATATTCCCGCGTTATTGCAGTTTCTTCAGATTTAATCTACAGTTCATAACTAATAAAGTGTGGTCAGAGTCCACATCTGCCCCTGGAAATGTCTTACATTTTAAAACCTGGCTTCTAAATGTCTGTCTTTCCATTATATAACATATCTGAAACCTTTCAGTGTCTCCTGGCCTCTTCCTCGTATACAATCCCCTTTCATGTTTCTTAAACCAAGTGTCAGCTATTATTAAGTTATAGTCTGTGCAAAATTCTACCAGACGGCTTCCTCTTTCATTCCTTGCCTCCATTCCATATTCATCTACTACTTTTCCTTCTCTTCCTTTTCCTACTATCGAATTCCAGCCCGCCATGATTATTCAATTTCCGTCTCCCTTCACTACCTGAATAACTTCTTTTATCTCATCATACATTTTTTCGATCTCTTCGTCATCTGCGGAGCTAAATGGCATATATATATTTGTAATACTGTGGTAGGCGTGGGCTTCGTGTCTATCTTGGCTACAATCATGCCTTCCCTATGCTGTTCGTAGTAGCTTACCCGCGCTCCAATTTTTTTATTCATTATTAAGCCTACTCCTGCATTACCCCTATTTGATTTTGTATTTACAACCCTGCATTCACCTGACCAGAAGTCTTGTTCCTCCTGCCACCGAATATCACTAGTTCCTACTATATCTGTCTTTAATGTATCCATTTCCCTTTTTAAATTTTCTAATCTACCTGCGCAATTAAGGGATGTGATCTTCTATGCTCTGATCCGCAGAACGCCAGTTTTGTCACCTCGACCACAAATATTCTGTTAAAAGCATAGCTGAATGCACCCTATATTTCTGACCATACATTTATGCGTACGAACGAGCGTATAACAACAACGAGATAAAAATGTTTGCTGCCACGCAAATTCATTAAAATTTCGTTTTACGCCAATTAGAATGTCATACCTTCAAATATATTTGCCTTTTTATTCTCATTTGTATTGGAGGGCAGCGTGGAGGGTAAAAATCGTGGAGGGAGACCAAGAGATGAATACACTAAGCATATTCAGAAGGATGTACGTTGCAGTAGGTACTGGGAGATGAAGCTTGCACAGGATAGAGTAACATGGAGAGCTGCATCAAACCAGTCTCGCCGGCCTGAGTGGCCGTGCGGCTCTAGGCGCTACAGTCTGGAGCCGAGCGACCGCTCCGGTCGCAGGTTCGAATCCTGCCTCGGGCATGGATGTGTGTGATGTCCTTAGGTTAGTTAGGTTTAATTAGTTCTAAGTTCTAGGCGACTGACGACCTCAGAAGTTAAGTCGCATAGTGCTCAGAGCCATTTGAACCATTTGAAACCAGTCTCTGTACTAAAGACCACAACAACAACAACAACAACAATAAAAACAACAACAACATTCTCATTTGTATTGTTGACCAGACACTTCATGGCCTGGGTACTACAGTACAAAAATGCATGTAAAAACGAAATCTGTTGCAGAAAGTTCTAAGTGTAGTAATTGTTGTATAAACTCAATTATTGAACATTTGTTTTGCAAACTGAATAATGCTCCGAGTTTATTATAACTGCGTTTATGCTTTTGTTTGTTTTAAAAACTAAGACTTAATAGAAGGAGATTTTACAATTGTGTTGCCGTCTTTGTGGACAACGTCGACACGTAAAGACGTTAGCTTAAGGTGACGTACGCTCTTCAGGAAAAATGTTTCACGAATATGATGATCGAAAACACGTTTACAGTTTTGCTAGATGCATTCTGTTTGATATTTAATCTTAAAATACCTTAGCACTGAAGGAAATGCGTGATAGTGTTTTCTAACGTCACGTTCACAGCGAAACATGCTAGCCATTCGTAGTAATGATAGTGAAGTTTAAAGAATTGCGAATGTTGCTGAAGTACGGAAAAAGATTATGATCAACAATTCTCGATCGCTACTGGAGTATCCCTTTTCAACTAAATGGGATTTAAAACATAAAATTTGTAGTTATATGTAAACCGAATTGGGACTGTTGATTTCTAATCGATAGCTAATACGAAAAAGAAAACCGTACTAAATAACAGGACGATTATTTTTTAGTGCACACCAATATGTTTTTAATGGATTACCAAGTCCTTTTGGGGTTAGACGGTGTCACAACAACTTACCCATTCTGCTTTCGGTGGACGTAGAGTAGTTCAAAAATAGTGTTAAAGTACCTTCGAAGACGAGAAGGAACGTAAGATCGCTTTGGGAAAGGCTGGGGAAAGATATCCGCTTTGATCATTTTGAAAAGTACCTCTTCCTAATCGGTTTACGGAAACGATGATGGCCGGACGAGTATATGAATCCTCACCGCGTCGAATAACGTCCATTGTGCAGGTCACTGCATCACTCTGCCCTGTCTGACTTTCATGGTCAGAAACTTCTACAGTCAAAATGGTCAGGAAACCACTTTCTGGCGGTGCTAATTGCATTACGCAAACATCGAAGACTCCTTGTATAGCCTAAACATTACGTCAGGATAAAGAACAAGCTCCGAAACACATTGTCATCTACATTACATTACATCCACATCAGAGGTGAAAAACAGTCTGTGCGCGCCGTTTATTTTTTCGTGTTACAGACAAACTGCATAATTACTGAAAGTAATGCGCATTAGTCTTCAAGGCTCCCTGCAACTATAGCGATACACACTGAGGTGTCAAAAGTCATGCACGTATACCGATGGGAGTAGTATCGCATACACAAGGTATAAAAGGGCGATGTGGCGGAGCTGTCATTTGGACTTAGCGCATTCATGTGAAAAAGATTCCGACGTGATGATGGCCGCACGACGGGAATTAACAAATTTTGAACTCGGAATGGTAGTTTGAGCAAGATACATGGGACACTGCACTTCGGAAATCGTTAGGGAATTCAAAATCTCAGGATCCACAGAGTCAAAATGGACAATGCACTGGCGGACGGCCTTTACTTAACGACTGAGAGCAATTGAGTTTGCCAAAGTTCAAATGTTCAAACGTGTGTGAAATCTTAAATGCTAAGGTCATCAGTCCTTAAGCTTACACACTACTTAACCGAAAGTACCCTGAAGACAAACACACACACCTATGCCCGAGGGAGAACTCGAACCTCCGCCGGGACCAGCCGCACAGTTTGCCAGAGTTTTCAGTCCTAAAATACAAGGAACTCTCCGTGAAATAACCGCAGTAATCAATGTGGGACGTATGACGAATGTAATCTTGAGGACATTGCCGTAAAATTTAGCTTTAATGGGCTACGGCAGCAGAGCACTGCCACGAATGCGTTTGCTAACAGTGCAACATTGCCTGTAGTTCCTCTCCTGCGCTCGTGACGATGTCGGCTGTATCCTAGTCTAATGGAACACCATGGCCTGTTTAGATGAGTCCCTATTTGAGTTGGTAATAGCTCGTTCTCAACAAGGCACTGTGAAAGCTGGTGGTGGCTATATAATGGTGTGGGCTGTGTTTACACGGAATGACCTGGCTCCTCTGGTCCATTTTAACCGATCTTGAGTGGAAATGGTTAAGTTCGGCTACTTGGAAACCGTTTGCAACCATTTATGGACTTAATATTCCCAAAAAAGGATGTAATTTTTTTTTAATAGCAATGCGCCATGTCACCGGGCCACAGTGTCTGCGATTGGTTTGAAGAATATTCTGGATAGTTTGAGCGAATGATTTGGCCATCCAGATCGCCTCACATGAATCTCATCGAACATTAATGGGACATAATCGACAAATAATCTGGTACACAGCATCCTGCACCGGCAATACTTTCGCAATTATGGACGGCTACAGACAATGTATGGCTCTGCAGTGGAAATCCAACGACTTGTGGACTCCAAACCGCGTCGAGTTGCTGCACTACACCGGGCAAAAGCAGGTGCGGCACGATATTAGGACTTTTGTCATTTCAGTGTACAATGGTGCGCGAAACTTAAGAACGAAAGAACTTCCGCATGATATGTCACTGTCTAGAATGAAAGCTCGGTTAAGCGTGGGCCATACGTATTAAGAACTGCCACACCGTAGTACAAAAGTAACTGAAAGAATTGCCCAATGAGGCGAAGAGAAATGACACTTTTGTTGAAGGACAACAATTACACTGAAGTCACCGAGATTCATGATGTTCCCTGGACATTACAGAAAACGAGACATGAATCTTAATACGGTGTGTGATCACCATTGGCGGCATCTCATAGTCTGCAATATGTTCCCGTGCTCTGAGCGGTTCTAGGCGCTTCAGTCTGGAACCGCGCAACCGCTACGGTCGCAGGTTCGAATCCTGCCTCGGGCATGGATGTGTGTGATGTCCTTAGGTTAGTTAGGTTTAAGTAGTTCTAAGTTCTGGGGGGGGGGGGTGATGACCTCAGATGTTATGTCCCATAGAGCTCAGAGCCATTTGAACCATTTTTTCCCGTGCTCTGCACGAGCTTGTTGATGTGTTCTTGTGGTACAGCATACCAGCGCGAGTGACAGCTGCTGGGTGTTCCGTGGTGCATGTCGCCTGTTGCACTACCTCTCTCCAGAGCATCCCACACCTGCTCGATAGGATTTAAGTCGGGGGACGGGCAGACCAAGCCTTTCGCCGAATCTCCTCTCGTTCCAAGAGCTCCTTCACCTGTAGTTAAATGCGTTCCCGCATTTCCATCCATAAAATATGTGGACAACTACGTATCGGACTCGCGCACCGAGGGTTCTTTACAATTCAATGATGTGTCTAGATAGTTCAAACCATCCCGAGGATTGAGAATCTCGACGATTTTTGTCAGTTATCGATATCAATACAGGCAAGATATACAGGATGATTATAATTAAAGATAAACTTTCAAAACCTTGTAGAATTAATACCACTAGTCAGAACGACGTCAAATTGCAACTCAACATCATCGGAGAAGCGAGAAAACGTATGGCAGAAGAAAAAATAGTGTGAAAATTGATCAATAGATGGCGCTGTATGTGTCACAATATGTAAATGAAAACAACTGTCATGCGCACGACCTATCGAAGTTGGTATAAACACGCCGGGTACACGGCTTTTCTCCGTTTAGCGTCTGCGAGTTCACCATGACTGTCTCAATGGAGGATCGCGCTCCGCTTGTAAAGCTATATTACGAGACTGATGACTGTGCACAGGTCACTCTGCAGAAGTTCCGAACACCCTGAAGGGTTTGAAAAAAGGCGTTGGTCCGATGACTGCCGTGGGTCTGGAGGAAATGATTGGGAAACTCGAAAAGGCGGGTTCTTTTGGTGCCCAACCTGGTAGAGAGAGGGAACGATTTGATTCGACGACGGTAGAAGCAGTGGCCACAACAGTGCAGGGGAAGACGAGTGGTGGTGTGCAAACGTGTAGTGCACGGAGAATTGCCCGAACATTGGACATACCCGTGAGCACGGTGCGTAAAATTCTACGAAACATCCTTCTTTGCTATCCATTCAAAATTAGCAATGTGCAGGAGTTGCTTCCTGTTGACCTACCAGCAAGAGAGGCTTTTGCTTTAGAAGATCTTGCTCGTATCGAAGTGGACAATGATTGGCCGTGGAAGCCCACTTCAATCTGACAGGATATGTCAAAACATAGAATTGTCGAATATGGGCAATGTAAAATCCGCACACAAATCAATCAGTACCACTTCATCCTGAAAAGATCATTGTGTGGTGCGGGTTTACGGCATCATTTGACATAGGGCCATATTTTTTCGAAGAGACAGGTGCTTTCGGTCCTGTTACCTGTACCGTAACTGGTAAGGGCTATGAATGTCTTTTGCGCAACCACTTCATTCCGGCTCTCCAACAGCGTGGATGTGTGGATGGGATCATTTTTATGCAAAATGGCGCACCCCCGCACACTGCAAATCAGTTAAGCGGTTTCTGAAGCGCCATTTCGGAAATGCTAGTATTATCAGCCGCCATTTCCCTACAGCGTGGCCGTCCCGATCACCTGATCTTAATCCGTGTGACTTCTGGCTGTGGGGCTATCTGAAAGATGTTGTGTTCAGTGTTCCGACTGAAAACTTAGCTGCATTGAAGGCACGCATTACGCAACACAATCTGAACCTGACCCCGGACACACTTCGATCAGCTGTGGAACATGCTGTTTCTCAATTTCAACTTGTTGCAGAAAACGGTGGACAGCATACTGGACATGATTTGCGGAAAATAATAATCCGATTTGATTTTTACTGATAATTTTTATGCGGCTTTTAGCCTTAGGACAATTAAAAACCGAATTTTTCCCATCCGATGTGGTATAACCTTGCCGCGGTGCATGGGCTTACGTAGCTAACAGTATTACACCTGTACACCCATGCACACTGAGTAGTAAGTTTGTTTAACGTCAGACGTACACCTTATGTGTTGTTGTATGATTCATTTGTCATTTGTAGTCAGCCAATATTAAATTATGATGCTACATTTTGTAACTATTTATTTTTGTTTTGTCATACGTTTTCCCCCTTCCCCGATAATATTCCGTTCCAATTTGACGTCATTCTTACCAGTCGTGTTATTTCTACAGCGGCTTGAAAGTTTAGCTTTAATTATAATCAACCTGTGTTTTTACCCACGCCTGAGAGGAAGAGGTTTTAATAGGACAGACAGACAGTCGGATAAAAAATGACAAAGAATTGTTTTCGGCGGATATAATTACAAATGAATAACATTGGATTTTTCTCTTTGTTTGTACTGTGAAACGTTGTTTCTTGCCAAATATCGTGCTTTTAAGTCAACAGTAAGTAACCTACAGGTTTTGATGAGTAGGTTTGCCAGTATGAAATATATGAATTAAATGACCGTCTCTTTTGATTATCATGACTCAGGAGCTTACAGTTTTGATGACAAGGGGTCATAGCCCTTACTATGTGATATAAATTTCAACCTCATATGTCGACCCTTTCCTAAGAAAAAGAGGCCTCAATACGCGGAGAGAAAAACTGTCGCATAAGAAACGACAAAAAGATTTTTCTGTGTTATTTAATTCCAGATCACCAATTTACGGACTTTTTTTTCCCATTGTCAGTTCTGTGGAACCTTGCTATCTCGCAATTTTTATGATTAGATGTCACTGGAAAGTACCTTATAGCTTTTGAAGAGTGAGTCTGTGAGCATAAAAAATGTAATATAAACGGCCGTAAATTTTTTGACTCAGAGGCTTACATTTGTTACAGTGCCAAGGTACTATAGGCCTTAGTATACGACATACATTTCTACTTGGTACCTCTATCCGTTCCTGAGAAAAAGGGTTTTAACAATCGGACGGACAGACTGACTGATAACAATGTCATCCTATAAGGGTTTCCATTATTATCGACT
Organism: Schistocerca serialis cubense; assembly: GCF_023864345.2. Classification (NCBI taxonomy): domain Eukaryota; kingdom Metazoa; phylum Arthropoda; class Insecta; order Orthoptera; family Acrididae; genus Schistocerca; species Schistocerca serialis. The sequence goes on along the minus strand of NC_064641.1, from coordinate 431,089,397 downwards.
GAGCTACGGAACCTTAAAAGTGAAGCCAGAACCGAGCGCATCCTTGAAAAGACGCACTTCGGGAAGGATTACAGTTTAAAAATATCGATGGTCGGTGAGTGTACCGTGTTCAAAGAGTTGGAGGTCAATATGCCCATGCAGCACTATGCCTCCCTCCCCACATCATAACACCTTGACCACCAAATGATGATAATGGACGTAGCCGCTTATGGTTAGAGGTGCGAGCACTCAATGTACCCAGCAACATCTTCTGTCGTGACCGCATTCGTCTCTAGCTTCTGCGCGCCAGAGTATGTATATAACGCCACTGAAATTGTGCTATCAGACATAAATTACTCACATAAACTAGGGCATTCTTTTTATCCGTTGAATCCTGAATGATTCTGTATTCCCTCCACGGCAGGAAATAGTGCGGCGATTATCCTGGCAAGTCGTCATATTCAGAAACACAAAACAAGGAATTTGGCTGAGGCGGATTATATCCCGCAAGCTCGACGCAGACATCCGGTAGCGATTGCTTTGGGCACCTTGCCAACGTAACAGATGGCTCGGCGTCGCTTTGCTGACGAGTTATGCTGCTTTAATTCTGGGTCAGTTGCGCCTCGGATTAATCTGTACACTGAGGCGGAAATAACACACAGTAATAGAATCAAAAAGTACGAAAGAGGAGTTCAAAAGATACGACACGTTAGCGTTACGAGAAAATACTGGAAAAATAACTACTTACAAAGAAAACAAGTGGCCAGAAACATTCTTCAGAATTCATACATTGTTTTCTAGAGCGATGTCTTACCTCGTTTTATATCCGTCTTCTGTTGTTACTTCAAAATGTGTCTCCAGTTTCACACAGCTTACGACCTTGTTTTATAGAAGGTTGACAGATGCTTGCTCCTTTAGGTTCCAATGATCTTTCTTATTTCTATGACACTCAGAAACTTTACTCTGAGAGTTTTTGACGTGCTCTTGACACATTAGTTTTTCATCTTCGTGCTATATATGTCTAATACATATTTCATACACATTATTGGAGGCTTTCTTTGCCTTCTGGAGTCTCAGCACTCTTTCTCCGACTGCCTGCCTTCTTTTCACTGACAACCCACTATTTAAAATTTTGTTTTTCCTTAATTTAAATCATTGAATGTTCCCATTACTTATCTGTACTCCATTCTGTTTGAAATGTATTCTCGTTATAATCAGGCTTTACCAAATATTCTTCACTAGTTCTCGGAAAGGTTTGCTTGAAACTTTAAAGTCTGCTACACCGGATTAAAACAAAAGGGAATGACGGTGGACCCTCTTCCATTCTGTTAAGGTGTCTATAGAAAAGATAACAGTTTGCCACACTAGACGTTATTATTAAGATAACACCATCCTTTTATTTCATATTGCTCGCTACTACGTATCATCTACTGAGTTCCCGTTATCAAGTATCTGCATTATATATCAGGTATAACAAAACTGAAACACCCAGAATAAAGCAACCATTGGTTGATCAGCTGACGGAATCAGAAAGAAGTTGAGAGTATAACACGTTAAACAAACAGACTGAAGTTACAGTCGGCGTACTTGCTCACGTCACACAGTTTTAGAAGCAGATCGTGGTTGACAACACCAATGGCTTTGCTGTGTAATTATTGTTTTCGTACCACCTGCTGTTGTGCCTGTAATTCTAAAGTTGATGGTACGGTCAAACATTTTCAGTTAAATATTTTATTCTATGGTATTATCCATTTCTCTGTACTTACTGTTTTTAACAAAAACGAGTTCGTTTTACTTTTACTGTATATCAGACCAACGGCGACCTGCTTCTAAAATCGAGCGACGTCCACAGACCCACTAGCTGTAACCCACATATATACATTCAACACGTTGTACTGATTAAGTTCTTTTTATTCTGTCAATGGTAGTCTTATTAATTGATAAGGTGACATTTGGAGGTAAGCGATTTGCGTCGCTGCCAGATGGTTTACACTATGTAGAAATTCTCAAGTGCCTGCAATACATAACAGATATAACACAATTAAAATACAAATTATAAACAACCGTTACATAAAGATGAGGATTCAGGAAAAGAAACCTTTTTAGTTCACTGATAATCAAAAAAATTGTATTTTTGATCTGGGATATTAAGTGCTTTTCTGAACGCACAGCTTTAGTTAACAGTTGTTTATACTTGGTATTTTAATTGTGGTATATCTGTTATGTACAGGCAGGCACTTGAGAATTTCTACTTATTATAAACTATCTAGTAGTGAACAACACAAAATAAATGTCTTAATCCAGAAACTAACGGCCAGTGCGACAAACTGACAGCAATCAAGAGATATATCTCGGCTGTGGACCCCATTGCCACTCAAATACTGTGTCTATTAATATTAAAACCTGTGTTTCATAATTAATTCCACCAGCCATTCATTATTCTGATACAACTCTGTTGTTCCTCTTGGTCCAGCTACAATTATTATAGCCATTATTTGGCAAGAAATCTCTCTCTCAAAATTCCGCTTCTTCGATTAAGCCTTCCTATCCAAAATTCACAGGATTCAACTTACATACGACGGTCGGAAATTTAATAGTAGCAACTATTTATTTACAGCTCGTACACAATAGATGCGTGTTTCGAAGTTTTACTGACCAAAGTAGTCACCAGCATTGTGTATATCCCGCTGCCAGCGATGTGAAAGTAGTAGGATACTCTTAGCAGCGCCAGTTGTGTTGACAGTTCGAGCGGCGCGGTCTACTGCCCGACGAATTTGTAGCAGAACTGAAGCGAATGCCGTTAAGTGTTTCCTTCAGTTTAGAAATCCAGTTGAACTCACGAGGGCTTAAGTCAGGGGAGTGCAGTAGATGGTACAGCACGTAGCAGACCCCTCAGTCAAACAAATCAGTAACAGCTTGCACTGTACGTGCTTGAGCATTGCCCTGCAAAATGATGGTCAGGTTCTGCAGAAAGTGTCATCATTTCTGTCTCTGTGCTGTTCGTTTTTGGAACACAACCTACGAGCAGCTTAGAGACAGAAGTGATGACACTTTATGCAGGACCTGACCTTGAGATTTTATCCCGTATTGACACGGCAAGAAAGCCGAGAATGTTTTACATAGTATACACACTGTATGCAAACAACTTGGTGTGAAATACTGTTAAATACATGACAATGAACCTTAGTTTTTTAATGCAATCATTTATCACCTTGTGTCCTTTGCAAAGTATGCGTTCTTCCTTGTAATCAATAGCTTCCGGGCAGAAAAGACCAATAGAAATGGATCCTCTCGCTTCTCTGCGTATCGTTCTGTAACTGACGTTAGTACATGAGCTGCAACGGAGACACTGTGCAATAGATGATGATGATGATGTGTGACCATTAGTCGGTTTTACAGCTCGGCGGTCCTTACCAAATAGTTTCTGAGTCCTACTAGTGCAGTTATATACATCTACATCTGCATCTTCAAGACTGCCGTGCAGTTCACACTTAAGTACTTAAGTGTTTTACAAATGGTTCGTAGAATAACATTGAGATTGATAATCGAATGGAATGCGAGGAAAACGAACATCTAAATCCATCTCTCTGAACTCCGATTTCCCTCTCTCTTTTTTTTCTTCTAGGATGCTCATTTCATATTCGGAAAAGAAAGTAGATGATTAAATTTCGTGAAAATATTTCGCCGCAGCGAAAAACCCCTTTGTTTTAATGATTGCCATTCCAACTCGCATATCAGTGACACTGAACACTTACGTTTATATCTCCATCTACATCCACACCCTGCAAACCACTACGAAGTGGCTGCTTCCTATTCCACTCACGTATGGAGTGCGCTGTAATTAATCTAATCTTGTCTCACGAACCTACGAGAGGGACGCATAGGGTGTTGTAGCATATTCGTGAATTCATCATTTCAAGTTGGTTCAAGAAAATTTGTAAGCAGGCCTTCTCGCGATTGTTCGCAACTATCTTCAATTGTCTGTCATTTGAATTTCTTCAGCATCTTTGTGACACTCTCCTAGGATTCAGATAAACCTGTGACCATTCGTTCCGTCCGTTTCTGTTAAAGTTCAGTAGACCCTGTTAGTCCTGTTTCGTATGGGTTCCACACACTTGAGCACTATTCTAGGATGGGTCATGCAACAGATTTGTAATATAAAACGAGCTGTCTGAATTTTTTCGATGTCTCCCGTCAGTCCTGTGTGGTAAGGCTCCCATACCGCTCAGCAGTACTCCTGAAGAACACGGACAAGCGTGGTATAGACAATCTCTCTAGTTCATTTATTGCATCTCTGAGTCTTCTGTCAGCAAAGAGCTAGTTTTGGTTCACCGTCCCATAACGCGTTCAGTGTGTTGGTTCCAGTTTAAGTTGCTCGTAATTATAATTCATAAGTATTTATTTGAATTGACAACATTTAAATTTGTGTGATTTATCGTGTAACCTAAATGTAACGGATTGATTTATTTACTTATTTGTTTATTATTTTTTTGTACTCGTGTGGAGAAACACGCAGTTTTTTTTTTTTTTAGTTTAGCGTCAATCTTTTCGTGTCACTTAACTTTTCTAAATTATTTTGCTATTAGTTTGGCCTTCTGATGCATTTATTAGGTGGTTAATGACAGCATCACTTACAGAGAATCTAAAAGGGATGCTGTTCTGATTATCTCCAAAATCTTCTATAGTAATTAGAAACGGTTGGGTACCCATAACAGTTCGTTATTGAACACTAGATACCACTTTGTTTCACTCAATGACTTCCCGCCAATTACTGTGAACTGCCATATTTCTAACAAAGTTACGAATCCAGTCGCACAATTGAGGTGATGTGGCTTAGGCATGTAATTTTATTAGAAGCCGCTACTGCAGAAGGGTGTTAAAAGCCTTCTGGAAATGTAGAACTACTGAATTAATTTGAGATCCCTGTCGTTAGCAAGTATTACGTCAGGCTGATGTAGAGTTTAGTTCTCCGCAGTTTCCACATAAAAATAACATCACTATCCGAGTGCCTGACGCACTTACATCTGGTGAAATTTCCTAAGTCAATAACTGATTGTATGGTTTCCTAAAATCACACCCCGAACGAAATCACGCATTTCTCTTCCCTGACGAATATAATGTCTGTCGCTCTATGTACACACTTTAGTACCCTCGGAGAAATGGACACCGTACAGAGCGCAGGTGTTGAAGACCTTACGGCCACACTGTGTCGGCATACACTTTTCCTCACTAGCTGGATTGAGATGAACATAAGGTATGCACTTCCACTGACAATCTGAATCACAGCTCTGTAGCTTACCTTTCAGCATCTCGCTGAAGACAGGGTTCTGGGTACGCAAGTTAAAGTCTTTACCATGAAGATATATCTTTCTTTACAATAGCTTCCGGTCGATATTTTACTTTTATTTAAAAGAGCACAGCCGGTTTACAAATACAGAATGTCATTGTCAAGTGAACTCCGCAGTATGTTTCTTGCAGCCAAAAGGCTGCATCAAACACTGAACCATAAACCAGATTTAGGGGCATCTCTCATGCAAACTTGTACAAATCATTTACGCTCAGTCCATACATAACGAAATGATCCCTCAACATGCCCGTAATAATAACAAGGTTATTTACATATACGTGTATGAATAAATGCTGCTAATGCAGAAGTTAAAACACATTTCCACTCACTGTGAGAACAGTGTTAGAACCGAGCGAGGTGGCGCAGTGGTTAGACACTGGTATCGCATTCGGGAGGACGACGGTTCAATCCCGCGTCCGGCCATCCTGATTTAGGTTTTCCGTGATTTCCCTAAATCACTCCAGGCAAATGCCGGGATGGTTCCTCTGAAAGGGCACGGCCGACTTCCTTCCCCATCCTTCCCTAATCCGATGAGACCGATGACCACGCTGTCTGGTCTCCTTCCCCAAACACCAACCAACCAACCAGTGTTAGAATCCAGAATGAGAATTTCACTCTGCAGCGGTGTGTGCGCTGATATGAAACCTCCTGGTAAAGTAAAACTGTGTTCGAGACCGCGACTCGAACTTGGGACCTTTGCCTTTCGCGGGCAATTGCTCTGAGTTACCCAAGCACGACTCACGATCCGTCTTCACAGCTTTCCAGGGGTGCTAGTTCTGCAAGGTTCGCAGTAGAGCTTCTGTGAAGTTTGGAAGGTAGGAGACGAGGTACTAATGGAATTAAAGCTGTGAGGACAGGTTGTGAGTCATGCTTGGGTAGCTCATTTGTAGAGCACTTGACCGCGTAAGGCAAAGGTCCAGAGTTGGAGTCTCGGTACGTCATACAGTTTTAACCTGCTGGGAAGTTAGAATAATTTGCCTTTCATCTTGACCCATTCGGAGGTGGAACGCGGAAAGGATTGTTTTCGTCTCTCTCTATGACAGTTTCATTCTCACAGGCTTTTTGTGGGACGTATGCTGGAAGAATTAGTATTCACTGGCTCATATTGGAGAGCGGCTACTTGTAATTTTGATAGTACTGCTCACTGCTATGCAGAATCCCGTTCACGTCAGCGTCTCCCATTGGAGAAGGTGGGTGATTTTTGAGTGAATCATCGTTCGAATTAAATGATTTCTTTCGTTTAGACAACTTGACACAGGTATGAGACTGACGAATAATATATATTGGTGAGTCAATTAGACTTCCCTAGATTTCCTCCAGTAAATACTAATACGGTTTCTACCTTGGAAGGAGACTGATTTATACGGTCGTTCCAACCTAAATCACACAAGCCAGGTACTTGTGGAGTCTTGACATTTGTGACATAGCTCACTGATTGTCATCAAACTACGTTGGGTCTTTGCATCTGTTTACGCTCATTAAAGCAAGTTCATCTACGTTGAGCAGTAGCTGCTAGATTATATACAAAACATCTGATTCTGTGGGATGTTCGAGGAATTTACGAGCGATGTTTTCCAACTCACTTTTGTTAGAGAAATCATCCACGAGTTAAACGGTCGAGCGTTGTCTTGTCGTAGAATAAAATCGTAAAATTTTCTGCATCTGCATGTTTTTTTTTTTTTTTTTTTGAGAACTGCAGGCAAGTACTGATGTCGATGTTGCGAAACAAACATTCCACCCTATGAGGATAAGTATATGGCTGATCGCTTTGCGTACATTTCGCCGTTACGAACCCTTCTGCACACTGCACATTTGCATACCAACGTTTGACTGGGTTAAATTGGAATGCTTGGAGAGAAGAGGACGTTCTTTTTGCGAATTCTGTTCAAACATATTAGAGAACTGATATTTGCGACAAATTGCAGGACATTTTTATTACCTCTAGCGTATATCTCGCGAAACGACCACAAGGAGTATATTGTGACTCGCAGAGGATCATACTGCAGCCACCTTGTCCTCGCCCCATTTGCAAGTGTTACAGGGAAGGGAATGTTACGATCTACACTCATTCATGTCACGTCAAAAGCAGTAACGTCATTCTACTCTAAGAACTTATATATGACTAAATTGGATTTTTCTTCCGCTAGTTTGTATCTGGTGTTTAAGTACGACACTGCTGTGATATCAACATTCTCAATCTTCGTGTCAATTGATTCATGTATTCAAGCCTTATTGCTTCTTCCGCCAGTTTCCCCCTAATTTGTTCAATGTGTTAAACGTGTAGACGTCAGTCGTTTGCCTTGCTTGTGAGTAAAGGGTAGCGTTGTTCACCGAATGTATTTTATTTTTCGTGTTTTCACAATCATTAATAAAAAATCAGCTACAAGGCGAACGGGTATGTAAAAATGTGTGTAGCACGACATAGTTAACCTAAAGACATCACACACACCCATGCCCGAGGCTGGATTCGAACCTGCGACCGTAGCAGCAGAGCGGTTCCGGACTGAAGCACCTAGAACCGCTCGGTCACAGCGGACGGCTCTCAAGAAGTCTAAAAGTCATTACTGTAAGCAGTTTAAGTACGACTATTATCTTTATAATTTTGTATTATTTTGGAGGTGGGTAAACTCCTGCTGGCTCACATGCTTTTGCTTCCGTTCTCTGGAGCTAATTTTGAGAAGTAAGAGTGGACGCAGAATTGAGTTGAATTTCCGGGCGAACCAATTACAAAAACAATTAGATCGTTGCTTCAGCTGCGCGGCGCTGGTTCACGTTGCGCTAGGGATGAGAATACATTCACACAAAATTGCCGACGCAGCTGGCTGTTACCCCCAATACTGGATTCAGTTATAACGCTGGAAGGAATATAGAACGAAATATTTCATTCGGTTAAGCACATACATCGGAATAGCCTATTGATTTATAGCCGTGAAGCATATGCAGGCCGGTGCGTGAGCCGTTTGGAAACAATAAGAGACTCCAAAGGAAGAACGGAAACCGGGTTTCGGGTCAAACGTCGGCTATGTGTAGTTCTGTAGTGAGAAAGCAGATGTGTGGATCAGGGATACCATTGCTTTTCTTAGTGTGTTCTAGTCCTTTATTGTAACCATACGCTCAAAAATGGTGTGCGTTTTCAGTACCGATTTTCTTTCCCTTCTTTCAATAGTATCCAGTTTACTATGTTGTTATAAATCTAACGAACATGCTGAAAAAGGCAACCATCGAGTACAATGTGAATAAAAAATCGATAAACAGCACTTATTTATCTGACTTTATCTTATCGCAGTGGAGAATCTCGCGCAAATGTCTGCCTTTCTCGGTAGAAAATAATTCCAAGGATATCTGATTTATAAGCGGTGTATCGGTAACAAACCCATTAAAGTTTAGACAGAGAGTGTAAACAGGGTATCATTTTTGGGCCAGGAACAGTAAGAAGTGTGTTAAATATTGAATGAAAGCCACTTAGAAATCACTACGTCAAACCATCGTTGACATGGAAAATACTTCCCGACCTGGTTTCAAACCGCAAATACGTCGCCATGTGCCGTGGTAAAGGAATCGTAGGATAACCACCACTCACAAATTTCGACCAATATAATACAGAAACACACTACTGTTTCTTTGTTTGCTTATAGCTTTGTACGAAGTTTACAACAGAAACTTAGCCGTAAGATCAGTAAGATACATTGTGCGTCACTATGATTCATAATAGAATGGGCCAATTTAAAATGTACTCATACAGCTTAAGGAAGTCAACTCTTCTGTAGGAATAAATGATCTCATCCCGTGTTTTAGTACATCCCAAACTCGGGACAGAAGTGGTCATATATGAATAGTATGTCTTTTAATCCTTTGATCAGTGCGCATGTACTATTTATGCAATTCTGTTATTGTTACGATACTGAAATTAGTTTTTTGTTCATTATTAGTCTCAAATTTTTTGCTTAGAGCACTTCCTAAACAGAACACCTTTTTCAGCGTTGGTGCAAGAAGTGATGTCATAGGTTTTTTAAAGTCTGGCGCCCAGCTTGAAGAATTCTAAAATAATTTCCCTGAATATAAGGTGGTTCATATAGGTCTTGCAATTACGTTTCATGCTACCCATAGTCTTCCATATATTTCGAAGAAACATAGGTCCCTCGTGTTAGTACATGGGAATAAAACGTTGTGTGTGGGCTAAGAGAAACAGCTTTTTTTATTTAAAAAAAAGTAAACAATAAGTTTCTGTGGGTTTGTTCATTCCATGCTTTTACTAACCTGAAGATACAACCAGCAATACTTGCAGTGAAAGTGCACATTTTCTGATAAGGGATAAAAAATAACCCCAACACTTCCCATAGGAACTAAAACTAAAAACTGTTAAGGAACTGCGAACTGAAACATCTTCAAACATTATAAAACGAAGAACGATATACTGGAAGAAGATGGTGTCCCTCTAACTTTCTATTTAATTTATACAAATACGGAAAACATAGCTACAGTAGTTCATGCTTATAGGAATTCATCTTTGAATAAAATTATAAATTATACTGGCGATAGCTATACATCAACAGAGATCACCTTCGTCACGTATTTTTTTATGCTTCCAATATATTCTACTGTATTATACTTAGTCTTATTATTTTTAAGCCCATACTATGCTTTTCTACTCGGCCCTTCACCTTTTGAACAACATGATTCTGGAAACATGATACCCGTTTACCCACGTTGTTTTCATTAAATTACTATTTTTCTTGTTTCTCATAACCGACGCCATATCTGCGATCTTTGTTGTTATAACAAAAGGAAAAAGCACCGTCTCCATCGCAGATTGTTTTATTAATGACTACCGCTTTCGATCTGGGCCGTAGATCGTCTTCAGATCTGGCGCTACAAGGTGCAATTTGTCAACAGAATTGTAGAATGCCATTCTTATCATAGTTAAAAGCACCTTGCTACGCCAGAGCTGAAGATCTGCAGGGCAGATACAAAGCGGTACTAAATTAATGAAAGAATCTGTGATCGAGACGGGATTCTTAATTTATTTCTTGTCTCTATTGGACTCTGAAGAAATATTGCAATACATATGTATATCTAAATCACTCAGACGGAGGTAGTTATAGTTCGTCCCTTACGTGATGCATAACCGCTGAGAAAGTACGTAACGGTAATGGTATTTAAGCATTTAAAGCGATGTGAAGAAACTAAAAACACCAAAGGGTAACGGCGCCACGGTCACTTGCGCTTGGTACTTTGTGCACTGTAATATTAAGTCTAAAATGGCGTACATGCGGTGTATTAGCTGTGAAGTGGAACTAAAAAAAAATCAGACTTAAAAGTCCACGACACAACCCAGACTTGTATGGCAGCTAACGGAACTTCCTAATCTCAGACGTTGTACTGTGCATGTGAGAAGTTCCATTTGCACCATGGATGGCATTTCATGTTCTATAAGTACCTAGGTGAGCAGTTCTTAGAAAAGGAGAATTCAAGAGGGTACCATCTTCATCTCTATATTTAGCCCCGCGACGTAAACAACAAACTTCGCACTGACAATCGCTTTACGTTTATCATTGTCATCTGAAAACTTTCACTTATTGCAGTTTTTCAGACGGAGCGTGGAAGAAAATCATCAGCAATTAGTCGTTTATAATAGCGGCTGCACCTGCAGAATGTTGGCTGCTTCCTAATAAGTACTCATATGTATGTAAGTATGCGTTTCATTCTTTGTTAGTAGCAAGATATGGTGACCCCATAGCACGAAAGTACTAAAACTTATATTTGTATTCCTGCACTTGATTCAAGATTACTAACGCGTTTTATACACGACTAATGACTGTTATAGTATTATTGAGTTGGGTTTTACTATCAAAAGTAGTCGAGGTAGCTGACCTTTGTGGATAGTTTCTTTATATAGAGAATTTGCATCACATACTGTGTATACTGTCACAATTATTAATTTGTGAGGAATATTCTTCCGTTAGGTGCAAAATAATTATTGTGTCCTCACAAATCCATCCGTAGAGATTCTGTTGCGGTGATGTCTACTGTTACACAGGGGTCACAACCCACATTATTTTATTGAAACTTTTGAAGGGAAACGGAGGAAAAATTTTGGGTAGTGGTGATACAAGCACAGCAATAAATTACATCACATTCATGCTGGCTACAGTAACACTCTACAAGTTTCCAGATGACGATGCGGTACACTTCAGCTACCAAAGAATGATAAGAGTGTTTCTAGGATGGCCTCATTCACTTCTACTACAACTTTCTGCACTCAATTGTTGAAGGTTTAATTTTTCCTCGTATTTCGGGTGACTTTTCTACTTACTTTCAACAGCAGGGACCTGTTTCAGCTGCTCAAAACACTCGCTTAGTCCAATCGTACCTAACAATGTACACACACACACACACACACACACACACACACACAGAGAGAGAGAGAGAGAGAGAGAGAGAGAGAGAGAGAGAGAGAGAGAGAAATAATACGATGTTATGTAGAGGGAAAGCGTGAAAGCAAAAACGGTGCCACTTCAAAGCGTTGTCTATACCTAACACATGAGCGGTCGCAAAGGCCGCTACTTCTTTCTATGCTGCCTATACTCATAAGTCCAGCGACCCGGCTGCGATAACAGCTGAAACTGGTTGGCGGAAACCATATGCTCCTACCCAGTTTTCCATGCCATGAAATAAACGACGAAGGCGGTGCAGAAGGAGTGACTCTCTAATACGTCGGCTGGCTCTGGAAGTAAGTAGGTAAGTATGGTTAGAGTTCAATGTTCCGTCGACGAAGAGGTCGCTAGAGAGGGAGCAAAATTATGAATACCACGGGAAACGTAGTATGGGTGACCAGCTAGTGAGCTGAACCGCCGTTCTGCCGAATACGAGGTCTGTGCCTCTCCAATGCGCCTCACCGCTCGTTGGCAGACTCTGGTTGTTGCTTGAACCTAATGGAGCTGAAAGTGGCGGTGATGACACTGACCTGTGAGACACGTATGTAATAGGTAGCACTTTTATTTGATTACATACGAGATAGCGATGCGTAGCGAAAGAGGCGTCCAAAAAGGGGTGCAATATAAAATGTTAGAAAATCAGTGTAGCTTCTCCGAAACCATATCAATGACATTATAGTACAATACGTGTAACAACATGTCTGAATTTTACTCGTTAAACACCAACACTTGAGAAATCGAGTGACAAATGCAAGTAAAGGCGGTATCAGTACCGCGCAAGGGAAGACAACATGCTAAACTTTCTCCACAGTCCAACTGATTTTAATAAAGAAAAGTCCTATGTAAAACTGTCGATTATCAGCTTACTCTGTTCCTAACCGGTAAACTAATCAGCAAACCTTAGGTCATTTTGAACACCACATCTGGTATATCATCGCCTTTCTCCAGTCTCTGGACTGACCCACTATATAAATACTCATGATGAAAAAGTCTCTTTTCCGTATGTTACTTGTTTTATAAAATTTACATATCATTGATACGTATGTTACTATGGACGATGTTTTCGGCAAAATCCATGATGTTAAAAATTTAGTAGCGACCTCGAATAAAGAACATTGATAAGTGACTGTTTCCGAAAGAATACGATTGTTGCCATTTAGTTACTGACATGAAGAAAGCGAGATGCTGCAAACTTGTTACGTTGAGAAATTAGTTGTCTCTTTGCACATAGCGTACGAGCATGTCATCTAAGTTACGAGTAAACTGATACATGCACGGATTAGACACAGAGCGCTTATCGTATTTTCCAAACGCTGTAATGCAGTGAATCACGAACGGGAAACGCGTAAGATTTCAACTGTTAAAATAATTAAAGTTCATCATAATCATTTAGAAACCTCGGAAATTATGATAGATAAAAGGGATTAGAATGCCTACCTCGATAACAATACCTAATAAGGAGACCTAACGATCTAAACATTCGTTCATCAATTTACAGGTAACGCGGTCTACAACGAACAAAAGTTTTATACAAATAATTTTCCTACCTTTGATGAGGTGTACGCTCCGTCGTGGAGAAGTTGTGTCACGGATCAAGTTGCGGAATGTGACAACGCGTTTGAAGTGGCAATTTTCTGACTAATTATCTGACTTTTACAAAGAAGTGAAAGGATAGGAACACAGAAATCAGTGGCAATCATATATACAGATTTTTTATTATTCTTGCATATCCAGACTTCAGGTATAAACAGCCATCTTCAGTGCTGAAGTACAAAGAAATTACAGAATGAGAACTGATTTACACAAAACAATAAGTAAGACACCACGTTATCAAATAGAAATGATCTATTGTAGCCACCATACCGTTTGAATTAGTTGTAACAAACTCCTAGCACTAGATGTCACCATATGACTGGTTTACAGGCAGACGGAAAATAAGGTTGATGTTTACTACAAGTACAGCAGCTTCAGTTTGCGTCGTGTAGTGTAAGTAACGCCCTCTAAATTCCAAAAACCGACTAACCCAGTTTCTTTCCGATACAGTTAATTCAAACCCTGTTTTTATTAGATAAAATCAGCAAATCTGTTTGCATATCACCTTTAAAAGACATCAAGAAACGCCGATTTACAATATATTTATTCATATGTTAGCGGTGAAGTAAAAGATCATTATTTGGTTCATACAGCTGTAACAGAATTGCTACATCACATTCGAAATAAAAAATTAAAGAAATGTTTGAAGATTGTTGATATATTGTAATTCGGCGTTTCTTGGCGTTTTTTGAAAGCGATATGGAAATATACTTACTGATTTTATTCAGCAGAAAATGGATTTTAAACTACCATATCGGAAAGAAACTGGTTTAGTTAGTTTCTGTGAATATAGAGGGCGCTACTTCCGTGACATGACGCAAACTGAGGCTGCTGTACCACTCAAAATGGTATGTTAAATAAAATTCATCACTTCTGTTGGATAACGCGATGTTGTACTTATTTTATGTAAATCAGTTCTGATTCTAAAATTTACTTGTATTTTGGCTCTAAAGATGGCGATTTATAGCTGAAATTTGCAAGAGTAATAAAAAACCAGTGGGGTTGCGACTGACTGCTGTGTTCCTGCCCCTCCTTATAATAACGTACAATTGCTGTGCACAACGGTTCCGTATGGAATCAAACTTGGTGGAATCGAAGTGGAACTATAGACTAAGGAAGAAGCGGAAAAACCTCACGAGGACCCGCCCGTTATAAAAGAAATTTGAAATGTTACATTTCGCTGTTTTCCTTTATCCATGCCTTTTTTTCGAAAACAAACCGTTGGAAGGTATTTAATAATTCTCAGCATCGCGCCTGGATGATAATTATATAGCTGCAGAACACTGCACAGTTTCTTCCTATATGGCGTTGTATACCTCCATATTTCTAGAAGCTTGAATCTGCATGAACCCTTTCTGTGGATAAGTACTGATAGGTATGGTTAATAAGGGCAACGTGGGCGGGTTATAGTTCTTCACTTTCTTGCAGTAATAATGTCAAATGTGTGACTTGAGGCTCAGTTTGTGTTGCAGACAGCAGCTGCAGACACGTATGGTAACTTGCGGTAACGTAGAGGAGGTTCTGAGGAATGGTGTCTGAGAATACGATGGAAGTGTGCAGTACATTGGTTCGGTTGCAAAGTATTTAACAGGACTACAAACAGAAAAAAATACTCAAAAACACGACCTAACTTATTAAACACACCGCACTCCAGATCCTGTCCGCCTGCAGTGCTTCAAGCTTAGTTTTCAGCGCTATTCGCGGTTTTGTTTACGTCCCGTCCGCCATGATTGTCCCAGTTACAGATCGGTACCGCAAGAACACCGCCGCGGGCGAGGGACAACCCAGCGGCAGAGAACGCGGCAGCACTCGCCGCAGCGGCAGCTGCGTGTCCCGCCTGGCTGGACACGTACCATACTAGAAATAGGAGTCACGTGGACGGCTGGTTCACAAAGTGCCTTTCTGTAAGGTGTTTATGATAAGACAGCTGTGCATTTTCTGTGCAGCAGTGACACCGATTACCGAAGCCAGGGCATACTTTGCAAGTTAGTATGAAGTGCGATGCAGAGAATATTTGGTGTTGTACCATACACGAAAGAAGATTCTTCATCTTCTATTCAAAACCTGAGTACAGAAAGAATGTACATGTACTTCCGTGTGAGCCGTTATTAATTCTTTTTTTTCTTTTTTTTTCACAATCTCTATCGGAACTCAATACTACTTATAGCTTACACCCTGAAAACCGATTCTTAAATTTTTTTAATTAGGCTCTCATGATATATTACCTCTATTTCTTCATGTAACTTTTGCGCGATGTCAGAGGCGTTTTTTTTTTTGCGTGTCTGAAAATGAATATTTCTCACCAATTTTCTCATACTTTCCCGAGGAAACAAGCTTGTGATCATTCGCGCTTTTCTCCTTTGTACACATTATAAGCCGCTGTTACTAGATAGTGATCCGCATGAGCTGTAGCAGTGGTTTACTATACCGCCGTGTTGGTAGTATACGTACTTACGCTCTTGACGAAATGCGAAGGAAACGTAGACGCAACGTAGTGGGTGCTTTGAGTTTGAGCCGATAAATGCTTGCAAGAGAAAGAGGACACAATGTAGATCCGGAGCCTATCTTTCCCGTACGATATTTTTTTCCCTGCGTATACTAGGTTAATGCAGCCGAATTAAAGCAAACGGTACTGAGGGAATTGTAATACAAAATGATACATTAACAGTAATTGATGCATTTTGCTGTTTGGGCAAGAAAGTAAGTGATGGTGGCCGAAGTAGAAACATTTCTATAAAAGATAAGTTCGTTAACGTCGAATAGAAATGTGTTAGGAACTATTTTCTGGAGGTAATTGTAGAAAGTGTAAACTTATAGGAATTGAAAAGCGGACTATAAGCAATTCAGACAAGAACAGAAGCTTGCATTACTGCTAAAGAATGTTGAAGGCTGCACGGTTAGATATAATAACAAATGAGAATGTTCTGGACCAAATAGGGGATAAAAGACATTTATGGAATAAAGTGACATAAAGAAGGTATCGGTTGATATGACGTATGCTGAATCATCAAGGAGCCGTCACTTTTGTAACGGAGGGGAGCGTGGAGCTAAGAATTCTACAGACAGACATAAGCGTGAATATAATAAATATGTTTAAAATGATGTACGTAGCTTGTAGTGGTTTACGTAGATATGAGAGGCACACGACTGGCCTGGAGAGCTGCACCAAACCAAGCTCAAGATCACAACGACAACAACGTGTTTGTCTTCTACCGAAGCGTTCCCTCGCAGCAAATTGTTTCCGAGTTAATGTTGTACCACATTCGATGCGCAATAAAAATTTCAGACTCACATAATCCTCCCGAAAGCGCGTAAATGCCTTACACTCGGTGCTCCGCCCTAATAAATGTACGATCGTGGGGAGACGGAGAATGGAGCGGTCGCCACATGTGCCCTACATCCAGCAGAGGTTCCGACAGCGCGGATCGACCTCCGGAGCTGGTGGCGAGAGGGCGGTGGCGGCCTACCTGATGCTCGGCGTCGGGCCAGCTGGCGGTGCAGCCCTGTTGCTCCATGTCGTCCTCCATGGCGCTGGGCGGCTACGCCGGCAGAGGCGGGCCTCGCGGCCGCTGGCTGGGACACTCGCGGAGCGACGCGCTGCGCTGCACTCGAAGGCCGCCGGCGCCCCGACTGCTCGCCGGCCTTCGATCGGGCCGCGCGCTGTGGCTGCCGCTGCGCTCCGCTTCGCTTCGCGCCGCACGTACTCGCCGGCGCACGCGCCCTGCCGCCCACACGGTCACACGGCGCCGCCGCTGCCGCCGCCGCCGCCCATTCAGGCGGCACGGCGGGCGGACAACGACTGCCGCGGGGATCCGACACCCGCCTCTGTCCGTACAGCACAACGCTCCTCACGCCGGGAAAAGAGTCCAAGGCGAGCATCGGCATTGGTGTTCTACGTCCACTCATACACACCACAAGCCACCGTATGCTGTGTGGCGGAGGGTATCATGTACAGTTGAAAGAGTACCATAGTCCATTTTAGACTAACATACGTAAGAAAAAACTGCGGTACACTTGGTTACTTAAAGGAGAACGGTGACGGTCGAAAAAAGTCGAAATTTTTGTTAATACGAAATTCGAATGTACACATATCAAAAAAAGTTTTTCATCACCTTGCTTTCCAGAGTCATGCAACCTGTGCAGAACATTGGGATAGAGATCAACATAAACCACATTTCCGCCCTTTTTATTGCTCATGAAAACCACACATTGCATGTTGTACCACCATACGGCAAGACCTTCAGAGGTGGTGGTGCACATTGCTGTAAACAACGGTACCTCTGATACCCAGTAGCACGTCCTCTTGCCTTGATGCATCCCTGTATTCGTCGTCGCATACTATCCACAAGTTCATTAAGGCACTGTAGGTCCAGATGGTCCCACTCCTCATGGCGATTCGCCCTACATCCCTCAGGGCGGTTGGTGAGTCACGTCGTCCATAAACAGTCCTTTGCAATGTATTCAAATTATGTTCGATAAGGTTCATGTCTGGAGAACATGTTGGCGACTCTAGTCGAGCGATGTCGTTGTCCTGAAGGCAGCCATTTACAACATGTGCACGAAGGGGGCGCGAAATTTCGTCCATGAAGACGAATAACTCGCCAATATGCTGTCGATATGGTTGCACTATCCGTCGGAGGAGACATTCACGTATCGAACAGCCGTTATGGTGCCTTCCATGACCACCAGCGGCGTACGTCGGCTCCACATAATGCCACCCCAAAACAACAGGGAATCTCCATCTTGCTGCACTCGCTGGACAGTGTCTCTAATGCGTTCAGCGTGACTGGGGTACCTCCAAACACGACTCCGACGATTGTCTGGTTGAAGGAATTGCGACACCCATCGGTAAACAGAACGTGATGCCAATTCTGAGCGGTCCATTCGGCATATTGTTGGGCCCATCTGTACCGCGCTGGATGATGTGGTTTCTAAGATGGACCTCACCATGGACGTCGGGAGTGAAGTTGAGCAACATGCAGCCTATTGCGCACAGTTTGAGTCGTAAGACGACGTCCTGTGGCTGCACGAAAAGCATTTTTCAACATAGTGCCGTCATCCACTGCAGTAGTAGTGCTTGGGCGGCCTAACAGAGGCATGTCATCAACATTTCCTGTCTCTCTGTCCATGTCCGAACAACATCGCTTTGGTTCACACCGAGACGCCAGGACACTTCCTTTTTTGAGATCCCTTCCTGGTACAAAGTTACAATGTGGACGCGATCGAACCGTGCTATTGACCATCTAGGCATGGTTAAACTATAGACAACACGAGCCATGTACCTCTTTCCTGGTGGAACGACTGGAACTGATCGGCTGTCGGACCCCCTCCGTCCAATAGGAGCTACTAATACATGGTTGTTTACATCTTTGGGTGCCGGCCGTAGTGGCCGAGCGGTTCTAGGCGCTACAGTCTGGAACCGCGCGACCGCTACGGTCGCAGGTTCGATTCCTGCCTCGGGCATGGATGTGTGTGATGTCCTTAGATTAGTTCGGTTTAAGTAGTTTTAAGTTATTAGGGACTGATGACCTCAGAAGTTAAGTTCCATAGTGCTTAG
The DNA here is from genome assembly GCF_023864345.2 of Schistocerca serialis cubense. Taxonomy (NCBI): domain Eukaryota; kingdom Metazoa; phylum Arthropoda; class Insecta; order Orthoptera; family Acrididae; genus Schistocerca; species Schistocerca serialis. The sequence continues at coordinate 431,070,487 of NC_064641.1, read as the reverse complement.
AGCCATTTGAACCATTTGAACATCTTTGGGCGGTTTTAGTGACATCTCTGAACAGCCCAGGGGACTGTGTCTCTGATACAATACACACAGTCAACGTCCAACTTCAGGAGTTCTGAGAACTGGGGTGATGCAAAACGTTTTTCTGATGTGCGTATATACAGTGAAGCAGCGTTGGAAGCACTGCGTGTACGGCACACCTCGGCGGTAAGGAACCGGTAACGCCCTCACGATCCCTTCGTTGCGTCCGTGAGACGTATAGACGTATAGGGCTGATTCTAATGGTGCAAATGTTTACCAATGTCTCGAACACATAGTAGACTTTCACTTTTTTTCGTTTGAAGATACGCTAAAAATAACATCCTTCCGAAACGAAATTGTCAACATTGCTTCAAATTTAACCGTATGTCTGTTCAATGTAAACCGTACTGCATTAATGCACGTGGCAAACGCCCTTCGAATCAAAATCGGCGATGAAACGGGCCGATTCTGTGAACACATAGACGCCAGCGGCTATGCGCCCAGCGACGAAAAGGGCTTTGAGGACGAAAATGAGGGCTGACCAGGTGAAAGTAGCAGAATGCGGCCATGCACTTGCTGGGGGATAGATATTATGGGTCAGCCATCGATGATATCCCGTAAATTTAAAGCTTTGTTCCTTTTTTGTTTGATAAATACTTGCTAAACTTTAAACGAGTTTTTCTCAAAACCATGTTTTTCTTCATGGGTGCAACCACCCAAGCTACAATTTTCGCTTGATTTTAATGATAATCCGCCTCCTCTGAAACAAACGGAATTCTCTTCCATTCATCGTAGCCGATTTCATTATTTTCATACTTAGTATTTTTTCGGCCAAAAAAAAGGGGCAAAAATAGTCATTTTTTTCAAATATCTATAATTGCGCCATTGTTTCTTTTTCTTGCAAATCCCTACGATTAATTAATGAATTAAAATTACCACAACTGGAGTTACAGCTACAACCGCAAACTACCTCCTTTCAGAGTTGCCTCGGTAAAATCTCAATTACACAGTGAAGATGTTAATATCTTTCAATTAAGAAAACAATAAAAACTTCAATGTAAGCTTTATTCATTGCAGTAAACCCCATTTTTCTACTGCATTCCAGTACGGAGGAAAAAATCCTGAATTTCAGCAATATTTTCGTCCTTCACCCTGCCGTTTCCTTCAAAATCCAATGCGCGTTACCCCTATGGCAGGTGTGTTGTATACCTATCGGGCGATATCTCATTTCGACCACTTTGTTTACGTGTGTCAGGGGTTGCCAAAATTGCGGTTCGCAGTCCGTGTCCGGGCACGAGTACCAAAACGCTCAGTCTCGCTGAACATTCCAGCCCCCCTTCCCTCCCCCCCTTCAGCGCACGTCACCATGTCTGAGGGCGAGTAGGGGGAAGAGGGGAAAACAGCGAAAGCGCCGCATTTAAATGGCAGTGCAGTTACTCTGCATACGACTTGGTTTTACATTTCACATTTCAGAACAACAAGGATCACAAACAAAACAAATTCTCAGTATTATTTAATTATTTTTGGCTCGCAGAAGACATAATGTAATTTTTATTTGGTGCAAAGTGTCGGCATACGGACAGACGGAGGCAACTTCACAGAGTTTTACTCAAGTTGCTACGTAACTGTGACTTCAAAGTTTCATAATCGAAAAAGGCCACAGATACTTCGATCGAGATATTGTAGCACCTTTGCAACATCATTACCTTAGGAAAACAATGTAGACAACCCAGTCAGAGGTAAAAAGATTTGTTATTAAATGTACCATGCAGGTCAGTCAGTTACATCTGCAGACGCAATGGGGCGCTTTCAACTGAAATGGCAAACGATCTTGAAAACTACTTGAAAACAGATGTAAGATTGGCAGTGCCCTCAAAACTTTTATAAAGCTGTCCTTACTCTTTCAAGGCCACAATGAATACTAAAAACCTCGCTTTCTCTTTAACGCCAGAGAACTGGACTGTGTTTGTCAGAATGTGTCTCTCGCACAAAGCGATTTTCCCTTTAATTGCATCCCAATGAAATTAGAAAGAAATTACCGTGCAGTGCCTTACTATGTACAGGGCGCAGTCCAGTCCACATAAAACACGAAGTGTGGAGTCAATCAGGACGCTCTAATTTTCCTCTTTCCTTCATAAATTCAACAATAGCTAGTTTTAAATGAAAAAATCGTTCCAGGCATGCCCCTTGACTGAACTTACGCACTTTGCAGCAGTATATTAAGGCTCTACATTCTTTGTTCAATTCCACTAAAAATTGTTGCAACTGACAATGGAATAACGCATGTGAATCCAAAAATTTTCCTGTTCGTACCATCAGTTCCTTCACGTGCTCCATGCTTGCAAATTTATCTGAAGGTTCGGAAAAATGAGTCCCATCTGCCGATACTTCCAATTTTTTGTTTTCTCATTGTCAAATTTATCTTTAAAATCTTTCTGCGTGGTCTTTAATGTCGTTTCAAAGCAAATATGCAGTATCTGTCGCTTACACTAAATCAGAATTCTCATCCCTCTTTTCTATCGTTCCCGTTCATTTTAAAGGATTGTGACGATAGAGTTGCACAGCAACTGGGCCGCTGTACGTCTTCTGTGTCACAAACAAATAGCCAACGACAACTCTGTCGAACTCAGAGAGTTGTATCGACCGAAAAACGCCCACCACAATGCTCTATGAAATCACTTTATTTTACAGGTCCGTCTCGATCACGCAAACATTTACACTTCAGTATTACCAGTTTCGGCAACATTCATTTTGGGATCTCTTGCAAGCAAAAACAGTGAGAAACTCACTATTTTCAAGATGCTGACGCTAATTCTATAAAAGGTCTACTGATACATAAGAAAAATGAAAAGTATTTACATGATTAACAGCCATGTATAACAGCCATACATACCATAAAATATTGTGATGTAGGGTCAGTTACTTCACATGCCAAAAGGGGTATCTGGCAATAAAATATGTACTGACATACCATATGTGAAACTAGATACATACTTAAAATCCACATAAAAAGTGCACATAGTAATAATGTGAAGCTCCTAGCCTGTGTAAAAGCCAGCATAAACAGTTTAAGAACAAGATCACATCTGTAAAACGAAATCTACTGGCATAACAAAACAATTCAACGGTAATCGTAAGTGTAAAGTAATTAACGAAACAGTGATATTAACTAAAAAGCCGATAGTCCATTATGCCTCCGTAGTCGGATTTCAGTAGTGACACCTTGGGTCTGTATGATTATGTTTTCCTGCTGCGGAACTTGCGGAGGAAGGCTCGGTCTCCTCGTCGCTGGATGCCGAATCACACGACGGCACGCCAAGTCGCTGGGGCGCTCAACGCTGCTCAAACTAGTAGATTTCTGAACACGTCAAAATAAGCGTTCAGGTTAAACTCATTCTGTTCACTCAGCACTAATTCCAATTGCCGCTTTCTGTGTACATTTATCTCCACTTCCTCCAGTAGGTTCAGTAACTGCCCGTTGGCTCCCTATGAAACACTTTCATATTATTCTCCGTTTCCTATCAAATGCTTTTCTCTGTCCAAATGTGTACTGTAAGCGCTCTTATTTTGATTATACAGTGTTGTTGTTGTGGTCTTCGGTCCAGAGACTGGTTTGATGCAGCTTTCCATGCTAATCTATCCTGTGCAAGCTCCTTCATCTTCCAGTACCTACTGCAACCTACATCCTTCTGAATCTGTTTAGTGTATTCATCTCTTGGTCTTCCTCTACGATTTTTACCCTCCACACTGCCCTCCAGTACTAAATTGGTGATCCCTTGATGCCCCAGAACATGTCCTACCAACCGGTCCCTTCTTCTTGTCAAGTTGTGCCACAAACTCCTCTTCTCACCAATTCTATTCAATACCTCCTCATTAGTTATGAGATCTACCCATCTAATCTTCAGCATTATTCTGTAGCACCACATTTCCAAAGCTTCTGTTCTCTTCTTGTCCAAACTATTTAACGGTCATGTTTCACTTCCATACATGGCTACACTCTATACAAATACTTTCAGAAACGACTTCCTCACACTTAAATCTATACTCGATGTTAACAAATTTCTCTTCTTCAGAAACGCTTTCCTTGCCATTGCCAGTCTACATTTTATATCTTCTCTACTTCGACCATCATCAGTTATTTTGCTCCCCAAATAGCAAAATCCAAACTTTTTATTTCTTCTCCATGGATTTTTATACCTACTCCGAATTTTTCTTTTGTTTCCTTCACTGCTTGCTCAATATACAGATTGAATAACATCGGGGAGAGGCTACAACCGTGTCTCACTCCCTTCCCAACCACTGCTTCCCTTTCATGCCCCTCGACTCTTATAACTGCCATCTGGTTTCTATACAAATTGTAAATAGCCATTCGCTCTCTGTATTGTACCCCTGCCACCTCCACAATTTGAAAGAGAATATTCCAGTCAACATTGTCAAAAGCTTTCTCTAAGTCTACAAATGCTAGAAACGTAGGTTTGCCTTTCCTTAATCTATTTTCTAAGATAAGTCGTAGCGTCAGTATTGCCTCACGTGTTCCAACATTTCTACGAAATCCAAACTGATCTTCCCCGAGGTCGGCTTGTACTAGATTTTCCATTTGTCTGCAAAGAATTCGTGTTAGTTTTTGCAGCCGTGACTTATTAAACTGATAGTTGGGTAATTTTCACATCTGTCAACACCTGCTTTATTTGGGAATGGAGTTATTATTTTCTTGACAAAGGCTGACGTGATTATACGCATGCTCTCTAAAACGAGTCTTCAAGTTCCTTCCCGTCTGACCAATACATATCTTGTCACAATCTTGGCAGTTGCTCTTACAGACACCCGATTCTAAACGTTTGTTGCTGTTGTTGCCAACTTGGTGGCGTAGCCTAGAACTAGTTGTACTTTTAGTTTTAAATGCTATTTTTACTTTCGTTTCTCTGAAAGCTTGTGCAATTGTGTCGGAAAACTCACCATTGCATGACATAGCAACAAACTTCTAGCCCTGTGGTTTCCTTGTCTCCTTCTTGTCACGAATCTTTGACTTTAGCTTATTATAAAGGTTCATTACATTTAAAAAGGGAAATTGATAAAGTTAGATATAGTGGGAATTAGTGAAGTTCGGTGGCAGGAGGAACAAGACTTATGGTCAGGTGAACACACGGTTGTAAATACTAAATCAGATAGGGGTAATGCAGGAGTAGGTTTAATAATGAATGGAATAATAGGAATAGGGGTAAGCTACAACTAACAGCATAGTGAACGCATTATTGTGGCCAAGATAGATACGAGGCCCACGCCCACCACAGTAGTACAGGTTTATATGCCAACTAGCTCCGCAGATGACGAAGAGATTGATAAAATGTGTGATGAGATAAAAGAAATTATTCTGATAGTGAAGGGAGACGAAAATATAATAGTCATTGGTGACTGGAACTCGATATTACGAAAAGGAAGAGAAGGAAACGTAGTAGGTGAATATGAAATGGGAGGAAGGAATGAAAGAGGAAGCCGCCTGTTAGAATTTTGCACAGAGCATAACTTAATCACAGCTGACACGTGGTTCATGAATCATAAAAGAAGGTTGTGTACATAGAAGAAGCCTGTAGATACTGGAAGGTCGCAGATAGATTATATAATGGTAAGATAGAGATTCAGGAACCAGGTTTAAAATTGTAAGACATTTCCAGGGGCAGATGTGGACTCTGACCACAATCTATTGGTTATGAACTGTAGATTAAAACTGAGGAAACTGCAAAAAGGTGGAAATTTGAGGAGATGGGACCTGGATAAACTGAAAGAACGAAAAGTTGTAGAGAACTTCAGGGAGAGCATTAGGGAACAATTGACAAGAATGGTGGAAAGAAATACAGTAGAAGAAGAATAATTAGCTCTGAGAGATGAAATAGTGAAGGTAGCAGAGGATCAAGTAGTTAAAAAGTCGAGGACTAATAGAAATCCTTGGGTAACGGAAGAGATATTGAATTTAATTGATGAAAGGAGAAAATATAAAAATACAGTAAATGAAGCAGGCAAAAAGGAATACAAACGTCTCAGAAATGAGATCGATAGGAAGTGCAAAATGGCTAAGCTGGGATGGCTAGAGGACATATGTAAGGATGTAGAGGCGCGTATCGCTAGGGGTAAGATACACAAGGAAAGCGTTTCTGAAGAAGAGAGGTTCCAGGCGCTACAGTCTGGAACCGCGTGACCGCTACGGTAGCAGGTTCGAATCCTGCCTCGGGCATGGATGTGTGTGTTGTCCTTAGGTTAGTTAGGTTTAAGTATTTCTAAGGTCTAGGGGACTGATGACCTCAGAAGTTAAGTCCCATAGTGCTCAGAGCCGTTTGAACCATTTTTTTGAAGAAGAGAAATTTGTTAACATCGAGTATAGATTTAAGTGTCAGGAAGTCGTTTCTGAAAGTATTTGTATGGAGTGTAGCCGTGTATAGAAGTGAAACGTGGACGATAAATAGTTTAGACAAGAAGAGAATAGAAGCTTTCGAAATGTGGTGCTACATGAGAATGCTGAAGATTAGATGGGTACATCACATAACTAATGAGGAGGTAGAGAGTAGAATTGGAGAGAAGAGAAATATGTGGCAAAACTTGACAAGGGATCGGTTGGTAGGGCATATTGTGAGGCATCAAGAGATCACCAATTTAGAACTGGAGGGCAGCGTAGAGGGTAAAAATCGCAGAGGGAGACCAAGAGATGAATATACTAAACAGATTCAGACAGATGTAGTTTGCAGTAGGTACTGGGAGATGAAGAAGCTTGCACAGGATAGAGTAGTATGGAGGGCTACATCAGACCAGTCTATGGACTGAAGACCACAGCAACAACATTTCATAACAATCCTCGTACAGGTTTGACTCGGCTACTTGCCTAATCACATTTAAGTCTTCCACTTCGTCGTTAGGGTGAGTGGTAGTCTTAGCAGTCTGTTGATCATAGCTCTGAAGTATACCCATTTATGCTCTTTGGATGACAGGATTTCACATTAATCATCCTGTCAGTAGCCGTCGTCTTCCTAAATATAATAATCTTAACCTTCCAGCCCTTTTGTCAACCTAAGATCCAAAGAGTTGTACTTCCTCCTTCTTCCAGTTATATCGTGAACTTAATTTTTGTTTTCTTTTCGTCCATCCCAGACTCATTTTCAGACTTCAACTGATAAATTTATGCCAAGTCAGGCCAAGAATGAATTAAAACTGTTGCTTAAAACAGAAGTCGGCATTATGAAACATGTTGTTGTTGTTGTGGTCTTCAGTCCTGAGACTGGTTTGATGCAGCTCTCCATGCTACTCTATCCTGTGCAAGCTTTTTCATCTCCCAGTACCTACTGCAACCTACATCCTTCTGAATCTGCTTAGTGTATTCATCTCTTGGTCTCCCTCTACGATTTTTACCCTCCACGCTGCCCTCCAATACTAAATTGGTGATCCCTTGATGCCTCAGAACATGTCCTACCAACCGATTCCTTCTTCTGGTCAAGTTGTGCCACAAACTTCTCTTCTCCCCAATCCTATTCAATACTTCCTCATTAGTTATGTGATCTACCCATCTAATCTTCAGCATTCTTCTGTAGCACCACATTTCGAAAGCTTCTATTCTCTTCTTGTCCAAACTATTTATCGTCCATGTTTCACTTCCACACATGGCTACACTCCATACGAATACTTTCAGAAATGACTTCCTGACACTTAAATCAATACTTAAATACTTAAATACTTAAATACTTAAATCGATACTTAAATCAATACTGGATGTTAACAAATTTCTCTTCTTCAGAAACGCTTTCCTTGCCATTGCCAGCCTACATTTTATATCCTCTCTACTTCGACCATCATCAGTTATTTTGCTCCCCAAATAGCAAAACTCCTTTACTACTTTAAGTGCCTCATTTCCTAATCTAATTCCCTCAGCATCACCCGACTTAATTAGACTACATTCCATTATCCTTGTTTTGCTTTTGTTGATGTTCATAATGAAAATAAGGTTTAACAAATTCTGTTTGGATATGGGAATTATGTTATCGTCAGCATTAATAATCATACTCTAGCTGCGGTACGTGTGAAACGCAAAAGTGAAATTCTATGATAAGAACTGAGATCAGCGAAGCATACAAGAATTAAAAAAAAAAAACATAGTTTGGAAGCATTCGAAATTCAGTTACTTTTAGGCTGGTTACTCTTACCGTTACAGTTCTCATGTGTTTTCAAAGGTGTTGATAACATGGTGGACAACGAACAGAAAAAGATCGTAGTGTGGACATAGGAAGAAAACCTCAAATATACGGACGAAGTATAATGTAAGAATAGACAGGAAGAGGGAAGGCAAACATCAGTTTGCGGACAGGGCGGTCAACCTCACGAACATCAGAATGACGGATAATGAAATGGATTTTCTGAATAAGGGTTTACATTTTAGTATCACCCCGAAATTGAGCCCAGGCAACAGAAAAATACTATTGCGGAAGTTGCTTGTGAAGTGGCTAAACTCAATAAAGTTGATCAAATAGACATAGCAATAAAAACTATCAAATATGTATCCAGAGTAGGTCGCTACGAAAGGAAAATGCAAAACATTTAGAAGCACGTAAAAGCCTAAATCAAAAATTAGAAATAGAAAGGGCTATAATTACGAGGGCTGATAAAGGAAATTCCGCTGTCGTAATTTACGATTGCGACTACATCCAAAAAATTTCTTGCAGGTAATAATACTGCCGAAGTCAAGAGAAATCCTGTATACAAATTTCAGTCAGATTTAAGGAAAACAGTTGAAAACAGTACCTTTTTGTTTCCAGATGAGAAAGAGAAACGAAGATTAAAATGGATGAATACGTCAATTCCTCTACTTCGTTCGCAAATTAAATTACACAAGAGCGGGCAACCGATTAGGTCGATTATTAACAACATGTCATATCCCAATTACAAATTGAACCGGGAATGGAACAGAAAACTGAGGACAGCATATACTTATAAGAATCATTCAGTGTCAAGAATATTATAAATTGGCGAATGATACTATGGATATACCGATCCCAGCAGGAGCTACACTTGTTTCCTTTGACATTATTGTCCTGTATACCAACGTCCCAGTAAGCGGTACGATGGAGATTATAAAGAAGAACTTGCTAACATACAAGAAGATTAGTCAAGGGGGAATAGTACAACTGCTGTAAATTTTAGAACTTATTTTGTCATTCCATTATTTTAAGATTAACGATAAGATTTTGTATAAAAAGAATGGACACTGGGCAACAATTTGTCGGATACGTTAGCAGGCATATTTGCAAATGAGCTAGAAAATAAGTTTTTTGAACAAAATCCTGACGTCTGCGAAAAATTTGCCTATTACAGACGTTATGCGGATGACATCATACAACTGTATAAGGGTGACGAAAGTTCATAGTAGAACTGGAAGAAGAAGGATGCACAACTCTTTGGATCTTAGGTTGACTAAAAGAGATAGAAGGTATAAGATAATTATATTTAGGAAGACGAGGGCTACTGACAGGATCACGAAAGTAGAAATAGGGATTTAAAACTAAAATTACAACTGGTTCTAGGCTACGCCACCAAGTTGGTAACAACAGCAACAAATATTTAGAATCCGGTGTCTGTAAGATCAACTGCCAAGATTGTGACAAGTTTTATATTGGTCAGACGGGCAGGAATTTACAGACTCGTTATAGAGAGAATACGTGTAATCAAAATAAGAGCGCTTTCAGTACACATTTGAGCAGATATCAGCATTCGGCAGGAAACGGAGAATAATATGAAAGTGTTTCATAGGGAGCCAACGGGCAGTTAATGAACCTACTGAAGGAAGTGGAGATATATGTACACAGAAAGCGGTAACCGGAATTAGTGCTGAGTGAACAGAATGAGTTTAACCTGAATGGTTATTTTGACGTGTTCAGAAATCTACTACTTTGAGCAGCGACTTGGCGTTCGTGTGATTCGGCATCCCGCATCCTCCGCTAGTTCCGCCGTAGGAAAACAACAATGTCACACAGAGAAGTCACGAGGCGTCGCCAGTGAAATCCTACTAAGGATGCATTATCGACTATCGGCCTTTTTAGTTAATATCACTGTTTCGTTAATTACCTTACAGTTATGATTCCCCCTGAATTGTTTTGTTATGCCAGTAGAATTCGTTTTATAGATGTGATCTTGTTCTTAAACTTTTTATGCTGACCTTTACACAGGCTAGGAGCTTCACATTATTACTATGCGCACATTTTATGTGGAATTTAAGTATGGATCTAATTCCACGTATGGTATATCAGTACATGTTTCATTGTCAGACCCTCTTTTTGCCATTTTGAAGTAACTCAAACCTACTTCAGAATATTTTATCGTATATATAGCTGTTATACATGTCTGTTAATCTTATAAATACTTTTTATTTTTGTTATGTAACGTAGGCCTTTTATAGATTCAATGTCAGCAACTTGAACATAGTTGGTTACTCCATGTTTTTGTTTGTAACAGATCGGAAGAGGGCAGTAACCGAAACCGGTAATAGCGAAATGTAAATGTTTGTGTGATCAAGATGGACATGTAAAATACAGTGCCAAAATACGAACACGAACTCATTTCCAGACTTCATGTCTTCAATTGAGATGTTCCATGAACTGTCACGCTTGTCGAGTACTTCCGACAAGGACCGAGCAAAGAAGAATAACGGGCTGGGCCGTGGGTGGACGCGGACCGCACACGCTGCGCCCGTGCAGTGTAGCACGCTGTGCCCGACCCTGGCGTATGCGATCATGCGAGATTTCCCTAGAAAACGGAAGCGTTGAAACGTCTAGGAACTGCGTGAGGAAACATAAAGGACATAAGGATCTTCAGTACGCGACCAACTTCTTGAGCAGGCGTTTAGAAGTGTAGGAATGGAAATGGAAATGAGCGTTTGGCGTCATTGGCCGTGAGGCCCCGTGCGGGGCAGGTACGGCCGCCTTGGTGCAGGTCTTATTACATTCGACGCCACATTGGCCGACCTGCGCGCGGGATGGGGATGAAATCAGGATGCAGTCAACACAACACCCAGACCCTGAGCGTTAAAAATCCCTGACCCAGCCGGGAATCGAACCCGGGCCCCTTAGGACGGCAATCCGTCACGCTGACCATTTTTTTTTTTTCTAATTTGATGTTGTGCGTTTTCGTTCGTTTTATCTGCTCGGGGCGGACGTCGCAAGACACCTGTTTCAGATCGTCGTCGATTCATTCACTCAGTTTTTTTATTACAGGGAGCAGCTAACCCTCTGACTGAACACGCTGAGTTACCGTGCCGGCGAAATGATGATGAAGACAACACAAAACCCAGTCCCTGAGCGGAGAAAATCCCCAACTCAGCCGGGAATCGAACCCGGGCCCCTTGGTCAGGAGTCCAGGACAGTGTGGGAATACAAAACAAGAACCATCGAATTCAAGGCAAAAGCCACGTGAGTGTACTGTGGAAACATCGTAGTACAGTGGCTACTCTTCTTCGAGATCACCTTCGGAAGTGTACACTCTGTCCACAGACATTCAGAAACCTTTACATATATCAGAAAAAGATCTGAGGACGATTTGTGAAATAAATATTGAAACGTTGATGTTTTGTATGCCTGCAACCTCACCTGACGAGCAATCTACTCTCTCGAATGCCGCATCATCGGTTTCATCGGGATGTCCTACAACAATTTCTGACAGATGTAGATGAAGTCGTCGCTAGAGCTGATTATGCCTCATGAGCCTCGTTATCGATGTCAGAGACTGGAGGACACATTTTTATTTTATTCATCCTCCTTACGCGCCATAACGATCGTGATATGGTACCGAGTTTTACAACGCTGCGTATCAACGTCTACAAACCGTTATGATAGAAGATTAGACCTTCAAATGCTATCGGTTTAATTTATGATAGGTGGACAGATATCTAGAAGCCAAATGACTAATTTCCATGAAACGCCACCAGAACCAATTTCCTTCAAGAATATTCGTCATGGTGAGTGCAGAGAGACAGCACAATTAAGGGTCTAAAGTACACCGTGGACTGACACTGAAAGAAGTTTGGCTCTAATGATGTGCAAAACAAACAAACAAAAAAAAGAAAGACAATCCGCCCGCTTTCAGTTTTTCTCTTACAACTTATGCCCATTTCGCCATCAATTCTACCAATACTACCGGTAATGCTACCATTTCCTACGTCATTTACACATTGTACCAAAACTACCGAACCGCAGTTTGATACAGTGCACCTCTAGTGTCATATACCACTACTAGTCACTTGCTTTCCTATTCCATTCGCAAATAGAGCGAAGGAAAGAAGAGTGGCTGTATGCCTCCGTACTAGCTCAATTTCTCGTGTATGGATTCTGCCGTCCCTATGCGAAATATACATTGGGCGACAGTAGAATCTTTCTGTAGTCAGCTGCAAGTGCCTGCTCTGTTCAATACTGTTTCACGTATAGAACGTCTTCTTCCCGCCTGGCGTTTCCATTCGTCTTCATCAAGCACCGTAAGATTCACATGGTGATCTAACCTACACGTAACAAATCTAACATCAAGCCTCTAAATTCCTTCGATGGCTTCCTTTAGTAAGACCTGGTAGGGATCCCAAACAGTGGAGCAGTACTCAAGAATGAGTCGCACAATTGTTCTATACGTCCTCTCCTTTTGTAGACGAGCTACATTTTGCTAAAATTCTTCAAATGAGCCGAAGTCGACTATTCGCCCTACGATCGTCCTTACATATTCGTTTGTTTTCATATCGTTTTGCAATGTTACATGTAGATATTTAATCAACGAGACTGTGTGAAACAGGACTCCACTAATACTGTATTCTAACATTACTTCATTGCTTTTCCTACTTACCCATATTAAGTTACGTTTCTCTACATTTACAGAAAGCCGCAATTCATCACACAAAATACAAATTCTTTATCATTCTACCCTCACTCAACGATGGTACTTTACCCTATACTATAGGTGAACCCCTGCACACATGTTCGTTTCGTGCTTCCTTTGTAACGAGGAACAAAACGCGGTTATCAGGTTACCCTCAAGTGCGTGCAGAACTTCCGTCGACATTCTCAATTCATTCACTCAGAGGAAGTAGGACTGGTAAGCAGTTTATACAGTTTGTGCAGGGTGTTTCAAATGTCTAGGGGTGATAGATCACATCATGGTGAACAGCTTTTGTCAGAGACAAAATGTTCGCTGGCGCTTCCCGCCGCCCGTAGTCGTCCTTTTGTGCAGGTTATGACCCTGAGAGCCGCCAGGGCATAGGCACTCTGCGGCGTGCGTCTTTCTTGTGAGTTTCCTGTAAACTGTTCATCCGTATGAAAGAGTAATGGCAAGCAATAAATACAGTTCCTGATTCACTTCTTAAACATCCTTACGGGAAAGCGCTACAAACTTACGCACCAACCTAACATTTCTATCCTTTCTTGGGCGTTTCTTTGTTTTAGGGACTTCTTGCTAATGATTCATTCATTTCAGGAAGACGAGCGAAAAACCAAGTCTAATTTTTTGAAAAGAACTGACTATTACCAGCCTGAAGTTGGTACGTTTGATAAATGGAACAGTACTTTGAGTACAGTTGTAACAGTGATCCAGTTATGCCCATAACATGTTGCCATACATAACTTGACCTACTGGTACAGAGTAAACCTCAATGTGCTAGCTGCGAAGATGGAGAGGTAAACCATAGTTAAGTTATAATCCTCGCGGCGTGTTAATGACCGTGGGCTGGTGCACCGGCCAGCGTCAGTGTGGTTTTTAGGCTGTTTGCCACGCTCTTCTATGCAAAAGCAGGTCTGGGCTCCGCGTTCCGCCTCAGAGAATACGATAAGGCACAGAAGAACGTTTACACAATTCACAGGCAGATGGCCTAAAGGATTTCCTCTCTTAGGTTACCATAATGACTGTGGTGTTGTGGAGGTCATCCGTCTACAGAATTAAAAAATAAGATGAAATAAAATTTGCCAAATCCTGAATAATCGGACTCTACTGAACGGGATAAACACTAGGGAACTGTGTTAAAAGGAGATGGGAGAACGTCAAATGACTTAGTGAGTCACTGAATTGCATCCATCGTAAAACTAATTTATCTATAAAATACAAAATCCACATAACTAAGTTTTATAGATGTGAAATTATGTTTAGTATATTGTAAAAGTAACTCTGATCTTTACAGGAAATCCATTTGAACAGATAACATCATTCATGCTCCTTCTCGTCATCCCTTTAAGCACGAAATGGCATTCTTTAGGCTATGATGAGTTGCGACCCCCTTCTGCTATTAGTACAGAATGTTCTTGTACAAAAAGTTTACAATAATAAAACCAACAAAAATACAAATTCCTCTGAACTTAATAAAAATAGTCTTATTGTTAACAAATATACTATATCCCACTTCTACGTGATATTTCGTATCGTTTGGCGAACTTATTTTTTTTTTTTTAAATGTGCCATCAAGTTAATCATTACACATAATGAGGAACTTCCAAGTGATAAATTTCTCAAATCTGGTAGGACAGACAGACAGGAAGACCCACTTTCGTGAGCACTTGCTCAACAAAGACTGCAAGAATTCATATAAGTCAACTTCTCCAGAACATCTCAAAACAGAGAAACACACACCTTCTGTCCCATCATTGCGTAACATGAAACATGTTGACACGGGGCACAAAATGAACCTTTTAGATGAATTTGAAATCTATATAAATCACACCTAAATTCGAAAGATTTATCGAACGATCACATTGCATTGAAAACAAATACTACTTTGATTGCATGTCATCTTTTATAAAATGTGAAAATTAGCCTATTCCTTTTGTATATTGGAACTATATGTCATATTTTTTTTCAAATGTATTATGCGTACCTTCTTAATACACGTTACTTACAGTTTTATGTGCTTTTATATAAAATCGTACATAGATGTGATTCAGTTACTGTAATTTGTCAATCAGTGTTTAAAGTAACCACATAAAAATAGTACATTTATGGACACACCGTGCCTTTATGGTTAGATGAGGAATATGTTGACATTTGGTGAACGAAAACTAAGTAAGTCTGTAATATACTCATTATAATTCACAACGAGGCGCACACTGTCTGGCTTCACAGTGTCGTACAGTTCTGCTGTAATGCACCCTGGATCGTTGCACACTATGCTCCATGTTCGTTTGACATACAATACCATCGCTTTAGTCTCATTCCTCCATTGCATGGATCCAAAACTGCTTTCTTCACCGGCACTCGAACAATTCCCCTTTCCACAAAAACTTCGCTAAGGTGGACATGATCGTCTTCGCCACCAATGATGGAATGGGGAGAACCTATGCTATATAGTAAGCTTTTGATAAAATATACGTATTGATAAACAGTATTCTCTGGAACTGGTCTGTGCTACGTTGACAGTTTTCAATCAAAGCTACCTTCATTTTTCTTGTCACCTCCCGCCCATTTATTGCTATCATTTTTAGAAGGGAAATTGTCAATGCTATTCCACGAGCTTTGTGTTCTTTAATAGAGCCGCCTATAAACACACAAAAAATAAGTTTTAAACTAAAACGTATTATGGAGCATTATCTTGAACTAAGCTATCTCAGCAAAAAGCTTTTCAAACTGCAAAAACGTTACAGCAAAGGCGATTTTAGCTGAAAGACGGAAGCATAAGGAAAAATAACATAGAAACTAAATATGCTGGAATAGCATGGAATGTAGTCTGGAACAACATCAATAGTGATGTTTTTTCGTCTGACGTGAGGGGTGGTACAAGGAAGTCAATAACATCATTAGCACTAATGAGCGTCCCTTTGCCACCGGTTTAAACGACGCTAACCTCTGCAGCAAATGCAACCTTGTTGACTGACTCGTCGTTACACATGTGGAGATCGGATTATCAACTGGAAATGGAACAGGGAGAAAATTGCTCAAATAACAGGAACTTCGGCAAACAATGATCCGACTAACATTTTCTTCAAACGAGTAGAAAGTTACGACCCTCAGGCAAAAAATAATGCAGTGATTTGGTTAAAGGGCAAATATACAAGTTACATTTTTAACAATATTGGGAGCGATGAACACATTGAATACAAGATGTATATGGAAAAGAATTCGAGAAAACATTTAAGTATCAGAATCAAAATAAGAAATATGGTAAAATATTCCGAATTGTCTTCAACAGAATGGGTATAGGATAGGAACACGTGGGTTCCTCGTGGAGAGGGGATGGATTGGGTCACGTTCCCGAACCGTAACATCACCTGCAACTCACACATGAAAAATATATCAGTAGTACAGCAGATACAAAGATATGACGGAATATAAAGGAAGATCTTGGGCTCCCTAAGGATGTGTTTAGAAGGCTGGAACTGACAAAAATAACAAGGCAGTGAAGGACTTTGCGATGTCGCTGATCGGGACTGCTGTCCACGTAATTTACCCTGGAAGGAACACACACCAAGGATTTACTGAATGATTAATTCGGGTCTGGGAAATGATGATGAACCTCAGTCTGGAGATGCAGAAAATGTGCCGTGCTGAGCTGCCACCAGTTGAAGGTGACTGTGAGGATGCTAAATGTGTGCTACTGCTTAGGACTGAGCATCATTCTTCATTCTATGAGTACTGTAAATTATGACTGCAATTCTCTGTCACCATATTTATGTCGTTTCATTGTAAGCTACCAATTTTTGTTATTGTATTTGTGGGATTAAAGAAAACGGGGAGTAGCGTCTTTGATTCATAATCGTCTTCGGTCCCGGGTTTGAACCTAGAATGTCATAATTTTGGTAGCTAAAGAACATTTATTTTTAATATTGCGTGTAGTAAAAAGAATATTTAGAGATAATGTATTCAAGCTGGTTGAGTATAAAAGCTCAGAAAATTTTGACTTTGCTGTGTTGTGTAAAGATAGTATGTGAGAGAAGTGTGTACATTTGTCAGTGGAATTTTGGTTCGTTCATTGAGATTCATTTGTGTGTATATGCATTTCACATCATGTATGAGAATGTATTGTGAAATCAAACAGATTGGCCGATACAAAAAATAATCCCGCCGCCGCTTAAATTTTGATTAATAATCAGCACTGACGGCCGAAGACTTCCAGCCTCATTCTGCCAACGGCCTTGTCAAAAAGGGCGGAGGAGCGCACAGAGGTTCAGAGCACTCTCAAGGCCCACGCGTGGGAAACTGCTCCTAATGGCGGAAAATCAGCACTGATTAACAGCATGAGGATAAAGAAGGCAATGGAAACCATTGCATTAAAGACAGATAACGTGTATCCACAGGACATGAGGGCTGCAATTGAAGTGTCATGATGATTGCTCCATTGGCAAAAGATTCCGGAATAGTCCTCCATTCGGATCTCCGGGAGGGGACCACCAAGCGGAAGGTTACCATGAGAAAAACACTGAATTATCAACGAAAGGATAACGTTCTACCAGTCGGGGCGTGGAATGTTAGAACCTTGACGTGGTAGGGAAACTAGAAAATCTGAACAGGGAAATGCAAAGGCTTAATCTAGATTTAGTAGGGGTCAGTGAGGTGAAGTGAAAAGAAGACAAGGAGTTTTGGTCAGATGAGTATGAGTTAATACCAACAGCAACAGAAAATGGTATAACGGGAGCAGAATTCATTACGAACAGGAAGGTAGGGCAGAGAGTGTGTTTCTGTGAACGGTTCAATGACAGGGTTGTTTTTATCAGAATCGACAACAAACCAACACCGACGACGATAGTTCAGGTACACATGCCGACGTTGCAAGCTGAAGATGAAGAGAGAGAGAAAGTGTATGAGGATACTGAAAGGGTAATACAATACGTAAAGGGGGATGAACATCTAATAGTAATGGGGGACTGGAATGCAGTTGTAGGGGAAGGAGTAGAAGAAAAGGTTACAGGAGATTCCAGTTAGATTACATCTTGATCAGACAGAGATTCCGAAATCAGATACTGGATTGTAAGGCGTACCCAGGAGCAGATATAGACTCAGATCACAACATAGTAGTGATGAAGAGTGGGTTGAAGTTTAAGGCATTAGTCAGGAAGAATCAATTCGCAAAGTTGTGGTATACGGAGAACTAAGGAACGACGAAATACGGTTGAAGTTCTCTAAGGCTATAGGTACAGCAATAAGGAATAGCTCAGTAGGTAGAACAGTTGAAGAGGAATGGACATATCTGAAAAGGGCCGTCTCAGAAGTTGGGAAGGAAAACTTAGGTGCATCGAAGGTAACTGCGAAGAAACCATTGGTAACTGAAGAAATACTTCAGTTGATCTATGAGAGGAAGAAGTACAAAAGTATTCTGGGAAACTCAAGAATACAGAAATACAAGTCGCTGAGGAATGAAATAAATAGGAAGTGTAGGGAATCTAAGACGAAACGGCTGCAGAAAAAATGTGAGGACATCGAAAAAGAAATTACTGTCGGAAGGGCAGACTCAGCATACAGGAAAGTCAAAACAGCCACCGGTGACATTAGAAGCAAGGGTGATAACATTAAGAGTGCATAGCAAATAAGGCTGAAAAAGATAGTTCATAATTTTTTGCAAACTTGTATTACCCGCTTAAAATTAAATTTCACCCTCGAAATCCATTCCCGATTGTCAACTAAAAATTCTCCGCTCTTGAAACTAAGAAATTTCGTTTTTCAAACTATACTATTCCTCTTTTCAAGTTGAATTTCCTTCCGTCTTTACCCATAATTAGACCTGAATTTGTTCCGCTTTAAGCACTGAAAATCTTTATTCTCTAAATGACCAAAATCCTTTATATTTTTAGTTTTTGATCTTCTCTGTTTATAAAATGAAAATATTAAAGTAGGGTGTAAACAAAACTTCTTTGGAGGCTGGTTTTTCTGGCTCCAGCGTATCGAACAGTGTCGACGGAGTTTATCGTACAGAACTTCCTTTTCTTACTGCCGGCCGAAGTAGCCGTGCGGTTCTAGGCGCTGCAGTCTGGAACCGTGCGACTGCTACGGTCGCAGGTTCGAATCCTGCCTCGAGCACGGATGTGTGTGTGATGTCTTAGGTTAGTTAGGTTAAACTATTTCTAAGTTCTAGGGGACTAATGACCTCAGAAGTTGGGTCCCATAGTTCTCAGAGCCATTTGAACCAATTTTACCTTTTCTTACTGCAACGTCCACATCGTAAGAATGAGAAGAAACACATCAAATTTTGTCGTACAGCAAGTACCATTGGGAGTGCGCTTGTTGAAAACTTCGACTTATCTGCTACTCCGCTATTCAAACAAGTAGGATATTGTACCTGACACTACAAATTAAACACATTTATGTTTGCCGTTGTTAATGTTTCTTTCGGTAGATTATGATAAAATACATTCTGGCTGCAACTTCCTATACTAACCTTTATCCAGTCGCTCGAAAGAAGGTCATTAGGTTACCAGAATGAAAAATTTTATTAAATCATAAATTGTAATGATAAGCAAGTTGCACACGATAACATAGTATACGCAGACAACTTTGTAAGTAGGGCAATCACATCTACGAGTATTCAGCTTCGGTATTAATAACAGCTTAAGCTGTATTTAGTCCTTTATTATTGGATCATTACCAGTTTCGTCGCACTCAAAGCCACATTTTCAGGTGCACATCTGTACAACAATAAATCCAGAAGGAATAACAACAATGAGATACATTTAAAAAATTAAGATTTTAATTTTTTTTAAAAGTATTAAAAATTGTTACATAAGAATATCAAAACGTTAGCACGCAAAAACATTAGAGTGGATAAGCTCGGAACTTTTGTACCCAACATTCGTTGTCGATCAGAACAAAACACCACTAAAAGGCTATATGTCATAGAATAAAACAGCCGAATTCCAGTACAGTGGATGGGTTCTAGGCAAATCATACCATAGTGATCCATTCGCAAGGAGAAAATAAATGGAAACTATTAAGACCTGATTTTGGAGGAGGGCGACGTTTCAAACCCGCTTTCGACCATCCTGATTCAGGTTTTCCATGATTTTGCTAAACTTCTTCAGTCAAATGCTGGGATGGTTCCTTTGAAAGGGAATGGTCGACTTGCTTCCCCATCCTTCCCTAATCCGACGGGACAGATAATCTCGCTGTTTGGTCCCTTCCCCAAATGAACCAACCAACCTAATATTGGGACAGAATGAAATACGAAGAAGTGGTTGCCACAAAATGGAGTGATGTTCTACCTCAGCAAAATCATACAGGAAATAGCTATTGGCAGAAAAACATAACCTGAACAACGCACTTACCGCTTCTCCGATCTGTATGGAATCGCGAAAAAGGCAAGCGACCGCGTGCGATTCCGTGTAGATCGGAGAAGGGGTAAGTGCGGTTATCAGGTTCTGCTTTTCTGCCAATAGCTGTTTCCTTGACGATTTTGTCCAGGTAGAACATGCCTCTATTTTGTGCAACCACTTCTTCGTTTTTCATTCTGTCCAAAAATTAGGCCTTAATATTCATTTGGCCGGTCAGAGTGGCCGAATGGTTCTAGGCGCTACAGTCTGGAATCTCGCGACCGCTACGGTCGCAGGTTCGAATCCTGCCTTGGGCATGGATGTGTGTGCTGTCCTTAGATTAGTTAAGTTTAAGTAGTTCCAAGTTCTAGGGGACTGATGACCTCAGATGTTAAGTCCCATAGTGCTCAGAGCCATTTGAACCAATATTCATTTGATTTCTCGTTGCCAATGGATCACTATGGTACGATTTGCTTAATACTTATCCATTATATTGTAATCCGGCTATTTTATTCTATGACATACCGCATTTTAGCGGTGCTTTGTTGTGACGAACAACGAATGATAGGCAAAGAGGTTGCGACCTTTTCCGCTCTAATGTTTTGGTCATGTGAATACTAATATTTTGATATTCTCAAGTAAAAAGCTTTAATATCATCATCATCATTATCATCATCATCATTTAAGACTGATTATGCCTTTCAGCGTTCAGTCTGGAGCATAGCCCCCCTTATAAAATTCCTCCATGATCGCCTATTCACTGCTGACATTAGTGCCTCTTCTGATGTTAAGCCTATTACTTCAAAATCATTCTTAACCGCATCCAGGTACCTTCTCCTTGGTCTGCCCCGACTCCTCCTACCCTCTACTGCTGAACCCATAAGTCTCTTGGGTAACCTTGCTTCTCCCATGCGTGTAACATGACCTCACCATCTAAGCCTGTTCGCCCTGACTGCTACATCTATAGAGTTCATTCCCAGTTTTTCTTTGATTTCCTCATTGTGGACACCCTCCTGCCATTGTTTCCATCTACTAGTACCTGCAATCATCCTAGCTACTTTCATATCCGTAACCTCAACCTTGTTGATAAGGTAATCTGAATCCACCAAGCTTTCGCTCCCATACAACAAAGTTGGTCGAAAGATTGAACGGTGCACAGATAACTTAGTCTTGGTACTGACTTCCTTCTTGCAGAAGAGAGTAGATCGTAGCTGAGCGCTCACTGCATTAGCTTTGCTACACCTCGCTTCCAGTTCTTTCACTATGTTGCCATCCCGTGAGAATATGCATCCTAAGTACTTGAAACCGTCCACCTGTTCTAACTTTGTTCCTCCTATTTGGTACTCAACCGGTTTATATTTCTTTCCCACTGACATTACTTTCGTTTTGGAGATGCTAATCTTCATACCATAGTCCTAACATTTCTGATCTAGCTCTGAAATATTACTTTGCAAACTTTCAATCGAATCTGCCATCACAACTAAGTCATCTGCATATGCAAGACTGTTTATTTTGTGTTCACATATCTTAATCTTACCCACCCAGTCCATTGTTTTCAACATATAATCCATAAATAATATGAAAAACAGTGGAGACAGGTTGCAGCCTTGTCTTACCCCTGAAACTACTCTGAACCATAAACTCGATTTACCGTCAACTCTAACTGCTGCCTGACTATCCATGTAAAGACCTTTAATTGCTTGCAAAAATTTGCCTCCTATTCCATAATCTCGTAGAACAGACAATAACTTCCTCCTAGGAACCCGGTCATATGCCTTTTCTAGATCTATAAAGCATAGATACAATTCCCTGTTCCACTTGTAACACTTCTCCATTATTTGCCGTAAGCTAAAGATCTGGTCCTGACAACCTCTAAGAGGCCTAAATTCACACTGATTTTCATCCAATTGGTCCTCAACTAATACTCGCACTTTCCTTTCAACAATACCTGAGAAGATTTTACCCACAACGCTGATTAAAGAGATACCTCTGTAGTTGTTACAATTTTTTCTGTTTCCATGTTTAAAGATTGGTGTGATTACTGCTTTTGTCCAGTCTGATGGAACCTGTCCCGACTCCCAGGCCATTTCAGTTATCCTGTGTAGCCATTTAAGACCTGACATTGCACTGTATTTGATGAGTTTCGACTTAATTTCATCCACCCCAGCCGCTTTATTGCACTGCAATCTATTGACCATTTTCTCCACTTCCTCAAGTGTGATCCTATTTCCATCATCATTCCTATCCCATTCTACCTCGAAATCTGAAACATTACTGATCGCATTTTCACCTACATTGAGCAACTCTTCAAAATATTCCCTCCATCTGCCCAAGGAATCCACAGGTTCACCAGCAGTTTTCCTGACTTGTCCAAAATACTCGTCAATTTGTTCTTACCTCCCTTTCGAAGACTGCTATTTACACTCCAGAATAGTTTTCCAGCAGCTTGACCCAAAGTCTCCAACCTGTTTCCAAAGTCTTCCCAAGATATCTTCTTGGATGCAGCAATTATCTGTTTGGCTTTGTTTCTTTCTTCAACGTAAGTTTCTCTGTCTACCTGAGTTCCAGTAAGTAGCCATTTTTGATATGACTTCTTTTTCCTTTTACAGGCTGCCTTGACTGTGTCATTCCACCAAGCTGTTAGCTTCATCCTACCTTTACACACTACTGTTCCAAGACATTCTTTAGCCACTTCTAGTACTGTGTCCCTGTACCTTGTCCATTCCTTTTCCAGTGACTGTAATTGACTACACTCAACTAACTGGTACCTTTCTGAGATCACTGTTATGTACTTGTGCCTGATTTCCTTATCCTGAAGTTTTTCCACTCTTATCCTCCTACATATGGACCCGATCTCCTGCACCTTCGGCCTCACAATCCCAATTTCACTGCAGATTAAATAATGATCAGTGTCATCAAAGAATCCCCTGAATACACGTGTGTCCGTCACAGCCTTCCTGAATTCCTGATCTGTTATTATATAGTCAATGACAGATCTGGTTCCCCTGCCTTCCCAAGTATACCGGTGAATGTTCTTATGTTTAAAAAAGGAGTTTGTGATTACTAAGCCCACTCTGGCACAGAAATCCAAGAGTAAGCTTCAATATTTTTAAAAAATTTTAAAGTTTTAATTTACCATACCATTGTATGTCTCAGGGTTGTGATTGCTTCTGGATTTATTGTTATATATACGATCACCTGAAGATGTGGCTTTTAGTGCCACGAAACCGGTAGCGTTTATTAATACCCAAGATGACAGTGTATGTAGTTGCAGTATGTGTTACATGGTAACTTATTTTCACTAACGGCCTGCGTTTTACTAAAAGATCGTAAGTACATCTGTGTATTAATCGAGGCAGCAACCGTTCTCGCCGTACGGTGGCAGTTGTCTTATACAACATCACATATTTGGTGCAGCTTCCAGAATGATTGCAGAAGAAGATGAAATCGTGTAAACAGAAGCTCGCAAGTTGCAACATAGAACGGCGAAGGAACTACATTTGGCATCTAAAAGCTACAATTTGATACTAAAGTTAAACAAGGGCCAAAGGAAAAATCTCTAAATAAATTTACAGCTCTTTCTAACACATCGTATGCAACAGCTTGACCCTGTAGTTTAACAGATTCATGAATTGTCGACATTCGAGGCAAACAAGGGCTGACAAAGATGTATTGCAGACCATTGTAAGTATGCAGTGCATCAAAGCTGGACAATGTGTCTTCTTCAGAGGATATTCGTTGAGACTAGTAAAATTTGGAGAAAAATTCTGAAGTTAGGCAAGTTTCTGAATTACACGATGGTTACAGTTAGACTTTCGCTACTTAAGCCAGTGTAGATGGAAAACTATTTGTCATATGGGTACTCAATTTTATAAGAATGATATGCAGACTGTGCGCTGCAGGATTTGCATTGTTAGTAGTTTTCGTGTCATGAATTGTCGTTAGGCGCCGGTACTGGTACTGCGACGTTCGATAGAAACACGAGCATCAATGTGCATTACAGCTGCAGATAGTCAATGTGCGTCTGGACGAGGTGAGCGGGATTTTAATGGTCAAGCTGTTATATCAAAACAACAGCAACAGTGTTGCTGCTCTCCGCGAGTATCGACGCATTATTAGGATACGCAAACGTCCTCTCTCTGCTCCGGAGTTGAAGAGTGCGATTCGGAAGTTCCATTTGGGAAGTGCTCCTAGAGCCGACTGCCAGTTGTGGCAACATTGTTGCAGCAGTTAGTGTTGCCATGGCTGAGAATGCTGGACGCAATGTGCAGTCTTCAAGCAGTGCACAAGCTGTGTCACGACAGCTGAATATTCCATGGTCCACCGCAGCTGTAAAGCGAGCAAGGTTTGTAACCCGGAACGTAAACTTTGTACACAATTAACAAATGTTGTTTTATTCAGTCGTTTTTCGTTATTTCTCTCTTGCATGTCCATGCATACGTTTCCGCGAAGTTTCGTTGTCCTTTGATCACTCGCTTGTCACGGGGGCCCTCTCAAGTAACGAAAGTCTAGTTATCACCATCCTATACGTTGCATCCATAAAGGAAATAACTTCATAATTTAATACATTAGGCATTCGAGGTCTTGGTCTCTTTTGTACAAATAGGGAAATGTATTGTCGCTGTACGTACAGGTAAGGTATTTCCCATTGGGGAATCTGAAAACGTTGTACATTTTCTGTATAATACGAGTAAGATACTGCACTTTTCCGGTGCTATGCGTCCATGGGAACTCGTAATAGTTGACCTAAGACGTACATGACGGCATTTCATTCAATAGGCAGAGATGTTCAACCTGTACTGGATATCAGATACACACTGTTAACAAAGTCAGCAGAGAATCTGTTCCTTCGTAGTTGGCGTAAAACTGTTTGGCATAATTCTCTTCAGATAGGTCAAGTAGATTGTTTTTATGCTGCCGGTATAATCTCTTAATGCGATAAGTTATAATGTAAGATTTTTTATTATTTTTGGAAGTGTAGAACCACTGTAGCCTCTACTGATAAGTAAAGGGGTATCAGACATTTCACAAGCGAGTTCCGTGCCTCTTTCGAGCGATAATAAACTTTCAGGCTGAGTGATGGAATATAATGTAAACCGACTGCAGTACGTTTGAGATAGTAAAAACGCAAGGATTGTGCGATCTCTGGGATCCGAATCAAACTATTTATTTTCAGACACATGAATCATAGCGAGCGGCCTTGATTACTGTAACATAAATTCATTCTAGTTTGTTCAGAAATAACATTTTCTTTTTCAAGTAGCTGAATCTATGTTACTTTTTTCTTGTCATCCTTTGTCATTATTATAAAGAGAAAATTCACAAGGATATCTGAAACTATAAGAAGACGGGACTTTTTTTTTATCTCACTTTCTTATTTTACACTTTAGTCTTGCTTTGAGTGTTTGTTTTGTAGAACCTCTCGAGAACCAGAACGACACATTGCGAGTTGTACTCATTGTCTAGAATTTTCTAAACGAGCGGCGCGAAAACATTTCACATCTGCGACGACACTGTCACTTATTAGAATCGACAGTGGATGGAGAATTTAAAATCTGGGTCATGGGAGGACGCGATGACTAGTCTGGAAGATTTTATGTAACACAGAAGTCGTGTAAAAACATTAAATAAATCTGCCAGTTTTAAAAGTGTGTAGATCGGCATGTAATATAGGAGGAAGTAACTAATGGTTAAAGTGACAACTCAGTGGTGTGGCGTAGACGACATTTTCAGTTTTGCTAAGGTTCAGTAAAAAAGTATGGTAGACGTGCTAACACTCGGTCGCTTTATCAGCCAAGTACTAGCCATACCACACTGCAAAAGTAGTCCCGCACGGTTATATCACACCCACGTCATTTACACTCTGATGATATAGACGGGCACTACTGCATGACCAGTACAGTGTGGTTACGATCAGCGACTGCTCTAATCACACGTCTCTGCTAATCACAGATGAGAGTCCTAAGAGTTCCTCTTCCTTTCGTCGAAGGTTACGAGAACATATGAGAAAACGGTACAGGCAACGGTTACGCCAACACCGTAGTAGTCTAGCATTCTGTAAAAGGATTTAGTGTTTCAGACTGGTGCTACCTATGATTCAGTTCTGACAACTGACTGACAGGTCCCTCTGAAATGAGTGGTAGTGCTGCTTTTATCTTGGTGGGGTTGACTGAACTCTCTAAGGTGTATCTGTAGATGCATGGGCTGTATATTCTCAGAGGTGTTGATTCAGCTTTACCATAGAAACAAAATTGCTTTGAATGATCTTTGATCGCAACGCTTCAGTCGACAACTAAGCCTCTACGAGAATTATTTTTCCACTCGTTCTATGTAATACTGCCAGTGAAGCTGAATTTATTCCTTTGTTCAGAGAAACCTGCTGGGAAGATTGTGAGCTAATTGTAAACAATATGTCACGTTTCCAGAATGAGATTTTCACTCTGCAGCGGAGTGTGCGCTGATGTGAAACTTATTGGCAGAGGTACTGGCAGAAGTAAAGCTGTGAGGACGGGGCGTGAGTCGTGCTTGGGTAGCTCAGTTGGTAGAGCACTTGCCCGCGAAAGGAAAAGGTCCCGAGTTAGAGTCTCGGTCCGGCACACAGTTTTAACTGCCAAGAAGTTTAATATGTCACGTTGTTAACTTTGCATATTAGACAATACGTAATCTCGTTACATATTAGTGATTAATGCAGCTGTACGTGAAGGACACCTGAAGTTAGCTCAGTGGAGAAAAGAACACGAGGACTGCCAGTTCTAGTTTATCCCATTACAAACTTATTTACATATGCACATAATAATAATAATAGTAATAACAATGATATCGCATGATTCAATGGCCTGGTGCAGGTCTTTCTATTGGACGCCACTTTGGGAATCTGTATATGCCTAACATGTGCCAATTAACAGCGGGAAAAGCGGTACTTAAGGTTTAACGTGGAACCTACACCACGACTTGTTTCTGGCGACTCCTCACATTGTTGAGAGGTTAAGGCTACGTTGAAATGAAGACTGAAAAATCCGTGGTCCGACAGAGATTCGCCCCCGTGACATTTCGGTTTCCAGGAACGCTCTTTTCCACTAGACGACAAGGCCCAACATGTATAAATGTAGTTCATCTATAGGTCATAAAAATATTCAGTGTATATGGCCGTATCTTTTGATTGCATTGACTGAGAAGCTTCAAGGTTTAACACCGTCAATCGTGCCTAAGCCTTAGTACGTGACGTAAATTTCATCTTATATCTATACACGTCCCTGAGAACATTCAGACAGACAGACAGACAGAAAGACAGACAGGAGGACAACAAAGTGATCCTGTACCGATTCTGTTTTACCGACTGAGGTACGGAACTCCGAAAATGTGTTCATGTCTTTCAAGCGATAGAAACTAAAGCGCCAAAGAAACTGGTACAGGCATTCATATCCAAATACAGAGATATGTAAACAGGCAGAATATGACGCTGCGGTCGGCAGTGCCTGTATAAGACAAGAAGTGTCTGGCGCAGTTGTTAGATCGGTTACTGCTGCTACAATGGCAGGTTATCAAGATTTAAGTGAGTCTGAACGTGGTGTTATAGTCGGCGCACGAATGATGGGACACAGCATCTCCGAGGTAACGATGAAGTGGGGATTTTCCCGTACGACCATTTCGCGAGTGTACCGTGAATATAAGGAATCCGGTAAAACATCAAATCTCCAACATCGCTATGGCCGGACAAAGATACTGCAAAACCGGAACCAACGACGACTGAAGAGAATCGCTCAGCGTGATAGAAGTGCGACTCTTCCGCAAATTGCTGCAGATTTCAATCCTAGGCCATTAGAAAGTGTCAGCGTGCGAACTATTCAACGAAACATCATCGATTTGGGCTTTCGGAACCTGTACCCTTGATGACCGCCACTCCTGGGCCCGTCAACACCGAAATTGGACTGTTGATGACTGGAAACATGTTGCCTGGTCGGGCGTGTTTCGTTTCAAATTGTATCGAGCGGGTGGACATGTACGGGTATGGAGACAATCTATGAATCCATGGATCCTGCACGTCAGCAGGGGACGTCATGCTGGTGGAGGCTCTGTAATGGTGTGGGGCGTGTGCAATTGAAATGATGTGGGACCTCTGATACGTCTGGATACGACTCTGACAGGTGACACGTACGTAAGCATCCTGTCTGATCACCTGCATCCATTCATGCCCATTGTGAATTCCGATGGACTTGGGCAATTCCAGCAGAACAATGCGATACCCCACATCTCCAGAATTGCTACAGAGTGGCTCCAGGAACACACTTCTGAGTTTAAACACTTCCTCTAACCACCAAACTCCGCAGACATAAACATTATTGATCATATCTGAGATGCCTTGCAACGTGCTGTTCAGAAGAGATCTCGACCCCGTCGTATTCTTACGGATTTATGGACAGCCCTGCAGGATTCATGGAGTCAGTCCCTTCCAACACTGCTTCAGACGTTAGTCGAGTCCATACCACATCGTGTTGCGGCACTTCTGCGTGGTCGCGGCGACCGTACACGATATTAGGCAGGTGTACCAGTTTCTTTGGCTGTTCAGTGTAGTTTCCGGCAGGCATGATATCTTACACGATCTAACTAACATTTCTTTGCTAGGAGAAGATTCTGCTTGTTGAGGGAAGATCTCAAGGAGAGTCGCTGTCGAATGAGAGTGAGCTAGGAGTATTAGCACTAGGAAGGCTGTAGGTAAGGAAATCCAAGGTCAATAGAATGTCTAAAGTCAACAGAAGTAAATATCACATTTTAGGAAAACTTTCTCAAGTCATTCTACCATTTTTCAACTCAGACTGGTCTAGTGTTACGATTCCCATCACTTCAATTGTCATCATATCACGCTGTTTTCTGAAGAACTTAATGCGAATGGGATGCCGACTTTGTTTGCTGTATAGGCTAGATTCGTTTCATGCGGCTTGTTGCGCGATTCGCTATTCTACGACGAAAATAAAAGTTTCATATGCCGCGAGGAACGCTAGTGCTACATTTCCTGATCAGAAGCATCGATCAACGCCAGGCAGGCGCTCAATAAACGTTTGCGCGAAATATGCGAGCGAATTGCTTTTTTCTCGTTTTATTCTTTTTTGCATTAAACGAGAAACAATCTGAGATAATTGAAAAAGTGTATCAGTATACGATATTTTACATATCATTTCGCGAAGTTTAATCTCGTAAATTTATTAAAAAAACAGAGAAAACTTCATATTTGTTGGAAGTCGATAGGACAGTTGCGTATTGTAGCACGAATAACTTGAACCGTTGTCATACCAGATTGTTTACTTTCGTCACGCGGCTGTAACGCCGGATGACTGTGCCACATGACAGGCGTTCATATGGTGCTATTCTGAAATAGTTCGTAAAATGTTATTACAAATTATGATCTAGTAATGCGTAACGTTCCTTGATAATGTTGTAGTGTAATCCTTGAATAACTTTTCAGCAATTTAAGTTTTCCACTAATATACTTCTAGCTCCCATCGAGGTTCATAGGAGGAAATCTCTATGACACGACAGTCTTTCATTGAATGTATATTCTCAT
This sequence comes from Schistocerca serialis cubense, assembly GCF_023864345.2. Classification (NCBI taxonomy): domain Eukaryota; kingdom Metazoa; phylum Arthropoda; class Insecta; order Orthoptera; family Acrididae; genus Schistocerca; species Schistocerca serialis. The sequence continues at coordinate 431,040,688 of NC_064641.1, read as the reverse complement.
GAGTTGTAGACGCACGTTAAAATAATAAGCGGAATTAAGTCGAGAAATCACTCACATATCTGCGTCTATTATTTTATCTTAATAATTACAGCAACAGGACACTTTACTATGTGTTTTTATTTAAGCTAATATGCATTCCGGGCTTTCACCCATCTTCAGTTCGCATAGTATATATTTGGGTATGTAGATAGTTACAACGTCGAAAGCTACTACACTTCGCGAGTTGTTGCTTACGATGTATTGCTGTTTAGGTGTGCTTACTTTCTACTCTGCCTGTTGTTATTGCCATTCTCGACCTTACAAATGGGGCAGAAATACTTTTTTTTTTACTTTTATTTTACTCAAATATATCTTAGTATCCATCATGTTGCCGACTGACATCTTCGTTTACACCCAAAAATACATCTGTTATCATCCGTTACTTTTGGTTACATGTTCTACTAAAGTCAAATTTATATTTTGCTTACAGTCTCTGTATGACTAAAAAGAAATAAAATTTATTGCGACTGTGCTCTGTACTCTGTATAGTTAACAGCTGCATTAGTGACTGTTTAGGTTATATGGTATATTATAAAAAATAATATAGTATATTTTATATAGAATTATTATTACTTTTTCCTCTTTCTTCTCTCACATTTAGAGTGACATTTATAAACAACATTTGTAAACAATAAACGCAGAACAACAGATTTACATGAAGTAGTGCTTGGTGTGTGATTGTATGAGCAAATCATCGAATTTCCTTCGTTAAATGTTGTTTGATAGCTCGGTTTTGTCATTTTGAATGTAATCTGGGGTCTCTATATGCAGGGAAAATGTTATTTGCTTTTTAAACTAAGGGCATCGATGTGTTCCCGGAATCGTTTGTTGCAATTTCTCCCTCTTTGTCCCCTTTGTCTCTGAACATGAGTTACAGTTAAGTTTCTATGTTCTGGATTGACTGTATGGCTTGCTGTTATTTTCAGTATTGTGGATGGCTTTGTCCTTAATTTGACTGTTTGTTAAAACTGATTCCGAGATTTGTTCCCCAGAAAAATTTTGCTACTTTGTGTGACAGTTTCCTTAAGAGTGGCATGCTAACACATTTTTTCTGTTAACTGTGGCGTAATGTTATTTTGTGTTGGTTTTTCTTTGTGGAAATTTATTAGTTCTGGGCTGTGGCTATTATTGTAAGCAATTACTTTATTGGTGTTTAGTTCATGAGTTTGTTCATCTGCTTCTAACGGGATATTGTACATTCTGCTGATAATTTCTATGTATGAAGCTGTTTTGTGCTTCTAAGGGGGGGGGGGGGGGGGATGAGGTGTTACGTTGGGCTTGAAATTTGTGTCTGCCGTTGGAGCTACTTATGGAGAGATAGAAGAAATTTAACCTTTGACCCTCTGGTGTTCAACGGTGAAGATGATATTCTGGTGCATTTCATTCATTTCTTTTGCGAGGTCCTTAATTTCTTCTGCTGTACCATAAATAATCGACATATCTGTTATAACATGTTATTTTGTTAACTATCTGGTGCTTTTCTTCAAAGAATTGAAATTCTTTTTATATTGTTTATGAAAATATCGGCCGAGTAAACTGGAAAGGCAGCTACCCATAGCTAGGCCATCTTTTTGCTGGTACATTTTGTTATTTAGAGAAAAGTAGTTACGTGACATTATTAATGTTAACAATTCAATGAACTCATATTTCTGGCGAGGACAAGTTTTCGTGCTTAAGCAAGTTATTTTCAATTATTGTATTCTTTCGCTGACAATTTCCATTTAGAAACCGAGAGCAACCTAAGAAGTGTGTGGTTATGCCTGCATGAGTAAGTGTGCTTAATTTAGCAGTTGGGCAAATAGTATCTAATTGAGCATTTAATGTAATATAAAATCACATGAAATGAATGGAGCGACAAGGCGGATAATATTTGCAGAACGATGGTGTTGTCTCAGAGGGTCTTTAAAATATCACAGAAAATTCTTGGGCGTTGTTCGTAAGTTACTGGTAACACAGGTCTCAGTACGTTTCCAGAGTTACTTAAAAAAATTCTGGGCGTGTAACCCATTTACTCAGTCGTTTGGTATAATTTAATAGCTTTATTATTAGTTTCTGTTCGATTGTGGATTGTAACATTAAATATCTTTCTTTTTATTGATTCTGAGAACATATTAATTTACGTTTTTTCTCGAATGATTTCCTGAGTGACATTAATCTGTAATTGTTTTAATTCTTGGTTTCTTGTAATGTTGAATTTCATATTAGGGTATGAAATATTTGAAGACTGATATTTAATGCTGTGAATGCTATTTTCCAGTGTTCCTAAAGAATCAACACTCACGCACTAACTAGTTTCACAAAGTATTGTGTTTCATGTGTAAGGAAGTCATTTTATCTTCCAAAATTCTAAGGAACATCTCGTGATGAAATGTGGGTGGGGACACATGTGAGGACACTTAATTATGAGTAGTATTATTTTTCTTCCTCTTCTTTCCATGTGTTAACTCTTTGCTGCTTGACGGGTTTTGTTCTATACTATTAAATGTAACTATGCTTTATTTTCATTATATTTTGCTACACATTTGTTATCGACATATAGTACTTGATTTTGGATGAATGGGTATTTCAGTTTCATGTAACATTTTTTGTTGTTGTAACTATAATAAATGGAACAGCCACACGAGAGGAAAAGAGCGAGTGATAGTTAGTCTGGAACCGAAGAGTGTGTGTGCGCGTGGGAGAGTTGGCGTGGAATGTGGATGGGTGTCGTGTCGGAATGAAACTTACGGTAAGTAATACCGAACATTTACATTCAGAATACGAAATGGACTTAACATTGCCACGAACATCTTGAAAAGAAAACATCAGACTGATTCAAATAATAGAGTTTCGTGAAATTCTACAGACTCCACTGACGACATATACGACGGTGATTGTGTCTCCGATAGACTGTGACACCAACTGCAAAAACTGGTTAGATTTACGTTTTTCATTTGCAATCTAAAATGAGTTCACGCGCGTTAATACAGTAAAAGTAGCTATAAAACGGTTAAACAGTTTCCTACACAACAGTATTATGCATCAGATTGTGAGTTCACTGGTGTGATAAGTGTGGTAACAACAGACTAACTGCAGTTTCGTTATCCACGAGTTAACGAGATTTATGCACCCGTTAAAAATTGTGGCTGTGACGTTAACAAGTATATTATTTGACAGAAGTGTTACCGTAGTGCAGATATGTACGCTAGTGAGCTACAATACTATGTAATTGCTTCCGACCGGTACATATCTCCCTAGCAGTTGACGAAGCAATATTACCGTCGCCAAATGGATTATGCACACGTCAAGAGCATGTAAGAGCTGAATTTTAACATTGACGGATTTACTGCAATGTAGCCTCTGCCAGCATCACCTAACTTGACATCGGACGAAAGCAACATTATAATGTTAATCGTCATAAACCTCTCTCTCCGTAAAGACTCTGAAAGCAGTTTAGATATTTTAATATAATTTTATTGTAACTAATTTAATAAAAAAAAATTTCTATCGGTAAATGTAGTTTTATAATAACTAGATTCAAGAATAATCCAAGTTGTCATTGTTTGCATATTACTTCTCTACCACAACTGCTTGGCCTACTTTTCCTGTTTTAGCTTTTGTTTGCCGTTATAATTATATATCTTCACATGACTTTTGGGGATGTGCTTCGGCATTCGTGTTTTCAGAGAATTTTCCATATATAAATATTATGTTTCGTAAAATTTGTGCTAGCTGTGGCATCTGTCGTAAGGTTTCTGACTGCTACCGTTTAGAGTAAATTAGGCTATTTTTTACTGAGGGAAGGTCTAAACACAATTGGAATTTCAAAGCTGACATGTGTGAGATTACAGAAACTTATGTTTACTTTTTCGGAACACATCATTTTCCAACATCCTCGACATCACGAGTGATCTCGCTTACTTTTGTAATTATTTTTGGCAGTATTACGAGTTTTTAGGCTTATTTTAGAGAAATATTTACGGTATTTTTATAATTTGTAATCTTGGGGTTTTGTTTACTACATCAGAAAATGACATTTCTAATAACTTCGGCACTGCAGCGAGCTTTTTCCATTTCTTAAGTGAGCAAACGTTGTATTTATACGTTTCCGATTTATGCATCACGCTATCTAGACAGTTTTATTCTCGAAATATGCCTAAATTTCGATCTTATTTATGACGTCTGTATTTGTCTTTATTTATAACGTCGTTTCAGTTGCTGCAATATCCACATGAAAATGTGGAAAATGTGTATGTTCTTTAAAAAAAAAACACACATACAGAAGCACCCCAAAGTATGTTGTAGTTGCTGTGTTATGTTCTCAGTACTGTATGCATCCAGTCACAACAGAGTAACGGACATAACTGTCACAACCCTCAAGAGCTTCGCTCCGCTGTGGTTGCATGTCCAGTAAACAAGCAAAATCATACAATAACAATGTACGCTGATAAGCGAGCGCTTATGGTCACTGTCCACTGCGACGTTGGATGCCGCCTGGTGGCGTTGCGGGCACGTGACACGGTAGCTAAAGTATGTACGTGGGGTACATATGAGTGGGGGAGGGGGGGAGGGGAATGAGCGGAGGGAGGGGGGTCACTCTAGAGAAGATATGGGCTGCAAATGGCGAGATCCAATGAGATAAACGACTTTGACATAGGACAGATTATTATTACGAAGCTGGTCGAATGTTCACGTGCTACTGTCATGAGCATCTACGGAAAGAGGTAGAAAAACAGTGAAACTATCACTACGCGCTAAATAGCTTGCAAGTCCACGATTCTTCACAGAACATGGGGTTCAGAGGCTTGTGTTCTCTGTGACGTAGAATAGACAGTGATCTGTGGCGACTGTGTCGAAAGAGCACAATGCTGGTGTTTCAGACCGCACCGTTCATCGTAGATGTTGAACATGGAGCTCCCCTGCAGACTATATTACGTGTTCACAAATTGACCGAACGAAATCATCAATTACGACAGCAGTGAGCACAGGATCACGATCAATTGAAAAATGTCGGGTCTTCGCGTGAATCACACTCTTTCTACACTAGATCGACGGTCATCTTCACTAACGCCGTCGAGGTGAACGGCTGCTCGATATGTGCAGCGCGCCATAGACGTTGACTGGTGGGACCAGTATTATGCTACGGGAGGCATTCTGCTGCGCTTGAATGGGACATGTGGTAGTAATGGAAGACAGGCTGACAGCTGCGTCCCTTCATGCTTGGCGCCTTCCCTGACGAAGATGCCATCCTGCAGCCGTGTAATCGTTCGTGTTTCCAGACTTCTTGACCATAATTGTGTTACAGTTATTTGAGGGGCATTACAGCGAAGTCATGTTGGTGTCTCAGCGACCAAATTCGCCTATTGTTAGTCCTATGGAAACCGCGTGGGCCGCTGTCGGGCACCGTCACCCTGTAGGCAAATCAGCGGTCCGTTATTTACGAGAATTACATCACCTGTGCGTAGGCATCTAATGCCACAGACCTGCACAAACTTACCAACAGTTGAATCCTTGATACGCAGAATTTCTTTCCAAACATGCACAAAGAAGCTATTAAGCAGATGGTCATAATGTTTCTTCTCATCATTGTAAGTGTGTACTCCTTTAGGTCAAAAGCATTTTATAATTCGCTTTGGTGGTACTTTATTCATTAATAACATTACTCAGGCATTCAGTCAGTGTTCGTTTATTTGTGGAGGCAACTATAAGCATACCAAAGGACAAAGAATACTCGGTTGACGTGAGACAAGCTCTTTCGCGTGCTCTGTAGAGGGAAAAGTCGCAATTTAGCGTTGCTAGACGCTATAACATATCACGACAACTAATACGTGTGTGTGGGATCATCGGTAAAAGCAGGAAGAAACAGTATCCAAAAACGAATATCAAGTCTTCCTCCAAAAACGATGGAGGACACAATGATTTGTGAACAGTTTGCTCCTGGTCCAAGAAACCCGGCCCGACAAGTAAGGGGTGATCAGGAGTAGCATCATGGACTCAACCTACATGTCTCTGCAGTAAAACGTCACCTAGTACAGGGTGATTTAAATACCAAGTAAATCATTCATAAATTCAAAAATAGGAATGCCAGGAAGGAAACATCAAACTTGGAATGCTACAGATTGACATACTGGTTTATGGAGTATTCGATGTGAATTTAAAGTATTTTCTTCCGATGGTGCGCACTATATATACGTCAGCCAGAAAACCACAGGGACAACAAAATGTGCCAGGTACCGAGACATGTGTTTGGCCCTGTAGCTTAAACAGAAGACAAAATGGATTTCTGCATCTACATCTACATCTACATGCATACTCCGCAAGCCACCTGACGGTGTGTGGCGGAGGGTACCTTGACTACCTCTATCGGTTCTCCCTTCTATTCCAGTCTCGTACTGTTCGTGGAAAGAAGGATTGTCGGTATGCTTCTGTGTGGGCTCCAATCTCTCTGATTTTATCCTCACGGTCTCTTCGCGAGATATACGTAGGAGGGAGCAATATACTGTTTGACTCTTCGGTGAAGGTATGTTCTCGAAACTTTAACAAAAGCCCGTACCGAGCTACTGAGCGTCTCTCCTGCAGAGTCTTCCATTGGAGTTTATCTATCATCTCCGTAACGCTTTCGCGATTACTAAATGATCCTGTAACGAAGCGCGCTGCTCTCCGTTGGATCTTCTCTATCTCTTCTATCAACCCTATCTGGTACGGATCCCACACTGCTGAGCAGTATTCAAGCAGTGGGCGAACAAGCGTACTGTAACCCACTTCCTTTGTTTTCGGATTGCATTTCCTTAGGATTCTTCCAATGAATCTCAATCTGGCATCTGCTTCACCGACGATCGACTTGATATGATCATTCCATTTTAAATCACTCCTAATGCGTACTCCCAGATAATTTATCGAATTAACTGCTTCCAGTTGCTGACCTGCTATTTTGTAGCTAAATGATAAGGGATCTATCTTTCTATGTATTCGCAGCACATTACACTTGTCTACATTGAGATTCAATTGCCATTCCCTGCACCATGCGTCAATTAGCTGCAGATCCTCCTGCATTTCAGTACAATTTTCCATTGTTACAACCTCTCGATACACCACAGCATCATCTGCAAAAAGCCTCAGTGAACTTCCGATGTCATCCACCAGGTCATTAATGTATATTGTGAATAGCAACGGTCCTATGACACTCCCCTGCGGCACATCTGAAATCACTGTTATTTCGGAAGACTTCTCTCCATTGAGAATTGTTTCCGGTACAGTGACATTTCAGAAAATAATATGATGCCACGTAATAGCAATAATTCAAAACTAACCTCTGGCCATTAAAAAAATTCTTTTGAGATCAAAATTCAAACTTTTGGAGTGGCAAAGCCAGAGCCCTAATATAAATCCAATTGAACCCCTCTGTGATGCATTGCATCGTCGTGTTCCTCGTAGGAGCTACTCAAACAACGATCGATTTGATGCTGTCTCATTCGACGAATGGTCAAAACTCTCACTTCACCTATTAAAAACTCTTCCGGATTCAGTGTCAAATAGGTGTGCACCTGTGATCAAAGCCCATGCGTATGGAACGAAGTACTGATTTGTTCTTGAGATTCCGAAATAGTTTTGTTTTATTCGTACTTATACCTACAAATTACTTTCGAGGCAGAAGAATTATTATTTCTGTTTTGATATAAGGTACTTTTGTTTAAACTTAATTTCGTTTTGTGCTAAATCTCTGTACACAAAAGGCAATGTCCCGACTGACTGATTGACTCACTCACTGACTCACCATCGCCGATCCCAAACGATTTTGGACAGAAACTTGAAATTTGCACAGGCTCTGTTTAAAAAGGGATTTTTTTTAATTGCATCTATCAGATGAGGGAATAGAGGATGAAAGATTCCTTAGAAATATGTCGTTTTTAGCAGTTCTGAACCTAGGACTATTAAAATTGAAGTTTGGTTTCTCGGTCAAAAATAAAGAAATACGTGAGTTAGCATTTTGGGAAATTTAATCTGTATGGGGTGAAACAGTGGGTGGAAGTTTCTTTGAAAGTAAATCATTATTAAAGAAATGCTTAAGTATTTTTAAAGCTACATTTACGGAAACTGATGTTTGGCTCCTCGGTCAGAAACCAAAAAAATCGTGTTTCAGTGCTATAGAAAATTCAACCCATAAGGGGGTGAAATAGGGGATGATATATTTTATCAAAATATTTAATTATGGAAGCACTTTTAAAGCTAAATCTATTAAAATTTGTATTTGGCTTCTGTCTTAAAGGTGAATGAATACGGGTTTCATTGCTCTTGGAAATGAAATCCCCAACGGGATGAAATAGGGGATGAAAATTTATAATAAAATATTTCGTTTTAATACAAAAAATTTAAAGATAAATTAATGAAAATTGGTATTTCACCTGTCGGTTACGTTACATACAAAGAAATATGTGTTAGGAGGAGAAAGATTCTACGGAAATCTCACCATAAGAACGCAAAAGGCATTATTAACAAAACAGTCGATTCCAGCAATCAGAATCGCTTTTTAGTCAGAAGTGCATTCGGAGAAGACCATAACTCTGTTGCCTTAATTTGCGTGAAACGTTTCGATGATGTTGCAATTTGTGAACAACATAAAAATTACAGAATAGGTCTGTGCAGACGATACAGTCTGCGCTAGCAAATCAGCGGGCACTAAACTAGTGGATTATAGCTGAACAGTTTCCAATTATCTACTGGCAGTTTTTTCTACAACAGTCGTATCTTTATGTAATTGTAGCAAATACTTTCTGCAAAATACTTTTGAGCGCTGCTGTACCTTATACAGTGTGTTCGGAAATTCCCGTTAGAAACTTGTAGGACTGGTAGAGAGGAGTAAATGTATAATATTTTGATTAGGAACTCACTTCCGACGGAAAAGTCATCCAATGATACTACAGAGCTTCGTAGATGTAGGAGTCGGCACCTGTAAATATATTTATGTGTATAGGGTGACACCGTGATGATGTTACAAACTTTGAGGAATGATGGAGACGGATAGACGTATCAAGTTGAGATAAAGGACCTTGGTTCGAAAACGAACGAATCGAAAAATCCTTCTGATACTTCTGCCAGTGTACCAATACTGTTATTTTTAAGAATGTTGGGTATGTAACTTTCAGAGACGGTAGTATGGATCAAAACAAGAAAACAAAAGAGTGTAGTAAACATGGGATCTCAAATGCATACTTTAAAAGATATGAGAACTTGTGCAGTAGATGAGATATGTTTCACAGTAGCGATGATAAGTGCTGATAGCTGCTCAGTTATGCATTTCAGAGCCCATGTTTACTACATATGTTTTCTTGTTTTTGTCCATACCACTACGTGTGAAAGTTGAATACCCTATAATCTCAATAACAGCAAGACCGGTACATGTATTCCATTGACAGAGGTTTCAGAACGGTTTTTTCTTATAACTTTTGACTCGTTCGTTTCTGATACAGGGAACTTAAGTCAAACTGATACATTTCTCCTTCTCTATTGTCCTTCAAAGTTTGTAGCATCATTGTAGAATCAACCTTGAGAGGTGGCATGAGCCCCCTTAATATTTCTATCTTACTCTGGGTAATTCGATTTTCCTCTCTAATTGCATGCGGTGAAAAGTTGCTATTCGTTCACACGCGGACTTCCCATGCAGCGTCTCTCATCACCTGGGTGGTCCGGTGACAGGCGGGTTCTGCTGATCCTGAAAGGGTTAAGCTGACAGGTGTGAGGGAGTCATGTGGATGCTTTCCAAATGCCGCCATTGTCATAAGAGCGGGGGCGACACGCCAACAGGGGTCTGACGGAGCGGCTGGGGTAGAGATTCCGTTACTTCGCAGAAACTTAGTGAAAACACTTTCTGGCGGGCTACCAGCGAGGCGTGGGAATGGCTTGTGTTCCCAGGCAGTCTTGGCGGGCAAATTCCCGCGTTTTCTGCAAAATCATAACTGTGATTGGCTTGCTCAGGGGATAGCTCCGAGACGTAGCAAAATCGGCTCAGAAATTGGCGCCAAGTATCTCCATTGGTGGAATAGTAGTGCGTCGGCAATAGAGTGGAATTTTCCGCCGGATTTCGAGTTGCTGATTGGAACGTTTAACCACGGCCACTGTCGTGGGGGCGGGAATGTTCTGTGTTCGGCTTGTACAGGTGCTCTTGAGAGAGTAGGCTCTCCCCTTTCACTCGGGGTAGGTTAGAAGACAGAGCTGTCGCTGCTCTGGACAGCCTGCCTTCTGTTGGCTGTCTAATATACTTTCATTTAAGTGTAACTGTTTGACGAAGTTGCTGAAGTTTCGACTTCAACGTAACTTTCCGAGTACTGTTGGCAATTGAGCGTTCTGCATACAAGCGGTCTATGTTGTCCTTCTTGAGCAGTTTTGGCTAAAGTTGACTGTATTGGAGTTACTGTGTGACTTCGCATGTTAAAATCAATCACTGTACCGTCAGTGATTGTGTGGCGAACCTTCTTCGTCTCCCTCAGAGGCGCATTTGTATTGACAGGAAGTCTTTCGTCTGGAACAACCAGACCAGGATAATTTGTTTCGGGCTATACTCGTGACATTATCATCACCACGACAGGACGTCGAAGCAACCAGCCATTGCCTCCAGTACGCCAGTTTGTGTCCTTGCAGTTAAGAAGACAGTTTGGTAATGTATGTCCGCAGCACCGGCAGATTAGGGAATTTTGCTCTGTGATAATCAGAGCTCAGCAGAGGGCGCCTGTTCCTGTCTTTTCTTACGTGGTTCTGTCTTGGATGTTCATTGTCTGAGTTCTCACTACTGTAGCAGCAATTAATGTTGGGTTGACTGGGTGTTTTTCTTAAGATTTGAGTCGCAAGTTATTGGCTCCACATACCACTTGGTCATAAACGTCACAAGCTAGTTTATGGACAACTTCACCTTCACAGCATTTATTTGAGTATCCAATTGGACGTATTGTAAATGTTTCATGTGTTTTTTTTTTGTTATTTTGAGTTTAGTCACAATAAATCAAATTGTTATTTTGGACAGAACTTTCATTCTGTGGATCGGTAGAGCAACCCTTTCATTTCTCACTAAGTTAATGAAACTTTCCTTTACCAAATTAAATTATTGCAGGTGCCAAACTCTTTTCTACTCCACTTGCAGGGTCGATTACAGTCAGTTCGCGTTTCTTCTTAATCCATGTGCAACAGTAAAAGTCGGAGTCAGAAAAGGGGGGGGGGGCTTAGAGCATCATTTCCATATGAAGATTCTAGAAGAATTTAGTGTTAAATACACTGCTAGCCCCGGCACCTAGCAACCTGTATGTATACATATATTTCCAGGCGCCAGCGCCAATACGTTTGAGGCTATGTATAGTCGTTGGATGATGTTTCCGGACATGGATCCCTACTCAAAATATTAAGTACTTACTCCTCCCTGCAAAGTCCTACAAGTTTGTAACGGGAACTTCAAACATCCTGCATTGTACACACCTGTTACATTTCCCGCCAGCGGAACAGGTTCCGCGCGACTTGTCTGTGATCCAGCAGTGGTTAGGAACTGCTCGGGGAGCCAGTGCCGCCTACCTGCCATGGTGAGAGGGCGAGGCGCAGCAGGCGGTGGGCGGCGGCTCGCGGCTACGTCGCGCAGTGGGGGCCCGCGCGGCCGCGGCTGGCCGGCGCCCGGCGGGAGCTGCCGCTGGCGGCGCGCGCTGCTCTGCTCTGCTGCCGCCCAGCTGCCCACAGCCAGCGTCGACCACGGCCCGCCCTGCCTGGCCTGCGGAACCAGGACACAGCCGCTCCAGCACACACATCTGTCACAGCTTCGGAATGCACAGGAACAAGAACTCCACAAAAATTCTATCAAAAGGTTTTCAAGTAGCGCTACCAGTCGCAAAACTTGTTGACTGCTGTATTATTTGTTTAGTTCCATGTTTCGAGGTGATACCTTATCATCGTACTGTAGTCCCGTTACAAAAACATTTAACATAAGTGTATACAGACGCTAAAGTTTCTTTACAAGACTGGTGTCATCGGCCTGTGGAGAAATAGAAGCGTAACCTAGTAAAAGGCGATGTCACTTTGTATATTGGTCTGCTGTTCACGTGAATTTTTTCAAACAGTCATTCACTTTGTTCTTGTGACGTGGCAGTCTTCTTGTGACGTGCTGAGGTGTCGCTATTTCCACGGCTCTCTTGGACTTCTTCGCCATTGTTCACAAACTTCACAGTGTGGCTTTAAAACATGCTAACACAAAACAAATTAGCAGCCCAGAAAACAAGATAGAAGTCAAAACAAGACTAGTTTCGATTTGACTATCGATATGTCGATCTTGGTGTTGTCAGCAGCAATATCTACTGCATGTCTTATTGTCGTAATATGATAGAAAAAGAGCGACAATGACAATTTTATAACACAAATGACAGTATAAAATCTTTTTATTTCTAGAATTATATAGATACTCATATATAACCTTAAATATCATGTACTTGCTATTTTAAGAGAACTGAATTGAAATTCGTAAAGAAGAATGAATTTTTCAACTTCATCATTGCATCTAGGATCTCATTTTTCCACTTATTGTTATCAATGAGAATTTCCATTTCTTCTAAGATGTCCTTTCTCCACCTCTTTTCCAAAGTACATAATACTTTGATGTCGTTGTCTGTTGTAACACTCTGTCCTGGTTCACTGATGTGTTTTGCTATAGCGGACTAATTACCTTTATCCAGTCTGAAACAGTCAATGTGTGTGTTTTTAAATTTCTTCTCGTTTGGCTGTTGTAGTATTCGTTGCAATGACTACACGTAATTTTAAAAATTCTTTATTTGCCCAATTTCTCTGTAGGCTGTATGATGTGATGCACCAGTTTCTTTCTTAAGCCGTCGTTGTCAAAAGTGATACTGATATCAGTCTTTTTAAATAGCTTGGCTACTTTGATTGAGGTGACTGCTGAATATGGTATCGTTGTATGCTTAGGTTTCTGTGTCCTCACCACAATCACACACAGAAATTTCTCTACGGATGAATAAATAAATAAATAAAAGCAGTAATGTAAAGAAACTATAAGTCTGTATACACTTACATTAAATGGTTTTGTAATGCCACTATAGCATGATGACGAAATTTCACCTAACTAAATAATTTAGTAGTCAACAAATTTTCTGACTAGTAGCGGTATTTAGAAATCTTTTCATATTTTTCAAACAGTCATGGTCGATTAACTGTCAATATGGCTTCAAATTTTCAAAAAAAGTTCTACATCTACGCGATTACTATGTACTTATGTCGAGTGCCTGGCAGAGGGTTCATCAACCACATTCATGCTATTTCTCTACGTATCTACTCTCTAACATCGCGTGTAAAAAACGAACAGACAAATCTGCCAATGAGAGCTCAGATTACTGTTATTTTATTATGATGATTACTTGTTCCTGTATAGATGGGCGCCAATAAAATATTTTCGAATTCTGTGGAGAAAGTTCGTGATCGAAATTTCATGAGCACATCCTGCGGAAACTAAAAACCCCTTTAATGATTTCACCCCAACCCGCCGATCATATCCGTGGGACTCTCTCCCGTATTTCGCGACAATGCAAGACAAGCTGCCCTCCTTCGAACTTTTTCCATGTCCTTCATCAATTCTATCTCGTGTGGATCCCATACCGCCCAGCAATGCTCCAGGGGAGAGGGCTGACGAGCATGGTTCAGGCAGACCGTTAGTAAATTTCTTCTATTTTGTAAGTATTCTGCCAATAAATCGCATCATTTAATGCACTTTCCCTAATCGTTCCAATTTTTGTTCCTTCAGAAGTCGAATCAAGAACATCTGGCAACATGGGTAACTTAGAAGCGGGCATACTCGGAGTAATGAAGCAACTTAAATCACTTAATAAAAGCAAGTCTTCCAGTCCAGCCTGTATACCAATTAGATTCCTTTCAGAGTATGTTTGTGGTTCAGCTCCATACTTAACTATCATATACAACCGCTCTGTCGACGAAAGATCCGTACCCAAAGACTGGAAAGTAGCACAGGTCACGCCAATATTCAACAAAGGCGGTAGGTGTAATCCACTGAATTACTGGTGCATATCATTAACTTCGATATGCAGAAGGATTTTGGAACATATATTGTGTTCGAACACCTCGAAGAGAACGGTCTGTTGACACATAGTCAACACGGATTTAGAAAACGTCTTTCTTGTGAAACGCAACTAGTTCTTTACTCACGCGAGGTGCTGAGTGTTATCGTCAAGGAATTTCAAACTGACTCCGAATTTCTAGATTTACAAAACGTTTATGACATCGTCCCTCACAAACGGCTTGTAATCAGTTTGAGTGCTGATGGAATATAGTCTTACTAACGCAACTACATTCGTGATTTCCTGTCAGAGAGGTCACTTTCCATAGTAATTGACGGAAAGATTAGATTAGATTAGATTAATACTAGTTCCATGGATCATGAATACGATATTTCGTAATTATGTGGAACGAGTCGAATTTTCCAATACATGACATAATTAGGTTAATTTAACAACATACTTAAGTAAATATAACAACTTTATTTTTTTGTGTTTTTTGTTTTTCTTTATTTTTTTATTTTTATTTTTTTATTTTTTTTAATATTTTTGTTTTTTTTCTTTTTTTCTTAATTTATATCTAAAAATTCCTCTATGGAGTAGAAGGAGTTGTCATTCAGAAATTCCTTTAATTTCTTCTTAAATACTTGTTGGTTATCTGTCAGACTTTTGATACTATTTGGTAAGTGACCAAAGATTTTTGTGCCAGTATAATTCACCCCTTTCTGTGCCAAAGTTAGATTTAATCTTGAATAGTGAAGATCGTCCTTTCTCCTAGTATTGTAGTTATGCACACTGCTATTACTTTTGAATTGGGTTTGGTTGTTAATAACAAATTTCATAAGAGAGTATATATACTGAGAAGCTACTGTGAATATCCCTAGATCCTTAAATAAATGTCTGCCGGATGATCTTGGGTGGACTCCAGCTATTATTCTGATTACAAGCTTTTGTGCAATAAATACTTTGTTCCTCAGTGATGAATTACCCCAAAATATGATGCCATATGAAAGCAATGAGTGAAAATAGGCGTAGTAAGCTAATTTACTAAGATGTTTATCACCAAAATTTGCAATGACCCTTATTGCATAAGTAGCTGAACTCAAACGTTGCAGCAGATCATCAATGTGTTTCTTCCAATTTAATCTCTCATCAATGGACATACCTAAAAATTTGGAATATTCTACCTTAGCTATATGCTTCTGATTAAGGTCTATATTTATTAATGGCGTCATACCATTCACTGTACGGAACTGTATGTACTGTGTCTTATCAAAATTCAGTGAGAGTCCGTTTACAAGGAACCACTTAGTAATTTTCTGAAAGACAGTATTGACAATTTCATCAGTTAATTCTTGTTTCTCAGGTGTGATTACTATACTTGTATCATCAGCGAAGAGAACTAACTTTGCCTCTTCATGAATATAGAATGGCAAGTCATTAATATATAATAAGAACAACAAAGGACCCAAGACTGACCCTTGTGGAACCCCATTCTTGATAGTTCCCCAGTTTGAGGAATGTGCTGATCTTTGCATGTTACGAGAACTACTTATTTCAACTTTCTGCACTCTTCCAGTTAGGTACAAATTAAACCATTTGTGCACTGTCCCACTCATGCCACAATACTTGAGCTTGTCTAGCAGAATTTCATGATTTACACAATCAAAAGCCTTTGAGAGATCACAAAAAATCCCAATGGGTGGTGTTCGGTTATTCAGATCATTCAAAATTTGACTGGTGAAAGCATATATGGCATTTTCTGTTGAAAAACCTTTCTGGAAACCAAACTGACATTTTGTTAGTACTTCATTTTTACAGATATGTGAAGCTACTCTTGAATACATTACTTTCTCAAAAATTTTGGATAAAGGTGTTAGAAGGGAGATTGGACGGTAATTGTTGACATCAGATCTATCCCCCTTTTTATGCAAAGGTATAACAACAGCATATTTCAGTCTATCAGGGAAAATGCCCTGTTCCAGAGAGCTATTACACGGGTGGCTGAGAACCTTACTTATCGGTTGAGAACAAGCTTTTAGTATTTTGCTGGAAATGCCATCAATTCCATGTGAGTTTTTGCTTTTAAGCAAGTTTATTATTTTCCTAATTTCAGAAGGAGAAGTGGGTGTGATTTCAATTGTATCAAATTGCATAGGTATGGCCTCTTCCATTAACAGCCTAGCATCTTCTAATGAACACCTGGATCCTACTATATCCACAACATTTAGAAAATGATTATTAAAAATATTTTCAACTTCTGACTTTTTGTTCATAAAGTTTTCATTCAATTTGATGGTAATACTGTCTTCCTCTGCTCTTGGTTGACCTGTTTCTCTTTTAATAATATTCCAAATTGTTTTAATTTTATTATCAGAGTTGCTGATTTCAGACATGATACACATACTCCTGGATTTTTTAATAACTTTTCTTAATATAACACAGTAGTTTTCATAATTTTTGATAGTTTCTGGGTCACTACTCTTTCTTGCTGTCAGATACATTTCCCTTTTCCGGTTACAAGATATTTTTATACCCTTAGTAAGCCATGGTTTGTTACAAGGTTTCTTACGAGTATATTTAACTATTTTCTTGGGGAAGCAGTTTTCAAATGCATTTACAAATATATCATGAAATAAATTATATTTTAAATTGGCATCAGGTTCATGGTACACGTCATCCCAGTCTAACTGCTGTAGGCTTTCCCTGAAATTTGTAATTGTTAAATCGTTGACTGAACGTACTTCTTTGGAGGACTGTTTAGTATTGCTGAATGGAGCTATGTCATATATTGTAACTAGCTGTGCACCATGATCAGAAAGACCATTCTCAACAGGCTGAGCATTTATCTGGTTAAACTTATCTTGGTCTATAAAGAAGTTATCTATCAGTGAGCTGCTATCCTTTACCACCCGAGTAGGAAAATCAATAACGGGTGTCAAATTGAAAGAACCGAGTAATACTTCAAAGTAATTTTTCCTATTACCCTCTTTCAGAGAATCTACATTGAAGTCCCCACAAATAATAATTTGTTTCCCCCTGTCTGACAGATAGCACAACAAGGAGTCCAAATTTTTCAGAAATAGATGAAAATTTCCTGATGGGGACCTATATACAGTTACAATTATAAATGTGCCTTTATTTAATTTAAGCTCACAGGCACATGCTTCTATATGTTTCTCTACACAAAACTTTTTTGTTTCTATACTTTTTGCACAATGATAACTTTTGACATATATGGCAACTCCTCCTTTCTCCATATTTTCTCTCATTACATGTGCAGAGAGCTTATAACCACTTACATTTACCTTATCCATATCAGTAACAATGTGATGCTCAGACAGGCATAGTATATCTATTTCATTCTCAGCTTCTAAATCTTCTAAACAAACCAGAAGCTCATCTACTTTATTCTTTAAACTCCCAATATTTTGATGAAATATACTTACATTATTTTTAATTATACTTTTATGAGAACCTTTCCTTATTCTAACATTTGCAGTACTCTCCTGTCTGAGTTTCTCATTGTGCTTAGACCTAGTTCCTATACCAGTGGTCACATGGTGTTCAGAGAGGCAGATTATGTCAATTGGGTTGGGTGACTTTAATTCATCAATGCAATTACCTAGGACTGAGATACAACTTGGTGGAGATAAAATTTCTGGTGATTGGTGAAAATTTATAATTGATAGCTGTGATTGGTGATCCAATGTACTAGAATTGTGCAGTTTAATTTCTTTCCTAAACTGAAGATTTGTTTCAATCCTGACTTCTCGTAGAACTTGACATCTTTCTGCCTTACCTATCCTAAAAAAGGTGCTGCTCCAACACCTGTAACCACTGGTATTTTACCATTCATGGCAGTGCCTCCCCCCCTTAAATTTCCTGCTATTACCCCAGCCAGTTTCCCCTTCCCTTTCCTGTTGAGATGTAGGCCGTGCCTGGTTGAGTAAAACAGAAGTGATCTCTGGCGTTCTCCAAGGTAGTGTTATAGGGCCTCTGCTGTTCTTTATCTACATAAACGATATAGGAGACAATCTGAGCAGCCGATGCTGTAGTTTATCGTCTAGTAAAGTCATCAGATGATCAAAACAAATTGCAAAACGATTTATAAAAGACATCTGTACGGTGCAAAAATTGGCTATCGATCCTCAGTGCTAAAAGGAATCCGTCAAACTTCTGTTACCAAGATTGCATTTTACTGGCAGGACACTTAGAAAATGTAACAGATCTGCCAAAGAGCCTGCCTACACTACGCTTGTCCATACTCTTTTAGAGTACTGCTGTGCAGTGTGGGATCCTGACCATATAGGATTTACGGAATGCATTGAGAAAATTCAAAGAAAGGAAGCACATATTACATTATTCCGAAATAGGGGAGAGAGTGTCACTGACGTGATGCAGGATTTGGAATGGACGTCATTGAAACAAAGGCGTTTTTCATTGCAACGTAATCTCCTCACGAAATTTCAGTCACCAGATTTTTCCTCCGAATGCGAAAAAGTTTTTTTCAAGCCAACCTACATAAGAAGAAACAATCATCATAATAAAATAAGTGAAATCAGAGCTCGCAAGAAAGATCGTTTCTTCCGCGCGTTGTTGGAAATTGGAATAATAGAGAATTCGCCAAATAGCTGTACAAATTGGGTTCTTTTATTTTATTTTCGCTACTAGTTTCGGCAATTCATAATGCTATCTTCAGGACCATAAAATAAAATGACTTGTCAAGTTGCACGGTTGTTTGGCGAATTTCGTTTTAAAAAAACCAGTGACATGGGTATGTAATTCAGCGGATTACTCCTGTTTCCTTTCTTGGATATTGGTATAACCTGTGCAACTTTCCAGTCTTTCGGTATCGATCCTTCGCCTAGCGAGTGCTTGCATATGATTACTAAGTATGGACCTATTGTTTCGGCATACCCTGAATTGGACCTAACTTGAGTACTATCTATACTGGAACGCTTGCCTTTATTAAATGATTTAAGCTGCTTCGCTAGACCGAGGTTATCAACTTCCGTTCTTATCTACTTGGCAGATGGTCTTGACAAAAATTCTAGAATTTTTTTTTCTTTGGTGAAAGAATTTCGGAAAAACGCGTTTAGTATCTTTGCATTAGTGGCATTGTCATCAGTAACATTGTCGTTGCTATTGCGCAGTGAAGGTACTGATTGAATCTTTTTTCTGGTGTACTTCACATAGAGCACAATCTCTTTGGGATTTCTATCAGATTTCGAGACAGATTTTCGTTGTCGCACTGAAGATCGCGCTGTGTTTCTAGCTTCTGTAAAATTTCACCAATTTGGCGGCATATGTTCTTTTAAATTTGGCACGTTCTTTTGAATCTTGCATCGTTTTTTCGTTGCTTCTGAAACAGCGCTCTGATATGTTTTGTGTATCATGGGGGGATTGGTACTGGCAGGATTGGTACCATATCTTCTTAATATATTTGGTATATTCACTCCCACAAGACATTAGGCAATATACCGTGAGAGACTGCCTCTAGACTTGATACCGGCTTCAATTCGGCGATGGAGAATGTCCACAAGGTTCTTTGAGTATACCGTACAGAGCTGAAGCCCTTCTTTTATGATTAGATCCCGCTGAGCTAGACACTGCAGGGATGTTCAAATGGTTCAAATGGCTCTGAGCACTATGGGACTTAACTACTGTGGTCATCAGTCCCCTAGAACTTAGAACTACTTAAACCTAACTAACCTAAGGACATCACACACATCCATGCCCGAGACAAGATTCGAACCTGCGACCGTAGCAGCCGCGCGGTTCCGGACTGCGCGCCTAGATCCGCTAGACCACCGCGGCCGGCAGGGATGTTGATGCTATGTTTTACAAGCTACTCGAAATAATCCCAGAGATCTTGTACTTCCGATCTGGTAATTCAGCGGGCCAGGCGAGGTGCGACAGGACGCCTGAGAATTTGTCGAAGCAGCAACAAAAGCTTACAGTCTTGTGTGGGTAGCTATGGTCATCTCGGAAGCCAGGTCCGCAGCTCGTGGTGTAGTGGTTAGCGTTGCTGCCACTGGATCACGGGGTCCGGGTTCGACTCCTGGCGGGGTCGGAGTTATTCTCCGCCAAGGAGCTGGGTCTTCGTGCTGTCCTCATCATTTCATCATCATTCATGAAAATGGCCAGACTGGCAAGTGACGAGATTGGGAAATTGTAAAGGCGCTGATGACCACGCCGTTGAGCGCCCCACAAACCGAAATCATCATCATCATCATCATCCTCGGAAGTTGGGAGTGTACAATACATACTCTTCATGGAGAAGCAGGGGGAAACACTTGGTCAGCGAGAATGGTAGCCAAGATGAGTGAGCTCGTGTCATGATACGAAGAACACTACCAGAACGTGACAGATCTTCCCTTGACTTGGGTGCACTCAGCGGATTGCTTGCTTTTAAGAGAGCCACAATCGCAACTCGTACGGCATGGATCCAGTTAGCTACCAATTTCCATGTTGTTGGGCCTCTTTAAAACGTGCGGCTTTGTGTGCCGCTGTGAGCAGCGGCCTCCTGCTGAGCACTTTATCCAACTGCCCACTGCATCGATTAGATACTGGTTAAGACTGACCTGGATTCACTAACAGCAGCAATTTATGTCGGATTAGACATCGATTCGAATTGACAAGGCGTGACGCTCGTCTTCAGTCATTGCCAATTAAGATCTTTTCATGGTCGTTATTACGCTGTTTCACATCGCTGCGAATGGTACACCGTTCCTTGTAGACACGCTGAACAGACAAACTTCATACATCAACAAATTGGGTAACTTCATTTAGGATCTGTCATGGACATAAACGGCACCGGCCTTGCCGCAATGGCTACACCGGTTCCCGTCAGATCACCGACGTTAAGCGCTGTCGGGCGTGGTCGGCAATTGGATGGGTGACCATCCGGGACGCCATGTGCTGTTGCCATTTTTCGGGGTGCACTCAGCCTCGTGATGCCAACTGAGGAGCTACTCGACCGAATAGTGGCGGCTCCGGTCAAAGAAAACCATCGTAAAGACCGGGAGAGCGGTGTGCTGACCACACGCCGCTCCTATCCGCATCCTCATCTGAGGATGAGACGGCGGTCTGATAGTCCCGATGGGCCACTTGTGGCCTGAAGACGGAGTGCTTGCTTTTAGTGCCTTATGGACATAAACGAATACAATCATTCTGCCATTTTGTCACGTTACCATGTAGATTCAACTCATTGTCGGGCATGGTGGTGGTAAAGCGCGCGCATGGGAATCGAAAGGCTGCTGAACCCAATACCCGTCGGACTACGGGTTTTTCAGTCTGTCTTCTCACCTAGCACTCACCTCTGGGTGATGTGGAGAATCGCCAGATACGATACGTTATCTGGATTCCACGTTAAACTGTAGGTACCCAGATGGATAATTGAGAGACTTGCAACAAGCCATTCACTCACACATAATTATCATCACTGCCCTGATGCCATACAACTGACTTCCATGTACACACCACTTTACTACTATGACTTCCGTCAGTGGTTGAGGGTCACATGCCGCCTAGTACACGCTTACATCATGTACAACGCTCCAAACAGTCCAATGAGCAATTAAAAATAGTGATTAACTGCTTGTCGGGTGGACCTACATTATTTATTTTGTAACTCCTAGATATCTTACGCATTGTCTAAGAATGTAAGCTAATGAAGATAAAGTATAAACTGCAACAATAGCTAAACAAATTTCAGCACCATTTGTTTTTCTACAGGAGACAGTAAATACACACATAAAAAAATGTTTTGCATCACTTCGGTTCCGAGAGTTCCGCAACCGTACAGAAAATCGGAATAGAGATATACATAAACATCATTTCCGCCCTTTTTATTGCTCATTAAAAACACACATTGCGTGTTGTGCCACCATACAGCGAGACCTTCAGAGGTGGTGGTCCAGATTCCTGAACACACCGGTACCTTTAGCACCCACTAGCACGTCCTCCTGCATTGATGCCTACCTATATTGTCGCGGCATACTGTACACAAGTTCACCAAGGCACTGTTGGTCCAGACTGTCCCACTCCTCATCGGCGATTCGGCGTAGATCCCTCAGAGTGGTTGATGGCTCACGTCTCCCATAAGCAGCCCTTTTCAATCTATCCCAGACATGTCGATAGGGTTCATGTCTGTAGAACATGCTGGCCACTCTAGTCGAGCGATGTAGTCATCCTGAAGGTAGTCATTCACAAGATGTGCACGATGGGGGCGCGAATTGCGAATGCCTCGCCAATATGCTGCCGATACGGTTGCACTATCGGTCGGAGGATGGCATTCACGTATCGTACAGCCGTTACGGCGCCTTCCATGACCACCGATGGCGTACGTCAGCCTCACATAATGCCACCCCAAAACAGCAGGGAACCTCCACCTTGCTGCACTCGCTGGACAGTGTGTCTAAGGCGTTCAGCCTGACCGCGTTGCCTTCAAACACGTCTCCGACGATTGGCTGGTTGAAGCCATATGCGACCTTCGTCGGTGAAGAGAACGCGATGCCAATCCTGAGCGGTCCATTCGGCATGTTGATGGGCCCATCTGTACCGCGCTGCACGGTGTCGTTGTTGGAAAGAGGGACCTCGCCATGGACTTCGGGAGTGAAGTTGCGCATCATGCAGCCTACTGAGTACGGTTCGAGTCGTATCACGACGTCATGTGGCTGCAGAAATACATTAATCAACATGGTGGCGTTGCTGTCAGGGTTCTTCCAAGCCATAATCCGCAGGTAGCGGTCATCCAGTGCATGAGCGAGGCATGTCATCGACAGTTTCTGTCTCTCTGTGTCTCCTTCATGTCCGAACAATATCGCTTTGGTTCACTCCGAGACGCCTGGAAACTTCCCTGTTGAGAGCCCTTCCTGGCACAAAGTAACAATGTGGACGCGATCGAACCGCGGTATTGACTGTCTAGACAAGGTTGAACTACAGACAACACGAGCCGTGTACCTCCTTCCTGTGGAATGACTGGTAATGATAGGCTGTCGGACCCTCTACGTCTAATTGGCGCAGCTCATGTGTAGTTGTTTACATCTTTGGGCGGGCTTAGTGACATCTCTAAACAGTCAAAGGGACTGTGTCTGTGGTACGATATCCACAGTCAACGTCTATCTTCTGCAGTTCTGGGAACCAGGGTGATGCAAAACTTTTTTGATGTGTGTACATTTTAGAATAAAATATGGCTACAGGTCCGTTGGAAGCCAGAGAATGATAGCGTTAAAATGTCGATATCTGATAACGAGACCGTATGGCGATCGGAGTTTTGAATTATTTTGTTTTCTGGTGCATGAGGTTTGGGAGTAAAACATCAATCAACCAAATCTCTTCTATACAACTTTCAATAATTGTGTAGAAAATCGACTTTAAAATTTTCCGAGTCTTTGTAAAACCCGCTTGGCTCTGTGGTAGATTGCTCGCCTGCCAAGTGGGTAGTTACGGTTTCATTCCCAACTTTGCTAAATTTAGACAGAGGTGCATTTGCTACTAGCATTAGAACATTAGAGATGAGAAAATCTAATTTGTAAATTTTAAATTTAACAGTCTTTATTATTTCCATAAAAATCGTTAATTAAGATTTTATATTTGCAATGGGCACTGGATTATGAAGTGCGATATTTAATTAGAAATAAGATGTTCATTTCTCATAAAAAGTATCATGTGATATGTGTTAACTTACATATATTTGATGAATTTTAATTTAAATGACGTAGGTATTCAAAGAGAAGAGAAAACAAAAAAGTGTTCACTGGAACGAAACTCGAACCAGTGATCCAGAGATTACTAGTCTCTAGCATTACTGATTCTTTCCGCATCTCTATGTATTTTACACTTCACGGAAATGTTCGTGGAACATGCATCTTTGTTTAAAAATTTGCATCGCACACGAATCGATCCCAGACCTCCCACATGGCAGGCGAGCAGTCTACCACTGAACGACGCTGCTTATCGAAAAATGGTCCTTACTTCAGGATTTTAAGCACGCCTGGGAATCCTCAAAGTCGATTCCCAGCAAATTTTTGAGAGTTGCATCGAACTGCTTTGGGGACTGGTATTTCAGTTCTCAACTTCACACACTATAAACATGAAACAAAACGGAAATCCGAGTGTCGTGTGCTCCTCTTATGAAACAGAAATAACGAACCAAACCAAAATGACAGTACGGCCAAGGAACCTTCTGCCTCTAGTGGCGATTCAAGGAAAAGTGCTGATGTCGGCTGGTTGCCAATGAGTGTGACTTCACGCGAACGTGTAGGCGTATCGCCATTCATATATCACCATTTACAACGAAATAAAAGATAAGTTCTACACGCACGTTCTCAATAAATAGTTGACTACATACGCACAGTAAAATTTGGACAAGTCGTATCAGCCATACAAATCTACTTGTGATTATTGATAATCAAAATTGATGTCAAACGCGCACAATAGATGTAATACTAGGTGGACAAACAGCATAACTCCCCATGATGAGAAACTGTATAGCTGTGGACATCAGAGATGACGCAAGGGAAAACTTCTCTCCCATCTGTTCACATGTAGGTTTATCGAAGGAATTAGGAAAGTACCTTGCTGCCCGCACCGCCACAAATAGCTCTTATATCTGTACATTTTTTAGCAGCAAAGTAAAGGTAGAGAACAGGTGCCGAATATTTTCACGCAGTTACAAATGGTTCAAATGGCTCTGAGCATTATGGGTTGATTCAAATGGTTCTGAGCACTATGGGACTTAACTTCTGAGGTCATCAGTCCCCTAGAACTAAGAACTACTTAAACCTAACTAACCTAAGGACATCACAAACATCCATGCCCGAGGCAGGATTCGAACCTGCGACCTTAGCAGCAGCACGGTTTCGGACTGAAGCGCCTACAATCGCTCTGCCACAATGGCCGGCACACGCAGTTACAGTATACCAACGAAACAACTACATGGACTGACTGCTATGTAGCACAGTGTGGTCCCTTTCTACCAATGTGAGGATGTTCAACTTCTCTACGTCTGTCCACCTAGACCATCCAGTACAGAAGTGTGTCACATTTGAACTATTATAAGAACATTGCATTAGTAAAACGGTAAAACACAGTAGATTTAGGGGCTCTCATCGTCTTAGTCACTGTTATGCTAAGGAAATAGCACCAACGTCCTCAAGAAGTGGGTAATTTCATTCTACTAACCTCCGTGCCCATAGCCTACGAGTACAGTGTAGCAAAAAAGTTACAAGCAGTGGAAGATTTTCTGGAACAGTCACTGAACATGGACAATCCACTGGGAACATGTGAGTATGTTTAAATACAATACTGGGTAAGTGGCATTGACTTCTATGATTGGTTCAAATGGCTCTGAGCACTGTGGGACTTAACTGCTGAGGTCATCAGTCCCCTAGAACTTAGAACTACTTAAACCTAACTAACCTAAGGATATCACACATATCCATGCCCGAGGCAGGATTGGAACCAGCGACCGTAGCGGTCGCATGGTTCCAGACTGTAGCGCCTAGAACGTCTCGGCCACTCCGGCCGGCCTTCTGTGATTCATTCATCTCCTGGATAACTGCTTTTTTATTTCTGATGTGGACTTCAGAACAGGTAGTACTGGAATGAATATTATAAACCTGGTGACAATTTGTGCATCGGCTGTTTGCGGAAGACCTGAAGGTACAAAATGAGCTGTTAATGCGAGTCAAATAGATTTCTATAAGAATTATAATCTAGCGCCTCCACACCGAAAGATTGCTCTTCGCCATCCAAGATGGCAAGAGACAGAATGACTAGATCCGTGGTCGTGATTATACTAGGAATAAATCTGGGTACCTTTACGAAGCAAAATTAATACTTTTTATTCTCCCCTTTTATTTGTTTTCCTTTATTTATTCAACTACGATGTTTTCCAGTTTATAGGCTTCGAAGCCGAATGGCTCGAAGTCTAGCCACAAGGATGCTTGAATCGATGTGCAACACTTAATCACCTATAGAGAGCATCAGAAAACCGCTCTGAAATAAAATCATAATGAGGGCTCTGATCAAGGTGTTAGAGCATTTCAGTAATAAGAAACAAGTCTTTCTCATACAATTCATTCATTTATGTGTCAACAAGCGTTAGTTCAAATGGTTCAAATGGCTCAGAGCACTATGGGACTTAACTTCTGAGGTCATCAGTCCCCTAGAACTTAGAACTACTTAAACCTAACTAACCTAAGGACGTCACACAACACCCAGTCATCACGAGGCAGAAAAAATTCCTGACCCCGCCGGGAATCAAACCCGGGAACCCGGGCGCGGGAAGCGAGAACGCTACCGCACGACCACGAGCTGCGGACGGCCTCTTGGTAAACGTCTCTTCCAGAAAATTGTCCCCTATGTGTTAAACATCTCTGAAGCTCTGATGTCATGTTGGTTGCTGACACTGCAGGCGTTAAGCTTCGGTACAGCGTACTATGTGACAATTTGTGCAATGAAGAAGCACTGACAAGTAAGTAAGAGAAAAACCCACTGGAGCCATCTTCAACAAGTCTTCAAAGTCGCAACCAAAATCGCAAGGTATTATAAATATGCCCACAAACAAACCACAAAAATAGACACAAATAAATTTTCGATTTTTGCCTTGGATAATGGATGTTCTCCCGGAAACAAATTTAAAACGATTACAGTCCCACTGATTTCCGATCAAAGTCTTTGGGAGGTTTCCCTTGATCATCAAGCAAATACAGGAACTGTTAACCCCTCCCATTTAATTCCAGTTAGGACCACCTCTGCACCACTCCAAATCAACTGTGATATATGGCTAAATAGAACAACATTCCACAACATCCTGCCCTACTCTTGTGAGTAGAAAGTGAAATATACGTAAAACATAGACTGATGAGCCAAAACATTATGAATATTGTCCACTACGAGTCTGAACACCACTGGGTGGCACTGTGGGCTCATCAAGTGGACCAGAGACAAATGTGAATCTTTCTAATGCCGAAATCCACTGACATAAGCAACTTCGACAAGTGGCTGATCATTATGGTGTGGCAGCAGGGAACGAGTTTCATGGAAACAGTGAAGCTGTCAGCTGTTGCTTTGCTTCTCTCATGATCATCTATACAAAGCGACTGAATGATGGTGAAACCATGTGCAGACGACACAGTGCTGGACATCAACACTTCATCACTGAATGCGGAGGTTGGAGACGTGCCCACTCCTTAAACCAGGATAGGAAGCAATCTGTGGTAGATCTGATAGTAGAGCACAACGCAAGGGCAGGCATATGTGTTTCGGAGAATACAGTTCGGCACACATTGTTGAACATGGGTTCTGCAACAGACAGCCGCTAAGTGCTCTATATTCACTCAGGGACATCGCCAGCTGCGATTGTGTTGGGTACAGAATGATCGAGATTGGACCATGGATCGATGTAAACATGTCGCCTGGTTAGATGAATTAAGTTTCCTGTTACGCCAGTTCGATGATCATGTGTGGGTACACACTTATGCAGATGAATGGCTGCTCGAAACATGCGCTTTGTCATGGATGTAAGTCAGTCAGAGTAGTATTATGCTATGAGGGGACGTTCACCAGAGCTTTCTTGTGACCTGTGGTAGTAATCAAAGGATCGTCCTACAATGATTTGAGGAGCATGACATGAACTCTCGTTGATGACTTTGTGCCTCAAAATTCCTCAGATCTGAACACAGTGGAACACCCTTTGACCATTTAATCTGCTATCTCTGCACGCAAAACCCTCCAGCTTGTAATTTTCCGGAACTGCCTGACTTGGTAGTAGACTTCCGGTGGCACATACCTCCAGGAACCTATCAGGGACATTTCTCATCCATGCCACGCAGAATAGCAGCTACAGTGATTCCCAAAATATGGACCAACGCCCTAGTAAACTGATGGTCATGATGTTTCGTCTTACGATTACGCATACGTACTCCACCCGAACAGGCCATGAAGGCACAACGGTTCCGAACGGCCGCCGTGTCATCCTCAGCCCACAGGTGTCACTGGATGAGGATATGGAGGGGCATGTTGTCAGCACACCGCTCTCCCTGCAATATGTCAGTTGACGATACCTGAGCCGCTACTTCTCAATCAAGTAGCTCCTCAGTTTGCCTCACAAGGGGCGAGTGAACCCGGTTTGCCAACATTGCTCGGCAGACCGGATGGTCACCCATCCAAGTGCTAGCCCAGCCCAACAGCGCTTATCATCGGTGATCTGATGGGAACCGGTTTTACCACTGCGGCAAGCCCGTTGGCATTATGCATACATGGTTAGCCAGAACGCCACTGACAAACTTTCAGAGATTAGTCAAAGATATCTTCTGAATATATTGGTGCAAGGGATGGATGTACGGAGTCTGGCTGCTCGTTATAAATAATGTAATTAGGATTTAGTCACAGTTCGCCGTGAAAATACCTTCACAACAGTGTAGAAGCCTGTTATTATGTCGTCACCAAACCATGAAACACCAAACATAACGTAATGCAAGCTTCTCAGACAGATGCAAAATCACAGCGTTATGGTTGCCATCGTTACGAAAACAAGTCAGCATGGCGTCGTCGTGCCGCTCTTCCACTGCATTCAGTGAACCATAAACTAGGTGCATATCGGCCTACTCTTCATAAGTAAACCTGTCTATAGTACTGCTGTGTATCACTGTTAACACAAGTCTAATACCTCTGGAAAAGAGAACACTAGACAGAACCGAGTAATACAGAATGCTAACTTGAGGGCGGCGAGTTAAAGAGAACGTTACTACTGTCAACAGTAAGTGCCTTAAGCGAACGGAAAGAAGACACAACATTTTCATTCCAGTACTAAGAGGAGTGGTACAAGAAACTAAATGAAACGCAAAAACTCTGTAACAAACCCCTTATACCAAAATACTCAGAAGGCATTCCTGAAAAAGTTGGAAAAGTTTGTCAGTGGAGTTTAGGTTTGCCTGCATATTCAAGCTATAGATAACAACTATCAAGAACATATCACAGTGGTACAAGGAAAGTCGATACCAACTATTTCATATGGGGTATTTGCGGTCTACCAATCCGGGAAAAAACTTCAAACTGGCCTACAAAAGCCACCTAACGTACAGCGCATGCACGCCACGCGAGATTTTCAAAATCCTCCCATTGTCATACGCCACCAGAGTAATCAACCATTTCGTAATTATTATTAATTTAAACTTCCCGGCGAGGCAATGAAAAAGAATACATTCTTAAACGTAATGCAAAAACTAATTTCGTTTACAATTAGATACAAACTTGCTCGATCTGACAAGCACAATAGTTGCGCAGTAACGAAACAGAAAAACAAAACCACATAACTGTCTATTTCATGTTGTTAAAATTCACAATGTTTTGAGGTAAATTTACGCAAACGTAAATTTTGCTTTTTTTCAGTGGAGGAACAAGGGGGTTTTTAATATTCAATGACGGTTTTAGCCCAACTGCGCATGCTCTTTGGCTTAGGCTGCTTTGGTAGGTCTCTTGGAGGACGACCAAGTATTCTGTCTGACTTATGCAGAATCGCCAATGAAGAGCGAGAGACAGTTTTAACCAGGACAGGCTCATCAATATATGCAGCAACAGATTCAAACAAATATCCGAGCAAGAGCAGGGAGACGTTCTACCACGTTTTGACATTGCTGAGGAGTGTTGTAACCCCCACTCCTTAAAACTACGATTTTCTCGTTACAGATCTTTTATTTTTTAATTTGGTGATCTAGACACCCTTCAAATGAATACATATGCATGGCTGAGAGGATACTTTTGTTTTCTGTGATAGGAATTTCGAAATAAAAAGGTGATGCAAATTTTTTGTTGATGTATCTATTCGTACTTCATTTGCTGTCAAGCCGCAACTTTCGTAATGAAGTTCCATTCTTGGCATAGTTTTCTGCATATTACTTCAGTCTTAATTAAGGCTGATATCCACAGTAGTAATTTTAATTTATTCCACAACAGCACTATGGCTCTAGTCTCATTTTCACACTTCCTACAGAAGATGGATGTTAAGGTGTTACGGCTCGACAGTATTAACACACCGAACTCAAATCCTGCATGTCAGTGAGCAAAAGATTGAAAAAGCTGCTGGAAGAAACGTTTTAGTTTGGGGGCAGATGCGAGTTGCGCTGTCACGGCCTGCATATAACGAAAGGTTTCTAACAGGAGTAGGTGACCTGCAGCGAGAAAGACAACGAACGTGCCGGGTGATAAAGCGAGGGGAGCAGATAGCGGCCCAGCGCTGCCTGCGATGGAGAAATTCTTTAGAAAACTGCGTTAGGGAATTTCCAGATGGATACAAACAAGCCAGAGACGCAGTTGATCAAGTGAAAGGCCCCTCGTGATGTACGTGTGTAACTTTTAGGCGTCAGGAGCGGGCACAATGTGTCCGATTGGCTGAAATAAACTAGAAAGGAGTAAAAGTGGCGATATTTTGACCCAGTTTAAATGTAGGCCCTTTGCGATTGGCAGCGGTAGTTTCCACAAGATGAAAGTAGCGCTCCCACTGGTCTGAAAAAAGCCCTGACGTGAAGCACGAAAGGATAAAGGTGGGGGACAGTTTGTTATGAAAGACACAATACCGAAAACATCGGGGACTCTCCTCTGAACCAATCTCAAGTGTAGAACAGGGCGCATCATGCTCTGTACCACGCCAAAAGAGGAATTTTTGTGTGAACACTGTGTTCACTTTGGCTGACATTCAGGTAGAAATTAGCTGAAGAGTCGTTGAGCTCCAATAGCGGAGAAACGGAACTGCCACGTAGTTAATTGTTCTTGCGAGAACTGAGAGGGCTTTGAAGTATACACACTGCTCCATCTTAGCACGTGTATATCGCCATATTTTCCATACTAGGGATGAGTGCATGTTTTCTCGCCTAACGAGAAACATAGGACAGTTTCAGCTGGGAAAATAAATAAATATTTTGATTACCTTTCTATAGGATTTTAAGAGAACGAGAGCTCCCATACAGCCGACAGCACGTCGCAGCTACAGGTAAATGCCACTCGCAGAGGCGTAAAACTGTTTGATCACCAGCTTGCGTCCACTGTGAACTCTAGCAACCATGCGTAATCTTTTGCTCATCTTGTTAGGCCGGCCGGGGTGGCCGAGCTGTTCTTGGCGCTACAGTCTGGAACCGCGCGACCGCTACGGTCGCAGGTTCGAATGTTGCCTCGGGCAAGGATGTGTGTGATGTCCTTAGGTTAGTTATGTTTAAGAAGTTCTACGTTCTAGGGAACTGATGACCTCAGAAGTTAAGTCCCATAGTGCTCAGAGCCATTTGAACCATCATCTCATCACAAAAACTAACCAACCTCCGTAGACTTGATTGTCATCCTAAATAGTACAGAACGTAGAACCGGAATCGGATGATTTGTCGTGACATTGTCCACGTGAGACAGTGCTTCACTCTCTAGAAGTAAGAAAAATCTTGTAGAGAACCTTCTATTTAAATTTTATGTTGTTGTGTTCACTGTTATTTATGCTAAACAGGACGTAACGTATAATATTGACAACTGTCCTGACATTGTCATATCACAATCTGTGTGAACACGTATGCTCCTTTCTCAATAATAGAGAAATTAAACAAATTTTACAGCTAAACACCGGAGTGCTATATCATAGAATAAGGGTTCACTCCTAACCCCAGTCTTTTATTCTAGCGACGCTAACGCACTCACAGGGTGTTTTGCTGATATCTGACGAATGTGAAAAAGGAGTGGAGTGTCAGAACTTCACAAGTACTCACAGCAGATAACAACACTACGTCGACAGTAACTGTCTTCCATAAAGCCATATTATGTCAATTAACGTATTTGAATAAAATAAGCTGAATTATGAGAGACTTAGTTGGTAAAGCCGTTATACCAACAATCGATTCTAATGCTAAATCCCTCCCGTGGTACAGCGGGATGCTGGGTCAGATTTAAATACACTCCTGGAAATTGAAATAAGAACACCGTGAATTCATTGTCCCAGGAAGGGGAAACTTTATTGACACATTCCTGGGGTCAGATACATCACATGATCACACTGACAGAACCACAGGCACATAGACACAGGTAACAGAGCATGCACAATGTCGGCACTAGTACAGTGTATATCCACCTTTCGCAGCAATGCAGGCTGCTATTCTCCCATGGAGACGATCGTAGAGATGCTGGATGTAGTCCTGTGGAACGGCTTGCCATGCCATTTCCACCTGGCACCTCAGTTGGACCAGCTTTCGTGCTGGACGTGCAGACCGCGTGAGACGACGCTTCATCCAGTCCCAAACATGCTCAATGGGGGACAGATCCGGAGATCTTGCTGGCCAGGGTAGTTGACTTACACCTTCTAGAGCACGTTGGGTGGCACGGGATACATGCGGACGTGCATTGTCCTGTTGGAACAACAAGTTCCCTTGCCGGTCTAGGAATGGTAGAACGATCGGTTCGATGACGGTTTGGATGTACCGTGCACTATTCAGTGTCCCCTCGACGATCACCAGTGGTGTACGGCCAGTGTAGGAGATCGCTCCCCACACCATGATGCCGGGTGTTGGCCCTGTGTGCCTCGGTCGTATGCAGTCCTGATTGTGGCGCTCACCTGCACGGCGCCAAACACGCATACGACCATCATTGGCACCAAGGCAGAAGCGACTCTCATCGCTGAAGACGACACGTCTCCATTCGTCCCTCCATTCACGCCTGTCGCGACACCACTGGAGGAGGGATGCACGATGTTGGGGCGTGAGCGGAAGACGGCCTAACGGTGTGCGGGACCGTAGCCCAGCTTCATGGAGACGGTTGCGAATGGTCCTCGGCGATACCCCAGGAGCAACAGTGTCCCTAATTTGCTGGGAAGTGGCTGTGCGGTCCCCTACAGCACTGCGTAGGATCCTACGGTCTTGGCGTGCATCCGTGCGTCGCTGCGGTCCGGTCCCAGGTCGACGGGCACGTGCACCTTCCGCCGACCACTGGCGACAACATCGATGTACTGTGGAGACCTCACGCCCCACGTGTTGAGCAATTCGGCGGTACGTCCACCCGGCCTCCCGCATGCCCACTATACGCCCTCGCTCAAAGTCCGTCAACTGCACATACGGTTCACGTCCACGCTGTCGCGGCATGCTACCAGTGTTAAAGACTGCGATGGAGCTCCGTATGCCACGGCAAACTGGCTGACACTGACGGCGGCGGTGCACAAATGCTGCGCATCTAGCGCCATTCGACGGTCAACACCGCGGTTCCTGGTGTGTCCGCTGTGCCGTGCGTGTGATCATTGCTTGTACAGCCCTCTCGCAGTGTCCGGAGCAAGTATGGTGGGTCTGACACACCGGTGTCAATGTGTTCTTTTTTCCATTTCCAGGAGTGTAGCTTTATGAGACCTCTGACGGAACGGCAGTTGGAGATCATGAACGCAAACAGGTAGCTGGAGACATACCGGGCGAGTGTAGAGACAAATACTGGTACAGGTAGCATAGGTTACTGGGACACTGTAACCAACATATGTGAATAGGAAGTCTACGATAAGAAAATTAACGGACATCGCAATTTAACTGTGTCTACAGTATAATTTATGGTGTTAAATTTGCCACATCAGTTGTTGGTTATGTATCATTATACTAAAATTTATAACTGCTTAGGCTCCTGCGACCAGAGTCAGTTGACATAAACATTTTCTGGGTATGGTACCCTGTCATTTTTGGTGAAATCAGTGCTTTAGTCACGGTTACGGTGGCATTCTTCTGCGTCTAGACTAAAATTAAGGGATCCACTCAACTTTCAGAGTTGCGGGAGAGTAATATTGATTCTGACGTGGACATGGTAGCGCATAAGATTGACTGTTCTGTGAATGGAGCCGTTGATGTAGTTGTACCAATAAAGTGGAAAGCATGAGCATCAACATCTGTACGACAGAGTCGTAAAATGACTGAACTTCGACGTGGAAACATTGCTAGAGGATCTTATCAATAGAAGGCAATATCAGATAGACAGTTATACATAATGGAAGCGTCAATTTAAATTCAAAATAAGTGTAGTACAGAAGAACAAGTGAACCTACAAAGTTGTTACAGGAAAGTAAGGATATTCTGCCTTAAGGAATACCAATTTCCAGACGGCTAAAATATGGTGAAAAACGACAATGGCTTGTTGGAGACGCTATTTCCAGTCCATTAGAGAGCCTGGGGACACGAGGACTAAAGAATAATCAGTGACTCACTCCACCAGGAATATATGATTAAAATAGAAGTATTTCCTTTCTCCTTTGTGTACGTTATAGAAAAGACATTCACTTTAAAGAAGGAGCGAACTTCCGCCCCAGATTGGATCCCAGCGGAAGTTATTCAAATTTTGACGATGAAATTGTGTCCACTCTTAACTAAGATAGACAACGAATACTCAGAGGCCACCCCACAATTTGGAATCAGACAGATGTAGCCATATTTAAAAAGATGTCAGGTAAGAATCCTGTGCAACGTTAAGTATATAGACCTATATCTTTAGTCGACACCTCTAGTAAAATGATCGAGAAACTGTTGTGAGACAGACTGAGAACTTGCAGAATCTTTAACATGGCTGCGAAACAGCAGCTGTGTAAATCTGGAGAGGTTGAAAAATTAACCAACCAGCTGCAAAAAAAGGTTTACTAGCCGTTGACCTAGGTTTCGATATTTGTAAAAATATCCTCTTCAGACATAGTGGGCCTTATTATATCGCATTATGCTACATTATATGAGACAAAGCCAAGCGGCCCTTATCGTATATAAAACTGACAAAACAAAAATTATCTCAAGCCGTGGCTTTAGACAGTAGCCAGATGACATATATCGTACATAAGAATGAATAATTTCAGGTAAATGCCCATAGGTAGAGGTTCTTGTCAACACAAAATTGTAATAGACGGGGGCATTTACTAAGAGCATTCATTCTGAAGTATTATATATGTAATCTGGCTGCTGTATAAAGCCATGACTTGAAATAATTCTTGTTTTGTAAATTTTATATATGACAAGGGGCTTCATCTAATCTAATGTACCATCATGTGATGTTCAAAATGGTTCAAATGGCTCTGAGCACT
The DNA here is from genome assembly GCF_023864345.2 of Schistocerca serialis cubense. Lineage (NCBI taxonomy): Eukaryota > Metazoa > Arthropoda > Insecta > Orthoptera > Acrididae > Schistocerca > Schistocerca serialis. The sequence continues at coordinate 431,005,558 of NC_064641.1, read as the reverse complement.
ATGGGACTTAACTTCTGAGGTCATCAGTCCCCTAGAACTTAGAACTACTGAAACCTATCTAACCTAAGGACATCACACACAGCCATGCCCGAGGCAGGATTCGAACCTGCGGCCGTAGCGGTCACGCAATTCCAAACTGAAGCGCCGAGAACCGCACGGCCACTCCTGCCGGCCTCATGTGATGTAACAAGGCCCACTGCTCCTGAAGGAGATGTTTTTACAATATATCGAAACCTAGATCAAGGGCTCATAAACCTTTGTTCGCAACTGGTTAGCTGATTTTTCAACCTCTTCAAGTTGCAGAATACCGCACAGAATAAAAGAAAGGCGGTATAATCCTAAGAAACCTAAGTCGACTGAAGAGGTCATCAACTACGTAGTTGAGATAATTCTTTCATCATTCTGTCCATGCATTGTGGTAATCATATCGAATGTTAGGGAGCCTTCGATAACATAGGGTAAGTGTCACTCACCTCTCAGTTAAGAGAGACTGGGTGTCCTGTGCGGATGTCTGAGGAATTACTGCAAGAGTCGAGTGGTGAAATTAATGTCCCCATATACGAGCGAACAAAATACTTAACCTCGCGGTTCAGCGAGTGGACATTAGCAATTAGCCACTGCTGCACATCCTGCAGCAAGAAGCAGCACTGCTGTGTGCAATGCCATGTACAGATGATCAACATTAGTGGTCATAGGTCAGTTAGAGAATTCAAACTCAAGACAGATTCTCAAAGGGAGAGCATAGGATGTGTGTGGCCTAGCTGCATTAGCTGCACTTGGGTGGTCCCTCCAGGCACCTAAGGAACCATAAGGTGTAGATACATCACAGCGAAGCCGCAGTAGCGGTGACTAAAGGAAGCGCATAGCGTCTGTGCACACTGCGACTTCGCAGGTAAAGATCATGCAATCTCAGGCGAATGTGCGCCGCGTAGCCACAGACACAGCCTATACGGCTCTGTTATTAGATCGTTTTAGCTTAATTGTTGTTCAGAGTTCGACTGATTATTTGGAGAACGTGCAAGCGTGTAATAGGAAAGCTATTTCTTTTATGGCTCTTTGTTCTTGTTCCTGCTTCGGGGCAATTTCAGCACCATCTTGGAAATGGGAAATTTGTGGCAAGTTCCTGTGGGACATCGGTACCTAGGCCCACACACTACTTAATCTAACTTAAACTAAATTGCGCTAAGGACAACACACACCCCCCGCGCGGCGGCACCTTCTTGAAACCGTCATTACAGTAACCGTTGGCAACGTAGGTTTTTCTTCTTTTTTTGTCCTCATGTGTCCAAGTCCATCCGTATGTTGCCACCGTCACATAAAGTACCAGCCCCGTCAGTACCGAATATCGCTGCCATAGACGGTGACACGGACTCTCTAATAGTGGTTCTTATCTCTGTGTTTCATGTTGTTGTTGTTGTTGTGGTCTTCAGTCCTGAGACTGGTTTGATGCAGCTCTCCATGCTACTCTATCCTGTGCAAGCTTTTTCATCTCCCAGTACCTACTGCAACCTACATCCTTCTGAATCTGCTTAGTGTATTCATCTCTTGGTCTCCCTCTACGATTTTTACCCTCCACGCTGCCCTCCAATACTAAATTGGTGATCCCTTGATGCCTCAGAACATGTCCTACCAACCGATCCCTTCTTCTGGTCAAGTTGTGCCACAAACTTCTCTTCTCCCCAATCCTATTCAATACTTCCTCATTAGTTATGTGATCTACCCACCTAATCTTCAGCATTCTTCTGTAGCACCACATTTCGAAAGCTTCTATTCTCTTCTTGTCCAAACTATTTATCGTCCATGTTTCACTTCCATACATGGCTACACTCCATACGAATACTTTCAGAAATGACTTCCTGACACTTAAATCAATACTGGATGTTAACAAATTTCTCTTCTTCAGAAACGCTTTCCTTGCCATTGCCAGTCTACATTTTATATCCTCTCTACTTCGACCATCATCAGTTATTTTGCTCCCCAAATAGCAAAACTCCTTTACTACTTTAAGTGCCTCATTTCCTAATCTAATTCCCTCAGCATCACCTGACTTAATTAGACTACATTCCATTACCCTTGTTTTGCTTTTGTTGATGTTCATCTTATATCCTCCTTTCAAGACACTGTCCATTCCATTCAACTGCTCTTCCAAGTCCTTTGCTGTCTCTGACAGAATTGCAATGTCATCGGCGAACCTCAAAGTTTTTATTTCTTCTCCATGAATTTTAATACCTACTCCTAATTTTTCTTTTGTTTCCTTTACTGCTTGCTCAATATACAGATTGAACAACATCGGGGAGAGGCTACAACCCTGTCTTACTCCCTTCCCAACCACTGCTTCCCTTTCATGTCCCTCGACTCTTATAACTGCCATCTGGTTTCTGTACAAATTGTAAATAGCCTTTCGCTCCCTGTATTTTACCCCTGCCACCTTTAGAATTTGAAAGAGAGTATTCCAGTCAACATTGTCAAAAGCTTTCTCTAAGTCTACAAATGCTAGAAACGTAGGTTTGCCTTTCCTTAATCTTTCTTCTAAGATAAGTCGTAAGGTCAGTATTGCCTCACGTGTTCCAGTGTTTCTACGGAATCCAAACTGATCTTCCCCGAGGTTGGCTTCTACTAGTTTTTCCATTCGTCTGTAAAGAATTCGTGTTAGTATTTTGCAGCTGTGACTTATTAAGCTGATAGTTCGGTAATTTTCACATCTGTCAACACCTGCTTTCTTTGGGATTGGAATTATTATATTCTTCTTGAAGTCTGAGGGTATTTCGCCTGTTTCATACATCTTGCTCACCAGATGGTAGAGTTTTGTGTTTCATATGGAATTCATATTCCACAGTACCATCACGTTTCTTCTCCATTCAGAAACGATAGTCACTGGTTCCCCATAATCCTTGTAAATCTAATGTTTGTATTAATATACACTGACGGGAAAAAATACACCAGAAATTAATTAATGTAAAGTAATGACATTTCTGGAATGCACTGGCTTGGTAACATAGCTCAGTGATTAACACTGGAAGATCACAGGTTAATGTAAGAGCAAGATAACCCATTGCAAATGTGAAATGCTGGTACAGTAACAACAGGTGTTGCCGCCAGAAGCATGCAAACTTGTTTGCATTGTGTGTACAGGTGCTGGAAGTCAGTTTGTGGGGCGGTGGGGCGCAGTTCCGTACCTGTTGTATCTGGACGGTCAATACAGGGACGCTCAGTGCTGTTTATGGATGACGTTGGAGTTGACGTCCGATGATATCCCACATATGCTCGAGTGGAGACGGATCCGGTGATTCAGCAGGCCAAGGAAACATGCGGACACTCTGTAGAGCATGATAGGCTGTAACAGTGGAATGTGGGCGAGCGTTATCCTGTTGGAAAATACCCCCTGAAATGTTGCTCTTGAGTGGCAGCACAACAGGTCAAATCACCAGACTGACGTACAAGTTTGGAGTCAGGATGCGTGGGATAGCCGCGAAGTGCTCCTGCTGTTATACGAAATCGCAGCCCAGACCATAACTCCAGTGTGTCTGGCACACAGATAGGTTGATCGCAGTCTCTCAAGTGGCCTACTCCTAACGAACGGACCTCCATCACCGGCGTCGTGGCAGAACCAGATTTCATCATAAAACGCAACAAACCTCCACCCTGCCCTCCAATGAACTCTCTCTTCACACCTCTGAAGTCGCAAACGGCGGCGGTTTGCGGACAGTGGAATGAATGCTACAGGACGTCTGGCTCGGAGCTGTCCTTGGAGCAAACGATTTGAATAGTTCATTGTCTCACTGCGGTACCAATTGGTGCTCCAATTGTTGCTGCAGGTCCAGTTCGATGCCCCAGAGTCATACGCCAAACACGATGGTCTTCTCTCTCGGTAGTGCCACCTGGCGGTCCGTAGCCCGGACTTCTTCCGATCGAACATTCTCGTGAGCATCGGTGCTAGCAATGAGGTAAGTTGCTACATTCCTGCCAAGTATTTCTGCAGTGTCGCGTCTATTAGTTGACGTGTTGAAACTTCCTGGCAGATTAAAACTGTGTGCCGGACCGAGACTCGAACTCGGTACCTTTGCCTTTCGCGGGAAAGTGCTCTACCAACTCAGCTACCCAAGCAGGATGGGGCGTGAGTCGTGCTTGGGTACCTCAGTTGGTAGAGCACTTGCCCTCGAAAGGCAAAGGTCCCGAGTTCGAGTCTCTGTCCGGCACACACTTTTAATCTGCCAGGAAGTTTCATATCAGCGCACACTCCGCTGCAGAGTGAAAATTTCATTCCAGTTGACGTGTTGATACTGACGTCTTTGTTACCTTAAGGGCATTCCTGACTAACATCAACCCACTACGTCCAATCTTAAAGGTAACTAGCGCTCACGACTGTGCAGTGTGTGTTTAAAGCAAAACCTAATATGCATCTTCATAGCGCCGCTACTAGCGCCACTCTTATACGACTGGTATGATATTTTAGTAGTGTTCATCTTACAGATGTAGAAACACGCCTACCAACTTTTAATTTATGTTGAACAACACCTTCTTGGTGTTGCGATTCTCTTTCCGTCGACGTAGTTTACATTTTAATCGAAGGGTTTGTCCAAAAGATCGCGGACACCTGACAAATTAATGCAGTTACTAAGAGGATAACATCTTATTCTATCGCCACATCGCGAAAATGTTTACACCTACGACAGAAAATACTGACAATTTGATTAAACTTGGTCAATAATGACATACTGCAGAGGCGTAGTCAAAGAAAAAGTATATCAAGAAAACTAACTACCATAGTTCGCCAGCAAGAGACTACAGGTGAAGCGCAATTTCTACTGGATTTTTTGGTCGTAAAGCTGCTTTTTACCGCGCAAGAGAGCTTAATCGCTTGGTGCGATCTGAATGTCACGCTGCCGGCCGGAGTGGCCGAGCGGTTAAAGGCGCTACAGTCTGGAACCGCACGACCGCTACGGTCGCAGGTTCGAATCCTGCCTCGGGCATGGATGTGTGTGATGTCCTTAGGTTAGTTAGGTTTAAGTAGTTCTAAGTTCTAGGGGACTTATGACCACAGCAGTTGAGTCCCATAGTGCTCAGAGCCATTTGAACCATTTGAATGTTACGCAGACCTTCTATGCAAAGAGAAAACAAGCTGCAGAGAGTAGGTCGTCACCTGACGCAGCTATCGCCACCTGTTACGCCATCGTAATGCATAGGCAACAGGTCCTAGAGCGGCCCTACGCCAACAGTCCCTGTGCCAGAACGGTAGCGCATCTCCTGAGCTGGGCTCAGTAACTGGGCTGCGCGGCGAAATGCTTGTACGCAGTCACGTCCTCGTCGCTGTAGGGAGAGACATGAAGATATGTGTTCATCAAAAAGCCGCCGAGATTGCCTCCTCCATATTAACAGCAAGTTCCGTTCCTAAATTCAGGGAATTCTGAGTTGTGTCACTTCTTCCTCCAAGTTCCACTTTCCCTTCTGTTGTTGGCTAACTACAGTTTATGGCTAGACGTAAACTATGAAAACATCTAATTTAAGCTTTAAAGGCAAATGTGACTGCTGACAACCATATGTACAATTTGAGTGGATTAAGTGATAGTTAAAACCACCCGCATTTCATACGTAATAGTTGATACTGTTTTTAACGAATTACATCTGCGAGGGCGGTGTTGGAAGAAGCAAACCGAATCGTCCCGTGCAGAACACTACTTCAGTTGAGAAGACAATAGATGTTTAAGACAAATGACATTGCTTCTATAAATTGTTTATGAAACTTCGAAGTCAGTACCAGCTTATAAACACCTACCTGTATTTTTAAATTTACCTACTTTTGTTTTCTTGATTTTTGTATGGATAAAGAGCTACTTCTACTAGCAAGACTTATAAAATGAAATGATTCATTGGCATTGCTGTCCAAGATATTTCTTTCACAAATTCACTCATTCTTCATGAATTAATATTTTATGGGTACTTACGAAGGCATAAATTCTTACAGCCAGAAAATACTACGAAATTATCACTATTTATTCTTTAACCAATGACAACATCTTTAAATTTGATAGAGTCTGGATACGTTTATGAAAATCATTTATTATGACGGAGTGTGGAACAATGCAATATTCACGTATTTTTGTGCGTCTCTTTCTGAACAGTGAAAGCCAGGAATCAAATAGGTTCTACCATTTTAGTCTGCTACTGTTGTAACAAACTGCTGACGGTTAGTATTCGAAATAGAGAAAATCTACGAAAGAAGATAATTAGCCATTTAGGTTTCCATTCGGAGTTCTCAATCGTTTTTTAACTATAAGGGGAGATCAGAAAGTTTCTGTTCGAAGGCCTTACAGTCCGGAATCTGTATGAGAATTAGACAAAATCATAATGACCACTGAGGCAGACATCTGAGCGATGCACAAGGTTGAAGATACACGTGTGGTAAAACCCCATGTCCTGCTGCGTGAAGAAGCCCGTAACTGCCTGCTGCATGCCCTCATCCGACTGCAGTGTGCAGCTCTTCAAGGTTCAAGGTGGTTTTTAAGGAACCGAAGGCACTACAATCACCTGGGCAGAGATCAGGACCATACTGCGGGTGCTCGAGTGTCCCCCACTTTTTGGTAATGGATGAGGCTGGCTTCCCAGATCGGCAGGCGTCTTATGTCGAGCCGCGACCGGCTCAGAACTTGCCGCACCATTCCACGACTGTGATTTTCAACAGACATGGCGGCCCATACATACTCTTCATTCTCCGATGGATGCCTATCGGTGTTTGTCCTTTGGCAGCCAAGAAAAGAATAACAGCACGTTGGCCCTTTTGGACGTATTTGGTAATAACGTCTCCATAGTTCACGTTTACATATATACCGCACGCACTTTGGAATGGCACGAATGCCACACTAATCCCTTGTCTACATATCGGTGTTCATATACCCGCATCGAAGTCGAGCCATATGGCATATCCGCAGCACCAACACCCTAAAACTGAAACTTTTTGACCGCCTCTTATTCATACGCAGAAGGTATCCATAACAGTTGTACAGGAAATCGAGTAACGAAATATCGTATTTGCAGACGACTTTGTGCCTCTGTATTTCAGAATAATCTATCCACCTTGAAATTTCGTTCGAACATTAAAGCCACGATGCGTGAACTCGGTTTAACATAGAGCGACCGCATTAAAATGAAGCTAAAATGCAATTCAAAGAGGAAAAACGAAGTAGCGAAGTTTCTGCTTCAAATTGAATAGCACTGCGTTCAGGAAAACTAAAACAACCGATGACTGAAAAAAAACGAAGTATTCATTGTGGTAATAATTAGCTAGGTTGCAGAACAAACAATGGAAACAAGTAAAGTACATGTACATATGAACCCAAAAATAATTGTGCTGGATCTTCTGATCTCCTGGGAAAACATCTGCGTGTCAGTTAGGAATGGATCAAGTTTTGGCAACACGAAGAGCGGCTTACTCCTAAAAGGACTTCTATGGGCACCATAAGATGTGAATTATATTCCAATCGAAAGCTACGTACAATAAACTTCGACAGCATTCCAAGCAAGCTCTATAAATTCGGATTACGAGATCCTGATAGAAACTTAACTTGCGAAATTGTTTGCTAGAGAAAGTATTCGTCTACAGCGGGAGTTCTGTGCGGTCTACCGTTCCTCTAATACAGAATTACTGTACGCTATCTCATAAAAAATATCCGCAAACTTATTAGTGGGACCTAAATAAGGTCATGACTACCATTGGCCTTTGTGACGGATGTGCTCTGCTGACGGATATTTTCAGTGCAGTGTCTGAGTGACTGTGGAGAAATCGCAGCCAGTTCTTTCTCAGGTGCTGAAACCAGTGAATATAGTGATGTTAGACAATGGGTCTGGAGAGACGTTCTGAATACTGTTGCGGCAACAAGTAGGAAGTGTTGTTTCATGCAGTGGAGAATGGCGAAACAGAGGTACACCGGCGACCGAGGCATTGCGAAGTAAGCGCGGCAGAGATAGCCTTGCTGACAGCAGCAGTCTACCAATAGGCTGACACAAGGACGCACACAGAGCGAGCGCCGAGCGAAGCCTGGAGAGTGCTGAGTAAAGGGAAGTGAGGCCAGTACGATAAGTTACGCTGCAATATACTGCAGGAGGAATAACAAAAAGCTACCTCCGAGAAGAAAAAAACGTCCTCCTGCCGGATATAAATAGTGGAGCGAAGGCAGCAACAGACAGAAGCCATTAGGAAGCACTTCGGATCTGAGGACGGACGTGGTCTGTGTCCGAATGTTCAATCTTTGTAGGTGACGATTCCGGAAGTCTGTTCTAGCTCGTAGGGGTCATTCGTTCGACGCCAGATGTCAACTTCAGCTCTGGAGGTCGTCCCGAGTTCGGTCGGCACCATGCTTGACTTAACTACAGCGAGAACTTCCAACAGAACCGGCCGTAGTGCGGTCTTGGTCACAGGCGCCGCCGAGGTCTGACGCCAAGACTTCACGGCAACCCGGCCCCACGGCGCATGGGCTGTCCATGACGGGGACCTCGCGGACATCGCGACTGACGGCTTCCCAGCCGCCGGTGCAGCAGGTGACGGCAGCTGACCTCATGGCGACGAGTTCATCTCAACCACAGGGCATCCTGGCTTCAGCGGAGCACTGGTGGCCTGAGGCTCCCGAGTGCGATCAGCGGCGCGCGTTGCGCGCTCTGTCGGAGAATCTACACAGCAGCAGCCAGGCGGAGGAATCCGCAGGGCTGGGCAGCGACGACGAGGGAGAAATTGTAAGGAAATTTCAATAAACAATTGTAAAACTCCACGCTGTCTCAGTTTTTGGCGCAGCCACTGTGTCTGCTGCTAACAAGTGGTGCAGAAGGCGTAACAATACTCTCAAAGGTGTTCTATTGGGATTTTGGGTAGGCCAGTACAATTCTATGTTACTCTCCACAAAATTCCTCACAGGTGCTACTTTATGGCAGGATACTTAGTCATGCTTTTACAAACAATTGTCGTGTCTGAAATGTTACTCTCTGTATGCAGTACAAAGATAGAATGTGTTCTAATCCTTCCGCATTCGGGGTTTTGTTTGGTGCAATAAGGGGACCACAGCCTAACAACTAAAAGCTCTCGCATACCATAGCACCACCTCCTGCATACTTCACTGTTGGCTCTACACACGATGGCAGGCAACGTTCTCCAGGCGTTCGCCAAACTCAGTCTCTTCCATCGGATTGCAACATGGTACAACGTGACTCATTACTCCAAATAATCCGTTTCCTGTCGTCCACTGTCCGATGGCTTCGCCCTGTTTACAGCACCTCGAGCGTCGCTTAGTACTGACAGCAGAAATGTGTAGCTTACGAGAAGCTGACGGACCATAGCGTCCCATTCTTTTTAAGTCTCTACCCACGGTCAGTGTGCTAGATCGACAGTTTGAAACTCACCAGTCATATAACGCAATTTTTTACAACCGCCCTCCGCAATAGTTAAGGGTCTCTGTCAATGCATGATAACTGCTTTGTTTTGATTTAGCTGTGGTTGTTCCTTCACAAACTCTAGAACTGAGCAGCTGTAGAAGAGTTCAAATGTCACCGACAGATTTGTTATTCTGGTGATATCTAATGATTAGTCCTCGTTCATCGTCACTGAGCTCGACCAATTCTACTGTTACTGCCCCTCTACTGACAACACAATACCTCCCTCCTCCATTTATACTGGTGGGTTCACCTCTCGTCACATCTATTGGTCAATTCCGTATTACATATGGGTGACCACGTGGTGTATATGGCCGTGGAGGACCTATGCGGTCATAGTCTGTGTGGGAATGAAAAGAGACTGATGGGTCCACCTAAGGATATAAAACAACGACCACAGACACATTCACTTGTGAAAAATGCGTATTTACGGATGGTTGACAGATTATAGCGTGCTCTTGCTTACCACTAAATGAAAAGTGACTGACCTTCTACTGACATGTCATAAATACGCGACGAATTGTAATAGCCACAACATGTTAGAGCTTTTAAGTGGACGTTATTTGCACAAAAACTACATTTGTAAATTTTCTATCAAATTTTATTCCGTCTCCACTCGAGTTGTATGATTTTACTTTGTTTCCTATACACCTTCAAACCTGTGGCTGCTTTGAGAGTTAATCGACATGGTGGTCTCGCCGACCTTTTTCTTTTTCAGCTGCATTTTTTCATATAGACATTTAAACAAAATTCAGCGCATGTTTTATCGGTCACAGCCCCGTTTGTGGGTTGTTTCACCATCCAGGATATTTCTTATGAAGCTGTTTAACCTCCTTCATAGTGCACTTATGTTTATGATTTAATTGTTTTTGGTGAACTTTCTAAGCGTCGATTGATAGAATAATATTCAAATAAAACGTTTAGGCTAATTCATTTTCCCGCTGCTCTGCTTAGCTGTTTGCTCTTTGTGGTTAGTGCTACATTAATATCGTAAGAGGAAAAATGTTGCCAATTATACGTGTATTGTTCATTACTGTCAATTCCGCATTATATTTACAAAAGCGACGGCGATGTTCCTTGACCTGACTACTATCACACGAAACATAGGCACTGTAAAAATTAAATACTTTTCAGATTATGGTTTTTCTTTGGGGATCTGTCAGGTGACATAAAAATATAGGGTTAAATTAAGAACACGTACAAGTAAAGAAACAACAGACATAAGAAAAGGAGATAACGAATGGTAAAGAACATAGTCCTAAATGTGTTTGTCACGGCCCTCACACATACACGTATAGGTAGTGTAAGACGATTCAGAAATTTATGGACCACTAGATACTCTTTTGGTAGGCTCGTATGTTGCAGAGAGAGCATTATACAAGGATAGGGTATTCTGCCCTTGTTCACATATCAGCTGTTACATTTTACGGAATAAATTTTGCGTCGCAGATGTTTGACGCCGCACGAGACTCTACTTGCACAACCAGAGTAACTGCAAAAGTAACCATGCTTCTGGAGTTTACTTCTTTTATGTGATATGTATTGCCAGTTGAGAAGCCCGACTGGTAAGCGAAAACCATCTTTTGGTCTCTGATGTTATTTCTGCGAATTACTTCGCCGTCTGGAGATAATTGTTTCTTCAGTTAATTTCTCATCATGTCTTACTAATAGTTTCTTGTGGATGGCAACAACAGCCGTTATCGATTTTATGTAGTAAACGTTTATCAGTAACTCACTATCCCCGTCAGTTTTGTAGTTTAGCTACTCTGAGATCCTTACCGAATTTATCCCAGTGATGTTATGAGTCTTTTTCCCAATCGAGATCTAATGGAGGAGCTTTATGTGGTGATTCGCTCCCGAAGCTTTCGGAAACATCCTTAGAAGTTGAGCAATGTGTAGGTGGATATGTGCTCGTGCTAAATGATACGGATTGGAAATTGTGTAATTTGTTTAGAACTTGTGATATTATCATCAGTAATTAGACTAAGCCCGAACTTATAAAGTTATGCTGTGTTATATGAAAGTTCATGACCCAATAACCAATTTGTAAACTATCTCACTACGAAGTAAGTAAAAGAGTTACTCAGAGCAGCAGACACATACAGAAAATCCTCGCAACGTTAAGTGTATACGCATATACATTGCTTGTGTAGCTGAACATCAAATGGTATGTAATCACTAATCACACTTAAATGCGCCTCAGAGTAAGAGGTTGTAAATACTGTTAGCTTGTTGCTAAACACGGTGATATAGTGCGACTTTCCTTGATTGTAATCGCACTAATTTAATCTGAAAATGGTCTACCACTGAAAGTACTTCAGAGCATTAATTGATTACTCATTTGTTTTACGGACGAAATGTTCACAAACTATTTCATGATATGAAGACCTCACTATCGTCTTCTGCATAAATTATTCCATGTAAAGATCATGATAAGTATCTGCTGCACTAAATCTCCATCACGGTGCAATCGAAGAGACTCACATTAATTTACTTGAAAATTATAGGCCTACATGCAGAGGGAGGGAAATTATTACAAATACGTGGGAGATACAGCATATGACTGAATTACGATCAAAGAAATGACAAAGGAACATGTTGGCAACAAATGTGTCCAAGATGGAATCACATAATGTGTGCTTCAAGATTTCGAAAATAAATAAATAAACAAATAAATGGCTAAGAGAGTTTACATACGTGACTATAAAGCTGAACTATTACTCTTTATGAACCTCAAAATAATCAAACAATAGATAACCATAACGTGGGCTTCACAATACCCGTGTACATGAATCGAATTTCTAGCAATCACATAAACCTTTTTCCCTATACATATCTTCCAGTAATGCGTTAAGTAATTTGAAATGGGGAGGGAAAGATGAAACTGAGGGAAAAGTGTTAGATTGAACGACTACGACACGGTCCTGTAATCGCCTACCAACTCGTGAAAAGGACAGGCAAATGAAAACGACACCGATAGAAGAAAGTAATTAAAGTGTTAATTATGTAAAAGGAAAACCCGTAACTGTTAATAATGATATGGTTTAAATGTGAAAATACCAAAATCTCCTCACTGAAATGTCGAATATCAACAACCGTTGCAGATAACTGTAACTGTGTCACCATATCTGCAGCTGCATTTGCCACCTCCGATCGGCTTGCACTTCATGGCTGCGGCGTCCAGAACACAAGTGCGAATTTAAACAGAATCGACTATATGGGTCCTAGTCAATTACTTTCAAACTTCTAACGCCTTATTGGCTGTAGCGGAGCGGAATTCGCCAAACATCAACGCTCAACTACAGCAGTGCTTCACAAAACGTAGATCATAGAGTTTGCATTACTTATTGATACCGATTACATAATGTATGCAAAAGCGATTTCGGCGATCTAAGGAAAACAAAACTCCTATTGAAATGCATGTACTGTGTAATACGTGACTTTCAAACTACACAGTGTTCAGGGTAAGATGTAGAAGTTATTTCTCCCAAGACAAAGAAGCCCACAAGCAGCAATACGATTAACGTTACATAAACGGAAAGAAGATCTAGTACTGCGCAAAATCACGTTTTGTTCGACTGCGCGCGCCCGGCAGCGCTTGTGGTCTTCTGAATTCTGTGGCAATGGAAGCTTATTATTCACGTTTTTGTGTAGTAATAAGCTTTTATCACGTCACTAATTCCATGAATGTGAGGAAGAAACGGAGTACCTCTTGAATGGCAGAGACAATCTACCGACCACAGAATGTGGATTGAGAGTAAACCAAAGGATGAAGAAACTACTGAAGTGCATCACAAATGGGAGAACAATGAATGTGACTCAAAGTAGGGGACCACGTAACAAACGACGTGAAGAAATGTTACTACTTTGGTAGCAAAATAACGGACGACAGACGAATGAAGGAATGCGAAATAAGCAGGCTGCCTCTTGCTATTTCAGTTGAATGATCACAAAATTTACTCACGATATCCTCCAAGTTTCTCTCATGCTCTCTGCCAGTACAGCTTTAGAGGCGGATAGTCTATAATAACACCCTATTACCAGTTTATCCACCTCTGAGGTATATCTTCACTCAGGTTACTTCAAGTTCGAATAACATCACTAGACACCACCGTATTCTTTACGAAGATTAATACACCGCCAACGTTGGCGACGGAACTATCCTTAGGACATACAGGAAGGTCAGAAACAGTGTGTTGCAGGGTAGGTTGTCCTGAGAAGTGTTGAGATAAAAATGCTGTTCGTTGCGCCGTTTCCGAGTTAATCAGCGTTGCGGTTAGCCTGTCAGGCCGTTGCGTCCTAATTCAGGCTGCCAGCCTGACAGAATGAGTGTCAGTTTTTCCCATAAAGTAGATGGTAGCGCACGAGGCTGCTCAGCCTTTGGCTTGGGTCCGATGCTCAATACCGTCCATGGACCGGCAGTAGTGGATAACGGAGTTACATGGAATTTCGCACATGTACATGCCAATGCAATAAAGGAGAAAAATTACCTATTTACACCTTTCTCTAAACATTATGGTTTTTAAGAAAACCAACGAAGAAACTTTTCGTGGTCTCTTAAGCCTTACTGACTTTCACCTGATCTCAGTGCGATGGTCGATGATGAAAGCATCATATTCCAGATTTATACTATGATTGGAGTTCTGGTTCTGATTTTGACGGAAATAAGTCTCGTGAAAAACAAATTTTCTGAATGAATCTTTCATGATATAGCGGAAGGAAGGTAGTTGTGAAACTCACTAGCATATTTCATTTGATCGCTGGGCCAAGTGTCGAATCCGGAACCTTCATTCTCGCCAGAGATCCTTTTACTGACTCATCCAAAACACGGCTTATGACCTATTGTTAGATATTCACACAACCTGGCTTCGTATTAATCATTTTCGTGTTAATAATATGGTGAATTTTAATCTTCTCGGTGTTTCATTAGTACACTTTACCAAATAGCTCCATGTTGCATGTTAGTGGAAAGAATATCCGATGACGTGAGGACAATGTTTACATTTGCACCGGTATGCTGTTAGGCAGTGGCAACTCGTGAAAAATTGTGCCAATGTGCTATAGTACAAAAATTACAAGATTGTGTTTCACTATGTCGTCATGATATGGGCGACTTAATATTCTTGTCATATTAGCTGTACATAATTCACTAAGATCGAGTATGTTGTTTATATGTTTATGATTTCGACTATGTGTTGTTTGTTAATGCATTAATATATCCTAGATCTTTCACTTTCCCTGTAAACCACGCATCACTGTTCGAATAACGAACACGGTAAGCAAGAAAGTGCATTACGAACACCACACTCCCGGATCCAACTCTTTTCATATACTTTCATACTGAACTTCCTCGTAAGCTCGCTTTTCGTTACCACCACCTGTAGCCTTTGACTTACACTGTTAGTAATCGTAACTAAGCTGGAAATATTAATTTTATGTATATAAACTGAACTGTTAAACGCGTTTCATTTTCATAATTAATCGTTTAATATTGCCAGGAATATAATATAATGAAAAAGAAAGATGTTAACAGCGAGAATGGAACCCAAACGTAACGAATCGCTAGCTAGGGCGCTTTGCACCACAGTACCGATATGCCAGGAATTGCTCAAAAATCACTCATACGCTACTCCCAAATCTTTAAAGACCGTTTTACCTTTTCCTATGGCCCACTCAGGTGAAATTTCCCACTCAGGTGAAAAAGGAGCATTTAAGAGGCTTATACTCACACAGCTTGAGCCAAATTTGTGAGCCGCGTCCCACGCCATTTGCGGTTTCAATTCGGAGTAGATCTACATAAAGCTTTAACTCTCACTTGCTCCTCCAAAGATTTACAGGAAAAGGACCTCTGTAGCAGGTCATCTAGAGAATTTGTCATGTTTCTTGCACAGTGCTTTACATACACACTCAAAGAAATACACTGATCTGATGCTGTGAGCAACTTAGGCCCCTACACGCTGACAGGGATGACGTTACATTAGACTGATTAGAGCATGTACAGTCGAAAAGAGACAGCTGCGGCCATTCACTGAGTTCCTCGTAGCGCAACTGGCCATCATTTCAGCGATCGAGACTGGTTTCTAGGTATCACCGAGAGAGATTTACAAAACAGGTTCTCGTCCCTTTTATTTCTATACCAGCACGCATTCAAAAACAAATGGCGTTATTTTAGTGATATTTTCAGCTCGCATTCGAAGAATCATTACCTAATTTTAGCGCGATATTTACAGCATGCTGCAGCACTTTAGCACATGATCAGCAGCCGCCACTACTGTTAGGTATGTTGTGTAAAGGGCATACTCGTCCCACCAGCGCCTGGAAAATAACCAAACATCCTCAAGAATTACCTCTCCGTTACATGTCACACAGTCCAAATCTTGGAACACCTCACTCTCAGCCACGACTAAGGAGAAATTTATTTTAAGAACAAATTTACTCATTATTAAGATGGTTTAAAAAAAAATCAAGTCATTTTGTACTATGGTCACCTACCTTATGCAGCATGCTGAAGATATTTTTGAGTGAAGCAAGGCTGTAAGTGGTAGCTTTTATTGATCTATTCTCTGCGTTTGGTGTAGGACGTCACCGGAAATTTCTATAGAACACGTATCACTTGAAGAGATGCTTCAAAAAGGCGTCACTCATTGGAAGTCACTCTCAGATCTGTCAGTAACTGGAGAACCCAGAAGAACTGACGGTCACAGGGTAATGTTTTGGCACCAGTCCTCTATAGTTCATATAAAAATGATCAAATTGTGCCAAGCAGTTCATTAAAGCGGCTACTATTACACTGGCTGTGTAGGAATCGTCCTTTGGCGACGTTAAAAAGAAGCTTACAGTTGTGCCAACTATATCAACTCAGTTCTCAGCATTACGCTCGTGTGTGCCTGTAACATAAAAAAAGCGGGTGGAGCACTCGAGATGTATTGGAGGGGAGACTTTCTTGCAACTTGTCCAACACCAAAATATCTTATAATAAATGGACCGCATTTTGAGCTTTAAGCAACACTACATAAAGATGAAAAATAAAATATATACTCCCATACTAGCTATCTGAATCTGACAAGCACGACACGTGATGCCAATCACTATACACTCAAAACTTCACTCCGAGCCTTGCGTGTCAGCAGCAAGGTACGCCGCCTGAGCTCGTTGCCTCAGTAACACGCAAAAGTCAACGTTGCAATGAAGGAGGCTGTTTATAGAGGGTGAGTCACTAACTATTGCCACCTAGAATAACTCCGATAGTAGCTGACACGTTTGTGGGACAAATGTTGCATGGGACAACAGCGACCGTAATATGACGTTGGTTTTTTCTTGCTAGGTGGGGTCGCGTCAGAGATATGAAGGTCAAATTTGCTTTTTTAAATGGGATGCTATAGTTTGGTACTTATTTTCTGATAGCTGCTATCGAGACGAATCCAATGATGTGTAACCGTAAGGTCTTTGAAGGTCGACGAAGGTCAAAAAGGTGGCATGAACGTCCATTTACAGAAGGAGTTCGATGTGAGATCATTGGTATCAATACAGTGTTGCAATCTTTTTATCCTAGACTGAGTGCTATTGCTTATCACATCGTCCTTTATCGAAGCACATGCTCTGACAATTCTCTCTCGTATATCGCGCAAATAGTAAATATTCATTGAATACGCCGTATCCATATAACGTACCATTGACATGTAAACACCATTCGACGGTTTCGCAATACAACACTTACAGGAACGGTAAGATAGTATCGTCGAATCAAGCGAATGTGAATGATGTATTCCTTGGAAGAACAAGTCGATATACTCGTTTAGGAGAATGCCAACGAAATTCAGAGAGAGCTGCTGAAAGATATCCTCAACGTACTCACTCTACACGTCGTACATTTAAATATGTGTATGATAAATTGAGAACAACTAGATCTTTAACGCATTGGGCAAAGGAAAAAGTTACTAACAAGGAAACGGAAATTGGGACTCTTACAACTGTGGTTCGAGATCCTTGTGTTCGTTCGCTTCAAATTGCAAGGGAATCGGGCATGAACCAGAGTAGTGTTGTTCGTATTCTGCATCGCCACAAATGTCATCCTTACCATATCAGTCTCCACCAAGAATTAACTGACTGTAAGCGTCACACTGAATTCTACCTATGGGCTGAACTTCAGACTCAGAGGGATGACACATTTATTCATTTGATTTCATTTGCTGACGAGGCTACATTCACGAACCATGGAAATGTTAATTTGCATAACACGCATTATTGGGCAAATGAAAATCCATGTTGGCTGCGGCAAGTTTCACACCAAAAACCGAGGTCTGTGAATGTATGTTGTGGGATTCTGGAGGACGGAATTTTGGGCCTCTATTTCATTGTAGGAAATGTTAATGGTAGGAAGTACGCCACATTCCTGCAGGAAATATTAGATCTGTTATTGGAAGAAATACCTTTAGGA
The DNA here is from genome assembly GCF_023864345.2 of Schistocerca serialis cubense. Lineage (NCBI taxonomy): Eukaryota > Metazoa > Arthropoda > Insecta > Orthoptera > Acrididae > Schistocerca > Schistocerca serialis. The sequence goes on along the minus strand of NC_064641.1, from coordinate 430,987,707 downwards.
ACAAGGAACAGAATGTGATATCAACACGATAGGTGTTCGGCACATTTTTCGCTGATGGTCAGAAATGAGTTGCAGAGACAATTTCCAAATCGTTGGATTGGATGCAGGGGAGATGTGCCGTGACCGGCTAGTTTGCCAGACTTGACGCCTCTGGATCTTTTCTTGTCGGGATTCGTAAAAGATGTTGTTTATAAAGACGTTCCAACTACACCTGAGGGTTTGCGAGAGAGAATTGTCCGAGCATGTGCTTCGATAAGTGCCGATGTGATAAGGAATACCACTCAATCCATGATAAGAATATTGCAGCACTGCATTGATACCAATGGTCATCACTTCGAACGCCTTCTGTGAATGGACGTTCATGCCACCTTTTTGACCTTCGTTAACGTCCAGAGACCTTACTGTTATACATCATTGGATTCGTCTCGATAGCTGCTATCAGAAAATCAGTAACAAACCATTGCATACCATTAAAAAAAAACAAAGTTGACATTCATATTTCTGAAGTGACCCCATCTTGAAACAAAAAAACAACGCCATATTATGCCCCCCGTTGTCCCATGCAAGTTTTGTCCACAAACTTTTCAGCTCCTGTCATACTTTCGGAGTTATTATTGGTGGCAATGGGTAGTGACTCAGCCTGTATAGTGGCACCATGCCTGAAGCTGAGGCATGGGGATGGCTCCACCAAGTACCAGTCGTAGTCACCGCTACAGTCGTGTAGGATCCAGATGCAGTTACGAGAGCACGTTCGTCGATAGGAATAAACACCACGCACTAATAGCTCATTTATTAAGCCTACACGAAGAAGAAGAAGGAATCTAGAAAGGAACAAAACAGTTATATTAGAAGAATGGCGGACAGACAAGGGAAAGTGGAGAACTATCATAAATGTTCTAACCCTGCCTGATACTGGATAAAGGGGAAACAAAGACGATGACACGGAGCATGCAAATTTCCTACCTTAGCAGAAAGATCTCAAATTAATACAAACAGGCCTATACGTAAAGAATTATAGTATGTCATACATACGTAAGTCCGAGACTATTCGAGAAATCCGAAATTAGGCCAGATGGCAGGGATCAAGTTAGTGACCTGCAATCCGCTAGCCACCGACTGCAACCACTACACAATGACAGATGACGCTCAGTATCTGATATTGTCTCCTTCCTGGTAAAATATCGTCCCACAGTTTACGAGTGGACCTTAGCATTCTGGATCTGTAACAAGTGAGTAGACCTTCCTATGGTTGTTCTGCTGGGCCTTCACCCTCTGGCCATACCATTGAATTGTTTCGAAACAAAATAATGCGGTATGTTTATTTGCATGGCCATCTTCCGCGGGAGATGTTATGTATCAATTATTACTCCTTTTTCCCGTATTGTGCTTACTGCATCTGAAAAGAACGTTATCCCCAGACGCATTTTGCTTTTATTTTCAAATTCACATTTACTAGTTTTTTCGTTTTAAGTTAACTGCACGTTAAAAGAAGTTATTGAACAGAAACGTTCCGCATTCATTTATAAAGCATCTTCTATTCTCATTGGTGTCTTTACCTGTTGTTTAGATGTTTTTTAATTCACTGTTTCTGTTTTTTCTTTCGTTGCTGGTGGAAACTGGGACTGGAAAGAAACATGTTTCCACAAGTGCTGAGTGTGGAACAGGTGAAACTACAATTCGATTTCTGTGGAAACAACTTTCGTAAAGTTTATGAAGTTCAAACAAAAATGTCACAGAAGAAAAAACGAGTTTGTAAAAGCTGAGAAATCGCGAAAGGTAAATGTGCAACCATGTATTTCGACTCCAACCTTCACTAATAACGCAAGAAGTAATAGTGGACTTCAAAAAATTCAAAAGAGAGAAAAAAAAAGTCAGGGCTTTGTAAATGAAAGCCAAACGCATCGGGCGAAAAATTTATTTTAAACTGCTGTAAGCGTACGACGGGAAAACAGAATAACAATTGCAAATGATGACGTGATTATTCTTCACAGATCATATAGGCTCGCCATTCAAATGTCCCATTTGTTCAAGATGAGTATGTACATTGTTGTCAGAAAGTTGTGTGAGGCCTAATTTATAAATTTCCTGGTATTCACTTTTGTCTATAAGTTAACTATTTTTCAGTAAATATCTCCAAATGTTATAATTTATCAAACTTCGAGTTATCAGTAAAAACTTCACTGCTATATCTCGAGTAATTATGGTGAGAGAATGTTTCCTTTTTCTTAATGCTCCCGTTGTCAAAGTAAGAGAAATAATGATTCGACTTATGTGGACCACATGGATCACGCACAGAGACACACATGCACCCTGTTAGAGGACACATACAGAGACGTTCCATGGAAGCTATTGTGAAAGAAAGTACCGTAATTACTGAAAATATTGGGCTTATGTAGCTATCAAGAGGACTGAGTATTCTGAAATTATAAACTATTTTAAATTATATTGTTTTAGATGGAACATCTGTGATGCCCTTTTGCATCTCTGTGTTTCAACTGTTAATTCCTAGTCAGTACCTTAATTCATTCATAGAAACTGACAGTGAGAAGGAAGTTAAAACATTGCTACATATGTGCTACATATGAGCAGAAACATTTACAAACAGTTATTTTCAAGTACTTTAATTGTATATGTTTGAAGGAAGTACAGGGGACTTACGTGTTATTGTTGTTATTGTGGTCTTCAATCCTGAGTCTGGTTTGATGCAGCTCTCCATGCTACTCTATCCTGTGCAAGCTTCTTCATCTCCCAGTACTTACTGCAACCTACATCCTTCTGAATCTGCTTCGTGTATTCATCTCTTGGTCTCCCTCTACGACTTTTACCCTCCACGCTGCCCTCCAATGCTAAATTTGTGATCCCTTGATGCCCCAGAACATGTCCTACCAACCGGTCCCTTCTTCTTGTCAAGTTGTGCCACAAACTCCTCTTCTCACCAATTCTATTTAATACCTCCTCATTAGTTATGTGATCGACCCATCTAGTCTTCAGCATTCTTCTGTAGCACCACATTTCAAAAGCTTCTGTTCTCTTCCTTTCCAAACTATTTATCGGTCATGTTTCACTTCCATACATGGCTACACTCCATACAAATACTTTCAGAAACGACTTCCTCACGCTTAAATCTACACTCGATGTTATCAAATTTCTCTTCTTCAGAAACGCTTTCCTTGCCATTGCCAGTCTACATTTTATATCCTCTCTACTTCGACCATCATCAGTTATTTTGCTTCACAAATAGCAAAACTCCTTTACTACTTTAAGTGTCTCATTTCCTAATCTAACTCCCTCAGCACCCCCTGACTTAATTCCACTACATTCCATTATCCTCGTTTTGCTTTTGTTGATGTTCATCTTATATCCTCCTTTCAAGACACTGTCCATTCCGTTCAACTGCTCTTCCAAGTCCTTTACTGTATCTGACAGAATTACAATGTCATCGGTGAATATCAAATTTTTTATTTCCTCTCCGTGGATTTTAATTCCCACTCCGAATTTTTCTTTTGTTTCCTTCACTGCTTTGCACAATATACAGATTGAATAACATCGGGGAGAGGCTACAACCCTGTCTCACTCCCTTCCCAACCAATGCTTCCCTTTCATGCCCCTCGACTCTTATAACTGCCATCGGGTTTCTGTACAAATTGTAAATAGCCTTTCGCTCCCTTTATTTCACCCCTGCCACCTTTAGAATTTGAAAGAGAGTATTCCAGTCAACATTGTCAAAAGCTTTCTCTAAGTCTACAAACGCTGGAAACGTAGGTTTATCTTTCCTTAATCTTTCTTCTAAGATAAGTCGTAGGGTCAGTATTGCCTCTCGTGTTCCAACATTTCTACGGAATCCAAACTGATCTTTCCCGAGGTCGGCTTCTACCACGTTTTCCATTCGTGTGTAAAGAATTCGCGTTAGTATTTTGCAGCCGTGACTTATTAAACTGATAGTTCGGTAATTTTCACAACTGTCAACACCTGCTTTCTTTGGGATTGGAATTATCATATTCTTCTTGAAGTCTGAGGGTATTTCGCCTCTCTCATACATCTTGCTCACCAAATGGTAGAGTCTTGCGAGGACTGGCTCTCCCAAGGCCGTCAGTATTTCTAATGGAATGTTGTCTACTCCCGGGACCTTGTTTCGACTCAGGTCTTTCAGTGCTCTGTCAAACTCTTCTCGCAGTATCGTATCTCCCATTTCATCTTCATCTAGACCCTCTTCCATTTCCATAATATTGTCCTCAAGTACATCGCCCTTGTATAGACCCTCTATATACTCCTTCCACCTTTCTGCTGTCCCTTCTTTGCTTAGAACTAGGTTTCCGTCTGAGCTCTTGATATTCATACAAGTGGCTCTCTTCTCTCCAAAGGTCTCTTTAATTTTCCTATATGCAGTATCTATCTTACCCCTAGCGAGATAAGCCTCTACATCCTTACATTTGTCCTCTAGCCATCCCTGCTTAGCCATTTTGCAATTACTGTCGATCTCAGTTTTGAGACGTTTGTATTCCTTTTTGCCTGCTTCATTTACTGCATTTTTATATTTTCTCCTCTCATCAATTAAATTCAATATTCCTTCTGTTACCCAAGAATTTCTACTAGCCCTCGTCTTTTTACCTACTTGATCTTTTGCTGCCTTCACTATTTCATCCCTCAGAGCTACCCATTCTTCTTCTACTGTATTTCTTTCCCCCATTCCCGTCAGTTGTCCCCTTATGCTCTCCCTGAAACTCTGTACAACCTCTGGTTTAGTCAGTTTATCCAGGTCCCATCTCCTTAAATTCCCACCTTTTTGTAGTTTCTTCAGTTTAATCTACAGTTCATAACCAATAGATTGTGGTCAGAGTTCACATCTGCCCCTGGAAATGTCTTACAATTTTAAACCTGGTTCCTGAATCTCTATCTTACCATTATATAATCTGATACCGTCTAGTATGGTTAAGTTATGCTCTGTGCAAAATTCTACCAGACGGCTTCCTCTTTCATTTCTTACCCCCAATCCATATTCTCCTACTATGTTTCCTTCTCTCCCTTTTCCTACTCTCGAATTCCCGTCACCCATGGCTATTAAATTTTCGTCTTCCTTCACTACCTGAATAATTTCTTTTATACTTACGTGTAGCTATCTGAAATTCAGACCCAGGAAGTAAGACAATTTGGAGAAAGAACTGATAAGATACACTTGTAATTCTTTGCACTCGTGTTCAGAGACTTTTTTATTTGTATCTGCTGACGGACTGTAAATCCTTGACAGTAAAAAGAAATTCCTGACTTCCCATTTGGTATGTTTACCTACTGATGAACTCTTCTCTGTTGTTCCAATTCTATAGATGTTTTTAAATTATAGTAGTTAAGATCCGACGCATTTTTCACTCAGTGTGTTATGTTCTGAATTACCAAGATGGAATACTAACGTGAATTTTGAACATCAGTTTGCTACAAATAGCCTAATTAACTGGAGATGTGCTAATACGGTTTCTGCAAGTTGTTAAAAACAATTCCACTGACAGCTGGTAAACTTGTTCTTTTACTGATACATGGCCTAATATGCATCGTCAGGTGCAACGTACGACGTAAAGAGTAACATGCAGTGTCTCTACTTTGCGGATATTAAAATTAATAAAGGTAATACTCAAAATATACTCCCAGAGATAAAAGATCATAGGTGTACCCATCGCTCCCAGTGAATATTGTCTACGTTACTTCAAGGAGCAAAGGGTGACAAAAGCGTGACCCATTAATTTCGTAAAAGTGATGGTGTGTGGAAAATACTGTTACAGACCTCGTTTTAAAATTTGCTTGCACCTGAAAAAAGTGAAAATAATTTATGGTTGGAGGTCGCCAAAAATTGTAGAAAATCGTATTGATAATAAAAACAGTTACTACTAACATGATTAGTCGGGGAACAATGGGAATAAGTGTGTGGAACGGTATAAGGTGATACTTCCTTATCGTTATGACAGCTGGGCAAGTGAACAAGACGGGCTAACTGTTTGGCGGGACGGAAGCTATCTCGTAGACAGTTTAACGTCATGTACTCATGACTAGGAACTCTTGTGACTCTCTTTACACGTCAGAGTAATAATGAATTTTATTACATAATAATAGTTAATGGTACAAACTATCAAAATGAGCCAGAATGTCGTTGTGCTTTAATTCTAATTGATCACTCAACGTGAGCTGTGCATTTACTTTTTTATATCTAAAAATTTCTAATTTTGATTGTTGCAGAATGATCTTGTGCTGAACCACTATCTACACTCTCTCCCGCCAGGTGTGATGTCGCAGCATCACGTTCTCGATTGTGGAGGCATCACGTTGTGCTACAGCGTTAAGGCGCATGTACGCCTGTGCGCCTTGCGGCTTGTCGCCGTGCGGCCGAGCTTGCCCCACACCCAAGCTGAGTGAGGTGCGTGTGTCCCTACATTTGTGTGTTAAGGCTCCTGCGTTCCCGTGCGCTCACTTCAGAGGCATGCGCGACTTTTCACCGGTGCATGCGTCTTCTTGCCTCATCGTGTAATGGCTGCATGTATCTAGTGCGCACGTGGAGCTGCGCAGGTGTGAACGTACCTGTAACTGATTGAATGCGCCTAATGCTGTTTGCCGATCACTATTTAGCCTCTTTTCTGGGTTTCCGAATGGTTCTACTGCTCAATGAGACATTTAAACACTAGTGTGTGGCGTGTGTGTTTCAGGCTGGAGGTGGTTGTGTGAGAGTGTTTGTATGCCTTTTACATACCATGAATTGAGCCCATACATTCATCTTGCCATGGAGAGGAACCAGGATGTTCGTTGAAACATTCTCGGCGGCCAAGACTTGATCTTTCTACTACATCTTCATGTTGAATATGCTGTGGATAATCATGTCTTTCAGGAGAAAACGCAGCCTGGCTCAAAGGGCTGTACTTCCCTCACTTGCAGAACTGTCAGGCACACATCGCACCTCAGCTGGCCACCTAGTTCCATAGAAAAGTTTCTACCTTCTTAGAACAGCGAGTGGAACATAGCAGTCAGTATCGTCGCTGTGTGGTTTCTCTTTAAAGACCCTTTTCCTTCTTGAACTGAGGCGATGTTACATAATGTTACACAATATTAATGTAATTCTCCTGGGGGTGAATAATTTTTGGACCAGAGTGTTTATTTGTGTGTGTACTGAAGGTGTGTTAGTTATTTGTAGAGATATATAAGATATAAATGCAGATATTTCAGTTCGTGACTATGGACAATCTACTGAATGACGTGACAGTATTTACTTCATTTGCAGACCTATAATTGCAGCTATTAGTAGTAGTATGTTTTAAGGTTAGCTTCAAACGCATGTGGCAAGAGGGAGCCATGAATGCTTATTTTCGCCTGGGCAGCAGCCCAGGTACTGAAGTCTGGACACATGGCCGGCAAACGGTTAGTCTATATTGGCATGTGTAATCCACTTAGTGGTGCAGCTACAGCATCGGAGAAAACATCAGTTTGTAATGTGTTTGTGGGAAGATTGTTAAGGACAGAGAAAAAACAAGCAAGACACTGATGTGTGTACATTTTAAGGTACCAGATACAGAATTTCTGCACTTTTATCCGTTACAAAATATATATAGCAAACACCTTCGCCAAAACTTACCCAAATTCTTTGCCAAGGGCCTTGAAAGGGCAAATGTGAAGTATCTTCCACTATGTCTATTAATGTTGCTCATTACTCATGAATTCATCCTTCCCTATCGTCGGTCGATTTTATTCACTATCGGAATTTATGTATACCAATACTGGACAGTGATCAGCGCGATCGCATGTATTGTACATTGCAGCCAACAACGGACAGCACGGCAATGAGTCAATACACGTTATCTGCTCTCGGACGTATCGTACCATCCCCCAACGAAGTTTCCGCAGTAAGCTTCATCGTGCACTTGTTCCAATCGCATATCTCACCCCCTAACACCAACGTAATGCCTAGCACAGTCCCACCCAACTCAGCTCTAAGCTCCGCTCCCTAACACTTTCCACTTTCCTCTCTTCCTCCCTCACCCCCCTCTCTCTCTCCCTCTCTCTCTACACACACACACACACACACCCATATTCATACACAGTTCGTGTGTGTGATGGGGAGTTTGTGTGGAAGGCTCACAGAGGAGGGAGGCACAGCACAGCGCCCACACACCACCCTACGTGGGCTGAGAGGCAGTAGCGATCCCATCTTTCACACCGATAGCCCACACACGTTATAATCGGATTACCGAGAATGAGATAATGGAGAAAACGCAACAGCGTTGCTGTTCGAGTATTCAGTGTTCGCATTCAGAAGGAGAGAAATTTAATCGAATCTGTGCATCTTCTTCGACAGTTTGTATTTTATTCATCATACTATCGCACAACCCACATGTAGTTTTTGATATCTAGGCGATGCCCGTCTTTCTTCATTTACGTTCTTCTTTAACTATATACTGCTCTCCATTCTACAAGAGTGCCTGTGCCACTAACTGTAAGAAAGACTCTACTGGTATTAAAGGTAGACTGTAGAGCTTAGGTTCAGTTTGGAAAAAAGTCTTCATAGCTGGAACTTACACTCTGCGTTACAGTCAACGATGAAAATAGCTTCAGCTTCTGAATGTATTCATTTGGGTAACCGCATCGTATGATTTATTTTACGGTATTCTCTTCCATATGGCACTGTGTTAGTTCACCCCGCTCGTGGTCGTGCGGTAGCGTTCTCGCTTTCCGCGCCAGGGTTCCCGGGTTCGATTCCCGGCGGGGTCAGGGACTTTCTCTGCCTCGTGATGACTGGGTGTTGTGTGATGTCCTTAGGTTAGTTAGGTTTAAGTAGTTCTAAGTTCTAGGGGACTGATGACCATAGATGTTTAGTCCCATAGTGCTCAGAGCCATTTGAACCATTTTTAGTTCACCCCGCATTCTCCTATAATTTAAATACTCATTTGAGTTTAGATTCATTGAATCGTGAACACTATTTCCGGTGCATTACGGGGACTGACAGCATGGCAGTTCACATAGTTGAATGGACAGCGGATTATACGAGAGGCGTCCACTAAGTAAAGCAACACATTTTTGTCGGGCAATTTACATTGCAAAACTGATGAATTTGCTGTGGGTCATCGTGGTATATTCCCGCTTCAGGCCCTATAGATTCATGAAGTCCCGATAAGAGCCGGCGTTATACGTAGCCTTCAAAATGGCGTCTGTGTAAAGAAGGTGTGTTCCAGGCAGAGAGCTGTTATTTTCTTTTGGCGGAAAACCAGAGCATCTCAGATATTTATAGGGGCTTTCATACGGTCTACGGAGACCTGACAGTGAAAAGAGCTCTGTGACTGAGCAAGACGTCTGTCACCATCGCCAAAGTAACGTAGACAACGCCTTCACTATGTGCGGTTGGTACACCTGTAACCTTTTAACATTGTGAGTATATTTTAAGTATTACCCTTATTAATTTTAAGATGCACAAAGTAAAGGCACCATATATTACTTTTTACCATGTAGGTTGCGCCCTGTGATGAGTATTTAGGCTGTGAAACCGCTGGTGTATCAATAAATCAACAATTTCACCAGGTCTCAGCGAAATTCTTTTTAACATCATGAAAAAAACCGTATTAGCCGTTCTCCAGCTAATTGGATTATCCATAGCAACCTGATGTTCGAAATTCACATTAATAATCCATGTTAGTAATTCAGGACGTAACGCCCTGAGTGAAACATAGTTCGGACCTTACGTAGAGTAAACCTACCCCATGCCCCGTAAGCCGACTAGCCGCACGCAGCTGAGTCCTGCAATGTTGGAACATGCCGACACTTTCATTCGAGGTGGTCGACGGATCACAGTCAAACAACTCGCTGCTCAACTGGACGTCTGTGTTGGCAGTGCTGGCACACTCGTCCACCAGGGGTACTCAGAGGAGTGTACCGCTGGGTTCCTCGCCGACTAACACAGTACCATAAAGGGCAACGAAGGTCCGTATGTGTGGAATTGCTTGCGTGCTACGAGGCTGATCGCGACAAATTTTTGTCGGCTATCGTCATAGGCGATGAAACACGGGATCATCACTTCGAACGGAAAACAAAACGACACACATCACTCCTCCTCCGAACAAAAAGTTCAAAGCCGCACCCTCATGCTTCTGGTACTCTGAAGAGGTTATTCTGTTTTATGTCCTCCATCATAGTGCAACCATCAACTCCGAAGTGTTTTGTGCTACTCTCAGGTTCGCCCTAAAGCTACAAGTGTACTTATACTTTGCGATGACAGTGTAAGTCCTCACACTGATCTGTGCACCCGAGAGGAGCTCACAAAACTTCAACGGACTGTTGTTGCTCAACCACCCCACAGCCCTGGTCTCGCACTCTCCGACTTCAATCTGTTTGGCCCAGTAAAGAATACACTCCGCGTGAAGCAGTAAGTGGATGATGGAGCAGCAAGACGTTGGCAGCAACGTCGATCAGCAGAGTGGTGCCACGCGGGCATACGGGCCCTCGCAGTAAGGTGGCATAGGGCCGTCGCATTGAACGGAGGCAATGTTGAAAATTAGGGTTTTGTAGCCAAAAGAGTGGGGAATATTGTGGTGTGTTGGAATCCCAAATAAAACCAATCTCTCTTCAGAAAAATGTGTTGCATTACTTGTTGAACGCCCCTAGTAATACACTGACTGAGCGGGTAGCGTGCTAACTCCCTACCGAAGAAAACTGTGTGCTTTACATTCATCTACAATCAGTGTTGTAAATGCGAATATGCAAGCTAATGTACTTCTGAATAAAGCTATTTAGAAAGTACCGTCAACGTCGGAAGTGCCTTAAAATTATTCAGCAAAAAAGTTATTACAGTGTATATAATTCTGCGTGATTTTCTTACATTGAACCAGTTCGGTGGTGTAATCAATGTAATCTTCCTAGCACTGACGGTATGTGTAACAATTATAGAGAGAAACAGAAATTTTAAGGAATCCTAGAGGTTCTTAGGCAACAGCATTGCTGCCGTGGATACACCGGATCCCGTGAGATCCCCGAAGTTAAGCACTGTTGGGCATGGCCGGCCCTTGGATGGGTGACCATCCAGCCGCCTTGCGCTGTTGCTATTTTTCGGGGTGCACTCAGCCTCGTGATGCCAATTGAGGAGCTACTCAACCGAATAGTAGCGGCTTCGGTCAAGAATACCATCAACACGACCGGGAGAGCGGTGTGCTGACCCCACGCCCCTCCTATCCGCATCCTCTGCTGAGGATGACACGGTGGTCGAATGGTCCAGGTAGGCCACTCGTGGCCTGAAGAAGGAGTGCTTTAGAAGTTCTTAAATTTAGTTTCCTATGATCAGGGGGGAGAGGGCAGAGGAGGAGACAAAATTATTTCTCAGACTATTTTAAGTAAATGAGTCCTTTCCTTATGTTTAGTAAATAAAAATTTCTATTTCATAAGAAGTAAATGCCTTTTCGTTGAAAATTAGTACTCTAAATATCTTCCTGCTTTGATCGAGATGTGCCCGGCGTGTTATTCACTAATACAATCTTAAAATACATTTTTTCTGGTCGACGGATTGCTCTTATTAAACTATTTCGTGGACATATCAAACACCGTGTACGAAGAGAAATGAAGTGAGAGACGAAATCCGTAAAGCATGCCATCTGGTTTCAGCTGTAAAGATACTTCGGAATTTACAAAGTACACGAACACGAAACATTAGAGCGCTCGAAGCAAGTAGAAAATCATTTAAAAACTGTACCAGTAAAAAAAAATACAAACATGTTTCTTCACCAGACAAAAGAGACAAACAAAGAATTATACATTCATGAGCCTTTGCCGTAATGTACAAGATAGTCACTAAAGTGATCACCAGCTGCGTAGGAATTACATTAGACTTTAATTGGGCAAAGGATCAACATGGTTGCAGGACTTAGCACTACGGAATGTGTGGAAGTCAGGCATGTATAGATTTATGGAACGCTTTTGACTCTGTTTCAGTAAACGCTATAGCAACTGCTCCTTAGAAACGAACCACAGACCACCAGGTATTAGAGACTTGAGCTCACGAACTTAAATGCTACAGTTTTCCTCAGCAGTTTTAATTGGAGATTTCTGGATGTTTGAACTTAAAAAACAAAGCAACACTGAGTTGTGATGGAACATATCCAAGCCACCTTCACTTTGCTGAAAGAATTATACTGCCTCCAATGCAGATGAACTTCTACAGCGGATGACGGGAACTAGACTAAAAAGACGTGTAACTAATATATGGGAAGAAATCTGAAGGGTTAGCAATGGAGCGACAGATTCTATATTAAGAGTACTAAGGACGACTACCAGAGTGGCACCCTTGGTTCCCTCTTTGTGCAGTCTAGTGGCTGTGTGACGGTAGGCTAACTGTTGAAGCGGAGCAAATATGAACCGTTTGCAGCGGTTGCAACCACATCGTAGTGGTCACTAAATCTTATGTCTCTTTCGCATAAATTTGATTTTTAAGGGAAAAAATTGGAGATTGTTCAATAATGTGCTTGAGCTTTTACGATATTCTCAAATGCTAACTAACGTTTTCGGACGTTCTAGAATATTCTCGGATGCTGTAGAATGCAACTTGGAAACGCCACAGATCACCGTGATCCGCATTTCAGCTAAATCGTCTTAACCAACAAGTTGTGCAACACATTAAAGACAGAAGAATAAATTATCGATGTAAACAAAGAAGGGTAACGTGATTGAACAATTTTAGCAAAAAAAAAAAAAAAAAAAAAAGAAAAGAAAATAAAATAAAAAAACCGTAAAAATGACGTAGTTCTACGAACAAATCATCAAATACAGAATAGATATCCTGTGAAGAAAGAAAATTTAAATCCATTGATACAATGCTGAACCAAGATGAAAGCGTAAACTTTCCGACCGAACTCCTAAATTCGTCCAGTGTTCCCAGTATGCCTTCGTCAAAAGGTTCTAAACAACACAGAAAGATCACAGCCAGTAGTAATTGACGGAAAATCACCGAATCAATATCTAGTGATCCCCAATGATGTGTTATAGGTCCTCTTACATTGCTTCCAGATAATGCTGTCATTTATCGTCTTATAAAGTCATCAGATAATCAAAACAAATTGAAAAACGATTTAGAAAAGACATCTGTACGATGCAAAAAGTGGCAGTTGACTCTAAATAATGAAAAGTGTGAAGTCATACATATGATTACTAAAATAACTCCTTTAAATTTCGGTCACAGAATATATAACAGACAAATCCAAAGTCTGCAGATTCAACAAATCACGAGCACAAATAACGTAAATTCGAACGTTCTCGTAGACTATGTTGTGGGTAAGAGAACGACTGCGATTTATTGGCAGAACACTTAGAAAATGCAACAGATCTGCTAAAGAGACTGCTTATACCCGGCTTATTCGCCCTCTTCTGGAATACTGTGATGCGGCGTGGGATCCTCACCAAACAGGATCGACGGAGGACACTGAAAAGTTCAAAGACGGGCAGCAGGTTTTGTATCATCACTAAACAAGGAGAGACTGCCACGGATATGCTACATGAATTGCAATGGAAATCATTAACACAAAGGCGTTTTTGATGCGGCAGGATCTCCACATGAAATTTATATCACTCAGAGTGCGAAAATATTTTTTGGCGCCCACCTACATAAGGAAGAATGAGCATCATAATAAAACAAGAGAAATCAGAGCTCGCGTGGAAAGATTTAAGTGTTCGTTTTCACCGCACGCTGTTCGAGAGTGGAGTCGTAGAGAAATGACTTGAAAATAATTCGATGAATCCTCTGCCAGGTAGTTAACTGTAAAATTCAGAGTAATCATGTAGGTGTAGGAGTAGTCCATAAAATGAAAAGGTCAGTCACTATTAACACTACTAATTTCATTTATGTAAGCGAGCTCGACATTCAGCCTTAAAGTGTTCAAATTTCCATTACGACTAATAAGGAACCAACGGCAAGCATTCCAATTGTGCAGAGGAAATTTGAAAGGATCATGTTTTTTGCCAAGTTTGTTCGCTTGTTGGACTTGTCCGAAAGCAAAACACCAAATGGCGTTTAAAATAATATATACTGAATAAGATAGATGCTGCACAAATAAGATGATTAGCTGCACATTTACTTCGAGTTCAAGAAACAAATGGAAAAGAAAACCAAGCAAAGCGGATCCTTTTGGGTTAGTAAATAAACACAAGAATGAAAATAACCTGCGGTCTTGCTTATAAATAAAGAGGTCCTTCGAGAATAACCTCTTGATATGTTTGAATATGAAAGCTTACAACCAATATTTATCACCAATTTTGGCTTTTGACAGTGAGACATCTATGTCACTAGACAATCAACGTCCTGCCTGGGGGTCACCACCTTGAAGTAGCACTGTTTGTGCAGGAGGGGAGGCTTATGTGTTAACGGGAAGCTGAGGGCTATACCGGCTGTGGGAACCTTCAATCGGTAAGGTCTTGGCTGATGGACCAGACTCAGTGAGTCCCACAACGACCTGTCATCCCACATCCATTCCTTGTCCTTTCCCAGCTCCTCGATACCCAACCCAAGGTATGATGCGATCCATGCCGAGGGGTGCATGGCACATTGGAAGATGTGTCATGAAAAGTTCCTCAGGGATACCGGGTGACCCCCCTGAGTAATTAGCCTGGTACCGTGTGGGGTTTCTGTGATGTGGACAGATTAGATTCCCAACTCTCGTGGGACTAAAATGGATGTGAAAGGAAATATTAATACTGAGGAGCAAGTGGAGACCTCAGACACCCAAACATCGGGGCTGCAACCGATGGAAAACATCCCCTCAGCTGAACAGGGAGACAGACCTGTTCAATAAGTGGGAATGGTTACTAAGAAGTTGGACGAGATTAAAATCAAAGACTTGTCTGGGGCTCAGAGGAAGAAACTTCTTAGAGAACAAAAGCTAAAGGAAAGAAAAGAGTGGCTTCCTAAACAAACGTGCAGGGAACTAAAAGGGCTTGAGCCCAAGACATGCAAGCTGCCCCAGGGCGAAGGGAAACAGACCTATGGTACTGCAGTCTCAGTTTTTAAGATAGCAGTTATCCAACAAGGCTGTCCACTGGTCAAGATCACCTCACAGCTGGAGGAGCTCATGCAGATGGCTCTGTTTGAGAAGATTGGGTGGGGTGGGGGGGGGGGACTCTGGTCCAGGACCAAAATTCAGGGGAGTCTATCACGGTGCTCTTGTCTTTGTCTGTGAAGTGGTGGGTACAGTGGACTGGCTTAAGGAAAAGGTGCCCCTAATATTACCATGGGAGGATGCTAAACTGCTGGTAAAGTCAATAGATGAGTCCTTCAAGACCACAAAGATTTTAATCTGAGTGTTAAAACTCCAAAACTCCTTAAGGATACCTCCCCAGAGAATCTGATTGAAAAAATAGGTTTTCAAAACCCGGAAGTCTCGACAGAGGTAATCAACCAGAAGGTTGCACCAAATGGCCAAATCCTTGTGGTGGAGAGAAGTCTCTAAGAGCAATGCAGGAAGAGGACCTGAGACTATTCTTGGGGTTCTCACAGGTTGCCGTCAGGGTAAACAAAGACACTGAAAGCGATAGTGGCGGCAAGATGGACACTGAATGTGCTGCACATAAATCTGTAACACAGTAAAGGGACCACTGCTACCCTGAGTAGAGTAGACAGGAAGTGGGCGTGGCCCTGATTCAGGAACCCTATTTATATAAAGGGTGTGGATAGGGCCTCAGCGGCAAGGGAGGCAAGCTGGTTTATGCTAGAAATAAACTCCAGAACGTGAATTTATGTTAAAAATGGAATCCCCTACATGCCAATGGCAAACTTTTGTTCTAGGGACTTACATACCATTGGGATGCAGCAACATGAAGAAGATAACACGAGGGAGTTTGTAATGGCCTCGGCATACCTTCCATACAAGGACAGTGCTCCTCATTCTCAGGAAGTGAGGAGTCTGAAGGAAGCCTGTGGCCACCAGGGTGACCAACTATTGGTTGGATGCGATGCTAACACCAACAACTTAATGTGGGTCACCATTGACACCAACAATAGATGTGAGAACCTTCTAGAATTTCTTCTAGCTAATAACTTAGAGTTCCTCAATAGGGGCAAGGAACCTACGTTTAGGAACATAAGAATTAAAGAAGTAATTGACATAAGCTTCAGTTCCACTTTGATGGGTTATGTGACTTTAGAGCCATCCTCATGAGACCACATGTATATTATGTTCGAGGTTGAAATGGGCATTAGACAGACCATGCCCTATAGGAAGGAACCCCAGGAGAACGGACTGGGATGTGTATAGGAGGGACAACGCCTATTGGGAGTCAGTACTTCGATAAGAAATCCAGTAAAGTTTGAGGAGGTAGCAGAGGCAGTGACACCTGTCGTCAAGATGTCATACCTTGACAGCTGCTCAGTCACCAAGAAGTGCACGAATAGGAATGCATCTTGGTGAAACAACATCCTGGAATCATCGAGGAAACAGGTACAAAGACTATTTAACCTTGTGGAAGGAAAGTACAATGGGCAGAATATCAGGAGGCCCTTGTCAGGTACAATCTTGCAACTATGCAGACAAAGCAGTCGTCCTGGAAGGTATTATGTGAGGAGGTACAGCTACTCAGGCCAGACATCACAAAATCCTCACTAGGATACCAACTAATCTAGCAAGAACTTTAAGGAAAGATGGGGAGTATACAAGAACAGCACATGAAACGCTGGAACTATTCCTCAAGACTCATTTTCCTCAATGTACTCCAACAGACAACGCAGACCAGGATGAGATCCCTGTGAGATATCGGTTTTCAGGTATTTCGAGGGAGATCTGAGACTGCCAGAGAATGTGTTGACCACAGTAAAATCTAATGGGCAGTTTGAACATTTCAACCGTTCAAGTCACCTGGCCCAGATGGAGTTTTTCCAGCGCTCCTGCAACAAGCAGCAGTGAACTTAATAAGATTCCTATGCAGGTTATTTACGGTTAGTCTAACAGCAGGAATCATTCCTAATGTCTGGAGGGCAGTGAAAGTGGTCTTCGTTCCAAAGCCAGGGAGGTCTGATCATACCAAGGCCAAGGATATGACACCAATCAGTCTGTCTTCCTTTCTTCTTAAAACATTAGAAAAACTGATCAACGTGCATGTTAGGGAGAGGAGGTTAACTAGGATCCCTCTACACATAAACCAACATGCATACCAACCAGGAAAATTGTGTGAAACTGCACTCCACCAACTTGTTCGGAAGGTGGAAAATGCACTACACTTTCAGGAAATAGCCCTCTGGATCTTATTGGACATCCAAGGGGCTTTTAGGAACATGACCTTCGAATCCATAGTTAAGCCAGCAGAGGTGCATGGCTTGGAGGCCACCATTTGCAGGTGGATTAGAGCTATGCTTAGTGGTAGAAAGGTAGAAGCCACCACGATGAGAGAAAAAGTGGTAAACGACACCACCAGATGCTGTCAACCAGGAGGGGTCCTGTCCCCTCTACTGTGGAACCTTGTGGTGAATAAACTCAGTGTAGAATTAATCTCTAGACAGTACTTTTGCCAGGGATACGCAGGCGATCTTGTCATAGTAATACTTGGAAAATTTTCAAGTACAGTCAGAGCTATGGCACAAGGACCACTGAACATTGTACATTGTACAAAATTGGTGCGGGAAACAGGATTCAAGGGTCTGTCCTACAAAGACTGTTGTAGTACCATTTACGAGGAAGCAGATACAACACACATATTGGAATCTCAAGCTTCTCGATGAAACTCTACCAGTGAAGGAGTACTGAAATACCTAGGGATAAACCTGGATGAGAAAAAATCGTGGACCCCTCACATAAGGAGCACCTGTTCCAAGGCGAAAGGTACTGAAATGAGTACCAGGAGAGCCTGTGATAAAAACTGGAGCTTAAGCCCCAAGATTATGTACTGGATATACACAACAGTAGTAAGACCTACGATCACGTATGGGGCTATAGTATGGTGGAAAAAGGTAGAACAGCAGTTAACTGCTAAGGAGCTTTCTAAGGTGCAGAGATTAGCCCGCTTAGCCATTACAGGCGGAATTAGCAGCACACCCACTGCTGGGATGGAAACCATGTTGCACATGCCCCATTATACCTGTGAGTAAAGATGGAGGCAGCAGCAGTAGCACAAAGGTTAAAGACTGTAAAAAACTGAAACTCACTGGGGTATCCAGGATCTCACACTAAAATACTGAGTGAGGTAGACGTAGGTATGGTTGGGGAAATGCTGGCCGGCTATACAGGATGGAGCAAAATTGTCACGAAATTTTAACCCTGGATAGCTGACGCCAGTAGGAACCAAAATTACTAACGTTGTGTAGGTCGACAAGGCATCAATCTTAAACTACGGGAACTTGGCGCCACACGCTCCGATTGGACGTGGGACTGCCCTGTTGCCGTTCGTCGGTTGACGGGCTGCGCAATAGTTGGCGGTTCACACATAACAAACGTCCCTCGGCCCGTCACTGTCCCAACGTGATACGCACACATGTCGAATAGATCTCGCTGTTTGTCTCCGCCTCACGTCAGAAGCATACACCGGTAAGCTTCGCTTCGGAGCACACACACGTAAGCTTCGCTTCGGAGCACACACACGTCAGTTGCAATTTAGTCATACAGTAAGCATGGCGGCACAGTATTCGTTTGAAGAACAACGAGATTTGCTTTTTCTTTGTGGACTAACCGACGGTAATGCGCATGAAGCTCGACAGTTGTATGAGGAACGGCACCCAGCTAGACGCCACCCACACCTGCAAACGTTTACAGCAATTCACTGGCGACTTGGAGAAACAGACTCGTTGGCGTGATATCATTGTGATGCTGGAAGACTCCGAACACGACGGGATGCTGCACTTGAAGAGACTATTCTCGAGCGCTTCGAGGAAGCATCTACGACAAGTACTCAAGTGGATGGACACGACATGGGGGCCACTCATCGGTTAGTCTGAGAGGTTTTGAGGGATGACAGCCAGCATCCATTTAGTTTCCAACCTGTCCAAGACGTAAGCCCTGTGGCGGACTATGAACACAGACTACGGTTTTGCCGATGGTTTCTGCGACGTGTTGCACGAGATCCCGACTTACCCGCCATTGGTGTTGTTTACCGACGAGTGCACCTGCCATAACAGGGCGAATTTAGCAAGAAACTGGCCTGCTGGAAGATGTTTCCCTGGACATACGGCTACACATGTGGTTGCAGCATAAGGGGGCGCACGCACGTAACACTCATGCTGTGCGCGGATATTTAAATGAACTCTTCGACGGCCGGGTAATTGGCAGAGGTACTCGTAGGACATGGCCCCCGGACTTTTTCCTGTGGGGATTCTTCAAGGTTCTAGTTCGCCCACTCAGATTCAAACCATCTAGAAACGAAGAAAAAGTAATGGATGCATTCAACATGCCACCAATCACATCAGGGCGATGCCAGGGATCTTTGAAAGAGTTAGAAAAAACACCGTTCTACGTTCTCAAGCTTGTGTCGCGTCAGAGGGTCGCCAGTTCGAGCACCTGCTTTAAACAAACAATGTCCTAGCTACAGAAAAGGCCCTTTTCAGAAACGACACAATTTCTAAAAGGCTTTTCTGTACAAGAACTAACAGCAGTTGATGGGTTTGTTCCCAGTATGCCTTATCATGAAACTACAACTATGTGTCGGTTCAAATGGTTCTGAGCACTATGGAACTTAACATCTGAGGTCATCAGTCCCCTAGAACTACTTAAATCTAACTAACCGAAGGACATCACACACATCCATGCCAGAGGCAGGATTCGAACCTGCGACCGTAGCGGTCGCGCAGTTCCAGACTGAAGCGCCTAGAATCGCTCGGCCACAACGGCCCACCATGTGTCGGGATACTGGCGGATTCGCCCACCATGCTCCCAGTGTGGAAGGCTGGCGCGCTACAACCGAGCGTGCGGGCCATCTTGGATGCATCGCGATCTCCAGCAGGCAAAGCATTTGTGGTCATGCGTTATCCAGGGCTCCCGGCAACAGGGCAATATCACGGCCAATCGGAGCGCGTGGTGCCATGTTTCCGTAGATTAAAAATTGTACGTTGTCGACCTACACAACATTAGTAAGTTTGGTTCCTACTGGGATCAGCTATCCAGGGTTGAAATATCGTGACACAATTATTCTCCACCCTGTATAATATCTCCCAGCTGCTTCAAGAAGCATTTCATTGTGGTAATTGGAATTAGAGAGCTCTGGGAAAACATACACTCCTGGAAATTGAAATAAGAACACCGTGAATTCATTGTCCCAGGAAGGGGAAACTTTATTGACACATTCCTGGGGTCAGATACATCACATGATCACACTGACAGAACCACAGGCACATAGACACAGGCAACAGAGCATGCACAATGTCGGCACTAGTACAGTGTATATCCACCTTTCGCAGCAATGCAGGCTGCTATTCTCCCATGGAGACGATCGTAGAGATGCTGGATGTAGTCCTGTGGAACGGCTTGCCATGCCATTTCCACCTGGCGCCTCAGTTGCACCAGCGTTCGTGGTGGACGTGCAGACCGCGTGACACGACGCTTCATCCAGTCCCAAACATGCTCAATGGGGGACAGATCCGGAGATCTTGCTGGCCAGGGTAGTTGACTTACACCTTCTAGAGCACGTTGGGTGGCACGGGATACATGCGGACGTGCATTGTCCTGTTGGAACAGCAAGTTCCCTTGCCGGTTTAGGAATGGTAGAACGATGGGTTCGATGACGGTTTGGATGTACCGTGCACTATTCAGTGTCCCCTCGACGATCACCAGTGGTGTACGGGCAGTGTAGGAGATCGCTCCCCACACCATGATGCCGGGTGTTGGCCCGTGTGCCTCGGTCGTATGCAGTCCTGATTGTGGCGCTCACCTGCACGGCGCCAAACACGCATACGACCATCATTGGCACCATGGCAGAAGCGACTCTCATCGCTGAAGACGACACGTCTCCATTCGTCCCTCCATTCACGCCTGTCGCGACACCACTGGAGGCGGGCTGCACGATGTTGGGGCGTGAGCGGAAGACGGCCTAACGGTGTGCGGGACCGGAGCCCAGCTTCGTGGAGACGGGTGCGAATGGTCCTCGCCGATTCCCCAGGAGCAACAGAGTCCCTAATTTGCTGGGAAGTGGCGGTGCGGTCCCCTACGGCACTGCGTAGGATCCTACGGTCTTGGCGTGCATCCGTGCGTCGCTGCGGTCCGGTCCCAGGTCGACGGGCACGTGCACCTTCCGCCGACCACTGGCGACAACATCGATGTACTGTGGAGACCTCACGCCCCACGTGTTGAGCAATTCGGCGGTACGTCCACCCGGCCTCCCGCATGCCCACTATACGCCCTCGCTCAAAGTCCGTCAACTGCACATACGGTTCACGTCCACGCTGTCGCGGCATGCTACCAGTGTTAAAGACTGCGATGGAGCTCCGTATGCCATGGCAAACTGGCTGACACTAACGGCGGCGGTGCACAAATGCTGCGCAGCTAGCGCCATTCGACGGCCAACACCACGGTTCCTGGTGTGTCCGCTGTGCCGTGCGTGTGATCATTGCTTGTACAGCCCTCTCGCAGTGTCTGGAGCAAGTATGGTGGGTCTGACACACCGGTGTCAAGGTGTTCTTTTTTCCATTTCCAGGAGTGTATTTCGACACCTTACTGGGGAAATAGACCGGTTCACTGACAGTCCGAAAAAAGACCAAGGTGTTGGGGCCGGGGTTTACGAAGTGCAGCCAAGGCTGGAGAGTACAGTCTGTCTAGGGAAGATGGTCACTGTGTTTCAAGCAGATATATCGGCCATCAGGGTGTGCGTGGAGGAGAATTTGTGGAGGTGCTACAGAGGTCGTAGCATTTTCATTTATTCAGATAGCCAAGCAGCCCTAAAGGCACTGGAAATCTCTGCAACAAGATCAAAGATAGTGTCAGAATGCCACAAAGTCCTTTCGGGGCTATGGGAACGTAATAGGGTAAACCTATTTGGGCCCCTGGTCACTCAGGAATTAGCGGTAATGAGCAAGCCGATAGGTTGGCCAGGATAGGGGTGATGATACCATTTATTGGACCGGAACCTTTCCTGACATTCACCAAGACGATGGTCATAATAAAAGTACGAGACTGGACAAGGAGACAGCATGTAGAATATTGAGCTACGGTCCAAAAGCAAAAACATGGCATAGTATTGATGCCGAAGTCATGTTCTAAGAGATTGAGAGATGTCTCTCAATCTTCGGCTTGAATAGGAGAGAAATGAAACTTATGGGTGGACTATTGACAGGCCATGGGAACTTCAACAAACAGCTACATACAATGAGGATAATAGAAGAAGACACCAAATGCAGGATGTGTGGTATCGAGGAAACAGCATCACATTTGATCTTCGAATGCGAGGGATTGGAGATTAAAAAACACGAATATTCGGGTCAACCAGACCTGAAGAAATTGTGTCTAGCAAAGCACTGGTAAAGGATCTCCTTGCACTGTTCAAGGGCACTGGTTGGCTTCACTAGAGACACGGGGAATGATACCGCACAATAAACTCTGTTTCGGTGCAGGCTGCAGCGGCCTTCACCAATACTTTCTTTGCTTCGCTGATAAAATCAAATCAAACAGTCAAAGTGGTGCGGGGTGCACGGTCACAGTCACAGATTGAGTACCTAACGACTTCCACGGGCAACAAATATTTGATTTTTAGTATTTCATATAATTACTGATCGAATTTAAAAATATGAAATGCTGTCACAATCTACTGATTAAGAGGAACAATCTGACTTGAAAAGTTTAAGAGAGTAAGACAGTAATTAAAGTTGGGAACGTTGAGGCAGCATAACTCATGGCTCGCAAATTACTACTTACTATTTATTTAATATTTGAGAATAAGAGCACTTAGCAACTTACAACAAACTTACAACATAGCTTCAAACCTTTTCCAAGCTCTATTTAGGTTACATGCTTAAAGTCAAATATTTAACAAAAATGTTCAAATGTGTGTGAAATCTTATGCGACTTAACTTCTAAGGTCATCAGTCCCTAAGCTTACACACTACTTAACCTAAATTATCCTAAGGACAGACACACACACCCATGCCCGATGGAGGACTCGAACCTCCGACTGGACCCAGCCGCACAGTCCATGACTGCTGCGCCTTAGACAAATATTTAACACATTAACTCATTCGTAAACAGACGTTTGAAGCTATTTCATACTTGGGAGTTAAATCCTTTAAGGAATCGTGTTGGGATGTTTACTGGTGTACTTCTAATGCGAAAATCTTTCAAAAACTGAAGGCTGCTTGGCCGAGTAATGGAGAGAAGCTTGGAACGAATGACTAGGAGAGAGAGGGAAACATACCAATGCATCTAAAAGCAGACTAGAATTGAAAACGTTATGAACTCAGTCATACTGATGAACAAGACACGTAGCCTGTAGACTAAATGATAGCTGGATCAAGAAAGTCTCTACTAGATACCAGATAAGAGAAGATCGGACGACGGTCATAACACCCAATAACAATTCGGTTGCATCTGATGGAAGACAATAATTCGGTAAAAAGTCTGGAGCACGTTTCTATCGTTGGGTGACAAAGAATTGAAGAAGAAGAAGAAGAAGAAGAAGAAGAACAAGAAGAAGAAGAAAAAGATGATGATGATGATGATGATGATGATGATGACGATGATGATGATGTCATCACTGAGTTCAACGCACTCGATCCATTGGTTTCAAAGTGAATTAATTTCTGTCTGGAAGTGAACCTCTCTACTAAATGCCCATATTCAGCTATCATAAAATCTTAATAAGACTCAAAAATATTTCTTTGTGTTTACAAATAATAATGTACACCAATCAGTAGTCCTTTTTTGCAGGTTTTATTTGGCAAATCCAGATTTCGACTAATGCCTTGCACTATTTTCTACTCTCAATGCATGTCAGTTCCCTCTTGTTCGGGCGTCAGTCACAGTTCTTTGACCCTGTGGAAGGTAATCTGATTTCTTTGGATACCGGAATAAATGGAAATGATAGGGTACCATACGAGTATCATACGAATAAGGTCTTCAGAATGGGTTCTGGATTCCCCGTTGCATTCGACCAACTACCTGTCTTGCTTTTCATAGAAACGGGACTCTGTGCCCTTCTGACTTGCACTTCACAGTGGTTTGCAGAGTATAAATGTAAATGATGGTTTCACTGACAGTTACAAAGATTGCCGCCAGACTTTTGCTAGATACTAGTACCGGACCGAAGAAAGAACTTTTCTACCTATCGAGTAGCAACAAGGAACGTACGAGAAAAAGATTTCACCTAATGGGATATAAGTGCATCAGTTATAGATTTCAGCTCAAGCGTAAGAGCTGACAGATTAATTTTAGCAAAGTGATCTCCACTTATTAAATTTGGAAAATTTAAAAACGTGATCCCGAATTGTGCTGACGGCTTAGCACGTAGATGGCTTCTCTGTCCACATACCAGATGAAAGTAGTATTTAGCAGGAGAAAAACTGTAAAAAATTCCAAAACACTAACATTAAACGTATTCGTTCTGTTTTCCGCACGTATTTATCAGGAACAGAAACAAACTGATAAATTGTCTCTGTTACAAATTAAGTGAAAGTTGGTACGGTTACTTTCGTAGATAACTACCACAAAGTGATGTGACCTTGGTGACAACATTTTTAGGCGACCAAACCTCTGTTTAGATCATGCGAGTGTTCACTGCGGTGATATTCGTACTCAGTGGTTGGTGTGTGAAACATGGGCAACACGAACTGAGATACTGCAAGTGATCTCTCGTTACTTTAGAGTTTCATTTCTAGAAACACTTGCTTACACCCATGAAAACGAAATTCAAACGTTTTGTGCTAATTAAACAATAGCCAGACAGACTGTTTCAGATTTGTAATATAATTTTGGCCGGCCGAAGTGGCCGCGCGGTTCTAGACGCTGCAGTCCGGAACCGCGAGGCCGCTACGGTCGCAGGTTCGAATCCTGCCTCGGGCATGGATGTGTGTGAAGTCCTTAGATTAGTTAGGTTTAACTAGTTCTAAGTTCTAGGGGACTAATGACCTCAGCAGTTGAGTCCCATAGTGCTCAGAGCCATTTTTTTGTAATATAATTTTATACTAGACTTTTGAGAATAACGGCCGTTCTGTCATAACATATGCACACGGTACATACGTAATGAACTGACTGATGTAAAACGATTTAGGTACTGTAGTGATTTAACAAATTAACGGCATTAGTAATGGATAGATATTATACATTTGACAGTAAATATCACCAGAGCTGGATTTCAACATAGTGAAACAGTGTTAAGCAATATGAGTGCTACCGGTTAAATGGTCTATTTTCAAACATATTTTATCCCTCCCGTACTATATGCGGATGGTTTTCGGTTTAATCGTTGAATGCCAGCTCCATATGACGAACTCTAAACGCTTGTCTGGATACCATCGGTAATTTGATATTGATATCGAAGGTGGGAGAGTGGCGAAAAAGAGGTGGCAGTGAATGCAAGTGATACGTCGGAAGTGTAGCTTAATATGTCATGTGTTATGGTTTCGTGATGATTGAAACGAAAGGTGTGGATCTTATTAATTAAATCTAATTTGAAACAGTGCGTACTGATTAATGTAAGTCAAACGTGCTAACGTTAAATATCAGCTAAAATGTAAAAATGGTGATTACTGTTTTGGTATTATAATTACAATAAAACAAAAGTATAATGTTGATTGACTTCACCAGTTTCAGTATTCAGACACCTAACTCTAACGTTCCTGAAGAATCCAGAATATTATTGACGAGAAGGAGTTTAGTAACCACCTATTCTGAGATGATGCACGAAAGCTTTTTATAAGTAGTAAGCCAAATTCTGTGTTCAAGGAAAAACATTTTTAAGACCTATTTTAAAAAAATTATGAACTTAGTGTCTTGAGTGCAATAGGCGACTTACATTGTGTGTTGGACGCACTCTCGTGTGGTGTAGTGACGTAACTAAATGTTTTTCGGGGTGTTTAGTACCTAGTTTTGATTGTTTTAAGTGCATCTATTTCATTTTATGTTTATTGGTTGAATGTGTTATTTGTGTTTCTATACTTTTTGTATATTATGAAAGATGGTACGACGTAATTGTAGAGCTGAGTCCTACTTCGTGATTAGAGAGGAATATTTTGACGAAGTGAATTTGAGTGTGAGATTGTGCTATTGTCAGTTGCCTGTAGAGATAATGGCTAACTCTGGATGACGTAAACTAGTTAAAATGATGGGCTGTTTCACTGATCATGTTGTACCAAAATTAATACGTTTTCAAATTATGCACTTAGTTACTATTTTCGAGCTATGCACTTACTTACTGTGAGATTATTAAGTATCAGCTATGTCGTAAATGTGTCATTATTAGAAGTGCAGCATTAGTGTTTTAACAGATGAGCATCACTAGCTTAGAGCCTAAATTCAGACATTGTACATGCATGGGAAAAAAAGGGCCTCCTCGATTTAGAGACAGTGATACAGAATTACGTAATAGGAGAGGCAGCTTTGTAATTGTCCTTTTTCCAGTATATATTGCCTCTCTTCCAATTACAATGGGTTGACGGTTGTTTCATTGTGTCCTGAGGAAAAAGGATGAGTGTTAGACATCATACGTATTTTCTAATTGTTCGGTGGGGTGTTATGAGATGGTTGTATAGCGGATGAGACAAACATTGCTTTTCTGTTAAATTAAAAATGTTCTACGTTCAAAAATAATGAAACTTCCTGTCAGATTAAAATTCTGTTGCGGATTGGGACCTGAATCCGGCACCTTCTCTTTCACAGGCAGTGCTCTTACTGAAGTAGCTATCTAGGTACGAGTCACAATCAAGTGTAGCAGCTTAGGTTTCGCCAGTACCTCTGTCCTAAGTTACAAACATCACACGTGTTTTCTTGTGTACCTTGCGGGACTAGCATTCCCGGAAGTAGGATACCGCAGAGATATGTATTGTTCCCAGAATGGATGTTTCACTCTGCAATCAGTGGGTACTGTTCTGAAAATTTTCGGCTGTTTAACTGTGTGGTGGACCAGGTCTTGAACCCGGAACCTTGTTTTCAGCGGGAAACGCACTTACCGACCGAGAATCCAGACTAGCTCTAGCGCTCACTTCGTACTATAACGTGTTATAAAACTACATGTTTTTCTCATAAGCTGTGGTATAAACAAATGAAAAGGCAAGTAAAATTGTTATGATTGATAAATTTGCCAAGTTTAAAATGTTTCGTTAAGTCCCACACAATGATGATGTTATTTCTGAATTGGTGAAAGACAACGTAACCGAACGTATTAGTTTACTTAATTATACGTATTTTAAATGTGCAGTTTACAGTCTTTATTTTCGAACACCACACACGTACTATCTAAAATGTTGTTTTCTGACGATGAAAGAACTATGCAACTGCTGCGAAGAAGGCTCAGAGACGAGTGAGTCTCCTACAGATTGACCGCTTGTAACGACGACTGCGCTACTATTCAACGTTAGCGGCGATTGTCGAATAAATATTTCCATGTACACGGCTGTAATATTCAGTGAAGCATACCCCATTTCATATATCAGGGTGTATCAGATAATTAACATACAACCGCCTATAAATAAGCTTGGCAGTCTACATTGATGTTCGACAGGATTCTTCCTCGATTTTCTTGAACTGACAATGATCAAATTCAATTTATAACTGCAGAAAGTACTTGTTCTGCTGGCTGTACGTCCGTTTGCACTGGCTCGTCAAAGATGTGTTATTCCTCTCTACACCAGCGCAGCCTGTATACTTTGCAAGTAGACCATGACGAAAAAGTATTGCTTGGTCAGCACGAAGGTATTTCTAGTGTCATAATGCTAGATATTCCTTCGTATAGAACGCTTCCTTTTTAATCCATCTAAGCCGACTGTGGTAGTGCCTGCCGTTTCTTGGATGGTTTTCCAATACCTTTCGAGCTATTTAGTTAGTAATAAATACAATTTCACTTTATTCACGGTATTCTGGACGACGTTTGGAAGAAGCTGTAACTACTTAAAAATATTCTATTCTTAAGAGCCCTTTCCGCGAATCAACATGACATCGTTCCTTGTGGCACAGATTTTAAATAAGAGTAAGCATGTTCATCGTACAAGAATAACCGTAACTGAAAGTAAAAACAGAGTCATAATCAATGAATGAGAAATACTGTTTAACTGTCCGGCCTGTCACGGATGGGCCTCGAAAAGTGCACGTAATCTGTGACAGTCGTAACTGACAGAAGATATTATTGAATCCATTTTCAGAGAACCTCCTAGTTCACGAAATGTTTGTTTATATCGAAGGAATGTTTCGGGTGCTGTCGACATAAATATCCTGCTGCTTGCTGAGTTCCCTGACAGCTCTATTTTCGTCAGAGAGCTTGATAATTTGTTACAGTTCCCCGTTCTTGAAGCTCCTTTCGATTAGTTGAGTGATACATGCCTGTGATGTAAGCTTCCGCAGTAATCTAACAGCCTCCGTTCATAAACATGGATTCACGAAGTCGCTCTTGACAATGACCTATTGTTGTTATGAATGTTGCTGTCGTTTAAAGGAAATAATAGTCCTGACACAATATTTTGACGTAATTTGTAAACACAGTATGTTGCCAGTGTCAGTCATAATGAATCTATATGAATGTATATTCTTTGTAACACGGACACAGTATTGTCGGTTCTCATGAAAAAAAACTTCTATTAATTAATATGTTCCGGCCACACACTTACCAATTTTTCTGTTACATAACGTTGCATTCATATTACTTCCATAGAAGATTTAGATTTGCGACAAGAAAAATACTTGCTTTTTCCCTTGTAAAAGTCAGTTCTAATGGGTGGTGGGTACAAGTGCTTAATTTCTAAAATTTTAGGTGCTGGAACGCACCTCTTCAGCCATACAATACCCCCCTCCCCACCCACACACACACACACCCTGCGATAAAAATTACAAGTTCTTTTTTTTAAGCCGGTTTTCGATAAAAATTACAATGAGAAATAATTTTTTACAAAACGCTTTAGATTTCTTAGGTCCTGACTCTGAGAGGCCAGTCCATTTCAGGAACGTTATTGTCTATAAACCACTGGCTCACGAATGCCGCTCTGTGACAGGAAGCAATGATGTGCTGTTATAAGCAATGAAGGTACCCGAACTTTTGCTCTGCTGTACGTAACACACAGTGCTGTAAAATGTGTGCAAATCTTTCCACGCTTAGCGTCTTCTTAAGTACAGTAAAGGGGCTACATACCAACGACAAAAAAAGGGCACTCTCTTACCGCAACAACACTTCCTCTGCGCTTCACCGCTGGCGCTACTGACGACGGCAGCTCACGTCCTCTTGTCATTCACGAAATCTAAATACTGCCATAGTAGTGCCAAGTAGTCCAGCGCGATTCATCACTCCAACTCGCCCATCATCCACTGTCCAGTGTAACCATCTGATGCATCGCTTAGGGTTGACTACAGAAATGTGTTGCTTCTCGACCACCGTTCCCCATTTTTTTTAAATTACCTACGCACCGAAATTGTGCTAGTTGGACTGTTGGTAGCACTTTGAAACTTACAAATGATTAATTCCACCGAGTTCATTCAATTTTTTACAACCACAGACTGCAAAGCTAGCGGTCCACTTTCCATCAATATATGAGGTGTGTCTGGTCTTAATCTCCTATTCTGCCTTAAAAACCGAGAACTGCTTAGAATTATTACTTCGTGAAGAACACGAAATTGTCATAAGTTCACAGGCGTAGAGTGGTCAGCGAGAAAGTGTGATAACAAAGCAGTCAGAGACAAAGAGAGGATGAATAGTACGTTGCGTGCGTTACCGTGCGTCAGTCAACGTGGCTGTGCCTTTGCGTTTCTATTTCACAATTACAACACCAACAGTTGACTCGACCAACTTAAGAAGTGTTGAAATGCCCAAGATGAACTTAGCCGTCGGGTGACACTTTAAGTCACTAAACTCTCATAACTGATCCCTTTCTGCTGTTGTTGTTTCTTTACTATCAACACAGCATTTCCCGCCTCCTTTTATACTGTGGAGTCCGCCTCTCTTCAATCTATTGCTCACCTAAAGCATCAGGATTTCCGGAAACTTTGGATCACCTAGTGTACAGTCTTAGACATAAAAACTGACCGCAGGCCGGGTGCCACATAGTCCGAGTCATTCACTTAAGGTGGCCAATAAAACTGACCGCCCCTGACAACTTTAAGTCCGGCCATCTGCACAATCTGGCAACACTGTAAGATGCGGAAGTGTTAGGAGGAAGTGTTGTCTACTTCCGAGATCTACTGGGGTTGTGTGAGCCCGTCGTGCATTCTAAACTTATAGTCGCCTGTTCGCATCCAACTACATTATTTTATTATTTTTTTACAGCATTTCGGTCTAAAGTTATGAGACTGATTGAACATCGAAGATAATTCGCTTAAAATTCTACACACCAGCAATAACAAGTACTTCCAGAAACAATTGCGCAGGACAGCTCGTGGCTGCGTCGCAATCATATCAGCTTACGCTCGAGCGTTTCCTCTCGCTGCAGCGGCTACCGGCCACAGGCTAGACGCCACCCGCCGCCTGAAATCCGGCACCCCCCATGTGAACGCGGCGCCACGCTGTCAGTGTATGTATCAATTGTCATTTTCGAATTTGAAGCTCTAGTTGTCAAGTTGCAGTTAAGCATTGGATTTTGCATACTTGAAAATCATGAACTACAGTTAAGCGTTGTAAAATTGAGTTGCAACTGGAAAAAGGTGTAACGTTTACTTTTGGTGTAACAGAGGGGTGAATGCAGAAGAGGCAGCTAGGAAGATTTGAACTGTGTTTGGTGCGAGTGCTTTAGGGAAAAATACGCCATAAAAAGATATTCTTGTTTCAACAAAGATCGTTCTGGCATGAATTATTTTCCACATTAAGGAAATCTCGACTACCGATATATGTGATAGATTACCATTTTACCATCATGCGACATTTGCATTCAACAGGCAAAGTTCAGAAGTCTGGTGTAGGAGTACTGCATTCTCTAATTCGAGACAACTAAAGTCAACGGAGTGACTATTATTGAACGTCATCAGGTCGCTCATTGAGCATTCCTATGCAGTACTGTTACTGGTGACGTGTTATGATACCTTCATCGTTAACTTCCTAAGAAGAAATGAAAGGCTGAGCCCCACCAAAAGACGTAAACTAGAGCAAAGAGTAGTGTGAACATAATATTTTACATGTGATAGCTCCAAAAGTGTGTTTTGGGCTACGAATTCTACCCCAAGGGGTGCGTGCAACACAGCTGGAATTTGTTGTCAAAAACGGAGACACCTTTCGGTCGCAGTGTAAGAAAATCGAGCAACAAAACTACATCACCTATGCTACTGCATGATAACGCACTACGTTGATTTGAGAAACAAAACTATCCAGGAGATTGATAGGAAAGTCGTCTCTCGGGCGCTTGTATTGATAGGGAAGTCCTCTCTCAAGCACTTGTCCCTTTCGTCACATATTCGTAAAATTTTACCTTTCCCGCTCTTGATCGATCAACCGTCAAGGCAATTCATTTCTAGCCGAAAATACTCTTAAAACTACTCTGGTTTAATGACATCGTTAGAACCAGTAGGTTTCTACGGGCGTAGAATTTGTAAACAACTTTGGCATTGTGAGATTGTTTTAGATATCGAGAAAGAAAATTCTGCTGCTGATTAATTTCTCTTTGATCATTACCGTTGCGTTTAGTAAACTAATGGAAAGTGCAATTAAAATATTCACTGTACTAACACAAATTAAATTCAGCTTACTACAGAAACATCACGACGGTAGTCTATCTTAATAAAACATTGAGTGTCTGTAAGTGGATTGTGCCTATTTTAACACGAATTAGTAGTATTTAGCGACTTTTGATTTCTAAAACATCTGTATTTACTTCATTTCCTGTATCATTCGCAAGTATTATGAAAATGTGGCATTTCATAGATAAAATTATGAATTCACAACAACAAAAAATATGTCAGCAGAAAACAAAAGTGGCATTATGAGTTTGGCAGTACCTTAAGGTTTTCGCTCTGACACGAAGGGTTATTGAAAGTAGCAAGACGCATTTTGATCGAGCGTTGTCTTACGATTCCCTTACTGGGTTTGTATCTGCCTGCTTGTAGCTTTGCTACAAAAGAATTAAAAATCTGGCTTTCAGTGAGTCTCGAAAGGCGAACGAAAGCAGCTTGCACCTGGTAGCCGAGCATGTTACCTGGGAACTGGTTTTTTCCTAAAGTGGGAACATATCCTTTTGTGGTTGAATTGTTGGCAAATGTCAGTCAGACGTGTGCCGTTGGTCTAAGCGTTTCGGTGTGTTCAATTTGTACCATTGATTTTTACAGGTTTTTTCTGTCCCAAATAGAGAGTTGAAGTCTCCCATTAATATTTTCACGTCATCTTGGTGAATTTTGCTCATAGTATTTTCGAGTGTGTTCCAGAATTTTTCGACATTTTCGGTGTTTTCCTTATTTTCGATGTTGGTGGGGGCATGTGCATTGATGAGTGTATATTTTTTACTGGGGCTCTGAATGAGCATAATCATAAGTCGATTGTTGAAAGACCGGTCGCGGTGGCCAAGTGGTTCTAGGCACTTCACTCCGGAACCGCGCGACTGCTACGGTCGCAGATTCGGATCCTGCTTCGGGTATTGATGTGTGTGATGTTCTTAGGTTTGTTAGGTTTAAGTAGTTCTAAGTTTAGGGGACTGATGACCTCCGCTGTTAAGTCCCATAGTGCTCAGAGCCATTTGAACCATTTGATTGTTGATGGGTGTGATTTCTTTGACAGCGTTGATGCTAGATCTGTGTTCGATAAATGCAATGCCGAAGATTGGTACGTCTTTCGCTACCTTTTGTTGTATTTTTCTCCTGAAGATGCATTGGTTTCCGTAATGCAAGGTATCAATGTAAGTTAGTCGTGGTTCTTGAAGAGCAAGGATAAGAATTTTTTTTGTCGGTCGATTTCTTTTGTGAGATTATTTCGTTTTCGTGCTTGGATTAATGTATCGATGTTTAGTTTTCAAATGCATGTTTACTGCTTGTAGGGAAATTTACCAGAGATCTTCGATATTCTCTGCCGTGCTAACCTGGACTCCCCAGAATCCTAAAATCCAGCTGCCGCCTGTCGACAGCCGGGTTGTGTGCCACCTGGGGTAAAGTTGACTTTGCTTGTACAGTTCATGTTTGCTTGTGTTTCATTGGTTTGACTTTGGTGATACAAGGAACGGACTGGACCAGACGGTGTTGAAGCCTTCGGAAACAAATATTTTCAGCCGAGCTCATTGAGATAACAGACGGTGACCATAATAGCAGTGATTTTCCCTCAGACGTGTCTGGATTTTGGGTTCAACGGATTGAGTAGCCGTTCAGGATTATGTTAGTATTTGGTTCACCCCAAATATTTTATTTCCTCGGTACCACCCATATGGGGGAGGGTTTCCCCTATCGGCCACACGGGATTTTTATTATTATTATTATCATTATGTCATCAGCAAATCCAATATAGTGTATCTTCCCACCACTGAAATAGATGTGTATTATTCGATTCAGTATTTCCATCACATAAATATTGATTATAATTACATTACACTGCTGCTAGTAGCCATATTTCTCACTTTTTCTTAGACAGTTGCAACCAGTTACTCCATCATAAGAATTTATATGCACAGCATTGTTGCAATACAGACATTCAAATTATCCGATTTCTGTAATTTCATTTCGATACCAGATCGTTCTAATCGGATTCAGCCAGTCAGTTAATATGGATATCCGACTACGACTCTCACCATTTGATAGACTGGGTAAACCACAGTCTTAATCGGACTGTTGAATCTAGATCACTTATCTATGACAGGACCTGAATTCTTAAACACTGTAGAAAATAATAATACAATGTGATTATTACAAATACGTTATTTCAATATAAATATATGAACTAACGAGATAACAGTTTATTTACAGGAGCAGAGCCCCATCCATCATAGCAGAGCAGTGCGAGATTGGTTTCAGGGCCAAGAGAGGATAAAGCTGTTGCCGTTGGTTCCACGATCATCGAACATCAACCAGATAGAGAATATGTGGGCAGAGGTAACAAGGTCGTTGCCATGTGGACCTACAAATGCAAGCGACCTTTGGACGAATATAGAAAACGTATGGTGGGAAATAAACTATCACGCTACACTTTCGACGACTTAATGAAAACAATGCCCCTACACCGTCGAGAAAGCTTACGTAATGATCATGGGTGGGTTGGTTACTAAAAGTATACTCGTCCACAAAACCCATGTGGACAATTATCTGATAATCGGTCAAGTTTTGCGTTGTCACAACTCTTTAGCATACAAGTCCATTTACTTTCAGTCTCCTCCTTACAATTCTTGCAATGGAAGGTAATTGAAAAACCTCATCCACTCGACGCCAACGGAGGAATTGACTGGTGCATGTGTTGTTCAACACACAGTAGTTGTCACCCTCACTGGAATCAATGACTGTTTGTGTGTGTGTTTTCGTATTCACACACAATCTGAAACAATACTATTAACATTAGAGAGACAACCATCAATAAATACTGCATCAAATATGACTTTGAAGTATTTTAATGCGATGGGAAGTTACAAACTGAATTTTTACCCAACCCACGACGTGAATATTACGTTTAATAAGATGAATTAACTCCATAGTATCATTAGCAGAGACAGTGCGCTCTTGTTGTCGAGGCTCGCGACAAGTCCAGCGATTAGCAGTGCCCAATTCTGTCGCGACTTGGTTATGTCGGCTGAGCGTGGACACTGCAGCAGACGCTTCGCCTTAACCAGAAAGAAATCACCTTGGCTCTGGCTGCAGTGAGCGGATATCACTGCCTGCGTGTTCTTATAGTAACCAACGTGAGACTCTACTCACAGGTGCCATGGAACAATTGCAACGGGTATCATGTCATTAGTCATCAGAATATTAACCAGTGATGAAGTGTCCACTCTATTTGAATCCCAAGAAAATAGGAACCTTCTCACAAAGGAATGTGAGGTGATATCAAAATTTATCCAACATACAAAAATTAACTGTAGGGCCTTCATGTATGCAGTAGTAGCACACAAAGAAATATTATGTCTTAGAAGCGTATATTTCATTTCCTCTTCTCATGTTAACGCCCTTGTTTTAGTATGAAGTGAGAAAATAAACACGAAAAACAAAGTTCGCCGGCCGGAGTGACCTCACGGTTCTAGGCGCTAAAGTCTGGAACCACGACCGATACGGTCGCAGGTTCGAATCCTGCCTCAGGCATGGATGTGTGTGATGTCCTTAGGTCAGTTAGTTACCTTAATGTACTGCCAAATTCATAGTGCCACTTTTGCTTTCTGCCGACATATTTGTTGTGAATACATAATTTTATCTATGAAATGCAACATTTGCAT
Source organism: Schistocerca serialis cubense (assembly GCF_023864345.2). Taxonomy (NCBI): domain Eukaryota; kingdom Metazoa; phylum Arthropoda; class Insecta; order Orthoptera; family Acrididae; genus Schistocerca; species Schistocerca serialis. The sequence continues at coordinate 430,952,300 of NC_064641.1, read as the reverse complement.
AATACTTGCAAAGCAAATCATGTGAAGTAACACTTCACCAACTTGGTAGGAAGGTGGAAAAAGTACTAGCCTTTGTGGATGCTATCTGTATCTTCCTGGATGTCGAGGGGGTTCTATTAATACGACATTCGAGTAAATGGTTAGAGATGAAGAACCCAGTAGTGAATGAACTCATAGATGAGCTGAATGCGGGAGACTACTCTTGAAAGGAATACGTAGATGATTTATTTACAGTAAGACTTAGGAACTTTGTTAGTACTGTTAAACCTATGTGCACTGAACATTGTGAAAAAGTATTTAAAGACAAGCCCCACGAAAACTGGTGTAGTATTATTTACGGGGAAGCATGTCCAGCACACACACTGGAAAATTATGTTTCTTGATGAAACTTTAGAGAGGGTTGTAGTGTATCTAGAGGTAGCCCTGGATCAGAAACTATTATGAACACCTCACATAAAGAATATGTTCCATCGCGAAAGATAATCTTATAAGCACTATGAGCTGCTGTAGGGTAAACTGTAGGGTACTGACAAATTCATAATGCTACTTTTGTTTTCTGCCGACATATTTTTTGTTGTTGTGAATACATAATTTTATCTATGAAATGCCACATTTTCATAATACTTGCGAATGATACAGGAAATGAAGTAAATACAGATGTTTTAGAAATCAAAAGTCGCTAAATACAACTAATTCGTGTTAAAATAGGCACAATCCACTTACAGACACTCAATGTTTTATTAAGATAGACTACCGTCGTGATGTTTCTGTAGTAAGCTGAATTTAATTTGTGTTAGTACAGTGAATATTTTAATTGCATTTTCCATTAGTTTACTAAACGCAACGGTAATCATCAAAGAGAAATTAATCAGCAGCAGAATTTTCTTTCTCGATATCTAAAACAATCTCACAATGCTAAAGTTGTTTACAAATTCTACGCCCGTAGAAACCTACTGGTTCTAACGATGTCATTAAACCAGAGTAGTTTTAAGAGTATTTTCGGCTAGAAATGAATTGCCTTGACGGTTGATCGATCAAGAGCGGGAAAGGTAAAATTTTACGAATATGTGACGAAAGGGACAAGTGCTTGAGAGAGGACTTCCCTATCAATACAAGCGCCCGAGAGACGACTTTCCTATCAATCTCCTGGATAGTTTTGTTTCTCAAATCAACGTAGTGCGTTATCATGCAGTAGCATAGGTGATGTAGTTTTGTTGCTCGATTTTCTTACACTGCGACCGAAAGGTGTCTCCGTTTTTGACAACAAATTCCAGCTGTGTTGCACGCACCCCTTGGGGTAGAATTCGTAGCCCAAAACACACTTTTGGAGCTATCACATGTAAAATATTATGTTCACACTACTCTTTGCTCTAGTTTACGTCTTTTGGTGGGGCTCAGCCTTTCATTTCTTCTTAGGAAGTTAACGATGAAGGTATCATAACACGTCACCAGTAACAGTACTGCATAGGAATGCTCAATGAGCGACCTGATGACGTTCAATAATAGTCACTCCGTTGACTTTAGTTGTTTCGAATTAGAGAATGCAGTACTCCTACACCAGACTTCTGAACTTTGCCTGTTGAATGCAAATGTCGCATGATGGTAAAATTGTAAACTATCATATATATCGGTAGTCGAGACTTCCTTAATGTGGAAAATAATTCATGCCAGAACGATCTTTGTTGAAACATGAATATCTTTTTCTGGCGTATTTTTCCCTAAAGCACTCGCACCAAACACAGTTCAAATCTTCCTAGCTGCCTCTTCTGCATTCACCCCTCTGTTACACCAAAAGTAAACGTTACACCTTTTTCCAGTTGCGACTCAATTTTACAATGCTTAACTGTAGTTCATGATCTTCAAGTATGCAAAATCCAATGCTTAACTGCAACTTGACAACTAGAGCTTCAAATTCGAAAATGACAATTGATACATACACTGACAGCGTGGCGCCGCGTTCACATGGGGGGTGCCGGATTTCAGGCGGCGGGTGGCGTCTGGCCTGTGGCCGGTAGCCGCTACAGCGCGAGGAAACGCTTGAGGGTAAGCTGATATCATTGCGACGCAGCCACGAGCTGTCCTGCGCAATTGTTTCTGGAAGTACTTGTTATTGCTGGTGTGTAGAATGTTACACGAACTATCTTCGCCGGCCGAAGTGGCCGTGCGGTTAAAGGCACTGCAGTATGCAACCGCAAGACTGCTACGGTCGCAGGTTCGAATCCGGCCTCGGGCATGGATGTTTGTGATGTCCTTGGGTTAGTTAGGTTTAACTAGTTCTAAGCTCTAGCGGACTAATGAACTCAGCAGTTGAGTCCCATAGTGCTCAGAGCCATTTGAACCATTTTGAACTATCTTCGATGTTCAATCAGACTCATAACTTTAGACCGAAATGCGGTAAAATAATGAAATGAAATAAAATGTAGAGCTGGACGCGAACAGGCACGAGGATAACCACTTTTTTCCTTTTTTTCCGACGGTTTCCACTTTTTTAATTTTTTTAATAGATGCTCTATCCATCTTTTTTTACGCTCTATGCATCTGAGCCACTTTCTTTTATTTTTTTTCATTCCAAAAGAAAACAAATACTCCAATAATACTGGTTTCTCCTTCCAGTAAACAAAAATTAGTCTCCTTCGTCTTGATGGTGAAGAAACAATCTTTTGGACCAAAAAAAAACGTTTCTCAAAGCCAAAATAAAATTTCTGTTTCCTTTAAGAGGTAATTATGAGAAATAAATAAGGAAAAGTTTATTTTTTTTATTTTTTTTAATTGATACACACACACACACACACACACACACACACACACACACACACACACATATATATATATATATATATATATATATATATATATATATATATATATAAGTCGTCGTGCGACCTTTAGTTAAAGACCAGTTCTTACAAGAGCGCCTGAAGTGTCTCCGCCTACAGCAGGCCAGCTCGTCCAAACGTGTCTTCTGAATGCATAGGCGTGGGTCCTGGGCAGCAGATCTATTCTGTTCGGTTCGGTTAATACAGTTTTCAGCTTCTCAGGGCTTGGACGTTCCAGCTAGGAGGTGGGTCATCGAAGGTGCTGCGTAAGAAATTGGAAAAATATTTCTTATAGCGTGGGTTGCGTATCAGGACGCAGTGTCGTAGGTTGAGATAAGTCCAATATCCTTGCGTAGACTTGTCGCCAGAAGTAAAAAGATATGGGATCGTGTGGCCACAGATCAAATTCACAGAGTGAGTGTTGGAGGAGGGGTAGGAAGTCTTATCGGGGTACAAAAGCATTTGGACGTCGATCTGAGCTGGTGTCTGTCGAGTAAGAAACGCCAAAATTCGCCGCGCAAGTGTCCAGACGTCGAACGCTGTGCCACAGTGGAACCGGTGGACCTCCGTGTCATCCAATCCACAGTGGGCACAGAGGTATGAATCAGCGAGATGGTTGCGATGCAGACTATCTCGGTTAACTTGTTTGCCATTCACGGTGATGTACGAAGCTGATTGAACGTCTGATTCGCGAAAACGCCCATGGATCGCCTTCCATATGTGTCGCCACACGTACTGTGGATACTTTGATGGGCTTGCACGGGTGGCACTGTTATAACAATTCGGAGACGGTTTTCGTGAGGTACAAACGTGTAAGTGGTAAGGACCGGTAGACATAACTGAACTTTAGGAAAAATCGTTGGATGTAATAAAAGGGGTTCCGAATAGTCGATACCAGTACTGGGGCGGACAAGGAGGCCGGCGCAAAGTTGTGAAGCAGGAGGCTAGTAAGGCTCTGCGGGCAACGATGCCAAAGTTTTAACTGGGAGCTGACGTAAAGTGCCTTGACACGAGTCGGCACGTGGATGAGTCCCACCCCGCCACGATCTCGTGGCAATGCAAGGGATTCATATTGCACCTTGAATAACATCCCCGTGCTGACGAAGGAGCCGAAAGCCATCAACAGTCGTCGGGCCAGGAGATTTTGGACTGATAGTACTTGAGCCACGTGTTGTATACGGGAAGCATGATACATGTTCACATATTGCGCGCGTTGGATAACGTGGAGAGCTCGTAGCCGGTGATCTGCGAGATTTGCTCTGATTGTCTGTAGCAAGCGTCTACCATTGATAGTCGCTGAGCGGCGCAGATCTGCTGCGAAATCAAGTCCAAGACATCGTATGGTGGCGGCGACACTAATGGAGGCAACGCATCTCTCCGGCAAGCCCTCACCAGTGAGCAGGACCTTGGATTTTGACTCATTGAGGCAGCTCCCCGACGCTTCGCCGTAAGTCGCCACCCATGTTAGTGCTGCTCGTACTTCATCTTCACTGCGCAGATATAGTATATGTCGTTTGCGAAGGCTGTACAACAAAAACGGTGGCCATGCACAGCCATACCTTCCAAACGTTGGCGCATGCCCTGGAGCAGGGGTTCCAAGGCGAATGCATACAAAATCGTGGAAAGAGGGCAGCCTTGTCGTGCAGATCGTGCGATGATCAGGGGCGGTGTGAGGCGACCACTGTACATGATTTTAGAGGTTGCACTACTCAACAGGTGCATAACCACTGTGACAATACCGCCAGGAAATCCTATATGCTGAAGAACTGTCCGTAAATAGAAGTGGTCAACACGGTCGAAAGCCTGGCTAAAGTCCAGTGAAGCCAAGGCGCCAGGGAGACTTTGATAATGCGCCAATGCTATCATGTCTCTGTAACGGCAAAGGGCCGTACGGATGTTGTTGTCGCCTCCTAGGGAAGTCTGGTCGCAGGATGTGACGTAGCGTGCGACCTTCTTGAGTCGCTATGCCAGTAGCCGTGTGAATATTTTCATGTCGCTGTTGAGCAAAGTAATTGGTCGATAGTCCTGGACCCTCGATAACCCGCGCGGTTTATGTACGGGGATAATAATGCCATCTAGAAAGGCGCTCGGGACCACTGTCATCGGTGAAATCAGCTCTTGTGCGATTGCCGTCCACGTGGAAGCCAACAAATAGTGAAAACTTTTATATAATTCGATGGGTATACCGTCAGGTCCAGGAGATCTGTTATCGGAACCCGCCTTGATAGCATCTACCACTTCATCTATGGTTACGTCGTCTTGGAGGTCATGCACTGCATCGTCCGGAAGAGTGTTCGTAGTAAGCTGAGCGACTTCTGCGATCAGTGCTGCAGAATGCGTTACGGCTGCGTATAGCCCGGCAAAATGAGCATGGAGAGCACGACCGATGCTTTGTTGGGTGTCGTGCCGGCGCCCTTCCACATCAGTGAGTACTTGGATCAGAGCTCGTCGTCGTCGTTGCCGTTCCTGAAGGAGGTGGTACATCGACGGACGTTCTTGAGGGATACGAAGTACGAGAACGGACTAAAGTTCCTTCCAAGTGACGCCGCATGATCAAGGAGATCTGCACCTTCGTGCGATGGACCATCGACTGCCGGGCAGGCGAGAAAGGCATCATCGCACAGTCACGTAGTATGGTGTAGTAAAAGTGCAGGGTATTAGTTTGCCACGCCTTAAATTCCTTCCCATAACTCATCAGTGTCTTCCTGAGGGTCGGCTTTGCACAGGAGATCCACCATGATAAGGTGGAGTCGCGTAAGGCTTCTCGACGATGGCGGCAGCGTGCCCAAGCTTCTTCGACCATACGGCGACAGTCTGAGGAGGTCGGGTGAGCGACATTGAGTTTTCACAGACCACGACTATGCCACACTCGCTGTCGGGCGAGAGTGACGTCACAGAGGTACGCGTCATGGTCTGAAAAGGCCAAAGGCCAGACTTCATCATCACGTGTGCCATCAGCAAGGGAGCGATAGCGTAGATGCGATCTATGCGGCTTGACGAGTGAGAGGTGTAGAATGTATAGCCCGGTTGAATTCCGTGGAGCTTCTTCCAAGTGTCAATAAGTTGTAGGCGGTCGATGACCACTGAGAGAGATGCACAAGGTGAATGTCGCGGGAGTTGGTCCGCGGGCTCTTGTGTCGAGTTAAAATCCCCACCGATTACCAAATCGTCCTGCGGACCTGTGAAGAGGAGTGTGAAGCTTTCGGCAAAGAAAGTTCGTCGATTATGACAGCGGTCAGTTCCGGACGGAGCGTAGATATTAATAATACGCACGTCGAACAGTGTGAGGGCCATACCTCGCGCAGTGGGGAGGTAGAAGACGTCCTCTGCAGAGAGTCAGTCGCGTAGCAGGATGGCGACGCCGCTACCGGTGTCGGATACGGGGGAAACATGTGCGTTGTATCCGGTAGGAACTAGGGAGTCAGCCACAAACAACTCTTGTAGGAGTGCTATATCAACATCCGCAGAGTATATAGTGTCTCGGAACATGGCCAGTTTATGGGGGGCACGAATGGTGGCAAGATTCATCGTGGCGATACGATATTGCTGTGGACGGCCATCCTCAGTATTTGCCGAACGTGTGGTAGAAGTAGCCGGCAGGTGGAGACCCGCCGGTGGTGCCGCAGTGGTGATAATTACTGGCGTGGCGCCAGCCCCAGTGTCGCCGTGGTGGACTCCTATGCAGACACGCTGGCAGTCTGTTCCACTTCTTCTTCGACGTCATCAGGCCAGGAAGCTGACGACATGGACATGTGAAGCTCATGTACTTCCGGAACGGGTGTTGTGGATTCCGCAACATGAGTGGAGGGGGACCGCCGTCATCATTCGTTGACAACGGCGAGGACACGTCCAAGGCTGGGAGAGGAGGCGTCACAGGAGGGGCGCCTGTTGCTGCCACATCGCGTGACTGGACGCAATGTGGGAGACCACCGTCAGACATAAGCTCGACATCTCCCGGGGCCGTCTGAGAAAGGGCGTCATCGGAATGCGTTCATCGTCGTTTCCTGTGTTTGCGAGGCGACCGCTGTTTTCTGATGTGGCCTTCTGAATCGGAATGTGGTCGCCCGTCGTCTGACGCCGAACCTGTCTGGACAAAGGCAGACGTCGGCACGACACCGAGGTCGACGTCCATGGTTCCAACAGGAACATCGGTTTCGGTCTGCAACCCTGACGGTCCTGAAGCGAGCACTGGGGGCGACGCCGTGCTGGTGTCGTCGGCGCGTTGTGCTGCGGCGGGTGGCGTTGACGATGCTGCTGGCGAAATCGGGAGTGGCACGACGGGGTCCTGGGTAACGACGTGACCGTCGAAGCCTGGGTCTCTTCACGTAACGGCGTCTGTATTAAACGGCTGTGTAAGCATTCGGAACGTACATGTCCCTCCTGGCCACATCCTGCGCATGTTAGTGGCTGTCCATCGTACATGACGATGGCCCTCACACCGCCAATCAGCAGGTACGATGGGACATGTTTCGTCAGCTCAGTTTTTATTTGCCGGACGCCATTTAATACGGGGTAGGTGGTAAATGTTTGCCACTTCTCCGCGACGTGACCCTAGACCGTGCCATATGGTTGGAAAGCGGCAACGACCACATCCTGAGGCACCTCGAACGGGAGTTCAAACACCCGCAATGTCCGGAGACCGAATCCAGCATGGGCGACTGTCACAGCACCCATATGGCCATCAGAGTGTTTAAATTTTAGTCCAGTAGCATGACGGTTAATTATGTCAGTGCAAATTTCCTCCGTCGACATCTTGATGTAGACAACACTTCCAGTGATGGAAAAGTGTATGCCGATTACGTCCTGGGGGTTTAAACGTAGATCCTCCCGGATGAACTGTTCGACTTCGAAAGCTCTGGGTCGTGGATGCTCGGCCTGAAACGTTACTTTGATCGTTGCACGGTCGTACGAATGCGCCATGGAGTACGTTAGTACTGGACTCGATCGACACAAACACCGCAACACGTAAGTAAACACCACCGAGAACGGAGCGTCGGACGGCGCGCGGAGCAGCTCCGCACGCTAACACGGCTGTGAGCCGACTCTCACTAGACCACGGGCTCACACAACCCGACAAGATCTCGGAAGTAGACAACACTTCCTCCTAACACTTCCGCATCTTACAGTGTTGCCAGATTGTGCAGATGGCCGGACTTAGAGTTGTCAGGGGCAGTCAGTTTTATTGGCCACCTTAAGTGAACGACTCGGACTTAGTCTCTGTGGCGGCTGGCCAGCGGTCAGTTTTTATGTCTAAGACTGTACATTACATCCCATGCAGCATCCCGGCAACAGCGGCAACCCGTCTACTACAGCCTAGGGCGGGTTTGAGCTCCTCCTCTGTCGACATCATCGCTAATAGGTCATTAAAGCTAATACTCATTGATTCCTTCGTTTCTGTTCTTCACAGCTTCTGAATTCAGAACATTTCGGGATGTTCTTCCTGCGTTTTCGATTTCTCACAAACGGTAAAGTACAACAGCACAACCGAGCGATGTGGCACAGTAGCACACTGGCATTCGGGAGGACAAGGTTCAAACCCGCGTCCGGGCACCCTGGTTTAGGTTTTCTTTGATTTCTCTGAAGAGCTTCAGGCAAATTCTGGGATGGACCCTCTGAAAGGGCACGGCCGATTTCCTTCCCCATCCTTCCCTAATCCGATGGGGCCGATGATCTCGCTGTTTGGTCACCTCCCCCAAATCAAGCAACCAAAAACACCACATTTTACCACATACTTTAATGTATGTATTTCACGTGTACCCACCAAGAGCACAGATGTACACTGTTACAGGTGACATGTTTGGTTACTGAAATGGGCAGATTTGGATTATTTACTTTCCAAACTGATGCTGAAGTCACGACACATTAGATAAAAATCAAAATTAGCCGGTAACTCCTTTGCATTGAAATGATTGCGAGTATTACTGAATCAAATACTGATTACTTTTTCATGCATGTAGTTCACTGGAAACTATCATTCGGTAACGTTCTGCTACTGTTGTCTTGGTAATTGTCATAGCGCACATTGGCTGTAGAATACGGCACTTGTGGAGATCAAACAGGTGGCCCCTTCCTTCCACCTCACTCTTGCAAGTTGACGTTAAACCACGACACACTCGCAAATTTGAATACGGCTAACAGACACGTCAATGACTGGGCGGTCAGTTCATAATTTTGTGGAAAAAAATGTATGTAGCACGAGAGAGATTTGAACACGGATTTTACCGTTCGGAGTCCGACACCGTGACGACATACCCACGACACCTTGTTTCCTCAAATGCTCTCTATGCTGCACATGCTGAGATTGGACTGTCCACTGCTTTCATTTTCTTTCTTTCTGACAGTTCAATACGCACCGTCTTCCAGTTTTCCTGCTTGATTTATGTTCAGTTTTTGAGGGGCTATCCAATGGAACATCTTACAAGTGAAACTGAGAGCGGGAACTTTGCGTTGTCAGTTACAGAGATTGTGAAAAAATGTACTTTGGAATGACTGGCAGGACGTTCGACACAAGATAGAAAGAGCACATCAAAGCACTGAAATACGGTACAAGCTGTTCAGCATTTGCATATAATCTAAAACAGGAATACCAAGGACCAAGCAATATTTAAAAAGATATGAATATCATAAGAATCAGTAAAGATAGACACGTCCTCCATTTCCAAGTAAGTTTCCACATAAAAATGCATTAACACAAATAAACAGTTGCTTAGTGACAAAATAAATTAAAATTATAGACGAAATCACTCCAAAAGGAGCCTTTTCTGTCCTTCACCTACTCTCACCCAACCCTGCACCCAATTTCCTCCTCACCTTGTCCCTTAACTAACTACTATGCACTTTTGCACTTATCCATCATATTACTATGCATTTACGTCCACTAATCTTTGTTTCTCCCTCCCCCACTATTCACCAAAACAACCACTCCCTCACTATTCCTTCATTATCAAATGGTTCAAATGGCTCTGAGGACTATGGGACTTAACATCTGAGGTCATCAGTCCCCTAGAACTACTTGAACCTAACTAACCTAAGGACATCACACACATCAATGCCGAGGCAGAATTCGAACCTGCGACCGTAGCGGTCGCGCTGTACCAGACTGAAGCGCCTAGAACCGCTCGGCCACAGCGGCTTCATTATCCTTACACCTTATATAAATACACAGCACATTAATGAAATACATTAACACACATATAATCAACTAAAGAAAAGCTCAGGTCAAAGACAAACTAGTGGTAATGTTACGTTGGCAACAAAAAAATGGTTCAAATGGCTCTGAGCACTAAGGGACTTAACATCTATGGCCATCAGTCCCCTAGAACTTACAACTACTTAAACCTAACTAACCTAAGGACATCACACAACACCCAGTCATCACGAGGCAGAGAAAATCCCTGACCCCGCCGGGAATCGAACCCGGGAACCCGGGCGCGGGAAGCACGACCACTAGCTGCGGACTTACGTTGGCAACACTACAAAACGCAACACACCAGTGAACAGTGGTGTATAAATGAGTAAGTTGTGCAAAACGAAAAAAGATGCATAGTTCTGCAAAGCAGCGAAAAATTGGGCTACAAGTATCTGTGTGTAATGAAGAAAGATACCAAAGACACGCTGGAAGACGGCATTTCCTGATGTAGGCGAGAAACCAAGCAGTAAAAACCAACAAATGGTTAATGAATGGTTTTTCGATGTTAAAAACAAATCAAATTGTAAACGTCTTTAATTACAGACCACTGCTGATGCTTTACCACAATAATGCGAAACTCATATGGTGAGAAAAGTACCCATTTTCTTGTAACGTCGGACCAAAAATATCCTATGGAATTGTAAATCAACTACTGTCAATATGGCCACATAAATAAAGCAACTAATTAATATGTCAAATAAAAGCGAAATCTGGCAAATAACGGTGAAGGAAAGGAGAAGAAACCTGATTTTGAATCTATTGTACGTAATTTTGGAATAACGAATAAACTTTATAAAATTTGGTTGTTCCTATCATGTACGAAACATTAATCGCATCTGTACTAAAATGGTCGTCAACACTCATCCACAAAGGTAGACAAGTGCCTTCAACAACCCTAAAGTTCTGCAGTATGACGCGCTTTTATATGTAAACACAGTTTATTCGGCACTCTACTGCCAACATTAAAAGCTTTCCCATTGTTAAACGTCCTGTCAATGAAAATTTTCTAGCTCTGCTCCGATTGGTCGAAGCTAACTGCCATAATGCTGAGCACTTTACGATGCGTACATTTTACGAATACTTCGAATGAAATATTGCATAATGCACTACAAAATTTTCCCAAACATACAAAAGGAAAAGCAACACTCGCATAGAGTGCTGAGGACATTTTGTAAGTATAATAAGATAAAAAAATAAAATATGTATGTTACTGCCAGTAAGTCAAGAATGAGTACTTACGTGAAGTAGGTAATAACAATGAGAAACAATGGATGTGAATTCAACAGCAGGTATTTAGTTTTACATAACAAATAAGGGGACAGCTTAACCGTAAGAGTCGTTTTCCCAAGCTGGCGGCTGTGAAACCCATCACAGTAGCTGCCGACCTTATTACATAATGCCGCTGTGGCTTTCCCACAGAAAGTGATAGTATAAAAGTGCGGTCAAAGATGCGTAATGTTCACTTATGTCAGCCGATATAATAAGCACAGGTATTCACTGTTAGAACTTTGTAGGCTTCGTTTAGTGCACAGTTCAGAGTACGTGCTTAATACTGAAATCAGTTCACAGGGTATTCTAACTGTCACCACCCTTTTATCACCAAAAGTCGAATCATTCATTTTAAAGTAAGTTTAAATTTGGGCAGCTGGTCACATTTTCACAGCTCTTGGCACCCTGAGATAGTGACACACTGCAGATAGAGGTAGCAACGTTGTCTTCTTTGTTGAAAGTTGTAGGCTCATGGTCTATATTCATGCTAGATTCTGAAATGCAACTTTATACACTGATCTACAGGAAGCTCAGCTTCATTTTCTTAAATAATATGAACACTGGTGGCATTTCAGTTGTTGAACAGGTATATTTTTAGTTATCTCACTTCACAGTACAGTAATCATCAACCTACATACTAACTCAACACGTACATAAATGGTACTCCATACTCGCACTCCCAACTCGAACCGCACGAGAAGAAAGATTTACTGTCAACAACATTCAGTACAGAAAATACTACCACTCATCGATCTATTCATACAAAATCATCCTTGAAACGGACATTTCAAAAATAAAATAAAATAATTGTTTACCAATGGATGTCTTCTTAAGAAGGCCATAATTTTCATAGCAGTTACACAGAGTGTTTAAGATATTGACTTTCATACATTTTCGAATAGCTATATTGTAATGGATTTCTAGGTTTCGACTCTTGAACTTAGGAAACGATTATTTCGTATGATCCAAGTTGGGTTAGTACATTAATGACAAAAATACTACGGTTGTGACAACGACGGTGAAACATGTTTGCGTATTTTAAAAAAGAATTTGTTCTCTCAAGAAGAGGGACTCTCATAATTCATTATTGTAATTCATTATTATAATGTTATCTTCAACATGTACAGATGTATTTTTAGCTCCATAAACCTCGTCGAAATATTTATTGTATTTCAAAAGTCACAGCTTGCACAGTTGTTGCAAACCAGTTCACCAGTTACAAGAAAGTACTCTTTTCGCTGTTTTTACTTATGTGCTTAGTTTGAGAACAATGGTTGAAGGGGAGAAAAACTGTGTCTCATAGCCGCGAAAGGTAACAAACAAAAGGTTTGTTTGAAAATAGCGAAAAAGCTTATTTTGTAAAGTATTGTCTATATGTGACGGTATTTTGTGACTCCCATTGTCTTTATAATTACTTGCTAGACTAGTATGAGCTTAAATTACAAACGATAACCTTGGTTTCGATTCTCTAGCTCTAAATACTGCCTTTTAATTATCACTTGCCAAGGAACAAAGAGGGAAAACTTCGATGTAGTTTATCCATTGTACATTCACAGTTGGAGTCTTTTGTTTGACATGCCAGAATCGGAAAATTCAATTTCTACACACGTAGCGAAATGAGTCTTTCACACATAATAAGTAATCTTCATCATTATGAGCCAATATTAGCAGAGAAGAAGCAGGTTCGGAAGTTATCCTCTATACCGGAGGCAAAGATCTTGTATTTACAACGGTCACTCGAGAGCTGTTGAAAAGTTTGGTACCGGGTCTGGGGAAGGTTTAGGGGCGTGGAGAGTGTTTGTTCAGCACAAAGGTCGAGCCCTGCGCGTCCGGTTGTATCAACTTGAAAGGAAAGGCTGTTGCATCGCAACCTCCCCTCGATGCTGAGCGCTGTAGAGAGAGAGGGCGGGAGAAGAAATAGGTTGTGGCCTTTTTGGATCAACACGTTTCAGCTTTCTCAAGAAAAAGTTTAAAGAAGTTATTGAAAACACAAGTAAAAATGACCAAACGAGAATCCAAATCCACCTCCTTATACGAGTCTGAAGTACTCCCCTATATCAAGTTCGACAGGTAATTGTTCTTTGCTACTGAAATAAAAATAGGTAATAAAAAATGATCATTAGCTATGAGGTACGTCTGTATGAAGTGAAACTTCTATTTCTGAAAATTCCATAATGTTAGAGGCCTAATAAACAGAGAAAATAAGTTCTGAAGGTATCTCCTAAATTAATGCTATTTATGGACACTTCAAGACATTCAATATTCTAGATTTCACAAATTTTTTTTTGACATGTGTTGGTTTTCTGAATCCATTTTTCGGTCACAAAACCCCTCTAAAATTTACAAAAAAACTATTTTCTTTTGGCGACAGGTCTTCTGGTTTGGTGTATGAGAAATGCCAGGTTACATCAAATGAGCGATTTTCAAAGAGTTGCTTTCACAATACGGAGCGTCATCGGATGGTGAACCACTAAAACTGCCCTCCTTGCAAACTATCTGTCTTACAGATGCTGAGACACCGTCAATTTCTCACGTTCGCACAGCACGTAGCCATGTGGCGATAAAAAGGAAAGTGCAAGCCCATTGTTTGGGCAGCCATTGCAATGAGCGATGGAGCTTCACCGTAAACATCGAGGAAATGCCATGTCTGCTTGAAAAGCTTTGTACAAAATAGCGGCATCTTGGGAAGAAGAGTTACCCTTGGCATAATTTTGTTTGTTTATTTCAAGCGAGTTTGTTGTCCTCGATTATGAGCTACAAATCCAACGAATGGGCATGTAGCGTCAGCCGCCTTGGAAGTGAGGAAAAAATGATACAATATTTCATTGCGTAACAGAAGCACGTAATATATGTCACAGTGTTGAGTTTTACGGGGTGCACTGGATTGTGTAGATTACTAGATAGCTACGATGTTCAGAGAACTTGAGTACTCATCGCTGTGAAAAGGTGGACCTGTACACGTAACCTGGCGCATGAAATGTGATTTAGCTAAGTTTAAGTGTATTTCATTCAAATTACAAAGTAAATGAGTATTCCTTACATAATGTGAATATGACTCTGTATCGCTAGAGATAGAAATATAGTTATTTCTGTCATTTATTAATAGTGGAAATAAAGGGAATATTACAATAAGTTTCCTAACGTGAATTGCCAATAGTCAACATTTTGTAATCGTTATAACGAAATTCAAGCGGATAATATGAAAAGGAGACACTACAACCACATAAAGTATGAAATTATAAAAAAGGCAAAATTAAAAAATTCTAGGATTATGTTACGAGCCTATAAATTTCATGAACCATCGCTGACATTAAATAACGAATTGTATTAGTTTTCTTGCGTTTGGTATGAACCTCAGTGCATTATTATACTATCATTGTTTTGTAACATAGTTGTTCAGAACGTCTGTCATGTGTCTGTGGAACAAAGTATGTATGGAAGGAAAGATGATAAGGTTTTAAAGATCAGTCAACGATCATTAGAAACAAGTGTTTAACCCTAAGTGTGCTTTATATCTTTGGCTTTACTGCTAACCTGCTGTCTGCCTTGACGATGAACATATCTCCAAGGTCATGAAACGTGTCAGTTGATGAAATTACAACATAAAAGTAATAACAGATAAAATAAAATGTTTATGAACCCAAATAAGACAAGCCACAAGTTTATGTAAACGCAGCCATTAATCTAACACAGGAATCAGTTTAATTTTTCAAGGAGTTGCTCGACAGAATAGAAGGAGTGACCCATGAGCAATCTCTTCAGTTTCGATTTGAAAGCACGTGGATTACTGCTAAGATTTTTGAATTCTTGTGGTAGCTTGTTCAAAACGGATGCAGCATTATACTGCACACCTTTCTCCACAAGAGTCAAGGAAGTGCAATCCAAGTGCAGATTGAATTTTTGTCTAATATTAACTGAGTGAAAGCTGCTAATTCTAGGGAATAAGCTGATATTGTTAACAAGAAACGATAGTAAAGAATAAATATGAGAGGCCAATGTCAGAATATCCAGACTAATAAAAAGGCGTCCACTTATTGCCCAAACTGCCTCTTTCTGTGCCAAAAATATCCTTTGAGAATGGGAAGAGTTACCCCAAAATATAATACAGTACGTCATAAGCGAATGAAAGTAAGCAAAGTAGGCTACTTTTCGTGTTGTACTATCACTTACTTAAGTGGTGTACGAATAGTAAACATCGCAGTATTAAGTCTTTGAGCAAGATCCCGAATGTGGGCTTTCCACGGCAGTTTACTATCTATCTGAAACCGAGAAATTTGAACTGTTCAGCCTCACTAATGACATGCCTATTCTGTGAAATTAAAACGTCGGGTTCTGTTGAATTATGTCTTATTGTCATGTAGCGTTAGTTTATTTTCTACAATCCATGAACTTATGTCATGAGCTGCACTATTTAAACAGAGCCAATGTTACACACAACATCCTTTACTACCAAGTTAGTGTCATCAGCAAACAGGAATATCTTGAGTAATCACTGTGAGGGACACGCATTTGCCGTATACTGGTTCGAGACAGCGTTATCAGCACCTGACGGGTTTCGAAAGGAGCCTCATTATCGGCGACCGCTTTACCGGCTGGCCGAATAGTGCGATATACAAATTTGTGGGGCATTCGGCTTTTATAGTTGCCGATGGAAACTTGAGGTCAGGCAAATTCGTCGTCAAGGTTCCGGTCGACCACCGACGCCTCACCGTGCATTAACTACACCGTGAGCTCTTCACGCCAGCGCGTGACAGCTGAGAACAAGTAATGGATTCCCTGCCACATTCTGTGTCGTCACAAACCATTGGACGGAGAGCAGCAACAGCCAGAGCAGGGAATAGCAGGGAATAGACTGCCGTCACAACACAAACGGCTGCGTTTGGGGGGGGGGGGGGCAGAGCGGGTGGTGGGGGGGCAGAGCGGGGGGGGGGGGGGAATGATGGGGGAGGTGGGGGTGCCGTGATCTGGAAGCGTGAGCTGCTGATGAATAGCGTCGCAGTGTGTTCAGCAATGAATCGCGGTTCAGCATTACCACTGAATTGTATGCTGGCGACCTCGGCATACATTCCAGTGTTCCAACCTTTAGAATCGCACAGCCGTGTCACTCTTGGCGTCATTATGCTGGGAGCCATCGGTAATCACCTCGCATCAGACATTGTGGCGACTGAGGAAACTCTGAAGGTACTAACATCTTGTGATCTCATGTGTTACCTCTCATGTACCACTATCGTGGTGCCATTTTTCTGCAGGACAATGATCGTCCATACATAACACCCGTCTCTACTAATACGCTTGAAGTTCCCGAGGCTATAGATGTAGCAATAAGGAATAGCTCAGTGGGCAGTAAAGTTGAAGAGGAGTGGACGTCTCTAAAAAGGGCCATCACAGAAGTTTGGAAGGAAAAAATAGGTACAAAGAAGGTAACTGCGAAGAAACCATGTGTAACAGAAGAAATACTTCAACTGATTGATGAAAGGAGGAAGTACAAAAATTTTCCAGTAAACTCAGGAATACAAAAATACAAGTTGCTGAGGAATGAAATAATAGGAAGTGCAGGGAAGCTAAGACGAAATGGCTGCAGGAATAATGTGAAGACATCAAAAAGAAATGATTGTCGGAAGGACAGACTCAGCACGCAGGAAAGTCAAAACAACCTTCGATGACATTAAAGGCAAGAGCGGTAAGATTAAAAGTGCAACGAGAATTTCACTGTTAAATGCAGAGGAGAGAGCGGATAACTGAAAAGAATACATTGAAAGCCTCTACGGTGGGGAAGATTTGTCTGCTGTGATAGAAGAAGAAATAGGAGTCGATTTAGAAGAGATAGGGGATCCAGTCTTAGAGTCACAATTTAAAAGGGCTTTGGAGGACTTAAGGTCAAATAAGGCAGAAGGGATAAACAAAATTCCATCAGAATTTCTGAAATCATTGTGGGAAGTGACAACAAAACGACTATTCTCGTTGGTGTGTAGAATGTATGAGTCTGGCGACATACAATTCCGAAGATGCCAAGAGCTGACAAGTGCGAGAATTTTTGCATAATCAGCTTAACAGCTCACGCATCCAAGTTGATTACAAAAATAACATACAGAAGAACAGAAAAGAAAATTGAGTATGTGCTGGATGACGATCAGTTTGGCTTTAGGAAAAGTAAAGGCACGAGAGAGGCAATTATGACGTTGCAAGATTAAAGAAAAATTAAGACACGTTCATCGGATCTGTCGACCTGGAAAAAGCGTTCGACAGTGTAATATGGTGCAAGGTGTTGGAATTTCTGAGAAAAGTAGGGGTGAGCTATAGCGACAGACGGGTCATATACAATATGTACAAAAGCCAAGAGGGAATAATAAGAGTGGACGACCAAGAACGAAGTGCTCGTTTTAAAAAGGGTGTAAGACAAGGATGTGGCCTTCCGCCCCTACTGTTCATGCATTTAAGAAGCAATGATCGAAATAAAAGAAAGGTTCAGGAGTGGAATTAAAATTCAGGGTGAAAGGATATCAATGATAATGATAAGATTTGCTGATGACATTGCCATCCTGAGTGAAGGTGAAGAAGAATTACATGATCTGCTGAACGGAATGAACAATCTAATGAGTACACAGTATGGATTGAGAGTAAATCGAAGGAAGACAGAAGTAATGAGAAATAGTAGAATCGAGAACAGCGAGAAACTTAACATCAGGATTGATGGCCACGAAGTAGATGAAGTTAAGGAATACTAGAGGCCATATCATTTATATAAATAAGAAACAAGAGTGGCCCAGCACTGATCCCTGGGGCACTTCCCATTTGATCGTGCCCAACTCAGACCCCACATCATAGCCATTCTCAGCACTGTGAATAACGACTTTTGTTGTCTGTTGTTAAAGTAAGAGGTGAACCAATTGTGAACACTCCCCGTATTCCATAATGGTCCAACTTCTGGAGCAATATCTTGCGATCAATTCAATTAAACGCCTTAGTTAAATCAAAAAGGTGCCTTCCGTTCTAAACATTTCTTTAATCGATCCAGTACCTTACAGAGAAAAGACAATATGGCATTTTCAGTTGTTAAACAACCTCTAAAACCGAAATGTCAATTGGATAGGAATGTATGGGAAATAAATGATCTTTTATCCTTACATAAGCAGCCTTTTTTCAATAACCTAAGCAAACACTGATGGCATAGAAATAGGTCTAAAATTGTTTATATTATCAGTTTCTCCTCTTTTATAAAGCGGCTTTGCTACTGAGCTCTTTAATCGTCCTGAAAACTCACCATTTTTAAAGGGAAAATTACGAATATGGGTACGTATAGGGCTGAAATGTGCACCACAGTACTTTAATATCCTGCTAGGCACTCCATCATATCTGTAAGAGGTCTTAGTCTTCAGTAACTTAATTATTTACTCAATCTCCCCCTTGTCAGTATCACAGAGGAGTATTTCACGCATCAGTCTCGGAGAGGTATTTTCCAACATAATTAAATGATTTCCGTTAGAAAATTAGTTTTTATTTAAATCACCAGCGATGCTCAAAAAATAAGTGTTAAATACTGTACATATATCTGGCTTATCACTAACAGAAATATTTTTGCTGTGAAAAGACTTTATATCGTCGACCTTGTGCTGCTAACCAGACACTTCCTTCACAAGTGACTGCACAGTTTTAATTTTATCCTGTGAATTAGCTATTCTATCTGAGTACCACATACTCTTTGCCTTCCTAATAACATTTGTAAGCACCTTACAGTAATGTTTGTAATGGGTTACTGTAGTTTGATTGTGACTACACCCAACATTTTGATGTAATTCCCACGTTATTATGCATGATATCCTTACCCCACTAGTCAGCCTCCCAGGCTGCCTTTTACTGCTAGTACCATGCTTAGAACGTTCTAATGGAAAGCAACTTTCAAAGAGCGTTAGAAATGTGTTAAGGAAAGCATTATATTTGTCATCTACGTTATCTGCACTATAGATATCCAGCCACTCTTGTTCCTCAATGAGCTTTAAAAAATTCTCTGTTGCCTTTGGATTAGCTTTTGTACGTAGTTTGTAATTATATATAACATTTGTCTGAGTACAGAAACCTTTTAGGTAAAAATTTGTCATCATGGTCTGGAGGGCACTACCCTTTTGCTAGCAGAATGCTCATTTAGTAATGAAGAATAAGTAAAAATATCGGCTATGGCTGTGCTACCGTTCCCCTGCACCCTGATTGGAAAAACCAGTCTGCATCAGATCATATGAATTTAGGAGATCTTCCTTTTTGTTGTGCAATCACATAGAAAATTAATATTGAAGTCACCACACATAACTACTTTAGGTACTTCCTATAAAGTGAACGAAGAATCCTCTCTCGACCGGGAATGCTCTGAAATCAGAGATAGGTGATCTACAAACAACAACAACTAGAAGTATAGTTTCACTAACTTCAACTGCCCCTGAACAACATTCCAATATCTGTTGAGTGCAGCGCCGTGATATGTTCACGGACTCCAATGGAACTTAGAACCACTGCTGAAAAAGCTAAGTTACAACTATGGAGGGCTACGACCTACCTTTCCCCTTGTTGAAAAGAGTTGTTGAAGCTTTACCTCCAGGCCATGACGGGGAATGGACAACTTGGAAGTCTCTGAATAGACAGAGGTCCGGAGTTGGAAGATCGAAAGATGGGAATACACTGATCCAAATGACATTCGGTGTGACTGTGGAGAACAGACAGTTCGGCACATGCTTTGGTATCGATTGTGCCCAGTCTCCAGTACAGTAGATGTTCTTCGATAAGCAAAAGAAATTACACTGGAAGTGGCTAAGTTTTGGTCAAAGGTATTTTAATCATAACTGTGTAAAATTTATGTACATGTACCTGTATGTTTCCGACACGACAATAATAATAATAATAATAATGGAATACTGTTATTTACTTACATGGCCACTCCCCCACTCCTCAGGGAACTCCTTGGAAAAAAGCCATCTAATCTCTATCCTGGTAAAGGAAGCCTCTGAATTGTCAGACTATTTAAGTGGTGCTCCGATATACCAATAATGTCAGAGTCAGCATCTATAGTCAGTTCACTGACTTTATCTCTAATAGCTCTTATATTTCGATAATATATGCTAAATCCTTCTCTACTTCGATACCTGACTTCCCTGAAGGTGATGCCTTTCATAGAGGTTCTTCCTTTAAGCAGGGATACCTATTAACTGACTTCGGTCTAAAATAGGTGCAGCTTTAACACCAGCTAATGCAGGAATTTTTCCAAGGGTGATCCCACCACCACCTACTACACTGTCACCTATAAGCTTTCTCAGCCTATTGAGATGCAGGCCATGCCTACTGAAACGCGATCCACTAATAGACTGAGCTGGCACCACTATGGTGTGAGCCATGCACTCCGCCATCAGTGCCTTCTCCAGCCCCATGTTAACACGGCTAACAGCAGCATTAAGGCAAGCCCGATCATGACGCTGAAACAGTTGCACGAAGTGCACATTAGTGCCAACAGTTTGAGTAGCTATCTTTATCAGGTCACCACCTACACTATACTCCCCATCCCTCAAGACTATTCCCTGCTCCACCCGCACTCACTACCTGATCCTCTTTCGTAAAATTCCTACATCAAAATCTGTTTGTATCTGATCATCTACTTGCAATATTAGAAAGGAGATTTTAGTGTGTTCGTATAGCTGATGGCTTATCTATTTACATCTGTGAGGTATTGTCTCTCAATCCTTATTTAACAATAGGGCTCACTACATAAGCTTTGTTAGATGACTTTGGTTTTATGAGCATGAGGTACAATTTGGTGGTAGAAAGTGCAGTTTGATGTTCTTCTTTTCACAAAGTATTGGCAACTGCGCTGACAACTGCACTAGTGACTGTCCCAAAGAAATAAACCAACCAGATCAATAAAACAATTAGAAAGTTAACTGTTGGATGTAATTAAACTTGGTGTAGGTGACCTGAAACGGTGTAAATAAAACATGCCACCGTTTCAGAACAAGAATCTGTATGAAATAAATCGACTAGTATGTGTAAAAACTGAAATACTAGGAAGGAAACATTTGTGTGAGATGAACTGTGTGACACAAATCAACTTCGTACACCAAAGGTGTTGCTTAAGACATGCATCCTGCGGCTTAATGCGAGCGATCGAATCATCAAAAATAGTTGCTGCAGGACCATCACAGCCTAGTTCCCAATCAACCGTATTCCCGACCTGTTCCACGGGAAATGTGTCAGTCGACGACATAATCACATCTGCGCTGGTTGCAGTAGATCGAGTCAACACCGTGAACAAACGTGTACAATCCATTATGGAGGGATGGAGAAAACAGGCCGCTTAAAACTGATACCGGTATTTTACATCTAAATAACTGTTATTTTTCGGTGTTTGTTTGGTCTCAGCAAAAATAGGTATTTTTTTATTTTTCGCTAATAAACGGTTAAAAAAATTAAATATCAATTGCCTTAGTAGCACTGCTAAATTCCTTGGTTTAAAAAAAAACTTTTCCAAAAAGCGAGTAACTTTTATTCGTAAAATTAACATTGTATGTATTGTATTGTATGTTAACTGGGGACCTTGAAACGACGGAGAGGATCCGTCCCCGCCGCCGGCGCAGTGGTCCACAGCCCCACGACGACTACCGCAGTCCACTTCACCCCTCCGCCGCCCCACACCGAACCACTCCTTCAGGGTTACTGTGTGGTTCGGCTCCTGGTGGACCCCCCACACCCAGGGAACGTGTCACACCAGACGAGTGTAACCCCTATGTTTGCGCGGTAGAGTAATGGTGGTGTACGCGTACGTCGAGAACTTGTTTGCACAACAATTGCCGACATAGTGTAGCTGAGGCGGAATAAGGGGAACCAGTCGGCATTCGACGAAGCAGATGGAAAACCGCCTAAAAACATCCACAGACTGGCCGACTCACCGGACCTCGACACAAGTCCGCCGGGCGGATTCGTGCCGGGGACCAGGCGCTCTTTCCCAGTCCGGAAAGCCGTGCGTTAGACCGAACGGCTAACCGGGCGGGCTAAATTAACATTGCTTCGAAATGTTGCGTTAAAATAGAAAATGTGAAAAGCGACCACTGTTATTTTAATAACAATTCTGACAGAAACAGACAACAAACACATGTACTAAGAATTGGTACAGCGCTGCTGTGACAGCAGTGTACCTGTTACGATGTGGCGTGGCCTAGTATATGGTACGCGTGTAAATGCAGTGTGCAAGTCTTGCTCCTTCGATCCACATGGTAGTTTCTTGCTGTCGTCCTCGGACGTGAGTTGTGTTACCGAATGGCAGCACGCCTAGTCTGGAAGTATCTTACTAAGTGCAGTAACAGTGGAGTACAATGCTCCATTTGCTTTAAAAGATTAAAACCGGGAGGAACCACAACAAACCTGAGACATAAAATGAGGAAGAAAGTTAAGAGTTAACAATTCATTTATGCTTAATAATAAAAATAGAAAGTAGCTGAGTTGTTACCTGTGTACATAACACACCTCGACCTTCTTGTAACCCATGAAAACGGACAAACTAACATGAAAAATAGAGTCCCTCAACCTCAGTTTTTACACTTTTACGTAGACTATTCCTAGTGTACAAACAGTGGTATGATACTCGATTAAAACATGATTTTTGAGCAGAGCATAAAATGGTTAGAAACAATGGGAGAATACTGGTGATTTTTTGTGGTACTGAACCACTTAGCAGTTTTCGAGAATAGAGCGAATGGTGGACGTACTAAGTTTTCTTTTGTTTGTCTATGATTTTAATGTTTTGATTTTGCGCGTCCTAAAACTAAGAGAGTCAAAATTTTTCTATCTTTGTTCGATTTCTACTTTTGGTACACGAAAGTAAAGGAACAAAAGACCCAGAATCGCTAATTTCAGAAACCTGTTTCGGAGCAGTTTTAACGGTCCTGTTAAACTGGTGTAGAAAAAATCGTTGTAATAGAAAACCAGTTGTTTCAGCGATAGCCACTATCCCTACCGTTATGACCGAGCAGACTGGACGGTGGTCCTGCGCTATGTTCACTTTGCGTATCTAGTACGTTGTCGTCACCGCTGGCTCCATACACTCATAACTATCGTCGTATTATGTTCTACACAAGCCGAAATGTCATGTATGATAAACGCATTCTTCGGAGGGTAATCTTCCACCCTCTAAATTGTCCATATGATCATTTTCAGCTCTTTACTTTGACGAGTTGAATGGGCTCATTTCTGTTTCGTTTGATGGCTCTTCTTTGACGGAGTTAAGTGTAGCACTTTATTTTTTGGTCGTTCGATAGTGGCCTTGGGCACCCTACAAATGAAACCAGGTACCAGATGCCAAAACGTTTACATGACCTCTCACGTGACGCAGGAACGGTGGAAGCTGAAAGTGTTGATTGAAGTCCCTGCTAGCTCAAGCCCAGAGGCCACCAGGCTGCTTCAACTGCTGGCCATACGATCTTGGTATACCACCCATATAGCTGATTCCGATCTCCATTGTGCTTCGTCGCTGAACTTCAGCAGACAATCTGTCTCCCTTAGCTTTGAGTCCCCATGATGACAGCGACCAGTCCATACTCCATAGACATGGGAGCACTATCACTGGCGGCCAGCAGCCAACCACTACCTTCGTTCCAGGTGTCACTGCTCGGTGGCCAGCTCCGTGAACCACCCGCTCCAGTACATAAACAAGACGGAAGGGCGAGCCATGAGCCATCCGTGGCCCAGCATCACGTGCACAATATTGCTGATCCACTTCTGTCTGCCGGCGACGGCGCTGTTCCAAGTAGTCGGCGCTTCTTTGTCACACACAAGACTGCTGTTGTCATTCCCGTTTGCTCGTTGCCTTCTCTTATCGCTGCACTCAGCTATTCTCCTACTTCGCGTGCGTTCTGCAGTAGCAGGAATGCCGAGCAGGGCGGGACGTCAACTATATCTTGAAATGCTATTCCATGAAATAAGGACAACAGGCAAAGAAAGAGGCCCCAAGTAATTAAAATCAACTAACATTATGCTGCATTTCATTTGTTAATATTAATTTTATTAACTCAAGAAACAGATTTCCCTCTCAAAGGAAAATTCAAGACAACTAGATTGCTTAAATACTCGACAGCAGTATCCAGGAATCTGATCTATGACACCCCGCCGTCCGCCCACCAAATTCTCATGAAAGCAGTAATCTATTTTATCTCTCTGCTACATCTTGAAATCTTTCCCCAACAAAATCTGCAGCCTAACCTAGAGATTAAATTTAGTTTTCAGAGAAACACACGTTTTCTGCAATTGTTTTACCACCACGTATATACTATCTTACCCTTAGTTACTCTAAATGCGTGGAGGTATGTACCGTCTATGCAACTAAATGGAGGCAGTTTCTTTATTCCCATACGCGATTCGCTCCTTTTATTTGGGAAGCATCATCAGTGGCCTGAAATACGTTTCCATTTATACAAATTATAAACATATTATGTGGTAGATATATTATGCTTCTATATTCTGTTGCTTTTTAGGTTAGAAGCAACAAGTTCCGTACGGTAAATGCATCGTTCGGTGTTACGATTTCCAGCGCTGTCAGCACATGTGTGTGGTCCGGGAGGTGTATTTCTTACTTTTCATACTCCAGCTGGCCGATTTCTGGCGTTCTTTCACTCACATTTGTCACATCGCATGTTTCACTTTCACTTTTCATTTGGTGATCAACATATGTGTCTTTTTGGTGTGTAGTGTTGCCGGCTGTTGTTGTGCGTTTGTCTGTCTTTTGTTTATGTTGTGTATGATGTTTTTCATTTGTTGTGTGTGTGTGTGTGTGTATGTATTTTGTGTTTTTCTGTGTATAATGTACTTTTTTAATAAAAGTGAGTTTATGTGTGTGTATTTTGCTGCGTGTAGATGTTTTTTTTTAATTTTTCAAATAATAAGTATGGGTTTGTGTGTGTGTTTCTTTTGCTGTGTGTAAATGTGTTTTTTTAAATATATTTGAGTTCATGTGTCTTTGTGTGTTGGGGGGGGGGCGGGGAAGGAGGGAGGGAGGGGGAGAGAGAGAGAAAGAGAGAGAGAGAGAAGAGGGGAAGGATATTCATTAATTAGTTATCCTAGGCCCGCCCGGTTGATCGTGCGGTCTGACGCACGGCTTTCCGGGCGGGAAGGAACACCTTGTCCCCGGCACTAATCCTCTCGGCGGATTTGTGTCGAGGTCTGGTGAACCGGCCAGTCTGTGGATGGTTTTTAGGCGGTTTTCCATCTGCCTCGGCGAATGTGGGCTGGTTCCCCTTATTCCGCCTCAGTTACACTATGTCGCCGATTGCTGCGCAAACAAGTTCTCCACGTACGCGTACACCACCATTACTCTATCACGCAAACGTAGGGGTTAAACTCGTCTGGTGTGAGACGTTCCCCGTGGGGAGGGGGTGGGGGGTGGGGGGGGTCTACCGGGGGCCGAACCACACAATAACCCTGAGTTCGGAGGTTCGGTGTGGGGCGGCGGAGGGGTGAAGTGGACTGCGGTAGTCGTCGTGGGGTTGTGGACCACTGCGGCTGTGGCGGGGATGGAGCCTCTCCATCGTTTCTAGCTTCCCGGTTAATATACAATACAATACAATACAATTATTTATCCTGGTTACTTTTCGGTTTGCTAGTGTTTTGGTACCTAGCATGGTCAGAGAGTTATTGTTTATATGGATTTGGTCGTTGAGTGCCTTCTTTTCTATTGCAATGACTGTTTGTATGTGAAAGTTTTCTGGCAAAGACAGGAACTTTTTGTTGTGATTATTCACCCCGATAACTGTCATGTCACATTCCATGTTCGATGGTTCTTGTTCATGTTTTATTGGGTGTTTGGGAAAGGTAGAATGGCTGTTTTCATATTACCAACTTCTTATATGTTCTTTATATCTATTTTTAAAGTTGCTGCTTGTCATCCCCAGATATACTGATTTACATTCTTGGCTCTCCAGCTCGTATATACGTGCTCCTTGGTATGTATATGATTTGTCTGTTGTGTGTAAATGTAATTGGAGTGTGTTTCTTGCTCTGTAAGATATTTGAAATCCCTGTATCTTTAGTGTATTTGCCATCTTGTGTGTTGCTTTGTGTTTTTTTCTGTTATTTATGTAATAAGTGTTATTGTTTTGTGTTTCCGTGTGTGCTGTAGTGTCCATGGGGTTCTGTACTCTCTGCATGTTTTGATTTTTCTTTAATTGTGTTTTAATTTTTTGGTTGAGTTTTTGTACTCTGTGGGTACTGTAAGCATTGCTTGTGGCTATCAGTTGTAATGTTTGTAATTCTTTTCATAGTTTTCTTTGCTGAGTCTGTGTAACATGTGCCGATGGGCAGCTAATTTTTGGTTTGGTGGGTGATTGGATGAAGCATGTATAATTATGCCTGTGGTTTTCTGAAGATGTCAAATGTGTGTTTATTGTACTCTCTCGTTATTGTTATATCCAAGAAATGGATTTGCTTTTGTGTTTCTTTTTCCATGGTAAATTGAATAATTTTTAGTATGTTGCTTATATCGGTATGAAGTTTATCAATTTTCTCTGTTAGTTCATCTACCATACAGATTATATCGTCCACATATCTGTACATTAAACAATTTTGTATCGTTTCTTTGTGATGACTGTATGTGCTTGATGAATATGTTTGCCAGTGTTCCTGAAACTGGGGGTCCCATTGGAAACCCATCTTCTTGTAAGTAAAATTTCTTTTCAAATTGGAAGTAATTTTGGGATATGATTGCTTTGAGGGCCTTAGTTGTTTCGTTAATATTGTCTACAGGTAGCTTGTTGTATGTCAGAAAGATTTCTTCAGTTAGTTTAATTGCGTCTGCAGTAGGTATTGAGGTGCAGATGATCTCTATGTCAAAAGAGATGAGTGATGCTGTTTGTGGGATGTGTAAGTCTTTTATTTGTGTTATGAGTTGATTTGTGTTTTTCACTGTTCTGCTGTTATTCATTTCATAATGTTCCATTATGATTTTGTTCATGTATTTTGCCACATGGTATGATGGTGCATTAAAAAAAAACCACACACACACACACACACACACACACTCACACACAAAAAACAAGTGAAAATCATCAAAAACAACACCAAAAAAGACAGACACACAGCAGCAGTTGGCAACACTACACACCAAAATCACACATACGTTGATCACCAAGTGGAACCAAGTGGAAAGTGAAAGTGAGACATGAGATGTGATAAATGTGGATAAAATAACGCCAGAAATCAGCTACCTGTTGTATGAAAACTAACAAACACATCTCCAGGACCACACACATGTGTTAACAGCCCTGGAAATCGTAAGTAACACAGAACGATACATTGACAATACGGAACTTGTGCTACAAAAGTTGCTTCTAACCTAAAAAGCAACAGAAAAACACGGCAAAATGTAATATAGCAGCATATTATATCTACCACTTAATACGTTTATTGTATGTATAAAAGGAAACGTGTATTTGAGACCACTGATCATGTTTCCCAAATAAAAGAAGTGAAACTCGTATGGCAATAAAGAAACTGCCTTCATTTAGTTGCATAGACGGTACATAACTCCATGAACCTGTATACTAATTTATTAAGAAAACATGTTTCGCTTTAAGTTTTAGTGTCTTACGTAAAGTTGTCTGCTGTGAATTCTTGGGTGCAAATGTACTCTTATGAAGCCTGCTGTCGGCAACGTGAAAGAACCTGATGCTAATACGTGGATAAAATACCAATGTCCATCGTCCACGGCCTCAGTCTCTTAATTAATCAGTTTAGAACCTTCTGCAAGCAGGGGCGAAGGGAGTTGGTTTACGCGGCCAGGACTGACGTCAGGCATCATAATTAACTTTCTCCCAGACAGAGGGTGAAGAGGATGAGGATACACTGTCCTCTCCTCACTTAAACTAGGAAGCTCTACCAGCAAAAAACTACAAAAACAGTTACACTCTGATCTAGCCCCTTCCCCTCCGTGATTACATCACACAGCAAAACAGTCATTTACGAACATGTGGTTTATTTATTGACATTTCTTACAAGCTCTGTATCAGGTAAATGCCGTTCTTGTCGCAAAAATCCTCTTTCTACAGTGAGAATTTGGGGAGAAAGACTACAAGTCGAAAGCAGCTCAGCGAGGATATTCCAAATATTGCCTATCGGACTGATATCGAGAAAATCGACAAAACACTACTTGGTCCGTATATTTTGATGTTGAAACTATCCGCTGCACTACCGCGTTCGAAGGCAAGCTTCTCATAGATTTCGAAATGAGAACAAAGGGGTTTCTTCTGATGTAATTTTCAACGATAATAGAACGGTAATATAGTGTACTTGTTACCGTTTTTGTTACAAAACGCCCACTCCTATGACAAGATGTGGGTGGTTTACAGTTTGGCATACTTACCGATTACATAAACGTCATCGGTGCACAACATACTTAAATAACACACTTTCGTTTAGTATAGTGAGGACAGACATTGGTAATCGTCGCATGTTGGAGCCCTTGGCCGTCACTGCCTTCTAGTTTCGGAACTTATAGACTGTAATTACTGCAAGAACGTATGCACATTTGGTCACCTGTTCATCTCTATCTCACACTGAATGTGTCTAACTCGCCTAAGGCCTCTCGATGCAACTTGGCAAAATTAACTATCCCAGCTGTGTTCTCTGACTGTCGCTGCGCCAGGTACCGTCTAGCTATTAAACGTGCAGCTGTCATCTACGCCCGTAAGACGTCGAAGTGATGCAGCGCTACTGTATTTATAAAATTTGAGCAGCGCTATAGTGGCAATGGCATACTGAACTGCCGCGTAAATTGGTTTACGTCTGCCTGAATAGCTGGTGTTCGTTTTATTAAACCAATTTATGTTGCACATGAATTAGCCGATATGACAATAGCACTTCTTTTTCCTTTTTATTTCACTCGCGCTACAAATGCCTTTGCCCAGTACCTGTAATGGACAGTAATGCCGTAATTCTCTGCACCTAAACGTCGATAACGATGTAGTGTTTGTGATGCTGAAAACAACATTGTGTTCACTGTCGTTTATAAGCAAGTAGGCACCTGCATCTGCAACCAGTAGCCTCCACTGGACTGGTATCGACATATTACCCATGGAGCGTCCGTCTTGAAGTACTGACTTTTTCTGCATTTATCCACATACTACGATAAATAATGGGTCCTCTTGTTGCTAACTAAATTAACGAACAGAAGGGAAATGAAAAATGACTACGAATGAACAGTTATTTTGAAGATCAACAGTTTTGGTTGCGGAAAGCGTTTCGCATTCTTAGGACATCATCAGATTTTCTACAAAAAAGAGGAAACAAAAATATGAATAGCCAGAAGTTTGATCCTAGCATGCTACGCTCGAAATGAAAATATCAAAGAATTTTCTACCATCCGCCGGGAAGAAAACTACCGTTTGCTAGAATGCTTTGAAACAAACATACGTCAGGATCGCATTAAAATGGGGTTGTATCTGTACAAAAAACATGAAGTAATAAGAAAATCTTTAAATAACGAAAAAGAAGTACTGTATCAGAGACAGAATAGAAAAATGCAAACATCACCCTCGATTAACAAATAACGGCAGGTTCGTGTGCCCCTCTGCTACAGTATTTCTTTTTTGTTATTTGAAGATCTTCTCATTACTTCATTTTTGTTGTCTAGGTACTCTGAGCATCTGTGGCATGGTTGAAACAGAGGTAAACCGTGAGTAGGCGACAACGTGTTGGATGCCCACTTCTCATCGTAGAACATGAAAGTCAAAGGCTTCGAAAGATAGGCAACCAACTATAGTTTTTTTTGGGTTGTCTGGAGAGGAGACCAAACAGCGAGGTCATCGGTCTCATCGGATTAGGGAAGGACGGGGAAGGAAGTCGGCCGTGCCCTTTCCAAGAAACCATCCCGGCATTTGCCTGGAGCGGTTTAGGGAAATAACGGAAAACCTAAATCTGTATGGCCGGACGCGGGATTGAACCGTCCTCCTCCCGAATGCGAGTCCAGTGTGCTAACGCAACGAACTATGGCTCATGGAGAGTACAAAGCTGGTCCAGGCACAAGTGTTCCGGAGCACGTTGTCAACCATGATATCCTGCAGCAGGCGATCATTTCGTGGTCCCTGGTTGAGTCAACGACGTCGGCTGTTGCCAGTTACCACTGCAATGGGCACGGATTCATCGAGATTGGATATTAGATCAATGGATACTTGTAGCGTGTTCAGCTGACTTATGGTTCAAGCTACACTAAATCGATTGTTGTGTCCGGTTATGCTGCCGTCCTGGCGAATGGCTACTCGAACCATGCATCTCACCAAGCACACAGGAGGTGGGGTCGGTATCGAGCCAAGGAGGACGTTTATATGGCATTATTACTGATCATGTACATTCGTTCATGCTTGATGTCCTACCCGACGGCGATGGAATCTTCTAGCAGGATAGCTGTGGAAGGCTAGAAGAGTGCTGCAGTGCTATGAACTCAAGTTTATGTTTTGGTCACGAAATTCACTAAATATGGATTTATGTGGGACGCTATTTGGCACCATCTAGGCGAATACTAATCACCGGTCCGTAATATACGGAAATTTTGTGACCTGTGCGTAACATCTGATGCCACATACTTCTGAAAATCTACCAAGGAGGTGTCGAATCCATCGCACATAGGACAAATGCTGTATTGCACTCCAAAGCGGTCCAACACGCTGTTAAACAAGTGGTCACAAGGTTTTGGCTCATCAGTGTTCATCTCTTTTCGGCTCATGTGAAACGGGAACACATGCAAGGTCGAAGATGCGCCATGTTACTGGGAGCTAAACTGACATATTTCATCTACGTCTTTTGTAATGTCGTCCTCCGTTGTATATAATATTACGATACCTTCGTAATTTTTGCTTTTAGACCATCTAATTACAACTGAATGAGACAATGAAACACAATTTTTGTGCCATACGCGTTTCGCCTTTATTCTTTGCAAGGGGTCTTCGGTGACCTGAAATACTGGCAATAACATTCGACGGTTGGCAAAACCAACCAAAACACAACATCAGAACCAGTGTTCAGTTCCTAGTACTGTAAGTCCGAATAACAGAATTTCAAATGGCAGTTATAGGAAGAAGAACAGCTCAGAAAATGGAACAAAAACACAACATGTAGATCAACATCCACGAAACCTGTAAGCAGAACTTTTATTTATTACTACATCATACAAAAGCAAACTGCCAACTGCAACTGTTTATAACATTTTGATTTGCTCAAAACGTGAATAACTTAATTACAGACCACTGATGATGCTTTGTCCCAAGAAAGCGAAACGCGTATGGTGAAAAAAATACGCATTTTTGTAGTTGCAACGACAGAACAAAAACACCCCCAAGAATTATAAAGCAAATACGGACACTATGGCCACACAAATGAAGAAACATATGTACATTTTCTAAGCAGCTGAAGATGTCTTGCAAAGAATAAAGGCGCAATGCGTATGGCACGAAAACTGTGTTTCATTCAGTTCTAATTAGATGCTCCGAAAGTAAAAAAATATCAAAATACCATAACGAAATATTACAATACGAAAAATCAAATCAGAAACTAGGGAAACTATTGATCAATGAACTTTAAGAAATTTGGCCCAGAAAATACGACAAGAGCAGTTCAATACAATACAGACAAGGCAAGGTGGTAAAGCGTGTAGGGAATTCACTGAAGGAGCGACTGTAACTAGCGTACGTTATTTACGCCGCAGTTTGACTCACGAGTTCCTCCACACGACCCTCTTCTACTCACCACAGCAAGTGGCCTGAACCAGCCATCCCGGCTGGCAGACAGACGATTTCATCTTCAGAATCATACCGAGGCGCAACAAACGGCTTATTATACAGGGTGGTTCAAAGAGAATGACCAGATTTCAAAACCCCATATTTACTAATAAAACATACTACAGACATGGGATAAATTGCAAAATTGCAAATACTCCCAAAAATCTTTAAGCTTTGACTATGCTATTACAAATGCTCTGTGTGTCCATCAGCATCAGCGTACTGAACATCGACACGATAGCTAAATTCATCATAAACTTCACGCAATGTGTCTGCTTTTATAGAAGTTATGGCGGCGTTATTCTGTTCTTGTTTTCTGTGTCATGAAATAAAGGGGAGATGAACTCTTATTCAGATGTCCCCAGAAGAAAAAATCGCATCGGATCATGTCTGGCGATCTTGGAGACCAAGAACACAGGCCAGTGTCTCGGGGTCCCGTACAACCTAACCAGTGTTGAGGCAGAATGTCATTGAGAAACTGGCGTATGTTGTTGTGCTGCCAGTGTGGTGAAGATCCATCCTGTTGGAAAATAAAGTAATCGGAGTCCTCGTGAAGTTGGTGGAAAAAAAATCAAGCTCTGCAGCTTTTGAAGATAGCTCATTCCAATCACTGTGTTTTCCTCAAAAAAGACGGGGCCGTATACTTTTTCACGAGATATGACACGAAAAACATTCGTATTACGAGAATCTCTTTAGTGCTCAAGAAAGTCATGAGGGCTATGGAGTCCTTATATGCGCACATTATGTCGGTTTACGGTACCGCTAACATGATACTTTGCTTTATCACTGAAAATTAACCACGATAAAACTGTCTGGTCTTCCATGTCCTCTAGCAGAGCATTACCGAAGTTACCCCGGTTCCTTTTATCACCAGCCCGAAGAGCTTGCACTAATTATGGCCTGTATGGTTTATACGCCAACCACACCTTTACACTCGGCAGACAGTGGTATGAGGCTTTGCCAGTCCTTTACTTACTTGGCAAGTAGACTTCCGTGGATTTCGCACAAATGTTTGCCGAATTCTCTCCACCATCTCATCAGAAGTGCAAGGTCGACCTGAACTTTTATCTTCGCAAAAGCATCTTATATCTTCAAACAGGCGATATCAACGACGAACGGATACAGACGGGTCGATGTCAAAACGACGAAGAAAAGCACGCTGGACCGAAACCATTGTACACTCTTTGCAAACTGTAGCATAAGACGCCTTCTGTTGAGCGGACGCCTTCTTAGTCCTGACTTTTCAAACCGACAACACGCCTTGACTGACATCTAGCGATGATTTTCTGAAACTCTAGGCCACGCCCAATGAAACAACACACTTTTCCCTGCCAGCACATCCCATGTTTCGTAATTATTAGCGTCCAAAATCAGATCACTCTTTTTGAAACACACTGTACATCGAGGGCAGATTTGCCTTTCCGGCGAGCTACTGAGAACCGTGACAGAAACATTTTGCTGTTAGAATAAGCAGCTGCATAAGCGGTCAGCGGACGGGCCATCTCCAGGCGGGCCATTTCAGGAATGACGCACATTCCGACGCCGTCACGGCTGCAGCGTGGCCCGGCCTACGTCACGACAGAAATAAAGCGTCGCCAGTGGGAACGGCGCCAGACGCCGTCCGGGCAGAGCCGCGGGCTGACAGCGGCGGCCGCGGCGGCTCGCGGGTCCGCTGCTCGCCGCTGGCCTAGGCTACCAGCCTCGCCTCGCCTAGCCCCAGGGCGCTCCGCTCACCTCCCAGTGTGGCACCTGTGCGGGACTCTGGCACATTTACGAAGCTGGCTTGCCGAAAGATGCTCGGCTTGGCACAGTGATATCTTTGCTATCAACAACTTTTCTGTGAGTGTTGGTTGTCGTTGGTCTTCAGTCCGAAGACTTGTTTGATGCAACTCTGCAAGCCTTAGTTTCCACCTACAGTTTTAGTGCCCTATATTTCTCTTTAGCAACAAACTGACGTAAGCCGTTATTGCGACGGGTGTTCCTACATTTCTCCGGAACCCGAACCACTCTTATGTAATTAATTTATATCAGTATTTTGCAACCATGATTTCAACTAATCGCATTTGCCTTACTTGGATTATTAATTATTACATTATTTTATTCGGTCCAAAAGTATAGCCCTGTCTCGTATACGCTGATGGTGAAAGAAATTCTTCACCAAGAAATAAATAATGTAATCAAATTTCGTTAATACATTTGCCTAGCCAACTTATTTAAAGTTGTAAGCGTGAGAAAATCCATTGAAAATGTGAAATGCTGGTACATTAATAACCGGTGTAAAAGCCAAAATGTTGAATTCAAGCATGCAAACGTGCATTCATTGCGTCGTACAGGTGCCGGATGTCAGATTGTGGGATACAGTTGCATGCCTGTTGCACTTGGTGGGCCAATATAGGGCTCCATTGGAGACAGATCTGGTGATCGAGCAGGCCAAGGCAAATGTCGGCACTTTGCGGAATATGCTGAGTTACAGCAGCGCAGTGTTGTAGAGCGTTTTACTGTTAGAACGCAGCACAACAGGTCGAATCACCAGACTGACATACAGATTTGCAGCGAGAGTGCTCCTGCTGTCGTACGAAATCGCACTTCAGGTGTAGGTCCTGTGCGTGTAGCACGCAGACAGGTTGTTTGCCGGCCCTCACCTGAACTCCCTCTAATTAACACGGCCATCAGAACCAGCTTTTATCAGAAAACACAACAGACCTCCACTCCGTTATTCAATGAGTTTTCGCCTGACACAACTGAAGTCGCAAACGGCGGCGGTTTGGGGTCAGTGGAATGCACGCTACAGGGCGACTGGCTTGGAGCTGCCCAAAGTAACCGATTTGTAGCTATTCTTTGGCGTACTGCGATGCCAAATGCTGTTCGAATCGCTGCTGCAGACGCAGTATGATGCGCCACAGCCATACGTCGAATACGACAATCTTCCCTCCCGGCAGTGTCACATGGCCATCCAGAGTCCGTGGCCACCGCTGCTAGCAATCACAAAATGGCTCTGAGCACTATGGGACTTAACATCTGTGGTCATCAGTCCCCTAGAACTTAGAACTACTTAAACCTAACTAACCTACGGACATCACACACATCCATGCCCGAGGCAGGATTCGAACCTGCGACCGTAGCAGTCGCGCGGTTCCGGACTGAGCGCCTAGAACCGCTAGACCACCGTGGCCGGCCTAGCAATCACATATGTCGTTACATTCAAGCTATATCTTTCTGCAATATCGCCGAAAGAACATCCAATTTCTCACAGTCCTATTAC
The DNA here is from genome assembly GCF_023864345.2 of Schistocerca serialis cubense. NCBI lineage: Eukaryota > Metazoa > Arthropoda > Insecta > Orthoptera > Acrididae > Schistocerca > Schistocerca serialis. The sequence goes on along the minus strand of NC_064641.1, from coordinate 430,916,978 downwards.
TGCATTCAACTTCGTTAACTGCTGATTATGGCGTTTTCGTCGTCTTAAAGGTATACTTATCATTAATTTACGACGTCCAGTCTCAAAGGTAACTAAAGCTCGTGACCCTTAGAGCGTATATTTAAAGCAAACCTGATTTGTATCGCCACTCTTAAGCGACTAGCGTGAAATTTTAACACCTACCAGCTTTCCCTTATCTCGCACAGCTCCTAGGTGTTTGCATTTTTTCCATCAATGTATTTTACATTCAGTTGCAATAGTTTAATCACTTGCAGGGTCTCCCAAGCATCGTAATAGTTGTGAGGGTTTCTTTCTGCCTTTTAGTCCTCTGCCAAATTCTTCTCGCGGTATCATATTTGCTGTCTCATCGTCATCTACATCGCGTTCCCTTTCTGTCTTCATTTCCATTGTATAGCCCTCAAGTATATTCCAACCTCTCGGCTTTCCTTCCTTACTTAGTACTGGTTTCAAATCATATCTTCATATTCGTACAGTTTCTTCTCCTTTTCTCAAAGGTTTCTTACGTTTTTTACACCCGCTATCTATCTTTGCTATAGCCATGCATACTTCCATAGACCACCATTGAGTCTCTACCATTCCTGCTATGTCATTTTGCATTTTCTTGCAATGCCATTTTTTAGCTTCTGTGTCCAATTTTGCCTGCTTCATAGGCTGCATTTTTATCTTTGCTCCTTTCCCAAATTCAATATCCGGTTGATTTTCCAAAAGCGTTTGTATGAGATTCATAAGTGTTAACTCATCAATCCCAATAGCCTCTTTGTTGTTCTGTGCCGAAAAGAGAATTTCGCACGGTAGAATCGCCGTTAGTTTTACATCTGTCCTTGTTGTATATTATTGGGTGTAGCTTGTTAATTACAAATTAAAACTGATAAGAAACAAGTATGTATGTGAAATCGTGGGAGACTGCTGTGGTCTTCGGTCCGAAGACTTCTTCGAAGCAGCTTTTCACGCTAGTATTTCCCCTGCACTCCTCTTCATCTTTGCGTAACAACTATAACCTACAACCACTTGAACCTACTCACTGGTTCTTCATCTATAATGTTTACCCTCTACACGCAAATCTTTCCAAAACAAACTGATGATTCGTTGATACCTAAGGATGAGTCCTATCACCTGACCCTTCCTTTTAGTCAAGTGGCCGGCCAGAGTGGCCGTGCGGTTGTAGGCGCTACAGTCTGGAACCGAGCGACCGCTACGGTCGCAGGTTCGAATCCTGCCTCGGGCATGGATGTGTGTGATGTCCTTAGGTTAGTTAGGTTTAATTAGTTCTAAGTTCTAGGCGACTGATGACCACAGATGTTAAGTCCCATAGTGCTCAGAGCCATTTGAACCATTTTTTAATCAAGTTTTGCCAAAATTTCTCCCCAACACTTTCTCATTACCTACGCTATCTGCCTATCCAGTCTAAGAAATCCTTCAATAATCACCATATTTCGAAGATCTGCATACTCCTGTTGTCTAAACTGGTAATCGCTTATTGTTTCACTTCCTCACAAGGTTACACTCAAGACCTCAAGATGAAGTCCTTTAGATGAAAGTAAGATTTAAATTTGTATTTGATCTAAACAGCTCTCTCTCACTCACAAATGCTTTTCTTGCTCTAGTTTGATACCATTTTATATCCTTTCTGCTTAACACATTCTCAGTTCTTTTCTTTTTACCCAGTTAGCAAAACTAATCTACTACTTCAGTGCCTCATTTCCTAACCTAATTCCTTCACTATGCGCCGATTAAATTCGATTGCATTACATTATCCTTCCTTCAGTTTTGATCGTATTCATCTTATAACCTCCAACTAGACATTATCCATTTCTTATAATTGATTTCCCGTCCTTTTCGGTCTCTGACAGAATGACAATTGATTTTGTCTCCTCGGACTTCCGATTCTGTCCAAATTTCTCCTTGGAATTCCTAAATTCCTATACAGCTACTTCAATGAACAGACTGAATAACGTTGAGGAGAACCCACACGCTTCCTCATTCAGTTCTCAGTTACTACTTTCCTTTCATGTCCTTCGATTGTTTGAACTATAATATTTTTTCTCTACACGATATAGAAAAATATTCGCTACTTGCTTTTTTTACTGCTGCCTTCAGAATTTCCAAGAGTTTTATTGTTTCAAAATTTCGAAAAGTTGGACAGTTTAAGCTGTTTCTAACGGTATAAACGCTACAAAAGTATGTTTGCTTTTCTTTAGCCTATCTGCTAACAAAAATCGTAGGGTCAATACTGCCCCACGTGTCTCATTATTCCTTCGATAGAAATCAATGTATCTTCTTGGAGTTAGGTTCTACAAACATCTACAGTTTTCCCACGATTTTCTAATTCTTGTGAAAAGAACAGAAAATGAGATAAATAGTAGAGTGCTATGTCCAAAGCCATAAAAGAGCGTATGTTTCACACTAATAGGTAAACTGGACTGTCGGGTCTTCTTAAATGTCTTTAGTCTACAATATACACACATTAAAAAAACTTTTTCATCATCTCGGTTCCGAGAGTTCCGGAATCTGTAGAGAAAATGGAATGGAGATCAACATAAACATTATTTCCGCCATTTCTATTGCTTATTAAAACCGTACATTGCATGTTGTTCCACCATAAAGCGAGACCTTCAGTGGTGGTGGTCCAGATTACTGTACACACTGGTACCTCTAATACCCAGCAGCACGTAATCCATAAACAGCCCTTTCCAATCTACCCCAGGCATGTTCGACAGGATTCATGTCTGGAGAACATGCTGGCCAATCTAGTCGAGCGATGTAGTTATCCTGAAGGAAGTCATTCACAAGGTGCACACGATGGGGGCCCCAATTGTCGTTCGTGAATGCCTTGAAAATATGCTGCCGATGTGGTTGCACTATTGGTCGTACGATGGCATTCACGTATCGTACAGCAGTTAGAGCACCTTCCATGACCACCAGTGGCGTTACGTCGACCCAAAAAATGCCGCCCCAAAACATTAGGAAACTTCCACCTTGCTGCACTCGCTGGGCCGGGTTGCCTTTAGACACGTCTCCGACGACTATCTGGTAGAAGGCATATGCGACACTCATCTGTGAAGAGAACGTGATCCCAATCCTGAGTGTTCTATTCGACATGTTGTTGTGTACATCTGTAACGCACTGCATGGTGTCGTAGTTGAAAAGATGGACCTCGCCATGGACATCTAGAGTGAAATTGCGCATCATGCAGTCTACTGCGCGTAGTTTGACTCGTAACACGACGTCCTGTGGCTGCACGAAAAGCATTTTTCAACATGGTGGCGTTGCTGTCAGGGTTCCTTCGAGCCATAATCCTTAGGTAGTGGCCATCCACTGCAGTAGTAGACCTTGGGCTGCCTGAGCGAGGAATGCCGTCGACAGTTCCTGTCTCTCTGTATCTCCTCCATGTCCGAACAACTTCGCTTTGGTTCGCTCCGAGACGCTTGGACACTTCCCTTGTTGAGAGCCGTTCCTGGCACAAACAATGCGGGCGCGATCGAACCGCGGTATTGACCGTCTAGGCATGGTGGAACTATAGACAACACGATCAGTGTATCTCCTTCCTGATGGACTTACTGGAACTGATCGGCTGTCACATCCCCTCCATCTAATAGGCGCTACAAATGCATCTCTGTACAGTAAAAGGGACTGTGTCTGTGATACAGTATCACAGTTAACGTCTATCTCCAGGAGTTCTTGGAACCGGGGTGATGCAAAACGTTTTTTGATGTGTGTAGTATACGGTTTATTACTTCCTTCCATTCAAGGAAAATTGACAATGGGTCATATCGAGTTACCTAGGTCCATTGCAAGTATTAGAAAATTGATGGCCAAATAAAGTAATGAAGATGATCTACATGACAGACGATGTACAACTGGAATAACAGATGAAAACTTTGAGAACGTGCGTTATATGGGTTTACGGGGTGGGAAAAGTATTATAGACAAATTGAAATTTGAATTGGGGAAGTAAACATACCGCGTCCGTTCAAAAAAATAAAAATAAAAATAAAAAAATCCTTCCTGGCATTAACTAACCTAAGGAAATCACACACATCCATGCCCGAGGCAGGATCCGTACCTTCCAGACTGAAGGGCCTAGAACCGCTCGGCCACTCTGGCCGGCCTTAAGCGATTTACAGACACTTCTTAGAACATAAGCTTCATCTTACTACTGTGCCATATCGCTGAGTATATATGTTGTTGTATGATAGGTAATTAAAGATGAGTAAAACAGCTGATGCCATACGCATATAAAAAGAAAAAGATACAGTAGCTTTATGTAAGAAGTATGGAACGTTTACTGAATTACGATGTACTGCCCGTCGGCTTCAGTCTCAGCATCTTCGAACGACGTTTGTTTAGCGATTTTCCCGACGTTTCACCAGAACCAGTGGCTCTCATTATCGTTTCTCCCTTCATTGCTGATGGCGCAATGGAGTAGTGTTTTCTTTTCCGTCGTCATCATCATCACTATAGTGTTCCCCTTGCTACCTGCCATCGTATTTTGTTACAGCGTATTCACATTGTGGTAACGTTGAGGCGTTCTTCTTTCTTGTTGAAACTATTGTCACGTTTGCGAAGTTCCATGGCTTCTCTAAACCACAGAGAGAAGCTCTGTGTCGGCGAATTTTACTATGTGATTCACCTTACGCAGAACGTGATCCGCCAAGGAAGATTTCTCTTCCTGTCTCAACCTGCAGTGCTATTCATGTTCGATAATCCTGGTACTGATGGATCGGCCAGTTGTTCCAACATACACATACACTTTTCGACATATAGACGGTACGCAGTATATTCCAGACTTCGTCTGGAAGAAGATGCCTTGATTAATCGATTCGTATTCCGTGTGATCCGCTGCACCCGATCTGTGCACAGCTTTTAGTAGATCGTCGGTGAAACTGTTAGGATACTGCGACAAGGAAACCCACGAGGATGAAAACTATCTAGAAACTTAAAGCCGACAAGAGTATGCTGATACTGCCAACCGACAAGGGAAATACGGCCGTTGTATTGAAGATCAAGAATATCAGCAGAAGATACGTGACCTACTAGATCCAATGACATACCAAAAGGTGAGCGCAGATACGACGCAACAGATCACTCGATGACGATCTGACTAATCAAGGCATTTTCTCTCGATAGATGTACAGAGGAATATACACAAAATAGAAGCGTACCAGGCTGTATGGGTTATCAAAAATCCGAAGAGATGATGTACCGTTAAGACCATTCGTAAGCACTCCTGGCTCACCTACACATACGTCGTAAACGCGAAACGTTGGCCTCTACTTCAGCCGTATGTGAGGTAGACCAACATATACATAAAGAAATCGGAATATTTCATGAAGGAACTAATAAAACTAAAATTTGGACTGTCCAACATCCCGGACAACTTTGATGGTGTCCCTTTGTTTGCTAATGTGCATCATATCGTTTCCATTTTTCTGCAGGACATCACCTAGCTCTTTCAAGCACGTCTTACCATGAGCTTCATGTGGAACGGCGATGTCTGTGAGTAAGTGAAAGGCTTCTTCATACACAATCCAGATAGTCCAGCGGTTTCCAGCGGTTGCCAGTTTCTTCGTGTAGTATTTTCAAAGACAGGCCCTGTACTTGATGTCTCGCTAACCTCATGTGCAACACAGTTACGGCGACGATACCTTCGTCGTGTGGAGCCATAGTCGAGAACATCTCAATTGATTCCTAAGGCATCTGAGAAGTCCCCACAACCAACATGAAATGGATTTAGAAAAGGACCCACAGCTACCACTTCCAGATGTAATGGTTACGAATAAAAGTGAAAGCTGGACTACAGCCTGTGTCGTAAACCTATACACACAGATCGAGATTTGTACAAATAGTCAAATTATCACGTGAGCCAAAAAAGACGAACGATTAACACGCTTGTAACGCGCTCGAGACGAATATGTGAGCCAAAGCTCCTCCCACGCGAGATGCAGTTTCTGGCATAGGTTTTGAAGAGCAATTGGAACCCCGCCAGTTACATGAGAAGTATCACCAAACCTGACACTTGGGGCAATGACGCGTCGGAAGGAAAAAGCAAGTGAGGCCATTTAGAAATCTGTCCCGAAGGTGATGGACATAATAGGCCGTATATCTACATCTAAATCTACATTTATACTCCGCAAGCCACCCAACGGTGTGTGGCGGAGGGCACTTTACGTGCCACTGTCATTACCTCCCTTTTCTGTTCCAGTCGCGTATGGTTCGCGGGAAGAACGACTGTCTGAAAGCCTCCGTGCGCGCTCTAATCTCTCTAATTTTACATTCGTGATCTCCTCGGGAGGTATAAGTAGGGGGAAGCAATATATTCGATACCTCATCCAGAAACGCACCCTCTCGAAACCTGACGGGCAAGCTACACCGCGATGCAGAGCGCCTCTCTTGCAGAACCTGCCACTTGAGTTTGTTAAACATCTCCGTAACGCTATCACGGTTAACAAATAACCCTGTGACGAAGCGCGCCGCTCTTCTTTGGATCTTCTCTATCTCCTCCGTCAACCCGATCTGGTACGGATCCCACACTGATGAGCAATACTCAAGTATAAGTCGAAAGAGTGTTTTGTAAGCCACCTCCCTTGTTGATGGACTACATTTTCTAAGGACTCTCCCAATGAATCTCAACCTGGTACCCGCCTTACCAACAATTAATTTTATATGATCATTCCACTTCAAATCGTTCCGCACACATACTCCCAGATATTTTACAGAAGTAACTGCTACCAGTGTTTGTTCGCTATCATATAGAAATACAATAAAGGATCCTTCTTTCTATGTATTCGCAATACATTACATTTGTCTATGTTAAGGGTCAGTTGCCACTCCCTGCACCAAGTGCCTATCCGCTGCAGATCTTCCTGCATTTTGCTACAATTTTCTAATGCTGCAACTTCTCTGTATACTACAGCATCATCCGCGAAAAGCCGCATGGAACTTCCGACACTATCTACTAGGTCATTTATATATATTGTGAAAAGCAATGGTCCCATAACACTCCCCTGTGGCACGCCAGAGGTTACTTTAACGTCTGTAGACGTCTCTCCATTGATAACAACATGTTGTGTTCTGTTTGCTAAAAACTCTTCTATCCAGCCACACAGCTGGTCTGATATTCCGTAGGCTCTTACTTTGTTTATCGGGCGACAGTGCGGAACTGTATCGAACGCCTTCCGGAAGTCAAGAAAAATAGCATCTACCTGGGAACCTGTATCATGAACAAATAAAGCGAGTTGGGTCTCACACGATCGCTGTTTCCGGAATCCATGTTGATTCCTACATAGTAGATTCTGGGTTTCCAAAAACGACATGATACGCGAGCAAAAAACATGTTCTAAAATTCTACAACAGATCGACGCCAGAGATATAGGTCTATAGTCTTGCGCATCTGCTCGACGACCCTTCTTGAAGACTGGGACTACCTGTGCTCTTTTCCAATCATTTGGAACCTTCCATTCCTCTAGAGACTTGCGGTACACGGCTGTTAGAAGGGGGGCAAGTTCTTTCGCGTACTCTGTGTAGAATCGAATTGGTATCCCGTCAGGTGCAGTGGACTTTCCTCTGTTGAGTGATTCCAGTTGCTTTTCTATTCCTTGGACACTCATTTCGATGGCAGCCATTTTTTCGTTTGTGCGAGGATTTAGAGAAGGAACTGCAGTGCGGTCTTCCTCTGTGAAACAGCTTTGGAAAAAAGTGTTTAGTATTTCTGCTTTACGCGTGTCATCCTCTGTTTCAATGCCATCATCATCCCGGAGTGTCTGGATATGCTGTTTCGAGCCACTTACTGATTTAACGTAAGACCAGAACTTTCTAGAATTTTCTGTCAAGTCGGTACATAGAATTTTACTTTCGAATTCACTGAACGCTTCGCGCATAGCCCTCCTTACGCTAACTTTGACATCGTTTAGCTTCTGTTTGTCTGAGAGGTTTTGGCTGCGTTTAAACTTAGAGTGAAGCTCTCTTTGCTTTCGCAGTAGTTTCCTAACTTCGTTGTTGTACCACGGTGGGTTTTTCCCGTTCCTCACTCTTTTACTCGGCACGTAACTATCTAAAACGCATTTTACGATTGCCTTGAACTTTTTCCATACACACTCAACATTGTCAGTGTAGGAACAGAAATTTTCGTTTTGATCTGTTAGGTAGTCTGAAATCTGCCTTCTATTACTCTTGCTAAACAGATAAACCTTCCTCCCTTTTTTTATATTCCTACTAAATTCCATATTCAGGGATGCTGCAACGGCCTTATGATCTGTTCCTGTTCTGTACATACAGAGTCGAAAAGTTCGGGTCTGTTTGTTATCAGTAGGTCCAAGACGTTATCTCCACGAGTCGGTTCACTGTTTAATTGCTCGAGGTAATTTTCGGATAGTGCACTCAGTATAATGTCACTCGATGCTCTGTCCCTACCACCCGTCCTAAACATCTGAGTGTCCCAGTCTACATCTGGTAAATTGAAATCTCCACCTAAGACTATAACATGCTGAGAAAATTTATGTGAAATGTATTCCAAATTTTCTCTCAGTTGTTCTGGCACTACTGCTGCTGAGTCGGGAGGTCGGTGAATGGAGCCAATTATTAACCTAGCTCGGTTGTTGAGTGTAACCTCCACCCATAATAATTCACAGGAACTATCCACTTCTATTTCGCTACGGGATAAACTACTACTAACAGCGACGAACACTCCACCACCGGTTGCATGCAATCTATCCTTTCTAAACACCGTCTGTACCTTTGTAAAAATTTCGGCAGAATTTATCTCTGTCTTCAACCAGCTTTCTGTACCTATAACGATTTCGGCTTCGGTGCTTTCTATCAGCCCTTGAAGTTCCGGTACTTTACCAACGCAGCTTCGACAGTTTACAATTACAATACCGATTGCTGCTTGGTCCCCGCATGTCCTGACTTTGCCCTGCACCCGTTGAGGCTGTTGCCCTTTCTGTACTTGCCCAAGGCGATCTAACCTAAAAAACCGCCCAGCTCACGCCACACAACCCCTGCTACCCGTGTAGCCGCTTGTTGCGTGTAGTGGACTCCTGACCTATCCAGCGGAACCCGAAACCCCACCACCCTATGGCGCAAGTCGAGGAATCTGCAGCCCACACGGTCGCAGAACCGTCTCAGCCTCTGATTCAGACCCTCCACTCGGCTCTGTACCAAAGGTCCGCAGTCAGTCCTGTCGACGATGCTGCGGATGGTGAGCTCTGCTTTCATCCCGCTGGCGAGACTGGCAGTCTTCACCAAATCAGATATCCGCCGGAAGCCAGAGAGGATTTCCTCGGATCCATAGCGACACACATCATTGGTGCCGACATGAGCGACCACCTGCAGATGGGTGCACCCTGTACCCTTCATGGCATCCCGAAGGAACCTTTCCACATCTGGAATGACTCCCCCCGGTATGCACACGGAGTGCACATTGGTTTTCTTCCCCTCTCTTGCTGTCATATCCCTAAGGGGCCCCATTACGCGCCTGACGTTAGAGCTCCCAACTACCAGTAAGCCCACCCTCTGCGACTGCCCGTATCTTGCAGACTGAGGGGCAACCTCTGAAACAGGACAAGCAGCCATGTCAGGCCGAAGATCAGTATCAGCCTGAGACAGAGCCTGAAACCGGTTCGGCAGACAAACTGGAGAGGCCTTCCGTTCAGCCCTCCGGAATGTCTTTCGCCCCCTGCCACACCTTGAGACGACCTCCCACTCTACCACGGGTGAGGGATCAGCATCAATGCGGGCAGTATTCCGGGCAACCACAGTCGTAGTCCGATCGGGGGATGCGTGGGACGAGCTGGCCGTCCCCGACAAAGCCCCATCCGGAACCCCACAGTGATGCCCATTGGCAACAGCCTCAAGCTGTGTGACCGAAGCCAACACTGCCTGAAGCTCGGAGGGAAGGGATGCCAACTCAGCCTGCATCCGAACACAGCAGTTGCAGTCCCTATCCGTGCCAAAAACTGTTGTGCACAGAACGTCTGAACTAATGTACACCGAGCGAGGTGGCGCAGTGGTTAGACACTGGACTCGCATTCGGGAGGACGACGGTTCAATCCCGCGTCCGGCCATCCTGATTTAGGTTTTCCGTGATTTCCCTAACTCGCTCCAGGCAAATGCCGGGATGGTTCCTTTCAAAGGGCACGGCCGACTTCCTTCCCCATCCTTCCCTAATCTGATGAGACCGATGACCTCGCTGTCTGGTCTCCTTCCCCCAACAAACCAACCAACCAACTAATCTACAGAGAGCGCAAACAAATCGACACAAAATTTAAACGGTTATTAAAATACAAGATTGCCTAGTAAATGCAGTAATGCTGCTACTTGCGCACTGCTGACACACTGCTCGGCGGCGCAACAACAGAGTAAAGACCATTTGCAGACAGAGAAAGAACATCAAATTGTGTCTCAGATCGGGGAATGACAAAAGGAACCCTTACCGTCTCGTATATAGTACGTACCGTGTACATGTGGGAAAGAATATTTTGTAATTACGGTGCGATCCATCAACACCAGGCTCACCGAATATAAACGTTTCGCAGGCTGGCACAGGTGGAGAAATCGGCAGAGGCGGAACACACACAGTGTGAGTCCCACCACACTCTCTTTCAGAGGAGCCTTAGAAATCCAGAAAGGTGACAGTAGTTTCAACAAGAAGAAATTCTCCGTCGCAGCTGACAGTGGGAGTAATGACCTGGGAAAATCTCTCACATATACCTACAGTGTGATTCCATGATAATGTTAAAAACTTCCAGTGATGTAGGAGAAGGGTAAATCTATCAATCTGAGGCGAGAGACTCTGGCACGGAAACAAGTGAGTGGAAAGTGATAAGCTAAAATCGTACTGATGAATGTTGGAGTGGAATGCATGTAACTGTGCAGTTGTTGCTAAGACCGGAAGCTAGGCAACTTCCGGAAGTGGTAGAAGGCCCAAAACAAGAAAAAAATCTAATTTTTACGTCGTCCTATGAGTAAGGTTCGATAGTAATATTGGTACCTGACGGCTACCAGAAAGTAGGTACAAATGAGAGACGTCGACGAAGACACGCCCTCAAGAGGTTCCACACGTCACCGCTGCTGGAAGTCTGCTCAGGTCAGAGAGCAACTCCGGTAACCGCACTGTTTGATAGCCGACTACGATAGCGCCATCCTCATAGCTCACATCCTGCAGCCAACTAGTGCCATTAGAACTGTGTTAATAGTTACATGAATGTGATACTTGACTGGCTTTCACAATTTTTCAGAATAATAGGAAGTTGTCGCTGTACAACTTTGAACATGGCTGACGTTAGCAGCAACCGTATACACAAATTTGAAAAATATATAAAAATCTGCATAGATTTTCTATATACCTTGACCAGATGAGGTAAGGTACCTTACCTTCTGATGAAGTCACCCTGAGAGGTGACGAAACCCGATGAAGGTATATAGAAAATCTGTGCAACCGGTTGGCAGATTTTTACGTATTTTTCAAAAGTTGTCGCTGTGTTCTGCGACAGTAATGAATATGTATTGTCATTCATGAAGACACGGATTATACCCAAGATAAGCATTCTATATTAGAGAGTTTTGCTATAGCGAACTGATATTCTTTACGTCCCTCGACATCCACCAGAAGTAAAACTATTACACTGTCATAAAGCTTACTACGACATATATAAAACTAAAAAACAGGTGCTCTAAAATGCAATTCATTGAGAACTTTGAGCACTTCTATACCTTCGACAATGTGAAACATCTCTTCTACTGCAGTCTCTTTGGTTTCCATATTTTTCGAGGAGTTAGTATGGACTAAAACAAGAAAAAAAGTCCAATAAATATGGGTTCTAAAATGCATACCTTAAGACCAATGGGCATTTGTTCAGCAGAAGAAATGTGTTTCATAATAAGAAGATGAACAAGTGCTCATAGCCCTTACAGTACGCATTTTAGAGTCCATGTTTACTTTACTTTTTCTCTTGTTTTTGTCATTACTACCATTTCTGAATGTTGCCTTCAATCTTAACATCAACAGTACTCCATTGTCACACATATCTGAACGATTTTTGCTTATAACTTTCTACTCTGTTGCCGCCATATCAAGGCACCTTACCAAAAATTGCACTTCATCCCTGAAATTTTTTAACATCGTCACGGAATCACCCTCTACATTCTACTGTCGCGGGCTCGATTCCAGCCCATCACCAGGGATAGAGGATCGAATCTGAACAATGCCAGCCATTCATGCACGCGAAACGTCAGAAAAATCGTTAAACAATCGCCGGAAGAAAATCTCGAGACAGACGCCAACAGGCATTACATGAACAAGGGGCCACGAAAGCCTCAGCAGTAGAGTTGCGTTCTATCAAAATATTGGTTCGGTAGTTTTGGTACAGCACATAAATGAGGTAGTAAATTGTAGGATTACTGATAGTGCTGGTAACATTGGAAGGGAAAGAAACATAACTGAATGTATGGGAGAGGAACTGGCAGCCGACGATTTCACTTTGTTTTTTGGTTGTTTGCTTAGCACACAACTAGAACCACACATCGTTCGGCGTTGGTACAGCGTATACTTTACATCCTTCCAAAAGATAAGTTGCATTTTATAAGTAACTGAAATTAGCTGATAGCGTAGCTTCCATGCTTATATGTAACCAAAGCAGATACTTTTGATACAAGTATAGTTTACAAGCACTAACGTAAAGGAATATATTTGTACTCAATACAACGTTCTCCATCATCATCATCAAAGGCAAGAGTTTCCTGTTATTATTGATAAGTGCGAAAGCTGTTTATGAATAACATTAACATGTTTTATATGAGCTCGACGAAGTATTGAAGCAGTGTCTGATATGTGTCTGATTTGCCGCCTTTTTCATTTTATCATTTTTTCTGGAGGAATTTGCGTTTCCTAGAGCTGTATGATAAATTTGTAATTTTTTTTTACTATCATGAAATTTACGTCGCAAATCAACAATTTACGAATAAAACCAGAATTAAACATCGACAATTCCAATTTTCCAGTAAATGCTGTTTATTTTAAGTAAAAAAACTTGAGAATATGTGGAACAAAAATGTTCCGTAACTTGCGCGACCTTTCATATATCCTCACCCAGTATCTAGACGGTTGACCGCTGACGGTTTCTAGGGAACACAGTAAGAGATTGTGGGATACGGAAACAAAGCGATTGAAATTACGTATCGCCCAATAGGTAGGCAACACACTTAATTTACAGGTAATGCAGTTGAGATCTTAACTTAGCCAAGCTCCAAGGAACACTACGGTAGTCTACACTGACTAAGGGGCCTACGGTCGTTTTACAACTCAACTTAACAATACTGCGAATTCATTCCAAAAATTAAGTACGATAATCAATTTCTTAGCTTCGTCTGACTAATTAAAAAAAAAATTCTACATAGTCTCTGCACCAGCTACTTACTGTGGATCTCTCATTTCTGCATAGATGCCAGACAGTGACCAAATAATGGATGGAACCTGATGACCCTGTGCCAAAGATGTAAAGCTAATTTCATATATCAAGCTATGGCCAGTGTTTCCTAATACGCAAAAGAGATTCATCTTCATGATTACAATGGACTAATTTTATAAAATGCGTGTGCTAGAAGTTTCTTCTCTATCAAATGGTCGACAAGATATCAGAAAGGAGGTCTAGTTTCCAGCTGAAAAAGGGAAGTAATCGTTCATAACGACAATGCAACTGCACGCACAATTACTTTGACAAGGGTGAAACCAAGTTTTTAAACATGAATAAAATAACATGAATCCTATTAGCCAGATTATATACATTATATCTTCCATTTGTTACCACATACAAAGAAAATTTCGGTTGGAAAACTTTTCCGATGCAATGATGAGCTTACAGAAACAATGAACAGGTATTCACTAGGTACGACGTAACCGAATGTGGGAATCCGTCAATGGGAAAACGTTGAATAAATTCACAGTCTTTCACTGCCAGGAAAGATTACTTCTATCTTGTTTCCCTATCTTCCTTGAGATTCAAATATCCGATGTTTCGAATAGCTTATGTGTTTCTCTTGTCCATTTGTGAAATGTGTATCACCCAGCAAAGAACTCTAAAATCCCAGCTAGATTGGGAACATCGTCGTGTTTCGTCACAAGAAAGCAGCTGATGGGAGCAACATATTATCCTGCGCAGTATTCTTACAAATGGAGGGTTGTCACATCCTACGCCACACTAAATGAAATGGGTAACCGAAACACGAACAGAAGCAGACCTCACATTTATCTTACCCCAGGTGTTCACGACACTTCGCAGGCACTGTCACTAAAACGATGTTTCAGCGTGATTTCACCGCATTCGTCTGCTGTCTGTTCACAAACGTCGTTATTTCAGCTGCGTATTATAAGAACGACTCTTCGTGTATGTCCTTATTGATCGATATTATTATATTTACAGTTGTCACATCCATCAATACATACAGTTTTATTCTGCGGCTCCATAATAAGATCTTTTTTTCAGTTCCTATGCATCTTATGAACATTCTAGATATCTTAAATGAGTTTTTGATGTGAATGAACTGAAAGCAGTACAAGCGAAAGAAATCATTTTCTTGTAAAATTTTAACAGCAGAAAGACGGGAAAACCGTAAATAATGCCGAATTTCTGGTCTGGCTCATGATGTGTAGCACTACTGAAGAGGAACAGCACGTCTAATATTTTAGGAAACTAGAAGACACGCAGATTAGTGGTTAACAAGATCATTAGACAGAGAGCGGGCGAGCGGTTAGGTATGTCAAGAGGAAGAAATCACGCGTGCCTTTCTCGAAGAAAATGTCCCGTCCGTAAACTCAATCAGCATTGGAAAATGGAAGGTGAATCCTGTAATTTAGCCGCTGCGCTGTTTCCCTTGTTTTTACTGAAGTAGAAGAATGTGGAGCATTATTAAAAACTAAAATATGTCTGGGAATAATTCTACAGTAAACTTGGTCTGTATGTATTTTTTTAAATTTTTGCTGCCCATTTCTGAATAGATGTTCTAACTTATGAATTGTAAATAAGTAGTAAAAAAAAAAATGGTTCAAATGGCTCTGAGCACTATGGGACTTAACATCTGAGGTCATCAGTACCCTAGAACTTAGAACTACTTAAACCTAACTAACCTAAGAACATCACACACATCCATGCCCGAGGCAGGATTCGAACCTGCGACCGTAGCGGTCACGCGGTTCCAGACTGAAGCGCCTAGAACCGCTCGGCCACCAGCGGCCGGCAAATAAGTAGTAAACCACCAACAACAACAGCCGTAAACGTGACGGCATTTTTTTGTTTTTGTTTTTTTGCAAAGTGCCACTATGTCAACTCTCAGCACAGTATAGCTTGTGCGTTGTTTTGTTCTAAATTTCATGTCGTTTTTGTCGCATATACTGGTGCTACAGCGTTTATCTTTCTGTAAAAGGGGAAGCAAGAGCACTTCAGTTGCAAAATTCGTGCAGTTCGCTCATTTATTTACTTACACCTAGGTATATAAGCGAAATCTCAGTAGTAACTATGTCTTCGAGAACAGTCACGTGCGTACGGTATATTTATTTAGAAAACTTAGGTATAAAACCTTGACGTAAAATTTCAACGTATTTTTCGTGCAGATTTTAGCACAACTAGTGCGGGTTTCGTGATATATTGTGTAAAATTTGATTGTCAGTTGCAAGCATAACCTGCGCGTCTCAGAACCGTGATTTATTGTGAATATTACATCGTCAGTTGTAAACATTACTGCTTTTCAGAAACATTGGCAACTCTAAACTCGCTCACAAGTAACAGATCCTAAATTCCACAGAATATCGACCTTAAAAATGTATATTTTTGAGAAGTTTTTCGTAAATTACGAGTATTTTGAATGACCTATTTCGTAATAAATCGGTGTTTGTGATTTACGGTAACTGTGACAAATTGGGTCACATTAGTTCTCTCTTTAATAAGAGTGTATATTGTCTGAATTTATCGTATATTAACGCTGCTGTTGAATTTGGTTAGTGGCCATAACCGGAAAAACGTTTCAGATAAATACGAGTAGTAAAACTTACTGTTGTCGTATTAGACGTATCGTTTTTCGCTGTAAAGCACTCCAGTTCAAAAAGGCTACTGGTAGTACAGTGCACCATGGTTAAGTTATTTGTTTACTGTTCTGTAAAATGTTGCACCGGGCATAATGCAGTCACACTGTGTCTGCTGTTCTCGGGAACGGGATGAGTTGGTTACTACTGGTATGCAACTATTGTCAAGCGATAAGAAGCTGATGCGAATGGATGTATTAGCAGAGTTCCCAAGAGTTATGTACCAGAGCTAGAAAAGTACCTCAAGAATTATGCTCCCCTGTATATGCTGTCTCCCCTGCAAGAAATACAGTAGCCGTCATCACTCGTCTATTTGAGTGGGAGTGGCGTGTCAATGGCATGCCTAGGCGTCCTGTACAGGGGAGACTGAGATCTGTGAGAACTCACCATGTTGCTCCCATCCATCCAACCAACAGGTTCGAGGTGCAGTCTTCCACTGAAACCGAAACTGAGAAAGTGAAACTCGCTTCGCCCGTTGGGACACATCTTGAGTCCTGTGTCAAGGAGCAACGAACGCAAAGGGTTACGGGTTTATTAAACGTTGGCATTTCAGCTGTATGGTAGCCATCAGGGAAATAGCAGCAAGATACAGGTGCACTCGGTGTGCACGCTTTGAGGCCTCATCCAGCATGTTGAAGAGGCTTTTCCGGCAGCCATTGATGGAACAGGGTGCAACCGACTATACGTTGTGGCGCACGTCGCAACGAACTATGCTTGTCGTCTGGGCTCCGAGGTTATGCTCACGGAGTTGCAATGGCCGCAGCTTACAGTCTGCAGCACTATCCCCAGAACTGATTGTTATCCTCTGGTTCTGACTCGAGAGACTGAACCAGGTTCTGTGACAAGCTAGGCTGTGACTTCCTGGACTTGCACCATAAGTTTGAGGTCTGTAGGGTTCCGCTGAACGGATCAGATGTGTACTGCACATCTGAGACTGCTACCCAAGTAGTTGGCTGTGTGTGAAGTGTATGCAACAGTTTTTTTAGATTAGGCAATTCTCCGTCCAGGTCCAGTTCTGTGACAAGCTAGGCTATGATTTCCTTGACTTGCACCATAGGGTTGAGAACTTTGGGTTCCGCTGAGCGAGTCGGATGGGCACTGCACATACGAAATTGCTACACAAGCAGTTGACTGTGTGTGGGGTGCACGCAAGGGCTTTTTTTAGATTACGCAACTCTCCGTACAGTTCAGATAATGAAATCAGTTGGACACCAAGAAGTATTAGTGTAAGATCCAAAGAAATGGCCCAGCAGATGGGAATATTAGGACTCGAGTTGTTAATTGCCGAAGCATTCCCAACAAAATGCCAGAGTTTGAAGCGGTGCTAAAAAGTACTGAAGTTCACGTAACACTAGGCACAGAAAGCTGACTAAAACCTAAAGCTGACAGTAGTGAGATCACTGGGTAAAATTTAAGCATATGCCGAAGATGGAAAATGGAGGTGGTGGATTTGTCGCCGTAGACAAGAAAATTATATCCACAAAGACAGGAATTGAAGCTGCATGTGATATTATACGGGCAAGTATCAAGAACTGGCATAAAGTTATAGTAGGCCTCTTGTATTGACCACCAGATTCCCCTCATGGTATACCTGAAAACCTTAGAGAAGAGATCAGTTAACTAGTACGTAAGTTACCTAATCATACTGTAATTGCTGGCGGAGACTTAAATCATCCAACAATCAGTTCTGATAATTTATTACGTTTCTGGTGGTGGGGGTGACAAAACAGCCTGTGAAACATTAATAAATGCCTTCTCTGAAGACTACCTAGAACACATCGTTTGGAACTCCACTCGTGACGGCAATGTATCAGATGTAACTGCAACAAACAAACCTGAACTGTTTGATGATGTCCACATCGAATCTGGTATCGGTGACCATGAGGCAGTTATAGAAACAACGAATAGCAAAAGTACATCGGGCAGGTAATACAAGAAGAAAGATTTACATGTTCAGCAAAGTAGACAAATAAGCAGTACTGTCACATCTCATTGAATAACTTGAAACTTCTAGCTCAGGACAGGAGAATGAAGAGGAAGTATGTCCCTAATTTAAAAAATAGTTGACCATGCACAGGATAGATATGTACCCAGTAGAACAGTTCATGGTGGGAGAGATCCTTCACGGAATACTATCACTGTTAAGAAACTGCTAAAGAAACAGAGACTACTACGTAATAGTTATAAAACAAAGCATAGGGCTCTAGGAAGAGAGCTACTGAATGAAACGCGTTTAGCACTCAAGAGATAAATGCGTGAACTTCAATGACTACCACAGAAAAACCCAAATAAATGCTGGTCTATTAGAGGCACCGAAGTTAGTGTCCATTCACTCACTGCCAAAACAAGAAATGAAACTGAGAGTAGTAAAGCAAAAGTGCGAATGCTTGACTCTGCTTTGAAATATTATTTTACAAAGTAAAATTCAGGATTAGTATCCCCTTGTAATTCTTGTACCACTAAAAACGTGATATTAGTGTCAATGGTGTTAGAAACAACTGAAATCGTTAAAATTGAACAGAGCTCCAGGTCTCGATGGGATTCCTATCAGATTCTGTCCCAGTTTTCGGCTGAGTTAGCCTGTCAGCTATAATCTGCAGCAGATCCCTCGAACAAACAACCGTGCCTAGTAGCCGGATGAAAACACAAGCCACACCTGTCTACAAGAAGTGTAGCAGAAGTCATCCGCAAAGCTACCGTTCACTGTCCTTGACGTCTATTTCTTGTAGAATCTTAGAACATATTATCACTTCAAACATAATTCGGTATGTAGAAAACAAGAACCTTCTCCATACCACTTGAAATGTATTTCGAAAACATTGATCATACGGAACTGAAGCCGCGGTTTTCTCACACGACATCCGGAAAGCCAAGGTTCAAGGCAATCACGCAGATACAGTATCTCTCGATTTCACGAAAGAATTTGATTCAGTACATCACCCACGCTTATTACCAAAACTACGATCGTGTGGTGTATCAGGCGAAATTTGTGTCTGGTCTGAGGATTTCTTGGAAGGGAAAACGTAGCGTTAGCTTGGGTAGGGTATCATCGACAGGTGTAGAAGTGTCTTCGGCTGTAGCCCATTGAAGTGTTCTGCGTCTCTTGCTGTTCATGTTGTATATTAATGACGTTGCGGGCAATACTAGTAGTAACCTCGACTTGTCGCAAATGATGCTGTTATCTACAGTGAAGTACAATATGAACAAAGCTGCGCAAATGTACAGTGAGACCTTTATAAGATTTCAGAGTGGTGCGAAGATTGGCAACTTGCTAAATATTCAGTGGTATGAAATTGTGCACTTCACAAAACGAAAAAGAAAACATAGTATCTCATTATATTCATACTATTTCTGAGTCACAGTTGGTATCGGTAAAACAAAATAAAACCCTGGGTGTAACATTTAACAGGGACTTGAAATCGAACGATCACATGGGCTCAATCATGGGCAAAGCAGATAGGAGACTTAGAATTTTCTGTAGAATTCTAGGATTCTAGGGGAATGCAATCTGTCTGCAAAGGAGATTGCATACATATCACTGGTGCAACCAATCCTAGAATATTGTGCTAGTGTGCCAGGCCCTTACTAAAAAGGACTAGTAGTGGGAATTGAACGCATACAGGGAAGGTCAGCACGAATAGTCATAGGTTTGTTTGGCCCGTGGGAGAGTGGCACAGCGATATTGAAAGAACAGGACTAGCAGAATCGTGAAGACAGACGGCAACTATCCCGAGAAAGTCTACTACCAAGATTTTAAGAACTGTCTTTAAAAGATGACTCTGGGAATATACTTCAACCCTCTACATATCGCTCCCACAGGGATCCAGAGGACAAGATTAGATTAATTACAGCATGCAGAGAGACGTTCAAACAGTCATTCTTCCTGACGTCCATACGTATGTGGAAGGGGACAAAGCATCGATAGCTGGTGCACCATACAGTTGTTCGTAGACTAAGGATGTAGATGCAGATGTATAGGATGTTTAATGCACTGGTTCCCTTCACTTTGATGCTTTATTTTTTCTTAAGAGTCTAATGTTATATTATCGATTTTGCAACTGTCCTGTCCACAAGCCATTATTCGTTTCTTCGTGTACACTTTAGAAGCCAAATTTCATGTATAGAACAAATTCTGAGTGTCATTGGCAATCTTCAAATTCAGCTCACTGCGAAACAAACTGTGAAATTCCTTGTTTTCCTAGGTCACCTTTCTTTCTCTCCTTTGAAGCAGATGGTCTCCTCTTACCTTTCTGTTTTAATTTGTTCTTTTAGTAAGTTACCTACAACAGACTTACTAAATTTTACCATTTAGCTTGCACATTCCACCAACTTATTCACTGACTTTCTCTCCATTGTCCCTCTTACCGCCAATAAATTTAATGACGTTAGCAGCAATCCGTCACGATCCTTTGAGGTGAAATTTTCCGGCATCACTTTACTTGTTTGTGCAGCGTGACTGAAATTAGCTGTACCAAATCACATTACCAAATTAGTTTCTGTTACGGTAGAGAGTACAATCTGCTTAATCGATTTTATTTCGAAGATATTAATTTTCATTATTATGTTAACGTCGGTATATCTTTTCACTGTAAAGGTCGTTAACATTTTTATTCCTTAATGGGCTGATGTACGGCGTATTGATTATGCTGTAATTAGTACTAGAGGTAATGGTGATGCATCGCCAGTGGAGTTAAGAATGACTGATAAAGGGACTTCAGTTACTGAATTCACAGTGAAACACGCACACTATGCTAAGACTACGCCATAAGTTTGCTTGCGGTTGGAATTAAAAACTTTATGTTAATAGTTTTGTGGGCGTTGGCCGCTGTGTGGCCCTTGGCCGTCTTCTGATCGCCTTTTCAATACAGCTTTTTCGTCACCCGCCACTCCTCCAACTCTCGCTGTGCTTACATCTGTCAGCGTCGCCTGCTCATCGTCTCCTGTAGCTTGGGTTCCGTCACCGTCATGTTCACCGCTTGGACAGCAGACGTTGCCGTTGGTTGTGGCATCATTACACCCTCGTAACAGATTGCTGATAATCTCGCCTGTTGTCAGTCGCCAGCTCTGCCGATCCAAAACGACCTTTGTGCGACAGCACTTGTATACATCCCCCCATGCATTCCCTCTCTTCCACCACCTTAAATTCATCCTCCTGTACGCGCAGTATCCTCCCTAATCACTGTCACCCTTCACCTACCATGTTTCCCCCTGTACCAACGTCCTTCCCAATATCGATAACCAACTGCCACTCCTCGAATAACAATGATATATGAAGAACAACATTACTACGTATAACCACATCATCAGACGCTTCACCAACAACTAGGTACACTCTTACAGATATAAGCCGTATTGAAGAACATGCTCTACACACAAGTTACATATAGCAATATATTCGGCGACCACACAACCTACTACCAACCCTTCATCCTACCATCTGAGGAGGACCTACCGAGCGAGGTGGCGCAGTTGTTAACTCTGGACACGCTTTCCTGAGGACGACTGTACAATCCCGCTTCCGGCCATCCAGATTTAGGGTTTCTGTGATTTACCTAAATTGGTTCAGGAAAATGCCAGGATGGTTTCTTTGAAAGGGCACGGCTATTACCTTCACCGTCCTTCCATAATCCGATGAGACCGATGATCTCTCTGTTTGGTCTCTTCCTCCAAATCAACAAACCAACCCACAACATCAGGAAGACCTTATAAAAGTCAGAGCAGAAAACTATCTCCACTCCCACCCCATGAAAACACAGAACAAATCTAATCACATGTGTTCAAGAGCACCACACACAGTATTACCTTACTCCTGTGCATCACCCCGTTCCCACAACTCCTGAAGACAGACGTTGACTGTGGGTATTGTATCACAGACACAGTCCCTTTGACCAGAGATGTCAGTAAACCGGCCCAAAGATGTAAACAACAAAGCATGAGCAGAGCCTATTAGACGGAGGGGATCCGACAGCCGATCAGTTCCAGTCATTCCACCAGGAAGGAGCTACACGGCTCCTCCGACCGGTAGTGCAGGCATATCGGCAGCATATGGGCGAGGCATTCGTCTTCATGGACGACAATTAGCGCCCCATAGAGCACGTCTTGTGAACGGCTTCCTTCAGGATGACATCGCTCGACTAGAGTGCCCTGCATGATCTGCAGACATGAACCCTATCGAATATGCCTGGTATAGATTAGAAAGGGCTGTTTATGGACGACATGACCCACCAACCACTCTGAGGGATCTATGCCGAATCGCCGTTAGACTTGTGGGTAGTATGCCACGACGAATACAGGCATGCATCAATCCAGAGGACGTGCTACTGGGTATTAGAGGTATCGGTGTGTACAGAAATCTGGACCACCACCTCTGAAGGCCTCGCTGTATGGTGGCACAACATGCAATGTGTGGTTTCCATGAGTAACAAAAAGGGCGGAAATGATGTTTATGTGTTTCTCTATGCCAATTTTCTGTAAAGGTTCTGGAACTCTCGGAACCGTGGTGATGCAAAACTTTTTTGATGTGTGTAGAAAGTGCGATAAGGATAATATGGGACGTCAATTCCAGAATCGCCTCACACAAATAGAAAAGGCTCACAGTACACTTATTTCCTTACGACGTTTGTTGACGATAAACACAATTTGGATACAATAGTAACATATGCAACACAAGGAGAAATAATTTACTCTATTCTTTGTTCAGCCTTAGTGTGGTACTGAAAATAGTACATTTTGAGGCACAAAATTCTGTATCATTCTCCGTTAAAAAGATAGGAATATTTTCAGACATAACTGGAATCATATGTGCTACACATGGGCTTCTATTCCTTAGAATAATTTGTGTGTGTGTGTCACAATTGTTGTCCATGGAGCACACAACACACAAATAACACCGAACAACAAATCTGAAGTGAAAGTGTGTAAATTGCGTGATTTTGAGTTGGTTATGTTTATTTCAGTATAAAATGATACAAAATCATTATCTTCATGAATATATAGCTCTAGTTTTTTTTAAAAAAGTAATCTACATTTTTGTATAAATAACACACTAACTAAATGTGCATTCATGTTCCAAGATTCAGCATAACAATTTTTAAGTGAATAATTACTTGAATTATGTTATGTGTTACGCATTGATAAATTTCAGTACTATTCTCGAAGTACAAAAGTAATATATCACAAAAAATTAATATAATATTAGATGAATGAAAATATTTTTTAAGTCTACTTTGTACCAGAACCATGCAAAGCACAAAAGAAAATACATAATTTAACTGTTCACAAATGTAAATTAAGGATTACAGATGTTATATGTCCTTATGTACAGTATACACAATTACATATTTTGTTCCGTGATAAACTCAGATGACGACCGTTTTCGCTTGGCTTGACGTGTATACACATACTCGGGAACATCTACTCCCCTTTTCGGCATACCTCTTCTCAAATGAGGCAATAGCTTGATGAAATTGCTCCCCGTGTCCGTCACTTACTGCACCACAATCTTTGGGAAAGAAGTCAAGATGATTATCGGCATGTAAGAAATGCATTGTCAATGACATGTTGTAACCAAGTTTATTATTAGATGACAACATGTTATCTACAATCTCCTTCATTTATTGCTTATTTGTTCCCTAAGAACTGTAAACAGACTGTCTTAAAACATTCCCATGCATGCTTCTCATCACCTTGTATGATTACATCAAAAGTATGGTCTCCAAAAAGCTCTCGAATCTGTGGGCCTACAAAGCTGCCCTCCTTTACTTTGGAATCACTCAAGTAAGGGAATTTTTGCCTTGAGAAACCCGTCACCATCTTTGTTCATTCCCTCAACAAAGTTTTTCATGAAACCCAACTTGATGTGCAAGGGCGGGAGCAGAATCTTTTTAGTGTCTACTAGAAGCTCACTCTTAATGTTCTTTATACCTGGTTGAAGAGATTTTCTGGTGGGCCATTCATGTTTACTGTAATGAGATGCACGAGCTCGGCTATCCCATTCACAGAGAAAGCAGCAATATTTAGTATACCAAAACTGTATACCTAATAGCAGTGCACTCACTTTCAAGTCACCTCAAATTGAGCTTCATTATACTTGTTGGCATCCAGTAAAATTTTCATGTTTTGGTATGACTCCTTCATTTGCAAAAAAAACCTAAGAACATCATACACAACCATGCCCGAGGCAGGATTCGAACCTGCGACCGTAGCGGTCACGCGGTTCCAGACTGAAGCGCCTAGAACCGCACGGCCACACCGGCCGGCCCTTCATTTGCACACTACGCCCAACTGGAATAGAAGGTAGCTCATTATTACCAATATGTAAAAGCACTGCTTTTAAGCTTAACTTTGACGGATCAATAAAGAATCTCCACTCATCAGGATTGTAATTAATTCCGAGAGACTTCATTAGACTATTTATGTCTACACATGCCACAAGACTATCTTGCATGTTAAAAAAAGGAGTGAATTGTTGCTCTCTTCTGCGGTAGAATGAAACATTTAGCCTGCTTTCCAGAAAATTGCGCCGCTGCAGTCTTGATTCTAAAATCTCAGCCTTAGCTTTAGACAGCTCCAAATCTTTAATGAGATCATTTAACTCATTTTGAGACAGTTTTTGTGGATCATCAGTTGATGATATATTTGGAAGAGACTCTGTGATGTACATTCAGAACTCCCATCAGAAGTAATCTCGTACTCTATCGGAGGTTCGGGTAATGGCAATCCTTTCCCATGTAGAACTGGAGGTATGGCAGATGGAATATTAGGATAGACCACTGTCTGCTTCTTCTTCTTCTTCGTTATTCCTATCTTTATTGGAGAAACCATACAACAGTACCAGTCACTGACATAGCTAGTTGGGTCACGCCAGATCGTGGGCACTGCAAAGGGCGTTGAACGTCCTTTCCAATGCATCCAGTTCCTGAGATTGTTGGCACAAGTGCTGCAGATCGTATGTGGAGCCCAGGGTATATTCTGATCACCTATTTTGAACCCAAAACAACAACTAAACGCGTTTTTAATCAATGGAGTTACTTGCTGTTTTTGTAAAGCAAATGTCACTTCTCCACACCCATAGCAAAATGTGTCAGTACTGTTAATACAAACTCGTGGTATTTTTGTTCATTTCAGTAGCAGTCAACTTGAAAAACTGGTAGTTAATCTGGAAACAAATGTGCAAGAATTATTACATGCACTAATAAAGTCACTGAAGTTGAAGAGGAGAGAAACAAAAGACCACTAAAATTGGTATAAAAATGTTTATATCCAAAATATTGCATACAAGTAAGGCTGGGGACAATAATATAATCCATTGTAGCTAGTTATTATGACTCTGACAAACCATTATAATATTTTATTTTGAACTTAACATAAAAATCCGTAAATAATTATCTCACCGTAATAAGACAGTGTAAAATGAAAACTAGAGCTAATTTTCAATTGTATTTGTGACATTCGCGATCAGCACATTAAAAATGATAGGAATTGGCTATTTTTATTCGGTTTACATTTTCATTGTTGCACAGTGTAAGTAAAGTTGTTATTTGACGTTATCGTATCGGAAGATATGCGATCTGTTACGATAAGATATCTGGACTAAAAAATCATAGTAATCTCAGCCTTAGCTTTAGACAGCTCCAAATCTTTAATGAGATCATTTAACTCATTTTGAGACAATCTTGGACTAGGATTTTTTATCCACTTACTTTGATGTAGCATATCGCGTATCTTCCGATTTGACAAAGTCAAATAACAGCGTAAATATGCCAAGTCAGGCAAAGGGAAACAGTAAAAAGCTGCCAAGGATCTGTCGATGGCTCGTCAGTGAAATAAAACTAGTATCAAATGAAGGAGTTTTAGCAATCTTGGCTCGGAGTTTTTTATCCACATATTTTGCCACAATTTCCATTTCTACTGGGCTATTGCGGCGATGTTCTCCTTCATGTTCGTAGCTGTTTATTGTAGTCATTACTATCTTCCTAAAGTAACTTGTCGTGGAACACCTGGATGTATGTACTCTAAACAGACACAGCTAGACGCTACTCGAAACTTATTTTGTGGATGATGGATCTGCAGATCTACAGAACTTCAAGTTAAGTAGGTAATCATAAGGTAAAAATTTCTCAGGCAAACTGTGAGAGATTGTGTGTCTTGGATAAAAGCTTAAAGAGCTTGTCGAAATTCACGTATGTTCAGTTTATTAATGTTTTTTCAGTGAACATCTCCCTCTCCGACCTGTGGTTCTATGAGATCTCAAACGCCCCACGCTATTGGTGCCCTAACCTCCTCATCAGCGTCGAAATATTTTCGAGGCGAAGTCTCTTTGGATGTGATGCTTAGAGAACCCAATGTTAGGCTAATAGTGTGTTTTTCTTCAGAAATTTGGACCTCGTTTGCTCTTAATTCAAAGCGTCCCTGTTTCCACTTATATGAAATGTCTGGCAGCGTGTAAGGGGTTTGCACTTCATGTCGATTAATGATGCGTGGAATATGCACCGCAAACGCGGTATAGCCATATACTACAGCATAAAGAACTGTTTCGTGTGCTCATATCAATTTAGAGTACTTTCGAGATCAAAAAATACTGCTTTTTCTTCTGTTATACCGTATTATGTTACCAGTGCGCTTTACGTGTGGCCAGGCTAAACGTTTATCTGCGCCAGTGACATTCATCTGTAGTAGCTAAGCAGAAGTATGCACTGTATGTGTTTAAAAATTCCAGAGCGATAGGCCTCCGCAAACGCAGCCGGAGGGAAACTGAGACTTGGTTCCTTCCTTTAAGCGCGCCGAGCTCGCACGTTCACGATGAGATCGAAGGTAGAGAAGGGTCGGGCCTAGGGCGGGGAGCCGCTGATCACCGACCGCTACGGCAGGGCGGCGGCGGCGGCCGCGGCGGCGCCGGCGGCCGCGCTCGTCGGTGACCGCTCTGCGGATGCACTCATCTCTCACGCCGCAGACGGCTCTGACGTCAGCGCCCGCAGGCACACATGCAACCGACGTGGCAGCTGCCGCTTTCAGACACGTGGCGTGCCAGCTCCCGCTTTGATAGCCCCTGTGCGTGTGCGGTGGGTGCGCTATAAACAATAAAAAAATACCGTACAAGTCTCCATAGCGCTCCACCGTGATCAAGACGGTCTGGTCACAAAAAGAATGAAAAGTTGTAACTCTCATCAACTTAAAGTTTGAAGACTATAGTCCTTTACTAGACAAAGTCCTATCAGAGATGGCAAGCACTGCCTTTTCTCCGACCTCTGACCAGACGTACCCAGTCAGTATGAGACTGTTGGCTGGCCATGATGTTGTCTATGTGGGGGTGGGGGGCGAGGTATCGTCGTTGGACACTAGTAAGGAAGTGCAAAAAAAAAAAAAAACTTGTATAAACTTTCTGCTTCATACACTGAATCGCCATTCGGCTCTCTGTTTGTAGTCCTCAGCAGGTAGGCATGACAACAAATAAAGAACGAATTCGAAAGGTCGTTACGCATCACTATAGCACATATGAAACTGTGTCAGAAATTCATGAAGGAGCGTTAAACCCTAATCTTGTTCCTTCAGAAATTCACGGGAACCTGGAATCCTTGGAAGAAAGACGACGTAGTTACCGCAAAATCCTCATGGTTAAATTTACAGAACCTGTATTCAGTGAGGACTGTCTTACCATTGTCCTGCCACCATTTTACTGCTCACTTAGGGACCATGAGAGTATGAGAAAAGGGATTATGGCACGCACGGAGGCGCAATGGTAATCAACGTTCTCTCCTTCAATATGAGAATGGATCGGGAAAGAAAATCGATAATATTGTTGCGACGTACACTCCGCCATGCACTGCAGGTAGTATTTCGGAGTATCTACGTAGATGTGGATTTATAAGAGACTTGTAGTTTCTCCTGGTTTCCCAACTACTGTGGAATTTGGCACATTTACAAATCATTCCCAGAGCTGAAAGAAAACATTATGACAGAAAAATAAATCATAGGTCTGGTTGAGGACTGGACTAGGACTTTCGGGTTTGTTGTCTGCCATTTATACATTTTACAACTTTTTTTTTTTTTTGCTTACATAAACTCACACACCACTGTTATTATTGGGATTATCCCTGTCTAATATCTCACTATTGTAACGACACCTCTTTGTACATTTAGAAGTCAAGTCTATATTTGACGTTTAAGTTTGTTTGACGCAACATTTTTGCATACGCTTTTCTATGAGTGAATAAAATTAAGATTTATGTGATGAAGAGTTGTCAACCCTTTCAGACCTGCATTTTTTCTAGCAGAAGGATAACATTCCCTTATGATCTTAGGTGATTTTTTATGATTTTAAATTGAATATGTACACTCCTGGAAATTGAAATAAGAACACCGTGAATTCATGGTCCCAGGAAGGGGAAACTTTATTGACCCATTCCTGGGGTCAGATACATCACATGATCACACTGACAGAACCACAGGCACATAGACACAGGCAACAGAGCATGCACAATGTCGGCACTAGTACAGTGTATATCCACCTTTCGCAGCAATGCAGGCTGCTGTTCTCCCATGGAGACGATCGTAGACATGCTGGATGTAGTCCTGTGGAACGGCTTGCCATGCCATTTCCACCTGGCGCCTCAGTTGGACCAGCGTTCGTGCTGGACGTGCAGACCGCGTGAGACGACGCTTCATCCAGTCCCAAACATGCTCAATGGGGGACAGATCCGGAGATCTTGCTGGCCAGGGTAGTTGACTTACACCTTCTAGAGCACGTTGGGTGGCACGGGATACATGCGGACGTGCATTGTCCTGTTGGAACAGCAAGTTCCCTTGCCGGTCTAGGAATGGTAGAACGATGGGTTCGATGACGGTTTGGATGTACCGTGCACTATTCAGTGTCCCCTCGACGATCACTAGTGGTGTACGGCCAGTATAGGAGATCGCTCCCCACACCATGATGCCGGGTGTTGGCCCTGTGTGCCTCGGTCGTATGCAGTCCTGATTGTGGCGCTCACCTGCACGGCGCCAAACACGCATACGACCATCATTGGCACCAAGGCAGAAGCGACTCTCATCGTTGAAGACGACACGTCTCCATTCGTCCCTCCATTCACGCCTGTCGCGACACCACTGGAGGCGGGCTGCACGATGTTGGGGCGTGAGCGGAAGACGGCCTAACGGTGTGCGGGACCGTAGCCCAGCTTCATGGAGACGGTTGAGAATGGTCCTCGCCGATACCACAGGAGCAACAGTGTCCCTAATTTGCTGGGAAGTGGCGGTGCGGTCCCCTACGGCACTGCGTAGGATCCTATGGTCTTGGCGTGCATCCGTGCGTCGCTGCGGTCCGGTCCCAGGTCGACGGGCACGTGCACCTTCCGCCGATCACTGGCGACAACATCGATGTACTGTGGAGACCTCACGCCCCACGTGTTGAGCAATTCGACGGTACGTCCACCTGGCCTCCCGCATGCCCACTATACGCCCTCGCTCAAAGTCCGTCAACTGCACATACGGTTCACGTCCACGTTGTCGCGGCAGGCTACCAGTGTTAAAGACTGCGATGGAGCTCCGTATGCCACGGCAAACTGGCTGACACTGACGGCGGCGGTGCACAAATGCTGCGCAGCTAGCGCCATTCGACGGCCAACACCGCGGTTCCTGGTGTGTCCGCTGTGCCGTGCGTGTGATCATTGCTTGTACAGCCCTCTCGCAGTGTCCGGAGCAAGTATGGTGGGTCTGACACACCGGTGTCAAGGTGTTCTTTTTTCCATTTCCAGGAGTGTATTTAAAAAAATATGTACCTGTTTTCAAAACATATTTTTCACACTTGGCTCCATTTTATGGACTAAAATAAATAGTTGCGAAATATTCCCTGTTGTAATAAATGGTAAAATTATCATTCATTAACTACCACGCAAAATAACAATAACAATATTCAATTAAACAATTGAATACAGCTAACCAACAACGCCCGTGTATTCTAGTGGTCATGAGCTGCTGTGCACTGCTACATTGACTTGCTGATACATTCATAGTGTTTCCCGACAGCTGGTAGCACTTACTCCATGGGAAAAAATACTTCTGTTGCACATAAGACACTGCAAAAGTTAATGTACACAATTGTAGCCAGAAGCTCTACAAGCGTTAAATATCTACGGACGAAGATCTCGGAACATTCCTGTTGTCGTGCGAATCAGACTACAGATTTACTAATGTGGTATCCAGTAGTAGTATGAAGGTAACACTGTGATTAGAGAAGGGGGACTGTGAACTTCCTCTTATCAAAAAGGTTATCTTTCTTGCTCCCCCCTCCCCCAATCAATCCTCCAACACTGTAACTACGCTTCGTGGCTTTTTTTCCATTCGGAACATTCCCACTAATATCTACAGTCCATTGGTTGGCGTAGATTCGAGTGATACGGCTCACCATCACGAGCCACGAGCTCTCATCAAGCTTTCCATGTTTAGCTGTTCTACATTTAATCCAGCTTACAGTGGTACAGAATTACTATTCATCTCCGATCATGTCTTATAGAGGATCGAAAACGTTTCTCTTCTAACACCCTATTCTTCCACATGGTTAATATTGTAATAGCTTAGATGTACAGTTATTTGAAAAATTAACCAGAGAGTAACAGCATTGCCTAGCAAAAAAGTTTAACATTCATAAGGGGAGCGGCAAACGAAATGAAACATCACAGGTTGAGAGAGTATGTGATTTTATCTCAGTGATTACAATTGATGCTGTTGTGGTCTCCGGTCCGAAGAGTGGTTTGTTGCAGCTCTCCATGGAACTCTATCCTGTGAGGCCTCCTCATCTCCGAATAACTACTGCAACCTACGTCCTTATGAATCCACTTACTGTATTGTTCTCTTCGTCCCTCTACGATTTTTGATCCCCACACTTCCCTCCACAACTAAATTGACGATCCCTTGATGTTTCAGAATTTTGTCTTATCAACCGACCACTTCTTCTAGTAATTTGTGCCTTGTCGCTCCAATTCTGTTCAGTACCTCAGCGTTGCTTGTGCGATGTACCCATCTAATCTTCAGCATTCTTCTGTAGCACCACATTTCAAAAACTTCTATTCCCTTCTTGTCTATACTGATTATAGTCCAGTTTCACTTCTATACGTGGCTACATTCCATACAAATATTTTCAGAAAAGACTTCCTAACACTTAAATCTATATTCGATGTTAACAATGTTCTGTTCTTCAGAAACGCTTTTCTTGCCATCGGCAGAGTACATTTTATTTCCTCTCCACTTCCGCCATCATCAGTTATTTGGTTGCCCAAATAGCAGTATTTATCTGTGACATTAAGTGACTCGTTTCTTAATCTAATCGCCTCAGCATAAACCTGATTTGACTGGGTTACATTCCATCGTCATTGTTCAGCTATTGTTGATGTTCATCTTATACCCTCCTTTCAGGACACTGTCCCTTCTGTTCAACTGCTCTTGCAAGTCTTTGCTGTTTCTGACACAATTACAACGCCATGAGCAAACCTCAAAGTTTTTATTTATTCTCTGTAGACTTTAATTCCTACTCCAAACTTTTTCTTTGGTTTTCTTTGCTGTTTGCTCAATGTACAGATTAAATAACAGCGGCATTGGTTGTGTCTCACTCCCATCTCAATTTCTGCTTCCGTTTCATGCCCCTACTGGTTTTTGTAGAAGTTGTAAATAGCCTTTCGCTCGTGCTAGTTTACCCTTGCTTCCTCCAGGAGAAAGAAAACTGGCGTTCTACGGATCGGAGCGTGGAATGTCAGATCCCTTAATCGGGCAGGTAGGTTAGAAAATTTAAAAAGAGAAATGGATAGGTTAAAGTTAGATATAGTGGGAATTAGTGAATTTCGGTGGCACGAGGAACAAGACTTTTGGTCAGGCGAATACAGGGTTATAAATACAAAGTCAAATAGGGGTAATACAGGAGTAGGTTTAATAATGAATAAAAAAATAGGAATGCGGGTAAGCTACTACAAACAGCATAGTGAACGCATTATTGTGGCCAAGATAGACACGAGGCCCACGCCTACTACAGTAGTACAAGTTTATATGCCAACTAGCTCTGCAGATGACGAAGAAATTGAACAAATGTATGGTGAAATAAAAGGAATTATTCAGACAGTGAAGGGGGACGAAAATTTAATAGTCATGGGTGACTGGAATTCGGTAGTAGGAAAAGGGAGAGAAGGAAACGTAGTAGGTGAATATGGATTGGGGGTAAGAAATGAGAGTGGAAGCCGCCTGTTAGAATTTTGCATAGAGCACAACTTGATCATTGCTAACACTTGGTCCAAGAATCATAAAATAAGGTTGTATACATGGAAGAAGCCTGGAGATACTGGCAGATTTCAGATAGATTATATAATGGTAAGGCAGAGATTTAGGAACCAGGTTTTAAATTATAAGACATTTTCAGGGGCAGATGTGGACTCTGACCACAATCTATTGGTTATGAACTGTAGATTGAAACTGAAGAAACTGCAAAAAGGTGGGAATTTAAGGAGATGGGACCTGGATAAACTGAAAGAACCAGAGGTTGTAGGGAGTTTCAGGGAGAGCGTTGGGAACAAATGGCAGGAATGGGGGAAAGAAATACAGTAGAAGAAGAATGGGTAGCTTTGAGGGATGAAGTAGTGAAGGCAGCCGAGGATCAAGTAGGTAAAAAGACGAGGGCTAGTAGAAATCCTTGGGTAACAGAAGAAATATAGAATTTAGTTGATGAAAGGAGAAAGTGTAAAAATGCAGTAAATGAAGCAGGCAAAAAGGAATACAAACGTCTCAAAAATGAGATCGACAGGAAGTGCAAAATGGCTAGGCAGGGATGGCTAGAGGATAAATGTAAGGATGTAGAGGCTTATCTCACTAGGGGTAAGATAGATACTGCCTACAGGAAAATTAAAGAGACCTTTGGAGAAAAGAGAGCCACTTGTATGAATATCAAGAGCTCAGATGGAAACCCAATTCTAAGCAAAGGAGGGAAAGCAGAAAGGTGGAAGGAGTATATAGAGGGTCTATACAAGGGCGATGTACTTGAGGACAATATTGTGGAAATGGAAGAGGATGTAGATGAAGATGAAATGGGAGATATGATACTGCGTGAAGAGTTTGACAGAGCACTGAAAGACCTAAGTCGAAACAAGGCCCCGCGAGTAGACAACATTC
The DNA here is from genome assembly GCF_023864345.2 of Schistocerca serialis cubense. Taxonomy (NCBI): domain Eukaryota; kingdom Metazoa; phylum Arthropoda; class Insecta; order Orthoptera; family Acrididae; genus Schistocerca; species Schistocerca serialis. The sequence continues at coordinate 430,883,746 of NC_064641.1, read as the reverse complement.
CAATAGAACTACTGACGGCCGTGGGAGAGTCAGTCCTGACAAAACTATACCATCTGGTGAGCAAGATGTATGAGACAGGCGAAATACCCTCAGACTTCAAGATGAATATAATAATTCCAATTCCAAAGAAAGCGGGTGTTGACAGATGTGAAAATTACCGAACTATCAGTTTAATAAGTCACGGCTGCAAAATACTAACACGAATTCTTTACAGACGAATGGATAAACTAGCAGAAGCCGACCTTGGGGAAGATCAGTTTGGATTCCGTAGAAATATTGGAACACGTGAGGCAATACTGACCCTACGGCTTATCGTAGAAGCTAGATTAAGGAAAGGCAAACCTACGTTTCTAGCATTTGTAGACTTAGAGAAAGCTTTTGACAATGTTGACTGGAATACTCTCTTTCAAATTCTGAAGGTGGCAGGGGTAAAATATAGGGAGCAAAAGGCTAGTTACAATTTGTATAGAAACCAAATGTCAGTTATAAGAGTTGAGGGGCATGAAAGGGAAGCAGTGGTTGGCAAGGGAGTGAGACAGGGTTGTAGCCTCTCCCCGATGTTATTCAATCTGTATATTGAGCAAGCAGTGAAGGAAACAAAAGAAAAATTCGGAGTAGGTTTTAAACTCCATGGAGAAGAAATAAAAACTTTGAGGTTCGCCGATGTGTAATTCTGTCAGAGACGGCACAGGTCTTGGAAGAGCAGTTGAACGGAATGGATAGTGTCTTGAAAGGAGGATATAAGATGAACATCAACAAAAGCAAAACGACGATGATGGAATGTAGTCGAATTAAGTCGGTTGATGTTGAGGGTATGAGATTAGGAAGTGAGACACTTAAAGTAGTAAAGAAGTTTTGCTATTTGGGGAGCAGAATAACTGATGGTGGTCGAAGTAGAGAGGATATAAAATGTAGACTGGCAATGGGAAGGAAAGCGTTTCTGCCGAAGAGAAATTTGTTAACATCGAGTATAGATTTAAGTGTCAGGAAGTCGTTTCTGAAAGTATTTGTATGGAGTGTAGCCATGTATGGAAGTGAAACATGGACGATAAATAGTTTAGACAAGAAGAAAATAGAAGCTTTCGAAATGTGGTGCTACAGAAGAATGCTGAAGATTAGATGGGTAGATAACGTAACTAATGAGGAGGTGTTGAATAGGATTGGGAAGAAGAGAAGCTTGTGGAACAACTTGACTAGAAGAAGGGATCGGTTGGTAGGATATGTTCTGAGGCATCAAGGGATCACCAATTTAGTATTGGAGGACAGCGTGAAGGGTAAAAATCGTAGAGGGAGCCCAAGAGATGAATACACCAAGCAGATTCAGAAGGATGTAGGTTGCAGTAGGTACTGGGAGATGAAGAAGCTTGCACAGGATAGAGTAGCATGGAGAGCTGCATCAAACCAGTCTCAGGACTGAAGACCACAACAACAACAACACCTCCAGAATTTCAAAGAGAGTATTACAGTCAACAATGTCAAAAGCTTTCTCTAAAGCTACAAATGCTATAACGATAGGTTTGCCTTTCCTTAACTTGTCTTGTAAGAGAAGTCGTAGGGTCGGTACTGCCTCTCGTATTACTAAGTTTCTCCGGAATCCAAACTGACCTTCCTCGAGATTGACCTCTACCAGTATTTTCACTCTTCTGTAAATAATTCGTCTTAGTATTTCGCAACTTATTAAACTGACGGTTCGGTAACATTCACACTCATCGGAATCTGTTTTCTTTGGAATCGTAATTATTATATTGCTCTTCAAGTCTAAGACTATATCACCTGCCTCATTCATCTTGCACACCAGATGGAAGAGTTTTGTCATTCCTGGCTCTCCCAACGCTATCAATCGTTCTGATGGAACATCGTCTATTTTTTCGACTTATATGATTACAACATCGAGTCAAATTTACTAAGAACTTGGCAGTATGAGCCCACTTATTAGTATGACATTCCACCCCGTCTGTATTGTATTCATGCTCTGATTCGGTTGATAAGGCTGTCGTAAAGTCGTTGTATCCTCTCTTGAGGAAAGCTGAACCACAACTGTTTTAAACAGTCATTGATATCCTGGATACTGGCACTGCGACGGAGATGACTTGCGAGCTGGTCCCATGTCCTGTCGGGGAAAGATCTGAGTAACTTGCTGGCCACGAGGGTACCTCAACACGACGCTCATACTAGTTCACAGAGACATATCATGTGAGAATGTGCATTGTCCTATTGAAAATTGGCATCACGATGCACTCACATGGGAGACAACACATAAGAATGCATGTAATATCGTTCCTAGAATTTTGTGATATGCGATCGTAGTGCCTTTGCTCTCATAGGCATGCAGAAGCACAGAGCGCGCGCATTATAAAATTGTTGTCGCCCCCTTTTTCACTCCTTGCTTTACGCGTATTGTAAAAATTATTAACAAAGCAATATTCGGCCATTACATTTTTAGATTCCACTGCATTCTTAGAGACTGCTGAGAAGACGTACGTATGGTATCTTGAAATATTTTGAGATTAATAAACCAAACGGCTGTACAGGTTAATATTGTGTTCATTCTTAATTAACCCACCTGGATTTGTCAGAAATGAATGTTCTTTGCGCCTAAATATTTAAAGAGTTGGCGGAATAGTTTTAATGTGTGATTTATTTTTGCATTTATGTAATGTGTCCTTTAGCTTTGCATTTTAACGCTCAGTTTCATTTGGCGCATTTTCGAACCTGCTACTTCGTGGTATATTTCAAGGATTACGGTTTACAACTAGAGAGACATCCCTAATTCTCGTAAATCGTCAGATAGGACAAGACAATATTATGTCTTTGCTTTATGTTATATATGCGTGTATGCCTCATAATTTGCTGTTCTGTTCTCAATATCGGCTGAAGTGTTACATGTCATGCATATTACTCGGTCGTCTTTCGCTCTTCGCTTACGCAAGTTGAAACTCTCTGCCACTACAGGGCTCCGGATGGTAGCGTGTAAGATGGCGGTGTGAAACGTAACTACGTCGGGTGTGTGAGAAACAGCGTGCTGTAATCGAGTTTCAAATTTGAAAAGTTCGTCCGCAGATGGAGCACCCTTTCCTTCAGCATGACAATGCCATACCACAAACGAGCGCTACGACATCTGTACCGATCTGAAGCATTGGGTTCACCGTCATCGATCAGACTGGGTGGTTATAGTTAAACTTTCCCTATTTAACATGTTATAACACGGAAAATAACTACCGTACGAGGATTAAACTTGGTAGCATTTATGTCACGGACACTGGGAAGATAAATAATGTACAATCAATTCAACTGAAACAATTTTAATGTGCTGCTACAGTACACCATACCATTACATACCCGTACCATTACTGCTACAAAAAGTGCTCAATATGGCGCCCATCATTGTCCAGAAGAGTCTGAAGGCGCAGGACTGCATTCTGCACAGCAAAACGAAGCATGTTTGTACGTGTGTTGGCTACCTCTCTTGCTATGCTGCGCTTCAGATCAGCACGTGTGTGAAGGAGTGAGTTCAGGTGATTGTGCCGGCCAAGCTTTTGGAAACGATCGGATGATAATTCAGTCGTTTCCAAATGTGTTTCGGAGAAGCAGGTGAACTTCACGAGCGATGTGCGGTGGGGTCCAATCTTGCATCAAAAGTGGTGAGTTCAATGCGTCGCTCTCCTGTATGGTGATTATGACATGCTGGCCAAGCATATAGCAATAAGGCTGCCAGTCACACTGCATGTCTTTCGTCCTTGAGTGCCAAGCTGTTCAAAAAAGAATGGGCCAGTAATGAAGGTAGCCGTGAAGACACACTGTACGGTGATACATTCACCGTGCAGAGGAACTTCATGCGCAGTGACTGGGATGAGGATCCCCACACTCGGCAATTCTGTGTGTTCACCTCACCTGACAGAGAAAAATGAGCTTCGTCTGTCCACAGGATGGTCGTCAACTTCAGTTATTTCGAGAAAGTCGAGAGCGAAGTCAACACGTCGTTGTGCGTCCTGTGATGCAAGCTGCTGTACGATATGGATATTGTTCGGATACCATTTGGGAGTGGTTCGAAGCACCTACCGTACAGTAGACCACGGGATGTTTAACTGTCGTGGCACTGTACGCACACTGCCTGACAATCGGGAATTGCGTGTAGCGTTGTCTGCCGTAGCAACAGTGATTTCGTCAACCACCTGTGGTTCAACCGGTCGTCGGCCTCTTCTTGGAGCGACGTCCGGTTCTCCCGTTAATTCGAACTTCTTCATCATGCTTCGCACAGCAGGTGGAGGAAGAGGACGCTTCCGTAACACTTTCGGCCGTCGATATTCTCGAAGTGCAGCTGCAGCGTTACTGTTGTTTTGATAACAGTGCTTCACCAATAGTGCTCTGCTCCTTTTGTCCAAGCTCATGTGGACACGTCAACTAGTGCACTGCGCCTGATCGGGTGTGTGAGACTATGAATCAGGATGACTGATCACGGCACCTGGTGGCGATAGTTGGAACCGGACTGTGGCGCTGTGACGCGTGGAAATCATGCTTCCCACACACTAGATATTAACGCTACCAAGTATGGTACTCGTACGGCAATTAGTTTCCGTGTTATAATCTGTTAAATAGGGAAAGTTTAATTATAACCACCGAGTAGTTCATACAATTGCAACTTTGCTCCATATGGTTTCAATTTGTTTCCAAAACTTGAAGAACATCTTCCATGATTTCACTTTGTTGTCATGATGCAATGCAAACATAGGTGAAGTTGTGGCTCTGTCAACAAAATCAGATATTTTACAGTGGTGGTCTCTCGTTGGGTGAAAAATGTTGGTCGCCAGGGTGATTCTTGATCAGTAAGTGTGCAGCTAGGAATAATAAAGAATTAAAATGTTAATAACAATTGTTTTATTTAAAAAACTGAGTTTTCATGTAATAAATTCGAAGTCATTACTTTTCATCACGACTTCGTACACCGAACATCATAACTGACTACCGACAACAGGACTTGTAAGTCATCGATTATCTTGCCACTAAAACCTTTTGCTTTTTTTTTACTTTATGTCTAAATTTTACTGCGAATGGAGAACGTCTACCAGAAAATGAACTAAAGATTGGCACACCAAGAGAAGGATAGTTTTCGTCGGTGGAGCTCCGCTGAATGTTTGGAAATTTCACTTATTGATGTACTTTCATGCTTGCTACCAAGTTGCCCTCTTACAATAGTTGAAATTTCTGGCTGGTAGTTTTAGACAATTCTTATTGTAAATACATATTCTATTAACTAGTTTTGTGTATCCAGATAGAGAAAAGTGTATAGCGATGCTATACTGCTCTCTCTCTCTCTCTCTCTCTCTCTATTCCCAGGGCATTTTTCGACGCAGCTACCATCGTTGGCATTCATTGAGTTCAGTGATAAGTAATGCTTTTTGTGATTCTAGTAGTGAGGGAGAGTGAAGAGACGTCTCTTGCCGCGGCCGCGTGTGCTACTCTCCCGTGGCGCAAGCGCTTGGCTTTCTAGTCAGCTGATTAATTTCGTGCCTATAGCACTAGACCGTTCGAGGTGGTGCCCTCTAGGGCTCGTGAGATGGAATTCGTGAATAATGGTACTGGTTTCTTTACAGTGGAAATCCATCACTGAACCTATCAGCGCTTTCCACTTTTTATCTTTCGAAATAGATGACAGTTCATCCATCAGGTTGCAACTTTCGGTCTTACTACCTAACCGAAGATAGGGTAGTTAAGTTGTACCTTTTATTTTCGACGTACCGCCTTCTTAGTGGTTTAGTTTTCATGCTAAACTGACGACGAATGTCTTGTCTTTCATATATCCGTAGTGTTTATCATGATCTGAAATATCTGTTCACGTGAAGATGTGGTTGTAATGACATTAAATTGGTAGTGAGTCCATTAAAAAGTATTTTCACACACCTGAAGTGGTTTCCTAATGTCCAGATTAACATTAGTATGTTAACTTTATTTAATCATGTGTATAGTCTGAAGCTGCATGTGGTTGGGGATGACAGTCTCACATGTTATGTTGTGAGGATGCGATTTAAGTCTGCTCAGTTTGTACCTATAGATTGGCAGTATAAACGTACAATCCTTGTGGGTGATGGAAACTAGCTTGCTAGTGTCACACTACGAAATAATAAAAAAGGAACCGTACAAAACTACAAAACCAAGCGGAAATCATCACCACTCTGCATCAACTTATCCATACATAAACACTGAAATCTTCTCTTCAAAATACGATAATAAAAGATAAATCAGAGGATTAAATGTCTCTTGAGGATGAAGGATCCTTTCATATTTTCCCTTGGTTTTCGGGGTAAGGTTCGTATGAATTGGTGGAGTAGTATATAGAAACTTTTACTGTAAGGTGAAAGACATAACCTGATCTCACGAGTAGCCAGACAGACAGCGATTGTATTTAATGCCATATACAGGCTATAAACAAGGACTGTGTAATTCACTGATGTATTTAACATACTGAAGTTGTTATGTACATTGTCCTATTGTCTAGATATTCCTATGCATACGCTTTCATGTTAAGCTAAGAGCAAACAATTGAAAGACAATTCAAAACTTAATTTGGCTGTCATAAAAATATGTAACTGACTACTGAAGCGAGTGAATCCAGTATGTCGGCAGACATATTTAAATACTAAATAATATCTCTCCCCATTAGGGACATCGTAATGTGTCGTGTACAGATCATCGTGATTTCTGATAATAGTGATCTTAGCTCTCATTAGCGTAAGAATCCAGAGGCGCTAAGCGCGGGCATTTTTACGTCTTTGTCGTCCTTCTCTTTCGCTTAATATATTACGAGCTATTAAGAACTTATTAAAAAAGCCATATTCGACCTCAACATTTTTAGATTCCTTTACATTTTCAGAGGCCACTGAGAAGGAGTATTTACGTTATCTTGTAATAATGTTGTGGGACTAATAAACAAGACGGTTGTAGAGCTTAGTTACTGCATAAAACTGTGTCCCTTTTCTTAAAAATAAAAATAAAAACTCATCACGTATATAGTGTGCAGTAATAGATATATTCAGCTTTCTGAATTTATCACCGTAGAAGTAAATATTCAGTACTGAAAGAGTAGTAGGAAGAAAAGTACTGTGTCTGTATTTATATTTGATGTCACAAGTTACTGAAACATTTAACGTTCCCTTTCTTTTGGCGCATTTTCGAATCTGCAAGTTAATGATTTATTTGAAAGGACATGGCTTACAACTAAAGTGACGTGCCACACCCTTGGATGTCAGATCTTTTCAATAACCGATCGCTCGACGAAGGATCCGTAACCAATGACTGGAAAGTTGCACAGGTCACATCAATGTTCACGAAAGGTAATAGGTGTAATGCACTAAATTACAAAAAAAATGGTTCAAATGGCTCTGAGCACTATGGGACTTAACTTCTGAGGTCATCAGTCCCCTAGAATTTAGAACTACTTAAACCTAACTAACCTAAGGACATCACACACATGCATGCCCGAGGCAGGATTCGAACCTGCGACCGTAGCCTTTCGCGCGGTTCCAGACTGTAGCAGCTAGAACCACTCGGCCATCCCGGCCGGCTCACTAAATTACAGGCCCATATCATTAACGTCGATATACAGCAGGATTTAGGAACATAAATTGTGTTCGAACATTACCAGTTACCACGAAGAAAACTGTCTATTGACACACAGTCGACATGGATTTAGGAAAACATCGTTCTTGTGAAACAGAAGAAGCTCTTTAGTAGGACGAAGTGTTGAGTGCTATTGACAAGAAATTTCAAATTGATTCTATATTTCTGGAATTCTAGAAGGCTTTTGACACTGTACCACACAAGGGACGTGTACTAAAATTGCGTGATTATGGAATATCGTCTCAGTTATGTGACTGGATTCGTCATTTCCTGTCAGAGAGGTCACAGTTCGTAGTACACTCCTGGAAATTGAAATAAGAACACCGTGAATTCATTGTCCCAGGAAGGGGAAACTTTATTGACACATTCCTGGGGTCAGATGCATCACATGATCACACTGACAGAACCACAGGCACATAGACACAGGCAACAGAGCATGCACAATGTCGGCACTAGTACAGTGTATATCCACCTTTCGCAGCAATGCAGGCTGCTATGCTCCCATGGAGACGATCGTAGAGATGCTGGATGTAGTCCTGTGGAACGGCTTGCCATGCCATTTCCACCTGGCGCCTCAGTTGGACCAGCGTTCGTGCTGGACGTGCAGACCGGGTGAGACGACGCTTCATCCAGTCCCAAACATGCTCAATGAGGGACAGATCCGCAGATCTTGCTGGCCAGGGTAGTTGACTTACACCTTCTAGAGCACGTTGGGTGGCACGGGATACATGCGGACGTGCATTGTCCTGTTGGAACAGCAAGTTCCCTTGCCGGTCTAGGAATGGTAGAACGATGGGTTCGATGACGGTTTCGATGTACCGTGCACTATTCAGTGTCCCCTCGACGATCACCAGTGGTGTACGGCCAATGTAGGAGATCGCTCCCCACACCATGATGCCGGATGTTGGCCCTGTGTGCCTCGGTCGTATGCAGTCCTGATTGTGGCGCTCACCTGCACGGCGCCAAACACGCATACGACCATCATTGGCACCAAGGCAGAAGCGACTCTCATCGCTGAAGACGACACTTCTCCATTCGTCCCTCCATTCACGCCTGTCGCGACACCACTGGAGGCGGGCTGCACGATGTTGGGGCGTGAGCGGAAGACGGCCTAACGGTGTGCGGGACCGTAGCCCAGCTTCATGGAGACGGTTGCGAATGGTCCTCGCCGATACCCCAGGAGCAACAGTGTCCCTAATTTGCTGGGAAGCGGCGGTGCGGTCCCCTACGGCACTGCGTAGGATCCTACGGTCTTGGCGTGCATCCGTGCGTCGCTGCGGTCCGGTCCCAGGTCGACGGGCACGTGCACCTTCCGCCGACCACTGGCGATAACATCGATGTACTGTGGAGACCTCACGCCCCACGTGTTGAGCAATTCGGCGGTACGTCCACCCGGCCTCCCGCATGCCCACTATACGCCCTCGCTCAAAGTCCGTCAACTGCACATACGGTTCACGTCCACGCTGTCGCGGCATGCTACCAGTGTTAAAGACTGCGATGGAGCTCCGTATGCCACGGCAAACTGGCTGACACTGACGGCGGCGGTGCACAAATGCTGCGCAGCTAGCGCCATTCGACGGCCAACACTGCGGTTCCTGGTGTGTCCGCTGTGCCGTGCGTGTGATCATTGCTTGTACAGCCCTCTCGCAGTGTCCGGAGCAAGTATGGTGGGTCTGACACACCGGTGTCAATGTGTTCTATTTTCCATTTCCAGGAGTGTGATTGACAGAAAGTCATCGAGTAAAACAGGAATGATTTCTGGCTCTATGCTGTTCCTTACCTCTATAAACGATTTGGGAGACAAGCTGGGCAGACGTCTTCGGTTGTTTGCAGATGACGCTGTCCTTTATCGACTAGCAAATTCATTAGAAAATCAAAACAAATTTCAAAATTATTTAGAAAGAAATAAGTATCGTTCGAAAATTCCACCTGACTGCTGAAAGGAATCCGTTAAGTTTCGGTTACACAATAAATCACTCAAATCTAAAGGCAGTAAGTTCAACTAAATACTAGGAATTAGAATTATGAACAACTTAAATTGGAAGGTACACATAGAAAATGTTGTGGGGAAGGCTTACCAAAGACTGCGTTTTATTGGCAGCACACTCAGAAAATGTAACAGATCTACTAAGGAGCCTGCTTACACTACGCTTGTCCGTCCTCTTTTAGAATACTGCTGGGGGATGTGGGATTCTTAACGCATAGGATTGACGGAGTGCCTCGTGATGACTGGGTGTTGTGTCATGTCCTTAGGTTAGTTAGGTTTAAGTAGTTCTAAGTTCTTGGGGACTGATGACCATAGCTGTTAAGTCCCATAGCGCTCAGAGCCATTTGAACCATTTTTTTGATTGACGGAGTACATCGAAAAAGTTCAAAGAAGCGCAGCACGTTTTGTATTATCGCTAGGTAGGCGAAAGAGTTTCACTGAAATGATACAGGCTTTCGGCTGGACATCATTAAAAGAAAGGCGTTTTTCGTTGCGACTGAATCTTCTCACGAAATTGCAATCACCAACTTTCTCCTCCCAATGCGAAAATATTCTGTTGACGACGACCTACATAGAGTGAAACTATAACCATAATAAAATAAGGGAAATCAGAGCTCGCACGGAAAGATATATGTGATCGTTTTTCCCGCGCGTTATACGAGACTGAAACAATAGAGAATTGTGAAGGTGGTTCGATGAACCCTCTGCTAGGCACTTAAATGTGATTTGAAGAGTATCCATCTAGACTTAGATGTAGATTATCTCGTAATACATTGCACACAATGCGCAGAATTTCCGTGATCTACCGCTGTGCCGTCACAGGTTCCCACATCACCACCAGCCGAGACCTGAACTCGTACACGACGGTTCTTCACAGCGTGACACTACGAATTACACAGCGTTGACTCTCCAGATAATTGTAAGTCCTCTGCTTAAGTCACAGCCATATCCGCCAATAGTGGTCATCTAGAGCAATGTAAGCCCACCATTCATCGCTGAACACATTGCGACGCCATGTATTGGTATCCCATCGTTCCCCATCACAGCACCACTCCAAAGGCAGCCGAGCATGTTGTGGTGTTAACGGCCGCCTGTGTAGAGGACGTTAATTCTGTAGTGCGGCTGCTTCTACTCTCCCACCAGGAAGACACAGAATGATGCATGGAGTGCACGACTTGTTCGCGGCCCTGGCGTGGGTTGGTGGGCCGGGGACGGGGGGGGGGGGGGGGGGGGGCCTTACGATTTGGTGATGCTCAATACGGCGATCCTCCCTTACAGTGGTCATAGCGATCAACGGGGAGCTTGACAACGAGTATACCTACCCTCACATGCCCAAGCATTCCAACGTCAGGCCGATGTCACATCCGCATGTCGCACAAAGCTAGATACTGCACAATTTGACCAGCCGCCGAATGGAGACCCACAATGTAGTTCCTTTCCAACTCTATCATGTTCTGATTATCCTGTCTCACATGCGTACTTGGCATCTCTGTGTCCTTCGCAGTGATCACTCAACATCTGACGCTGTTTACGTCCCCTTAAATAACCTATTAGTTCTGGTAACAACACAAAACACGAACAACAATAATTTACTGTAGTGACCATTCTACCTATCACAGAGTATTGTAACTCTAAATGATTTACATACACACTGATGGTGTATCCACGTGCGAAGTTACACTCCTGGAAATTGAAATAAGAACACCGTGAATTCATTGTCCCAGGAAGGGGAAGCTTTATTGACACATTCCTGGGGTCAGATACATCACATGATCACACTGACAGAACCACAGGCACATAGACACAGGCAACAGAGCATGCACAATGTCGGCACTAGTACAGTGTATATCCACCTTTCGCAGCAATGCAGGCTGCTATTCTCCCATGGAGACGATCGTAGAGATGCTGGATGTAGTCCTGTGGAACGGCTTGCCATGCCATTTCCACCTGGCGCCTCAGTTGGACCAGCGTTCGTGTGCTGGACGTGCAGACCGCGTGAGACGATGCTTCATCCAGTCCCAAACATGCTCAATGGGGGACAGATCCGGAGATCTTGCTGGCCAGGGTAGTTGACTTACACCTTCTAGAGCACGTTGGGTGGCACGGGATACATGCGGACGTGCATTGTCCTGTTGGAACAGCAAGTTCCCTTGCCGGTCTAGGAATGGTAGAACGATGGGTTCGATGACGGTTTGGATGTACCGTGCACTATTCAGTGTCCCCTCGACGATCACCAGTGGTGTGCGGCCAGTGTAGGAGATCGCTCCCCACACCATGATGCTGGGTGTTGGCCCTGTGTGCCTCGGTCGTATGCAGTCCAGATTGTGGCGCTCACCTGCACGGCGCCAAACACGCATACGACCATCATTGGCACCAAGGCAGAAGCGACTCTCATCGCTGAAGACGACACTTCTCCATTCGTCCCTCCATTCACGCCTGTCGCGACACCACTGGAGGCGGGCTGCACGATGTTGGGGCGTGAGCGGAAGACGGCCTAACGGTGTGCGGGACCGTAGCCCAGCTTCATGGAGACGGTTGCGAATGGTCCTCGCCGATACCCCAGGAGCAACAGTGTCCCTAATTTGCTGGGAAGTGGCGGTGCGGTCCCCTACGGCACTGCGTAGGATCCTACGGTCTTCGCGTGCATCCGTGCGTCGCTGCGGTCCAGTCCCAGGTCGACGGGCACGTGCACCCTCCGCCGACCACTGGCGACAACATCGATGTACTGTGGAGACCTCACGCCCCACGTGTTGAGCAATTCGGCGGTACGTCCAACTGGCCTCCCGCATGCCCACTATACGCCCTCGCTCAAAGTCCGTCAACTGCACATACGGTTCACGTCCACGCTGTCGCGGCATGCTACCAGTGTTAAAGACTGCGATGGAGCTCCGTATGCCACGGCAAACTGGCTGACACTGACGGCGGCGGTGCACAAATGCTGCGCAGCTAGCGCCATTCGACGGCCAACACTGCGGTTCCTGGTGTGTCCGCTGTGCCGTGCGTGTGATCATTGCTTGTACAGCCCTCTCGCAGTGTCCGGAGCAAGTATGGTGGGTCTGACACACCGGTGTCAATGTGTTCTTTTTTCCATTTCCAGGAGTGTACATTTACAAGCATACTTTCTGGGTACTCTTTCTTTAATTTGGCAGTTAGTGTATATTGGGCCCACAAATGGCTGTTTTCTTCATCATGTGAATAAGCCAACAGCTGTACCACGTTTTCACATTATTAGACTTCTGTTGGCTTTTCGTTTGGAATGTAAAACGTTTTAGAAGGAACTAAAATATATGCTAAGGTGAAAAATACGGCGGCTTTCTGAAAAGAAATGTCACTGAATGTTTTGTGTGAAAACTCTTAGGGCTTTTTAAATAAAACGAACGTTATTAACACTTAAGATCTTTAGTTCTCAATATATTCATGCTGGTGGCGAATACATTTACCCCATTTATCCCAACAGAGGCCAGTTTCTTGATACCGTCACTTCTGAATGCTTCACTTTGTTGACGGAGCCACAACCTCACTCCTGCTTGCATCGCTTCATCACTGTTAAAGTGATGTTCTCGATTTTTTTTTCTTTATTGTGATTTCATTACCCTGCATCATATGGGCAGGAACGAGCTGTCCGTGGCACAATCCGCTGCTCTTCAGCTGAGAGACATGACAGCTAATACAAGAAGAAAATGATACATAGATAGGCGATAAAATGGGTGACATAAAAACACAGTAAGGGGAGACAATGGAAGTAAAAATACACTAACATTGAGACGTTCATGAGGTGACAATTAAAAAAGTCGACATAAAGTGAAAAAACACAGACGTCGATTCGTAGAGCGCAAAAAAGGCACTGAAGTCACACACACAGCTTAAAAAATGACCACAGTATTAAAAACACTCCAGAACAAGACACTTTAAACCCACTTGGAGAGATGAAGTACACACGACGGAGAATAAAACTGCCAGGAGGGACCTGCTGAGGGAGGGGCCTGAGAGGATGGAAAAGGAGGTGAGAGCAAGGAGCAGGTGGGGAGGGGGCGGGATGAAAAGAGTAGGGGTGTCAGGGTGTGCACGAAGAGGCAGGAGACAGGTGGGGTGGGAGATGAAGAGGGAAGACAGGGTAGGAGGGAGTGCACTGAAGGGGAGGGAGGGGGTGTAGGAGGGGAAAGCCGCTCAGGAGAAGGGAGGGGGAGGAGTGTGAGTCCTGAGGAGGAGGCAGGAGGAAGGTGGGGTTAGAGTTGGTAGGAAGGGTAGACGTCAGGGCGAAGCTCATCATCTGGGAGGGGTAGATGCTGGAAGTTGTATTGGGAAAGGAGGCGGAGGGTGTGGAGATGGAGAGAGGATGGAACACAACAGTAAAGGCGCGGCAACGGGCTGGGGTGGCGAGGGAGGGAGACATTAGGGGGGATCGAGGCGGCGGACTGTATATAGGGTGCGGATGTGTTCAAGGAAAAGGAGAACGTGGGGAAGTTCTCGAAAGTGTTCTTTAAGTTTTGAAATCGAAACTCGGATGCAGCCAAGTCGGAACTGTATGCAGGATGACCGTTGACAGTGAACCCACGGTGTCAGATTCTTGCAGATGTCGCAGCAGCCGCGTGTGGTCCGGCATTGTCATGCTGAAGGAGAGGATTTATCATGTGTGGGAATTCGAAACGCGATTGCTGCTCGCTGTTTCTCACGCACCGATGTAGTTACATTACACACCGCCATGTTACATTCTACAATTCGGAGCCCTCTAGCGGCAGAGAACTGCAAATATGTAAACACGAAGAATAAAGGCATATAATGTTCATAACTTTTATCTTCTTGAAAAAGCTTTAAGGGTATTTCACATTATAAAATATTGGAGCCATTACTTTTCAGGATGCCTTCATAATCGTATGAATTCTCCGAGTGGAATTGTGAAACCTAAAACTGCCCTTCTTATGATGTTGTTAAAGACTGTACGTAACGATAGAGTATTTGTGGTACAGTTATTCGCACATGCCTACGTCTATATTTCGTTAGATGTTTGCCAGCGACCACTACCTTGTAACGACCTACTGACATCGACACAACCCCCCAGCCGGTCGTTCCCAGTACATAATAAGCTAATGGACTCCGTGGGCCACAGTTAGTTAGTTCTATTGCTGAGCTCACCGCATACTTCATACCGGCGAGAGTACCACCGCACTAAGACAGCTGTTAACGTCACCTTGGACATACTCCTCTTCATCTTAACTATTTTTGTTTCCCCTATACTACATTTCTTAGCTATAATGCTTCGTCCCATTACTGCTACTAATTTAATATATTATTCTGTTTCTGAGAACAGTTTCATCGCACTCCTTTGTTTCATTCACATCTTTACCACTGCTAATGTATGATTCTTTCTTTTGACTGCAATTTCTGACATCTAATTACTCCTGTAAAATATCACTTTATTAAATGTTCTTTAACTTCTACCAGTGACGAAGTGCTAGCCTTTGTAATTTTTACAAGCTGTCTAAGAATTGCGCAGTTTATGAATGAGCTTAGTTTACGACCTCGTGTCGGAGCACTTCATAAGATAATCAGTTTTCTTGCTTTTCGTGTAAATGCGTGAAGTTCGTGTTCATGGTTCATTCATAACTTTTGTTGTCCCCTCGTAGGTCTCGTGATAGCAGTGTAGCAGAAGCTAGTAATTTGTTTCCTCGAACCTATTTTTAATAAATACTGTGCATTCCTCGATTTATTTGGATGGTAAGACCAGCTGTCTCCTCCATAAGCACAAGGGAATCTCAGTCCATGAACCAATAAGGGCCATTAATACCTAGTTTAGGACTGTCTACCGTCTGAGTAATTTTTATCGTAAATATCTGGGAAACCTTGTACTTACTGGAAACTGTTTTATGTGTTGATTTTTCCTGTTTTAGTGTGCAAAAGTGGTTCCGTTTTTATCGATATTAGACGTCTCACAGTAATTTCATACTTGTTGTCCAAAAATACCTCGGTAAATGTTGTCAAATGTAAATTTTCACTGCTGGAAATGTCACAGTAAGTAAAACGTTCCGGGCTCTTATGCCGTGGTCGAATGGATTTCAAACTTAAACCCATCTTCTCTGAGTGTCCGAGTCACACCGTGACTCGTTACTCACTGTACCGAGCCAGGGTGTAAATCGCACACTCGAAGAAACTACGATCTCCCTTGAAAGTGTCATCAGCAGACGGGGACGGAACGATGGATTTAAATTTGAAACCTACTAGAATAGCCCGGAACATTTTATTAATTGTGACGTTATTGTAGAGTCACAGAGTGGTTTACACTGGCACTCGTACTGCTGCCACTTACCGATCACAGTTAAAGTCAAATATTTTGACGTTTTGTAATTCAGTATGATTATTAGGACGTTAATGCACATTGTCTTTTTTTTTTTTTTTTTGGTCATCAGTCTACTGACTGGTTTGATGCGGCCCGCCACGAATTCCTTTCCTGTGCTAACCTCTTCATCTCAGAGTAGCACTTGCAACCTACGTCCTCAATTATTTGCTTGACGTATTCCAATCTCTGTCTTCCTCTACAGTTTTTGCCCTCTACAGCTCCCTCTAGTACCATGGAAGTCATTCCCTCATGTCTTAGCAGATGTCCTATCATCCTGTCCCTCCTCCTTATCAGTGTTCTCCACATATTCCTTTCCTCTCCGATTCTGCGTAGAACCTCCTCATTCCTTACCTTATCAGTCCACCTAATTTTCGACATTCGTCTATAGCACCACATCTCAAATGCTTCGATTCTCTTCTGTTCCGGTTTTCCCACAGTCCATGTTTCACTACCATACAATGCTGTACTCCAGACGTACATCCTCAGAAATTTCTTCCTCAAATTAAGGCCGGTATTTGATATTAGTAGACTTCTCTTGGCCAGAAATGCCTTTGTTGCCATAGCGAGTCTGCTTTTGATGTCCTCCTTGCTCCGTCCGTCATTGGTTATCTTACTGCCTAGGTAGCAGAATTCCTTAACTTCATTGACTTCGTGACCATCAATCCTGGTGTTTCGCTGTTCTCATTTCTACTACTTCTCATTACCTTCGTCTTTCTCCGATTTACTCTCAAACCATACTGTGTACTCATTAGACTGTTCATTCTGTTCAGCAGATCATTTAATTCTTCTTCACTTTCACTCAGGATAGCAATGTCATCAGCGAATCGTATCATTGATATCCTTTCACCTTGTATTTTAATTCCACTCCTGAACCTTTCTTTTATTTCCATCATTGCTTCCTCGATGTACAGATTGAAGAGTAGGGGTGAAAGGCTACAGCCTTGTATTACACCCTTCTTAATACGAGCACTTCGTTCTTGATCGTCCACTCTTATTATTCCCTCTTGGTTGTTGTACATATTGTATATGACCCGTCTCTCCCTATAGCTTACCCCTACTTTTTTCAGAATCTCGAACAGCTTGCACCATTTTATATTGTCGAACGCTTTTTCCACGTCGACAAATCCTATGAAAGTGTCTTGATTTTTCTTTAGCCTTGCTTCCGTTATTAGCCGTAACGTCAGAATTGCCTCTCTCGTCCCTTTACTTTTCCTAAAGCCAAACTGATCGTCACCTAGCGCATTCTCAATTTTCTTTTCCATTCTTCTGTATATTATTCTTTTAAGCAGCTTCGATGGATGAGCTGTTAAGCTGATTGTGCGATCATTCTCGCACTTGTCAGCTCTTGCCGTCTTCGGAATTGTGTGGATGATGCTTTTCCGAAAGTCAGATGGTATATCGCCAGACTCATATATTCTACACACCAACGTGAATAGTCGTTTTGTTGCCACGTCCCCCAATGATTTTAGAAATTCTGATGGAATGTTATCTATCCCTTCTGCCTTATTTGACCGTAAGTCCTCCAAAGCTCTTTTAAATTCCGGTTCTAATACTGGATCCCCCATCTCTTCTAAATCGACTCCTGTTTCTTCTTCTATCACATCAGACAAATCTTCACCCTCATAGAGGCTTTCAATGTATTCTTTCCACCTATCTGCTCTCTCCTCTGCATTTAACAGTGGAATTCCCGTTGCACTCTTAATGTTACCATCGTTGCTTTTAACGTCACCAAAGGTTGTTTTGACCTTCCTGTATTCTGAGTCTGTCCTTCCGACAATCATATCTTTTTCGATGTCTTCACATTTTTCCTGCAGCCATTTCGTCTTAGCTTCCCTGCACTTTCTATTTATTTCATTCCTCAGCGACTTGTATTTCTGTATTCCTGATTTTCCCGGAACATGTTTGTACTTTCTCCTTACATCAATTTACTGAAGTATTTCTTCTGTTACCCACGGTTTCTTCGCAGCTACCTTCTTTGTACCTATGTTTTCCTTCCCAACTTCTGTGATGGCCCTTTTTAGAGACATCCATTCCTCTTCCATTGTACTGCCTACTGCGCTATTCCTTATTGCTATATCTACAGCGATAGAGAACTTCAATCGTATCTCGTCATTCCTTAATACTTCCGTGCGTATTGATTCTTCCTGACTAATGTCTTGAACTTCAGCCTATATTGTGATCTGAGTATACATCTGCTCCTGGGTACGCCTTACAATCCAGTATCTCTTTTCAGAATCTCTGTCTGACCATGATGTAATCTAATTGAAATCTTCCCGTATCTCCCGGCCTTTTCCAAGTATACCTCCTCCTCTTGTGATTCTTGAACAGGGTATTCACTATTACTAGCTGAAACTTGTTACAGAACTCAATTAGTGTTTCTCCTCTTTCATTCCTTGTCCCAAGCCCATATTTTCCTGTAACCTATTCTTCTACTCCTTCCCCTACAACTGCATTCCAATCGCCCATGACTATTAGTTTTTCGTCCCCCTTTACATACTGCATTACCCTTTCAATATCCTCATACACTTTCTCTATCTGTTCATCTTCAGCTTGCGACGTCGGCATGTATACCTGAACTATCGTTGTCGGTGTTGGTGTGCTGTCGATTCTGATTAGAACAACCCGGTCACTGAACTGTTCACAGTAACACACCCTCTGCCCTACCTTCCTATTCATAACGAATCCTATACCTGTTATACCATTTTCTGCTGTTGTTGATATTACCTGATACTCATCTGACCAGAAATCCTTGCCTTCCTTCCACTTCACTTCACTGACCCCTACTATATCTAGATTGAGCCTTTGAATTTCCCTTTTCAGATTTTCTAGTTTCCCTACCACGTTCAAGCTTCTGACATTCAACGCCCCGACTAGTAGAACGTTATCCTTTCGTTGATTATTCAATCTTTTTCTCATGGTAACCTCCCCCTTGGCAGTCCCCTCCCGGAGATCCGAATGGGGGACTATTCCGGAATCTTGTCAATGGAGAGATCATCATGACACTTTTTCAAATACAGGCCACATGTCCTGTGGATACACGTTACGTGTCTTTAATGCAGTGGTTTCCATTGCCTTCTGCATCCTCATGTCGTTGATCATTGCTGATTCTTCCGCCTTTAGGGGCAATTTCCCACCCCTAGGACAAGAGAGTGCCCTGAACCTCTATCCGCTCCTCCGCCGTCTTTGACAAGGCCATTGGCAGAATGAGGCTGACTTCTTATGCCGGAAGTCTTCGGCCGCCAATGCTGATTATTTATCAAAAATTGGCTGTGGCGGGGATCGAACCAGGGACCGAAGACGTTTTGATTACGAATCGAAGACGCTAACCCTAGACCACGGGTCTCTTAAGCACTGAAATTTTAAATTATTTAATTTTATATCAGAAGGATAGAGTCTACCGTCTTTTTTTCATGAGGAGCGAGCGGATGCCATGGTCGACTGAATTTCATATCCTACGGCTTACAAACTCTCCAGAAGATGAACTTCAAAACGTCTTGTAGACTCTTCTCACTGTTTTCCAAGAATGAATTGAGTTATTTTTTGCTTCTTTTTGTTTCTATTCAAAATATTTGAAGAAAATAAAATGCAACATATATGAATTAGATGAGTGGAAGAGAATGAAACACTGTCGAAAATACATCGATGGAGAGATCGTACGGCATTATTGGACGAGTGTTTGGCTGTCTGGTGCATGAATTTTTATTTCAAGCCACTTCGGCTACTTACTCATCGATAAAGAGGAGATGAAACGAGGAGCACAAGCGCAAACATCCAGTCTCTGAGTGAATAAAATCCCTGAGCCAGTTAGGAATCGAATACGGGGCTCTGCATCTACACACATCAAAAAAAGGTTTTGCATCACCTCGGTTCTGAGAGTTCCGGAACCTGTAGAGAAAATAGGAATAGAGATCAATACAACCTGCATTTCCACCCTTTTTATTGCTTTTGAAAACCACACATTGCATGTTGTACCACCATACAGCGAGACCTGCAGAGGTGGTGGTCTAGATTGCTCTACACACTGGTACATCTACATCTACATCTACATCTACATTGATACTCCGCAAGCCACCCAACGGTGTGTGGCGGAGGGCACTTTACGTGCCACTGTCATTACCTCCCTTTCCTGTTCCAGTCGCGTATGGTTCGCGGGAAAAACGACTGTCTGAAAGCCTCCGTGCGCGCTCTAATCTCTCTAATTTTACATTCGTGATCTCCTCGGGAGGTATAAGTAGGGGGAAGCAATATATTCGATACCTCATCCAGAAACGCACCCTCTCGAAACCTGGCGAGCAAGCTACACCGCGATGCAGAGCGCCTCTCTTGCAGAGTCTGCCACTTGAGTTTATTAAACCTCTCCGTAACGCTATCACGGTTACCAAATAACCCGGTGACAAAACGCGCCGCTCTTCTTTGGATCTTCTCTATCTCCTCCGTCAACCCGACCTGGTACGGATCCCACACTGATGAGCAATACTCAAGTATAGGTCGAACGAGTGTTTTGTAAGCCACCTCCTTTGTTGATGGACTACATTTTCTAAGCACTCTCCCAATGAATCTCAACCTGGTACCCGCCTTACCAACAATTAATTTTATATGATCATTCCACTTCAAATCGTTCCGTACGCACACTCCCAGATATTTTACAGAAGTAACTGCTACCAGTGTTTGTCCCGCTATCATATAATCATACAATAAAGGATCCTTCTTTCTATGTATTCGCAATACATTACATTTGTCTATGTTAAGGGTCAGTTGCCACTCCCTGCACCAAGTGCCTATCCGCTGCAGATCTTCCTGTATTTCGCTACAATTTTCTAATGCAGCAACTTCTCTGTATACTACAGCATCATCCGCGAAAAGCCGCATGGAACTTCCGACACTATCTACTAGGTCATTTATATATATTGTGAAAAGCAATGGTCCCATAACACTCCCCTGTGGCACGCCAGAGGTTACTTTAACGTCTGTAGACGTCTCTCCATTGATAACAACATGCTGTGTTCTGTTTGCTAAAAACTCTTCAATCCAGCCACACAGCTGGTCTGATATTCCGTAGGCTCTTACTTTGTTTATCAGGCGACAGTGCGGAACTGTATCGAACGCCTTCCGGAACTCAAGAAAAATAGCATCTATCTGGGAGCCTCTATCTAATATTTTCTGGGTCTCATGAACAAATAAGGCGAGTTGGGTCTCACACGATCGCTGTTTCCGGAATCCATGTTGATTCCTACATAGTAGATTCCGGGTTTCCAGAAATGACATGATACGCGAGCAAAAAACATGTTCTAAAATTCTACAAGAGATCGACGTAAGAGATATAGGTCTATAGTTTTGCGCATCTGCTCGACGACCCTTCTTGAAGACTGGGACTATCTGTACTCTTTTCCAATCATTTGGAACCCTCCGTTCCTCTAGAGACTTGCGGTACACGGCTGTTAGAAGGGGGGCAAGTTCTTTCGCTTACTCAGTGTAGAATCGAATTGGTATCCCGTCAGGTCCAGTGGACTTTCCTCTATTGAGTGATTCCAGTTGCTTTTCTATTTCTTGGACACTTATTTCGATGTCAGCCATTTTTTCGTTTGTGCGAGGATTTAGAGAAGGAACTGCAGTGCGGTCTTCCTCTGTGAAACAGCTTTGGAAAAAGGTGTTTAGTATTTCAGCTTTACGCGTGTCATCCTCTGTTTCAATGCCATCATCATCCCGTAGTGTCTGGATATGCTGTTTCGAGCCACTTACTGATTTAACGTAAGACCAGAACTTCCTAGGATTTTCTGTCAAGTCGGTACATAGAATTTTACTTTCGAATTCAATGAACGCTTCACGCATAGCCCTCCTTACGCTAACATTGACATCGTTTAGCTTCTGTTTGTCTGAGAGGTTTTGGCTGCGTTTAAACTTGGAGTGGAGCTCTCTTTGCTTTCGCAGTAGTTTCCTAACTTTGTTGTCGTACCACGGTGGATTTTTCCCGTCCCTCACAGTTTTACTCGGCACGTACCTGTCTAAAACGCATTTTACGATTGCCTTGAACTTTTTCCATAAACACTCAACATTGTCAGTGTCGGAACAGAAATTTTCGTTTTGATCTGTTAGGTAGTCTGAAATCTGCCTTCTATTACTCTTGCTAAACAGATAAACCTTCCTCCCTTTTTTTATATTCCTATTAACTTCCATATTCAGGGATGCTGCAACGGCCTTATGATCACTGATTCCCTGTTCTGTACATACAGAGTCCAAAAGTTCGGGTCTGTTTGTTATCAGTAGGTCCAAGATGTTATCTCCACGAGTCGGTTCTCTGTTTAATTGCTCGAGGTAATTTTCGGATAGTGCACTCAGTATAATGTCACTCGATGCTCTGTCCCTACCACCCGTCCTAAACATCTGAGTGTCCCAGTCTATATCTGGTAAATTGAAATCTCCACCTAAGACTATAACATGCTGAGAAAATTTATGTGAAATGTATTCCAAATTTTCTCTCAGTTGTTCTGTCACTAATGCTGCTGAGTCGGGAGGTCGGTAAAAGGAGCCAATTATTAACCTAGTTCGGTTGTTTAGTGTAACCTCCACCCATAATAATTCACAGGAACTATCCACTTCTACTTCACTACAGGATAAACTACTACTAACAGCGACGAACACTCCACCACCGGTTGCATGCAATCTATCCTTTCTAAACACCGTCTGTACCTTTGTAAAAATTTCGGCAGAATTTATCTCTGGCTTAAGCAAGCTTTCTGTACCTGTAACGATTTCAGCTTCGGTGCTTTCTATCAGCGCTTGAAGTTCCGGTACTTTGCCAACGCAGCTTCGACAGTTGACAATCACAATACCGATTGCTGCTTGGTCCCCGCATGTCCTGACTTTGCCCCGCACCCGTTGAGGCTGTTGCCCTTTCTGTACTTGCCCAAGGCCATCTAACCTAAAAAACCGCCCAGCCCACGCCACACAACCCCTGCTACCCGTGTAGCCGCTTGTTGCGTGTAGTGGACTCCTGACCTATCCAGCGGAACCCGAAACCCCACCACCCTATGGCGCAAGTCGAGGAATCTGCAGCCCACACGGTCGCAGAACCGTCTCAGCCTCTGATTCAGACCCTCCACTCGGCTCTGTACCAAAGGTCCGCAGTCAGTCCTGTCGACGATGCTGCAGATGGTGAGCTCTGCTTTCATCCCGCTAGCGAGACTGGCAGTCTTCACCAAATCAGATAGCCGCCGGAAGCCAGAGAGGATTTCCTCCGATCCATAGCGACACACATCATTGGTGCCGACATGAGCGACCACCTGCAGATGGGTGCACCCTGTACCCTTCATGGCATCTGGAAGGACTCTTTCCACATCTGGAATGACTCCCCCCGGTATGCACACGGAGTGCACATTGGTTTTCTTCCCCTCTCTTGCTGCCATTTCCCTAAGGGGCCCCATTACGCGCCTGACGTTGGAGCTCCCAACTACCAGTAAGCCCACCCTCTGCGACTGCCCGGATCTTGCAGACTGAGGGGCAACCTCTGGAACAGGACAAGCAGCCATGTCAGGCCGAAGATCAGTATCAGCCTGAGACAGAGCCTGAAACCGGTTCGTCAGACAAACTGGAGAGGCTTTCCGTTCAGCCCTCCGGAATGTCTTTCGCCCCCTGCCACACCTTGAGACGACCTCCCACTCTACCACAGGTGAGGGATCAGCCTCAATGCGGGCAGTATCCCGGGCAACCACAGTCGTAGTCCGATCAGGGGATGCGTGGGACGTGCTGGCCGTCCCCGACAAACCCCCATCCGGACCCCCACAGTGATGCCCATTGGCAACAGCCTCAAGCTGTGTGACCGAAGCCAACACTGCCTGAAGCTGGGAGCGAAGGGATGCCAACTCAGCCTGCATCCGAACACAGAAGTTGCAGTCCCTATCCATGCTAAAAACTGTTTTGCAAAGAACGTCTGAACTAATCTACAGAGAGCGCAAACAAATCGACAAAATTTAAACGGTTATTAAAATACAAGATTGCCTAGTAAATTCAGTAATGCTGCTACTTGCGCACTGCTGACACTGCTCGGCGGCGGAAGGAGACTACGCGAATTTACACTATTCAGGTACTAAAACGCGATGCTACAACTCTCAAATACTATAATACGCCCGAAATTTATGAATTAAACAATGCAAGTACCAAAAACACGCAAAGAAATTAAGAATTAAACTATGTAACAAATGAGTGAGCTAGGAGTATACGACTTGCTGCTGCAGCTGCTTATCCAACGGCGGCAGGGAGCACAGTACCTCTAATACCCAGTAGCATGTCCTCTTACATTGATGCATGCCTGTATTCGCCGTGGCATACTGTTCACAAGTTCATCAAGGCTCTGTTGGTCCAGATTGTCCTACTCTTCATCGGTGATTCGGCTTCGATCCCTCAAGTGGTTTGTGGGTCATGCTGTCCATAACCAGCCCTTTTTAATCCATCCCAGGCATGTTCGATGTCTGTAGAACATTCTGGCTACTCTAGTCGAGCGATGTCGTTATC
Source organism: Schistocerca serialis cubense (assembly GCF_023864345.2). Classification (NCBI taxonomy): domain Eukaryota; kingdom Metazoa; phylum Arthropoda; class Insecta; order Orthoptera; family Acrididae; genus Schistocerca; species Schistocerca serialis. The sequence continues at coordinate 430,859,303 of NC_064641.1, read as the reverse complement.
CTGAAGGAAGTCATTCACAAGATGAATACGATGGGGGCGTGAATTGTCGTCCATGAAGTCAAATGCCTCGCTCATATGCTGCCGATATGGTTGCACTATCGGTCGCAGGATGGCATTCACATATCCTACAGACATTACGGCGCCTTCCATGACCACCAGCGGCGTACGTCAGCCCCACAAAATGCCATTCCAAAACAGCAGGGATCCTTCACTTTGCTGCACTCGCTGGAGAGTGTGTCTAAGGCGTTCAGCTTGACCGGTTTGCCTCCGACGATTGTCTGGTTGAAGGCATATGCGTCACTCATTGGAGATGAGAACGAGATGCCAAACCCGACCGATCCTTTCGGCATGTTGTTGGGCACATCTGTACCGCGCTGCATGGTGTCGTGGTTGCAAGGATGGACCTCGCCATGGCCGTCGGGAGTGAAATTGCGCATCATGCAGTATACTGCGCACATTTTGAGTCGTAATACAACGTCCTGTGACTGCACGAGAAGCATTATTCAACATGGTGGCGTTGCTGTCAGGATTACTCTGAGCCATAATCCGTAGGTAGCGGTCATCCGCTGCAGTAGTAACCTTTGGACGGCCAGAGCGAGGCATGTCATCGACAGTTCCTCTCTGTATCTCTTCTATGTCCGAACAATATCGCTTTGATTCTCTCCGAGACGATTGGACATTTCCCTTGTTGAGAACCATTCCTGGCACAAAGTAACATTGCGTACGCGATCGAACCGCGGTATTGACCGTCTAGGCATGATTGAGTTACAGACAACACGAACCGTGTACCTCCTTCCTGGTGGAACGACTGGAACTAATCGGCTGTCCGACCCCTTCCGTGTTAAAGGCGCTGCTCGTGGGCTGTTTTCATATTTGGACGGGTTTAGTGACATCTCTGAACAGTCAAAGGGACTGTGTCTGTGATACGATATCCACAGTCAACGTCTATCTTCAGGAGTTCTGGGAACCGAGGTGATCCAATACTTTGTTTGATGTTTATACATGCAGCAAGACTAACGATCTGCGGGAAATCTCGATGTATCAGCAAGATAATTCATGTTCACTGGATTTGATGACAGTGATAGAAATGTTTAAATTTCATTTTTCTCGTAGCGAACATAATACGAGCGTAGGGTTATATCAGCCGAGCTTTGTGATTGTTCTGAAAACTTCATAAGAACTATCGCACAGCACGTCTTTCTTCTCCATAAAAAAATCTAGCATTAGAAATACCTTGGGGCGTACACCAGGGATGCGATACAGTAGCATAAATATAATAAAAATGAGTGTACATACACTGATAAGCCAAAAAATTATGACTACTGCCCATCGCGAGACTGTATGCTACCGAGTCGCGCAGAGGGCAGGCGACGCGGCAAGAGACGTGTATGAGCGGAGCAAATGGGGGATCATTCTAGTGACAATAAGTGGTGTAAATGCGGAAATCCGCCGACTTAAGCCGCTTTTACGAACGCCATATTGTTGTGGCCCGATGCCTGGGAGCGAACATCTCGGAAGGGGCGAAGCTTGTCTGCTGTACGTGTGCTGCTGCCGTGAGCGACTACAGAAAGTGTTTGAAGAATGCTGAAACCACGAGTAGGTGACAAGAAGTTGGACGTCCATACCTCACCACAGAACCTAGGGATCAGAAGCTTGGCAGCTCTCAAACGTAGGGTAGGCAGCGATCTGTGGAAGTTCTGACGACAGGCACGAGCGTTTTGGAGCACGCCGTTCAGGACGTAGGTTGAACGCGGTTTTCCGCAGCAGAGGACTCCGACGTGTTCCATGTACACCCAACAAAATTGTCAGTTATGCTTTCAGTGGGCACCGGATCATCGAGATTGGATCGCGAGTCAATGGAATCGCGTTGCCTGGTCGGATGAATCCCGTTGTTAAACCAGGTTGGTGGTCGTGTCCACACACGCAGTCATCCAGGTGAATGGCTGCTTGAAACATGCAGCACGCCACAGCCACAGGCCTGTGGAAGCAGTATGATGTTATGCGGGACATTAATCTGGGCTTCCATGGGCCCTGCGGTACCAAACGAAGGCGCCATTAGAGGTGTAGACTACTGAATATTATTACGGACCACCTGTAACCTCTTACGCTTAATGTCTTCCTCAACAGCGATGGCATTTTCCAGCAGGGTAACTGTCCGTGTCTCGAGACCAGAATTGTGCTGCAATGGGTTGGTAGAGAAATCACATTGATATCTTGGCCATCAAATTCGGCTTAACTGAATCGGATAAAACGCAATTGCGATGTATAGGGTTCAAATGGTTCAAATGGCTCTAAGCACTATGGGACTTAACATCTGAGGTCATCAGTCTCCTAGACTTAGAACTAAGTAAATGACCTAAGGACATCACACACATCCATGCACGAGGCAGGATTCGAACCTGCGACCGTAGCAGACGCGTGGTTCCGGACTGAAGCGCCTAGAACCGCTCCACCACAGCGGACAGCGATGTTATAGGGGGCCAGATCTGTGCCACAAACCAACTTCCCGTAAATTACGCAAGGTGTGTGACCTGTGAGTAGGCAACTAGTGCCCCAAACCTCTGAAAACCTATCATATGCTTGTCGAGTCCATGGTTTGCACAATCACTGCTGAATGCGTTACAGAATTGGACAAACACGCTTTTAAGTAGATGATCATCAAGTTTAGGCTCATCAGTGTGTACTCGCGTATGTATGTATGTTTCATATCTCTACCTAAAGTTCTAGATCGATTTCAAACAAACTTTGAACACAAATCACTTACTGTCTCGAAACAATCGAAACAATCACTGTGGGGTTAGGAATCAGCAACCTACCAAAGGGATGAGAGTGCAAAAGTAGCGTAGCTCACAACACGCAAATAGCCAGACTATATTCATCCATTATTTAAGATTGAGAGCACTGAGTGACTCTCAATAAACTTTAGACGCAAATTCAGATCTTCCGCTGACAACAAAAATGATGAAATGGAAAACGTTTATCGCTTACATTTTCTCTCTTAGTGCAGTAAAATAGCCTCCGGATGGATGTAATTTTAATTTATTACTTCTTTGCTACTAACTGTATTCCCAACACATTTGCAGACAGCAGTGACATAAACTACTGAACGTAGAAGCCAGACTATATCATTATATGACTCAGAGTTAAGGAAGTACGACGTCTTAAACACTGAGATTCGTGACAAAATACCACATCCTGCATGACATTTAAATTTATTACATCTTTGCTACTAGCTCTATTCGCAACACGGTTCTAGGCGCTACAATCTGGAACCAAGCGACCACTACGGTCGCAGGTTCGAATCCTGCCTCGGCCATGGATGTGTGTGATGTCCTTAGGTTAGTTGGGTTTAATTAGTCTCGCGGTTAGTTAGGTTTAAGTAGTTCTAAGTTCAAGGCGACTGATGACCTCAGAAGTTAAGTCGCCATTTGAGCCAAGCCTATTCGCAACACATTTCGGAGAGAGTATCCGAATAAGCCGCTGAATGTACCAACAAAAACAAATCACTGTACAACTTATAATTGAGGAGATATGACGTCGTAAATACTGTGATGCGTGAAAAACTGCCACACCGTGAAAGACGTTTACGTGTAGTACTTCTTTACTACTAACTCTATTCGCAACACATTTCGCAGACAGTAGTCAAATATGCCACTCGATTTACCTTCAAAATTATATCACTGTGTGACGTACTTCACGATGTATGACATCATAAACATTGGGCTATGTGGAGAAGAAACTACAGGGCGAATTTCGATCCAAAACTGTTCCTCCTAAGCCCAAACTTCGTACACATATTATTTAATATGTTGAACGAAATACTGTGGGGGTAACAACCAGAAAGTTCCTATTGTGGTGGGGGTGACCGAGAAAGAAGGGTGGGAGGATGAAATAGATACCATAGAGGGAGAGACAGAGATGAAGGAGATGAACAGCAGGAAGGGAGATGAGGAGATGGCATCCAGGTGAGAAGGAGATGTGCTTGAAGGGGGAAGGAGGAGACGTACAGAGGGGAAAGGAGCAGATGGACAGAAAGGTGGGCAGAGAGGGGAGGAGCAAATGGACAAAGACAGAAGGCAGGAGGAGATGGGCATAGAGAGGAGTGGAAAGAGGGTATGAAAAAAGAGAAGAGGGGGTAGGAAATGTACAGTGGAACGGGGAGGAGATGGACAGGAAAACTGGGAGGGGGAAATAGTGGAAGGAGGATATGGAAAGAAAGAGCGGGAGGAGGTGGATATGGGAGAAGGGTGGACGAGGTGGAGAAAGAGAGGGGTTGGAGGATTTGAACGGAGGGGGACAGGACATTCACAAAGGGAGAAGGGAGGAGGAGATGCACAGAAAGAGGGGAGAGATAATTGTGGCGAAATGTAAGAAGAGCTGCAAAGGATCGATGTATGGTACCTGGATTGGTAATTGATTTTCATCCTAAAGAACTGTAACCAATTGAACCTATTGTGCTTAAGAAGGCGGAAATAACCATTACTGTCTGGCTACAAGACTGATAAAGAATCACTAGCATCAGTTTATTAAAAACCAGGAGGTACGTGTACGGAGCTGTTTATAGTCGAATGTCCACACAAAAGTAAACGCAGGAAAGGCAGATTCATTGGAAGAAGCTCCGGTCTGCTGACGAAGAAGGGAGGTTACAAATCCTCGTTCAGCAGATACATGAATATTGCTCGCCAGTCTGGGAAGCGTTCCACACAGGGGTGATAGAGGAGATAGACAAGATGCAAAGAAGAGCAGCGCTTTGCTTTTTGTCATTGGTTCGTTCAGTAAGTGTGGAAGCATCACGGAGAGGGTCATCCACCTGCGGTGGTAGACGCTACAAGAAAGAGACGATGTGGGTCACCATGAGGGTTACCTGTGTAATTCCGAGAGGACACGTTCCTGGAAGGATCTACCAGTATACTTATTTATCACGGTGTACGTGTAATTAAGACACATTCAGCATGCTTACAAATAATCAATTTTTTTTTCTTGCACCATTCGCCTGAGGAAGGACGTGACAGACTCACTACAAAAACGTCAAATCAAAACACCTTCAGCCGTCTAAATTTGACTTGTTGCATGAATCATACACTTGGTATAGTCAAAATAGCGGTCAGCATTCAGTGACTGGTATCCGCAGATATGTGACACAACGATCCCTTCGCTCATCATTTGCTGACTGTTAGAATGTTTTTCTAACAGTCAGCAAGTGATGCTCTAAGGGATTACTGTGTGACAAATCTGCGGATACCAATGATTGAATGCTGACCCCTATTTTGACTGGACCAGAGGTGGGATTCTTCCTATACATCGGTCAGAGGGCCTGAAGCTGGCGTAATGTAGAGCTGAAACTTATTGCTCAAATAAAATAACAACCGGATATTTAGAAGGCTGAAGGTTCTTTGATCCAACGTTTTATACTGAACAGCTAAGGTCTCGCAACCGTCTGTATAAAGATGGACTTGCAAAACTTGTAAGCGTATTGTCATATCGCTGGATGAGTTGTGGAGTATCTTTGCGAGCAGCCGCGTCTGTAGAGAGTCGAGCGCGGGACACGGAACTGTTATGTTGTGTATTGTGTAGCTCTGCATGTGAGAGGCATTGTTAGTATGAAAGTTAAAGTGTTGTTACAAATGCGATTACAGTAAAGTGATATAATAAGTAAATGATTCAGAGGAAAGTGCGTCAAGAAGTAATTTAAAAATGAGCAGTGCTGCTGATAACGTACTTGCGTGTCGTACCGTACTGTATCAATCATCCGCGCCGTGTTCGGTCTCTCAGAATGAGCTAATGTGAATCAGCAAAAATTAGTTACCAGAAAAGAGTGCAAACAAGTGCCAGTGTCTTGTAGCGAGCGTGAGGACGTGCGTTCGATCATCGCTTTTCCGCATGATCAACAATCGGCCGCGCCGCGACGGTTCCGCGCACGCACGTAGAAGTAAGAACTGAAAAATTAACAGTGTTATATCATTACTAGTGTCAAGGAGGACTGGTAGCAAAAGAAATCTGCGTATGCGTGGCGAACATAAGAACTTTCGTGCGATCATTCGGCTTTCGCATCATCAACAATCATCCGCGCCGTGTTCGGTTACGCGTACGCTCGTCTGAGTGATGTTGTGGACAGATAATAATCAAGATTGTTAATTGGGATAAACATTTACGACTTAGAGTGTAAGCAGTGCAACCTGTGGTTTCCACATCGTCACAGAATATAGATGTTCATACCAGACATAGAACAGTGCTGTGTTTAAACGTTGAGTGGCTCCCCTGAACCCGCTTGCATACTTTGATAGATAATTTCAGACAAGCCAACAGCAGTGTGGAGCAGGACAATACGACCGCCGCGGGATTATCAGGTATGTGGTGTGGACAGGGCGCTCGGTCAAGCAACAGTCCGAAACACAAGCAGTTTAAGGGTCCCGCAACTCCATTAGTACTCCCGGGCGTGTTACAAACTCACTACATTCTGACATTTCTTGAGACTGAACCTGGTTGTGAGGTATCAAAAAATAAATGAATATTTCTGGAGGTATCGTGTATATCATTAATAGTTTCCAGTAACGGATCAACTAACCGCTTCACACTATGAAGAAACTGACGAAGAAAAAGTTACGTGACGTGTAACGTTTCCTGTTTCGACACAAACGACTGGATTCGGGGAGGCATCGCCTCTCTGCTAGAGAGAACTAACGGGCGGCGTATACAGCTATGGTTTACGCAGCCCTGGCGTAAACTAGACGTGATTTATGAGACGCGCGGGAGCAGCAGAGTAGCGGACGCGGCTGTGAGACGCGCCACCGACACCGCTAATATTCGCGCAGTGACCAGCCGGCGAGTGGCTAGCAGTGAGCGGCGAGCGGCGAGCCGGCCACGCAGGCGCGCGCCCTGCCCCCTCCACTGGTGATTAACAGAGTAAACACGGACGGAGGTGCGGGCCGCGTGGCGCGATGCGCCGGCCTGCGCTGCGCTGCGGTGCGGTGCGGTGCGGTGGCGAAAGCCGTCATATTTTTAGCAGCCGCCGCCGCTGCCGCTGCCACTGCCGCGGCTTTCAGGCAGGTCCGAGCTCCCCATCACTCTCCCCCACAACCAGTGCGCGGACTCCGAGTGCACGGGTGCTCCCCAAACACTGAGGCGTTCCGTGTGTTAACTGCGGACTGATAAACGGCGTAGAGACGTTTTATTTCCAGAGCCACTCTGCATTAAACGGGCCTGGGAAACGAGAAGCCACAACTGGGAGGTACGCCGATGATATATTTCTTTACTTACATACAGACAACATTCGAAGGTCAGGTTCCTGTCTTAAACGTCTATCGAGGCAGTGTACAGATTTTACGTTGTGTCCACATTATATCTGCATACGTTATAAATACAGACATTCTCCTGAAACCACCATACGGTGCATTTATCGGCAGCTCAAGCCTGTAATAGGACGTTTTTCAAACGTATACGAGGTAAGGGGCACTGCCTCCTGAAAAGAAATAAAAGTGGTCAAATGTCTTAATTTTTAGGGAAAAGTTACTACGTTTACAAAAAGGAAGGCTTGGAGCTTTTTCTTAAATGCGACAAGGCTTGCAGAGTGCAGGGGAGCTTGTTTTCAGAGGCAAACAACAGCAACAGAGAAGGAATTTGCGATTGTTCTTCTTTTTGTCTGTGGGTACAGCTACGATATCCAGACCTTGTGTTACGATGGTGATAAGATGACCTGTACTTGATTTCTGACGGGACGCACTGGGATGCGTGCACAGTAAAAATCGGATAAAATATAAACTGCACATTGTAGTTGTATGATTTGTCAGGCCGCAATTATCCTAACTGGGCGTATGAGGCACTGGCATCGTAGAATGCACGGATGCTGTATATGTAACGCTCGCAAGCGTTTATGGTTAGTGTATGTTTCACTTCCTGTGGAGATACAATCGGACATTTCAGGAGGGCATAGAAGCATTAGGGAGCCTCCCTAAAAGTGTAGACCGTAGTTGCTACCTAGGTGTGCTGATCCGAAGCTGCACCAAAGTACTTCATCCTTTTCTAATGTGATATTGGGATACCGTCGAGAAGTATGTCCAAACGTTTACTGTTTTGCAAAAATGGTTTGTACTCTATCCAGAATTCGAAGACAGTTCATATAGTGATTTTCATAATCAATATCATGACTGACGTCGGTGAAAGAACACAGCAACGAAAGCGAAACTTTACAATAAACAAGAGTCCGCAAACTAGCTACTTTGGGGGATACAGCGATGTGCCAAACTTTATACCCGTTGTCCACAGCCAGAGTGAACATTTTCGGTGTTGAGAGAACACTGTGCGGTAAGGAAAGTATACAGGGTGGTCAGAAACACTCTGAAAAGCTTGTAAGGGTGGTGTCGGGTAGACTGTACTGAGAAATACACTCCTGGAAATTGAAATAAGAACACCGTGAATTCATTGTCCCGGGAAGGGGAAACTTTATTGACACATTCCTGGGGTCAGATACATCACATGATCACACTGACAGAATCACAGGCACATAGACACAGGCAACAGAGCATGCACAATGTCGGCACTAGTACAGTGTATATCCACCTTTCGCAGCAATGCAGGCTGCTATTCTCCCATGGAGACGATCGTAGAGATGCTGGATGTAGTCCTGTGGAACGGCTTGCCATGCCATTTCCACCTGGCGCCTCAGTTGGACCAGCGTTCGTGCTGGACGTGCAGACCGCGTGAGACGACGCTTCATCCAGTCCCAAACATGATCAATGGGGGACAGATCCGGATATCTTGCTGGCCAGAGTAGTTGACTTACACCTTCTAGAGCACGTTGGGTGGCACGGGATACATGCGGACGTGCATTGTCCTGTTGGAACAGCAAGTTCCCTTGCCGGTCTAGGAATGGTAGAACGATGGGTTCGATGACGGTTTGGATGTACCGTGCACTATTCAGTGTCCCCTCGACGATCACCAGTGGTGTACGGCCAGTGTAGGAGATCGCTCCCCACACCATGATTCCGGGTGTTGGCCCTGTGTGCCTCGGTCGTATGCAGTCCTGATTGTGGCGCTCACCTGCACGGCGCCAAACACGCATACGACCATCATTGGCACCAAGGCAGAAGCGACTCTCATCGCTGAAGACGACACGTCTCCATTCGTCCCTCCATTCACGCCTGTCGCGACACCACTGGAGGCGGGCTGCACGATGTTGGGACGTGAGCGGAAGACGGCCTAACGGTGTGCGGGACCGTAGCCCAGCTTCATGGAGACGGTTGCGAATGGTCCTCGCCGATACCCCAGGAGCAACAGTGTCCCTAATTTGCTGGGAAGTGGCGGTGCGGTCCCCTACGGCACTGCGTAGGATCCTACGGTCTTGGCGTGCATCCGTGCGTCGCTGCGGTCCGGTCCCAGGTCGACGGGCACGTGCACCTTCCGCCGACCACTGGCGACAACATCGATGTACTGTGGAGACCTCACGCCTCACGTGTTGAGCAATTCGGCGGTACGTCCACCCGGCCTCCCGCATGCCCACTATACGCCCTCGCTCAAAGTCCGTCAACTGCACATACGGTTCACGTCCACGCTGTTGCGGCATGCTACCAGTGTTAAAGACTGCGGTGGAGCTCCGTATGCCACGGCAAACTGGCTGACACTGACGGCGGCGGTGCACAAATGCTGCGCAGCTAGCGCCATTCGACGGCCAACACCGCGGTTCCTGGTGTGTCCGCTGTGCCGTGCGTGTGATCATTGCTTGTACAGCCCTCTCGCAGTGTCCGGAGCAAGTATGGTGGGTCTGACACACCGGTGTCAATGTGGTCTTTTTTCCATTTCCAGGAGTGTATTTTTTAAAAAAAAATTCTATAAGTTCTGCCGTTTCCGAGTTAATTAGCATCAGGTCACTGCACGAGCAAATTCAAGAGGCCAGCCAGATACAACTAGTGTCAGTTCTTCCCAAAGCGTTGTGACACCGCACGAGACTGCTCAGTCTTTGGTTCAGGTTCGATCCTTACTAACGTCCCATGTCCAATTTTTGTGTCGCTCTCTTATTCAGATTTAGCAAGTCAAACGAAGACCACGTTTGGCGATAGCGCCTCTGGCGGGCGGTTTGAATTTGCGCATAAAGTGGCCTAACTGGCTGTCTTCAATGCTAAATAACTTGCAAACGGCGCAACATATCAAATGTTTCGCTCAACAGTTATTTCTCAGTACATCCTACCGTGCAACAACCTTACAAGCTGTTCAGAGCGTTTCCAACCACCCTCTAAAAGCGGAGCAAAAACGAATGGGTAATCATCGCACAACATGGAGGTCGGAAGTTTGCCTCTCTGTAAAGCGAGATAGGTGACGACCTGTGGCGGATCTGACGTGCTGGTACAGGCACAAGCGTTGCTGAGTACACGGCTCAGACAATGACGTTGCCAGGATTTTGTCACAAGGAGGGCGGGGAGGCATTTGTTAAAGAGAACTCAAGTTTTGCATTTATTCTTAAATTTTCTGTAAAGAACGATAAACCATTTTATTAGACAAAGATATCGACGTTTTCACGAAGCGGAGACACAGCGTTGCTATAAAGGAGTGCTGTATTTTCACAAACGACTAAGAAGCTGTCATGCTCCAATCTCCCTTCACCCTCCAAGGTCTTTTTACATTCTTCTTCTTTCAGTCCACATTTGAGCTGAGGAAGTGATCAGGAACGGATGAGCGCTAATTTTTTGGGACACCTTGGTTATTACCGTCAGAGCTTTTGGAATAAAGAGATCTCTCTTCGACAGAGAAGCTACAAAATTTTTTGTGTGCAAAAGTGCAAAAGGATCCGGAATTATTCATCATTACACTTTCTCAAATTCCCTCATTTATGTATGCGTCTCTCGCTTCCTGCAACGTAAGAATGATCATTTTCTGCATTAAAGAATGAACCTTCAGACAAATGCATGAGCCTAAATGAGGAGAATTTGGTTTATTATTCTTTTATCATATGTCTTTTAGTGTCGGGAGAATACAAAGAGAAGCTCGGCTGGCTTTCAATGCAAGTCATTTAATTAAAGGGGCTGCATTTTTAGGGGAATTGGACTCTTTCAAGAAAGAAAGGTATTCAGAAGAAATTGACTCTCAAACTACCTCGCCTCGCGAATCCAGGGATTGCTACCTCAGCGGCACAACACACAGAGCTACCCGAAGTCTGTGTAGAAGTTGCAAAAAATAGTTTTGTACATTTTTTAAAAATAAAATAAAACGCATCACAACAAAAGATTGCGTTCTAACATTGCATATTTTACCTTTAATTGTGCATGTCTAGTCATTTGATAGTGTAGAGTGCAGCCATATTTAAAGACTATATTGTGCATGAAATTGATGGTTTCAGTTATTTCAGTATTACAAGAGCGTAAATAGATTTCTTGCGAAAGGGGGGGGGAGGGGGAGGGGGAGGGGGAGGGACGCAGTGCGCAGCGCCTCGGACGAATTCAAGCGGGCCACCGAAAAAAAAGTTATATATATATATATATATATATATATATATATATATATATATATATATATATATATATATATATATATAGAATGTACTGTCCCCATTATTCTGTATCGGAACTGGTTTCCATAATTGAGAACCGCCCATGTAACCAGATTAGGCAATATTTTGGCACTTGGTCTACAAATTATAGAATATCGAGCAATTTCTTACAGAAATGCAACCATCGCCGTTTGGGTGATATCTTTATTAATCGACGCGATTTTTGGGCGATACTAGTAAATCGAAGTGTACTGTTATGTACTGATTTTGATTTAATGTAATTTTTAATAATATTTATCGCTCCACAGCCTTATGAAATACTGAAATACTGCAACAACAACGTTCTACCAGCCTCCAAATAACGAATCCAGCGTTAGCATTAAACTGCTATACATAGTTAATTTAGGCTATTGTAATAGTGCGTACATATTCTTAACTGAATATAATGCTAACGTATGAATAAAAATGGAGTTACCACTTCTTTCTTGTTACAAACTTATCTAGAATTAGGAACTATTACAACAGCACACAGCACATAAAGCGATAAACGGTAGCACTTACGTTAAGTTTAACTGCAAGTAAGAACTGAACTTATTAACAAAACAACTACTGAGCTCAAACAAGACCAACAGTTGGTCATGGCTAAAATAGAGGTGGGTTGTCGTCGATAGTACTATGAATGTACAGACAGTTTAAATCTATCGTTGGCGTTGCTGACTATCGGTAGTGTGTATTCCTCTATCTTCGTATGACTGAAAATCAAAATATCCTTGGGGCTCTGCAGTGTTTGAGCTCTCTGAATTCCTATGTTGAATAGGGGATAGGATCATTGAGAATGGACCACTGATCAAAGGTAATTTATCACCTCACTGAATGAATAACAGCAGGTCAGTGGTCCTGTCCAGATACGCCGTCATCAGGTCGAGAGGCTACTCGAAACACGCACCACTTCACGGAGTAAGATCGGTGAAGGTTGTGTTATGCTGTGAGGAACATTCACCTGGAGTTTCATTCAACCTGTGGCAGTAATGAAAGGCATCAAATGCAGTAGACTGCGTGAACATTAATGCCGATGACCTGCATTCCTTCGGGTATCATGTCGTTTCCAAAGGCTATGGCATCTTCCAGTACAACATAGTGGAATTCCATGATCTCTGCGTAGACGTACTTTTAGGTAACCAAAGGCATGGGATAGCAATATTCACTTACGCAGATGGTGGCAGCTTCGCGTGCACAAGGTATAAAAGGGCAGTGCACTGGTGGAACTGTCATTAGGTGATTCATGTGAGAAAGTTTCCGCCCCGATTATGGCTGAACGACGGGAATTAAAAGATTCCGAACGCGGAATGATTCATGGAGCTAGATACATGGGACATTCCATTTCAGAAATCGTTAGGGAATTTAGTATTCCGATATCCAGGGTGTCAAGAATGTATCGAGAATAAAACATTTAATTAGGCATTATCACACACCACGCACAGCACAGCCGCCGACGGCCTTCACTTAAGGACCGAGAACAGCGGCGTTTGTCTAGAGTTGTCAGTCCTAAAATACGAGCAACACTGCCTGAAATAACTGCAGAAATAAATGTGGGACGAACGCCGATCGTATCCGTTAGAACAGTGCGGCAAAATTTGGCGTTAATGGGCTGTAACAGCAGACAACGAGCGCGAGAGCCATAGCTAAGAGTACGACATCGCATGCAGTGCCTCTCCTGCGCTCGTGAAAATGTTGGTTGGACCCTAAACAATTGAAAAACCGTCGCCTGCTCAGACTTGATTTCAGTTGGTAAGAGCTGATGGTAGGTTTCTAGTGCGGCGCAGACTCCACAAAGCCCCGGGCTCAGGTTGTCAAAAAGACACTGTGCAAGCTGAAGGCGGCTCCATAATGGTGTAGGCTGTGTCCACACGGAATGGAATGGGTCCTCTGGTCCAAACGAACCGATCATTGAGTAGAAATGAACTATGTTTGTCAACTTGGAGAAAATTTGCAGCTATTCATCGACTTCATGTTCCCAAAAAACGACGGAATTTTTATGGGTGTCAATGCGCTATGTCACCGACAACAGTTGTTCGCGTTTGCTCTGAGAATATTCTGGACAATTCGAGCGAATGATTTGACCACCATGATTGCCGAATATGAATCCCGTCGGACATTTAGGGGACTTCATCGAATGTTATGGCCCATAATTGTCCGATGGAATTCACATTGGGCAATTTGATAGTCCAAATCATTCGTTCGATAGATCAGAGACATCCGTGGTTTGGAGGTAGCGTCTTTGATTAGTAATCAATACGTCCTTCGAAACCCGCCACCCCGTAATCTTTTATTAATAATCAGTACTGGCTGCCGAAGTCTTCCGGATTAAGAAGTCTAGCTCACTCTGCCAACGGCCTTGTCAAAGAGAGCGGAGGAGCGGATAGAAGTTCAGGGCACTCTCTTGTCTTTGGTGTGGAAAACTGCCCGTAAAGGCGGAAGAATCGGTAATGATCAACGCCATGAGGATGCAGAGGGCAAAGGAAACCATTGCATTAAAGATTCAGGACGTGTATTCACAGAACATGTGGCCTGTGATTGAGAAAGTGTCACGATGATCTCTCCATTGGCAATAAGTTCCGGAAGTCTCTCCCATTCGGATCTCCGGAAGGGGATTGCCAAGGGAGAAGCGAGAAGGAGAGAAAGCCTGAATAACAAACGAAATGATAACGTTATCCGAGTCGGGGCGTGGAATTTCAGAAGTTTGAATGTGGTAGGGAAGTTATAAAATCTGAAAAGGGAAATGCAAAGGATCAGTCTATGCATAACAGGCGCCAGTGAAGTGAAATGGAAAGAAAACAAGGATTTTTGGTCAGACAGTACAGAATAAAAACAACAGCAACAGGAAATGGTATACCGGGAGCAGGATTCGTTATGAATAGGAAGGTTAGCAGAGCGTGTGTTACTGTGAACAGTACACTGATAGGGTTGTTATTATCAGAATCGAGAGCAAAGCAACACCAACAACAATAATTCAGGTATACATGCCGACATTGCAAGTTGAAGAAGAAGAGATAGAGAAAGTATATGAAGACATTGAACAGGTAATACAGTACGTAAAATGAGACGAAAATCTAACAGTCATGGGTGACTGGAATGCAGTTATGGGGGAAGGAAGAGAAGACATGCTTACAGGAGAAAGACCTGGGACAAGGAATGAGAGAGGAGAAAGACTGAGTTCTGTAACAAATTTAGATGGTAATAATGAATATATTCAAGTATCTCAAGTGGAGGAGTGTATTTGGAAATGGCGGTGAGATAAGGGGAGATTTCAGTTAGATTACATCATGGTCAGATAGAGATTCCGAAATTAGATACTAGACTGTTACGCGTACCCAGGAGTAGATATAGACTCATATCACAATGTAGTAGTGATGAAGAATAGGGAAGTTTAAGAGATTAGTCGGGAAGAATCAGTACGCAAAGAAATTTGATGCAGAAGAACTAAGAGATGACGAGATATGCTTGAAGATATCTAAGGCTATAGATACACCAATAAGGAATAGTTTAGTAGGCAGTACGGTTGAAGAGGAACGGAAATTTCTAAAAAGAGCAATCACAGAAGTTGGAAAAAGAAACATTGGTACAAACAAGGTAAGTGCGAGGAAACCATGGGTAACGGAAGAAATACTTCAGTTGATCGCTAAACAAGGAAGTACAAAAATGTTTAGGTAAATTCAAGAATTCAGAAATACAAGTCACTGAGGAATGACATAAAAACGAAATTCTAGGAAGCTAAGACTAAATAGCTGCATGAAAAATGTGAAGAAATCGAAAAAGAAATGCGACTCGAAAGGACTGACACAGAAAATACGAAAATGAAAACAACCATTGGTGAAATTAAAAGCAAGGGTGGTGACATTAAAAGTGCAACAGATATTCAACTGCTACATGCAGAGGAGAGACAGGACAGGACCTCTGTGAGGAGGAAGATTAGTCTTATGTTATGGAAGAAAAACAGGAGTCTATTTAGAAGAGATAAGGGATCCAGTATTAAAATTAGAACCTAAAAGAACTTTGGAAGACAAGGCAGAAGAGACAGATACCATTCCATCATAATTTGTAAAATGGCAACAAAACGAATATTCATGTTAGCGTTGTATGTATCGGTTAGCGAAATACCATCTGACGTCCGGAAAAATACTGACCCAAAGTTCCGAAGACTGCCGGAGCTGACCAGTGCAAAAATTACCGCTCAATCTGCGTAACATCTCGTACATCCAAGATGCTGACAAGTATAATACAGACGAATGGAAAAGGAAATTGAGGATGTGATAGATGACGATCAGATTGGCTTTAGGAAAGGTAAATGTAACAGAGAGACAATTCTGACGTTGCGGTTAATAATGGAAGCAAAACTAATAAAAAATTAAGACACGTTCATAGAATCTGTCGGCCTGAAAAAAGCGTTCGACATTGTCAATGGTGCAACATGTTTGAAATTCTGAGAAAAATTGGGGTAAGCTGTAAAGAGAGAGGGGTAATATACAATATGTACAAGAGCCAAGAGGAAATAATAAGAGTGGGCGAGCAAGAACGAAGTGATTGGCTAAAAAAGGATGTAAGACACGGATGTAGTTCTTCGCCGCTACTGTTCATTCTGTACATCGAAGAAGCAATGATGGATATAAAACAAAATTTCAGGACTGGGTTTGAAATTCAAGGTGAAAGGATATCAGTGTTATGATTCGCAAGTGACTTTGCTATCCTGATAAGGAGTGAGGAGGTTGTGCGCAGAATCGGCGAGGGAAGGAACATGGGGAAAACACTGACAAGGAGAAGGCGTCAGGGGATGACTTTCATGGTACCAGAAGGAGCCGTAGAGGGCAAAAATTATGGACGGCTATAGAGCCGACATGGCTCAGTGTTTCAACAGGGGATTTCTAACGTCTTCGTCAGTCCACACCACGTCGAATTGCTGCTGTATGCCTTGAAAATGTAAGTCCAACACGATATTGGGTGAGGGGGGGGGGGAGGGGGGCAGGGTGTCACAGCACTTTTGTACCCTCAGTGTCTGTTCATGCAACTATTGATATTCGTCCATTGCAAATCATTGGAGCATAACTTGCTTTTTCTCCATTCCTACTATTATAAGGAGAATGATTCACAGAATTCAATTTCACGTTAATGTCCTTTTTAATTTTCTTCTACAGTATTCCTACTGTGTTATCATGATACTATTTATCTTGACTTGCCTTAGAGCTGTTTCTTCTTCCTAATTTCGCTTTCTAGCAGAGGTAACCTTAAAATTCTTCATTAATCATGACTCTTAAAGTAGGCCATTTTGTACCACTATGGTTGCCATGAATTCGTGATAGTAATACCTGTACATGTTTGCTTTCTATAAATACCGAATGCATGTTCGTCAGTCTGCTTAGTTGTAGCTATGTTAAAGGAAATTTACCCGTTAATTTTGGTATCAATGGTAACTTTTATTGTAGGGTGCGCGAAAGAATTTTTTGTAGTACCTCTTTTACCTCTTCTCAAGCAGCTTTACATAATAGTAAAATTGAGCCGTTGATGTATTATTTCTGTGATGCAAGAAAATATTTTAAAAATGTGCAATTCGATGGTAAAAATTTCATAATAAATTCCTGCAAGGAGGGCCTATTGGCAGCTCTTCTCCTTATGTACACATTTTTCGGTTAAATTTAAAAACAGCGTATGACTGGAATGTATCGAAAGTCTACAGATTTCCCTTGCTTCGTTAACACTCCCGTTTTTATATCGTAAAAAATTAACCTTTTTATAATATCTATGGTTTTGAGAGTCACAATGTATTCATGTAAGTTGATGATTTCGAGTAATGCTAATCGAGACTGGTTAGGGATTTTAATTTCCCTGTTTGGACTTTCTGTGATACCACTGTCAGTAAAAACTGTTCCCTTTTGGAAACATATCATTGCAAGCTCAAATCACAATCACGGGTTCTTTGTTGGTTATAGTGATAATGGCCTTTCGCTCTAAAAGTTTCTCATATATTTTTTGACTTTTGGCATCAAATTTAAATTTCTTTGTTTGATTTTAATTCGTTCATTAGTACGTTTCGTTTACTACTACACGATTTTCTGTATATGCTTTCAGCTTGATGTCTGCAGTAACCAGTTAACTCCAATAGTGCCGTCCTTAAAGTTGTCAGGGGATGAAGGGGCAGCTATATTATATTCTACACATTTTCATTGTAACTTCTGCTTTTGCGGTGTAAAATTAAAATTTCATGAATTAACTGTTCATCGTGAAAGTTGTACATGACTGGATAGAGAGGATCTTTGCTGTGTTAGGCTTCTCTGCATAACTTAGTGTTTTAACATGTCCATAGTGAGTCGTACGTTGTTCTGTCTCATCTTTTTGTCACTATATAACGCAGTTAGCTAGATTTTGAGAATTTGGAGTTTCATATGATCAAACAGTTTAATCTACCTATATTACATTTAGCTGGGCTTTGAGTGTTCAGAGTGTCGTATGAAAAGCACAGTTTAATTTAGTTTTGTCATAAGCTTGCTTGAATTCAGCTTCTGTCTATGCTATATTGTGCTTCTGCTTAGCTATGTGTGTGGCAATTGTTCCTAATTGATATGTGAAGCTTGCTTGAATTCAGCTTCTGTCTATGCTATATTGTGCTTCTGCTTAGCTATGTGTGTGGCAATTGTTCCTAATTGATATGTGAGCATATCTTTAGTTGTCATAAGCTCTAAGCATGATTTGTTCAAGCGAGTTTTATTGTTCATTTTAATGACTTTATTTTTAATTTTAAAGAAAGCCTTACTTGCCAAAGTTCAGAATATAGAGCCATCTTGTCCTGCTAAGTAGACAAGCGACCCTTGTGTTGGATTAAGTTACACAATGCAGTGTCCCCTTTAGATTACAACTGATAACCGGTTTCAGCTTCGCAGCCATTGTCAGATTTAAAAATGAGGCAATATGAACAAACATTTATCAACAGACTTATAAAACAAGAATTGTTTCAGAAGTGATGCCCAATAATTCAGACATGGAAAGTACAGGCCCAAAGTCGCTAAAGAGCTCCAATAAACATGGGTCCTCAAATCAAGCGTTGTCGAGGTACAACACATTTTCTGTTGCGATTCGTCAGTGTCTAGGAACACATGGCATCTCTAAACGTTAAAGTATGTGGTCGAAATGCGTCTGAATGCCACATTTAACTCGTCTCTGGAATGAGTTGCGAATTCTCTCAGGCCGTCCGGGGGAATTCTGTAAATGCTGGCAGGATGCTTTAATCCGCAAGCGTAATTCCTCAGGCTTTTGTGTACCATGTTTTTGGCATGATCTCTCACACAAAAATCCACGCGATTTAAATCCCGGGACCTTAAAGGCCATGGCGCAGGCCCTCCTCTACCTATCCAATGTTGACCATACGTCCGAGTTAGAAGCCGGTGCACTTGTAAATGAAAGTTTGCTGGAGCACTGTCATGCATGAACCACATGTTCAGACGTTGGTTCAGTGGGACATCATCATGTACGTATGGAAGCACAGCTGCCGGCGTCTGTAGCCGAGAGGTTCTAGGCGCTTCAGTCCGGAACGCGCTGCTGCTACGGTCACAGGTTCGAATCCTGCCTCAGGCTTGGATGTGTGTGATGTCCTAATAAGTTATAAGTCTAGGGGACTGATGAATTCAGATGTTAAGTCCCACAGTGCTTAGAGCCATTTGATTTGGAAGCACAGTTCACAGAAACCGTATGTACAGTTGTCCGGTAGTCTCTGTGGTGGGAAGTGTGTCTGCCGTCTCTGATCAGTCTTGCCCAGAAGTTCAACAAATAACGCTGCTGATGTGATACGTGTGTTGCATTAGCATTGACATCGGCCCATATGTGACAGTTATGGTAGTTAAAAATGCCGTCACGGGTAAATCCATCGTCATCTCTGACTGGGGGATTCAGGGTACACTGTTATTGCACCTACTGGCAGAAAGTCTGCATTGTTGAAGGCTTCCATTCGCTGTAAATGATATGGATAATGTACTTGCCAACGTAAAGTCCGCCACACACTGTTCTGACTCAGGACACTCTCTTGGGTAGCAGTCCTCCTTATTGAAGTACTCGGACGTTCGTGTACAATGTGTAACACCCTTTCCTCAACGTCAGGTGTTAGGCATCTAGGTCGATCTTTTCGTACAGGATGTGCGAAGCTCCCGGTTTCTCTGAGGCGCTGATGTAACCGGCTAAATGTGCTGTTGTCGAGCTGCTTGCGGAGAAAAAAAGATTCTTCATTCAGTCTTGCAGCTTCAAGGTCACTGCCATTTCCTTTGCCACACATAGAGTGCATACCAGTATACTCTTCACTGGTGTAACCTCTGTCCATGGTGCCTTCACGTTCGTAACTGATCGTGAGGAGGTTACGCCACAGTTGGGGAAAGGGAAGTAGTTGCGCATACATAAACAACAGATAATTGATCCCGAACCTTAAGATACTGACGTAGATACCGCTGTATCTAGGGGCGTTCATAGTTGGTTCCCAACTCGAATTAATGCGATACCTGGGAAACGGTTGATACGCGGACCCGTGTTTATTAGAACTTTTTGGTTACCATTGGCCTGTTCTTTGCATGTGTGAATTATTGACCATCACTTCCGAAACACCCTGTATGTGTATAGAGAGAACAAGTTCCTAAAACAAAGAGCAGTCGTACCAAAGGAGGTATTCAGTGCTTAATAAAATAAAGTACGAGTGCCCATATATAGATTAAGTAAAGTTTGCAATGACCGGCGCTTGTAAAACACCAGTTGCAGACAACTGAAGGTACACATGTTTCAAGGTATTGTAAGTCAAACATCTAGGAGAGATAGATCACATCATGGGGAATAATTTTTGCAGGCATCATCATGCTCATCTCCTAGAAAGGATTACGTGCTATAGTCACCTGCTGCGATGTCTATGGTCAGCCCCTCCGCCCCCTCCCCTCTTATGGAATCTTCGTAGTTTCCTCTCACCAGCTGGCCAATATTTTTTTTATTATTTTGGTAACCTATTGTTTATCATTCTATCAATATAAACCTTCCATTTCATTCGATTCTATTCTATCTCGTTATTAACCGAAAATATTTTTAAAAGCCAAAGTCATTGTTTCATTCCTTACTTTGTCCACTTCACTGCAGTTCCTTACCTATCTCACTGACTTAATCTCTGCTGCTTGTAACGCCGATTTTTTCCGTTTTTGTTGTTGTCAATGATTCGGAGCCACATACGAGCATAGGTACAGCCATAAATTTATAGAATTTTATTTTCATTTACTTACTTATTTTCTCACCAAAGTTCGTCCAATTATTCTGCAGAGAGCTTAAAATTTATTAACCTTCTTTTCAATATCTTTTGCATAGTTAAAACCAATATTACATCCTAAATAACTTAAGTAGGGGACTTGTTCAAAATTTTTTTCATTCACTACTATTTTCGATCTGATTGGCTTCTTCTCTTTGAAACCTATTTTCTTCGTCTTATTCACAAACATGTTAAACTGTAATACATCGCATTCTTACTGAAAATGTATACTGCTTTTTGTAAATTATCTTTTGTTTCCTGTACAATTCTCTTGTCATTAGCATATAATACGATATTTAATGGCATACTAGAAGCTATTTTAATTCCTAAGTAGATATCATCTTTCCATTTTGGAAATAGGTCATCAAAATATTAGTTAAATTATGTGGGTCATAGACTATGCCAATGTTGAACACCTTGGGTTATTAAAATTTCAGGAATCGTCTTCGTGTTTGAACTTCGTGTTTTCAGACAGAGACTGTATGCTATTAATCAAGTGTTTAAGAAAACCTTTTATTTCTTATATTCTTTCTTGTAATCAACCAATGCTAAATCTGTTTCAATGCCAAATTCCCAAAGTTTTTCACTAATTAGTCTCATTATTAATATATTACCATTACACAAGTGTCTCTTGCTGAAGATTGATTGTTCTTCTGAAATTAATGTGTCAACAAATATTTGCAATCCCTGTTCATAAGTTTTTCATAAATTTTATATCATACATTCAGAAAATTATTTCTTTATAATTTCCTGTGCCATTCCTATTGAATTTTTTCAATATAAAAATTACTTTAGATGACTTCCATTCTTCAAATATGAAACAGTTCCTGCAACACATACAAATATTCTAAAATGGCTTTCCCATATTTGATTAAATCAGCACTGACTCTATTTATTTCAGTAGCTTTTTATTTTTATTGCTTTTAGGGCTTTTTTAATTCTCTTAGTCTACTTGATGTATATAGTCATTACCAGTTCCTTAAAATAACTTTCTTTAGTATGTTCATCATACAATAAGTTTCTATAAAACAGCATCCATTGATTTTATGATGTTATATTAATATTTGCAGTATCTTTCTCCATTTCATTCATCTGTTCCTCAAGATTAACTGCTTTATTGTCTTCTATGAATGTGATGTTCCACATTAGCAGTGAAACTTTCTTGGGATTCACTCTGGTATTGTCTTACTGACTTTTTTGTTTTATTTCTCTTGTGTTCATATATTTTCCATACTTTGTTCATCCATGTTTGTAAAGAGGCATTTTTTTTAACTAATGTCGTTGGCTATTCCATTATATATTTTCAAACCACAATTACAGTATGATATTTTACTTTTGCTTAGTACCTCATTACTGAATTCAATCTTCTCCATTATTCTTTAACATTGTCTTCAGTTTCAACGATTGAGAGTCTTTGTTGATATAAACTCCTTATGCTTTCCTTCTGTAGAAGATCAAATTTGAATAATAAGTTTTTTACTTTGGACTTTCTTTCATTTGTTTGTTTCCTCTATCCTGCCTGTATTTCTGTCTTTGAAGTAACTATTATGAGATCACAGCCTATACCATTATCTCTCAATATATGAATATCTCTAATTTGAGAGGTTATTTTGTATTAGGTATTACATATCAGGTATTGTATGTTGGCCTCTTGTGTTCCAGGTGCATTTATTTAAGTCTTTATTTCTAATGAAGATATCTGTAATTTGAACTTTTCAAATTTAGTAAAACAACTTGGTGTCTTACTATATTCATTTAAAGTTATTTCATCAAATGTGCCTATTGTATGCACTGCTGGTACTTTCATATTCTTCGCTTAAGTGTCCTTAAGAAATTATCAGTTTTACAATATATACTTCATTGTATTTGCTGTTGTTTATAAACCATAGCACACTGTTCACATTTCTCTTCTTCAGGTGCATACACTCCTCTGATGCATAAATGTCTTCTGTCAATACTGAATATAGCAATTACTATCCACTCAGTGATATTTTCAAAAAATTAGTCTTCCTTTTACACTTGCCCTCTCTAAAATACTTATTCCACACACTGCTTGTTGCATTTGTTCCAGTGTAAATTAATGTGTAATTATTTATATCTTTTGTTCCTCTCAGTTTCTTCTTTTTTCTTTTATTACAGGTTCTGTATCTCAGATTCCTTTGGATTTAAACCCCATCTTACATTCCAGACACCTGTACATAAAATGCCTTTAACGCTTAGAGTGCACACGCCCATAAACACTCCTCGAGGACACGAGGGGACATACATAGCCCAACAAGAAATAGTGTTGTATAAAAATTAGGATATAATTTAAAGCAAAACTAGCAGACATCTTTATTTTTATCACCTTTACACATAAAATTAATAAAATTTAAGTTTTTAACCACCATAAACAAAGAATTAAAAAACTCTTTTAAAAAATTAATGTACGAGCACCGATTTTGATGATGTTCTCATGATTTTAATTTCAAAAATTATACTTATTAGTTTCCTTATTTCTTATGATCTAATGGAATCAATAAACAATTTCTCACGACCATCTTCTTTCAATTGGCATACATTCAGGGCACAAGACAGACTGATGATCGCTAAAATGCGTTTCTGGAAGGCCAAGAAATAGTCTGCCTTTCAGTTTGATAGCTATGGGTATGTTTTGTTGCGATATTCGATGTTCAATAGAAAGTCTTGCTAACGCGAATGCAACTTCTTGTAGGTAGTGACGGCAGACGACTTTCGTTTCAGAGTTGTCATCTGATATATCACAAGACCATTTATGCCTCCCATATTGACAAAATTGTAAAAAAAGAGTCAGAAGCCGTCGGCGACTGTTTCGAATAACGTCGTATTATTTACACATTTTAGCAAATATACCGACGCCACACTTCGTTTGGTTATAAAATGAGATGATTTCTCGTTTTCTAACATCACCACTAGCAGCATCCATTTTGTCATCATTGTGAAGTGTAGATAACAACAAAACCACTTTGTTTCGCTTTGTCACTAGCAACACATTCAGGTTGAAATCCTAAAATGAATTCGTTAATTCCTCGGTTTTATATTGTTTTGAACAATTCAGGTGTCTCTGGTTTATTCTTTCTTAGTGTTCCTATGGCCGTAATCTTGTGAGTCAACACTTCTTTGCATGTAGGAACACTAATAAACCAGTTGTCCATAGTGTTATTGCATCCCAGGCCAGGTAATGGACTCAGAACTTTAAGGACGATATCAAGCAATTTATGTTATTCTCTAAATGGTCCCTTTGGTTGCATGTCTACGTAAATCTCAAAATTTTTTGCGTATGGATACTTGACATCCACCACCGTAATGATCTTTATGTCGTACTTTGCTGGTTAGTTTGGCATGTATATCATGAAACCGCAGCGTCCCTTGAAGACGACTAAGTACTCATGAGTCATAAGATTTCCGCTTGGAGTGCAATATTTCTTGCAGTTCTGAAGCATTTTGTTATTAATTTGGCGTACTGCAGCCAATCGGTCGTTTGCTTGACGAGCTTGCCTGCTTCTTGTATTATCAAAGCGCAGAGGTCGCAATAGGAATCGGAATCTACTCTCTGTGGTAGTTGTATATACTAATTCGAAGCGAGTACCTTTTGGATTATCTCAAAAGTCCTGTGCAGATCTTCGTCCTGGAAAGGAAATTCCAGTTACTAATAAAATGCCTATAAGGACCTTGATTTCTATCAGGTCAGTATGAGATGCATTTCTGTCTCTTTGATATTTGCCGTTTTTGGTATCAAAGTTAATGTTCGTCGAATCAACGACAATGTTCCAAACATCACCATCGAAAAGTAGCAGACGTGATAGAAGAGCTGTTTTAGCGTCTATAGCCAGTCCTATTGTGCGTGGTTGATGAGCCAAAATGTTGTGAGGTCTTGTTCTTGAAGTGGATAGTGGAAATTTGCTCCACCTTCGTACCATCACGAGGTTGAAAGGTAGCCAAAGACGACAGAGGCATGGTCTTGCGTAGCCTTCCTGTTCCGTATCAGACTTGTGAGGAGACACAGACAATACAATTTATTCCACGAGCTCTTCTTTCTCCTTACTTTCTCTCAAAACGTCACCATCTTCGTCATCCTCCAGTAGCCATCTATGAATCTGTTCATCCATATTATTTATATAATAACAAGCCGTCTAAAAATTCAGTATAAAGCATAACGTCGTATTATTTACACATTTTATCAGAAATACCGACGCCACACTTCGTTTGGTTATAAAATGTGGTGATTTCTGGTTTTCTAGCATCACCACTAGTAGCACCCATTTTGTCATCATTGCCTTCTGTAGTACTTATTACAGTACCTGAGGAATACACAAAACGGCGGCATTGTAGCGCAACGCTGGGCGGGGTGGCCGAGCGGTTCTAGGCGCTACAGTCTGGAACCGCGCAACCGTTACGGTCGCAGGTTCGAATCCTGCCTCGGGCATGGGTGTGTATGATGTCCTTAGGTTGGTTAGGTTTAGGTAGTTCGAAGTTATAGGGGACTAATGACTTCAGCAGTTAAGTCCCATAGTGCTCAGAGCCATTTGAATCATTTTTTTTATTGTTTTTTTTTTTTGTAGTGCGCCAACCGTTGAAAATAAACGACTGTTTTACTCACAGGGCTACACATGTAGCCCTAGCGTGCGCTCTATTGTTAACACTATTGAGAACTATTCGGCTTATTCCTTAGAGACTTCCGAATTGCACAACAGCAACACTGGAGGACGCCGCAAAATTTTGGGTTGTCATCTCTTCGAATTCCACCCACGTCATAAACAACGAAAGGAAATACCAGGACCGGATGAAGGAACGATGGGACGTTGTGACTGACTCTATCTGGTTCCTCTGCAGACGCCTAGTCGGCTTGCGACACCCTGCAGGCAGCTACGGTAGTGTCGGTATAGCCCTCTACTTCACTGGAACATGCAGATCCTCTGTTTCTCACGGGCAGTGCTATTGTAAAGGGATGTCTCCTGATAGGGAACTACTTTTGTTACAGGTAAAATATTTGCTGACGCTTTACAGTGGCGTTAGGCGTCTTTTAATTTAGTGCGCCAGCACTGGGACGACCACATTTACCGAACAAGTTGGGTCTGCCATTTGGGGTGCTGCATTTTCATACCACCTACCCAGTAAACGGATAGAGTATTTATCAAAAAGAAATCCTTAAAAATGGATCCAAGCAGAGAAAGATGTTTTAAAACGAATGAAGAACTTGGCCTACTCCCTTTATGGACTGCAGATGACTGAATTGTAGGCAAAAACACGTTGCATAGCACGCCGAAGAGGACCTGTACTGTGCCGCCTCGCAGGAGATCATCTGTAATAAAAGACGGCTTGCGTTGCTAGGAAGTGTCAGCAAACTTTCTGTCTCTAACAAAAGTTGTTGCTAGGGACATGGTCTATCAGCCCAATTCGTTTGATACAAAGACTTTCAGTGGAATATCTTTTATATACAGAGTGTTTCTAAATGAATATCGGGGTTTTAACGCTTTATAATATTTATTATATTGAACTTACAGTTATAAATGATATGTAAAATGAAAGAGAAAATGAAGTCTATAGCCGTGTTCTTCCCAAGCCCAATGAAAGGGCTTGCTTCCACGTTCACCCGACCTAACGCCATGCGATTTTTTCCTTTCGGGCTTCATCAATGATCGTGTGTACGTGCCTCCGCTACCAGTAGACCTCCCTAAATTAAGAAACCGAATTGAAGCAGCTGTTGCTACACTCACTGAAGACACACTTATCAAGATTCAGCAAAAACTCGGCTATAGACTTGTTGTGTACCGCGTGACAAATGATGTTCACATTGAACATTTATTAGGTTCTTGGTAAAACTGTTAGAGTTGCTCTTTGATTTGACGTATCATTTATAACTGTAAGTTTAATGTAATAGATATTATAAAGCGTTAAAACCCCGATATTAATTTATAAACACCCTGTACTTCTGAAGTACGGCATAATCTGTATGTTTAAAAATAGGTAAGATATATGCCAAACAAACAGATATCATCATTCATACATAATAAAAGAATGTATTATATCATGAAAGATAGAAGTTAAAAGAACATAACAGTTTAAAACTTGCACGAAGGCTGTATATACACTCTTGGATCACTAGGACAGTACGTGAAATGCAGTACAACGCATCGTAGCAGCCACAAAGCTCTGTTCATGATACCATATAAACAACCACTGTTCCGCAAAACTAAAGGACGATATAGAGAAAGTACCAACCCTTTAAGTACCGTGTAAAATTGAATGGAAGTGGGAGAGCGTGTTGCGACATATGTCCCAGTCGTGCACAGAAATCTGAAAGTCACGTGATGTGAGGTCGGAGTCACTATAGCGCCCAATGGCATTCGGCCTGGAACACGAGACAATTGAAGGAACAGAAAAAGACAGCGTGTGTCAACAAGAAGTTACTGTTCACTGTGGTGGTGATATTACCACATGTCTCAGAAGCATTAGATGACTTCTTACAGTCAGGGATCATGGGGAAGCTGGGAGGAGAGCAAAGTGTGAGGAGTGTAGCACAGCACTTTGGTATTATTAACAGCATTGTTTCACAGCATGACGGTCTTTCCGAGCCACAGGCAGTGCTGTCCGGAGGAGGGGAGATGGTCGACCACGGTCAACTGCAGCACCAGATGCCCACTACATTGTGCATCTAACAAGAAGGGATCCGCGCCAAATTGCGGATGCAACTGCGACCACATTTTACAGAACAGTAAAGTAGGCAGTCCCAAGCTCCTCACCGAGCGAGGTGGCGCAGTGGTTAGCACACTGGACTCGCATTCGGGAGGACGACGGTTCAATCCCGTCTCCGGCCATCCTGATTTAGGTTTTCCGTGATTTCCCTAAATCGTTTCAGGCAAATGCCGGGATGGTTCCTTTGAAAGGGCACGGCCGATTTCCTTC
This sequence comes from Schistocerca serialis cubense, assembly GCF_023864345.2. Taxonomy (NCBI): domain Eukaryota; kingdom Metazoa; phylum Arthropoda; class Insecta; order Orthoptera; family Acrididae; genus Schistocerca; species Schistocerca serialis. The sequence goes on along the minus strand of NC_064641.1, from coordinate 430,831,590 downwards.
CCAATCCTTCCCTAACCCGAGCTTGCGCTCCGTCTCTAATGACATCGTTGTCGACGGGACGTTAAACACTAACCACCACCACCCAAGCTCCTCGGTGACACGGCGATTGTACTGGAGTGGTCTCGCTGCCTGACGACCAGTAATTTGTGTACCGGTGATACCCACACATCTGGTGCACCATTTGCGACGGTACCTAGAGCATAGAGACTGGACCAGTGAGCAGAGGGGCCACGCGCCCCTCTCAGATGAGAGTAGATTCAGTCTGAGTAGTGATTTAGGTGGTACCCACACATGGAGAGAAGTGTGTACAAGCACTGCATTTAGGAACATTGTCGAACATGATCACTTTGCTGGTCCAGGAATTATTTTGTAACAAGTCAAAATTTTGCACAAACGTAATGGCCTCCAACTCCCTGAACACGCACACACGTAGCTCAACGTTATTGTGACAACGGACTACGGAAAAACAAGAAAAGAAGAGAATCGAAGCATGTGAGATACTGTGCTACAGACGAATGTTGAAAAATGGATGGACTCATAAGGTAAGGAAAGAGGAGGTTCTCCAGAGAATATGGAGGAAAGGAATATATGGAAAAGATGGAGAACAAGAAGGGACACGATAATACGACACCTGTTAAGACATAACTCCCATGGTACTAGAGGGAGCTATAGAGAGTAAAAGATGTAGAGGAAAACAGAGACAGGAATACAGCCAGCAAAAAATTCAGGTCGTAGTTTGCAAGTGCTACTCTGAGTTGAAAAGGATGCCAAAAGAGAGGTGGCGGAGGAGCACGTGTGGGATGCGTTGAAGAGACATACGACAGGCACCAACGACAATCCACAGTTGTCAACCGCGCTGGTGCAAGGAATGGAACGACCTACGACAAGAACGCCTTACTAACGTCGTGTTCGACATCGGAACACGTTGCATAGTATTCACTGCTGTCCGTTGTGACCACACACCCTGTTCAGAAACAAGTCCCACCTCTTATAATGTCATTAATTACAGTGAACTAAGTTAAGTATTGTCTTTGAATAAAAGTACCATTTACGTTGGTCATATTGGGTAATTCTTTTAATTACCTTAGGTGTTAAACTATAGCAGAACTTCTTATGTATGATTGAAATTTTATCGAGGTATGTTACTTGGCACTGACATATCATGGGAAAGTTACTTTGTTCCTTAAGTTTTGAACACCTGTGTATAACGAAAGGGTAGACCATACAAAATACGTTAGAAAGCAAAAAAAAAAAAAAAAAAAAAAAAAAAATGTAAGAAAGTAAATAGAGTCCCAAAGAAGGTATTAAAAATTGACATCTCTGAGTGTAGGAGTAAGCAAAGCATTCCGTATTTAAAAGAATTATAAATAGAATGTTGGTAATTGACGTTAGTTATCGTGGAAAGTCGATTTCTTCCATAGTTCATTTCATACAAACCAGGCCTCATTTCGTTTTCTTCCTGCCAACATACACAGATTCTTGGGCTGTTGGGTCTGAAGAAAATAATTAGTTAAGGAGAGACTGCAGGAAACATACATGATGAGTTGCGCTTCATAACGTGTGACAGATAGTTCACTGAATCATGGCTTCACAGCTAGTTCATTGACAGATCGACCGTCTTAGCGGGAAATGAATACAGTCAAATAAACAATTGCGTTCTTTAAAAAATATGAATCTATTTCCTTAAATACTTCTTTCGTTGTCATACTTAAACTATTGCATTTGGAATCAACTTTGTAAACGGTCCTATTACAGCATTATGACGGCTACAGCCATTCTTGTAACGCAATAAATACGTGGCAGCTGCACCTGACGCTGTAAGTAAATGACAACAACGTAAAAGCAAATGTAAAGCTAGCACTGTAACGAGATGATTTTTGTACCTGTTGTTATGGGCCCCTAAAATTACCAACTAATCCCTCCAAACGGAAACAGGTTTTAAAAACGGATTGTTATTCTTTTTATTTCATTGATTCGTTAAATTATGACTGTACAAAAAATGTTATATCATGAAATAATGAAATTTAAATGCTGTGTTATACGCTTTTAATTCTAAAACTGCTGTGAAATGCTGTTTTTATGGGTCAGTAATCGTAACATCTTCCCCGGAAGAGCACGCCCCGCAGGTTCTGCCGAGGTGTCTACAGATCGTAAACACGGCACTGATACAGAAGATTGTTTGTGATGAAACTTCCTGGCAAATAAAAACTGTGTTCAGGCTCTGGACTCGAATTGAGAGCTCTGACTTACGTATGGATATGCTTTCTGACAGAACTATCTAAACGCATTTCACGAACCGTCCTCATTGGTTCAATTCCGACACTACTTCTTCTACCTTCCGAAAGTTTTCCAGCATAATTTGAAGCAGCGAGTGGGGAAGGGGGGTTTGCAAGTGGCGCCCGGGGGGGGGGGGGCTGAGGTGGACGAGGGAGGGGAGTGTGTGTGTGTGTGGGGGGGGGAAATCGCCGTGAGTAGTTCTTGGACAGCTGTCGATAGAGGACTTGCCACCGAAAGGCCGACGCCCGAGATTCGAGCCCCAATCAGGGACACAATTTTAATCTGCCAGGAAGTTTCAAGTCATTGCACACTCCGCTGCACAGTGAAAAATCATTCTGCATTGTTTATGGTGTTTGCTTATTATCAAACTCAATTGTAATATAAGTTAGTATTTTCAGTGCTAAATGAAACGTGTGAAATATTGCAAGCAGATAAAGGAATAGGCTCACATGGATAAGTTAATAACTATGGCTGTCTCTCTCACGTAGCTCTGTTTCACTATAAACATACACTCCTGTTTCACTGAATATCACCATAATAAGAACACAACATGCCGGTACTGGAAACAGCAGACATTTCCACAGCGCATTTTACGAATCGATAGACAAAGGATTCAAGAGTGAGTTACCCCTTCTCACTGCCGATAAAGGGTGTAAAATACCGGATCAACTAATATGTCAAAATGACTAAGCTATTGAGTATATGTAGGAACAGTTGTTATATTGTACTTCCTATGAATCGAACTTTCAAATATAGCTTACCAGTAGATTAAGCATAATTATTATATGATTACAGGTTCTTTTCGCTAGTCTCAAAATAATTCTGATTCGATTGGATTGTCGACTATGTATTTGATTTTTCTTACGGTGTAAACTCTCCATAGCACCCCCATCAGATTTAGTAGTGAGATGGCAAAGTGGACAGCCAGTCAAATGCTGAACACAGGTCAAACATGAAAACAGGAAGAAGGTATACTAATCTGTGAAAAAAGACAAAACAGAAACAGTGAATGGCCCAAGAAAAAGAAGTGCGATATAGAGCAGGCGCGAAGATAAATGGCGTCGTTAGTAGGTGGTTACGGTGTTGAACTAGTGTGCGGCTGAGGCGTCTTAAAACCTGCTTCGTGCCTTTTTTTTTTCGCTGTTCGCTTTATTCAGATTTGTGTTGTGTCGTAGTGTAACGGCCGTTTGCAACAGTGAGGTGCACGGTAGGATCCTATAATGGCAGCTGACTCTGCACAATTTCTCTATTACCAACTGAACCGCAAACGTTTGATGACAAGGTGACAAGTCAACCGAATCCCCCACCGGAAAACACGTCTGGTGTGTCATACACGGAATTACCGACAGTGCGTGTGTCATGTGATAGGAATCTTATCGATGTACCTAACTTGTACAACTGGTAAGTAAATGAGTGATGCTTCCTCGCCTGATATAGGTGTTCGTATGAATGTGAATGTGATCACTCGCAAGGAAATGATGGAAACGTAATAGTTTGTCATATAAGCTGCAACAAATGAACGCAACAGTTTCACAATCACACAGTTTCTCTGCGTTCTGTCAAAACAAACGTTTAACGTTTTTGAAGTTGCGTTGCGTTTTGGAAGTGTTGACTTTCGAATTCCTTTGTTGTAACATAGTTCACATCCGTTTACTTGTTTTTTCATTTCTTTGAGACTTCTACAGGGTGATCAAAAAGTCAGTATAAATTTGAAAACTGAATAAATCACGGAATAATGCAGATAGAGAGGTACAAATTGACACACATGCTTGGAATGACATGGGGTTTTATTAGAACCAAAAAAATACAGAAGTTCAAAAAATGTCCGACAGATGGCGCTTTATCTGATCAGGATAGCAATAATTAGCATAATAAAGTAAGACAAAGCAAAGATGATGTTCTTCACAGGAAATGCTCAATATGTCCACCATCATTCCTCAGCAATAGCTGTAATCGAGGAATAATGTTGTGAACAGCACTATAAAGCATGTCCGGAGTTATGCTGAGGCATTGGCGTCGGATGTTGTCTTTCAGCATCCCTAGAGATGTCGGTCGATCACGATGCACTTGCGACTCCAGGTAACCCCAAAGCCAATAATCGCACGGACTGAGGTCTGGGGACCTGGGAGGCCAAGCATGACGAATGTGGCGGCTGAGCACACGATCATCACCAAACGACGCGCGCAAGAGATCTTTCACGCGTCTAGCAATGTGGCTGGAGCGCCATCCTGCATAAACATCGTACGTCCCAGCAGGTGTTTATCAGCCAGGGTGGGGATGCTGCGATTCTGTAACATATCGGCGTACCTCTCACCCGTCACGGTAGCACTTACAAAACCGGAATCACGCATTTCCTCGAAGAAAAAAGGCCCGATAACGGTAGGTGTGGTAAATCCAACCCATACAGTGACTTTCTCGTCGTGCAATGGAGTTTCCACGACAGTTCTAGGATTTTCGGTAGCCCAAATTCTGTAGCTGTGGGCGTTGACAGACCCTTGGAGTGCGTAATGAGCTTCGTCGGTCCACAACACGTAACTCAACCAATCGTCATATTCCGCCATCGTTTGAAACGCCCACACCGCAAATGCCCTCTGCTTCACTAAATCGCCAGGTAACAGTTCATGATACCGATGGATTTTGCACGGATAGCATCGAAGGGTACGCCTAAGTGCCAACCAAACAGTAGTGCATGGAATGTCGGTGCGACGTGTGACTGCACGAGCGCTGACTTCCCCATGCATAGACGAACCCGCTACGGTCCCCATTTCTTCCTGTTTCAGCAGCATTACGCCTTGTGCTCGGTCGGACACTACGGGGTCTATCGTGTAAACAACCCGTGGATTCGAACTTCGAAATCATTCTCGCCACAGCTGCATTTGCCAACGAACCTTTACCCGTTCGAATCCCCTTCCTATGGCGATAGGATCGTAACGCTGGAGTAGCACATTTCCCATTCTGATAATACAGCTTCACTAAAAGCGCCTTTTGAGGTAACGGCAACATTCTGCGTCTGCTGGCGCATCTGCTTCTCTCTCTCATTACAGCTCCCTTTATACACGATTGTCATGCGCAATCACTGACGTTTTGCTGTCGGACATGTTGTGAACTTTGTTTTTTTTTTTTGTTCTAATAAAACCCCATGTCATTCCAAGAAGCATGTGTGTCAATTTTTAAATCTCCATCTACATTATTCCGTGGGTTATTAAGTTTTCAAATTTATACTGACTTTTTGATCACCCGGTATGTGGTATCTCGCCTGCTTACACTATTCACATTTACTTGCGACGGTAACGTATTCTTAGTGCATGACTAATATTCTATAAACAATGTATAATATGACGACCACCAAGACTATAGAAAGAGAAGAAATATTTCAATGACTGGACGGACAGTTCATAATGTTGTGAAAAAATAAAAAATGGCAATAAGGAACTCTGGACACTGCTCGCCTGCTTGGGAGCCTAACACCATGGCCACTTACGAACGACGCCGTTGCTGTCTTAGCTTGCCATTTATTGTACTTCTTGTTCTTGGACCAAAAATGGTTCAAATGGCTCTGAGCACTATGGGACTAAACTGCTGAGGTCATTAGTCCCCTAGAACTTAGAACTAGTTAAACGTAACTAACCTAAAGACATCACAAACATCCATGCCCGAGGCAGGATTCGAACCTGCGACCGTAGCGGTCTTGCGGTTCCAGACTGCAGCGCCTTTAACCGCACGGCCACTTCGGCCGGCTTTCTTGGACCATTCACTGTTTCTATTTTGCCCTTGTTCACAGTCCAGTACACCTTCTTCCTGTTTTCATGCTTGATCTGTGTTCAGGTTTTGAAGGACTTTCCACTGGGCCGACTTACCACTAAATCTGAGGGGGCTGCGAACGGGAGTTTCCTTGTTAGTTACCTACACTATACACGACAACGTTTTCAAAGCTCTATATGATACAAAGAAGTTTGTCAGTTGCTAGATGGAAGTAGTGGTAGTTACTCTATAAGAAATTCAGTGCTGTAACATGATTAACTGTATTATGAACAGAGTTTCAGTTGATTAAGATCTTTATGGATCAGTCACACTAAATACTGATTACAGCCATACTAATTTTCAGATGAAATAACGTTGTAACCCTAACGTTCGATGCGCCGGTTACATTTGTTAAAAGCTGATACGTCCCAAAAATGTGTAGTCCTTCAACTTTCGCCGATAAAATTGAGTGAAAATCTAATATTTCGCAAGAACAGCGACATGTAAATTGAAAAGTTTTAGTTTTCTAATATAAACACATCGCTAGTATAAAAAGCCTTTAACAAGCAACTGAACGAGTTTTCTCAATAGTGCTTCCTTAATACAATACGACAGTGTACAATAAAATTCGGCTGTTGCGGCGCCACGTTGAATACTCCAGTGATGTGGGGTCTTGTAAAATTAGAGACAAGTAACACAGAATTTAATGTTTCTTTTCACTCTTTAATTACATTCATTATATCGTCTATGGATAGAGTGATAGTTCGTTTGAAATTTGCGTTTTTTCTTATCATTTTAGTTACGGTCATACAATACGGATTCTGCTATTCTATTCCTGTAAGAGAAGCCAGAGAAGATTTTATAGTTATTACAATGCGTCTGACACTGCTTATTTCCCATCACATTATAGAATTTTTGCCTCACTATAGTCAGTGCACCTAGGATAACAGATAGAGATAGTTCTCTTGATGAACTTGCTAGACAGCTTGATGGTCAAGCATGCTTGCGATTTCCAGCTAATTATTGCACATACAGTGAAAGAGAACGTTTGAGACAGTAATTTTTCATTAAGTTACTAGCTCACAGTAGTTAAACATCTTTCAGTACTTGTAGCTCATTGATACTTGAAGCAACTACACGCAAATTATAGGAGCTGACGATTACCAAGTAAGTTAATACCAAGATAAGAAGTTCTAAAAAAATAAGGATATGTCACCATAAAGAGCAATGAAGCACAGGGAGAAATGTATAAAACAAAGTGAAGAAAATTTTGGTTTGTATTATTCAATTAGAAACTGGATGGTAAATTGAACATTGCACACATATTGCTCAAGTCACTGAACATTTCCATAGCGTTTGATTCGGTATTTTGGTGATGGGGGGATTAGAATGTTGATTTTACAGCATGCTCCCAGCCATTAACCCTAGCATTACCAACGGGGGGGGGGGGGGGGGGGGGGGCTCGTAGGCCCACTGACTCAGTTTTTCTATGTTGTATCCACACCCTTTGATATATGAACTTGAAAGCAAAGGTAATTGTTCGTTATTGAATGTACTATTGAGTCATTACAGAATTTCGGAATAAAAATGTAATTAAAATTCATTTACTTGATTTAATTCTCTGTGGGCCTTAGAAGCCCACCCGTTGGTAATAGCAAGGAAAGATTTACGAGGTTGAGTCTCTCGTTTGAAATTCTTACCATAAAACGAATTTTGGCATTGTTGCCTTCAGACATATTATTATGAAGCGGACCATTGTTATTTTCAGTGTTTCTGCTGCTGTTGAACCAGCAACATGAGTAGACATCGTTTACGTGATAGTTCCATTGAAAGAGTGCTAGAAGAAGTTTTGAACGAATCAGATTTAGAGGAAAGTGAAGTGGATGATGATGTGGAAGAAATTAGAACTGATTCATCGTCTGAGAATGAAGATGAGGTTGAAGCCAATCCACCAGATGATAATGATACGGAATGTGATAAATTCATTGCAAAAAGTGGACGAGAGTATATTACGAAGCCATCTCGACAATATCGGCGTTCTGTACAAAATATAGTGCGAGAAAGAATGGGGCTAGGACAACAAGGAAGAATTGCGTCTCCGAAAGAGGCTATAGAGCTCTTTTTTACACCTCAAATTATGAATCTAATAAAACTACACTCAAATGAAGAGGCTTCTCGACTAGGTATTCAGCACACAGATGAAGATGAGTTATTTTGTTATATAGGACTCTTGCTAATCATGGGTTCAAATCATGACAATAAGATACCTGTCCAAGATTTATGGTCTTTGCTTCAGGGCCGACTACTATGGATCAATGAGTCGGACCCGATTTTTCGAATTGACTAAAATATTGAGGTTTGATGATAAGAACACAAGAGAAATTCGTCGCCAGACTGACAAGTTTGCTCCAATGAGGGAAATTTTTGAAAGCTTCAATTCTTCACTTCCATTGTATTTCATTCCTGGTCTACATACAACAGTGGATGAGATGTTGTCTTTGTTCCGTGGTCGCTGTCCATTCAAGGTGTTTCTAAAAGAAAAACCTGGAAAATACGGCATTCTAATTCGAATGCTGTCTGATTCTGAGACTAGATATGTGATCAGCATGGACATCTATACAGGCAAGTCAGGAAATACACAGCATTCAAATGAACCGATGGAAATTGTAAAGAGACTAATAAAACCTATTGAAAAATCAGGCCGTAATGTTACCACAGATCGGTACTATACTTCAGTGGAGCTTGCTGAGACTCTATGGAATGATTTTCACCTCACACTTGTTGGTACCCTACAGTCTAACAGACGACACATACCTGAAGAGCTGAAGACTACAACTGGCCGCAGTTTACACTCTTCCATCTTTGCTTATACTGACCCTCAGACACAGAGGCCACCAGTTACTCTTGCATCAACGCTAGTCCGCGAGAAGCCAAAACGACTGCTGTTGATGCTTTCAACTTATCACTCAGAAGGGGTGTTGAATGAAGACTCAAAAAAGACTAACATAAATCTTTTTTATAATTCTACAAAGGGAGGCGTGGACACCATAGACCAGATGGCAAGACACTACAGCACAAAGAGAGGAACAAGAAGATGGCCTTTGTCCCTCTTCTACACACTCATTGACATAGCAGCAATAAATGCATATTCACTCTTCCTCCTCAACTTTCCGAATTGGAAAAAGAATTTGCTAAACCGCAGAAGAGTTTTTATCACTAACTTAGGTCTCGAACTAATAAGATCTCAAGTAGATAAACGGGCACAAAATTTGTATGGACTTCAGAAGCCAGTAATAATGGCAATGGAAAGCATCACACAACGGAAGCTCAGCTGCTCTGTAGAACCATCATCCTCAACAGCAGAACCAGGAACACGTGGACGGTGCCACCTATGCTGCCAAGAAGCTGCATCTAAAAAGATCAAGTACAAAAAGCTGGGAAAGTCAACTGTTACCTGCTCTCAGTGCGACAAACACGTCTGTGGGAAACACTGCAGGAAGACAGTGTTGTGTGAAAAATGCGTTGCAGAATGAGACAGTAAATTTTGTTTGCTTCATGTAGTGTATCGAATTAAAAAAGTCGTTTTTATAAGAAAACACTATTTTGAAACATTATTCCAAAAAATATATAAACTGAATCTCGTGATTTGTTCATTTTATTCCTATTATAATAACATCTTTTATTATCCAGTATACAAAAACAATGTCTAAGCATTTTGAATTGTTATTAGAGGTATCAGAAGTAAATAAACTTGATTTATGATAAAATAAATTGTGGTATTCTTTATGGGCCTTTGAGGCCCCCCCGTTGCTATTACATGTAACAAAAAATACGTTGGTAATGCTAGGGTTAATGTCATGTGGGATAATTTTTGGGACGATCTCACTGTTTGATATAGCAGTCAGGGCGTAGGAAATTACGGTAAGGGTTATTTCTGGTGTCGATCGTCGAACCTCAAACAGGCAAACGTTGAAAACGAGAAGTATGCTTCCTTACTCATTTCTACTCTTTCGTTTTTTTTTTCTTCTGAAGAACCTGTTTCAGTTTGAAAATACTAGTAATATTCATAAATACAGCACTATAAACAGAAGTATCCTCCTCATTCCACGGCTTAACCTTCGTCTGTCACAGAAAAGTAACTGTGTAGCTATAAAAATGGTGCTGGCAGACATCTACGTAACAGTTGTGTGTGGTCGGGTTAGAAAATTTTATTGCAGATTAATATTAAAATTCGAAATATGTAAATGGCAAGCCTGTAGACGTATTTTCACAGACGAAACTTATATTGCTCCTAAAGCTTCTGACCAGCAAAATTAACAAACACAGACAGACACACACACACACACACACACACACACACACACACACACACACGCACACACACATACACACACAGGCAAGCACGCATGCACGCTCCGCCATAAGGGCGCGCACACGCAGTGCGGCTAACGAATTCCATCCGCCTCGCTATCTCTCTCTCTCTCTCTCTCTCTCTCTCTCTCTCTCTCTCGGAAATTAAGGATATGCTAAAACCTGTTGTCTACTCTCACCTATATCGTGGAATATGGAAGGATTCAGAAATAGTCTAAATGCGGTTCTATGAACCCTCTGCCAAACGATACTATCATGTGGATGTAGAGCTGCCTTAATGCGCCGATAGGGAATCAATGCTATTCTAAGCATCTGAGTATTTCTTCGTACAGTGATCGTTTCGCATCCTCACACCGTGAGAGTACACGTAGCACCGTGTAAAGGCCGTGCGGCGAGCCTGGCAAAAGCGGCGGCGGCGGTGCGAGCGCGGCGAGCGAGAACAATGGCGGGTGGACGCCGCCGCTGACCACTATTTATAGAGGCGCTCCACCAGCTAACGCCACCTAAATACCTCCAGATTCGCTGGCCGCCTACCCGCTGCGCCGGATTAAGTGTCGCGCGTCCTCCGAGGGCCCAAAGGCCACTGACACGCTTCACTCGCGGTCTCTCCGCACCTAACAGTACCTCGGTCAGGATGCTGACTCTGCCTATGGAGAGACAGAGAGAGAGAGAGAGAGAGAGAGAGAGAGAGAGAGACACCCCATAGCACTGACGTAGAAAAAAATGGTTCAAATGGCTCTGAGCACTATGGGACTTAACTTCTGAGGTCATCAGTCCCCTAGAACTTAGAACTACTTAAACCTAACTAACCTAATAACATCACACACATCCATGCCTGAGGCAGGATTCGAACCTGCAATCGTAGCGGTCGCCCGGTTCCGGACTGTAGCGCCTAGAAACGGTCGGCCACCCCGGCCGGCGACGCAGAAGACATGAGATAGTGGGACACAAATGATGTCGCAAATGTGTTGTTTGCGCTCCAGGCTTCTGTTAGAGCTGCAGTTGTATAGGAGACATTCTGAGAAGTGGTTGTGCAACTGAGCCGGCCGGGGTGGCCGAGCGGTTCTAGGCGCTACAGTCTGGAACCGCGCGACCGCTACGGTCGCAGTTTAATCCTGCTTCGGACATGGGTGTGTGTGATGTCCTAAGGTTAGTTAGGGTTAAGTAGTTCTAAATTCTAGGGGACTGATGACCTCAGATGTTAAGTCCTATAGCCATTTGAACCATTTGTTGCGCAAGTGAGTTGCGTAAGACAACGTTGTTGTGATCTGGCGGCGTTCGAACGGGGTATGTTGGTCGGTGACCGATAGATGGGAATTTCGATTTCGGCATTGGTGCAGGAATTTGGCTTCACACTTTCAACCGTGGCCAGGGATCATCGTGAATGGTTGAATGAGGGCGTCATAGTGCACAACAATCGAACTACCTGCCGTTCAGCCACCCTTCATAACCGTGAACAGGAGCGTCTGAGGCAGATCGTCAATAGTAACAGAAGGACAAACAAATCACGGCTTAGTTGAACACAGGACGTGCTAGACACGTCTCCCAATGGACAATTCCTAGTAACACGGGTTCAGTGGAGCATGGGTGCCGGTGCCGCCCACGGGTGTCACTGCTAACTCATGCCGATGGGAGACACGCTGTGTGGCGAAGACCACATGAACCGATGGACCCTGCGTGCCAAGAAGGTGTGTGTTCCAAGGCGGTGGTGTCTCTGTTATGGTGTGGCTGCATTTTCCTGGTACGGAACGAGCCCCCAGTTTCTTCTGGAAGGAACTTCGGCTGGTCTGCGATGTGTTGAGCTGCTCGGGAACCATCTCCACCTTCCAGCACCCTGAAAGGTTCTGAAGTGTTTCGAGATGATAACGCGCCACCATGTCACTCCCACGTCGCCTGGGAATGGTTCCAGAACCATGCAGTGTTGGTCCAAAGACTGAGATGGTCACCTCAGAGCCCATATTTGAATCCTGTCGAGCATATACCGCATGTCATGGAACGGAGGCTCCGTCACATCGATCCTGCATCCACAAACATACCAGAACTGACTGCCGCTCTGCAAACCATTTGTCTTAGATGCTTCTAAAGAAGTACCGTGGACTTCTTGACTCACTTCCACCGCGTCTTACTGCAGGGGCAGAGGAGGCTCCAAGCGGTATTAGGTACTATCCCACGACATTTGCTAAGCCAGTGTACTGTGTTACTGAGGCCGTTTTTTCTCGGGAATGGAGACCAGTCCGCATACAAGGCATAATACAATACCGTATAAACCAGACACTAACCCACAGATGTTGCACGCAGAACATTTACAGTGTTACATAAAAACTACTTTCAGCGATGAGAGGACACGTGGCTACGAGCACAGGCGATGAGAGAGTCTATATACCGTTCTAGTGAGCCGGACAACAGCATTAGTGGTAGCAAATTAGACGGCACTGACTCACACGAAGACGGACTGGCTTACAATAAGGACTAAATTCAAAGTACTAACACAGGCTAGGTAATGCATTTGATCAACTAACGCAGGTAAATTCTAGCCATAAAAATTACGGACTACAACAGTGTTTAGAAAAGAACACACTCTTAGTAGAAGCTTCTCCTCAGTCGGCCTATAAACAAAGCGAATTTTTACAATTTTGTTGGAAAAACTAATGAAGCAATCAACTTAAATTTTTTGTGCATTCTTTCTTGAATCTTGGACAACATTTTCTTATTTTTTAAAGAAATTCAGTCATCATTAACTCCCCGTTTGAGGAGTCGAGGTAGCAGTGTCCAAAATGGACCTGCGGTCTGCAAATCTTATCTGAAATCAAACAACAAACGATTTCCTTTCTCTACAGAATACTGCACACGAAGTAACAGCGCAGTTGTGTGAAATTTGATCAAATAATAAAATGGCGGACATTTGGAACAAAGATGTAGTTTCTTCGTCTGTTTTTGGTCACTTTTTTGCATTAACTAATACATTAAAATAAAAAAGTTGCCTGCTACTCATTGTGGACATGTCCGAGAAGTAATTCATCCAAATTACAGAAAGATATTTGTATTAGTGTGCCTACAATCCACTCCGTCAGCTTGAGATACAGCCTGCTTTTAAGTTGACAGAATGGATTGCGGGCACGCTAATCTTTCTGAAATTTGACTGAATTCTTCATTGGACATATCCGCAAGGAGTGGTAGGCTACATTTTATTTTAACTTAGTAGTTACTGCAGAAAACGTGACCAAAAACACACGAAAGAACCACATCTTTGTCTCAAACGTCCGCCATTATATTATTTTGTCAGATTTCAAACAATTGTGCTGTTACAGGGTGTTTCAAAAATGACCGGTATATTTGAAACGGCAATAGAAACTAAACGAGCAGCGATAGAAATACACCGTTTGTTGCAATATGCTTGGGACAACAGTACATTTTCAGGCAGACAAACTTTCGAAATTACAGTAGTTACAATTTTCAACAACAGATGGCGCTGCGGTCTGGGAAACTCTGTAGTACGATATTTTCCACATATCCACCATGCGTAGCAATAATATGGCGTAGTCTCTGAATGAACTTACCCGAAACCTTTGACAAAGTGTCTGGCGGAATGGCTTCACATGCAGATGAGATATACTGCTTCAGCTGTTCAATTGTTTCTGGATTCTGGCGGTACACCTGGTCTTTCAAGTGTCCCCACAGAAAGAAGTCACAGGGGTTCATGTCTGGCTAATAGGGAGGCCAATCCACGCCGCCTCCTGTATGTTTCGGATAGCCCAAAGCAATCACACGATCATCGAAATATTCATTCAGGAAATTAAAGACGTCGGCCGTGCGATGTGGCCGGGCACCATCTTGCATAAACCACGACGTGCTCGCAGTGTCGTCTAAGGCAGTTTGTACCGCCACAAATTCACGAAGAATGTCCAGATAGCGAGATGCAGTAATCGTTTCGGATCTGAAAAATGGGCCAATGATTCCTTTGGAAGAAATGGCGGCCCAGACCAGTACTTTTTGAGGATGCAGGGACGATGGGACTGCAACATGGGGCTTTTCGGTTCCCCATATGCGCCAGTTCTCTTTATTGACGAAGCCGTCCAGGTAAAAATAAGCTTCGTCAGTAAACCAAATGCTGCCCACATGCATATCGCCGTCATCAATCCTGTGCACTATATCGTTAGCGAATGTCTCTCGTGCAGCAATGGTAGCGGCGCTGAGGGGTTGCCGCGTTTGAATTTTGTATGGATAGAGGTGTAAACTCTGGCGCATGAGACGATACGTGGACGTTGGCGTCATTTGGACCGCAGCTGCAACACGGCGAACGGAAACCCGAGGCTGCTGTTGGATCACCTGCTGCACTAGCTGCGCGTTGCCCTCTGTGGTTGCCGTACGCGGTCGCCCTACCTTTCCAGCATGTTCATCCGTCACGTTCCCAGTCCGTTGAAATTTTCCAAACAGATCCTTTATTGTATCGCTTTTCGGTCCTTTGGTTACATTAAACCTCCGTTGAAAACTTCATCTTGTTGCAACAACACTGTGTTCTAGGTGGTGGAATTCCAACACCAGAAAAATCCTCTGTTCTAAGGAATAAACCATGTTGTCTACAGCACACTTGCACGTTGTGAACAGCACACGCTTACAGCAGAAAGACGACGTACAGAATGGCGCATCAACAGACTGCGTTGTCTTCTGTATCTTTCACATCACTTGCAGCGCCATCTGTTGTTGAAAATTGTAACTACTGTAATTTCGAAAGTTTGTCTGCCTGAAAATGTACTGTTGTCCCAAGCATATTGCAACAAACGGTGTATTTCTATCGCTGCTCGTTTAGTTTTTATTGCCGTTGCAAATATACCGGTCATTTTTGAAACACCCTGTACCTCGTGTGCAATATATTATGGATTAACAAGATTTTTTTTTTAATTTCAGAGAAGATTTACAAACTGCAAGACTTTCGTCATGGACACACCTTATGTTGGACAGAGAAACTTTAGCTCCTCGAATGGTGTACTTAATGATGACTAAATTTCTTTAAAAAATCAGAAAATATTTTCCAAGTATCATTAAATAATGTGTAAAAATATTTATGTTGACTACTTCATTATTTTTTTTCCAAAAAGAAGTTATAAACGCCGCTTATAATATTGGATGAGTGAAGAGAATGGACCCTTAACGAATCTACAACGGAATATATAAAATATTTGTGAGGTCCTCTCTCTCTCTCGGTTTGCGAATAGTAGTGGATAGGGCAATAGCTGTCGAGGATCGAAGGGCCCCGTGCGCTTCTGAGGTACACTCTCCTGGACAGCATAGGTGGCAGTATTCCACAAATCTAAACTTATTGCCTTCTTATACATTTTTTTTAAGTTTTCAACTGTATAAAACTGCAACTTCGCTAGAACACTAAGAAACCAAATTGGGTACATTTCACGTACATATATAATTTAATACTGTGAAAACACGAACTGTCCCAGTCATGGAGTGGCAGGTCAGATGTTAATGGCACCTATCAAAAACAAAAATAAAATGCGCCCAACCTTATGAGTTTGTCAGTAAGTTCCAGACAGGAAGCTCTCATACAGCTGAGAACGTGTTGCTGTTATTCCTTAGTGAATCAATTGGATATCTTCATGTAACCCTTACGCTGCACGAGACGAACCATAGTGTTGGCGGAAAAAAAAATAAAGTGCCACAATACAGTCAAAGAAAACATTAAATTGTTATCTGTTGTCCACATGAGTTTTTTAAAAATGCTGGCTAAGAGTAACAAGGATTAAAGATAGAATCGGTTACGGGGTCATAGAGGGAGCCATATCGGCGTTCACGTGAAAATCACCTACATTTCTGATGAATAAAATCTGGATGGAAAAACCGGGTTTTGAACTTCGTTCATCTCGAACACATGTCCAGTTACTTAATCTCTAAGCCACCTCGCTCACTAAATGTCAAAAAGTAGACTAAACGGATCCGGTGTATTACTGACGGCAATGTCAGTAAATTGAAGTTCTCGAGCAATGACAACGACAAAACTAATAACTTATGAAACAACGCTATGTTCCTCGAGAAAGAGAATGCTGCGGACTTTTCATAGAATTCTGAAATAGACTACAATTCTAAGTCCATAACTCCATCTTAGCGATCTGTAAGGGGCACTGACGGCCCATCTGCGGCCTGGAAGTACAGTCATAGATTCCAGTTACTGAAGTCTGTCAACACAGTTGGGTTATGGGAAAACATTTCCCGATCTATTACGAAGAGACAGATTTGTGTTCGAAGATTATCAGCGTTACGTTCTTTTATTTCATTTTTCACGTTTTGAATTTTGCAGTTAGAAATTTTTTATCCAGTTTTGTATATTATTATTTATGAACAAAAAGGTACATAGTTCAGATGCTCCTTTCCCATAGGGAAATTCTGTGATTTTCGAAAAATTTTAAGTTACAGAATCTCGCGAAAGGACAGAAAGGGCTTCAGTCTCAAAGGTTGCAGGACGGACGCAAGGAGATGTTAGACATAGCAACCAACACTACTGTAGTTGTAAACTGTCGCAGCTGTGTAGGGAGAGAGTCAGAGCTCCAAGCACTAACAGAAAGTGCTGAAATTCAAATCGTTATACTTAACGAACGGTGTCTAAAGCCGACGATAAGTTCACCCGATATTTTTACAAAGGATCTAACTGTGTTCTGAGAGGCTAGATTAAATATAGTTGGTGGTGGCGTGTTTGTTATTGCAGTGAAATTGATGTAAATGGTTACTGTCAGTTAGTATCGGTATAAACGTGATAACGGTAATAACTTAATAACTCATTCCTCTTACCGACCTCCTTCCCCGACTCAGATGATTCAGTGGCTGAAGAGTTTAAAGAAAACTTGATTATCATAGTTATCACATCCATAGAATAGTATGATTCTTGAGTTTCTACCGGCGTAGTTGATAATCAAAATATCCACGGGTGTACTGCCTGTCTACAGTGTTCAACGGGCACAATAATTCGGCGATCATACATGTCGCCATCATCAGGTGAACTGACGCACTGAGCTCCTGTGAACGTGCCGGTACGGAGATCCGTACGCTATGGCTGCTCAGGGGGAACTGGCTTCGGTCGCGGCGGCGGCCGATTTAAATACCCTCCGCCCGCGGCGCACTCCCTCCGCCGTCCGCGCCCCACGCCACGGTCACGCGGTGAAACAGATAGCGACGGCGTCTGAGATGACGTCGGTGTGATGGCTCTGTCCGCCGTGGTCGTCACAACTATACATTTGCTCGATTTACTCTAGATTAATCCAATCGCTGGTTCCCAAGCCTTGCTAGCCACAGTCACGGTTTATGAAGTCGTCATTGGTGCGAATTTCGATGGCCTCTCTAACAACGCTGTCCCAGTATCTCGACTTCTGTACCAGAATCCTCGTGCGTTCATACTCCATAGCGTGATTTTCCGACAAACGATGTTCAGCGACCGCCGACTTGTTCGGATACATCAGTCGAGTGTGCCTCTGGTGTTTACGGCATCGATCCTTGACGGTACTCATCGTCTGACCAATATACGACTTGCCACATTGACATGGAATCTGGTACACGCCGGCCTTCCTCAAACCGAGGTCATCTTTGGCGCTCCCCACCAGTGCACGAGTTTTATTCGGAGGACAAAACACAGTTCCGACCCGGTGTTTCTTCAAAATGCGGGCGATTTTCCCCGAGAGTGCGCCTGTATATGGAATAAACGCAGGGCCTACCTTCTCCCTCGTGATTTCATCCATCTCCACAAGTTGTGCTGTAGTGGTTGGGCGGAGAGAACGTTGAATCTGCCACTCTGAGTACCCATTTTTTTGAAATACAGTTCTCAGATGTTCCAATTCCTGGGGTAGACTCTCTGCGTCAGAGATACTCCGCGCCCTATGTACTAGAGTTTTAAGTACCCCATTCCTCTGTGAATGGTGGTGGCAGCTGTCTGCGTGCAAATACAGATCAGTGTGCGTTGTCTTCCGATACACCCCATGAATAGTAGTTGAAGTTGACTTCAACCTACCCTCGATAAGACGAAAATACATTTTCGAAACCAGTGATAGGTACAAAACATCATCAGAAATTGTACTAAATGCTTTCTACGAAATTTATTTTGAGCAGTTAGTTCAGGAGGCCCATCAAAGTGTAAATCGTTGCGTAAACATACTCGACCTCTTAGCAAAAATAAGCCTGAGCAAACAGATAGCATCATGACGAATACAAGGTCTAGTGACCACACGATCCTTGTACTGAGACTGACCACCGCAACATAAAAATCCACCAAAGGTAAACACACAGTATATCTATTTAAAAAAAAAAAAAAAAAAACAGATAAAAAATTCCTTGACGTCTTCGTAAGAGACAGTCTCCATTTCTACCCAACGAAGTATGTAAGTATAGACCAGATGTAGCTCAAATTCGGGGAAACAGAAACTTCGAGAAGTGAGAGATTTATGTCGAGTAAATAAAAGATACTGGTCTTCCAAGGTACATAAAACAGGTCAGAACAGCGTTGCAGAAATATCGAAGAAAGTACGCCAAATATGAAAGAACACAAAATCTCCAAGGCTGGCGATGTTTTACTGAAGTTCGAAATTCAGCGCGGACTTCAAGGTGATATACTTTTAATAGCTTCCACAACGAAACTCTGTCTCTCATTCTAACAAAAAATTCAAACGATTCTGGTAGTATGTAAAGTACATCAATGGCAAGACCCAGTCAATACTTTTACTGCCCGATGCCAATGGCAATATGGCTTTCGACATCAACACTAAAGCGGATTTATTAAACACAGCTTTCCGAAATTCCTTCATCAAAGACGAAGTAAATATTCCAGATTTCGAGTCCAGAACAGATGCCAACATGAGTAACATTGAAGAAATTCATCTTCTCGGTGTAGCAAAGTAGTTTAAATCAGCTTAAAGTAGCTTAATAATGGCAAGTCTTCTAGTTCAAATAGCATACCAATTAGGTTCCTTTAAGAGAATGCTCATACAATAGTCCCAACTTAGCAATCACATACAACCGCTCAATCGACTAAATATACACACCAAAAGACCACAGTAGGATTATGGAACACATATTGTGTTCGGACATTATGAATTACCTTGAAGAAAACGGTCTATTGACATACATAGATTTAGAAAATATCGTTCTTTTAAAATACAACTAGCACTTTATTCGCGCGTTGTCACGAATACTAGAGATAGGGGATATGTGATTTTCTGTCAGAAAGGTCACAGTGCATACTAATCGACGGAAAATCTTTGAGTAAAAGAGAAGTAATATCCGGCATTCCCCAAGGAAGTGTCATAGGTCCTCTGCTGTTCCTAATCTATACACACGATTTAGGACACAATCTGATCAGCCTTCTTAGATTGTTTACGGACTGTGCAGTCATTTATCTTATGCTAAAAGCATCAGAAGATGAAAACCAATTATAAAATTATTTAGACAAAATATATGTATGATGCGAATAAGGGAAAGTATGAAGTTATCCAGATGAGTACGAAAAGAAATCCGTTAAGTTTCGATTAAACGATAAATCACATAAAATTAAAGGCTGCGATTTGAACTACATACTTATGAATTACAATTACGACCAACTTAACTTGGATTGACCACATAGATAATGTTGTATGGAAGACAAACCAAAGACTGCGTTTTATCGGCAGAACACTTAGAAGATGCAAAACTTTTATTAAAGTGCCTACATTACAGTACTGTTGTGCGGTACCGGGTTCTCACGACATAGGATTAACGGAGGACATCCTAAAAGTTCAAAGATGAGTGGCTCATTTTGTATTATCGCGAAATAGGGAAAGTAAATTAGGTGTTTTATTTGTATGCTTCTTGAGATTTTCCATAACAATGAGAGCTACGTTTTGTAAAGGTCTTTCTTCGGTAGCTGAGTTCACTACTGCAAGATAGCTTTAGTGATTTCTTGTTACAGGGGATACAGCACTATTAGCCAGACCACAGGAAATTTGACACTGTTTACGTCTCAGATAGCTCAAGTACATATCGATGTAGAAGTGACTGGGATGTGAGCGTGTACAGTACTGTGCTGTGTGTGTTGTTGACGGCAGGAAAAGGGAGATGGTGTAACCTGATGCCACATCGTATTCTACTACATTCATGTGGCACTAAGGAGACGGCCGAACCTAACGTCCCCGTTCGAAGGACAGACGGCTCTTAACGGTAGCATATTTCCTCACTCCATGAGACCAAGTACAGATATTTGGAGTTTAATGGAGGGCGTTAGTGTAAATTCTGCTGATTCAGGTTTTTGCCTGATAATTTTCTAGCTGAGCAAGTATTGTCGATGAAAGTTTTCACCGGAAGATTCGAATTATCAACCTAAGAATTAAGTGCCATCTCTGAAGTACGCGTCAGCGACGTCGTCTACACAAGGGAGTATACGAGTTATCGTCTCTAATAAAAGTACAGTACCCTTGAGCCAGTATGATTTCCGTTTTCTGATGGTCCTAGCTTACTGAACCGTGATATGAAACACAGAAAAAGGAACTGCTGTTTACTGGGAACTCCAAACATAGTAAAATAGGCGGAAATTCTGGTGCTGCAGGTTCTAAATATCCAGGTGGTTCTGCTGGCTGTTATTTGACACGTAGGGTGCAACCAGTTGCTAGCTTCGATTCTTGTCGGCACCAGTGACGACTGTCACCTGACTTCTAGACGCCACCTTAAGTTTCTTTTGTTGATTACGTGAAGCTTTGAAGACTGGGAGCCTAAACTGCAAGACGTAAGCATGCCGCCAACGAGTAGCATCGTAGAAAGAATTGAGTCTTTTAGAGGACATCACCAGAAGCTCTGTTAACTTGGTAATGAAATGGTGCAAAAATTTTCTGACATGTTCCTTCACATGGAGGAATGCTATCTTAGTTTGATCAAATGTGCTCTTAACGCAGCGTGAACTGTTGGCAGGAAGAAAAGAGCGATGAATCTACGTAGGCTGTTGTGTAAAATTCGATGATCATTTACCAGAAGTATTCTGCAAAGGCTGCTGAATTTTACCTAAGTTATTCAATTACGTGGACAGGCATTTCCGAGGAGGTGAGAAATGGGGAAATATAAACCAGGTGTTAGTTAACTACGTAATCGTTTATGCTGAAACTCGGACACCCATTGATAGTAGTTACAGCAACGATTTCAATGGAATGGAAGGAGAGAGAAGCAAGAAATAAATAAAGCACAAGTTCGAATTCATTACGGAACATTTATCAGCAACATAGATGACAGTGAGGATGATTTTCTTTTCGCTCTAAAGTAATGAGATAAATATGCATCATAACTGTGCAATAATTCTGCGTAAAAGTGAGTCTGAAACTGATGGTCACCGTTTCTATCAAGGACCTGTATCAGTTATAGATATGATTACAATGTTCCAAATAAATTTGGAGAATGTCGCTCATAAATAATACTACAGAGTGTGAAGACTTCAAGTGGACTAGTAAACAAATGCGTTTACCATGAGTGACAGGAGTCACATTATGTTAAATTTTTTCCAATTATCTGGACAACCAGCTGATAATCGAGAGCTTAAGTCAAAATGCACCTTCTACTGACGATACAATGGAAAGTCCTCAGATAAGGCAGATCCATTTGGCTCATAACTGGCACGTCGCTGATTTATCCCCTACAGTTAAGGACTCGCTATTTTTGAGATAACGATCGTTAAAGTTAGCAATGCATAATAAACATAATTTTAAAGAAATCGATATATAATTGAAAACTGAACAGTTTACATCGTCACATATGGGTTCCGCACATATATTTTTCCGAAATAACGAGAAAAGTAACTTTGAAGACTGCCGCTTGTGTAACCCTAAGGTTAACGCCTTTCGACAAATGCAGCGCTCGCCGAGCGACCAAGGCGCCTACCTGTGAAGGAAAGGACCTGTGCTCGATTCCTAGATGTGTTCTGCAACGTTTAGATAGAAGAGGTCTATAGTTTAAACCTTTCGGCGAAAATATTTACGTCAAGCCCTCCGAATGCTGGATAGTAACAAACTGAATTTCAAACTGAATATACCAAACGTATATTGAGAATGTTTCGAAACTGTACGTTGCGGATATCAAGGTTAGTCTCATGCTGGATTCAGAGGTACTCAAACTGTTACTGTCAAGTGTAATATTATGCTTATATTGATAAATCTGTTTTAGTTGTAAATGATGTACTTTTAATTGCACGACTAGTTTCAGAGACCTATAGCTCCATCATAGGGCATCAGACACCGTATGGTTCGATAAGTCATAGATGTGGGATGGACGGGCCAGTTGATATCGAAAGATAAACTAATGACAACAGGACATAAGGGAAGCGTCAGAGCAGCGAGAGGAACGACTAACTCACCAGTGCACAGGGAACTCCCCCGTCATTAGTAGGCATCATGTTCCACATTTTTTTTATCTGTGGTACTGATCATTGATTTATAGCTTCCTACTACCTGTTTGGAATATCTTTACTGGACGAAAATAGTGGCTCCGTCTGCGTGAGCTGTGCGAGGTCGCTGAGTAGCGGTAAACGATATGAGAGCAGGGAAATCTGCAGGCAGTGTTCTTAGCAGCAGCGTGGAAGAGAAACAGAAATGCCTCATTGTTACGTTACAGAAAGCAATTAACAGTGCGAATTACATCATGGGGCTATAGGAATAACTTACTCTTAATGTGAGTACTTGACAGTGATAGTTATCACATAGATGGAGGCAATACAGACAATGAATATTATGCTCTACAATCAACTACCGACCCTTGCAACGTAAGTCTAGCAAACAAACTTTGAAGATAAATCAACAAGCACGTATTAGTAACAAAAATATCTAACAATTTTCACTGAAAGCTTTAAAGATGCTGAGATAAATTTTAATAGAAGAAGTAACTCTAGAAGCCAGGACGAAACCACGTAAAACTGTCAAAAATATTGAAAAGAGATATTGACACTATAATGTGTTTCAAACCAGTGTCGAAATCAATGAAGAGGTCATCGACTTTGCTAATACTGCTTACTGGGATGAAGATGTGCCAGTACATCACCGATACAACTTATAAAAGCATCACTTACAGATTTAACATTAACTGTAGATTTCACGATTATCCATTACTGATACGTTTCTTCTTCCGACTTGTAAGCAACTAGTAAGTACACTTGTGTTTTTTTCTCGATTCTGTGAAGTTTCGAAACAATGTTTATGTGAACAATCACCAAGGCCAACTAGCACACTGGTGAAGTTATACCAGACAAATAATACTTACTTTGTTGAATTATCCGGAATACTTGCATATTTGTACGGATAATTTTTATGGAGGAGTTAATAAGCCGTCAGGTCATATGGATTCTGACGATTCTTCACACACTGTCAATGTTCACGTCAGATATCACTATCATATGTAGCTCGGTGTTTCCCATGACTTTTATTTACAGGAGCACTGGCAGTCCTGTTATCATACGGTTTCGCGATGAAGTCTTAGGGGTAGGTGGTCAAACAGTCGACATTACCCTCATTTTCAACACAGATAAATCAAGAGTTACGCGTTTATTGGTTTGGAAAATGGTGATAACAATATGACTCAACACACTACAGTTGTAATGGTTGTCCTGTACTCCAAACCATACGAACACCTCAACAAACAGTACATCAAGCGGCCTGACGTTGGTAGGAAGTGCAGCACAGGGCACTCTTTGCCGGATGCCTCGAGGCCACTCAAGAGTTGGCTTCCTTTTTCATGAAGCCGGGGCGGGGGACCACTACACGCAACGCGGGCCAGTCTACACGCAGGCGCACGAGAGTACACGCTTGTTAGTCCACCTATGAGCATGACGTCGCGACTATCTGGGTGACACGGAGCGTGGCCTCACACTCAACAGCTTGTTTGTTCAGTTCATTTGAAAGAATGAAAGAGGATTAGAGTTTAACAGTTTGCTTCTTCATTTAGTTTCAAGAGAGGAAGGAAGATTAGAGTTTAACAATCGACGTAGTCTTCAGAGACGGAGCACAAGGTCGAACAGGAGAGGGATTTGGAATGGAGATCGTCTGTGTCCTTTCCAAAGAAACCAACCGGGCATTTGCCTTACGTGATTCAGAGAAGACATGGGAAACCCAAATCGGAATGTTTGGAAGCGGATTTGAACTGCCATCCTGTACAATGCGAGTCCAGTATCTCAACCTATGCACAACGCCAGCTTCTTTTCTAAGTATCACAGAGGGCCTTACTGAGATTAACGAGTACCCCTTTTCCCTACCATACGAGTCCTTTTGTCCAGTTAGTACTTACATTATGTATTTCAAAAAGCCATTGAGATTCGCCATAAATTCAAATTTGTAGTTCATTGAGGCTGTACGTGACAAACACTGTCTTCCGCAGCTACGCATGTACACTAAGAAAATACTGCAATTATCTCCTTGGCGCAAAAGGCGTTTTGTTTTTATACCAGAACGACATGGACAGTTTTCTGTCAGTGAAAAACTAAAATTGTGGTAAAATTTTTTCAAGAATTTCCCTTTTTGGTCTACGCAGCTTTATTCAATTTTTTCCAGTAACCTTCAATTGCGACTGTGGAATAACAACCCACGACACTCACAACCGCATCAGTGAACTCATGACGTTTCCCAACCATAGATTTCCTTAGAAGAGATCACAGATGTAATCAGTCGTCGCTGCTACTTATAAATGCTCTGGATGTTGCGGTCTGCAAATTTCTCCGGATTTTTCTTTTCCTTTTGTAATGCGTGTATATCCCTCATGTTTACCAGTTTGTCTAAAAGACCTGTGCAGTATTCAGCATATATTGCTTTGAAAAGTGTGAATAACTAGTATTCATTTTGCATTCCAGTACTGTCTGACCATAACCATTCTGTCACATAAACAGGCTGCGCTTTTGTCGGTGCTGGGCTTCCACCTCCTGTTTTTAATTCTGCATTATTTATAACGTAAACCTGCGTCCAAACCACACTAATCAATCAGTGCACAGTACAGTATTGTTCCATTCTGCTTTAATTCTTTTAAACATATCCTTTTATAAATTTGCAACAAACGCAACACTCATCTTTGGAAAAGAGCATGACATAGTGAAGGAGTAACAAAAATGTACGGCACAAATTGCAGGACACAATCGTCACACGTAGACGAAGAAATTATGTTATATGAATATGGCTCTAGAAAAACTTTGTTTTCGTGTTACAACTCATTTTCTGCAACTCATTAATTATGGGATATTATGTTATAATCTTGGGGAACATGCACTCTTGGTGGCGTCTTGATACGTTGTGCACAGCCATTGCTTTGTTTTACATGTTCCTGTTGCCATGCGACGCACGTCATCGCTTGTTCAGAGACAACGTCAACTGCTCGAGCGACCAGTACGGCCGTTGCAACCACACGGGTTACTACCTAGAGGTAATCACAGACTTTACTCGTGCAATGGCAGTGTACACAAATGCAAAGGTGGCAGATGCCCATTTAGTGCGTGGATTAGCTGACGGTAATGGCACTCACGCTCGACGTTTGTAGCGGAAGAAATTTCCGGTACGAAGGTGCTCCTACAGGAAAACGTCTAAAGCCATAGATCGTCGACATAGGGGAACCTAGGAAAACGACACCGCAACGAGAGGCGGCAATTATTCACGCAGTTGACGACCCTAGTGCCAATACAACACATGTAGCTTCAACACTGAATGTTGACCACTTGACTGTCTGGTGAGTGTTACACGAAGACCAGCTGTATCCACAACATTCACAGCACGTCCAGGCACTATCAACAGCTGATTTTTCTGCACAGGTACTCTTCTGCGAATGGTTTATTTAACAAAGTGTCAACTCTAATTTTAGTGCAACGGTGCCTTCCAAAGACGAGGCGTCGATTCGACGAGATCATATTATAAATTTTCACAGTCGACATGCATGGACAGTCATCAACAAAGATTTTCTTTCAAAGTTAGGGGTGAAATTGTTGGTGACTATTTGGTAGGGCCTCACTTTCAATCCACCCAGGCTCAATGGACAAAGTTATCATAATTTCGTAGAGAACGTTCTACCTGATCTGTTAGTAAATGTGCCTTTAGCTGTGCGAAAAACGCGTACTTCACATACAATGGAGCACCTCCTCATTTTAGAATTAATGTCCATCGGCTTGTAAACAACAATTTCCGTGACAGATGAACAGGCAGAGATAGACCAACTGCCTGCCCCCAAGTTGTCCAGGCCTAAACGCTATGGGCTTTGATTTCTGGGGGTATTTGAAAGCTCTTGTGTATGAAACCCCAGTATAAGATTTTCAGGATCTCCGTGCCCGTATTATCGAAGGCTGCGAAACCGCACACAATGCTCGAGGGATACATCAGCGTATCCGAGAGTCACTACTGTGGCGGGATGAAGCATATATCATACCTACGGAGGGCATAACGAACATCTCCTGTGAGGAAGAGTTGTATTTGGTATGCTGGTGCGCTCTGTTCGTGCGTGTTTCAGATAGTTAATGAGTTGGAGAAAATGGATACAAAGAGTTGCCTGATCCATGTTCACATAATATCTTCCTCTACGTGTAAGGAATGTGTCCCTACATTTGTGCCGTACATTTTTGTTACACCCTGCATACTTTAGAATCAATTAGGTTGAACACCCTTTAGTATGAGCCGCAAAAAAGTATAAATTCGATACGAAGTTTTCTTATGTTTTCTGGCTTTCTGTTTCACATTAAGCGCTTCGGTGCGCGTTAGCAAAAATATGGGACGGGAAAGTATTTTTGTTTCCTTTAGAAAATCTTGTTTTTTGTGGCTATCCGATCAACATTTAGCTAAAACCAATGTTAACAGTGTGTTCTATACAGAACAACGACAGAAATGTAATAACAAACGTTATTCGTCATTAGCGAGTTCAGGTGGTTTTAAACGTATTAAATACGTGATTAATCAATGTTTAATCAGGCCACATTGTTTCGTTAATGAATTCCTTTAAACGTGAAGAACTATATCCAGCACTGACATCGCACGGTGCATGTAACACTGATGAGCCAAACATTATTATCGCTGCCCATCGCGAGACTAAACGACTTTGGTTGCATTGCGGGTACGTTATGTGGCAAGGAAAGTGTGTAAGCGGAGCAGAGATGAATGGGGAATCATTATTGCAAACACACGGGCCGCAAAAGGAAAAATCGACTGAAGAAACAGCAGACAGTTACAGTCTCGCTCCTGAGTAGGAGCATTTCGGAAACACTGAACGGCTGTGCGTGTGATGCAGTCGGGAATATCTGAGGAATGCCGTATAAAACGTTCTCGGTCTTCTTACCGAGTCATTTCAGGGTAGAACTTCGAACTTTTGACCATTACATCCATCGTCTTCGTCAAAACTGCTCCTGTGATGGCCTTATATAGCCCAAAGGCAACTTCTGATTGGTCGGTTATTACGTCATGTTGTCGCAGATTGTGTCAACGTCTGCATTGGTGCCGCTACCTTCCCTCCGTAGAATAAACATCGCGGCGAATATCTCTGCATCTTCTCTGCATCGAGAGCTCGCTTCCATGCACTGTAAAGATTATATCCGTTATTACGCTTGAAGATTTACTCACACATTCTTATTTCTAAAACCTCTTCAGTTACAGAATCCCAGTGTGTAGCAGCCTGGGAAAAAACTGTTTTGTTTCGGCGAACAGTATTTTATGTTTATTCGTGAGGCTGTGCTTAGCAACTGCATATTTCAACAGTTCTCTATTTTTAACATACCGTTACTGCAGATTTTATCATTTCTCTATTTTTAATATACCGATGAAGTCCTTCACATTGGTCAGAAGCGGTGCGGATGGATTCACCGATGTAATTGTTTCCGCACTGACAAGGGATGTTGTAAATCCCGAGCCTGCTGTTAACAGAGCGTAACATCTCCTTTATCTTCTTAGGAGATCGGAGAATGTATCAGATACCTCGCCTTACTAGGACTTGGCTTGTTTTACTGAATGCAGCGCCACAGAAGGGAAGGAATGCAATCAGTGGCTCATCACCTGAATGTTCAGCGTTTTCACGTTTCCGTTTCTTGGAGAACGCTGCTTCATAACATGTGACCCATAATTGAAGGCACAACTGCATCTTTGAACTATGTTTAAATTATTGAGGATCACCTACACTCTTTCAAGCTTGATGTCTTCCGTGATGAACATGGCATATTCTAACAAGATAACTATCCGGCTCACAGGAACAGAACCGCGCTACAGTGGGCTAAAGCTCATGATAGTAAACTCCCATTGATGACTTGGCCAACAAATTCAGCTGACTGAACCCCAAGGAACAAACGAGTAACGGTGTCGCACAGACAACCCACCGGACCGTAACTGTGTGTAGACCTGTGTGCAGACACCCGGTGCTATCTACCAAAGACATGGAGCCACGTCACGCAGAATCGCTCATGCATTCCAAAGGTGCACCCACACGCTATTAAGCAGCTGGTCGAAATGGTTCACTCAACAGTGTATACGTGTAAATGTGTATATACGTAGTGTTTTTTTACAGAGCAATTGTATTCGTCGAACAAAAATTTTACTTCACGCATCTGTAGACTGTGCAAAGCCGTTGCAACTGGTATTGACGAAAATTTGCAACAAGTAGTTCCATTGCAAAATACCATTATCAAACGTAGTAGCAGCAATTTTAGTGAGGAAGATATACACTGTCTTTTATGCTTCAGTGACTTTCTTTCAGCCGGCCAGGGTTTCATTCATGCTTTTAGGATTCGTATCACAGCAAAATTTTTGGTATTTTAGGTTTACCCGATCTTGCTACATTGTAGATCATACATGATTATTAATTACGCTCCCCAATTTCAGGAGGCACCTACCTGCAGTGGCACACAGTGTAACTACACTTATGCTCATAAATTAAGGATAATTGCAGAATGTGGTGTCACACAACGTGGCACTACACAAAACTGGCGCTAATGGCACAGGCACATAGGGAAAACACACGACACAGATCTGTAAGTCCACGGAATTGGTGATAAGTTGAGAAACCCGTCCCGAAACACATTTGCTACAAAACGCCATTGTTTCCTACGCATGCACCCCGACATCAATATGGGATATGAGCACCATGCACACGTACAAAGGCCGCACAACGGGTTGGTCTCTGGATCAGGTGGTCAAGCAGTTACTGGGGTATAGCCTCCCATTCTTGCACCAGTGCCTGTCGGAGCTCCGGAAGTGTCGTAGGGGTTTAAAGACGTGCACCGATACGTCGACCGAGAGCATCCCAGACGTGCTCGATGGGGTTTAGGCCTGGAGAACAGGCGGGCCACTCCATTCGCCAGATATATTCTGTTTCATGGTACTCATCCACGATGGCAGCTCGGTGGGGCCGTGCGTTATCATAAGTCAGGAGGAAGGTGAGACCCACTGACCCATGAAAAGGCGAAAATACTGGTGCCAAATGACGTCCTGATACACCTGACCTGTTACAG
Source organism: Schistocerca serialis cubense (assembly GCF_023864345.2). Lineage (NCBI taxonomy): Eukaryota > Metazoa > Arthropoda > Insecta > Orthoptera > Acrididae > Schistocerca > Schistocerca serialis. Next base: position 430,801,760 of record NC_064641.1, on the reverse strand, counting down.
CTCCTCTATCAAAGACATGTAGGGGTGTACGTGCACCCCATACCATCAAACCACGACCTCCACATAGGTCCCTTTCAACGACATTAAGGGTTTGGTATCTGGTTCCTGGTTCACGCCAGCTGAAAACACGGCGAGAATTACTGGTCAAACTATACCTGGACTCGTCCGTGAACATAACCTGGGACCACTGTTCCAATGACCATGTACTGTGTGCTTGACAACAGGCTTTACGGACTCTCCTGTGACCATGAGTCAGTGGAATGCACCTTGCAGGTCTCTAGGTGAATAAACCATATCTGTCCAGTCGTCTGTAGGCTGTGTGTCTGGAGACAGCTGTTCCAGTGGCTGCGGTAAGGTCCCGAGCAAGGCTACCTGCAGTACTCCGTGGCCGTCTGCGGGCACTGATGGTGAGATATCGGTCTTCTTGTGGTGTTGTACACTAAGGACGTCCTGTATTGTAGCGCCTAGACACGTTTCTTGTCTGCTGGAATCGTTGCCATAATCCTGAGATCTCACTTTGTGGCACATGGAGGGCCCATGCTACGACCTGCTGTGTTTGATCAGCCTCCAGTCGCCCTACTATTCTACCCCTCACAACGTCATCAATATATGTTCTTGGAGCCATTTTCAAAACACAGTCACCATTACCACCTCTGAAAACGTCTGCACACTTAGTCGCTGCACCGTACTCTGACATGCACCATCACACCTCTGCGTATGTGGACTGCTGCCAGCGCCACTGTGCGACGACCGCAGGTCCAATGCACCGCATGGTCATACCCTGAGGTGATTTAAACCCGCAAACTGCCTACCAGGGCGTTATTTTACCATGTATCAGAATTATCCTTAATTTATGAGCATGAGTGTATATCTATGAATAGTGATGGAAATCATGTAGCTATTATCCAGAATGACGTATCATTTTGATGTAAACAATAGACAAGTTTCCAGAATGAGATTTTCACTCTGCGGCGGAGTGTGCGCTGATATGAAACTTCCTGGCAGATTAAAACTGTGTGCCCGACCGGGCTGCCAGTACCTCGTCTCCTACCTTCCAAACTTTACAGAAGCTCTCCTGCGGACCTTGCAGAACTAGCACTCCTGAAAGAAAGGATATTGCGGAGACATGGCTTAGCCACAGCCTGGGGGATGTTTCCAGAATGAGATTTTCACTCTGCAGCGGAGTGTGCGCTGATATGAAACTTCCTGACAGATTAAAACTGTGTGCCCGACCGAGACTCGAACTCGGGACCTTTGCCTTTCGCGGGCAAGTGCACTTGCCCGCGAAAGGCAAAGGTCCCGAGTTCGAGTCTCGGTCGGGCACACAGTTTTAATCTGCCAGGAAGTTTCAATAGACAAGTTTGTTTGTTGTGGTAATACTATTACTCATACACTATAATTGAACCCCATTAACTTTTGCATGGGTTCGGTACAGCCAATATTTCAAGTATACATCCATATCCAAACAGGATAATCATAGAAGTAGAGACAGTTCGTGAAATGCGCTGTCGACCATTTGTAAATAGACGCCCTACCATAACAAAATACTTGTTTCCATTTGTTTTCCAGTCCTAAGAATCTGACACATCCGTTCTCCTTTTAATGCTGTGTACTAAAATGAAAGTGCAACTGGTATAGTATATGCTCAGTGCATTCAAATTTATCAGAGGATTTGCAACGATTATTTCTTACAAAACAAGTTAAAACCCTCTAAATTGATTAAATATTTCACTCGTTTCCTTGATTATTGGCATTAGTGGCTTAGAACCATTAGTACGACTTCAAATAGCTGCAATACGTTACTAGACGTAACACTTATCGTTTGTTATAAGCTTTTCCATGCCTTGGTGTTCTGTGGTAAAAAAGAAAAAAAATTGGAAATAAATGTTTTCTATTCGCATGGCAAAATACAAGATCCGTAAATTGAAAGTGGAGGGGTGGAGAAGGGATAGGTATTACTGACGTCAGATGCATCGGAACATTACGCGTAATTAGTGGCGACGAGTGAAAATGCGTACTGGGCTGGGACTCAAACACGGGACCTCCTTCTTACTGGACAGGTGCGTCAACCACTGCGCCATCTGGCATGCAGTATTACCGTCACTCCACGGACTATATCGGCACTTCTCACCGCCAACCCACAGTAAAGCTCTGTATAGTGAAAGTACGGCCGCCATTTTGGGCCCACTGCACTGCTGCTTTCTACAGCATATTTAGCCATGTATATTAACGAAGTGCCCTTCACCGTCTAATGCACTGCAAAAACTGATCAGTAGCTTCAAACGGAACATTTCGGATATTTATCAACAAAAAGTTTCAACATATTTAAGCTAAATGAGTCGAAGAGCATTTGCTGTGGCAAGCATGAAACACAGTTTTTTCCCGATATCCTTTATTAATAGCGAAAGCATATTTCGCAGTTCTTGCTGCGGAATAGAGTTTGAACACCTGTTTTCGTAATTAGTGTTAAATTGGTCCTATCCAATAGCCAGCAGGACAAAAGGGAACCAATATTAGTTCGTAAGTGCATGGAAAAATCCATCTCTAATTTAAAGCTCTATATCCACTTACCTCTTGTTCCTACTACTCGGTACTACGAAATTTCGCCCAATGTCTCTTTTGTTATACGAAATAAAGCATTTGATTCAAATATATATGTGTGGTACCTTACTAAATAGAACTGATAAGTGTGCCTATGATTATGCATGCTTTACATTTTTGTCCGATCTGTCCCATAAACCTTGGTCTGCAACTTGCTCTATAACATTAGGAGAATGATTACGAAAGTACTAGAGAATACAAAATTTTAAAATGTATTCGAATAAAACTTGGTTTACGATCAAAATCAGGCTGTAGGAAAGATTAACAACTGTATTTGTATTAATACAATGTAGATTAGCGGCCAAGTTGCAGCATTAACAACAGTCTACTGGTAATGTTAATGGTTACTGTATGAAAGGTCATAGGTGTCGTGCTTGCCTAGTGCAAAACAAAATATTTTATACATTATATTGTGGGGAACAAATTACAGTTTACTATTGTGAGCATCGTAAATATAAGTTTAAATCATACTGCACAGTCGATCAGGTCAAATTTTTTACCAGTCATGATAACTTTGTACGGTACCACTCACTATTTTTCGTTTTATGTGCTAACGATGGCAGTTTTATCTCTAAGATTTCTGTTTTGTAATTAAATTACCATTAAACTGTCCTGTTAGCTCTTCTCACTTTTTTTGCTGTTCAGATGGATCGGAAACTAAGTAACAGAAATGTAAAAAGGAGACAAAACCAAAAGGCCAGAAATGAATAAAATTAAGTAAATGGTTCAATTGAGTTCCGGCAACCTTTCCCATTGCGACAAATATTCTCCTTCTTGTTGCATCCCTCCCTTCGGAAGGAATTCTGTACAGTTTTCCTCCCTTTTCGTCACGAAGCGAACAGCCAAAACTACAGCACTGAGGCATTATTCCACTTCAAACTTCGAATATACATAACACTTCCTACACTTCACACGTAACGCTTGGGCCCACAATGGCTGCTAATGTCACGTGACGCGGTTTCATCCAATCATTACAGTGGCAAATGCAGGGGAAAAGGATTTTTTTTCTTTTTTTTCCTTTATTGTATTTCAATTCCCCATCAGGGTGGGCTGGCAGCGGCACATGCGCTATTTTTCAGCGTAAATACATAAAACAAACAATAGAAGACACTTAAAAATAAAAAAGGAGAAAACATGGTGAACATAAATTTTAAAAAAATGGGGAACATCATGGAAGACAATAGACCAAAAAAGAGGCGACTGTAAAATAGAGATAAAAACCGTAGAAAGGTAGCACACACAAAAAACCACACACTGGGACAGTTAAAAGAACACAAGGCGCAGTATGACCGGAGCATAATAGTATCGACGGATGGCGTAGCACATAACAAACACTGGCAGTAACACTAAGTACAAGGCCAACACACAATTAAAATAACACCGCTCGACGCGCGGGAAAAACAGCACTAAACACAACACTGACATGGCATACTGACGATGATCAAAACGGAGGATCTGCCAGGCGCAAGGAGATGAGGGAGAAGGGAAGAAAGGAGGGAAGGGAAGAGAGGGGGGGCAGATGGACGGAGGGATGTGGGAGGGAAAGACGCAAGAATGGAGTGCAGGGTTTCAGGGGGGAAAGGATGGCCATACTGCCATTTATACAGAGCTTTCACCGACAATCCCACCAAGCGCCACCTATCCGCAGAATAGCACTGCACTGAAGAAGTTTGGTACGTTTCCCAACTAGGTGGAGCAGTTCTGTGAATGCTTCCTGTCTTTCGGAATATCGGACACCGCGCATTCATATAACAAAATACGAGACTCATTCACCAGATAATGTTCCAATGTTTTCCCTTCTTTTTGTCAGGTTGTACCACAAATTTCTTCTCTCCCCAATGGTACTGAGTACCGTCTCATTAGTTACGTGATCTACACACCTGATCTTCATCATTCTTCTGTAGCACCAGATTTGAAAAGCTTCTATTCTCTTCTTGTCTGAGCTGTTTATCGTACATATTTCACTCCCATAAATGGCTACACTCCATACAAATATTTTCGGAAAATACTTCCCGATTCTTTAATCCATATTCGATGCTAACAAATTTCTCTTCTTCAGAAATGCTTTTCTTGCCATTGCCTCTCTATTTCGACTATCATCAGTTATTTTGTTGCTGAAACAGCGAAACTCATCTACCAGTTTAAGGGCCTCATTTGTTAACACGATTTGACTACATTCCATTATCCTCATTTTGCTGTTGTTAGTGTTCACCCTATATCCACCTTTCAAAACAATGTCCATTCCGCTCAATTGCTCTTCCAAATCTTTCGCTGTTTTTGACAGAATTTCCATGTCATCGGCACACCTCAAAGTTTTTATTTCTTCTCTCTGGCCTTTAATTCCCACGGCAAATTTTTCTTTTGTTTTCCTTAGTCGTTGCTCAGTAAACAGATTTAAACATCGGGGATAGCCAACAATTCTGTCTCACTCCCTTCTCAACCACTGATTCCCTTTAATGCCCTTCGACTCTTATAACTGCCATTTGGTTTCTCATCTTGCAAACAGCCTTTAGCTCAACATTGTCAAAAGCTCTCTGTAAATCTACAAATGATATAAACTTAGGTTTGCCTTTCCTTAACATATCTCCTTTGAGAAGTCGCTGGGTCAGTATTGCTTCGCACGTTCCTACATTTCTCCGGAATTCAAACTAAATTCCCCAAGGTCATCTCTACCAGTTTTTACGTTCCTCTGTAAAGAATTCGTGTTAGTATTTACAACCGAGACTTATTAAACTGATAGTTAAATAATTTTCACACATGTCAAAGCCAGCTTTCTTTGGAATTCGAATTATTATATTTTTCTTGAAGTCCGAGTGTACTTCTCCCGTCACATACATCTTGCTCATCATTGGAAGCCTTTTGTCACGGCTGCGTCACCCAAGGCTATCAATAGTTCTAACGGGATTTTGTCTACTCCTGGGGCCTTGTTTCGACTTAGGTCTTTCAGTGCCCTGTCAAATTCTTCACGCAGTATCATATCTCCCACCTCATTTTCATCTATGTCCTCTTCCATTTCCGTAATATTGCCCTCAAGTACACTTCCCTTGTATAGACCCTCTATATACTCCTTTTAACTTTCTGCCTTCTCTTCTTTGCTTAGGACTGGTTTTCCATCTGCGCTCTTGATATTAATACAGGTGGTTCACTTTTCTCCAAATTCCTCTTTAATTTTCCTGTAAGCGACATCTGTCTTTTCCCTACTGATATATGCTGCTAAACCCTAACATTTGGCTGAGCCGTTCTTGCTTAGCTATCTTGTACTTCCTGTCAGTCTCATTTTTTAGACGTTCATATTCCATTTCGCATGCTTCATTTAGTGCATTATTGTATTTTCTTCTTTCATCAGTTACATTCAGTTTCTCTTGTGTTACCCAAGGATTTCCACTAGCCCTCGTCTTTTTACCATTTTTACCTACTTGGTCCTCTGCTGCTTTCACTGTTTCATCTCTCAATGCTACCCATTCATCTTCTGCTAAATTCCTTTGCCTATAATTGACAATCGTTCCATCATGCTTCCTCTGAACCTCTCTAAAACCCGTGATTCTTTCAGTTTATCCATGTTCCATCGCCTTAATTTCCTGCCTTTTTGCAGTTTCTTCAGTTTTAACCGGCAGTTTATAGCCAATAAATTGTGATCAGAGTCCACATCTGTCCTTGGAAATGCGTTACAATTTAAAATCTGTTTCCGAAATCTCTGTCTTACCATTACGGAATGTATTTGAAACCTTCCTGTGTCTCCAGGACTCTTCCACATATACAAACTTCTTTCGTGGCACTTAAACCAATTGTTAGCTACGATTAAATTATGCTTTGTGAAAGATTGTACCAGGTGGCTTCCACTTTCATTCCTTACCCCCGATCCGTATTCACCTACTTCTTTCAAAATGGTTCAAATGGCTCTAAGCACTATGGGAGTTAATATCTGAGGTCGTCAGTCGCCTAGACATAGAACTACTTAAACCTAACTAACCTAAGGACATCACACACATCCATGCCCGAGGCAGGATTCGAGCCTGCGACCGTAGCAGCAGCGCGGTTCCGGACTGAAGCGCCTATAACCGCACGGCCGCAGCGGCCAGCTTACTATTTTCCCTGCTCTTTCTTTTCCTACTATCAAATCAATTCCGGTCCACCATGACAACTAAATTTTCGTTCCCCCTAACTATCTGAATAAAGTCCATCATATATTTCTTCAGCCTGTTCATCATCAGCGGAGCTAGTTGGTATACAAACTTGTACTTCGGTGGTGGTTGTGGGCTTCGAATTTATCTTGACTACAATAATACTTTCACTATACTGTTCATAGTAGTCTGTCGGCGATCTTATTTTTTTATCCATAATTAAACCTACTCCTGCCTTACCCCTATTTGATTTTGTATTTATGACCATGTATTCACCTGACCAGAAGTCCTGTTCCTCCTGCAACCAAACTATAGCTCCCACTATATCTAAATTTAACCAATCTATTTACCTTTTTAAATTTGCTAACCTACTTCCCGATTAAGGGATCTGACATTCCACGCCCCGATCCAGAGAACGTCAGTTTTATTCCTCCTTATAATGACATCCTCCTGAGTAACACTGCCCGCAGATCTCAATGGGGGATATTTTACCCAAGAGGATGCCTCATCCTTTAACCATTTTAGAGCTGCATGAGTGAAAGAGGAGAAAGACTAATCGAGTTCCGTAATAAATTTCAGCTAGTAATAGCGAATACTCTGCTCAAAAATCACGAGAGGAAGACTTTTACTTGGAAAATATCGGGTGGTACAGGAAAACTCCAGATAGATTTGGTTACGGTCAGACAGAGATTCATAAATCAGGTACTGAATTTTAAGGCGTACTTCGAAGCAGATATAGACTCAGACCGCAATGAAGTAGTGACGAAGAGTCGGCTGAAGTTTAAGAGATTAGTCAGGAAGAATCAATACGCAAAGAAGTGGTATAGGGGAAGTACTTAGAAGTTACGAGATACACTTGAAGTTATCTGAGATTGCAGATAAAGCAATAAAGAATAGCTCAGTAGGAGTACATTTTAAGAGAAATGGCCATCTCAAGAAGGGCAATCACGGAAGTTGGAAAGAAAAACATAGGTACAAAAAAGGCGACTGTGAAGAAACATGGGTAACAGAAGAAATACTTCAGTTGATCGATGAAAGAAGGAAGTACAAAAATGATCAGGAAAATTCAGGAATACAGAAGTACAAGTCACTGAGGAATAAGATTAATAGGAAGTGAAGGAAAGCAATGACGAAATGGCGACATGAAAAAAGTGGAGAAATCCAAGAAGAAATGACTGTCGGAAAGACTGACTCACCATATAGGGAAGTCAAAACAACCTTCGGTGATATTAAAAGCAAGGGTGGTAACATTAAAAGTGTAACGGGAATTCCGCTGTTAAATGCAGAGGAAAGAGCGAACATGTGGAAAGAGTACACTGGAAGCTTCTGTAAGGGGGAAGATTTGTCTGATGTGATTGAAGAAGAAACAGGAGTCTATTTAGAAGAGAGTGGGGATCCAGTATTAGAATCAGAATTTAAGAGAGCCTTGGAGGACTTAAAAACAAATAAGGAATAAGGGATAAATAACATTCCAGCAGAATTTTTAAAGTCTCTGGGGGAAGTGGCAACTCTGGGGAAGTGGCAACAAAATGACTATTCACATTGGTGTGTAGAATTGTGAGTCTGGCGACATACCACCTGACTTTCGGAAAAATTTCATCCACACAATTCCGAAGACTGCAAGAGCTGACAAGTGCGAGAATTATCACACATTGAGCCTAACATCTCATGCATCCACGTTGTTGACAAGAATAATACACAGAAGAATGGAAAAGATAATTGAGGATGCGTTAGATGACGATAACTTTGGCTTTAGGATAGGTAAAGTCCTCCCCGGGTAGCTGAGTGGTCAGCGCGCTGGAGATTTTCTCCGCTCAGGGACTGGGTGTTGTCTACATCTACATCTACATGATTACTCTGCAATTCACATTTAAGTGCTATCTCTCTACCGTTCCACTCCCGAACAGCGCGCGGGAAAAACGAACATCTAAACCTTTCTGTTCGAGCTCTTATTTCTCTTATTTTATTTTGATGATCATTCCTACCTATGTAGGTCGGGCTCAACAAAATATTTTCGCATTCGGAAGAGAAAGTTGGTAACTGAAATTTCGTAAATAGATCTCGCCGCTACGTGTTGTCCTTATCATCATCATTTCATCCCCATCGACGAGCAAGTCGCCGAAGTGGCGTCAAATCGAAAGACTTCCACTCAGCGAACGGTCTACCAGACGGGAAGTGCTAGTCACTCGACATTAACGTTTTTAGTTTTTAGGCCAGTCTTTGTAGCCGAGCGGTTCTAGGCGCTTCAGTCCGGACTTGCGCGACCGCTACGGTCGCAGGTTCGAATATTGCCTCGGGCATGGATGTGTGTGATGTCCTTAGGTTAGTTAGGTTTAAGTTCTAGGTGACTGATGTCCTCAGATGTGTAAGTCCCATAGTGCTCAGAGCCATTTGAACCATTTTTTATTTTTTAGGAAAGGTAAGGTGGGTAGATCACATAACTAATGAGGAGGTATTGAATAGGATTGGGGAGAAGAGAAGTTTGTGGCACAACTTGACTAGAAGAAGTGATCGGTTGGTAGGACATGTCCTGAGGCATCAAGGGATCACAAATTTAGCATTGGAGGGCAGCGTGGAGGGTAAAAATCGTAGAAGGAGGCCAAGAGATGAATACGCTAAGCAGATTCAGAAGGATGTAGGTTGCAGTAGGTACTGGGAGATGAAGGAGCTTGCACAGGATAGATTAGCATGGAGAGCTGCATGAAACCAGTCTCAGGACTGAAGACCACAGCAACAACAACAGGAAAGTTAAAGACACAAGAGAGGCAGTTCTGACGTTGCGGTTGATAATGGGAGCAGGACTAAAGAAAAATCAAGACACGTACATAGGATTTGTCGACCTGGAAAAAGCATTCCAATTGTAAAGTGGTGCAAGATGTTTATTATTATTATTATGAAAAAATAGGGGTAAGCTGTAGGAAGAGACGGGTAATATACAATGTTTACAAGAGCCAAGATGGAATAAAAAGAGTGTAGAACCAAGAACGAAGTGCTCGGATTAAGAAGGGTGTAAGACAGGGATGTCGTCTTTCGCCGCTACTGTCAATCTGTGCAGCGAAGAAGCAATGATAAAATAAATAAAAGGTTGAGGAGAGGTATTAAAATTCAAGGTGATAGGGTATCAATCATACGATTCGCTGATGACATTGCTATACTGAGTGAAAATGAAGAAGAATTATATGATCTGCTGAGTGGAATGAAAAATCTCTTCAATACAGAATATGGGTTGAGAATAAATCGAAGAAAGACGAAAGTAATGAGAAGTAGCAGATAAGAAAACAGTGAGAAACGTAACATCAGGGTTGATGGTCACGAAGTAGATGAAGTTAAGGAATTCTGCTACCTACGCAGCAAAATAACCAATGACGGACGGAGGGAGGAGGACATCAAAAGTAGACTAGTACTGGAAAAAAGGTAGTACAATATTACTTGGCCAAGAGAAGCCTACTAGTATCAAACATGGGCCTTACTTTGAGGAAGAAATTTATGAGAATGTACGTTTGAAGCTCAGCATTGTATGGTACTGAAACATGGACTGTGGGAAAACCGGAACAGAAGAGAATCGTAGCATTTGAGATGTGGTGTTATAGGCGAATGTTGAAAATTAGGTGGACTGATAAGGTAAGAAATGAGGAGGTTCTGTGCAGAATCGGAGATGAAAAGAAGATGTGGAAAACACTGGCACGGAGAAGTGACAGGATGACAGGACGTCTGTTCGGATATGAGGGAATGACTTCCAAGGCACTAGCAGGAGCTGTAGAGGGCAAAAACTGTAAAGGGAGACAGAGATAATAATTGGGGACGTAGGTTGCAAGTGCTACTCTGAGATGAAGAGTTTGGCACAGGAGAGGAATTTGTGAAGGGCGGCATCAAACCAGTCAGAAGACTGATGACTCAAAAAAAAAAAAAAAAAAAAAAAAAAAAAAAAAAAAAAAAAAAAATTGTGAAATACCGTTTTTGGTATGGAAACATGTAACAGCAGAAGTGTGAAACAGAACGCGGTTTTTGTATTTTCTTTTTCATACAAAAAGTGCCATTACCATCCGCAACTACGAACACAAAAAAAAAAAATCAGGGAAATAGGTCGAGCCGTTCTGAAGAGATAATTTTTCATCATTTATTTTAATTTATGATTTTTACAGAGGATTCTCCACAAGCGTGTTTCAAACAAACGTTGTCCTGGCAGTGACGAATACAACAAAGACTAAAATCAACCAAATCTGTCGCCTTCTTAATTGGTGATATTTCACACATGTGGCAATTGATGTTTGTTTCCGATTTTTCCGTCGGATTTTCCAAGAATTTTCTCTCTTACAAACCTTGCCCTGACGTTAACGAACACAACAAAAACAAAATAAAGCATAATCTGTAAAGCCGTTCTCAGTCGATGAACTTTCATACACGCGGCAATTGGTTCTTACTTATACAGATTTCAGAACATCTTATCATACAGCCAGCTTTGCTAGCAACATGTCAACCAGTGTCAAATGAACTTATTACATGTGTCCTAATTGTATTCCTTAAAATCCATTTATACTGGATCATACGAAATATACCATTCAAAATGAGCCTCGAAATGTGTGTGCATAACAACAATGGCTAGTCACTGTGCGGCAGTTAGTTACATTGCCTATTCCTTGCTATCAGACAGTTCAGTGCAGCGCTCCTGCTGAGAGGTGATAAAACCTTTCTCCAGTCTCTGTAGCAAATGCAGAGTATTCCGTAGGGTGAAATGAGTATGACGACTCGTGGTCAGACTGGTGTGTTCCCTGGCCGCTTAATGGTAAAGGGGCGGGTGGACACTAGTTAGGGGCCTCCTTTACGCCACTCGCAGCCGCTCTAATCAGATGACAAAGGGCGGCTGCTTTGCGGCGCCGCGGCCGCCGCTGCCGGCGCCGGTCAATCGCTGGCCGGATATTGCGCGCGCCCGGAAGCCAGCGCTGCCCGCCCCCGCACCCGCACCCCGCGGCGCGGTTCTCCAGCGCTCACGCTCCCCACTCCTCTTCCCCTTCATCACAATTCGTCCTTCCTCTGCCCAGCTCTGACTAGAGTGTGGGAGGCCACGAATAGCCCTTCTGTGGAACAGTGGCTCTCCAGCAACATCAGATGTTTCGGTTGCTGTGTACTTCACTTCATAACGAACAATGTACGAGGAACAGGAACAGATTTGTGAACGTATTTTCAAAGTGTCTTATCTCCAAGGAATTAAAATTTTTAGGAGTGCAGTTAAAATTTCGTGATTTGTCTGTATGCTGGCATTAAAAACAAAAATAATGTTTATTTGTTTTACATGAAATGTATTCGCAGTTGCGAATATGGACAAAACGGGTTTTACCAGAGACAAGGTAAAGCCCAGAAAACGGGTTTTGGTACATAAAGAGGACCCCAAGGGTAACACAACAGCAAAACTATTCACAGTTAAATAATTTTAACAGAAAATATATTTAACAACTGATAAGGTTAATTTGATATACACTCCTGGAAATTGAAATAAGAACACCGTGAATTCATTGTCCCAGGAAGGGGAAACTTTATTGACACATTCCTGGGGTCAGATACATCACATGATCACACTGACAGAACCACAGGCACATAGACACAGGCAACAGAGCATGCACAATGTCGGCACTAGTACAGTGTATATCCACCTTTCGCAGCAATGCAGGCTGCTATTCTCCCATGGAGACGATCGTAGAGATGCTGGATGTAGTCCTGTGGAACGGCTTGCCATGCCATTTCCACCTGGCGCCTCAGTTGGACCAGCGTTCGTGCTGGACGTGCAGACCGCGTGAGACGACGCTTCATCCAGTCCCAAACATGCTCAATGGGGGACAGATCCGGAGATCTTGCTGGCCAGGGTAGTTGACTTACACCTTCTAGAGCACGTTGGGTGGCACGGGATACATGCGGACGTGCATTGTCCTGTTGGAACAGCAGGTTCCCTTGCCGGTCTAGGAATGGTAGAACGATGGGTTCGATGACGGTTTGGATGTACCGTGCACTATTCAGTGTCCCCTCGACGATAACCAGTGGTGTACGGCCAGTGTAGGAGATCGCTCCCCACACCATGATGCTGGGTGTTGGCCCTGTGTGCCTCGGTCGTATGCAGTCCTGATTGTGGCGCTCACCTGCACGGCGCCAAACACGCATACGACCATCATTGGCGCCAAGGCAGAAGCGACTCTCATCGCTGAAGACGACACGTCTCCATTCGTCCCTCCATTCACGCCCGTCTAAACACCACTGGAGGCGGGCTGCACGATGTTGGGACGTGAGCGGAAGACGGCCTAACGGTGTGCGGGACCGTAGCCCAGCTTCATGGAGACGGTTGCGAATGGTCCTCGCCGATACCCCAGGAGCAACAGTGTCCCTAATTTGCTGGGAAGTGGCGGTGCGGTCCCCTACGGCACTGCGTAGGATCCTACGGTCTTGGCGTGCATCCGTGCGTCGCTGCGGTCCGGTCCCAGGTCGACGGGCACGTGCACCTTCTGCCGACCACTGGCGACAACATCGATGTACTGTGGAGACCTCACGCCCCACGTGTTGAGCAATTCGGCGGTACGTCCACCCGGCCTCCCGCATGCCCACTATACGCCCTCGCTCAAAGTCCGTCAACTGCACATACGGTTCACGTCCACGCTGTCGCGGCATGCTACCAGTGTTAAGGACTGCGATGGAGCTCCGTATGCCACGGCAAACTGGCTGACACTGACGGCGGCGGTGCACAAATGCTGCGCAGCTAGCGCCATTCGACGGCCAACACCGCGGTTCCTGGTGTGTCCGCTGTGCCGTGCGTGTGATCATTGCTTGTACAGCACTCTCGCAGTGTCCGGAGCAAGTATGGTGGGTCTGACACACCGGTGTCAATGTGTTCTTTTTTCCATTTCCAGGAGTGTAGTAACCTTAAATAATTGCGTGAATTTATGATAATGAAATCTTAAGAAGGAGAAACAATTTTTTTTTCTTCAGATCTCACTCAGCTTTAACAATCTCAGATATGTTTAAGATAAAGATCTCTTTACAATAGGGTAAAAATAGTGATCTTCTTAAAGAAGGTAAACATTTCTAAATACCTTTAATCATAAATAGCTTTAAGAAATCCCGAGGAACTATTCAGAATAATTGGGGTTTAAGTAACATGTTTGCTTCACACATATAGCAATTATTAAGGCAATGAATATATAATGAACTACTAACAACTGCCTGAATTTATGCCAAAACTTAATGCTAACAAATACTGAGTTAAAGAAAATGACTGAAAAAATTTATAACATCAAGAATACCAAAGCAAATTAGACCGTTGCTCACTTCATTTCAGAAATAATATTTCTCAAGACACACAACTGGCTAAAATCGTAAAACCAACATTCAATAATTGCCTAGTAGTTTCCAGAGATTAAATGAATTTAGTTCACTCGCAAAGAATGTAAGAAAATACTGCTAGGGACACAGTTAAATACAGTTCGATTGTCAAGTGGCAAAAAAATTAAGCGAGGCACTTTAACCAACCTTTAAACATAATAACTTTAACGTAACTGTTATGTACATAATTTAGTCCGTAATAATCGAAGGCCAAGGCGCCGACCCGTTCTTCATCGTCGCAGCAATATTACAGATACGGTTACTGCATTCCGTAAAATCCTCCCTCCATCAACTGATCGGCCCAGGCCATTTCGACCACCATAAACAACTTGAATTACCCGCCTAACAACATAGTGGGCAAGGCTACCAATTACAGAACACGAGGAGTAGAGCACTAAAAACAGACTAACTTTATGTGGAGTAGAGCACTAAAAACAGACTAACTTTATGTTACTAAGGAGCAATAGTCGGCAACGGCTAAAGCTTATATTACTTAAAGGGGCGCTTGACATATGAGGTTAAACTCCGTTATCTGACAAGAATGAAACCTGAATATACCAAGGTGCTGCCACTCTGTACTAATCAGTGTATCTAATTACAATAAGCACAAGGCGGCAAGAGTGCGTTTACAGTTGTAAATACTAACAGACTAGCCCACGTAATTCAGCTGACCAACCTATACCACAAAGTCACACGCAAACGTATGCTTCTGCCTACTACACTTGTGACACATTTAACCAGGTTACACAATTCCAAGCATTAAGCTCGATTCACGAGAAACATGCACAACCAGCTTTTGATCCAGCTCATTGCTTTACACCCAGATCTGTCCGACGTGCAGCAAGGCTCATCGTCATCAATCGCCGGATTTTGTCCCATCGTGCAGCGTACACAGTGGTATCAACAGACTCGAGGCGACCACTTCACAGCCCCGAGGACCACCTCAGCGGAAGGCAATCGTACCCGACCAAAGCAGCAGTAGCCGACTGGCCGCGGGCCGGTCTCCACAGCCCGTGCGGGCCCACAGCAACCCTCTCAGCTCCCTCTCGCGACCACCGTCCGTACGCATCCTCGTTTTTGCCGCAACCGTGACTTCTCGCGGCTGGTTTCTTTACTCGACCTCTCGAAATTCTCGCAAATATCATCTTGCCGAAGAAAAGCATACTCTCGTATTGGGCGCCACGGCTCACTGGCATTAAAAACAAGCATAACGTTTATCTGTTTAACATTAAATGCATTCACACTTGCAAATGAACAACCATCACCGGTGTAATGGAAGGACGACAGTGAAAATTTGTACCGGACCGGTATTCGGACATGGATTTCGCGCTTATCGCGACCTGTAGTCTAAACTTTTTTTACACCAATTTGTTATTTTAAGAAAATAATATTTATCAGCGTTCACCTGTAAACTCACTTCAAGACAAAATATTACGTAGGGTAAACATGAAAAAAATAAAGCCAGCCTGCACAAGTTTTTAAATATTTTTTATTTTTTTCAACTGTCACAGTCATTGTGTAATCTCATATTTTAGAAACATACAAAGAATTAAACATTAGAATACGTTATTCAGAGTATCTGATCTTCGTTCTTGACCATTTCTTTTTTTTTAATTTCTCCTTTTTTGTTTTGTTTTACATGATTAGCAAATGGCTACAATGGCAGAGTGCATGGAAAAGATAAACAAATAATGCTGCAGATGCAGAGCCATCCGTGAATAAACATGAAGGAAAAATACTTAGGAGACCAAGAGAGAAAGGAAGTGTAGGGAACCTAAGAAGACTTACTCCGCATGCTCCACATTTGTCTCGCCGTCAAAACAACGTCCGGTCTATCGGTGGAAGGGGTAGGGGTGTCGTCCTGTCTTGGCTATCGCGTTTCGTCGAGATTCCAGCTCCTGGGCGGGTTAACGAAATTACTTTGTAAATGGTGCTCGAAAGTGGCCCGATAGTGTCCATGTTGGCGTGGAATGTGGTGTTGTACTTCTGGACGTGTCCAGAAGTCCGCCGAATCGACGATGTCGTTCCGGAAATGGTAGCTGAGAAGCATGCTTCTGATCAATGTGATGGGTTGCATTTTGATAATGGGAAATATATGTAAGCATGTACAAGGACCCAGACAGCTGCTACTGCCCCACACACGACATGGTGTAAAGCCCTATCTTCGACACTCCACTTGAGGCACAAAGGTGAGTCCACCTGCCCGATGCGGTCTTGTAGTATATTTTCCGCTGACGAGATAGTACCATGTCGCGGTGGTGTCAGTGATGTGGTGTGTTTAATATATCGTTTTCCAAATTGTATGCCATGAAACCTAGGGGTGATATGCTTCAGCGGGGTTTCAGGGTTAGGGACCGTCGGAAAAGGCGGTAGATGTCTTGGGTGGTCGTCTTCCTGGTCCTGGGGAGCTCAGTGCTTATATAGCTATACTCCAAACAGAACCGGTCGATGCGTAGTATTGGAGGTGGGATATGTGTAAGTGACGTTGGTGGCCGTTTCCAAATGGGGTGAACTCGGCGGTCAGCGTTCCAGTTGGTGTACAGTACCGTGGTCCTTGTCTCACGTTAACCAAAGCGTGGTCACCATCAGGCTACAGTAAGGTAAGGGCATCATAATCGACTTTGAAAATGTGTCCCGAACATATAAAATACCCGAAAGGCGCCTGCAGTCTGCCCACCATTGTCGCAATGATGGGCAAAATTGCGCGAAGTGGAGTGACCAGGCTGCCAGGTGTGTACCGACGAAGTTGACACAATGGCACACATTCAGTGGGCGTACATTACATTACATTAATACGTGTTCCACAGATAATGAATACGACATTTCGTAATGATCTGGAAAGTGTCAGTTTCTTTACACAATATAATTAATTCTATTTTCATCTACAGAGTAGAAGGTGTTGTCTTTCAGAAATTCTTTTAATTTGTTTTTAAATGTTGGCTGACTATCTGTCACACTTTCAGTGCTATTTGGCAAATGACCAAAGATTTTTGTGGCAACATAATTTAACCCCTTCTGTGTGAAAGTCAATGCCACCCAGGATAGTGAAGACCATCCTTTCTTTTAGTGTTGCAGATATACACTTCGCTATTGTTTTTGAATTGGTGTGGGTTATTACTAATAAATTTCATAAGTGAGTAATGTATTGCGAAAGTATCGTCAATATCCCAAACTCCTTAAATAAATGTAAGCAAGGTAATCTTGGGTGGACCACCGCTATAATTCTGATTACACGCTTTTGTGCAATGAATACTATTTCTCTTGACGATGAATTATCCCACAATATGATCTCATATGAAAGCAGTGAATAAAAACAGGCATAGTAGACTATTTTACTGATATGTTTATCACCAAAATTTACAATAACCCTGATACCATAAGTAGCTGAACTTAATATTTTCTTAAGATCATCAATACGTTTCCTCCAGTTCAATATCTCATCAATGCACACACCCAAAAAATTTGAATATTCTGCCTTAGCAACACTTCTGTTGAAGGTCTATATTTGTCAATGGTATTATGCCATATACTGTACTGTATTGTAAGTACAGCATTTACTCAAAAATTAGTGAAAGCCCATTTGCAGAGAACCACTTAATAATTTTTTGAAAGAGATTACTTACAATTTCCTCAGCTGATTCCTTTTTGTTGGGTGTGATTATTATACTTGTATCAGCAATAAAAATATCAATCTTTGCATCTTCATGAATATAGAGTGACAAGTCATTATTAAATATATTAAGAACAATAAGGGACCCAAGACTGAACCCTGTGAGCCATCATTCTTGAAACCTTCCCAGTTAGAAGACTCTGCTGATTTTTGCAGACTACCTGCACTGTTAATTTCAACCTTATACATTCTTCCAGTTAAATGTGAATTAAAACATTTTTGCACTGTCCCTCTCATGTGACAATATTTGAGCTTAACTAGAAGAATTTCATGATTCACACAGCTGTTGAGAGTTTACAAAATATCCCAATGGGTAAAGTTTAGTTACTCAAAGCATTCAATATTTGGTCACTGAAAATATTTACAGCATTTTCTATTGAAAAGCCTTTCTGTAAACCGAATTGATATTTTGTTAGTACTTCATTTTCACAAATATGTGATGCTGCTTTGAATACATTACTTTTTCAAGAATTTCTGATAAAGCTGTCAGAAGCGAGATTGAGCAGTAGTTGTTAGCATCACACCTATCCCCTTTATTATTCAAAGGTTTAACAATGGCATATATCAGTCTATCTGGAAAAATTCCCTGTTTCAGTGAGCTACTGCATACATGGTTGAGAATCATACTTAACCTTTACAAACAAGCTTTTAGTACTCTGTTCATAATGCAATCAATTTCATGTGAGCTTTTACATTTGAGTGAATTAATTATTTTCCTAATTTCAGTAGGAGAGGTGGAATGAATTTTATCACATCACATAGATATTGCCCTTCCATGTGCAGCCATGTATTTTATAATGAATAGCTGGATCCTCTTTTCTCTACAACACTTAAAAATAATTATTAAAATGTTTTCTACATCTGACTTTTTGTTAACAAATTTTTCATCGACTTTCACAGAAATACAGCCTTCCTGCCCTTTTTCCCTTTTAACAACATTTCAAATTATTTTAATTTTATTAACAGAAGTGCTAATTTCAGACATAATGCACATACTTCTGAACTTGTTAATAACATTTCTTAATACAATGCTGTAGTTTTTATAATGTTTCACTGTTTCTGGATTATTATTTCTTCTAGCTATAAGATAAAATTCCATTTTTGTTTAGAAGATATTTTTTCCATTTGGTAAGCCATGGCTTTTTAGATGGTTTCTTACAATTATGTTTAGCTGTTTTGTCAGGGAAACTGTTTTCGAATATACTGACAACGGTATCATGAAACAGGTTAAATTTTACATTAGCATCATGTTCCCTCATTCCAGTCTACGTGTTGCAAGCTTTTTCTAACATTTCCATTTGTTAAATAGTTAATTAAAAGTACCATTTTGGAGAACTGTTTTGCATTACTGTATGGAGGTATGTCATATACTGTAACTAGCTATGCATCATGATGAGGTATTATGTGGTTCTGTTAGGTTGCCGTGAAGCGTTGCAGCAGCTCCCGAATACTAATTTCCGAGGTATGGCGCATGTCTCCCATGTACACCATCCAAGGCAGTGGAGGGTATCCAGCAATTGAAAACGAGGATACGCTGCCTGTGGGAAGGCCACGACCGACCTTCATGGTGCCTGATTTTGCGACGTTCAAAGCACGCCTTGCGCCTGCACTGTAACAGGTAATCCATTGAATCGTAGCTTGTATTTCGACCGCTAACCTAGGATAACAAGTCAGCGGGAGTGTGTTATGGAGTGGAATACCCGTCGTGTGTCGCCGTAAACAGCAAGGGAGTGGTTCCAACGTAATGGCACAAAGGACAGCGACAAAGGACAGTCGACAAAGGACAACCATATCGTATTGAGCATTCGATCTGTATAGTTTTCGTAAGTCTTTCGTTGTCGAGAAGGACGGACGTGATTACCCGCGTGAACGATGGGAATCTCCATCTGGCCCATCGTTACATTGAGGAATGTTTGACTGACACGCTTGGTTGAAATCGCTGGAGATTAAAACGTCATGTTGCCACGGCGATCGCATCTCGATGTTTATAGAGGTCAGTCTGGATGTTATTATCGCCACCTAAGGAGGTTTGTTCATGGGGAACAGCTTGTCGTAACGCATGTTTGACTAGAACTCACGTGCAGACCTTGAAAGCGGAATTTAGTAACGTGATCGGCAGGTAAATACAAGCCGTGCTCCTTTTGTGGGTTTCGGGACTGGCATAAGTAAGCATTCCATGAACGCTGGTGGCGAGACTGTCGCGCTGGAAAGAATTTCCTAGTACATATCTCCAACGAGACAACATCTTGGAAGGTTCTGTAAAACTCTAGTGGTAAACCTTTCGGCCTGGGAGACTGATTCAGTGACCATTTGGTCCAGCCGGAAGGAGGACCTTCTGAGAAGCCTCGGCAGTACTCCCTGCACCAGCCAGACGTCTTGATAGAGATGTCTGCAATGCGTTGTGAAGGCATCGGAGATGGGAGCTTACGATGTCAGCTGTCGCCCATTAAGTAGGTTTAGAGCTGACATTAAAGCCTGTCGACTTCGGTGAACAATTTGAACGATATGATACATAGAGGTTTCTTCACCCTTAATCCTTCCTTGGCTGCGTACTCGTACAAGGCACCATCCAAACGGCACCATATCAAAGCTGAAATTATTGCCCTGATGTGTTCAGCTTCTTTTTTGACTGTCTGGGGATGGTGGATTGTTCATGAGATCGCTATAATAGGTATCTGTTGATTGTAGTTCCACCAGGCTGTGTCTCTACTATACTGTGTCAAGGTGCGGAGGTTGGCCGGTATGGCGCACAGCACCCGCCACTACAGTGGGGTCTCTTAATGCTTGATGCGCTCAACACAAATGTGCCATGGATCTATAACATGCTGTCGTCATTCGAGGTCTCGCAATAGAGAGGTGTTGAGTTTCACTGGGCTATACAGATTCCGCGGCGAGAAGATCAGGTGCTAGAGCATCAGCGATAGCCATTCTGTCGAGTAGGCTGGCGGAGTGACTCGTGTTGTGCGTATTCCCCAGCGGTCACCGTGTACTGTTTTCCGAGTGTCAACAAGAGGAAGGCGGTGGATGAGAAAGCGAAGATCCGGGCACGTGGTGAAATGTAGGTATTGGTCTGTACGCTCGAGAACACAGTTGAAATCTCCGCCCACTATGAGGTAGTCATATCTGCTGAGAAATAAAGGTGTTATATCTACTGCGTAGAATTGGTAGCTGTCTTTGCATTTATCCGTGCTCAATGGGGTAAAGAGATTGATGATTCTGGTTCCCTTAACTGTCAGGGCTACCCCTCGAGTCGTTGGTAGATATACGACATCGGAAGCTACAATCATTTCTCGGAAGAGAATGGCCTCTCCCGTGTCTTTCGTATCCGCTGGGGCCGCGTGCGTTTCCTGTCCATAAATCCGGACCAAGTTGCAGTGCTGAGTTCTTGCAGCATGGTGATGTGTCGTGTCGTAAGGTTGTAGTTTACCGTGGTAGCCGATGTTACTGGTGTTGACAGTAGCTATTTCGTATGTCAGGGGGGGGGGGGGGGGGGAAGAGAAGCATCTGCGCTGTAGATATGCTCAAGAGCTGCTGAAGGTTGTTGTGGAGAATTGTGGAATTGTGGAAGTCCCTAGCACTCGCATGAGTTGTCGTGGGTAGATCCCTCATTTTTAGTAATGGTCTAATGGAGAGAGAGATATTTCCGCTTCGAGTGGAGTTGGCAGATCCCCCCTAACCGCCCATGAAAAAGGTCCGTTAGTTTCAAAATTGGCGAGAGGTGGTGGCGGTGGTCAAATCACCTCAAACGCTTTGGCGACAAGGGCGTGCTGTTTTCCATGGCTTCTGGGCGTGGTTCTTGCTCACAATCTCTGTTGGGCGACTCACAGTCTTTTGGAAAACGCGTCCCCATAGAAGCAGAGAAAGATTTATTGTGCATGCCGTCAGATTTGTGTACCAACTCTTCGTCCTGCAAAGGCGGCTCAGTGGCCGATTATGATGTCTTGTGGCATTTGGCCGACTTTTGCTTCCCCCACTGTGTATCGGTTTCTGAGGAAGGAAGAGATTCGCGTCGTTCCAGTACAAAAGCCGCGGCTGGTATGATGCGGTCTTCAATCTCGATAAGACTCTCGCGTGTATCCTTGTGAACTTTGAGCATGGGTGTGTCCGGTTGTGGCGTCGCAATTAGTGCGCGAGCGCCCATTTGCCTATTAAAAGCTTTACTTCAGAATGTATGTGGGCTGAAATGTAAGCCGGTAGAGTATTATACAGTCAGTAACGGACGAGTTGTGTCCTGCAAACTGACGTCACGACCATCTGTTGCAGCTGCGAGTGTGAAAACAGTGGAGTATCGCTGGAAGGCCACTTACATTATACTAAACTAAAAATATTAATAACTAATAAAGGAGTAACCTGAGGAACGTCATATTTGATTTACATCCTTCTGTTGTGGAAACAAACAATATGTCAAAGTCTGAGATCAAGAAAGTTGGATTTTGGTAGTTAGTAAAATTCCATAAAAAAACGTAATTTTCCGACAGTCAAGAATTTAAAATAAATACAGTTATGTAATAGTTCACCTTTCAGTGTTCATATATAAGTTTGGAAAGTTTTTAGTTTCAGAAAACCTCTGTGACTTTTCTATAATAGTAATTTCAAGAATTCTAAGTAAATATGTGTATTGTGTGTTAGGGTGCGTGTGAATGAGAATGCGTGCGTGGGAGTATGTGGGACGTTCGGCATTATTAAAAATCATTCATGTAATTCTGTACAGGAACTGGCAAATGTTCCAACTCTGTAACGTGGGAACGAATCCACTAGTGGTTCCCCTACTAGTGAATGTCGGATGTCCAAGTATGTATGCCGGCCGCGGTGGTCTAGCGGTTCTAGGCGCTCAGTCCGGAACCGCTCGACTGCTACGGTCGCAGGTTTGAATCCTGCCTCGGGCATGGATGTGTGTGATGTCCTTAGGTTAGTTAGGTTTAAGTAGTTCTAAGGGACTGATGACCACAGATGTTAAGTCCCATAGTGCTCAGATAAAGAGTAAAGCTTATAGCTCATTTTGTTTTGTTTATTTAATTAGAGAGATTTGTGTTACTTAAAGTGATGCCGTCAGTGAGCCTAGAGAAGTGGTTGGTGCTTGCCAGATTTTGACGCGAGCCATGCCCTAGAAGTGAGTTCTCATTGGTCGTAAGTTCTGACAGCCAATGAGAAGCGAGACGGTTGGCCGCCTAGCGAGGAGATATAGTTTTGAGTGTGGGAGAGAGAGAGGAGTCGCGAGCTAGCTCTGATTGGAGGCGGTTATGCTGGATGTGACTTTTCGCGTTATGTGTAAGATGCAGTCTTGGGATGACTTCCGCGTTATGGTCCAGTGTTAATGGTATCTGGTAGTCACCAGAAACTGTTTATGAAAACTTTAGATTGTTGTGATAATTCGTTCCGACGAAAATCGCGAGTGGACGTTGAATTATATAGCGTGGCGGTACTGAGTATATTCTTACTGAGTATTTTATGGCGAGCATAAATTTTAACTAAAGACAACCACTGAATATCGTGTGCTGAAGTAATTGGACGAACATTGACTGTGTTACAAGTAATTGGTTTCGGAATTTGGGAAGGTAAAAGTTCTGGCAGTTTTAGGTATGGTAATAACTGTGAGCAGAAACTTTAGTAATTTTCGTAAATGTGGGCTGATGATCTTGCTTAACGGCAATAATGATCTATTGAAGGTTTAAATTTGAACTTCATATTTAAAGTACGAGTGACATCACCTTTCCGAATCATTTCTTTAAAGTAGATACACAATTATCAGCAAATTTTACTTATAGCGGCCTCCGGCGTGTAGCTATGAGGTTACAGTTTCCTCAGCACTGCTTTTCTGTGATCTCGTAGGTAGCTGCAGTCAGGAGATTACGTGCGAAAATCTACCGCTGTAAAGAGGTAGGTGAACAAAAATTATAAGAGAAATCGCATTGCAGTAGCAACGTATAATCCGTCGCAATTCGTGCATCGCAGGCACGCACGTAAAAATCCGTCGCATGGTTGGAAATCATATTCGGGGCCGGCACTACAGGTGGCAAGGTGCTGTGACGCCTCTGGTTTTATCAGCCCCGGGAGAGGGTCATGGACTGCGTCTTATGAGGACTTGACGTGCGGTGCCGCCGCATAGGTGAGTGAGAAGGTGGTTGTGGTACGGTCGGTGTTCGTGTCGTCGTGTCGCAGTTGTGTCATGCGGGGTTGCAGGCATTCATTATGGACGTGGCCTTCTTTGCCACAACCGGAACATGTTTGAGGTTGTCCGTTGTAAATCTCTACTGCTCGGCAGCCGCATACAAAAATGTGCGATGTGACTTTCTGTTCGAGGTCTATTCGGACCTGTCTCACACCACAAAGTAATGGATACATCGTAAATAGTGCCCATGTTTCTGCTAAATGACTGTGGACTTTTTCATACGGACTTAGTCTTCTTCCATCTCTAAAGGCAGTTCGAAAACACGGATCGTTCGAAGGGCAAGACCTGCGTGGTCCTCGTCAATAGATCCAATGTTAGCGCCGGAATGTCGTTCCCGCTGGGTAATATTGTTGCAGGCAGCAACAGACGTTAGCTTAACATAAACGACACTGCTAACGATAGATAGGTGAATGCCGATGAAATCGTCAAAATGGGTCTCGACATCATCAGATAGGAAGTGCTCGATGGGCAGTGCTTTGGATCGTGCGTGTTCACTCGACAAGGTGAATTGAAGTGTGTTCTTCCTGTAAGAGTTGGCCATGATTGTCCTGCCCGGCAATGCAGAAGTAAACAAACACCACGCGCCTACAGCGACGAGGATGGCTGAACACTGCGAACCGCCAAAGGCAGACTGTTCATAAGACCATTCGAACATGACTCCCGGCCAGACGCAAACTTCCATATGTCGTCAATGATGTGACAAAAGTCCGCAGCTCGTGGTCGTGCGGTAGCGTTCTCGCTTCCCGCGCCCAGGTTCCCGGGTTCGATTCCCGGCGGGGTCAGGGATTTTCTCTGCCTCGTGATGACTGGGTGTTGTGTGATGTCCTTAGGTTAGTTAGGTTTAAGCAGTTCTAAGTTCTAGGGGACTGATGACCATAGATGTTAAGTCCCATAGTGCTCAGAGCCATGTGACAAAACTCGTACATTCGTTGTGTACTCGTATATTCCCGTATAGGAATACAGATAATGAAGGTACGAGTACAGGTTGTTGTCACTTGGCTGAAGACATATGAAAGTTTGGCTCTGTCCATGACAGGTGCTAGGATACGTAATGGTATAAAAGATTGTCTTTTCTGTCTCAGTATTGTGGAATTTGTGTCGATCAAGTTATATTTTCCGAAACAAAAATAAATAAAAAGAAAAACCAAGCCAGTACTATGTGAGGAAACAGCACTGTGACAGGCGATTGG
Organism: Schistocerca serialis cubense; assembly: GCF_023864345.2. Taxonomy (NCBI): domain Eukaryota; kingdom Metazoa; phylum Arthropoda; class Insecta; order Orthoptera; family Acrididae; genus Schistocerca; species Schistocerca serialis. The sequence goes on along the minus strand of NC_064641.1, from coordinate 430,776,647 downwards.
AGAGGGGGTGGGGGGGGGTGGAGAAGGCGGGGAGGCATAGTGGCCAGGCCTCTGGATTCGACACCCGCCCACGTTCTCTCCATACAGGCTGAAGCTGACTGTGTCCTTTCTTTCCTGTAATGTTATTTAAATGTTGAGCACTTGCCTGCGAAAGGTCCAGGTTTCGAGTAAAAAAAAAAATGGCAAGGTGACCACTCGTGATAAGCGGGAAATCCGGATTCGAGTCCCAGTCCGGCACAAATTTTCATTGTCGTCATTCCATTATACAGCTGATGCTTTTCCGTACATTTCATGTAACTCATAACGACTCTAGTCGCCGCAGTGCTATTCCTTCGAACATGCATAAGTGTCCGAAGGAACTTTACATCGTACTTCTGAACAGCACGGACACTGCAATATCGTGATTACCAGTTTAGCATAAAATATCAAACACTACGAGAATCACAGTTACTGCAGTGTCTGTATTTAACAATGTCTGAAATGTATTCGCAAACAACAAATACGATTATACTTCAACTGTACCATCTACTAAAACACATGAAAATTTTTGCCGGATCAGGACACGAACCCGGATTTTCCGCCCAGCCCGATCGGTCGCCTGAACCACTTTGGCTATCCGAACACGCCATCAGGGCCGATCCAAACTTTCGTAAGTTCTACTGACCCGTCAGCTAGTGTTCGCACATTGATTCCCGCACAGAGAGACACAATGTTTTCACCTGTAAGTTTGCCTTTCTTTTAGCATGAAATACAGTTATTGCTGTGTCTACATTTTACATCGTCTGAGTACAGACAGATAATAACTGTAAAGCGAGTCAGACGTAAAATACAGAAATGAAGAGATAAACTTCTTACAAAGAGTAAATTAATCTTTATTTCCTGTCAACAGCATTTACTTGGATTTAAAACTAAACACCTTGTCATAAAAATGCTTACCATTTACTTGAGCCCGCCTGGTGTGGCCGAGCGGTTCTAGGCGCTACAGTCTGGAACCGAGTGACCGCTACGGTCGCAGGTTCGAATCCTGCCTCGGGCATGGATGTATGTGATATCCTTAGGTTAGTTAGGTTTAAGTAGTTCTAAGTTCTAGGCGACTGGTGACCTCAGAAGTTAAGTCGCATAGTGCTCAGAGCCATTTGAACCATTTGAAAACTGTAACATGACTAGTACTGATCGCTTCACATTCTGTATGAGTTTAATTACATTTATTTCATAGTAAAAGTCTGCAGTACAAACTGTTGAGAGATGATTGAATGCTTCTTAAGTAGTGAAGCGGATTCCGAGACAACCTGTGTTTTCTGTGGCTCTGAGCACTATGGGACTTAACATCTGTGGCCATCTATCCCCTAGAACTTAGAACTACTTAAACCTATGGACATCACACATCCATGCCCGAGGCAGGATTCGAACCTGCGACCGTAGCGGTCACGCGGTTCCAGACTGAAGTGCCTAGAACCGCACGACCACACCGGCCGGCCCTGTGTTTTCTGTCGAGCAGCGGCGGAGGGGCTTCTCGCCATACTATGAAACAGTGGTTTCCCAGCTTTGAACACTTACGAATACACACACGCAATGGCGGCAAGGCCCCCAAGTGGTCACCTGAGATTTGGCAAATATGTATTCAGCTCGGGTGTCAACAAGAATCCCGCGGTTTTCATTTCCCATTAAACGTGAGGAATTTCGCACTACCTCAAGAGAATAAATGCTTGGTAATTGTGAAATCGACGAACACTTATGAACCCTGGTTCCTACACCTCCATTCGTGATTAGGATGAGGATGATGATGTTTGATTTGTGGGGTGATCAACTGCGCGGTCATCAGCGACCGTACGAAGTCTCAATTTTTACACAGTCTAATTCTTTACTTAGTTCAGTCGAGCAACTGTCAGGAATAATGATGATGATAACGTAATGTTGAGGACAACACAAACACTCAGTCCACGGGCAGAGAAAATCCCAACCTGGTCACCATAATCCACATTTAAAAAGATATGGTTAGGAATATACTAAGGTACTTTTAAAGTGTCAGGCTCTTTCCCGCTGTCCGCAGTAGACAGTGTAGTGTTGCCTAACACTTCAAGCTGTAAATTATGGTGACAAATACGGAGCGCTCGCACCTTTTGATTCAAAGCTAAAATCAGTTACTAATGCGGATTAAAAATTTTTCCATTCCATTTTCGCGTTGTGGTACAAGAACCTTCTATTGCTATTACTAAAAAAATACAGTCGTAAGTTGGAGAATGTTCTTTATTAACTTAAGAACGACGCTTTCCGTCCGCATAACCTGATGATGCTCTGTCGGGGCAAAATGTCCTTCTTACTTTAATAATTCGTTCTACAATTTACGACTATTTTTTGAATAGTGTTTAATGCAGATTAGTTTCGAAGCCACTTCACGTCATCCACCACTCCAAAGTTCCAAGTGTACTGTAAAAAATGCAAAGAACGTATTTACATTATCCCCAGAGCAAATTCGCTCAAAGCTATTGACACTCATCACTTTTCGTTCCATTTTCCCCTGTTTTCTATACCAGTATGGTATTATTAATAAAGCAGTTCTGGTTCTGTTTATGTTTATAATCTTATAACAGTGTATATAGGTTTTGTAATTCTATCGGCGAAATTTCACTGACAGGGTCTGTAATTGTACACTATGCCACACAATAAAAAGGTTACTTTTTTGAAACCCTTAACAGTCTCCCACTGCGACGCAGAGGTTCCAGATCTAACTGAAAAGTGCCTGCGACCTCCCTCTGTAAAGATGCAACACCGTGGTGCCGCGCAACGTCATTCTCGGGCTCGGCGACGCTTCCAGCAACAACGTGTCGACACATGCGAGAGAAGGCTACAGCTCAGAAGTTCTTGTGAGCTACAAGGTGGATTAATAATGTCGTATTGGCACCAAATTTCTCCAAAACTCTGTCCATCACCACCCTGGACGTGTCACATGCCTTCGTTTGGCACCTCTGCGATGGAGGTTAGGACCGCTACTTATATCACTGAAATCACTCGGTTTTCGTATGGGCGGCCGAGAAAAACATTTCAGATACAACGTCCCTCAGAGTCGACTGGTAAAAGCTTCAAAAGGTGGGATAACCGATGTAAATGAAACCACCCCTTCTCTTGGGGTATTGATTACAACACATTTCGCGGTCAAAACGACAATTCGCAATGCAGCGAGCAACAGGAAGACTTTCTCGACAACCTTTGACACTGCTGACACCCCCACAGGATTCAACACCTCTCTGCAGTCTTTGCAGACTGTAATCCCATTCAACGTGACCTCACCCCTTCCGAATGTAGCATGTTCTGGTTCAGTTAATGGAACCACAAGGTATTGTTCATAATCTTTAGACGGAATATGAACATTACCAGGGAAAAAGCTTGTTTAAGTATTTTTAGAGCTCCTGCTTACCAATCTCCTGTGGAATTATATCAAGGATGGGCGGGGAGAGGGTACGCGGTGGAGGTTGCGACAGTAACATGTGTGAATAAAATGGCAAAGTGCCCCAGTAACACCTCCCCCTCCCCCCAACCCCCTGCCCCTCAATTCGGCTTCGGCTACATCTTAGATACCTCTCGAACAGCTTTGTCGGAAACTTTCATGATGTTCCTAAACGGAGACATCCACCATTTCCTGCACTCTGGTGGGATAGCCAGCCTACTGCACATTAACAGATGCTGGTCACATGCTAAATCATAGGAGTGTCGAAAGGGTTGCCTGTCTGGCTGGCCGGTGGGATCGGTAGACGGGTGTCTCCATACTGTGAGTTTTTAAAGTGCCCAACAAAGGTGCGTGGCTGGCGCCAATGGTGTCTCAAAACAGATGGTCTTAAAGAGATACTTTACCATTCATTCACGTGCGTGTCAATGTTGACCCCCCCCCCCCCCCCCCTCCCAAACGCCTTATGAAGGAGCTGAAAAGGAGAGATGTAGATGAGTAAATGAGCTTTTCTGCTTTGGATCACGTTCACATTTCGTCGAATGGTTTTGAGCGGGCCCTAGTGGTTCCAAGCATTACACTAGAGCCAGGATTCCGGTACACTACCCTCCAAACGGGTGGGATCATGTCCAATGAAGTTACAGGCCCACAGTGCCCTTATAGAACAGTTGAATCGTTCGGCAGATGCCATCCAAGATTGTTAAGAATGTCGCCATATTGTCAATTACATTGGGAATTCGTTTCCTTCGACGAAATGTGTGGAATCAATGCACCAAAGGAATGGGTCTTTTCACCTTAAACCTTGTCGTATTGATTCTGAAGGGAGGTGTGAATATTTTCACAGCCACGCGTAAGAAAACAGTACGTCGCGGCTCTGACTTCCGTAGCAGAGGTATATAAAAAAGGGCTGAGTTGTAGGTGGGGGAGAGGGGGTGGGCGGTGACAACCTTCTCATTGTGTGAGACGTCCACGGTGACATTGGGCAGAACTGTGAAATATGGTGCCGATGTGACACCATTAACCCACCTTAAAGTTCGTAAGAACTTGTAATGTCAAAGAGAATTTCTTAAAATTGCTTTACTGATAGTTTATCTGCCTCCATCGAGATTAGAACCGAAAACAAAGCAGATTTCCCTTGCAGTAGCAAACACCTTTCACTACGCCAACAGACAACCCACGCAAACAGCCCTTTATTATTACCCCAGACTTGAATAATCCTGCAATTTCGCAATGAAAATTTCAAAATGATCTGCAGTTTCTGTTGGATAGAGCTTTCTGGACTCAAAACAAGGATTTTCTACCTTTATGTCACCGCTTATGTGACAATCATTCGGGATGTTTACCGAAATTAAGTGAGTAAATTTAGTAGGATAATTCTGCACCACCCCAAGAAATAAACGGCTACATAGCTGCCAGACGTATTCTACAATGTTTAGTATTCTCCATTAGACTCGCCACAGCCCGAAAACGTTCATTAGCCGAAGTGTTTCTTAAGCTACCTAGCAATGGGAATGCTCGCACTTCTAAAACGCGGTGGCATTAATACTGGGATCTGAATTACCACGTGTATAGGAAAATGGATTTTATTTGCATTCCTGTAAACGTGATTTGGATCGAAAGCATATCTACGAGTAATATGCTGATGTATCGACTGCAACTAGAACATTTCCAATGGGGAATTATTTATGCTGCCCTCATCTTCAGTAACTGTCGTAGCTATTTTAGTTGTTAGGATTTCGTCGCCTAAATCGGTAAACATGGAACCCTACTAGTCTCACTTTCTTCACCGTCTATCTGTCTACCCAGCCCTTAAAACCCGTTTTGCTAATTCGCAACGATCTGGGGTACTTTGTCTTACTAAAACAATTATGTTCTCTCGATAAGCTCAAATTCATTTTTATTAGTGCAGTTCATACTAATTAGCGTTTCTTCTTTCATTTATATCTTATATTTACGTGTTGTATTTAACACACTAATCAGCATTAGTATAGTCACACACATGATTGAAAACAGTCTGAGAAAATTCGGATAGTTTGTCAATTTCACGCCTGTGCATAGTATGTTGGTAGCACTTCGTCGCCTTGCCTGTTATGCTGTGTAGCCGACTTTAAAGCTGTGAGGATCAGCATAACGAAAAGGCGAGGGGTCTCGCTCGTTTTGTCCACGACTGTACCTGTCTCCCACTCAATGAGCAACAATTTTGAAATAAACACAGAAAGAATACACTCTCCTTTAGAAATGGCAGCTATTTTTCGGTTCCATTTTAAACTGGCAGATGCAACTTATAAAGGAAAAATTAAAGTAAACGCACTATTGTACCACTACAAATTAAACATTGGTCGCAAGTGGAGACAGTCAATTCCGAAATAAGCTTATCAGTTCTCTAGAATATTGTCAAGTTTGACTCTCACTCGAGAATATACACAACCTGACACACACACACACAAAAAAAGAAAACACTCATAAAACTTGGTGTAATGTCAATGTAATCTCGTACACTTGCAAACATTCGGCAAGCATGTAGAGTACTAACTCCGTATGGCAGATAGAACTGGAACCCGAGTCGAATAGTGTTGTTCGTGTTTAATGTTCTTACCAGGTATAGTGAACAGCGTCACACGTTGCGTGATGGCGCAGAAATGCCACATATACACGTGAGACAGCGTTACCAGTGTCTGACAGAGCTCCGAAGGATCCATATTTGGGGTGTCCGAAAGGCCGGCTGGTCGAACTGTGCAATATCGAAATTTTTGGACCTTTCAGATACGACAGTGGTCCGATGTAGGGGTTTATAGGAACATAAGGGAAGAGATACTTGTCAACGAGGTACTGGCCGACCACGTCTGTCCACGACAAGGGATGATAACCGTGTTGAGCAGCAGGCGCGCCGCAGCCCCTTCACATCTGCCGTTGCCATCCAGTATTGTTGTAACGGACTCACTGAAAAACGTTGTATCTTCAAGCACCATTGTCCGAAGACTAGTAGCAGCAGGACAAGGGAAGTACTGCTCCATGTGTTGGCTGTCGCTAACACCACAACATAAATGGCCGCGTTCGAAGTGGTGCCTTGAACGGAAGGCTTGTGTGCTACTGGTAACTGGCGTCGCATTGTGTTCAGCAATGAATCGTAGTTCTCCACTACCATCGTCAGCAAGTATTGCGGCAACCTGGGGAAAGGCCGAATTCCTCCAGTGTTTTGGAGAGGTACAGCTATGTTACTTCTGGCGTCACAGTGTTGGAAGCTATCAGGTATGACTTCGGATCACAGCTGGCAGTTACTGTGGGACTCGACTTCACAGACATCCTCAGTCCTCAGGTGTTACCTCTCAATTACCAGTATCGTGGTGCCACTTTTCGGCAGGACAATAGTCGGCCACACATAACACGAGTCTCTACGAACTGTACGCGTGATGTTGAGGTGCTCCAGTCGACAGAAAGATCCCCAGGTCCGTCCAAGATAGAACATTTGTGGGCCCAACTCAACGTCCGTGGTGGTGTTAGACAGAAATTTGGTGTCAATACGACATTATTAATCCACCTTGTAGCTCACAAGAACTTCTGAGCTCTAGCCTTCTCTCGCATATTTTCAGAGGGATGTCGTAGGCACCTTTGATTTAGATTTGGAATTTCTGCGTCGCAGTGGGAGACTATTAAGGGGTTTCAAAAAAGTAATATTTTAATTGTGTGGCGTAGTGTACAATGAAAGACGCTGTCAGTAAAATATCGCCGATAGGATTACAAAACTTCTATACACTAAGATCATAAACATAAAAAAACCAGAACCGATTTTTTTTTTTTTTTTTTTTTTTTTTTTTCATACCGAGCGAGGTGGCGCAGTGGTTAGACACTGGACTCGCATTCGGGGTTCAATACCGCGTCCGGCCATCCTGATTTAGGTTTTCCGTGATTTCCCTAAATCGCTCCAGGCAAATGCCGGGATGGTTCCTTTGAAAGGGCACGGCCGACTTCCTTCCCCGTCCTTCCCTAATCCGATGAGACCGATGACCTCGATGTCTGGTCTTCTTTCCCAAAGAACCCAACCAACTTCACATTTTGTACAGTATACTTGGAACTTTGGTAGGGTGGATGACAATGACATGAACTGGTTTTGAAACTAATCTGCATTATACACTATTGAAAAACAGTCGTAAAATGTAGAAAGAATTATCAACGTAAGATGGACATTTCGCCCCCACAGGGCATAATCAGGTTATCTGGACGAAATGCGTCGTTCTTAAGTTAGTAAAGAACATTCTCCAACCCTCGACTGTTTTTTAATAATAGCAATAGAAGGTTGCTGTACCACAACGCGAAGATGGAATAGAATAATTTTTAATCTGCATTAGTAACTGATTTTAGCTTTGAATCAAAAGGTGCGAGCGCTCCGTATTTGTCACCATAATTAACAACCTGAAGTTAATGTCTGTCTACTGCGGACAACGGGAAAGGGACTGAAAAAGTACCTTAGTGTATTCCTAACCATATATTCTTAAACGTGGATCCCGACACGGGATTTTCTCTGCCCGGGGACTGAGTGCTGTCCTCGACATTACATTACCACCATCACCAATCGTGAGAGTGGGTCGATTGAACTGTGTAAAGAATTAGTGTAAGAATTGGGACTTTGTACGGTCGCTGATGACAGCGCAGTTGAGCACCCTACAAAACAAACATCAACGTCATCATCCTAATCACGAATGGAGGTGTAGGAACCCGGGTTCATAAGTGTACGTCGATTCCACAATTACCGAACCTTCATTCTCTTGAGGTAGTACGAAATTCCTCACGTTTAATGGAAAGTGAAAACCGCGGGATTCTTGCTGACACCCGAGCTGAATACATATTTGCCAAATCTCAGGTGACCACTTGGGGGCTTTGGCGCCCTTGCGTGTATGCATTCGTCTGGTACTTACCCAGGTGGTTGGTGAGGACGAAGCGACTGCGGCCTCATAGAATGCGTCACCTGTGAACCTAGAGGTTGATGAACTCCGTCGTATCTTGCCGAAGCTTAGGGTTGCTGGTTAGATTCCAGGACGGAGCACTCCGCGCCACGCCGTAACCGCTTGTTAATAACGCAACGAGCGAATTCACGAGGAGAAGTGCGCGCCGCCGCCGCAGTGAGTCACGGGAAATGTACTGAATGGAAGAACACGCCGCCAGCGCGCCACTAAACACGAGCCATCGCCGTATCAGTGGCCACTGGAATCTACACGCTACGACACCGCCGATTCGCAGCCGCGAGGTAGTGAGCGAGTTAAAACACATTGCATTATTCTATTTGTTTAAAGGATCTTATGTCTCAGTAAATGACATTTACTGAAACCACCAATGTTTCACTCACCCCTCAGTCTCTGAGCCAAGGAAAGAGCCCATTCCACCGCCCACAAAGTGTCGTTTTCCCTCCCGCCAACCCTGGTAAATGACTTGTGTTCCCCTCTGCCACTACGCTCAATATCTAGTGTCACTGAACCCCGACTCGCTACAAAGAACAGCCCTGTCACTGAACTCTTCACAGTAACACACTCTCTGCCCAACCTTCATACTCATAACGAATCCTGCTCCCGTTTTACCATTTTCTGCAGCTACTGAATTACGTCTGCCTAGAAATCTCTGTTTTCCTTCCGTTTCACTTTACTGACCCCACTATATCTAGACCGAGCCTAGGCATTTCCCTTCTCAGATTTTCTCGCTTCTCTGACCCGTTCAGACTTCTGACGTTCCACTCCCCGACACGTAGAACGTTATCTTGTCGTTGTTTATTCAGTCTTTTCTCATGGTCTACTCCCTCTTCGCAGTCCCGTCCTGATGATGCGAATGGGGGACTACGCCGGAATCTTTCGCCAACAAGCCACATGTCCTGTGGATACACATTGTCTCTTTAATGCAGTGTTTTCCATTGTCTTCTGAATCCTCATGCCTTTGATAACTGCTGATTCTTTCACCTTTAGGGGCAGTCCTCCCTCCCAGTCCTCCCTCCCCCCCCCCCCCCAAGGACAAGTGAGTGCCCTGAACCTCTGTCCACTCCTCCGCTCTCTTTGAAAAGGTCGTTGGCTGAATGAGGGTGACTTCTTATGTCGGAGGTCTTCGGCCGCTATTACCGGTGATTTTTATTCAAAATTTAAGCGGTGTTGGTATTCGAATCCGTGAGCGAGGACGTTTCCATTTCAAATTAAAGACGCTATCCCTAGAGCACGGATTCAAGGAATGGTAATTATGAGAGGAATATCAGCAAAGGTAAAACAAGGGCTGATGACGGTATGAGAGTAAGAAACGAGACGCGAAAGCTTGTAGGTGAATTTTGTTAGTTCGGCAGCAAAATAGCAGGCATTGGCTAAAGTAGAGATGATATAAAGAGCAGACTGGCAGTAGCAAGGAAATAATTTCTAAAAAGTAGAAATTTGTTAACACAGAATATAAATTCAAAAGTTCGGAACTCTTTTATGAAGGTCATTGTTTGAAGAGTATTCTAGTATGGAATTGAAACGTGGACGATAAACATTTCAGACAATAATTAAATACAAGATACTGGCGAAAGCTGAAGATTACGTGATGTACCGAATATCTGACGAAAAGTCAGTAAATACAATCGGACAGAAAGAAAATTTTATGGCACAACTCGCCTAAGAGAGGGGATCGGTTAATAGGGCACATTCTGAGCTTTGGTCACCCTTCGTGACAAGCAGCTTCTAATTAAATTACGCTCCTATGGAGTATCGTATCAGTTGTGTGACTGCATTCCTGATTTGCTGTCAGAAAGGTCACAGTTCACAATAACTGACTGAAAGTCTTCGAGTAAAACAGAAGTAAAGTCTCGCGTCCCCAACGGAAGTGTTATAGACCCCCTGCTGTTCCTGATATACGGTTTAGGAGACAATCTGAGCAGTACTCTTAAATTGTTTGCAGATGATGCAGTCATTTACTGTCCTGAGAAATCATCAGATGATTAAAACAAATTGCAAAATGATTTAGATAAGATGTCTGTATGGTTTAAAATGTGGCAATTGACTGTAAATCTTGAAACGTGTGACGTCATCCACATAAGCAATAAAAAGATTCCGCTAAATTTCAGTTACGCGATAAATCACGCAAATCTAAAGGCTGTAAACTCAGCTAAATGCTTAAAGATCACTACTACGTATAACTTAAATTGGAACATTCACATAGGTAATGTTAGGGGGAAGGCAAATCAAAGACTGCTGTTTAGGGTGGAACACCTACAAAATGTTACAGGTCTAGTAAAGAGATTGCTTAGACTACGTTTGTCCACCTCTTCTGGAGTACTTCTGTGCTTTGTGGGATCTGCATCAGGTAGGAGTAACGGAGGACATCGGAAAAATTCAAAGAAGGCAAGTCTTTTGTAATATCACGAAATAGGGGAGAGAGTGCCACAGATATGAGACACCAATTGGTCTGGTAGTCATTAAAACAAAGGCGTTTTTTTGCTGTGGCAGGACCTTCTCATGAGATTTCAATCACCAGCTTTCTCCTTTATTGTATGACATCCCGTCTTTTAGCGGTGTTTTGTTCTGATGGACAACGAATGTTGGGTACAAAGGTTTCCCGCTCTAATGTTCACCTGAAGATATGGCTTTTAGTGCCACAAACCGTAGTGATCCAACAATAGAGGACTAAATACAGCTGAAGCTGTATACCCAAAATGATTTCCCTTCAGAGTATGAAAATAGTTTGCTGGGGCGCCCACATATACACGAAGAAATGAGCACCATAATAAAATAAGGGAAATCAGAGCTCACAAGGAAAGATTTAGGTGTTCTTTTTCCCCACGCGCTGTTCGAGAGTGAAACGGTAGAGAAGTAAGTTGAAGGTGGTTCGATGAATACTCTGGCAGGCACTTAACTGTGAATTGTAGAGTAATCATGTAGCTGTATATGTAGATGTACATGAAGTAATCACCAGTTTGCAAATGCAGGGATGTATGGTAAGGCAGGCTGTAAGTAGGTTTATATGGATGTAGTTTGCAGAAATTATAGGGAAATGAGAGGCTTGAATGAGATACATTAGTGTGTAGAGCCACATCAGACCACTCTTGAAATTCAGAATAATGCAACAAAATACAGGTGCAGAACGTGCGTACGATTGTGTGTGTGTTGTGCTCGCGCGCGCCTGTGTGTGTGTGTGTGTGTGTGTGTGTGTGTGTGTGTGTGCGTGTGTGTTTGTATGCACTTGTCCTTGCTAGTGTTAAGAAATTATATTGATGGACGTGATGAGTTGGATGAGACGCTGCACGTATGCGCAGTGGGTGGAGCTCGAAGGTCGGAGGTCGCAGGCGGTATCCGTGTGTCGGCTGCGCCGGCACGAGGCCTGCGCAGAGCCGTGGCGACGGTTCAGCCGCTTCCGCCCTTAACGCACAGCGCACGATTCATCCCCTTCCCCTACCTCCCCCCCGCTCGACGCAGTCAGCAGCCGAGCATTCAGGTCGCGGTGCGCCTGACTCAGCCCACCCGGCCGTCACCCTCATTAAAATTCGCTGAGCCTTCTGCCGCGTACTTCTAGCTGAGGCAGATTTTATTCTCAGAGGACGCCCCCGCCTCGACTCAATCAGTCGTCTGCGGAATCTCACCAGGGCAGGCCGCCCCGACTTCCTGTTGCTTCTCGCACCACTTCCGTTGTTTTGCTCGGTTACAACGATCAATTTTTCCGTACCCTACTGGTGTCTAACGAGAACTATAGGAACTTTACTACTTTACTGGCACATTATAAGGATACCCATTTTAGTGCAAATGCCGGGATGGTTCCTTCGAAAGGGCACGACCGACTTCCTTTCCTAATCCGACGAGACCGATGACCTCGCTGTCTGGTCTCCTCCCCCAAAACGGCACAAACCATTTTAGTCTTTAAACATTTTTAATATTACGCTGTGACATACAGACTGTAACGTGTAACAAAACATGCAACGAAGACATTTCCGACAGGTCCGGAAACTTTACTTTTAATTTAATGGATGACATTTTTTAAGTGTTATCACCGTTTCCTATCTTGTATACCACTTGGAAACACGAATATGGACGTAAGTGGCTTGAAGGCCATTGATACAACTCCAAGAAAGACACTAATATTGTAACTGGTTTCACAACAAGTGCGTGAACTTCACGGCAGAGTACTTCGCTTACGCGTCGTACACTGTCAACTCGGCAGCTCGGTGTCCCGCCCTAGTGAACTCAACTACTGCCTGAAAATATATTAACAGCCTAAACTGATCAGTTGTGGAACATAAATTATAAGTACTGTCGAAGACGGAAAATATTGTTATTTAAAAAGTAATTTTCTCAGTTATGCTGCAGGTAGTAACGATAAATTCTGAAGTTTTATCATTGATCACCAGTTGGCTTTCCCGCCCGCCATCCCCTTTCCCTTGTGTTCTGTCCTTCCCAAGCTAACAAACTTCATAACTTAACAAAATTGTGCAGACATTATAGGACAATAAATAAGTATTCGTACAGTGATCTTACCTCCGATAAATTCCTCAGACACTCCACCTAATTGAGGCTGGGTACCGTGCCACAGTCCCTATAAAGAGAAAAGTAAAATGTTGAGGTATAAAATGATTTTTCACAAAATTATAACAATTATTTAAAAACCGCATAAGAACGAGAAAGATGGACAAAAGCTAAGTAAATTGTTTATTACTTCAAAATTAATTTCCGTAAGTGTTAATACATTAATCCTACTGTGGGACAAGAAGGTCATTGGTTGGTTGGTTAGTTTGGGGGAGGGGACCAAACAGCGATGTCATTGGTCTCATCAAATGAGGGGAGGATAGGGAGGGAAGTCGGTGGTAGCCTTCCAAAGGAACCATCCCGGCATTCGCCTGAAGCGATTTAAGGAAATCACGGAAAACGTAAATCAGGATGGTCGGACCTTGGTTTGAACCGTTGTCCTCCCAAATGCAAGTTCAGTTTGCTAACCACTGCGCCACCTCAGTTGGTGAAGATCATATGGTTTGTGGTTGCCCATGGAATCATGACGGTGTTCAGGGATGCACATCTTCTCCCGAGGCAAATCGACGCTCACGGATGTCTCTCTCTTCATGGCCCCAGAAATACGGAAATCGCATGCAGAGACATCGGGACGGCACTGAAGACAAGTAAGGACTCTTCGCCAACACTTCTGCATCGTACTAGAAATAACCTTGTTAACATGTATTGTTCTATTAAAATTTTCTAGCAAAATGCAAGAGCATCACAAAGCAGTTACTGACAATAGAACGAAGCCAAAAAGAAAATAGTTAAGTATTACACACTAGTATTTAAACGATTTCGAGGAATGCAAAGTCTATATAGTAATTACAAACTAAACAGGGATCAGTTAGCTCTGAAGTGAGTTAACAGTCACAAGATTCAATAAAGAGAACGTCACCTACTGGTAATAAAACCAGTGTTCACAGTGCTTCGAGTTCAGATTTAATGTCACTTGCACATAATGTCTGAACATGTGGAGTGAAAAGAATAATCGGTAGTAATCAAGTCTAGCAGAGAAGATTTAAAATCTGTGTTTAAGTGATAAACTGAGATAACGTAATACGCCACATTTGACGGAGAGATTTAGACGACGCAGGAGATTATATTTCCATTAATTTACTGCATCTAGCTTCTTTAAATGTATTTTACACATTTCCAAAACATTACATACATATGAAAGTAAACTAACGAAAAATAATTTATAATATTAAAAAATAACGATGGTGATTGAAATTATCTCAGAAATTATCATTTAATGTAAGGGAGGTCGTTCGTAATTAGATAGGTAATAGTAGGTATCTCACGAAAAAATGAATGTGGTATCGTTTTAAATACACTTTTAATTTCATGTCATAGATATATGTAATTAGCTGGTAGTCAAACGAAATATATTTGCGTAACCTCTGCTCTTTCACTTTTTTTTATTATATCTAAATGCTTTATTTGGTATAGTATGAAAAATGGAAATTCTACTTACATGGCTCTGAGCACTATGGGACTTAACTTCTAAGGTCATCAGTCCCCTAGAACATAGAACTACTTAAACCTAACTAACCTAAGGACATCACACACATCCATGCCCGAGGCAGGATTCGAACCTGCGACCGTAGCGGTCGCGCGGTTCCAGACTGAAGCGCCTTTAACCGCTTCGCCACCCCTCTACTTACTTAATTACAGTTAGTTTTTCTTTAAAAAGAATAAACGGTGAGATCTTACTTTCGAAGGGAACGTTGTATGTTACTGAAAGGTGAATTAAAAGCTACTTTAAGGGATAAAATAAAACAAAAGAATTATTTCATTAGATGAGACTGTACTTTTCCAGAATACTTCTATCAACAGATATTGTGTGTGTGCGTGAACAGAAAGCTAACTAATGTCCAAATGTGTTTTCCTACGTGAACTGAATTAAGATTCTTCCCACAAAGTGTGCAGTATCAAATTATGAATCAGCGGCGAAGTAGGCCATGATTTCAATTTCATTGGAGTGCCCGAAGAGATCACAAATGAAATTCTATACAGAATACGTAAAAACTGTCTAGGTGATAAGCTTTATTATACGAGTAATGCCGGTCTACGCAAAAATATGGATCACTTGCATTTCAGTCACGAAACGAAACCCGTTTCGGAATATTCTGTGACACTACATCAAAATCGATGTTTTCTGGTGCCATTCACCTGTGATAGTGATGATCGGGAAATGCTAAGCTTCAAAAAGTATAATATCGGTTGATTCCAACGAAGCCTTTCACATTGTAAGAAGGGCATAATCACCATTCCATCTCACCTGCGCAGTATCGTCATTTATTGTACATACTTTGCGACCAGTTACGGTACTCAGGCACTGTCAAAGTTTACATTAGAGAGTGACTCGAATAAAAACAGCAAATCCGTAACGAAGAATCAAAAAATAGCCCCAGTAGCATTTAACTGGTGTGCATGCTCCTAATGAAACGCCGGATTAGCGTCGTGTACGTGTTGAAAAACGCTGGCACAGAACAGTAAAGTTATTGCGATGATAGCAGAGTTGAAAATCTGAGCGCCTTCCGCATTCACTAACCCCGACAGGCATTTCCCCGAACAATTTGCAGAGTTTTGGACGACTCGGAGGAGCACTGCAAGGCGAGAGACTTCGTACTGATGAAGAGGTGGCACACACGGGGTGAGCAGGTGGTCGCGGACGCTTCCAGTCCCACACTAGTTCTCCTCTGCGGGAATTCAAGCAGTTTGTAACTTGAGTCTTGCGGAGATCTACTCGAAAAGTGATAAATCATTATTCTCGAGCGCACCATAAATAACGCAAAAATATAAGATTTTGTTTTGAGTTACCTTCGAAACGTCTTATAATGACATGTCATCACGTTGGACATAGAGCAAGAAAATGGCTGACAGGCGAAACTAAACACTAAAAAAATACTGAGGGATGAAACAAAGGTTAAATCATTCATACAACAAGCGACAGCCACGGAGCCCCAAATCAACAAATTTTGTAAATTTGATTAGTCCTGGCAGTAGTTTGCAGTAGGGTATAATTAAAGACAACACAAAAAAATGGACCTCAATATGTCTCCGTGATAAACCATCAGTTCTTAATCATAATACTGCCATAATTACCAACTCTACTTCCCGAAGAGACATCGTAGAACGTTATAATAACGGCATAAAGAAATAGACGGTGATCAACAATGTTCATACAACTACGGAGCAGTGATCTCGGATCAGTACATCAATACTTACGTGAATTGTATTGTGAACTTACATGAAATGCTATAAAATCCATGATAGAAAACAATTATCACACACGATGGATAAAGAATCGCAATGGTCCCTCGCTTAACTATACTACTCGAATCATGTTAATTACTGTCGGCAGTCTTTAATACCAACTCTTCCAAAATCGATAACGCTATTTTCGGTCGCCAGCGCTCACAATGCAAGGTTCACCCCTTGAGGCAAGTGATGTTATTTTAAACGAAAATCATTGGCCCATCTGAAGAGTTGCGAAGGCTCTGCGTTCGTTCATAAGGATTGTCGAAGTGTAGGGAAACCAATGTAGAAATACAGACATCACACATAAATATTGCCTATCATCGCACAAACATTACGGCGACACTGAAAACGAAAGACGCGCATAGGTCATTCAACACTTCCAGGTGGGGAGATTAGCTGCTGAAAGGTTATAGCAATAAATATTCACATCCTTAAATAACCATTTCAAACCTTTTACACTTTGACAAGTAAAGTCTCCTCTAATCGCTGTGTCCATGCTGTCTAATAAACGCTCCTTCTTTGCACTATAACAAATAAGTTTTAAACCAGTCCCTGTTGCACCCTTAGAAACTTCCAGTCCTTCCCGACAGCTAGTAAAACCTGTAAACTACAAGCCCTCGAGTCTTTGACCGATTAGTGTTATTTGCGCCCAAACATAAATGAAACTGCAGAGAGTTTTGTAAGGTGGTTTACCTCTGACAGTGAGCGCTGTGCCTCTCCGTTCTCCAGTGGTCCTCGCCGAGGCCCCACCCTCGCCCTCCAGGCTGCTTCCAACTTCGCACGCCGCTGTCACCACTACACAATTACACCCACTGCCTTCCTACTCTTTTCACTCCTATACCCCGATGAACAAATCGTGGCCTCTGCCCGCTTTTGATTAGGTGTCTCATAAACAGCCACAGCTGTCACTGGTCACTCAGATTCCTGCTACTTCCGCTGCCTCTCTTGCTTTACCCACATGAATTTCCCTTTATAGCTGTGGCCTGGGAACCGCAACTATTACTGTAACACTTGGCAGCTGCCGACACACTTCCATTTAGGACCCGCAAAACAGAGCCGGAGTTCCCAGAACTGCTGTGGTTCCATGGTTGCACAGCAACTACAGGAGTCGCAAGGCGTCTTGACAAACATTTCCAGGAACTGGTCGAATTCTGTGTGTCCAGCTTTTCCAGGGCTCTCGTCACCGGGCGAGCGGCCAGCCACCCTCTCCATCGCGGTAAACCATTATCTAACCAGCTATTCTCCTCGTGGCCCAGGCAGCAGCTTTCCTATGTGCTCGCTTTGACTTAAGCATGACAAGTATCAAGCTTAACTACATCTCTAGACTGCAGTCCCACTAAATAAGCTGTCACAGAATGTGTGACAGCTTTTGCAACAATATGCTTCTTTGAACATTATCTCCTTCTGCATGGAGCAGAAGCTTTGGCTTAGGGTAAACATAAGCATATGAGACACAATCTGGGAAGTGTCTTCATCACCGACCATCAGTATTAAGGCAAGCAGGTAATTACTCAATCTAGTACAGAGATTGCGTTGCTGCTAAATTTTGAACAACAACCAAAGTTAAGTGGTAACTTTGTCCACAGAATGGTTTTGTTTACATGGATTCTTATACAAATCGAATTATGTCGATTTCATTCAAATTGATAGACTTGTAATTTTTTTCAGACGGTTCATTGCCAAAAGAATATCATACACAACTGGATTTCATCTTCCTTTAAAAAAATTGTAGAAGCTGTGGGCCTGTACTACAAGAATATAATTGACACAGAATTGGGATGCATTATAAAATGTCTGCCCTTTTATTTTAAAAAGTTAAGAAACGCACTGCATACGAGAATTATTCCGTAAGAAACGCAACACATTTTCTTTTCTCGGCCAGTTTTGGTTGAAAAAATTCGGAGTTCGTTGGATATTTTGGAATATTCCCACTTCATCCATTATTGTTTCATAAAGATCAGATACTTGGCGGCGCTGTAGGTAAGCCTTCAAATGGCGTCTTTAACGGAGATGAATTCCAAGCCGACAGGTGACACTGAGTTTCTTTTAGCGCAAGAACAGAGCGTCGCAGGTATTGCTAGACGCTTGCAGGATACCTACGAAAACCTGGCAGTGAACAAAAGCACGTTGAATCGTTGAGCGAGGTGTCTGTCATCATCGCAATATGGACGCACAAACCTGTCCGATCTCCCACGTGCTGGCCGCAGCATACAGCTGTGACTCCTGAACTGTTGAAACGTATGGACACTCTCATTCGAGGTGATAAACGGATCATAATCCAACTTCTCGCTGCATAACTGGACGTCTCTGCTGGTAGTGCTGACACATTCGTCCACCATTTGCAGTACTCAAAGGTATGTGCCCGCTGGGTTCCTCTTCGCCTAAAAAAAGACGATTAAGACCAACGGAGGACCATCCCTGATGAAGTGCTTGTGCGTTACGAGGCTGACGGAGAAAGTTTCTTTTCTCTCTCTCTCTCTCTTTATTTTTTTTCGAACATCGTCACGGCGACGAAACATGGCGTCATCATTTAGAAATAGCAACAAAACGGCAATCCATGGAGTGGAGCCATATCACCTCCATTCCAAGAAAAAGTTTAAAGCAGCACTCTCAGCCGGTAAAGTGATTGGGCTTCTGGGCGGTAAAGAGGCTCTTCTGTTTAATGTACTCGCTTATAGCCCAACGATCAACTTTGAAGTGTGTTGGGCTACCCTCAAGGAATCGCAGAAACGGCTACATGGTGTTCTTCACCACAAAAATGCAAACGATCTTCTCCTTATCCTTGACAACACAAGTTTGCGCACCCGAGAGGAGCTCACAAATTATCACTGGACTGATCTTCCTCATCCAACCAACAGCCCGGATATCGTACTTTACGACTTCTATCTGTCTGGCTCATTGAAGGATGCACTCCACGGGAGCAGTACGTGGTTGATGGGGAGGTTATTGTTGCAACAATAACCTCCCCATCAACCACGTACTGCTCCCATGGAGTGCATCCTTCAATGAGCCAGACAGATAGAAGGTGTTGACTCCGACGTCGACCGGTAGAGTGGTACCATGCGAGCATACAGGCCCTCTCAGTAAGATGACGTAAGGTCAGTACACTGTGCAAAGATTATGTTGAAAAATAAGGTTTTCTAGCTAAAAGACTGGGGAGTAATGTGGTTTACTGGAATCCTGAATAACAGCAACCTGCTTTTAGACAAAGACGTGTTGCTTTACTTATTAAACGCCCCTCGTAATTCAAACGGGGCCGAGGTTCCTTTGCAAAATGTCAGTTAAACCGACATCCCAAAACAGCAGCCTGAGAAGCAAAAACTTAAAGAAAATGCCCAAAATGGAACTGTAGGATCATCGTTTAAAAATGTGTGAAAAAGAAGTGGCCAATTTCTTATATGAAAGTAAGTGGTATGGAATATTTTACTTGAAGAATTATCGTCTACAAACTTTGTCCAAGATCCTCGCAGTACGAGGTGCATTCAAGTTCTAAGGCCTCCGATTTTTTCTTCTCCAGACTGGAAAGAGATAGAAACATGCGCATTGTTTTAAAATGAGGCCGCGTTCATTGCCAATACGTCCCAGAGATGGCAGCACCATACAGCAGATGGAATTTTACCGCCAGCGGCGAGAATGAGAACTGTTTTAAATACTTAAAATGGCGACGTTTCCCTTACTTGAACAGCGTGCAATCATTCGTTTTCTGAATTTGCGTGGTGTGAAACCAATTGAAATTCATCGACAGTTGAAGGAGACATGTGGTGATGGAGTTATGGATGTGTCGAAAGTGCGTTCGTGGGTGCGACAGTTTAATGAAGGCAGAACATCGTGTGACAACAAACCGAAACAACCTCGGGCTCGCACAAGCCAGTCTGACGACATGATCGAGAAAGTGGAGAGAATAGTTTTGGGGGATCGCCGAATGACTGTTGAACAGATCGCCTCCAGAGTTGAAATTTCTGTGGGTTCTGTGCGCACAATCCTGCATGACGACCTGAAAATGCGAAAAGTGTCATCCAGGTGGGTGCCACGAATGCTGACGGACGACCACATGGCTGCCCGTGTGGCATGTTTCCAAGCAATGTTGACGCGCAACGACAGCACGAATGGGACTTTCTTTTCGTCGGTTGTGACAATGGATGAGACGTGGATGCCATTTTTCAATCCAGAAACAAAGCGCCAGTCGGCTCAATGGAAGTACACAGATTCACCGTCACCAAAAAAATTTCGGGTAACCGCCAGTGCAGAAAAAATGATGGTTTCCATGTTCTGGGACAGCGAGGGCGTAATCCTTACCCATTGCGTTCCAAAGGGCACTACGGTAACAGGTGCATCCTACGAAAATGTTTTGAAGAACAAACTCCTTCCTGCAATGCAACAAAAACGTCCGGGAAGGGCTGCATGTGTGTTGTTTCACCAAGACAACGCACCCGCACATCGAGCTAACGTTACGCAACAGTTTCTTCGTGATAACAACTTTGAAGTGATTACTCATGCTCCCGACATGTCAGGCCAATAGATGTTCAATGTGGTGGCCATCATGTACCGTGTGTACCGTGATGTGCCTACAACCCCAGAGGATATGAAACAACGTATTGTTGCAGCCTGCGGCGACATTACACCAGATGTACTGCAGCGTGTACGACATTCATTACGCCAGAGATTGCAATTGTGTGCAGCAAATGATGGCCACCACGTTGAACATCTATTGGCCTGACATGTCGGGACACACTCTATTCCACTCCGTAATTGAAAACGGAAACCACGTGTGTACGTGTACCTCACCCCTCATGGTAATGTACATGTGCGTCAGTGAAAAAGACCAATAAAAAGGTGTTAGCATGTGGACATAATGTGCTGTTCCAGTCTCTTCTGAACCTAAGGTCCATAACCGTTCCCTTTGGATCCCTACGTAATTCGGTGCTCTCCGATACACACGATCGAACAGCGTAGGAGTGGTACTCAAGCGTCAACTTTACGTTACGGCGTGTACGACATTCATTACGCCAGAGATTGCAATTGTGTGCAGTAAATGATGGCCACCACATTGAACATCTATTGGCCTGACATGTCGGGACACACTCTATTCCACTCCGTAATTGAAAACGGAAACCACGTGTGTACGTGTACCTCACCCCTCATGGTAATGTACATGTGCGTCAGTGAAAAAGACCAATAAAAAGCTGTTAGCATGTGGACATAGTGTGCTGTTCCAGTCTTTTCTGAACCTAAGGTCCATCACCGTTCCCTTTGGATCCCTACATAATTCGGTGCTCTCCGATACACACGATCGAACAGCGTAGGAGTGGTACTCAAGCGTCAACTTTACGTTACAATATCGCCGGATGTAATTAACATTTTACAATGCAACAAACGGCACTGATTACGTATTTGTTTATGTGTTCAGATGTGCTAACAAAACTAACGAGGTTCGATTTAAAAAAACCTAGGTTTGTGTTAAAAAACATACTTCCGGGCATTTTTTTTATGGTTTGTATTAACCAATTACACTAGCCCCTCTCCTCACGTTCGGTCTGTGGAATCGATTCGTCAGTATTTGATGTGGTTTACGAAATATATACTGCGAATATACGTTCATACATAATTCTTTTAGATTTCAGTGCAACAGGACTGTAGTGTATAACGTACTTCACATTCGGTTAACGTGCGATGTAGAGGTAGGCAGTATTTACAAGATATTACATGTAGGTAATGTTCTGACAAAATGATGGGAAATAAAGACGGTAGTCATATTTGCAGTTTTGCTTGTCACAAATGCTTCACTGTTTTCTAAGAATATATGACGATTTTCGAGGTTGCATTAAGGCAGGAACCAAACAGCACAGCTTAAATTACTGCGAGTTAAATGAACAGCAGTCATATTTATTAACAAGTAGAATATCGGTCTTTGTTACCCGTCATTTATCATAATGTTGGCACCATCATGTCTTGTAAAAACTGCCAACACCTAAACTGTACTTTTACCTCAAATTCTGTTTAGCCACAGAAATTCAGCACACACACACACACACACACACACACACACACACACACACACAAACCTTTGTTTATAAATATTTGTTTTATACTTCACAACAACAAAATTTATGTGATATATTGTGCTTCAGATTGTGCGTCACCACTAAATACCACTAAATACCACTACATACACAGCGTGTTCACCTCAAAAACATTAAATGAACAACTTCCAAAAAGTGTACAAGTCAAACAAACACACAAATCTCCTATCTCTCCTTAGCAGATCTTTCAAAATTTACATCTAAAGCTTGTCATAAAAGTCACTAATGCTATCGTAGTCAATTCCTAGCAAAACGCTAGATTTCAAATTCAATCTCCCTCGCATCCAGCTTCTCTCTCTCTCCCTCTCTCTCTCTCTCTCTCTCTCTCTCTCTCACACACACACACACACACACACACACACACACACACACACACACACACACACAAGCAGACTTATGGAGGGGGGATAGAGAAAGAGAGCATGTAGGCATAAAAAAGTTCATAAATGTTTTTTTAGTTTTATATCTCAGTATAGCATATTTTATGTGAAACATTGTACTTCAGATTCTTTCTTACGACTAAATTTCACTCACACACTGAGGAACTGAAGTATTCAGCTGCGAATATTAAATGAACTAACCGAAAAACTGTACAAGTCAAACGTACAACCCTTAAAGTTGAATCTTCTGTCTTTCCTTAGGAGAAACTTCGTCAAAATTTGAGTTAAAAGCTTATCGTTAACGACAAGAGGAAAAAACCGTTTTTTAAAAGAAGTGTATTTCCTAGTTAGAAAGCAACTTGTTGAAAAACTACACGTTCCGTGATTTTTAAAAGTAATGTAATACATTTACATCTCACGATTTTTAAAGTAGTATAATACTTTATTTATACCTGTCATTGACATTTTTCACGCTTTATGCCTGTTCAGCATTACCTTCCTAGCTATAAAATTCATTTTGTGCTGGGAAGTATAGTGACTGTGTTAGAAAACTGTATTTATTTTGCCACATACTAATTAAAAGTAGACAGTTCACCAGTTCACCACTTGTACAGTGAGTTAACAAATTAAAAAAAAAATGTACACAAAAATATTCTATGTTCATTTATTACTGATTACAGACTCATTGACGTTCTTAGTGAGACTGTTTACCACTACTTTACAGTATCTGAAGATAATATTTTGCACTACATCCTCCAAAGTTGTCTGAAATTTGCAAACATCACTTAAGTCAGCCTTAGTAAGATCACAGCTCTCCTGCTTTAAGCAACAAATTTTTTGCACGACAGAAAGTTGATGTGAATCACCAATGAAACTACCTGAATACAAATCTAATGTTGCTTTCAGCATAAAGCAACCAAGGCTTGTCACTGTAACAGGAGTTTCAGTGGGAATTGTCAACTCTCCACGGTCATATTCTGTTACGAAGGAATTTGGGATGGATATTTCAGCTTCCTTATCAGAGAGCACCTGTACCACCTTCAAATATCAAACAAGGCTAAATGTAAATTTCGTCGAGGAGCGCCTTTACCACAAGTTCATGAACTTTCAAAATGCCTTCTACATTTGTACTATATAAATTGATTTTACATATCAGCTTCCTGACAGTGAATGGATGTGTCAAATATAGGTAACCAATATTGTGCACAATTGTGTATGCTCAGGGTGAATGAAAACACATAGAAGTTGCAAGTAATATTGTGTTCCCACAATATCTACCACTGTTGCCATTTTTTGTTAGGAACTGAATTTTCTCAACGATCAGCTGCAGCTGTGAACATGTATCACCCGAAAATTTATCTTCTAGCACTTTCACTATACTTTCAACCATCAAACACTTGTTTAAATTTTCTCCTTCAGACACTACTGATTCAACATATTTCAATATTCTATCAAATGCATGCTTATGTCCCCCCCAAATTTTTAATAGCGATTTGTACCTGTTATTGCCTGTAATCTTCTTGCCACTGCTTTCTCAAGATTGTCACGTTCTACACTACAGACTCTTCCACACGAGGGTCCAGAGGGTCCAGCTGTTGTCAAGTGTTCTGGTAAATTTGGAAAAATTGAAGGCACTGCTTTTGGTTTCAACTAGGGATATCATCTTTCAAATGTCTTTCTTTCTCCATCAACTACAAACTTTTCTGTCTTCATCATGCACTTTTCAATAAAATGTTTTTTGCATATTACTGGTTTCTTTAGCTTTAAGAAATCGGTGCGAATTTTTCTTAGCCACTTGTTCTTTAGTTCCTCATCAACTGGTAAAGAAAATGTGCTGACAGCTTCTTTATGAGCTATGTAATTACTTTTACGGCCAACCACACTACAGCACCTTGCCATTTCTAGTACCAGTATCTAAAAACAGAATATCAGTGTAGCTCTTGCACATCAGATATACAAATTTGAAAACGTATTTGTACACATTTAGCTAGTCTATAAAGCAGCTTTTGGCATACCCTCTCAATCAAACACAAGTGTTCTCTACTTACTAAGTAGTCACAAAAAGTAATTAAATTAGGATTTACGAACTATTTGCTGTTCAAAGAACTGCAAATTCAATTATTGGATGTACAAAATTATTGCCAAATTGACCATGGTTTCGGATGCACTAGAACAGTCTTCATCAGAACAAAAAATTACATAGGATTACATGTAATCACACCATGGGTGAAAAACGTCTGAGCAAAAGTGCTCTCATCAAACAGAAAAAGTCACAAGAATAGAGACTAAAGTGTACAACTGTTACAACAAAGGCGTTAAGCATCAGGATGAGATTTACTATGGAAATTTCGAGAGAACACTTTCCCAGAAAAGTCGGTGAACATATTACTTCCCCCTACATACATCTCGTGTAATGACGTGAGGAGAAAATTAGAGAAATTCAAGGCAATACAGAGGCTTACCGACACTCATTCTTCCCACGCGCTATTCGGTAGTGCAACAGGGTCAGAAGGCTCATTTAGTGATACAAAAAGTACCCTCCGCCACTCACCATTACGTGGCTTGTGGAGTATGATGCAGATGCAGATGTAATAGAGCACAGTACGTTACACTCGACAGCAAATGTTCTACGGAACCAAAAGTCTAGTCTTCCCTCAAAGAGCGTTAACAGGTCCTTTCATATTCCCAACATGCGTAAATGATTCAACAGATAAGATCAACAATATTACAAGATTGTTGGCTGACGATGCTAAAGGAAAGTATCGTCGATGACGATCACATGAAATGCAGGAATGGGACGAAATTTCCATATGGCGAAATAAATGGCACCTCTGTTTAAATGTGAAAAATGTAAGATAATGTCTGCAACAAAAACCCCACATCATCCGATCACAATATTACCGGTTACTACCACGTCACATCGTAAACGTACAAGGCGCGACTGAAAAGTTCGAGGAATGGTCTCAGAAAATAAAGGAAACAAGAGGTGTTAGCAAAATATTTTTACTGACCTTCAAAGTAAACACCGTTAGTTACACAGAACTTCTGAAGTCAGTTGTAAAGCCGTTTTAAACTGTCAGCAAACGCTTCTTGTGGGATCGACTTCATATTAATGACCATTAGTTACGCTACACTTCTGACATCGGTTGTAGAGCTGTCGGAAACTGTCAGCATACGCTTCTTGTCGAATCGCTCCAAGCACGGTGGTCACGCGCTGCTGGGTATCCGCATCGTTATGGGAGATGAGACCTGGTGCTACCAGCAAGATACGGAGGCCAAGAGACGGTCAGTGGCATGGCAATCGGTGACATGGTGTTCCTCGTCTTTCCTATCTCTGTCGGGTAGAAATTCATGATGGATCAAGATCTTCCGATCACCATCTTCTCATCTTGGATTCTGTCAGCCGACTTTCTTTTGAGGGGCGAGAAAGACGATGAGCAGCATGCCATAGACCGTCGCTTGCTCTCCGCATCTTACTGGTAGCACCAGTCCTTATTTCCTGTAATGATGCGAATATCCAGCACCGCGTGGTCACGGTGCTTCGAGCGATTCCACAACAAGCGTTTGCTGACAGTTTCCGCCGTATTTACAACCAATGTCAGATGTGTAATGTAACTCATGGTGATTACTATGAAGGCCAGTAAAGGTATTTTATTCGTAACTCTTGTTTCCTATATTTACTGGTACCACTCATCAGACTTTTCAGAGGCATCTTCCATTTAACGGTAATTTTAAGCAGTGGTGTGAAGTGGTACCATCACGTAAAATCAGTACTGGTAAAGGTACAGCGCCGAGCAGTCGCATACATGACACTTGTGTTATCAGTTCTACACATAGTACAAGTGTTTGGAGTCCTCATTAATCGGACATGACTATGTACGCATAGTGCCAACTACTTATTCACAACCGATACAAAAGAGTTACATGTTTGAACCTGTTAATGTCCTTCATAGTAGTCACCAGCGTTGTGTAGAATCCGTTGGTAGCGATGTGGAAGGCGTAGTATACCGTTAATAGAGCCTGTCCTGTTGATGTTGCGAATGGAGCGGTCTACTGCCTAACGAAACTCTGGAACAGTTCTGCAGTGAATTCTACTAAGTGGTTCCTTCAACGCCGAAATCAAATCAAAGTCACAAGGACCTAAGCCCGGGGAGTATGGTGGATGGCACAGTACTTCCCAGTCCCATCGGCCGAACAGAGCAGCCACAGCTTGCGCTGTACGCGCCCGCGCATTGTCGTGCAAAATGATTGGTGGGTTGCGCAGAAAGTGTCACCGCTTGTTTCGCAAAGCTGGTCGCAGGTGATGATCCAAAAACGAACAGTAGTGCGACTTAAGTCCTTGCGACTTTGATTTGATCCCGAAGATCAAGGAACCACTTCGTGGCATTCTCTTCACAACCGTTCCAGAGATTCGACGGGTAGTAGACCGCTCCATTCGCACCGTCAACAGAACAGTCTCTGCTAACGGTATACTACGCATCCCACATCGCTGGCAACGGGTTCTACATAACGCTGGTGACTACTTTAAGGACAGTAACAGGTGAAAACATGCAAATCTTTTGTATCGGTTGTGAATAAGTAGTTGCCACTATTTACGTTCCATCTCTCGTATCTCGAACGAATTCATAGGCGCGCTTGTAGGCTGAAATGTCGGAATCAGGAAATTCCTGGAAGAAAGATGGAGTTCTCGTGAAACATTGCTGGATAAATTTTGAAAACATTTATTTGATTGTGCGACCATTACGCTGCCACTATCGTGTATCTCGCAAAGGGACCTTGAGAATAAAATTCGAGCAATTAGTTTGCGTCTAGAGGCAAACAGTCACTTTTCTCACGCTTCATACTCAAATGGAATAGGACAGAAAATCGATACTATTCGGACGAAGCACCCTCCACCGTGCTCTTTGCAGTAGCTGGCAAGGTTTACATCTAGATATAGATCCGCACTCCGTATACGTATTTTCACTTCTAAATTACATGAACACAATGTCGGCAAGTGCTCCTAGCATTCGAACAAATTGAGTGAACAGCAGCGAATAGCTTGCGTCGGCTTTCTGCTTTTCGTCAAGCTTACCACGGAAATCAGAACCACATACGAAACCAATATCACATACAATAATAATTCACATATAATACTTGCTACATGATAGCGTTGCGGAGCAAGTGTGGTCAAATGGTTCAAATGGCTCTGAGCACTATGGGACTCAACTGCTGAGGTCATTAGTCCCCTAGAACTTAGAACTAGTTAAACCTAACTAACCTAAGGACATCACAAACATCCATGCCCGAGGCAGGATTCGAACCTGCGACCATAGCGGTCTTGCGGTTCCAGACTGCAGCGCCTTTAACCGCACGGCCACTTTGGCCGGCAAGTGTGGTCATTGACAGCAGCTTAAAGACGGTTGCTAAATGTTACTGAAAAGGTGAGAACGAATAAAAAGGACATCAAGCGAATGAAGGTAAAAGTACCTACTACCTTAGTGACCGTAAATGGTCTGGAAGCGAGAAAACTACCGTTTATTACAAGACGTGTCTTAGTACAGAATAGTTGGTGTTTTAGAAGGGCGTACCAACTCGTCGCAGTGCTGACTCACAGTACAACTTGTTTCGTTTTCTGTGCTAATAATAGCGCGCCTGGGACACTAGCTACGCTGCCAGAGGGAGCCAACTACAGTCGTCAAGACGCGTATTTTGACCATGTACAACATGTCTGTGACAAAACGTCTACAGCTGAGCTATTTTCTGGAGGTACCCATCCAGCAGTCACTAACTAAGGGACAATTATGCGTTGTCCGCGAAGCGATATCATTCACGTTCACATATTCCCTTTCTTATACAGATCACCACTGTTAAATACAAAAACTAGACGTTTTGCTTCGCCATCTCTCTCTCCCTCTCTCTCCCACTGTCTGTCTGCCCGTCAATATCTAGCAGTTATTTAGCTACCTACAGCCGGCCGGAGTGACCGTGCGGTTCTAGGCGCTGCAGTCTGGAGCCGGGCGACTGGTACGGTCGCAGGTTCGAATCCTGCCTCGGGCATGGATGTGTATGATGTCCATAGGTTCGTTAGGTTTAATTAGTTCTAAGTTTAGGCGACTGATGACCTCAGAATTAAGTCGCATAGTGCTCAGAGCCATTTGAACCATTTTGCTACCTGCATATTCCACACTATTTCAAGCTGCGGGTAGTGTCATATTTTTGAAAAGCAAACTCTTATGTTGCATTGAGGTCGGAAATTAACATACAAGGCAATTTCTGTCTTCAGAATTTCTCGTCTTTTTCCCCTCTACTACAGTTTTTATGAAGACTTGATGGTGATGGTGATAGATATGTAACTGCTCACAACAACGAGATCTATATCGCCTGTACGATAATTTTGTAGGATGAAATTGCTAAAAACAGTTACTTTAGGAAGTTCAGAACAAGGAGCACAACGATTATAGATGCAAACTGTAATTGCTTAATTTAGGCAGAAACTGAAGCGATAAGATGAAATCAATGCTTGGAAAATATAACTGATCATTAGGGCCGGCCGGGGTGGCCGAGCGGTTCTAGGCGCTACTGTCTGGAACCGCTCGACCGCTACGGTCGCAGGTTGGAATCCTGCCTCGGGCATGGATGTGTGTGATGTCTTTAGGTTAGTTAGGTTTAAGTAGTTCTAAGTTCTAGGGGACTGATGACCTCAGACGTTAAGTCCCATAGTGCTCGGAGCCATTTGAACCATTTTGATCATGAGGAATTTGGCTAACTGAAGTTGAGGATACGGTGCAAGAAGATGACAGGAGAACAGAACATTCTTTTCTGAGTTTGAAAAAGTTTTGTGTCGGATAATAGACGTAGTCACGTGCAGTAGTATATTGTTTTTGTGCCTCATACGCACAGGGGTAAGATGTTATCCTGTCTACATGTATCAGCGATACATTGTACTGTAAAATGAAGCTGTAAACGAAAGATACGTGCTTAAAAATGATCAAAAGGCGAAATTCTACAATTTTATAATTAATAAAAAATAATACTGCCTATCCAGACTATGTTCTTATTCACAATACCTGTTGAGGCTGTTCTTGACTGAACTCGAAAGACACTCCAGCGGAACGTTCGCGATCGTCAGGTACAGAGGCAGAACAAGAGCGACAATAGCTCGTGACCGACGTTTATGTAATTCGTGAAAACGATTTACGAGTAATTACTACACTTACGATTAAAGCAAGAGTGGAGAGGTATGAAAATTGTCGCAGAAATAGTCTAGTACGATAAGCGTCAAAAATACTCACAAAAGTACTGTATCGGAGTAATAGCTGAGTACCTGGCGTTGCCCAGGTATGTATTTATTCTCTGTGCATCTCCACCATCCCCTCTCTCTGCCCACTTCCTACAACCCCCACTCTCTCCTCCTCCTCCCTCTTCCTCTGTTAATCCTCCGCCTTCATTCCATCTGCTCCTTCCCCATCTGTCTATCTCCTCTCCCCTCTAATTTTATCTCCTATGCCCTCTCTCTGTCCCCTTCCTACAACCCCCATTCTCTGTCCCTCTCTCTCCTCATCTCCTCCTCCCTCTTTCTCTGTTAATCTGCTCCTCCCCCTTCATTCCATCTGATCCTTCCCCATCTGTCTATCTTCTCTCCCCTCTAATTCCATATCCTATCCCCTCTCTCTGTCCCCTTCCGACAACCCCCATTCTCTGTCCCCGTCTCTCCTCATCCCTCTTTCTCTGTTAATCTGCTCCTCCCCCTTAAGTCTTGCAGTTTCATTTTCATGGATCTTAATGTTCATGACGTCGTATCTCCTGAGCTATGAGCTATGCAATGATATACACTACTGGCCATTAAAATTGCTACGCCACGAAGATGATGTGCTACAGACGCGAAATTTAATCGACAGGAAGAAGATGCTGTGATATGCAAATGATTAACTTTTCAGAGCATTCACAAGGTAGCGACACCTACAACGTGCTGCCATGAGGATAGTTTCCAACCGTTTTCTCATACACAAACAGCAGTTGACCGGCGTTGCCTGGTGAAAGGTTGTGGTGATGCCTCGTGTAAGGAGGAGAAATGCGTACCATCACGTTTCCGACTTTGATAAAGGTCGGATTGTAGCCTATCGCGGTTGCGGTTTATCGTATCGCGACATTGCTGCTCGTGTTGGTCGTGATCCAATAACTGTTAGCAGAATGTGGAATCGGTGATTTCAGGAGGGTAATGCGGAACGCCGTGCTGGGTCCCAACGGCCTCGTACCACTAGCAGTCGAGATGACAGGCATCTTATCCGCATGGCTGTAACGGATCGTGCAGCCATGTCTCGATCGCTGAGTCAACAGATGGGGACGTTTGCAAGACAACAACCATCTGCATGAACAGTTCGACGACGTTTGCAGCAGCATGGACTATCAGCTCGGAGACCATGGGCGCGGTTACCCTTGACGCTGCAGGAGCGCCTGCGGTGGTGTACTCAACGACGAACCTGGGTGCACGAATGGCAAAACGTCATTTTTTCGGATCAATCCAGGTTCTGTTTACAGCATCGTGATGGTCGCATCCGTGTTTGGCGACATGGCGGTGAACGCACAATGGAAGCGTGTATTCGTCATCACCATACTAGCGTATCACTCGGCGTGAGGGTATGGGGTGCCATTGGTTACACGTCTCGGTCACGTCTTGTTCGCACTGATGGCCCTTTGAACAGTGGACGTTACATTTCACATGTGTTACGACCCGTGCCTCAACCCTTCATTCGATCCCTGCGAAACCCTACATTTCAGCAGGATAATGCACGACCGCATGTTGCTGGTCCTGTACGGGCCTTTCTGGATACAGAAAATGTTCGACTGCTGCCCTGGCCAGCACATTTTCCAGATCTCTCACCAATTGAAAACGTGTGGTCAATGGTGGCCGAGCAACTGGCTCATCACAATACGCCAGTCACTACTCTTGATGAACTGTGGTGTCTTGTTGAAGCTGCATGGGCAGCTGTACTTGTACACGCCATCCAAGCTCTGTTCGACTCAATGCCCAGGCATATCAAGGCCGTTATTACGGCCAGAGGTGGTTGTTCTGGGTACTGATTTCTGAGGATCTCTGCACCCAAATTGCGTGAAAATGAATTCACATATCAGTTCTAGTATAATATATTTGTCCAATAAATACCCGTTTATCATCTGCATTTCTTCTTGGTGTTGCAATTTTAATGGCCAGCAGTGTAATTTTGCATGTACATGCAGTGGTATATATGCCGACTGTCTGCGAATTAGTAATAAAGCAACACTAAATTAAAACGTCATGCATGGTGCAGCACATCTCGGTCATTATGAAGTCGTATCACCTGAAATAAGGGCTGGAAAATAGTATAATTTTTCTGGCACATGAAGTGGTATATGGATACTGTCTAAAAAATTGTCGCGAATACAGTTGGTAGTAAAGAAGTAATAAATTAAAACATCGTGCTCCATGCCCCAGATTTACTGCATGAATAGCGAAAATGAAGTAAAAAAATTTTTCTTTCATTTTGTGGGGGTTGTCTGGACAAAAAGTTTTGGAAAGGTTTGAAATCATGTGTAAATTTTGTTGCAAGTGTTTAAGTGCTCTCATTGTCAAATACTGGATGACTAAAGTGTGGGTATTCTCGCGTTGTGAGCTCGAGAGAGGACAAGTCACTTTCTCACTTATTTTCATATTTAAGGGTATTCTTTATTGTTCGTATTACGCCCTAGGCATCATGTTTTGTGAGATGACAGAAAGTTATCGACATGAGCAGGTACTGATAGAAGCATGTACATCGTCTATGCATGCGGGATTTTTATAGCAGCTCTCCTTCGAATAGTATTTTCTGCAGTTGAGAACAAGCAGCCGATTTGGTTATTTAACAACAAATCTTGCACTGGACATTTGGAGATTGGAAACCACCTATAGCTGTTAGGGAGAGGAACATCTCACAACACTTATCAGGTACAGATTGCGGCTTCCAAGAATTTCTTGCACTGATGTGCAAACAATGCTTTCGGCCCAACAGGAGAAAACCTGCTTACCTGGATCTACCTGGTAGGCGTTTTTGGCCACAGCACGGACAGGGGCACAGGAGAGGAGGCGGGTCACCTGGCCAAGGCGTTTCGACACTGTTGTAAACGCCCGTTGTGTTAGGGGCTGGTATCCGTAAAAATCCGAAACTTTCCTAGTTCGTCCCGCACCAAATGCTACAGATGGAGCCACCAGGTGGTGTTGTCCCTCTGCCTGCTGAGTTTTTTGGGAAGCCTCGTCCCTTCATAACAATTTCAGGATGGAACTCAACATTTATATTGGCTCTGATATGGCCTATGTTGACACAAAAGCACCTCCCTTAGTTTAGCCGATGCCCCCATTACATGCTGTAATGTTAGCCCATCAATGTACTCAGTGGTAAATGTGTTGTTCACTTTAACGAAAACTCTCAAAATATGCTGCCTACAGTGGCTGTGGGTAACACAAGTTGGGAGAATAACTTCTTTCCCTGCCTGCTTCGAAATTTGAAAGTCTCGAGCTGGCTACTTCCCCAGCAGGGAAAAGGATATTATTAACTTAGGTTAGGACTAGCTGGGAGGTAGAAGAGGTGGGCTAGAGGGGAGATATGGCGATCGTGATTGACACGAAAGCTGCTTGGGGGGGGGGGGGGGGAGTACAGCTGCGTTGGTGCCACTTTTGGAGTTTACCAAGTTTTGATGGAAGGAGGGCTTCTGATTCAAACTCCAGTCTGGAGACGAGATTCTGAACATGACGCTTGTTACGAGTGGTTGAACTTGGGCACTCGCACTGAGCGTGACTTCGCACTGGCACTGGTTTTGATTGGTGAGCCTATGGTGAAGTCTTTAGACCTCAGTCATCTCAGACAGCTCACTGTGCCGAGGACAATCCTATTCATATCAGGTCCGTCACCCTAACGTTTGACCTCCTTGTGCGCACTGTCGTACAAATGAGTCAAACTGCTCCGTGATATGACTGACGGACAGGAGCTGGAATCTGCTGAGATTGCAAGGCTCTCTTAGAGAGTAATTGCGACGCGTCTAACAGATCGCCAGCCCGTGACTTTGCATATTTCGAGCCGGCGATAGCAAATTACAGGTGCTTTACAGTACTCTACAGACGATTTTGGCTCCACCTTCACCTGAGACAGTGCTGTGCATCGAGAAGGGGGTATAGTATTGCTGCTCCGGCTTATTGGGGCAAACAAAATCCCGAACCGATATCCTATCATCTTGTCCCTACTTCTTGTAAGTGTTTTCCCTTTCCCCTCCTATTCTGTGCAAAACCTACTCGTTCCTTACCATGTTAGTCCACCTAATTTTCAACATTCTTCTATAGCACATCTCAGATGCTTCGATTTTCTTCTTTTCCGGTTTTCCAACAGTCCATGTTTTACTAACATCCAATGCTGTGCTCGAAAAATACGTTCTCAGAAATTTCTTCCTCAAAGTAAGGCCTATGTTTGATACTAGTAGACTTCTCTTAGCCAAGAATGGCCTCTTTCCTAATGCTAGTTTGCTTTTGTGTCCTCCTTGCTCCATCCATCATAGGTTACTTTGCTGCCTACGCAGAAGAATTCCTTCATCTACTTCGTGGCCACCAATCTTGATGTTAGGTTTCTCGCTGGATCTGCTACTTCTCATTACTTTCGTCTTTCTTCGATTTACTTTCAGTCCATATCAGTCCATGTTCTGTACGAATAAGACTGTTCTCCCCATTTCACACATCGTGTAATTCTTCTTCACTTTCACTGAGGATGGCAATGTCTTCAGCGAATCTTATCATAGTTATCCTTGCACCAAGAATTTTAATCCCGTTCTTGAATCTTTCTTTTATTTCCGTCATTGCTTCTTCAATATCTAGATTAAAGAGTAGAGGCGGAAGAGTACATCCCTGTCTTATGCCCTTCTTAAACAGAGCACTTCGTTCTTGGTGTCCTACTCTTATTGTTCCTTCGTAGTCCTTGAATATTATATTTTACCAGTCTTTGTCTATAGCTTATCCCTATTTTCTCATAATTTCTAACATTTTGCACTATTTGACATTGTTGAACGCCTTTTGCAGGTCGACAGATTCTAGGAATGTGTCTTTATTTTTCTTTAGTCTTCCTTCCAGTATCAACTGCAGCGTCTGAATTGCCTCTCTGATGCCTTTACCTTTCTTAAAGCCAAACAGATCATTAATTTTCTTTTGCATTCTTCTGCATATTATTCTCGTCAGCAACTTGGATGGATGACCTGATAAGCCGACTGTGCGATAATTCTCGCACTTACCGGCATTTGCAGTATTCGGATTTGTATGGATTATGTTTTCAGAAAAGTCAGCTGGTATTTCGTCAGACTAATACTAAAAAAAGGGTACATTCGGCACACCAACATGAACATTCATTACGTTGCCCACCTCTCCCAATGATTTTAGAAATTTCGATGGAGTGTTATCCATTCCTTCCGTCTTATTCAGTATTAAGTGGTCCACAGACCTTTTAAATTTTGGATCCCCCATCCCTTCCCTGCCTTCAGTGCGTTCTTTCCACACATCCTCTCTCTCCTCTGCATTTAACAGTGGAAGTATCTCTGCACTCTTAATGTTACCGCACTTGCTTTTAATTTCACCGAAGGCTGTTCTGACTTTTGTATATGCTGATTCCATCCTTCCGACAATCATTTCTTTCCCGATTTCTTGACATTTCTCATGTTGCCATTTCACATTAGCTTCACAGCACTTCCCATTTACTTCATTCCGCAGCGATTTGAATTTCTGTATTTCTGAATTCCCCTGAACAATTTTGTACTTGTTTCATACGTATCATCGTTCTCGTGGTTTGGTCTCTTCCTCAAGTTCATCGTTTAGTTTATTTATATATATATATATATATATATATATATATATATATATATATATATATATATATATTTTAATAGAGACTGTAGCCAGCCCTCTGTCCGAACACGGTAAGTTACTGTGCTGGCGCACTTAAGGCACTGGTGAGGAAGTAAAATATGACTCAGGCAGAACTTACGTACCTGATAAAACTCAGTGTAGTTGAGGGCCACTGTTACTCTTTCTCCCTGACAGCCACTCACTCAATCGACACGTAGCTCTTACTGAGAATGAGGTTTCTTACGTTATCACAGCAGCGAAAGTCCCAGTTCCAGGAGACAGACAACGTTTGTCTTCCATCAAACGATGATCTCTGAAGCATGCTCACTGCACTGGCGGCATTGATGGACCTCCAATAGGAAACCCTATGTTCCTAAAGCTCTTGCCTAATCTAGATTGTCACCGTTCCCTGGTGTCCTCACGTTTCGGTGCGACGCATTGCACACATACCTTATGCGATATATATTACGCACTGGCCAAAAATTACCCCTGAAACCATACTGAGCAATTCTGTCTCTTAATTTAGAGCAAAGTGCTAATCTCGTACCAGCAGTGTCAAAATACTGAAACGAATTATTTGAATTACGTAAGGGCGTATAACACCGTTTATAACAGGCGAATAAGCTGTAAAAACTAATGAGTAAATTACCTTCTGACAACATGCAACAGTGCTTCACATAATTTCGCTAGGCACAATCAAGACGCGAACGCTCTTGTTCAGTTGTATTTGAAATTCTGCTAAGGGTAGAAACCGGTTCTCAAGTAATCGTGCACGACTGGAGCTGTGATTTTGTAATAACCTACGCAAATATTAGTGTAGTGTTGCCATTAAGATCCAAGAATACGTGGTGTAGAGGTTGCACTGTAGGTATTTTCTTT
This sequence comes from Schistocerca serialis cubense, assembly GCF_023864345.2. Taxonomy (NCBI): domain Eukaryota; kingdom Metazoa; phylum Arthropoda; class Insecta; order Orthoptera; family Acrididae; genus Schistocerca; species Schistocerca serialis. The sequence continues at coordinate 430,740,249 of NC_064641.1, read as the reverse complement.
CGCTATATGAAAGTAGTTTGTAAACTGAAACTGAAGAAAATACTAGTAGGTGGTGCACTGATAATTTTGATAATCGGGTACGGATCCGGAAACTGGGGTAGTTCCAGTCAAAGTGGATCTGGGACATGATGGTATGTTTCATGTGTCGCAGTAGTTCTAAGCGTAAGTCAACGATAAGCAACTTGAACAGGATGGAAGACAGCCAAACACTAATGAGATGTGCAGTGTAAACTATGCTATGTCTTTTGCACATCGTATTGTCTGTGTAAATCGGCGCCGTACTGCTAGGAATACTGGTTGAGTTCAATGTCGAGGCTTATCTATCTCACGATAAGCTATGCGTGGAGCTACCAGACTAAAAGGGTCCACCAATGTTACATCGCAGGATAAAGGGATGTTATCAATTCACTGATAAATGTGAGTTGTGCAATAATGGACGTAGTCTACGTAACATAAAGCTCTGAAGTCAAGGATCTACTTGCATATCGAATGTGATAAAATCATAGATGTGCTCGTATGAATGCGTTAACGGGAAGAATTCAGTAAGTTAGAAACTTGTGTGATTGTTGAGTCTGCACAAATTCGGAAACTACACCTAAAATATTCAGGAGTTATTTGCGTTTAGGGCCATTGTTGCTGATCTTATTGCGAAACGTGAAACGAACTAGCTGTTACCCGCCGCTGCGCTCGCACGTCACTAAAGTCAAATGAAATATGCATATGGTTTTACTGGCCAGAAGAAGCCGCCCAGGTTGTTCGGCCGCTTGGTGCAAGTCTCTTTTTGTGATCCCACTTCGGCGATTTGCGGATCGACAGTGCTAAAATCAGAAAACACACATACCCTTACGAAGAGAAGAAAATCCGACCCGGCTTCGAATCAAATCCTGGACTCCGTGATCAAGGATCCGCAAACCTAACCAAAATTGACACTAAAATAAAATGAGGACTTCCTAAAATTATTAAGCAGCGTTAAACTGACAAAGGAAGATAATAAATAATTTATAGTTCCTTGCACTGCAAATTTTATGTCATTTGACCTTGTAGCCACATCAGCTTCCTTCACGATTCTGTCTGTTCCCCGCGGCTGCACTTGTATGCCATAATCACAAATAGTCTCACTAAAAGCCTCCCACGTTCTGCATGTATAAGCACAACGTCTCTGTGTTTGCCATACATCATGTAGAATTCGTCGGTGTTTTGAGTCTTTCAGGCGTCTTAGAAGCTATAGAAGACGCTTGGCACTAAGCGGCTAGAATGCGACAGGCTTGTGACTGATATTAGTAAAGAACTACGGATTAAACACGTTGAGTGTTGTATAAGTTTTGTATTCATTACGTTGAATCGTATTATATAAAACATAACAATGATAAAAGAATATCCACAAACGTGATCAAGTTCAAAAGTCGAAGAGTAAATAATTTTTTCGAAGAGGAATTATTTTTCCACATTTCACGTTATATTCTTCAAACCAATAAATATCTTGTATTACACACTTTCTAAGATAGCCTGTGCTCTTTCTAAGCGTTCAAGCTATCTCCACAACAAATTTCATCTCAATTGGTTCAGCGGTTGAGTCGTGCAATCGTAACAAAACTGCTTTCGCATTTACAATATAGTCAATCAACGTAACTTTTCACCAGTTACGGTATATTTGTACCACTTACCATTTTCTTTAAAATGGCAGCTGCTCCTGCAACTTGCATTATTTTATAAAAAAAAGTAACAATTTTAATACGTCTGTGATTTCTACTTAGTATTACAAGTGTCTTTCTAACTTCCTACACGCTTTTAGGCTTGTGATTGTCCTTTAGTTGAGTTGGCTGTGACGAAAGCTTTTGGCGACAGTGATTTAAGTTGAACAACGCCAGGTCGATACAGTATCCTTATACTTCGAAGTAAATCTGCTGTACTGTATTAACACTGTTGTTTTTTACTTCTGAGCCGGCCGGAGTGGCCGTGGGGCTCTAGGCGCTACGGTCTGGAACCGAGCAACCGCTAAGGTCGCAGGTTCGAATCCTGCCTCTGGCATGGATATGTGTGATGTCCTTAGGTTAGTTAGCTTTAATTAGTTCTAAGCTCTAGGCGACTGATGACCTCAGAAGTTAAGTCGCATGGTGCTCAGAGCCATTTGAACCATTTTTTTTTTCTTCTGACCAACACTTGATTCCCTTCTCGCATGACCTAAATTTACCCAGACCATTAGGTATGGAATTTGTTTTAAAGACTGGTTTAAAGTTATCCTGAATGACACTGTAACTTTGTTCCACCATTAAAACTGAAATTTTGTTCTAACAGGGCATAGCTACTACATATTTTGACTTTTCCGAGCACTCAGTAACTATAACTGTAAAATGTTACAATATCTGTTGTAACGTGTAATTTATTTTGAAAAAGTAGTACGAAGAGGTTCAAGGTTATCCTGATTGACTATATTAGTATAGATTTTCGCAGGATACTGTTTTGCAGGAGAAAGTGTGATAACTGCTGCATAATAGTTAAGTCCTCATGAAACATGTTTCCCTGAGCTGAGCATAATCTGACTGTTATTACTTCTGATTAACACTCTTTCAGGAAAATTACGGGAATTTGAACTGCGAAAAGAAAAGCAAAGAACAGTAAATTAAATTCGCCTCTGCCAAATTATTGGGAATTAAACGCTAACGTCTTCCGGAGATCGGTCATTCATTTTCAGGCTTTTGAGACTGTACAATTATGACCACACGGCATAGTTAGGTTACCAGTCTTAATTCATGTAAGACGTGACACCAGGAAGAGCATTATCAGACAGTAGGAGTTCGATTAAATACCTGACAACAGGGCGTTAATCTTCCGAAAACTAACCATTAATAAAGGACACTCTGGAAGTGGTCAGTTTTATATGCGAAATTAATGACCGCACGGAAACGAAAAAGTGACAAATGGTAACTGCCACAAAAAGGTGTTTGTTGTAGTTCTTCAGGCATTACAAACGAACAAGTATGAAGTATGTATGGGGGAAAGGGGGGGGGGGGAGTGTCAACAGTGAATTTAAGTTCTCTTCCGCCAGAAGGAATAGAGCAGTGTGTAGTAGAAACACTTACAGCGTGAAAATGTACCTACAGCGGGAAAGAAAGTAAGAGTCTAAGGGTACACTGACAAAGTATATGGGAATAAAAAATGAAGTACGATGCTGACGTAACAGAGGTTAAAGAAAAGAAAATACCACCTCAGACTTATTGACATAAATGAGAACAAACAGAGCTGGAGCTGCTACGAAGTCACGCAATCTGCGAGAGTAAACATTTGCGACCAACATGGATCTCTGAATACTTCAGGTGAGAAGGAAACACATATTTACGGTCTCGTGGCCTCCGGGACATTTCAAGAAGAAGGGAAAAGATAGGGAGATACAGATAAAGAGAGAGATCGAGAGAGAGAGAGAGAGAGACAGAGGAAGGGGGGGGGGGGGGGGAGGTGGAGCGCTGTCACCAACTATCTCTTACCTGCATACGACGGAATCAATAGTAAGTTTAAATTTGGTTTTATCGACTACTGATGCATGGGAACACGTAGGGTCGTTTGTTACAGAGCCCTATGTTCAACAATGTGTCCTAAACAGTGTTTTCCGAAACACTCGTGCCTGCACCATCGTCGTACTCTCTCATCAGACCTGCCACAGGTAGTCGCCTATTCAACTTTACAGAGCGGGCAAGCCTCCAGCCTCTGTGTTCTCTCATATGGCGTGGATGTCCAGCACGCCGTCGCCTAGTCGTGGTTTCAGCGTCACTCAAACGCTTACCACAGATGCTCACGACAGTAGGACGTGAACAACCCACCAGCTTTGCCGTTTCCGCGATGCTTGCTCCTACGCGTCGGGCCATAACAACCTCCACTTTGTCAAAGTCGCTTATTTATTTCTTTACTGCTTATTTTGTCTGACCAGATTAGGTCCTTATGGCCCTCTCTTGCATCTGACCAGGAACAAGACACACAAAACGTATTACAAACATTCCCAATAATAATAACAATAATCCTAATAATAGTAACTATAACAATAACTGACACTAATAACAACAATAATAATAATAATGGTAAAGGACATTTAGAGAAGTTGTGAGGAAGGCGACCGGCGAGAGTGAGGCCCACAGAATGTGGAAGAGGTGGCAATTGTGATAGGTGGGCCATTAGCTGCCTTTAGAAGTTTAGAAGGAATTTGTCTTATATTTTGAGAAATATTGTTCCAAAGTCAGCATCGTGATACAAAAAATGTTTTAGAAAACATGACATATGATGGTACAGAGAAAATTTAATTTTGTTGAAAAGGAGTATTTCTGCTGTGCTGTTCAGATAGTAGAATAAGAGTTAAAGACAAACAAGAGGGAGTGCAACGTTTCAGCAGACTATAGAAGGTACATAGAATATTATAGTCTCTAACTTTATGTCAAATGGCTGTCCATATCCTCACAGAATGACTCCCCTTTCGTCTAAACTTCGGTTATATAATTTCCTTACGCGTAACGTGTTCGCAGTGGCTCCTGCATCTTAACACAGCGTAAATCAATTTACGATCCTGGGGAAAGAATAATAGTCTCTTTGGCTTAATTTTTATAATGTAATAACTGATCGCTGGGTTACGAAGGCAGGTTTGTTGAATATCACCATCTGAATACTTATTTTTAAGCAAATCGTTTCATGTTCCGCTTCATCGAGTCCTTTCTTCCATAATTTTCAGACTCTCGACGTAACTGCAATTCAGCAAAAGGGATTGTAGGCTTTCTCGCCAATACTAGCTTCAATAAGGCTTTTACGGGTATGCGACCCGTTCTTATTGCTGTTTGTATACCAGCTTTTTGGTCAGTGTGGCGAGTGGCCAAGATGATGCTTTGTATACACTGCACGACATTGTGGAACTACCCTCCGCATATTTGTACAGTACAGGTATACGTGAAGAAGTTTGTGGTCAACAACCCTAATGAACGCCACTGGGAACAGGAGCCAAACCGCTAATCTTTATAACAACGTGACGAAGCAGTCACGTAACGTGCAATATATCAGGTAGGGTGAGTCACCCCAGAGCTGGACACAGAAGCCTTATTGCACTTTTATAAGAAGTGTAGTAGGCAATACTGCACCCAGTCTTCGTCGAAAGTCTCTCTGCAAGTAAGACACTCGGTGTCAGGCCTGTTCTCTCTTCTTTCCCTGCTTTCATCATTGTTAACAAAGTCAAGCTTACGTTTTGGAAGCTTCTGTGAACGTTCTTTTTTACTTGGTCCGTTAGAATCAATCACTTATGTCTGAATCTTGAGTAGCTTTTTCTCTTCTTACTCTACTAACTGTCGTTTGAATGGTGTCGTTGTCAATATCTCACTTCTTTCTCTTCTTCTCCTCCTTTTACCCATCTTCCTCTTAAAATTATAAGCGACAGGACAGGTTTTTTCAATGGAATTTCTGAAGTCTTTGAAAGTAGAAGGTACAACTGTATCGATAGGCTTTGGAAGTGTTAGGCCTATAGGGCCATTATCCAGTTTTTTTGCTGTGGGTAGCTGATCATATTCATCAGGTGCTGAGGTGTCTCTGTCTGGTACAGTTCTGGTGTTAGATGATGGGAAGAAATCCATATCTGCGAAAATATTTTTGTTTAGTGTATAAACGCCAGTTTGTCTGAATCCTATTCGCCCCTGGTAGCTGAGTGGCTGCCGGCACGGTAACTCAGCGTGTTCGGTCAGAGGGCTAGCTTGCCCTCTGTAATAAAAAAAATGAAACTGAGTGAATGGATCAACAACGAACTAAAACGGGTGTCTTGAGACGTCCGCACGAGCAGATGAAACGAACGAACACGAACAAAATGAGATTAAAAATAAAAAATAAAAAAAAGTGATCAGCGCGACGGAATGTCATACCTAACGGCACGGGTTCGATTCCCGGATGGGTCGGAGATTTTCTCCGCTCAGTGACTGGGTGTTGTGTTGTCCTTATCAGCATGATTTCATCCCCATTGACACGCACGTGGCCGAAGTGGCGTCAGCTCGAAAGACTTGCACCAGGCGAACGGTCTACCCGTCGGGAGGCCGTAGCCACATGGCATTCCATCTGAATCCTGCTTTTGCCAGATCCGTCCCGCATATTTTGGGGAAAGCAGGGGCAGCCTGTACGCAGATATTCTTATCAGCTATATTCAGCCCCAACCTCCCGTGCTTACTCATCCTGGCCTCACATTCTGCGTTGAATATACTTTTGAAAGGCTTCATCACTGAACAGTCAAGTGGCTGGATCTTATTTGTAGTATGTGGGGCAGACTAAGGATATAATTATAATGTTTCTTGGCAAATAGGATAACTTGAAGATCTTTGAGAGTACAATGTCCAGTCAGGTTGAGTATAACTGGATTGCTTCTGATGGTTTCACCATTTTCACATTGATATCATCTACTTCAAAGACCGCGAAACTGCTATCCAGCAGCTTTCTTGTGCTTAGGAGACACTTCATCCTGGTATATCTGTCATGAGCTGTGGAGCGACTAAATGATCCCTTGCAGCACTGATACAAAGCATTGTTACGATGTTTCGTCCACATTCACTCGATGCGAGTTTACTGACCTTTTTCTTGCCAGTAATAGTTGGCACTTTTCCAGTGTTCGAGTGAACAATACTAACACCTGTTTCATCACAACTGTGTATTTTGCTTGGTGGGAACGAGAACTTGCCCATTACTTCCTTCAACTTGCTCTCTGTTCAAGCCATATTCTCTTTTAAGGCTAGAAGATAGCACACAATGTAGGCAAAATCGGGAATGCCGCTTCATTAAACCCCGAAAAAAAATGTTGCCTGCAGTTTTCTTGTTCCTATTGTACTGATGTGGCAACTTCAAATGTTCTGCTAAACCATAAACTAAATTCAAAAATTCCGTTTTGTTTGCGGGTAGAAAATAGTTGTCTAAATACTTAAGATGTTTGATTAGCTCATCTTCCAATTGATCAGTAAAAGAGTTTTTAAATTTGCCCCAAGAAGGTAACATTGTTGTATACCTTTTTAAGAGCAGTAATACATTCTCATAATGAGTTCTTAGGGATAGAAAAGTTCGAAAGCTGTTTTGGAGCCAATTGATAGGTTTAAAAAGACTTACTGATATTCAAATATATGGAATTTTCGTTAAGAAAGGAACGCTATGTTATTCTTAATCCTTGCACATTTTAATCAGTATTGTAATACTTTCGTTAAACTTTCCAGAGGAGGATCCAAAATCCCTATAAATATTATCTGCGTAGCAGCAATAACAATGGATGTTCACTTAACAAAGGACTTCTCTACACTGACAATACCTGAAGAAAAGTTGCCTGAATAACAACACGCACACATGTTCCTCTAGAGTTCCACAGCAGTCAGATTCTGCCATCTACCATGTAAATGGGTAAACCAATCCCGTCTGGCGCTGGGACCTTTCCACCGCCGTGGCAAGCACCTCAAGTCACGATTGCCAGTCATTTAAAACTCCATCTGAGAAGTGGTTCTTTTAATTCTCACATCGTCAATAAACTGAGTGACATTGAGCGTGAGTCTTCGCGCCTTTCTTAATAAACTTCTCTGCTATCACTTTTCAGGTCTGCAGTGGAAGCCTATAATGCGGAGTACGCAGTACTGGAACATGGCTACATATAAATAACCACTTCCCACGGTATGATTGGGCCTACAGTTTGCTGTGTTAAGTAGTATTCCCCTGGTGATCGAAACCGCCGAAGCCAAAAGACTCTATCCAACGTTCTGTAAGAAATGACAATGACTCTCTCGTGCCTACGGCATGTATGGGGGCGTGTCTTATTCGCGGTAGCATAGTGGTTCTCATTCTTTCTTGACACAGCGATCACTTGCTGCTACCGCAGGCCTATTTGGTATCGGCATCGAAATTCTTCCAAGCTTAACCACAGTCAAAGTCTCTATTGTATATGAACTCTCATTAGTACAAAATTATTGCCATAATCACAAATGTAAAAATGGGTAAGTTTGTTTTATACAGTATAACTTTATACTATTGTAAATTAAATTTAATTATGTTCAGGAATATAATTCTAATCAGCTAAATGAAACGTTTGAAGTTGACTGTTTCAGTTCTAAATCACAGATTTTATGATGCTGAGTTTTCTTGTACAATATAATGGTTAACAAAGAGCTATTTTTATCCGCCGAATAATTAAAAATACGTTCAATTTGCATATGGTTCTGATGAGCAAACACATTTTTTGAAGAATGAATTATTCAAATATTAATTTCTATCTTGAACAACATAATAATAAAATTGAACGAATTCATTAACGTTTAATGGTCAGAAGATCAATATACAACGCATGTTTAACCAAGTATAAATATATGTAATAATAATAGCAACAATATTAATAATACTAATGTTCTGTTACAACAATGACTAGTAATAGAAATATCATTTTAATGAATCTATTAAACTGGCCTTAAATGCGAAAATTTTATGTTAGGCTTTACCATAAATGTTACCAATGCCCTTTGAATCTATAAATTACCGTAACCAGTCACAACTTATATCTATTTCTACTGTGTGTTTTGGGGAAATGAACTTCCATCATAGGGTGGACATAAATTAGTAAGACATGTATGTGCAATAAGTACGACTTTTGGTAGTCTGTGGTACTATTTGGTAGCAGAAAACACACACACTACATCAACTTCATATAACATTAATTACTAAAAAGACATATAAATTTTTCTCTGCTCGCAGCACTGTTTTTATATCCACTTTACACCTTTGTAAGAAATGGGTATTCTTCTACTACCAGTCAGTGCCTTACGCTACTGAAAAATAGTGCATAAGGTACATATATCTTTTACCAATTGTCATAAATTACCTGATGATCGACGTTTAACTCACCGAAACGCATAGTATAAATAGGTAAAAATTGTGACTGTTACAGTAATTTGTAGTTTCAATGATGAGTGGATTCAATGTCGTATGCTATTGTATAAATTTACTTTTAACTGTAACTAAACGTAGAATAGCCATCAAATCAGACGCAGAGACTCGTCCCCGTCAGCAAGCAAAGCCCTCTTGTCGGTACAACTCCTCTCCACAGCCGCCTCTAGGAGTGAGAACGTCCCGCACGAGGTGATAACGTCGACTCTGAGAACGACTGCGTTACAGGCCTGTGTGATGTGCGGTACACTTCAGGAAGCACTGGGCATGGCCCTGTTTTGCTTGGTTTACACTCAGCGGGGTCGGCCAGGCGGCGCCTGTGAGTCACGCAGCCGCAGCCGCGCGTCGCGTGGGCCGCGCCGCCGCGGCCTCGCATGCTGCACGCGAGACGCCGCCGACGCCGCCGACGCCCCTGGGAGCGGCTCTCTCCGTAATGAGCAGCCTGTAGCATGCCGCTTGGTCAACATTCCTGGAAGAAACCCACGGCCGCAGCACACAAATACCGGCCTTCAGTACACTATTGTCCACAAGATACTGACGCTCCAGTCCCTTCTACGCTTACGCCGAGACTCTGTGGAGCAGTATGGAGTAACAAGTCATTGTATGCCTCCTAATATCGTTTCGGACCTCCTTTTCTCCGGCATAGAACAGAAATTCGATGTGCCATGGACTTAAAAAGTCTCTGGAAGTCCCCTGCAGAAGTGTTGAGTCATGGTGCTTCGATACTTGTCCATAATCTCGTAAGTGTTGCCGGTGCAGAATTTTGTCCACGAACTGATCTCTTGATTATGTCCCATAAATGGTCGATTGAATTCATTCCGGGCGATTTGGGTGGCCAAACCACCCGCTCGAAATGCCCAAAATGTTCATCAAGTCAATCGCGAACAATTGTGGCCCGATGTCATGACATCATTGTTTGAGAGCATTAAGTCCATGAATGGCTGCAAAAGGTCACTAAGTAGCCAACATAACCATTTATAGTCAATGATCAGTTCATTTGGACCACAGGACCCACGCCATTATGGAGCTACCACAAGCTTACACAGTGCTACGTTGATAATTTCGGTCCAAGGCTTCTTGAGCGGACCGCGGTACACTCGAACCCCACCATCAACTTTTAACATCTAAAATCAGGATTAGTCACACCAGGCCACAGTTTCCCACTCGTCTACAGTTCAACACATATGGTCACTTGCCCAACGCTACAGGCGATGTCGTGCCGTTAGCAAAGGGACTCACATCGGTCGTCTACTGCCGTAGCCCATTACCACCAAATATTGTCTCACTGTCCTAACAGATACGTTCGTCGTACGTCCCACATTGATTTCTTTGGTTATTTCCGGCAGTGCTGCTTGTCTGTTGGCAGTGCCAACTGCTCTCAGTCGTCAAGTTGTAAGTATGCTGCTTAGGTTCTTATATTGGTAACGCCACCGCCACCTAGCGCTCTGTATGAAAATCAGTGGCTGTGCTGTGTGTAGTCTGTGGCTGGGTGGCATGGTAGGAATTAGCTATTGTAATGTTGGGCAGTTGGCTGTTAACAGCGCGAAGCGTTGCGCAGTTGGAGGTGAGCCGCCAGCAGTGGTGGATGTGGGGAGTGAGATGGCGGAGTTTTGAGAGCGGATGATCTGGACAGAGACAGTAAATTTTTAATATTGGACATCATGGACTGATATAGATATTATGACTTTTGAACACTATTAAGGTAAATACATTGTTTGTTCTCTATCAAAATCTTTCATTTGCTAACTATGCTTATCAGTAGTTAGTGCCTTCAGTAGTTTGAATCTTTTATTTAGCTGGCAGTATTGGCGCTCGCTGTATTGCAGTAGTTTGAGTAACGAAGACTTTTGTGAGGTAAGTGATTTGTGAAAGGTATAGCGTATTGTTAGTCAGGGCCATTCTTTTGTAGGGATTATTAAAAGTCAGATTGCGTTGCGCAAAAAAAAATATTGTGTGTCTGTTTAAGCACAGTCATTTACTATTTTTCTAAGGGGACGTTTCAAAGTGACTGCCGTCGGTCACTTTGTAGTCCCATTCTTTTGTAGGGATTATTAAAAGTCAGATTGCGTTGCGCAAAAAAAATATTGTGTGTCAGTTTAAACACAGTCATTTATAATTTTTCTAAGGGGACGTTTCAAAGTGACTGCCGTCGGTCACTTTGTCGTCCGTGATTAGAGGTAATGCCTCAAATTTGGTATTCTCGGCGAACTCTTGTCACTGTGTACCACGGAACATTGAATTCCCTAACGACTTTGGAACGTACCTCGCGTCTAGCTCCAACTACCTTTCCGTGTTCAAAGTCTGTTAATTCCAGGCGTGTGGCCACAGTCACGTGGGAAACACATTCACATGGATCACCTGAGAACTAATGACAGCTCCGCCGATACGCCACATATATGAACGCGACACCACCACCATCTGCATATCGCTAGCCCATGACTTTTGTCACCTTAGTGTAATTCTATATGCGAGCTTACCAGTGGCCCGTAAGGAGTTTTATATCTTTGCCATCGACGGCTGCGCCCATGGGCATCGTACATATAGTGGTTCCACCACAACCTGTAGTACCTACGGCATGTGACCACTGCACAACGCAAACTAACCGCCTATGGAACTACAAAAATGGCAACATTGTCGCTCTCATAACAGCCTGGATTTAGTTCTCTTCGGGAAGCCACTTAAAGCCTACACTACGCTACGCCACGATGTTCTCACCGCCATTGTCGCTGGACGCTGGTTATGACATCGTTCAGTATCACTTGTCTCCGCCGAATTTGTCGTGTAACCCTAAGGTGCTGCTACAGGACATCAACTCTGTTAGCGGTGCTCGATTACATGTGATAGACTGGGAAACATATAGTGAACCAGGTTGTGTGAAAGGCACTGCGCTTCCTGACTTTATTACCAAGTTCTATTTATTTTTGACGAAATCATTTTTAAGACACAATCAGAAACAGTTTTCGTCCACAGTGGCCGTTTTCAGGCGCTAGAATAGGAAAAATAAGAAAAAGCTTATATTACGCCCTTAAGACTAGAGCTTGTTGTGAGATAAGTAATGCGCAATTAAAACAATTGCATAACATTATTTAACTCACAGGTAGACGTGAAAAAAATAATTTTTATTGTTTTAAGAGCATAATATAAGCTTTTCTAAATTTCCTGTTCTGGCACCTGAAAATGGCCATTGTGGGCCTAAATCGGTTCGGACGGTGTCATGAAAAAAAAGTACATCAAAAATAAATAGAACTTTATGAGTCACTTACTGATATTCTTGAACGGAATGTCTTTTTTTTTCAGTAGTTATTATCATGGAGCACTGATTGTATCGTGTTATAAACGATGTTTGTTCCTTCAGTTTCATTTATTTTGGAATTAACTTTAATTTTTCCCAAGTACAAGGACCAGGCGGTTTAAGTTGTGTTAATTTTTTATGGCCAGTAGATACTGAGAATTTCAAATATCTAATTTTTTGCATGAGATTACAGCAGGGGCACAACAAGTTGTCTTAAATGTGTTCGATCCAGACCTTCGGGTCTCCGAGGCAGAACGCACACTAGTTATTAAAACTCTGCTGTGCTTGCTGGGCACGTTGATACTGGTGTCAGCTTGCATCGTGACAAGACTCCCACGGCCACCCGTTTTGTAATTCCGCTGGACATATAGGTGGATCACACGGTAGAATTATGCTTATGTCCGGCGAAGTCGCAAGGCACAGCATGGAAATCAACATCTGCCGGGTGCCAAATCACGTGGCAAAACACCAACGGCAGATTTACTATCCAATCGATGTTTAAACCAGGGGCGGTCAAGAATTCAGCTCACGAATACCGCAGCACTCAGCTTCGCTGAACACCTTCCCTACCGCCATGCCACACTGTCTGAGCGCTAGGAGGGGAAGAGGGAAAACTGTGAAAGCGCCATTTTTGAATGGAAGTGCAGTCACACTGCGTATGACTTAGTTTTATGTTTCACAACAACACACATCACAAACAAAACAAATTTTTTCCTCTTTCATTGTCAACTAAACCTTAAATTCTTACTGCATGGTATTGTAATCATCGTTTCATGGCAAATTAGCAGTACCGTAGCTTATGCGACAGCATAATATTTAGTGACAATTCCCGTTCCTCTATTCTATCATTTCCATTCATTTTTCAGAGCTTGTATAGAAAAATCGTTCTTCTTTTTGTGTAAGCAGAACCCTGGACCTGTGATCGTCCTTCATACCACGAACAAATAGCAAAGGGTAAATAAACACTGCTGACGATTGTGCCGAACTGAAGAGAATTGTGCCAGCCGAAAATTGCCGCACCGCAGTACTACATGAAACGCCACGCTTTAGTGATTACTTCCAGGAAGGAACGAACAAAGCCGACATACCCCGTACGCGGCCCTCACATCCGGCCCGCGAGAGGTTTGCCGCGCGGTGTCCGCCCCTGGTTTACAGCCTGCTCCGCGGAGTATCGACTCAGAACGACCCTACGCTACGTAGTTTTCTCCAGGACTGTGATGTAGACTTTGTTGCTATCCGCTGACGAGATGTGGCTAACGCAGGGATTTGCTTGTCTGTCTGACCGTTGTGATTTCAGTGAACGGGATGACGCCCCGTTAATCCATCGAGAAAATGGTTCGTATCTGAATGCTTTTCAGTCGAACTCAAAAACAATTTTCCTCACCTCAGGCGTGTGACTTATTGAACATTGGCGTATACTGACAGAAAGGTCTCCGCCTCCAGAAGCCTTTGTGTATTCTGAGAAGCGTACATCACCTTCTGTGATGTAATTGTAAATAAGTTGTGCTTAATTGACTCAGTGTTCTTGAAAAGCAGCCATACAACAAACTCTAGCTGAGAAAATCTACCATCTTTCAGACGCAGCATTTCTTGATATTAGACGAAAATCAGCGGCAAAAGTTCAGTACTGGAAAATGATCACAGACATCTGATGTCACGAAGTGAAGCAACATTTCCTCGAACTATTCAAGCAGTAGCATTATCACCTTACGCCTGCCGAATAGAAATGTGGCAAAACGAGACGCCTAGAGATACAAGAAGCGTAATGGAGAGCGTGCTGTTGGTTACCTTGCAAGACACCTTGGATAGACTGCGAACTCGAATGACGTGGTGCAAACGCCACTTGGCCCGCTAGTAGGTACATTAATGGATAAGCAACCTGTGAATGTGGAGAACTTCAAAATGCACAACACTTCCTCGTATGCCCTATCTTTCCATACATGTCGTACACATGTTGTAGATTCAGTTCAGATTTGTAATTCAACTGTAATATACAGGCTTTGACAATAAAACAATAATTGCATGAAGTGCATAGGAAGGCGGATTGTGCAACGCAACGTCCAGCTCTGTTGCTTCTGACAGGTACAAGACTTGTCTCTTTCTTTCAAGCCATTCGCAGGAAATGTTATGGTTTAGCGTCCTGCGGACGACAACGCCGTTGGAGTTGAAATCAAAATTCTGACTAACGAAAGTGAGGAAGAAAATCGGCGGTGTGCTTTTCAGTGAAATCAGGCCGACATTTTCCTCAAGTGATTTGGGGAAACTGTGGAAAGCCTAAAGCTGCTCACTCCTTCCAAAAGCGTCCAGTCGTGTCACCGTTGTGCTACCTCACTCACTGTCACCATCAAGGGTACACTGTTAGGGAAAGGTGAAACTCGTCTACGTTAGAGACAGTGCTAACACAGGGTGTCCCACTCGGAAAATGCCCCACAAACATGTGTGCAATTCCGCTGAAATTGTACCGTGTAGTTTGTGACACTTGACGTGGCAACACTGCACTCTGCAACATCGTTTGACGCAGCAGTGTGTTTCCGCGCGTCACGCGTCAGTGTTCAGCGTTTAGTGGAACGTCGCGGAGCACATGTCACAGAGCTGCCAAGAAAGCCAGCGTGTACCCACAGTTGTTCAGAGCCTGAATGTCAGTGACAAACACATCACGCTTACCCTCGGCTGGTACCAACAGGATGGCGCCACATGCTGCACATCACGAGTGACCATGGCTGATGTCGAATCACTTTTCTCCAGCCCTAAAGTTCACCCGACGTAACACCGCCTGACTTTTTTTCTGGGGTCGCTTAAAAAGCGAGGTCTACAGGAAGAAACCACACAACTTAGAAGATTTACGAGAGAACATCATCTGTGAAATCCGGGCAGTGACACCAGATGTTCTTACAACATGTTCATTTAATTCAATTTCGTGATTATTGTGCAAAGCTTTCAAGTGTAATTTAAGCAATTCTTTTTTGGTGAGGCTTCATTCTAGTGGGACGCCCTGTATCAACGAAATACCGGTACATGCAGCCTTATTACTTTATTTGTTGAATACATTTTATACACGTGCTTCTAAAGTACTGGCGTTATCTTTGGCACGCTCACTTGAATGCATTAGAATACCGTGCTGTCATATCATTCTGTTGTAAGGGAATGGTTTATCGCCAATGGCAGTCAATTCGCAGTTGATTGCTGTTCTACCCAGCGATGAGGCACACCGGTAAGACACTGCACTCGCATTCGTGACCATGTTGGCACAATTTTCTTCCCGACCATTGAGATTTGGGTATTCAGCAGTTTCCCTACATTGCTTAAGGCAGATACTCACTGTTACAGATTTCCTTCGCCGTCCTTATCTGATGAAAGAGGGTGCTCCGTTTTTAATGACCTCGTCGTCGACATTATATAAAACAAAGTTTCCTTACTCACTTCTTTGACGACATTTATACGAACTCTGATGTTACTGCCTTCATTTTCAACGGTTCAGAACTGGCTGAAAGAATTTAATTAAATTTCTATTAATGTATGTATGTATAACTGGCGATAAAAAGTTTTCGTTCGAAGGTCGTACAGTTTAGAATCGGTATTCCAGTCAGGTAAAATCGCCATAGCACTGAAGCATTCACTCCACCGAAGAAGTCCACAACTGCCTGCTGCACGTTCTCGTCCGACGGCAATCACCAACCCTTCAAGGTCTTTTTAAGGGACCGAAGGCGTAATAATCACATGGGAGAGTTCAGGACTATAGGGCGGATGCCCGAGTGTGTCCCACTTGAGTGGACGTTAACTTCTGCGATATGGGGACATGTGTTATCATAAAGCAGCAGTACCTCCTGTCGCATAAAACTTGGCGCACCATTACCTAACAGTGGTCCTAGACAGACGTGATGCCCCCATTCAAGTTCTCCACCCTCCGATGGATATCTATCGGTATTTGTCCTTCGTCAGCCAAGTAAAGAATAACCAGCACGTAGGTCCTATTTGGACACATTTGGTAGTATTGTCGTCAAAGTTCACATTTCTGCATTTACCACAGGCACGTCTGAAAGACACGACTGTCACATTAATCCCTTGCCTGCTAGTCGGTGTTTATGCACCCGCATGAGAGTAGCGCTGCGTGGCACATATGCTGCGGAAACTTTACTGCCCTTAACAATACAGCTGATACCATAGGCTATCAAAAGAAATCAACAGTAATTTTCAGCATGAATAGTCATGAAAGTTTAAAAGACTGGTAACAAAAATAATTTGTGAAAAAGGATGTAGAAGTAAGTCTCGGTATACCTCGTATACATGAAAATACGCAGTTGTCATGTGAACGAGCTCTAAGAGGGCACAATAACTGATCTCAAAGAGTACTATTGTTGTGTTGTGGTTATGTTGCGACTGACACGTTGTGACCTTTTGATGTGCGCTGATCACGGTGTTGTGATAGAGAAGCATCAGTGGAACTAGTATACCGCGAAAAATCATATAAAGTAATGTGCAGAAACTGACTTGTTAAGATCACCATCTTGTGGTCAGTCGATCGCTCAAATCTGCACAGATTTTTAATGAACATGGTTAAGAAAGATATTTATCAAAGCGAACGTTCTGTAAGATATAAACTATTTGCACATGCGTATGGGTGCCTGTCTGTCAATGAAAATTCTGTGGGGTTCTATCCGTCCGTAAATTGTGAGAAAAAAAACAAATATACCATTAACTGAATATAATATCTGGGAGACTGAAGTCAGGAAACAACCAACAAGCATCACAGAAGTGTGAGTGTGGAGTAAAACCTCCCGCGTGTAGAATTACAAGGGTTCGAACAGGGTGTTCAGCGAACGAATCCCTGATTTCAAAATTAAATATCTCGAAAACTAAGATGGATAGAAAAGTGCAACAAAAGGTATGTTTAGTGTGTAAGCTGTAATAATTTTATGAAGAGGTTTCGAAATACTTCGAAAAGCTGCTAAGAAAAGGTGTTATACGATATGCAGCTTGACAGTATCAGTGTGCTTAATTAAACTCGTCCTCTGCACGCAGTCGCTGCCGTCACATCACACTCTTTAAGAAATGTCCACCACTCACAATACGGAGGTGTCGAAATGAAATTTGTCATGACATCGTGACGTGTCTTAACGAAAATGGATTCAGATGTCAGACAGCTCGACCAACATGGGAGGATGGCTCCGGTAGACAGTGTCTTTCAATGTGTCCTACGAAAGGTAGTCAAAAGAAGTTAGAATGAGCAGATTTGGAGGCCAATTCATCCTGTACCAGTAAATTTGCAATTGTGCCAAGCAATACTTCTATTCCCGGTATATTCATCAAGAGAGCGAAATACCTGTTAGGCGCAATGTGGACTGGCTCCATGTTAGATGAACCACTCGGTACCTTGTCAATACTCCAACCCTGCTGCGAAAAACAGTTCCAAAATTACAGCGCAACGTTCGTGATCGTTACTCGCATGAGAAAATGCCCAATAATGCCTCTGCTGCAATCCGCAGCCAGAACAGTAACTTTGAGAGAATACAGAGGTTTCGCTTCACACTAATGGGTTCGTCGACGATATTCTTACGCCCCATTTTGTCGCTCTTCACGACAAGCCATCCTGGGCTTGCCTTTCAGCACGATAATGCCCACCTGCACATGGCGAGATTTTCTACTGCTTGTCTTCGTGCTGTCCAAACCCTGCCTTGGCCAGCAAGATCGCCGAATCTCTCCCGAATTGAGAATGTTCGGAGCATTATAGGCAGAGGTCTCCATCCAGCTCGCGTTTTTGACAATCTAACACGATAGTTGCACAGAATTTTCTAAGATATCCCTCAAGAGGACATAAAGCAACTCTGTCAATCAATGCCAACACCACTAACTGCTTGCACAAAGCCTAGGGTCGACCGACACGTTACTGACTTGCTTAATTTATGAAGCTCTTTCTCTTGAGTAAATCACTCAATTGTCGGCCGAAGTGGCCGCGCGGTTCTGGCGCTGCAGTCTGGAACCGCGAGACCGCTACGGTCGCAGGTTCGAATCCTGCCTCGGGCATGGATGTGTGTGATGTCCTTAGGTTAGTTAGGTTTAACTAGTTCTAAGTTCTAGGGGACTAATGACCTCAGCAGTTGAGTCCCATAGTGCTCAGAGCCATTTCAAATCACTCAATTTTTTCTGAAACTGTAACCATTGGTTTGTCTGTACTGTAAATACAATATCGATGTATCGATTTTTCTCCCAGAAAATTTCGAAGCATGATGGGGATAGTTTTTTGCGCGGTAAATCGATGTGTCGATATCAAACCGACAATATCGAATGTTGATTTTTTATTTTATATTATATTTTTCGAAGTTTTCGGTAAATATTTGAAGATGTCGAAATTGTAGTAGAACATAAATTTACTTTCACTGGACGAATGAGTGCCGGCCGAAGTGGCCGTGCGGTTAAAGGCGCTGCAGTCTGGAACCGCAGGACCGCTACGGTCGCAGGTTCGAATCCTGCCTCGGGCATGGATGTTTGTGATGTCCTTAGGTTAGTTAGGTTTAACTAGTTCTAAGTTCTAGGGGACTAATGACCTCAGCAGTTGAGTCCTATAGTGCTCAGAGCCATTTGAACCATTTTGGACGAATGAGTGTTATTATTTTTTGAGTTTTCATCACGTCCAGTCTTTCTCTTTAACTGTGTGAAGCAAGTATAGGTGGCACGAAAGAAGAAGTCCGATTGCACTAAGAGGGATGGTGATGTGAATGGAATAACAACAGCACACTAGTTGCGTTAAAACAATTTTTAACGGAACTAGTGAACCATTTCTGCACATCGGCGTTCTTCAAAAACCCTTGCTGAAAATTATGAACAAAAATCTAAACGACCAGATTTGTCTTATGGGAACTTGTGAGGGGAAATGGTGACGTATTCCGGGCTACCAGCCGAAGCTGCAACAGTTAGCTTCACCACGCAGCATTCCTACATCAGCGTGAGAAGCGGTTTATTTAGCACGTAGCCAATGGCCAGAAAACAAGGTATAAGAGGTGAACTGGAATGAAATACTGCATGACAATGCACATGTACACAGTTGTTAACTCAAAACACAACAGTCGGCCGAAAAAAATATTCTAATACAAGTTTTTCATTTGCACGAAGTCTCAAACCACGTCCGGCCATACTGGTTTAGGTTTTCCATTTTTTCCTCAAATCTCTTCAGGCAAATGAGGCGATGGTTCCTCTGAAAGGGCACGGCCGACTTCCTTCCCCATCTTTCCGTCATCCGATGGGAACGATGACCTCACTGTTTGGTCCCCTTCCCCAAATCAACGAACTTAACTTACATATTTTCAATTTAAGTACTTGATAAAAGAAATCGTGTTGCTGCCAGTGACTGTAACAGTTCCTTTATTTCACGATTGCAATCTCAGACTTAGGCCATTATCAAGTGCAGATTTTTGTGGCTTTAAGCCATGTCAACTTAAGCCACAAAAATCTGCAGTTGATAATGGCCTAAGGCCGAAATTGCAATCGTAAAATGAAGTAAGTGTTACAGTCACTGGCGTAAATATGATGTCTTTTATAAAGTCCTACATGACTGTGAATCCCTGGCATTAAAAGGTTCAAGATTAATGTCTTTCTTTCAGTTCTTGCTCTAAGGGCGATAGGCAGGCTGCTAGCTCATTGATGCAAGTAATATCTAATAATAAATCAATACTTAAATATACAACTCTGATACCGTCAGTATGTGTACCATGCGCTGCCGATATTTTTATAGGCAATTTGTCGTTATTTTACCTTCGGTATATCAATATTACTTGTCGATATATTGAGGACCGATAAAGACTTTTTCAACTGTCGATATACCGGTTTCCCGATATTTTTTAAATATAACAACAGTGTTAGTCTGTAAATGTATATCAACTTTACCGATTTTCGTCCCACTCGGGTAAGTCCTTCGTGGTACGTCTTCTACTTTATTTATTTATTTTTGACTTACAAGGGGAAGGCCTCAGACACGGCCAACCGATTCGGCTCAAATTTGGTAGGTCGCTTGTGTACAACCTAAAACGAAGGAATCTAAGATATTTTGGGTCAACACCCCCGCTTTTTTGAGAAAATCAGCCCTAAATGTTATGACAAGGAATCGACTCAAAATTGCTGGGATCGATAGATAATTGTAAATAAAGCATTTTTCATCATCAGGTATGGGGTCCGAAAACGCATACTTTTCCAGAAACTTTTGCAACCTACGCTTCTATATCCACACGGTAAACGCTTTTCGCCGACAGCACCGACAGCGCAATGGCCAAGGTAACAGGCTGGGAATCGGAGAACCCTAGCGGAAGTTGTTCTTTTCGCTTGTATTTTTCCATATCTCAATTGATAGGGATAGGAGGGTTAATAAGGTAAGTAAATCAATAATGAATGATAATAATAAGGTGGGCAAATAACCCTCCTGTCCCTATCAGTTGAGATATGGAAAAAATACAAACGAAAAGAACGCTAGGTTTCTTCGAGATTCGAACCCAGGTTTTCTGATTCCCAGACAGTTACGTTTTTTTTCTTTTTCTTTTTTTTCATTTTGTTCGTAGTTGATCGTTGGGTTTGGTCGTTGCAGAAGTCACATGACATCCGTTCAAGTTCGTTTGTTGATCCTTCCATTCAGTTTTTTTAATTACACAGGCCAACGAGCTCTCTAACCGAACACACTGAGCTACCGTGCCGGCTTTACCCTGGCCGTTGCGCTATCGGCGCTGTCGGCGAAAAGCGTTTACCATGTGGGTACAGAAGCGGCAGCTGTAAAAGCTTGTTTCCTCGATTTCTGGAAAAGTTTGCGTTTGCGGACCCCATACCTGGTGGTGAAAAATGCTCTATTTACAATTACCTATCGATCCCTTCAATTTTGAGTCTATTGCTCGTCATAACCTTCAGGGGTGATTTTCTCAAAATCTCGGGGGTGTTGACCCAAAATATCTTGGAGTCCTTCGTTTTAGGCTGTACACAAGCGACCTGCCAAATTTGAGCCGAATCGGTTGGCCGTGTCTGAGGCCTTCGCCTTGTTAGAGTGTAGAATAATACAGAAAATAAATACCGAAAGTAATGAAATGGCAGACTGCGGGTAGTATTGCCGCTGTCGTTTAACATCTTCTGACACTTAGAGGAACGTAACTGAGTTCTTCACAAGGTAAGCGCACAATAGAGCAGGCGGAAATAACGGTTTCAGTTTGTTTGGTGAGTGGGAATCCAAATAGTTGTGCTCTTGAAGCGAGTACTCCTACAGACTGAGCGGAAGGGTCCGGCCGCGGCGACGCGTTCCAGAAAATGCATCAGTGGGCGTGGCGGGTCCCTCCGGCAGCCGGCCGGCCAGTGTATTGACCCGGCAGGCCACCTGCGCGGTCCACGGCGGCCGGCGTGGCGGGCTGCGGGCTGCAATATTCAAGGCGGGACGCCAGACGTGCAGTCGTGCAGCCGTGCAGCCGTGCAGCCGTGCGCCCCCGCACACGCGTCGTATTGACGCCTCGCGCCGGCCGGTGACGCCCCTCTCCACATTCGCACACCCCAGTGCGTAGGCCGCGCAATCAGCTGAGGCTCGGGTACCTCGTTCCGGTCCGGTCTGCGAATGAATGCCCCATTCAGGCGGCAGGCGCGCGATCGATTCGCAGCGCTTGTCTCCCTCCGTTACGTTTCCAGAGTTACGTCCACGCCAAGCGTCTTCAGCTGAGCTCACCAATACGACTGGATAGAAAACTTGTTAATACGCAGACTCTAAGAATGTTGTACACAAGTGGTTTCAGCCGTCGGCACACCGGACTAAGCAGCTAACGTTGACGTGCACGCAGACTGGATATCCAGCTTCACGAAACACAGTGCGGTCTGCATGTGGTCTCCATTGGTAGTTGCCGGTTTTATTTGCTTCCCAAACCATACAGTTTGTTCAAGAAAATGGACGCATGTAGGATTCCTTACTTGATCCCATGCTAATCATGTTGTCTTTCGTACAAAGAAATAAAAATATCAATATTTGTGAACGTGTAATAAGACAAAAATGAAAGAGATAAGTCCACTAAGCAAGGATATCATCTTATAAAAGTTCACCAAATGGAGCAAACTAACTCCTAACAGACAGCTAACTTATATTTACGCAGCATCGAATATCACAGAAATTATGTAGTAGGAAAGTCTCATAACCTTTTAGAAAATGGCAAAGTGAAAAAAAAAATTGCGCACACCAGGACGCACCCACGTCCTGTCCCGCAATGTGGAACCTCAACCAACCAGCCAACCAACTACGTTGTACTTTACATTGCATGTACCGGTCTCAATTTTTTTATTACAGTCTTCTAAAGGCTTTAATCGCCGGAATGCTATTAACTGATATGTAATTATAACAAATCCTAACAAGAACGATACATTTACATGAAGCATCAATGGATCGTTGCCTTCAAACGGCTTACTTTCATAAACACACGAGTTATAACGCGAAAATAACGAAATACGAAAAATTTTTAACCACCACTATGACGTTTCTCGTCATTTTATCACAATAAATAGCACCAATAACGATTTCTTCTCGAGACAATCAATGTGCTTGTGCTAAAATACACTCCTGGAAATGGAAAAAAGAACACATTGACACCGGTGTGTCAGACCCACCATACTTGCTCCGGACACTGCGAGAGGGCTGTACAAGCAATGATCACACGCACGGCACAGCGGACACACCAGGAACCGCGGTGTTGGCCGTCGAATGGCGCTAGCTGCGCAGCATTTGTGCACCGCCGCCGTCAGTGTCAGCCAGTTTGCCGTGGCATACGGAGCTCCATCGCAGTCTTTAACACTGGTAGCATGCCGCGACAGCGTGGACGTGAACCGTATGTGCAGTAGACGGACTTTGAACGAGGGCGTATAGTGGGCATGCGGGAGGCCGGGTGGACGTACCGCCGAATTGCTCAACACGTGGGGCGTGAGGTCTCCACAGTATATCGATGTTGTCGCCAGTGGTCGGCGGAAGGTGCACGTGCCCGTCGACCTGGGACCGGACCGCAGCGACGCACGGATGCACGCCACGACCGTAGGATCCTACGAAGTGCCGTAGGGGACCGCACCGCCACTTCCCAGCAAATTAGGGACACTGTTGCTCCTGGGGTATCGGCGAGGACCATTCGCAACCGTCTCCATGAAGCTGGGCTACGGTCCCGCACACCGTTAGGCCGTCTTCCGCTCACGCCCCAACATCGTGCAGCCCGCCTCCAGTGGTGTCGCGACAGGCGTGAATGGAGGGACGAATGGAGACGTGTCGTCTTCAGCGATGAGAGTCGCTTCTGCCTGGGTGCCAATGACGGTCGTATGCGTGTTTGGCGCCGTGCAGGTGAGCGCCACAATCAGGACTGCATACGACCGAGGCACACAGGGCCAACACCTGGCATCATGGTGTGGGGAGCGATCTCCTACACTGGCCGTACACCACTGGTGATCGTCGAGGGGACACTGAATAGTGCACGGTACATCCAAACCGTCATCGAACCCATCGTTCTACCATTCCTAGACCGGCAAGGGAACTTGCTGTTCCAACAGGACAATGCACGTCCGCATGTATCCCGTGCCACCCAACGTGCTCTAGAAGGTGTAAGTCAACTACCCTGGCCAGCAAGATCTGCGGATCTGTCCCTCATTGAGCATGTTTGGGACTGGATGAAGCGTCGTCTCACGCGGTCTGCACGTCCAGCACGAACGCTGGTCCAACTGAGGCGCCAGGTGGAAATGGCATGGCAAGCCGTTCCACAGGACTACATCCAGCATCTCTACGATCGTCTCCATGGGAGAATAGCAGCCTGCATTGCTGCGAAAGGTGGATATACACTGTACTAGTGCCGACATTGTGCATGCTCTGTTGCCTGTGTCTATGTGCCTGTGGTTCTGTCAGTGTGATCATGTGATGTATCTGACCCCAGGAATGTGTCAATAAAGTTTCCCCTTCCTGGGACAATGAATTCACGGTGTTCTTATTTCAATTTCCAGGAGTGTAGTTCAAAAAATGGTTCAAATGGCCCTAAGCACTATGAGACTTAACATCTGAGGTCATCAGTCCCCTAGACGTAGAACTACTTAAACCTAAATAACCTAAGGACCTCACACACGTTCCTGCCCGAGGCAGGATTCGAACCTGCGACCGTAACAGCAGCGCGGTTCCGGACTGAAGACCCTAGAACCGCTCGGCCACACTGGCCGGCTGCTTGTGCTTAGAAACGGTACATATTCACAGAGTGTAACATATAACATAAAACTCACCGAATATGGGCTCCTACTGAACACAAGTACACTATGACGTCTTGCTTTCTGCTTGTGACGTAGGGAGCATTCTTGCTTCTTATTGGTTCTACTTCACTTGGCAGATTTCGAAATATGGCGCAACTTATTTTGCGTTTTACGTGACGAAATGGCTCCTCAGAATGAGATAGCAGGAAGTGACGTCACGAAACTCGTAGAGCGCCACGTCAACGTTAGCTAACTCGTCTCGTGTGCCAACGGCTGTAATGTAAACTCGGGATAAGGAGAGGACTGACACTGTCATTCTACGGTGTGTCCCAGACCTTTGGATCAAAATTACACCCTGTAAATAACCCTACGCTGATTACTTTCCGAAAAAGCATCTATGGTCACAAATTAATATTTCTGACAGTACGAGTTTTTCGATAAGCAATATGCATAGTGCTTCGTTTGCGCATTTCAGAACAAAAGATTGCCGGCTGCATCAACATTGTGATCACTATCTAAAAAAATACACAATCATGTGCAAAAAGAAAGATATCTGGAGACAACATTACAGAAAAAGAAAAATAGGACGACATACCGCAAAAAAAAAAAAATTATGGAGTGTTGAAAGACCTGAGTCAGTGTAAGCACCTGGAGTAGACAACATTGCCTCAGAATTACTGAGATCCTTGGTGGAACATATGTACTATAATACTGCGCCACCTTGTTCGCAAGGTACGTGAGATAGGCCAAATACCCCAGACTTAAAGAAGAATGTAATACTTCTAATTACAGGGAACACGGGTGTAGAAAGGTTTCTGAACACCCGAAACAACCACGATCCTACTGTATACAGGCCGTAACGGGTGTAAGTGCAGATATTATTATATATGGTTCCTTAATATGTACATACATCAGTGTATTGGCTGTTGTTTCTATGTATCGAACAACTGTCCCACAAACCCCTTAGTATACTACCTGGTGTTTTCTGCACGGCCGTAACTGCACCACAGAACGGACCGTAACTTTCGGTATAGACCAACCGCTTTATGTTCACATGTCCACACTTCAGCATATGATCTTCCGCCCAGGGGGAAATAAGCGTCATTGACTTGCTCTTGCCACATGTACTTGGAGGTTCTAATTAACCTAAAAACATAGGACTTGTAGCAGCTATAATTATTAGTCCGCAAATGGTGTAAATACGGATGTAACGTTGTTCAGTACATTG
This sequence comes from Schistocerca serialis cubense, assembly GCF_023864345.2. Taxonomy (NCBI): domain Eukaryota; kingdom Metazoa; phylum Arthropoda; class Insecta; order Orthoptera; family Acrididae; genus Schistocerca; species Schistocerca serialis. Next base: position 430,714,609 of record NC_064641.1, on the reverse strand, counting down.
TCCATAGCCAAGAATGGAAATATCTGCATTTTTACATCCTGTATCTTAGAACATAGACTATGGAAAGGCGAACCTACATTCATAGCACTTCTAGATTTAGAGGAAGAGTTTGACTAAGCCGTCGACAACACATTCTTCTAAACTTACTACAACGAACGAAAAGTTATTTACAAATTGTACCGAAAGCAGACTACAATTATAATAGCCGAAAGACGTGAAAAGGAGGCAGAGACGGGAATGAAACAGGTTGTAACCTGTGTTATTCAGTCTGGGCATTCGGGAAACACTAAAGGATGCAAAGATAAATTTGGATAGGGAATTCAGCATCGCGGACAAAAAATAAAACTTTGAGATTTGCTGATGTACTTCTGTTAGAGGGCTTAGAAGAGCACATTAACAAAGTTGATTCTGTCTTGAAAGGAGGCTGTAAGACGAACATGAATAAAAGTAAAACAAGGGTATTGACATACAGTTGAATTAAATTAGGCGATGCTAAGAAAATTTGACTTGGAAGTGAAAAGCTAAAACTGGACTATGCGTTTTGATATTTGACAGCAAAATACCCAACAATGGCCAAAGTAGAAATGATTTAAGAACGCCGACTGTCAATAGCAAGGAAAGCGTTTGTGAAAAACATATATTTAACACTAAATTTTGGTTTAAGTTTTAGGAAAAAATCTCTAAAGTTATATGAATGGCACGTTGCTCAGAAGTTGAACGTGGACGACAACCATTTCAGAAAAGAAGGGAACTGAAACTGTGGGAATGTGGTGCTACGAAGAATGGTGAAGATTAGATGGGTAGATCGAATCGGGAGGCACTGACTCCAGTTGGCAAAAAATAAACGTGTGCAAACTTGACTGAAAAATTTATTATTATTATTATTATCATCGTATGAACATTACTCATTGCTTCATGAATAGTAGATACATACCATTGACAAAGAGGGACTGTACAAATATGTAAAAATGGCTAAAAGGGAAAATTTACAGCTTAAAAATACAAATTTAACACATGCTAAGTTTTCAGTCAAAGCAGTGCTGCAAGCACACTTTCGTCGATTTCTTGCAGCGACCCATCTAAGCGCATATTTGGGCATACAAATGCTGTGTGGAAGGGTTTGTCTATGGCCCCACACTTTCCAAATGAAGGATTTTCTGACATTCCCCATTGGAACAGTGACTTACTGCATGTTACCCGTCCAGTGCGGATTCTGTTCAGGGTGAACTATTCCCTTCTACTCTGATCGAAATCAGCGACTTCGACTGTCAAGTCGTTTATGATGTTACAGTTTCTGACATCTTGTTCCGATTGTGATCGCCAATGATCTTCTGTAGTAAGGGTCCGAAGTTGTGTTACTTATCTCACTGAGGTATTTCCTGATTTCAATCTCAATTCCGTCTATTCGTTGATAAAATGTTCAAATGTGTGTGAAATCTTGTGGGACTTAACTGCTAAAGTCATCAGTCCCTAAGCTTACACACTACTTAAATTATCCTAAGGACAAACACACACACCCATGCCCGAGGGAGGACTCGAACCTCCGCCGGGACCAGCCGCACTTCGTTGGTAAGTTGGATAGAATCGGCGTGATTATGCAATGCTGGCTTTTTAGAACATTTCTGAAGCTGAGATTTTAAAGCAACAAGACGTCTGATCAGGGCAGTGATATGTTGCTCAAAACTGGTATCCAGTGAGTGGGAGCTTTTCTGATAGTTCCTGTAAATAATCTCACCATTTAGTTGAGTTGGACGCCAACAATATTTGTGTGGTAGCTGTTGTAACAAATAGGGGCGGAATACCCAGCAGGAAAGTAAACCAAAGAGATACTTCCGGTTCTTAAGGTGTTGGCGTCAGCTCCGTAAGACATATTTGCTAATTTCTGGTTTATGTTTAACTAAGACATTTTCCAAATGGTGTTTGTACGACAAAGTTCGATCGAGGGTTACCACATGATTTTTCAGGTACGTATTGTGTATTAAGATGGCTCGTTCGGAGCGTATTCTCAGTTAAACGAGAACCTGTTTGTTGTTTAGATGGAAAGCTGAAACATCTGCATTTTTCGGATTTGGCTGAAGTCCCCATTTCATAAAATATTACGAGTAATTCATTATTTGGAGGTCTTTTGTTTGGCCTAAGTTCGCGCTTTGTATGGCTTTGGCTATATCATCTGTATACGTGGACTTTCGTGATGTTGTTGTTAGGACATCCGGCGTGTAGACGTTGAACACAATAAGGGTCAGAACGGAACCTTGAGAAAGGCCGTTTTGCAGGCTTCTGAATTTGGTTTCCTTACGCTCAACGTTACTTGAAATATTCTGTCACTTATTTTTTTCATTCATAAGCTGTAGAAAAGATTAACAGGATACAAGCTTGCAGAGACCGTGAAGTAGGCACAGGTTAGGTCAGTGAAAGTAGCCGCCGTCTTTAGCTTCTTCTGAAAACCATTTCCGATGTGAGTTGTCACGGATAGTACTTCGTCGCAGAAATTTCTGTAAAGCTGTGATGTCCGACGGGTATGTACTTTTCAACGATATTAAGGATTCTCGTGTAAATTATCGCTTCCAATATCTTGTTACATACGCTCAGGAGAGTATTTGGTCTGCAAGATAGGATCGATTGATAGGACATAGCCTCAGGCATCGAAGACTAGTGGTTCATAGTAACCAAGGCATTTTGCTGTGTGCATCTTATTGTTGACACTCCAAAATAATGCGACACGTATAACGTTCTGAAGAAGGGCACTAAGTGTCCGAAACTGGTAAAGAAACTAAATTTCTCTTAAGTAATTGGCTGCTGATTATTTCGATGTATACAACTACAGTTGCTGAGGATGGATAAAATACTACAGTAAAATTATTCGCACCACAGTGTTCCAATCTCAAAGCCGCATCTATTGACACCAGACATGGCGGTGTTTGTCCTTGTTGTTCGGCTGCAGCAATCGTTTATTAAACTTTCTAATCATCAGTTACTTAAGAGAACTAAATCTTTCGTGGTGGCACTGCTGTATAAAACAATCTCGTACATCTTGCCACATCACTTCAGGGTGAAGTATCGCGATTTCGACGCTACGTCCTTTGTCAGGAGCAACTGACTCTTCAAATTGCTGCTCGTGTTGCCTTATACAGCCCACAGACGACTGGCCGGTGATCACGTAAGGCTGTCGCAGATGGTCTCAACGTCTGCGCTAGTGCGCTACTGTTCCCGCAGTAACACTGCGACGAATGCCTCTGCTTTTTCTCTGCATCAACAACTCGGTTCCAGGCACGGCTAAGATTATATCCACTGTCACAGTTGAAGTTCTTTTCGCATATTCTTATTTCTACAGCCTCCTTAGTTACAGAATACCGGTACGTAAAAGCATGTGACAATACTTTCGTTCTGTCAAACAGTATTTTTCGTTTGTTCGTAAGGTTGTTCTCAGACTGTTAGCCCTTAGCTACTCATATACCTAAGTTAATGACTCCGATAGCTGGCCGCATCGAAGAACATACCAAACACTCTCAGATGTTCATTGGGAAACTCAGATAATAGTTCAAACAATGTTTTAGTCAGCCTGGATGTGGTCTAGCGATTACAAATATTCCTGCGAAGGACACATTGAAACTGGTGCCATAGCGTTTCTCTCCGAAAGCCATGAAGTTATTCTGACATGTTATGACGACCACCAACTTCTTGTATGGCGGTAAATTCTGTGAAATGATAGACGGAAAAGCTGTAGGTTCTCCGTTGTCTAAAGCAATGGCCAATATTTTTCACGGAATATTTTGAGGAACGTCCATTAACTCTGGATTCCCTTTGTCCATCTTCATTTTATCGTCAAGTTGACGACACGTTTACGGTCTGGTGACACGGTGTAGAAACTCTTCATCACTTCCTTGAACACATGAGCAACATACTCCCAAATAAGCGGTTCACTGTCGAGGAAGAAGAGAGGCTACCATTTTTAAAGTTTTTGTATGACGTAAGTTGGTTGAGCGTAGCGGCCACTCTGTGTCCCGCAAGCCAACATATATCGTTTTGTATATTAGCGCCCGAAGTTTTCATCATTCAGCGCAGAAGAGAGCAGTTTTTTGTACATCGCCGCGCGAGGTAGCCGCGCTGTATGAGGCGCCTTGAAGCGGTTCGCGCGGCTTCCTCCAGTCGGAGGTTCGAGTTCTCCCTCGGGCATGGGGGTGTGTGTGATATCGATACCTACGATGCCGGCACCGACGACAGCACCCTCTAGCCGGCATTGTGCAGTTCTACGAGCGCCGCTCCAGATTCTACCCATTTGATTCCGACGACCAAGCAACTTAGCTTCTACTTCATTGGGGGCTAGCCATTACAGACTTTGTTACTTCAGTTACTTCAATGATATTTTGTCTAACTACTAGTAGCTGTTAGCGTTGATAACTGTACGGCTTCGCACCTACGTGCTCATCGTTACCACAAGTTTCATATGTCATTCACAAATGTTCTCTATTAAATGTACTTTTACGTAAAAAGTTGTACCGAGAGTTTTACCGCACCTGCTCCTACTCGCTTCCTACATTCGGCCTACCCTTCAGTTTACAAGAGCAGACCCACGCGCCGCCTTCCAGGCGGGATACAAGAATATGTGTTGTCCTTAGCGTAAGTTAAGTTTGATTAAGTAGTGTGTAAGCCTAGGGATCGATGACCTCAGCGGTTTGGTCACATAGTACCTTACCACAAATTTCCAAATTTATGTACATCGGTACACATAGCAAAATATGTTTCTGACGAGGAGCACCTAGATTCCAAATCTAATCATCTGAACTACGTGTTACGAAAGAACGGCGGTGGTTCATGTGGTATTAAGTCAGCTTTCTCCAGAAGACGAAACGTGAAGATATTGAACATTCAAGTGATGAGCCACCGGTTGTATTCCTTCCTTTCTACGGCGCTGCATCCAGCAAAATAGATAAGAGTCTTAGGAAGACGAGGTATAAGACTTATTTCCGACTTCCTAAGAAGATAAAGAGATGCTACACAATCTTAAGGACAGTCTCGGCCTCAGAATCAAATGGTTCAAATGGCTCTGAGCACTATGGGACTTAACTTCTGAGGTCATCAGTTCCCTAGAACTTAGAACTACTTAAACATAAATAACCTAAGGACATCACAAGCATCCATGCCCGAGGTAGGATTCGAACTTGCGACCGTAGCGGTCGCGAGGTTCCACACTGTAGCGCCTATAACCGCTCGGCCACCCCGGCCGGCCTGGAATTTATAACATCCCTTGAGAGCTCGCAAGCAGTTACATCGGTTAGGCCATCAGTAATATTTCTAAAATGGCTCTGAGCACTATTGGACTTAACATCTATGGTCATCAGTCCCCTAGAACTTAGAACTACTTAAACCTAACTAACCTAAGGACAGCACACAACACCCAGCCATCACGAGGCAGAGAAAATCCCTGACCCCGCCGGGAATCGAACCCGGGAACCCGGGCGTGGGAAGCGAGAACGCTACCGCACGACCACGAGATGCGGGCGTAATATTTCTAATCACTGTATATAAAAATCGAGAACTGGAGAATTCTGTAGATGCTGAACACAGCCTTATGAACAAAAAAAAAAAAAAAAAAACAATATACTGTACGACGAAACAAAAGTTTTGGTTCAAATGGCTCTGAGCACTATGCGACTTAACTTCTGAGGTCATCAGTCGCATAGAACTTAGAACTAATTAAAACTAACTAACCTAAGGACATCACACACATCAATGCCTGAGGCAGGATTCGAACCGGCGACCGTAGCGGTCGCTCGGCTCCAGACTGTAGCGCCTAGAAACGCACGGCCACTCCGGCCGGCACAAAAGTTTTGTCCCAACCTCCTACATACTGGGATTTTGCAATTTGAGAGTCTGTAAAATACACGAATGTGCGAGAATAACTTCACCCGTGACAGGGGATATAATCTTAGCGATGCAAGGAAGCGAGTTCTCTATGCAGAGAAGCAGAGATATTCGTCGCGAGGTTGACGCCACTACGGCAGCGGAGGCGTCACCGGCGCAAACGTTTCACCATTTGCGATGCGACTAAGTAACTGCTAACCAATCAGAAGCCGCTTATGGACTGTATAAGTCTGCCACAACATCAGTGTAGACAGTCAGTTGCTCCTCACGAAGACGATGAAGGTTCAAATGGTTCAAATGGCTCTGAGCACTATAGGACTTAACATCTGTGGTCATCAGTCCCCTAGAACTTAGAACTACTTAAACCTAACTAACCTACGGACATCACACACATCCATGCCCGAGGCAGGATTCGAACCTGCGACCGTAGCAGTCGCGCGGCTCCGGACTGAGCGCTTAGAACCGCTAGACCACCGCGGCCGGTGACGATGAAGGCAATCGTCAAAACCTAAACCGTTAAAACGAATTATTACCCCATTCTTTTCCAATGGAATTTTTCTGCTCTTTGCACTAATGATGAACATTTGTCCGTAACTTTAATAATAGTTCTTACCGAATATTCAAAGTAATTCTGTGTAACACTTGAAACGTAATTTTATGAAATAGGTATCACCCAGTTTTTTTATGGACACGCAATGACTAATAGTAATACTCCCTGTCATGTCTTGTCGTGTAGCTGTAAAGTGTGTACCTGGAAACCCAGATCGATTCCAGATCGGACCACGGATTTTTTTGGTCTGCGTTTTTAAACTGAATGGTGTGGAAGTTCGCCAGAAACGAGACGTAATTGGATTTCCACGTTACACTGTAGGTTCCCTCTCCCCGGATGGATAGCTGGGGTAAGTTGGGGACACGCAAGTCGCCTAAGTGGCGTCCAATGGAAATACTTGCTCCAGGCCACTGAACCAAACAAATTTATGATTTCTACTGTTCCCTACGATGTAATGTAATTTCCTGTTGCAAGTTATTGTTAATTTAGATTAAAACAATAATAGCAGTTACAATTACAGCAAGTAACGGTTGAATTTTGTATGCTGACCAAACTTTTCATGTAGCATTTGTTGCCTCGTAAAGCGCGTCATTAAGTGACATCTTGATTGCAGTTGAGTCATTTTTCAACGAACTTTGTTAATTTAGAAATTGATTGCTAAATGTGCTCATTACTCTCGTCGTGGCTCAGCCATTGACACTGAAATGATGGAAGTCACTGGATACCTCCCAATATCGTGTCGGATCTCCTTTTACCCGGCGTACTGCAGCAGCTTGACGCGACATGGATTCAACAAGTCGTTGAAGTTCCCTGCAGAAATACTGAGCCATGCTGTCTCTATAGCCGCACATAATTGCGAAAGTGTTGCCGGTGCAGAATTTTGTGCACGAAGTGATCCGTCGATTATGTTCCATAAATATTCATTGAGATTCACGTCGGGCCATTTAGATGGCTAAATCATTCTGTCGAACTGTGGAGAGTGTTCTGATCTTGCACACTGTCATCCATAAAAATCCCATAGTTGTTTAGCAACAAGAAATCTATGAATTGCTGCAGATGGTCTCTAAGTAGCCGAACACCACCATTTCCAGTCAATGAACGGTTCAGTTGGGCCAGAGAACCCAGTCCATTTCCTGTGAACACAGTACACACCATTGTGGAGCCAAGACCAGCTTGCACAGTGCCTTGTCGACTACTTGGGTCCACGGCTTCGTGGGGTCTGCGCCACACTCCAACCCCACCCATACCAACTGAAGTCGGGACTCATCTGACTAGGCCACTATTTTCCAGTAGTCTAGGGTTCAACACATGTGGTCACGATCCAGGAGAGGCGCTACAGGCGATGTCTTGCTGTTAACAAAGGCACTCCCGTTGGGCGTCTGCTGCCGAAGCCCATTAATGCCACATGTAGCCGTAGTATCCTAATGGATACGTTCGTCTACGTCCCACATTGATTTCTGCGACTATTTCATGCAGTAACTTATTCCTTATCTGTTGACACAGTTAACGCTATGGAAATGCCGATGCTCTCCACTGATAAGTGAATGCCGTCAGCCACTGCCTTCTCCGTGATGAGAGGTAACACCTGAAATTTATTATTCTCGGCGCACTTTACACTGTGGACCTCAGAATGTCCCATGCGTCCAGCTTCAGCTACGATACTGCGTGCAAAGCCTGTTAATTCCTATCGTGCGGGCATAATCAAATCGGAAACCCTTACACATTAACCACCTGAGCCCAAATGATAGCTCCGCCAAAGCACTGCCCTTTTATACCTTGTGCACGTGATACCACCGCCATCTGCGCATACAACTGTCCCATGACTTTCGTCACTTTAGTGTATAATTCAATGAAAAGAGCTCCTGCTTTAAACAATCTCTACGTTTTTTTCTGCGTCACTATTTGGTTCATAGTCGTGAAGTTATCGCTACTTTATACTGCAAGGATATTGCAATGGCGACACCCTCTGGCAGCACCCGGCGGCAGCCTCCAGGCACAGTCTTGGCCGGCTAACTTCTGGGAACCTGTCCGGACGTGCTGCCCCGCCGCTCGCTTCGTCAGTGCTGGCTCGCACGCTCAGGGGCCATGACCGGAGGCACTTGTCCGCCGTTACCTCTCAGGGCTGGTGAGCCACACCCACCTTCGATCAGACTTTCCTGTCGCTAATTCTGGACGCTAACCATTACGTTCAGTGTTTGGTCCGGGGAAATACCATAGGACTAATTTGCTTCATTAAATTTGATTCCCAAATCTATGAGTCAAAATTATGCAGCCGGTAGAGGATCCCAAACTGAGTGTTGTATGGTCAGGAAGCAATGATCGGCAATGAATATTTGGTGGTACAGGTCCAAATGAATAAATTCTGCAAGGCGCTTGTTTCTTAGTTGTTTATTTTTCATAGCAAACAGCTGCCTGACGCACCAACGTTGACGACGCTGCCTTAGGAAACAGTAGGCTACACAACTGTCTGTGAAGTGCCCACCGCACAAGTTACTGCTGTTAACCGTTCACAACTGGAACATTACTTGCTACTCGTATTTGCACAGCTTCATTTAATATGTGCTGCATCGCGTAGTGCTGGCGAAGTTAAATGTTTTTACACTTATGTTTCGGTACCATTAGATGTATTTTATCGTCGGAGATAGAAACTTAAGACGAACAGTGTCTTTCAATAACTTGTTGCTCAAGGTTCTGAACAAAGAACTGTTCGCATACAACAAATTGAGGAGATAGTGTTACCCAGTGGTGTATGATAAGATTCATAAACAAGCACACATAAACTTGCCCTCGTGGCGTCTCCTAAAATCGACATCCATAAAGAATTAAATTCTGAGTGCCCATAAACTTACGCCACAAATCCTTATTCTGGATTTCATCGACAATCGATGATGCATTAATTAAACTGGCTGCAGTCCATTCCAGGAGACTGGTCCCAGGGTTCACCTCTGATGGCACTGCGTTCGATATACAAGTGATAAGTCAAAGCATATTATCGCAAATAACATTTATAATAACCACAATTCACATATACAGAGTGTCCATAATGAAAGTTCCAATTTCAAAACGCTGTCGGACGAGAACCTCTGATCAGAATAACGCCAAATTTGTACAGAATATTGTTGAGGCAAGGAAAAATGTAATGGAAAAAATTAAAGGAAATTTTACCAATAGATGACGTAACGTAAACATAAATGCAGTCGGCTACGAGTGACTGATGAACGGCATTACGACGACTGTGGTTTGACTTCTACTTTACATCATCGGTATTGTTCAATGTGCATGACTGCACACTTTCGGTATTGAACAGCTGTGGCACTGTTACTCACATAAGCCCCTCCACCACAGAAAAATCGTATCACATCGAAAGGGTAAAATACGTTATTAACCGTCCTGCGGCCAAAACCGCATAAAAGCAAAATGACACCGGTTGTAATTGTCCTTGGCCTGAAATCCCGATAAAAAGCGAAACGTCATCCGTTTCTAACTGTCGTGAGACGTTTTCAGTATGCTGTCCACCGTTTCCTGCCACAAGTTGAAATCGAGAAGCAGAATGTTCCACAACAGATCAGAGCGTCTCGGGAGTCACGTTCAGAATGCGATGCGCTATGCCTTCACTTCCCGATGCCACTTTATTAGAGATGAGACAGTCTTTAACAGCCGAATTTTTTCACCAGCATGGAGATGACGGAAACTGAAAAGACGAGATGAAAACATTTTGCATTATCGGGAATCTAACCCAACACCTATCACCACGAATACACGTTACATATCGATTTATTTCATCAACAGTGAAACGGGGGCATGTCTGAGATAGAAAAAACGTAAAAAAAACTTCTGCCTGCGACTGGGAGCCGAAATCAGCTCATATCATTATTGTTGAAAATTCTGGAAGAAATTTTAAGGATCACAATAATTTTTCACTAGTAGTTTGGTGTACACATCCTCCTGCTTGAAATGACGAGACAAACATTTTTGTGCGGGTCATGATTAGAATCCTGATACGAACGTATAGTAGATTTTGGACTGCTGGGGAAATAACGAATTAATGAACAGAGGTTCAGGACTCTCTGCTGCCCTTGGGGTGGGAAATTGCCCCTAAAGGCGGAGGAACCAGCAATAATCAACAGTGTGAGGATGCTGAAGAAAATGGAAACCACTGCATTAAAGATACCTACTGTGTATCCACAGGATATGTGGCCTCTAATTGAAAAAGTGTCATGACGATCTCTCCACTGGCAAAAGATTCCTGAATAGTCCCTCATTCGGATTTCCGGTAGAGGTCTGCCAAGGGGGAGTTGACCATGAGAAAAGTAATGAGAAGTAGCAGAAATGATTACAGCGGGAAACTTAACAACAGGATTGGTGATCACGAAGTAGATGAAATTAAGGAATTCTGCAACCTACGCAGCAAAATAACCCATGACGCTCGAAACAAGCACGTAAAAATCAGAAATGCACTGACAAAGAGGGCATTACTGGGCAAGAGACGTCTTCTAGTATCAAGCGTAAGCCTTAATTTGAGAAAGAAATTTCTGAGAAGGTACGTTTGGAGCACAGCGTTGCATAGTTGTGAAACATGGACTGCGGGAAAACGATAAAAGAAGAGAATCGGAGCATTTGAGATGTGGCGTTATAGAACAATGCTGAAAATTAGGTAAACTGATAAGTAATGAAGAGTTTCTCCGCTGAATCGGCGAGGAAGGAATATTTGGAAAACACTGATAATAAGAAAGGACAGGACGGTAGGACATTTGTCAAGACATCAGGGAATTACGTCCATGGTAATGGTAAGAAGAAGGGAGAAGAAAACAGAGTGTGGAATACATCAAGCAAATAATACATCTAGCAACTAACTGAGGACGTAGGTTACAAGTCAGTCGGAAGACTGATGACAAAAAAAAAAATGGAAGAAACCGCCACAATGTAGTACGATACAGCGAAAGATGAAGGTTGAGTTCGAATCCCAGTCCAGCACCAACATTTTCAACGTCTCAAGTTCGGATACAATAAGAAATAAGTGCTCTCTGATGCCACATGGCGACTGATTCATTATCCAAAATAAAACTGCTACTCTAAGAGCATCTGCTTCTGGTGTCTTCTGCCTCAGTTAGATGCAACCTAACCGACTTTTCTCCAGTTGGTAGCGAAGGGACGTCACGTTTAACGTGGATTTGCAAGGAGGTGCAACCGCATGGTGTTTAATCGGTGTACTACAGGTGAAGAGGCTCTCTCAGTGCATGGTACAAAGTGTTGCTCGAAAAGTGAATCGAACTGCCAATTGTAGACATACAAAGCTGTGTTCAGTATTGTAGTCCCTGTACTGTTAAGAATAATGTGATGTTCGTTCGAATATGCACGTAAGTCTGAAGAATCAAACACTGCTCGGCTACAGCCGTATGAAATACATGAAATGTATTCGGAGATGAGAATATGAACAACCATCACTTGTATAACGGAATGAGGAGAACGAAAATTTGTGCCAGACCGGGGACCGAACCTGGATCTCCCACCTTACACGAGCTGTCATCTTAATCACTTTGATTATAAGAGCACGATAAATCGGAACTTCCATATGTCCTCGTTCGTGCGTCATAACCTGCACTCGTACATACATTCTGTTATCCCGTACAGCGGAGGACATGTCATGTTCGAAGGAACATTGCATCGTACGTCTTTACAACATAGGCGCTGCAATATGATATTTATCCCCAAATACCAGGCAGCGTACGTGCATGTCTGAAAGAACATTGCACCGTTCTTCGTAACAACACAGCCCCTGCAATATTGCATTGATCCGCCGATACCGGGCAGCGACTATCACGTATAAATGTCCTCCCCTGTGCGGGAATTGTATAACGTGTGTACGAATACAGTTTGTGACTCAGGAACGACGACATGCGGAAGTCTGCGTCGGGCCATGAGTCGTGCACGTATGACAAAAGCGGTTAAGGTGACAGCTCGCGTAAAGCGGGATATCAAGGTTTGGGTCCCGAAGCTACAACTATTCCAACAGACCACTGAATTCAACGCAGCACTGCTTCATGATATTTTCATAACGTAGAATGCACCATGCTGGAAGAGTGTTCTGACTACCCGGTGTCAATGGTGAGTTGGGTTTAGGAGGCGCTCGACATCATGGTCATCAACTCCCTGACGAAAAGTCCGCATGCAAATCTCATGGATGGGGACGAAGGCTGCCCCCACACGCAGAGAAGCTGAAAAAGTATTAAAGTCTGTCTCCCTTACCCAGCAATTTAGGGATGAGGCATAACAGTTCATAAAAGTTCACCACCCTTGTAACATTGGAATCGGTATCTGCGAGAATGGTGGGCAGATCTCCAGCGAGACTGATACCCGATGTAGAGCATGTCCTGTTCAATACATTTATTTCCTTGTCCTGCTGCATCGACCACCACTAGTGGCCTCATCTACGAAGCCTGTATTTTCGATTTGATTTTGTAATCGATGAAATAAAAATAACTTAACAGCAATCTGTAGGAACTGGCAATAACATAGGATGCGGGAATCTCTGCAGTAAGTTTTACTTCACAAGTGAGATGGTCTGGTGCTGTAAGTGTTAGTGGTGTAGAAACGGACCTGGAAGTGCTAGACCACTAATTCTTTTATTTCGCCTACCAACTGTATCACTCTGATGGAAGCTTGAAGAGAACAACACCTTATAATCCGCAAGTAATAGCAAAATTTCCAAAGCCATTCCAACGTAAGTGCTCGTGGCTGCCTGTCCACATCACAACAAATTCTGTGCAGCAGATAAGCGCTAGCAGCCACCGACTGCAAGACCCCGGCCAACATCCGCCCGGGTCTGAGCGTCGCTTCACTCCTTTTACCTGCAATCTACAGTGCACGAGAGTACAGTAGAGGCAGCTGGAATCATTTTTACCGCGTACAGAATCATTTTGACGTGAACTGTTTTCCACTCAGGAAGACAACAGGCTTTAATGAAGAACGTCTTTAGAGTTATCGCAACGGTCCACGTCAGAGTACCCGATAACTGCGACCGTTTGAACGTCGCCCGAAATTTTCATTCAGTGGGCACAGTTGTAAAGTTGGCTGTATGGGAACTACATGCTCTAATTCGGAGCAAGAGAAATGAAAGAGGTAGGCAGGTCTAATTTTTTCCTTGGAAATCATCATGCACCCAGGTTAACCTGTTGTTGATACTTCAGTTTCTTTTTTTCTGAATCAGTCTGAAAACTGAAACGTTCATTCATCATGAGCTCATTAATCTAATTCCGCCTAAAAAATCTATGTCTAACGTTTGAGTGCGCTTAGTTAGCAATCCGATTAGCTGTTGGGTTCGATCTTCGTCCGAAACAGAGCTTCATGTTAAGATAATTGAGGTTTGAAAGTGTGGATACGTTGTCATTTAGGAATGAAATAATATTTACCGTCTTTCATTGCTAGTAAACAGGTACAATATTTGCTGGATAGGTGTCCCAGCAGTCAGTCCTGTAGAAAAATGTGCATTGCGCAATTTAATTTTGAGACTAGCTTATGGAAAGCTCTCTTATTGTAATAAATCTCAGTTTACAAGCGTTAAAGAATGTCTCTAATAACATGTTTTCTGTAATTTTCAGTATCGTGGTATTAATTTTCATCTGGACTGATTGGCATACCGAGGAGTGTACTCCACTGGTGTCGCGTGGTAGCCATTCTGCTTGGCTAGCGCCTGTACCGGAAAGAGAATGGATGACCGGCAGGATAGTTATGTTATGCGGGCTGCGTGCAAATCAGGCGCAATGCAATTCAGGTCAGTCGAGTACAATAAGCATTTTGGGATTTCTCATGTTGTTACTGTTCATTAACGAACTATCCAGTCTTAATTTGACGTCTCCACATAGATGTTATATACCGGTATGGAATTTCCAAAGATGGGAGATTAATCTGTCGTAACCAGTTAAATGAAACATAATACTTCAAGTGCAGCTGATGACTGATTTTGTTTCGGAAAAGAAATGAAGTTTCCTTAATCGTTTGGATTTGCGTTCTGACGCGTCTGCGAAATGTAGCAGCGTTTCTTTCTCCTCTCTGCACGGCTGTTGCACCATTGTGACTATTCACTGCGTATTTATGTAGGTTTTAATGCCTGTTCGGGGCTTAAGCCCGAAATCTGATTGAATAACATTGACCCATGTCGTTCTCCAAAGTCACTGCTACGTTTCTTTACAACGCATGTATTGTATTGGACTGAATACACCCTATTTTCATTCGGGAGAGGTGCTAGACGATCACGATGTGCGAACAAGCTGTGTAACGAAGTAACCGGACAATGCTATACAATTCTTTGGGATTACGTTATCAGGATTGTATGTGTAACTCACGACATCGACGCAACATGTTAATATATTGTGCTGGATGCGGCCACTTCTCCTCCTGTTGAGCTTTCAGTGGTGGTTATCTGCTCCTAAAGTCAGTACCTTCTTACCAGGAGGTAAAGTTTGTCTAGTTTCATCTCCATTGTAGCGGAAAGTATTTGGATCGTAGCACCATGCAGTACGGAAGAAAGATTAGGGTTTAAAGTCCGGTCAACGACGAGCTCACCAGAGACGGAACACAAACTTGGAAGAAAGGATCCGTGCCCTTTCAAAGGTGCGAGTACTATCCAGCACTACGCTTAATTTCAGTCCCCTGTCTCAAATTTCCAACGATGGCACGACAATTTCTTAACAACTCCCACTAATTCATGTCATACAACACTTTTAAATCCAACTTACCCTTATCAATAACATTCAGCTGAAGTAAAAAGAAAAAATCATTAGTCACAAATAATGGTTGAAACATACAGTATTAATGATACGTATGCTATCTAAAAGGAAAATAGGCAGCAATGCGAGCATGACTGGCCTGACAAATGTGTTACGTGTTGAACATAAGGAACATTCTTGTAGTCATAGTCCGATGTGAATGCACATATCGCTCGCCGCATCGTTGCAGCAGCAATGGTGTATCCTGATTTACGACAACAGTCTGCCATTTGCGTACACAGTGCGTAAGGCGAGTCTGACGATGGTGGTTTTCACGATAGACTTTTGGTTTCGTAGTGGTTTTTAATATCCAGGAAAACAATGAATCGTCACTGAATGTTACCCTAACCGATATTTCAAACGTTTATGACGTACAACAGAAAAGCTTCAATGAGATGTAAAGGAAAATTTCATTCTGGAAACTTCAAGGAGAAATAATGTCTTACACAAATCTCTAAAGGCACCTGGTCCAAACAGCTTCCTAAAGCGATGTACCTCTTAACGTGCCTCGGTGGCCTGAGATTGTTATATGCACAACGACTCGACAGGCGATCCTTGCATCTGCAAGTCTAAGCGATTATTCGACAGCCTTATTGTCACACTTTCCACTGTTCCAAATGTCGCATTGACACTCAAGCCCAAAATATGACTATAGTTAGCGAATCATCCATCTCATCTCCCTCTATGTAATTTTATGGTCTGTTTCAAAGTCTTCTGAGCCGTAAACAAACACAATTCCCTGTAGCCAGACATACATTAATAAAGAGAACTTATTGCCGACTCAACTTTCACCTGAAGTGTAGGGAATCATTAATATTATGGTAAAAATAAATAAGAGGAACACAGATATCTGTAGTTGTGTTATGCACAGTGGCCGAAGAAACACATTTGATAATGAAGTAAAAACTGATACATACACCTGGGTCTGAAGCACAGGTCAGATCGGTGATCGTGTAACAGAATAACCCACTTTTCGACATTCGATGGAATTTTCACCTACGCCGCAGCTACTTGACACTAGATGCGTGTGGGGAATCCCACGGGAAATTTAACTGTAATTTCAATTACCGCGGCAGAGTGCAGAACTCAATTAAGAAAGACGAGCTTGACCACGAATGTGGGTAACTTCATCCAACTCATCAGAAAAGCGATTTGCACAGGAATACTACACTTTTAAGTAATAATATTGTGTTTGAATGCTCACAGGTTTTTATTGCGACTATTGCGCACCTAGTGTTTTTACTTTATCTGGCAAAAGCAGGACAATGGAAATTAACCTTATTGTGCAGTATAAGCTAGCAAATATTACACAATACAGACTACTGACCGTAGTTAAAAATATCAACGCCTCCAAACATCACCAATCAAGATAACCAAACTGATATTCGCACATGTCTGGGGAAACATTACATTAAATAGAATGTAAATACATGCACGAACGATCATAAGTGACTGGTCACTTATGTTTCATTTAATATGTATTCACGGTGTTCTACAGGGTCAATAATGGGTAAGCATATTTTAGTTACATCGGATACTGAACACGCGATTGTAAACGTTATTAGATTGAGTGAAGCGTATATACTGTGCTTGACGCACAGTGCGGAAACCAATACTGAGACAGTTATACATTTAATGATTGGGATGTGTGATCTATACTTCCCCAGAGTCTTAGAATCCCGAAAACCAGATTATATACATTAGTTTGTAGAGTAAAACAAATAGACTTCTGCTATGAAATGCATCCGGATGGAAAAGTACGTCGGTATTGATAACGGTTACGAGAGTTCTTGGACCGCATAGAAAAGTTAGAAAAATCGTTGTGAAACATTGCCTGTATACATTACATAGGCTGTATGCATTGAAGTCACTCCTACCGAAATCTAGATTCCCGTATTCTTTCATAAACAGGAGAGGTTGGCAAACCATTACCAAAATATTAAAGGACATGACTACAAATGTAGCCCACGTAACGCCACTGGGCTGTCCTAAAGCATGTCAGCGTTTCTCAGTAGGCTGCGTGAAAGATGAGAAAGGCTACGTGAGCAACAGAGTCAAACGAACCAACGCCGTCAAGCTGAAGTTCTATCTCATCGAAACACAATAATGAATATCTTTTACAAAAAAGCTTTTCCATTTACAAGAAAGGTTCTAACTGGGCGTGCTGAAAAGTAATCCCTGTGAACTTCTTATGAGAAAACTCTAACGTATTTTTAAATCTAACAAACATTATTAACATTCTACACCTTTATTCCTCATGTCCACGTATTTGCATGCCTCTGTAGCTGGAGGGCTTCAAATTGTAGCGTGTAACATGGCGCTGTGTAAAGTAAGTATATCGGTGGGTGAGATACAGTGTTCTGTAATGAAGTTTTCAATTCGAAGATTTCGTTCCCTGTCCTTTAGCATGGCAATGCCAGACCACACACGAGCGCTGCGACGTGTGCAACAATCCTGTCATCGATCAGCATTCATACATTCCCGACGTGGTCCCATCCGGCATTCATCTGTTTCCAGTCATTAACAATCCATTGTCAGTGTTGATGGTCCCAGGCGAGGCGTAAAGCTTTGTATCGGGCAGTCACCAAGCGTACACGAGTGGGCCTTCGGCTCTGAAAGCCCATATCGATGATGTTTTGTTGAATGGTTCGCACGCTGACAATTGTTGATGGCCCAGCATTGAAATCTGCAGCAATTTGCGGAAGGGTTGCACTTCTGTCACGATGAACGATTCTCTTCAGCCGTCGTTGGTCCCTTTCTTGCAAGATCTTTCTCTGGCTGCAGCGATGTCGGATATTTGTTGTTTTAGTGGATTTCTGATACTCACGGTACACTCGTAATATGGTCGTACCTGGAGATGCTGTGTCCCATCGCTCGTGTGGCGACTATAACACCACGTTCAAACTCATTTAAATCTTGAAACTGCCATTGTAGCAGCAGTAACCGATCTAACAACAGCGCCAGACACTTGTCTTACACAGGCGTTGCCGACCGCAGCGCCGTATTCTGCCTGTTTACGTATCTCTGTATTTAAATACGCATGCCTTTAACACTTTCTTTGCCGCTTCAGTGTAGTTATGGTTTAAACTTGTAAACGAGGTGACAAAATGACAAGACTTTTTCTTTACAGATATGCATTAGTTTCCTTAGTATCCTTTACTAAAATACGTAGACATGAAGAATGAAGATGTAGAATGTTAAAATGTTTGTTTTATTTCAAAATCTTTAAGAGATTTCATAAAAAACATTCTCAGGAATTACTTTTATCATTCACATTAGCAGTCGGTTATTAGACGAGTTTCTCTGTAGAAATGGAAATTAAACTTACTTTAAGCATAGTTAGGTTTCTGTCACTAATTAATCACTTAATATTTGTATCATAGACGTCGCTTAGTTGTATCTCATAAATAACTGCAATTGTTAAACGTCTCTTTCAACTCAAAATACAAGCTTCTTTCAAAAATATTTCAGAAGACTATATCGTCAACATGAATCAAGACAAAATCTTGGTGTGAATTTTATTGTTATTGCCATATATTTATTTTTTTACAATTACTTTAGGGATAACATTTTCATTTATCTTTCGCGGATGTGTACTGCCTCCCCACAAAACACACCCAGATGGTAGTCACACTCATCCCATGCTTCATGTCTGTAGTCACTGCATAAACTGACGTTGTGTGCAATGTCACAGCTCATTCCAAGCTGCTGCAATGGGGTTCCCATAGTGTCTTTCAGACGGCGGCACAACGTGAGATTCGTATGCCTCTCAAGGCGGATACATCGCAGAATCAGCACGTTGTTAATACACGACGACGTCAAATTACTGTGACCACCGCCTAAATTTGACGTCAACGTGCAACAATCAATTGCAGACGGCAGACGGCAGCACCTGCAATGAAGGGTATATGAAGATTGTCGGAGGATACGTCAAACAGTGCAGTTTGTATCGGTAACGCCGACCACCTTAAACGGCAATCGCTGCTAACGTTACACCTCTGCGAGGAATTTTTGAGAAAGTTGTGACCGTGAGATAACCTAATGGGAACAGAACAATCAGACTGGGATTCGTTTCTGAAACACTCCAGCGGAGTATAACCCACAGTAAACAGGTGGGCGAGGAACAGACGTTCTCCTCGCACAAAAGCAAGTTGTAATATTACGTATTAATATCGGTCGCCAGCCCAATTAATTCTTGTGTCAAGCAATATAACAAAGCAGAAGGCAGTGCTAAGGCTAACCTAACCTTCCTTGACACACACACATCCACCCCCTGCCCCCCCCCCCCCCAACACACACACACTAAACTCTTTCTTTGTACCGGTTCACACTGCAACATAGTAATCTAACCTCGCAGATAAATGCACTGCTAACATGGAAGTCAGACAAACAAATGGCGAATGAGATAGCAAACAGTAACATATGCCTCTCAACAACACGTACCTTATATGAACTAGACGCAGCAGTTTAGAGAGCCAATAACCAACGCCCATGAAACTATAAGCATTACTAAACAGGGAAGAGAATGAAATTATTCTGAGTTAAATCGGGATGGCTATTAATGACCATACTCTGTATCACACTGCTTTGTACGAGGTCTTTATGCCTGTACATTAACCAGCTTGCAACACAATAGCTAACACAGTACATATTTCTTTCTTAAGCTCAGTTTGAAACAATTAAACAGAATGCAAATCCAACTACACTGGCTCTAAGGAGCTTTGCTTTGCTTCATTAACTAACTAGTCTAGCACATGAGGGCCCTAGGGCCCTTAAACTTTCATGGTTTGAAGAACCATGCTCATTAACAAAACTAAACAATTATGGTAGAGAAATGGTAAATATTCTCATCATAATTAAGTAAACCACAACAAACTATAACACTTTAAATAACAAATGTACTTTGATGGCTGTGCAAATGCCGAAACAACATTACATTCAAGTTCAAACACATCCTCATGAAATGAATACTGAAAAAACTTCGTAATTCGGATCAATGTCCACAAATGCAACAATTAATAATCTTTTCATTTCAGATCATTATTATTGTTCTTTTAACTAACAACTTTGCTGTTTTCAGGCAGCTTTTCTAGTACGCAAATCATTTAAGAAAATGATTGCAGATTGATTTAAAAATGCACTGGAAGTGGAGTATTTCTGAAAATATAAACCTGAGCTTTAAACACCATAACTCTACCAATTACAAAGCAGTCACAACTATTTTTACAGCTGCCGAATAAGTCTTTTCATAGTAAATTACGACACTCGGAATTAAATTCACTAGGACAGGATTATTGTCCAGGTTTGTGATTTGGGATAATCACGAGTGTTTTTAGCAACAGCAGGATTATTATTAAAATCAACCAAATTTCCCAAATACCTGGTCCAATTACAGAGTGCCAAATATAAACAATTTAGTGGAAGCTAGTAGCACTGGTGGCGTAATTTTCAGTGGGTGTTAACATGGCGGCGATGCAGTCATGGCATTACTGTTGGCCTCGCCCTGTTACAAATCTTCTTGGCGTCGGAATTATATTTTTACAGGACCAAAATCAAGCAATGTTAATAGTATCACCAAATGCAGCATCCGTCGCCCATAAGTACTGCTCTTAAGCTCCTCTGGCCCTGAAAACTCCAAGAACATGATTTACAGTGATCCGCTCCTGCTAGCGAGATGTTAAGCACAGCACTGCTTAGCCCAGACTCCTTACCCGTCACAAAGGACGAGTTGCCACTTGCGCGCCAACCACACCTTTGCCACTCCACCAGACTACTTCTGTAGCTGCGGGGCTTCCCCACATCTTTTACATTCAACCCTACGTTCCATAACTATGGACCAAATCATTTACAGTACTTTATATAACAATAATTCCAGTAGTTACTGAAATTCAAAAACCCAGTTTAAAGAACATCGTTCAAAAAGTTCACGTAACTGAAATATGAAAATATAGCAAAATAATTTCCATGGCAGATACAACACTCTACATAAGCAGTGCTATAAAATGACTTAGAAATATCGATACAGATATAAAATGGGTGTTACAAGTTGTCGTAAGGTGGAAACGCAGGGATTTATCTCACTTCCAAAAGAGTATAATCGTTGGCTTTTGAGTCAAGAGTGGACTAAAATAACCAATTAGGAAAAAATATCTATTGTAATAAATAGTAAAAATGATCATTCAATAATTATCATGCAAAATAACAATAATAATATTCAATTACACAGTGGAATAAAGCGAACTAACCACATCCGTGTATTCTGGTGGTCACGAATTGGTGCGAAATGCTATAATGCTTTGCTCATAGTTTTGTAGTCGTGCCCAACAGTTAGCAGGACTTACACATGATGAAAAGTTTGAACATTCACAAACGTGTGCTTCAGGTTTCATTTGGGAATAAAAATACATCTGTTGCAGCTAAGCCACAGTAAAAATTAATGCGCACAACTGCAGTCAGAGGCCAACAACCGGCAATAATCGTAGCAAGGGTCCAGGCAGGAAGAGTGAGCCTTTTGGTCTGGGAAATGTCTTCGTGACATTCTCTGGGAGAGGTCGTCATTCTGGGAGGCTCAATGGATCGACACAAGTATGCATCCATCGTTGGGAAAAATGTCAACTGCTACGTGTGGTACGTTTCTCCTCGGCACGATGGCATCTATCAGCACGAGAATGCAACGTGTCACACAGCTCGCAAAAGACGTGCTTGGTTCGAAGATGCACTACGATAAGGTTACCATAGCTCCTTGACCACTAAACTCCCTGTATTTAAACCCAATCGAGAATAAATGAGACCACCTCAGTAGGTCTGTCTGCGCCATGAATCCTCAACCGAGAAACTTAGCATTGCAGGGCACTGCAGTAGAGTCGGCAAGTGTACACATCCCTGGCGGTACCTTCCAGAACCTCACGACATTCCTCCTCGACATTTCGCAGCAATCGGCGCTGCAAAAGTTGGTTATTTAGGCTTTTGATACATGGGTACATTAATGTTACTGGACAGAGTAAAATGCTCTTCCATGCAGCTGGCAGAATGATGGTGCTCCAGCCTGCTGCAAAATAAAATTTTCGGTAATTGCTCGTAATGCTGGAAATAGCAATATGATCAACATTTTCAAGTATTTGATTCTTATTAACGTTCATTGCGCAGAGAAAGGAACAATGAATAGTTAATCATTACTCAGTAAGGATAAAATTTTAGACAGTCTCTCTCTTGGTAGAGAATAGTATTCGGTTGCTTTGTTCTCCATATTCTTAAGTAGTAGCGGCTGACTTTTCTATGGTGTGTAGCTTCATAATTCAATACTAGCCGTGACAAGAAACTTATCTTCTGTGTCCACCCTCAGAATTCGCAATATTCTACCCGTGTTTTTCTCACCATCGTGAAAGACCTATAGCAACGAAATCTTGTATGGCTTGAAACACAATAGTTGCCGCAAAACATTCACGCCAGAAACAGGAACAGCCAACACTCCATTGGCAGTACGGACATACTTCAGTGGACGAATTGGAAAACTGTATATTGTAGTCTTCGTCCTGAACGAGCATACGGGAGTGATCGGTGAATTACGCCTTACACAAACAACCAACGTCTTGAAACTTCGTACCGTCGTGGAAACAGATAACGCAAAACGCTTTTTACTGCTACGTAATTGTCATCTCAGCACTCGTGGTCCAGAGGTAGCGTCAAAAAATCCTCGGTTCCAGGTTCGAATCACGCCACCGCTTAAATTTTGATTAATAATCAGCATTGTAGGCCGAAGACTTCCGACATAAGAAGTCACACTCATTCCTTGTCAAAGAAGGCGGAGGAGCGGATGGAGGTTCAGGGCACTCTCTTCTCCTTGGAGCGGGAAACTGTTACTACAGGCGGAAGAATCAGCAATGATCAACGGCATGAGGATGCAGAAGGCAGTGGAAACCACTGCATTAATGACATATAACGTGTATCTGTAATTGAAAAAGTATCATTATGATCTATTCATTGGCAAAGAATTCCGGAATAATCCCCCATTCCGATCCCCGGAAGGGGACTGCCAAGGTGGAGGTGATCAAGAGATAAAGACTGAAAAACCAACGAAAGGATAACGATATACAAGTCGGGGCGTGGAATGTCAGAAGCATTAATGGGGTAGGGAAGCTATAAAATCAGGGAAATGCAAAGGCTCAGTCTAGATACAGTAGGGGTCAGTGAAGTGAAATGAAAAGAACACAAGGAATTCTGGACAGGCGACTATAGGGCAAAATCAATAGGAGCAAAAAATGGTGTAACGGGAGTATAACACGTAATAAAAAGAAAGGTAGGGCAGAGAGTGTGTTATCGTGAACAGTTCAGCGATAAGGTTGTTGTTATCATAATCTGCAGCAAACCAACACTGACAACGATAGTCCAGGCCTACATGCCAACGTCGCAAGCGGGAGATTAAGAGACAGAGAAAATATATTATGAGAATACTGAAAGAGTAATACAGCACGTAGAGGGAGATGAAAATCTGATAGTCATGGGGGACTGGAATGCAGCTGTAGGGGATGGAGTAAAAGAAAAGGTTACAGGAGAATATGGGACAAGAGAGAGGAGAAAGACTAATTGAGTTCTGTAACAGATTTCAACTACCAATAACGAACAGTTCGTTCAAGAATCACAAGAGGAAGAGGTGGACTTGGAAAAGGCCGGGTGATGTGGAAAGATTTCAGTTAGGTTACATCATGATCAGATAGAGATTCCGAAATCAGATACTTGACTGTAAAGCATATTCAGGAGCAGATACAGACTCAGATCACAATGTAATGGTGATGAAGAATAGACTGACGTTTAAGCGATCAGTCAGGATGAATCAGTGTTCAAAGAAGTTGCATACGGAAGTAATAAGGAATGATGAGATTCACTTAAAATTCTCTGAGGCTACGATACAGCGATAAGGAGTAGCTCAGTAGGCAGCAAGGTTCAAGAGGTATGATCTTCTCTGAAAAGAGCTATCACTAGAACTGGAAAGAAAAACATTGGCACAAACAAAGTAACTGCGAAGAAGCCATGGGCAACAGAAGAAATACTTCAGCTGATCGATGAAAGAAGTAAGTACAAAAATATTCAGGGAAGTTCAGGTGTACAGAAATACAAGTCGCATGAGGAATGAAATGAATAGGAAATGCAGGGAATTTAAGACGAAAAGGCTACATAAAAAATATGAAGAAATCGAAAAAGAAATAATTGTCAGAAGGACTGACTCAGCATATAGGAAAGTCAAAATAATCTTCGATGAAATTAAGAGCAAGGGTGGCAAGATTAATAGTGCAACGGGAATTCCACTGTTAAATGCAGATCAGAGAGCTCATAAGTGGAAAGAGTACATTGAAGGCCTCTATGAGAGGGAATATTTGTCTATTGTATGGGAGAAGAATCAGGAGTCGATTTAGAAGAAATAGGGAATCCAGTATTAGCATCAGAATTTAAAAGAGCTTTGGAGGACTTACAATCAAATAAGGCACAAGTTAAAGATAACATTCCATTAGAATTTCTAAAATCATTGGGGGAAGCGGCAAAAGAAAAAAACGACTATTTACGTTGGTATGTAGAATGTATGAGTCTGCGTCATACCTTCTGACTTTCGAAAAAATATCATCCACCCAATTCCGAAGACTGCAAGAGCCGAGAAGTGCAAGAATTATCGCAGAATCAGCTTAACAGCTCATGCTTCATAGATGCTTACAAGAATGCTACACAGAAGAAATGAAAAGAAATTTGAGAATGTGTCAGATGTCGATCAGTTTGGCTTTAGGAAAGGTAAAGGCACGAGAGAGGCAATGACGACGTTGCGGTTGACAATGAAAGGAAGACTAAAGAAAAATCAAGGCACGTTCATAGGATTTGTCGATCTGGAAAAAGCGTTCGACAATATAAACTGGTGCGAGATATTCTAAATTCTGAGAAAAAAGGGGTACGCTATAGGGAGAGACTGACAATAAACAAATGTACAAGAGCCAAGAGGGTTTAATACGAGTGAACGGCCAATAAAGCAGTGTTCGGATTAATACGGCTGTTCAATCTGTATATGGAAGAAGCAATGATAGATATGGAAGAAACGTTCAGGAGTGGAATTAAGTTTCAGTGTGATCAATGATATAATTTGCTGACGACATTGCTATCCTGAGTGAAAATGAAGAAGGATTACATGATCTGCTGAATGGAATGAACAGTCTAATGAGTACAGAATATCGACTGAGAGCAAATCGAAATAAAATGAAAGTAATGAGAAACAGTGGAAATAAGAACAGCGAGAAACTTAACATCAGGATTGGTGGTCACGGAGTAGATGAAGTTGAGGAATTCTGTTACCTAGGCAGCAAAATAACCAATGACGGACAGAACAAGGAGGAAATCAAAAGCAGTCTAGCACTCGCAAAAATGGCATTCCTGGCCAAGAGAAGTCTGCTAGTACCAAACATCGACCTTAATTTGAGAAAGAAATTTCGGAGGATGTACGTTTGGAGCACAGCATTGTATGGTAGTGAAGCATGGACTGTGGAAAAACCGGAAAAGAATCGAAGAATGTGATATCTGGTGCTTCATACGAATGTTAAAAATTACGCGGACTGATAAGGCAAAGAATGAGGAGGTTCCGCGCAGAATCAGAGGAATATGTGGGAAACACGGACAAAGAGAAGGGACAGGATATAGAACATCTGCTAAGACATCAGGGAACGATCTCCATGTTACTAGAGGACAAAAACAGTAAAGCAACACAGAGATTGGAATGCATGCAGCAAATAATCGAGGTCATAGGTTACAAGTACTACTCTGAAATGAAAAGGTTGGCACAAGAGAGGAATTCGCGGCGGTCTGCGTAAGACCAGTCAGAAAATTGACGACTTAAAAAAATTGTCATCTCGGTCTGGGCTCGGAGCACAGCCGGTAAGAACGAACTTACTGCAGCGAGCGACACATGCAGGATGTCGACGGGTCGTCAGTCCTGTGCACTAGATCGGAAGATGGCGATTGAGGCAGTCTAAACCGATCACCTGTAGAGGTAATTGTGATTATATCGGAACGGAAAAAAATAAAAATCATTTTAACTACTTTAAAATCACAGTCGTCTTCACGTGATAAAAAAATATTGTACTTTGTATCTCCGATATAGTCAGTCAAGTACTGAGTCGACCTCTGATGTAACCTTGGCCCGGTGTTCGGTTCCAGAAACACGGTCGATACGTTGTTGGTGTTAGCGGTGTGACACCGTGCGCTGATCACCAGAATGGACAGATAAATGGTAGTAAGTGCAAGAGTCGAGAAGCAGAAATAATCACTGTTGATTAGAAAAAAAAAGCCGGACGAGGGCCCGAGTCACAGTACTCACAAATGCAAGTCCGTTGTCGTAACCAACGCACTGCTTCCCTCGGTCACGGAGTAGGAAGTTATTTAATTTGAATACTATTAGCATCGCCATTTTCTGACACTTCCACTACTCGCCAGCTCTCCAAATGTTCCATCTCAAATAACGTTTGCAGTCACTACGTGATTCAAGTTATCGTTTAGGTAGAAATTGTGTTGGATACGTCTGAACTTCGTAAGAAGAAACGCAAAGCACAGAAAGTAAACCGTGATCACGTATGTTTATATTCCACATCAGGAGGGAGTATCATGTAACATCATCAACTTCCCTCTTCCTTGTTCCATTCATGAATACTGTTCGGAGAAACTAACTATCTCTGAACATACACAATTTTATATAGTTGTACGGCCATGAACTTCTTGTGAAATGTACATGTTGGAGGAAGTAATATGTTGCTTCGCCGATTTGGGACGTTTGCCCTTGGAATGTTAATGGCACATATCTCGGTTAATCACCAGCCACTTCTTATACATTCTGACACTTCAGCTCTATAAGTACTTCGGTGAGTCTCTGCCGCTAGCTAAACGAACATTTGAGGAAATCCGGAGCACGTATCTTCAGACAAGGGATTTCTCTAAAGATATTACGTGGTCCAAGTTCATAGTCACGACAAATACTCAAGAAGCTGTCAGAAACTGTGCTGCATCGGTCATCCATGACATCTGCAGAGCAGTCGTTCAGTAACTTCATACTGGTAGGCCCTATGTGCCTTTCCTATAACTGAAGCATGTTCCCAGACGCCGGCCGGGGTGGCCGAGCGGTTCTAGACACTACAGTCTGGAACCACGCGACCGCTACGGTCGCAGGTTCGAATCCTGTTTCGGGCATGGATGCGTGTGATGTCCTTAGGTTAGTTAGGTTTAAGTAGTTGTAAGTCCTAGGGGACTGATGACCTCAGAAGTTAAGTCCCATAATGCTCAGAGCCATTTGAGCCACTTTTTTCCCAGACGACTCCAGTAACCGATCAACAATGTTAAAAACAATTACCAATCTCTCCGCTAGCAATCACTGTAGTTTTGGTTTAAATTGTACGTTTTGATGGGAGAAGGTTTGGGTACAGCAACCAGTTTGAGCGATACGTGACCCAGTCTCAGTGATATGTTACCGTCTTTAAGTTTTGTCAGATTTACAACAGCAGCCTTCACGAAGTAATGCTGCTATAGTTACCGGACGTGGGGATGGTGACTAAACGTCCAGGGCGGTAATTGTGGTTGAAGTTTTCGCATCACAATGGAAGAATGAAACAAGGGCTTCAAGGAAATCATGGCATTTCTTAGGAAGTTACGCGAGCGTGCGCCTCGGAGAGGACCAGCAATTATTCCCTGAGACCCTTCCAGTCCTCGCAGCAATTAATAATGTCAAGCATAGGCCTTAATTCGAGGAAGAACTTTCTGAGAATGTACAATGGAGCACAACATTGTGTCGTAGTGAAACAAGGACTGTACGATAACTGGAAAAGAGGAGAATCGAAGCATTTGAGTTGTGGTGCTACTACAGAATATTGAAAATTAGGTGGGATGGTAGGTTAAGGAATGAGGAAGTAGTCCGGAGAATCGGCGAGAAAAAGAACATATGGAAAACACAGACAAGAAAAAGGGACAGTAGGGTAGGACATCTGTTAAGACGTCACGGAATGACTTTCATGGTGCTAGAGGGAGCTGCAGAGGGTAAAAACTGTAGAGAAAAACAAAGACTGGAATATATCCAACAAATAACTGAGGACGTAGGTTGCAAGTGCAGAGACTAACAGGATGGAACAAATAATAACGTTTAGCTTCTAGCTTAAATGCAGCTTTTATTACTATGTATTATAGATAAGTATGAAGTGGTATAGGATTTTAAATTTCAAAATTTGTAGCATAACAATCACATTTATTTCCTAAATAAGTAACACTTTGTTCTATTATTC
Source organism: Schistocerca serialis cubense (assembly GCF_023864345.2). Lineage (NCBI taxonomy): Eukaryota > Metazoa > Arthropoda > Insecta > Orthoptera > Acrididae > Schistocerca > Schistocerca serialis. The sequence goes on along the minus strand of NC_064641.1, from coordinate 430,686,140 downwards.
TGTTTCAACACTTTGTTGATACATTACCACCAACCTTTTTAATATTTCATGAAGCATTTATTAACAAATCTGTAGCTAGTTTCGATCCAGCTGACTCATTCTCAAGCCTGACCGACTGAAGCTGCACTGAAAGTGCCCGCTCGTAATTACAAACATCAAAATGGCAATGCGTGCTTCATGAAGTTCGATTCTGATTCAGTAAGTAGGTTCGTGTTGATTGTGACAATCATCTGCGATCATTTTATAACGCTTGTATTGCCATTTTGATGTTTGTTATTAAGATCAGGCACTTTCGGTGGTCAAGCTTGAGCGTGAGTCAGCTGATTCGAAACTAGTCGGAAAACATACGTACGGCGACTGTGATGGAATTGTTAATAAGCGCTTTGTGAAATTCTTTCTATATTATCTCTCTCTGTTTTATTCCTTTTAGTTATTATATCACTTTTCTTATTCCGTTGTACAGAAGGAAAATCAGCATGGAATGTACACGGTATTCTGTCGCCAAAAATGACAAACGTTTCGTGAATAGTAATAACAAAAATTAGGTTTCATTCCTGTTGCTTCACACCTTGTTATCCGTCCTCCACATGATTAAAATTCTTTGGCTCAATCGACTATTTGCGTAAGATCACTCTACTACTTTCCCATTGTTCATACCTCGCTGTCGAAATAAGTAAACATGTTTTATCAAATCATTAAATTACATGTCTCAAAGGAAGTTTGTTGTCAGATTAGAGGGTGGACGCCAGTCACAGTAGCGTGTAGATGTCAATGTTGACGACTGACTTGCCAACTAATAAATTTCTTAGTTTATTTTGACGTAGCTAGTAAACTCACAAATTTTCACGTTCTTTAAAGAAACAATCATCATGCGCTACTTTAGTTTAATATAACTAATGTGTGTGTGTGTGTGTGTGTGTGTGTGTGTGTGTGTGTGTGTGTGTGTGTGTGTCTGACGAGCGCACAGACGTCCCTGCCTATGTTTCTCCAAAGTGGAAGCGAAAGTTGCAGTCTGAATAAACCTTGTGACTAGCCTATTCCAGCGCCATTGGCATTGCTGTCGGCGTGCGACGAGCCACGCTTGATCCGGATGCGGAACAGAGCAGGCAGCCCAGCGAGCACGTGGCGCTCGAGGAAGAACCGCGACCGACTGGCGCATACTTTAATCACACTGTAGAGCCTCTCTCCACAGTCTGAACAACGCTACATGCAGCCACTCGCACGCTGCGTGCTATTAGTAAATAACTTTATCTGTCCAATTAAAACACTTGATGAACATGTACCTTACACCGGTTGCGTGGCATTATGTAGCCTCAAAATCTGCAGCCCGCGCCCCAGATGGTCATGGGATAAAAACAAACTGAGCACGGCAGTGAGCTGTTCGGTCCTCTCTTTGGTAACACTAGGTCACAGTCATTTTAAGACATCTCATTGTATAATGTGTTAACGTAACAATAAAACAATTGATACTATTTTTCTGTGACTTGCTTAATACGGCCTGTAGTTCACAGTAATAAAATGGAGCTCAGAACCGTGTCTCGAAAATTTCTTAAAAGTAAGTTTTATTAGAAAATTAATTTTTTGTCATGATTTTTCCCACAATCTACAACGATTCCATTCCATCGAGATGTTCTATATTTTTCAGCATGGAAAATGTTTCAAGATAAGTAAGAATGCTATCTCTTACTTAACTCTGCGTGTCGTATAGTATAGCTTTCTCCCAGAATCTCACCTGTTATGCGACAGCGCCTACGTGGCACACTTTTTGACTCCAGAAATCAATTAATATCGCTATTCTAACAAAATTTTCTGAATGTCTTTGAAGGTTGCTTGTGTATCTACTCGTGAAAACGAAGGGTTCTTCCTCATATGTTTTTTCTCGGATGTGTCTGTCATATGTGCAGCTCTTTCTCTCTATCTAGTAGTTACGTTATGACACTTACACAACACTCTACAAAACCTAGAGGAACCTAGTAAGTGCCTTCCAGATGTCATTTTTTCCCTACAGATAATGTTCTCATCGCTTCCTCGCACTTTATTTTAACCCCGTCTTAACGCCCCACCACCCTGCCCACCTTTACCGCTGATGTCCTACTCTCCATTTTCTTTTGTATTACATGAGCATAACCTTAGCGTATTTGTCTTCGTTAGAATAAGAGTTGGAGAGAAAAGCACATATCGCAGAAGATTTCCATAACAAATATTACAGTCAAGTAACTGTATACTTGTACGCTTTCATAAAGAAGAAGAAGAAGAATGACAGAACTAGTAATGTGAATATTGAAATGTGTTTATTCTTTCATACCGTAACAGATATTCCAGTACGTTGGTAAAGAATCTTCCTAACAGGCACAAAATGATATTACTTCCGCTGATGACCCTTCATCAGAATGTTTGCGTAAAGACACAGTCTACATCCACTCGGGCTGAGTCACGTCCTGCTTGAAAGGTCATGGGTCAGGTCCTCCTAAGCCAATGACGCATTCATCTGGAAGTTTCCATTCCTTGCAGATGGTTTCACCTACGATGACGTTATCTTCCTGAAGTAGCAATATCCTCACAGTTAAACTGTTGCTTTAGGCTTCGATCACGTTTAAAGACGAAAATGTGGGGTATAATCGTGATACGTTATGCAAATCTGATTTCGGGATGTGAAGCTTCATTTCTTCGAGAGTCGTGGATAACTGAGTATGAATGACAAACAACACTTGTAAAGAGTGACTGCAAAATGAATGCGTAACTAGTCCACGATATTAAAACTTTTCTTACCTGTGTAACTAAGAATTCTTAAGAACTGATAGGCTAAATAGGCTAATTTCGTTTTCATTTGAGAGAATTTCACTGTCGAAGTTGTTACGATCGTAAGGAACCACAGAACTGCCTTCCCAGTTTCTGTATAGTTATCACCCCTCATTCAATTATTTAAGAAATTACCTAAGATAGCGAAAAATTGATTTCAGTGTGAAACGATAGTCGTTCACAGTGATTTCAATGTAGTTTCCTTACAAAAAATGGCGCGAAATCCCCAATATATACGCCTTCGATCCTGCCTGGTCTATGCTTTGGTGTACCGAGCTCAAAAAGCTGGTCCTCCACCACTGCCCCTATAGTAAAAAATAGAAGGATACTATCTCTTACGACTTGTTATGCTTACGACTAAACACTGTGGAGGGGAAGACATCCTGCTTCTCTGCTCTAGACTGAAGCTGTATAAGAAGAATACAATTTGTTTTCTGATCTCTCCTGTGGCTCAGACAACCTTGCAAGTATCGCACATGCCCTGTGAACTTAATTTCACCACCCAAAATTCAGCTAGACAAAGAAACTTTTGAGAAATCAGTAGTTTGGACACCATCCCTCGGTTTTCTGAAACTGTTGGAAGTGATCGGAATGATTTCTGATTTAAGTCGCACTTGCTTCGCTTGCAAACACATTGTAATCTCTACGAAAGGAATTTTCACGAGGAAATACCACCACTGGTTGCTAATTTCCTTTTCTGTAGCAATTCCTTCTGCACAATTTTCAAGCAACCCTCATCTTCTTGCCCTTTTGGAGAGTCCTTCATTTCCCTGAGACCTGTTCCAGTCGCTCATGTACTAACATATTCCACAAAACAAACCGAGAGTCAATAAGGATATATTCTGTGATGCACTGATGAGGCAAATTATTATGACCACTGCCCACTCGTTGGTGCTTGCTGATTGGTGGCGCTGTGGTCACGTGACGTGGTAAGGAAAGTATGTAAGCAGAGTGAACGAGGGATAATTCTAGCGGTGACACACGGCACACGTAGAGGAACCCATTGACATTAGCGACTTTAACAAAGCGCATATTGTCATGTTCCAGTGACTGGGAACGAGCAACTTGAAAACGGCGAAGATGGACGGCTGTTTGCGTGCTGTTGTCGCGAACATCCACTAGCAGTCGACGTTTACGCCTCATCGCAGAGGTAGGAAGCTGTCCCGCTCTGTAAATCAGGATAGGCGGCAGCTGCGGCAGATCTGGCGAAAGAGTACAACATTGGTCCAGGAAAATATTTTTCAAAGTGCATCCTTCAGTGCAAGTTGTTGAGTATGAGGCTTCGTAGCAGACGACTCTGACCTATTTCCTTACTGAGACAAGGATTTCGCCAGTTACGACATTAGTAGACTCGGCATCGTGGAGACTGAACGGTGAATCAATAGAAACTTCGTCTGCTCAAATGAACCATGGTTTTTGTTAAGACAAATTGGTGGTCGTATTCGAAGGTGCCAGCACCTAGATGAATGGCCGCTCGAAAGATATATCGCGCAGCAGACACAGTTCTGTGAAGGGCTGCACTATGCTGTGAGGACACTTTACCTCTCCTTCCACGACACCTCTGGTAATAATTGAAACGAACATTTTCTGGAAGTCCGTCCTTCTTGTGGATTTGGGACAGCCGAACACAATGTAAGTAACGGCAATGGTATACCACATCCGTATTTTCAAAGTATTTATAACTCAGACGACTAACTTCAACGCTACATTTGCGGTATATTCGGGTCCTGTTCATCAAGAAACGACTTATACATTTACGATTCCTGTGTCTAATAACTTAAATGACATAGAAAATAATATACAATAGGTGCTTTAAGGTCATAAAAGGAACAAAACTGAATAAAAGTGGCGTGTGAGTATACACCCCCAATAACGTAATGGCCTTTATAGATCTCTTTTTTTTTAATTTTTTTCACGGACACTTGAATTATCAGTTGGAGACAATTACAAGCACATAAAAACACACAGTAGAGAAATGTATCATACTGATCGTAAGTGTGGTTATTAGCGTACGTGGAAGAGGTGAAACCTTGTAAGATTCTTCTTTTAAAAGTATGACATTACAAAACAACATAGTGTCCAACAACAGAAAATTTTGAAAAGGAAAAATATCAGGCATGACTGAACCGGAAAACGTACAATCATGTACAAGAAACATGATTTTTAAAAGGTTATAGAAGTGAAAAATTATGTTTTTTGACATTATATTCATTTTAGTTTTCTCACCGTTTACGAGATTTTTGTTTTTTTACAAGACAATGCACATGACACCTAAGATCCCAGCATTCATATTTAGTTAAGGGTCTTTTATATTAATCAGGGGTTTTAGATCAGGTTGTAACTTTTATTCCGTAGAGGTCGTTTCTCCAGAATATCGTATTTATGTATGTTGTTAAGTATTTATAGGTTTGTTTCTGGGGAGGGTCCGCCTTGAGCACAATACAATTTTACATTTTTCTCTTATTTGTGTTTTTCTCAAGGCAGACACTCTCCGCAGACAAATCTGTCTGTAACCAAACACAAACAGAAGAGCTTCAACCTCAAGATGACTAAGCATTTATTCTTAGCTTTCAGCTGACCTGCACCATGTGGATTCCTTACTGCCATTTTGCTTAGCTTACAACAGCTCTACCTTTTACATATAAACGTTTGTTGTATATCTCTGCACATTTTTAAGTTGGATCATGTCTGATATTTTGTCCTTCTCAAAATTTGCAATAGCTGAACACTATGTTCTTCTGTAATGTCTTAATTTTAAAGTAATCCAATAATTAACTTAAAAGAGTCCAAGTAACTCACGTACGCTAATAACGACATGTATGGTTACTATGCTACATTTTTCTAGTGTGTGGCTTTACGTTCATGTACTTTTGTCAATTTTATGACTCAAGTCACTGTAACAGAAACTTAAAGAAAGTTATTATTCAGATGTGTACTCAGAAAATGAATTTGCTCAGTTTCGTTTCTTTCACGGTGTTAAAGCAGTTGTGGTATCTTATTTTCACAGGAATTAAGTTATTAAACACAGGGATTGTAAGTTGGTTTTTGATAAACAGGACATGAGGAGGACGACAATGCAGTGTTGAAACTAGTCGTATGAGTAATAAATTGTTTGAAAATACGGTTGTGGTGCTCAATTTCCATTAAGTACGTGAACTTTATTCCGGACCACACGCTTCCTACATACTTTCATGCTTGATGTCTTCCCCGACGGCAGGATAGCTGTCCGTGCCACAACGCCAGAACCGTGCCACAGTGGTTTGAAGAGCGTGATACTGAATTCACAGTGATGTCTTGGGCACCATATTCGCCTGCTCTGAGCCGGACGGGAAGCATCTATGACGCTGTCCGGCGCCAGCTCCGTGCGCTCACTCTGCCGGCCCGTATTCCCCCGAACATCATGACTTGGGCGTGCAACATTGCGTACCTCCTGGACCTACCGATTACTCATCGAATCCATGCTACGGAGTGCTGTCCAGCAGGTGGTCATTATATTTTGGATCATCTGCACTTTTATAATAATTCAATATTCTTGTTTTATTTGTGGTACAGGTTTCTGTTGCACTTTTGATTTGTTTACTCGTAATGACTACAGAGACAGACGACGAGCTCGTTTCAGAGTTTTCCACTACCTGTGCAGGTGGTACAATAAGTATAATATTGTTCCTTACGTCTATGTTAGCTTCTGTGTGTGCGTATGGCACATTAAGCTTACGTATTATCTGGGATGACGCAGTTCACATTATATTTTGCAGTAAAGGTATCAGCTGTCTTTGTTCTTGTTTTGTTTTGTAATTAATTTCTAAATACTCACGGCGTCTAAACTGGAAACAGTACGTGACCAGTGTTTTAGTGGCCCTTTTATGACAGAAAGTATTACATTGGTGCATAAGTTGGTAACGTTTTTATTTTTCACTTTGGTATTCCGACTGCTATGGATTTATTTAGCAATTGCCACTCTTTATTTGCAGTTCACTGTTGCTATCTGAGTTTACAATTGCCATTTTGTCATTTGGAGATTGTGAGTGGTGCTACGGACGCTAGAAAATAGAATTCCAAGTGGAGAAATCGGAACGTTCCTGACATATTCATCTGTTTGAGTTCAATGAAGGGGTGACAGCAGCGGAGGAAGCTAGAAACATTTGGACTGTGTATGGGCATAATGCCACTGGACAGAGCATGCCAAGAAAATAGTTTCCTTGTTCTAATTGGAAATTTGTGGTAAGGTCTTACGGGACCAAACTGCTAAGGTCATCAGTCCCTAAGCTTACACACTACTTAATCTAACTTAAACTAACTTACGCTAAAGACAACACACACACCCATTCCCGAGGGAGGACTTGAACACCGGACGCGGGGAGCCGCACGGACCGTGACAAGGCGCCTCTGACCGCACGGCTACCCCGCGCGTTTCCTCGTTTTAAGGAAGATCTTTTTGACATTAGTCATTCTTCACGTTCGGGAAGACCTTTGGGGTTTGACGGAGATCGTTTAAACGATCGACGTCGGTGTACTCGAGAACGGGCAAATGTCATAAAATGTGGTCATTCCGCCATCGAGCAACATTTATGTGCACTGAGGAAGTTTTAAAAATTGGATGTATAGGTACAGCGTGCTGCAAGCCAAATCACAAAAATAGGCGTCTGGCCATATGTGCATCTTTGCTTGCTCGTCATCAATTGGCTCGGGGACAACATCGACCATTCCTCTCCTGTATCCTTACTGCTGGCGAGATACTTCTTCTCTATGCTAACATCAGGAAAAGAAAGGAATGGTTGAGAGCAAACAAAGCAGCAACTCCCCGTACAAAGAACTGCGCACAACCACGAAAGATAGTTATGTAGCTGATGGAACAGCGATGGCGTGGTGTACTACGAATTGCTTCCCCGAGGTTAACGACCACCACTGACATTTATTGTCACCAACTGAGGCACCTCGCAAACATAGTGCAAGAACGACGACCAGGAGACTGCCTGAAAAGATGCTGCTCCACAATAACGCCCACCCTCTTTCTGCTAGGCTGAGAGAAAGCACTATACAGGAGTTTGGTTGGAAAGTCATTCCGCACTCACCTTATTCACCCCATCTTGCGCCCACATATTTGTGCCTGTTCCACTCTCTATCGAACAACCTTCAAGGTTTTGACGATATTTTTTTTCTGTCGTTACAACTACAAAAATGTGTGATTTTTTCACAAGACGCGTTTAGTTTTATTGAAGTAAAGCATCATCAGCGGTCTGTAATTAATTTAATCAAAATGTAAAATTTAATTACAGACTACTGATGATTCTTTACCTCAATAAAGCGAAACGCGTCTGGTGAAAAAAATGACGCATTTTTGTACTTGTAAAGACAGGGAAAAAATCCTCAAGAATTGTAAAGCAACTATGGAGACTATGGCCACACAGATGAAGAATTCAATCTTCAAGGCACTTCCTTTTGCAGACGAAAATGCGTTCCGAACATGGCTCGACGAGTTATTCGCCTCAAAACCACTTGATTTCTACAGACGCGGAATTTAAAAGTTACCCGAACTTTGGCAGACTGTTCAGACTGTTGTAAATAGTGAAGGAGAATGTATTATTTATGGCTAATGTCTCTGTTATTTATACTTATTTGTCTTTATTAAACACACAGGAAAACGCTATAAACTTACACCAACCTAGTAACTAACTGTATTGGAATCATAATACAGAAATGTATTGTTATTTGATTGTGGAGGGTAGTCTTCCACTCCGGTTTTTGTTTCCATTCGTATTATCAGTTTTACTGAAGGAATTTGCTAGGCGCTAACGGCACAGTCTCCTGCTAAACCAAATATGAGGTATACATCACCCCTGTATTCGTGTTACGCACTGACACAAGAATAACAAGAAGCGCCCTCCCTAACATTCAGAATTGCGGCCAGTTCATGGAGAATCAAGCTAATTGTCTTGTTCTCGCAGCAGAGAGAATCAATCTTATATAACCACAGGAAGTCATGGAGCTGAGGAGTGGCTTCAAGATTCTCGTGCAAGTCAGTTCCAACATCGTGATATTACGCATTCCCATTTGTAGAGATGACAAAAACTGTCTCTGGCTGATCTTCAGTTGCGCTGTTTGAAGTACTGGCACTATGAGCCAGTGTTAGTGATAGAATGAGTTCCTCCCTTACAGAGAACATTGCGAGATATAGCATTATCATGTCACTGCCGTATCAAGACATTAAAAGATAAGGGATTTAATTTTATTGGTATTAACAGCGGCCGTAAAATAATTCCGAAAAAATCCACACCTCCCAGAAAGAGTGGAAGTGATAGACGGACTACGAACGTGACACTCTGAAGAAGCTATACAGGCAGAGCTTGGTTGTGAATTGTGGTTCAGTTAGAAGCGACAGGCAGACCGCAATAATTCTTGATGGGTCACAACATTCTTCGACTGTGGCCAAAGAACGCATTAAAAGCAACTGGCAATGCGTGTAAATTAATTTATCTTAAAATCAAACATGTACACACATAGAACTAGGCAATATTACAGCTTTCAGATGGTGAATGGGTGAATCTTGTGATCACTCACACACCACAAATTCCGAGAGAGATCTCACTGCTGGCGTATAATATCGTCAGCGCAGTAAGTTCGGTGGCAGCTTGGACTAACGACTGTGAACAACAGATGTGCATTCGACAGTCAGATGTGAGCGGTCATTGTTAAGTTGTTGTGACACGAATCGCAGTGGGGAAATATCTCCAAAAATCAGGTGGTCAAGACATTATCCAGAACGTTTTGAAGAAAAAAGTATGTCCAAAGTTTGTCCCGCGCAATTTCATCTCCGAACAAAAACGACGACACGTGGAATTCTATCCCGCTTGATTGAAATTCGAAACGGTAATGATTCTTTTTTAAAAAAATGATCGCTGTTGACGAGATTTGGTGCTGTCAGTACGAATGTATCATAAACAACAAAGTTCAGAAATACATACGAAGGGTCAATCCTTTAACAACATAACGGACATTCAAGTCAACGTGACGTGCGAATTAAACATTCCAAAGATGGACTTTTCTTCAGATGTCCACGCAGCTGTAGGAGCGTTCTCTGCGTTGTACTCAAGTGCATGAATGAGGATGATGAAGTCCCATACTCCTCGACAGAGCGTAGGGGACGATGCGGGAGACCCACATCGCCGTAATACGCAAGGTCCTAGCGGAGTTGGTTCACCATTGCCTTCCTCCGACCGTAATGGGGATGAATGATGACGATGAAGACGACACAACAACACCCAGACATCTCGAGGCAGGTAAAAATCCCTGACACCGCCGGGAATCGAACCGGGGACCACGTGCTCGAGTTGCGACGGCCAGATCACAAGCTGCGGACGTAAGTGTGGGGAGAGTATATAAAACACATAAGACGTTAGACCACCCATTTACCTTTTCTGTATTTTTTTCATTAATTCAGTCTCTAAAAATTTTGGACTGACGTAGGCAACCACACGCAACAACAAAGTATCTAGCACAGGTATGGCTGAAAAATTGAACAGTGATTATTTCACATGAGATCACAATTTGCCTAGTGAGAGATACACGGTGTTAGCGCAGAGCTAACTGTTACAGTAGCTTTCGAAGCAATCTCATAGGAAGAGTTATATGGTTCCTTCCTAAGTTCGTGAACACCGTTGGCCTTTCACCAACGATACATGAAATCCTAGAGTAACTACCGAAAGAGGCATGCACATAAAAACTGAAAAAACAAGGCTATTTAAAGACTAATAACACTTGACCTCATAGCGAACGATGTCTTTAACTGTCATAACGTTCCCTGTGGTACCCATGAAAAATATTTAAGTATCATACACGAGATTATAAAAACATATAAAGAAAAGAGTAGATATCTGCCTACGTAACTTTACAATTACTTAAATGATATGTATTTTTCGATTTATATGTAAAATAGTTCATGTTATTAAGTGGAAGCGAAAAGAGCTTCTAGTAGCTTTTTATTTTAACAGAAGAAGGATTGTACCTCATTTTTTTATTGCCATAGTTTTACATGTTTCTTGACTTCTTTACCGTAAACATGTACGTGTAATTGTATAGACACTGGGCTTAAATAGAAAATATTTTAATCTCTGTCATATTTATTTCGTAATACTTGACCGGTTTGATTACCACGTTGATAAATATAATTTTTTAAAGTACTTCTGAATTTTTCATCGTCTGTAAAGAAAAAACAGAGGGCGAATTGTTCAGTGGTATAATCAACCTGACATGTTACGTGTTCTTTCATTATTTGTACATCATCCCCAAAGAGACTCACCCGGACATCAGTTAACCGATCATTTCTTTCTGTTTTCACGTACACGTTTTACGTAAGAATTGTGTTAGCTTTATTGATCATTATGATGTCGTGGATCGCTTCTTTGGTTTGATGTCTCTGGCTCCATTAGCTAACACAGGCGATGAACAGAAATAATACGCTAATGTGTATTACAAGAAATTTCGTCCGCTCCTACTATTTTCTTTTAACTAAAAATTTGTATCTGTTTGATCGTCATTGGGGTTTTCTCTTTCTCGTCGCTGTATTACGGTTATAAGAACGTTATCAGGATTCGTATCTTCATCCTGCAGTGACTCACTGAGAGAACTACTCTTATTACAAGAAATTTCGTCCGCTCCTACTATTTTCTTTTAACTAAAAATTTGCATCTGTTTGATCGTCATTGGGGTTTTCTCTTTCTCGTCGCTGTGTTACGGTTATAAGAACGTTATCAGGATTCGTATCTTCATCCTGCAGTGACTCACTGAGAGAACTACTCTTTAAAACCCCACAACCACTAAAGAAGAGAGAAAAACGAACGGTTCAAAGGCTCCACATCACAAGACATCGTCGTACTTAGCATTAACACATACGAGAGTGCTGAAGGGCGAACTGTTGTAATTGCTGAAAACCATTCAACAGCCAAGATCGCATAAAACATTTCTTTATTCAAGACAACCAGTTTGAACAGACTTTGCTGTCATCTTCAGGTCTTAAAAATATTTTTCTTGTAAAACGTGTTCGTTTTACAGTGAACCTCATGCTACTTGACATCTTGACGTGAGGTTCAGTGCCTCATAGATGCTGCTTTATGATAGGGTGAACTGTCAAGTTGATACATTCATCGTTCCCCAACTGTTATTCCGCTGTACGCAGTACACAATGCTGCAAATTGTGTTCATATCCTTCCTGAATTAGTGTTTTGTTAAGCGCAGTAAGGGGACCACATCGTAACCACGAAAAACATCCCCCTACCGTAACACCACCTCCTCTGTGCTTCGCTGTTGGCACAACACGTGATGGCGGGTAACGTTCTCCAGGCATTCGCCAAACTCAAACAGAGAGTAGTGTAACTCATGAGTCCGAATCACTCGCCCCCATTCATCCACTGCCCAGTGTCGTCGCTCTTTACACCAACTCAGGCATCGCTTAGCATCGATTACAGAAGTGTGTGGTTTAAGAGGAGCTGCTCCACCGTTGTATCCCATTCTTCTCTTCCTGCGCTCTGTCATTGTGCTAGCTTGCTAACTTTCTGTGTTATTTTTTATATTCATGAGTTCACATTAAAGTACGTTTACTTTCTTTCTTTCTGTGAATATACTACACCAATCTGAGCTGATTCGTTGCTCCAAGATAAAAACAATTGTTTTGTTTCCCTTCTACATACCCCTTATCATTCAATGTGGACCAGCACCAAGTTGAGCATGCTTGTGTTGCCTCTCTCAGTTACAGTTGCCTTTTTTATGGCAGGAGTATGTTAGTAGCGAGGTGACCGATTAGTAGCAAACTTAATTTTACAGGACAAAGAAAAATACATAATAAGGAAAAACGTCGAAAGTCGAAAACAAATGCATGGGACGGCAGAAATGGAGGTGTAAGAATGCCTCTGGCCTAGAGCACGTCTGTCTGAAAATCCGGCACTGGATGTGGCGTCTGTGTGCATGCTTTATAGGAACTTTCATTTTTCTCATTGGTAGTCTCCTTATATAAAAAATTAAAGTGGCAAATCATAGGCAACGGTCAGTAAAACACAAGCCTGACATAATTAAGTCTACTGGTAAGGCAATGCTTTTCAGACTGCCAATAACACACCCAACGGGCAGTCGCGGGATGGAGGGATGCGCTCTCCGCCTCAACCGTCGCATTTTTCCTTCTGATCTGCCTGCAGTACACCAGCACTTCCTTCAATACTTTCGCAACGACTGCAGAGATATCTATTGGTTCGCGCTTAGCAGCTATACTCCCATTCTGATGATATTATGAACGATAGACAATCAGCACAACA